>NC_142597.1:29322500-31822500 GCF_965207765.1 Zootoca vivipara | reverse complement strand
ACTCAACAAAGATGTTACCCCTAGCTGCAGAAGCTGTGGAAAAGGTAAATTCCATGCTAGGGGTCATTAGGAAAGGAATTGAAATTAAAACTGCCAATATAATAAAAATCCATGGTGCAACTGCACTTGGCATACCATGTACAGTTTTGGTGGCCCCACCTCAAAAAGGATATTGTACAGTTGGAACCCAGGTGGCGCTGTGGTTAAACCACTGAGCCTAGGGCTTGCTGATCAGAAGGTCGGCGGTTCGAATCCCTGTGACGGGGTGAGCTCCCGTTGCTCGGTCCCAGCTCCTGCCAACCTAGCAGTTCAAAAGCACGTCAAAATGCAAGTAGATAAATAGGAACCGCTACAGCGGGAAGGTAAACGGCGTTTCCATGTGCTGCTCTGGTTTGCCAGAAGCGGCTTTGTCATGCTGGCCACATGACCTGGAAGCTATACGCCGGCTCCCTCGGCCAATAATGCGAGATGAGCGCACAACCCCAGAGTCAGTCACGACTGGACCTAATGGTCAGGGGTCCCTTTACCTTTACCTTTACCTTTACAGTTGGAAAAGGTTCAGAAAAAAAGGGCAACCACAATGATCAAGCAATGCCCCTATGAGGAAATGTTGCAGCATTTGGGTCCTTTTAGTTTAGAGAAAAGGCAAGGAAGGGTCCATCCACACTTCTCTTGTCCCATGCCTAGAAGGTGTGAGTCCAAGCATTCATTCTGGACTCACAGCTGTCCATGGAGGCGCAGGTCATTTCTGTGTCCAGGGCAGCTGTTACCAGCTCCATCTGGTACACAGGCTGAGACCCTACCTGCCCACAGACTGTCTTTCCAGAGTGGTGCATGCGCTAGTTACCTCAAAGCTTGGACTACTGCAATGTGCTCTAATTGGGGCTACCTTTGAAGGTGACTCGGAAACTACAACTAATCCAGAATGTGGCAGCTAGACTGGTGACTGGGAGCGGCCGCCGAGACCACATAACACCAGTCCTGAAAGACCTACATTGGTTCCCAGTACATTTCCGAGTACAATTCAAAGTGTTGGTGCTGACCTTTAAAGCCCTAAATGGCCTCGGCCCAGTATACTTGAAGGAGCATCTCCACCCCTATCGTTCAGCCTGGACACTGAGGTCCAGCTCTGAGGGCCTTCTGGTGGTTCCCTCACTGCGAGAAGTAAAGTTACAGTGAGCAAAGCAGAGACCCTTCTCGGTAGTAGTGCCTGCCCTGTGGAACTCACTCCCATCAGATTTCAAAGAAATAAACAACTATTTGACTTTTAGAAGACATCCCTGTTTAGGGAAGTTTTTAATGTCTGATGTTTTATCAGGTTTTTAATATTCTGTTGAGAGCTGCCCATAGTGGCTGGGGAAACCCAACCAGATGGGCGGAGTATAAATAATAAAGTTGTTGTTGTTGTTGTTGTTGTTGTTGTTGTTGTTGTTATTTTCTGCTTGTTTAATGCTTTCTAGGTCAGGGTCTGAGTGGTTTTCCACAGAAAACCCCATTGATGTTTGCTCCAATTCAGAGGTAAAAAGTGGGTTTTCCCAGCATGGAAAACAGAAGTGTGGACAAGCCCTAAGAGGTGACATGATAAAAAATAATTTAAAATAATAATAATAGTGTGTGTGGAATGGAAGAAGTGGATGGAGAAAAGGCTTTCTCCCTCTCTCATTACGCTAGACATCACAGACCTCCAATGAAGCAGAATGTTGGAAGATTCAGGACAGAGAAAAGATTTCTTCATGCAGAACATAGTTAAACTATGGAACTCAGTGACGGCCACCAACTTGGGTGGTTTAAAAGAGGAATGGAGATAAGACTATCAATGACTACTTAGCCATGATGACTGTGCTCTGCTTCCATGGTCAGGGGCTGTAATCCCATGGAAACAGACCCTTAGTTAGAGCTTGGAAGCCCTGGAGTCTCTCCCCACTAGGAGAGCCTGCCATCTAGAGGGGGTCATGAAGTGTAGAGGCTTTAGGTCAAACCTGGAGTCTTGGCAAGTTCATCCCATATTTAATCATCAGTCCAGGTTTGGGGGGACAGCTTGCTATTGTGGGGCTACTCCCGCTATGCCCCTCAACTGTCCCGTTTAAATTGGGGTATTCTGTTTCAGGTGCCGCAATCTTATGTGCATCATGTGACTCGCCTGGGAGCACAGCCCTGGAATATGTGTGTCCTGGTGTTCCCCGGCAACATGTTGAACAGTATGCATCCACATCTGCCCCTTTGTCTCCCCATAATCCCTTTCTCGAATCCGCGAGCCTGCCCTTTACTGGGAGCAGAGACGCAGGAGGCTTTTGGAGGTCACCCCTTTGCATGGAGTTGGCTCGATACAGCTGCATTCAGCAGAAACAAAGGCACCGCCAGAAAGATCAGTCCGGTCTGCCTCTAACCCGGCCCTCCCCGATGCAGTAATTGTGAGCCCCAGCTGGAGCCTGCCCAAAGATCAGCAGCCGACAGAGACATGGAAGGGTGGGGACGTGAGGGCTGTGAGGAAATGGGGAGGCAAAATCCTGATAATTGTGGGCGATCAAGGCCTTTTAACCAGGCCATAAATCAATGGCAGCTGCTGAGACAATGGGAGACAGCATCGATTTTCCATTTGCAGGCCTTGGGGATGGAGAGAGGCATTCTGGCGGGCAGACTCCTGTTTGCAGAGCGGGCTTGGCTGCCTGCTTGTTGGCATGAGGACCATCGGGGGAGAGGAGGAGAGGGTTCAGCGCATCTCAGAGACAGCCCTGGAGGGATGCAGGCAGAGGCTGACCAGGGGCCTTGATCATTGGCCTTGAGCTTGCCGTGGTGCAGCTGAATATCCGGTTGGCCTCCAGGGGTGGTTCTAAGCTGGCAGAAGGGCTGCCACAATATAAGAACCTAAGAAGGGCCTGCAGGAACTCAGTCCAGCTTCCTGTGCTCACAGGTCTGCCTCCAGGTCTGGTCCTGACCGGACGGATATTGGAATAGGCAAGGGATACCCACATGACCTGAAGGTGCTGCTGTGCAATGCCAGGTCGATGATGAATAAGACCACCGCCATTCACGACCTGATTGTGGATGGAGGATTTGACCTGGCATGTGTGACAGAGACCTGGTTGGAGGAAGCCGATGGGCCCGTTCTTGGCGCTGCTTGCCCACCAGGTTTCTCTTATGCACAGCAACCCAGGCCATCTGGGCGGGGAGGGGGGGGTTGCAGTGATTTTTAGGAAGTCATTAGTTTGCACCAGGCATCCTATTGGGAAGACCCAGTTCTCTGAGTGCATGTTCTGGAAGTTGGGCAATAGAGGCAGTACAGGATTCCTTTTGGTGTACCGACCTCCCCGCTGCACCAAGGATTCCCTGCCCGAGCTGCTTCAGGTCGTGTCGGATGTGCTCCTGGAGACACCTAGTTTGGTTGTCTTAGGGGATTTTAACATCCATGCCGACACGACCTTACAAGGAGCCGCTCGGGACTTCGTGGAAAGCATGGTCACCATGGGGCTGTCCCTGAATAAGTCTGGCCCAACTCATAGCCGCGGACATGCCTTGGACTTGGTGTTTACCTCTATGGATGTTGGTGATCTGACATTAAGTAAAAGCGAAACAAAAGAAGTGCCATGGTCAGATCACTTTCTGGTGCAACTGGACTTCTCCGCAACCCTTCCCCTCTGCAGGGAGGTGGGACCGATTCGGATGGTCCGCCCCCGCTACTTAATGGATCCAATTGGCTTCCAAAGAGTGGTAGGGGATGTTTTATCCCATGTCGATGGCCTTTCAGCTGATTCCCTGGTGGCCCGCTGGAATGCGGAGTTAACCAGCGCTATTGACTGTCTGGCTCCGAAGCGCCCTCTCAGATTGCATGGAGCCCGGACAGCCCCGTGGTTTTCCCCGGCGCTGAGGGCAATGAAACAGTCATTGAGACGGCTAGAGCGCCGGTGGCGGAAAACTCATTTTGAATCAGACCGGACACAGGCTAGAGCTCAACTTCGAGCCTACCAAGTGGCAATGGCGACGGCGAAGAGGACCTTCTTCACCGTCTCCATCGCATCTGCAGAAAACAGCAGCAGGAGACTCTTCCAGGTGGTTCGCAATTTAGCAGAACCACCTGCTCCATCCGGGCCCAGTACGGGCCACATGATCTCCTGCAATGATTTTGCAAAGTTTTTTGCAGATAAAGTCGCTCAGATTCGGGAAGAGGTAGACTCCACCGTGGGAGCAGGGCCGGGGCGGGGGAGTGCTAGAGTCCTGTCTAGTCAAGTTTTGTGGGATCAATTTCAATCTGTTACCTCCGAGGATGTGGACAGGCTGCTTAGACGAATGAAACCAACCACCTGTCTCCTTGATCCTTGCCCATCCTGGCTTATAAAAGCTAGCCAGGAAGGGCTGGGCGATGGGCTTCGCGGGTTGGTAAATGCTTCTCTCCATGAGGGAGCCTTCCCAAACCCGCTGAAAGAGGCGGTTATTAAACCGCTTCTTAAAAAACCATCTTTAGATCCGGCCAATATGGCCAACTATCGCCCAGTCTCAAATCTTCCATTCTTGGGCAAGGTGATTGAGCGAGTGGTTGCGGAACAACTCCAGGCACGCCTGGAAGAAGCGGACCATTTGGATCCCTTCCAGTCAGGATTCAGGCCTCATCATGGGACTGAAACTGCCTTGGTCGCACTGGTCGATGATCTCCGGCGGGCTAGGGACAAAGGTAAGAGCTGTTTCCTTGTTCTGCTGGATCTCTCAGCGGCTTTTGACACCATCGACCATAACATCCTTCTGGACCGTCTAGAGGGCTTGGGAACTGGGGGCACTGTCATGCAGTGGTTCCGCTCCTTCCTCCTGGGCCGTGTTCAGAAAGTGGTGGTGGGGGATGAGTGTTCAGACCCCTGGGCTCTCACTTGTGGGGTGCCTCAGGGTTCTGTCCTCTCCCCCATGCTTTTTAACATCTATATGCAGCCGCTGGGAGAGATCATCAGGGGGTTTGGGCTGGGTGTCCATCAGTATGCTGATGATACCCAGCTCTACCTCTCTTTTAAATCAGAACCAGTGAAGGCGGTGAAGGTCCTGTGTGAGTGCTTGGAGGCGGTTGGAGGATGGATGGCGGCTAACAGATTGAGATTGAATCCTGACAAGACAGAAGTACTGTTTGTGGGGGACAGGAGGCAGGCGGGTGTGGAGGACTCTCTGGTCCTGAATGGGGTAACTGTGCCCCTGAAAGACCAGGTGCGCAGCCTGGGAGTCATTTTAGACTCACAGCTGTCCATGGAGGCACAGGTCAACTCCGTGTCCAGGGCAGCTGTTTATCAGCTCCATCTGGTACGCAGGCTGAGTCCCTACCTGCCCACTGACTGTCTCTCCAGAGTGGTGCATGCTCTAGTTATCTCTCGCTTGGACTACTGCAATGCGCTCTACGTGGGGCTACCTTTGAAGGTGACCCGGAAACTACAACTAATCCAGAATGCGGCAGCTAGACTGGTGACTGGGAGCGGCCGCCGAGATCACATAACACCGGTCCTAAAAGACCTACATTGGCTCCCAGTACGTTTCCGAGCACAATTCAAAGTGTTGGTGTTGACCTTTAAAGCCCTAAACGGCCTCGGTCCGGTATACCTGAAGGAGCGTCTCCACCCCCATCGTTCGGCCCGGACACTGAGGTCCAGCTCCGAGGGCCTTCTGGCGGTTCCCTCATTACGAGAAGCCAAGTTACAGGGAACCAGGCAGAGGGCCTTCTCAGTAGTGGCACCCACCCTGTGGAATGCCCTCCCACTAGAGGTCAAAGAGAACAATTACCAGACCTTTAGAAGGCATCTCAAGGCAGCCCTGTTTAGGGAAGCTTTTAATGTTTGATGGATTTCTGTATTTTAGAATTTCTGTTTCTTTGGAAGCCGCCCAGAGTGGCTGGGGGAACCCGGCCAGATGGGCGGGGTATAAATAATAAATTATTATTATTATTATTATTATTATTATTATTATTATTATTATTATTATTATTGTGGGAAACCAGCAAGTAGGAGCCCTCTCACCTCCTGTGTTTTCCATCCACTGGTATTCAGAAGCATTACTGCCTCTGACCATGCAGACAGAGCACAGCCAGCATGACTAGCAGCATTGCCACCCGTCCCTAGAAAAACAGGATCACCCTGTTTTGGGTCAAAAGCTTCCTCTGTCCCGTTTGGACTTCAAACAGGATGCCTTTCCCTCCGTATTCGATGTTGGCCAGCCCAAAATAGTTGCTGCATTGCTGTCGGTGCAGCTGATGAGCCCGGCCCGGAACGAGCGGCAATAGAGAGAAGGGTGAAGGAGTGACCTCCTCTCCCTCTGTCACCCCCTCCTTCCTTCTCTCTCTCTGGTGCAGCAATTGTGATTCTCCAGCAACTGGCATTCAGATGCATTACTGCCTCTGACTGTGGAGGCAGAGCATAGCCATCACGGGCAGTGGCCTTTTTCTCCTTGCATAGGAGCCAACTCCTAGGGGCTGAGGTCCTTTTGCCCCTCCCCCCATAAAATATTTGAGGAGGCCACCCAAAAAAGTTGATGGGCATTGCCATTCAAATGGAGTATGTCTGGCACATATTGTGATTGATTATGTGCGATGGGGCTTCCCTACCCCCCACAATATTTTATTCAACTTATTCAAGTTGGCTCACCTGCCTCCTCTTCTTAAAGCCATCCAAGTTGGTGGCCATCGTATCTCCTGTGGGAGGGAGCTCCATCTATCTCTGTGCTGTGTGAAGAAGAACTTTCTTTTATCTGTCCCAAATGATCGTGGAGGATGCAAAATGGCAGCCAAGTTAAAGAAACTGTGCTTCTAATGGCGAGCCTCTCACTGCCACCCAAGAAATGTTGGAGGGCAGTCTGGGGCGGATGGGAGTTGTAGTCCAATAGGCTCTAGAGGGCAGCAGCTTGGCCAAGGCTGAGCCAGGCAATGGAGAAGACGGCATCTCTACCAACTCTTAGAGAGGCTAGCCATTTCCTTATGCGTTCTTTCAGCATTTTCTGGAACGCATCCATTCATCAAGGAAATGGACCGGCGTCCCTTCCTGGCTTGGCTGGAGCTCAATATTTGAGCTGCTGAGTGAGGAACGGGTGGTGGGCACTCAAGATAATGATGTCAGGAAGTTTCATTGATGTTCTGCAGAGGCAAAGGCTCCAGCTACACCTGTTTGAATTAAGCATCTCTAATGAAAGGGGGACACATCAGGCTAGTACCAGTCTGTTCTGCATGCATGCACAAATAATTCTATTTCACCTGCATGCATGCATAATTCTGTTCTGCATGCATGCATCTGTTCCACATGCATGCCTTCGCCAGTCTGTTCTGCATACATGCATTCATAATCCCCTTCCTGCATTTTTCTGAGGATTTAGAATATGCACACACAAAACAGCATTTATCTATGCACCGTGACCCATTTTTTAATGCATTTGGGCACAAAACATATATTTATAAATACATTATCTCTTGCGGTGTGCCTTTCTAAACCTATTTCATCCAAAAAAATATATTCATTTTGTGATGCATTTTGGCACATCTTTTGAGCCAAAAACTCTCTTGCAAAGCCCGGCAGAGGGCACTCCACAGGATAACTGCACTTTGGTCTAGGAGAGATTTGCTTTATTCAGCTCATATTTGTCTGTGGCCAGTTAAGTCCTACTCAAAGTGCACCCATTGAAATTAATGGATATGGCTAACTGAGATTAACCAGGATCCATTAATTTCAATGGGTCTACACCAAGCAGGACTTGGTTGGCTACCACTTGTGAGGAATAAAATTCTAATAATATTGTCATTTTGTTGTGGGATCGAAAACTTCTCAGTTGCCAAGCCTTTTAATGGATTTGCATTCTTTCTGTAGTCTAGTTCCATGATTTGCTTTTCTGCCAATTCCGTTGTCTCTGTCTGTGGGGCCTGTGTTGGCTTTTCCCTTTTGAAACAAAAAAATTGTCACCATCTCGCTGTGAGAACAGCAATCATGTAGGCGATGCAGGTTTCAGAATAGGTATTCAAACCCTTTAAGTATGGGTTTGGGTGACAATTTCCCAGGGTTATCCACAGACAAGAGGGGTTTATTTTTGGAAGGTGGAAAAGTAAATTCATGCTTAACTGAATTTTCTGAAGAATGCAGTTGGAAGGAGCAATCTCCTAAACCCATGCCTTCTCACCCTACCCCACCCCTGCTTATCCCTCCAGCCCCCTACCTTACCCACTGTCAAAATTGAGAGGAAGTGTTGCATAATAGTTAGAGTGCTGGTGGACCAGGACCTGGGAAAGACCAGTGTTCAAATCTATACCTAGCCATAAAGCTCACTGGGTGACCTTGGGCCAATCATTGCCTTTCAGCCTAGCCTACCTCACAGATTGGTTGTGAGGATAAAATGAGGATGAGGAGAAGAACTATTTATGCCACATTGAGCTCATTTGAGAAAAAGGTGGAATATAAATACAATGAATGAATGAATGAATGATGTTTTCATCTCCCCAAGCTCTCTGTCCATGTGATCTTTAACCCTTGTCATAACATTCCAGATTTCAAGCAATCTCCTCCCAGACTCTTCAAAAATAAACAAAGCATGCTATTTTATTGTCTGAGATTTGGATCCAAACGAGGGCCATTTTCAAGGGTTCAGAAGAATGTGTGATAGACTTGCCATGGCAAGAAAATGGAAATCAGATAAACCAGCTAACATTCTGCAAAGGTGTAAAAATGTATGGTAAAATGTATTATAAAAGAAATATTGACCGATATGCACCAGACATATGGATGGGAAATACCAGAATCTGTTAATTATCAGAATGTAACATTCTAGGACAATGAACAGCCTTGTCACTTGCAAAATCTCATATCCTGCTTAAAGTATAATACCAACCAAGGAAAGCTAAGAATTCTCCACAACACTCTTCTAAAACCGTAACTGACTTTGTATGAATGTATATTGTGAAATTATATTTTATGTTTACATATATAGATAATATCTTTTAGGTCTTTTGCAATGGTTGTTTTTTGTGTTTTTGTTTTTTGCATTTTCAAAACGAGAAAAGAATGCATGGAGCGTGTGCAGAGGAGGACGACCAAGGTAATGAAAGATCTGGAAACCAAGCCTGATGAGGAACAGTTGAGGGAGATGGGTATGTTTAGCCTGGAGAAGAGAAGACTGAGAGGTGATAAGATAAAAAAAGGTAAAGGCCCCCTGACAGTTAAGTTCAGTCGTGAATGACTCTGGGGTTGCAGTGCTCATCTCACTTTACTGGCCGAGGGAGCCAACGTTTGTCTGCAGACAGTTTTTCCAGGTCATGTGGCCAGCATGACTAAGCCGCTTCTGGCAAAACCAGAGCAGTGCACAGAAACGCCGTTTACCTTCCCGCTGCAGCAATACCTATTTATCTACTTGCACTTTGAGGTGCTTTAGAACTGCTAGGTTGGCAGGAGCTGGATCCGAGCAACAGGAGCTCACTCCGTTGCAGGGATTCGAACCACTGACCTTCTGATCGGCAAGCCCAGCAGCTCAGCGGTTTAGACCACATAGCCATCTTCAAATACCCAAAGGGTCATCACATGGGAAATGAAGCCAGCTCATTTTCTGCAGCTCCAGCAGGGATCATTTTGCTTTAACTCAGGGGCATGCTGTAAAAACACAAGTAAGCTTGGACCCATCCTGGATTAGAATCACAGAATTGTGCTGTTGGAAGGGACCTTGAAGACCATCTTGTCCAACCCTCTGCAATGCAGGAATCTGCAGCTTTCCCATATGGGGATCGAACCTGCAACCTTGGTGTTATCAGTACCTTGCTCTAACCGACTGAGCTATCCAGTTGTCTTTAAACATGTTTGTGCATCACTTTTAAGCGGCAGAAAGCCCATGTATCCAAGGTCAGGCAGCTCTATGGAGCAATTGCAAGAAGGATGTCTCCGGCCGAATGAGCTTGCAATCTACCGTTTGCTTCTCTTCAGCTGCCCAGAATCTCTCCAGAATGCTCTGACCCCACAAGTATGGTTCCTCCGCCCACCTGCACATACGCACTATTTCCTTGCACCTCCGAGAGGCTCCAAGCGAGTCAAATCTCTGTCATGCGGCTGGCAAAGAGAACCGAGGTTTAGTACCTGAGCGGCATAAGGAAATTAGTAAATGGAAGGATTAAATGGATGTAAATTGGAGACACTTCCCAATGTGAAGTATGATTTCTTTCTCCCCCTGCCCCACTAAAAAGTACTTATTCCTCCCGCAATATAACTGTCAGAGAGAGCTTAATTCATTACCGTTTGAACAGCACGGAGGTTCTGTAAATTTGGAGTTCAATTTAATTTCCTCCTGGGTGGGTGGAGGACACACATTTGCTAAAAAGGCCTGCTTTTTAAAAAGAGAGGTGCTGGGAGAAATGTAGGCAGGGAGACAGCGGCACGCACAGATTGTGCAAAATTGCAAAGCACTTTCCTTCCTTCTGCTGACTGCAATTCTGTTTCCCTGTAAGAAAGGCACTTTGCAGGTGCTCAGGGAAAGGCATCCGGCTCTGTATGATTCTTGCACCTACAAACCCGTGAGTCTGAATCAGTACTGGGCAAAACGCCTGTTTGCTCAGTTCAGAGTCAGCTCAGCCATTATGAATGTCGCTGGGGCGCACTTGGGGAAAAGCGGGGAATCTCCTGCAGCAGAAGAAGAGATGGAGAGACAGGCAAAAGCATCAGGGTGGCAGTCAAAGGGCTCCATCACCACCACCACCAACACCACCATCGTCATTTTTTAAATTGCATTTATACCCCACCTTTTTCTCCAAAAAGCTGAAAGTGGCATACATGGTTCTCCTCTTCATTGAATCCCCATAACAACCCTGTGAGGTAGGTTAGGTTGAGAGGCAGTGACTGGCCCAAGGCCACCCAGGGAGCTTCATGCACTTAGGCAGGAAAACCAGCCGCACAAATATAAGATGGGGGACACCTGGCTTGCCAGCAGTACATGTTTCACAAGTTTCACATGAGTCAACAGTGTGATGCAGCAGCAAAAAAAGCTAATGCTATTCTAGACTGCATCACTAGACACTAGACATATAGTGTCCAGATTTTATACATATAAAAGTAGGGTTGGCATATGTCCGCAATATCCCGGAATCCAGCTGACTCTAGCAGTGTCTGGGCAGAAATTGAAAAAATGTATGTGCTGTTTTTGCTGATATATATATATATATTTGCCAAAAAATAATTAAAAAGTAATTAAACACTAATAGAATTTAAAAAATAAATAAAATGTTTTAAATCTATTAAAACAAAGATAATAAAAACTATTAAAAGCCCTTTCTTTAAAAAATAATAATCCAGTCAGCTGCCAAAGGCCTGTCAGAATGAAACAGTCTTCACCTGCTGACAAAAGGGCAGCAAGGAAGGAGCCAGTCTGGCTTCTCTAGGGAGGGAGTTCCAAAGCTTGGGAGCAGCCACCGAGAAGGCCCTCTTCCGATCCCTACCAGAATGGCCTATGCGGGGGGAAGGATTGAGAGAGGGGCCATCCCAGAGCCTGGGCAAGTTCATATAGCAGAATATGGTCATTCAAATAGTCTGGGGCTAAGCCATATAGGGCTTTATGGGTCATAACCAGCCATATATCTAAACTATATTCCCACAATAGTCTCCTTCTTCCAGTTGTAACTCATGAGAATTGCGCATACCACCACCAGAAGATCTCACTCTCAAAGAATCCATACTTTTTTTTGTATATTATGCCTTGGGTAGAATGTTCTAATTTTCATGACTAATTCCCTTTTCCCCCTTTTTTCTTTTTCAGCTTGCTGGCCCGACACTTAAATTAGCCAGAGGTCAGGAGAGCTATTTCTTCAGCTGTGAAAAGCCTTGCTGCTAATTTTCTCTTATTTCTTTCCTTTCTTTTTTCAAAGAAACTCTCTTAACGGGTGCTGTGGGCAATGCTTTGTAGGAAAACACATCCTAATAGGCGTAATTGAATGCACCACAGACAGGCGAAGCAAATGAGGAGGAGAACGAGAGAAGAAGATCTGCGCACAAAACACACAAGTGCATTTCGACAGGAGGCCAGTCTTCAGTTGCAGCCACATTTGAGGTGGACAGAAATGTCTCAGTCATTTTTGCCAGCATCACAAAAAAATTGCTTTGGGGTATGTGTATGTATTCCCCACCCCACCCAGCCTAGCTTGTGGTGTTGGTGGGAATGTATTTTGTTTATTTATCGAGCAAATTTATATCCGATGTGTTAATGGAAGACCTCGAAGGGATCCTCAATCTTTCCAAAATGCATGGATTATGTTCAAATACATCATATTGTATGTTAAAAAGATAAAGGTAAAGGACCCTGGCATTTAAGTCCAGTCGCAAACGACTCTAGGGTTGCAGCGCTCATCTCGCTTTACTGGCCAAGGGAGCCGATGTTTGTCCACAGAGAGTTTTTCCAGGTCATGTGGCCAGCATGACTGAGCCGCTTCTGGCAAAACCAGAGCAGCGTATGGAAACGCCGTTTACCTTCCCGCCAGAGCGGTACCTATTTATCTACTTGCATTTTTGACGTGCTTTCGAACTGCTAGGTTGGCAGGAGCTGGGACCGAGCAACGGGAGCTTACCCCGTCACGGGGATTCGAACCGTCAACCTTCTGATCAGCAAGCCCAAGAGGCTCAGTGGTTTAGAACACAGCACCACCCACGTCCCTCATATTGTATGTTATCTACACCTATTTCCCTCTCTCTTCCATCTTCATATGGAAGATGGCATGAGCTTGTTTTTCCTCCTCCTCCAGAGTGCAGGACCCAAACCAACAGAGTCAAATGGCAAGATAGGAGATTCCGACTCAACATTAGGAAGAGCTTTCGGATGGTGAGAGCTGTTTGACAGCGGAAGAGACTCCTTTGGAAAGTGGGGGCCTCTGCTGCATTTGAAGTTTTTAAACAGAGGTTTGATGGCCATCTGCCAGGGATTCTTTGGCAGTGATTCATTTATTGCAGGGGATTGTACCAGAACTAGATGACCCTTGGGGTCCCTTCCAACTCTACAATCCGATGATGATGATGATATAATTTATACCCCACCCATCTAGCTGGGTTTCCCCAGCCACTCTGGGCGGCTTCCAACAAAAGATTTAAAATACATTAAAACATCAGTCATTGAAAACTTCCCTAAACAGGGCTGCCTTCAGGTGTCTTCTAAACATCAGATGTTTGTTTACAGGAGGGCGTTCCACAGGGCAGGAGCCACTACCGAGAAGGCCCTCTGCCTGGTTCCCTGTAACTTGGCCTCTCGCAGCGAGGGAACCACCAGAAGGCCCTCGGAGCTGGACCTCAGTGTCCGGTCTGAACGATGGGGGTGGAGATGCTCCTTCAGGTATACTCTGCTGATTTAGTGACTAACCCTTCCCCAAACCCACAACCTACAGCTGAAAGATCCAGCTCTTTACCCTGTCTTTAGAAATTGGCTGTGTCTGTTTTTAAGACTCACCTTGTTTCTGTGGTTGATTTCTAGTTTTCATATTGCAACCTGCAACTTAGAGTGAAGGGTGGGTAAATAATAAAAAAGAACAATGCAATAAATATATTCCATTTATATCAAATGTTCTATTTATATCTTATGTCTTCTCCACGGTGGCGGGCAAACAGCCTGGATATCGTATACTCTGCTATTGGTAGCTAGCTTGGAAGTGAGTGGCTATCGGTGTCAGAGGGGTTGGGGGAAATCCCACATTCCTCCGTCGTTTGCTGGAATAGTTACACAGAGGGATAGCTTAGTTGCTAGAGCATGAGATTCTTAATCTCATGGCTGCTGGTTTGAGCCCCACCTTGGGCAAAAGATTCCTGCCTTGCAGGGGGTTGGACTAAATGACCCTCGTGGTCCCTTCCAGGTCTACGAACCTGTGATTTTGAGTCCATGCAAGAGAAGCTATCATGCAGCTGGAAATACCATTCCATCTTCCAGCAGTGCATGAGCGGTTTGAGCATTACCGGCCGCCTGAGGCAAAAGGCAGTCCATTGCCGTCAAAGCTCGCTCAGAACTCCCAAATCCCATGCATAAATCCATTAAAAACAGATCCCAGCTCCATCCCTATTCTTTGCATATGTGGGCACCGTCTAGGCAAAAGGGTGGGCGGGAGGATGGGTGGGGGGGGGAGAGAGAGAGAGAGAGAGAGAGAGAGAGAGAGAGAGAGAGAGAGAGAGAGAGAGAGAGAGAAAAGCCCACGGACGCAAGAGCGAAAAATGAAATATACGTAGCATCTTATTAGCAAAGGACATCTGAGCCTCTAATTAAAATTTGCCTAATGACCCAGCTTCTTCGTCATTTTCACTATCGCAGACATTAATTTTCAGTGACAAGTACTTAGGCAAAGGCAAAATTAATTCCTCTTTTGGAAAAAAAAGTGGGGGGGGGGGAGAAAGCATTAAAGGGGCTCCGCATCCATTTCACATTTGGCTGGGGGAAAGATTTGCAGTGAGAATGAGGAGTTTGATGTTGTGGAAAGGGGCCCCTGGCTTATCCTTGAAGTCCTGCTACACCCAGACACCGTGAACATCCTGCTATAGCAGCATGGCTAGGCGGAGATGGGCTTGGGGGATGAGGAAGGGCTGGAGGTCATTGGTAAGGAGGCCATAGCTGCCAAGTTCTCCCTTTTTTTAAGGGAAATTCCCTTATGCTGAATAGGCTTCGTCGCGAGAAAAGGGAAAACTTGGCAGCTATGAAGAAGGAAAGGGGAAGTGGGTTCAGCTTGCAATTAAAAATGAACTTTTGTGTGGCAGGAATATGCGCCCTGAACATGTGGTGCAACTACATTTGGAGTATGCATTTGGTTAACTCACTTCAAAAGGGATATTCTAGAATTTGAAAAGGTTCAGAAGAGGGCAACCAAAATGATCAAGTAGGTAGCCGTGTTGGTCTGACGTAGTCGAAACAAAAAATTAAAAAAAATTGCTTCCAGTAGCACCTTAGAGACCAACTAAGTTTGTCATGGGTATGAGATTTCGTGTGCATGTTCATGTATCTGAAGAAGTGTGCATGCACACAAAAGGTCATACCAATGACAAACTTAGTTGGTCTCTAGGATGCTACTGGAAGCAATTTTTTAATTTTTTTGTTTCAAAATGATCAAGTGAGTAGAGCGACTCCCCTGCGAAGAATGGTTGCAGTGTTTGGGGATTAAGAGAAAAGCTTGAGTGAAGAGGCGACAGGATAGAAGTTTATAAAACGATGCATGGCATAGAGAAAGTGGATAGAGGAAAGCTTTTCTCCCTCTCTCATAACACTAGAAGTCCTGGACATCCAATGAAGCGGAATGTTGGGAGATTTAGGACAGGTAAAAGGAAGCTCATAGTTAAACTGTGGAACTCCCTCCCACAGGAGGCAGTGAGGGCCACTCACTTGGATGGCTTTAAAAAGAGGACTGGAGAAATTCATGGAGGAGAAGCGGACTATCGATGGTCTTGGCCCTGATGGCTCTGCTCTGCCTCCACAGTTAGGGGCAGGGATGCTTCTGAATACCAGTTGCTGGAAACTGCAGGAAGGGAGAGGGGTTTCCCACAGGCATCTAGTTGGCCACTGGGAGAACAGGATGCTGGACTAGATCAGCCAGTGGCCTGATTCAGGAGGCTCGCCTTATGTTCTTAAGAAGTGGTGCTTGGCCATATGGTCGCTGCCGTTTATTCCAAGGCATGGATTTTGCAAAAGTATATTTAGGTAGTCCTATGCTCTTTATAATTCTGCTGGACTAATAGGGATTAGAAAGTGAGGGAAACAATGATGTTAAAACTGCACCGCCGTGGAGAGGGTGCACCTCAACAGGCACATATTTCCACATGTGGTGGGAATGCCCCAAAATCCAATTACTCTGGACAACAATCATAGAAGAAATATGTAAAATAACCAAGCAAACAGTAGAAATAACCCCAGAATTGGCTTTGCTAAACACCTTCCAAGACAACAATGCCCACTTACACTACAAAGAACTCATAACCCACTTACTCTCAGCAGCCAGAAACACCATAACCAGACACTGGAAAGATCTGTCAGGAGTAAGCATGGACCAATGGCACCAAATAGTATAGGAAACAGCCTTACTAGAAAAATTAACCAATAAACTGAAACTGACATGGGGACAAATAGAAGAAGACGGCTTCACCCCGGTATGGGTCCCTTTCATCACATACACAGCCCAACAAGACAATGACAAAAATCCACCAACAGCGTACAAATCATTATGGCTAACTTGATTCAAAACACCCACCCACCCCACTCACACATGAAGCAAAAACCACCACAGCCAACCACAAATGAACAATCATACCCTAGGCCAACCCCATCTCTCACCACCGAAGGAACACAAGCAAACAACAGAGAACCTGCACAAGCGATGCTGACAAAACCCCCACATATATTAAGTAAAATAGAAACATCATCACCCAAACCCACCCCACCCCCCTTTCCCCCATCTACCTCTTTTCCCCCTTTCCCTCCCAATGTCTCAATAAATGAAACTGATCTGTAAAAATGTTACGAGAGACATTGCACATATTTCTGTAAACCAAGAAAATCCTTAATTTTTTTTTTTAAAAAAAACTGCACCACCGTTGTTGTCGTTAATTTGGCATGTCTGTGTGTGCATTGAAATTTACAAATTTATCATGGAAAGCAGTAGGAGGCATAACTTTCTCTTGATTGTGCCTTTCATTCCTATCAAGTATCAAGAAGCGCTTTGAAAGAGCTGGGGATGCCTGCCCTGCTCATTTGAAACCGGCCAAGATTTTGGCCGTCGCTTCTGGGTCTCTCGTGCAATCCTGGCTCATTAAATGGCTATTTCGCTTGGGTCTGACGCCTGCTCCCTCTAACTCTTCCCTGAACCAGAAGCAAAAGCTAGCAACTTGAACCAGCTCAGTCAAGTAGAGCTTGAGATTCTCAATCTCAGGGTTGTGGGTTCAAACCCCACATTAGGCAAAAGATTCTTGCACTGCAGGGGCTTGGACTAGATGACCCTCGGGGCCCCTTCCAACTCTGCAATTCTATGATTCTATGAACCTCCCCAGAACGTTCCTGTCAACCTGTGCTAAGCTAATAATCAGCACCATCCTGCCAAAAGAAGTGGCTCAGATAATTCAGTCACCCAAGGCTCCCAATTCCTTCCATCATGGCTGGAGGCAGCAATGCTTTTGAACACCAGTCCCTGGAAGCCACAGAAGAGAAGAGGGCTCTTGCACTCAGATCCTGACTGCAAGTTTCCTACAGACATCCGGTTGGCCTAGCCTGTGCTTTTGTTCATGTTTACGGCTTATTGCAACAGCCTTCTTTGAACGCTCCATGCATCATCCCCAAAAGCAGTGGCCAAGCCGGGGCTGGCGGAGAGAGATCAGTGCATTATTAATGTTTATTTACAGAGGTCTTTGCAGGGAGCAGGCTGGGAGAAACTCATAATCATCTCGGATGCTTTCCCCTCTGAAATGGGAAGACACTCAAAACATCAATAAGTGAGCACACTGTACATACAAACGCACTCTCTTGCATTACACTGAGCGACCCTTGGTGACTTCTGCCGCTTAGCACTAGCAGCGCAGCGTGGTAAACATCTTTGTCCTCGTTCAGCAAAGCACTGGCCTCTTATTCACACATGTGAAAATGGGAATCTGGAAGGGGAAAATACCTTGAACCATCCCTTGGACCTGAGTAGGGGATACGGCTCATTTGCTTGGCAAGAGATGTGGAGCTCACTTACCTTGCTCAGACTGAGTCGATGAACAAGTTGCGTTAGAGGCGGGGAAGAAATCCCATCACGTCACATTTTAAGGTTTGAGCTTCATGGAATCATAGGGTGGTAGGGAACCCAAGGGTCATCTAGTCCAACCCCCTGCAGTGCAGGAATCGCAGCTAAGGAATCCCTGACAGATGGCCACCCAACCTCTGTTTTCAAGGAAGGAGAGTCCACCACCTTCTCAGGGAGTCCATTCCACTGTCAAACAGCTCTTACCATCAGAAGGTTCTTTCTAACATTTAGGCAGAATCTCCTTGCTTGTAACTTGAATCCATTGGTTCGGCTTCTCTCCTCTGGAGCCAGCAGAAAACAATCTTGCTCCATCTTCCATGTGACAGCCCTTCGGGTGTTTGAAGATGGCTCTCACATCACCTCTCAGTCTTCTCTTCTCCAGGATAAACATGGGCAGCTCCTTCAGCCGTTCCTCCTAAAGCATGGGTAGGCCAACTAAGGCCAGGGGCCGGATCCGGCCCAATCACCTTCTCAATCCGGCCCACGGACGGTCTGGGAATCAGCATATTTTTACATCAGGAGAATGTGTGCTTTTATTTAAAATGAATCTCTGGGTTATTTGTGGGACATAGGAATTCATTCTCCCCCCCCCCAAAAAAAATAGTCCACCCCCCCCCCCACAAAAGGTCTGAGGGACAGTGGACCGGCCCCCTGCTGAAAAAGTTTGTTGACACCTGTCTAAGGCTTGGTTTTGAGACCCTTCATCATCTTGGTTTCCTTTGTCTGCACAGCTTCCAGCTTGTCAATCTCCTTCTTAAACTGTGGTGCCCAGAAATGGATAGTGTACTGGATTTATCTTTTGCATTATATTGTAAGTCACTTTTAGGGGAGGGGGGGGGGGAGTGATGAATATAAGTCCAATTAATTATAATAATCCTAATCCCCATTTGCACTTCCAAAATATAAACACAGCTATCCTTCAAAATACACACAAAAGCTCTGCAAAACCCTGTATATTCCTAGAGAAGTTGCACAAAAGTGCATATTAGCAAAACCTGGCTCAGGGTCATGCGCACTGGCTGGCAGAAGCTCTCTGGAGTTCTCGCCAGGCAGTCTTTCCCAGCCGGGAAATGCTTGAACCAGCGTCCGCCAGCATGCAGAACAAATGCTCTGCCATTGAGCTACCAACTTTCCGCTAACATAGGAAGCTGCCATAATGCAGAGTTGGGTCATTGGGGACATCTAGCTCACTGTTGTCCACACTGACTGGCAGTGGCTTGTCAGGGTTCCAGGCAGAGAGTCTTTCCCAACTCCCTACCTGTAGGTGCCTGGAATTGAACCTCAAACCTTCTGCATGCAAACTCAGATGCTCCACCACTGAGCTAGGTTAGCACCCTCCTTCATCATCTCTCTTGATTACCTGTGACTCCTGCATTGCAGGGGGGTCGACTAGATGACCCTTGGAACCCATTCTAACTCTACAATTCTATTATTCTACAGTGGTACCTTGGTTTATGAACTTAATCCGTTCCGGAAGTCCGTTTTTAAACCAAAGCGTTCTTAAACCAAGGCGTGCTTTCTCATAGCAGCGGGGGACTCAATTTACAAATGGAACACACTCAACAGGAAGCGAAACATGTTCTTATTCCAAGACAAACTTCACAAACCAAAACGCCTACTTCTGAGTTTGCAGCGTTCTTAATCCAAGTTGTTCATAAACTAAGCTGTTCTTAAACCAAGGTACCACTGTATGTCTGTCCCCCAAGGTTTTCTTCTTGTCTTCCCTTATTTCCTTTTTCTTCTGACCGTCCAATACTCCAATGTCCTGGACTCAACCTGGCTTACCTTTGGTCCAGGTGAACCCTCCTCAGGTCGTATCAGTATATGTGGCTGTATTTCACTGGTTGTCTGCCTGGAAAAACACATACATCCTACCAGCAATGAAAGAGGACCACAAAAAGATTGATAAAGATTATGCAAAATACGTCCTGGTTCCTTTCTTCCTCCCTTGTCTGCCTGTGCAAATTACCCCATTATTCTCTTCCCTTAGGATTCCTGATTGTCCTTATTTCTTCTTTTGAGCTAAAACCATCCATGCATTAAATTAGTTCTCGTCTTCAGAATAGCTTGATTGCCTCCTCCAAACTCCGGCTAATACAGGCTTCCCAGAGAGCATCAGGAAATAAAATTGGGGGATAAGGCAGAGGACCTGGGAGCAATGCAAGAGAGGGAAAAGGAATCCCGCTGTGAAAGAAATCAGTTCTGAAGAACAAGCCTCGCTTGGGTGAGGGATGGGAAAGAAAGTCGATTCAGTTTGCTTTCAAAAACCGAATTGATCAAATTTGTGCTTTCTGAAGCAATGCGGGAACTGAAATGGACATGTGGTGCCCAGAATGGGAACAGCACTCACAGTTTCTCCTTTTCATAGAATCACAGAATTGTAGAGTTGGAAGGGATCCCCAAGGATCGTCTAGTCCAACCCTCTGCAGTGTAGGAATCACAGCTCAATAAGTCCTGGCAGATGGTCATCCAATCTCTGCTTAAAAACCTTCAGTGAAGGAGAGTCCGCCACCTTCTGAGGTGTTCCACTGCCGAACAGCGTTTATGTTGGATTTTTTGAATAGTCAAGTTACTTTAGAGCCCGTCTAATGTAAATACTGTCTGTTTAAGAGAAACAGGTGTCTGTGTTTCTGTTAATTGCTCACAGGTGTGGGCTCTGCTTCTTGTATATAAGGCTCTGCCAGAAAGCCTTCTGTATCTCTTAGTTAGATCTTTCAGTTTGATTCATCTCTAAGTAGATCTCTCTCTCAGTTGTTCTCAGTTTAAGAGATTCCAAGTTGAATCTTAGTATGAGAGTTGCTTAGTTATAATGCTAGTTTGCTGTTAATTCTTGGGTAGTTTAATGGGAGTTTTGTGGGAGTTTTGTGGGAGGTTTGGAAAGTGGGTAGATAACATTGCTAAGAGAGAAAGCATTTATCTTTAGTTTAAAGTCTCTTTAGAGTCAGTTTGTTTTTCAGTTAAAGAAACCCAACCGTTTGTATTTTCATCTGCATACTTTTACAAGTGTGCAGCTAGTAAGGGGTTTCATATAAGGGTGTTCATATAAGGGTGGTGTTTTCTTAGCCAGGTCAACTTCTGACTGTGTATACTCTGCGTGAAGCGTACTTTAAAGGGCCGCTGGAAACTGGGATACATAGCTGCCAAGTTATCCCTTTTTTTAAGGGATTTTCCCTTATGCTGAATAGGCTTCCTCGCGAGAAAAGGGGAAACTTGGCAGCTATGCTGGGATATATGATTTAGGTTAAGCAGGTTTCAATATCCAGTTTTCTCCAATATTATTCTTATCATATATATTATTTCTCAATAGTTTACCCCACAGAAAATTCTTCCTAAGCTTTTTTGGAACCTCCTTTCCTGTGGTTTTGTCTGGCCTGATTCCGCAACCCTGACAAGAGCTCAGCCCCACAGCTGCTAGCAAAGCCCTGACAACCCCTTCCCTCCTAAGCATTAGCTTGTGATGAAGAAATTATCAATCACTGCTAACTCTTTGAAAGCAATCCACTTAAAAATCTGCCATCGTTCCCCATTTACTTTTGTAGCTCAATCGACTGTGGGGCCCCTTTAAGGTAAAGGTAAAGGGACCCCTAACCATTAGGTCCAGTCTGGGGTTGCAGCGCTCATCTCGCTTTACTGGCCGAAGGAGCCGGCGTAGAGCTTTTGGGTCATGTGGCCAGCATGACTAAGCTGCTTCTGGCAAACCAGAGCAGCGCATGGAAATGCTGTTTACCTTTCTACCTGCACTTTGACGTGCTTTCGAACTGCTAGGTGGGCAGGACCTGGGACCAAGCAATGGGAGCTCACCCCGTCGCGGGGATTCGAACCGCTGACCTTCTGATCGGCAAGCCCCAGGCTCTGTGGTTTAACCCACAGCGCCACCCGTGTCCCATGTGGGGGGGGGGCTTTACATAGAGCAAAATCACAGCTCCCCTACTGCAAGTTGCTTGCAATCCAGATTCCAGCGGGATGTGTGTGTGTGTGTGTGTGTGTGTGTGACACAGCAGGGGGAGAAAGAAAGGAGAAGGCCATGGAAACGAGGGTCGAATGTGCACAAATGCATTTATCCCCATTTAGATATTTAATCGGTCATGAAAATCTTTTCTCGGTTAATCACACCGATTTGAAACACTGCGGCCCTGGGTGGTGTGCATATCTGAGAGCATACTCCCCACCCCAGGAATTCCTCTTTTTAATTGGACGGGAGCTTGTTTGCCAACTGTGACATGAAGTAATGTGTGGGTGTGTTCCTCGTGGGGCCAACGACAACCTGCTGGGGTGTTGTCGCTGTTCCCCCACCCCCAGAATAGGAGCAAGTCTGCAAGGTGGGCGGACACACAGCACAGATGTGTTTTTGTGACAAGTCGGGTGCATGCATTGACAGGATTTTGCTGAAGATGGAGAGAGGCCAGAAAAACTCTCAAATAAGGGGTGGGGTGGTACTCCTGATGCTAACCTCAAAAAGATGCTGCCTTGCCTCAAAAATGATGACGAGTTGGAAAAGGTTCAGAAAAAGGCAAGCAAAATGATCAAGGGGTAACGACCCTGTGAAGTTGGGTTGCAGCATTTGAGGATTTTTAGTTTAGAGAAAAGGCAAGAGGAGATATTATTATTATTATTATTATTATTATTATTATTATTATTATTAATCACCCATCATCCGAAAGACACAGGGTGGTTTATAGTATAAAAACACAAAATACATCACGTAACAGCAACAACAAATGACACATTTAAAAGGTCATAGGTTGTTTAATCAGTCCCAATTTTATAAAATTACTAGCTGGCCCTGCCACGCATTGCTGTGGGTTATTTGTGTGTTTTCCCCTACCCTGTCCATGACGTATCCCTGTGATTCCCCCTCTCCTCCCCTCACCCCCCGGCTTATCCCTGTGATTCCCCCCTCATCCCCCTCCCTCATCCCTGTGAATCCCCCAACTCTGTCCTGATCCATGACCTATTATGCCCCCTCTTCCCCCTACCCCCGGCTTATCCCTGTGATTTCCCCCCTCTCCTCCCCCTAACCCCCCCACTTGCCCCTGTGATTTCCCTCCTCTCCTCCGTCCAACACCCCCTCCCGGGTTATCCCTGTGACCCGTTTATTTTGCACACAGCCATTCCCCCAATGTGCGTGTTCTGTAAAATTTTGCCCTGTCCCAACCCTGACTCCCCTACCCATGTGTGTTATGTGAAATAACGTTTATTCTACCCACAGGCACAGCCCTGTAAAAGACCCATATTCAGTTGATTCTATACTGCGGCCTATTCGCGCGCCCCCCATCGCCCCTCCCAGGCAGGCCTAAATCCACTCAGCCTAGTCTGCAAAGCCGAGGCAAGATACTGTGGAGAGGGCAGGTTTCATCCCCCCACCCTGTTCTGACCCATTACCTATCCCTGCCCCCTCATTCCCCCCCCCCTCCAGGCAGGCCCCTACCTCCACTTGACAATGTTGGGCCTTGTTGCTGCAAAAGGCCTGTTTTCAGTTGGTTGCTGTGGAATTTTGTGATGTCATCTGGTGGCGCGCCTTTGGAGGTAGCAGTGGGCGATCTGCCTTTCTATTAGATGCTGCTGTAGTCTTCAGAGCTTCTGCTGATGGCGTCTAATTTGGGCGCCACTTTTTTGTGTTTAATCATTATTTTAGGTATGAAAGGTTTGCTTTGGGGGGGGGAATTATGCCAGATCCCTCTGCTTTCATGGCCGCAGAGGAGGAGACACCAGCAGGGATTTGCAGAAGGGCAAGGTTTCCTTCCTTAAGGCGGAGAAAGTAAGCCAGAGATCGATACTGTTGCTTGCTTGCCGGCCTGGTTAATTCTCTATTGTGCATGGAACGTTGTGGCCAAATTTGTTACATTACAGCTCAGCGGTTATGGAGAAAGGCTGTGACCTCTGCGCACACAATGCCTACATTTATATATATATAGATGTGTGGCATGGAGAAGGTGGACGGAGGAAAGTTTTTCTCCCTCTCTCTTAACACCAGAACTCACAGAGACCCAATAGAGTGGGATGTTCAGCTCATAGTCAGTCTGTGGAACTCACTTCCACATGAGGCAGTGATGGCCACCAACTCGACTGGCTTTAAAAGAAGATCAGGCCAATTCATGGAGGAGAGGGCTACCAAGGGCTACTAGCCATAGTGGCTATGCTGTGCCACCAGAGGCATTAACCACATGCCTGGGAGTTGATGGCGTTCTTCAGCTCATCAAGGGAGGGATGGACATCCAGCTCTTCTCGGTGGAGCAAGCATCTTTTTGCAGGGCACATGCTTGCAGTTCACATGAGCCTCGCTCTTTGCAGTGATAACAAGCTCCATGCCCTTTATCCCAGCGTCAGACCAGTCAGGGGGTCTGTTGCTCTCTCTTGCCAAAGGAAAACATAGCTGTGTTGTAGATCTATGATAGCTTTGATGCTGTCCCTGGGGCAGCTCAGTAGAGCTTGTTCATCTGCAAAGCATTTCTTTTTAAGCGATCCACAAGTTGATATAAACGTTTGGGACAGGTCTTTAGGGTTGTTGTTTTTAGGGAATTTGCAAATGCAGTAAAACTCAACCATTCTCTTGCAAAGGTGTCCCTCTTGCCAGTCTCAATTGTCTCAGATTTGTTCCTCTTGCCAGTCTCAATTTGAGAGCCAGTTTTTTCATAAGGGAAATAAGTCACCCTGTCACCCTGTCATCATTCACGTTCACACCTTTTAAGTCCTTGTGGCTATAGCCATTGATATGGCCACTAAGAGAAATCCAATTAGTGGTTTATCCACCAATACAGATTTCATTATTGCAAGCTCTGCAGACTTTGTGCCATGCCGATGACTGATCTTACTTATCTCGTTAAATGCTTTTTCTCCCAAATTTGCCACCTTTAGGCATGTCCACCACAAGTGCCTATAGCTGCCTCTGTCCCCACACCCTTGCCAGCACAGAAGTCAAGTATGTTTATGAATAAATGAAAGTTTAACTGGGGTTAAATGCCATTTCTGCATTGTTGTTGTTGTTTAGTCATTTAGTCATGTCTGACCCTTCTGCTTTATCTTCAACCAATTTCTGCATTATTGGTTATTATTTCTGCATTATTGCATTATTATTCTGCAAAATTGGTTGAAGATAATTTCTGCATTATCTTCAACCAATTATTATTATTTATTTATTTTGATGTGTATGTTGGAACCCTCTTTGTACCTAATATGGAATTATTTTTCACTTTAACAATCAGCCATTCATTTCACCTTTGACTGGTTCTTACCAGTTTTGTGGTCACATGGCATTCTTGTGTGCGTGACAATGGCCTCACTAATAGTGGACTTAACAGTACTTGCACCTCACCTTCAAGGCCTTCCAGCTGATGCTGTTGAGAGCAGCTGCAGCCTGCAGTGAGAGGAAGGGGAGAGCTTTGCGCCTACCCTCCCGAGACATGGTGTGCTTCAAAGTTTGGGTCTCTAGGAGGAACCCGCTGAGCAGGTAGTCATTGTTTCAGCACCATGGAGAGCTCCCAGGGAGAAACTGTATGAGAGCCAATAAACTAAAGCTCAGTCCAGACAAGAATGAGGTACCGGTGATCTGCTCTTATGTTTTTTTGTTCTATTTCTATTTCAAAGAAATTATGCGCTGCTTGATTGTAGGAACAAAAATTTAAAAATCTCGAAGGGGTTTACAAAAGAGAGGAAACAATAAAATTATCACCAAGGAAAATGAACAACAATAATTTAAGACCTTCGAAAAGTTAAATAACCGTAGACTAAAAGCAGATTAAAACTCACATCAACTTTCTAAACATCTGGGGAGACTTGTATAAACAAAAATGTTTTTAGTACTTGCCAAAACGAATACAGTACACTGCAAAGTGTAGGTTCTGCCACACCCCCTCTAAAGGAGCAAGTACATACCTTGGGGGTCCTCCTGGATCCAACACTGGCTAATGTGACGCTCGGTGGCACAGAGTGCCTTCCACCAGCTTGGCTTGGTGCTCAGCTGCACCCCTGTCTGGACAGGGACGGCCTAACTTCTGTTGCCTGTGCTCTGATAACCTCTAGGTTAGATTACTGTGATGCATTAGATGTGGGGCTGCCCTTGAAGGGTGATCCAGAAACTGCCCCTGGTGCAGAATTCAGCAGACAGATCTCTCACCAGGGCAAGATGGTCTGACCACACAACGCCCATCCTTGCCTGACTGCGCTGACTACAAATTAGTTTTCGGGCACAATTCAAAGTGCCAACTGCTGACTTAATACCTTCCTGATGTTTCATTTCAGCACAGCTGACCAAGCTGCAGTCACCGTCATGTGTCCCCCAGCAGTCAGCAGCTTTTGCTGGGAGCTAGCTGCTAATTCCGTGCCCCTTGGAGCGCATTTAGCTATTCCAGACATTAGAGTGAGGGTTTTCCCCAAGCCCCTTGTTTCATAACCCTCCGAAAGGTTCCGCGCGTCGGCAAGTTTTCCGGTTTGTGTTCTTTTATTTTGCTGGGGCTGCTGCTTTTACGAAGCTACTCTCAATAATTTAACATCACCGAGCATTATTTATTTTTTATTTTATTTTTATTTTTTGCTGAAACTGCTGTCTGATCCTCCTTGCATGACATTCATCCCAGCCAGGTATTAAACATTTGATTATTTATCGCATTTATATTCCACCTTTTCCTCCAAGGAGCTTAAGGTGGTGTGTGTGGTTTTCTCCTCTCCTTATTTAATCCCCAGAACAACCCTGTGAAGTAGGTTAGGCTGAGAGGCAGTAGGCTGGTACTGATGACACCAAGATTGCAGGTTCGATTCCCGTATCGGACATGCTGCCTATTCCTGCATTGCAGAGGGTTGGACTAGATCAGGCTTCCCCAAACTTCGGCCCTCCATATGTTTTGGACTACAATTCCCATCATCCCTGACCACTGGTCCTGTTAGCTAGGGATCATGGGAGTGGTAGGCCAAAACATCTGGAGGGCCGCAGTTTGGGGATGCCTGGACTAGATCCTCAGGGTCCCCTCCAGCTACGGTATTATTCTAAGACTGACCACCAAGTCACCCAGTTAGCTTCATTCATGGCTAAATGGTCATTCAAACCCTGCTCTCTCCCAGGCCATAGTTTGATACTCTAACCGCTACACCAGACTGTCTGTCAACAGGTAGGGAACCCTGTGGTTGTGGCAAACTCAGCCATCAAAACTGGCTTCCATACGAGAGCAATGTAGTATCACTCAACTTTCTGGTTTCAGAAGCAGGTGTTGGGGCAGTAGTGAAGATGGGTTATTTTTAGACTGAGGGTGAGCAACCTACAGCCCACAAGCCTAATCAGTCCTCTTCATTTGGCCCATAAGCCTGTCTTGGCTAAGACACAACTGCCTATTCTACACCTGATATAATTCAATGTCTGGGCCAAAAGAGGGTTTGCATACACCACTGGTGTCGGGCTCCTGTCCCAATACACAAAGACAGCGACTTTTACTTGAAAGCAAGGCTAATAGCACACTGCAGGGTCAACACAAGGCCCAGAAGCAAAGTTAAACTATGGAACTCACTCCCGCAGGAGGCAGGGATACACCCAACTGGGTGTTGGACAAAGTCATGGAAGAGGAGGAGGCCATTCATGGCTACTAGCCACAATGGCTGTGCTCTGCCCCCACAATTGAACCTGGGACTTTCTGCATGCCAAGCAGGTGGTCTGTCCACTGAGTAATGGGCCTTCCCATAATTTAAGCATTTGTAGTATAAGATGCTATGTTGTGCTGAGTCAGACTTAATGGTCTATTGAGCTCAGTAGTGTCCACACTGACTCAGCAACTTGCCAGGGTTTCAGGCAGAGAACATTCCCAGCCTTAGCTGGAGATTGAAACTGGGACATTCTGCATGCAAGGCAGCTGCTCCATCACTGATCCTTTCCCCATATCATTTTGCTTACTTCCAAAATGTGTCGAGTCCTCCTTGCAGCATTTGGGCCAGAGCCATTTTTCCCTCACATAATGGCACCCCTGTGTATAAACCTCATCATCTACCCCACCAATCCTAACCCATAAACCTTGAGTCCAGTGTGTATGTGCTTCACACAGCCATAGCAAATCTAGCTAGTTTGCGGTGTTGGTTTTTGTGTGCGTGTTTTGTTTTGTTTTTTAAGTTCTGGATGGTCAAGAAGCCAAGACCAATTTAAGATCTTCTGGTCCAAATTCAAGTTCATGGTTAAATTCAGCTTTCGCGGTTGAAATTTTGCATTGGGGATCTTGGATGGTGAACCAGGAATATCTGCCCAAGTCTCAAATGTTTTTGAACATTTGCTTTCAGCCCCTCTCTTCTGACAGATGGGAAAATGGCTGCCCCACACCCTTCCTTCTCATTAGGGGGCAGCATCTTGGCCAGTCTGCTTGACAGGGCTTGGAAGCAAGGGTGGCCTCTCTGCGAGATAAAACAAAAGGGTGGTTTTATTGCATGCTCCTTTTAATTAAAAATAAAATGTATCCACTAAAATATCATTAATTACTAATGACACCATTAGAAACAGAGAATAAAAGTTTGCCCTCCAGCAGTTTTAGACATTGTGAAGTGTGTCAGTGAAGAGAAATTGGGATGGTGCAGGGCAAGGGGGGTCATTTCTTGAGTTAAGCTTTCATCCCTTTTCTCCACACCTTGCCAGTTTGGGGTGGCATGTAGTGGAGGTGTGTGTGTGTGTGTGTTAGCTACCAAAATGATTTTGGGAGGGAGGGCGGCTCAGTTTCACCATTCAGAAAATTCTGCAAGGCATGGATAAAGCGGACAGAGGAAGTTTTTCTTATAACACTAGAACTCATGAGCATGCAGTGAAGCTCAATATTGGGCGATTCAGAACAGAGAAAGCAATGGACTTCTTCTTCACACATGGCACAGGGGCCACCAACTTGGATGACTTTAAAAGAGGAGGAGACAAATTCATGGAGAGGGCTATCAATGGCTACTTGCCACGATGGCTCTGCTCTGCACTCAGAGGCAGGAATACTTCTGAATTGCAATTGCTGGAAACCTCAGGAGGGGAGAGGTCTCTTGGGCTTGGGTCCTGCTTGCCGGTTCCCATTAAGGGCAGCTGGTTGGCCACTGTGAAAACAGGATGCAAGATGACCCTTGGGGCCCCTTCCAACTCTACAGTTCTGTGATTAAATGAACCGCTCTCTGGGCTGGGATGACACCAAGTCCCCAGAATGTTCCTATCAACCTGTGCTAAGCCAGTAATCAGCACCATCCTGCCAAAAGAGGTGGCTCAGATAATTCAGTCACCCAAGGCTCCCAATTCCTTCCATCATGGCCGGAGGCAGCAATGCTTCCGAACACCAGCTCCTGGAAGCCACAGAAGGGAGGAGGGCTCTTGCACTCAGATCCTGACTATCCAGTTGGCTGCAGTGAGGATAGGATGCTAGACTACATGGGCCTTTGGCCAGATCCAGCCGGCTCTTCTTATGTTCTTATAGTGGACACACATAGAATCATAGAATCATAGAGTTGGAAGAGACCACAAGGGCCATCCAGTCCAACCCCCTGCCAAGCAGGAAACACCATCAAAGCATTCCTGACAGGTGGCTGTCAAGCCTCTGCTTAAAGACCTCCAAAGAAGGAGACTCCACCACACTCCTTGGCAGCAAATTCCACTGCCGAACAGCTCTTACTGTCAGGAAGTTCTTCCTAATGTTTAGGTGGAATCTTCTTTCTTGTAGTTTGAATCCATTGCTCCGTGTCCGCTTCTCTGGAGCAGCAGAAAACAACCTTTCTCCCTCCTCTATATGACATCCTTTTATATATTTGAACATGGCTATCATATCACCCCTTAACCTTCTCTTCTCCAGGCTAAACATACCCAGCTCCCTAAGCCATTCCTCATAAGGCATCGTTTCCAGGCCTTTGGCCATTTTGGTTGCCCTCTTCTGGACACGTTCCAGCTTGTCAGTATCCTCCTTGAACTGTGGTGCCCAGAACTGGACACAGTACTCCAGGTGAGGTCTGACCAGAGCAGAATACAGTGGTACTCTATCAATTCTGAAGGAAATCAGCCCTGAGTGCTCACTGGAAGGACAGATCGTGAAGCTGAGGCTCCAATACTTTGGCCACATCATGAGAAGAGAAGACTCCCTGGAAAAGACCCTGATGTTGGGAAAGATTGAGGGCACAAGGAGAGGACGACAGAGGACGAGATGGTTGGACAGTGTTCTCGAAGCTACCAACATGAGTCTGACCAAACTGCGGGAGGCGGTGCAAGACAGAAGTGCCTGGCATGCTATGGTCCATGGGGTCACGAAGAGTCGGACACGACTAAACGACTAAACAACAACAATTATTTCCCTTGATCATTCTAGATGCTATACTCCTATTGATGCAGCCCAGAATTGCATTGGCTTTTTTAGCTGCTGCATCACACTGTTGACTCATGTCAAGTTTGTGGTCTACCAAGACTCCTAGATCCTTTTCACATGTACTGTTCTCAAGCCAGGTGTCTCCCATCCTGTATTTGTGCCTTTCATTATTATTTTTGCCCAAGTGTAGTACTTTACATTTCTCCTTGTTAAAATTCACCTTGTTTGCTTTGGCCCAGTTGTCTAATCTGTTAAGGTCATTTCGAGGTGTGATCCTGTCCTCTGGGGTATTAGCCACCACTAAGCCGCTTCTGGTGAACCAGAGCAGCACATGGAAACGCCGTTTACCTTCCCGCCGGAGCGGGAAGGGAGGGATCGAGCAACGGAAGCTTACCCCGTCAGGTGGATTCGAACCGCCAACCTTCTGATTGTTAAAGTTAAAGTGCAGCTTAAATACACAACCTTACAAAAATCGGCTTTTACAATATCGCTGCTGAAATAGACGTATGGTAAAACGGAGAGGGTGTGAGTGCCTGCGGAATTTTAAGGGATTAGCTTATATCCAGGTATTGTCTTTTTTTCTTTTTCCCCCCTTGAATTTTAAAGGTGTGGCTTATATTCAGGTACGGCTTATATTCGGGACAATACAGTATGTTGGGAGCCGCCCAGAGTGGCTGTGGCAACGCAGTCAGATGAGCGGGGCACAAATAATAAAGTTGTTGTTGCTGCTGCTGCTGCTGCTGCTTTTTTCAGGAGGTAGTCAAGGGTATGTAGAAGTGGCACCTCTCTCTTTTGGTTAAAAAGTGTGACACTTACTGTAACTTACTGTAATGATGAATACCGGGACCTCTTTTTCTAGGGAAAAAAGCACTGATTATTATTATGAAATAGGACATCCCTATTTTCATCGGGAAAATGTTGGAGAGTATGTCACTATCACATGTCCCTTGGGAGGTTGCCCATGTGAAAATGTGGCCCCCGGGCCAAAACTATCCCGCCCATCTCTGCTCTGAAGACAGGGGTGTGCGCAGCAGGCCCCAAGGCCGCCAGTAGGTGGTGCTGTTTGCTTTGAGGCCCAGGAAGACCTCATGCCTTGAGCTGGATGCCAAATCGCAGCCAGTGCCTGTTTTCTGGAAGCGCCGTCACCCAGAGGCATCTTCCCATTCCTGACCAGGCCAGTTGTGGTAATTAAGATCCTGTGTCACTGCGTGCCACCATGCCTTGGCACCGATCCAGCCAGCGTAATTATTCCGGCCTGCCCCGCACGCCTTCCTCGCAGCTGCTATTCTTATTTATGAGTTTATATTTAGCCCAGTAATGAGTCTAACATACGGTACGTAATGGGGAGGACATGGAAACAAGGAGGAGAGACGGAAAAACAAGAGGCAGGAAGCAGGAGGCTCTCCTGCCTGGATGCTCACTTCCCCCGGGGCCCCGTCTTGAGGAGGGGGAGGGCGGACGAAGAACAAGCTGGAGTGTCCTCCAGCAATTAAGGGGAAATTGCTAATCACCAGGTCAGAAAAACCCATTAATTAGTCCCTGCAGGTTGCAGGGAAGATGGGTTTGGGTTCCCCCTCCCAACTGCAGCGGAGATGCACCTGGGACAGGCTTTTCCGCATTGGTATGGGATGGAGAGGAGCTTTGGAGAGTTTGCCATCAGAACTTCCACGTTCTGCTAACTCCCAGATTGGATTGTCGCAATGCCCTCGAAGACGACTCGGAAACTTCGATTGACCCCAAACGTAGCAGCCATATTACTGGCTGGGGGGTTCCCTTTAGTGGCAAGGGGGGGAGCCCTCTGCAATTTGGTGGTTCTCTCCTGGATTCAAAACACACACACACACACACACACACAGAGAGAGAGAGAGAGAGAGAGAGAGAGAGAGAGAGAGAGAGAGAGAGAGAGAGAGAGAGAGAGAGACTAGCAGTGCCTTTTTCTGGTCTACCTGTTTCTCCAGCTACAGCCCCTTTTGGACAGAGGTGGCTTGGCTACTGTGCTCGATGCTCTAGTAACTTCTACATTGGACAACCACAACACGCTCTATGTAAGGCTGCCCTTTAAGATGGGTCGGAAACATCCAAAATACAGCAGCCTGGTTACTGGCTGGGATTCCTTTCAGATCTCACAACACCCCTGTTTTAAAACACCTGCGCTGGTTGCCTGTTCAATTCAAGGTGGCATTTAAATCTCTAAATGACTCAGGCCTTCAGTACCCAAAAGGCCACGCATGTCCTTCCCTACAGACTTTCTTGGGAGCTCAGAGGAATTTGTCCCATCCTCTTTTAAAGCAATCCAGGTTGGTGGCCATCACTGCCTCCTGAGGAAGGGAGTTCCATAGTTTAACTATGAGCTGTGTGAAGAAGTGAAATTCTTTCAACGCCTTCTCTGTGGCCAGTCCCAGCTTGCCACTGGTCTGATGCATCTTGGACCAGCTGCGATTTCCAGGCGGCCTCCAGTGGCAGTGCCCCTCCGGGAAAGCCTAGCTCCTCTTCCTGAACTAACTTGCAAGGGTTAACCTTGGCAGGGCAGGTTCCTCTCTCGGATGGGCAGTTGCTGCATCCACCAGCTGAGAAACTTACACTAGTGCTCTTCCACAGTTTAAAAAAAGAACTAAATCACCCTAAATCTCCCCGAAAGAGCTTTAAGTCGTAATTCGCCGCTAAGCAGCCGTGATTGGGCTTAGGGTGGAAGCATTTGACGTTGGCGGCCAGGCGAGAGGATTGGGGATGTGCCTCTTGGGGAACGAGCAGGAGTCCTGCAGCACTATCCCTTCCAGTCATCTCCTCCCATAAATCCATCGATTGAATCCATTTATATCTCCCGTCTCCTTTCCTCCTGGGAGCTGGTGCATACTTCTCTTCCTCATTTTATTCTCACAACAACCCTGCGAGGTAGGTGAAGCTGGGAGGCGGCGCTTTTTGCTGCTGCATCGCAGTGTTGACTCATGCCGAGCTTGTGCCCTACTGAGACCCCTAGAACCCTTTTCACATGTCCTACTAGCAAGCCAGGTGCCCCACCCCACCCCACCCTACGCTTGCGCATTTGCTTATTCTTGCTAAGTGCAGAGACCTTACATTTGCTCCTATTGAAATTCATTCCGTGAGCTTGGGCTGTTCATTCCGTGAGCTTCTCCAATCTGCTAAATTCCTCTCAAATCTGAACGTGTAGAAAACTCTCTTCCCCCACCAAATCCTGAAATTTGGCTTTTGTGAACAGGATGCTGGATTGGAGGCCCATTGCCCTGGTCCAGCCACTCTTATTACATTCTTCTATTCTTAGCTCAATGTAGGGTTGCCACCTGTCTCTAGCAAAACACAATTGTCCCTTCTTCTTTTGTTGTAGAAAAAGGGTTCTCTGTACTGTTTGGACTTCAAACGGGGTGCCTTTCCCACCCACATTTTAGATCCTCCTCCTCCTCCTCCTTGAAACTGAGCAGGCAGAGGGTGGGAGGAGAGTGACAGCCTGAGCAGGAGTTTGTGAGCAAGAGTTATTACAGGGTGCAGGCAGAGGGTGGAGTGAGCCTGGGAGAAGGCGTTTGAGAGAGGCAGAGGGCAGGTCGCGGAGAGAGAGCAGGGGTTTGCAGTGCACGGGCCTACGATGGTGGAGTCTCAGATTTTGCATGAGCAATGGGGGGGGGGCGAGGAGTGAGAGGGGGAGTTTCAGGGGCCTGACCTGGTGCAGGAGAGAGAGATTTGCACCGAGCAGGGATGGGTTGGACTTAGAGAGGGAGGGAGGGAGGTTGCACGACCCTGGTGGAAAAGGGGAGGAAAGAGAGTTTTTGCATGAGCAGAGGTGGGTTTGCGTTGAACCAATTAGCATTTCAAAACCCAGCTAAACATGCAATACAGTGGTACCTCGGTTTGCGACTGCAATCCGTTCTGCGGAGGCGATCGCTCGCCAAAGGCACGCTTCTGCGCGTACGCAAAGCGCCGATAGAGCGCTTCTGCACATGCACGAGCTGCGCAAATCGCGTCTGCGCATCCGACGCTGCGGAATCCGGATGTAAACACTTCTGAGTCCGCGGCGGCCGCTCGCCAAAGCAAGAACCTTTATTGAACTAACAGAGAACCGGACAACAGGGGCAAGGCAACTGCTTATATACATTTCTGAAGGCCTGGGCCACTCCCACTCCCACCGTGATTGGCTGTCTAAACTACCAAGCTGCGAATCATGACTCAGGGTTTAAGGGCCAATGGCAGAGGCCCAAATCCTGAAATGTTCTGTGATTGGATATCATGTATCAAATCAGAACACAGGGGCTCAGAATCCTTAGTTCAGACTCAAGCTCAGGCAAACACAGACCACTGAATACATAGCACCGAGCGCATGGGGCAAGATGACCCCTAACCCTGTGCACCCTCCTCCTCTTGCAAGGTCTCCTTTCACGGAATCTCACAAGAGCCCTGACAAGAAGGTGGCCCTCTGCCCTCCTCACCCCTCTCTGGGCCATGCACTGCTGGGCAATGTCGCCCCATGCCGAGTGTGCCCAGAATGAGTCTCAGCCCAGAAGCACTTACAGTAGAAGCAACAGCAAAGGAAAGGGAACGTGCCATTTTTAGTCGCCCAGACTTATCCTTAGCAATCAGAGGCTGTTTGCTCTCCTTTCCTTGTGAACATCCCGCCAGGAGGCATTTATATAACTTGCCGGCAATTATTAAGTTTTGTGAACCTGCTCCAGTGGATGGCTGAGTGAAATCATTTAAGAAGCTGGTCATTAGCCGCTGAATGTCACTGGGCCGCAGATCTCTCCACATTGCAATGCGCAAGCCTAGGAGAGAGGCAGTAAAATTCCCCAAAAAGGTCAGGTGCTGGAGGAGGGAGGAGAGGGGGATAATTTCAGGCACAACAGCCTGGGGGAAACCCCAGCCCAGCTGATTGTTCAAGGGTGCCCCTGATGAGTGCTATTATTACCAAATATTGGACTGTGTGCGTAGTCAGTTGGGTCTAAATGTGTATCCTGCAGCAGGGACCAAGAGAAACAAATGGCAGTGGTTTTGCCTTCTAACAACGGCATACAGGGCACAGGCAAAATATGTTATTTTCTTACAGAGACCTCCGGGTATAGGGTGGTATATAAATTAAATTAAATTAAATTAAATTATTAAATTAAATACTTATTTAGCCACCCAGAGTGGCTGGGGCAACTCAGGCAGATGGGCGGAGTACAAAAAATTAATTATTATTATTATCATTATAATTATCATCATCTACCTGCAAATTTATAATCTGTAACTGGGGGTGGCGGTGAATGCAGCAAGGCAGAATGTGACATATAAGGATAAAATCATCAAAGGATCCATAGAACATCATTAAAACATCAACATACCCTCCAACACTTTGGCTGTCATGGTCTCACTTGAATTCGTGCTGCGCTTTTGGGGGGCACTGTGCGAGATCGTTTTTGAGGGGAAATAGCCCCAAACCCTTGTATGTGAGGCCTTTAAAAAGCCCCAGCTCCTCCTCCACAGAGCCAGTGTGGTGTAGTGGTTAAAGGCGGTAGACTCGTAATCTGGGGAACTGGGTTCGCATCCCAGCTCCTCCACATGCAGCTGCTGGGTGACCTTGGGCTAGTCACACTTCTTTGAAGTCTCTCAGCCCCACTCACCTCACAGAGTGTTTGTTGTGGGGGAGGAAGGGAAAGGAGAATGTTAGCCGCTTTGAGACTCCTTTGGGTAGTGATAAAGTGGGATATCAAATCCAAACTCTTCTCTTCTTCTTCTCAGTCACCCCAAAGGATCATTCTGTCCCCTAAGAACTCACAAGAGCCTGACAGGAACCACTCTCTGGGCAAAATTGTACCCTGAGCATAAAGCAAAAAAAAAATAATCTACATGGGACTTGCAGACTCTCTCTGCAGGGCAAAGTTTGTGGGTGAGAAGCATGTGCCCATTCCGATGCCAACCTGGTTAGCCTTTCCTCCCTGGGTGCAAACGCTTTATCCTGAGCGTTCTCCTCATGACAGCCTCTCTTTGCAAATGATTAAACAAAATAAGGCATGTTTCTAATTAGATGTTTGCCTCGTACCTGTCGTAGCTCCTCGTTACCTCCTTCGCCATCTTATGTGTTACTTTGTGTCCTACATAACATTACTGGCACAGAAACACTTTCCCCTTCCCCGTGAGATAATTGCTGTCAGACCTCCTTAATATCATGTTTTTACAACCTGCCGGCTAGATCATTTGCTACGCCGCTGCCTTGGTGGAATTCTCATTTACGGACCGCAGTTAGGTGGGCCGTTTGGAGATGGTTTATTACACCGGGATCACAGCGGTGCACTTTGGAGTTGAACTAGGACCCAGCTTCTGAGGTGGAAAGGAAAAGTGCCTTGCTATTTGCTCGGTATTAATAAGGCCATAAACAAAGGCTGCTGAATCAGGCCAATGGCCCATCTAGTCCAGCATCCTGTTCTCACAGGGGCTGACCAGATGCTTTTTTTCTGGGAAACCCCAAAGCAGCAGCTTACTCTCCCCTCCTGTGGTTTACAGCAACTGGTATTCAGAACCATCACTACCTCTGACTGTGGAGGCATCAATAGCTTTCCACGAACTGCTCCAATCCTCTTTCCAAGCCATCCAAGTTAGTGGCCCTCACTGCATCCTGTGGGAGGGAGTTCCACAGTTAAACCATGTGTTTCCTTTTATGAGTCCTGAGCACAGCATATGTGTTTTTTCATCCGGAACTCACCAGAACACAGTTCCGGCACCTCTCGGGTGGGTTCCACAGCGGGTCAGGGCTACCCCCACCCGTTTCTTGCCTTTATGTACTTCTGAGAAGCCCAAAATGAACATTTCAAGTCAGAAACAGACCAGCGTGTGTGAATCTACCCTTTTTTAAAGATCTGTGACTCCACCTAGCTCCTAGATGCTCCTAGCCACGGTTGGTCAAGCTATGGGGCGGGGCCAATTTGGATTTCCTTTTCTTCCAGTTCCATCCATCTCCTGTGTAGTGAAGGCAGGTTTGCTTTCCAGGCAGGCCTCTACCATTTCGCGTACACACACACACACACACACACACACACACACACACGTTTGTACGAGGGCCCTTCCGAGCTGCCCTAGCTATCTGCCAGAATCTAAGAGAATGAGGGAGATGGGGGAGCATTTATTTGACCTGCACCAAAACCAGGGGTAACCCCCAAACAAGCTAGGGAGGCAGCTTGCTGTGGTTTTTACCACCTCCACGGGCAGTGAATGCGGTGTTATCAAACCGGCATCTGTTCAGGGTTGCCCAGTGAATTGCGGTAACAACTTCCGGTGTAGCACTTTGGGTCCTGGTCCAGTTCAGCGTGCCTCCGTGGAGGAGGAAGGAGTTCAAACGACACCGGGTATCCTCAGAGAAAAGAACTTTTATTTTTGCTGAGCAACAGGGGCGTACCCAGGATCAAAACGGGGGGGGGGGCAAGCCATGGTTGTTCAGGAGGCAAGGCACGGCTGCAGTCACGACAGCTCCAAGGCGTCGCTGCATATCAGCATAATATTTCAACCATGTCGTGGGTTCAAGCCCCACCTTAGGAAAAAATTCCTGCATTGCAGGGGGTTGGACTAGATGACCTTGTGGTCCCTTCTGACTAAAATTCTATGATTCTATTGATATATTACCATAGCATATGCATCATTCTGCTAAAGCAAAGCCCTTTCCACTTCAGTTTTGGGAGGCGAAAAGTGCTGGTTATGGTCTGTAAAATACATTAATTTTTTGCTTCTGAGGGGGGTGGCAGCTGCCCCCCTGCCTACGCCCATGCTGAGCAAGCAGAGCAAAAAGGCGATGCGTGATCTTTCACAGGCAAGCGTGCGCGTGCGCGCAGAGGGGCTGCAATCCTTTATACCCTATTCCCACCCCCCACCCCTACGCAAGTATTTCTTTCTAATCTTAAACTATAGGCTCACATATTGTTCATTGTGAGGAGCACAGTATGCATATCACAGGGCGTTGTGAGCCTGACACTATCTTGTTTTGTGCAGTCACTCTTTTTGGGAGTGTGTTGGGAGTGACTGCCTTGCCTGAGGCTGGAGGAGGCTGGAGGCTACTACTACTCCCTTCACTATCTTCGAACGCCACGGCCTTGCCTAAAGATGAAGGCTACCTGCTTCCTTCATTGGCACCTATTTTTCTTGGGGAAAAGCACCTTCCAGCATTCAGCTTCATTGGATGTCCATGAGTTCTAGTCTTATGAGAGAGGGAAGAGAAAACATTTCCTCTACCCACCCTCTCTGTGCCACGTATCATTTTATAAACGTCTGTCATGTCATTTATTTCTCACCTTTTCCCTAACCTTAGAAGCCCCAAACGCTGCAGCATATTGTGGGTGTATGTTTGGTTTCCCTTTCTTCCTTTTTTAAAAAACAAAACAAAACAAAAACAAAAGCAATTTTTTTAACATAAGCTTTGACTAGCCCCCACATAAGAGGCTTTGTGGCGAAAATTATTTATAGAGATTAATGGCTAATGTGCGCTCTGCCTCCGGGAATTGACTCACCATATGGCGGTGCTTCTTTCCAAATGTCTTCTCCCACCCTCTCTCCTTGGATTTCCTTGGCTTCCCCCCCCCCCCAACCGCTCTCCGGGAGCTGCCAACTCCAGCCACGCCCCTCCTGCACACAGTCAGCTGTGGCCAGTGCCCCTTGAGGCTGGTAGAGTGGAAGGCAGGGAGCCCAGCAGTAGGTGGCGCCATTGCCAACAGCAGGTAGGGCCTGATCTCATGCAGGCAGAGCCAAGCAAATCCTGCTCCCTGCAGAGTTGTCCTAGGGCATGGGTAGGCAAACTAAGGGCCGCAGGCCAGATCTGACCCAATCGCCTTCTCGATCCGGCCCGTGGACAGTCTGGAAATCAGCGTGTTTTTACAGGAGTAGAATATGTCCTTTTATTCAAAATGCATCTCTGGGTTATTTGTGGGGCTTGCCTGGTGTTTTTACATGCATAGAATGTGTGCTTTTATTTAAAATACATCTCTGGGTTATTTGAGGGGCATAGGAATTCATTCGTTTTTTCCCCAAAATATAGTCCGGCCCCCTACAAGGTCTGAGGGACCCCTGACCCCTGTCCTAGGGCAACAGTGAGTGTAGAGTCACCCACTGGCTGGATGTAAGGCAGATATGGGGCTGGCTGAGGGCAGACTGTTGTGCTGCGGCAAAGCCCATTTGGCCTTATGGACTAGCACCTATTGCTCATCATTTGTATTCTCTCTCACGCACAAACACACACCTGTTCATCCAGCCTCTGAAATCCATAGCATAAAAATAAAAGCTGGCAAAATGACTGAGCGGCTATTCCAGGTGCCGAAAAGGCAGACCAGGGAGGGAGAGCATGGGATGCGAGAGTTGCCATGGCGATTGCCAGTAACGAGCTATTTATGCTTTCAAGAGAGGGGCGTTTCGCTCCGTGCCTCTAAAGCAACGGAGGACTTAGACGCAGCAGCGCCAGAGCAGAGGGCGAACTCTCGCATTATATTGATCTGAAGGGGATGGTGGTTTTATTCTCAGTGAGAGGAAGTAGGGAGAGGAGGGCAGGCTGTTTTAAATGGATTTATATTCAGAATTTGATGGTTCTGATGCGATTGAGGTACACCTGCATCGGAGCACCTCTTGCATCAAGCACCCACCTATGTCCATGTCCAAGCCGTTTGTGCACAGTTCTTATCTTTTAAAAAAAAGGCCTGACCAATTATATGCAAAATTATGCACAAAATTATAATATTATGGTGATTATTATATAATAGAATTGTAGAGGTGCAAGGGTTCCAAAGGGACTTCTGAAATGATGCAGGAGGGATCACAGCTAAAGATTCCCTGACAGGGATTTTAACAAGGAGAAATGTAAAGTACCACACTTGGGCAAAAAAAAAAAAAATGAAAGGCACAATTACAGAATGGGAGACACCTGGCTTGAGAGCGGTACATGTGAAAAGGACCTAGGAGTCTTGGTAGACCACAAACTTGACATGAGTCAACAGTGTGATGCAGCAGCTAAAAAAGCCAATGCAATTCTGGGCTGCATCAATAGGAGTATAGTATCTAGATCAAGGGAAGTAATAGTACCACTGTATTCTGCTCTGGTCAGACCTCACTGGGCACCACAGTTCAAGGAGGATACTGACAAGCTGGAACGTGTCCAGAAGAGGGCAACCAAAATGGTCAAAGGCCTGGAAACGATGCCTTATGAGGAATGGCTTAGGAAGCTGGGTATGTTTAGGCTGGAGAAGAGAAGGTTAGGGGCGATATGATAGCCATGTTCAAATATATGAAAGGATATCATATAGAGGAGGGAGAAAGGTTGTTTTCTGCTGCTCCAGAGAAGCGGACACGGAGCAATGGCTTCAAACTACAAGAAAGAAGATTCCACCTAAACATTAGGAAGAACTTCCTGACAGTAAGAGCTGTTCGGCAGTGGAATTTGCTACCAAGGAGTGTGTTGGAGTCTCCTTCTTTGGAGGTCTTTAAGCGGAGGCTTGACAGGCATATGTCAAGAATGCTTTGATGGTGTTTCCTGTTTGGCAGCGGGTTGGACTGGATGGCCCTTGTGGTCTCTTCCAACTCTATGATTCTATGATTCTAGGAGGCTATCCAACCTCTGCTTAAAAACCTCCGGCAGAGGAGAGTCCACAACCTTCTGAGGAAGTCCGTGCCACTGTCAACCTGCTCTGAGCAGCCTAGATAGCTCCATTGGTTAGAGCATGGTGCTGATCATACCAAGGTTGCAGGTTCGATGCCCATATGGGACAGCGTCAGTTTCCCGCATTGCAGGGGGTTGGACTAAGATGACCCACAGGATATCTTCCATCCCTACAGTTCTATGATACTATGACCATCAGAAAATTTTCCTGATGTTTATCATCATCATTATTTACCGCCCTCTCACCTTAAGGTCCCAGTGTTGGTTGCAACACTCATCAGAAGCTGTAGCATGAAAGTGCCAGGCGTGCCTCTTTGTGGAGGGGGCCCCCCAACATAGGAGCCTCCACAGAGAAGGTCCTCTCCTGGGCCACCCCAACACCAAGCTTCTTGGCAGAGGAACAGCCAAGAGAGATGCCACCACCAACCTTAGCACCCAAGAGGTATGTAAGAATATTGAAAACTGCCAGATTGATCCATCTAGCCCAGTGATGTCTACACTGACTAGCAGCTGCTCGCCAGAGTTCCAGGCAAAGAACAATCCCAGTCTTACCTGGAGATGCCATTGGGGATTGAATCCTGAACCTTCTTTGCGCAGCAGAGTAGGTACTGCTCTACAGCTGAGCTATGGCTCTTCCTAATATGGATTGTATGCATAGTATGTGTAAAAGAGTCAATCGCCGTGCAGTGCTATATTTCTGCAGATTGATTTTAAACACATCCATGCATAAGGATTTTTGATACAGTTTTATGCACTTATGCGCTGGTTATTTTAGGGAACCTGGAACGTAAAGACATGAAGTATTCATATATATGCCTGATCGTGCGTAAAATAAGGTATAAAATACTGCATTACTTAGCGGGACCAAGTAGAAGCCTCGCTTCTTATTGAGATCAAGGAGTGACGTAGGACTAGTTAAAAATATATATGTGGGAATAAACTTGACATTGTGGATTTCAGGGTGGTAGTGGACTCTCCTTCATTTCCAGGCAGGGGTTGGAAGGCCATCTGTCAAGGATCCTTTGGCTGTGATTCCTACGTTTGCAGGGGGTTGGGCTAGATGGCCCTTGGGGTCCCCGCCCCCCCAACTCGACAGTTCTACGACTTTCAGAAAATTCTGTCCCAAATTGCTGTGACTGGTGTGCATATGTCACTGATTGGCACCCACAGAACAGGTGATAGATGGGCACAGACAGGGGCTCCACTCAGCAACCACGCCACAGCTTTTGAACCAGTCTCAAGGGATGTCCCCCGCAGAGAGCATTACAGTAGTACAGCTACTGAGGTTACCAAGGCATGAATCATGGTGGTTGAGCTGTCCCTGTCGAGGAGAGGGTGCAGTTGGCACAGAAACCTAAGTTAGGAAGGGCTATTCTTTGCTACAAAGAGGTTATCTGGTGACAAAGATGGATCTAGGAGCAACCCCGTGTTGGGTTTATGTACAACTTGGGAAACTTGGAAACTTGGGAAATTAGAATATTGTCGAAAAGTGCATTTATTTCAGTAATGCAACTTTTTAATTTAATTTTTCTTTTAAAAACTTGGAAAATTAGAATATCGTCGAAAAGCACATTTACTGTATATTCCTGCGTATAAGACTACTTTTTAACCCAGGAAAATCATGTCAAAAGTCGGGGGTCGTCTTATACGGCCGGGTCGTATTTCTTATACGGCGAGTGTATCCCAAACTCTATATTTTAACTGGAAAAGTTGGGGGTCGTCTTATATGCCCAGTCGTCTTATACGCAACAGTAATGCAACTTTTTGTTTTTTGTTTTTCTTTAAAAATTTACAAACGCTTTCTTTTGGAAATTCCACAGTAATAAAACAAATAGTTACAATAATACAAAAATAAACATCGCTATTACACTTCATATATTACATTCCATTTATAATTGACCCACCTCATGACGAATAATTACAATTACAACAAACAAAGGCTTGAAATATCTTGCTTTGCATGTCATGCATCTATCTCATGTATTGGTTTCACCTTTTAAGTTGCATTACTGAAATAAATGCACTTTTTGACGATATTCTAATTTTCCGAGTATCACCTGTAGCTTGGGGCTGTTGGGGGCCCCAAAAAAAATTAAAGAAAAAAAAACTGGATGAATGTTTCCAAAATATAAGATAAAAAACAAATAAAATAAAACCTACATACAGAAACAGTGTTTTGTGTTGTGTAGGCTCCTATGATGAAAGTAATGGACCCCGCCTGCTAGCCTGCTCCCTAAAATATCACTGGTTTGCTCATTTCTATATATAGGATGCCTACATTCTGCATGGACTGGTTGCATGGCAACATGTGCAAATGGCTTTAGATACCTATTAGGTCCATAAATTACTATATAGCATATATTCAACAAAAAAAACAGCGACAATTTGTTGTTGACAATGGACAGCTGGACATATAAAGGGCCCCATTACTTTCAGTAGCTTAGGGCCTCATCAAACCTAAATCCGGCCCTGGAGCACCCCCAAAACAGCGTACCTGCTCCTCCAGAGGGAGCACGACCCAGTGCAGAACTGGGAAACTCCCCAAGCCTTGGACCTGTTGTAAACCAGGAAGCAAACGGGAAAAACATGGGAAATGATGGATCCGTGCTTTAATGGGATTCAGGAGCAGATTTGGATGGCAAACAAGGCCTTGATTCACCGCCTTCCACTCTGCATCTCAAAACAGCCCGCATCAAGTTGCTGACCAGGAATTAATCAAAAGACAAATCAGCCAACGGTTCCATTGAATAACGGTAGGAACCAATTCCAATCAATAACAGCCAATTTTCATCAGCAGCATGGAGTTTTAAAGTACATGCTTGTTTATCTTTGTGGCTCCTTTGATTTTTTTTTTTGATTTTTTTTTGTGGTGATACGTGCATGATTCCTTCTCTCTCAATCAATGCTCAGTTCTCCAAGACTGCTTCTCTGGTATCTGAAGACAGAAAAGAAAGAAAATGCCAAAATTAAAGATTCAGTTGTGTACCTATTGGTTCCGGTGCAAACAACTAATTAACCAATTAGTCAGTTAAAGGTAGCTGTTGGATCCATTAGAAATACTTTACTCGGCTGAGAGACCGAGCACGTTTTTAACTCCCAACTGCATCGCTATTTTCTGTATGGTCAAGAGGTGGGTAAAAAAAACATGCCTCAAGGCAGCAGAGGGCACTGTTGAGACTAACGGGGAAATGTATTTTGTGGTTTCCCACCAAACTCCCAAGCATGGAAAAGGGAATTGTAGATCTGGGAGGGGAATCAGGGTCTCTTGTTAAAACTCCCAGCACCCACAACAGACTACAGCTCCGAGGATTCTTGGGGGGGGGGGAGCCATGGTTGCTCAAAGTGGAATCATGGTGCTTTAACAGTTGAGACAGCTCAGTTGGTAGAGCGTGAGATTCTTAATCTCAGAGTCGTGGGTTCGAGCCCCACATTGGGCAAACCATCCCTGCGTTGCAGGGGGTTGGACTAGATGATCCTCATGGTGCCTTCCAACTCTATGTTTCTATTAAATGTCTTCTGTGAACCTGGCTTCAGTCTTGCTAGGTTCGCCTTCCCATTGTTTTAAAATGTTGCATGATGGATTATGGGGTGTGAATTGCAGCCGTGTTTTAGATAGGTCTTTATCCTTCCTCCTCTTTGGCTCCAAACCTTTTCAAATTTGAGTAGAAACATTAATTTGAAGCACATACATTTAGAGTTATTTCCGCTCTTGCGCTTCGGAGCAACTTCCAGCAAGTCTGTTCAAGCACCCTCCGTATGTGATGGAATAATACACACATATGACACCTTAAAGACTGACAGATTTATTGTGGCAAAACGCATTCGTGGATTAGATCCCACTTCATGAAATGGGCTCGGGTCCACAAAAACATCAACCATAATAAATCTGTTACTCTCCTCGGCTCCACAAGACTATTCATTGCCTTCGAAGCACAGCTGAGCCAATATTTCTCCAATAGGCATCTTTCCCCTGCCCCCCCTCCCAAAAACATTTATGAGATGTTTCCTTTTCTCACACGCTCCGGGGGGGGGGGGGAGGCCACTTTGCAGAATTTCCCTGAATATTCACTGCTGATTTCGTGCCGGCTTTTTCCCATTCACACATGACTCCAGCATAACACTAGGTCAGCTCTGTCTATCTCATTTTTATCCCGGCTTTTTCTCAAAGCAGCTCAATGTTGCATAGCACATGGTCCTCCTCCTCCTCCTCCTCCTCCTCCTCCTCCTCCTCCTCCAGTCCCCACAACAACCCTGTGAAGTAGGCTAAGCCAACTGGCCCAAGGTCACCCAGTGAACTTCATGGCTGAGTGGGGATTTGAACCCCCCTGGTCTGCCAGATCCCAGTACAGCACTCTAACCACTACACTGCACTGACCCTCCTTGAGAATGTAGGGATTTGCACCCCAATAAACATCTGGAGTATTTTCCCTCCTCCACACTTGGAGACACTTGTTCAATGTCCCCAGCCCAGCCCCAATTTCTCTGCACACAAGTAGGGTGGAGAGTTCTGCAGACTTAATGGGGATATGGGGCAAATGGGAGCAATGATGGAGAAAATGAGAGAGGAGCTTCTTGTGTCATGGAGGATAAGGCTAGCAATAGCTACTAACACTAGAACTCATTGACATTCAATAAAGCCGAATGTCGGAAGATTCTGGAAAGATGAACTCTTCATGCAGTGCACTGTTAAACTATGGAACTCGCTCCCCCAGGATGCAGGGATAGCCAGGGACTTGAATGACTCTAAAAGAGAGTTACACAAATTAATGAAAAACAAGGCTATCAACGGCAACGAGCCATGATGGCTAGGCTCTACCTCCACATTTGGAAGTAATCTGCCTCTGGGTGCCAGTTGCTGCTGTTGCAATCAGATCCTGCCCTCTAAGTTAAAATACTGCAATGAGTTATCCATAGGCCTGCCTCTGAAGACGGTGCAGAAACTTCAGCTGCCATGATACTCACTGGGGCTAGATGGTGTGAGCATGTAATGCCAGTCCTGGCCTGATTGCACTGGCTGCCAATTAGTTGGCCCCAGGGGCGTCGCAATGGGGGGCGATGGGGGTGGTCCGCCCTAGGTTCCACTCTGGGTGGGGGGTGCCACTTGGCGCCCCCACAACTCCCAAGCCAAGCCTCCAGCCTCGCGGTAAAAAGTCCATTTTTTTACCGGGACTTTATTCCGGGAGGCTGGAGGCTCGGCTTGGGAGTCGCAGGGGTGCCGCACCGCACAAATTGGAGTCGCCGGGGGCGGCGGCGATACCCCGCTACTTAACATGCATGCACAGCACGGCGGGATGCTGCACATGCGTCGTTAGGTGGTGGGGTATCGTCGGGCCCCCCCATGCGCGCCTCCAAAGCCATGCGCCTCCAGCTACAAACTCTAGGTAGAAAGCCTGCCACGTAAGCATCGTTAGGTAGCGACGACACCCCCCCCCCCAGGTGCATAGCAATTTGCCACCCCTGGTTGGCCCAATTCCAAGGACTGGTTTTGACCTACAAAGCCTTAGCAGGCTCAGGACTACAATACCTCAAGGACCACCTCCTCCCCCTATGAACTGACCCTGACCCTGCGATCGTCATCTGAGCCCCTTCTTTGTGTGCTTCCGCCATGAGAAGTCTGGAGGGCAGCGACACAAGAACAGGCCTTTTCTGTGGTGGCTCCCTGCTTGTAGAATGCTCTCCCCAGGGAGGCTCGCCTTGTGCCTTCATTACATGTATTTAGGTGCCAGGCAAAAACATTCCTCATCTCCCAGGCCTTTGGCTAACAAAACAAGCTGTGGCATTTTAAACTGCGTTTACAGGTATTGTGTTCGTTTGTTACTATGGTTTGTATTTCTGTCTTTTTATAGCATTAACTGCCCGGTGATCCTCGGATGAAGGGCAGTATAGAAATTTAATGAATAATAAATACGTGGGTAGACAAACAGCTTGTGTTTGCCCTGTACCTGTTTGTTCAATTTCTCTGTGCTGTCAGATTAAAAGGTCTCAGCCAAGGTAATGCCCTGCAGATGCTATGTTCCTCCAGCATCACTGCGTCTGTCCCTCTCTCATTTGTCTGAGAAATAAGCGGATTAACCGGCGATTTTTTTGTTGTTGCAAAGATCTAATAGGGAATCTCTGAAGATGAAACGGTGACTCCCAAGTCCCCTTATCATGATGAAATTAGTTGAAGAGTATCAAAAGGTGTTATCCCACTGAATACCAGCTTTTGTGGACAAACGCGAGCTGCATTTAGGCCTAAGAACCTAAAAAGAGCCTGCTGGATCAGGCCAATGGCTTATCCTGTTCTCACAGTGGCCAACCAGATGCCTCTGCTGGGAAGCCCGCATGCAGGACCTGAGTTCAAGAGCCCTCTCCCCTCCTGTGGTTTCCAGCAACTGGTATTCAGAAGCATTGCTGCCTCAGACCGTGAATGCAGAGCATAGCCATCACGGCTAGTAGCCATTGAGAGACTTATTATTCATGGACTTGTCCAATCCTTGTTTACAGCCCTCAAAATCGGCAACCACCACTGCCTCCTGTGGGAGGGAGTTCCATAATTTAACAATGCACCGCATGAATAAATGGGGCTGCCTTTGAAGATGGTTCGGGGACTTCAGCTGGCGCAGAATTAAGTGGCCGGGTTGCTCCCCAGAACAAGATAGTCTGAGCATTGTTGAGTAAAAATTTTTTTTGGAGGTGGACAGTTAGGGCCGGTGGCACCTGCTTGTGAGGGCGATGGGGGAGCCAACATTGCACGTGTGACGTCTCGACATCCTGATGTCTCGTGTGTGAGCATGCCACCCTCTTCCCTAAGCCAGGCAGAAACTTCCCAGGCTTTGGGAAGGAGGCACTAGAGGAACATTTAGGGGACTAGCCTAGTCCCCCAGTCCACTGACCGCATGCCACTGATCTGAGCACATAGATAGCACCAATCCTGGCCTGATTGCACTGAACATTAGAGGATGCTGGATCAGGCCACTGGCCCATCCAGTTTAATATCCTCTTCTCAGGGCTGAGTGGGTCTCCCAAGTCCTAACCAAACACACTAACTACTACACCACACTGTCTCTCTGTTGTGTTACGACATACAGTGGTATCTTGGTTGTCAAACTTAATCCATTCCGGGAGTCCGTTCAACTCCCGGAACCATTCGAAAACCAAGGTGCGGCTTCCAGTTGGCTGCAGGAGCTCCCTGCACTCAATTGGAAGTTACGGAAGCCGTCTTGGACGTTCGGCTTCCAAAAAAATGTTCGCAAACCGGAACACTTACTTCTGGGTTTGCGGCGTTCGGGAGCCGATTTGTTCAGGAGCCAAGTCGTTTGAGAACCAAGCTACCACTGATTAGAAGAAACTTTCTGAGTCTGAACTGAATGCCGCCCCGAATCATTCATCAGTCCTGGCATGAAGTTTGAGTCCCCAACTGCTTCAGAAGGTTACAGCTGCTCCTTAGCATTCTGTGGCTACCGTTGCATGTCTTCTGAGAAGGGGTATTGATAAAGAAGATCAGGGCTTTGCCTCCAGCTTTTGTGGGTATTTACGATGGGAGATTAACAGCCCCTGGTGCCTTCCAGCACCTGTTAAATGGGATATTGATGGTTGGCCCTAATTGTCTGCCTGGATGCAGGGCCCTCCAATGACTCCTAAACATCAGCCTGTATTCTCATCCCTTTGCCCCGACAGCGGGTCATAACTCACTCCCAAGTTATTGCCACTTGCACGATCCAATTGCCCATAAACAAGGAAGCTTTAAACCAATTCCATTAAGGAACAGCTCACCTTCAGAAGGCTGCCGCGGCTGCCCTTCCCGTTTCCTGCCCATTAATTGGGGGCCAATTGGAAATGGTCTCCCGGGGCTCTCCATTGCCAAAGCCCATCTGGTAGGGGAACGATTGGCCAGCAAGTTTGGGCTGCAGCCAATCAGGGGCTGGGGAAGGGAAGCATTCTGAGAAGACTCTTCCTTCTGCCTGCCATGTGATGAATGGTAATGGGATGCAGGTTGGCAGATCCTTCTCTCTCACCCTCTCTCAATTACCTTTAATGCATTTTCTTCAATCCTAATTTGCTTTCCGTTGGAACCTTTTCCTTTATGTGAGCATTTAAGATTTTCAAGAGCAATCCATTTTTTATTCTTACCTTCAGCACGTAACTGTACATAGTGTGTGTGTGTGTGTGTGTGTGTGTGTGTGTGTGTGTGTGTGTGTGTTTAAAGGCAACAGAATTTGCAGGTAGCTTAGGAATTTTGAGAGCAAAGGGGAAATGTGTCAGGGTCCAACCCTGGCCTGACTACAAACCTGAGGTCTCCTCAGAGGATGAGCAAATGGAGGAGAACAGACACGGACACACACACACACACACACACACACACACACACCATGTCATAGAATTGTAGAGCAGGAAGGTACTGGTTGCCAGAAAATATATAGGTACAAAAGGAGAATTCCTGGATGCCAAGATCCAGGTTTGGGACAAGCAATCCTTGGTGAGACAACCCCAGCAGAGATTTAAAAGCACAAAACATGCAGTGGAAATATAGGCTGTTAGACCTTTAAAATACACCCCTTATATGAGTTCCAAATATCCCCTTAAAAGGTTTCTTTCATAAATTTGCCACTTCCCCCAGAAAAGAAAAAGACCACACATTGGGTAAGTTAAGGTGTGTTTACTTACAAACTCTCCACAAAGTTTAGAGTCATATGCTTTCCCATACAACATTCAGAAATATTGCCCAGACAGTAAAACTTGGTGAAAATTGCTATATTATTGATATAGCAACTCAAGAGTGGTTTGTGAGAGCCATGCGGTCTGAACTGGAGCAACCAGCTGAGACCTCCTCACAGACTGAGCGCTGAACAAAGGCTTGATTATCTAGTTCCTCCCAAGGTGAAGGGAAGTGGACATACTAGCTAAGCATGGCAAGACTACTCTATGGTATTAACTCCTTAATGCATTAATTTAACTTAAGCATTTTGGTTATATGAGGCTGGTTATCCCACAGAAGGACCCTCAGTTGGTCATCTAGTACAACCCCCTGCATTGCAGGAATCACAGCTAGAGAATCACGGGCAGGTGGCCATCTGTTCCATGTCTAAAAACCTGCAATGGAGGAGAGTCCACCACCTTCCAAGAGAGACCATTCCACTGTTGGATGGCTCTCGCCCTCAGAAAGTTCTTCCTGATGTTTGGTTGGAATCCCCTTTCTTGGCATTTAACAATTTATCTCACATCCATCCAAACACTTCAATTCTCCATCAAAGAAAAGAAGCTGCATTTGCAGATTGTGGAAGCAGAAGGGAGTGAAATTTGATGAAATTCTCTGATATGGGTTAAATGTTTTATTATTATTATTATTATTATTATTATTATTATTATTATTATTATTATTCTGCTTACTTTACTTTTGAGGTGACCGATGAGTTTTGTGCCTTCCTTTCATCCACTGGTGATCTGCAAAGGATAGTGTACTACAACTTTTACCTTCTAGTTAAGTACCTGATTTAGGCTAAATGGGGATTAACTGCCATGCAGGCATTTCCATTGAATTCTGATTTGATCAGAATTGCCTTTGCTTACTTGCACGCCACTTAGAGGTGATTGCAACCAAGGGGTAAAGAAATTGACAGAATATAAAGAAGCAAACAGAAGGAAAATCTGAAGAAGAAGAAGATCTCCTGCAGAAGCATGACAGCATAAAACACTCTGTTCATAGCAAAACACTGCTGAGGTTTCTAGGTGTGATATATATAGATCATATTTCTTCATATGTTTATATTTATTTAGACAGCTTCTGTCCTATGTTTGGGCTGAAGGATGTTCAAGGCAGTTTAGATTCTTATTGCACACACAAGCCTCAAACCCAAACAACCCATCAGTCCCAAGTCCCCAAGTAATTAAAAGTAGATGCAGTCTGCTTTCTTGTTTTCCCCTCCCCTCAGCTGCTATTTGCAAAGGAAGGGAAATGAAGGAACATCCATCTTACATCTGGAAGCTGCCTTGGACTGAGTTACGACCATTGGTCTGTCTAGCTCAGAGCTGCTGCCAGTCAGTGCAGACTGTATTGAGCTAGATGGTCTGACTTGGTGCAAATTGCCGGATTAGATTGGACGGATCCACCAGGGCATTTCACAGAGTTATAGAGTTGGAAGGTATCTCCGAGGGTCATTGAGTCCAACTTGAATGGCAAGAATCGCATTCTTGATTCTTGAATGGCACATTCTTGATTCTTGAATGGCACATTCTTGATTCTTGAATGGCAAGAATCACAGCTAATGGAGCCCTGACGGGTGGCCATCCAAACTCTGGTTGAAAACCTCCAATGCAGGAGAGCCCGCCACCTTCCGAGGGAGCCAGTTCCACTGTCAAATGGCTCTTACCACCTGAAGGTTCTCCCAAACTGCCTTCAGAATTTTCTTCCTTGTCATTTGAATCCACTAGTTCAGGTCCTGCCCTGAAAACAAGCTAGCTCCATCTTCCAAGCCCTTCTGATCTTTGGAGGTGGAAGCCATTTCTTGTGCTCTTATCTCCACTCTGAATCAGGCTCAAGGCCCTGACCAGATATTGATATTTTCCTTACCACTGTGCTCAGGCGTTAAAATAGTTAGCAGCTAGCCTGGGCTGGTATTGGTCAAGAATGAGGACAGGCACCACAGCTCATTGCTACCCTGGGCTTATTTGGGAGGAAAGCAGGTATATAAATGAAATGAATCTATTGACTGGCTTTAGGGGTGCCATCTTGAATTAAATATTGGGTGGGGGGAGGAGTAATCCCTGCCTTGTATAATCAAGCACATGAACATCATTTGAATGGTAATGCCCAACAACTTGGGAGGTGTCCCCCTCAAATATTTTACTTTATTTTTTCAAAAAAAAATTATTCATTTTGTGGGGCAGGTCCACCACATGTGGTAAAAGGTTTCTTCTTTTTCCTTACATTTCCACCCCTCAAATATTTTATGGGGGGGGGAGACCCCGTGGCCCCTAGGAATTGGCTCCAATGATTGCCTTTCCTCTCCAAGCCTTGCTCCTTTTACTGTTTTGTTACATCCCAGCATCCACCAGTACCATCTGCATGCAATAGAGGCAAGCAAATAGGTGAGCAATCATTTTCAGTGCTCTGAGTCTCCTTGAATGGCAACTGAGGGCTCCTTATCCCAGCTTGCCTTCAGTTCCCCTGTCTCCTTTTTCTCCCATCTCAAATCTCCATGCAGTGGCAAATGCGACTCCCTTGTTTACACACACACACACACAACAGAGACAGAAGGGATTCCTGGAATTTCTTTATTGCAGCGAGACCAATTAAAAAGCAATTTGTCAACACATCATTCAGAATCATGCAACAAAGAAGGGGGTTGGAGAGCACATGGTTTGGTTTAAGATTAAATCATTCCTAATCCAGTGTGTTGTGGGGGGGGGTGCATCCTGGCTTCTTTCAGGCTCTTCTGTTTCAATGCGTAACATGTTGGATCAGTGGCAAAGGTGATTCCTTGGGACCCCATGGGATTGTTTGCGCCTTTTCCCATGCCTGCTTTATTTGCAACACAGCCTGGGAAAGATCCTTCAGCACCTTGGACAGGGGAAAATAGGGTCAAAGGCAGTCGTTCCCTTTGAAATTAAACTGAGACCAAATTGTATGCCAGCCTTCATTCCCTTTAACCAATTAATATTATGCTTAAAACTCAGTTTGGTAGAACTTCACACACACACAAAGGCAAGAAGGAGTCCCTCAGGCTTTGTGGGTGGGAATAGACTTAGGCAGCAGGTTGCAATGCAATAAATAGTTTTCTCATTTCTCATAGGAGACTTAGTTTATGGTTAACTCAAATTCAGCAAAGCCACTCTTACACCCTCATGAAAAATGCTGTTGCTGTTGTTAACATTTGTTTATTTATTGCAAGTGACTGGCCCCCAGTCACCAGGTGATCTTCCTGGCTGAGTGGGGACTTGAACCCTGGTCTCCAAGGTCCTAGTCGGGTGACTGAACCATTACACCAGAATTTGCATTTTGCATACAGTAGAAACCTTCCCTAAGGTGTAACCCAGCCATTGACAGAATACCAATTGCTTAACTGCAGGAATCACTTTATTTGTTTTTTTGGGGGAGGGGATTTGTAAAGATGGTTGAAATCTTGGTTTTATTGGTTTTCAGAACTTGTGTTTTCAGCTTAGATCTTGTACTCCGCTTCAGTCTAATTGTTGGTTGAATAATAATAATGGCAGGCAACTGGGAACTGTGACACAGAGGACTTTGCTTACTGGGTGGTGCAGAAACATTGTAAATAAAATCCAGGGAGAAGTGTTTGTGTGTGTGCAAAGAAATTCAGGAGCCTTCCCAGTTATCGTTCTGACTTTCCTTTCACCCCCCCCCCGAATATATTGTTCCGTTGTTGTTGTTGTTGTTGTTGTTGTTTAGTCGTTTAGTCGTGTCCGACTCTTCGTGACCCCATGGACCATAGTACGCCAGGCACTCCTGTCTTCCACTGCCTCCCGCAGCTTGGTCAAACTCATGTTCGTAGCTTCAAGAACACTGTCCAACCATCTTGTCCTCTGTCGTCCCCTTCTCCTAGTGCCCTCCATCTTTCCCAACATCAGGGTCTTTCCCAGGGAGTCTTCTCTTCTCATGAGGTGGCCAAAGTATTGGAGCCTCAGCTTCAGGATCTGTCCTTCCAGTGAGCACTGTTACATCCGTCATATACCAAAAAGAAGAACAAAAGAAGAGCCTGCTACATCAGGCAGGTGGCCTGTCTAGTCCAGCATCCTGATCTCACAGTGGCTGACCAGATGCTCTGATGGGAGGTCCATCTTGCTTTGAGTCCTGCTCCATGCCTCGCAAGCCTTTCCCACCTGGCTTGGAAGAGTAGGGCCTGCCTGACTCCAGCTCCAAAAAGCGGAGGCTGCTGAACAGACACTTGGGTTGGGGTATTGTTTAGAGGGGGTTGTTGCTGTTATTGATGTTCGTTTTTGTACCTTTATTTGGGCGGGACACGGGTGGAGCTGTGGTCTAAACCACTGAGCCTAGGGCTTGCTGATCAGAAGGTCGGCGGTTCAAATCCCTGCGATGGGGTGAGCTCCTGCCAACCTAGCAGTTCAAACGCTAGATAAATAGGTACCGCTCCAGCGGGAAGGTAAATGGCGTTTCTGTGTGCTGGTCTGGATTTGCCAGAAGCGGCTTAGTCATGCTGGCCACATGACCCGGAAAAACTGTCTGTGGACAAACATCAGCTCTCTCGGCCAGTAAAGTGAGATGAGCACTGCAACCCTATAGTCGTTCGCGACTGGACTTAATGGTCAGGGGTCCCAGGGAAGCAGAGCAGAGCCATCATGGCTAGTCTCCAACAATAGCCATATTCTGCTCCATGAATTTCTCCAATCCTCTTTTAAAGCCATCCAAGTTGGTAGCCATCACTGCCTCCTGTGGGAGAGAGTTCCATAGTTTAACTCTGCACTGCAGGAAAGAGTGCTTCCTTTTGTCTGCCCCGGATCTTCCAAAAAGCTGCCTGTGTATCCTCGACAATTCCTTGGGGGTCTTTGAGATTGTTCTGTGGGAAGCTTCGCATCCTCTAGAATCTTCCCACCTGGCTTTGCCCAGCGCAATTTCTGTGATCGCTTCGTAATTGTCTGACCCATTTCGCTGCCGTCCTCCTTTGTCAGCTCCCGCCATCTCAGTCTGTTTAGAAGCATCAAGCATTTCACCAGCATTGTCTAACAAATGGCCTACATTCTCTCGAGTAGCGCTGTGGTCCCGGGAGACCTCCATCAAAACTTCACTATTTCCTCTTAAGCTAATTTCCTCTATGCTGGTTAACTCTTTGAAGCTCACCCATCTTTGATGACTGCTCCTTCTTCAACCACAGGCACTGCTCCTATACCACATTGCTCCAGACCCTCCAAGTGCCCCTATTTTCCAGGGACAGTCCAGGATTTACCAAAACCATCCCGGTTTCTGATTTGATCCTGGAATGTCCTGCTTTTTCTTACGACATTCCTGTTTTCATTGGAAAAATGTTTCATTGGAAAAATGTTTCATTGGAAAAACGAAATCCCTGGAAGCCCAGGAAACATGTAACTATACAACCTTTAGAAGACATTTAAGGCAGCCCTGTAAAGAGAAGTTTTTTTCAGATGGGCGGGGAATAATAATAATAATAATAATAATAATAATAATAATAATACACTCCTATTTTCAATGGAGAAATGTCAGGTGGAATGTTGCTCTCCTATAGGCCGGCCTGAGTCCTCTGCAAGGCCTTGCCGGGGATGAGGTCAGTACTTGCCTTGTAATAGCACTGTACCATCTTTAAGGGCTCTTGATCCAGGTAGGCACTAATGGAGAGATGGCCAGTGAACCACAGAATTATTATTATTTATTTATTTATTTATTTATTTATTTGTACCCTGCCCATCCGGCTGGGTCTCCCCAGCCACTCTGGGCGGCTTCCGACAAAGATTAAAATACATTAAAATGTCACACATTAAAAACTTCCCTAACAGAAACTGCACATAGGCTAGGACAGGGGCATTGTGAAGAAAGGCCCTGATCTGCCCCACCAGTTCTCCAAGCCAGTCTGTCACATGACTCCTGCCACCTCTTCAAATGTAACAAGATTACTTAAGATGCCTACCTGAGAGGCAAGAGGTACCTGAGCAACCGGGTCTGGCCTCCCATTGGTCAGAAAGAGCCAGGGGTCACCCCTCCCAGGTGAGGGGAGAGATGCTTCAAAAACTGGGCTGCCCTTGCAGCGCTGTTTCCTCCCACCATCAGGGATCCTGACAAGACTTTCTATGAAGCTGACAAGACAAGCGTAGAATGGGTTTTTGTTGTTTTGTCTGCAATACTGAATTAATTCCTTGTTTCCTGAATTGTTGGGGTTTTTTGTCATTTTTGAATTTTGAATGTTCTCTGCATTGTATGTTTGGTATTTCCAATGCTGTATATTAGGATGTTTTGAATGTGAGCTGTAAGCCGCTTTGGGTGCAGCTCATTGTGGGAAAATGGCATATAAGTGAACTCAACCCATCAATCAACCATAACACTGGAGAGGGGGGTGCTGTGGTCTAAACCAAGCTTCGGCCCTCCAGATGTTTCTCCTACAATTCCCATCATCCCTGACCACTGGTCCTGTTAGCTAGGGATCATGGGAGTTGTAGGCCAAAACATCTGGAGGGCCGCAGTTAAACCATGCCTGGTCTAAACCATGGAGCCTCTTGGGCTTGCCGATCAGGAGGTCGGCAGTTTGAGTCCACGTGACGGTGGCGAGCTCTCGCTGTTCTGTCCCAGCTCCTGCCAACTGCATGGAAAATGCACCCGGAAGACAAAACATATTGAAGAGTTAAGTGGTCTGACACAGAGCCCTTCCTGCCTCTGTTCCTTCCCCGTCCCTCTCTCTTGTTAAGTTTTTTGATGGTTTGAGAACAGTTTTTAATGTCCTGAGACTGTTGGGAGGAGATGAAGCCCCACACACAGCTGTCTTAATCAGTTGTGGAGGATACTGCCGGGTACCTTCTTGCATGCTGGACATTGTTTTGAGAAAGTGAGGCATTGGGAGGGGGTGGCTAAAGGATGATCTGCACGCAGCCAGTCTGGCAGGCCACACAGGTTATCTACAAAATCAGACAGTTTGAGCAGAGTTTCTTTGAAGCTCGTGCACAGACTGGTCGGCCGCAGGGCCGTGCAAACTGAGGCTACCTGGGGGAGTCGCTTCGCCGCTTCTTGAGGGCTTCCAAGTGGCAGATGGAAGTGCTTGCTTAGTATGTATACATTGCTTGCTGTTTTAGAACAAAGTCTTTAATCTTCTCACTCACTTGTGTATTTTGTATTGCTTCTGAACCTCATTTTAAAAAGACCGCCTTGCCTTTGGCAAGACACCAACCTAGCAGTTCGGAAGCACACCTGCGCAAGTAGATAAATAGGTACCACTGTGGCGGGAAGGTAAGCGGTGTTTCCGTGCACTCTGGCACTCGTCACATTGCGCCAGAAGCAGTTTAGTCATGCCGGCCACATGACCCAGAATGCTGGCTGCAGATAAACGCCGGCTCCCTCAGCCTGAAAAACAAGATGAGTGCTGCACCCCATAATCCCCATTGACTGGACTGAACCGCCCAAGGGTCCTTTGCCTTTGCCTTTTTGCTTTCATTCCTCAGCTTGTGCACTGAGACTTAGCGAAGGCCATATGGACTGTACGCCTCTGAGGCAATGGAGGCTAAGCTCCAGTTGTAAAAGAGACAGGCTGGGGCCAAGCCAGAATTGTGGCCCAGTATTAAATACACCTTTCCCAAAAAACCGGAGGCTTTTCTATTAGGACTTATAGGACAGGAGATAGTGAAAGGAGATCAAGTATTATTTATGTATGCGACAACCGCGGCTAGGACTTTGTTAGCCCAAAAATGGAAAACTCAGGAGTTACCGACGATCGAAGAGTGGCAGACGAAAATGATGGACAATGCGGAATTAGCAAGACTGACTAGCAGGATCCGGAACCAGGGAGAGTCAAAATTCCAAAAGGATTGGAGTAAATTTGTGGACTATATGGAGAAAAACTGTAGAAGTTTAAAGACACTTGCAGGACTGAAATAAATCCTACGAATTGATTTTAAGTAGAAGGAATGAAGGAACTGTGAGATAGGAATGGATAAGAAAACCGACTGGGGGGAAGGAGGGAAGTCAAAGCTCGGCAGAGCAAAGTAAATTGTAATAATTGATTAGATGTCAAGAAAAGGAAATTTTGTGTTTATTATGTGTTGTGTTTGTAGTTGTATGTTTTGTTTTTGTTTAAATGTGTTTAATTGGAAAATTTAATAAATTGTCTTTAAAAAAAAAAGAATTGTGGCCCAGTAGCAACCTCGTTCTCTTTCCCTGCTCCCCAAGGCATCTCAGGAAACACTGTGATGCTTCCTTAAGTGCAGATCTACGTTGCCATCGTAGAAGAACAGAGCAGCTGAATACTAGCGGGGCTCATGGAAGGCCTTTTAACTGACACTTCCACTTAGATCTCTGCCTCCTCCCCATCACTGCCGAGGGACAGATACTTCCACGATGTCTTTGGCTTCGGAATATCATTTATTAAACCTCCGACTGAGGCAGAATCTTCCGTCTAAGAAGAAGTACTTAGACCCCTAAAAGAAAAAGAAAAAGAAAACATAATGGAAATACTGATTAGAAACATTTGGAAGCTAACAGGGTGTAGATTCTCCTTCCCCCCTCTCTCTGAAACTTTAATCTCTCTGGTGGTCTGTTTCTGCTTAAAGCAATTTGTCTTAGAGCAGAGAGATTGCCTCTCGGCTCCCCCCAAACTCTTAAGTCGTGTCAAGTTAGCATTTCCAGCTGACCCTGTAACAGCATTTCAAAGGAGAGCCAGTGTGGCGCAATGGCTAGTGTGTCAGACTAGGACCCGGGAGACCAGGGTTCGAATCCCCACTTGGCGATGAAGCTCACTGAGTGACCGTGGGGGCCAGTCCCTGCCTCTCGCCCTACCTACCTCACAGGGCTGTTGTGTGAATTAGGTGAGGGAGGTGAGGACCAAGAACACCAGCTTGAGCCCCTTGGTAGGGGGAAAGGTGGGTGTAAATAAAATAAAAGTGAAATGAGCTAATCCTCAGATCAGAATGTGGTTCACCACTGCATGGTGACTGTGTGTTAAATAAGCTACAAAGGACCACCAGACAGTCCACAAAGCCCTATAGACCCCACTTCCCCTTTGAGAACCCAGAGTTGGTGAGTCAGTTTCTCTGATGTGACTATAAATAAGGCTTTTTAAAACCAGTTCATAACAGAGAACATAGAAGGTCCTTCTAGTCTTGAACCTAACTAAACAGGTAGCTGTTAGCAAATGAGTTATCAGGATCTTGCTCTGTAAACTGGAGTAATAATAATAATAATAATAATAATAATAATAATAATAATTTATTATTTATATCCCACCTATCTGGCTGGGTTTCGCCAGCCACTCTGGGTGGCTTCCAAGTGAATATTAAAAACACAATACAGCATTAAACATGAAAAACGTCCTTTAACAGGGCTACCTTCAGATGTCTTTTAAAAAGTAAGGTGGTTGCTTATTGCCTTGACATCTGATGGGAGGGCGTTCCACAGGGCAGGCGCCACTACCGAGAAGGCCCTCTGCCTGGTTCCCTGTAACTTTGCTTATCACAGGGAGGGAACCACCCGAAGGCCCCCTCGGTGCTGGACCTCAGTGTCCGGGCAGAACGATGGGGGTGGAGACGCTCCTTCAGGTATACAGGACCGAGGCCATTTAGGGCTTTAAAGGTCAGCACCAACATTTTGAACTGTGCTCAGAAATGTACTGGGAGCCAATGAAGATCTTTCAGGACCAGTGTTATATGGTCCCGGCGACCACTTCCTACAAACATGGAAAATTAACACAACCTGTGTTCTTTGGCCTGGACATGGTCCCCAAACTTGTTGAAAGGCACACAATCCTGCCACATATGGCCTTGAGATTATGTGGAGATTGGAAAGAAGAGGTTTCAGACTCCTTTGGGATAAGCAGAGAGGGTCCCAGAACTGAGCGCATTCATTGCACACCCCTGTGTGTATACAGAGTCCATTTCAATATTGTCAAATCACCAGGTTCTCTGTGAAGCAACAGCCCTGTGAGATAGAATGGCTGTTGGTTTGTTTAAGGCCCTACATTTCGGAGGTACGCCTGTTTCATTGAAAAGCAAATGATTCCTCTATTTCCCCCCCCCCCAAAAAAAATGGGGAATCTGTCTTCAAGCCAACGTTGAGTTCTCTTTGTTGGGTAGAAAGACAGGGAGTCAGTTTTCATGGTAAGGAATGAAAACTGCTTCCCAACTTACAAAACAAGCAGGATAGTAACACACTCGTTCTGGCCATGGGGTGCAAGCCAGGGACTCCCAGGGGCCACGAGCACAGACGGCTCCGTCTCGAATTTGCAATAAACCAGAATAAAAGATTGGGCACTTTTTTCTGTTTTAGCTCCTCTCATGTCTTATTTATGATTCTATTGAAGGCGGGGGGGGGGGCAGGAATACGTGAAGAGAATAATGCAGAGCCTGGCATGAGAAAGAAAGAATTAAGCAGGAGAAGAAATTCTGGGAAGTACAGAAAGGGAAGTAGGAGACTTCAGAGAGCCACACAGGTCTTCAAAAAATTCTGGATCCGGTGTGAAGCCATGTGAGGTTCATGAGCAATCTCGCTGCTGAAAGAGAAGCTGTGAGCATCAGAATGTGGACAAACAGCACACATTGGCTCTTTTTCAATGGCTCTATATACACCCAAATTATTGACGGAAACCAGAAGTTAAAAACAAGTTGACCTACAAATCTCAAAATATAAATGAAATCACCTGTTAAAAATTATGCATTATTCAATTAAGCTGAATATTGCAATGCATGACAACTATACAAATCTGGGTAGGCTTGGACCCCTCCATCCCTAATGAAACCGAGCACATTAATTGCACAGGGTTGGGCTAGATGACCCTTGGGCCCCCTTTCAACTCTACAGTGTTATGATTCTAAAAGCGGTGTAACACTCTCTCCATTTGCATCTGGGGACCAGAAATGTTCCCTTTTTCCTCACTCAAGGTTCAGGTGGCTCCACAGAAAATCATATGTGGGCTGCTGCCAGAACTGCATTAGGGATTGCATTCCAGTGGCATCAATCATGGCTTGCACATCGACACTCATTTCATTTAGTTCATGTGTGGGGCTGTGGGCGGGGTTTGGCTCCCTACTCCCTGAGATTGAGAGTCACTTAGATGCAAGAGGCAAGACTACCTAATTCAATTAAGGGCCTAATGATTTCAGAGCTACTGCCAAGGAAAGCTATCTTGCACAGTGATGGGCTGTCAGGTATGCAGGATGAAAAAAGGAGCATCATACGAGGAGGAGACGGTCTATTTTGAGGGATGGGACTTGGGCACAGCCTCCTTTTCATGGAGAGTTCAAGAACCAGTTTCCAGCGGCAAAGCTGAATCCAACAATCGGCGAAGCAAGGAGGAAGTTCCACTGGGTGGCGCTGTAGTCTAAACCACTGAGCCTCTTGGGCTTGCCGATCAGAAGGTTGGCGGTTTGAATCCCCACGACGGCTGTCCCAGCTGCTGCCAACCTAGCAGTTTGAAAGCATGCCAGTGCAAGTAGATAAATAGGTACAGCTGTGGCGGGAAGGTAAACAGAGTTCAAGTGCACTCTGGTTTCTGTCACGGTGTTTAGTTGCACCAGAAGTGGTTTAGTCAGAACGGCCTCGGTCCAGTATACCTGAAGGAGTGTCTCCTCCCCCATCATTCTGCCCGGACACTGAGGTCCAGCGCCGAGGGCCTTCTGCTGGTTCCCTCGCTACGAGAAGCCAAGTTACAGGGAACCAGGCAGAGGGCCTTCTCGGTAGTGGCACCCACCCTGTGGAATGCCCTCCCACCAGAGGTCAAAGAGAATAACAATTACCAGACCTTTAGAAGGCATCTCAAGGCAGCCCTGTTTAGAGAAGCTTTTAATGTTTGATGGATTTCTGTATTTTAATATTTTGTTGGAAGCCGCCCAGAGTGGCTGGGGGAACCCGGCCAGATGCGTGGGGTATAAATAATAAATTATTATTATTATTATTATTATTATTATTATTATTATTATTACTATTATTATTATTATTATTATTATTATTATGTCATGCTGGCCACATGACTTGGAAAGCTGTCTGTGGACAAACGCCGGCTCCCTTGGCCTGAAAGCGAGATGAAAGCCACAACCCCATAATCTCCTTTGACTGGACTTAACTGTCCAGGGGTCCTTTACCTTTTACCTTTGCCCAGGAGCTTAGGAAGGAGGGTGCATGGGGTGTAGTTGCCCCGGGTGTCATCCCTGAGGGAGTGACAAAATGGCACACCTCAGGGGGCAGCACTCACTGGCCACCCCCCTGGGCGGCTCGCCCCGCCCCCTGCCACTCCAGGTGCCAGAGCAGCTAGCTACACCCCTGCCTTTACCTTGCTGGATCACAGACCTTTCAAGTGTCGCTATTTTCCAGGGAAAGTACTGGATTTACAGAAGCTGTCCCAGTTTCCAATTCGATCCCATTTTTCCTGAGAATGTCCCTATTCTCATCAGAGAAATGTTGGAGGATGTGGAGTTATGAGACCTCCTGAGCGAAGGAGATAAGTAACTATACAAACATCAGAAGACATCAGAAAACAGCCCTGTACAGGGAAGTCTTTTTAATGTTTAATGTTTTATTATGTTTTTATATCTGTTGGAAGTCGCCCAGAGTGGCTGAGGCAACCCAGCCAGGTGGGTGGAGTATAAATGTTGTTGTTGTTGTTGAATAGAACGTCCCTATTTTAATCAGAGAAATGTTGGAGGGCGTGGGGCCAGACCAACAGCCCATCTAGTACAGCACCCTGTTCTCACAGCGGCCAGCCAGATGCTTGTGGCAAACCTTCAGGGAGGACTCAGACCCAATGGTCTTGTCCCCTCCTGTGGCTTCTAGCAAATAGCATTCAGCAGCATGGCTTCCTCTGACCACGGAAGCAAAGCACAGCTGTCATTGCTGATAGCCATTTGCTAGCCTTACCCTTAAGGTGAGGCATGAGGCCAGAAAAAACACAACACACGTTGATATCTTAAGGGTGTAAAATGAGTATTCTGGGTTTTCCTACTGGTTCCCCCGAGTAAAGGCAGTCAAAATCTGTGCCAACTACCTGCTGGATATCACTGATCCCAACTTTCGGAGAGCTTTCACCATGGCCCGGTTTCAAACATTGCCAACTGCGTACCTCACTGGTAGATTTACAAAAAAACCAGCAGAACACTGTTCATGCCCTTGCTTCATGAAAATTAAAGAGGATCTTATACATTACCTCCTCTATTGCCCCATTTACTCGGGCTTTAGAGACGCGGTGCTGCAAAGTATACCCAACTCTATAATCAATCCTGAAGATACAGTAAAAATTTTGTTAGTTGATGCTAACCCATGAATTACCCATGTGGTAGCGGTCTTTGTGATGAAGGCCATGAAAGCCAGGGAAATATTTATGGATGACAATGTAAAGACCCCTTCATCGTCTGTTTAACTCGTTGCTTGTTTTCCTTCTCTTTCTGTTTTGTGGGATGAAGGTTTTGTTAGGATAGTATGTAATGAATTTTAACATTTTTAATTATTGTTGTGTTGATATTTGTGTACAGGCATGGTCCTCACAATAAACGGTTTTGTTGTTGAGTATTTTAAATTGTAAAACAGAAAATCTAATGAAAATTATATATAAAAATAAAAAAAGAGCGAGGTCCCAACCAAAGAAGAATGGCAACTTAAGTTGACAGAATATGCACAAATTCCAGACTTAACATATAGAATAAGAGAACAAGAAGAACATAATTTTAAAGAAGATTGGCAAACGCTTATTGAATATATGGGAAATAATTGTGTACAGATGAAAACCCTGGCAGCATTAAGATAAATTCAACGGTGCAAATAAGTTTTGATGGATGCAATAATGGAATACTGAATGGTATAGTTTTTGTAAAATATGCAGGGATTTATAATATGTAAAATGAACCATGGAAAGGGAAGAAGGGAAGTCATTGATGTCTTAAGGATGTAAAATGAGTATTTTAAATTGTAAAACAGAAAATCATTAGAGAGAGAGAGAGAGAGAGAGAGAGAGAGAGAGAGAGAGAGAGAGAGAACAACAATCAGAAGCAGGGAAGGTATTCAGATGCACCTAGGCAGGTCTGGAGCAGTTGTACTCTGGAAGGACCGCAGCCCTGGGATGACTCAGCAGAAACCTTCAGAAGCGAAAGCTCCATCAAGAAGCTCAAAGGTCAGCAATTCAGCTGGGATTTACCACAATCAGCGTTGCAAGGGGGCAGTGAGCCAAGACAAGCTGCCACAGGCAGGAAGCAATGGAGCATCCCCTGTCTTGTACTGCTACGCTTGTCACTCAAGTGGCGGTCAGGTGGAGAGACGTTAACAGGGGTCTCCTGCACCTGAGATTGTGCAGCGACACAGAAAAGAGAATTTCTGGGGTCTGCTGCTTTGCTCACTTCTGCAGGCTGGGACAGAATTCTCCTGCGGTTCCCACCTGCTCCCTGTCAATGAACGGGAGAAAAGGTTGCGTTAGGGAAATATCAAAAGGGAGAGGAGATTTTGCTGGAAAATCCCATGGGTGGGTTGCAGGGGTTTTGCTATTTTTTTTGTCTTGGACGGTGGGTTATGTACTTTTCCTTCATTTAACAAATCATCTCCCATCACCATTTGTAGTGTGGAACAGTGGTTAGAGGGCCTAGCTAGGGCCTGGGAGCAGGGCCGGCTCTAAGGTAAGGCTGGGTGGCGCAGGGCGCCAGGGCGCCGTGCCGCCAGGGGGGTGCCGTGCGGCTGCGCCTGCTGCAGTAGCCAGCCGTGGTGGGAAACGGGGTGGGGGTGGGGGTGCTGAAGCGATCTTCACACCACGGCGCCAGGGCACCCAATATGCTTAAGACGGCCCTGCCTGGGAGGCCTGAGTTCAAATGCCTTACTTGGCCTAGAAGCTTACCTTCCAAGTCCCAGACTGCAGAATCCAGAACCGGCAGCCGTGTGACACCGGAAGTTGCGTCGACGTAACTTCCGGTGTCACTTTGCCCTTCTATGGGTACCAAAAATGGCTGCCGCCGGCTTCGAAAGTCGCTTGTATGCATGTCAGGAAGTGTGTCGATGCAACTTCCGGTGTCGCTCCGCCCATCTATGGGCACCAAAAATGGTCGCCGCCAACACCGGAAGTCGCGTCTATGCACTTCCGGACATGCGTAGATGCGACTTTTGAAGCCGACGGCGGCCATTTTTGGTGCCCATAGAAGGGCAAATCGGAAAGAAAAAAATGGCCGCCGGCAGGAGAAAATAACGGAGAAAAACAGGAGACGAAGTGATACGGGGGACCACCGGGAAAAGGTAAGGGAAAACGGGGGGGTTTCCCGGGGAAAACGGGGTACTTGGCAGCTATGCCTAGAAGCTCACTAGGTGATCTTGGGAGTCAGTCACTGCCTCTTCTGCTTAACTTACCTCACAGGGTTGTTGCAAAGATGAAATTCGGAGGGCAAGGACCACACACACCACCTGGAGCTCCTTGGGGGAGAAAAGTGGGATAGGAATGTAATAATGAAATTAAAAATAAAACTCCCCTGTGGTGTGAACTATGCAGCCTACGCTGATTCTCACACTTCAGTTTAAACTTTGGAGAGGATTTAATGAGGTGCAGGATTCTCTCCCCTTGAGGGTTTCACAGGTCAGGCAGCGTGGGCAGACGGGATGCAGGGAAGCCATCCACGTTAGAGGCATTACTGTCTCCTGTGAGAGGGTGTATCACAGTTTATCCTTGGTGTGAAGGATTTTTAAAAAGACTAAAACAACAGGATTACTAGTACAGTCGTACCTTGGATATCAAACACCTTGGCTCCCGAACAAATCAGCTCCCGAATGATCGAAACCTGGAAGCAAGTGTTCCAGTTTTTGAATGATTTTTGGAAATCGAACATCTGGCATGGCTTCCACAGCTTCCGATCGGCTGTTGGACACTCCTGCAGCCAATCAGAAGCTGTGCCTTTGTTTTTGAACAGTTCCGGGAGTCGAACAGACTCCCAGGACACATTCTGTTCCAGAACCAAGGTATGACTGTAAAATAAAAACAATTTAAAAGAGTTCAAAAATTTAAGAGCAGCAATGAACTAAGAATACCTGTACATCGGTATTCTAAATACCTGCCTCGTCTAAACAATAATGTTTTTCACAAGTGCCGAAAGAGTACAGCGAAGGCGGCTGCCTGCTGTCAATAGGCAGGGAGTTCCAAAGTGCAGGTGCTGCCACACTAAAAGATCAATTTCTTATAAATACAGAATTGGTATGATGTGGCACCCGTAACAGTGCGAGTTCTGCAGAGCAAAGGGGTGGAGTGGGCATATATGGGGTAAGACAATCTTCCAGCATTCCATCCTGGATAGCTCAGTTGGTTAGACTGCGGTGCTGATAACATCAAAGTTGCAAGTTTGATCCCCGTACGGGACAGCTGCATATTCTTGCGTTGCAGGGGGTTGGACTACTAGATGATCCTCAGAGTCCCTCCCAACTCTACAATATCATGACGTTCAGCTTCTTGGGATGTCCATGAGTTCTAATGTCATTAAGTTTCTTGCCTCTATGCCTTCATACTTACGGGTGTCCCAATTTGCGGTTTTTGGAGTTCAACAGCCAGGTCTAGAGGCGGACGTTCTTCTGTGCCATCCAGGGAATATCCTTGTGCTAAGCAGAGTTTGCGGCAAGATAATGGCAGGTTTAACTCTGTGCCGTTCTTGAAGCGAGAGAGAAAGTAGCTCTCCTTTCTCCAGCACTATCTAATTGCAACTCAGCCGCCATTACCTTCTGCCCCCGGTGGGATATAGTCTTTCAGATTCCTTTTGATGCAAACTCAGCTCTTCCAGCCACTTAGTGGGAAATTGCAGGTAGGCCGTAGTCACTGGCTGGTAATTTCCATGCTGAAAGGAGCGTCCAGAGAACAAAGTGTCCCCAGGGAATACAGCTGTTGGCTGTTCCCGCTGACCACGGCTGGGCATTGCTGCCTCATATTGAATCCAGCCATTGTTCTATCAAGTCCCTGCTGTCTCTTCAGATTATAAATAGCTTCAAAGCTTTCGCAAACTTCTTACTCAGAGAGAGAGTAAGGGGCCCGAGACCACCTTCATCCCATAACTTGCTTCCAGGTGGAGTGAGAAGTTGCACCCCCTGCTGATTGCTCAAGAGTGCCCTGATGTATATTGGGAGATGATTCATGGGGAGATTTTAAAAAATTGACAAAAATGTCATTTACCAAAAGAGTGGAAATTTATTAGGAATTATATACAATGATATCCCCAGTGATAAAGTCAACATCCTTATGTATGCAACCACGGCAGCAAGGGATTTTAGTTGCAAGTAAATGGAAAGGACAGGAAATTCCAACTAAAGGTGAATGGTTAAATAAGTTATGTGAATATCTCGAATTAGCGAAGTTGACAGATCTGATCCGACGAAAATCGAAGGATATGATCTATAAACAGTGGGAATGCTTGAATGAGTATTTGGGAAAACAAGGTCTGGGAACAAAATCTTGGCTGTGTCTAGATTAACCTTGCAGGAAATGTATGAAGGATAATTAATTTAGTAGGAGAATGTGAAAGAGCAAAATTAGGATTGATTAGATCAAGAATGACAGAATGTTTTGGTATGAACCATATGAACGCTGTGTGAAATGCGGTGGAAGTCTTTTATTTTATAATGTTTTTTCTTTTTGTTTTCTTTCTTTCTTTCTTTCTTTTCTTTTCCTTCTTTTTTCTTTCTTTCTTTCTTTCTTTTTCTTTGTCTTTAGCATCATTTCAAAGATAATCGTAATGTGTTGTAATATGAATGAAAAACAAAATTTGTATTTTGTGTTATATGTTTTGTTTAAAGTTAATTATATTCAATAAAGGAATTTTAAAGTGGGGGGGGGTGCCCTGATGAGTGACATTACATGATGTCAGGCAGTGGGCAAAGTCAATTGGCTATAGCTACAGACCCCCCCAGCAGGGACCGAGAGAAACAAATCCTGGTGGTTTTGCCCTTTATCGGCGGAAGACAAAGCACAGTTCCCCCACCCCACCCATTACATGGAATCAGAGAGTTGTCGAGTTGGAAGGGACCCTAAGAGTCATCTAGTCCAACCCCCCGCAATGCAGGAATCTCAACTAAAGCATCTATGACAGGTGGCCATCCAACCTCTGCTTATAAACCTCCAAGGAAGGAGAGTCCACCACCTTCTTAGGGAGTCCGTTCCACTGTTGAATGGCTCTTACGATCAGAAAGTTATTGTCAGGAACTGGGCAGATGAGGAGGAATGGTGGAGAAGTTGAATGAGATGCTGTCCCTGGAGAGTATCCCAGAACCCGTACCCTCCCCCAACCCAAAATCCAAGTGTCCGCTGAGTATAGCAGAACAGAGAGCTCAGAGGCAACTGTCACGTACCTGCCATCATCAGAGGCAGGAGGAGGAGTCAGATGAATAGGGAAGTAACAGAGAAGAGGTGGAGCTTCTCTCGGGGCAACCTTAGGCATTACAGTGCATCTTGAATTTGTCTCTGTAAATTGTATTAATAAACAGAACTGGAAAAGCTTGCAGTTTCTCTATCTCACTGCCTTCCTGGGCACTGGCCAGCATCTGCTGACAACACCCTGACAGTTATGACTGATGTTTAGTTGGAATCGCCTTTCTTGTAACTTGAAGCTGTTGGCTCAGGTCCTACCCTCCACAGCAGACGAAAGCAATCTAGTTCCAACTTCCATGTAACAACCCTTTAGATATTTGAAAATGGCTATCATATCTCTGTCTCTTCCCTTCCAAACTAAACATACCCAACTCCTTCAACTGTTCCTCATCAGGCTTGGTTTACAGATGTGTGAACATCTTGGTTGCCCTCCTCTACAAGCGTTCCAGCTTGTCAATATCATTCTTAAATTGTGGTGCCCAGAACAGGCCTGACCAATGTAGAATAGATCAGTACTGCATCACACTGTTGATTCATGTTAAGCTTGTGGCCCCTTAGATCCTTTTCACATGTACTACTGGCAAGCCAGGTGTCCCCCATCTTATATTTGTGCAGTAAGTGTGCAGTAAGATGCTGGGGAAGATTGAGGGCACAAGGAGAAGGGGACGGCAGAGGACAAGATGGTTGGACAGTGTTCTCGAAGCCACCAACATGAGTCTGACCACACTGCGGGAGGCAGTGGAAGACAGGAGTGCCTGGCATGCTCTGGTCCATGGGGTCACAAAGAGTCGGACACGACTAAACGACTAAACAACAACAACAAGTGTAAAATCTTACATTTGTCCCTATTGAAATTCATTTTGTTTTGGCCCAGTTCTCCAGTCTGTTCAAGTCATATTGAATCCCGATTCGGCCTTCTGCGGAATTAGCTACCCCTCCCACTTTGGTGTCATCTGCAGATTTGATGAACTTCCCCTCAATTTCTTCATTCCAACATTCATAGAATCATAGCACCAGGCCTATAGGTAGACTCTGAGCGAGGACTCTCATAAGCCCTTAGTCTGAGGAGGCTAACACCTTCAATAGTGCACTGGGCACAGCAGGTAGGAGACCACAGAACATAGGAAAGAGGTCTGACTTCAAGTTGGACGACTGGCCCATTAAGGATCCAAGTTCTCCTCAAGGAAGTGGAGCCTAGGGATGTATCCTCTGGGCAGAGGCTTACAGAGGCCAAGTTTGCTTTCAACCCCTCTCTGAACAAATTGCTCTTTTGGAGCTGTCCGTGGTCCTGCAGCTCATAACCTCCCTCACACTGTAGATTATGAGCTGCAGTACCACGGAGAGCTCCTGCCACACAACAATAAAACTTGTGGACATCCAGTGAAGCTGAATGTTGGAAGATTCAGGACAGATAAAAGAAAGTGCCTCGCACAGCACATAGTTGAACTATGGAACTCACTCCCACAGGAGGCAATGATGGATTGGGCAAATTCATAGAGGAGACGGCTATCGTTGGCTACTAACCGTGATGGTTATGCTCTGCCTCCATGGTTGGAGGCAGTATTGAAAACCACCGGAGGGGAAAGGGCTCTTATGCTCGAATCCAGCTTGCAGGTTCCACATAGGCATCTTTCTGGCTACTGTGAGGATGCTGGGCCAGATGGACTACTGGCCTGATCCAGTAGGCTCCTGTTATGTTATATTCTTAGAATCTGGAACCAGGACCAGATCTAGCTGGTTCTTTAGTTGTGCTCCCTCCATTGCAGGATGCTGGACTAGATGAAAATTGGGATCCCTTGCAACTCTACGATTCTGTGATTCTATTACAAGGTTGTGCTCTCTGCGCAGGTGCTTGAGAAATTGCTACAGATGCCCACCAGGCCAAGTTGAGCCATGCTGTTTTATTGCCCAGGGATGGGAAGTCAAATGGAGGCTGATCAGCAAAATGTCAGTGCCGTGAATGTTCGCAACAAAGCAGGGCATAATGATTCCTGATTGAAATTACTTCTAGTCTTCTTTCTCCCTCACTCACCAAATCCGTTGTAGGGACATCTCAGCTGAACTTTCCCTGTTAGAAATAAAGAGCGGTCTTGCTCTTCCCCGGCAATGAAAAGAAACCTGCCCTCCAGAAATTGAACAAGCAAAGTCTTTTTCCTAGAAATCGAAGAGGGAAAGTGGATTTTATTTCATTGCAATGTCTGAATTTTGATGAATGCGGTTCTGTGCAAAATGGTTTTTGGGAGTGACTGTGCTTAAAACTACCCCTCCCTTTTTATTATCCGCTTGCTTAATTTTTTATAAGGTTTTTCACCCTTGCTTTAGTAACTCTCTGTACACGGCAGGCAGAGAAGCGAAGTATAAGGGTGATCAATAACGGCATCAACAGCAATAGGAATAATATTTCATCTGCTAAAAGTCTTTGCAGGGTTTTTTCAGGGGTTCAAAAAAAACCCACACATTTGAAGAGGGTGTGGGAACAGAAAGGACAGTGTCCCAGCCTCCAGAGTAGCAGAAGCCGATGTGACTAAGCTCAGTCATTTTCCCACCAAAGGGTTTTAGATTCATCAATCTGGCTCTCCACTCACTGCCCTGCTGTGATCCAGCATGGGATAACAGCCTAAATCTCTCTAAATCGCTTATCAAAGACTTGGAGTTGAATCAATGGATTTAAATGGGGTTGCTGAGTAGAAGTTCTGAGCAAGATGACAGCAAGGAGAAGGAAGAAGCTTGAGGAACCATCCAGCCCCCAAAGTGGACTCTTCTCCCTGTCCCCCCCCCTCAACTGCCACCATATTGTCCTGAGGGGAAGGGAGATGAAACAGGAATAGGTTTTGCTAAACAAACACTTGTCTTTTCTTTTTTTTAAAGTGATGCTTGTAATAATCTTCTGTGAAATGCTTTGGGAGATCTTACAAGTCGGTAATAAATAAACAGGGCTAAAGAAAAACATGAGGCCTAAAGAAAAACAGGGCTAAAGAAAAACATGAGGGCTAAACAGGGCTAAAGAAAAACATGAGGGCTAAACAGGGCTAAAGAAAAACATGGTTCAGGGGGAAACGGACTGCATTCACAAATGTGATCTGTTGCACCCTGGTGTGGCGTAAGCACCCAGGAAGCTGCCTTATTTAAAGTCCACAGGAGGGGAAAGGGCTCTTGTGCTCGAATCCTGCTTGTAGGTTTCCCACAGGCATCTGGCTGGCCACTGTCAGAACAGGATGCTGGACTAGATAGGCCATTGGCCTGATCCAGAAGGCTCTTCTTATGTTCTTAAAAATAGCTTGCTGCATCTGACCTTGAAAGCCCTAAACGGCCTCGGCCCAGTATACCTGAAGGAGCGTCTCCACCTCCATCATTCTGCCCGGACACTGAGGTCCAGCGCCGAGGGCCTTCTGGCGGTTCCCTCGCTGCGAGGAGCCAAGTTACAGGGAACCAGGCAGAGGGCCTTCTTGGTAGTGGCACCCACCCTGTGGAATGCCCTCCCACCAGATGTCAAAAAGAAAAACAACTACCAGACTTTTAGAGGACATCTGAAGGCAGCCCTGTTTAGGGAGGCTTTTAATGTTTAATCGATTATTTTATTTTAGTTTTCTGTTGGAAGCCGCTCAGAGTGGCTGCGGAAACCCAGCCAGATGGGCGGGGTATAAATATTATTATTATTATTATTATTATTATTATTATTATTATTATTATGTCCAGCATTCTTGTCTCACAGTGGCCAAACATATGCCTGTGGGAAACCTGTAAGCAGGATCCAAGCACCAGTGCAGTGGAACACGGTTGCCACTGTCTCAATGTGCGCATTAAATGTGTGCCTTCCGTCTGTCACTCCCAACCTTCTAGCTTTAAGCATCAAAACACTAGCCACAAACCCACATTTCTGGCTTTTCCACACACAGAGAGAGAGAGACAGAGAGAGAGAGAGAGAGCCTGGCAATTGGCCCAGAGCCCCCCAAAGTCAGCCAGGGCAGTATTCTGTTCTGGTTGGCTGGCAACTTGTGTCTCCTTGCCCCCATTCCCGCTGCAAATCAATGCGCCCCTGTCTCATCGATTCTACAGGCCGGCAGGCTGAGGCAACCTCCCGAGCCAGAAGTACGAACTTCCTTCCTTCCCTTTTAATTTGTTCATTACACTGAGAGATTATGATCGCTGATTAGCTCATCTTCAATCAGACTCACTGCCAGGCTGTGACCATGAAAATGCTAACGCCATTAAGTGAGGATGTCCGATGGGCAGCCAAGGCCTCCTTCCTCTGCCATATATATCCCTGGGTCCTAAGAGCAAGGCCATTATTAGGCAGCAAAGTCTCAGACAGACCTTTTGGTCCAAACCTACCAGTCTCCTTGGAGCCAGAGTTGGAGGAATGAGAGATGACTCTGTCTGAGCTGAGGAAATTACTACCCCAGAGAGAGATCTAGGGCCAAGCGATCTCCACACCAGAGGAAAACAACAAGTTTCAAGTCTGCAACAAGGAAAGCTGGGCTCCACAGAGTTTTGCATTGGGGGGGGGTCATTTGACACCAGCTTCTGTCCCATTCCCAGTTTGACCACAGCAATCTCTCCAGTTGTGACAAGGATGGGCAACCTCTATCCCTGTAATTCTGCTGTATACTGCTCTGGTCAGACCTCACCTGGAGTACTGTGTCCAGTTCTGGGCACCACAGTTCAAGAAGGATACTGACAAGCTGGAACGTGTCCAGAGGAGGGCAACCAAAATGGTCAAAGGCCTGGAAACGATGTCTTGTGAGGAACGGCTTAGGGAGCTGGGCATGTTTAGCCTGGAGAAGAGAAGGTTAAGGGGTGATATGATAGCCATGTTCAAATATATAAAAGGATGTCATATAGAGGAGGGAGAAAGGTTGTTTTCTGCTGCTCCAGAGAAGCGGACATGGAGCAATGGATTCAAACTACAAGAAAGAAGATTCCACCTGAACATTAGGAGGAACTTCCTGACAGTAAGAGCTGTTCGGCAGTGGAATTTGCTACCAAGGAGTGTGTTGGAGTCTCCTTCTTTGGAGGTCTTTAAGCAGAGGTTTGACAGCCATATGTCAAGCATGCTTTGATGGTGTTTCCTGCTTGGCAGGGGGTTGGACTGGATGGCCCTTGTGGTCTCTTCCAACTTTATGATTCTATGACCCACTCACCAGGCCCTCCCCATTTGGCTCACAAGGCTTTTTTCAAGAAGCCCCACACCTGGAGACACGAAGTCCAGCTTTGTTCCATGGCTACCAGTCATGATGGCTCTGCTCTGCACCCACAGTCGGAGGCAACCATTTTCTGAATGGAAAAACACAGGAGGGGAGAGGGCTGCTCTTGCGCTCGGGTCCTGCCTTGGAGCTTCCCACAGCATCTGGTTGGCCACTGTGAGAACAGGAAGCTGGAATAGATGGTCCTCCTTTGGCCTGATCTTCTGATGGTCCTCTGTGATAGCCACAGGAGGTCATGACAGAAACAGTGTGGTGTAGTGGTTAGAGTGTTGGACTATGACCTGAGAGAGACCAGGGTTCAAATCTCCCTCACTCAACCATGAAGCTCACTGCTGAAATGGCTAAAATGACCAGAAGAGTCAGAAATCAGGAAGACCAAAATTTTAATAAGGAATGGGGGAAATTTATAACTTATCTTAAAGACAATTGTAAACAGTTAAAATCCTTAGTAGGGTTGCAATATCACTTGTAGTTTAAGGTTGAATTCTGGACATAATGGGAGAGGTACGGGATTTGGAGTATCATAAAAGATGTGGGAGGAAATGATTAACACAGGCATCCTGAACCTTGGCCCTCCAGATGTTTTGGGACCATCTCCGACCACTGGTCCTGTTAGCTAGGGATGATGGGAGTTGTAGTCCCAAAACATCTGGAGGACTGAGTTTGGGGATGCCTGGATTAACAATGGCATAGTCCAGGAGATTCCTTGGAACCCTGTTTTTATTATTTATGTTTGATATACCTCTGTAAAATTTTAATTTGAAAAATGAAATAAATAAATTTGGAAGGAAGGAAGGAAGGAAGGAAGGAAGGAAGGAAGGAAGGAAGGAAGGAAGGAAGGAAGGAAGGAAGGAGCAGCTCACTGGGTGGCCTTGGGCTCCTCTGTGTGTAGAATATGGTTTGCAATATAATTATGAAAGATGGCCTTTTATTATCTTCCTCCTCTTCCTCCTCCTCCTCCTCCTCCATCATCATTTTCTTCTTCTTGCTTTGTTTTCTTTCTTCTTCTTCTCTGGATTAGCTGGCCTTTTGTTGCATTTTATGTTGAAAACTTTTAATGAAAATTGATTATGAGAGAGAGAGACAGAGAGAGAGAGGTGGGATCTAAATGCAATAAATGGAATGCATCAAAACAGAAAGGATCTTGCAGAGACCCAAGCAAAGGGGGGAGCGTGGCCAGTGTGGTTCCCACCAGGCGCAAAGCTTCAGGGACACTGCAGCAGGTCCCACAACTATAAAGTCCAACAGAATGCAAGAGGTGGAGGGGGGACGTGCGTAGGATGTTGGCACCACACAGGGCGCCACTGAAATGTGACGTGCCAAGGTCCACCACTGACCCGAGGCCCAGAGCAACAATTTCCCTAGTGTCGCGTCCCTCATCTAGCCTTACTCCCTGCAGTTGTTCCCTTGTGATGAAATCTGGGACTGGATACTGGGAAAGAAGACTGGTCGTGTCTCCCAGTGTTCTGGGAGTGTGTCAATGAGCAGAATCATAGAATCAAAGAATTGTAGAGTTGGAAGGTACCGAAGGGTGATCTAGTTCAGGCATCCTCAAACTTCGGCCCTCCAGAAGTTTTGGATTACAATTCCCATCTTCCCCAACCACTGGTCCTGTTAGCTAGGGATCATGGGAGTTGTAGGCCAAAACATCTGGAGGGCCGCAGTTTGGGGATGCCTGACAAAGACCCTCGACGAGATCGCCCGACTGCTCTGCCGGCTCAGAGCTCCTTTCACCCGCGACGAGGGGAGAGGGCGTCTGCCTCTCTAATTGGTCCTTGCCTGCTGCGTCAGTCTCCATTTCCTCTCCACCTCGTCTCCTTCTATCTCTGGAGACGCGACGCTAACGAGATGGGACAAGCCTGACGAAACGGTTTCGATGCAAATTAACCAACGAGCCCGCTGGCGTGGAACATCTCTAGAGCGGGATTTCTCTGGGCGGGGCCTGATCCACCTCGAAAGCAGCCTTACAAAGCCGCTGCTCCGTCTAGCTCCGCGTCGTCCACACTGGCCGGCAACAGCTCTCCAGGATTTCGAGCCCTACTTGGAGGTACCACTGGGAATTAGAAGCCTGGGGCCTTCTGAATGGAAAACAGGTGCCATTCAGGTTGGCAGCCACCATCACTGCCTCTTGTGGGAGGGAGTTCCATAGTTTAATAACGTGCTGCATGAAAAAGGTCCTTCCTTTCACCTGTCCTGAATCTTCCAACATTCAGCTCCATGAGATGTCCCAGAGTTCTAGTGCTAGGAGAGAGGGGAGTTAAAAATTCTATTTTCTGCATGCATGTCATGCATAATTTTATAAACTTTATCATGTCGCGCCTTAGTCACCTTTCGTCTATAAGCTAAAAAGCTCTAAACGCTATAAGCTCTCTTCATAGAGGAACTACTCCATCCCCTTGATCATTTCATGGAATCAGAGAGTTGGAAGGGACCCTGAGCAACATCAAGTCCTGCAGTGGAGGAACATGCAGCCATCCCATATGGGGATTGAACCTGCAACCTTGGTATTATCAGCAACACACTCTAACCAACTGAGCTATCCAGGCATGCTATATTTTGGTTGCCCTTTTCTGATCTACCCTGAGCTATACAACTCCACTCAACAGGTCTTGTCCATTATGGGATACATTTCCCCACTTTTTTTTTTCAACTCTTGCCCAGGCTCATTCATATACACTTACAGTAATAACATAACATAACATAACATGAAATAAAATAATAAATGTGTGTGGGAGTGAGCCTTTTAGCAACCTGAGAATTTCAAATTGGATTGCCTGATATATTCTTAAAGGTGGGCATCTCTTTTATGCTTTGTTATGGCCGACGGCTGGAAGAAATCAAGCACACTGAACTTAATAAGCATTTTAATAAAAGATGTTACCTTAATAAATGTGGTTTATTTCACTGTGATAAACATGGTACAATGATCTCACAAGCATGCAGGAGAGAGGGGGAGGAGAGAGAGAGAGAGAGAGAGAGAGAGAGAGAGAGAGAGAGAGAGAGAGAGAGAGAGAGAGAGAGAGAGAGAGAGAGTAGCTTATTAAATTTAAATACAATATTCTTCTCAAATGCTGGCTGAGTCAGATGCTATAACTGCATGTTCCAAAGATCAACAGAAGGAAAAGTTTGCAATAAACAGAATGGCTTGATCCCACCTGGAAGTCTTTGCTATAGTTACTGGAATATAAAGGAGAGGTGTATTTGTTTTTAATTTAATAGGCAAGCGGTGCACAATACTGTATTTGCTTTGGGTTTTTTTGGGAAACATTAAGAAGCTGCTGCAGATTGAGTCAGACCATTGGTCCATCAGTGTTGACTGGCAGAGGCTCTCCAGGCCAGTGGCGTAGCGTTGGTTGCTGGAGCCCGGGGCGGGCACGCACACACCAGGTGGGGGGATTGACAGCCCAGCCCTTGCCGCCAGAGTGACCCCACCCCCAACCAGAGCAAAGCAGCATCATGCTAAGCCGCCTGCCCTCCCATGCGAGCAGGAGCCCTGCTGGCCGAGGTGGCCCTTGGTGGGTAGAGAGGAGCACCGGGCAAGGCAATGCTGGAGGTCCCGGGGGGGGGAGGCACCTGGTTAGGGCCTGCTCAAAAATTGTGCACCTGAGGCCATAGCACCCGCGCTCCAGGCTTCTGCATGCAAAGCAGAGGCTCTGCCGCCAAACTAAGATTCCAGTATTCATGAGCCCAACTCAAGGGCTGAAATAGGGATGGCCTTAAACTGAGCCAGCTCTACAAAGAAGAAGAAGAAGAGGAGGAGGGGGGGGTTGGACTTGATATCCCGTCTTTCACTCCCCTTAAGGAGTCTCAAAGCAGCTAACAATCTCCTTTCCCTTCCTCCCCCACAACAAACACTCTGTGAGGTGAGTGAGGCTGAGAGACTACTGCTCCAGAGAAGCGGACACGGAGCAATGGATTCAAACTTCAAGAAAGATGATTCCACCTAAACATTAGGAAGAACTTCCTGACAGTAAGAGCTGTTCGGCAGTGGAATTTGCTGCCAAGGAGTGTGGTGGAGTCTTCTTCTTTGGAGGTTTTTAAGCTGAGGCTTGACAGGCATATGTCAAGAATGCTTTGATGGTGTTTCCTGCTTGGCAGGGGGTTGGACTGGATGGCCCTTGTGGTCTCTTCCAACTCTACGATTCTATGATTCTAAGTGTGACTAGCCCAGGGGTAGGCAACCTAAGGCCCGTGGGCCAGATGTGGCCCAATCGCCTTCTCAATCCGGCCTGCAGACAGTCCAGGAATCAGCGTGTTTTTACATGAGTAGAATGTGTCCTTTTATTTAAAATGCATCTCTGGGTTATTTGTGGGGCCTGCCTGGTGTTTTAACATGAGTAGAATGTGTCCTTTTATTTAAAAACACATCTCTGGGTTATTTGTGGAGCATAGGAATTCGTTCATCCCCCCCCCACCCAAATATAGTCCGGCCAACCACATGGTCTGAGGGACGGTGGACTGGCCCATGGCTGGAAAAGGTTGCTTGACCCCTGGACTAGCCCAAGGTCACCCAGCAGCTGCATGTGGAGGAGCGGGGAAGCGAACCCGGTTCACCAGATTATGAGTCCACCGCTCTTAACCACTACACCACGCTGGCTCTCCCACCAGGAGATGCCAGTGGGAACTGAACATGAGCCCTTCTGTGTGAAAAGCAGGTGCTCTATCTCTGAGCTACAGCCCTTCCCAAAGGGCCTTTGCTTCTGATTTGCTATTTGACCTTTGTTAATTGCAAACGACATGCCTCTCGGCAGGGCCAGCCCAAGACATTTTGCTGCCTCGGGCAAAGGAAAGGATAGCGCTCCCTTTCTCATTCCGAATACAAAAGCCAGCTGTACCCGCAACTGACTGTGGCTTCAACATTTCTGAAGGGAAAGGGATTGCTGGTCCACCTGAGATCATCAGGCCAGAGCAGGCTATGTAACAGATACAGCTCTGTCCTCCAACAGAGGAAGACCCAGGACGCTTAGAAGAAACACACAGAGGGGGGGGGGCATCGTGTCATGCCTCAGTCAAGGGATTAGAGGGATGGGAGGCCCTGGTCTTATACCAGGTCCTGGGGCAACAGCGGTGGAGCTTCATGCTCTGCCACCGGGGGCGGAAAGCAGGCGCGCTGCCCCCAGGGATGTGGAGCGTGTTCTGGGGGGCGGGGACGCCGTGCACAGGGGCAGGGTGCGCGTTTTGGGGGTGGGGCGGGCTGCCACGATGGCACCCCTGGGATCGCGCCACTCAGGGCGGCCCGCCCCCACCACCCCTATCTTCCTACGCCCCTATGGGGCAGGTTCTGGGAATGAGGAGCAAGAAGCCAGCATCCTGCAATGAAGGCCAAGGACTCTGTCTGCATCCAGAGTGAGTTCAGACTCCGACGGCTGTGTTTTGGTTCTCACGCCATTTTGGACAGAGCAAATTTTGCAGATTCATCTTTAAATAGGTTGCCTTCTTCCCAACAGACCCTCTCAGGTGCTGAGATCAGCCGAGGGGGCTCTCTTGGCAATTCCTCCACCCTCAGAGGCTTGGGAGGTGGCAGCCCAGGAGGGAGAGGGCCTTCTCTGTGGCAGCCCCTAAACTGTGGGAAATTGTTTCCACAGAGTGTATCTGGCACCTTCATTATGCTTCTGCCCGAGGGTGATGAACACACAGCCTCTTTAACCCTGGCTTTTGACCCTTGAGATGCGCATTTTAAGCATCCACTTGATTCCTTTGTGGTTGGAATAAACTGTTTTTAATATTGCGATTTAATGTTGTCACCAGTCCTGGGACCTTAGGGTGAAAAGTAGGAAATTTATGAATTCACTCATTGTTGCTATTACTATTTTTAAATTTTAGGGTTGTGTCATAAATTCATGCCACGTCCTGCCACTCCCATCAATTGACAAGACAAGAAGTTGCATTAGCACATTTCAGGAACCACCTAATTTTTGTGATCGCAAGTTGTTCTAAACTGTTTTCAGTATTGTCTTTTAATGTTGTAATCCACCCTGGGACCTGCCCTGGGACCTTAGTAGGGTGAATAATAAATAAATAAATTAGGGTGGTTAATAATAGGGTGGTTAATAATAAATAAATAAATAAATAAATAAATAAATAAATGCAAATTGTATCAGATTTCTCCCCCACCTCTAGCAGATTCACCCAGTCAGGCTTGTGCTCCGAAAAACCCCAATTCTGGGTGGGAGTTAGTAAGCAAAGACTTCTGTTGTATTTTAAAGAGGAGTTTTCAGGAATCTACCCTGTACTCCAAAGGGGGGTTCTAGATTTGGCTGTGACTCCTGCATTGGGGGGGTTGGGCTAGATGACCCTTGGGATCCCTTCCAACACTACAGTTCTATGATTCTGTGTGTTCATCCACTGTATCCCCCCCCTCCCTTCCCAAGTCCCCCAAGGATGCTGGCTTTTAAGAGCACCATCAGAAGACAAAACCGGGAAGCATCCTCAGGCTTGCGAGCAGCTAGTTAAAATCCAAGGCTGTTAAGATCTACAACGGCACTCCAGAACCTCTCCTTGCCTCTCCCCCTACTCGTCCTCGGGCAAAATTCGCCATCAGCTTGACATTACAGTGAAGTCTACTTACCCAATTAGACGCAGAGCACTTCCCCTCTGAGCTGGGCTGAGCCGGCATGAGTTTTTCAGGCTTATTTTTTAACAGATGCTGCATTTATCTGGAAGCATCGAGAGCAAAGGAGAGCAGGTCAGGAAAGGGGATGTTTGTAGAGAAATACAAAGGAAAGCTATTAAAGTCCGTCTTCAGGACAGCGAGGCCGGCTGCTAGTCATCAACCATGTCTTCTTCGCTCCAATTCATACGTGACCAATTTGGCACAACTGGCCAAGCTACCCCTGATCCCTGCTCCGTGGACTCAGGCTCCACAATGCATGTGGCAAGTTGTGAAAAGGCTGCTGCCCTTTGATGGCCTATTTTTTGTCTCCATTGTTGGAGCCAATTGGCCTCTGAAAACCGGTTTCTGGGGATCGCGAATGAGGAGAGAGCCCTGTTGCAATCAGGTCCTGCTTGCAGGGGTATCTGGTTGGCCACATTGAGAAGAGGATGATAGACTTGGTGGTCTGCTTTGTGCCTGATTTAGCAGGACTTAAAAAAAAACTTTATTGTATTCAACCTCTCTGGGGAGAAATTTGATTCCGTTCACCCCCAAAGGCGAACTTGCCTAATTCGTGATTTCCGAAACGAATTGCAAACTGAAACAACACCAATTTCTAAAATCCGCACTGAATTCTGCACTGCGGTTCTCCAGCCAAGCGCGAAAATGCATCTCCTGTTGCAAACTGTGAAATCAGGTATGCAGAAATGCTTTGCAATTGGGAACTTGCTGTGCAAAAATGTGTATCTTGGACAACACGGCGTAGGGGAGAAAAAAGTGTGTGAGAGAAGGAACCCCAACTAAAATGCGGGTGGATTTTCACGAGGACCAGTTTCTTCAAAACGAACAAAAACAAATTGCAAACTGATGTGGGCATGTGGAGAATTGGACTGTAGAAAAGAGAAAGTGAGCAACACCCAAATTGCCATTTTTCTCCATCCCTGCTTTCCTGCCCCTCTAGTCAATACCTTCCTGGAGCCAATCGCAGGATAAGGAGGGAACATGCAAGCATGGAGGAGATGGGTCTCTGCATGGTCATGCGCTTGATTGACAAGGAGAAATCGATCCAGCCAGGGGACACTAAATCAATGGTGGCGTTGTTTGTGGAAGAGGTAGCAATAGACAGCTGAGCGAGTGGATTAATAGAAAGCAGGTTTGTTTACCAGACAGCTGTGCCATCACCTGCGATGCCCTCAGGGAGGGAAGGAGCTGCAGAAATTTGTGTTGTTGTTCCTAAAACGGTTGTCCTGCATTCCTATGTGAACCTCCTGCTCTCCAGTTGAGGAACGGATGGGGAACGGATCTAGGGGTCCTAGCAGACCACAAGCTGAACATGAGCCAACAGGGTGATGCAGCAGCAAAAAAAGCTACTGCTATTCTAGGCAGCATCCACAGAAGTATATTGCCCAGATCAAGGGAAGTCATAGTGCCCCTCTATTCTGTCTTGGTGAGTCCTATGTCCAGTTCTGGGCACCACAGTTGAAAAAGGATATTGACAAACTGGAGGAAGTGTAGAGAAAGGCAACCAAGATGATCAAGATGATTATGAGGAATGGTTGAGGGAATTGGGTGCATTTAGCCTGGAGAAGGGAAGACTGAGAGGTGATAGGACATTCGCAGGGAAACCAAAGTGCTTGTTTACAAAGCTATTGTACTACCAACCTTACTACAGTGTATGCTTGTGAAACATGGACCACTTATAAACGCCGTCTCCAACTGCTCGAAAGATTCCATCAACGGTGTCTCCGAAAAATTTTACACATCACTTGGGAAGACAGGCGAACTAATATCAGTGTACTGGAAGAAGCAAAAATCACCAGTGTTGAAGCAATGATTCTTCAACATCAGCTTCGTTGATCGTCTTCCAAAGCAACTACTCTATTCCGAACTTAAAAATGGAAAGCGTAATGCTGGTGGTCAACAAAAGAGGTTTAAAGCCTCTCTCAAGGCAAATCTTTTAAAATGTAGTATAAACAATGACAACTTTCCACAAGGGCCTTTCCACAAGGGCCAACATTGATGCCAAAATCCAGCATCGCCTGAGCTCTGCGAGTGTGGCTTTCTCCCGATTGAAGTGCAGAGTGTTTGAGGACCAGGACATTCGCAGGGAAACCAAAATGCTTCTTTACAAAGCTATTGTACTACCAACCTTACTATATGCTTGTGAAACCTGGACCACTTATAAAGGCCATCTCCAACTCCTCAAAAGATTCCATCAATGGTGTCTCCGAAAAATTGTACACATCACTTGGGAAGACAGGTGAACTAATATCCGTGTACTGGAAGAAGCAAAGATCACCAGTTTTGAAGCAATGATTCTTCAACATTAACTTCGTTGCACTGGTCAGTCATGTTGTGCGGATGCCTGATGATCGTCTTCCAAAGCAACTACTCTATTCCAAACTTTAAAATGGAAAGCGTAATGCTGGTGGTCAACAAAAGAGGTTTAAAGACTGTCTCAAGGCAAATCTTTAAAAATGTAGTATAAACACTGACAGCTGGAAAACACTGGCCTGCAAGCACTCCAGTTGGAGAACAGCCTTTACCAAAGGTGTCATGGGCTTTGAAGAAACTCGATCTCAGGACGCAAGGGAGAAACGTGCTAAGAGGAAGGTGCGCTTGGCAAATCCACTCTGTGATCAACTCCCACCTGGAAACCAATGTCCTCACTGTGGAAGGACGTGTGGATCCAGAACTGGCCTCCACGGTCACTTCGGACCCATTGTTAAAATCGTGTTTATGGAAGACAATCTTATTTGGCTACAAGTGATCACCAAAGAAGAAGAAGAAAGAAGATAGGATACCCATCTTCAAATATCTGAAGGGCTGTTGTCACATGGAAGACATAGCCAGATTGTTTTCTGCTTCTCTGAGGGGCAGGACCTGAACCAATGTGTGCAAATGACAAGAAAGAATTCTGACTGAACCTTAGGAAGAACTTTCTGACAGAGCCGTTCGAAAGCAGGACGGATTGCCTCTGACGGTGGTGGACTCTTATTTGTTTTTAAACTGAGGTTGGGTGGTCATCTGTTAGGGCTTCTTTAGCCGTGATTCCTGTGTTGTAGAACTCGGTGGCCCTGGAGGTCCCTTCCAACTCAACAATTTTATGATGTTATATCAGTAAAAGGAAAGGATGGAAACTAAGTTTCTGAAACAGCAGTACACCAAGCTCAAAATTAGGCACTTTCTGTCATTTGACTGCGACGTTACAGTAAATATATCTAAGCTCTCCAGTGCGGCAGAATCAATACTTGCAGCTGATTAAAGGAGGGGGTGCTCTGAAGTAGGGAGGCAGTTTGCCCCCAGCAGCCCCTTCCTGGAGCTGACCCTTCCACCATTCTTCTTCCTCCAGCATCATGACCCCTTTCCGTTTGCTGTCAATCCTGAGCCACCCAGATCCTTTTGCCCATCTCTGAGCTCCACCCCAGGCCAGCCCCAGGAGATCCAACTCCTGCCTGATGCTCCCTGGAGGATGCTGGGTCCATAAACCGATGATTGGATTGCACCTCCACCCACAACGTTGCCTTTTCATCTGTGACAGTCACTGTGGCTGTAATATTCTTCATTTGCTAAGTAACTCTGGGTCCTTTTCAAGACTTGGGGGGGGGGGAACGACGACTTTAGTGTGAGGGACAATTACTCTTGCTCCCGTGTAATGGCTTCGACATGACAGAGGCCAGGTGGGTCGGCCCTTTGCATTGAGGCCTGCCATATTAGATGGATGTCTCCTTCGGAACAGAAAAGAGAGGAGATCCATAAGAGCTAATATTATTTACCTCGAATCAATGGGCAATCCAGCAGCTGCTTGTTCAGCAGCTCAAACTGGCCTGTTTCGACTACAGAGTGCTTAACCCTGCTCTAATTGGATTTATGGCAGTCATCTCGAGTCCTCTGAGCTTGTTATTGTTGTTTCTAGGAGGTCAGGGGGCAGGAGGGAGAACCCAATGGGGATTTATTTTATTTTACTTATTTTTAAAAGATCATAGAGTTGGAAGGTATCCTGAGGTTCATCTAGTCCAACCCCCTACAATGTAGGAGGGGAATATACAGGGATGGAACCTGCAACCGTGGCATTATCAACACCATGTTTATAATATACATTTCTACACCACTATTCAGGGATGCAGGTGGCGCTGTGGTCTAAACCACAGAGCCTAGGGCTTGCCGATCAGAAGGTCGGTGATTCAGATCCCCCGACGGGGTGAGCTCCCGTTGTTCGGTCCCAGCTCCTGCCCACCTAGCAGTTCGAAAGCACGTCAAGTGCAAGTAGATAAATAGGTACTGCTCCAGCGGGAAGGTAAACGGTGTTTCCGTGCGCTGCTGTGGTTCGCCAGAAGCGGCTTAGTCATGCTGGCCACATGACCCAGAAGCTGTCTGCGGACAAACGCCGGCTCCCTCGGCCTAGAGAGTGATATGAGCGCTGCAACCCCAGAGTCGTCCATGACTGGACCTTACAGTCAGGGGTACCTTTACCTTTACCTATTCATGAAAAGGCTGTCAGAACAGTCTGCAACAATTGTATGTTCAAAAAAACATACCATTAAAAACCATATTTTAAAAAGTTAAAATCAGAAACCATCTGACTATTGTGGAAGGGCGTATCCTAAATTGCCTGCTGTCAGGGGCTGGACTGAGGAGGAATGGTGGGGACTGCCCTCCCTTCTCCTGAACCTTCCCGAAAAGAGGAGGACAGGATAGATTTAGAACAGTGGTTTGCAGAAGGTCATAGTTCAGAGGCTGCAGAGGGCAGAAGCTGGGAAATATTGGAAGAGGAGCAGGAGGAAGAAGAAGAAGCACCAGGGGAGAGACAGTTGACAGACACAGTGTTTTTGGAGAGCGTTCCTGACCCCACCCCCCCTCTCACAGGACCTGGCAGGCATTGCGGGTAGTAGAACAGAGAGCTCAGAAGCAGAAAGTTCAGATTAGCCGGCGCAGGGGTGACGTAGAATAGGGACGACATGAGGGGAGGACTTTTCTTGGAGCAACACCACTATAGAGAGAGAGACTGCATTCCTTTGTCTCTCACTGTGATTGTTGAATAAACTAATTAGTAAGAACCCTTCTTTGTTTTTCTCTGCTTCTTTGCTGCCACCGTGGGGAGGAATAAGCTCTTAAGGCATCAGGGACTGGGAGAGGAAAAGCAACCTCCCAGGTGAGAGCTGGGCGGGCCTGTCATTTTCCATGGATTAAAAACTACCATTGGACAGAAAGATTTGTATCTTGTGTGCTTTTGTTTTTTCCCTGTACAGTGGAACCTCGGTTTACGAACGCAATCCGTTCCACGGAGGTGTTCGTAAACGAAGGCATTCACTCCCCAAAGGCACGCTTTTGCGCATGCGCGAAGTGCCGATAGAGCGCTTCTGCGCACGCACGTGCTGCGCAGATCGCTTCTGTGCATGCAGTGGTAGTTGTAAACCGAGGTCCCACTGTAGCTGAATTTATTTTTATTTTTATGTCATTGTTGTTGTAATAATCTGTTTTTATTATGTATTTTATTATGTTTTGCATATATTTTTTCTTATTATAATTTTATGCATGTAACGGTTTTGGTTCTTACCTTGTGTAGAGATTTGTGTACCGATATTACTGTATGTCTCGATATTGATGGATTGCAAATCCTTGTAGGCTACTTTCCCACAATAAGCTGTGCCCACAGCGGCTTACATTAAACATTTAAAACATCAAATTCCGGAGCATTGGAAATACAAATATACAAAATACAGAACATGCCAGTAAATTCAAAAGTGATGAAAATCAACCATTTGGCAATATTGGTGTGTTATGCCGTAGACTTACCTGCCGTCTTTTGATGAGGAGCAGTGTATAAATTAAATAAACGAAGCGGAAAAGGACGCATGTGTAAATAAAGCCACAGATCCTAATGGCACCAGGGTCTCTGCTGGCCTTCATTCCACCGAAATAAAACTATGAGTTTGCGCCTGGAACCCCCGGCATCTCCCTAGCACTCCGGAGACTGGGGTGGCGTGCAAAAGCACTGTTGACGGGGGGGGGGGGGCTGAGTGCTCAACATATGCTAGAGAAGTGGAGACTGTGGTCCTCGTTCTCCCACTCTGAAACAACACCCGCTGAGTCTGTATGTCTGAAGCGCAAACATTAAACAGCCCCTGCAACCAATCAATGGATTGCTAATTAGCGTCTGGAAATAGCTCCGCGCAGCAGGAGGCTCTCACCAAACAGAAGGGTATGAAAAGACTTCGTTTAGGCATGAGGAATAGCAACCTGCCTTGGAAATGGTACCAGGGAGCTCCCTGCAGTAGAGACAGAGGCTGGGTCAGAGTGGCCCACCGATCGCCCCTGGTGTCAGGCTGGTGCCAGGCAAGGTGCTCAGTTACAGCAGAACCATCCCTTATGTTTAAAGCACATCCAAAGTCCTGGTCACCTTCATTCAAAAAGGAAATTGTAGAGTTCGAAAAGGTCCAGAAAACAGCAGCTGAAATAATCAAGGAGATGGAGGAGGAGGAGGAGGAGGAGGAGGAGGAGGAGGAGGAGGAGGAGGAGGAGGAGGAGGAGGAGGAGGAGGAGGAGGAGGAATCATAGTATCCTGCCCATCTGACTAGGTTGCCCCAGCCATTCTGGAGAGCTTCCAGGATACACAAAAACTTGTTGTTGTTGTTTAGTCGTTTAGTCGTGTCTGACTCTTCATGACCCCATGGACCAGAGCACGCCAGGCACTCCTGTCTTGCACTGCCTCCCGCAGTTTGGTCAAACTCATGTTTGTAGCTTCAAGAACACTGTCCAACCATCTTGTCCTCTGTCGTCCCCTTCTCCTTGTGCCCTCAATCTTTCCCAACATCAGGGTCTTTTCCAAGGATTCTTCTCTTCTCATGAGGTGGCCAAAGTATTGGAGCCTCAGCTTCACGACCTGTCCTTCCAGTGAGCACTCAGGGCTGATTTCCTTCAGAATGGATAGGTTTGATCTTCTTGCAGTCCATGGGACTCTCAAGAGTCTCCTCCAGCACCATAATTCAAAAGCATCAATTCTTCGGCGATCAGCCTTCTTTATGGTCCAGCTCTCAAAAACTTAATAAACCATTAAACATTAAAAACTTCCCTATACCTGTACAGGATTGCCTTCCCTATACAGGACTGTAAAGTCTGGGACTTTTTAATTTAATAAATCACTTCCTAATTCTTTATTATGTGAATCCAGATTACTGTCTTGAAATATATGTAATTAAACTAATTCTGGCTTGACTTCCAATTGTTGTTTTGTTACTTTATATTAATTTCTCGGAATATTGAATTCTAGAAAGGCTGGGTTTTTTTTGTATTTTCCCACCACATGTGTGTAGATGCTTACCAGGTGTGGGGCAGGCAGCCCCTCTAGCAATGCGGTGAGGCACCAGTTTGAATCAGGGCCAGCTTCCTAGGGGTCAGGTACCACTTATGTATGAGTTTTAGAGTTGATTCTCTATACACGGGCGACTGAATTTTATATTCCAGCTAGAATTGCAGAAATAAAAAAATAAAATTCAGCAGGCCTCTGAAACACCGCCACTGTCAGAAATGGTATGCCTGTGAATGTCAGTTGCCATGAATCTTCTCGGTGCAGAGAATGTTCTTGCCTTTGCATCCTCCTCAAGAGGCCTCTGGTTGGCTGCTGTGAGAGCAGGAGGTGGGCTTAGAACCTTTGAAAGCCTATTCAGACTCCTAGAAGTTGCATGCCCCTCTGCAGGAATCCTTCCACCAGGCCAGGCACCATCTCTGCTGTCTGTCTGGAGCTCATTGCAAGCTGTCTCACGAAGCAAAGGCAGGAACAAGGTGCCTGTGCTTAGATTTTAATAGCTTAAGGATAGCAGTGGACAAGACAGCCAATTTCCGTTTCCCTAAGGTCCTAATCTGTCCAGCCTTAAATACACTTTGCCGCATTTCTGCATCAGTTTGCGATGATTATATTATTTAAAGGCCTCATAGAAACCAGTCAGCATTTTGCTGTGCATTTTGTGTCCGGTCGCACATTTTTCTATGCAGATATGCACATTTTCCCATGAATTTTCCCCTAACAGTCCATTTCTGCAAATCATTTTCACTATTGCATGATTTTTTTATGCTGCCTTCTTTGGAGGTTTGGGGACAGCTCAGCTTGCAGAAAGAGGTTTAAACAGACAAAGTAAGGGAGCTCCAGATTCTCAGACTCATCTTTAACCTCTACGCTGACCTCTCTTTATCCTTTGAAATTTGCGATATCAAAACACAAAAATGCATAACATAATAGCAAACGAAACAACCTCTGACACACAGTTTAAAAGGTCATAGCTTGTTTAATTAGCCAGAGGCCTGGGAAAAGAGGACTGTTTTCTCATGGTGCATTCTAATTCATGGATCCAACAGGGACTGGCCAAAGTTCTTGGTAATGGCCCTCTAAGTATGGGCCATTAAGGAAGCAAAGGAAGTGGCTCTGTGCCAGAGGACAAATGGGTAGCCCCTCTCCCTCAACTCTCTGGTAGTTAGAAAGACAAAAGCCAGAGTGGTATGTGTGGATGCTGGAAGCAAAGCAGCAGGCTGGGAAGGCAGAGTCAGAGCCATGCCTGATTTCTGCTGGAATCCAAGGCTGTGGCTATGGGAGAAGCAAGACCCGCTTGGGGTGTTAATGCTGTGAGCCCCTCCATCATAGGCTCAGGTTGTATATGTGTGTAAATAAACATCATAAAGACACCACAGTCTCCACTGTGCCTTATTCCGAGGAAACCAAACCCTGTGTAAGTACTTGGAGAACCTGGAATCTCACACTGCTCAGACATTGGAGGAACATGCAACAACACACACTCCACATTTGTAAGAAATAGTGTGGCACTTTGGAACTCCCTGCCTATTCACTGTACAGCTTTTGGCACCTGCTAAGAGCATTTTAAGGGACACAGGTGGCGCTGTGGGTTAAACCACTGAGCCTAGGGCTTGCTGATCAGAAGGTTGGCGGTTCGAATCCCTGCGACGGGGTGAGCTCCCGTTGCTCGGTCCCAGCTCCTGCCAATCTAGCAGTTCGAAAGCACGTCAAAGTGCAAGTAGATAAATAGGTACCACTCCAAGCAGAAAGGTAAACGGTGTTTCCGTGCGCTGCTCTGGTTCGCCAGAAGCAGCTTTGTCATGCTGGCCACATGACCTGGAAGCTGTACACCGGCTCCCTCGGCCAATAACACGAGATGAGCGCCACAATCCCAGAGTCGGTCACCTACCGTAATGGTCAGGGATCCCTTTACCTTTACCACTAAGAGCATTTTTGTTTAGACAAGCCTACCCTGATATTTAGAAAGTTGATGCAAGTTTAAATCTGTTTTATTGTGGCAGAAGCGGTGTGTGTGTGTGTGTATTTCTAATTTACATTTCAAAATATTCCTTTAAACAACCTTAAATCAATTACTTCCCTTCTCTTTCCATGGTTAATTTTGCATACCATACATTCCTGCATATTTTACATAAACACAAACCATTCAAAAAATAAAAAAATTCCTTCCAGTAGCACCTTAGAGACCAACTAAGTTTGTCATTGGTATGAGCTTTCGTGTGCATGCACACTTCTTCAGATACCTTTCACGCATGCACAAAAAAGCTCATACCTATAACAAACTTAGTTGGTCTCTAAGGTGCTACTGGAAGGAATTTTTTTATTTTTTGTTTCAACTATGTCAGACCAACACGGCTACCTACCTGTAACCAAACCATTCAGTATTCTATTGTTACATCCATCAACACTTATTTACACTGTTGAATTTATCTTAATGCTACCAGTCATTTTAAATGTGAACAGTTTTATTTTTTGAATGTTTTAAAGAGTTGTTTTTTGCTGGTAATTTTAGCGTTTTAATTTGTTTGAGGGTTTGTTTGGTTTTTAATAATCAAGAAGTGTATACATTTTATGAGATCAATAATAAAATAAATCCCGAAGGACGCTTGGTGTGCGCCTCTTGTTTTGGGGTGTGGAAATTGGGTCTAGGTTCTCAGTGGAAAACCAACCCAATCCTACTCTCAGCCCCCCTTTCTCTACATTAAACCGCACCCCACCCCCCACTATTGATGCCAGCTAAGAGCCGCACACTCCCTATTACTCTGACCAATTTGGCTCGATAAATCTCCTCTCCTTCAGCTCAACAGGGCCCTGCTGAGTTGAAGAAATGTGCAAGTATTAGCGAGGCGGAAAGCTGACGGGACGCCGAGGCGACCAGGATCGCCTAAGGCGAAGCCGAGAGTGGAATCTGCTGACATTAGGCCTTTCTCTCCTTTTTTTAAGGTGTGCGTAAGCAGGGGGATGCCAGGATTTGCTCGAGATGAGATGGGGCGGCTCATTTCTTGAAGCGCTGGTGGCTATTTTTTCCCTCGGATTACACAGGCTCATTTCCGACCGCCTGCCTTTGATGTGCCGTTTGCTCTTCGCTCCGCTGAGCGCAGCTTGGAAGAACTGGGGAAGGCCCTGTCTTTTTTTCTCCCTCCTTCTCCTCCCTCCACGGCCACCAGCTCGTCCATCGCATCCGATTAACTGTCTTCCATCAGGGCCTGCCTTTGTCCCGGCTTCTCGGGGGGGGGGGAGTTGCGTTTTAAACCAGCATGGCCGGGATGTCATACTGGCACACAGAGATTTACGCAAAGCTCTTAATCAATAGCTGGCGATTGAATCGAGGAGGACTCCGCGGGGGGACGCCATCGGATGCGATTTGCTGGGGGAATAATAGCACGCTGGCTGCCCGGAGAATCTTTGCTCCTTTTCTCCATCCTGCCATTTCCTGCAGACCTGTCTTTCACGCCTGCCTTTCACGCCTGCAAGGGGAGCAGCGGCAGAGTCTCCTGCGGCAGTTGGTGAGGGGTTTGTGCGCGCGCAAGGGAGCGGGATATAAAAGTCCAGCCTCCTCCTCCCCGCCCACAACTGCGTTCAGTCCAGCAGTGCAGTGCAGTGGTCAGAGTGTCAGACTAGGACGTGGGAGAGACCAGGGTTCCAATCTCTCACTCTGCCATGAAGGTTTCGCCAGGTGTGGCCTTCGGTCAGTCATTGCCTATCAACCTTGATCAAATAATACGTAATACTATACAGAGCAAATAAGCTCTTGAATTATTATATACCCAGGACATGGAATCTTACAAAAGGACAATACGAGTGGACTGTGCGTGCCCTTAAAGGTAAAGGTTAAAGGTAAAGGGACCCCTGGCCATTAGGTCCAGTCATGGACGACTCTGGGGTTGCGGCGCTCATCTCGCTTTACTGGCCGAGGGAGCCAGCGTACAGCTTCCGGGTCATGTGGCGAACCAGAGCAGCGCATAGAAACACCGTTTATCTTCCCGCCAGAGCGGTACCTATCTATCTACTTGCACTTTGACGTGCTTTCGAACTGCTAGGTTGGTGGGAGCAGGGACTGAGCAAGGGAAGCTCACCCCGTCGCAGGGATTCGAACTGCAGACCTTCTGATCGGCAAGCCCTAGGCTCTTTGGTTTAACCCACAGCGCCACCCGCATCCCATTCTCTGCCTTTACCACAGCAAAAAGACTGATACTGATGAATTGGGGGGGGGGAATGTGGCTCCCTTCTATGATTGGATTGAAGACTTATACAAACTCGGAACATATGAACAACTTGCATATAAACACAGAATTGCCATGGACAGATTCAATGATATTTCGAAATCCATGCTTACAAATCCTGCAATCGGTTAAGATCTGGTGAAGTACAATAACAACCTTGTAAAGTACTGTATACAGTTTGGGGTTTTCCCCCCTCCCCCCCTTTATTTTCCTTTCTACACGGGTGCTGTTTCTCTTTTTCCTTTTCTCTCTTTTATTTATGTCTCGTCATGTTTACTGCACATATAAATACGGTATGTACTTTTTGAACTTTCAATAAAGATGTTAATGATGATGATGATGATGATGATGTATATATTGTCCTTCATCATAAGATCTCAGGGCGGTTCACAGAATAAAACACAAGATAAAAACACAAGTAAATACTTAAAACAAAACAGCAAAACAATACCCTCCCCCAATTTCCCGCAGACACATTTAAAAGGCTGTTGAATATTCATCACCCGAAGGCCTGGTTGAAGAGGACCGTTTTTTTTTCACCAGGCACCTAATGATGCATAATGAAAGCACCAGGTGACCCTCCCTGGGGGGAGCATTTCACTCACAGACAGTGAACTACTACAGAGAAGACCCCGTTCTCATGTTGCCACCCTGCAGACATCTTGTGGAGGAGACACACATCGAAGGGCCTCAGATTATGAATGCAGAGTCTGGGTTGGTTTATATGGGGAGAACCTAACCTACCTCACAGGGCTGTTGAGGGGGGGGGAGAGAACCATGTATGCCTCATTGGGCTTCCTGGTGGGTTTCCTGGTGTATTGCGAGATTTGAACCCTGGTCTCTCCTGGGTCCCAGTCGGACACTCTAACCACTACAACACCACTGCCTTTCCTCCCAAAGAGCTCATAGTGGCATACCTGGTTCTCTCATAAGATCCTAAATTGAGCTACATAGCTGGATCAGGCCACTGGCCCATCTAAGCCAGCATCTCGTTCTCACAGTGGCCAACTAGATGCTGCTTTGGGCAAGCAGGACCTAAGCCTAAATTTCTCTCCCCACCTGGTTCCGAATTATTAATTGCATTTATATCCCACCTTTTCCTCCAAGGAGCTCACAGGAGTGTGCATGGTTCTCCGCCTCCTCAACAATCCTGCGAGGTAGGAGAGGATGAGAGGCAGTGACTGACCCAAGGCCACAGCCAGGGAAAGCTTCATGACAGAATGAGGGGTTTGAACCCTGGTCTCTCTCTCTCTCTCTCTCTCTCTCTCTCTCTCTCTCTCTCTCTCTCTCTCTCTCTCTCACACACACACACACACACACGTGCTAGCATGACACTCTAAACCCAGGCATGGCCAAAATTGGCCCTCCAGCTGTTTTGGGACTACAGTTCCCATCATCTCTGACCACTGGTCCTGTTAGCTAGGGATGATGGGAGTTGTAGTCCCAAAACAGCTGGGGGCCAAGTTTGGCCATAGCTGCTCTAACCACTACTCTGCACTGTCTCTCAATCTCAATTGGCCTTCTAGAAACCCCCTGAAAGCCCTGCTTCTCCCCCCCCCCACCCGCAAAAAAAACCCTCTCTGGCTTTGTTTATTTTCAGCCTCCACAGCAAGAGAAAACACTTCCAATCTCATTTAAAAAGGCACCGAGGAAAATAATTAAAAAGTGCCCCATGCTCCGTCGCGGGCCTGCCTGCCTCTCTTGCGAAAAAGAAGCCTCCTGCCTCTTTAGCGTTTTACTATCTGCTCCCAGCAGGCAGAGAAAAATTTGCATTTTAATGCAGTCTCCGCAAGCAGCGCAAAGTACCTGCCGCCATCCACGAGGGCCGTCTGGGCGCTCTTCCCCGGCCCTCCCCATCTTAGGAGTCCACCAGGCTTGCTCCCCCCCCCTTTTTTTTCCTTTTTGGAGGTGATGTTTTCTTCTCCCCCACCACGATCATAATACCGGAGCTCATAAAACATTCAAAGCCTCCATCTAATAAAGAGAGAAAACAATATTTGCTGGCCAAATAAATTTGTCTGTCTCACTTGCCCTGTTACCGTAGATGGAGACGGAGAGACGGAGATCTAACACGCTGCTCGAGGGGGCTTGGGGGAAAGAGACCGGGAGGGGAGAACCTCCGAGTTAGCAAGCTTATTTTGTCTGGAATCCTCCGGAGAGGCCGAGTCTAACATCCTGCAGCCTGTTCGGCCTTATCTGTCAGTTGTATCCAAATCAAATACTCAGCTATCCCTCTGTGGGGAGAGGCAGCAGTTATCTGCAGGTGGAAATGCGTGGAAATCTGTCTTCCTGCTTGGCCGACATCGAAGGGCTCTGCGGGATGGTCCCTTTGGTGTGTGCAGAAAAACAGAAACTGCAATAATAGGTCCTGCTCCCTAAGGACTAGTGAAGTCGCCAACGTGGCGCCCGTGAGCACCAGTGTGCCCACCAGAATTGCCTGCGGCATCAGTGAGGCAGTGTAGTGCAGTGGTTAGAGCAGGCACCCCCAAACTGTGGCCCTCCAGATGTTTTGGACTACAATTCCCATCATCCCTGACCACTGGTCCTCTTAGCTAGGGATCATGGGAGTTGTAGGCCAAAACGTCTGGAGGGCCGCAGTTTGGGGATGCCTGGGTTAGAGTCGCTGCTTTGTTTCGGGGGGGGGGGACCGGGAGGTACTCACAGGTAAGCAATACAGTCATACCTCGGTTTAAGTACGCTTCGGTTTGAGTACTTTCAGTTTAAGTACTCCGCGGACCCGCCTGGAACGGATTAATCCACTTTCCATTACTTTCAATGGGAAAGTTCGCTTCAGGTTAAGTACGCTTCAGGTTAAGTACGGACTTTCGGAACCAATTGTGTACTTAAACCGAGGTACCACTGTATTGGCATCTCCCCCCCCCCCCACCATCTTAAAAGTGTAACAACTTCATAGTGAGTACCAGCACCTTATTTACTAGAATGTTGGACCAGGACCTAGGAGAGACCAGAGTTCAAATCCCCAGATGGCCATGAAGCCATGGCAGTTTCAACCTGGGGCTCCCAGTGCTCAAACTCATCTCCTTCGCTGCCACTGCCCTATTTCCCACCTGCAAACTGAGCCCCTGCTGCCAGGGTGCCATCTAGGCTACAATGCCATGCTTCCCTGGCATCTCGTCAGCTGGTCTCCCAGCAGCCAGTCCCTTGCCCACCAACCCCTAGGAAAGCTTACCTGCAGAGTTCTTTGTGACATCAAAGCCTGAATCGCCTTTTTCGTTTGCTGTCTTGGATCTGGACCTCTGCCCAGTTTTTTTAAAAAAAATATTTTTATTGAAGAAAAAGAATTTTTAAACAATACAAATTACCAATAAAATAGCCAATTACAACTCCCCCCCTTTCCCCCCAATCCCACCCTATCCCACCCTCTAAGGACTTCCCTCAGCTCCCCTCTCTGATTTGTTTGCACATATTGTTTTCTGCATGTTATAAAATTGTACATATCATTACCTTATCTATCATATGTTCTACTAATAAATTGCGGGTGTTTATTCAAAACCTGCCGAAGGAGTCCAAATCCTTTTGTCGTCTTTTTAAATAGTTTGTAAAAAAGTTCCCATTCTTCTTTGAAGTCACGGTTATCCTTCTCACGTAGTTTGTATGTATTGCCAACTCCACATAACTCATCAGTTTTTCTTGCCATTGTTCTTTTGTTGGGATTTTCTCATTCTTCCATCTTTGTGCTAACAAGACTCTTGCCACTGTTGTAGCATACATAAATAAGTTCTTTATTTTCCTAGCAGGTCTTGTCCTAGAATCCCTAACAAAAATGCTTCTGTGTTTTGTTTTGTTTTTACAAATGTCATTTTAAACATCTTTTTCAATTCATTATATATCATCTCCCAGAATTTTTTGACTTCTCTACATTCCCACCACATATGATATAAAGTACCTTCTTTTTCTTTACATTCCCAGTATGTTTGACCCAGTTTTATACATTTTTGCCATTTTTACTGGTGTAATATACCATCTGTGGACCTCTGCCCAGTTTTAATTACACACCTTCTTCTGTTTCCGATTTGCTCCTCTTGAGCTTCATCTCTGTCTTTTCAAGAGGCTATCTGCTTCTGGTCCCTTGGGACACGACAGCTGGTCTGGAGTGTGACTTTTGCTAAGGATTGGCTCTAAATGGAACCAGGTGCTACGGTATTGGCAAGGGAGAGCAGGCAGCAGTGCAGTACAGGGAGGCTGTTTTCAGCTGTAATCCTGAAGATGATGTGACATGCAGTTACAAATGATCTCTCATTATTATTAGTAGCAGCAGCAGCAGTATATTTGTTTATATCCCACCTTTTTTCTAGATGGGGACTCAAGGTGGCTGTCAGAAGCCAGAGACAGGTGAAGGTCAGCAGCAGCAGGAGCTGCAATACTATTATTATTATTATTATTATTATTATTATTATTATTATTATTATTATACCCTGCCCATCTGGCTGGGTTTTCCTAGCCACTCTGGGCGGCTCCCAACAGAATATTAATATTAATAATAAAAAAGCGATAAAACATCAAACATTAAAAACTCCCTAAACAGGGCTGCCTTCAGATGTCTTCTAAAAGTCAGGTGGTTGTTTATTTCCTTGACATCTGATGGGAGGGCGTTCCAAAGGGCGGGCGCCACCACTGAGAAGGCCCCAAAACAGTAATCACAGCAACTCTTACCAGTCAGTTGCAGGGACTGAAAGTCACCACCTTCCCAAGGCTGCCTAAGTCCCCTCCTCTCCAGGGTTTTCCCAAGCAGTCATAGGCTTTGTCTGCATACAACCAGTCTCTGCTCTGCTCTTTTCATTTCTCTGCAACTCCTGGAAGACCAGTGGGGAGGGGAGCTGGTCACAGCAGGAGGGGGAGACTCCCTGGATTCTTCTGCAACCTGCCTCATCTCTCTTCTGGCTTCCCTCCTCTCCTGCTTCCAGGTCTGAATTGCTCTGTCACTGTCTCTTCCTGAAAACTTAGAAAAACATATGAAAGATTCAAAGGTAATTAAACTCAAATATAATTAAAGCAACGAATTTTTAAAAATCAGTCCATATACAAATGATAAAAACAGCACAGCACAGCACAGCACTATTAAACCCCTTTCCTTAAAAACCAGTCAGTTCCACCTGCTGGCCGAAGGACAAGGACGGAGCTAGCCTGGTTTCTCAAGAGAGGGAGTTCCAATGTCTGGAAGCAGACACCAAGAAGGCTCCCTGATTTACAGTGTAGTTGTTAAGAGTGTCAGGATAGGACCTGGGTTCAAATCCCCCACTCAGACATGAAGTTCGCAAGGTGACCTTGGGCCGGTCACTGCCTCTCAGCATGACCTACCTTACAGGGCTGTTGTGAGGATGGAATGGGGAGACGGAGAATAATGTATACCACCTCGAGTGCCTTGGAGGAAATTTGAGGTGTAAATGTACTGGTAAAGAAAAGAAAGCGGTGCAAAAGTCTTCCTAGCTTCAAGATGCTCACTGGTGATCATCCACCTTCACCAAACCAGATTTAAAAATAAGAAGATGGGTCGTTTCGGTGTCCCTTTTCCAATGCTACCATACTATATTGTTCCGGTTCAAGCAGGAGATTGGGCATGAGATGGTCTTCACTACCTGCTCCAAAATGACTCAGCTTCTGGGAAGCATTCTTTCATAATAAGCATGCAAGTTTCAAAGCAGCAACTGGTGTTTCTCAAGAAGTGGGGGGGGGCATGGTTTCTTTATTTTGGGTTTTCTCTCTCTCTCAGCTTGCTGGGTCTCTTTGCTGCCTTCCCTCACTGTTTTCAGAAGTCATTCAGTGCTTCAGATTTTCACCCCAGGAAAGCTCTTGGGCGCCAAAGCGCCACCAACTTTCTAATCTTTTGATCCGCTGAACAGATTGACAACCCTTAAGCCCCTCTCGTTTGGAACTTGGTGTCCCAGCTGTTGCTGGAGGCTGTCCCATCTCCTAGGCAGCGTCCCTGGGAGACTAGGGGAATCTCTCCGCAGCAGGCAGCTGCCAACAGGGGAACTGGCCAAGGAGCAAACAGCACATCACGATGGTGTCCTTTTCTGTTGTTATGTTCGAAGCAGGGCCGGCCCTGGCACCATTTTCAGGTGAGATCCCCAATCGGTGCTGATGTCAGCCTTGCTTCTCTGCCACAGGTAAAGGCGGCAGGACTTGTAGGGTTACCACATTAGGGACTTTCACTGCCTGCCTAACGGCTTGGTCGGCCCTGCATTTGAATATCATAGAGTCGGAGAAGGTTGCCTTATGAGGAAAGATTGCAGAGTCTGGGAGGTTTTTTTTAGAATTATAGCATTAGAAGGGACCCCAAGCACCATTTAGTCCAACCCCTGCAATTTAATTTAGAGCAGGGGTCAGCAAACTTTTTCAGCAGGGGGCCGGTCCACTGTCTCTCAAACCTTGTGGGGGGCCAGACTATATTTTTGGGGAAAAGGACACATTCTGCTCATATAAAAACACGCTGATTCCTGGATCATCTGAGAGCTGGATTTAGAAGGCAATTGGGCTGGATCTGGCCCCCGGGCCTTAGTTTGCCTATCCATGGTTTAGAGAAAAGGCAAAGCAGAGGAGACACGAATGAAGTTTATAAAATCATGCATGGCATGGACACAATGGGTAGAGGAAAGTGTTTCTTCAAGCACTAGAACTCACAGACATCCCATGAATGTTGGAGGGAAACTACCATACCCGCATTAGGTCAGGAGCATGTTGTAGGTTGGGGTTGCTATGTCTTCAAACTGAAAGGGACCACGTTTTAAAAATAAATAAATAAATAAATAAATAAATAAATAAATAAATAAATAAATCTGGAACTGACTCCACTGGAAATGAATTCTGGGTGATCTGACCCTCAGCTGAAACTTGTTCAAAACTTAGAGAGGCTAAACACAGATTTTTGTTGTTGCTATGACAAACCAAATTTGCCCCTTTCCGTGCTCGTGAAGAAAGAAACATGCGACCATGCAAAGAGGCCTTTTCCAGCTGAGAAACATAGAATTGCAGAGTTGACCCTCAAGGGTCATCCAGTCCCACCCCCTCCAATGCAGAAATCACAGCTTAAAAATAAATAAATCTCTAACTAATGGCCATCCAAGTTCCCAACCACTGTTTTTGTTTTTTTGGTGTGTGTGTTTTTTTTAAAAAAAAATTATTAAAGGTTTCTTGTTATTGTCCATGCTAAAGATCGCCGTGATGTGCTCCTTACCAGAGCTATGATGAGTGCCGACGACTGCTGGACAGATCACCGACTAATACGCTCCATGATGGCTATCAAGATTATACCTCAACGCAGGCTTCAAGGAAGGAAACCAAGGCGCAAAATGAACACTCAAGCCCTTCAAGATCCCATTAAGTGAGATTGCTTCCAAACGACTCTTAAGGACCATCTGCTTTCAACCTTGGTGGACTGATCATGTTGTGCAGATGCCTGATGATCGTCTTCCAAATCAACTACTCTATTCCGAACTTAAAAATGGAAAGGGTAATGCTGGTGGTCAACAAAAGAGGTTTCAAGACTGTCTCAAGGCAAATCTTTAAAAAGGTAGTATAAACACTGGCGAACACTGGCCTGCGAGTGCTCCAGTTGGAGGACAGCCTTTACCAAAGGTGTCATGGGCTTTGAAGACACTCAAATTCAGGACGCAAGGGATAAATGTGCTAAGAGGAAGGCACGCTTGGCAAATCCACACCGTGATCAGCTCCCGCCTGGAAACCAATGTCCCCACTGTGGAAGGACGTGTGGATCCAGAATTGGCCTCCACAGTCACTTACGGACTCATTGGTAAAACCATGTTTATGGAAGACAATCTTACTCGGCTACGAGTGATCGCCAAAGAAGAAGCGTGTGGGGTTATGTGTCAGCGTTACTTTTATGGGTTCTCTTACTATTCTCTCGTTGTGTTTCCTTGGTGGTGAGAGAGGTTGGGGGTGGCCTAGGGTGTGGTTGGTTGTCTTTGGTTGGCTGTAGCGAGATTTGTTTTTGCACCTCCACAGGCACATACTTCCACATGTGGTGGGAATGTCCCAAAATCCAACCTCTGTTTAAAAACTTCCAACAACAGAGTCTACCACCTTCCGAGACATTCCTTCCAATGCCAAACAGCTCTTGTAGTCAGAAAGTTCTTCTTAGAGTCATAATCTCCTTGTCACTCAACTCCATTGGTTTGAATCCTACCCTCTGGAGCAGCAGGAAACTTTATAAAGGAAGCTTCCCTTCCCTTCCCTTGTGTAAGGGCCACATGTCAGTGGTGGGTGGGGCCAGAGTCAAGAGGGGTGGAGCAATGAATAATTCCCCCCTTCCTTTAGTAGAACACATGTCTAGCCTCTCCCTCCTCCATCCAGGCAGGGGGTGGTGTGGGGAATCAAGAAGGGTGAGGGGCGTGGCCTGGGAAGGGGCGTGGCCTGGGGAGAACTTCATAGGCCACTGAGGTTTCACCTCACCCAGGTTATACATGTTTACTCAAAAGGAAGCTTCATTGTGTTCAGTGGGTCTTACTCCCAGGCAAGGGAGTTTAGGATTGCAGCCCCACATCCCTAAATCCTTTCATCAGACTGATCATCTGAATTAAAATAGGAAAGGAATAATGGGTGTAAACAGGGGGAGGGGGAGGCAGCTGCCCCCATCAGGTAAATAAATAAAAATACTTAACTAAAAGTAGAAATTGTAGGCAGATTTTGGCGTATTTTTCTGAGCACTTGGAGTCAAAAGGAAGTAATCCAAAACAACTGTTGTTGATGCATTTCATTCTGAATCTGCTAGACAGAGCCAGAGGTTGATCTGCTAGACAGAGCCAGAGGGGGTGTCCTGCCCCCCTTAACAAAATCTTGGCTACCTGCCCTCCCCAACATAAATCCTGGGTACACCCATGGGAGGAATTTAACACAGTGTCTGTTTGTGGTTTGCTTTCAGCTCTCCAAAAAAGAATTGACAGTTCCAAACAAAATATTGTCCCAAGGTTTGCCCCCCCCCCCGCATTCAGGAGCTGCCAGATGTTTTGTGGAAAGGGTGCTTGGTGATGCTGCCGATATCGTCAGCATTGGACATAGAATCATAGAATCGACGAGTTGGAAGTGACCCCAAGGGTTAGCTAGCCCAACCCCCTGCAATGCAGGAATCTCAGCTAAAGCATCCATGACAGATGGCCATCCAACCTCTGTTTAAAAGGGATCTGTTCCACTGCCAAACAGCTCTTACTGTCAGAAAGTTTTTTCAAATGTTTAGTTGGAATCTCCTTTCTTGCAACTTGAAGCCATTGGTTCAAGTCCTACCCTCTGGAGCAGGAGAAAACAAGCTTGACCCATGTGACAGCCCTTGAGATATTTGAAGATGGCTATCCTATCTCCTCTTTTCCAGGCTAAACATACCAAACTCCTTCAACCGTTCCTCATAAGGCTTCGTTTCCAGACCCTTGATCATCTTGGCTGCCCTCCTCTGCACACATTCCAGCATGTTCATCATCCTTCTTGAACTGTGGTGCCCAGAATTGGACACAGTATTCCAGCTGTGGTCTGACTAAGGCAGAATAGAGTGGTACTATTACTTCCCTTGATCTGGACACCATACTTCTGTCAGGCCAGCGGCTCTTTCAATTATCCGGCAGCGAATGTGGCATGTTTTCGCAGCAGGCATGGAATCTGAAGCCATTCTGGTGTCGATCTGAGCCAGATTGCCCCCACCAGGCCCCACAACCGGCCGTGCCTTGGGAAGACGAATGTAATTACTGCAATCGTTCTCCGGGAGGGAACGGGGGGGGGGAGACTTTTAAGTGATGCGCACGGCCGTCTCGAAACATGAGGCCTATTTCAAAACAGAGTTCTAAAATAAAGATATATTCCACACATTAGAAATCAGGCACCCAGGGGAAATCTCCAGGCAGTGCTGTGGAAACACCAGTCGTTTCCAGAAGTTACAGGAAGCAGAAGCTGTGAGATTGCGGGAAACCTCATGGGATCTGGTCACTTTTCCACATTAAACCTGTCCAAGAGGATTTTTTTTTGGGGGGGGGGGGTTTGCATTCCTTTTGCAAGCAGCCAAGTCTCCAGATGGCTCTCAGATCTGGGAACTGCCCAAATTCCAGGGTGCACTGCTTCGCTTGCACGCCTGTGGGAAATCCAATCTATTTGTTTATCTATCCTTGCATAAGAAGAGGCTGCTGGATCAGACCAATGGCCCATCTAGTCCAACATCCTGTTCTCACAGAGGACAACCAGATACCCCTCCTTGGAAACCTGCAAACAGGACCAAAGTGCCACAGCAGTCTCCTCTCTTGTGGATTCTAGATACTCAGAAGTTGCTGCCTCCAACCATGGAGGCAGACAGGCACGCTGAGTGTCAGGAGTATGGGCAGGAGTCAGGCTCTGGGGCCTGTAGTGCTTTGCAGGACTGGGGCCTGCCTCAGCTTGTGCTGGAGAGGCAAGGAGTGGCCACTCAAGTGAGGCCTCAGCTTGTGCTGGAGAGGCAAGGAGCTGGGAGGGATAAAAGCCCAGCATTTCCCTTCAGCTCTTGGCCACAGCAACGCTATCCCTGCCTGGTTGCCTCTGGCCTCTTGCTCCTTGGACCTCTGCCTTGCCGACGCACCTTCACCTTGACGACGCCTTGCCCCTTTGACTCCCAGACCCTCGCCTCTGCCTTGCTCCTTGACCCTGCGACTGCCTGCTGCTGGACCCTCAGCCCTGCACCTGCTCCTGCTTCTACACCACCATCTTGCCTCTGGTCCTGACGTCCTCAGCCAGGGCTTCAACCGCCCGCCGACCGGACCGTGACACTGAGTTGCTCCCAAGATTGTGGGAGACCAATGCGTGTGTGTTATGTCACACGTGCGCCACCGCCCAAAATCCAGCCAGGCCGACTTGGCCCACCACCTCCCCACTGCGAGCCGCCTTACCTTTGCTGCATCCCTGGTGGAGGAGGCACCAGTGCAAATATGCTTTCTGCTGATGCGTCCTTTTGAGGATTGCAGTAGGATTTTGGCAGGCCCAGGGCCCACCTTGGAAATATTGGGTGTAGCCCCCACAGTCCCCCCCCCCCCATAGATGGCACCAGTGGAAGCAAAGCATAACCATAGTAATCACTGATAGCTCGCTGCTCCATCAATTTGTCCAATCCTCTTTGAAAGCCATCCAAGTTGGTGGCCATCTCTTGCCTCCTGTGGAAGGGAGTTCCACAGTTTAACTACAGGTGAAACTCGGGAAATTAGAATATCGTCGAAAAGTGCATTTATTTCAGTAACGCAACTTAAAAGGTGAAACCAATATAGATGCATGATATGCAAAGCAAGATATGCCAAGCCTTGATTTGTGGTGATTGTAATTAATTGTCGTTAGGCGGGTCAATTATAAGTGGAATGTAATTAATGAAATATAATAGCGAAGTTTATTTTTGTATCATTGTAACTATTTGTTTTATTACTGTGGAATTTTCAAAAGAAAGCATTTGTAAAAATTAAAAGAAAAATAATAAGTTGCATTACTGAAATAAATGCACTTTTCGACGATATTCTAATTTTCTGAGTATGCTGCATGAAGGAGGGCGTTCTTTTATGTCCTGAATCTTCCAACACTCGGCTTAATTGGATGTCCATGCATCCAAAGTTTGCAGTTCTGGGGACTGCCCAGATTCCAGGTGCTAGCATTTATGTGGGGAATCCAAATTATCTACTCATTATTATTCATTTATCTATCCTCGCAAGCATGGCATAAAAACATTTGTAACCTTGCAATTTTTGAAGAAAACTACCCGCAGCCTACATTTCCTGCAGGGTAAAGAACAGCGACAGTCTCCTGATGTGCTACGGTTGGGCTTTATCTTCTATACCTCCGAATCACACAGATAAGAACATCTGCCAGAAACTGCCAGGACAATTGAGGCTTGCCTGATGTTCTCCTGATCTTCTGCCAGGGTCCAGCTCCTATTCTTGAATTTGTACCTGCTTTTGCTTCTCATTGATTTATTCTTTCCTTATATATGCTGCTAACGCGTCTGCTCTCCTGTTTTGTCACCGGGGGGGGGGCATAGGATCCAACTCCTAGGGGTTGAGGGGTCTTTGCACCCCCCCCAATAAAATATTGAGGGGGCCACACACACACACCCCAAAGTAGATGGGCATCCCCATTCAAATGGTGTGTGCACCATGTCATGTGATCGATTAGGTGGAGCAGTATTATATTCAAGTTGGCACCCGGGGAGGTGTATTATGTCGACTTTAAAATTTCTGTTTATTCTCTATACAACTGAAAATCCCATACTTATCCCACCTTTTTCTCCAAGGAGCTCAATGTGGGGTACGTGGTTCTACCCCTCCTCAAATTAACCACATCCTTGTGAGGTAGGCAAGGCTGAGAGGCAGTGACTGTCCCCCAAGGTCAACTAGGGGTTTATTCGAACCTTGGTCCACTTCCAGCTGCTAGTCCAGGCATCCCCAAACTTCGGCCCTCCAGATGTTTTGGACTATAATTCCAATCTTCCCTGACCACTGGTCCTGTTAGGTAGGGATCATGGGAGTTGTAGGCCAAAACATCTGGAGGGCCGCAGTTTGGGGATGCCTGTGCTAGTCTGACACTCTCGCAACTGGCTCTCAATAAATTGGACTTTGGGCAATGCGAGGCCTGTCTTCCTTTCCCTGGAGAACTGCTGCAATTCAACTGTTGGCTGAATAATATTCGGTGGCGGCGGCAGACCAACAATGGGGATTTCAGAACACTTTGCTGTTCCTCACACTTTCTGGAGAAAAACTACAGCCTAGACCACATTCAGTGAACAGGAAGAAATGTGATAGGCGAGCTCCATTATCTCATTCCACACAGTGGGATTTACAGAGCTCAAACTGTTTAATACAATCACCGAGACCATCCAGAGAAGGCTGCTAGTTCCCCCCTGTGCTTCAAAACTGCCTGGCCGACTTCAGCGCCGCTGGTCTCATGCTGTGGAACAGAGTTAACGGCTGGCATCCCTGCTGCTAACCTGCAGGCATCTCTAGAAAGGCAATTCGGTCTGGCGGTTGGAGTGCTGGACTAAGGCCTCCGAGACACCAGGGTTCGAATCCCCACTCAGCCATGAAGCTCACTCGATGACTCTGGGCCGGTTGCTGCCTCTCCGCCTAACCTACCTCACAGGGTTGTTGTGGGGATTAACTGACGGAGTGGAAGAACAATGCACAGCTCCTTGAGCTCCTGGGAGAAATAAATGCAATAACCTGGGAAATAAATGCAATAACCCAAGCAGTAGTTCAGTATTTCATAACGTGCAAACTTAGGTTGGAGCTTCATCTTAAGAGAGCCAGCAGTTAGAGCGTCGGACTAGGGCCTGCCTGGGATACAATGGCTTGAATGAACCTCACTGGGTGACCTTGGGCCAGTCCTTGCCTCTATGCCTAACATACCTCACAGGGTTGTTGGATGAAATGGGGAGAACCATGTATGCCACCTTGAGCTCCATGGAGGAAGGGTGGGATGTGTAAATGGACTAAATCAAGAAAATAGGGGGTTTTTTTGTTAACAGGACAATTCAGTGATTTGTTGCTGCGGTTTTGTTTTTTAAATCAATGTATTATATTTGATTGTATTGGCATATGTTGCTATACACCACATTGGAAATGTTGTAAGAGCAGCTGGTTTATAAATATCTATATTAATAAATAGCAACAGTACAAGGGTGGGCGACTTCATGCCTAGTGGCCAAATGTGGCCCTCTAGAATGGCTGCCAGGACTCTTTCAGACCACTTCCTACTCCCTCTCCGAGTAGTTTTGCCTGGCTGGAAACCTTCCTTGAACTCCGAGGCTTATTTTACCTCTCCTGGATGAAGGATAGAGAAATGTCTGTGTGAACACTTCTGAGTGGCTGGAATGTAGCTGGTAATAACCTAGAAGGCCCTATGTGGCTTAGGCCCAGGCTATCCGAAAGACCATATTCTCCCCTACAAATCCCAGAATATTAGAAGCACCAACTAGCCTCAGCTGGCCAAGTCTCCCCCACCCAATCCCAGGGCATCGCCTGGCACTTCCACAGTTGTGGAAGAGCTGCTTTCGGCACATTTGGCTCTTTTTACTAGCTGAATTTTAATATATTTATTTTACATTGCTTTAATTGAGAGGATGGGTGGGGGCTGGGGGAGATATCCAAGGCCATGAGACTCCCCTTCCCTCCCCCTTCAGTGGTACTGTCCAGGACAAGTGACATCACAGAGTTCTACTCCATGGACTGCCACCATTGGCTATAGTCCACCATTGGGCTTCATTTCCCAGTTTTTCTTTCAAGCATGTGACGGCAACGAAGTCCCAATGGGGAGGCGGGGGTGTCATGCGTTTTTTTTTGTTCTGAGATTCCAGCCCCACCCCTTGCAACCTGGGTCCACCTGGGAACCATACCTTGTGATTCTCCTGCATGAGTAGACTGGTTCTGATCCAAAGGAAAGGGGACCTTTTGGAATGACTCACATGGAAGGGCAGTTACCCAAGACCCACCCCGAACAAGATACCCACCCCCCTAGTGCCTAAACCCCCTCTGAGTCTCGGAGGGCCAATCGGCCTTGTGATGTGCGCTGCCACAGACTCTCAGATTTCATCGAAAGACGCCACCCCTATCAGCAACACGTTGAGTTCCAAGTCCTTTTTGGAGTCTCATCCAAATGAATGTTTTCACCTGTGGGGAACAACATCCCCGCCTCCCCACCCCCAACGCAAACCAAGCAAAAGAAGAAGCAGATCAACCCAAGGAGAAATAAAGAGAGACCCATGAAAGGGGGGGGGATTGAGAATCCTGCATCCAAGAGTAGCTTGGCATTTTTAACCAAAATGTGAAATCCAGCCCTCCTCCCACACTGACCCACTGGACCAAAGGAAGCTGCCCTAGAACATTGGTCCATGTAGCTCAGTATTGTCTACACTAACTGGCAGCTGCTTCCCAGGGTATCAGGTGGGGGAGACTCCCAGCCCTACCTGAAGATGCTGTTGGGGATTAAAATGGGACTTTCTGCGTGCAGAGATGCCCTGCCGTTGAGCTACGGCCCTTGCCCCAAACAGCACAGCCATGGCTATCCCTATGCCCTGTTTAATCCTAGCCTGCCTCCCCCTTGTAAAAGCCCTCCTTCCTTGGGGCATGCAGAGGAGCTCCCTTCCCAGAAGCTCAGCCAGCGAAAGAGGAATGGAAGAGAGTTTACAGGAAAGGGAGAGCTTGTCCCCCACCCCTCCTCTCTGGAAGGTGTGTTGCATTGCCTCACTAGGGACTAGAAGCACTGCTGAGCAGAAGGGAAGGAAGGCTGCAACCACCATTATTGCTGCTGGCTGGGTTGCAAGGCCCACCCAGTCGACCCACGTGTAAATACTGGGAGGCTGTCCCAGACTGGGAACCAGACAGTCTCTTCCCGGGACTTATTCCACTGATATTTGGTGCAAAGATGTGCATGCCCGCGTGGCTCCTGGCTTCCAACTTTGTTCCACAACGCACCCCCCGCCTCCCCTCACTGGGAAAACCAGATTACATATCAGGTAAACAAGCCCAGTCTTGGGAGAATTGGGACCACGGCAATGCAGGAATCAGATTACGGCTTGGGCAGGCAGCCCCTCTCCACACGGGTCCCAGCCGATCAGTCAGAATCCCCGAATATTATCTTTTTTATTTTTATTTTTTATATATATAAAAAAACAGTCAACATTTATTGTGCAAAAAAAGAAAGAAAGAAAGAAATGAAGAAGAAGAAAAGCCGAGGGGAGGATTGCCTTTCAGAGACGGGCAGCAGCAAAGGCAGCAGTGGTCGTTTGGGGGAGGCCAGGAGCAAGCTTCCCCTCTCCCCCGACAAACCGAAATCAGGTGCAAGGACTTATCTCCTCTGCGGGGCAATTCCATATGGCAGCTCCTGAGCTCTCCACTCCTCTCGGCCTGCTTGGCGGCGCCACCCACCCCACCCCCCTTTAAATACTTGGCTATGGGTAGAAGCACCAAGTAGCCGCAGCTGGCCAAGTCTCCCTCACCCAATCCCAGGGCATCGCTTTCCGCACATCCGACTCCCCCTCTTGAGCAAAAGGATCCACCCCCCTCCTAGGGGGTCGCCCTCCTTCTCTCTGAACATAGCGGGGCCAGCGACGGGCTGGTCCACTTAAGAGGAGGGCCGCGAGGGAGCCCAGCAGACGCCGGAGGGCGATGCGGCTGATCATTCTGATTCTCCAAAGGGAGCCCCCCCTCCGCCTCCGGTAAGCGTGGGGCCCAATCCTGCTATGCAATCTCCTTGATCCTGTGGATGTAGCTGTGCAGTTCCTCGGGTCCCTGGAGACCCATGTCCTGGCAGACCCACTCCAAGTCCTCCTCGTCGGCGATGGGGATGGAGTTGTATGCCAGCTCCTCGGAGGGCATGGTGGCGAAGGTGGTGAACTTGACCCGCTTCCGCTTGGAGGTGGGCGAGTTGAGCGGGTCCTCACTCTGGTCCCTGGTGGAGCCCCCCGAGGAGCCGTCCCCCCGCCCGTGCACTTGGCTCTGCACGCTGGTCTGCGAGGAGCCGCTGCTGTGGTGGTCGGCGTGGCAGCAGGTCTGGACGTTCTCCAGAGGGTTGCCCAAGCTCTCCGGCTGCGGCGAGAGGTCGTTCTGGGCCCGCAAGGGCTGCCCGTTGCCCAAGAAAACCCAGTGGTGAGAGTGGTCCATGTTGGTCTGCCCTTCCGGCGGGATCCGCTTGTGGCGGTACTTGAGGACGAAGACGATGCAGTTGATGAGGAAGACGAGGATGGCGAGGCAGAAGACGCCCAGTAGGGCGTACATGCCGATCTCGAGGTCCGTCAGGCCCCGCGTCACCTGCACATAACCTGTGGGGATGGTCGGGAAGTCCTCGGTTGGGAGGGCGGCGCTGGGCGGCCGGCTCTCCGGGCTGGGCGGCAAGTGCCAGTCGCCTTCCACCCGGGGCGTGGTGCCAGGGCTCCCCTTGTCCCGCCCGGGCCTGCTAGGCGTTTGGACAGGCTCATAGTCGTAGGTGGGCTCCTCCTCGGAGCTGAAATGCACTCGGACGCTAGCCAGGGCAGTGGCTAGCACGCTCTTCCTCTTGGTCTTCTGACAGCTCTCGCAGATCATGAGCTCGGCCCTGACCAGTTCGCCAGCCCCCTCGCCTTCGGCCATCACCAGCGGAAAGGCTCTCTCAGGCATCACCGACACCACCGCCCGGTCCTGGCTGGTCACCACCAGCGTGTAGTCCTTGGGGTCGTACAAGGAGAGCGGGGCGGTCGTGCCGTCACTGAACGACACCCAGAGGCTCAGCAAGGCCTCCTGCGGAAGAAGGAGAAATGAAAGGTGGGAAACAGTGTGTAACCCCCCCCCCATCCCTTTCACATCAGGGGCAGGAAACCTCGAGACCATGGGCTGAATGTGGACCCCATGGGTTTCTCTGTCTGGCCCTTCAAACTCTCTCCAGGACCCCAAACTCTTGGCCAGGCCACATGCCCCCTTCTGAAGCCACACCCCCTTCTGAGGCCACGCCCTTTCGCTGGCCCAGATCCCCATTCTCTTACATAAAATGAGCCTACGGGAAGAGGGCAACGGTCTACCCAATCCAGCATCTCACAGTTGCCAACCTGATGTCTGCAGGAACCCTCCAAGGAAGACCGGGTCACAAGAGCCCTCTCCCCCCCCCCTCCTGTGGCATTCAGAAGCATTGCTGCCTCCAACTGGGGAGGCAGAGCGCAGCTGTCATGGCTGGCAGCCATCAATAGCCCTCCATAAATTTGTCCAATCCTCTTTTAAACCCATCAGGGTTGGCGGCCTTCACTGGCTCCTGTGGGAGTGAGTTCCGCCGTTCTGCGTTTATCTTTCGTTTATCTGTCCTGAATCTGCCAGCGTTCAGCTTTGTTGGACGCCCACAAGTTCTAGTGTTATGAGAGAGGGAAACTTCCCACTATCTCCTTTCTCCGTGCCATGCCTAACTGTATAAAGTTCCGTCATGCTCCTTCTTACTTGCCTTTTCTCTATACGAGTAAACCCCAAATGTGGCAATCTTTCCTCATAAGGGAGCCACTCCATCAGGAAGAACTTCCTGATAGTAAGAGCTGCCTGACAGTGGAATGGGCTCCCTTGAGGGGTGGACTCTCCTTCCATGGAGCCTGGATGAAACATCTGTCATGAATGCTTTAGTTGAGAGTCCTGCATAGGCCTCCCGGAAAAGCAATTATACAACCTGCTCTTGCTAGGCAAAGACCTGAAAACAACCAGGGCGGTCGCCAGATTCTGTGCCCAAATATGCAGACACAGACTTTCTTCCCAGCCTGTCTGATTTTTTCCTCAATGGCACCCCGAGTGAGCTAGGCTCAGCTTTCTGCAGCCACTATTTTAAGGGTTAAACTCTTAGCACTGTTATATAATTAATAATTTTCTTTTCAATCTTGTTCAAAGCAACTTTTATACGTTATGCTCCCGGAAACTGTTTTTCAAAGGGATCCGTTTTATTTTTATTTTATTCTTATTTTATTTTACTTCTAAGAACTGGTCCTCGACCGTAATAATAAATAAATGAATGAATGAGTCCTGCATAGCAAGGGGTTGGACTAGATGACCCTTGGGGGTCCCTCCCAACTCTACGATTTTATGATTCTATTATTCCATCCCCTGAATCATTTTAGGTGCCCTTTGCTGGACAGTTTATGTAAACAGAAGAGCCAGACATGAATTGTTGCCCTCTGTGCAGTTCTTGCCCTTTCCTTTTTTCGAATATGTACCGAATCATTAGTGGTCCTAATAAGATCAACAGAAGATGCAACGGGGATTAAGGTTCCGTCTACGAGTTCCAAAATCTGTTTGTACATTGATGATGTAATGCTTTCCTAAACTCATCCCTTAAAATCTGCACCAGAAATTCCTTGAAATAACAGGGAAGTTTGGCGACGTCGCTTGGCTATAAAAATGAGCTCATCCAAACCTGAAATAAGTGTGTCGCAATCAATTAAAGCAAATTTGATGAAAGGGAGAGCAATTAATTGGGCAGTTATGCCGATAACATATATAGGAACCCGGGTTGTCTTCAATCACATATTTTAAATTAAATGAAAGTTATGAAGGTTGAAGCAGCAAAGGAGTTTTTAAAATGGACTCAGGTTGGACTCACATGGTTATGTAATGTTGCGGCATTAGAAATTCCTAGGCTACTTTATCCATTTGAAAACATAATGACCAAGAGTGACAAAAGGGTATGATTGAACCAGCAAAAACTACTTACAAACTTTTTGTGGCACAAAAAAAAGAGCTAGCGTCCCCATGGCAACCTTAGAGAAAAGCTACAACAAAGGAGGAATAAAATGTCTCAATATAGTAGACTAATATAAAGCTACATATCCAAAAGGAATAGCCCAATGGCTGAATGTCTCAAAAGTAATTCCATGGTATAAGTCAGGCGTCGGCAACGTTTTCCGGCCATGGGACGGATCATTCCCACGGATGATCGTCCATGGGCTGGACATGGGCCAGACATGCGCAGAAGCAATTTCCGGCGCCGCGCTGCCCATGTCCGGAGGGCCGGAAATCGCTTCTGGGCATGCGTCTGGGCATGCGCAGGTGCGGTTTCTGGCATCTGCGCATGTGCCATTTCCGGCACCACTCGCCGAGTCCTTGCGCTGTGCTGCACCGGTTTAGCACAGCGCGGGGGGGAGGGCTTGCCGAGCGGGCGGCTCGGTGACCGGGCGGCTTGTGGGCCGGAGGTTGCCGACCTCTGGTATAAGTGAAAGCAGAGCTCACAGTTATTCCATGGTTACTATAGAAAGAGGGGAAAGGACTCTTCTTCAGTGGAGGTTTCGAAGCAGATGTTGGGTGGACCATCTGTCATGGATGCTTTAGCTGAGATTCATGCATTGCAGGGGGTTGGAATGGATGACCCCTGGGTGTGCCTTCAAACTCTACGGTTCTAGGATCCTGTGACAACGGATTTTTATTCAAATACAAAATCCGTGTACAGATGCAGTCTGAGACACTTGGAATAACTTAAATACAATATCAACACCTGAATATATCCTTGCTCACATCTTTTCTTTTCTTTTAAACAAAGAGATGTTCTGGTGAAAGCTTTTCTAATCTGTCAGGCTTATGCAGGCAACTGAGCCCACACCTTTCCTCAGTGCTTAATTGACATCTGTTTAAAATCTTTCAAAAACATGTTTTTATGTATTGTTGTTGCAAACCGCTTTGAATTTTTTTAAAAAATGAAATAGCACTCTATAAATAATTTTTTTTATAAAATAAATAAATAAGTAAGGTAGGGGGCCAAACGGCTAACAGGGCAAATCACAATGTAATTGCAGATCAAGGAATTGTAAATAATGGCAATTTCAAAACGATGGTAGGAAGGCCTCAAATGGACCTAGTCCTGCGATGCTTTCAATGAAGACAATGGATAAGTTATGTAGAAGAAAATATAACGGATGAACAAGATGGTGTGAATTTTGAGGTAAAATATCAAGTCCTGAGGTAATAATTTATAAGAAGGGAAACTTGAGCAGTTGTTCTATTCAAAACTGCTTTTTTTGCCTTAATACTTTGAAATCGCATCTGCGTACACACTTTAAAGGGAAATAATAGGGGTTCCAATTTCTCATCCGGCAGGACCTCTTTGTGTTAACGTTACAGAAAAACATTACAAGCTGCTCTCTCAATGGTCTATGACTCCACAAAGCTTGAGTAGAATTTATCCTGTCTGCAATGGGAAGTTTTGGGCACATTTGTTAGATCCGTCCAATGACTGAAACCTTTTGGGTTATGTATGTTGCTAAACCTCATTTTCATATCTGTAATAATTGCAATAATTTGGGTATGTGCACTTCCGACACAACTTTACTAATATATTCAGAAAACAATTATCTGAGTGTTTATTGTTGGGTTATATTTAATTTTATGTACCGGTAATTGTTGCGTGCCTTATGCTCTAATGTAAGCAAAGATATATCTCCATGCAGGCATGCTAAACAGTTTGAAGATGAAAATGAATACAATGAATAAAAACATATATATATATATATATATATATATATATATATATATATATATATATAAGCGCAAGACAGTAAAGATTGTATCGTCACGGACATCGTATGAGTTGCCATTGGATGCTCTGATAATTGTCTCGGAAGGGATTTTTAGACCCTCAAGGAAAAGATAAAAACTTAATATGGAATTTGATAGCAGCTGATCAGACATTCGTTTCGTGACAAATGGGGGGGGGGGAGGGAAATAGGTCACCACCCACAGGGCAGGAACGATTAGCAAAAATATTGGGCGGCAGCAACGACATGTAAACTTATGGAAATGATTAGAGTGAGAGAAGGCAAGCAAGAGGCAGTGAGGTGTAGTGGTTAGAGCATGGGTAGGCATCCGGGGGCCGGATCCAGCCCAATTGCCTTCTAAATCCAGCCCGTGGATGGTCTGGGAATCAGCGTGTTTTTACATGAGTAGAATGTGTCCTTTTATTTAAAATGCACCTCTGGGTTATTTGTGGGGCCTGCCTGGTGTTTTTACATGAGTAGAATGTCGGCTTTTAGTTAAAATGCATCTCTGGGTTATTTGTGGGGCATAGGAATTCGTTCATCATTTTTTTCAAAATATAGTCCAGCCCCCCACAAAGTCTGAGGGACAGTGGGCATTCCCCCTGCTGAAAAAGTTTGCTGACCCCTGGGTTAGAGTGTCGGGCTAGGACCACCCCACCCCACCCGTCAGCCATGAAGTTCACCGGGTGACCTGGGGCCTGTCACTCCTGCTCCGCCAAACCTACCTCACAGGGTTGTTGCGAGGATAAAACGGGGAGGGGGGGGGAAGTGTGGGCGGGCCCTAGAGTTCCTTGGAGAAAAAGTGGGTTCTAAATGAAAGAATGAGACAATTGAATAATTAAATCTACCCCCTCCGCCACCCCCAATCCATGAGGGCTGCTTGGAGAAAAAGTGGGTTCTAAATGAAAGAATGAGACAATTGAATAATTAAATCTACCCCCTCCGCCACCCCCAATCCATGAGGGCTGCTCCAGAAGAAGTACCTGCTTGGAGAAGTTCAGAGTCTGCTGGGCTGTCGTCTTGGCCACGATGGTGTGGCTGTTCCCAGGGCTGGGATGGAGGGAGAGGGAGAGGTTTGAGATGACCTGGGCCTTCAGTTCGGTGATGCTGACCTTCTCGTCAGCCACCGTCACCAGGGTCTCCCCAAGGACCGCCTCCATGAGCGGAGAGACCACCTACGGGAAGAGAAGCGGGCCGTAAGAAACTTCTCCTCTGGTTGGGATTAGGAGGAACGCCCAGTCTCATTCCTCATCACCACCAGCGCTGGAAATTCGCCAGCTGCATTTTGCACTTGGCTATTGGCCAACATGTGGCCAAGTGAAGATGCCCGGGTGCCAGGATGGCACCTGACATCTCCACCACCTGGAGGTGCATGCCTGAGGATGCATGGAACTGGACTGTTTTCACAAACAACAACAACAAAAATTTATTACTTATACCCCACCCATCTGGCTGGGCCTCCCCAGCCGCTCTGGGCGGCTTCCAACAGATATTAAAAACACAATAAAACATCAAACATTAAAAAAACTTCCCTGAACACACTAGCAACACATCCTGCAGAATTGTATCAGGTATATTTTATCTGCACAATCAGAACGAATTTCAGGAGTCTTGCCGCCAAATGGCAACCAGGCCTTCTGCTTTGGTGGCTGTAACCCTGGTAACATCTAGCTTATATATCTGAGTTTCTAACACTGCACATTGCCCTTGTGGATTGCTGTAGTGCGCTTTCTGCGGGGCTGCCCTTGACCGGCGCCTAGAAACGAAACTCAAAAAGGAAGTTGGATGAGCACTATGTGTAAGCAAACAAACAAACAAATATGGTTATTTATTAAAGGGAGGAATGCCCTGGAATGGAAAAGAGTCACCCCGCCCCCATGCCCCAAGTTAGGAGATCCTTTTACAAGGAAAAAAGCCAGAGGATAGCTCAATCGGTAGAGCGCGAGACTCTTAATCTCAGGGTTGTGGGTTCAAGTCCCACACTGGGCAAAAGATGATCCTCGTGGACCCTTCCCATTCTGTGATTCTTGTTGGAGAAATAGCCTGCTGAGGTCTCTAGCTAAGGATTTCTTCTCTCCCTCCGTCCCAGGCCTGCGATGCTAATGAGCCAAGTCAGAGAACAGCATGCACTCGCCCTGCAAACACACACACACACACACACACACACACACACACACACACACACACACAATATTCTCCGAAGTACATTTCACAGGGGGAAGACACTCCGACCTTGAACTGCTCGAATCTTTGAAGGCAGCATCTGGGAGCCTGGGAATTTCTGCTTAGGAAGGCAATACAGTGCCTAGGCTTGGAACTAATTGTAGTTAAGAGATGCTTGGCACAGGCTCAAGAGGAGCTGGTTCAGGGAGAAAATGCAAGAGAGGGAGAGAGATAGAGGAAGGAAGGAAGGAAGGAAGGAAGGAAGGAAGGAAGGAAGGAAGGAAGGAAGGAAGGAAGGAAGGAAGGAAGGAAGGAAGGAAGGAGGAAGGGGTGTAGGGGTGTGCAGCCGAGGAGGAAGGGGAATGTAGAGGCAGGAAAATGCAGATGAGCCCCCCCCCCCTTCCCTCACACACACCAAGGAAAGCAGATCTCTTTTCTTAGCCCTGGGAGGTGTGAAGCGAGAATGAAAAGAGGGCCTCTGTTGAGGGAGTTGGGTATACTTAGCCTGGAGGAGACTGAGAGGTGAGATAACAGCCGCCTTAAAAAATCTTACGGGCTGTCACATGGAAGACGAGCGAGCTTGCTTTTTGCTGCTTCAGAGTAGAGGACTCGAAATGATGACTTTCAATGGCAAGAAAGAGGATTCTGATGAAACTTTAAGAAGAACTTATGGATGGCCAGAGCCATTCGGCCATGGAATAGATTCCTGTGGAAGGTGGTGGACTCTCCTTTACATGAGGTTGGATGACCTTTGGGGGTCAGCTTCAACTCTACAATTCTATGAGCATGTGGGAAAGGGGCCTCCGATATGATGAGTATCTAGTGCCAGGGGAGGGGAGGGGAGCTGCAAATCTAAAGGTGCTCAGATTGTTGGGAAAAATGATGTTTACAGCTGCACCTCCTTTGCCCCCCCTAACAGAGCCAGATAACCCTTGCTCCATAATATAGGATGTTGCCTTATTTAAAGGTAAAGGGACCCCTGACCATTAGGTCCAGTCGTGACCGACTCTGGGGATGCGGCGCTCATCTCACGTTATTGGCCGAGGGAGCCGGCGTACAGCTTCCAGGTAATGTGGCCAGCATGACAAAGCAGCTTCTGGCGAACCAGAGCAGCACACGGAAATGCCGTTTACCTTCCTGCTGTAGCGGTACCTATTTATCTACTTGCACTTTGATGTGTTTTCGAACTGCTAGGTTGGCAAGAGCAGGGACCGAGCAACGGGAGCTCACTCCGTCGTGGGGATTCGAACTGCTGACCTTCTGATCGGCAAGCCCTAGCCTCTGTGGTGTAACCCACAGCGCCACCCGCGTCCCTACGTTGCCTTATTTAGAAGAAGGCAATTGTGTCTATCTATCTAACTGGTGGAAGCTCTCCAGGTCTTTCCTCCAACCTTACCTGTAGCTACCATTGGGGATTAAGCCTGGGACCTTTTCTCCATCGCTGAATTTTTACTTAAAAGCAAGCCAAGATTCTAGTCCTCACTATTCCAAAGAAAGGGCTAATTTTAAGAGGAACATGGGTAGATTCATTATACCGACGATTGGCTCGTCCATCTCAGTATTGTCTACATGGAATGGAAATGGCTTTCCAGGAGATTCTAGGCGTGGAACCTTAAGACACTCTGCCTGCAAAGCAGAGGCTCCGCCACTAAGCTCAGATTCCAGTCCTCGTGGTTCCCAATCAAGGGCTTATTTAAATAGGAACCACTGGTCCATCTAGCTCTGTACAGTCTACACTGACTGGCAGCAGCTCTCCGGGGTTTCAGGCAAGGAGTCTCTCAAATGCCTTACCTGGAGATGCCACTAGGGATTGAACCTGGAACCTTCTGCATGAAAAGCATGTGATCTAGAACAGAGCTATGGTCCTTCCCTTGCTGGGTACCTGTGACGCTCTTACCTTGAAGAGGGTGGTGCCAGGCTCCCGTCCGGCGAGGGTGTTGGTGTCCACCATGTGTGCCACCCGAGGGTCGTCAACCTTCATGAAGTCGCTGACCAGGTCCGTGACCTCAACCATCCACTCCGGGCCCAGCATGGTGACCACCTGGTCTGTGCCTTCCGAGGAGGTGGTGTGGAACTGGGTGAAGACCTGCAGGGTGGCATGCTGGTACTGGAGGGTGCAGCCCCGGCTCTGCCGCCGCTCTTCCTCTTCTTCGTCATCCTCGCTCTCCCGGACAGACCTGTGGGTGATTGGGAGCCAAAGCAGTTGGGTCAGTCAGCAGCTGCTCTGGCACTCCCGCCCCTTTTCCTAAAAAGGAGTGTTTCCACTAACCAGCCAATCAGGGATCATGCATCTGGCGTAATGGCACCACGTAACCAATCGGATTTCACGTGACATAACATCGCAAGGTCAAATCAGAGCGATGGCTGTGCTGCCTTCCCTCACTCTAAATGGATGGGTATTTCTACCCCATTGTTATTATTTTGCTGTTGTTGTTATTATTATCATTAACTTTTCAACACGAAGGCCTATGGTAGGCTACAACAATTTAAAAACGTGCTATCAAAATTAGTTAACACCAATGTCTGAAAAAAGATGGTGCTTTTTGTAGCAGATAAAGGTAAAGGGACCCCTGACCATTAGGTCCAGTCGTGACCGACTCTGGGGTTGCACGCTCATCTCGCATTATTGGCCGAGGGAGCCAGCGTATAGCTTCCAGGTCATGTGGCCAGCATGACAAAGCCGCTTCTGGCAAACCAGAGCAGCACATGGAAACGCCGTTTACCTTCCCGCTATAGCGGTTCCTATTTATCTACTTGCATTTTGACGTGCTTTCGAACTGCTAGGTTGGCAGGAGCTGGGACCAAGCAACAGGAGCTCACCCCGTCACAGGGATTCGAACCACCAACCTTCTGATCAGCAAGCCCTAGGCAGATAGGTTTCTCAAAAAAAGAGAGCTGCGTGTCCTTGCGTGTTCTAAGGAGGTGAGCACCTAGAGGAGTATTCTGGCATGAGCTGAAGTTTCTGGGCAATGGGATCAACCATGGCCCCTAGCCTTCACTGTGCCTGCCTAGAGGCTCTCAAACACAATCCCCGAGCGGACTTCCAACCATCCCACTCCTTCCCCGACTCCTGGGCTTACCTCCTATCGGGTAAGATTGGAACTCGCCACCCTTTCACCTGGCTGAGCCGGGAGTCAGAGAGCTCAATGTGCAGCGGGAGTTTGGGGACCCAGACGGTCATCTCCAGGAGGGCGGTGAGGTGCTCGTAGCTGAAGGACACCCCAGCATTCATGGAGCCCCTTGATTCTTTGCCACTCACGAAGACATAGTCGCAGCTGCTGGAAACCTGCAGACAAAACTGGTGGGTTAGGGTACCGAGGAAGAGGAAGAGGTGGGACCCAGGGTGCTTTGGCCATGACAAAGCTGAATTCCCATGCTAGAGGTCACAAACTGCCTCTCACAAACTACTGGTGGTTTGTGGACCACTGTCTGGGAAAGCCTTTCCTCTCAACTATGAAGCTGGCTGGTTGTTCTGGAGTCAGGGATACGTGGTGTGTGTGTGTGTGTGTGTGTGTGTTAGACATTAGCTGGGGTCTATTTCTTCTTGTTCCCCTGGGGCTACTTAAGCTTGCCTTCAACATCCAAGAGACACCAGCTCAGCATGTCTGCAAAGGCAATCTCAGCTCGGCATCGGAATAAAAATGAGCCTTGTAATGCATCTCTGGATATTGTGTCGTTCATCAAAATAAAGACGACGCCACGGCGCTCACCTCCTCTGCGCTAATAAACACACCCAGCAACACAGTCCAGAGCAGGCTCGCTCCCAGCCCTTCCAGGGACAACAAATAATAGCATCTGTCTTGAAACGCTGCAGGAGAAAAACTCCCCAATGCCTCGTGCTATACACTAGCTACACTTTGGGTAACATCCATCCCTGGATGGGGAAGAAAACCAGGTTCAGGAGAGAGGAAAGAAAGCCCTTCCTCTTCTTTTTAAATTATATTTTTGCATTTTTGCAAACAGAAAACAACAACAACATAAACATATACAGTACAGTGGTACCTCGGTTTAAGTACACAATTGGTTCCGGAAGTCTGTACTTAACCTGAAGCGTACTTAACCTGAAGCGAACTTTCCCATTGAAAGTAATGGAAAGTGGATTAATCCATTCCAGACGGGTCCGCGGAGTACTTAAACTGAAAGTACTCAAAACGAAGCGTACTTAAACCGAGGTATGACTGTAATCCCCTTTGACTTCCCCCCCCCCTTTGTGGATCTTCATATAATAATTTCCCCCTCTGCATCTCTTCCGTAGCTCTATTTTTATAAATCTTTTATCACTCCATAGATTTCCGTCCGTCCTACCAATGTGTGTAATTGTTTACAGTAATTTTTAAAAAATAAAGTATAAACTTTCCCCATTCTTTATTAAAGTCAGTCTCTACCTGGTTTCTAATTCTTCCTGTAAGTTTTGCCATCTCGGCATAGTTCATCCATTTTCTTCATGCAGCGCATAGTTCAACTGCAGAACTCCCTCCCACAGGAGGCAAGCGATGGCCACCAACTTGGATGGCTTCAAAAGAGGATTGAACAAATACATGGAGGGGAAGGCAATCAATTACTGTCCGCTGTGATGACTGTAGTTGGAGGAAGCAATGCTTCTGAAAGCCAGTTGCTGGAAGGCACAAGAGGAGAGTGGGCTCTTGTGCTCGAATCCTGCTTGTAGGCTTCCCAGCAGAGGCATCTGGTTGGCTACTGTGAGTACAGGATGCTGGACTAGCTAGGCCACTGGCCTGATCCAGCAGGCTCTCAGGTCCCAGGTTTGATCCCTGCCATTGCCAGATCACAGGATCAGGGAGGAAGCCAGCTGGGCTGGGCTGCTGCTGGTCCGCATTTGATCCATCCCTAGATGGATCAAATAGTCACGTCTCAAGATAAGGCAGCCTAACACCACTCTGTGGGAGCTCCGTGGCTCTGTGCCATGGACTGGTTGGATGCAGAGGAATGGTGGGAGGAACCAGCTGGGGAACCCCCAGGGGAACCCCCAGGGGAAGAAGGCTCAGAGAGCCAATATAGAGAGCTGAAGGGCACTGTTGGCATTTGATGGCATACACAATGTTAGAAGATGAGCAATTAAATAGTCTATATCGGACAAACAGGCCAAACCCTACGCCAGAGGATAAATGGACATAAATCTGACATCAGGAACCACAAGACAGAGAAACCAGTAGGAGAACACTTCAATCTCCCAGGACATTCTATACAAGATCTCAAAGTAGCTGTTTTATTACAAAAGAATTTCAGAAATAGACTGGAAAGAGAAGTTGCTGAACTGCAATTTATCACCAAACTTAAAACCACGGAGAAACCTGGTCTAAATAAAGACATTGGATTCTTATCTCATTATACATGATAAAGCTATCTTTAGCCATCTCACCCATTGCTTTTTTTCCTGTGGGACCTATTTGCAGTTGTAAACAGACGTAAATTCTTCCTACAAGACCAAATGCAGTCATAAACAGTCCGGTTTTCCACCACCCTTTTGAGTGGTGCCCCTCCCCACCCTCTCACTATATGTGGGGATCTGGTGGCTTCTGTTTCAGTGTACAGTGGTACCTCGACTTACGAAGGCGATCCGTTCCGTGGCGCTCTTCGTAAGTTGAAACCTTCGGATGTCGAAGCGTCCATTTTGCGCATGCGCGAAGCGTGATTTTGCGCATGCGCAGACTGCACGCGCCACGTCTGCGCAGGCGCAGAACGCGTGCGCGGCGGAAATACTTCCGGGTTAGCGGACTTCGTAAGTCGAAACCTTCAGAAGTCGAGGCATTCATAAGTCGAAGTACCACTGTATCTGAAGAAGTGTGCATGCACACGAAAGCTCACACCAATGACAAACTTAGTTGGTCTCTAAGGTGCTACTGGAAGAAGAAATTTTTTTATTTTGTTTCGACTACACCAGACCAACACAGCTACCTACCTGTAACTAGATTTGTGAGGTGAGTGGGGCTGAGAGACTTCAAGGAAGTGTGACTAGCCCAAGGTCACCCAGCAGCTGCATGTGGAGGAGCGGAGGCGGGAACCCGGTTCCCCAGATTACGAGTCTACCGCTCTTAACCACTACACCACACTGACTCTCAGGGAATGTTGGTAGGATGACGATGAGCGGTCAGAGGGAGAAGACTGTGGAGAGGAGGTGTCAGAAGTTGAAGAAGCAACAGGGCTTAGTGAGCTGGGAGAGTCTGTGGCAGAGAGAAGTCCAGAATCAGAGGCAGAAGCTGAAGCAGGCCAAGAGGCAGAGAGATCTGGCTGGTGAAGAGGCACTGATGTCTCCCCTTCCTGCTGCAACCAGCTCCCATCCTCTCTGGTCTCCCAGAACAAGAAGAGGCATGAAGAGGGCAGAGATTGGCGACGTGCAGACACCGTCTCTGATTGCTTGGGGATTCCTTCAGTCTTGGCAACTGCTTCATGTGGGCAACACCTACTGGAGGCAAGTTGCTGGGCTTATTAGGCCTGGCATTCCTGCTACTTATCATATTTTCGCTAATAAGGAGTTAACTCCGACTTGCACGACGGGATTTACGGCTGGCTAGCTCCTGTTCACTGGATGCCCACAAGTTCTCATGTTCTCCTGAGCGCAAGGCGCTCGCTCCGCAAGGGATCCACGTCGCTCTGAGCCAGACGGGGCCCCGGCATCCGTCAGCCTCTCACTGCACAGATAACTGGAGGCTTGTTCCTCCGCGCTCCTCAAGTCCAGAGATCGATAGAGCTACTCCTGTTGTTTATGCCCCCTCTTTGCAATACACACCCAGGGAGGGGAGCCACCGACGGCGCCACATCTCTCCTTAATGCTGAATTATTTACAGTAACAGATAGCGGGTTGCCTGATGGATGGTGCAGGTTTATAGTCCTGACAGAGCAATCGCCCTCCCTCCAGTCTCTCCAGGTACGCAGGAGTTCCTGCCAAGCATACCTCGTTCGGAGCAATGTCAACATAACTCAGTAGGTTGGGAGAGGGGGAACAGAGACGGAATAGAGGAAGGTAAGTCAGAAGAGGAGGCAAAGGGGCAGTGACTTGATCAATTATTCAACCCAGCTCGCAGGCTCGGCCCTGTCCCCGGATTCGAGGGCCGGCAACCGGAGAGATTTACGAGTGGGGAAGGAGCACATTAGCCCCATCAGAGTGTCTCGGAGCCTGTCCAGAATTGCAGGATTGCTAGCGTGCTCGCTCAGGCTGAAAGGGAACCATTAAAACCTGGCAATGGTAAATCAAACTTGATTGTTTTCAATCCAGGCAGTGGGCGAGGGGTGTAAGAATATAAGAAGAGGAGCCTGCCGGATCAGGCCAGTGGCTCTGTCTAGTCCAGCATCCTAGAATCATAGAATCATAGAGTTGGAAGAGACCACAAGGGTCATCCAGTCAAACCCCCTGCCAAGCAGGAAACACCATCAAAGCATACTTGACATATGGCTGTCAAGCCTCTGCTTAAAGACCTCCAAAGAAGGAGACTCCACCACACTCCTTGACAGCAAATTCCACTGCCAAACAGCTCTTACTGTCAGGAAGTTCTTCCTAATGTTTAGGTGGAATCTTCTTTCTTGAAGTTTGAATCCATTGCTCCGTGTCTGCTTCTCTGGAGCAGCAGAAAACAACCTTTCTCCCTCCTCTATATGACATCCTTTTATACATTTGAACATGGCTATCATATCACCGCTTAACCTTCTCTTCTCCTGTTCTCACGTTGGCCAGCCAGATGCCTATTGGAAACACACAAGCAGGATTTGAGCGCAAGACCCCCCTCCCCTCCTGTAGCTTCCATCACTGCCTCTGAGTAGAAACAGAAAACAGCCATCATGGCTAGTAGCCACTGAGAGCCTTCTCCTCCATAGATCTGTCCAGTCCTCTTTTAAAGCCATCCAAGTTGGTGGCGATCACTGCCTCCAGTGGGAGGGAGTTCCATAGGCACTGTGAGGAATTTGGCAGGGATTGAGCTGGCTGCTGCCACCTCTGGATTATGTGAAAGTGGTGGCAGGGTGTATCATGGGGTGGAGAAGCTGCAGAAAGGTCAGAGCACCTTCCATACAAGGAACTGGGACTTTTGGGTTAGAACAAAATAATACTAATTATACTAATAATAATTGCTGTCGTTTTCCCAGACTGGGACGCAAAGTGGCTTACGGAAATCAAAACAACACAGATAAAATACCAGATACGGACCTAACTTATAGAACAAGAGAACAAGAAGAACATACGTTTAAAGTAGATTGGAAAAGGTTTGTTGAATATATGGGGGGAAAGTGTGTACACTTGAAAACGCTGGGAGCATTAAGATAAATTCAACAGTGTAAATAATAAAAAAAAATTTTTTTGCTTTGACTCAGACCAACACGGCTACCTACCTGTAAGTGTAAATAATGGATGCAATAATGATGGATGCAATAATGGAATACTGAATGGTTTAGTTTATATAAAATATGTGGGGATTTGTTTTATGCAAAATGAACCATGGAAAGGGAAGAAGGGAAGTCATTGATATCTTAAGGTTGTTTAAATTAATATTTTAAATTGTAAAACATATATACACACACAAACACACACACACATGTACATATATATATATATATATACACACACATATACACATCGTTAAAAAGTAATTAAACTCTAATTGAATTAAAACCATACAAAAAACCAATGTATACCTCCGGTTAGCCATGTTGGGACTGATCTTACAAATGCAGTTGGTGCCTCTCATATACCCACACAGCCTGGTTCCACATCCCCCGCCTTGATTTCCCTACCCACCCACCTTGATGATGTCCTCATTAGTGGACTTGCATTCTGCATCGGTCGAGATGTCCACAATGACGCCTGTCATCTCAATGGCAATGACCTTGACTGGGATGGCCACCGTCCGACCTGTTAGGATGGCCGTATTGATGATCTCCGTGTCCTTGAAGGGAACAAAGGAGGCTGTGGTAGTTATAGTGCCCGGATCTTACACTGCAGGCAGGGAGGGGGCCTTTCTGGCCTTCCTAACACTCTACCTCCTGTGGGCCAGTTTTGACAAGTGGACGGGCCAACTGGCCTGCAAAAGTCCCTTGTGCTGCTGGCTCCAGTTTTTGTGAGGGGATAGAAAAAGGTAAAAAGGTAAAAGACCCCTGGACGGTTAAGTCCAGTCAAAGGCGACTACTGTATGGGGTTGTGGTGCTCATCTCGCTTTCAGGCTGAGGGAGCCAGCGTTTGTCCACAGACAGCTTTCTGGGTCATGTGGCCAACATGACTAAACCGCTTCTGGCACAACGGGACACAGTGACGGAAACCAGAGCGCACGGAAATTTTGTTTACCTTCCCGCCGCAGTGATATCTATTTATCTACTTGCACTGGTCTGCTTTCGAACTGCTAAGTTGGCAGGAGCTGGGGCAGAGAGGCAGGAACTCACTCCGCCGCGGGGGATTCGAACAGCCAACCTTCTGATCGGCAAGTCCAAGAGCCTCAGTGGTTTAGACCTCAGCGCCACCCGTGTCTGTGATAGAACTACACTCCAGGCCCCAGAAGCGTGGGAAACACAGGCTTCTTTACTTGAGTTGGGGGGATGAGATCATGCAATGGGTCCGGTGGGCCAGTTTCGGGATACAGGCAGGTCAGGAAACAGAAGGGGTGGCCCACGCACAAGGCTTTTTCTCAGCCACAAGTCGCTGGAACTCAGTTCCGGCACCTCTCAGATGGGCACCACTGCCGTTCTTAAAGAACAAGGCTGGTGGCTGATTCATGGTGAGTTCCAGCAAACCCTTTTTTTCTAGAAAAATAGCACTGAGGTGCACAGACACAAACCAACTTCCAGCATGACTACTGGGACCCTCACCATGGCCAGTGGCAGGATGGCACGAATGTCCCTCTGGATGACCGCCAGCTCCGTCACAGCCTTCTCCAAGTCAGGCGGAGGGTTTCGGCCTCGGTAGTCTATATGCCACATGATGCGCCGGGTCACCGATTGGCTGGTGAAGTTCTCCATTTCAAAGTCCAGCTGCATGACCTCATAAGGGGAATCCTCAGTCCTGCAGAGAGAGATAGAGAGGAAGAGAGAGAGAGAAAGGTGGATGCCAGCAGTGGAAGAACACAGAAATAATAATAATAATAATAATAATAATAATAATAATAATAATAATAATAATTTATACCCCGCCCATCTGGCTGGGTTTCCCCAGCCACTCTGGGCGGCTTCCAACAGAAAAATAAAACACAATAATCTATTAAACATTAAAAGCCTCCCTGAACAGGGCTGCCTTCAGATGTCTTCTAAAAGTCTGGTAGTTGTTTTCCTCTTTGACATCTGGTGGGAGGGCGTTCCACAGGGCAGGCGCCACCACCGAGAAGGCTCTCTGCCTAGTTCCCTGCAACCTGGCTTCTCGCAACGAGGGAACCGCCAGAAGGCCCTCAGTGCTGAACCTCAGTGTCCGGGCAGAATAATGGAGGTGGAGACACTCCTTCAGGTATACTGGACCGAGGCCATTTAGGGCTTTAAAGGTCAGCACCAACAAATGGTTTCTTTACATAGATTGGAAGACTCCAAGCTGGTCATTTCCGCATCCAGGTCTCCGGAAATATTTAACGGACTTATTTGATGACACGTAAATACCGCTTGACTGTAATAACACCTCTGAGCATATTAGGAAAGCTCTATGTAAGAAGGTGGATGTCATCAGTGTGGTGGTTACAGAGGGTTGGGACCTAGGAGGCCCAGGTTCGAATCCCAGCCCAGTCAAGGAGCTCACTGGGTGACCTTGAACCAAGCACTCCATCTCAGTCTAACATATTAATTATAGCTTGGTAGGTTAAAGCACAGTGCACCAAGGTTGCAGGTTCACTCCCCTTAGGAGACAGCTGCGTATTCCTGCATTGCAGGGGGTTGGACTAGATGATCCTCATGGTCCCTTCCAACTCTATGATTCTTTGATACTTTTCAGGGTTCTTGTGAGGATAAAATGTGGGGAAGGAGAACTATGTAGGCCACCATAGGCTCCTTGGAGGAAGGGTAGGATAGAAATAGTAATAAAATAAGTAAATAAATGGAGGTGGAAAGTGAGGTGGTTTCTTTACACAGATTGGAAGATTTTATCCCTTGCATCTAAGTCTTTAAAGAGTTTTACTTGTTTGTTTGACAACATTTATATACTGCTTGATCGTAATAAAACCTTTAAGCGTTTTACCAAAGAAACGAACGAACAAAATAACCCCGTATTAAATTGATTGATGTAAAACATTTATTTATTTCGCAAATTTTATATACTACGGGATTGTGAGAAAAGAAGCCTCAAAGCGATTTACAAAAAGAATAAAAATTATTGGTAAATACCAGTTTGAAAGCATTTAAAACATTCACACAAAAATAAAATCAGCAATAAGCTAAAAAGCAGATTAAAGGGCACCTCCGAGTTCTACATGTCAACATAGCCTTGCCTAAGCCCAAGCGCCTGCCCAATGTCAATAGGCAAGGAGTTTCAAAGTGCAGGAGCTGCCGCACTAATAGATCGACTTCTTACAAATTACCTTGAGTTTGGCTTCCCTTACTTAAAGGAGGTGCTGAAGATCTGAAAGTGGGGGGGGGGGAGTCAGAGAGAGAGAGACAGACAAGAACAGACTCTCTGCGCCTCTTTTATGTAACGTAAGCTAAACCCTCCCTCCTCCCTCCAAAAGAGTTCACTCGAATTTTCCCAGCCATTTTCACAGGCTTTTGAATTTCCACCTCCCACGAACGGACAAAAAAGCAGCCTGGGTACCACATTCATTGCACTGTAGGAGCATCTTAGTGTGTGAGCCCTCATCTGCCGTCTGAAGTGTTGCAGCTTCAGTGGGAACGAGGCCTCACTTAAGAGACTTCTGTGTGGGTGGAGATGAACATTAAGAGGTTTAAGGCACAAGCTTAATGAGAAATAGAGGCTCTTTAGAAGATAGATTTTGAGGAGGGGCAGAGACACACACACACACACAGAGAGAGAGAGAGAGAGAGAGAGAGAGAGAGAGAGAGAGAGAGAGAGAGAGAGAGAGAGAGAGAGAGAGAGAGAAGAGAGAGAGGAGAGTTATTTACTAGGAGGCTATTGGGGAATAGCATGTTTGGTCATCGGAAGTGAAGTGTCTTTGCAGTGCTATTTTTCAAGAAAAAGAGGTGCCAGAACTCACCACGAACACCTCCCTTGTTCTATTCTAATGCAATAGCACCCACCTGAGAGATGCCGGAACTGAGTCCCAGCAATTTCCAGCTGAAAAAATAATAATCCCTGGATCTTGGCACGAAGAGAATAGATAAAGAAATGCCCCCCCCCCCTTCTCTCCAGAACTCATAGGCACCCTGTAAAGCTGAATGTTGGAAGATTCCGGGGAGATGAAAAGAAGGACTTATTCGCACAGTTACAATCTGGAACTCCCTCCCACAGGAGTCAGCGATGGCCACCGACTTGGATGGCTTTAGAAGAGAATTGGGCAAATTCCTCGAGGATAATAAGGAATATCCGTGGCTACTAGCCATGGTTCCTATGTCCCGCCTCCGTCATTGGAGGCAATATGTCTCTGATTAGTGGACTCAAAAGTAACACTGTTCACCCGCTATCCCATTTAAAAGCCTCTTATCCTTGATGCCGGTCCATAAAGATTAAGGAATCTTGAATATGAATTGTCTCATTGCAGTTAGTGTAGGATTGTGTTTCTGTTTTGGGCACTGCCTTCTTATACATATCAAAGTGCCGTTTATTTGTTTTGCTTTTATTTTTAAACCAAAATATGGGTGTCTCCCCCATCAGCACCAAGATGAGCAAATGGATTGGAACCCGCAACTCCACAGCAGCACCCCCTACAGTCCATCCGCTCTCATCACACCAGAGCCTCAGAGCTCCCTCCCAACCCTTCTGCACCCTCTCCCCCTAGAAAACTCTCGCCCACAGACTCCACAGAGGCCTCGGACTGGACGGCAAGGAGTCAAAATGCCAAGGCAAATGAAAGCCTTTGATGTCCAAATCCCCAAGAGCGGTGAGGGCTGAGATAGGTTTCACTCCCCAGCTGCAGTATTTGATCCAGGGGCGTGTTTTTTCCTTCTTAAAAGGTGACTGTAATCACTTTGAATTCATCACCCGCCTCCAATCTTCCAAGGCTGAGTTTAATCTGCAGCCCAGGAAGGAGCCAGCCAGTCAGTCCCCCTCTGGTGCCTTGGCCAGTCCCTTTATCTCGTTACAGCTAAAAATATATAAATTGAGCAGTGTGGTAGACTGGCCTCTCTGCAAAACTGCAGACCTCCCCGGGCGCGACGTGTTGCAGGAGCGGAGAGGTATTCGGAAGTCATCCCCAGGAAACCTAAGATGGGGTAGTTGGCAAAGCCCCTTGAAACGGCCCACCAACAAAAGCCTATTGCCACTATTTTGTACAAGCCACTGGAATGGAAGCGTAAGTTTTGAAAGTTGCCCGGAATCAGAACCCGCAACCCTCCCTGAAGACACAGTGAGAACAGGGTGCTGGACTAGGTGGGCCACAGGCCTGATCCAGCAAGGCTGTCCTTATGCTTTTATGATGAGCGGGGGGGCAAAGGTGCTGGGTTGCTTCCAAGATTAGGGGGGCCTGGTGTACATTGTGAGTGTGTGATGTCACACGTGTGACATCACACATGCCTCCCAATGCTGTGCAGGGCAGCCTTCTGCTAGGCTGCTCCAGGCCCCCTCAATACTGTTGGGGAGGGGGCTGGGCCTCCTTCAAACAAATACTGAGGGGGCTGAAGACACCTCCACCCCCTAGAGTTGGCACACCTGGGGGGGGGGTAGCAACGCTGACCAGAATGACTGCTTTGGTTCTGCTGTTGTGTAAACCACTAAACTGGATTACAGTAATGAGATTCAGTTGCGACCATCTCTCCAGTTCAAGATCACCCCATGAAAGCACTACCCCCGCAAACCAATACCATGTGTCACCGTTGTCCCCGAACCTGAGAGCCAGACTGCTGTTTGATGCTCGCCAGCTTCTGATTCTGGGCTGGGCGCTTTTGATGTTCGCCTTGCTCGCTGCTGGGGCCTGCCGTCCGCCTCCCCCGCCTGCTCCTCCTCTTCCTTCCCAATTTATCTTGGAGTCTAAGAAATCTCAGCCAAGCATCTGAGCCGTTCCCTTCCTCAAGGAGCTTGGTTTAAAACAAGCCCACTACAAAGGCTTATCAGGAGCTCTGCAGGAAGCCTCCGCAGGGCAACGGAGCCGGGCCTTTGATCCCTGCCTTTGGTTTCCGAGATGGCTGTATTATTTTTGTAATGCTCCGCTCTCCGTGCATTTTTCAACCTTCCCTTAATGGCAGAGCCGGGTCTTGTGGGACTTCAATTCGAGCCCCTCCTCACCGCGCGGCAGGGGCCTCCTTGCCCCCTGCATAGGTAGCTTTACCTTGAGGAGAGGAGAGGAACTGGGAGGTCGAAAGAGCTATGCAGATCTGACTCACTGTATCCTGGTCCATACTGCCATGGTAGAATCGTAGAATTAGAAGGGAATCCAAGAGTCCTCTAGTCCAAACCCCTGCAATGCAGGAATCACAGCTAGAGAATGTTTGCCAGAGGAACATGCAACCTCTGCTTAAGTACGTACCTCCGATGAAGGAGAGCCCACCACCTTCTAAGAAGAACTTTCTGACAGTCAACAATGTTCAACAGTGGAATAGACTTCCTCGGGAGGTGATCTGCTTCCCTTCATTGGAGGTATTTAAGCAGAAGCTAGATGGCCATCTGTCATGGATCCTTTAGTACTTCCTGTATCACTTGGGAAGGCAGATGAACTAATGCCAGTGTACAGGAAGAAGCAAAGATCACCAGTGTCGAAGCAATGATTCTTCAACATCGACTTTGTTGGACTGGTCATGTTGTGCAGATGCCTGATGATCGTCTTCCAAAGCAACTCCTCTATTCCGAACTTTAAAATGGGAAGAGTAATGCTGGTGGTCAAACAAGAGGTTTAAAGCCTCTCTCAAGGCAAATCTTTAAAAATGTAGAATAAACACCAACAACTGGGAAGCACTGGCCTGCGAGTGCTCCAATGGGAGAACAGCTTTTAACAAAGGTGTCATGGGCTTTGAAGACGCTCGAACTCAGGACGAAAGGGAGAAACGTGCTAAGAGGAAGGCACGCTTGGCAAACCCTCACTGTGATCGACTCCCATCCGGAAACCTATGTCCCCACTGTGGGGATCCAGAATTGGCCTCCACAGTCACTTACGGAAGACAATCTTACTCGGCTATGAAGAAGAGGAGGAGGAGGAGGAGGAGGAGGAGGAGGAGGAGGAGGAGGAGGAGGAGAAGAAGAAGAAGAAGAAGAAGAAGAAGAAGAAGAAGAAGAAGAAGAAGAAGAAGAAGAAGAAGAAGAAGAAGAAGAAGAAGACTTTCTATGTCAACTTTTAAACACCTGCTGAAAACTCTTCTATTCTGCCAGGTCTATGAAAACTATTAAGAATACATCCTTCCACAATGACTAATTGACATCAGTTTTTAACTTTTTATGGTTTTATGTTTGTTGCAACCTGCATTGATTGATTTTTTTTTTTGGTATTACAGCATACCAATTTTTTAAAACATAAATAAATACGGTATTTCTATTACACCCATTTTACAGGTAAAGGCATCAAGGCCAGGAGGGAGCTCATCGCACAATGACTCCATGTCCAGTACTCTGTACATGGATGCTGGGGGGGGGGGAAGCCAGTGGCCCAAGCATGTGGCCTTTAAAATTGGGTTGCCAACGTTCTCCTGGAAAGAAGTTCCTGTGCATTTAATAACTGCATGGTGAGCAGGAATGTAAACGAGGCAAACCCTCTCCCCTTGAGCATCTGTTACGCAGGTGTTACAGCATAAAGAGTCCTACCCGAGGATGGGGGTGGGAGGGAGTTGGGTAGAAAGATCTTTATCTTCCCCTTGCTTCACCCCCACCTCCTTAATCATTTCCCTGAACTCAGGTGCATTCCCAAAGCTAGAGACTCTGGCAGAGACGTGTTTCAGTGCCACCTCCAAAGCCACAAGCCTCAAGGAAAAGAGATCTCTGGGCTCCTGGACGAAAAATAAGTCTGTCTGGTGGAGATAACCATATTCCCTGCTGGGGGTGAGCAATCAGCTCAGGATGGGGGACAAGAGTTATCAGTCGCAGCCAGAACATCTGGCCGATCAGAGGCTCTGCCAGGCTGTGGCGTCGTCGGAAGATCTCGAGGAAAGGAGCCAAAATCAAGGTGGAACAGGATGAAAGGAGGAAGGGTGGATTTGCGAGGGGGCTTCAGAAAGCTGAGCAGAAGTTGAATGCAGCAATCAGAGAAAGATAAAGGGGTAGCTGTGCAAAGGATGAGATGAAGAACGAGGAAGAACCCACCTGACTGCAAATGTGGGTCCAGGGCATGGTCTAAAAAGATGTATGATGCAGCCACATTGCTGAACGGAAGCAGCTCAAAGTGACTCAGGTAGGGGAGAAACTGGATTCAGTTCACATGTACAGGCGAACCAGCCTCATCCGCAGCTTCCGTAACAATATGCAAACTGAAACACAGAACCACCCTTCCGGTGTACCCTTCCCAGTATGTTTCTGAGCACAATTCAAACTGTTGGTGCCGACCTTTAAAGTTCTAAACCAGGGGTAGGCAACCTAAGGCCCATGGGCTGGAAGCAGCCCAATGGCCTTCTCAATCCGGCCCGCAGACGGTCCGGGAATCAGCATGTTTTTACATAAGTAGAATGTGTCCTTTTATTAAACATGCATCTCTGGGTTATTTATGAGGTCTGCCTGGTGTTTTTACACGAGTAGAATGTGTGTGCTTTTATTTAAAATGCATCTCTGGGTTATTTGTGGGGCGTAGGAATTCGTTCATTTCCCCCCCCCTCAAAATATAGTCCAGCCCACCACACGGTCTGAGGGACGGTGGACCGGCCCATGGCTGAAAAAGGTTGCTGACCGCTGTTCTAAAGAGCCTCGGCCCAGTATACCTGAAGAAGCGTCTCCACCCCCATCGTTCAGCCCAGACACTGAGGTCCAGCTCTGAGGGTCTTCTGGCAGTTCCCTCCCAGTGAGAAGTGAGGTTACAGGAAACCAGGCAGAGGGCCTTCTCAGCAGTGGCACCCACATTGTGGAATGCCTTCCCTTCAGATGTCAAGGAAATAAACAACTATCTGACTTTTAGAAGACATCTGAAGGCAGCCCTGTTTAGGGAAGTTTTTAATGTTTGATGGTTGGGAGCTATCCAGAGTGGCTGGGGAGGCCCAGCCAGATGGGTGGGGTATAAACAATATACAGTGGTGCCTCGCTAGACGAATTTAATTCGTTCCACAGGTCTTTTCTTATAACGAAAAAATTCGTCTAGCGAATCCCATAGGAATGCATTGATTTTTTTTTGCCCATAGGAACGCATTAATTGAATTTCAATGCATTCCTATGGGAAACCGCAATTCGCTAGACGAAAACGAATTCGTCTAGCGAGGCAACCTCTGCTAGAAAAAACCTTTCGTTAAGCGAAAATTTCGTTAAGCAGGGCATTCATTAAGCGAGGCACCACTGTATTATTATTATTATTATTATTATTATTATTATTATTATTATTATTATTATACGTCTCTCCTAATTTTGCAGCGCTGTGCTCAAATCAAGGAATGTGAATGAGAACATTCTGAAATCAAGTGTGCATGTAAATGCCCATGTTAGTGAAAATAAATGTGCAAAGATGCTTTGCAAAATGCGTACGAGGCAAAATTGCATGCGAGGATGAGTGTATCAGGAGAAAATTGCACTAAAATGCTGTAGAATTTTCACGAGGACTTTAAAGAAGGGGGAAAGCATACTGAACTCTGGAAAAATGAGGAGCTGAAATTTCATCCATCCCTGGCTGAGTCTGCCCCTTGGGAACTATTCAGACGCCTGCTTCCTTGAGTTATACCGGGACAGAACTGCAGGATCGAAATGTAACAAATAAATAAGGGAAGTAGGAGAAGCCCAAAATAATATCGAAAAGCCCTGTACAGTGGTACCTCGGGTTAAGTACCTAATCCATTCCGGGATGCCGTTCGCACCCCAAAAAGTACTTAACCTGAACGATGCTTTAGCGCATGCGCAAAGTACCAATAGAGCGCTTCTGTGCACGTGCGGAAAACGCTTCTGCGCATGCGCACGTGGAGGAACGCGGAAGTAAACACTTCCGGGTCTGCCGCGTTCTTATCCTGAAAGTACGCAACCCACAGCGTACTCAACCCGAGATATGACTGTATTAATATCACCATTATCTTCATCAGTAATATTTATACACTTAATATGCAAAACTCCTAAGTGGTTTACATAAAAGACAGTAAGATAATTTTAAAGGGGGAAAGGAAAATGTGTACACAACATTTGGAACCCAGAACACACAGAAATACATCCGTGAAAACAGAGAGGCCATCCACAGAACATTCCGTTACGTATCAATAAATAATCAAACAGAATAATGGGATGAATCTCATGCAGCCCTCTAGAGCATTTGGTACAATGCCTTCTTGCAATCCCTACAACCATCATCTGAGGGAGGCCGGTATTATGATTATTTTCCCCATTTTGCAGACAGTGTAAGGAGCTAAGGCTGAGTGAAAGAGGCTTGTCGGAGGCCAAATGTCAAAGGCAAGAATTGAAGCGGGGCTGCTATCAAGCCTGGGCAGTATGCCAACACTCAGGCATTATGAAGGACATTATTATTATTATTATTATTATTATTATTATTATTATTATTATTATTATTACAATTCCAAAGCATGTTGTAGCTCTCTTTTAAATGATCTCCAATCCAATAGCACAAACGTCAAGAGACCAAGCCTACTAAACCATTTAATCATCTGTTTTGCCTGGCTGGTAAATCCCCACCTTAATTTTGATGTGATTTCACCTTTTCCACCAAGCAAATAATAGGAACTGGGAAGGGGGAGCTTGAACAGATTAATTAATCTTTCTTTTTTCCCCTCTTTCCCCCTTTTGGGATGTTTTTCTTATTTTACCCTTCTTCCTTGAGTTTCGGGCAAGAGTTAAGCAACTTGAGAGTTTACGTTCAAGTTAATTTTGCCGACAGAATTGACGCACAAAACCCGTGTACATGCCAACCTGATGCTTAGTAAATAAACAAATAAGTAAACAAATACCGGTAAGGAAGTCACCAACTTGAATGTCTTTAAAAGAGGATTTAGGCAAATTCGTGGAGGAGAGGGATATGGGTGGCTACCAGCCCTGATAGCTATTATTTGCCTCCCTGGTGAGAGGCAGCAATGCTTCTGAATTCCAGTTGCTGGCAACCACGAGAGGGGAGTGTGTTCTTGTTGGTGGCCATCTTGTGGGAGGGAGTTCCACGGTTTAACCATGTGCTGTGTGCAGAAATACTTTCATTTGTCCCTCATCTGCCACATTGCATCTGGCAGTGGAGGCAGAACACAACCAACGTGGCTAGTAGCTGTTGGTACCCTCCTTATCCTCCATGAATTTGCCTCATCCAAACGAGCGGCTCTCATCATAATCATGTGGGAGCGAGTTCCACAGTTTAATTCTGCAGAATCGCGTGAAGAAGGGCTTTTTATGGCCTGCCTTTACAGACCAAGACCCCCACCCACCCAGGCGAGGCCTTCTAATGCCCGAAACGATTGGTTTGCCAAGCAGGTAAGCACCTTTCCTCCCTGCTCGGGAAAGTCTTTTGATTCCTGTACATTCTCATCTCCAGCTTCCTTTTCATGTTTCCTCTTGGATTGTAAGCCTGCAGGCAGAGTCCTTTGTCTGCCTCACCTACTTTGTACAGTAGTGAGTGGTTTTAGGTGACGGATGAATAATCGACGTGAGCCCTGCAGACAAAAAGACCTTACACAGGGTGAGTTCGGATCACCAGTTACCCTTCAGGTCGGCAGATATCAGTTGCCAGAAACCACAGGAGGGGAGAGGGCTCTTGTGCTTGAATTCTGCTTTCTGCCACTGTTCAGCCCCTTTGAGAACAGGATGGTCGACTAGACGGGTCTTCCTCAGGTGTCCATCAATCTTGCTCCAGACCCCCCTCTGCTCCTAACTTCCTTACCTCTTCCGAGGCCTCTCTGCCTCCTCCCAAAAAGTTACTCCTGGCCCCCATTGGAAGCTGCCTTATGCCAAGGCACACCTTTGCTACCTCTAGCTCATGTCTGCCAACACTGACTGGCAGCATATCTCCGGGGTTTTAAGCAAGGGATAGTCCCTTTCCTACCTGCAGACCGGACTTGGGACCTTTGCAAAGCTAAATTCCTACCATTGACCGACAACCCTTCTCCTGACAGTAGAAGCCGTTCAAGACCCTTGGGTCCATTTAGCCCAGCATTGCCTGCACTGACTGGCAGCAGCGGTTCTCCAGGGTTTCGTATGAGGAACGTTCCTTGTCCTATCTGGAGATGGAACAGAGATCTCGCTCTAGCACTGAGCTACTGGTATGAAACTCCTTTTTTTAGGATTATAGACCAGGGGTCCCCAAACTACGGCCCCCGGGCTGGATGCGGCCCAATCGGCCTCCCAATCCGGCCCGCGACGACTCCCGTCGCCTGCTGCCGCCGCCCGCTCTTACGATGCACGCCGCGGCGACGATCTTAAAAATTGGCAAAAAATCGCCGAAAATCCTTTGTGCGCATGCGTATGGGCCTCTCCCGACCCAGAAGAGGTCATTTCCGATGCACTTCCGGGTCGGGGGAGGCCCATACGCATGCGCACAAGCGATTTTCGGCGATTTTTTCCCCGACCGTGTGCGTGTGCGCATGCGCACGGGCGCGCACTCCCCCGCCCTCCGGCCCGCTGCGCGCGCACTCCCCTGCCCTCCGGCCCGCTGCGCGGTAAGTCTGGGGACCCCTGTTATAGACCATATGGTTCTGAATAAAGAATTGCTTTGGAATAAAATGTTCTGGGATAGCTCAGTCGGTAGAGCACAGGGATCTCAATCTCAGGATTGTGGGTTTAAGCCCCACATTGGGTGGAAAGATTCCAGCATTTGCAGGGAGGTGAACCTGATGGCTCTTCTGGCCCATTCCAACTCTACAGTTCTATGAAAAGAAGCTGCCTTATGCAACTGGTAGCTCTAGCTCAATATTGTCTTCACTAACTGAGTCTGATTTCAAACAGGGCTCTTCCCCCCACCAGCTCTACCTGCAAATACCAGCGATTGAACCCAGGGCTCTGCAAGGAAAAGCAGGTGCTCTCCCACTGAGCTAGGAATGCACTTGATGAAAACAGGAAGATGCCTTCTACTGAGTCAGAAGACTGGATCATCCAGCTCAGAAGACTCAACAGTGGCTGGCAATGGCTCTCCAAAGGTTTCAGGCAGGGGTGCCTCCTAGCTCTTGCCGAAGATCCTGGGGAAAGGACCTGGTACTTTCTACATGTGTAAGGTGGTTGTGGCGTTTGCCCATTCTTTGGGGATGTGTTTGCATTGGGGGAGAGAAAGGGTTAATAGGTGGACCAATAAGAAAGCCGGGGGCGGAGCCTACCTCATTTTGAGGCTCAGCCCAGAGGTTTTGACAGTTAGTCCATAGCTGCCAAGTACCCCGTTTTCCCCGGGAAACCCCCGTTTTTACTTACCTTTCCCCGGTGGTCACCCGTATCACTTCGTCTCCCGTTTTTCTCCGTTATTTTCTCCTGCCGGTGGCCTTTTTTTTCTGATTTGCCCTTCTATGGGCACCAAGAATGGCCACCACCGGCTTCAAAAGTCGCATTTACGCATGTCCGGAAGTGCATAGACGTGACTTCCGGTGTCGGCAGCGGCCATTTTTGGTGCCCATAGATGGGCAGAGTGACACCGGAAGTTGCGTCGACGCACTTCCTGACATGCGTAGAAGTGACTTTCGAAGCCAGCGGTGGCCATTTTTTTGTGCCCATAGAAGGGCAAAGCGACACCGGAAGTTACGTCGACGCAACTTCCGGTGTCACACGGCTGCCGGTTGTTCTTTTGCGGGTGGGGGGGAGATAGAGATAGAGGAGTCCAGAATGAGTTAGAGACAGGGACAAGACTGAGAGGGAATAGAGTGACAGCGTTTCGAATATATTTTCAAACTTGTTTGTGTTTGAAATAAACTTTAATCTTCATTGTTAACTCTACCTGACTGAGACTCAATACTTCACTGGGGAACCCTGTTTTTTTTCCCACAAAATTGGTGGCAGCGGAAGTAGTGTCAATAGTCCGTGAAATGCTCCGTATGAATGCCACAGTGGAAAATCTGAAGTTGCCATGACCTCCATTCAAGGCTGGCTCGGTCATGCCCATAGAATGGAAGAGGGCAGGATCACCAAGGATGTGCTCTATGGGGGAACTGGCTTCAAGCAGCAGGACTGCTGGCAAACCAACTCGGCGTTACAAAGATGTCTGCAAACCTTAGGTGCCAACTCCCAGATTGAAAAATCCGGGATCGGCAGCAGCGCGGTACCGGAAGTCGTGCTGCGGACATTTTGGAACTGGGCAGAGCAGCACCGGAAGTCGCTTCTACGCATGCTCTGCCCATTTCCAAAATGACCGCAGCGCCAGAAATCGCTTCTGCGCATGTCCAGAGACTCCAGAAATGCACAGAAGGAACCTCCCCGGGCCGGTAAGAATCCGGGGGATTTACGGGGTTTTTAAAAATCTGGGCTGCCAGAGGGAAACGGCTGGGGAAACGGGGTTTTCCCAGGGAATACGGGAGACTTGGCAGCTATGCTGCAAACATGGCATGAAGGCTGGCAACATCAATCCCCGCCATGTGGGAATCCGTTGCAGACGACTGCAGTGCCTGGAGACGCAGGCAGTCAGGTCGAGCATCCACAGCAGTGACCAGAGAAGGAGCGCAGAGAGAAGAAACGCCGTGGCGCATCTGCAGCAGCACAAGCAGACACTTTTGTCTGCCCCAGCTGCAACAAAACATGTCTCTCCCATATCGGTCTCTACAGACACAGCAGGCATTGCAACCGTCCAGCGGTTTGACTTCACCCCCAAAGGCACACTTCTCCATTGTCTCCTGAGACTGACGGATGCCAACCCATGGAGCATTTGACAATGATGGAGCTGAAAGCAATTGTTGGGGAGTGGCATTTGGCTCCCCCACCCCACTCCGAGATAAAGGGCAAGATACAAGTTCTACGAATAAATGCTAGCTAACATACTTCTTTCTATGTCCAGGCAAGCCTCCACAGAAATGTAATTTTAAAAAACAACTACCACCAGTCTGCAAGACTCCAAAGCAGCGCAGCTGTAAACAATCAGAGATTAAAAGAACAAAGACAGAACGAATCCGTTCTAAGAAAATCTCATTAACATTAATCACTAGCATACAGACCAGTTCACAGGAGTTCATCCACGCTAAACCATTATGCCTGTATCTTAAGCCACTTTTTAATTACTGCTAGATACGACAAGTTTATTAAAAATGTTGCAAAACTGTAGCTCACAGAATCATAGAAGTGTAGAGCTGGAAGGGACCCCAAGGGTCATCTACTCCAACCCCCTGCAACGCAGGAATCTCAACTAAAGTATCCATGACAGGTGGCCATCCAACCGCTGCATAAAAACCTCCAAGGAAGGAGAGTCCACAACCTCCTGAGGGAGACCGTTCCACTGCCAAGCAGCTCTGACTGCCAGAAAGTTCTTCCTGATGTTTAGACAGAATCTCCTTTCTCGTTATTTGATGCCATTGATTTGAGTCCTATCCTCCAGAGCAGGAGAAAGCAAGCTTGCTCCAACTTCCATGTGGCAGCCCTTTAGATACTAGTAGATAGCTCTTCTATCTCCTCTCAGTCTCCTCTTTTCCAGGCTAAACATACCCAACTCCCTCAACTGTCACAAATGAATCCTGCCAATTTATCAATCTCCACTTCCCTTCTCAACATTTCATTCGGTATACGTGTTTTTAAAACGACTGATTTTATCTATAGTCACTTGATTGCATTATGTCTGCTGTTTGCTGCTGTTTTGAAAGTGCTTTTTCCTGCAGTTTTGAATGAATGCTTTTATGTAAACTGCTTAGAGGTTTTTTCTTTTTCTTTTTCATTAAGCAGAATATAAATCTTGCTAAATACAATAAGGACACAAGCATAAACCACTTAGGAACAGGAAAAGGAAAGGTTGAAATCGATTCAACAAGAATACAGGGCAATCAACTATACCAGGCATCCCCAAACTTCGGCCCTCCAGATATTTTGGACTACAATTCCCATCATCCCTGACCACTGGTCCTCTTAGCTAGGGATCATGGGAGTTGTAGGCCAAAACATCTGGAGGGCCGCAGTTTGGGGATGCCTGAACTATACAGTATGGCTGCATCTTACATAGGGGTTCAGATACATGAGTTCTGTGGATACATGAAAATCACGTACACCCAAATCTTTAGAACTGCCCCACATATAGAAGGTAATGAGGACAGTTTCCCTGATGCTCCTAGAAACAAGGCAAAGAGCTTAAAAGCTCTTTCTGCACTGGGAAACCCCAAATGGACATGGAGCAAAAAGATCTTTTAAGCTCTTTGCCTTGCTTGGATTGAACCCGAGCTACCTAAAGACAAAAAATAAAAATAAACAACCTGTTTATGAATGCTACAACTGCAGCCAGAATAATTCATGCTCAGAGATGGAAAGAAGACTCTATCCCAAACCAGAAGGAGTGGCAGATTAAATTAATGGACTATGCCGAAATGGCAAAACTTACTGGAACAGTAAGAAAAACAAGAAGAAAGAAACTTTATTAAAGGACAGGGAAAATTCGTGGAATATCTGAGACGTTTTTGTACACATATAATAAGTTCATTAGCAGCAATGACCTCAAACAAGCAGCTAAATGTAATGTTAAAGAAAAATTAGGGCGTATTTAATAATTGGAATAAGGTGGGAAATGCAGTGTTAAGAATTGAAAGCATAAGAAACCGCAAAAGGAGTGGGGTTGGGGAGTAAAAATATATATGCTTACTGGGAAATCGTTGGATTTGTATGTCTGTAAAAAATGTAAAACTGAAAAATAAAATTTATTTTAAAAAACGAATGCAAAACAAATGAACACAATGTGCAATAAAACAGTTCCCTGCAATCCAGTCAACTCTCTGCACCCAAAAAAATAAATAAATCTGCTGGAAAAGGAAAGTCTTCAGCTGGTATCCAACGCTAACCAAACTTGGTGCCAGTAAGTGGGACAGTGTACCTGACAAGGACACGGTGGCCTCACGAGGACATCACGTGAAAGACAGCCATTGTGTCTAGTAACCGCTGCATTAAAATTTTTTAAAGCACATGGGCAATGCTGGCTAAAAATCTCAGAAGTGAATCCTACCTGGGTTGAGCACCGCCGATCCATGCCACGTCAACAGTTGAGGTGGAGTGTTTGCTGCCAGTCTGGAACTCCGAATTCACGAGCCACTTGGGGTGCCTGGATCTGGTCGTGAGGAGATTCACCCCTTTCTTGGCCTTCACTCTGCCAAGCAGGAAGAGACAAGAGGAGAGCAACACCCGTTTCTGAAGGACCCTCAAGTTTGGCTCCTCCTCATGCGCCCTCGGGCAAGGCGCTTAAACCTTGCCAAATTTGTTTGAATGAACTGAAATGGCAAGCTCGGCCTTTACCAGAGGGGGGCAGCCATAACGGTGGGGTTAGAATCAGAATGGTGAAGTGGGGAGGGATCCCCAGAGGTCCTCTATCCCAACCCCCTTGCAGTGCCGGAATCACAGCTAAAGAATCCCTGACAGGTGGCCACCCAACCTCTATTTTAAAAAAAAAATCCAATGAAGGAGAGCCCCCCACCTTCTGAAATAGCCATTCCACAGTCGAACAGCTCTTACCCTCTTCCTAATCTTTAATCTCATTTCTTGCCATTTGAATCGTCGTTTGAGTCCTATCCTCTGAAGCAACAGAAAACAAGCAACTGGTATTCAGAAGCACTACTGCCTTGTGACCAGGAATAGCAGCCATGGATTGCCTTATCTTCCATGAATCTGTCCAATTCTTTTTTTAAAAAAATAAAATAGTTTTTATCAAAGTTTTTCTTGTGTTACAAAGCAAGCAAGCAAACAAACAAACAAACAAACAAAAACAAAAAACAAATAAACAAACAATCAGGGAAAAGGGTGTCTATCATCTCAAGTTTCAATTCACAGAGCCTTTTTCATATTTTTTCACATTTCACATTTTTCAAAGTGAGAGACACTTTTGTCGTAGACATCTTGCAGTTGGGGGAAAAGAGAGCAAGGAAGAGAGACAGGAGGGTGTTGTTCTTTCGGCCCTGTTGCATAATGTTAGCCAGGCATCCCCAAACTGCGACCCTCCAGATGTTTTGGCCTACAACTCCCATGATCCCTAGCTAACAGGGCCAGTGGTCGGGGAAGATGGGAATTGTAGTCCAAAACATCTGGAGGGCCGAAGTTTGGGGGTGCCTGGTGTTAGCGCAGGGGCTTGTGTGGACTTGGGCAGGTCCACTGTTTATATATAGATTTATTTATCGTTACTGCCATTGCAAGAGATTAGGGACCCACCGCTTGGTTGGTTGCATCCAGCTGATTGCAGTGGGGCTCGTTTGTTATATATGGGGGTCGGAGCAGGCAGGTTAGCCATACTGTGTCCAATCCTCTTCTGAAGTCATTTGAGTTGGGAGACCAACACTGCATCCTGTGGCAGTGAGTTCCATAGTTTCATTATGCTTCACATAATGGATTTCATTTCACCTGTCCTGTCTCAGCTTTTTCCCTTGCAGAACTCAGTGGGGCGGGGGGGGGGGAGGATAGGGGCCAAAGCGAGAATGAGTTGACTCCGGTTTCTAATGGCTCCAGCTCCCATTACTGGTTGGGCTACCTGACTTCTACCCACCAGCCCCAAAGAGCACCAGCCACCACCGGCTGGAATGTAGAACTAAAGGTAAAGGGACCCCTGACCATTAGGTCCAGTCATGACCGACTCTGGGGTTGAGCGCTCATCTCGCATTATTGGCTGAGGGAGCTGGTGTACAGCTTCCAGGTCATGTGGCCAGCATGACAAAGCCGCTTCTGGCAAACCAGAGCAGCACATGGAAACACCATTTACCTTCCCGCTGTAGCGGTCCCTATTTATCTACTTGCACTTTGACGTGCTTTCGAACTGCTAGGTGGGCAGGAGCTGGGACCGAGCAACGGGAGCTCACCCCATCACGGGGATTCAAACCGCCGACCTTCTGATCAGCAAGCCCTAGGCTCTGTGGTTTAACCCTGTACAGTAAATGTGAAAATGAACAGTCTCCTTTGGGAGGTTTTCAAGCAGAGTTTGGATGGCCATCTGTCATGGATGCTTTAGCTGAGATTTAGCAGGGGGTTGGACTAAATGACCCTTGAGGGGGTGCCTTCCAAACCTACAATTCTATGATGTATTTTGCCACCCACTTTTGGCCTCAGGCCCAGCCTACCAACAGCATGTGGCCCTCAAGGAGTTGCTCACAAGGGATTGTTGCGCTTGACCTGACAAGGCTTTCCCTTCCATGTTCCAATTGCTGCTGCAAAGCTAGCTAAATTCTGCCAATTCTAGAAGCTCCTATTGTCCTGTTTTTGATTCGCGAGGCAAGTCGTCATTTCATCTTCAGGGTGGGTGGCAGGGAATAAATAAATAATAAACGGAATGAATAGATGGAAAGAAAGGCAGAGGGCCCAACAGGGGCTCTGGATCCCTGGGAGCTGGAAAACCTTGCCGCTCGATTGTTGGATCCCAGGGAAAACATTCAACTCTGCAATGAGAACAATGATGAATAAAAATACGACCTATTTGCATCTATTTGCAATGCGGGTTGCTTTTTAGCGCAGGCCAGGCGCCGAGTGAATGATGCCGTTTCGCAAGAACCTTCCAGCTCCATAGTCCTACGATTCTGTGATTCGTGGGAGGTTTTCAAAACAGAGGATGGAAGGCCATCTGTAAGAGATTCTTTATCTCTGATTCTTGCATTGCAGGGGGTTGGTCTAGATGACCCTAGGTGTACTTTCCGACTCTACAATTCTACAAGCGTTTGCCAGCTTGGATAGCTCCCTGAGCCAACGAGCAAAAAAAAACAGAAGTGATGCGAACAGTTGATCCGAGGAGATGATGCAAAATGAAATAAATTATGCAAATGTCCCCCACTTTGCCTAATTGACATAAGGCGCCGAAATCAGCTGTTTCTGGCGCTGAACACAGATTTCCAGGGTGTGTAGAACGTGGCTGCTTTCTAACACCACCCGCCGTAAATCCATGAATATTGAGAGGGTCTCATTGAAATCCAGAAGGGTCGTTGCTGGGTCTCCAGATACAAACAAGATACAGAGGTGGATTTTAAAGTCACAGCTCAAGGGAGATAAGGAAAAAAATCAAGTCTCCAGGCAACTACGTAAGAAAGCTGCCTTACGTGGAGGCAGACCAGAGCTCCTGGGTAGATCATCTCCAGGCAAGGCTCTGGCAGAGACTCGCCTCTGAAACCCTCACGCTCTGCTGCCATTCAGTGCTGACAATATTGAGGTAGGGAACTAATGGCCAGATTCAGTATAAATATGTTCCTATTTAAATCAGTCTCTCCCCCCCACCCCGGACCAACGAGGACTGCAATCTTTCTTTACTCTTGGGAGAAGGACAACAGCTCAGGGTCAGAACATCTGACTTGCAAGCAAAAGGTTGCAGGTTCGATCCCCTAGGTTCTCCAAAGGTAGGGCTGAGAGAGACTCATGTGTGATGCCCAGGAAAGCCACTGGCAATCATTGTAGACAAAGCTGTGCTGGATGGGCCAACAGACTTGGAATGAAGAGGCTTGCTAATGGTATTCTAGGCTGCATCAGCAGAAGTTTCTGCTGCTCCAGAGAAGCGGACACGGAGCAATGGATTCAAACTACAAGAAAGAAGATTCCACCTCAACATAAGGAAGAACTTCCTGACAGTAAGAGCTGTTCGACAGTGGAACTTGCTGCCAAGGAGTGTGGTGGAGTCTCCTTCTTTGGAGGTCTTTAAGCGAAGGCTTGACAGCCATCTGTCAGGAATGCTTTGATGGTGTTTCCTGCTTGGCAGGGGGTTGGACTGGATGGCCCTTGTGGTCTCTTCCAACTCTATGATTCTATGATTCTAAGTATACTGTACTGCCCTGATCAAGGGGAGGTAATAGAACCACACTATTCAGCCTTGGTCAGACCCCATCTGGAATACTGTGTCCAATTCTGGGCACCACAATTTAAGAAGGATGTTGACAAGCTGGAACATGTGCAGAGGAGGGCAACCAAGATGATCAAGGGTCTGAAAACTAAGCCTTATGAGGAGCGCTTGAAGGAGCTGAGTATGTTTAGCCTGGAAAAGAGGAGACTGAGAGGAGATATGAGAGCCATCTTTGAATATCTAAAGGGCTCCACATGGAAGTTGGAGCAAGCTTGTTTTCTCCTGCTCTGGAGGAGAGGACTCAAATCAATGGCATCAAATAACAAGAAAGGAGATTCTGTCTAAACACCAGGAAGAACTTTCTGGCAGTCAGAGCTGTTTGACAATGGAACGGTCTCCCTCAGGAGGTTGTGGACTCTCCTTCCTTGGAGGTTTTTAAGCGGAGGTTGGATGGCCACCTGTCATGGATACTTTAGTTGAGATTCCTGCGTTGCAGGGGGTTGGACTAGATGACCCTTGGGGTCCCTTCCAGCTCAACACTTCTATGATTCTGTGAGCTACAGTTTTGGGGTGCCTTCCAACTCTACGATGCTACGATTCCTGATTCAACCCTTTATTCAGAACCATGAGGACTAGAACCTTGCTTTCAGAGACCTCCTTGGAAGCCAGCCTCCTGTGGGTTAAAGACGTTTCCCTCTCCCACCTTCGTGCATTACTGCCAATGAGTCCTAACCAAGCCACACTCCCACCTAGAGACGGATTTGGGCGCTGCACCAACCATCCCGCCCGACCCGCTGCCCAAGGCGCTGCTTACCTTAGGGTGAAGTGCTCGACCGTTGAGTTGTTCATCAGGTAAAGGACGATGCTCAGCACCTCCCCGGGCTTGAGGGGTTTCTCTGGGAGCTGAATGAAGACGTTGTCGTCTAGCCGCTGCTCCTGGAAGACTGGGGCGGGGGGCGGCTGCACCAGCCTCAGGCTGCCAATGCGGAGCAGCGGGTGCTGCGTGGGACCCTCCGCCCGGGCCCCTCCGCCCCCCCTCCGCCCGGGCCCCTCTCCCCCGCAGTCCCCCGCCCCGTCGGGCGCATGGAGGGTGTAGTACAGCTCCACCTGCTGGGCGTCTCCAGAAAGGTCCACCCCCTCCGGCGCTTTTCTCCGCCCCAGGGGCACGGCCGAGGGTCCGAACCAGGCCTGGGGCAGCTCAGCCTGGGCCAGGCAGGAGGCCAGGACCCCCCGCAGGCGGCAGGAGGCGCGCAGCTCGCGGGCCTCGCGGAAAGCGTGCAGCCTCACGCAGGGCAGCCGCTCGGTGGCGCCGAAGTCGTCCCAGTCCCTGCCGGCGACGTAGAAAAGAACCTGTGCCGTGGGCTGGGTGGCCGGCACCCGCGTCCGGACGATGAAGGCGCGCACCTTCCAGTTGACCGTCAGCCGCTCGGGGACCTCCAGGGTGCTGGAAGGCTGGAGGAGTTCTTTGGGCAAGGCCAGGCTGGCGCTAAAAGGCCCCAGGGAGACGTTCAGGACAGGCAACTCCTTGGTCTGGAAGACGACAAAGGGCTCCGAGCGCGTCAGGCTGGCGTTCCAGCCTGGAGGCCGCGTCTCCCGCAGGAAGAAGGCCAGTCGGGTGTTGGACAGGCGGTAGCTCACCGGGAGAGTGGCAGGAGCCGAGGGAGGCTGGGAGGTCTCTGGGGGCTCTGAGCTGGTGGGGAGGACCTTGGCGTGAGCTGGAGAAAAGGGGAGAGAGAGAGAGAGAGGGAGTCAAAGGAGCTCAGGCCGGTCACACTGCAGCGCACCTCCGGGACACTAGGGGGTGCCGCTGCAGTAACGATGGCTTTCCCAGAAATAGGGTTGTCTGCTTCATGAAATCTATATCCTACTTGGTTGCAAAAATGAAAAACCTCAATATAATTATCAGTAAGAAGAACAAGCCACAATAATTCAAGGCTTTCAAAAATTACTCCTGCGTTCTCTCCCCCACCCCCACCCCGTTATACTTTATTAAATGTTCCAACGTTCCAATACATAATAAAAAAATTTCATCTGTTTTGCTGACTTCCCACCCCATTTTCCATTGTGTTTCTTATTTCTCCTCCCTTCTATTTCTTATACCACAACAACAATACAACAATCTCTAATTCCTTCTGTTGTTCATTGTTCAAATCCTGAGTTCATCATACTATAGCATTTCTTTAAGTAATCCGAAAAGGCTCCCATTCTTCCACAAAACAATCGTCATGAGTTTCTCTTATTTTGGCTGCTAACTTTGCCAATTCCACATAGTCCATCACCTTACATATCCATAATCACTTGAAACATCTCTCCCCCCCCCAATCATATAACATTTCCCAAAATACCTTCACTTTCTTACAAGTCCAACACACATGGAAAAAAATACTCCTGTATTCTCCACCAGCTAACAGAGAGAACATTTGAAACAGGAGAGAGGACATCTCTGTGAAATCCTCACAGGCAGAAAGCAGGGATTCCCCATGGCAGTAAAAGTCCTTTCTTTCATGAGAACATTAAAAAGAGGCGGGTGGATCAGGCCCATGGCCCATCTAGTCCATTTATATTCAACATTTCCTCCAAGGAGCTCGAGGTGGTTCAGTTTTTTCCCTGACCCCATTTTATCTCCTCAACAACCTTGTGAGGTAGGTTAGGCCGAGGGACGGTGACTGGTCCCTAGTCACCCACGGAGCTTTATGCCCAAGTAGGGATTCGAACCCATGTCTCCCACTTCCGAGCACGGAACGCTAACCACTATACTACACTGCCTCTCTGTTTTAGGGGCAAACAAGTGCAGAGGTGCATACTTTTTCTTGCAACCAGGGCTTAATATGGAATGCATATGAAACTGGCATGTAAACCGAGATGCACTCGTATTGATCAGGAAAGGGATTTTCTGCGCTAAAAAACGTCAACCCAGCTGACCAAACAGGCGCCCTCCATGCTAGGAAAGCGGTTAAAGACAACGGAAAACGAAATAAGAGCGCATAGCCATTTCTTTTATCCTCCCTTTCTGTGTTGTTGCCAGCTCTGGTTCGCACCCTTTGGAACCGGGTACCAAAATATTATGACTCGTTTCTACGGATTGCGTCCCTTCCAAACGCTTCCGCCTGGGGTTAAGACACACTGACACCCCCCCCTCCTTGCCCCCTTTTCTGACACAAGCAACACCCCCCCCCTCTTCCATCCCCATCTCCCTGACAGACATTTTGGCTGTGAACCATAAATACTTTGTGGAGGCATCTCCGCTCTGCCAAGAGCGGCTGATTGAAGGACACAATCTGCATGCAATTAAGTGGGTTAATGAAGGTGATTGCTTATTAATAACTCTAACTCCGTCTCGCAGCTCGGGAGATCAGAGGGCAGCCGGGACGCACCCACTCCCGACTGCTGCTGTTCGAAGGTGCAATGCAGAGGTCCCGATGCGCTGGTCAAATGGCAGAACGCCTGCCAGTCCAAGGAAAGACCTGACCCGTCCCGTTGAAATACCGTAAGCTGCATTTTCAGGACATAACAAATAACAGCCGCTATGGTACTTGGGCAGGAACGGAGAACCGCAAGCCCAGGAGCAAAGAACCCCAACGTTAAAGAACCATTGGGAGAGAGATACCCCCTCCCCCCAATGCAGAACTGGCAAAATTAACAGCAAAATTAAGAGAATGTATTGATGAATGCTTTTTGGAAGAACGGGTGCCTTTTTCGGACCCCTTGAAGAAAGATTACAGTACGATGACCTCGCGAGCAGGATTTGAGCTACGAGCAACAGAAGTAATTAGATTATAATACTGCGGTTGTGCTTTAATAGATAGGAGACAGAGTGAAGCAGAAGGGGAGGAACAACTCCGTGGAAGACGGGGTGGAAAGTCGACAAAAAATTCAAGACTGAATGGAAAAGAAAAAGCAACCCTGTTAATGTTAATGGCTGGAATAATGTTTGGGACAAGAGTCCTTTCCGATCGTCCTCTGCGAGAACAAGGGGGGAAATGTGCCCCAAATAATGCACAGGTGGTGATCTACATCCTTCTTTGGTTAATAAATTTCACAAAAGAAGATAAAAAAGAGTCTGCTGGGTCCGGCCAACGGCCCATGCAGCCCAGCATCCTGTTCTCACAGTGGGCAACCAGATTCCCCTTATGGGGAGCCCACAATCAGGATTCGAACACAGGAATGCTCTCCCCTCCTGTGGTTTCCAGTAACTGTGGAGGCACGGCACAGCTTCCATACTGGCTTCTCCAACTCCATGAATTTGTCCAAGGGGGTGCCATCACTGCCTCCTGTGGGAGGGAGTTCCATAGGCTAACTACCCACCGAGTGAAGAAATACCTTTTCTTTTCTCCCTTCTGAATCTTCCAACATTCAGCTTCATTGGATGTCCACGAGTTTTATTGTTATGTTTCAGATCCACAGAGGTGGCTGTATGCGTATAAAGCCCCTCCTCTATCCAGGCCTGCTGCTCAGTCACTGCCAGCTCAGAAGATGGCTCCCTTCCCCCTCGGCTATTCAGATAGACTGCTTCTGAACATGGAGGTTCTACTTCACTAGCAAAGCTAATAGTCATGGACACACTTTGGGCAGAGCCGCATAGTACACTTAAAGCATGTTCATAATTTAATGCACAGGACTTGCCCACAAAACTCCTGGCACCTGCAGTTTCCCCCTCAAAGAGATATCACTCCCAGCACCTTTAACAAACTACAGCTAAACGGCAAGCTCACAAGTTACACTATCCGTTTAAAAACTGTATTGTTTACTGGTTTCTAAAAATTCCTGGGCAGTTCCGAGCACACCCCGCTAGCAATATACAAATGGTTTGTGCATTGCCCCGGGAAACCTTTCAGTTGAAGAGCAGAATCATTATCCTCATCTTTTAATCTGATGATGCTAAAGGTAAAGGTAAAGGGGCCCCTGACCATTAGGTCCAGTCGTGACCGACTCTGGGGTTGCGACGCTCATCTCGCTTTATTGGCCGAGGGAGCCGGTGTTCAGCTTCCGGGTCAGGTGGCCAGCATGACTAAGCCGCTTCTGGCGAACCAGAGCAGACCACGGAAACGTTGTTTACCTTCCCGCTGTAGCGGTTCCTATTTATCTACTTGCACTTTGACGTGCTTTCGAACTGCTAGGTTGGCAGGAGCTGGGACCGAGCAACGGGAGCTCACCCCGTCACGTGGATTTGAACCGCCGACCTTCTGATCGGCAAGCCCTAGGCTCAGTGATTTAACCCACAGTGCCACCCACGTCCCACTGATGATGGTAAAACTGTGCAAATTCAAGAGGACCCATTTTAATTCTGCTGGATCCAATTTTTACCTGGACGCTATGGAAAAAGCAAACTATTGTCGGGGTGTACTTTGCTTTCTATCTCTCTCTGTCTGAGGAATGTGACCGGGGGGGGGGAGGGCAGGGCAGGAGAAGCAACCTGTGTCAATCTCCCCAAATTTCAAATTTGTGCATGGACAGCCCCTCCCCAATAAAAAATGGTGCCCCCTGCTGGCTCTCTGCTGCAGTTTTTGGCACCAAGCAAAGACATGCTTAATTTTCTCAGGCCTTTTAATTCAATTTGTTCTCCTTTATCTTGGCTGGGATTGTATGGGGGTATTTTTTTTTTTTATGCTACTGCTATTGCTTTTTTTATTGCTTTTTTGTATGTTTTCAATTTGTTTTATTGTGCCCTGAAATTTTGCAAGCCATCCTGGGGATTTTATTGGACGGGGTATAAATCCCGAAAACAAAACAAGCAAACAAATAAATGAATCATTTTCTTTTCTCTTCATTCTCCTGTTACGCCACGCAAGCCAACATCATACAGGAATCAGAGATCAGGCGAGACGTCCCACCTATCGGCTTGCAATAGATGCCGCAACAATTAGGGTGTCACCCAAACCATGGCTGATGGACACAGATGAATTACATTCTTTGGGGGAAAGCAAGAGAAATGAATCCCTTTTTAATACATCGGCTGTTCTTGGTCTCCCTCTGTGAACTTTTCAAATCAGCAGTCGCCAATGCAGTGCCCGCGGGCAGCAGAGTGCACATCAGCACCTTGTATGGTGCCTGCAAAAATCTCAATAAATATCTCTTCAAAAATCCAGGGTGCAGGAGGGTCTATTTACTCTTCCTTCTTGGTACCCTAACCCCTCTCCTTATTTAATTCCCACAACAACCCGGTGAGGTAGGTTAAGCTGGCCCAAGGTCACCCAGTGAGCTTCTTGGGCCAAGTGAGGTTTGAATCCCTGGTCTCCCAGCTCCTAGTCCGACACTCTAACCACTTCACCAGGCTGCCTCATTGTAGACAAGGATGGGACACCCAGCCACTTCCTGAACAGAGGACAAGGGCAAAGAGCTGCTTCTCCCCGTGAGGAAGCACAGCAATGGCTGGTGCAGGTGTCTTTTCCCAATAAACTGGGGCATTCCCACACAACTTGGCGAGTCTCTCTCTTTTTATGCCCTTTTAGTAGCCATTTTGTATTACGCCCTACCTCAGGCAGCCATTTTGCATTATGCTCCACTCATATGGCAGCCATTTTGGAGGAAGTGCATTGGCAGCCATTGCTGCAAAGCAGATTTTCAACAATATTTCCCCCCTACATACGAGAATGTTCAGGCAGCTCTTATTGCCTATTACCGTCTTCACCAACCTAGTTCTGTCCAGAGGTCGTCCGACTTCAACTCCCATCAATCCTAGACCATGGCTGTTATCGGTGGGATTCTGAGTTCCCTACTGTTTTTTTTTTAAGCAGAAGGTAACACATGACCCATTTTACAACCTTGATGGCAGAAAGTGAGGAGGAATTAAAGAACCTTCTAATGAGGGTGAAAGAGGAGAGCGCAAAATATAGTCTTAAGCTCAACATCAAAAAAACCAAGATCATGGCCACTGGTCCCATCACCGCCTGGCAAACAGAAGGGGAAGAAATGGAGGCAGTGAGAGATTTTACTTTCTTGAGCTCCTTGATCACTGCAGATGGTGACAGCAGTCACGAAATTAAAAGACGCCTGCTTCTTGGGAGAAAAGCAATGACAAACCTAGACAGCATCTTAAAAAGCAGAGACATCACCTTGCCGACAAAGGTCCGTATAGTTAAAGCTATGGTTTTCCCAGTAGTGATGTATGGAAGTGAGAGCTGGACCATCAAGAAGGCTGATCGCCGAAGAATTGATGCTTTTGAATTAATGGTGCTGGAGGAGACTCTTGAGAGTCCCATGGACTGCAAGAAGATCAAACCTATCCATTCTGAAGGAAATCAGCCCTGAGTGCTCACTGGAAGGACAGATCGTGAAGCTGAGGCTCCAATACTTTGGCCACCTCATGAGAAGAGAAGACTCCCTGGAAAAGACCCTGATGTTGGGAAAGATGGAGGGCACAAGGAGAAGGGGACGACAGAGGACGAGATGCTTGGAACTGCGGGAGGCAGTGGAAGACTGGTCCATGGGGTCACGAAGAGTCGGACACGACTAAACGACTAAACAACAACAACTTTCTCTTTTTTTTCAAGCAGAAGGTAACACATGACCCATTTTACTCCACATAAAACTACAACCGTGCATCCCAATTTTGTGACACTCTGCACAGAAAGAGTGGGTGGGAAGAGCTGGCGGGTGGCCAAATTCTAAAACGTTCAGGCTGAGATACAGAGGTTTAAAGCCCAGCGGGGGTGTCTTTTCCACCCTGAGGGCCACATTTGCTTTTGGACAGCCTTCTGGGGGCCACGTGCTAGTAGTGGCCAGGGACAGAGGCAAAAGTAAGTGAAGCAACCCTTTGGAAGTCAGATCGATAATTCGGTCAATAGAGCATCCCAGGATGCTCTTAATCCCAGGAAATGTTCCTGCATGGCAAGGGGTTGGACTAGATGATCTTATGGTCCCTTCCAACTCCATGATGTGCATCCCTAGGGTTCTGGAATGATGGCAGAGAGAGGGAGCAAAATGTCTCACTGACTATCCAGGAGACAAGCTTGCTGGGCCTCTGTGGATCAACATGTGAGAAAGCAGGACTTCACCAGCTCCTTGCAGCAATGTCCACCCACTAGTTGCGGGTCATATCCTCCAGAGACACCCCCTTAAATAACATGAACTAAAGCAGAAATGGAGTGATCTTGCTGCTGCCTACCTCCCCTTCACAAGCAATCTGTGCACTGCCCCCACATGATCCAGAGCGCCCTGCAAAACTGCTTGCAATCTGTCTCGCAATTAGCATCTGGAAATGAAGGCACAGAGATTCCCGGCTTAGCCTGGTGTTAATAGGTAGACAGCTTTGCTGAGGGGGTGGGGGTGGGGGGAAAGCAGGTGCAAGAGTTAAATCCGCAGAGAGCTGCCTGCCAGCCAGCTACAGAGCAGTAGCTTTCAAAGCCCAGCGATTGCCCCCCTAAAGGAGGCCTGCTATGGGCTTGGGTAGAGGAAACAGAACAGAATTCTCCCATGGATCCTTACAGGAAAGATCCTACGAATTTCACAGAGACAAGACGGCTGTATCTCTCCATTTGGGTTAGAATCGCAGAATTAAAAGCCCCCCCCCCCCCGGTTTATCCAATCCAAGCCCCTGCAATGCAGGGACGGCCTCTCCAGAATCCCTGGCAGGTGGCCACCCAAACTCTGTTTCAAAACCATGCAGGTCAGTCGCAGCATCTCAGACTAACCTACCTCACAGGGTTGTTGTGAGGATGAAACGGGGAGGAAGAGACTGGTGTGTGTCACCTTGAGCTCCTTGGAGGGAAAGGTGGGGTACAAAGGCAATAAACAAAGATGTGGTACAGTCCATTCTGCCTCCCCAGGACTCTACCACCTCCTTCCAGCATGTTCTCACAACCCCCCACCCCAAACCACACTTCTTCTCTTCCTCCCCCAATCTTTCCCTTCTCCTCTGTGCAGTTTTATCTGACCCCTGCCAGCTCCGCTTTGCCTTCAGAGCCTGGCTGCAGCTCCTATCAATTTGTCTCAGCCTAATATCTCAGCGGAGAGCCGTAGCTAATGTCCAGATATTCTTGGCTCTTGTCGGAGCGACCGCAAAAGGCCTCCCCGTTGCCACCACACTCTCCGCAGCATACTGAAGCCAGGAGTTATTTTGCGTCGTGCAGAGCACCAGAGCTACGAAGCAGGCTAGAGATGGCTGGCGCCCTGCCCAGGATGTGTGGGAGAGGCCCAGGGTCTCTCTTTCTCTTTCTGCGCATGTGGCAAGAAGTTGTAATGAAAACGAGAGCTTGGTGGACACACAGTAAGCTCTGGGGGTAGACTAGGGGTGCACTGTTCATGTAGCCAACAATCAGAAGAACAGAATTTCTTGGAAGTACCGTATTTACTCATTTGCACCTTCTTTTGGCCAATTTAGGGTGCACATTAGATTTGATGACGCATTTACATTCGCCAGCAAATACTTTTTTGGTTTTAAGGTCTTGAAAAATTGAGGTGCGCATTAGATTCGAAGGCGCATTAAATTCGCGTAAATACGGTAATCGAATTATCGAGTGGGTTTGCGTAAATGGGGAGTTGCCTGTACTTACGTTATGTTGCACTTATGTGTTTTTTATGCTGTATTTATTTTTTATTTTATAAGCCACCTTGAGCATGGTTTGAACTGTGGAACGGCAGCATACAAATGAAACAACAACAACAACATTAACATTTATACCCCGCCCATCTGGCTGGGTTTCCTCAGCCACTCTGGGTGGCTTCCAGCACATATAAAAACATAATATGTATGTATGTATGTATGTATGTATGTATGTATGTATGTATGTATGTATGTGACTGGGAGCGGCCGCCAAGACCACATAACAACGGTCTTGAAAGACCTACATTGGCTCCCAGTATGTTTCCGAGCACAATTCAAAGTGTTGGTGCTGACCTTTAAAGCCCTAAACAGCCTCGGTCCAAAATACCTGAAGGAGCGTCTCCACCCCCATCATTCTGCCCGGACACTGAGGTCCAGAGCCGAGGGCCTTCTGGAGGTTCCCTCGCTGTGAGAAGCCATGTTACAGGGAACCAGGCAGAGGGCCTTCTCGGTAGTGGCACCCGCCCTGTGGAACGCCCTCCCACCAGATTTCAAAGAGAAAAACAACTACCAGATTTTTAGAAGACATCTGAAGGCAGCCCTGTTTAGGGAAGCTTTTAATGTTTAATAGATTATTGTATTTTTATATTCTATTGGAAGCCGCCCAGAGTGGCTGGGGAAACCCAGCCAGATGGCCGGGGTATAAATAAAAAAATATTATGTATGTATGTATGCAAACCCCCAGGACCAACTCTTATATCCCTGCCTGATCAATGAGCTCTTAAGGGGAGTCCCTGTTACTGGTCCCCCATAAGGCCTATAAGAACTGCTGTTGCTGCTGCTGCTACCAGCCAGGAGGACTCCCCTGCTCAGCGCCTGAAGGCCCCAGTCCTGCCACTCACCACCTGGCCCAGGGCGGGGCCTGATGGGCTTTATAAAGGACTGTTCCCGCCGCTGCTGCTGGGAAGAGAGGTCTCCATTTTATTTTGTTTTTTGTTTAAATTCCTGTTATTTTTTACCTATGTTATTTTAAACTGTATTAAGGATGTATTCTTAGTTTTAGTTTTAGATTTTGATTCATGTCTTAATTGTTTTCCATTCGGTTGTGTATTTTTTTGATGTGGTTTATGTATTGTTTGTGACTTTTGTAATTGTGCTATTGCTGTATTGTTTTGATATTCGATTGGAAGCTGCCCAGAGTGGCTGGGGAGACTCAGCCAGATGGGCGGGGTACAAATAAAAAATTATTATTATTATTATTATTATTATAACTCAGACCCACGGCTCAATTCCACCAGGAGCCACGCTGCATTGAGTACCGTGGCCCAAATTTTGGAGAACTCCCTTGCAATTGAGGTGAGGCAGGCCCCCTCCCTGTTAAACTTCCCCCACCTACTGAAGACTGTTTCACTCAAGAGAGTATTTTAATTTCACTTTGATTATACAGATATAACAGGTTCTTATTTTTTCCTGTGTGTTGTATCTTTGCAAACTGCTCAAACGCTCTTGTAGTTAAGCGGTATATATATATTGTTTTAATGGTAATAATAAATGTTCTGTATGTAAGCACCCAATAACACAAGCAAAACAAAAACACACAGCACCATATTAAGTCCTTTATGTTTCGTTTCTTATTTTTTGCTTTTATGTAGAGGCTGTTCTATATTTATGCATGCTTTCCATACATGCTTTTGAATTCTTATCAAACGGGCATATTTCAGGCAATGGATTTGATGGTGTTTACGCAAGAAGCTGCTAATGGCATTCCAATATTTAGATGATCTATGCACTTCAATGTTATTATTTTAGAAGATATATATAGCACTATAGCGAGATGTAATAATTATTTACACCCACTTTTCAAACTGGCCTGTTTATACCCATTTTTCAAATACTCGAAGCTTTCCTTCTTTTTGACTACTATAGTGGAACACCATAAAGCATGATGAAAGAAAGAGGGAAATAATTTTTAAAGGGTTTTAACACATAATCAATAGAAGCAGCCCATCCTCTCATAGGAACATAGCAAGGTGCCTTACACTGTTATTGGTTTGTCTAGCTCAGTATTGTCTACACTGACTGGCAGCAGCTCTCCAAGGTTTCAGGCAAGGGACAGTCCAAGCCCTACCTGGGATCTTCTGCTCTAACCAATGGTCACTACCACCGTTAACTGGTACTATGGGATATAGTATACTATGGGAGGAGCCAGCCAGGTGCAGAGGTCAGTTACCAACCTGGCATCCAGAGATCTCCACAGGGTCGCAACTGGACCCACACCAGTCGCAAAACACAGCTGGTGCCTGGGGAATTCCAAAAACTGTTGTTAAGGGCGGTTGTCTCCAGAATTTTGCCGTATACTAAGCTCCCCGTGGCAGCTATTTAATTCGATGTGATGCCGACCTGTGGCAGTCATTTTGTACTGACAAAATTGCCGGCCAATTTTGTCAGATGCCATGCCTACCCAGGGCAGCCATCTTGCGACTGGCAGCCACAGCTCTCCTCCTAAAACTCGAAGTGTGGCCCCTGGTTCAAAAGACGCTGTTTCTCAGCCCCGATCACTTTCTGTCAGGGCTGAATTTTAGACTGCAGGCTCCTCCGCGACGGGGATCCATGGTTGGAGTCGGGAATGGGATACCCCTTGTCCGAAATAGGCCTGAGCTTGCCTTGCATTAACATGTGTGATTGTGTGTGCCGGGCCTCTTGTGGCTCGGGGATCAAATCTCACCCACACCACACACACACACTGGGGCCGAATGCAGCCTTTCGGGGCCATCAGAAAAACCAGACTATGGTATCAAAGGTGAAATTCACGTTCGTTGTTCCGACTGCTTTTGCCTCTGACCCCGAAAGTATTACCCCCCAAAGGGAGAGAGTCCCTTGGGCTGGAAGGGGCGCCCCCACCCCCGAGGCAGAGGCAGAAATCCGGCGCCAGCCTTCCATCAATCCCGTGGAATACCCAGTAGCATGATAGCGTCTTTTCATTATTCCCGAGAGCCTGCTAGTAATTCAATTAAAAGCTTCAGAAGAAAGCAGCCCTCGACGCTACCTGTTTATATCGCAGCAAGCAGCCGGGAATTCTCAATAAACCATCTGAATACACTTGAAATTTATAGCTGTGATATACGGCTCCGGAGAAGAGATGGGAAAGCAACAATGGCAACTGGAAACTTTTGCTCGGATTTAGATAGATGAACTGGCCGGCATTTGTCAAGGCCATTTGTCCACCTGACCTAGTGATGTCTGCTCCCAAGGAGATGGCCACTGTGGTACCCTCCAAATGCGGTGGACTGCAACTCCCATCATGCACAGCCATTGCAGTGGATGATGGGAGTTGGAGTTCCAAAAAAAAAAAATCTATTTAAAATTTTATTGTATTTATATCCCACTTTTTTCTCTGAAAAACTCAAGGTGGCATACATAGTTTTTCCCCCCTCATTCAGTTCCCACAACAACCCTGTGAGGTAGGTTAGGCTGAGAGGCAGGGACTGTCCCAAGGTCACAACCAGTGAGCTTCCTAGCCAAGTGGGGATTCAAACCCCGGCCTACCAGGTCCCAGTCCAACCATTATGCCACACTAGCTCTATACGGAAGTCATCAAACAGGCTATCCCTGGTCTGCTGCTGTCCAGTCTCAGTAGGGAGGGGTGACTCTCTCTCAGAAAGATACACAAAGGGCATGGAGAAAGTGGACGGAGGGAAGTTTTTCTCACTAACGCTAGGACTCAGAGAGATCCAATAAAGCTGAGAGAATTGAGACAGGACTTATTCATGCATAGTTAAACTATGGAACTCCCTGCCATAGGAGGCAGTGATGCACCAGCTTAAAGGTAAAGGCAAAGGGACCCCTGACCATTAGGTCCAGTCATGAGTGACTCTGGGGTTGCAGTGCTCATCTCGCTTTACTGGCCGAGGGAGCCGGTGTACAGCTTCCAGGTCATGTGGCCAGCATGACAAAGCCGCTTCTGGCGAACCAGAGCAGCGCACGGAAATGCCGTTTACCTTCCCGCTGTAGCAGTACCTATTTATCTACTTGCACTTTGACGTGCTTTCGAACTGCTAGGCTGGCAGGAGCTGAGACCGAGCAACGGGAGCTCACCCCATCGTGGGGATTCGAACCACCGACCTTCTGATCAGCAAGCCCTAGGCTCTGTGGTTGAACCCACAGCGCCACCCGCGTCCCTTGAACAACTTTAAAAGGGGATTAGCAAATTCATGGAAGAAGAGGAGAAGCTATCATCGGCTACTACCCATGAGAGTTCTGCTGTACCTTCACAGTCAAAGGTTGTATGCTTATGGATACCAGTTTCTGGAAACCACGGGAGGGGAGAGGGCTGCTCTTATGCTCAGATCCTGCTTGCGGGCTTCCCACAGGCATCTGTGAGAACAGGATGCTGGACTCGATGGGCCATCGGCCTGATCCGGCAGGCTCTCCTCGCGTCCTTAGATGTTGGGAGCCTCTGGAGATACCAGGGACTGAACTTGGAACTTCTGTGGGCAACATGATGCTCTGCAGCCGAGCTGTGACAGCCCATTCACCGAGGCCACCGGATTGCGCCGGGTATATGAATTATTCATCTCCATTACGCCCAGACTCGGGGACGTTTTCCTCCGGCGCCCATGAGATTAAAGAGCCCTCCGCTATCTCTGATCTCCTCCCCGCGACAGAGAGAGAGAGAGAGAGAACGTCGCCTCCGCGTCCCTGCTAAGCTTTCCGTTCGATTAGCTGAATCAATGGAATCCCCTCGGTGGTTTGTAAGTAAAGGCGCAGGGCCTCCTCCGCAGGGTCGTGGGAATCCAAGAAAAGGAGAGAGAGAGAGACGCCTGCTGATCTTGCAGCTGCTGGAAAGCAGAACAGAAGTCAAAGCCGGTAGCTGTCTCTCCTCCTCTGTACCGGCTCATCTCCAGCCAAGCAGAGCCAGAGAACCAATTTGAGCCAGGGGGGGGGAGCAATAACTGGTCGAGGGTTCCCCCCCTCCCTGCCTGCATTTATATGGATGGATGGAGCCACTCCGGCTGAGTGTTTAAGGTTGAGCGATAAGCCCATTATGAGCAGGGCTAATGGCAGCGTGTGGGAAACCTTTGCGACATGGGCAAAGCGGTGTGATAATCAGATGCTCCACTCTGGCGCATGCCAAGGCCCATCCATCGCAGGGAGGCTGCCACACAGCCTCATCCCACCCCCTAAGTGAAGAGGACCCCCCCAAAACGTGTCAGCAACCCTCAGGCACTAGCCACAAGAAGGTCTGAGATGGGAGAAAGCAGCTCTGCCACATACACAGGGTTGAGAGCAGCTTGGAGGTCACCGATGGTCATTAAATTGGATGGCTTTAAATGAGGACTAGACAAAATCGCGGAGGGCTATTGATTGGACTAAATGGGCACGTGGTCTGAACCAGCAGGCTCTCCTTATGGTGTGTTCGCTGGGCGGAGCAGTGTTCGAAATTAGCCAGGCGCCAGGCACGTTTTGCGACTGGCGCAGGTCCAATTGCGACCACCTGGAGATCTCCGGATGCCAGGGTAGCAACTGGGAAAAGCAAGATGTCACTTAGAGAAGGATCTGAGATATTGCCATTGAAGCTTGAATGTGTTTTATTCTGGATCGCTTTATTTGACGTTTTATAATAACTAACAAAAATGGCGCCTAGACATTGCATTGTGGCAACCGTAACCCAGGTTTAAGGCGCCATTTGGTGATTAGATTATACAGCGGAACTTCGGCTTATGAACATCTCGGCTCCCGAACGTTTTGGAAGCCGAATGCCAAAAAACCCAGACGTGAATGCTTCCGTTTTCGAACACGCCTCAGAAGTCGAACGGATTCTGCAGTGCGTTTTTCCATTTTCACCATTCACTTTGCCGACTGCTCTTTGATTTTCGGTTTTCGAACGTTTCAGAAGTCAAACAGACTTATGTTCGAAAACAGAGGTCCCACTGTATATGAGTTTTTAAGACTGGTCCAGAGGTAGGCAGCTGAGATTGTGAAGGAAAAACCTTATTGGCCTCTTCTTACATCGTTTCATTAGTTTTATTACTGATCATACACTGCCCTGGGAGCCTAGGAATTATCTTAAGAAGTAAACTGGGCTCAGCTGGATTTTTGTCACTGTTGTAAAGTGGAACTCCTCAGGGGTCATAGAATCATAGAGGTGGAAGAGACCACAAGGGCCATCCATTCCAACCCCCTGCCAAGCAGGAAACACCATCAAAGCATTCCTGACAGATGGCTGTCAAGCCTCTGCTTAAAGACCTCCAAAGGAGGAGACTCTACCAGACTCCTTGGCAGCAAATTCCACTGTTGAACAGCTCTTACTGTCAGGAAGTTCTTCCTAATGTTTAGGTGGAATCAATAAGGTTTTTCTTCACCCAACCCCTCCCCACCTCCAAAGCCAATTCCAGCTGGGAAACTGCTGCTAAACATGTGAATACACACACACACACGAACACACACACCAGCTACTTGCTTCAGATGCTGCAGGTGAATCGGCCACTCGGAAAAATGTCCACCGCCATTATAGATAATTCATTTCCTTTCTGTGTCAAACCCACCCCCAAACCCTATCCAAAGCCACTCTGCGCAAAACCGTAAGCAACAGATGCACTCTCCGTAATTGGATAGCAAAATCGCAACGTAATACATTTCAAGCGTACATGCTCTGCATCCATTTATTCCTACTTGAACTCAATTCTTTGGAAGAAGCTGAGCTGGGTAACTGGGAGGCTTATTTGCCCACACTGCTGCCTTTCGAGATTTCCCGTCAGGCACGGCTTATGATGCATTTGCAAAACTGTCCGCCCAGCAAAGAGGACTGGAAACTTAATTCATGAGAAAGAAAGCCAAGATTCTTAGGTTGCTGGCCGTCACATGGAGTATCAAAGTCCACACATGCGCAGAACTCTAGAATGCGCAGCCATATGCTTTGGTTGCTTGTGAATGGAAAGGCGCTCTGCGCATCCTCAGAGGAAGATGGACCCTGCATCATTGCTTCAAATGCTTCAGAGTCCTGGTACCGAAAGGACGAATGCCATCTTCTAAGTGTGATTTCCTTTTGGAAATTCATTAATTGTATACCATTTCTTTCCCACCCACCCCTCAGATAAGTAAACAAATAAATCCCTGCAGGTGATCCACTTCCAACGATGCTCATATTGCAATTTAGGTGAAAATAGTTGGCAATTATAGAGATGCACAACCCACAAAGTCCTTCACACACTTGAGAAATGCTGCTAATCTGCTTGCCAATGTTCTTTTAAGACCCTTCAAAAGCTCTTGGAGAGAGAATCTCAAGATCAGCCTTTGATTTTGTTTCTTAGGGGAATGTCTGCTGAAATCCTATGCATTCAGCATAATGGGACTTGCTTCCAGGACACTGGGAAATGTAGTTCTCCCTGGGTACCCAAATACTCAGTAAGACATGGGCACCTTGGCATATACTTCTATATGTTTTTAAATATAAACTATACTTCTTTTGTTTTTAAATATTTTGCCCAGGGTGCCCAGGGCAGCTTACACAGCTCAGTAGTGAAAGGGACCCTGCCTTCCACCCCCATCCCCACCCCCCCGCTTCCATTCTAAAAGACACATCACACAAGGAAAAGGCAATGGGGAGGGAGGAGGAGAAAAACAGACTCAGGCACCCATTCTTAAAATCACAGCCCTTATGACAAACCCGCTGGGTTTTACGGTATTTCCCATGGTTCCCGGAACCTGAGGCCCTGTTGGTGCAACATTTGTGGATCCAGGGAAGGAAGCAGATTGAGAAGAAAGATCGCTTGATTCAAACATGAGCTTCTAGGGCAAATAATACTCAATTCAAAACGCAGCCCTAAACCTGGTATTCAGAAGCAAGTCATTTCATCATCATTCATTTGTTTATCTACTTCATAAGATTTGCATACTGCCTGATTCTTTAAAAAAAACTCAAAGCTGTTTTTGAAAAAAAAGTTAAACGAAAACATTATCAATAAGAAGAATTAAGAGCAAATTGAAACTTTCAAAAAGTTAAAGTAACAATAGACTAAAAACATAATTAAAACTCGCACCAACTTTCTAAGCATCTGGGTATTCTTGCCTAAACAAAAATGTTTTTAACAGGCACCGAAAAGAGTACAGTGAAGATGGCTGCCTGGTGTCAAGAGGCAGGGAGTTCCACAGAGCGAGTGCTGCCACACTTACAATGTAGCACCTGCAACAGGGCCAGTTTCTGCAAATTGAAGCAATTGGGTATATGGGGATAAGGCAATCTCACAGGTCACCTTCAAAAGGTGGAGAGGAGACAACATCCTGGGCTGACTCTGATTGGCTGATTCAGCTCCCCACCCCACCCCCATGGCCAATATGTCTACAAGCAACCAAGCAGATAGAGAAGAAGCTGTAGAAAGCAGAACGGGGGGGAGGGGTAGAGAGAGACTAATTCATTTGCATATTCATTTAGCCATTAATTTGAAGTTGGAGCCTGCCCTGACTTGAAAGCAAACGGTGGGGAACGATAGATGGAGAGGCGCCGATAACGTTATCTCGTTAAATTTCTACTCAAATCCAATTAAAATGGCTAAATGCATAACCGTTATGGAAAAACGTGGCCTCTCCGCTTAAGTGCATCTGCCTCTACCCCACCTCCTGCTCAAAGAGGATTCCTGGGCAATTCTTCAAAGGGAACCCTAAGTCAGGTGCTCTACCGCTGAGCTATGCTCCTTTCGCTAAAAAATAAATAAAGTTAAGACTCTAGTCCTCATGATTCTAAATGTCAGGATGGTTTAAACAGAAAGGTAAGAAGCTGCCTCGTGCAAAGTCAGACTATCGGACCACGTAGCTTAGTATTGTCTACACCAGGCATCCCCAAACTTCGGCCCTCCAGATGTTTTGGACTACAATTCCCATCTTCCCCAACCACTGGTCCTGTTAGCTAGGGATCATGGGAGTTGTAGGCCAAAACATCTGGAGGGCCGCAGTTTGGGGATGCCTGGTCTACACTGACTGCCAGCAGCTCCACCTGGAGATGCCACTGGGGGTTGAACCCGGGACCTTCTCCATGCAAATCAGCCACTCAGCCACTGGGCTATGGCCTTTCCTCCAAGCTCCGATGCACCACATGCTGCCATAAAGGCACAAGACCACTTGTATCCCAGGTCAGTTGGCAACGCTAGCTTTGAATTGTGCAGTAGCCTCCCCTGAAGAAAAAAAAACACAAGATGGCAACTGCAGACTTCGGCCCCCACCCCTCACGCAGGGCCACCTTCCCAGGAGCAGAGGGAGGCCAGGCAGGCCTGCAGTCTATTTACGATCCAGTCCATTACGCGGCTTGTGAATAAACATGGCTCATTGGCACCACTGTGAAGTCAGCATTTAAGGGAGCGCGAGGAAAATGGCCGCCCTGGGAGACGGCATAAATCAGGGGCGTTAATTGGAGGCCTCTGCATTTCTTCCTTCCGGTGGGATGCGATCGTGACTGATGGGAACTCGTGGATGGGAGGGCCCTTAGTTGCTTGCCAACTGTCACTGCCAATCTCTTCCCCCACCCAGCCACCACGACCCAGTCTCCCTCTAAGCAATGGGGTGCTGCAGAAGAGAGGCTAGGAAATTCTACGCCAAGGTATAAGGAACCTCGAAAGATGGAGGACTCTCCTCCCTTGGAGGTCTTTAAACAGAGCTGGGATGGCCCATCTGTCAGGGGTTCTTGGGCTGCAATTCCTACATCGCAGGGGGTTGGACTTGATGACCCTTGGGGATCCCTTCCAACTCTACAATTTCAGGCAAGGATCTTTCTTCCCCCAAATACTCCTTGGGGGTGTTGGGGTTGAACCTGCATGGAAAGAAGATGCTCTATCACTCAAGCTACGGCCCTTAAGGGGACCCAGGTGGCGCTGTGGTTAAACCACTGAGCCTAGGGCTTGCTGATCAGAAGGTCGGCGGTTCGAATCCCTGTGACGGGGTGAGCTCCCGTTGCTCTGTCCCAGCTCCTGCCAACCTAGCAGTTCGAAAGCACGTCAAAATGCAAGTAGATAAATAGGAACCGCTACAGCGGGAAGGTAAACGGCGTTTCCATGTGCTGCTCTGGTTTGCCAGAAGCGGCTTTGTCATGCTGGCCACATGACCTGGAAGCTATACGCCGGCTCCCTCGGCCAATAATGCGAGATGAGCGTGCAACCCCAGAGTCGGACCTAATGGTCAGGGGTTCCTTTACCTTTACGGCCCTTAAGACACAAGAAGCTGCCTTCTGCTGAATCAGAGCATTGGTCCAGCTACCAGCTATGCTCCCCCACACACACATCTCAAAAAATGATGCCCCCCCCCGAATACTGGAGGGGTTAGGTGCTGTCCCCATGCCTGGTTTGGTTCCACTGTATTTAAAGAAAGGCATGGTTTTTTAATTGTGTTTTTTTTAATGCAAATTTGTTAAAGAAAACAAAATTCAGGGTGGGGTGGTGAATCCCAGTTGAGGATGTGGTTAAAGAAATATGCTCTTGATGCAGCAGCGGCCGTATATGGTGTCCAGATCGAGGGAAGTACAGCTCGATTCTGCCTTAGTCAGACCCCCCACCTGGAATTCTGTCACCAGTTCTGGGCACCTCAGTTTGAGAAGGATATTGAACAGCTGGAAGGGAGCTACCAAGATGATCCAAGGACCTGGAAACCAAGCCTTAGGAGGAAAGGTTGAGGGAGGGAGTTGAGTATGTTTAGCCTGGAGAAGAGAAGATGCGGAGGGGACATGATCGCCATCATCAAATATCCGAAGGGCTGCCACATGGAGGATGGAGCCAGGTTGTTTTCTGCTGCTCCAGAGAGGAGGACCTGAACCAATGGATTCAAATGACCAGAAATGCCAGGAAGAACTTTTTGACAGAAAGAGCTGTTCGACAGTGGAACAGACTCCATCAGAAGGTGGTGGATTCTCTTCACTGGAGGTTTTTAAACGAAGGGTGGATGGTCCCCTGTCATGAATTCTTTAGCTGTGGTTCTTTTTTAAAAAGATAGATAGATGATAGATAGATAGATAGATAGATAGATAGATAGATAGATAGATAGATAGATGATAGATTTTTTTCACAAAAAAGAACCCTTTAGCTGAGATTCATAGATTTCGTAGGGTTGAACTAGATCAGGCATCCCCAAACTGCGGCCCTCCAGATGTTTTGGCCTACAACTCCCATGATCCCTAGCTAACAGGACCAGTGGTCAGGGATGATGGGAATTGTAGTCCAAAACATCTGGAGGGCCGAAGTTTGGGGGTGCCTGAACTAGATCACCCTTGGGTACCTTCCAACTCTACAATTCTTTGATTCTATTATTCTGCTCATTGACACACTCTTCATTACAGTCCAGCATTCAGGGCTGGGTCCTCTCCACAAAAATAGGTTTGGAAGACTAATAAGCATTGGGGAATCCTAACTCAAACAACAACAACAACAATAATAATAATTTATTATTTATACCCCACCCACATGGCTGGGTTTCCCCAGCCACTCTGGGCAGCTTCCAACAAAATATTAAAATACAATGGTCTGTTAAACATTAAAAGCTTCCCTAAACAGGGCTGCCTTCAGATGTATTCTAAAAGTCTACTAGTTGTTCTTCTCTTTGGCATCTGGTGAGAGGGCGTTCCACAGGGCGGGTGCCACTACGGAGAAAGCCCTCTGCCTGTTTCTTGTAACTTGGCTTCTCGCAGTGAGGGAACCACCAGAAGGCCCTCGGCACTGGACCTCAGTGTCCGGGCAGAATGATGGGGGTGGAGACGCTCCTTCAGGTATACTGAACCAAGGGCATTTAGGGCTTTAAAGGTCAGCACCAACACTTTGAACTGTGCTCGGAAACATACTGGGAGCCAATGTAGATCTTTCAAGACTGGTGTTATGTGGTCTCGGCGGCCGCTCCCAGTCACAAGTCTAGCTGCCGCATTCTGGATTAGTTGTAGTTTCCGGGTCACCTTCAAAGGTAGCCCCACACAGAGCGCATTGCAGTAATACAAGTGAGAGATAACTACAGCATGCACCACTCTGGTGAGACAGTCCAGAGTGGGTCTCAGCCTGCGTACCAGATGGAACTGATAGACAGCTGCCCTGGACACAGAATTGACCTGCACCTCTATGGACAGCTGTGAGTCCAAAATGACTCCCAGGCTGCGCACCTGGTCCTTCAGGGGCACAGGTACCCCATTCAGGACTAGGGAGTCCTCCACACCTGCCCGCCTCCTGTTTCCCCAAAACAGTACTTCCGTCTTGTCAGGATTCAACCCCAATCTGTTAGCTGCCGTCCAAAGTTAAACTCTCTTTATTCCACTCACAAATTCACTGAACATCTTCTTGGAAAATGCGCTTCTCCCCTTATTTTGAGAGCAGTGGCTTAATCCAAATCTATGTGGGGGGAAACTTAATCCAAATCTAGAAAAAACAAAATCCAAGGATCCAGGGTCTCACCCAAATGGGATGCCTTTCTCTCTCCCTTCTGCTGCTGTTCCTGATCTCATCCTGCACATCAGATGCTCCCAGATTCCCTGGCAACCAACACAGCAGGGGGGGGGGCTAGATTACGGATCTGGCCGAGATTAGTTGAGCAAAATCTGGATCACGGCACCAAACGGACTTGATTTCCTCTTAAGAAGAAAATGCATTTAAAGCGCCCCCGTAATCTCTCGCCCAAAAGAGGGCAGCTGGCCAGAGGGAGGGGTGGAAGGTGGAGGGAGAGCACAAAGGGGACACAATGCTAATCCTGAAGGGAAAGCTATCTAATCTTCCCACACAGGGCTATAGATGGTGCGCAGACAGAGGCTGAATGTCGGCATGTAATGGGATGTGCGACAGGAATCTTGTTTAGCCCTGTTTTGTTGCGATTTCCACCACAAACGGAGCAGGCTTTTGAGTTTAGGAGAGAGAAATTACGAATGGAAGAACCTAAGAAGAGCCTACAGGATCAGGCCAATAGCCCATCGAGTCCAGCATCCTTTTCCCCCCAGTGGCCAACCAGATGCAACAGGGGAACACGACAGACGTGCAAAAGATGCACAGCGTAGAGAAAGCAGGCAGGGATGTTTCCCCCCTCTCTCCCAACACTACAAATTGTGGACATCCAATAAAGCTGAATATTGGAAGGTAAACTGGCATCCATCTGTCTCAGGAGACAATGGAGGGGTGTGCCTCTGGGGTGAAGTCAAACTGTTGATCGGTTGCAGCGCCTGCTGTGGCTGCAGAGACCAATACAGGAGAGACATGTTTTGTTGCAGCTGGGGAAGATGAAGGCATCCAGTTGTGCTGCTGCGGATGCACCACAGCGTTTCTTCTCTCTGCGCTCCACCCAGCGGTCATTCCTCCTCTGGTCACTGCTATGGATGCACATCCTGACTGCCCGTCTCCAGGCACTGCGGTCGTCTGCAAGGGATTCCCACACAACAGAGTTGACGTTGTCAGCCTTCATGTCCCGTTTGCAGACATCTTTGTAATGCAGAGTTGGTCTGCCAACGGGCCGGGTGCCTGAAGCCAGCTCCCCGTAGAGCACCTCCTTGGGGAACCTGCCCTCTTCCGTTTTGCAGACATGACCGAGCCGGCGTAGAAGTTGCCGAGACAGGAGTGTGAAACATGCTGCTGATGTGGGCTTGGGAAGATCCAGGGCAGGCAGGCAAAATGAAGACCTCCTTCGTGCGATGCAATGCGATATTGTGGCCGTGGTGGCCACCAACTTGGGTGGCTTCAACAGATGCATTCACAAAGGATAACACTACCAACAGCTACCAGCCAACATGTCAGAGGCTGGAATGCTCCTGAATGCCAGTTGCTGGGAATTCCACTGGGGAGAGGGTTTCCTACAGGCATCTGGTTGGACAAGGTGAGAGCAGGATGCTGCCCTCCCCCATGGCCTGATCCAGCTGCAGTGCTCTTCTGATTTTCTTAAGGGACTCACTAGACCAGAGATTTTCAGCCTTTTTGAGTCCATGGCTCCCTTGACCAACTACATTCTTTCTGCAGGGCTCAGGAGCCCGGTTGTGTCACCCCTTTCCTGCAGAGCTGGCTGCCTCTCACCCTTTTTCAAACACCCTCCCTTGTGGAGGGCTCCCTCAGCCTCCTCTCCCCACCCCTTGGGAGTCCTCTGGGCAGCTGCTACTGCTATCACCCCTGGTCTCTGAGCTGCCCCCATGTCCCAAAGAGAGGTGCCTCCTCCCAGTGCCCCGCAGGGGACTGGGAAACACCCCTTGGCCAGCCCTAGAGGCGCCATTCGCCTGGGGACCTGGTAGCCAGGGCTACTGCAACAAACAGCTGGGCATCAGAGGAGGGGGAGAAGGAAAGAGGGAAAGAGGCCAGTGATGCCCACGGCACCCCTGGGCATCATTCAAGACACCCCAGGGTGCCACGGCACACTGGTTGAAAACCACTGCACTAGACCATTGGCCATGCTGGCTAGGGGTGGATGGGAATTGTCGCCCAAAGCATTTTGAATGCACCAAACTGGAAAAAGGCTTAGAATCATAGAATCGTAGAGTTGGAAGAGACCACAAGGGCCATCCAGTCCAACCCCCTGCCGAGCAGGAAACACCATCAAAGCATTCTTGACATATGCCTGTCAAGCCTCTGCTTAAAGACCTCCAAAGAAGGAGACTCCACCACACTCCTTGGCAGCAAATTCCACTGCCGAACAGCTCTTACTGTCAGGAAGTTCTTCCTAATGTTTAGGTGGAATCTTCTTTCTTGTAGCTTGAATCCATTGCTCCGTGTCCGCTTCTCTGGAGCAGCAGAAAACAGTCTTTCTCCCTCCTCCATATGACATCCTTTTATATATTTGAACATGGCTATCATATCACCCCTTAACCTTCTCTTCTCCAGGCTAAACATACCCACAGCTCCCTAAGCCGTTCCTCATAAGACATCGTTTCCAGGCCTTTGACCATTTTGGTTGCCCTCTTCTGGACACGTTCCAGCTTGTCAGTATCCTTCTTGAACTGTGGTGCCCAGAACTGGACACAGTACTCCAGGTGAGGTCTGACCAGAGCAGAATACAGTGGTACTATTACTTCCCTTGATCTAGATGCTATACTCCTATTGATGCAGCCCAGAATTGCATTGGCTTTTTTAGCTCCTGCATCACACTGCTGACTCATGCCAAGTTTGTGGTCTACCAAGACTCCTAGATCCTTTTCAAAGGATTGCTCAAAGGGGGAGATTAAGCCAGGCATCCCCAAACTTTGGCCCTCCAGATGTTTTGGACTACAATTCCCATCTTCCCCGACCACTGGTCCTGTTAGCTAGGGATCATGGGAGTTGTAGGCCAAAACATCTGGAGGGCCGCAGTTTGGGGATGCCTGGATTAAGCCATGAACATTTCAGCTCGCCACTTAGTTTTTTTATTTTTAAAAAATAAAAAATGAACTACCCAAAGGGTGATAAACTCAAACTGAGCAGGTATATCCTAGAAGCAGCTATTTCAGACTCCAGCTTCCATCAGCCCCATCAGCCAGCAGGACCAATGGTCAGAGACAGTGGGAGTTGTATTGAATGAATGGAGGGCAGCAGCTTGTGGGAAGCTGTAATAAAGCTTCTAGGGCAGGCATAGGCAACCCCGGCCCTCCAGATGTTTAGGGACTACAATTCCCACCATCCCTGACCACTGGTCCCGTTAGCTAGGGATCATGGGAGTTGTAGTCCCAAAACATCTGGAGGGCCAAGGTTGCCTATGCCTGTTCTAGGTTGAAGGGAAGCAGAGCACCGCCTTCCCAAGTCATATCTTACACAGGAAGCTGCCTTATACTGAGCCAGACCTTTGGTCCATCGGGCTCAGTATTGTCTACACTGGCTGGCAGCCGCACTCTGGGATTCAGGCAGGCAAGTCTCTTCCAACCCTACCTGGAGATTGAACCCAGGACCTTCTGCTTGCGAGATGGATGCTCTATCACGGAGCCACGAGTCAGTTAGGCGGGACTGCCCTCCTTTTGACAAACCTATCTGGACTGATATCCAGGACTCCTTTGGGGCTCAAGCCATAGGCTTGGTTCCTTCCCAGCACACAGCCTCCATGGCGGGCAGCCTTTTGCTGTGAACTGAGCCACCCTCCTTTCTGCTCGCCCCCTCCCCGTTCCAGCCTGCCCGCGTCCCACAATGCCAGCCTGCCCCAGAATGTACGCAATGTACCAGCTGCCTTCCAAACAGCTCTTTAAAGCCACTTGGCTGTCTGAGTGGCGGACACAGCAGACCCGGCCTGAATGCTAATGACAGCATAGCACTCCCAGGCACAGCAAGCCTGCCAGCTCCAAGCAACGGAGCCTCGTTGGCCGGGCCTCTTTCCTGCCTGCCATTCACATCTGGCTGTGGAATTGCTGTCCCCAACCCCTTGCGAGTGCTGTTCTCAGAGGAGGCACCCTCATTTGCTAGGGAGAGGCAGTCTATGGTTAGTGTCGGACCAGGACTTGGAATGGGGAAAGAGCTGAAAATTTCAAAAGATAACATCTTAAACCAGCAAACTTTTTCAGCAGGGGGCCAGTCCACTGTCCCTCAGACCTTGGGAGGGGGGCGGACTATATTGGGGGAGGGGGGATGAACGAATTCCTATGCCCCCCCAAATAACCCAGAGATGCATTGTAAATAAAAGGACACATTCTACTCATGTAAAAACACGCATGTAAAAACACCGGATTTAGAAGGTGATTGGGCCGGTTCCAGCCCCCGGGTCTTAGTTTGCCTACCCACGTCTTAAATCATATACCCAACACTGGTATCGCTCTACGTAAAGAGATTCTCTTTGCCCTCACATCTGCAAAAATATTGATAATTTATACATTGGAAGGGCAAAAAATACACCCCCCAAAAAAATTGATCACGGACAGATGACAACTCTTGCAACCCATGAACAGATAGCCTTCAGACGAAGATGATGCATGGACAAATTTAATGATGTTTGGAATGTATTTGTCGAAAGCAGGTGACACATGGATTGACATATACTTGAGGGAAACAATAGGTTTATCCATCTACATACTGGTACAGGTGATACTCGGAAAATTAGAATACAGTGGTACCTCGACTTCCAAAAGCCTCGACTTCCAAAGTCCGCTAACCCGGAAGTATTTTCGCCCCGCGCGTGTTCTGCGCATGCGCAGAAGCGGCGCATGTGGTCTGTGCATGCGCAAAGCGCACAATCTCGACTTCCGAAGAGTGCCGCGGAACGGATCGCCTTCGGAAGTCGAGGTACCCCTGTATTGTCGAAAAGTGCATTTACTTCAGTAATGCAACTTAAAAGGTGAAACCAATACATGAGATAGATGCATGACATGCAAAGCAAGATATGTCAAGCCTTTATTTGTTGTAATTGTAATTATTTGTCGTTAGGCGGGTCAATTATAAATGGAATGCAATTAATGAAATGTAATAGCGTTGTTTATTTTTGTATTATTGTGTATTTGTATTATTTGTTTTATTACTGTGGAATTTCCAAAAGAAAGCATTTGTAAAAATTAAAAGAAAAATAAAAAATAATAAGTTGCATTACTGAAATAAATGCACTTTTCGACGATATTCTAATTTTCCGAGTTTCACCTGTATATATTTTATGGTTATTTTGTTGTTGCTGTTTTCCTCTGCTTTTTAGGGGTTTTTTATATATTCTATCTCCCCGTCCCCTTTTCTATTCTTTCTTTAATTTACTTTAATAATCTCAATAAAATTATAAATAAAACATAAAAAGACCAGAAACTAGTCGTATTTGACAATATTTTGGTGGGTGCTTGGAATGCACCTGTCCGTTCAGAAACGCTGCCCACAATCTGAACCAACTTCGTTGGCTGTCAGCATCGTCACCCCATAGCCAAGCCTGATTGGCTAGAGAGCCCAGCCCAGTGTCACCAATCAGCTGCGACTCATGCACTGCAGGAGGGTTGGACTAGATGACCCCTGGGATCCCTTCCAACACTTCAGTTTTATGATTGCAGAAATGACTCCCACCCACCACCCCCTGGGCAAACCTCCAACTTTGCCACCTGCAAACGAAGTGGAAAATTTGTTTTGGGTTAGGGTTTTTTGGAGGGTTAGAGGGCTGGGGAGCCCCATATAGGACGAGAAGGGCCGCCGCTCAGGCGCAAAGCGCCTGGTTTGATCCTTGACTTGACAACATCTCCAGGTAGCCTCCAAACTCGCAGTCCATTCCAGATGTTCAGTCTTGGGTGCTGCAACCATCCCCCTCCCTCCCACCTTCCTCATTCGAACACTCTCAGGAAGAGGGGATTAAAAAAACATCAGCGTTCCGACAGACTGAATTCCCACCAGCACCTCAGAGAGCTGACCCCTTCTCCACCGCACCTGCCAGCCAGTCCCCCAGCCAGCCAGCCCTCTCCATTACACCCCGCAGGAAATCCGCTTAGCTCGCTTACCCCCATATGATCGGCATCGGATGATCCGATTACAGGCGCTAATGCCTTGAAAGCACCCCCTGCCTCCCCCAGCAGATATTTCCTATCGTAACACCCACCCACACCCACCCCCCAGCATTTGACAATACCACACAGGGTATTTGAGCTAGTTTAAGGGCACCCTCCAGGTGTCACTGAACTACAACGCCCATCAACTCTAACCACTGGACATGCTGGCTGGGGCGGATGGGGGAGTCCAGCAACATCTGGAGGTGACGGCATTGGCCATGCCTGCACTTGCCAAACTAACACATATCTTGGGGTCGCTGTGGCCCGCTAATCCAATGAGGGGTGTTTTATAAGGCTTCATGACAGCATATTTGACCCTCTTATTTTCATTTTGTTTTCGCAGCGGCCTAATTCACCACCATATGTGGTGTTTTAAAGGTCGTTTTGCTTTTTTGCTTCCTTCCTTCCTTCCTTCCCTACCTCCTTCCTTCCTTCCTTCCTTTTTGTCCATCCCACCTTTTCCTTCAAGGAGCTCAAGGTGGAATGGGAATGGCTCTCCCCACTCCTCCTTTAATCCCCACAACAGGGGTCAGTAACCTTTTTCAGCCATGGGCCGCTCCACCGTCCCTCAGACCATGTGGTGGGCCAGACTATATTGGGGGATGAATGAATTCCTATGCCCCACAAATAACCAAGAGATGCATTTTAACTAAAAGAACACATTCTACTCCTGTAAAAACACCAGGCAGGCTCCACAAATAACCCAGAGGTGCATTTTAAATAAAAGGACACATTCTACTCATGTAAAAACACGCTGATTCCTGGACCGTCTGCGAGCCAGATTTAGAAGGTGACTGGGCCGGATCCGGCCCCTGGGCCTTAAGTTTGCCTACTCATGTTCTAACCATCACACCACACTGGCTCTCTGTGGGCTAATCTAATCAAGTCTATCCTGCATTTCTCTTCTATGCTCCCACGCCAAGCTTTCTGGGCAAGTACAGAAGCTGAGGATAAAACGGGATCTCACCCCTGGGCCCTACTGCCAGCCAACAGGACACTCCAAAGAGAGAGCATGCAAGACTGGGGAGTTATCTTGAGAGACATCCAAATTGCTGCAAGTTAGAACTGCCATGCCAAATAGGGTGGCAATATCTTCAGAACCATCCAAATTCCTGCAGGCTGAGCCCATCACACCAAATTTGGTGATGTTCTGCCAAATGGGGGCAGTGATACCTTCAAAAGTGTCCAGATTTTGCGCAGCCAAAAATCGGGTAAAGCCATGTAAAAGTCACATTTTTTGGTCTGTCGTTTTGATTCAAAATCGTGCCTGGCATTCAAACATCAACAAAGACCACCGCCTTCACACGAGGAACCCCCATGCCAAGTTTGGCAACCGTAAGAGGCAGCTGAACCGATGCTGAAAAGCAGGTGACGTCACACCAAAGCTGCATTTCGGGCACCCATCTTGATTCAAAATGGCACCTGGAGTCCAAGCAGCAATGAAGAGCCCTTGGGAACCCTCTTGCCAAGTTTGGCAATATCTCAAGAGGCGTCTGAACGTGTAGAGAACAAACAAATGAATGGACAAAGTATATAGCAGATTCATTCATTCTGATTTGTTTGCAGGGAAGCAAAACGATGTTGCGGAGAAGTGAGATGATGTTGCATCAAGACAAGGGTCTACCCCAAACCTACAAGTGCATTTACCTATCACTTTTCCTTATTGCAAGAAATATTTGGGGGGGACTGAGTTGTTGTTTTTTTACACAAGACCTCCCAATAAACTATCATTGCAATACCTGAACTTGCTGGTAGGTGGTTGAATCATAGAATCGTAGAGTTGGAAGAGACCACAAGGGCCATCCAGTCCAACCCCCTGCCAAGCAGGAAACACCATCAAAGCATTCTTGACATATGCCTGTCAAGCCTCTGCTTAAAGACCTCCAAAGAAGGAGACTCCCCCACACTCCTTGGTAGCAGATTCCACTGCCGAACAGCTCTTACTGTCAGGAAGTTCTTCCTAATGTTTAGGTGGAATCTTCTTTCTTGTAGTTTGAATCCATTGCTCCGTGTCCGCTTCTCTGGAGCAGCAGAAAACAACCTTTCTCCCTCCTCGTACCCCAAAACAGTTACAATCTGGAACAGGCAAAGGGAGCGGAATCAGGGGACTTTGTGGTCCGAAACAGAGTAGGTCTGGGGCTCAGACCCTCCCCCCCTTTCCACCCTGGAGACTATCCTTTCTTAGATGGTCTGGGGGGGCAGGAGAAATTCTAAGGAGAGGAAAAATAAGACACACACACACACACAGAGAGAGAGAGAGAGAGAGAGAGAGAGAGAGAGAGAGAGAGAGAGAGAGAGAGAGAGAGAGAGAGAGAGAGCAGACACTAGACAAACAGATGAGACAAGATGGCATCCTTTTGATCCCTCTCAGGGGGGATAATGTCCCCCTCCTCAAATTCAGTGGGGATAGAGAATCCTTGCAGGGGAAAACATCTGGGTGAGGGATAAAACTTTAGCTCTTGATTATGGTGGTCTTATAATGGGGGTTGGGGGCTTAAATCCCCAGGTCCTCATGGCCTTAATCAACTTCCTACTGGGAGGGAGTGTTTAAGGGGAGAAAACAGGGGTTTGTGGGGCAGGGAAGATGTAGGTTGGCTCTAGTTAAGCAAGATGTGGTCCTCAAAGGGGATACTGTAGAGTAGGAAAAGGTTCAAGAAAATGGCAAGCCAAATTATCCAGGGGAGAGAGTGATTCCCCAAGTGAGAAAGGATGCGGTATTTCAGGCTTCCTGGTTTAGCGAAGGAGAGTAAGAGGGGGCATGATCCTCACGAATGGATTGTGTCACAGCACCAGAACTCATGGGCATCCCTTGAAGCTGACTGGTGGAAGATGCGATTGGAGGAAAGAGCGGAGCCAAACTATGGAACTCCCCGCCACGGGAGGCAGTAACGGCTTCCATCTTGGATGGCTTTAAAAGAAGACTGGGCGAATTCACGGTAAAGAGGGTTATCAATGGCTACTAGCCAGGATAGCTATACTCTACCTCCACAGTTGGAGGCAGCAATCCTTTGGAATACCAGTTTTTGGCTCGGAGTCTCCCACAGGTATCTGGGGCAATAGCCTGATTCAGCAGGCTCCTCTTATGTCAATAGCAGAATGCTGGGCTTGATGGGCCATTGGCCTGATCCAGCACTCACTTCTTACATTCCTGTGTTGTGAACCTGTGGAGCACACAGCTCTCTCGCATGGTCCGAGGATGGTCTGTTGGTGGTCTGATGAGGACCAGGGCAATAAATGGAGAAGGAAGGCCAAGGGGGTGAGAAGGGATAGGAAGCCTAATGTTTGCACATTTTACTCATTCATTCATTCATTCATTCCGTTATTCATAGCAGTATTTATATACCACCCTCCCACAAAAGATCAGTGCAATGTACATCAGCATCGAAACATTTAAAAGCAATACAAAGCTGAGACTGAGAGGAGATAGGATAGCCACCTTCAAATATCTCAAGGGCTGTCACATGGAAGGTGGAGCAAGCTTGTTTTCTCCTGCTCTGGAGGGGAGGACTTGAACCAATGGCTTACAAGAAAGGAGATTCCGCCAAAACATCGGGAAGAACTTTCTAGCAGTAAGAGCTGTTTGATAGTGGAACTGTGTCCCTTGGGGGGTTGTGGACTCTCCTTCTTTGGAGGTTTTTAAGCAGAGGTTGGAGGGCCATGTGTCACGAATGCTTTAGCCTGGCAGGGGGTGGACTGGATGACCCTCAGGGCACCCTCCCAATTCTACCATTCTATATTACAAGCATGGCCCAGTAGCAACCATTTCACAAGGAAATTCAAACTGGGTGGGTTCGGGGAGGAATCTGCGTCAGCCAAATGCATCCCCGTGTTAACTTTGAGTCTCCCAGACAGCATTCACCTCCTTTCTGCACTCGAGGAACGGAGAGGGACGCCTGCCCCATATATCTTAGTCCGCAGCTGGAAAGAACATCTGCTCCCCTAATGCAGCTCCCAGACTATTGCCTGGCGGGTGGGGGAAAATCCACAGGATCATTCCCTGGCAATCCCCGTGAATCAGATTGGAGCAATAATCCCCTTGTTGACGCAGCCCAAATCATTAATCCTCACCCCTCCAGGCTCTCCCACTGGGTGGGAAACGTCAGCCCCGGAGTCTGGGAAACAATGGGAATTCTACAGTCCCCAAGGAAGAGGGATTGGCTGGTAAACCACTCTGGGCACAAGGCCACCCTAGTGAACAGAACTCTCCCGGCTTGTGATTCCCAGTAAAGGTAAAGGTAAAAGGACCCCAGACCATTAGGTCCAGTCGTGACCAACTCTGGGGTTGCGACGCTCATCTCGCATTATTGGCCGAGGGAGCCGGCGTACAGCTTCCAGGTCATATGGCCAGCATGACAAAGCCGCTTCTGGCGAACCAGAGCAGCACACGGAAACATCATTTACCTTCTCGCAGGAGCGGTACCTATTTATCTACTTGCACTTTGACGTGTTTTCGAACTGCTGCGTTGGCAGGAGCTGGAACCGAGCAACGGGAGCTCACCCCTTCGCAGGGATTCGAACCACCGACCTTCTGATCGGCAAGCCCTAGGCTCTGTGGTTTAACCCACAGCGCCACCCACGTCCCGTGATTCCCAGTAACCAGTGGCCAATAGCCTTTGATAGCCTTGCCCTAGAAGTCAAGGCCAAATAAAATTTCCTGATGAGCTTTCTGCATGCAAGGGGTTTGTCATAGTCAAAGATGCCTCCTAAATCCTTCCACACAGGTAGAGCTGGTATCAATGTTGTATGCTGCAGCAGAACGGGTTTGCATTGTATTCTTGGGGGATGTGGTTGCCTTAGGCCAGGGCCAGGGAATTATCAAGACTCAGGGAGCCAAGGCATTGGCTGGCTGGTTGGTTTTTACATTTAGAGCGCAAGGAGCTGAAAGTGGCATACAGAGTTCTCCTCCCTCTCCATTTTATCCTCATGACAACCCTGCAAACTAGGTCAGGCTGAGAGGCAGTGACTGGCCCACGGTCACCGCGCCCCCCATCACGGGAAAGCGGCCCCCAGATTTTCTACCAACAAGGGATTGCGGCCCTCATGCTGGAACAAGCCATTGCGCTAGAAAGAAAGAGCGAAGTGAAATACAGCTAGAATATGTTCCATGATGCACCTTAACAGTACCGAGCCACCACCGCAGGGAGGGAATAAGTTATGTGCCTTTAAAAAGTTTTATTTGCCTTTTTATACCCTGGCACCGTTCTAGCGGCGCAGAAGTAACCAAGGACAATTTCCTGGAGTTTTATTAAGAGGCTTAAATCAGGGACTTCCCAGCGTTCCGAACCAACACCCGGCTTTACGGCACACAGGTTTACAGCCTGTGTGACTTTATCCGCGTATGGCTCCAGTTAGGAAAAAAGAAGGGTCTCTCAGGTCCTTTCCTGGGGGGGGGGGGTCAGCAGCAGAGGAACACGCCCAAGTCTTGAACAGAGATGAGCTGATTAAGAGCCGGAGTTTCCGACCGCCAGTAAGAGCTGTTCGACAGTGAATCAGACTCCTTCAGAAGGTGGTAGACTCTCCTTCCTCTGAGGTTTTTCAGCAGATGTTAAGCGGACCAATGTGTCAGGGATTCTTAAGTTGCGCTGCAGGGGGTTGATGAACACCTTCCAACTCTTCAGTTCTATGATAAATCTCACCGCCACACTGGGCTGCAGCTGGTCACGGGAGGAGATTCAGTTTGCGATAAAAAAGGCAAACCAACTTAATCTCCACTTTCCCAAACGAAACGTGGGCATCCTTTGAAAGCCACCCTCCCCCGAATTTTGCAATGCGATTCTCCAGCCCAGTAATGTGTAAAAAATTGGATATTGCAGGGAACAGTGTGCATGGAAATGCATATATCAATGAAAGTGGCAAACCAAAATGCATTATTTCAGAGAACATTGCTTTGCAAAAAAAGTGTACATCAGGAAAGATGCCATACAAACAGTTTACCTGCCTTAGTCTTAGGACCTTCAGCACCATTACAAGAACCACATTATACCTGTTCCTTGTTTAAACCAAGCCTACTCAAATATTTAGAAATTTGATGCACTGTCTGATCTACTTTTAGTCTACTGCTTTTTTAACTTTTCAACTGTCCTAAATTTTGGGTTGATCATTTTTATTATTGATTTATATTCTTTTGTAAACCACCTTTTTAAAAAAATCTTCTTCTTCTTCTTTGGCGATCACTCATAGCCGAGTAAGATTGTCTTCCATAAACACAGTTTTAACAATGGGTCCGTAAGTGACTGTGGAGGCCAATTCTGGATCCACACATCCTTCCACAGTGGGGACATTGGTTTCTAGGCGGGAGATGATCACGGTGTGGATTTGCCAAGTGTGCCTTCCTCTTAGCACGTTTCTCCCTTGCGTATATTCTTTTGTTAACCACCTTTTTAAAATAATAAAGGTAAAGGTAAAAGTACCCCTGACCGTTAGGTCCAGTCGCGGATGACTCTGGGGTTGCAGCGCTCTATCGGCCGAGGGAGCCAGTGTTTGTCCACAGACAGCCTCCGGGTCATGTGGCCAGCATGACTAAGCTGCTTCTGGCAAACCAGAGCAGCGCACAGAAACTCCGTTTACCTTCCCTCCGGAGTGGTACCTATTTATCTACTTGACGTGCTTTCAAACTGCTAGGTTGGCAGGAGCTGGGACCAGACAACGGGAGCTCACCCAGTTGCGGGGATTCGAACCGCCAACCTTCTGATCGGCAAGCCCTAGGCTCAGAGGTTTAGACCACAGCGCCAATAAAGCAGTGTATAAATGTGATGAAATAATAAATGAATGAATAAAAGTGGGCAGAGCAGCAAATGTAACCTTAACCTCTGCACTGCGCACACACAAATGCCCTCGCACACCCTTCTCTGTCTTATATCCAGACAATCAAGAGGCATGGATGGCTCAGTGAGTAGAGCATGAGACGCTTTAATCTCAGGGTTGTGGGTTCGAGCCCCACGTTGGGCAAAAGATTCCTGCAGTGCAGGGGGTTGGACTGGATGGCCCTTGGAGTCCTTTTCGAAGTCTACAATTCTATGATCAGAGTTCGATGACAAATCCGACCCAGGCAAAGGCAGTTTGCAAGGAGTTTGCAGAGCGAAGGCTATGCCTCACTATGAAGAACTTTTGGCTCAGATGTGCTCCTACCTGAAATCCACAGCAAAGCTCATCCGCTCAATTGTGTTCATCACAATATGCCTAAATTGCCTTTCCTCCAATACATTCCAGGGCAGTGCACACACAGTGAACATTAAAACAAAAACAAAAAATTATACAAGATTCCAGTATAATCAAAGCACATTCTTCATGTCCAAGAGGCATCATTTTTTTTTCAAATAAAATAAAAAAAGACCTAAAAGCAGACGAAGGCAGCACAAGCCTTTCAAATGACTGGGATGATGATGATAAGCAGACTCTGTGCGGGAAAGGGCAGAAGTTCATTGGCGCAGCATCTGCTTTGTAAAGGGAGCAACCTTTCCGAAGTGCGCGAATCGGCGGCAAAATGGCAAATGCAATGTAAACAAGTGTAATGTGGCCAAAAAAGAGTCTTCCTTTCACAAATGCACTCCCGGAGCCTGAACTGGCAGGGATGGACCGGGTACAAGACCCCACCCTGGGAGTCTTAGTGGATAGCTCAGAAACAAGATGCTGACCCAGTGTGGAAAAGGCAAAACCCATGCTAGGAGTTGTTAGAAAAGTAATTGAAAATAAAACTGCTGATATGCAGAATGCCGTTCTACCAATCTATGGTGCAACCACATTTGGAATATGGTGTAGAGTTCTGGGTGCCTCTCCTCTAAAAGGATATTATACACTTAGAGAAGGTTCAGAAAAGGGAAACAAAAATGATGGAGAGGGTAGAGGGCCTCTCCTACAAGGAAGGGTTGCAGCGTTTGGGATTTTCAGTTGAGAGAAAAGCCAAGCAAGTGGTGATACGGTAGAAGCTTATAAAGGTATGCCTGGCGTCGAGAAAGTAGGAAGAGAAAAGCTTTCTTCCTTCTCTCTCATAATGCTAGAACTCCTTCACATCCAATGAAGCCGAGCGACGGAAGATTCAAGACAGATAAAAAGAAAGGACTTATTCATGACAGCCATGTCACGGATGCTTTGATGGTGTTTCCTGCTTGGCAGGGGGTTGGACTGGATGGCCCTTGTGGTCTCTTCCAACTCTATGATTCTATGATTCACGCAGGGCAGAGCTGTGGAACTCCCTGCCACAGGAGGCAGCGATGGCCACCAACTTCCAGAGCTTTAAAAGATGATTAGACAAATCCATGGAGTATAAGGCTATCAATGACCACCAGCCAAAATAGCTATGTTCTGCCTCCATGAATATCAATTGCTATAAGCCGCAGGAGGGGAGAGGGCTCTTGTGCTCAGCTCCTTCTTACAGATTTCCCCCAGGCCTCTGGTTGGCTGCTGTGAGAACAGGATGCCAGACTATACAGGCTATGGGCATAAACTGAATTTCTGAATGCACAGGGTAGGGAATGGTTAGGCTTCCGTTCATTATCCCCGCCCCCCTGAAAAAGAGAGAAGAGATTGTGCCTATTTAAAGCTCCAGTGGGCATGAGTTCCAAAGGTCACCACGGAACAAGCTCTGCTTTTCTCAGGAAAGCTGGACGTACTACTGGGGGCTTGCTCATACTGGAGAAGGCCACCCCAGAGGTTCCCAGGTTGCAGACCAGCCTTCCCCAGCCTCCCAGAGGTTGCTTAACACCAATTCCCATTGGGAATGTTAAAAACTCAAGAGATATAAGCTAAGCGCCAAATGGTTCTTTAAACCAAGCTTACAGTCGCCAGAACAGAATGTCTAGTTGCCATTTGAGGGTCTTATTTTTTCAAATGATGGGACTGACTGTAATTGATTCTGGCTAGTTCAGATGACAATCTTGAGCTCAGTTAAGAGTTATGAGAACTTAGAAAAGTCACTCAATCCAGGGACAGTCAACATATCTTCTTCTTTGGCGATCACTTGTAGCAGAGTAAGGTGGTCTTCCATAAACACGGTTTTAACAGTGAGTCCATAGGTTAATTCTGGACCCACACGTCCTTCCACAGTGGGGACATTGGTTCCTGGGCGGGAGTTGATCACGCTGTGGATTTGCCAAGCGTGCCTTCCTCTTAGCACATTTCTCCCTTGCGTGAACATATATATTGCCCTATTCTTGCCTGGAGTTTTCTTGGCAGGGATACTGGAATGGCTTGCCAGTTCCTTCTCCAGGTGGATCACGTTTAGCCAAAACTCTCCACTATGACCTGTCCATCTTGGGTGGCCCTGCATGGCATAGCTCATAGCTTCTCTGAGTTATTCAAGCCCCTTCGCCACAACAAGGCATTGATCCATGAAAAAGACCCTGGAAAAGACCCTGATGTTGGGAAAGATTGAGGGCACTAGGAGAAGGGGACGACAGAGGACGAGATGGTTGGACAGTGTTCTCAAAGCTACGAACATGAGTTTGACCAAACTGCGGGAGGCAGTGCAAGACAGGAGTGCCTGGCGTGCTCTGGTCCATGGGGTCACGAAGAGTCGGACACGACTAAACAACAACAACAACAACAACAACAACAACAACATTCTTGCCTTTTTCTTAACGGTGACTGATCCAGCTCAGGCTGCACAGAAAAAGCAACTTGGTTCCAGAAATTCATTCCAATTGTGCAGATAAAATATAATTGATGTAATTCAACAGGACGGGACATGAGTGTGTGAAAGGAGTCCAGATTCAATGACTCCCACATGGTGGAGATCAGTTGCCATCCCAGCAGCCAGGAATCTTCACTTGGTCGCAAAATGAGCCTGGCGCCTGGATAATTTCGAACACTGCACCTCCAATGATGACGGTGGATATGGGGAAGGGCTGTGGCTCAGTGCGAAGAGCACCTGCCTTGCAACATCTGGAATGCACAAAGAACATTTGGCATGTCACAGCATCCAAGCTAAAGATGGCTCTGCCAAAAAAGTATTTGGATAAGGTAGGCTTCGAGACGCCTATTGGAAGGTCCTCAAAGGGTCTGAATTGACCTTTTGTGGGTCTAAAGTCTGCAGGTTATGAAATGGGATATAGGCCTCATTGTTTTCTCCACGCACCCCTTGACTTAAGAGCATTAAGTGTCTGGGGAGATTTCTGAGATAAAAACTTTGCTGCCTATAAATTCCCAGGGCTGTGAAGGAGAAATGGAACTGGCACACTGGCAAGGCAACCCCTGCTGATGGATGGCTTCAATTTCTTCTTTCCTCCAAAGTAAATGTGCTTGATGGATCTGTCCCGGGTCCCGCCAAGACACTTTGCTGTGATAAGTATTGTTTTCTCTGCACTGCTATGCCGGTCGCTCACAGACAACCTTCAAGTGATGCTTTTATCAGCTTGTCAACATCGAAGCCGCTCACCTGTCGATTTCTGCTTCCCTCTCCCAAGGTTCCCCCCCTCCCCCCAAAAATATAAAAGCCACCAATCTCAAAACAGGCTGTTATTTTTCCTTTACCTGAAAAATACTGGGGGACAGATCCCATCCCTATTAGCACAGCCTTCTAACATCTCATCTCTAACGCAACAATTTCCTGTCTATCACTCCTCCTACCACCAGAAAATTGGAATGGAGGGGGGGGATCAGCCTTCTTTGCTGACAAGGGCATTGTACAAAACCTCAGCAAGACAACTGTAAAGGCCACTACCCAGCCTCCCCAAAACTCTGCCAAGCCTGTCACTTTTCGGCTGTGCAAAAAATAATAATCAGTGGTACTTCGTTTTGTGAATTTGGAAAAGAAAATGCCAAAGGGATTTTTCTTTTACAAGTGTATGGCAGGAAAAATCACAACCGTGTTAGAGTCCTGCTGGATTAGCCCTATGGCCCATCTAGTCCAGGGTCCTGTTATCAGAATCACCAAAAAGGTGCCCCAAAGGGAAACAGACAAGCAAGACTAGAGGGCAACACAGCTCGCTCGCTCTCTCTCTCTCTCTCTCTCTCTCTCTCTCTCTCTCTCTCTCTCTCTCAAAAATAACTTCTATTCAAAGGCTGACCACCTCTAATATTGGAGGTGGCACACAGGCTCATGGCTTGTAGCCATTGTTCGCCTTCTCCTGCTCAACGAATCTGTCTGTTCCCTTTCAAAGTCACCGGTGGATCTTGTGGGGTTGGACTGGATGACCTTTGGGTGACCTCCCGCTCAACCAATTCTACAAAGTACATGTGCAACTTCCAAGAGCACCCCAAAAAAAGATGTGGGAGAACACAGCCGCCCTTCCCCCCCACAGGGATCCCCCTTTTCTGTGCTCCCCACCCTCAGATGATAATTACAACGGGCTTTCCCTACCTAGCAGGTTTGTGGTTGGAAGGGCTTCGCTTCCCAGAGAAACCGGCATGTGTGACAGCGCCAATCAATTCCCCCAGGCTTCCTCTTTGATGCCTGGCTCCTGCCACATCAAATCCAGAGAGCTGCCTGTGCTGAGAGTGTGACGTCTCGTCAAGCGCCAACCTGCGCTTGATTCATGCTAATTGTACCATGTGGGAAGAAGGACTCCTTTGGTTCACCCACCGCCAATCAATGTTGTTCGTTCTGCTGCTGGAGCAGGGAAAGAAAAGGCTAAGGAGTCAATTCTACACAAATCCAGAGTGGAGACCCTAAAACGGTTGGGTGGGGTCTTATACGCCTCCTTCTGGCAACTCCCACAGCCAGGATGGTGCCAAATGTATTGCTCTGCTTTCATTTGGACCACATCAATGAGGCCAAAAGGGAGATCTTGTTGTCTGGGCAGCACAGGACCTCCATATACACTGCCCAGTCTTGCACCCTGGAAAAGAGGCACGCTCCATTATCTCTCGAGACAGATGAATGCCAACAACTGTTGCAGAGACCTTCCACCTGCCTCTTGGCTTCACATCATTCACTCTTTGATGAACCTCACTTAGAATCGTAGTTAGAAGGGACCCTGAGGGTCATCAAGCCCAACCCCCGGCAATGCAGGAATCTTTTGCCCGACATGGGGCTTGAACCCTGAGGTTAAGGAGTCTGTGCTTTACTGACCGAGCTATCCCAGCATAGGTCTCTTTCCTGCCGTTGCCCTGAGGACGTGAAGCTGAATGTTTAAAAGATTCAGGGCAGAGGAAAACAAACTACCTCCAGTCACACACCATGTATTTAAACTGTGGAACTGCCTGCCACAGGAGGCACAGATGGTCGTCAACTTGGATAGCTTTAAAAGAGGATTTGATAAAGTCATGGAGGAGGAAGAAGGCTGTCAAAGGCTACTAGCCAGGATGATGATGATGATGATGACGAAGATCACTCTGGGCAGCTTCCAACAGAGAAATAAAATAAAATAATCGATTAAACATTAAAAGCCTCCCTAAACAGGGCTGCCTTCAGATGTCTTCTAAAAATCTAGTAGCTGTTTTTCTCTTTGGCATCTGGTGGCAGGGTGTTCCACAGGCCGGGTGCAACCACCGAGAAGGCCCTCTGCCTGGATCCCTGCAACTTGGCTTCTTGCAACGAGGGAACCGCCAGAAGGCCCTCAGTACTGGACCTCAGTGTCCGGGCAGAACGATGGGGGTGGAGAAGCTCATTCAGGTATACTGGACCGAGGCCATTTAGGGCTTTAAAGGCCAGCACCAACAGTTTGAATTGTGCTCGGAAATGTATGGCTATGCTCTGCCTCCATGTATAGAGGCAGCAAAGCTTCTGAATGCTATTTGCTGTAAGCCATACGATGAGATGGTGCTGCTCTCGTTATTCATTACTGTTGTTCATATTATTACTTCTGAAGATGTGTGTTTGGGCCACAGAGAGTAGAGGATGCTGGACCAGGTAGCCCTCTGGCCTGAACCAGCAGGGGTGCTCTCATCTCCCTCTCCTCCCCCAGGCAAGTCCAGCCTCCCCCCCCCCCAGCCAGCCCTGCAAAGCCTGAGCTCCAGCAGGCAATAAGAGAGTCCCAGGAGCTGGGGCTCTAAATCAGCCGGGAGCCAGCTGTTTGCAGGTGACGGATAATAAAGTAACTCCCTCCTGATGCACACAACGTGGCACGCTCCCTCTCTCTCTCTCTGCGGCCCCTTCCTGATGAATTTATTGGGGATTTTCATCATCGTGTCAGCTCCAGTAATTGCTTTACAGACAACTTTCCCAAGCTGGGCCAGCTGTTGCCTGGGGGAGGAAGAAGAGGGAGAGGGAGGGAGGCCACTGTCCTTCAGGAATCACTGCAGGGTCTCAGGCAGAGGTCCCCAAACCAGCACCCACAGGCCTCATGGCTCCTGACTTTCATTTTTTGAGGGGGAGGGAAATCCTCTAGCTCTCCTAGAAAGAACGGGTAAGGGGGAAATCGTCAAAGCTCAGAGATTCCTCTCTACCCTCTTGAACCCCTTTAACTCAAGAATGTTGCTCCTTGACGCACCCAAGGTTGTCTCCAGCTAGGTGTTACAGGGCTTAAACCAACTGGCGTTAACGGACCCAAGTATTTATGTATTTAGTTCATCAAATCCGTACTCCATTTGATTGTAAAAAGAAAAAAAGAAAAAACAACAGCAACAACTTCAGAGCAGTTTACAAAGAGAATTAAATAATAAGTTTATCTGCAAAAAAACAGTCAGGACAGCTTCTTAAAATCCGTAATGAGCTAGAAAGAAATTAAAACACTAAAAGATTGCTTTCTAGCAGACGCAGAACAGGTATTTTGTGGCAGTGTCAGTTCCGCAGACCGAAGTGGTAGAGTGGGCTTATGTAAGGTTCATTAATGTCAACAGGTCTACTCTGAGTAAGACTAAGGCTGAGTGCAACTCACTGTTCCAGCAGTTGACCCAATCAACCTGGGATGTGGAATCTCAGGCCTGCAGGCAAAACTTTGTTGGCCCTCCAAGCCTCTCAATTTGGTCCTCGGTAGTCAGTCCGGGCCACACCCATCCTCAGGCCACAGGCCCTCTGAACACCCCTACTCTGCATTTTCCATGCGTACTTTTGACTATCTGGAAATATCCTTGAAGTGTGATAAACGCCTCTTGCTAACCTGGGTGGAGAAAGATGTCTGTGAGTGGCAGGGTCTTAAGACCCCTGACTTTTTCTCTTAGGTTCCACCTGCCTGCTATAAGCCCTGAGCCTTATGGGGATAAATAGTGGTAAATATCACTAAACTATTATTCGTTGTCCAGACTTAATGTTACTGATTTTTTTTATGCTATATACAATCTTGGCAGCTCAAATAGCAATTGCAGCTCTAGTGGAAAGCAGCCCAAAATCTTACACTGGGTGCTTGGTTCCACTCACTCTGGAATATAGCTGTAATGGAGAAAATTGCACACCATTTGAGATTTTGACAAGGACCGGAAACCTCCAGACACATTTTATATGATTTTGCATTCCTTGGTGACATATACAGCGAAACCATCATTCTCAAGACAGTCCTCATCACCAGCCTGGAAAATCTGGAACTGGACTTGATGATCTGGTAACTTTGATGGCCTTTTACTTGGTTATTTTGATCCATGTGCAACTGTGCTCAGTCTACATGGCTATTTTACGGCATTGTTTTTCGTCTTTTAATTTGCATCTGTTGTTAATAACTGTTCTCTCTGTTTTAGATGCATTACAAAATGAATTTAAAAAATAATAATAATAACAAAGGGGGTTGTTGCCTTTTGGCCAACACCCCCAAAGATTTACACACACAAACATTTTTACACCAGGCTGTGGGCTGGTCCTGCAGTTGCCAGAGAGAGAGATTCCATCTCACTTCGGCTGCCGGTAAATGATTTAATTCCTCGGGTAGAGGAAGCAGCTGAAGTGGAATTGAGGGATGGTGCTGCCTTGCTAACAGATATTAAGTGCACCCTTGTCTACCCCTTGAGTGAAGCAATGTTCTATGAAATCAAAGAATCGCTGCATCGAAATGTTAACAATCTCTTGTGGCAAAAGGAGGAAGACGTCCTCTCTCATCCTCCCCCCCCCCACCAATCGCAGGCTTTCCGTCTTGTCAAAAAATAAAATACGTCTCATGTCTCATAGGCTGCCCACATCTTTCATACAGAAATAATTTGCTTCCTTTCCCCCGTCTTTTTGTGGTTCGTAATCAAGGAATAACTTTGCATTTTTCACGGGCGGGAATAGCAGTGTTTCCTTTGCTGGGTTCTTGGATCCAAGAGACAGCTTCATCAGTGATCGCCCGAGGGCTGCGGCAAAGTCGAGGCCCAGATCCATGAGGAAGATCAGGCTTCTGTTTCTCATCGCACCCTCCCGACCTCAGGCTCTTGACCCCAGAGTCCAGTGGTGATCAGCGGGCCAAGCCAAAGGCTACAGGGTCAAAAATCCAGATTCAATTGCAGACTCTAAGGCTGGTGAAGAGGGGGCCATTGGATCTGAGGCAGGATCCCACAAAGCCAGATCCCACAGCACAGGATCCCATGGAAAGAGAGCCATGATGCTCCCACACATTTGACCCTGGACTTTAGGAAATGAATGCCACCCACATTGCCCTGCAATACAGCAATGAGGAGTGCACATAGGAACAAAGCAAGCTCCATAATGAGTCAGCCCAGAATTGTCTACACTGAACAACAGCGCTCTGGGGTCTGAGCAGTGTTAGAAACACGGATATATAATCTAACCCAGGCATCCCCAAACTTCGGCCCTCCAGATGTTTTGGACTACAATTCCCATCTTCCCCGACCACTGGTCCTGTTAGCTAGGGATCATGGGAGTTGTAGGCCAAAACATCTGGAGGGCCGCAGTTTGGGGGTGCCTGGTCTAACCGCCAAATGGCACCTTAAATCTAGGTTACAGCCACCACAACGGAACGTTTCAGCACTGTGTTTTGTTTTTTGCTTTGCGATGGAATTTGTTGTGGTGGTGGTTATTAATTTCATAGGATCATAGAGTTGGAAGAGACCACAAGGGCCATCCAGTCCGACCCCCTGCCAAGCAGGAAACGCCATCAAAGCATTCTTGACATACGCCTGTGAAGCCTCTGCTTAAAGACCTCCAAAGAAGGAGACTCCACCACACTCCTTGGCAGCAAATTCCACTGCCGAACAGCTCTTACTGTCAGGAAGTTCTTCCTAATGTTTAGGTGGAATCTTCTTTCTTGTAGTTTGTAATTTCTATACTGCTTTATATTTTAAAGAACAAATCTCAAATTAGTTTACAACACCCCCATCATTCAGCCACTGAGGGCATTCTGGCGGTTCCCTCCCTGCGAAAAGTGAGGTTACAGGGAACCAGGCAGAGGGCCTTCTCGGTAGTGGCACGTGCCGTGTGGAATGCCCTCCCATCAGATGTCAAGGAAATAAACAACTATCTGATGTTTAGAAGACACCTGAAGGCCGCCTTGTTTAGGGAAGATTTTAATGTTTGATGTTTTATTGTGCTTTTAATATCCTGTTGGGAGACGCCACAACTGGCTAGGCGGGAAACCCAGACAGCTGGGCAGGGTATGAATAGATTGTTGTTGTTGTTGTTGTTGTTGTTGTTGTTGTTGTTGTTGTTAAACAATCCAGAATTAAAAAATTCAAGCTTCAAGGAAAATATTTCAGATCCTTCTCTGTGTGACATTTTGCCTTCCTGGTGTCTGGGAAGATCTCCACATGGTCAAAATTGGAACTGATCCAGTCGCAAGACATGCCTAGTGCCCGACTAATTTCTGAAACTGGGTTTGAGACAGTGGACAGTCCAAGCCCTACCTAGAGATGCCATTGGGGATTGTACCTGTGACCTTCTGCATAAAAGGCCGGTGCTCTAACCACTGAGATCTACCACCATTAATGGCTACTGCCCTTACCACATTTCAAAGGAAGGCAAAGGCTAGAATAGCCAATCATCATTAAAAACGAAATCCTCAGATCAGGTGCCAGTCAATGGGATCACAGCACTCTCTCAGCCCTACCTGGAGACTGAACCTGTGACCATCTGTGTGCAAGGCATGGGCTCTGCCGCTGAGTTGTGGCCCTAAACCCCTGGCCCACGAGAGATAGGAGGCCATGGAGAGCAGGAAACATGGTCACCTCCAGGCCAGAGGGTTGGGCCTCGAATAGACTCCAGTTCTCCAGCAGCCTGGGAAAGGCAGGCTGAAGACAGAGGCTCAGAAGAGCTCCCCATGCAGCTCTGGTCAGAAAACATTGCTTATCAGGAGCTCTCCATGGTGCTGAAGCGACCACCTCTGCCTGTCTTGCTGCCCTGGGTTCCTCCATAGGAACAAAAGAAGAGCTTGCTGCGTCGGGTCAATGGCCCCTCTAGTCCAGAATCCTGTTCTCACAAAGGTCGGCCAGTTGCCTGTGGGGAACTCTCAAGCCTGATCTTCCACCACTAGCATGTGGCCCCTGGAGAGCTGCCTACAAGCCAATAGACAGCTCAGTTGATGATAACACCAAGGTTGCAGGTTCGACCCAGATATCTGCATATTCCTGCATTGCAGGGGGTTGGACTAAACGGTCCCCAGGAGCCCTTCTGGCTCTACAATTCTATGGTGCTATATGCAGCCCTAACATAGTTACCAGAAATGTTTGGGTAAAGCAAAACGCGGGCAGCTTTCATGTTCTGCTTGAGGGCTTCTCAGTGGCCTCTGATTGATCGCAGCAGAGGAACAGGGCCTTTGCTCTGATCCAGCAAACAGGTTTTATCAGGCATGGTATCTCAGGGGAACCTTCATGTTCAGAGGCAGTATATCACCAAATATCAGTTGGTGCTGTTCCCTTCTTGCCCCACATGAGGGGCTACCAGAAGAGGCATCCGTTTGGCCACTGTGAGAAACTGGATGCTGGACTAGAGGGGCCTGATCTGGCACTGATGCTTTTGGATGCCTTCCAATCATCCAATCACTGAGAGAGTTGTGGATGTTTAGCCTGGGACGTGACTCGATCGGCATCTTCAAACAGCTGCAGAGCTGCCACATGGAAGGAGGAGACAGTTTGCTTTCTGCTGCTCTAGAAGGCAGGGCCCAAACCAATGGTTTCAAATGACAAGAGGAGAGGCTCTGACTGAAACTTAGGAAGAGCTGTCTGACAGTGAGTCTCCCTCGGAAAGTGGCGGACTCTCCTTCGCTGGAGGTTTCAAAGCAGAGGTTGGACCGCCATCTGCCAGGGATTCTTCAGCTGTGATTCCTGCATTTACAGAGGGTTGGATGAGAGGTCCCTGGGGGGGGGTGCACCCTAAAACTCTACAGTTCTATGGTTCTATGATAATTCATTCCAGTCCCAACCGTGCAAGCCATGCCAGCAAGAAGAGGTCCCTCTCAGGCTGCCTTCTAAAACAATCATAGATGTAGAACTGTGAACTTGGAAGGTACCCAGGGGTCATCTAGCCCAACCCGCAGCAACGCAGCAATCACAGGTAAAGAATCCCTGACAGATGGCCATCCAAACTCCGTTTAAAAAATTCCAAAGAAGCAGAAGCCACCACCTTCCATGTAATCTGTTCCACTGTCGGAAAGTTTTCACTGTCAGAGTTCTTTCTAATGTTTAGATGGAATCTCCTTTCCCTTTTGCATCTTGCATGGGGGGGGGTGGCGCAGAAAGAGCTGCAGGAACACCCTTGGCAACTTGGCCGCCTTCCTCTTTCTTTCTCGCTCGCTAGCTTATTTTAGCCAGTGTGACCCGGCATCTGGCCTCGAGGCCGCTTGGCGCAGTTCAGCGGTAGCAGCCCCCACTGCAGGGGACAGCTGACATCACACCTCTCCATCAAATCTGGAGAAAACTGCCAGCAGTTAGCATGTCAGCGCAGCTCGCTAATGCATTGTACATGAGGAGAATGGACTTCGCACAAAGCAGGTGTGAAGATACAGCACAGTCTCTCTTCAGAGGCGAAATAAGCATTCGGAAGACCCCGAGGTGGTGGGATTCGGAAGGCGGAACTCCTTGCAACGTTACGTGGTTGGTGCGTAGCCATATGGACCTAAGAACAGCCTGCTGGACCAGGTCAGTGGCCCATCCAGTCCAGCATCCTTTTCTCACTGTGGCCAACCAGATGCCTCTGGGAAACCAGGACCCGAGCACAACAGCCCTCTCCCTTCCTGTGGTTTCCAACAAACAATATTCTGAAGCTTCCAACCATGGAGGCAGAGCATAACCATCACAGCTAGTGGGCTTTGGTAGCCTCCTTCTCCGGGAATGTGTCCAATTGTCTTTTAAAGTCATCCTGGTTGGTGTTCATCACGGCTTCCTATAGGCGCCAGGTTCTGCCCAACTTTGGGGGGGGGCATCGCGAGCGCGTGACGTCATGCGGACGACATGCATGTGTGACGACACACGGCAGGAGGACAGAAAGGCCCACTGCAGCCACCAGGAGACCCAATGAGGCCCAGCCCCTTAAGATTGCGGGGGGCTCAGCCCTCTCCCAATATATTTGGGGGACCTCAGCCCCATAGAGTAGGCGCCAATGCTGCCTCCTGTCTGTGGGAGCAAGTTCCACAGTCGAGCAAGGTGGTGCCTGAAAGACTTCCTTTCATCTGCCCCAAATCGTCCGACATTCAGCTTCATTTTACAAATATTGCACTCCTTTTAGCACATACAGACACATTCAACCCCTGCCCATGCCTCAGCCAGCTCTAATCCTCCTGGCAACATGTCTGTTGGGTTTCTCTCTCTCTCTCTCTCTCTCTCTCTCTCTCTCTCTCTCTCTCTGCAAAGCGCTTCAATGGAGCTCAAACAGTTGATTAACTCCAGGCAGGAGTCCTTTGGTGACTCAGCTGCTGCTCACATCGGCCTCATTCATCCATCCCGGCCTTTCCGAAACGGCGTCGGAAAAACCCCCAGAGACCCTTTGCCAGTCGGCGGGATCAACTCCGCCGTTCGCCTGGCTGGGTCCAGAGCGGAGTGGCAACATCTGGAAGGCTGCCTGTTCACTGAGGTACCTAAGTGGAACAGGGCAGCCCAGGTGCCACGCAGAGGGCAGCTGAATCCATCTCTCCGCATTTAGCAGGGGCAGGAAGGAAAGCCTTCCGGATATTCTCCGGGCTGGGGGGGGGGAGACCCGTTTCAAAATGGGGGGGGGATAAGAGATGGTTGCCAAGTGACAGGGAAAACGCAATCTGTTCCTGCTCCTAGATGAAAGAAGCAATCTGCTCGCTGGACACAATTACCGCGCTGCCTCAACGGGGAAAGATAACACGAGAATTCGACACACCGGATCAAACAAAATGACGCCCGACTCACAGAATCATGGAATCGTAGCATTGGAAGGGACCCCCAAAGGTCATCTAGTGCAACACCCTACCATGCAGGAATCACAGAGCAAGAATCCCTGCAAGAAGGCCAGCCAGCTTCTGTTTAAAAACCTCCATTGAAGGAGGGACCTCCACCTTCTCAGGAAGAACCGTCACAGCCCACAAGAATCTCCTTTCTTGTCTTTTCAGCCCATTGGTTTGGGTCTTCCCTAGCGGGAACAAGCTCACTCCATCTTCCCGTGACAACCCTTCAGGTATTTATAGATTGGCCTCGTATCACCTCTCAGTCTCCACTTTTCAAGGCTAAGCGTACCCAAATCCCTCTACCGTTCTTCCCAAGGCTTCGTTTCCAGACCCTCGGTCAGCTTGGTCCCCCTCCTCTGCGCTCGTTCCAGCTTGTCAATATTCTTCTTAGAGTGTGATGCTCAGAAAGGGACACGGGACTCGAGGTGGAGTCTGACCAAGTCAGAATAGAGTGGAATAACTGACACATGGCAAGCTTTTTCAGACCAGAGGCCACATTCCTTGCTCGTCACCCAAACATCACAGGGCAGCTCAACAGGCATATTGTCCAGCAATATAGTCCACCCACAATCCCCTTTCACTCCATCATTGGTTCCCTATGACACTTCCTTCTAGTTTCTTGAAGGCATAAAAGGGCCTGCTGGATCAGGTCAATGGCCCATCTAGTCCAGCATGTTCTCACCATGGCCAACCAGATGCCCTTTATGGGAAACCAGCAAGCAGGATCCAAGCACAAGAGCCCTCTCCCTCCTCTGGTCTCCAGCAACTGGCATTCAGAAACATTGTTGCCTCTAACCATGAAGGCAGGGCAGAGCCACCATGACTAGTAACCACTAATAGCCCTCTCCTCCATGAATTTGTCCAATCGTCTTTCAAAGCCATTCAAGTCGGCCATCGCTGCCTCCTGTGGCAGTGAGTTCCACAGTTTAAATAACTGTGTGAAGAGTGCCTTTTTTTTTAATCTTACCTGAATCTTCCGACATTGGATGTCCACAATTTCTCCAGATTTGGAGAATATGAGCACATATTCCAGGAACTTGGCAGAGGGCCTTCTCAATAGCGGTGCGCTCCCTGTGGAACACCCTCCCTTCAGATGTGAAGGAGATAAAGAATTACACAACTTTTAGGAGACATCTGAAGGCAGCCCTGTATCGGGAGGTTTTTAATGCTTGATGTTTTTATTATGTTTTTAGATATGTTGTAAGCCGCCCAGATGGGCGGAGTATAAATAATAAAATTGTTGTTGTTGATGATGATGATTAATCAGTTAAGAGGCAGTTGTTGTTGTTGATTAATCAGTTAAGAGTTAAGAGGTGGATGCCTGATGATCGTATTCCAAAGCAACTACTCTATTCCGAACTTAAAAATGGAACGCGTAATGCTGGTGGTCAACAAAAGAGGTTTCAAGACTGTCTCAAGGCAAATCTTTAAAAATGTAGTATAAACACTGACAACTGGGAAACACTGGCCTGCGAGCGCTCCAGTTGGAGAACAGCCTTTACCAAAGGTGTCATCGGCTTTGAAGAAACTCTATCTCAGTACGCAAGGGAGAAACGTGCTAAGAGGAAGGCACGCTTGGCAAATCCACACCGTTATCAACTCCCGCCCGGAATCCAATGTCCCCACTGTGGAAGGATGTGTGGATCCAGAATTGGCCTCCACAGTCACTTACGGACCCATTGTTAAAACCGTGTTTATGGAAGACAATCTTATTCGGCTACGAGTGATCGGAGGAGGAGGAGGAGGAGGAGGAGGAGGAGGAGGAGGAGGAGGAGGAGGAGGAGAACCAGCCAATAATTCTTATATCATTTGGCGGCTTTTGCATTCTCCTTGTTTTGGTGCATAACAGTCAGGAAATGTGACTATCTCATAGTTCCTCACATTAAAAAGAAAAAAACTTTTTTTGAAGTCTTTGCTTTAATGGTCTTCAGGACTAATTGGGAGGCTGGATGTCTGCCATGTGTTATGATTAAGTTGCAGGAACTGTACCAGCAGGCTCAGAATTAAGGGTTCTGGTGGGGGGGGGAGAGTTTGTCCACAACACATTTGAATGCAAACCCATCAAATTCGCCCTTTCCAAAATGATAAGTGAACTGAAAAAGCAGCTGTACTTCAAAATTCACATACAGTATCTCTGAATTTTGCAGTGTGGTTGACACTCCAAATAGAACGTGTGTCAAAAGATGCACTCAAAAATGTATGTTTATGCCAATAATGTACAAAAAATGTATCATATCAGGGGAAATTGCTTGGGGGGGATATACACATTAGGGGAAAGAGTGTGCGAGAATGTGTATATATTGGGGGAAATGGACATGAAAATTAAAACCAATTTTCATAGGGACCTTTAAAAAACAGATATAGAAATGGAGCAAACTGCATTGCAGGGGTTTGGACTGAATGACTCTTGGAGCCTCTATAATTATATGATTCTATGAGTTTAAAGCTGGCAAAATGAAAAACAGAGAGAAATTGACAGTATCGGAGAATTTAGCTCTCTGAGGGCCTGTTTTTGTTTTCAAATGAGCAATGTTCCTGATCATTTTATTATTATGTTGTCTGTTACTATGCTTTTTATCGTGTTTTAATTACTGGTGCTCTGAAAAACGTATTCTTTATGTGGTACACCGCCCTGGGATCTTTTGATAAAGGGCGGTATATAAATTGAACAAGTAATAATAAAAAATAATAGTCTTCATGGCAGCAAATCTGGACGTGTATGGGGGAAACTTGCAAAATAAAATCATCATCATTCATCATCATCACCCAGAAGTCAGAGAACTGGTAACCCCGGCTGTTCAACTGCCAAATCTTATACCTCAATACCCTCCATGGAAGCTATGTGGTGCAGTGGTTAGAGTGAAAGAAAATTTAAAAACTGTCCAGTAGCACCTTAGAGACCAACTAAGTTTGTTCTGGGTATGAGCTTTCATGTGCATGCACACTTCTTCTGGTACCCTGAAACAGAAGTCACCAGACCCTTATACAGTGGTGCCTCGCTAGACGAATTTAATTCGTTCCACGGGTCTTTTCTTATAACGAAAAATTCATCTAGTGAATCCCATAGGAATGCATTGAAATTTTTTTTGATTTTTTTTTTGCCCATAGGAACGCATTAATGGAATTTCAATACATTCCTATGGGAAACCGTGATTCGCTAGACGAATTTTTCATAAAACGAATTCGTCTAGCGAGGCAACCTCCGCTCAAAAAATCCTTTCGTTAAGCGGAAATTTTGTTAAGCAGGGCATTCGTTAAGCGAGGCACCACTGTATATAGTGGGAGGGTGGCGTAGGGTTTTTCTCAGAAGGGTAGTAGGAGATGGGTGGTTGACTCAATGGGTATGGTAAACCTGTTTGACAACTGTTAACGACTGCAATTAGTCCTTCAGGAAAAAGCAAGGGATAGTATGCGGATGACCATATGTAATGAGACAAGAATCCAATATCTCTGTTCAGAACAGATCTCTCCATAGTTTTCAGTTTAGTAATAGGTTGTAATTCAGCAAGTGGTTAGAGTGTTAGACTAGGGCCTGGGAGATCACAGTTCAAATCCCTCCTCGGCTATAAAGCTCACTGGGTGGCCATGGGCCAGTCACTGCCTTTCAGTCTAACCTACCTCACAGGGTTGTTGTAGGGGGAGAACTGTGTGTGCCACACGTTGACTTCCTTGGAGGAAAGGTTTACAGGGAGCACCATATTCATAGCCCAATCAATGGTGTCACCTCAGTAGGACTTAGGGGTCAGACGTCCAGGTCCCCACTCAGCAGAATGAGCAGTAAAGGGACCCCTGACCGTTAGGTCCAGTCGCGGACGACTCTGGGGTTGCGGTGCTCATCTCACTTTTTACTGGCCAAGGGAGCTTCCGGATCATGTGGCCAGCATGACTAAGCCGCTTCTGGCGAACCAGAGCAGCGCACGGAAATATCGTTTACCTTCCCGCCGGAACGGTACCTATTTATCTACTTGCACTTTGATGTGCTTTCGAACTGCTAGGTGGGCAGGAGCTGGGACCGAGCAACGGGAGCTCACCCCGTCGCGGGGATTCGAACCACCGACCTTCTGATCAGCAAGCCCCTAGGCTTTGTGATTTAACCCACAGCGCCACCCACATCCCCAGAATGAGCAGGGGCAGGGGTCAAACCCAGCAGAGCTGGCTCCCCATAATTTGAAGGAAGTGAAGTCGTACGTACGCATTGCCATCTCAAGAGCCCCACCTCCACCCGCTCTGAAGTCCAGACTCAAACTCCTTAAATGCACCATGGGTGGCCACTTGCCAGTTTTAAAATTTGAAGAAAAAGGAAGCATTGCCCTGACATATTCCATTTTGCAAACCATACACTACCGTAACTGGCTATAAATGTATAAACTAATACAGAATGAGTACAAAAATTCTTATTATTATATACACAAAAGCAAACTATGTCAAAGGCGAGGGTACAGTCCCAAAACTTAAAGTGTTAATAGAGATTGCAGTCCAAACAAATAAGATATTGGAGGAGTACCCAAAGAAAAGAGGCGCAGCAGGCGCAGACCAGACGCTCGTGGGTTCACTGGCAGGAGGGCGTGGTGGGCCCAAGTCCAAGAAATGGTAGCGAATGTGTCCACCGGTGCCAGGCTCAGCACACAGGTACCGTCCATAGGAAAAGGAAAGACAAGGTTCCCGGGTACATCCCTGTTTCGCCCAAAATGGGCTTCTTCAGTTGATAACTTGCATAAGTAAGTTAATACAAACTATAAGCTTTCAAGTGAAATGCCATATGTTAAATATTCCATTTTGCTGCCGGCGCCATTTGAGGCTGGACCTCATCCAAGCGGCCTCTGCGAAAGGTACAACTGATCTCTCTCCATTTTGCTTGGCTTGCAGTCCAGATCCTCTTTGGATCTCTGACCCTCTGGGCTGCCTTCTCCCCTCACCAGCTTCATAGTTTGGATGCTGCAAGGAGAGCAGGAAAGGTCTGTAGCTCAGTGGGAAGAGCCTCAGCCTTACATGTAGGAAGCCCCAGGTTCTATGCCAGGCATCCCCAAACTGCGGCCCTCCAGATGTTTTGGCCTACCACTCCCATGATCCCTAGCTAACAGGACCAGTGCTTGGGGAAGATGGGAATTGTAGTCCAAAACATCTGGAGGGCCAAAGTTTGGGGGTGCCTGTTCTATGCCCAGAGTCTCCAGGTTGGGATATAATCCCCTGCCTGACATGCCCAGAAGGTCATTGCTGCCAGCCAGTGTAGCGTTTACCTTGAGCTCAATGGCGAAAAAGGTTGGATGACAATAATAATATAAAGTTCAGCTGTGTGTGTGTGTGTGTGTGTGTGTGTGTGTGTGTGTGTGTGTGTGTGAAAGCAGCACATTAAATATTCTCACTGATTTTTAACTGTTATTACAAATGTTTCTCAGATTTTTTTAAATACTGTGTTTCATTATTTATCATTGTGTATCAGTGGGCCAAAAATGTGTTAAATAAGTAAAAATAGCCTCAGTGTTGCCAGAGTGACTGCACCCTCATCAACCCTGCTGAAAATTGGAGCTCACAATTTACCTAACCAGAAGTTTATTTATGTACACCCTTTCATGGATCACTGCCTTGTCGTGGCGAAGGGGCTTGAACAACTCAGAGAAGCTATGAGCTATGCCATGCAGGGCCACCCAAGATGGACAGGTCATGGTGGAGAGTTTTAACTAAACGTGATCCACCTGGAGCAGGAACTGGCAAGCCACTCCAGTATCCCTGCCAAGAAAACTCCATGGACAAAGACAACAGGCATATAAAAGTTATGGCGCTGGAAGATGAGCCCCTCAGGTAGGAAGGCGTCCAACATGCTACTGAGGAAGAGCGGAGGACTAGTACAAGTAGATTCAGAGCTGATGAAGCGGCTGGGCCAAAGCCGAAAGGACGCTCAGTTGTGGATATGCCTGGAAGCGAAAGGAAAGACCAATGCAGTAAAGGAAAATATTGCATAGGAACCTGGAATGTAAGAACCATGAACCTTGGTAAGCTGGATGTGGTCAAGATGGAGGGCACAAGGAGAAGGGGACGACAGAGGACGAGATAGTTGGACAATAAGAATGTTACTTGCCCAAAAGTGGAAAGAAGCCTAAGTCCCAGAAAAAGAAGAATGAGTCCAAAAACTTAAGGAATATGCAGAAATGGCAAAGCTTACCGGAAGAATAAGAAACCAAGATAGCAAACTTTTTTAAAAAGAATGGAAATGGTTTGATGAATATTTAGAGATAAATTGTAAACAGATGAAAACATTAGCAGGATTAATGTAATAACGTTCAGCCTTGTAATTTAAAGATGAATAAATGAGCAAATTAGGTTAATTTGGATATGCAGAAGAGATTTAAAAAATAATAATTTAAGGAACCGCAGAAAGAGGAGGAAGCAAGTCAAAATTTGGAAATGTTAAACTGATTGTAAAACTTATGAAATGTATGAATTTGAAAAATATAAAAATCTTTTTAAAAAATGGAGCTCACCATTTTTGCCTCTCCCACCATGGAAGCCATGGATCAAGGGCCACTCCCTGAGGATTGGACCACTGGGTCCCTCAAGGAAGAAGGCAGAATCGTAACACCAACTTTGTTTTCTGCCAATCTGCCCACTGATGAGTCAAGAAACACAAAAAGGGAGTTTCGCAGGCCAGCCACTTTCCCTTTCTGCTTTGTCTGCTCCTTCCATTCAAGCTGGAGCAAATTTGAATATCAATGACAGGCTCTGCTTTGAAGACAGTAATTCCGCAAGTCTGCTGCTGTGCACTGCTTTCCCTCTCCCCTTCCCCATGCAAATTTATTAACTTTCAAGCACCCTCCATTGCTTCCAGGAAAAAAACAGAGATTCTTGGCTGAGGCTGTGCAAAAGGAGTCTCTGCTCAGAAACTAACAAAGAGGAACAAGGCACTATCTGCATCAGGGTGGGAAGTGAAGCACAGGATCTGCCTTGAGAGGCAGATCCATGCTTCTGTAACTTCTGGGCTTGGCTACTGCAAAATGCTGGGCAAGGGGCTGCCCTTGAGCAGAACTCCAACACTGATTCACCTGTGCATCTCCTATCAGAGAAGGGGAGCTGCATTCAAGTTTAAGCTAATTTGCACCTCTTGGTAACTAATTGGCTTTGGAGTTCACTTCAAGGTGCTGGCTTCAACCTTTAAAGTCCTCTAGGGCACTGTGGGTTAAACCACAGAGCCTGGGGCTTGCTGATCAGAAGGTCGGCGGTTCAAATCCCCAAGACAGGGTGAGCTCCATAGCTGTCAAGTTCTCCCTTTTCTTAAGGGAAATTCCCTTATGCTGAATAGGCTTCCTCGCGAGAAAAGGAAAAACTTGGCAGCTATGGTGAGCTCCCGTTGCTCGGTCCCTGCTTCTGCCAACCTAGAGGTTTGAAAGCACGTGCAAGTAGATTAGTAGGTACTGCTCCAGCAGGAAGGTAAACGGCATTTCCGTGTGCTGCTCTGGTTCGCCAGAAGTGGCTTAGTCATGCCGGCCACATGACCTGGAAGCTGTACGCCGGCTCCCTCGGCCAGTAAAGCAAGATGAGCGCCGCAACCGCAGAGTCGTCCACAACTGGACCTAATAGTCAGGGGTCCCTTTACCTTTAGGGCAGGGGTGGGGAACAATTTGGGGGCCGGGGAGCAGTTTATACTTTCATTTCATAAAATTGTATATACTGCTTGACCGTAAAGAAGAAGAAAACTCAAAGTGGTTTACAAAAAGAATTACACAATGAAATTATCAGTAAAAACAGCTACTGAAAACATTTTTAAAAATTAAATCAACCATAAGCAGCGGCTTCTTCTTCTTCTTCTTCTTCTTCTTCTTCTTCGGTGATCACTCGTAGCCGAGTAAGATTGTCTTCCATAAACACGGTTTTAACAATGGGTCCGTAAGTGACTGTGGAGGCCAATTCTGGATCCACACGTCCTTCCACAGTGGGGATATTGGTTTCCAGGCGGGAGTTGATCACGGTGTGGATTTGCCAAGCTTGCCTTCCTCTTAGCACGTTTCTCCCTTGCGTCCCGAGATCGAGTTTCTTCAAAGCCCATGACACCTTTGGTAAAGGCTGTTCTCACATCAGCATTCTAGATATCTGGGTAGGCTTCTCTAAAGAAAAACGTTTTCATCAGGTGCCGGAAAGAAGACAGTGAAGATGCCTGCCTGGTCTCAAGGGGCAGCGAGTTCCAAAGTGTAGGTGCTGCCACACTATGAGATGGATTTCTTACAAATGTGGAAGGGGTATCATGTGGCATCTGTAACAGCACTAGTTCCACAGATTGAAGCATTTGAGTGGGCATTTATGGGGTAAGGCAATCTCACAGTTTTAGCCCAGTAGAAAGCCGGCAGGGGCTTTACTTACAAAGACTGTAATAATAATGGTAGTTACAGGTAGCCATGTTGGTCTGAGTCGAAACAAAATTAAAAAATTCCTTCAGTAGCACCTTAAAGAACCAACTAAGTTTTTATTTTGGTATGAGCTTTCGTGTGCATGCACACTTCATCAGATACACTGAAACAGAAGTCACTAAACCCTTATGTATATTCAGAGGTTGGGGGTGGGGGTGATGGGAATGGGTGATGGGCTGATAGGAGTGGTAAACCTGTAGATGACTGTTAACGACTGTTAATGACTGCAATTGGTCTTGCGGGGGGGGGGAGCAAGGGCTGGGGTGCTAAGGAAAGCTTGATCATGTATAATGAGATAAGAATCCTATGTCTTTGTTCATTCCAGGTGGCTCCATGGTTTTAAGCTTGCTAATGAGTTGCAATTCAGCAACTTCTCTTTCCAGTTTGTTTCTGAATTTTTTCGGTAATAAAACAGCTGCTTTGAGATCTTGTAATAATAATGGTAACAATAACAACCATAATAAAGGGGAAGGAGAAGATTCTCCTATACTCTCACAGTGCAAAAGGTAAAACCTCAGCTGGGAATTGCAAAAGAGGTCAACGTACAGCTGAACTGCAAGACCTATTAAAAAAATGCTTTCTGAAAATCACAGGCATGCAGTTGCAAATGCATGTACTACACTTTGAGCAAGGAGCTAGAGTCTACCATATATTCTCCCCCCTGCTTGGAAATTCTTGCAGCAGATCTTCCTGCAGAGGACGGGAGCTGCAGTGACACCCTTTGCTCAGTGTCAGAGCCCTTTCCTCTCTCACCTGCTGCCCACTGAACAACTGGCAGAGAGGGGGGACCCAGAGGAGGACAGGACAAAATCCAGCTGTGAGCCACATCTGGCTTTGCCAACTGACATAGCTGACAAACTCCCCCTCCCTAGATGAGTCCACATACGAGCTGAGATAGGATCAGCTGCTACATATCTTCTCTGGGTGGCTAAAGACATTAAAGTACAACCCCCACACTGTTGTGACTCCTGAACCCAGCAGTGGTCCAGACCCTCATATGCTAACGGAACTTCATAAGCATCTTTTATCTGTTGTTGTTGTTTTTAATCACGAAGTGATGTGGAAATGTACTGAACTGAACTTCAGATTAGAAAAATAAATAAATAGAGAAACTGAGAGAATTTGACAGATTTGTTCATAACCGACAATCACACTATACAGAACACATACACAACACGGAAGTGGGTTTTGACGGCTGAATTCCCAAGAGGGGAAACAAGGCAAAAATGTGGCATTTCCCCCCCTATGTGAGTTTCCTCTGCCCAGGAAGCATATTCCATCTGCAAAGGAAACATTAGCTCACTGCGCTATAGCACCTCCTTTGAAGGCAGAAGGTCTCAGGTTGACTCTCTGCAGACAGGACAGGACCATGCCTGAAATCCTGGAGAGATGCTGCCAGTCAGTGTGGGCAATACTGAGCTAGATGGACCAGCGGCTTCACTGAGCAGAGCGAAGGGGTGTCACTCAGTAGCAGAGGCTCTGCTTTGCATGCAGAAGTCTCCACGTCACTCCCTGGTGTCTTCGGACAGGGCTGGGAGAGGACGCCTGAAATCCCAGAGGGCACTGCCGGTCAGAGTCGACAACACTGATTTGGATGGACTCTGCCTTCCTATGTTCCTAAGCACATGGCCGAGGAAGGGCCTCAGTTCAGCGGCAGAACATCTGCTGGGCATGCAGAAGGCCCCGATCCACTGCATTTGCAGGCAGGGGCCCCTGCCTAAGACCCTGGAGAACCCCTGCCAGCCAGTGTAGAAAACACTGAGATCTATGGACTCAGTATAAGGCAGCTCCTATCCAAACTTACCCCGCTAGTGCTAGGTTCTGCCTCTGCATTGACGTCAGTAAAGAGGATCTCGAGGAGAGGAGAAAAGACAGAGAGTGGATCGGACATGAACAAACACCTCTGATTATTGAGAAGAGCGTCTGGGGGATTCCTTTCAACCCATGTCATCTCCTGCTCCCTTCTAAGGCCCCAAGACAAGCGTTCCCCCTGGAGCGAGTTCAAAAGGCGCCTCTGCCGCTGCCCCAAAACATCAGAAAAGCCTCTTCATTACACCAGGAAGGAGACTGGAGGAGGCGAGGAGTCTTCAAGGCCCGGTGTCACATGGCATGAATGATAGACTTTGCCAGGGGTGGGCATGGCTTTTGTGGTGGCTGGTGCTGTGGGGGCAAAGGAGCATAGGAAGGTGCCTTACACAGTCAGACCATGCAGGATGTCTCCTGGTAGAGTTGGTAGTGTCCCCTGTCTGAAACTCTTGAGATCTGCTGCCAGTCATTGTAGACAATACTGAGCTAATGGATCAAAGTCTGACTCAACAAAAATCAGTTTCCTGGGTTACTAATACGGGAAGAGCCATAGCTTAGTGGTAGAGCTCCTGCATGTCACTCAGGGGGTTCCAGGTTCGATCCCATGCAGCTCTGGTTGGGAAATTTCGTTTTCCCTTTTCCTCCTTTTTAATTCATATACCGCTTTCTATGTTGCTATACTGGTTTAAAAGATGGGCGGGGGCAACAAAATATACAACGAAGACCACACACCTTATAACAATCTGATCCAATACAAAAAAAGTCGCAATAAAAACATAAATTTAAAATAACCAAACCTCCTTCGTGAACCCCAGGAAGGCCACTGCTAGTCAGGGAAGGCAATACTGAGCTAGAAAGACCCCCAATGGTCTGACCCTGTATAAGAACATAAGAGCAGCTTGCTGGATTCGAGCGTTTGATGTCTGTGAACATTCCGTGACAATGCTGAAATCTAGCCAATAGCTAGCATGGCTCAGGATATGGGGGGGGGGGGCTTGCAAGGATCACAGGGCAATCCCCAGCTGAGATTTCAGATGCCAGAGATCTGAATGGGATTTGCTGTGGTTAGACAGCAGGGTGTCAAGGTCCTCTGTTATTACATTCATCCATTCAAAGGTTTCCACTCCGCTTTTCAGTGGAAAAAGTTCCCAGGATGGCTTACATAAATCACTTGTTGCTCTCCATGGGGGGCCAAGCCACACAGAAAGAATGACAGAAGAGGACCTACAAACTAGAATAACAAGGGTAAATGCAGAACAAATTCAGCTAAATAAAAAAAAACCCCACAAAAAACTGCTATATCATCAAATGCACACCATTTCATAGAGTCACAAAATCCAGCTATTGTTTCCACATGTTTCTCAGTCACAACCACTATGAAGTACACACACACACAGCTTTCCAAGATTCAATCAAGCTTAATTCAACTTTTCCTCTCCTATCAAAATGCAAGAGCAGCTTACAGATGTGTAAAGAAACATGTTTCTTTGCTTTATTTTTAAAAAAGTCAGTAATTAAAAACTGTTAAAACAAAGCACAAAGGAGACTCAGAGCCTTATGTATTTATGTAGCAGAAACACATTATAAAGGTCACCTGTTTTTCAGAAGAAGCAGGCTGCTAGACCAAAATTAGTTGTACTGTATTGCAGCAACACCTGGAAGGCACTGCATTGGTCTAGCCCAGGGTTTCCCAAACTTGGTTCTCCAGCTGTTTGTGGACTACAATTCCCAACATCCCTTACCACAGGTCTTGCTAGCTAGGGATGATGGGAGTTGTAGTCCAACAGCAGCTGGAGTTTGGGAAACCCTGGTCTGGACACTGGAAGAACCAGAGGCAAACGTGGAAGCTTTTCCCTTTGTAGGAGTAGGCCCGTTTCTACACGCATCTCACTACCCATCATGCTGGAAATCAAAGAGAAAAGATGAGGGTTCGAGGACAAATCCCAGCCAGGCAAAAACAAGCAAGGAGGGTATGAAGCAGTGATGGTGAGGGGTGTGGCTTAGGTAGAGCCTCAGGGACCACATAGAGAGGCCTGGAGGGCTACATTTGGGCTGTGAACCTGAACACCCTCACTCCTCTCTTCCAGGACAAGTGGGAGCCCAATGAATGTCTGCAAGGTCACCTTGAATATCCCATTCAACCCAGTACGTTTCCGAGCACAATTCAATGTGTTGGTGCTGACCTTTAAAGCCCTAAACGGCCTCGGTCCGGTATACCTGAAGGAGCGTCTCCACACCCATCGCTCTGCCCGGACACTGAGGTCCAGCGCCGAGGGCCTTCTGGCAGTTCCCTCACTATGAGAAGCCAAGTTACAGGGAACCAAGCAGAGGGCCTTCTCGGTAGTGGCACCCGCCCTCCCACCAGATGTCAAAGAGAAGAACAACTACCAGACTTTTAGAAGACATCTGAAGGCAGCCCTGTTTAGGGAAGTTTTTAATGTTTAATAGATTATTGCATTTTAATGTTCTGTTGGAAGCCGCCCAGAGTGGCTGGGGAAACTCAGCCAGATGGGCGGGGTATATTATTATTATTATTATTATTATTATTATTATTATTATTATTATTACCACTTGAGGAACTGGCACTGTTTCAGGTGCTACATCATACTTGTTCCACATTTGCAAGAAATTGGTCTTTTAGCATGGCAATGCCTACACTCCGGAACTCCCTGCCTATTGACACCAGGCAGGCATGTCAGCCATACTCTGTTAGGCACCTACTAAAACATTTTAGTTTAGACAAGTCTACCAAACCATGTAGTATGTTGGTGTGTGTTTTAACTACTTTTTATTTGCTTGCTGATTTTATCTTTTGAATGTTTGGAAGAGTGGTTTCTACTGGCAATTTTATTCTCTTTGTAAACTGTTTTGAATTGTGTGTGTGTGTTTTTTTTTAAGTGGTGTAAACGTTTTCAGAAATAAATAAATACAGGATGCTCGCTTTTGGTCTTTTTCTTGGCACAAAATGTAGTGCAGAGGACGGCCGAGATGAAAAAAGGTCTGGACACCATGCCTTCTGAGGAACAGTTGAGGGAGTTGGGTATCTTTAGCCTGGGGAAGAAAAGACTAAGAAGTGATATGAAAGCCATCTTCAAACACCTGGAGGGCTATCACATGGAAGATACAACAACCTTCTTTTCTGCTGGTCCGGAGGGGAGGACCTGAACTTCAAATGATGTGAAAGGAGATTCCAGCTAAACATCAAGGAAGAACTTTCTGATGGTAAGAGCTGTTTGACAGCAGAGTTGAATGTTGGATGGCCATCTGCCGGAGAGTCTTCAGCTGTGATTCCTGCATTGCCGAGGGCTGGACAGACAACCCTTGGAGGTCCTTTCCAACTCCACAATTCTATGAAGAGGTCAGTCCCTTTCGAACCAGCCATGTTGCAGGAAAGCACGTCTGAGCGAGCGAAGTCTCTCTCAGCTGCCAAGATCAGAGACCTCGCTGCCCTGTGATAAGGCCACTGCTCCTGCCCGGGGACCCTCGGGGGACACATCACTCGCAGCCGATACCGAATGGCCTGATCCGGTCTGATGGGATGAGCTCTCAAGGCCTCGAGTCGTCTGCAGCCACTCACCTCCCCCAAGGCTGCAGGGTCAGCTCAGGGCGCTCAAGAGGCAAGAGGGGTCTAAGGGGGAGAGGCGGGGCTTCGCGCTGGCGTCGAGTCAGGCCAATCCTCCACCTGCCCCAGAGTGGTCCTGACAGCCCCCCTCCGGCTGTGCTCTTACATCAAAGAAACCCCCCAAGGGAGTGTCAGGCGCCTCTGCGTGCGAAACAGGCCACTCTGAACTGGCCTAGCAAAAGAAAAGGGGGGGAAAGGGCGTGTTCCGCAAGCTGCAGAAATCTCTTAATGTCTGCTCCAGAAACTCCTTGGGGGAATCAAGGGAGCCCTGGGGAGAGATTCCCCCACAGCTGGAAATCCAGTTGGAAATGTCATTTGGCAAAATAACTTTAAAAAAGAAAGAAGAGCCTGCTGGATCTCACAGTGGCCAACCAGATCGTAGAACTGTAGATTTGGAAGAGACCCCAAGAGGCTTCTAGTCAATGGCCCTCACACAGGATGTGAGTGCGAAAGCACTCTCCCCTCCTGCAGTTTCCAGCACCGGCATTCAGAAGCATTAATGCCTCCAACCAAGGAGGGAAGGCATTGCAATCATGGCCAGTAGTCACCAATAGCGCTCTCTCACACATAAATTTGCACAGCCCTCTTGTAAAGCTTTCTCGACTGATGCCCATCACTGCCTCCTGTGGGCAGCAGTTCCACAGTTTAACTGTGCAGAGTGTAAAGAAGGACTTCCTTTTTCTCTGTTCTGAATCTTCCCACATTTAGCTTCACTAGGTTCTAGTGTTCTGAGAGAGAGGTAGGAAGAAAATTTCTCTATTTGCTTTCTCCATGCCATGCATAATTTCACTCCTATCCAGTTGATTCTTACTCTCCTTTTCTCTAAACGACCCAAATCCCAAAAGTTGAAACCTTTCTTCATAAGGGTGTTGCTCCATTGCCTTGGTCATTTTGCTTTCCCTTTTTTAAACCTTTTCCAACTCTACAATATCCATTTTGAGGGGAGGGAACCAGAACTGTATATAGCAGGCATCCCCAAACTGCGGCCCTCCAGATGTTTTGGCCTACAACTCCCATGATTCCTAGCTAACAGGACCAGTGGTCAGGGATGATGGGAATTGTAGTCCAAAACATTTGGAGGGCCGAAATTTGGTGATGCCTCGTATATAGTGTTCCAAATGTGGTTGCAACCTAGTGGGAAGGCCCATAGCTCAGTGCGTAGGGCATCTGCCTTGCATGCAGAAGGTCCCTGGTTCAATCCCCAGCCTCTCCAGGTAGTAGGGCTGAGAGAGACTCCTGCCAGAAATCCCAGGCAGCCTCTGCCAGTCAGTGCAGACAACACTGAGCACAATGGACCAATGCCCTGACTGAGCATAAGAAAAGCTCCTATTTTTGTAACGGTATTGGATAGACCTGGCACACCTCACCCAACTTCAAGGACAGGCTGCCTCCGGGAAGGGATAAAAAGAACCAGCCCTGGGACCCTTCCAAGGCACTCCGAGATGCCCTTTAAACAAGAAAGAGCAAATTACAGTGACAAATTAGATAAAAGGGACAACAAGGCAAAGAGCTCCCTTTGACGTGCAGAAAAACTCCTCTTTAATTGGAACTCAATTAAGTGAATAATTGTTACAAATGTAATAATTACCTTCCACCCTGGCATAGAGAAGAACCGGTGCCTCTGAATTCCAGATGACTCAGAGCTGGGGGTGGGCTGCTGGGGGGGGGGTGTACTGTGTCCCCTGACACGTCCCACCCCCACTGGTGAACTCTGGCAGGGAAGGGGAAGAGGCGACTTCCTGGAGCGGGTTCACCAATTACCTCGACTTCACAGCTTCTGAGCAGGTGAGCAATAGCCAAGAGGGAAGAGAAATCTCATTTGGAGTTTAAAACATGGCACTTTTGAAACTGGAGTGCAGGAATCTGCTTTATACTGAATTGGACCTCTGATCCATCTAGCTCCATATTGTCTACACTGACTGGGGAAAGCTACTGGGGTTTCTGAAGGGGAAGATTCCCAGATCTATCTGCAGAAGCTGCAGGGATTGAAGATGGAACCTTCTGCGTGCAAAGAGACTCCCCTTTCCCCAAATTTCCTGTAGACCACATCCTATGTTGGAAGGGGGGGGTGGCTCTCGCTCTGGCTGAGGACTGAACCTGGGATCTTAAGAAGGTTACTGACAAGCTGGAACGTGTCCAGAAGAGGGCAACCAAAATGGTCAAAGGCCTGGAAACGATGCCTTATGAGGAACGGCTTAGGGAGCTGGGTATGTTTAGCCTGGAGAAGAGAAGGTTAAGGGGTGATATGATAGCCATGTTCAAATATATGAAAGGATGTCATATAGAGGAGGGAGGAAAGGTTGTTTTCTGCTGCTCCAGAGAAGCGGACACGGAGCAATGGATTCAAACTACAAGAAAGAAGATTCCACCTAAACATTACTCCTGACAGTAAGAGCTGTTTGACAGCGGAATTTGCTGCCAAGGAGTGTGGTGGAGTCTCTTTCTTTGGAGGTCTTTAAGCAGAGGCTTGACAGGCAAATGTCAAGAATGCTTTGGTGGTGTTTCCTGCTTGGCAGGGGGTTGGACTGGATGGCCCTTGTGGTCTCTTCCAACTCTATGATTCTATGAACATAAGAGCCAAATGGATCAGGCCAACAGCCCCTTTAAGTCAGCATCCTGTTCTCACAGGGGCCAACCATATGCCTGTGTGAAACCCACAAGCAAGACCTGAGCACAAGAACCTCTTCCCCTCCTATAGTTTCCAACAGCTGGTATTCAGAAGCATTGCTGCCTCCAACTGTGGAAGCAGAGCATAACCACTGTAGCTAATAATAAATAATAATAATAATAATAATACATAATAAAAGACAGCATAATAATAAAACAATCATAATGACAATCCCCTGCCCCGCCCCCCACAGCTTTAACAGGTCATAGATTATTTAATGGTCATAGATTATTTAACGGTCCTAAAAGACCTACATTGGCTCCCAGTACGTTTCCGAGCACAATTCAAAGTGTTGGTGTTGACCTTTAAAGCCCTAAACGGCCTCGGTCCGGTATACCTGAAGGAGCGTCTCCACCCCCATCGTTCTGCCCGGACACTGAGGTCCAGCGCCGAGGGCCTTCTGCCAGTTCCCTCGCTACGAGAAGCCAAGTTACAGGGAACCAGGCAGAGGGCCTTCTCGGTAGTGGCACCCACCCTGTGGAATGCCCTCCCACTAGAGGTCAAAGAGAACAATTACCAGACCTTTAGAAGGCATCTCAAGGCAGCCCTGTTTAGGGAAGCTTTTAATGTTTGATGGATTTCTGTATTTTAGAATTTCTGTTTTTTTGGAAGCCGCCCAGAGTGGCTGGGGGAACCCGGCCAGATGGGCGGGATATAAATAATAAATTATTATTATTATTATTATAAAGGGCAAAGAGGAATATTTTTGCCAGGCACCTAAAGACTTGTAGCGATGGAGCCAGGAGAGCCTCTCTGGGGAGAGCATTCCACAGCAGGGGAGCCACCACAGGAAATACCTGCTCTCATGTTGCCAACCTCCGAACCTCTCGAGGAGGGGGAACACGGAGAGGGCCTTCAGGTGGCAAGTGCAGGATCCAGGGGAGGCAGTTCGTGTGGGGAAAGGCAGTCCTTAGCAGGGGTCAGCAAACATTTTCAGCAGGGGGGCGCTCCACTGTCCCTCAGACCTTGTGGGGGGGCCGGACTATACTTTGAAGGAAAAAAAAAACAAATTCCTATGCCCCACATATAACCCAGAGATGCATTTTAAATAAAAGCACACATTCTAATGTGAAAACACGCTGATCCCCGGACCGTCCGTGGGCCGAATTTAGAAGGCGATTGGGCCACATCCGGCGCCCAGGCCTTAGTTTGCCTACCCATGCCTTAAAGCAGGCATCCCCAAACTGCGGCCCTCCAGATGTTTTGGCCTACAACTCCCATGATCCCTAGCTAACAGGACAAGTGGTCAGGGATGATGGGAATTGTAGTCCAAAACATCTGGAGGGCTGAAGTTTGGGGGTGCCTGCCTTAAAGTATTGAAGTCCTGAGCCATGTAAGGCTTTATAGATCAACACCCACTGGTTATAGGAAGCACATGGCTCACTTGCAGAGACACCGGCTCCTGGGGGCTGAGCCCTTTGGGGGGCCCTGAATATTTCTGGGGTGGGGGAAGGAGGGTCAAAGCAGCCTCCTGCCAGTGGTGGTGCCAGGAGGAGGAGGAGGAGCCAACAGTCATTGAAGCTGCACAGCCACCACATGTGACTCCGCCTCTGGCTCCTCCCAACATCATGATGTCACGCATACGACGTTGGCCCCCGCAATCGCCCTTGGAAGCTGGAGCCTCCGCTCCCTTGCGACAACAGCTCCACTAGCTACAAGTCTCTTTCCAGGCACAATTCCAAGTGCTGGTTATGACCTGCAAAGCCCTATACTGTACGGCTTTGGACCAGGCTATCTGAAAGACCGTCTTCTGCCACACAAACCTGTCTGGGTTCTCAAGGGAGGACCTTCTCTGAGTCCTGCCCCCCCCTCACAGGCATGCTTGGCGGGGACGCGGGGCAGGGCCTTCTCAGTGGCTGCTCCCAGGCTTTGCAACTCCCTCCCTAGAGTAGCCAGGCTCCCTCCTTGCTGTCCTTCCGCTTCTTCCAACAGGCTTTTGGGAACTGACTGTTTTGTTTTGTTTTAATGGAAAGGGCTTTTAAGTAGCGCTGTGCTGCTCTCACCATCTGTATTTTAACAGATTTGGGGGTTTTTGTTGTTGTAATTCTGTTAGAGCTTACTGTAATTACTTTATAGCAATTATCATTAATATGTTTTTTAGGCTTTTGTATATTATCTCTGTTGTTTTAATTCGCGTGAGTCACCTTGAGTCCGACTCTGGAGGAAAAGCAGGATATTAATAAAAATATAAATAGAAAATCACCACGGCAGTTTTGCTGAGATTCATACACACATTACATATCACGTTTCAGGGCCCTGCCCATTCTCAGGAAAGCCTCTTTTATTACAAATTACTAAGAACGTCAAAGTGGGTGGGAAGAAAAATGAGATGGTGCATTAAAAAAAAAACTCCTGCAAAAATACATACTTATATATAAATATAAATACCATTCACCATTAAGTCTTTTATTTCCCGGCTACTCAGGGCAATTTACACAAATCATTTCAAGGGCAGGGAGAGAGAGAGAGAGAAAGAGAGGTGCTTTTTATAGAAATCAAAAGAGAGTCTGGGCTCTCTTTAAACCGAATTGGCTGGTAAATGAGATGATGTGCTAGCTGGGAAATCGGGGAATAGAAAAGTCCCATGAGGAGGCCGAAAGAGACAAACAGGTTGATGCTCTTTCCTTTCAAAACAGAAAAACAAGCAATAGAGACTTCGAGAGATGAGCCTCCCTTTGCCCAAAGTGACAGCCGGACTCAGAGACCCTGCACACTCTCGGCTACGAAGGAGGATGAATTGGGCTGGATCCTCTCCGGTTCCCCAGGATTGCTAGCTGCCGGAATGCCAACCCAGAACACCGCTGGCACAGCGGAGCCTGGGGGTGGGGGGGGGTGACAGCAGTTTCACAGCAGCAAGAACAGCGATACCACCTCCCCGGATGCGCTTTGCCAACCCCCTGAGCTGGCAGAGAAATACGCTTTGGTCAGAGAGGAAGAAACCCACCAGCTAATCAAGGCAAAGAGGCAGAGTATATTCTCCTTTGTGGGAGGCTTCCGAGCAGAGGCTGGGTGGGTGCCCATCTGCCAAGGATTCTCCTACTGTGGTTCCACAACTGCAGGGGTTGCTTCCCAGTTTTTTGTTTTGATTTGCTGCGGCGCATCTCTCTCACGAAACAATGCATTAAGAGACACCCAGAATAAGCAATCCAGGAGTTCTTCTGCTATGGAACAGCTCTATAAATTAAGTAGGCAAATAAATAGGGCGGCGGGGGTGGGAGCGAAACGTCAATTAGAGAAGGATCTGAAATATTTTCCTTGAAGCTTGAATTTGTTTTATTCCGGATCGTTTTATTTAATGTGTTGTGAACCGCTTTGAGAATTTTTCTTTTAAAATACAAAGCAGCATAGAAATTAATAATAATACTGTAGTAATAATAATAATAATAATAATAATAATAATAATAATAATAATTTTACTGTAAAAAAAGGTGCCTAGACATTCTGAGGTGGCGACCGTAACCTACTTTAAGGTGCCATTTGGCGAATAGCTTATATATCTGAGTTTCTAACACTGGGACAGACTCTTGCCTGAAGGAGTTTCTTGGAGCCAGCTTCCCCATCCATCCAGCATCCAGCACCGAGAACACCCTTCTCCTCCTCCCTGTCCTCAGATCTCCTGAGAAGAGATGCGACTCCTGCTGGAAGCGGGGCCACCCTTGCGGAAGTCGACCCAAGGAAACTCCGCTAATGAGGCCCGGGATCAAATGCCCCGCCGACAAAGAGACAGCTTTGCCCTGGCACTGGGGACTTGAAAAAAGAAGCAGGCGAGGCCCAAACACTGTCTTCTCCGGGGAAAAGGAGCGTCGTCTCAGCAAACGGTCTTCAGATCCTCTCATTTGGAGTGCAGAAGAAAAAGCCAAAAAAAAGGCTCTCGCTCTCTCTCTCTCCAGGAGGGGAATGCCGTGAGGGCTGCCTTGGGAACAGTTCACTCAAAGCATCGGCAAACACACCTAGCAGCGCTTAAATTTCTTTACAAAGTCTGCCTCTTTGGTGGCCTGGTCTCAAAAAAGATATTGCAGAGCTGGGAAAGGGTTCAGAAAGGGGCAAGCGAAACAATCAAGGGGGTGGAGTGACTCCCATTAACCTTTAACCACTGTGGAACCATGTGTTCTTCATAAAAAATTGCTGAAATGCACAAAAAAGTACAGCCGTACCTCGGAAGTCGAACGGAATCCGTTCCGGAAGTCCGTTCGACTTCCAAAACGTTTGGAAACCAAAGCGCAGCTTCTGATTGGCTGCAGGAAGCTCCTGCAGCCAATCAGAAGCTGCAGAAGCCCCATCGGGCTTCCAAAAATAGTTCGCAAACCGGAACAGTCACTTCCAGGTTTGCGGCGTTCAGGAGCCAAAACGTTCGGGAACTAAGCTGTTCAAAAACCCAGGTACAACTGTATACATTTCCTACCAAGGACACAAAAAACCTTTGTTTCCCAAGGATGCTAAAGTTATCCCATATTAGAAGCATTGGGGAAGGTTGCAGTGGGCCTGGAGGAACAGGAAAGTTTGGGGCAGGCATTCAAAGGTTGGCCTAGAAGGCGCCCACTGAATCTCCAGTGGGAGAACGTTTCACAGGACCGGGCCAATGACACTGAAGGCTCGATTCCTTGCTGTTGTCAAATGAGCCTCACCAACTCTAGGAACAGCCAGCAAGATCTCAGTGATCAAGCAAGGGAAGAAGGGTTCAGGCGATCCCTGGGCCTAAGTTGTTCAGGGCTTTGTAAATCAATGCAAGAATCTTGAACCCAGCTCAGTAGCATGTGGGGGGCACAGACCGATGATCTCTAGGGTCCCCTTCCAACTCTAAAACAGTGCTTCGTTTGTATTTCATATGGACCTCCCCCTGCCCTGCTATGCTCCTCCCCAGAACTAGCTGCATTTCCACTTTCAACAGATCGCAGTAGACTCGTCTCCAACTACAAGCCCAGATCACAGAAGCAAATGATTTTCCCCGACACCCGTCACCGCTAAAGGATTTGATATTTCCGCCACATATCTGCTCGCGTGGCAACCGAGGCAGGGGGAGAAGCAGGCGCTTTGTAATAGCTCCCCCCCCCCATCTTTCCAATTTCATGCTTTTTGGGTGATGCGATTACCAACGCCGAAATCGAGTTATGCCATGTAAACATCCCAAGAGCCAAAGCATCCCCCCCCCAACCATTCATCTTCTGATGCAGCCGCACTGGGAGGGGTGGTGCCCCCCTCACTGTGTGCTCATCTAATCCTATTTCAGGTGTCAGAACTATAATCCTGGGAGGCAGAACTGGCCTTTCAAGAGAGGAGATGCTAACAGGGCTATTGTGACAAGTTGAAGGCAAAGCGGTTCAAGGCCCAAGCTTGGTTTGCCTAGCCCCCTAAAACAAACAAACAGAAAGCAACCACCACCTCTGTCTTGCACCAACTCCCCCAGTCCTCCACCTTGCATCTGAATCCTGTCACTGGGTGGATGGGAAGCTAATGCTATTCTAGGCATTCTAAAAATATAGTGTCCAGGTCAAGGGAAGTAACAAAAGGTAAAGGGACCCCTGACCAACGACTCTGGGGTTGCGGTGCTCATCTCGCTCTATTGGCCGAGAGAGCCGGTGTACAGCTTCCAGGTCATGTGGCCAGCATGACTAAGCCGCTTCTGGCGAACCAGAGCAGCGCACGGAAATGCCGTTTACCTTCCCGCCAGAGTGGTACCTATTTATCTACTTGCACTTCATGCTTTCAAACTGCTAGGTGGGCAAGAGCTGGGACCGAGCAACGGGAGCTCACCCCGTCGCGGGGATTCGAACCGCCAACCTTCTGATTGGCAAGCCCTAGGCTCAGTGGTTTAACCCACTGCGCCACCCGCATCCCCTAGTAATAGTAATGGAGGGAAGCAATAGTCCCACTCTCTTCTGCCTTGGTCAAAACACACCTGGTGTTCTGTGTCCATTTCTGGGCACCACAATTTAAGAAGGATATTGACAAGCTGGAATGTGGGCAGAGGAGGGCGACCGAGATGGTCAAGGGTCTGGAAACCAAGCCTGATGAGGAACGGTTGAAGGAGTTGGGTGTGTTTGATCTGGAGAAGAGACTACTGAGAGATATGATAGCCAACTTCCGAATTCTGAAAATGGAGCTAGTCTGCTTTCTGCTGCTCGAGAGGTAAGGACCTGAACCCACAGATTCAAATTTCAAGAAAGGAGATTCTGACTAAACATTAGGAAGAACTTTCTGATGGTAAGGTGTTCAACAGTGGAACAGACTCCCTCAGAAGGTGGTGAGCTCTCCTTCCTTGGAGGCTTTCAAACAGAGGTTGTATGGCCATCTGTGAGGGATTCATTAGCTGTGATGTGGTCCCTTCCCATTCTATAGTTCTATCACTAGCAACCCATCCTCACATATCGACTCCTAAAGAAAAAGAGATTCAGTGGGTCCCTCTTGGACCTCCAACGATAACAGTCTGTCCCAAACATAGCTGTCAACCCTCCCTTTTTTTGCTGGAAATTCCCTTATTCCAGCGCCGTTTCCTGCAGCACGGAGGGGGCTTGCCGAGCGGGTGGCTCGGTTCATGGGCGGCCCGTGGGCCGGAGGTTGCCTACCCCTGCCGTAGACTGTACCCGGGACAGGTGAGGCTACTGGTCCCTTATTTTCAAATCCGAAAGTTGACAGCTGTGGTCCCAAACGAAAGAGCATCACATTCCGTTAGGGGGAATCCGCCATTCCTGGGTGAGATCCCCCTTCCTGAGGCATCAGGCTTAGGGCATTGGGACTCCCTGTTGGGGAAAGGAGGGATTCCCACCCCCACCAATCCTTTGGGGGAAAGTCACATGCAAATACACACACACACCCCATTCCCCACAGAGGAAATCAAGGGGCTTGCCAGAGCTTTTTAAAAAGAATCGCTGGAAAACAAACGGCTTGCTTGATGTCCCTTTTCTCCTTCAAAAGAGAACAACTTGTTGCTAGGAGGCAGAAAGGAACCTTCACATCAGGCAGCTGCTCAGGAAAGCCTGCATTAAAATTCAAACTTCTCTCTCTCTCTCACACACACACACACACTCCCCTCCAGTGCTAAGTTTCTATTAAAAAAAGAAGTGCTGGAGCTCACCGTGAACTTTTCTCTTGTTCTCTTAGAACGGCAATGGCGCCCACCTGAGAAGGGGCAGTCGCTCTGCCAAAAAATGCAATTATTGCTGTGTTTCAACCAACCACCTGAATCAGCTGGGAATCTCCCCGCACCAGGCACTCCATATTTTGCATTTGTTTCCCCTATTATGATGCCTGTGCTTCTGTCCCATCTTCTAACGTTCCTTCCACACTGCAGTACCTGTTGCATTACACAACCACCTCTGTGCCAAGATGTCCGGCGAAATTTCATTCACGGGACACAACGACAAACGCAATTGGACAACATCGTGATTCCTCCTGCCCTTTCTACGCATCCCTGCTTCTGTTCCTCTCCCCCACCACCACCACCAATGATTCTTCCATGGAGACGGCAGGAAAGATTTGCAAACCGCCCCAAATTTTATCACTTTGCTCCCGCAATTTTCTGAGCTAATGGGTCTGCAGGCAGGCTTTCTTTTTCTGGAAGCAATTAACACCGACACAAGCGCTAAACTTTTCCAGCAGCGCCAATTAAAATAAATATCTAAAATAATTCAATTGCCTGTTCAGGCCTCCCAGCGACTGCCGTATTAATGAATGTGTGGACTGGCAATACTGCTGAAGAACCTTTGGCCTGAGTTTCAGGGGCAGCTAGAATTTCAACAGCCCAGCAATGGAAAACCTTGGGGGGGAAATATGCACTTGTCTATTGTGTTCTAAGAACGTGGAAAGGGTAAAGGGACCCCTGACCATTAGGTCCAGTCGCAGACGACTCTGGGGTTGCGGCGCTCATCTTGCGTTATTGGCCGAGGGAGCCGGTGTACAGCTTCCAGGTCATGTGGCCAGCATGACAAAGCCACTTCTGGCAAACCAGAGCAGCACACGGAAACGCCGTTTACCTTCCCGCTGTAGCGGTACCTATTTATCTACTTGCACTTTGACGTGCTTTCGAACTGCTAGGTTGGCAGGAGCTGGGACCGCGCAAAGGGAGCTCACCCCGTCGCAGGGATTCGAACCGCCGACCTTCTGATCAGCAAGCCCTAGGCTCTGTGGTTTAACCCACAACGCCACCTGCGTCACCCTAAGAACGTGTGGACTTTGGTTATTGCTTGCTTTATATGTGATATGATGCAATATCCTGCTACTGTACTTTTGTGTTGTTAGCAATGGTTAATATTATAATATATAATATAATATAATATAATAATATAATATAATATAATATAATATAAATGTGGAAGTTAACAGTAAGGGAAATGTCAGCGAAAAAGCTGTGTGAATGCAGTCTATGTTAATTTGCTCTGAAATGTGCCTAGAACAATGCTCTCCTCCATTCCTAGGGTTGAATTTGATATCTTCTGTCAGGGAAGCATCACTGTGTTACTTATTTTCTTGTTTATTGATTGTATTTTTATCCCACCTCTAAGGAGCTCAAGGTGGCAATACGTGGCTATCCCCTCCCTCATTCCACCTCCACACAGCCCTAGGCTGAGAGGCAGGGACTGTCCCAAGATCACCCAGCTAGATTCATGGCTGAGTGGGGATTTGAACCCTGGTCTCCCAGGCTCCAAGGGTTGCTGTGACTATTAAATGAGGAGGGGGGAGACCCATGTACACACACACCCTTCAGCTCCTTGGAGGAAAAGGCAGGATATAAATCATAGGATTATAGAGTTGCAAGGGACCCCAAGGGTCATCCAGTCCAACCGCAATGTAAGGCAGGAATCCTGCCCACAGCCACCCCTGGGTGGGCTCAAACCACCAACCTTTTGCTTGGAGAAAAGTCAGGTGTGCAACAGGGTGGGCGGTGGGGGGGGGGCACAGCTGTCAGGCAGTCCTGCTCCAGTGCTATGAAATTTTGGGGAGATCATAGGGCAATAGCGTGCCCCAAGAGAGCCCCTATGTGTACTGCACATGTATATCATAAAATACATCCCAGATTCCTCTGCATCAGGGCTAGCAGATGCTCAGTGTAGACAAATCCGGTTGGAAGGGATTCCCCAAAGACAGGAAAGTTGGAGAAACTACTGAGTTCCTCAATTAAACTGAAACAAAAATAAAAATAAGAATGTGGATACCCGTCTGCAAAAAGCGCTACACACACACACACACACACACACACACACACACACACATGCTGGAGCCTGCTATATCAACAAACTGTGGAGAAGGACGAAAATAGTTGCTCCAAAGCCCCCACAGAAGTTCCATTTTTGGAGAGCTTCACGGAGGTGTGAGGGAATGTGCGACTGGAGGAATCCAAGCTGCCACACGTTGTCAGAAGGAAAGGACAGCTTGCGCAATTTCAGCTCTCCTTAAGAACATGAGGAGCCCTGATCGGTCAGGTCAATGGCTCATCTTGTCCAGCATCCCCTTCTCTCAGGAGGCGCAACGGCACAGGCCCATCTCCTTGCCCGCCAACCAGTGTTCAAAAGTAGCCAGGCGCTAAGTGCATTTTGCACCTGGCAATCAGTCCCTTGCGACCAAGTGAAGATGCCCGGGGCCAGGATGGTGCCTGACATCTCCACCATCTGGAGATGCATGCCTGGGGGGGGGGGAGTGTCATTGGTTCTGGACTGTTTTCGCACACCAAGACCACGTCCTGCGGAATTCCATCAGGTATATTTTATCTGCACCATCAGAACGAATTCCAGGAAGCAAAACGCTTTTTCGGTGCGTCCTGTGCAGGAGCAGCGATCAACGTTCTAGTTAATTGTGGTCGCTTGTCTTCAGTTACCCCCCCTCCCACTGCCCTGCTCAGAGTTGGGAAGAGTATCCCTACATTATGAATGGTGGGCGTCCCCATTAAGAGAAAAAAGAGGTAGGAATAGACCATTTTATATACCTGGGCTGTCCCTGGATCAAGCGACTTTTCTTCTTTTAAGTTCTCAAAGCTCTTCACCTAGCTCAAGATTGTCATCTGAAATAGCCAGATGTTTAACGGAGAATCAATCGCAGTCAGTCCATCGTTTGAAAAATAAAACTCTAGAGCCGTCTTGCCCCCAAATGGCGACTAGACGTTCCGTTTTGGCGACTGCTACCTTGGTTTAAAGAACCATTCGGCGCCTAGCTTAAATACCTGAGTTTCTAAGGCTGCCGCCAATGCCCCTCCCCCAGAAGAGGCTGCGGTTCTGCCCGGCAGCTCAACCTTCCAGGCAGCCAAGGGCATTGCTGCAGTGCTTTGCCATCTGGATCATTGCCCAGCGTGGCAATCCCTGCTGGAATGGAGAAGCTGTGGCTACTCTGCCAAGCAGCTCCGGGGGGGGGGAGGGGGCCGCGGGAGAGGCTTTCCTTCCCCGTGCCAAGCTTCGGGAACTGAAGCTGCAAAATGAGCCTTGGTGAAGAAAGCGTCCCTCCTTTCCCCCTCCTTTTCAAGGGGAACTTCCGCTGTGGGGGTCGCTGAAGGGCACGCAAAAGGTCCCCCGGAGGCCAGAGCCGGGGGGGGCGGAACCCCTGAACCCAGCCCCCTCCCACTGCCGGAGCCTTCTCCATCCTTCTGCTCAGGAGTTTATTTGGGTACCGCTTCCCCACACCAGAAGCACGCCAACGACACACGGAATATAAAACGTAACAACATGCCAAGATAATGCAGGAACAGGTGCAAAGCAGAGCACCATTTAAACATAAACTCACACTAATATCAAGAAGGCAAGCAAGCATCTCATGTTACTAAACACTGAAACAACGCCTGACAACAAAACAGTGTTAGAAACTCTTGAAATATAGCAGGGGTCGGCAAAAATTTTTTGGCTGGTCCACTGTCCTCAGACATTGTGGCGGGCCGGAGAAGCTGCACCGGGGGGGGGGGAGCTGGAAGAAGAGGCGAGGGGGGCAAGTAGTCCTCCTCCCCACCCTCCAGCCACAGCTTACCTTCCCAGGGGCTGCCGCCATTGCCGCTGCTGCTGCTTCTCGTGGGTAGGCAGAGCGAGCTCGTCTACTCCGCTCTCTGGCGCACAGGAGTACCAGAGATGTGGTGGCAGAGGGAAGATGAGTGGCGCAAAAGGGCTGGCTCCGGAGAGGGGCTGCTTAAAATGGCGCTCAGCCAGCTCAACCCAGCCCCCTTCCTCCTCTAGGCAGGGCAGGGAGAAGCCAGAAGGAGGGAGGGAGGAGGCGCCGCCGCGCTGTGTGTGAGGAAGGGGGGGGAATGGAATGGCACGGGGGAGGATGGCGCAGCAAGAACAAACAGAATCCCCACGCCAATCCATGGACATTCCGCAGGCCAGATCCTGAAGGCAATTGGGCCTGATCCGGCCCGCGGACCTTTGTCAACCCTGAAATATAGCATAATGGCCAAATGGCAACTTAAACCTAGGTTGTGATCACCACAACAGAATGCCTAGTTGCCATTCCCCACCCACAATGCATTTTTTATTAGTATTCATTAGTATAGAAATTTCTATAGAAATTTCATTTCTATACAACTTTACATTTTAAAGAAAAAAATCTCAAAGCGGTTTACAGTACATCAAAACGTCAAACAAAACAACCCAGAATAGAACAAATTCAAGCTTCAAGGAAAATAGTTCAGATCCTTCTCAAAGTGACATTTCGCTTCACCCATACAGTGGTACCTCCAGTTACAAATGTAATTCGTTCCAGAGGTCCGTTCCTAACCCGAAACCGTTCTTAATCTGAGGCGTGCTTTTGCTAATGGGGTCTCCCGCTGCCACCACGCCACCAGGACGCGACTTCTGTTCACATCCTGGGGCAAACTTCGCTACCAGGAGACCTACTTCCGGGTTAGCGGAGCTCACTACCCAAACGTTCGTAAGGAAGAAAGACGGTACATAACCCGAGGTTCCACTGTATTTATTTGCTTGCTTAATTTATATAGCTTCCCAACAGCAGATGTACGCTAGGAAGCCAGTGTTGTGTATTGGTTAGAGTGCTGGACTAGGACCTGGGAGATCAGGGTTCAAATCCCCACGCAGTCAGAAAGCTCACTGGGTGACCTTGGGAGTCAGTCACAGCCTCCTAACCTACCTCACAGGGTCGTTGTAGGGATCCAGAGGGATCCTGGTATCCAGCGATCTCTACATAGTTGCAATTGGACCCACGCCAGTTGCAAAACGCGCCTGGCCCCTGGGGGATTTCCAGCGCTGCAACAAAATGCTAAGCAACCAAAGACCGGCAAAATAAACAACACCACCCAGGCAGCAAGTGGGGCAAGGCAGGTGGGAAAGCTTGCAGACTCTCCCATGCCAGGAGCAAACTCCCCCACTGAACTGAGCTGTTCATTTTGGAACTTTTGATGCTGCTTTGCCCAGTTCCAAAATGGCTGCAGCGCGACTTCTGGTGCGGCGGCCATTTTGGAACAGGGCAGAGCAGCATCAAAAGTCGCTTCTGAGCATGCTCCGCCCAGTTCCAAAATGGCGGCAGCGCTATCTAGTCTGCTACTTCCGGTCCAGTCCCTTATTTCTCAGGCCGGAATTTGGCAGGTATGCTTGGTGGCCATCCCTGCCTCCTGCGGGAGAGAGTTCCACAGTTTAACTCTGCACCGCGTGAAGAAGGACTCTCTTCTATCGCTGCTGAATCTTCCTACGTTCTGCTTCCTACATTCTGTCCGCAATGTTCTAATGCTCCCCCGCCATTAACTGCAATTAAGGAAGTGCTAGTGGTTCTGTCTCTGGCTGATTTTTAATGAGGAGTGGGCTGCAAATGGTAGAAGTTGAAATTAAAAGGCTTGACTTATGAGCCTGGGCTGGCTGGCGGCAGAGTGACGTCTGCAACCAAGGCCTGGAATCGTTGCTGCTGGTGCTAACAAGCAGGAACACATCTAGCCTTCCCCTAAATATTATTACACGCCACCCCAATTTCCAAGTGAGGAGAGACTCTGAGGGTTCTGGGAATTTGCCCAGGTCTGGATTGCTTGGATGAAGGTCAGTGGAGACTGTGGTGTCTTTAGGATATATGCCTCTCACACATATATACACCACTGTCGAAGCAATGATTCTTCAACATCAGCCTGATGATCATCTTCCAAAGCAACTACTCTATTCCGGACTTAAAAATGGAAAGCGTAATGCTGGTGGTCAACAAAATAGGTTTCAAGACTCTCTCAAGGCAAATCTTTAAAAATGTAGTTGAAAGATTGGAGTGGCTTCCCAAGGATGAGCAGACAAAATCTGTAATAATTGACTGGGCTAAAGATGTCGGGCATAATATAATGATAGAAGATTGGGAAAGGCTGTGGAAGAAGAATATGAAGTTTACCGCGTGTAACGTACTGAAAGAAAATATGAAGATGATGTATAGGTAGTATCTTACACTAGTAAAGCTAGCTAAGATCTATCATAAACAGGATAACAAATGTTGGAAATGTAAGAATGTGGAAGGAACCTTTTACCGTATGTGGTGGACATGTCCCCAAGTAAAGAGCTTCTGGGATAAGATTTATAATGAATTGAAGAAAGTGTTGAAAAACATGTTTGTTAAGAAACCAGAAGCTTTTTTACTTGGGATAATTAGAGAGGAATTACCCAAGAAAGATATTACGTTGTTGTTGTTGTTTTTGTATGCCACAACAGCAGCTAGAATTGCATTAGCAAGGAATTGGAAAACTGAAGATATACCCACGGTGGACGATTGGCAGATGAAGCTGATAGAATTCATGGAACTGTCCAAGCTGACTGGGAGACTCCGGGACCAGGGGGAAGAATCGGTGGAAGAAGATTGGAAGAAATTTAAAGTTTATTTAGAAAAGAATTGTAAGTTTAGCAGCATATAGCTAAAGATTTGGAAGTAAAAGGAGGTTGTAGAAGAGTGTCAGTTAAGTTTATTATGTATTAAGATTTAGTTAAGTGTTATGATTGTATTGAATTTTAAGATTTAACTAGAATAGAATTGTATTTTGAGATTATAAGAGATTCATAGTATTGATAAGTTATTAAGAGTATTAATAGGTTTAGATAATTATTTAAAAGATTGGAATCAAGATCTGGAAAGTACTAAGGAAGTAATATAAAGAAACGTAGTTGGGAGGGAATGGAGGAAGTCGATAAAGATACGTGATATAAGATTGATTTGATATTCTTTTTATTGTAATGTTGGTATTTTGTTATGTTGTGTATATTTTGTGTTTTCTTTTTTCTGTTTTTCTGTTGTGTTCATATGGATCGTGCGGGGGGGGGTGTAGTTTAAAGACCAGCAACTAGGAAACACCGGCCTGCGAGCGCTCCGACTGGAGAACAGCCTTCGCCAAAGGTGTCATGGGCTTTGAAGACACTCGAACTCAGGACAACAGGGATAAATGTGCTAAGAGGAAGGCATGCTTGGCCTAACCTCACCGTGATCAACTCCCACCCCACTATGGAAGGACGTGTGGACCCAGAATTGGCCTCCACAGTCACTTATGGACTCGCTGTTAAAACCGTGTTCATGGAAGACCATCTTCCTCGGCTATGAGGGATCACCAAAGAAGAAGATATACAACATCAGCCTAAGACGGAGGGGCTCACAACATCAGCACCCCAACAGATCTTGCTTTTCCATTAGTCACAGTTTTAGGGCCAGCACAGAACAAGCAGGTCTCTGTGTCTCCAGCTTCCAGATTGTTTCCAGCTCAGCCCACACGCCCCATGCCGACACTTGGTCTCCTACCTAGCAGCTAGGTGAGGAAGGTGAAGGAAATGCCCTCCTTCACCTGAGAGGCACCACCATTTAGGTGCAACTCTTGCAGCTGACCTCATTCTTCGGGGACGCTGAAGTGGCCAGCCAGCATCTTACAAAGAAACTTGCCTGAACATTTCAGCAACAGAATCCTCTATCACAGTCTAACCCTCACCGGGTACAGGGCCCCAAGAATTGGAGGGGGCTCAGGGCACCATCCAGACTGACACTCCCCCCCCAAAAAAACCAGAAGAATATCCTCTGCAGATGACCATTAGTGACAACATAGGAAGAGGCATGGGGGGGGAGAGAGAGAGAGAGAGAATATGAGAGACCAGCATCTGGCCACCAAGTTTAATACACACCCCCATCTACTGGCCTTCTCAAACAGATGTTGGTTTTCTCCCCGGCTGAAATCAGGCCCAGTTCCCAGCATGCATACAGCCTGCGGTGGTGGTGGTAGTGGTGGTGGAAACTAGCAAAAGGCAGCGGGCTGGGGATGGGGAGCAACACATTTTTTCCTGGCCGATTGCTCCAACAAATAACGTCCCTGCAATTACCTCTCCCCATGTTCTATATCCGTTCCTCTTCCTCGCTTCTCCTCCCTCCTTCCCAGCCCCCCCAGGTGCAGAAAGAGTTGCAGGGCTGACAAGGAAATAAAAGTGGGCATCTGGAATATTTTAGCTTCACGCTCTCGGAGGGGGAAGGGGAGGTGATATATGGCCCTGGCGATCTCATCAGAGGAGAGCGGGGAGCTGGCAAGGCGCCTGTGCTTTATGATGTTCCCGCTTGATAAAGATGGCAGGTCAGTCCATTTCCCTAGCAGCCAGCGAGTGCCATATTCTCACCTACGCAGGAGAGAGGGAGGGAGAGAGAGAGGAGGAGGAGGAGGAGAAGGAAGGGAAGGGAGGGTTGTTGTTTTTTACCAGCCACTACAAGGCTAGATTCACCCACCATTTTGGCCTCCAGCAATGCCTAGCCCGTGCAAATCGATGCATGAAGGGTGTCCTCATTTTGCCTTCTTACCCGCTCCTTGCAGCTATACTCTCCTTGAATGTGGAGGCTCCACCAGGCAGAGCGCAGCTCCGCTTAAAGGAATTGTGTTTTGGTTTTTGAGCTTCCTTTGTTTTTAATGTGGCTCTTATCCAAAGGCCTATTCTGCAGCATATGTGCAGCAAGAGGCTTGCTCCCGGTCAGGGCAGAGGCAACAGAAGCGAATATCGGCAGAGCATTTGGAGAAATGTCCTAACAGCAAGCACTGTTTGACCGTGACACGGGATGCCCTGAGAGGGGCTGCAGGATTTCCTCTACAGGAGGAAGGACTTGGTAGCCGTTTGCTGGAGTTGCATCTTGCATTGACTAGGAGGGTTGCATTAGATAACCCACAGTGTGTCTTCCAAATACAAGGCATGTTCGTGCAATACAAATGCACCCAAATCCCTGTCTTCTGAAGTGGTACATTCCAGGATCCCACCACTCCATTCGAAACCAGAAGGACACAAACTTAACTATTGCCCACCACCACGTCTTGTGGCAGTGAGTTCCGTAGGTTTGCCCACATTTCATCAGCTTCCCCTCAAGTTTTAGTATTATGAGGAACGGGGCAGGGGAAAGAAGTCCCGCTTTCCATACGATTCGTAAGAACTTAAGAAGAGCCTGCTGGGTCAGACCAATGGCCCATCTAGTCCAGCACCCTGCTCTCACAGAGACCAATCAGATGCCCCAATGGGGAGCCCAAAAGCAGGATCCGAGCCCAAGAGCACTCTCTCCTCCTGCAGCTTCCAGCATTCAGAGGCATGACTGCAGCCGACTGCGGAAGCAGAGTACAGCCGTTCAGAATTTTATGATCAGCTATCATGTCCTTCCTTGGGCCCAAGACACATGTATATTTTAATACACTTTAATGAGCATTCAGGAACCTTCACCCATTCAGTTTACGTCCATTGTCACTGTTTATAGGTTTCGATTTTGCTTCTTTGAAGATCACCAAGCTCCTTCTCTAGGTGGCACAAAATAGGATATTTCCTCACCTGCCCAGATATCAGCCAGATACAACTCCCCCCCCCCCCCGCCATGACACAGCTGGCAATACTATGGGGGTGTGAAAACTCCTTCCTGCACCACCCCACTCTCTGCATTATCTTCCTTCTGCTGCTCCCCTCACCCCCCACACACCATTATTTCCATCCCCTTCCCCCATCTCTGCCCTCCAGTGAAATGAAAGAGATTAACATGTCAGCGTTCTTAACTAGGTAAGCAGAAGAGCTTATTTATTGCATCTATATCCCACTTTTTTCTGCAAGGAGTACATGGTTCACCCCCTTCTCAGTTAATCCTGACAACGACCCTGTGAGGGAGGTTCAGAGGCCATGACTGACTCCAAGGTCATCCAGTGAGCTTCCTGGCTGGGCCGGGATTTGAACCCTGATCTCCCAGGTCTTAGTCTGACACTCTAACCACTACACCACACTGGCTTCCTAGAGTGCCTCTGCTACGTGGCAGCTCTATAAATTAAGTAGGTAAAAAAATATGGGGGAAGCCAAATGTACCTTAGAGAAGGATCTGAAATATTTTCCTTGAAACTTGAATTCCTTTTATTCTGGATGGCTTGGTTGGATGTTTGAATGTGTCGTCAACCACTTTGTGATTTTTTTCCCCTTTAAAATATAAAGCAATGGAGAAATGAAAATACAGTAATAATCATCTTGATAAATGGCACCTAGAGATTCTGTGGCGAGGACCGTAACGGAGGTTTAAGGTGGCATTTGGAAATTAGCTTATACTGTATATCTGAGTTTCTAACTCTGGCTAGCAGCCATCCACAACCCTCTCCTCCCTGAATGCAAAAACATTTTAAACTACCATAGTTTGTTTCTATTGCTTGGCATTTTATAATGCTGCAAGCCTCCTTGAATCCCAAGTTGGGACAATGGCAGGATATAAATACATATAATGACAACAACAATAACCTTTATCAGTTTCACCATAGACAAGAGGGGAGACAGTGAACTCCGATGGGAATCATAGAATCGTGTAATTGTAGAGTTGGAAGGGACCACGAGGGTCATTTAGTCCAACCCCCTGCAACGCAGCAATATTTTGCCCAAGATGGAGCTAAAACCCAGGACTCTGAGATTAAGAGTCTCATGCTCTACTCAACAACAACTAAGGCAGGGAGGGAGGAGTCTGTGGCCTTCCTCCAGACGCTGCTGCTGCAGGTAATAGTACCACTGTATTCTGCTCTGGTTAGACCTCACCTGGAATACTGTGTCCAGTTCTGGGCACCACAGTTCAAGAAGGATACTGACAAGCTGGAACGTGTCCACAGGAGGGCAACCAAAATGGCCAAAGGCCTGGAAACGATGCCTTATGAGGAACGGCTTAGGGAGCTGGGTATGTTTAGCCTGGAGAAGAGAAGGTTAAGGGGTGATATGATAGCCATGTTCAAATATATTAAAGCAGGCATGTCAAACCTGCGGCCCTAGATGTTTTGGACTACAATTCCTATCTTCCCCAACCACTGGTCCTGCTAGCTAGGGATCATGGGAGTTGTAGGCCAAAACATCTGGAGGGCCGCAGGTTTGACATGCCTGTATTAAAGGATGTCATATAGAGGAGGGAGAAAGGTTGTTTTCTGCTGCTCCAGAGAAGAGGACACGGAGCAATGGATTCAAACTACAAGAGAGAAGATTCCACCTAAACATTAGGAAGAACTTCCTGACAGTAAGAGCTGTTCGACAGTGGAATTTGCTGCCAAGGAGTGTGGTGGAGTCTCCTTCTTTGGAGGTCTTTAAGCAGAGGCTTGACAGCCATATGTCAAGAATGCTTTGATGGTGTTTCCTGCTTGGCAGGGGGTTGGACTGGATGGTCCTTGTGGTCTCTTCCAACTCTATGATTCTATGACTCAAACTCGCAGCCCAACAACACCCAGAGGGCGCCAGGTTAGGGGAGTGAAAGAAAGCCATTTCCAAATGTGGACGACTCTTTGGAGGATGAGGAACAGACTTCAGATCGAGTGCGTCTGATCGCTTATGACACGCAACACGAGGAAGCTAGCAGGGTTTGCACTTACAACTCTATTTTTCCTGGAAGGCCATCAATTGATTTTAAGAACCTGCTACAAATGCATTTGAAGACCTGAGCCTTCGCCTTTCGCAAAGGTGCACTGGTAACAGGATGGAGCCCAAAAAGCACTCTGAGAGCAATTTCACACAGGCCATCAAGCTGTCAGTCAGAAACCCAAAATATGTCAGAAGCATGGGAATCACAGGAGGGGCGAGAGCTCTTGTGCTCAAATCCTGCTTGGAGGTTTCCCACTGCGAGAACGGGATGCTGGACAAGATGGGCCATTGGCCTGATCCAGCAGACTCTTCTTATGTTCCTATGCACTTAAACCAGCTTCTCATTTTATTTTATTTTTGCCTCAAGGGAAGGCCACACGTGCAAGAGTTTGGAAGGGGGGGGCAGGATTATAGCTTCATTTTATCTGACTTCGCCCCACGCTCCCTACCAGCCCCATTCTGAATCCTGACAAATGGGAGCAGGTTCACAGGTTGTCAACCCAGCCTAAAGGAATGTGTAAACAGGATGTTGCAGTGATTCAGAGCTTAAGCCCCAAGGCAAATTCTTTGGAGATGCAAAAGAGAGGAGAAAATTGTTTCCAGGAATCAGAGGCAAGTCTCCTCTCTCTCTCTCCTTCAAGCCCCCACCCCAACAGCCCCCCCATGCCCCATGGGAAAAGAAAGCCCTCCAGCAATAAAGAGGGTGGAGATTACAGGCTCCCCCCCCTGAAAGTTGCTCCAACACAGCTTGAACTGGTTCACAAGAGAGGCTGGTTATGCCTCTTGCCACTAAATTCTAGGTCCTTCATTCACAGATATAGAATCACAGAATTGTAGAGTTGGAAGGGGGCACAAGGATCATCTAGTCCAACCCCACCCCACCCCACCCCACCCCGCCATGTAGGAATCACAGCTAAGGAGTCCCTGGCAGGTGGCCCATCCAACCTCTGCTGACAAACCTCCAGTAAAGGAGAGTCCATCGTCTTCCCAAGTAGTCTGTGCACTGTCGAACAGCTCTTACTGGCAGAAAAAGCTTCTCGGTGCTTAGTCAGAATCTCCTTTCTTGTCATTTGGAACAGCAGAAAACAAGCTTGCTCCATCTTCCATGGGACAGCCCTTCAGGTAGTTGGCTACCACATCACCTCTCCGTCTTCTCTTATCTGGGCTAAACACAGCCAACTCCCTCCATCATTCCTCATAAGGCTTGGTTCCCAAGTCCTTTAATTGTCTTGCTCGCCCTCCTCTGCACACCATCAGATTTGTCGGTATCTTTCTTAAACTGAGGTGCCCAGAACTGGACACAGCATTCCAGGCAGGAGAACAGAGTGGTACTATATATATATATATATATATATATATATATATATATATATATATGTATGTATCCTGTTCCTTGTCATTTACAAGCTGGTTGCCATGCCACGAGCCACGAATTTGTACTGGATATTAATATAATGCTCAAACTTGCTATTTTGGTCCCAAAACTGAGGCCTCCCATCAAGGGACGAGAGAGAGAGAGAGAGAGAGAGAATATTTGTGCTTCATTAAAGCTAATATAATTGCTAATGTGGACGACCATTCGCATCATCAGACACAAGATGCTAGTCCTTTCATCTGACGAAATGGACGAGAGTCTGCAGAAAAGCTGGTGCCGTAATTAAAGGGTCAACGTTCGAGGATCTACAGCAGGGCTGTAGGTCCAAGAAGGGCTACATCCCCTTCTGGGAAGCCTTATGGGAAGGCAAAATGCCAACAGTGAGCACAGCCAGGGAGGGGAAAGGGGAGCAGCAACAAATCCAGATGTTACCCAAGCGTGTTTCTACACCACAACAACAACAACAACCCTTCTTGATCCTCCGGCCAGACAAGCGAGAGGCGTTGTCAGGAGTTCGAGGACACAGTCCAGCCAGGCAAAAACATTGGGGCCAGTGAGAGGCGTGGCTGGGAAGAGGGTGTGCAGCTGGGGTGCCTTTGGCCCCTTGGCTTCAGGTTCCCCACCTGGGTCTTAGGATTCTGCTGCTGATTCTTCTGTAACACATCGCTACCGAAAGTCTGGAACAGGAAGCGAACGGGGAGGGTGCGGCTGCAGAGGCAGATTTAGAGGAGTGCAACCACTTCGCTGGGCGCCGAGCCGAGAGGACATCGCAGGGGGTGGCACGAAAACGCTGAACTATGGAAGGCAAGAGGCGGCGGGGGGCTGAATTTTGGCAGTACACAGGGCACCGCTGAAACTTTAAAGCCCAAAGTCTGCCAACGGCAGCTGGTTCACAGGAGCCCAGAACATTATCTGCAAGTCCCCCACCCTAATAACCCCCCACCCGTAGATAGCTACCCCAGTGGACCAGACTGAAACCCTCTTTGGCATTTTCATGCCAAAGGACTCTTCTTCGCGGCCAAACCAGCTACATCCATGGCCACTAAAGCCATCCTGCTCACTGCCTGCTTTGCTTGTCCCCACAAATATTTGGTATACTGCATCTGGACCGGGGGGGGGGGGGGGTTTCCATTGAGCCTCCTCGGTCTCTGGATGATGAGTCACTTCCTGGCCAATTGCTGTGGCTGGGTTGGTCCTCCACGAATTTGTCAAACACATCTTTTTCAAAGCTAGTATCTATTTGGCCATCCTCACACCCTTGGGGTGGCAGATTCCCACTTGTCAGTTAACCATCAGGACAGAGAGAGAAAATAGAAGAGGCATGTGGTTCACTGCTGCCAGAACAGGATGCTGGACTAGATGGTCCCTCGGCCTGATCCAGCAGACTCTTAAGTTTTTATCAGTGGCCACCACCAAGGACCAGTTGCAGCTCAGTAAACAGCCTTCCTTTTCGTCGCTCTCAATTTTCAAGGGCTGAGATTCGGAGGGGGGGGGGGAGATGGATCATCCATATGAAATGATCCATACAAGGGGAGGGAAGAAGAGCAGGAGGATTTATTTGTGTGGTGGGTCCCCAAGCACACATACACACCTGATTTCGACCTAAAGCAATCACAGCTCAAAAGCATTAAATATAGCAACCCTCTCCAATGAATACACATCGCCGCAGCCAAGAAGGAGAGTCCGCTGCAATTTGCAGCCAGCTCCTGTCCCCACTCTCATCCCCAGACTCATTTCTGCCATCTGCTCGCCGAGGGAGGGGGGAAAGGAGGCCCCCACCCCACCAATGAGCTCCCAGCCTACTTGTAAACTTAAGCGCGTAGAAAGCGACGCAGGCAGTAAAGCCCCACGCTCCGACCCAGAGCTTTTGAACGCTGCGCCGTGATATATTATTAATCGTTTTTATAATGCGATGCCATAGATTGCTGTCGCTCGGGGCTCCGTTCCCATTCCTGGGGTTTGGCTCGGGGGGGGGGAGGAAGAGGGAGGAAAAGGGGGCATCAAGCTGATTCCCCCACACACACACTCTTCCACAGTGCAAGGAGAGAAGGCAGCTGCTGGAATATAGCTAACTATACACACATAGCAGACACAAAACAGAGCTGTACACAGGAGGGGTGATGCGGGAACAGGGGGAAAACTGGAAGGCAGGGGGAGCAAAAAGGGGACAGTGACGACCCCCACCAAGGCCGGGGCGCAGTTTCGGTTCGGGTCTGCAGGGAGAAAACACCGGGTCCTCTCCAATGTTAGAGAAATGGGCAGATGAGAGACCAAGGCTGGATGCAACCCATAGCCAGCCTCTTCTGGCAAAGCGACATTTGACTGATGAGCAATTCCCTCCAGACTTGTGATAAATCCAGCTTCCCTTGAAATGCACAGGTCGGGGATGAGGGGGGATGGAAGCTCAGCCCCACTGACAACTTCACCAGCTCGCGCCCCCTCCCCAGAAAACCCACCTCAGATCTCTCCCCTTCCTTCCTCCAAAAAAAGATGAGGGAAAAAAAGAAGGCAGGCAGTCTCCTGGTCTTTCTCGATTGCTGTGTACAAGACCAGACTTTCCCGACGGAGAGGTGCAGAGATTTGTATAGGGAGCCACTGTTACACGACAGGAAATGTCTTCATGTGTTTGCGCTGGGATGGAATCATTGCTTCCAAGAAGTCCCACAAGCACCACCCGCCACAAACACCCCTGACATTGTGCCTTCCAGAGAGCCCTTTGCAAAATAAAAATAAAAAAAATTACAGGAAATTGGGTGCCATGCACCTGCTCCAGATCTGCCAGAAACACACAGCAATATTAAACACACAGCAATATTAAACACACAGCAATAGTTCTGTTTTCCTCTGCTCCATACATAGGTCCTGGATTGCACCCGGTATTATAAGCACCACAGAGAAAGAAGTGTTTCTCATGCAATCCAACCTGCCTGTGACTGACACACACACACACACCCCTAGCACAGTGAACCCCCAAAAGGCCAGTTTGCAAAGGGGGAACGTGAGGGGGTGTTGAATACATCGCATTGTCCGTGGTCCACTGCAGACTGATCATGGAATCCACTCCCTGGGCAGAATGATGGTGCCAAAATCCCTAGCGGCTACTAGCAGTTTTGCAGTTCTAGAAGGGAGGGGTGATTCAGGTGCAAGGTTGCAGGAGACACCCACAAACTCTCTGTGGTCGTTGTTGCCCCCCCCCAACACACACACACACACACACACACAAATGAAGCTGGGGTCTCCATGTAAACGTATTCAAGCCCAGGGTGAGGTAGTGCTTCGAGTGTCAGAAAGGGCCTGGACAGATCCTGGTTGAAATCCCTACCAGGGGCGCACGGTTGCTGCCCTCAGCCTACCTCACAGGGTTGGCGTGAGGGTAAGGGCAGCTTGAGCACTTTTGGGGTGGAAAGAGGGGATACGCAAAGGAAGTGGATAAGAGAAGAGGTGCCAGTCTAAGCAGCCAGGTGCCAGTGTGCACTCCAAATGACACACCGCCGTGTACGGATTCCTTCCCCTAAAGGGCCCCGCAACACAACATGGCCTCTAGGCATGTGGAGAGTGCCTTGTCCTCAGCGAGTCTCCACACACAAGCATCCTGGGCAGCGATTCCAGAGAGCTGAACCCCTGGACCTATCTGCTTGGAACTTCTCTGCCAATGAACCACGTTGAGGACCCTGCCACACCATCAAGGGGCTGTTTAAATGGGATGGGGGGGTCTTTTTCGTGCTGCAGGAAGTCAGGAGGAGGTTCAGAACCACACCAGCAATTATCCCAGAGAAGCCAGGGGAGGAAGCTTGTTGCACAGCTATTAATCTTTGAGCGGGAGGGTGTGATCTCAGAGTCAACTATGTCTACATGGTCTCTTCCCCCCCACCCCCAGCACTGACAATTCTTCCCTTCCCTCTTCCAATCAGAGGAACAAATAACATGCCACTATATTAAGCTTTTTTTAAAAAAAATGCACATATTCACAAACCTCTTCCATTAAGAGAGGATGTGATAGCAAAAGTTGTACAGTATCAGGGAAGAGTAAGAGGCAAGCCCCTCTTTCTTCTAATGATCAGGGAGCACCCCACTCCCAATAATGAAATAGCTCCCCCCCCCCCCGAAGGAAGGGAAATTAAAGTCTGGTTGGGGATAAAGAAGGTGTGTAGAACCTTCAGGTCCAGAAGTAGTCTACCTGTAAAGATAAGCTGCTCCAGGGACCTTTGGGGTTTTTCCACATCTGCTAAAAAGCCAGCCAGTCAAGAGTTAATTTCAATCCAGGGAGGAGAAGCAGCTCTGCATCCCCAGAAAGGGGGGGGGGGGGCGGGAGAGAGAGAGAGAGCGCTAAAGTATGGACAGTAGGATGGTTGGAGTGAGGAAAAGCCCTCTGCTTATGCTCAGAGGCTCCGCTTCATGGAAAGAGGCTGAGACCCAACATTAAAAACAAGGGGTTGATATAGGCCTGGGCTTTCTCTCAACCTTGATGGGAGGAGAGGGAGGCACTCTGTACATGCTCCGTGCTCCTTTCCTTGTTAGCCTCAAACCACTCCACATGTTTTTCAGAGCCGCCTTTTTGAAGTTGTGTCGCTGTGTCCCAGTTCTGAGCCCCCACTCCTTCAGAACTCCTTCAGAACAAGTCTGGAGTTCCAGCTTCAGTGAAAGGGAGGGAGGAGAGAGAGAGAGACAAACGCCTGAATTAGGGGTTCATGGACGCCACCCCACTCCTCTCAGAGAGACTCACGTCAAGCCCAGCAGTTACACCAACCGACCTAAGAAGTCCATTCATCAGCTTCACATTTCTGCAGGCAGCAATCATCGAAATGCACTCTGCAAATGCTCAGATGCCATGGGGAAATCTGAATACTTATCTGGTTCCCCAGACAACATCCAACACGACACTTGGTCTGTTCAAGGGGTGGGGGCTTCCACGATGCTTGTTGGGCTCGCTCCAAAACACCCCGAGATATATCCCCACACACACACCTTTCTCCTACATTTCTGGGACCCGAAAGAACAGCTCGTTTGTTGGGGCGGGCTGCTCTCTGCACAGGGCCAGAGGCACTCTCGTCTTTCCAAATTGTTTCTGGTTTCCAAAAGCATGCTCCGGAGCCAAAGGACGAAACCCACCCCGTCGTCCCTCTGCATCCGGCATAGGGGGGAAACTCACCCTGGCTGATCAGAGCCCCGATGCAGCAGAAAAGGGCGGCGGGTCCGGAGCGAGCTCTCCCCGCCGAGGCGGCCATGGCGGAATCCGGGTCGAGGCGTGGAGCGGGCAGAAGCGAAATCCAAGCACGTGCGAACGGAAAGGCGAGCCCAGGCCGAGACGTGGGAACGGGGGGGTGAGGTAAGGGGCGGGGCCACCCCGGAGACAAAGGTGGGGGGTCCAGAGGGAGATGGGCCAAGGAGGGGGGGTCCCACCTGCTCCTTCCCCGAGCCACCCCAGATTTCCACCCAAGGGGGGGAGGGTCCCCCCTTTTTGCCTACCCCCACACAAAAAAATATCAAGAAGCTTGGGGCGAGAGGGAGGGGGAGCGAATCCCACGTGCAAACCCTGGCGAAATTGGTTCGAAATAATCGGGGGGGGGCGATTGGCGGTGGGTGGGGGTGTTAGGCAGTAAATACAGTAATGGCAGGAAGGGAATCTGGGCGGGGGGAATACAAACGGATGGATGGGGGGAGAGAACGGGGCAGCCGGCGAAGTCTTGATGCAAAGCCCCCTTTAAAAAAAATCTCAAAGCCCCCCCCCCAAATAAAATAGCAAAAAAAAACCAATTAAAATAAAATGCCCCCCCAAATAAAAATGGGGGGCAGAGAAAAAAGTAGAGGGAATAGAAAAGAAGAGAGCTCCACCACACGCACAAAAAAAAAGTGTTGGGGGCGATTTGGGGGGTGGCGCTGCTATAATCCAAAGCGCTCCTGCTTCTCCGCCGGGGCGTCCGAGGAGGCGATCCGAAGGCCCGGCCTGCGAAGGGGCGTCCGAGGCAGGAGCCGGCCCGGGCGAGCGCCGAGACGAGCCCGGGGAGAAGCGCCGCTCCGGCTGGCTCCTGCCTCGCCTCCCGGGTCCTCCTCCGCGGCGAGGCTGCGCCGATCTGAGCTCTCTGCCGGGAACGGCAAGCGCCAGAGAAACTCCCTCCGCCCCCCTCCAGCCGCCCACCCCCTCCTCCTCCTGGCCCCCGCTTTTCCTTCCATCACGTGTTTTCCCCAGAGTTTCTGCCGCCGTGTGCACGCCCCCCCCCATTCCAGGGTCAGGATGCGTTTGCACACACGCGTACACATTTTGGAGGGGGGGGGTAGGTAAAAGGCTGTGTATAAGGTCTCCGGGGGAGGGTTTGCGCTCGCTGGCAGAGCGCGCGTGCTTTGAATGCAGAAGGACCCGCTTGCAATCCCCGGCGTCTCCAGGCAGGGATGCAGAAAACACCCCTGCCTCGGAAAGCCTGGGGAGCAGCTGCCGGCCCGTGTACGGGGCTGGAGGCGTCAGTGTGCTCTAGGTCTTAATGGGAAAGGGCGGTAACTCATAGGTAAGGAACACCTGCTTGGCACGCAGAAAGCCCCTGCTGGCAGCATCTCTGGGTAGGTTGCCCTGTCCGAAACCCTGGATAGCCTCTGCCAGCCAGCATGGGTAGGCAAACTAAGGCCCGGGGGCCGGATCCGGCCCAATCGCCTTCTAAATCCGGCCAGCAGATGGTCCGGAAATCGGCGTGTTTTCACATGAGTAGAATGTGTGTTTTTATTTAAAATGCATCTCTGCGTTATTTGTGGGGCATAGGAATTCGTTCATTTTTATTTTTATTTTCAAAATATAGTCCAGCCTCCCAAAAGGTCTGAGGGACAGTGGGCTGGCCCCCTGCTGAAAAAGTTTGCTGACCCCTGGTTAGTGGCTAGTGTTGGACGAGGGAGACCAGGGTGGAAGCAGCTGGAATCCTGGAGAGCTGCAACCATAGAATCATAGAATTCTAGAGTTGGAAGGGATCCTGAGGGTCATCTAGTCCAACCCCCTGCAATGCAGGAATCTTTTGCTCAAAATGAGTCTCGAACCCATGGCCCTGAGAGTAAGTCTCGTGCTCTACCCACCAAGCTAAAGCTCAGTGTCCAGTCAGTGTAAGAGAGTACACAATGCTAGCAAAGGTCTGACTCAGCACCTTTTCCTACCTTCCCATTTATTTCATCCCATTATGCAGAGCAATGAAGACTAGAATCTTGCATTATTTCTCAGGGGAAGGGGCCAAAGCTTGACAGGCAGAGCCACTGCTTTGCATGCAGAAGGTCCCCAGGTCATTCCAGGCAAGCACCTCCAGGCAAGCACCTCCAGGTAGGGCTGGGACCATCCCCCTGCCTGAAAACCCAGAGCTGCTGCCAGTCTGTGTAGACAATACTGTACTGAGGCAGATGGACCGAAATTATAAGGTTCTAGGTTTGGTCCCTAAGGGGCACATTCAGTTTGGGCTGTGAATGCCACACAGACACACACCGGACTTCATTTAACAAATATGTAAATATTGCTTGATGCAAAAATTGATTTAAAATATGATGATGTAGAATACAGTATTCCCTTTAAAATTGCTATAAAAATAGACTTTAAGAATGTAAATGTAATGAATTCATTGAAATGTAGGGCGGAAATCAATAGGTTTATTATGTGCTTGCTGGGGAGGGGGAGTTTTTAACAGAGATTGAAAGCTGTACATCAAGAGGCAGACAGTTCCAGGGGATAGATGCTGCTGCACTAAAAGATCAATTTATCCCATGTGCGGAAAGATCAGTAGTACACATTATTTCCCTTTAAAGGGGAAGGCATAAAGGTATTAAAGCCTAGAGTAAAAAATGACAACTGCTCCAGTACTGAATATTATCTTTGTTAGTTGTATTTGCAGTAGTATTAATATTTCTTACCAGCCCGTCATCTAAGACCTTGGGGTGGGTGACACCAATCTAAAAATACAATATTAAAATAAACTGCAGGGTGTGAATGTTAAAATAATGTCCTCCCTTTTTCCCCTCTCTGCCCATTTTTGCTTCTGACCCTGCTCACTACCTGCATGTGGCCCCCAGGAAATTTCCCAGAAGCGAATGCGGCCCTCCGGCTGGAAATGCTTCCTTATCAGAGAGAGCGAGACGCACCTCATCAGACTTACTAGGCTGGCTGGACAGTGTGGCCTTTTCTGACCCACTCATCAGTTTGAGAGATGGTCATGAGGTTTGGGGAGGGGGGTCCTCAGGTGGCCGCCTCGACTGCACCATTTCTCAGGGGCCAGAACTGCAGTTTTGAATGCTCCCTTGTGGAAAAATTCACCCTGTTAAGTATGAAACAGAGCCTGATGGCCTAAACATCAGAGCCTTTCTCCCTTTGTGCTATTCCCCTCACCCCCATCTGCAAGGATTAATTGAGGGAGGTGCTTTTTACAAAGATGACATCACCCACCTGCAGTCTGAAGTGGTATGGTCCATTCTATCACCTCATTCATGCCTCCTGCTAGGTTTCAATCCTTCACTATAACAGGGGTTTTTTTTTGCTAAATTGCTGCACTGTGGGGAGGGCTGTGTGTGACCTCTTTGGACTCCCCCTTCTGCTCTTAACTCTTTTGTTGTTGCTGGGTTTGATGATAAATTGCAGTTTTATTACAATTCAATCCATCACATCCCAGGCCACAGCTATTCTGAACAAAGTGCAGGATGGGGAATCTTCTAAATAAAGAGAAATAAAGATGACTGATTCAAACTTATTGACGTGTTTGTGTGTGTGTTATTATGATCCAGCTGCAGGCAGATTTATCTTGATCTGCAAGTGGCTTTCACTGACAGGTAAGTGTCGTGTGAATGATCCAGAGATCCTGTCCTCTGCGCTGACAGTTTTGCACATTTTTTATTTTTATCTTCAGAAGCATTTCTGAACCACCCGTTTTTGTTCTTGTTTTTTGTTTTTAAAGGCTCTTGAGTGGTGCAGGAAAATGCTTGCACAAAAATAGTGAAACCATAGTCACTGGAGGAAAAAAAACAAACCCAGAAATCTGGGAAGAACAGAGTCCAACCTTATGGGTCAGGGAAAGCATGACCAAAAATATATATGCATGCTTTTAAAAATTTTTGAAGCAACTGATGGATGATGCTTTATATATGGCAGAGGGAAAGGCACTCCATAAAACAGGCGCAATAGGAAAAATTTGGATCCCCACCTTGTGATGTTTCGTAGGGTGCAGAGCTATGAGTAACATTCCCCCAGATGTTCCACTAAGATGATTAAGGAATAGTTACAGGTAGGTAGCCGTGTTGGTCTGTGTCGAAGCAAAATAAAAAAAATTCCTTCAGTAGCACCTTAAAGACCAACTAAGTTTTTATTTTGGTATGAGCTTTCGTGTGCATGTATCTGAAGAAGTGTGCATGCACACGAAAGCTCATACCAAAATAAAAACTTAGTTGGTCTTTAAGGTGCTACTGAAGGAATTTTTTTATGATTAAGGAATGTCATTCAGTGGGAGACCATCTGCTTTGCATCCAGAAGGTCCTGGGTTTAGTCTTCATATAGCACATAATCGAACTGTGGAACTCCTTCCCACAAGAGACGGTGATGGACACCAACTTGTTCCAGAGCACGCCAGGCACTCCTGTGTTCCACTGCCTCCCGCAGTTTGGTCAAACTCATGTTGGTAGCTTCGAGAACTTAGTTGGCTTTAAAAGAAGATTAGGATTTTGATGACTACTAGCCACAATGACTGTTCTCTGCCTCCATTATGAATACCAGTTGCTGGAAGCCACAGGAGGGGGATCTTGTGTTTGGGTCCTGCTTGTGGGTTTCCCTCAGGCATCTGGCTGGCCACTGTGAGAACAGGATTCTGGACTAGAATGGCCCATTGGCCCATTTTGAAAATGGAAGCCATGGTTGAACTGAGGTGTGTACATTTCAGACAGCAATTGAGCATGCTCAGATGGCATCTTCACAGAACTGGAGAACTGGAGGTGTGTGTAGGTGTGAAGAAATAAATCGGGTAATTCTAATCAAATGAAGACACCCCCACCCTCACTCTGATCTGTACAACAATATGCTAATGTCTTTCAATCCCCTGAGGCTCAGAAATGTCTCCAAACAGCTGAGCAGACTAAGGTGTGTCAGGAAGTCTATCACAATTCTTTTGGGGGGAGAACCAACCAGGAAGGAAAAGCCCCACTCATCAGACTCATCAAATTTCTCTCATTATCCTGAAATTTGGAACCATGATGAACTAGATAGATGATACCTGCTCCCTTCTCGGTAGCAAGCAAGCGAGAAGCAAACACTGAATCTATGAACAGGGAATTTCAACAAGCATCCCGAGTATAATTTTGTAAAAGTCGGGACTTGTGAAAACTCTCTTATGTGTTAAGAGAGACGCGTTCAGCAGAAATGTCCCCTGGCAAGGAATGAGTTCCGTCTCAGAAACTGTTTTTAGGGACAAGGAGAGATTCTACGAATCTGCAGAGAAATCGGAGGGCTTTCTCGGTAGTGGCACCCTCCCTGTGGAGCAGCCTCCCACCAGATGCCAAGGAGATAAAGAACTACGCAACTTTTAGAAGACATCTGAAGCCAGCCCTGTATTGAGAAGTTTTTAATGTTTGATGACTTATTATGTTTTTATATGTGCTGAAAGCTGCCCAATGTAGATTATTAACTTTTTATCCTATCAATAATCTACGGAACTCAGGGTGGCTTCTCTGAACAATCTCCAGACAAGCAGCTTTTGTATTTCTTTTATATTTAAGTTTCTGGCAACTGCAGAACCTGAGATTGGGGATAAAATGTACACTGACCGTAAAGGTAAAGGGACCCCTGACCATTAGGTCCAGTCATGACCGACTCTGGGGTTGCGGCACTCATCTCTCATTATTGGCCGAGGGAGCCAGTGTACAGCTTCCAGGTCATGTGGCCAGCATGACAAAGCCACTTCTGGCGAACCAGAGCAACACACGGAAACGCCGTTTAGCTTCCCGCTTGGAGCGGTACCTATTTATCTACTTGCACTTTGACATGCTTTCGAACTGCTAGGTTGGCAGGAGCAGGGACCGAGCAATGGGAACTCACCCCGTCACAGGGATTCGAACCGCCAACCTTCTGATCGGCAAGCCCTAGGCTCTGTGGTTTAACCCACAGCACCACCTGTGCCCACTGACCATATTCTTCTCCTTTTCTGTGAGAAACCAGCCTGCTCGCCACTTTCAATGTTTTGCTTAGCCCAGCCCAGCCCACCCTCATTGAAAAATTCCTGTGGACAGTCATATCTGCTTTCTTTTTTAGCCTCACAATGACCCTGCGAGATAGGCTGGGCTGAGACATAGTGACTGGTGCAGGCTCAATCCAGCTGAGTGAGGATTCAGACCTGGGTCTTCTCAGCCCCAGCCTGATGCTCCTAACCACAACAGCATGTTCAATGCGCACGGTTCTTGCTGTGTGATTTTCTGCCTGTTGAAGGTATGTTGGTTGCTAGACATGCAAACAGGGCTGGGGGGGGGGGGACTGGTGCAACGGCTTAAATAATTTTCATTGCAAGGCAAGTATGGCGCCACTGGTATTGGAAATTGACCTTAATTGCACTGTTGTTTTTATAAAAGTTCCGTCATTTATCTTCAATGCAATTCCCACTGTGGCCTTATAATCTGAAGCCCCACTGACAGATCTCAGTCAATACGCCAGTGAGCTCTGGGCTCCACCTTTTTGGTCTCACGACAGCTCCAGGACTTGTGGAAACAGGAGCCATAAATAACGACCGAATCTGGGGGGCGGTGTTTGCGTGTGTGTGTGTGTGAAATGGTAGTTTATCAGAGGAATAGAAAAACAATCAAGCTACCCTTTCGGCATTGCCAGGACCCGCAGAAGATAAACGTCCAGGAAAGGGAAGGAGAATTGGAACCCCGCAGCAAAATTTAAAACTTCCAATTGAGGATAATTCCAGTCACTGCCCAGGCTGGTAAATCAAAACCTGTGGTGGGAGGGGGAAGGGGCAGAAAATCAATGCTGGACACTGAGGACCACTGTACTGAATCGGATAGAGACATTTTACAAGGGAGGCGCTGAGTTCAAATCCCTGAAGAGCTCTGAAGGACACCGGGTGACCTTGGAAAAGTCCCGTTTCACTTTGCTTGTTAATTGCAATACTGTAATATCCCACATTTCTTTGCACCAATAAGTTCCATGCAGAGTGCCAGGGCTCTCCCTCTCGTTTTATCCTAACAGCAACCCTGCAATGTAAGGCTTGTCATAACTTCTTGTACGGATGACTACATGTCTCCTGCTTTCTGTGGGAACCAGGAAGTATTGTTTTTTGGTTAAAGGAAAATAGGTATGGTAAATAAAAAGGGAGAATTTCCTTGATGCTTAGAACAGTGTTTCTCAACCAGTGTGCCTCCAGATGTTTTGGGACTACAACTCCCATCATCCCTAGCTAGCAAGACCAGTGGTCAGGAATGATGGGAGTTGTAGTCCCAAAACATCTGGAGGCACACTGGTTGAGAAACACTGGCTTAGAACCAGGTTTGGGGAAAATACTCTTTGGTGAGAGAGAGAGAGAGCCCTGGCAGTGATTTAAAATCACAAAAGATGTAGCAAGGTAAAGAGTGAGGCGGAGTGACCTAGCTATACCTGGCAGGACAGCTTACTCTATGGTCTTAACCCCTTCATGCATTAATTAGACTTAAGCATATTGGTTATATGAGGCTGGTTATCCTACAGGAAGGAATTTAACAATGTGCTGCATGAAGGACATTAAAAAAACCTGTCCAGAGTCTTCCAATGTTCAGCTTCATGGAAAAGGGAGAAAAATGTTCCTCTGTCCACTTTCTCCATGCAATGAGGAATTGTGTGCAGTGGCGGAGGAAGAGGAGTGCGGGGGGGGGGAGTGCACCGCCCCCGGCAGCGTGATCCCGGTGGGGTTCCATCGCGGCTGCCCACCCGCCCGCATTGGGCGCCACACCCCTGTAGGCAGCGTGCCCTGCCCCCAGGACGCACACTAGCCCCACCCCCGCCTGCTCTCCACCACCACCACCCCCGGTGCCAGAGCATGAAGCTCCGCCACTGATTGTGTGAACTTTATAGTGCTCCTTTGACTGGTGGAATCCAACATAGTGGCAACAGCTTTGCTGGGGCGTCGCTTGGCGTAGCTTCAGGAACCACCTTTAGGTCCTGACCCACTGGTTGAAAACCTATGCTAGCACATCAGTAAAAGTCAAGCAATTGCTACCCCACACTTCCCAGTGCATTTTCTGCAATTCTCCTTTCTGCAAAAAGTTCCATGGGATTGGGGAGAATCTCTTGTGCGCAGTTCAACTAAGAGGGTAGAGTGTGTCCAAAAAGACGCCAGGCTTTTATTTAAGCGATACATATAATTTTCAGCTAATACAGAAACGATCTGTCCCCATGCATTATGCTGTCCAAAGGCGGACTAATTTTGCTAAAGTGCATATAAGAATTCCAGGAGAGGGAAATCCAGATTTGATTGCTGAACTACAAACTGGAAAACAATAATAATAATAATAAATATTTGACTTGTACAAAATAAAAAACCAAAAAACCCCAAAACCATTATGGGACTCCCTGCCACAAGGGGCAGTGATGGCCACCAACTTGGATGGCTATACGAAGAAGAAGAAGAAGAAGAAGAAGAAGAAGAAGAAGAAGAAGAAGAAGAAGAAGAAGAAGAAGAAGAAGAAGAAGAAGAAGAAGATATTATTTATACCCCGCCCATCTGGCTGGGTTTCCCCAGCCACTGTGGGCGGCTTCCAACAGAATATTAAAATACAATAATCTATTAAACATTAAAAAGCTTCCCTAAACAGGGCTGCCTTCAGATGTCTTCTAAAAGTCTGGTAGTTGTTTTTCTCCATGATGGGAGGGCGTTCCACAGAGCGGGTGCCACTACCGAGAAGGCCCTCTGCCTGGTTCCCTGTAACTTGGCTTCTTGCAACAAGGGAACCACCAGAAGGCCCTCAGCGCTGGACCTCAGTGTCTGTGCAGAATGATGGGGGTGGAGACACTCCTTCAAGTATAATGGACCGAGGCCGTTTAGGGCTTTAAAAGAGGATTGAACAAATATATAGAAGAGGGGGCTCTTGATGGCTTCTAGCCAGGATGGCTATGCTCTGCCTCCTCAGTCAGAGGCAGCAATGCTTCTGAATACCACTTACAGGAAACCACAGGAGGGGAGAGGGCTCTTGTGGCCGAATCCTGCTTGCTGGTTTCCTACTGTGGGAGCAGGATGCTAGACTAGATGGGTCATTAGCCTGATCCAGCAGGCCCTTCCTATGTCCTTAGGAGCACCAGATCAAATGCAATTGCACAACTTGAATTCACTGAGCAATGCCCAGAAACTAGCACCACAAGCATAGAAGAAAATGATCCCTAGCGGTTCTAGCAAACCACATTCCCCGTTCAAGCGAAGAGCCCTAAGGCTCGCTGCTAATCTCTGTGTGGGGGCGCGAGAGGCGGATCCCTCCTGCTACTTCCCCACCCCCAGGCATGCCCTCTATCTGGCTCACGGCTTAATTGCTACCTCCAGCGCCTCGCTAGACAACTGTTTGCAAATTTCACCCAGACATTTCTCCTCCCAAGCAGAGGAGGAGCACGGCACCCTCTGGCTCCCACTGGAAGCACTGCAAGGGAATGACTCCCCCCTCGCTTTGCCTCTTGGAAAAGCTTGGGAGCTCACCAGAAGAGCACAGAAGCAGTGAAAACCGTGAAAACATCCCAAATCCTTTTCCGTTCTAAATCTTTCCCAAGTCTTGGTGAAAGGATGGGGCTGAATATTACTTTCAAACGATTCTCAACGGGGTTCCGAATAGCTTGTTTTATTGTATTTCTGTGACGATTTCAATCCAAATGAATCCCAAAGTGGCTTACAAGCCATAAATAGCACAATACGGTAGGTAAAGGTAAAGGGACCCCTGACCATTAGGTCCAGTTGTGACCGACTCTGGGGTTGCGCGCTCATCTCGCATTATTGGCCGAGGGAGCCGGTGTACAGCTTCCAGGTCATGTGGCCAGCATGACAAAGCCACTTCTGGCAAACCAGAGCAGCACATGGAAACGCCATTTACCTTCCCGCTGTAGCGGTTCCTATTTATCTACTTGCATTTTGACGTGCTTTCGAACTGCTAGGTTGGCAGGAGCTGGGACCAAGCAACGGGAGCTCACCCCGTCACAGGGATTCGAACCGCCGACCTTCTGATCAGCAAGCCCTAGGCTCAGTGGTTTAACCACAGCGCCACCTGGGTCCAATAGCACAATAGAACATCCCAAATGCAGCACAAATGATATAGAATAACAAATCATCAATAGAACAATTATAAGCTCTAAAACACTTTAGACCTGCCTGCTGGAGCAACCTTCCCAAATGTGGTGCCCTCCAAAGATTTTCAAGTACTACTCCCAGTGTCCCTTGTCTATTGGCTATGCCTAGGAGAGGGCACCAGCTTAGAGAAGGTTGTTATGGAGCTACAGAGAATGTCGACTCAGTTCCTGCATGAGTGTCGTTCAGATATTTGAAGACCACTATCACGTCTTCCAGGAACGCAGGTGGTGCTGTGGTCTAAACCACAGAGCCTAGGGCCTGCCGATCAGAAGGTTGGCGGTTCGAATCCCTGTGATGGGGTGAGCTCCCGTTGCTCGATCCCAGCTCCTGGCCACCTAGCAGTTTGAAAGCACGTCACAGTGCAAGTAGATAAATAGGTACCGCTCCAAGCGGAAAGGTAAATGGCGTTTCCGTACATTGCTCAGGTTCAACAGAAGCGGCTTAGTCATGCTGGCCACATGACCCGGAAGCTGTATGCTGGCTCCCTCGCCCAATAAAGTGAGATGAGCGCCGCAACCCCAGAGTCATCCGTGACTGGATCTAATGGTCAGGGGTCCCTTTACCCTTTACTTTTATCACGTCTCCCAGACAAAGTTCCTCATAGGGCTTGTTTCCTGACCCCAGGGTCTGTGTTTCCTTTTGGAAATGAGGCAAGGCAGAGACTGTGGTGGCTTTGTGGTTAATGGTTTATACACATATAAATACAAACTGAGCCTACGATGGATGGGCTCACAGCATCAACAACATCCCAAAAGGGTCTTGCTTCTCTCGTAGCTGTAGCCCTGGATTCAAGCAGAAATCAGCCATGGCTCTCTCTGCCTTTCCAGCCCACAGTTCCTCCCCGCCCTCTAGCAAATTCTGCCCTCAATCTCTCTGTCCATCATTCGTAAAGGTAAAGGGGCCCCTAACCATCAGGTCCAATCGTGTCCGACGCTGGGGTTGCGGCGCTCATCTCACTCTATAGGCCGAGGGAGCTGGCGTTTGTCAGCAGACAGCTTCCAGGTCATGTGGCCAGCATGACAAAGCTGCTTCTGGCAAACCAGAGCAGCGCATGGAAACGCCGTTTAGCTTCCCACCGGAGCGGTCCCTATTTATCTACTTGCACTTTGATGTGCTTTCGAACTGCTAGGTGGGCAGGAGCTGGGACCGAGCAACGGGAGCTCACCCTGTCGCAGGGATTCGAACCACCGAACTTCTGATCAGCAAGCCCTAGACTCTGTGGTTTAACCCACAGCGCCACCTGAGTCCATCATTGAGGGCACCTTAAAGGAGGCGAGTGGAGTCCTCAATTAATGAGAAGGGTTGGAGAACGCTTGGTGCTTAACTTCCATCCTTTATGCCACCAGAGGGAGGGGGAGATGTCCATCCCAATCCTTTTGGTGTTGCTGGACAAACATGGCCAGTCGTACACCCAAGGCATGGTCAGATCTTCCCACCATGCTGTCTGACTGAGGGCTCCTATAGATAGCCCATGTTTTGTGAATTCCCAGAATTTCACACACTATCTGGAGTACTCTTGGCTCAAACTCCCTGCCTTGATCAGAGTGTAATCCCTCAGGCACCCCAAATTTGCAGGAGGTGGGGAGAGAGAGTTGTCAACCAAGGCGTTTGCCATTGTCACAGCTTCCTGGTGGTTTTTTATAGCATAAGCCTCTGGCCACCGTGTGAAATAATCCATGGCAACCAAGATGTAGCGGTTGTCAGCTCCTGTTTCTGGCAAGGGCCCCAGCAGAGTTTGCTGTGATGTGACCTAGAAGGGAAAAGCTGCAGGCTGGAAAGGGAGGGAGAGAGAGAGAGAGAGAGCCATGGCTGTTTTCTGCCTGGAATCCAAGGCTGAGGCAATGAGAGAAGCAAGGCCCTCATGTGAACCCTTCCATCGTAGGCTCAGGTTGTATATATGTGTAAATAAAGCATATAGTGTAAAGCCAGCACAGTCTCCACTATGCCTCATTTCTAAAAGGAAACACGGATCCCACTTCTTACACCAGTGTTGCACGCCACCCCAATCTCCAAGCAGCATGAGGTTCCAGGGATTTCAGGCACAGCAGAGACCGTGGTGTCTTTATGATATATAGTTTATTTACACACATATGCAATCTGAGCCTATCACAGAATCACAGCATTGTAGGGTTGGAAGGTATCCCCAAAGGCCATCTAGTCCAAACCCCTGCAATGCAGGAATCACAACTAAAGAATCCCTGTAAGAGGGCCATCCAACCTCTGTTTAAAAACTTCCAAGGAAAGAGAGCCCTTCACCTCTTGTGGGAGTCTGTTCCACTGCTGAACAGCTCTTACCCTCAGAAAGTTCTGCCTGATGTTTAGTCGGAATCTCTTTTCTTGTAACTTTGGAGCAGCAGAAATCAAGCTTGCTCCATTTCCCATGGGACAGGCACTCCCTGACACCCCCCAACACACACAAAAACAATTATGAGGCAACTCTAATATATCTGAAACACATGATGATATGGAAGTGTTTATTTGAGCTTTTCTTTACAAAGTGGGGGTGGAGGTGACATCAGAAGAGTCCTGCAGCTGGATCAGGCCAATATAATCCAACCTCCTGTTCTCACAGTGGCCAACCAGGTGCCTCTTCTGGGAAGCCCACAAGCAGGATCCGAGCATAATTCCAATTCCCAGCAAATAGTAATAGTAATAATAATAATAATAATAATAATAATAATAATAATAATAATAATAATAATAATTTATTTATACCCTGCCCATCTGGCCGGGTCTCCCCAGCCACTCTGGGCAGCTTCCAACAGAAAAATACAACACAATAATCTATTAAACTTTAAAAGCCTCCCTGAACAGGGCTGCCTTCAGATGTCTTCTAAAAGTCTGGTAGTTGTTTTCCTCTTTGACATCTGTTGGGAGGGCGTTCCACAGGGCAGGCGCCACCACCGAGAAGGCCCTCTGCCTAGTTCCCTGCAACTTGGCTTCTCGCAACGAGGGAAACACCATAAGGCCCTCGGTGCTGGACCTCAGTGTCCAGGCAGAATAATGGAGGTGGAGACACTCCTTCAGGTATACTGGACCAAGGCCATTTAGGGCTTTAAAGGTCAGCACCAACACCAATTGACCTGCACCTCCATGGACATTCCATAGTATTCCAAAGACATCCTGGCCTGACTCAGTATAAGGCAGCTTCCTGTTTTCATAGAACCATAGAACTGTAGAGTTGGAAGAGACCACCAGGGTCATCTAGTCCAACCCCCTGCAATACAGAAATCTTTTGCCCAATGTAGGGCCCGAACCCACGACCCTGAGGTTAAGAGTCTACTGCTCTACTGACTGAGCTGTTCCAGTTTTCATCATGTGCATTCATAGCTCAGTGGCAGAGCATCTGCTTTGCATTCAGAATGCCCCAGGTTCAAATCCCCAGCATCTCCAGGTAGGGCTGAGAGTATCCGAAGCCCAGAAAGCCACTTGCCAGTCAGTGTAGACAATACTGAGCTAGATAGACCAAGGCCCTGGCTGCTTCCTGTGGCCCTAACATCTGGAGGGCCGCAGATTCCCCGTCTATGTCAAGGGCTACGCCCTGGGGTGTCCCACTACAAGGGGGGCAGGTGTCTCCAGGCTGTCTGCCTTCCGCAAAAGAAACCCAGATCGCAAAGACTCTTCCAGCAAAACAGGTTTCCTTCCAGACGGGGGTTTCCGATGCCATTCGGCAAACCCCAAAGAGCCCTCGAGGAGCAGATGGCTGGCTGCGTCTTGGCTTTGCCAGAGCCACCCCACGTCCTTCCACCTGCTGCTTAGACAGGGGCCCCAGCCAAGTTTGGGTTGGAATCATCACGTCGTCTGCTTGCCTGGAAAAGGGGGGGGGCGTTTTTCTTTTCTTCTCCTGAGCTCCTCACAATTGCACATTTGGAAGCGGAGCCAAAGCCGAAGGCAGCGTTCCGAGCGCAGCTGCCGCTTCTGCTGGAAGCGGCAAAGAAATTTCGGCAGAAAAGGCCAAGCAAAAACTATTCCGGGAGACAGGTTGTAGCGTCTGGGGGCTTTTTGGTTTGGAGGAAAGGAGAGCAAGAGGTGACTTGGAGGGAAATGGTGCACGGCATGGAGAAAGTGGGGAGGGGGAAGTTTGTCTCCCTCCCTCCTAACACTAGAACTTGTGGACATCCTAGGAAGCCAAATGCTGGAAGATTCAGGACAGAGAAAAGGAAGCCCTTCTTCATGCAGCACATAGTTAACCTGTGGAACTCCCGCCTACAGGAGGCGGTGAGGGCCACTAACCTAGACAGCTTTACAAGAGTGGAAGGATTCAAGTGCATCCTCCAAATATTCACTCTTGCTCCCACTTGAAAAGGAAATCACCTGTGGCACAAGAACAAAGTGCACATTTACTCCTCTTGTCTCAAAGGTGTGCCCTGGCAAATGGTTTGAGAATTACGGGTCTATACTTTTAGTTACAGGTAGGTAGCCGTGTTGGTCTGAGTCGAAACAAAATTTTTTAAAAATTCCTTCAGTAGCACCTTAAAAACCAACTAAGTTTTTATTTTGGTATGAGCTTTCGTGTGCATGCACACTTCTTCAGATACACTGAAACAGAAGCCACCAGACCCTTATGTATATTCAGAGGGTGGGGGTGATGGGCTGATAGGAGTGGTAAACCTGTTGATGACTGTTAACGACTGTTAATGACTGCAATTGGTCTTGCGGGGGGGGGAGCAAGGGCTGAGGTGCTAAGGAAAGCTTGATCATGTATAATGAGATAAGAATCCTATGTCTTTGTTCATTCCAGGTGGCTCCATGGTTTTAAGCTTGCTAATGAGTTGCAATTCAGCAACTTCTCTTTCCAGTCTGTTTCTGAAATTTTTCTGTAAATAAACAGCTGCTTTGAGATATTGTATAGAATGTCCTGGGAGATTGAAGTGTTCTCCCGACCTACTGGTTTCTCTGTCTTGTGGTTCCTGATGTCAGATTTGTGTCCATTTATCCTTTGGCGTAGGGTTTGGCCTGTTTGTCCAATACAGCCCATCACCCATTCCCATCACCCCCACCCTCTGAATATACATAAGGGTCTGGTGGCTTCTGTTTCAAGTGTATCTGAAGAAGTGTGCATGCACACGAAAGCTCATACCAAAATAAAAACTTAGTTGGTCTTTAAGGGTCTATACTTTGTTTTTGTTTTTTGCTTGCTTGTTTGTTTGCAGTATTTAAGGCTCACTCTTCATGGAATGTTTTCATTTTGAATGGAACAAAAAGAAAGAAAGAAAAACCAATACAGTTGACTCGCATCTGCGCTGGGGTTACGTTTCGGTCGATGGCACAAATACGCAAAAAAGGCATATATTCAAAACACTCCCTTGGGACCACCTCTGCTGCAGCGGGCGGCGGGTGGGCTGTTTAGCTCTAGGCAATGGCCTAGTTTGCCTAAGTGGAAGCGCCGGCCTTGCCTCTGCACAAGCGGTCTTACCTTCCACCGGATGGGTCTTAACCCACACACAAACACAGGCTGGATCTAGATGCATCAAAAAAAAAAAACCTTTAAGGAAAATGCGTTGTCAACCTCATGATGGGAAATCCCATTGTCAAAAGATGGAACTCTACAGCACCATCTGGTGTTATAACACATCTAAAACACTTTTTAAAAAAACAACAACTCGTAACTGAGTCTGTACACACCCCAGTGGCAAGGCAGAACAATTCTAAGCTCTCTGCCTTGCTTACCAAGGTGTGTGAGGCTATAGTGAGATACTACGGGCTGTCTGATTTTCCGCGACATCTCGCCAGAGCCCAGTAAGAATGCTCGAGAGCTTAAAAGCTGTTTCTATGCCAGGAGAACCCAGCGCAGAAAGAGCTTTTAAGCTCTCGGACATGCGTGCAATTAATTTGAGCGATTTCAACTGGCCAGCTGCACAAAGTTGAAATTGCACAAGTTAAACACGGGTAAGATGCAAGTCGACTTTACACAAAAATTGCAAAATCATGTAAAGAGGACTGATAAACAACGGAACAATTCTTTGGTAAGCAAAATTATAACAACAAAAATTAATATTTCCTAATTAACCTAGTATGAACTCAGCTGGGCTGAGGCTACCAGGGAGTGATGTTCAGATGGATTTGCTGGCTTCCTGCGTCTCCCTGGACAGACCAGCCATTGTTGTTGTTGTTTTTCTGCTGCAATGTCTCTTGTGGACTTGCACATGTGGACTTGCACGATTTCGTCAGAGGGGCATCCCAGGTACACAGTCAGGGTCACCCCAGATAGCCTCTGGTACAGCCTTCGGTGCCAGATTCACACTCGATAGACCTCCACCAAGCAAAGTGTCCCTTCCCTGAAAACAAGGGAAGTGCCTTAACAGCTTCAAAACACAATCCTAATTCACACTCCATGGGATTCCCAGCGGCTCACAGATCAAGGCTCTGGGCGGAGATTGGCTGGTCCTTTCTGAAGGAGGGGGACACATCCAAGAGGCCTGTCAAAAGGGCGTGAAGCAATTGTGGGGAAAGTGTTCAGTGTTGGGAGAGCCTGGAGGTTAGTTTTAGTGGGAAAATTAATTATTATTATTATTATTATTATTATTATTATTATTATTATTTATTGTATTTATACCCCTGCCATCTGTCTGGGTTTCCCTAGCCACTCTGAGCAGCTTCCAACAAAATATTTAAAATACAATAAAACATGAAACATTAAAAACTTCCCTGAACAGGGCTGCCTTCAGATGTCTTCTAAAAGTCAGATAGCTATTTATTTCCTTGACATCTGATGGGAGGGCATTCCACAGGGCGGGTGCCACTACCGAGAAGGCCCTCTGCCTGGTTCCCTGTAGTTCCGCTTCTCGCAGTGAGGACCACCAGAAGGCCCTCGGAGCTGGACCTCAGTGTCCGGGCTCGCTAAACTCGGCCGAGGCCATTTAGGGCTTTAAAGGTCAGAACCAACACTTTGAATTCTGCTCAGAAACATACTGGGAGCCAATGCAGGTCTCTCAGGACCGGTGTTATATGGTCTCGGCGGCCGCTCCCAGTCACCAGTCTGGCAGCCACATTCTGGATTAGTTGTAGTTTCCGGGTCACCTTCAAAGGTAGCCCCATGTAGAGCGCATTGCAGTACTGTAGTCCAAGCGGGAGATAACTAGAGCATGCGCCACGAAAACTGTAGGAGGAAAACTTACATCAAGACAAGCTAAAGGAGCTCCACAAGTCCAGCCAGAATTGTGGAGGTTTCTGAATGGCACCGATTGCATCTCCAGCCTTGATTCTGCGACTCCATTGATGAGCCCCAGATTCTGATCCCCTGCCTTCTCTCCAAAAACAGGCTGCTTTGAGAGATCCGAGCCATGCACACACCATGCATTTAAAGTGCATGCCCCTCCTCCCAGGAATCCTGGGGAATGCAGTTTACCCTTCGCAGAGCTACTGTTTCCCAAGCCCTCAACAAACTATAGTTCCTGGAATTTTTCAGCGGGCTTGCTTTAAATGTACAATGTGTGCCCAGCCTTGGAGATGTCTGTTCTGGGTGGGGGGCTGGCAGGTGCACCCTTCTCTTTGCCCAGGTGTCCACCCCCCCCAGCCCACCCACCCACATATTCCAGGCCCCTGACTGCTCCCAGGTGCAGACATGTTTGGCGTTGGGAGGCTCACACGGGCACCTGAGGGCCAGTGATTTTATTCATTTATTTACTGCATTCTTAGGCCTCCTCTCCTCCAAGAAACTGAAGGTGGTATACCTAGTTCTCTTCCTCCCTATTTAATCCTCACAACAACCCTGTGAGGTAGGTGAGACTGAGAGACAGAAGTCTCACCCAGTGAGTTTCATATGGCCCAGTGGGCATTCAAACCACGGTTTCCTGTGTCCTAGTTCAGGCATCCCCAAACTTGGCCCTCCAGATGTTTTGGGACTACAACTCCCATCATCCCTAGCTAACAGGACCAGTGGTCAGGGATGATGGGAATTGTAGTCCCAAAACATCTGGAGGGCCGAGTTTGGGGGTGCCTGTCCTAGTTCAACGCTCACACCACCAAACCACACTCCCCCCCCTTTTTTTTTGCTCAGTGCCACTCTGTTTTCAGCTGACAAGAGCCTGAGCTGTAGAAATCCTCTGCATCGCAGGCTTTCCCTGGGATTTCATTTCCTTTGCGTATTCTAAGTGGATCCTGTTTGCAAATCCTTCTTTGATACTCCGAGGCTTTATCCCTTGTTACTCGGAGAGGGGAGAGAGAGAGAGAGAGAGAGAGAATTGTCGCCCGGAGCAATCGATTGTTCTTTTTGCACTGTTGTCTCCTTTGATAGGAAAACCCAAAGGATTTGCAGTTTCCCCTTTCCTTGTGATTGTTGTGGGTGTGGGTGTTTGTGGAGGGAATGGGAGGAGGGTGCTTAATTCCTAAAATTATGGGCACTGGAGTCCAAAGACTTTGGGATTTGTGCTCTGTGGTGTGAAAGTTGCTTTCTCTTAAGTTGTGCAGAGTCTGGTTGCAGCTCACGCCACAAGGACAGGAAGCCACTCTGCTTATGCTCAGAGGTACCATATTTTGTCGTTCCTTTGCAAATATCAGCTTTCAGTCCTTTATGGATTCAGTGTAGCAAGGTGCCACTGCGCGGGGTCCTCTGCAGGGCCGGCTCTAGGTAGACCCCCGGTGGCGCGGTGCGCCAGGGCGCCGGCCCGGTAGGCAGGGTGCCGCGCGGCAAAGCCACACAGAAACCATGCTGCGCCCTGCGAGGGCAGGGGCGCCGGAGCGATCTCCGCCCCTCAGTGCCAGGGCGCGCAACCTGCTCGAGACTGCCCTGGTTCCCTGCATCAAATGCAACAATATTGGAACCCCGAGACATGGAAATCACAAAAGCTCTGTTCTCCAGGAGGTGTCTAGGCTATGCCCCTTTAGATGGGAGCTTGCCAGACTGAATCCTCCTCTCTAAGAGTAGCCCCTGCCTATAGAAAACAAGCATTTTCATGGGAAAGAGTTCTGGCCTAGCTGTTCCCTTGCCATACTAGCTTTCCATGTGCAAGGATTAATTCCCACGAAGGAGCAGTCTATGCCCCCATCTGTATCTTGAAGCATACCCTCCAATATTTCTCCGATGAAAATAGGGGTGTCCTATTCCATTAGTAGTAGTAGTAGTAGTAGTATTACCACACCCATCTGACTGGGTTGCCCCAGCCACCCTGGGCGGCTTCCAACATATATAAAAACATCAAACATTTAAAAACTTCCCTATTCAGGGCTGCCTTCAGATGTCTTCTAAAGAATGTAGAGTTACTTATTTCCTTGGCTCAGGGGTCGCATAACTCCATACCCTCCAACATTTCTCCGATGAAAATAGGAACGTCCTGGAAAAGAGACATTCCAGGATTAAGAGGCTTCCGGTTCGTCGCGCTGGTGAAGTTGGACGCAGGGACTTCGTGCTCCGAAGTCCCTGGCTTCGTGGAGGGGGGGGAAGTCCGCAGAGCGAGCGGACTCCCCGAAAAAACACCGGGTAGAGAGTCCCGGTGGCATAGTGCCCAGCTGTTTGCTCCGGACGCGAATCCTCTGCTGCCCGAGAGCTCAGTAGAGCAATCGAGAGCCAGCGGAGTGGAGTCGCGGGAGCCATTTTTGGGTTTCATCTTACCTCCTTGAAGTGAAGCTTCGAGTCCTCAGCCTGCAAGCGGCGGATTCTTCCAAGGAAATAAAAGACTTCTTCAAAGTAAGTCAAATCTCCATTCGGATCTTAAAAAATTTAAATTTGAAGATAGGAAGAGATTCTAAAGTAACGGAAGCCGATCTCTTCCAAATGGACAATCGGGAGGCGCATTAAACATTCCCAAGCCGAAAAGGGAAAACTTCTTTCAAGATTGCGGACCCGAGAGAAAGAAAGACTTTTCCAAACCTCCCCAGCCCCCGGTGTCGTTGCCCCTTGAGGTTCAGCAGCAACAAGGGGGAGGACGCTTTGACAGCTGTCAAAAGCTGTCAAATTGTTAAAGGACTAAGAAAGACGATTTTATTCCTGTGAATTGGAAAAATTGATTCAAAAGGTTTTAAAAGGATTTAAGTGGACTGTAAATTTGAAATCTGATGAGGTTAAAGACAAAGGATAAGAACAGCCAAGATGGAGCCGACAACGTGGTAGAGAGGAATTTTCCAGTACCCTTCTGCCCTTATCTCTGGTCTGCCTGTGGTCAAGTGAACTATGAAAACAAAATTCTCTCGAGCTTTCCAGGAGGCTGGGCTGGGCTATCTACAAACATGGGAAGATATTTACAAGGAAAGGCAATGCTTCAATCCAACAGAAAAGGAGAATGAGGTGCAAGAGCAAGATTTAGAGGACAATTTTGATTATGAGATTGTGTGTGAGAAGCAACAATTTGAGGACAATTTGGAGACTGATTCAGACCATAAAAAATATGTGTTGGATGATGAAAAACAAAGATCAGAACAAAGAGATGAGGCCGACAAGGAGAAGCAAAGTGAAGAGAAGATTGATGGAAGTGAAAATCCTGGAGAGACTGAAATATTGAATGGTGTTAGTGAAGGGAGGGAAAGGCAGAAAGAGAGAGGAGCAGGGGTCTGGAAGTGGATGTGGGAAAGAATTGGTGTGGGGTAAAAATTTTAGTTTAAGGTACTTTTTTTGGTTTATGAACAACGGTGTCGGAATCTTGGCCTGCTAAAGGATATGCTGATCCAATTGGGAGGAGGGACATGGGGGGGGAGAAGGAGAGATTTTTATAGTTTAAGGTTAAGAGCTTTCTGGAGGGAGTAAAAAGAATGGCTGAGGAAATATGCTTAGAGTTTGTTTTTGAATAATTTTGGTGAGCAGGAGGTGTTTGGGAGGAAAACTGCCTGTCTCCCCCTTCTTACTCTTGGTACCCAGTGGCAGGGGGTGCCTTGAGGGGAGAGGGAAGGGTGGAGGGAAACCCAGACACAAAAATGGAACCTTTTGACTGCTGGACTCCTCGGGCTACCCCAGTGGCAGGGGGGGGGCTCAGAGGGGGACAGCATGAAGAAGGAGGAGGATTGTGTTAATATTATAAGAATAAGATTCTGAATTGGATTAGAAAACCCGCCATAACTATGTAAAGAGGTTGGGAAATCCAGGAGGAGGAGAGTCGTGGAAGCCACTAATATTTTTCCTTTTTCCTTTTTTTTTCCCCTTTTTTCCCCCTTTTTATATTTTTGCTTTTTTTTTCCTCCTTTTTTTCCTTGTTTTTCTTTTTTCCAGTACAGTGAAGAAATAGCTGGGGGATAAGCCAATCCCCAGAGATCCTCCGCCTTTGTCCTCTCGGTGGCAGGGGGGGGGATGAGGGGGGAGGAAGGAGGGGGGAGGTTAAACCCAGCTTAAAATGGACCCCTTTGTTCCCCAATACCCATGGGTCTCACTGGTGGCAGAGGTGGGCTTGTGGGTGGAGGGAAAATGAAGGGACAGAGCTTATGTTGTATACTTTGTATGTGTTTTCTTTTTCTAAAATTAATAAAAATTATTTTTTTTAAAAAAAGAGACATTCCAGGATTAAATCAGGAACTGGTACGGCTTCTGTAAATCTGGGACTGTCCCTGGAAAATAGGGACACTTGGAAGGCCTGCTGAAGTCACACAGTCCATACATGGAGAGGGGACTTATACTGAGTCAGAACATCGATCAGACAGACAAAATATGTAAATTAACAGTTAAGGAAATGCCAGGGAAACAAAATAAATTGCTGCTTGGTTTCAGCTGCGTTTCGGCAGCCCGCTTTCAAAGCCAGCCCTGGGAAAGTAATGGGCAATGTGCTTGAGCATGTGCAGAAGGCCTTTCCCTTGGCCATGGTTGGCACATCTGAGACAAGGCACCAGAGCATGGGGAGTTATTCTATTGCTTCAGTAGCATTGCCAACTGACAAGCTGACTGCCCCCAGGACACTCATACAGAACCCAGGGGCGTTTTGTGTACAAATGTATCTGCTCCGTCCCTCCTGAGCAGTATCAGAGGAGGCAAATTTTTGCAAAATGTTTGCCGCTGTGCCCTGGTGAAAAGCAGGGCGCCATTTGCAACCCACAGCGGGACGCATTGGCAGCACCAACCCCCTCGCCCCTGTGATAAATGTCGGGTCTTTTGCAATTCGCCTTCAGAGATGGTGTTCACAGGCATCTCTGATACAAACGACACGCAGAGAGCGCGGCGGGTCTCTGAAGACCAGCCTGTACTCGCAACGGTGCTAAAAGGCAGTAAATAAAAGATCATGGCTGAGCTGGGGGCACCAGAATTAAGGAGCATCGAAAGCCGAGCATGAGGAATGAGCTTGGATCCCGGACTGCTTTAAGCAAAATATGCCATTTGATTTTTATTTTTTTTTAAAAGGAAAGCAAATCCAGGTTCAATCCATTCCATAAATGTACCATGTTTTCAAATATGCAACTCCCCGCCCCCCTGGACTGATCTGTATTCCTCTGAGTTTCTGGCCATTTCCTCACTCGTGTTATTTTAAAACTCCCTTGCCAAGGCATCTTTCGAAACATCCATGCATGGGAACATAAGAACATAACCAAGAGCCTGCTGGATCAGACCATCTCACAGTGGCCGAAGTCCACCACTGCCGAGTAGGTCCAGCCCTCAAACCACTAGGTCACACTGTTGGCGGCAGAGGACAGGAGCAGAAGAAGAATACTCTTGGGAGGAAATATCTCAATATCTCAGAAGCAGGGAGGTCGCATTCTTCCTGAGTTTTCTCCGTTTATGCCTGGTTGAAACAGAGCCACCAGAACCCCCTCGGATAAGCCACACTGAGGGAGGAACCACAGGGCATTCCGGAACATTCTGCTCTGTATCAGGTGCCAACTCCTGGCAAGGGGAAAGCCTTGCTCACCCAAGAGAAGGCTCTCCTTGGGGGCATGGACAAAAGCCAGGAGGCAGCGCCGAGGCTTCCCTGGATGCCAACATGAGTCACAGCCTGATATCCACTCAGGATGTGGCCTCAAGCAGGCTGTCTCAGGGTCTTCAAGATGCCTGCTTGTTTGTTTAAAGTATGTCTCCCCCACCTTCCTCCCAAATTAGGATTCACAGCATTCAGAAACGCCACTGTAAAATAGGTAAAGGTAAAGGGACCCCTGACCATTAGGTCCAGTCGTGACCGACTCTGGGGTTGCGGCACTCATCTCGCGTTATTGGCTGAGGGAGCCGGCGTACATCTTCCAGGTCACGTGGCCAGCATGACTAAGCTGCTTCTGGTGAACCAGAGCAGCACACGGAAACGCCGTTTAGCTTCCCGCTTGAAGCGGTACCTATTTATCTACTTGCACTTTGACGTGCTTTCGAACTGCTAGGTTGGCAGGAGCTGGGACCGAGCAACGGGAGCTCACCCCGTCGCGGGGATTCGAACCGCCGACCTTCTGATCGGCAAGCCCTAGGCTCGGTGGTTTAACCCACAGATACAAAGTGATTAAAAAAACAAGCTCGTTGGAAAAAATAATTAAAAGACATAGTGAGAACCAGAAACTAAAGTGCCGTTTGCTCTGACAGCAGCCCAGTGGCCAGCACTGCCTGCACTTTAGCTTCCAAAGGCCTGGAATTATTGTTGTGATTATCATTTAAGGCAGCCCAATGATGTTCATAAAATTATGCAAGACATGGAGAAAGTGAATGCCAGTTGCCGGAAGCCACAGGAGGAGAGAGTGATCTTATGCCTGTCCAGTTGTCCATGAGAATGTTGAAAAGCCTTGATCAAGGAATGCAGCCAATCTCAGGCCTTGTTCTTTATGAGATGGTCCAACTGCATCACTTCAGGGTTGTCTGTACCACTGCAGACTACAGGCAGGGTTCTGTATCTGTAACATCAGCCTTCCCCCTGACATGCTAGTTTTCTGAGTGCAGGGATGTTTTTGTTCAAGTGGAAACATTCAGGTCTATGAAGCACTCATCCCAGCCACAGAATGAAGTGGTACAGTCCTGGCTCCCTATTGGGACTCTACCACTGAGATCTGTACCACACAGGCTCCAAAGAGCCACAAGATCTAAAAGGGTTTCCATCAGGGGTGCTGCATACCCTGAAACGCCCGCCATGGTTCGCTCAGCCGCTTCAAAACCATCTTCACTTCCAGCTAATATTATCCTATTTGTTCAAGCCTTCAAACAATCTTGAAGCCAGTTCTCCCCACTGGGTATTTAATTGGGATTTATTGCCGGCTGTTATTGTATGTTAAATAAATTCCCGGCGATTATTAAACATGAAATTATTGAGGTTTATTGCCGTCGATAAGCCATCGCTGGAGGAACGCCATGGGAGTCTCTGCCGAAGGCCACAGATCTGCTTGACACCCTCGGCTGTCTTGTTGCGACGCATCTTTTGAGTAGTGCTGAAATAATTGGGAGGTCTTTGATGAAATTCAAGCACTGCGCCCACTGACCACCACCACCTTTAGCCAAATCACTGCCCTGCTGTAGCCTTCTAAAAATGAAGAGGAGCTAATGGGGTGGTGAATCCTAGAATTGTGGAGTTGGAAGGGACACCAAGGGTCATCTAGCCAAACCCCACACAATAAGGGAATCTCAACACGTGGTCTCCCATCCAATTGGAAACCGGACCAGACCCTGCTTAGCTTTGCAAACATGCTAGCGGTTTCATTGCTGCAAATGGTAGGGAAGTGTCACCACCCCCTCTGCACAGTGGCATTCAGAAGCATTGCTGCCTCCAGTTGTGGAGGCTGAACATAGCCATTGTGACTAGTAGACGTCAACAGCCCTCTCCTCCAAGAATTTGCCCCATCATCTTTTAGAGTTCCATCCCCTTGAACATTTTGGTGGCTCCTTTCTGAACCTTTTCCATCTCTACAATATCCTTTTTGAGGTGAGGCGACCAGAACACAGTATTCCAATTGTAGATCTTCTTACAATCTTACATGCCTCTCAAAGGCACCCAGTGTCTTTGAATCAGGGTCTCAGCAGTCTTTCCTGCTCTGCTAGGGTTTCAGAATATTATTATCATTATTATTATTATTATTATTATTATTATTATTATTATTATTATTATTATTATATCCTTTATCAAAAGATCCCAGGGTGGGGTACAATATTGTTGTAGTTTAGTTTTTTAGTCGTGTCCGACTCTTCGTGACCCCATGGACCATAGCACGCCAGGCACTCCTGTCTTCCACTGCCTCCCACAGTTTGGTCAGACTCATGTTGGTGGCTTCGAGAACACTGTCCAACCATCTTGTCCTCTGTTGTCCCCTTCTCCTTGTGCCCTCAATCTTCCCAACATCATGGTCTTTTCCAGGGAGTCTTCTCTTCTCATGAGGTGGCCAAAGTATTGGAGCCTCAGCTTCACGATCTGTCCTTCCAGGGAGCACTCAGGGCTGATTTCCTTCAGAATGGATAGGTTTGATCTTCTTGCAGTCCATGGGACTCTCAAGAGTCTCCTCCAGCACCATAATTCAAAAGCATCAATTCTTCGGCGATCAGCCTTCTTTATGGTCCAGCTCTCACTTCCATACATCACTACTGAGAAAACCATAGCTTTAATTATACGGACCTTTGTCGGCAAGGTGATGTCTCTGCTTTTTAAGATGCTGTCTAGGTTTGTCATTGCTTTTCTCCCAAGAAGCAGGCGTCTTTTAATTTCTTGACTGCTGTCACCATCTGCAGTGATCATGGAACCCAAGAAAGTAAAATCTCTCACTGCCTCCATTTCTTCCCCTTCTATTTGCCAGGAGGTGATGGGACCAGTGGCCATGATCTTAGTTTTTTTTTTTTATGCTGAGCTTCAGACCATATTCAGAACACATTTTATGGAGCATGATAATAAAAACATAAAAGCATAGGAGCCAACTCCTAGGGACCGAGGTCCCTTCAGCCCCCTCCATATTGTCATGTGGGGCCGTCCACCCCACCAGTTGATGGGCATTGCCATTCAAATGGTGTGCATGTGCAAATTATGTGGGGCGGTGCTTACCTGCCCCCCCCATTTTGTTCAAGTTGGCACAGTTAATAGACAGCGTAATTATAAAATGATCTTAATAACAGCCCCGCCCTCAGTTTTAACAAGCCATAGATTATTTAATGGCCAAAGGCCCTGGTGAAGAGGAATGATTTTGCCTGGACTAGTGATGGTCGGAGTCTCTTCCAGAGTCTGCTCGAACTCAGCAGGTTCTGTTCCAAGCCAGGTGAAGACAGATCAGGACCTTGGACAGATCTCAGGGAGCCATGCTATGGATGAAGCTGGAAGATGGTTTAGAAAAAGGAAAGGGTGCAGAATCTGGAGAGGAAGGAGAACAAAGCAAGATGTCTCAACGGAAGGAGAAGTCACAGTAGCCAGAGGAGAGCCCTCTGCAAAGGATCACTTTAGCTCTCCAATGGATCCAAATGACAAGAAACGAGATTCCAATTGAACATTAGGAAGAACTTTCTGGTGATAAAAGCTGTTTGACAGTGGAACAGACTGTTCCAGCCTCTCCTTCGCTGGAGGTTTTTCAGCAGAGGTTGGATGACCACCTGTCAGGGATTCTTTAGCTGTGATTCTTACAATGCAGGGGGTTGGACTAGATGACCCTCGGGGTCCCTTCCAACTCCCTGATTCTATGATTGGCAGCTGGGGGCAGGGAGAAGATGCTGAATTAGATGGGCCTTTGCCCTGACCAGGCGGGGCTGCACCTGGGCTCGCTTCCTGTTGCCATTCCCCGACCAAGTCCTTTTAAGCCTTTTCGTATGTGTGTGCTGAAAAGCACAATAAATGAGAAAATCAAAAGCCTTCCAGCTCCAGAATTGGCCTGGCAGTTTATCCAAGAGCATCGATCATTTCTTGATTCGATCAGGAGGGTTCCCAGGAGGGCAGGAGAAGGCCAGAGCTTCCTGGGGGAACCACCTAATGACCCAGGTGCAGGGATTACATTAACTCGGGGCTCTGAGGAGATGCAGGTCTTGGGCCTGCCAGAGAGCCAAGCACTTGCCAAGCTGCCTCCGTCGGAGCCACAGTGAGGAGGTGGAGATGGAAGGAGATGGAAGGATTCCAAAATGGGCGGTGGGGAGCACAGCTGGTGGGCCAAGATGCTATTGGCAGCAGAGACAAATCGTGAGGCAGCCTGGGAGTGGATAAGGAACTCTGTTCAAAGATAATGGAACTGAAACAGTCAAAATTCCCTTCCATGGGGTGGGGGAGAGAGAGAGAGAGAGAGAGAGAGAGAGAGAGAGAGAGAGAGAGAGAGAGAGAGAGATGGGCTATCTACAGCCATATCTGCTTTGGACCACTTCTATAAATATTGTTCAACCAGGGGATTTTTCAATAAAATGCATTGCCATGGGATTGCAGGATTGAGCTGGATGACCTCAAGGTTCATTCCAAGGCAGGGATCCTATGATTGGCTGGTTGGTTTATTGCATGTGTTGTGTTCCAGAGAGTGGAAGGACTACTTTAAGTGTTCAAGCCTACCAGAGCAGTCTGGCTTTGTTGTGTGAAGGAGTATCATGTACAGGTGATTTGTTGCCATAGGAGCTAATCACTGAGCAGCCTTCTTGGATAGTGGGATTGCCTTCTCCCAGCTGTGGAACAGACTGATTCTGTGCCCATGTCAAAGAGAAGCACACAGAGAAGAGACCAGCTGCTGGATAGCCAAAATCAGCTTCCTCACCCCAACTAAGGATAGGAGCAAAGTGAGAGTGGAGGAATGCAAGATGTTCTGGGAGCTGGGATTGGTCACTAGCGGGTCAGCATCTTCCAAAACACCCCAATGAGGACTAGAATGCTGACCGGCTCTTGCAGAAACTTCAGATGGGGTAGGAAGGGGAATGCAGTGGAGTGTGTGGAACCATGAAGAGGAGGACTGGGTGAGACCAGTAGCCCATCTAGTCCAGCAACATAAGAACCTAGTAAGAGCTTCTTGGATCAGGCCAGTCACTCATCTAGTCCAGCATCCTGTTCTCATACTGGCCGCCTAGAGGCCTGTTATGGGAAACATACAAGCACGTGATATCTTTCAGTGCAGCTGTGTGTTTGGGGAAGGTAGCAATTATCCAGCTGACCCTCCTGGATGGATGGGTGGATGGGGACCATTCTCCCTCGCTCGCTCCGAGTTCCCTTCAGGGGCGGCTACAACCAGCGAGCTCAAAATACATCAGATAGGAATGTTGATCCATCCTGAAATGGCTCCTTCTGGAAGGACTAAAATGCCGCTGCAATTGGATTACCGCCTTAATGGCTTTTCGGCGTCTGCATCAGATTCCCTGGCTCAGTTCCAGACGGTGGAAACTCAAGAGAGGATGGATGGAGCAACAAGAAGCCCCTTCTCTTCTCTTCCTCCCCCTCCCAAAGCCATTCGTTTCATTTCTTCTTTCTGGAGGAATCAAAAGCAATCAAACATAGAATCATAGAACTGTAGAGTTGGAAGGGACCCCTAGAGTCATCTAGCCCAGCCCCTTGCAATGCAAGAATCACAGCTGAAGACTCATTGACAGATGGCCATTCTGTTTAGAAACCTCCGACCAAGGAAAGTCCACCACCTTCCGAGGGAATCCATTCCACTGTCAGGCAGCCCTTGCTCTCACAAAGTTCTTCCTAAGGTTCCATCGGAAGAACAGGATTTTGCTTTATGGGATGTGGGGGGAGATTTAAGAACAAAAGAGGTCCCTTCCTGGATCAAAGCAAAGGCCCACTGAGTAAAGCATCATTCTCTGCAAAGTTAGCCTGCCAGATGGCTCCGGAAACTAGGGTTGCCATCATGGATATAGCCAGGATTTTTGCGGGGGGGGGGGGGCAGGCCTTTTGTTAGGGGGACAGAATCTCCATTAGCTATGTATTTTTATTTATTTTTATTGATTGGGGGGGAGCTGCCCCTCCCTGACCCACCCACCCCCGCCCGGCTATGCCCATGGTTGCCATATTTCAAACACTGAAAATCCGGACAGAAAAGTTGTTGAGGGTTTTGTTTTGCTTTTTGCAAAGTTGCTGAACAAAACGGCGTTGCCGACATGGGCTGCCATACGTCTGGATTCTTCCGGACATTTGCCCAATTTCTGCCCTGACACTGCCGCCGACCGCAGTATTCCAGATATGCCTGGGAAAATCCGGACGTATGGCTACCCTACTGGAAACAAGTCCCTAAAAATTGTTGGCATTTCACCCCTCCCATTGCAAGAATCGCCTGATCTTTTGTTTTGCTTTCATGTTACGAGAAAGGAGGGGTCGGAAGCTGTTCTTTGGTTCTTCTGTCCCATGCCTGAGAAAGTTTTCGCTCTTATCTATGTAGAGATAAGATGGCTGCATAAGAGCTGCTCCTCTCATGCAGGTCTGTAGTGATTTCTCGTGACTGTTAGAAATAAATTAGGCATGCTTCAAAACCTCCACAGCTTTGCTTCTGTTTTACTCTGCTGAGTTTTGGTGCTCACAATGAGCAGATGCGAGTCCACTGCACCAGGACCTGTTCTCCAGGAATGCTGCGTCTATGTTCCTGTAATCGGAAGGTCGGTGAAGGTGCTCCAGTTGCCTAGCCCATGCACGCACTTAAGACGTGGGCTGAACAGGGCGTACTAACAAAATATCTATCAATCAATTAACTGAACCACTCAGCAAACCTCGCACTGAGACTTATACTTCAAAACTGAGATGCAACATCAAAGAACTCTACCGACAGGTAGGGAAATGTGGTTACATTTATTTGAATAAAAAAAATATTGGCTCACATCTTCATTCCTCTTTGTGGGGGTTTGACTACAGTTTCCAAAATAGAATTGTAGAGTGGGTCATCTAGTCCAACCCCCTGCAATGCAGGAATCACAGCTATAATATAATCTGACTTTTATCGGAGAGAAGAAGAAGAAGAAGAAGAAGAAGAAGAAGAAGAAGAAGAAGAAGAAGAAGAAGAAGAAGAAGAAGAAGAAGAAGAAGAGGAAGAAGAAGGGAGGGGGGCAGGTAAATCTAGGATATGCTGGCATTTTCCAACCACTGCTCCCCAGAGAGGAGAATTTGGAGGTACAGTGCCCCTGATGAGGGATGCTCTACTTAGTCCTTTTCTTTTGTACCGCTGCGGCATCTCCTCTAATGGATCAACCAGCTTTTGGGGGGAAAGGCTGCCAAAACTGATATGTGAACAAATGTTTAATGAGATAAATAAAATTACTCATCAGCATATCGTGAAATCTCCAGAGCTTTCATGAACGAATCTGTATTTAAATGAGAATCAGGGATTGATGGATAAACAATTACTGTAATTGGATTTCTTGTAGTGGCAGCATGCACGGTTGTAGCCACATTCTGGAAGGACTTAGAAGGTGCAGACTTGAACTCTTGGTACAGGAGAGGATGATGTGTTGCCCTTAGGGAAAAATTGACTCACAACTTCAGACTGGCAAGAAAGCACAAAGACACCTTTGCAGGATGATGTTGGAGCATTTCTATTTCATTTACAAATTCTCCCCCCCCCCCCAAAAAAAAAACACACCAAAGACCAGTCCCAAAGGTTTATACTGGATCAGGCCAGTGACCCATCTAGTTCAGCATCCTGTTCCCACAGTGGCCAACCAGATGCCTGTAGGAAGCCAGAAATCAGGACTTGGGCCCAAGAGCTCTCTCCCTTTCTGCAGTTTCCAGCAACTGGTATTCAGAAGCATTGCTGCCTCTGACCATAGAAGCAGAGGCACAGCCACCATGGCTAGTAGCCTTCAGTAGCCCTCTCCTCCATGAGAATCACATAATAAGGACATGTTCCACCAATGTATACTTTTATAAGCCATGGCGTGATTTGGAATGCTTAGTGCTCCTATCTTAGCTCATCTGCCTTACTCAAAGAATTTACAGGTGTCAACCTAATTCATTTATATCCTGTTTTAATAAGATATCTCAATCCCATCTATTCCCTTTCTCTTCCATGGAAGATAACAGTGTTTGCTAAAGTAATTTCCCCCTCTCATGGTACACTGCTTTTGGATGGCTAGTAAAGGGTTCTTTAATTCTGCTGGAGGAAGGGATAAATGGTTTTATTGTTTAAATCCATTTTATTTTTATTTGCAACAACATTTGCTGGATTTGCAGCGAGTCCTATTGAATCGAAAAACAAAAAATAACGTGCTTACAGTTTTGTTGCTTTATATCTTGGCGTATCCATTTGGTAAATTTTTATTATTTTTTTGAAAATAAATTATAATGATAATAAAAAGTTGTGGTGTGTGTGGATGGGAATACAGGTTCTCATTTCATCATCATCATCATCATCATCATCATCATTTATTATTTGTACCCCGCCCATCTGGCTGGATTTCCCCAGCCACTCTGGGCGGCTTCCAACAAAAATTTAAAATACCTTAAAATGTCACACATGAAAAACTTCCCTGAATGGGGATGATATAAATTAATTGTTAGAAAACCTGATGAAGTGACTTCTGCTCACGGCAACCACCTTAAACAGGCTGGAGCAACTGGGTTTCTTTGCAGCATCCCTGTGTGGAATAAGCCCCGTTTGATGCCCACACAGGCCTTTCTCCATCCCGAATCCCTCTGGCACAGCTTCCACCCCATCCGCAGATGCTGAGACTGAATAATTCATCAGCTAATGAGCTTTTAGTGCCACTTAATAGTGCCCCCTCCTATCTCCCGCTCCCCCTTCTCTCTCCCCGCAGTGCCTGGCACCCAGGACCCTTTCTCAATTATTTAGGAGCCATCTCTCCAGCATTAGCAGAAACAGACAGCCATCGACTCGCCTTTCCAGCCGTGCCAAATCCCGTCTGCTCACCTGGGCCCTCTCTGGCCCCAGATGGCAACCATTTAGCAAGACCGGGCGCACTCTCGCCTGTGAATCCACAGGGGAATAGAGGGGGCCGAGAGCCCAGACCCTGCACCCATGGCCTCGTCACATTCGGGAGAACCTTTCCCTAATTGTCAGGATGTGTTTTTGTTTCATTTTGAGTTGCCTTCTGCCAAAATAATTTGCCCATTTATACCAACTGGCAGTGACTCTCAGGCCAATATCTGAGTGTTTTAAGGAAAAGGGAGATGCCGGGGATTGAATCGGGAGACCTGCAGCTGGAACAGGCCAAGGGATTCTTTCATTGTGATTCATGCATTGCAGGGGGTCGGAACAGATGACCCAATGGCCCCCTTCCAACTCTACAATTTGATGATTCTGTGGCCCATCTGTGGTCCAGGACTCTATTCTCACAGTGCCCAACCTGACTTCCCCAACTGGAAGCAACAAACCTCTTGTACTGGCCATCACGAGGATTGAGCAAAGTCATGGAGGAGGAGGAGGCTATCCGTGGCTACCTACTAGCCATCATGGCTATGCTCTGCCTCCAGAATCAGAGACAGCAATGCTTCTGAATGCCAGTTGCTGGAAACCGCAAGAGGGGAGAGGGCTCTTGTGCTCAGGTCCTGCTGGCTAGCCCCTGTGAGAACAGCATGCTGGACTAGATGAGCCATTGGCCTGATCCAGCAGGCTCTTCTCAGGTTATGTTCTTAGGAACCGAAATCTTGCCGGGGAGCACACACAGCCTACTTGTAAGGAAATATTGATGTCATTGACAAAACACCTGGAGCAGGCATAGGCAAACTCGGCCCTCCAGATGTTTTGAGACTACAACTCCCATCATCCCTAGCTAACAGGACCAGTGGTCAAGGATGATAGGAGCTGTAGTCCCAAAACATATGGAGACTCCACCACACTCCTTGGCAGTAAATTCCACTGCTGAACAGCTCTTACTGTCAGGAAGTTCTTCCTAATGTTTAGGTGGAATCTTCTTTCTTGTAGTTTGAATCCATTGCTCCGTGTCCGCTTCTCTGGAGCAGCAGAAAACAACCTTTCTCCCTCCTCTATATGACATCCTTTCATATATTTGAACATGGCTCTCATATCACCCCTTAACCTTCTCTTCTCCAGGCTAAACATACCCAGCTCCCTAAGCTGTTCCTCATAAGGCATCGTTTCCAGGCCTTTGACCATTTTGGTTGCCCTCCTCTGGACACGTTCCAGCTTTTCAGTATCCTTCTTGAACTTCTCCAGGTGAGGTCTGACCAGAGCAGAATACAGTGATACTATTACTTCCCTTGATCTAGATGCTATACTCCTATTGATGCAGCCCAGAATTGCATTCGCTTTCTTTAGCTGCTGCATCATACTGTTGACTCATTTCAAGTTTGTGGTCTACCAAGGCTCCTAGATCCTTTTCACATGTACTGCTCTCAAGCCAGGTGTCACCAATCCTGTATTTGTGCCTTTCATCCCCCCCCCCACAAGTGTAGTACTTTACATTTCTCCCTGTTAAAATTCATCTTGTTTGCTTTGGCCCAGTTGTCTAATCTTGTCTAATCTGTCATTCTGAAGTGTGATCCTGTCCTCTGAGGTATTAGCCACCCCTCCCAATTTGGTGTCATCTGCAAACTTGCTCAGGATGCCCTCAAGCCCATCATCCAAGTCATTAATAAATATGTTGAATAAGACTGGGCCCAAGACAGAACCCTGTGGCACCCCACTAGTCACTACTCTCCAGGATGAAGAGGAGCCATTGATGAGCACCCTTTGGGTTCGGTCAGCCAGCCGAATCTTCTCCAGCAGAGGCCTACATTTCTTAAAGGAGCCAGGGCTCATTCACTCTGACATCCCTTATGACCCTCGGTAGCTGAGCAGAATCAGGACTGGGACCCAGCAGCGAAACGTGCTCCACCATGTTCAGCTGAACTGTGCAGAGCTAGTGAGAAACTGTGAAGAGAGCAGGGAAAGCTGCAATCTGATATCTCACTGGCCACCCTGAAAGCATGCTTGAGTTATTCCAAGCCGAGAAGAAATTTAAAAGCTGCCAATATATTAAATTTAAGAGCCATCAATATATATTAGATCTGGGGTGAGGAACTTTCTTTCTTTCAAAGGAAGCATTTCCTTGGAGGTAATCTGTGGAGGGAAGCATGCCAGGAATAAACGGGGGTCATTCTCTCCCTCTGCGTCTCCCTCCCTCCCTTTCTCTGTCTGTCTTGCTTTCTTTCTGCTGCCCTTTCTCTTCTCCCTTTGTCAGGCCAATGGCCCATCTAGACCAGCATCCTGTTCTCCCAGTGGCCGCCCAAGTGCCTGCAGGATCCGAGCACAAGAGCACTTTCCCCACCTGTCATTCCAGCAACCGGTACTGAGAAACCTGCTATCTCTGACAGTGGAGGTAGACCGTAGCCTTTGGAGTTGGAAGTCACGTCTAATCCTCTGTTAAAACCATCCAAATTGGGGGCCATCCCTGCGTCCTGCGGGAGTGAGTGCCATAGTTTAACCATGTGCTTCATGAAGAAGAACTTTCTTTTCTCTGTCCTGAATCACCCAACATGAGTTCTAGTGTTCTGAGAGAGGGAGGGAAACTTTTCTCTGTCCATTTTCTCCATGCCAGGCATCATTTTATAAACTTTGACCATGTCACCACTCACTCGCCTTTTCTCTAAACCAAAAATGTTCCAAACATTACAACTTTTCCTCATAGGGGAGTCATTCCATCACCTTGATCGTTTGGTAGCGCTTTTCTGAATCTTTTCCTGCTCATCATTTTGAGATGAGGTGACCAGAATGCTACACAATATTCCAAGTGTGGTCTCACCTTAAATTTGTGTAATGGTATTTTGATCCTGGCACTTTTATTTTCAATACCTTCCCTAATGGTTTCTCGCATGAAAGTTGCCCTTGGGAGCTCTTCGCAAGGCTTTATTTTTTATTTGACCATCCGGAACAATCAAGTATCATCGGCAAACCTAGCTACCTCACTGCTCACCCCAAATCCTAGATCATTTATGAACAAGTTTAAAAGCACAAATCCCAATACCGATCCTTGAGGGATTCCACTTTCTACATCCCTCCAACTGTCAATTTATTCCTGCTCTCTGCTTCCTGTTTCTTAACAAATTCCTGATCCACAAGAGGACCTCTCCTCTTATCCCATCACTGCTAAGCTTACTCGGAGGTATTTGGTGAGGTACCTTGTCAAAAGCTTTGTGAAAGTCCAAGTAAACAATGCCAACTGGATCACTTTTATCTATAGGCTTGTTGACACTCTCTAAGAATGCTGCTAGGTTTGCGAAGCAGTACTTGACCTTGCAGAAGCCATGCTGACTCTGCTCCAGTAAGGCTTGTTCTTCCCTTAATAATACTTCCCAACCAGTTTTCTTTCAACCACCCCTGTTTTCTCACCCACTTTTGTTTCTTTCTGCTGCCCCCCTCTCTTTCTGCCACTGCTTCTCTTTTCTCTTCCTCCCGCTTCCTTTCAAACCAAATAAGCCACCAAGAGAGCAACACATCCCTCTCATCAAAGGCCTGAGTTGATCACTTGCAGAGGACATTTTTTTCATTGGTAGAGCATGAGACTTTTAATCTCAGGATTGTGGGCCCCATGTTGGGTGAAAGATTCCTGCATTGCAAGGGGTTGAACTAGATGACTCTTGTGGTCCCTTCTAGCTCTACAATTCTATGATTCTATTATTCTTCCATCACTGCCCATTTCATCCCCAACCTCTTTCTCTCCCTTTGGTCTCCAACCACCCACAGGGTCTGCTGTGAACCTGTGTTTGACCCTCCATGTCTAGGTCATTCCTGGACCACTAATGGCCCTCTCCTGGCTACCAAACCCTGACATTCTATGGCCCGTGGGGAACAGCTGCACCATTTGTGGCATTATCCAATCAGATTCACCATGTTACACTTATGAACCTCATCGAGACACATTTGACGAACGAACCACATCTAGATCTGGGGCAGAAGGGGGGGACGTTGAAGGGAAGCAAAGGAGGCGGGATCGCAGATGGAGTGTTCTTCCTCCATCCCTCGCCCAGGTTCACCACCATTGCCTCCGCCACTCGAGTCTCGCCCGGAAGCTCATTGTAGCCCGTAATGAGAACTGACGTTTGGACAGCCGAGCTAACGAGAGCCGGATGCTTTGGGGCTTCCTGTTTCTCTCTCGGAATGTCACTTTTGCAGTCGGAACAATTTCCCTAACATTAGCATCTCATTAGCATGACACTGCGCCCAGGGTGTGGGACAGGGAGAGAGGGGGCAGTGCAGGGGGGGGCAGGCACAAACAGTGGTGTTTAGTCCTTCTCCCTCCCCCTCGTGTTTTTTTTTGTTTGTTTGTTTTTGCACCATGGAAAAACAGAGGACTGATTCAGAAGCTTGTGGCTTTGTCGCTCAGTGCACCATTAGCTTGTGGAATTGCCTGCCACATGATGAGCATGTGCACAATTCCAGTCACTTCCCCTAAAAAGGATACTTCAGCGTTTGAAATGTTCAGAAACAGGCAGCTGAAATGATCAGGGGAGGTAGCTACTCCCCTATGAAGAAAAGTTGTAGGGTCTGGGACTTTTTAGTCTAGAGAAAAAGGCGTAACGTGACGTGATAGAAGTTTGTAAAATTATGTGGATGGAGAAAAGCTTCTCTCCCTCTCTCATAACACTAGAACTCATGAAGCTGAATGTTGGGGGGGGGAAGGACGGGCAACATGAAGTCCTTCTTCACGCAGTGCATAGTTAAACTGTGGAACTCCCTCCCACTGGAGGCAGTGATGGCCACCAATTTGGATGGCTTTCAAAGAGGATTAGACATATTCATGGAGGAGAGGGCTCTCGAGGGCTGCTACCGTGTTTCCCCCTTTTTAAGGCGTAGTCATAAAATAAGCCATAGCAGCATTTCTAAGCATTTGAGAAATATAAACCGTACCCCGAAAATAAGCCATAGTGATAGGCGCTGTGTGGAAGAGAGCACTGAGCTCCCCGAGTCAGCAGCAGCAACGCCGGCCGCAGCAGTGTTTGCTGAGTCCTTTCTTGCTTTTGGGACTTGGTTACTGTGCTGGCTTGGGATGGTGTGTGTGCAATTGCTGTTGCTGCTTCGTGTTTTTCAGCTGGATTCTCTGGGTTCTAAGCACTTTCCCCCGTTTGTTTGCGAAGCAGCACTCGGCTGCAGCCCCTGCCTCTCCCGGCGGCTGCAGGAGGCTGCAGTTGATCGCTATCTCCTTTTCCATTTCTTTTGTCTTTGAGCACCCGGCCCCGCCCCCTCTCCCCTTCGTGGAATGAAGAACGGAGTTTTAGCAGCATTTCCTCATTATAAAAAAAAGGTCAGGAACTTTTACTTTAACCTCAAAAATGGGATATTTCCTCTCTCTAAAAACAACTCTGACCTGAACACCAATAAAACGGGGGTAGATCACCTCCAGTTTATAAATCCGCAAGTAGATCGCAGTCTCCTGGAAGTTGGGCTCTATACTTTGGCTGATTGCAAGCCTTTGCATCTTTAAAAAACAAAAACCATGCGCTTCTCAGTCTTAATTTTCCTTTAATTCATCCCCCTATACCCTCCTCCAACCATTGCCTCCTTCCATTCCTTACCCCCCTCCCTCTCTCCCCACTTCCCTCACTCCTGTGCGATCTCATTGCTTTTTCTGTTGTGTTGTCTATTTTATATTTAATATTATTACCCTTTATGATGTTATTTTTTCCCTTGCGATAATTATTTATTTTTTATCTTTAACTTTCCTTTCCATATTTTTCCATATATAACTCAACACTTTCAAATTCATTCTTAACTCTTTGGATAGAGTGCCCCCCCCATTATTGTTGTTAATTTTACAATTCCTGGATTTTTTATGGAACCGAACAGCTTGGGTGCTTCAGAATGTGCCTTCTGTTGCTACAGGGCTATGGGGCTTCACTATTTGACCCCCCCCCCCCAGGTTGGGATTTTTAAAGTAGCTCTGTGGGTCCCAGGGCGCAGAATCACCCACGAACCTTTCCTTTGTCTAAACAGACCTCTTCCCCCTGACTTTGGAAGGCTGTGCTTCAAGGGTGATACCAGGGGTTTTTTAAGACCTGCGCCTCTTAAGGATTGTTACGGTCCATAACTTCCATTGCTTTCTACAGGGTTGGGGGTTTAAAGCACTGCCACCCGCACCCCACCCTGCAGGCGCTCGGAACTGGCAGCGCCAACAACGCGCCCAGCAGCGCGCAGAAGAGAGCACCGAGCATCCTGAGCCAGTGGGTCCCAGTAGTACCAGCACTTTTTTTAAAAAAAGACACCCCCTGAAAATAAGCCACTGTGTGTTTTTTTGAGGGAAAAAAGTTATAAGACGGTGTCTTAAAAAAGGGGAAACACGGTAGCCATGATGGCTCTGCTCTGCCTCCAAAGCTGGAGGCAGCAATGTTTCTGAACATCCGTCGCTGGAAACCGCAGGAGGGGAGAGGGATCTTCTGCCTGAATCCTGCTTGCAGGTTTCCCACATGCATCTGGCTGGAAGATCATGCCGGGCTAGATGGACCATTGATCTGATTCAGCAGGCTCTTCTTATTTTCCTATGACCACTCGCTTCTGTGTCGTTTTTAAACAGTTAGCCCTCTTCTCCATGACTTTGCCTTGGAACCTCCATGGACACAGGCAGTAGTATATCTTTGGTTCTTCTTCTTCTTTGGCAATCACTTGTAGATGAGTAAGATTGTCTTCCATAAACACTGTTTTAACAATGAGTCCGTAAGTGACTGTGGAGGCCAATTCTGGATCCGCACGTCCTTCTACAGTGCAGACATTGGTTTCCGGGCGGGAGTTGATCACGGTGTGGATTTGCCAAGCGTGCCTTCCTCTTAGCATGTTTCTCCCTTGCGTCCTGAGATTGAGTGTCTTCAAAGCCCATGACACCTTTGGTAAAAGCTGTTCTCCAACTGGAGCGCCCGCAGGCCAGTGTTTCCCAGTTGTCAATGTTTATACTACATTTTTTTAAGATTTTCCTTGAGACAGTCTTGAAACCACTTTTGTTGACCCCCAGCATTACGCTTTCCATTTTTAAGTTCGGAATAGAGTACCGGTAGTTGCTTTGGAAGACGATCATCAGGCATCTGCACAACATGACCAGTCCAACGAAGTTGATGTTGAAGAAAGTCACACCAGCTTTTCAAGGCCATCCTTTCAAAGCCATCTGAGCTGACAGTCAACACCACGTCCCAATCCATGAGTTATTTTATGTGGCGACACAGTGGATAGGTTTGTGCTCACAGGGTCTAGCGACTTGCTATAGTTTGGGTCCATGAAGAGATATTGCTCCCTCCCTGTTCCTACTGATTAGCAACCATGAGAGGGGATTTCAAGTAGTGGGTTAGTAGAAATACTCCATTTTCATCCTACCTTCCTTCCAAGGAGCTCAAGGTGGTGAACACTCTTCCCTCCCTCACGGTTTTGTCATTTTAACAACCTTGTGAGGTTGGCTAGGCCGAGAGACAGCAACTGGCCAAAAGTCACCCATGAGCCCCGACTGCAGAGCCAGGATTCAGGCTCCCTAGTCGAATGCTCTAACCACAGCACCACGCTGCCTCTCTGCTTCAGGGGAAGAAAGCAAGTGTGACGACGAGTACAATTTAAATGTGGGTTTTCTGTGAATTTAAAAGCACGCTACAGTAAACAGGACCACAGGGACTTATTATTGAATATTATCTGATAAAGATCTGTCTGTGTGGTGCTTAGGAGCATATTCATTAGTTTCCTTTCTTTATTAAATTGGTTTTATGGAGCATCCTTCATCACATCAGGACAGTTTCCTGCTTAGAAAACAACTCGATTAAAAACAAATCTAAATGGAAAAACCAATAAGAAACTTTAAAAAAAACACCCAAAAACCAGGATTGCAGCAATCCACGGACCAGTAACAAGCCCAGCTCTCAAAGATTGGCCCCTCCAGTGCCTGGGAGAAGAGAAATGATTGCTGTGATTCCTGCATTTCAGGGGGTTAGACTAGATGTCCCTTGGGGACCCTTCCAACTCTCCCATTCTATAATTCTATGCATACTTTGTCAGGACTCTGTCCTGTGACAGTACTTCATTTGCATTGTTTTGTTGTCTATATAAATCAAATAAATACATTTGAAAAATGTGTATATTCCGGGGGGAGGGATTGCACTCAAATACTGGTGAATTTTCATGAGGACTTTCTTAAGTGAGAAATGATGTTTAAATCTGAAGAACTGAATTTACATTGTCGGGGGGAGGGGGAACCTGTGAAAACTGTTCAGGGTGGTGATTATTTCTTAAGTCTGTTTTTCCTCTTATTGGAGCCCAGGGCATCTTACAGGATGATAAATTGTGATTGCAGCAAAGCGATGAAAAATATTAAAAACTGCAGATCTAAAGCAATGAAACCTAATGCAGCCGAGTAGATAGGGCATTGGGGTTGCCTAGGGGTGGGGTGCTAAGAGGCTAAGGGGGCAGCAGGGGGGACACAGGGGGTATAGAGGACTTGAAAGACTTTGAAAATCTGGTCTCACTTCTGTAGATCATGTTCATCAGTTTTGTTGAATTAGTTAAACGAAACAGCTTTCACTGGGCTGTGAATATGTGTGCAATTCATTGCTACGCTTCCGAATATCATTGTGGTGTTCTCTTCCTTGCTGGTTCATGCAAACCGCTTTTTCTGAATAATAGGTTTTTTTTTTAATAGGGTAGGGGGCACTGGAGTTAAGTTTATGGAACAAAAGGGGTGGGGACCCAAAAATGTTTCGGAACATTTACAAATCAACTGTAAACAGATAAGAACATCGGCAGGATTATTGTAATAGCCTGCAGTTTTATAAGAGTACATACTTTAAGTAGATGAGTAAATAAAGTTAATTTGGAATATGCAGAAAATATTTTTTTTTAAACCCACAAATTTAAGGAACGGCAGGAAGAGGGGGAAGGAAGTTGATTTTTTTAAGATGTTAAAATGATTGTAAAATTATTGAAATGTACAAAACTGAAAATCATAAAATAAAATAAAATAAATGTTTTGGAGCCACTGAGTTAAAGGGTATCTTGTCCCCTTTCCCAGTCAAATGGACAGTGAGCACCACCCCCTAGTCCAAAACGAAGGATCCAGAAAATCTGGCCGGACGGCATGGCATGGCAACCCAATGGCCACCTCCAATCTGCTTCCCTTCAATGCATTGAAGTGGAACGGTTGCCTACTGAGAAAGAAGGAGGGTGGAAATCTTTCCCGCAGCCCCATCTGCTTCTCAGGCTTAATGGAACCATCAGCCCCTACCCGACCCCCAAATTATGCCCACCCTGAGAAGGCAATCTGCCCCCATGCATTTTTAACTAGCTCATTAAACTTTCAGAGGAATCCATCAGCTTTAGGGACAATATTTGGCCTCTCTGGGTTTTTTTACACTGCCCTTAGGTCATCGTGGACAGATTGCATGATGAGGAAGAGAGGGTCGGCAAAGGAAGCAAGCAGATGCCTGAGTGAGGAAGAGGAGGGATAAAAGGGGTGCTGGAAGGGTAAGGAGCTTAGCAACTAAACCGAGGGAAGCTAGTGGTGTGTTGTGGTTAGAGTGTTGGGCTAGGACCTGGGAGGCATGGGTTCGAATCCTCACTTGGGCTGGTCATTGGCACCTCAGCCTAACCTACCCCACAGAGTTGTTGTGGGGAATTGAGGGGGCAACCATGCAAGCCACCCTGAGCTCCTTGGAGAAAAAGGTGGGGCATAACAGCAATGATAATTGTATTTATGCACCAACATAGAACCATGGAGGACATAGGTGGCGCTGTGGGTTAAGACACTGAGCCTAGGGCTTGCCGATCAGAAGGTCGGCGGTTCGAATCCCTGTGATGGGGTGAGCTCCCATTGCTTGGTCCCAGCTCCTGTCAACCTAGCAGTTCGAAAGCACGTCAAAGTGCAAGTAGATAAATAGGTACCACTCCGGAGGGAAGGTAAATGGCGTTTCCGTGCACAGCTCTGGTTTGCCAGAAGTGGCTTAGTCATGCTGGCCACATGACCCGGAAGCTGTACGCTGGCCAATAACGCAAGATGAACGCCGCAACCCCAGAGTTGGTCACAACTGGACCTAATGGTCAGGGGTCCCTTTACTTCTACCTAGAAACATGGAATCGGAGAGTTGGAAGGCACCCCAAGGGTCTTCTAGTCCAACCCCATTGCAATGCAGGAAACACAGCTTAAAAAATCCCTGAGAGATGGGCATCCAAGCTCTGCTTTGAAACCACCAATGAAGAGACTCCACCACTTTCTGGGTTAGTTCGTTCCGCTGTCAAACTGCTCTCATTGTCAGAAAGTTCTTCCTAATGTTAGGGGCTGTCATTCCAAAAAGTGAAAATCCAACCACAAAAGTTGAGCCGCCCAGACTCTTCTTAAGGGGGCTGAATACCAACTATGTCTGGACGTATGGCAGCCGTACCTAATGTTCAGTCGAACCTCCTTTCAATGTTAGTGAAATAACACAATGCATTTATATTTATATAAATATATTATTTATATTATTTTATATAATTTTATATATATAATTTTATATATTTTATATATTTTATATATTTTATAATTATATATATAAAATTATATAATTTTATATATATTATATTATATTTATATTATAATATTATTATATTATTTATATTTATATAAGAAAATGTGAAAACATTGTGGCAACATTGTGGAGGAAACCTCTTATAGCAGGAGATAATTGCACAGAAGTGCTGGCAAACCTTCATGGGGAAATTAAAAAAGAAACAACTTTCAACAGAACTGTACGGAACTGTACGGAACAATTTACAGAGCAAAATATCCTTTTGAATTATATACCCAGCACATGGAACCTTGCAAAAGGACAATATGAGTGGACCCTCCATGCCTTTTCCACAGCAAAAAGACTGATACTGATGAATTGGAAAAATAAAAATGTGGATCACTTCTACTGTTCTACAATTGGTTTTGAAGACTTACACAAACTCACAACATATGGACAACTTGCAAAAAAACACAGACTTGCCGTGGACAAATTCATTGATATTTGGAATCCATTCTTACAAATACTGTAATAGGCTAAGATCTGGTGAAGTTCAATGACAACTTTGTAAAGTGTACAGTTTTGTGTTTCCACCCCTCCCCCCTTCTTTCTGAACTTTCAAAAAAGATGCCGGGGAGAGAAATCTCAAACTGATGTACAAAAGTGGAGAACTAAACTTAAGGTTGGAAAAACAAGGACCTGAAATCAACATGCTCTCCCAACCCTGACCTCAGCAGAGTCTGTTGATATCAAGGACCTTGAGTTCCATTCAATTAGATCCAAATGGCTGGCGATGGCTGCGTTAGGCATGGGGGGTGTAGGCAATTAACTCTTAATTACGGTACAAATTAATGGCCAGAAACCCAGAGTCTATTAGCACCTGGTGACTGACAGTGGGAGAGGCCGCCTCCCGCCTCCTCGGCTGTCACCCGCACAGCTGCGGCGGAAATGGAACGGAGAGCAGCTATCTTGACTTGCACCTCTCAACAAGAACTGCGTGGAGGAAGGTCAAACATGCCATCTGAGAGGGAAACTGCTCCCCCAAGTTGTGCTCGGCATCACCCTAACATTGACCCCAAGAATAAGGTTCCAAGCTGAGGGAAGAGGCACTTGCCTCAGGCGGCAGATTGCAAAGGGCAGAAGAATGAGGGTGACCCTCAGTTGTGGCTCCTGTTGCCTCGATAGCTCTCTGTTGACACGTAAGGGAAGGGAGTAGGAAGCTGCTTGGTTGTCAGGAGCGGGCCAGCAGGAAATCACACTGGGCAACTCAGAATAAACACTTTATTGGCAAAAACATGATCTGCACAGACTTGGCGGAGTGTCAGGCCTAATGAGCCCAGCAGCTCATCCCCGGTAGGTCTTGCCGGGACTGAACATCCTCGCCTCCCCACAGCTGTCCCTTCCTTTCCAGGGCTTTCCCCAAGCAATCTAAGACTGTGCCTGCATGAAGCCAACCTCTCCTCCACCCTTTTCATGCCTCTTTTGGTTCTGGGAAACAAGGGGGGAGGGGAGGTTTTCACAGCAGGAGGGGGAGACACCTGTGACTCTTCACCAGCCTGACTCATATCTGCCTCTTGGCCTCGCTCCTCCCCAGCTTCAGTTTCTGCCTCTGATTCCGGACTTCTTTCTGCCACAGACTCTCCCAAATCACCAGGTCCTGTGTGTCCTAAACTTCTGACACCTCCTCTTCCCAGTCTTCTCCCTCTTCTCCCTCTGATCACTTATTGTTGTCCCCAGTTTCTGAGCCTTCTTCCCTTGGCGGCTCCCCAGATGTCTTCCTCCCCCCCCCCCAATTCCTCTGTGTCCAACCAGTCTGTGACATTTGTAGCAGCTCTCCAGACTTGGGATACAGTGGCACCTTGGTTCTTGAGCGTCCCGGAAGTCGAACGCTTTGGTTTCCAAACACCGAAAACCCAGAAGTAAATGCTTCTGTTTTCGAACGCGTCTCACAAGTCAAACAGTTTCCTCTGCGTGTGTTTGTTTGTTTGTTTGTTCAATTTTCTCAATGGAAATTGCAGGCGGCCCTTTGCGCCTCGGTTGTCGAACATTTCGGAAGCCAAACAGTCTTCCGGAATGGATTATGTTCGGCAACCGAGATACCACTGTATTCCCAGCCCTACCTGGAGGCGCTCAGAAGCACAGCCAGGAACTCCTGCAAGCAAAGTTGTTGCTCTACCACTGAGCTATGACTGTGCCACATGGACCTGTGGGCCTACGGCGGTATATAAATTCAATAAATATTTTTTTAAAAATCGGGTGCTGCCTTATTCTGAATCAGCCCTAAAACAAATGCAGCCCCCCAAGCTTCCCTATCTGGCCCTCATGAGCCACACACCCCTTGCTGGCCTTGCATTGCCTCCTCCTTAGATGTTTTTGCCTGGCTGGAATGCATCCTTGAACTTTGATAAGGCCTTTTGCACCCCTGGATGGAAGGTAGAGCTCCAGTGTCATAGACTGGCTGAATGCAAAGGAGTGGTGGGAGGCACCAGCTGGGGAACCCCCAAGGGAAGAAGGCTCAGAGCCAGGGACTGGTGTTGGGGCAGTGCTGAGCGGTCAGAAGAAGAAGTGGGAGCAGACTGGGAGGAGGAGGTGTCGGAAGCAGAAGAGGCAACAGGGTTTAATGAGCAGGAAGAGGCTGGGGCAGAGAGCAGTTCAGAAGCAGAGGCAGAAGCAGAGGCTGGAGAGGAAGGGGGCCAAAAGGCAGAGGAGAGGCAGGCTGCTGAAGAAGTCAGGGGGGTCTCCCCTCCCCCTGGTCTCCCAGAACCAGAAGAGGCATGAAAAGGGCGGAGGAGAGACAGACAAGATAACAAAGTCTCATGTTTTGGGGGAAGGGTCCGGGGGGGGGGAGAGAGATCAGGAGATGTGGGAAGGCAGGGACCTCCAGCCCCACAACTGCCTCAATGGGGTAAGATCTACAAGGAAGAGTTTCTGTGCTCATTAGGCCTGGCCTCCTGAGCTGTCTTGTTTCTTTGAATAAAGAGTTAACTTCACTGACACCGTGTGAATTCTTGCTGACCCAGATGAAGGGTCAGATGAAGGGAGGCTGTGGCTCAGTGGTAGAGGATCTGCTTTGCACTCAGAAGGTCTCAACTTCAGTCGCTGGCATCCACCCGACAGGGAGACACCCACTATGTGAATCCCTGGAGTGAGGCTGCCAGTCAGAGTAGGCCATACTGAGCAAGGTAGAAGAAGGACCTGATTCAGAATGCAGGAACTTAGGAAGCTGAATCAGACTATTGGTCCATCTAGCTCGGTACCATCTGCACTGACCGGCAGCAGCTCTCCAAGCTTCCAGACAGGGGTCTTTCCCCAGCCCTCCCTGGAGATGGCATTGGGGGTTGGATGTGGGACCTTCACAATAAGGGTGTTCCTGTAAGGGGTTGGGCTAGATGACCCTTGGGACCCTTTCAATTCTACAGTTCTATGACTCATTGCGAATGGGGTCTTGTCTGGATGGGAGAGCATCAGCGTTTGCAGGCAGAAAAAGAAGAAGAAGAGTTTGGATTTGATATCCCGCTTTATCACTACCCGAAGGAGTCTCAAAGCGGCTAACATTCTCCTTTCCCTTCCTCCCCCACAACAAACACTCTGTGAGGTGAGTGGGGCTGAGAGACTTCAAAGAAGTGTGACTAGCCCAAGGTCGCCCAGCAGCTGCATGTGGAGGAGCGGGGAAGCGAAACCCAGTTCACCAGATTACGAGTCTACCGCTCTTAACCACTACACCACACTGGCTCTCCCAGAAAGGCCCAGGCCTCCCTGGTTAAACAGGAACTCTGAGAAAAGCCTTGTCCCCACCTGAGAGTGTCCACTAGGATCCTGGAATCCCAAACTGGCACACTGAGAAGCATCTGAAATGACTCCACTCGCCTCCTCCCTGCCGTGCCCTAATTTCAGGGTAATCTCTGCGCAGCCCACCTTTCCTGCCAGCCAGCCAGTGTCTGTTTGCCAAGACTGGGGACGGCTGAGGCGATAGAGAGGAGAGAGAGAGAAACGTCTGTTTCTGTGCCTGATTGTTCTTATCAGCACAGACACGCAGCCCTCCTCCTCCTCCTCCAACCGAAAAAGAAAACGCGATGGCCCTCGGATAGCTTGGCATATGGAAAGGAAAGCTCTTGGCTCCCAGGCAGGCAGAGACACACACAGAGAGAGAGACCCTCTCCACACCACAAAAGGAGTCTGCCCGTCCTTTATGAATGGCCTTTCTCTCTCTCGTCATTTTGTCACTGGGGTGGTGGGCGGAGGCAAATCTGGACTGCATCAAGGCCACTGTGAGCTTCACAGGTTAAGAGGGCAAGCCTGCTATTTATACAACTCTCATACAGATGGTGGGGTAGGTAGAGGGTCAGGCTGGAGCTCGGGAGAGCAGAGTTCGAATCCGCATGTGGCCATGAAGCTCGTTGGGTGCGACCTTGGGCCTCTCAGCCTAACCTACAGGTGAAACTCGGAAAATTAGAATATCGTCGAAAAGTGCATTTATTTCAGTAATGCAACTTGAAAGGTGAAACCAATATATGAGATAGATGCATGACATGCAAAGCAAGATATGTCAAGCCTTTATTTGTTGTGATTGTAATTATTTGTCGTTAGGCGGGTCAATTATAAATGAAATGCAATTAATGAAATGTAATAGCGATGTTTATTTTTCTATTATTGTAACTATTTGTTTTATTACTGTGGAATTTCCAAAAGAAAGCATTTGTAAAAATTAAAAGAAAAAGAAAAAATAATACGTTGCATTACTGAAATAAATGCACTTTTCAACGATATTCTAATTTTCCGAGTTTCACCTGTACCTTCCAGGGTTGTTTTGGGGTTAAATAAGGAAGGAAAGAACCACATGTGCCACATTTGAGCTCTTTGGAGAAAAAGGAAGGGAACGTGAGGATTGTCCACTCCAATTCCATACAGGGATCGAACCTGCAACCTTGGCCTTATCAGCACCATGCTCTAACCAAGTAAGCTAAATAAATACATAAATGCACATAGGTAGTGAATATGACTCTCTCTCTGTGTGTGTGTGTGTGTGTGTGCTCACTGTGTATGTTTATACATTTCACACCCACGTAGAGAGTGAGCAGCATCTGTGCAACGTGGGTGGTTATTTGTCAATTTCGCACACATTTGCACAGGTCCCAGAAATTAAAATGGATAAAACTGCCACCAGCTTCCTCTCCTGGCAAAGGGGCCCCTGCCTGGTTAGCATCCAAAAGCAGTGAACTGGCTGGAAGAGGCAAAGACCCTTCCCCAGCCCCCAGCTGCCTCTAGCCCCAGCCCTGGACCAAAAAAAAAACACAACCCACCATTTTTTTCTACTTCCAGAATCCTGCATCCTCCCAGGCAAACATGGGGGGTGCTGAGCCTCAGGGAACAGAGCTAGAGCATGTGCTGGCAGTGAGTCATCTAGAGTTCTAGAGAATCTTTAAAAAGGTATTTCTGGGCTAATTTCATTTCACGTCTTGCTTACATTCTGCTCTGCCTTCCTGGGGGAAGCCTGGAGCAGCGAACATCAAACAGAAGAACAGCTCCATTCACACAAAATATTCAGAGTTTTGTCAACCGCACCAAAAAACACAGCGCAGATCGAAAGGGAAAGGAAGCCAAGGCCACGTTCATTGTTGGAACAAGCAGACGGTGGAATCAGCTGAATCAGGAAAAGCACGGCGTGTTCAGGCATGTCTGGGGAGCAGAGGGACATTCCAGGGTGCCCATTTCGCAGAAGGAAATACTGGTGCTGCTCAAGATGGACAGAGCCCCCCCCCAAATAGAGAAAACAGCTATATAGTTGGGAAAACGGCAGAAACAGGGGCTGCCATATGTCCGGATTTTCCCGGTTTCCGCCCTGATAATGCGGAAAATCCAGATGGGTGGCAACCCTAACCCTACCCCTTAAGTGAGAACCAACTGAGTCCCAATCCAGAACACATGCTGCTTTTTGCTTCCTGCTCCTGAGTAAAAGTCATGTGAGACCAGATTAAGTTCTGGTACCTTCTGGTAGAAATATTCTGGCCTTCGGCTCAGATTCATTGCTATCTCCTGGGGTTCTCAGTGGAGGTTCTGGAACTGGGCTGTGTGTCCAATGACGTCTATCAGGTCCCTTGAAACTGCAGATGCTACAAATAGAAGAGGTGTCCATCAACTACGATCATGCTGGCAGGCTGCTAGGGCTGGTGGGAGTTGGAGTCCAATGAGAGCTGTACCCCTGGCCAGCCTCATGGTCCTTCTGCATGGCTAACCAGCGCAGAAATGAATTATGCATCCTGAATGCAAATTTGCTCTGATTGCGTAATTTGTAAGGGGATGAAGAGCAGGGGGAGCAGTCTGTTTTCAAAGGAGAGGGTTTGCACAGATTTGCAGTCGGAAGCTCACTTTCTGCTGAAATCCACCCTGCCATTCCCTGCAAGAAAACCTCCGTATATCATCTGCTTCTCAACGCCGTCACACACACACACACACACACACACACCGCTTTCCTCGTCAGGCAAAAACAAAAAATCGCACATGCCATGACACCCGGATACACAGACTGAAAATTAACCACCCACTGAGTCCCGACGTCGCTTCTCAGGGTTGCCTTCACTGCCAACGCAACACGTTCCTGACATTGAACATGACAAGGTCTGTTTGTTTCTCTCTACACCGAATTCAGCTGCTGACTGCCCAACCTGGAGCTCCCAGGGCGTCAACAGCCAGAGACTGAGAAGCCAAAGACTCAAGGGCAGGGGTCAGCAACCTTTTTCAGCCGTGGGCCGGTCCACCGTCCCTCAGACCATGTGGTGGGCCAGACTATATTTTGGGGGGTGGGGGTGGGGAGGATGAACGAATTCCTATGCCCCACAAATAACCCAGAGATGCAATTTAAATAAAAGGACACATTCTACTCATGTGAAAACACGCTGATTCCTGGACCATCCGCGGGCCGGATTGAGAAGGCGATTGGGCCGGATCCGGCCCCCGGGCCTTAGGTTGTCACTCCTGCTCAAGGGCTATATAGGATGGAGATCTACCGTATATATGTATACAGTCATACCTCGGGTTGAGTACGTTGTGGGTTGCGTACTTTCAGCTTGCATACTCGGCGGTCCCAGAAGTGTTTACTCTAGAAGCACTCTATTCACGCTTCGCGCATGCGCTAAAGCACTGCTCGGGTTAAGTACTTTTCGGGGTGCAAACGGCACCCTGGAACAGATTAGGTACTTAACCAGAGATACCACTGTATATTCAATGCCAATGTCTCTTGTTCCAATACGTGAGTTTCCAAAAACAGAGAAAGGTTATTGCAAATACAGTGGTACCTCAGTTTATGAACACAATTGGTTCCGGAAGTCTGTTCATAAACTGAAGCGTTCATAAACTGAAGCGAACTTTCCCATTGAAAGTAATGGAAAGTGGATTAATCTGTTCCAGACGGTCCACGGAGTACTTAAACTGAAGCGTTCATAAACTAAAGCGTTAGGCGGGTCAATTATAAATGGAACGTAATTAATGAAATGTAATAGCGATGTTCATTTTTGTATTATTGTAATTGTTTTATTACTGCAGAATTTCCAAAAGAAAGCATTTGTAAAACTTAAAAGAAAAAGAAAAAATAATAAGTTGTGTTGCTGAAATAAATGCACTTTTCGACGATAGTCAAATCTCCTGAGTTTCACCTGTCTGTGACTGTAGGCCTCACATCAATGTTAGCAGAATCAAGTGTTCCTAATACGATACTTTTAAAAAATCTGTTGTGGTTCTTCATGTGATATCTCGAGCCCAGATAAACTGATGATGATAGAATAATAGAATTGCAGTGTTGGAAAGGACTATGAGAGTCCTAAAGATGATGGAAGCCAAAATAGCGATACCAATAGGAGAAAGATAGAGCACAGCTTCCCAAAGTGGGTGGTAGCGCCCCCTACAGGGCACTAAGAGGCAAGGGTGTATAAGAGATGGGTGGGGTATAAATATATTATTATTATTATTATTATTATTATTATTATTATTATTATTATTGGCGCTGGAGGTATAAATGACAATCAGACTTTGAAAAGACAGTCTCACTGGATCAAGTTCATAACCATGTTGGTGAGTTAATTAAACAAAATACTTCCAACTGGATTTTGAATAAGTGCGCACTTAACTGTTACTGGGGGTTTTATTGTTTTATTATCTTCCTCAGCAAATAGTAAACTGCTGTTTTAAATAATACTTTTCATAGGGGGCACTGGGGATGAGTTCATCAAACCAAGCGGACAGTGGCACAAAAAGTTTTGGGAGCCACTGCTGTAGATCAAGGAGAAGGAAACGCAAGTCTGTGGGCCGAATGTGGCCCCCTGGAACACTCCATCTGGCCCTCAGCTCAGGTTTTACCCCTTTCTGGTGCCCCACGAGGGTGTCAGGAATATATGTCTGTGCCCCTCCCAGGCTTCACTGCCTTTTGTAACGGATTGACACGGTTTTGAAATATGTATTCCTACCTGGCTGGAAAAGAGTTAATCCACCTCCAGCCTGACTGACATAACGTTCTGGTGGGGGCGGGACTGTTCCCAGTTTAAAAGGGAGCAGCGGTTTTGTCAGTTGAGGAGAGAGAGAGGGAGTGGGTAGGTGTGAAAAAGAAAGTTGAGAGGCCAGGATAGTGGGGATCTAGATGAGGTTCAGGAAGGCTCGATGTTAAATGTTTGACAGAGATTATCTACAACCGAAACGTAGCTTATAAACACATGAAACATTAAAGAAACAATTCTGTTCTAAGGTTAATAACATTCTTCTCTTTTGTGCCAAGAAGTATCGTCATTATTTTTCCAGCAAGGTATCGGGACTCACAGAAGTGGTAACTCATTAGAGGACAAAACTTACCTCAGGAAAAGAGGTGAAAGTTTGTGTCTTAGAGTAACACTGAGGAGGCTTAGAAAGATAACTTGGGGTGTCAACAAGTTGCCAGCGTGGAAAGGGCAAACTTTTACAGTAGAGGGAATCAAGCCGAGAGAGAGATCCTTTTCTGGTGGCAGGAGGTTATTCTATCAAACAGCCTAGAGTTTTTCTTTGATACCAGGCCACGTGAGCTGGAAGGAGAGTCTCTTTATTTATAAACCCACAAGAATAAAGGGGTTTATTTGGAGGCTGCGGGAGAAGAGAGGGGGTGGCTTCACCTCTGGATTCCTGTGTCACATTTTAGTAATAAAGACATTCGTCGCACCTTTCATATGCTATCAGAAGGCAACAAGCACAGAAACGGTAAAGGCAGATTGTGATATCAAGGAAACCTGAAGCAGTGGGGGGGGCTGGGTCCTGGTGGCTGCTGGGAGTTGTAATTCAACCACTTCTGGAGGGCCACAGGGTCCCCACACCTGATCACAATGCAGCATATTGTTATTTGTTTGAATTCCACCAGGCACTATTTTCCTAGGCTGAAAATGAAATTGGGGGGGGGGGGTCGGAGCCAGAGAGAAGCCATAATCTAGAGACCACTTCCTGTCCTGTGTTTAACATACATCAGCCTCAGGCCGTTTTTGCAAGGTAATCATAAAAATAAATAAAAAAATGCATTAGACAGATACAGGCTGTGACAGGTGAGAAGATATAAACAGCAATAAATGTCCAGGGTGATAAAGTAGGGAGGAGAGCGTTTTCTGTTCTTTTATTTTTTAAAATGTCATTTTAACAAATATAAGAAAAGGGGGGAAGGGGGACCCAGCGACAGCAATATGCTCCGTAAAAGGAGCACCTTAAAATCTGTCTGAGGTATAAAAGTGACCAGCTACGACGGTCTGAAAAATGGTACCTATGAATCATCAGCGTGTCACGAAGCTGAGAGCGACAGAAGGCATCCGTGTTAAAAAATCAGTATATTAATAGAAAACCTTCTGAACCCGTGAATCCCTGATATTGGTCTGTGAGTCATTGTCAGGACTTTCTCTAGCCCCAAGTGTCAATGCAGTCCCCTAGGGCTAACTGGCCCCCTGGACTGTCCTCATGCCACCCCCTCTCTCCAGTCAAACCCCTTCTTCCCAGGCTAAACCCCTCACTTCAAGCCTCTCTATTTGACCCATAGATAGATTTCTCCAAACCAGAAACCGGACTCTCTCTCTCATTTTCTCTCTCTCTCTCTCTCCAGTTTGATGCACTGTGCAAAACAAGGTTGGAACGGCAAGTTACTTTCCAGCTACAAAAAAATAAAAGGCCCACCCCTCTTCCCAGAATTGCTACTTCACTGTCTCGGGCACGAATTCAGACCCTACTCTGCACCCTCAGGCAAACAGAAGACCACACTCCCCAAACCGCCTCCTTCATTCCTCTCTGCCAAGTTTGCTTTCAAGCGCTCCCGCCATGCCGTTAACGGGAACTGCCTCTCAGTCCGGCCACCTCACAGCCTCAGGCACCTTCCATTATGCTCACCGGTGCTTTCCTCTTTAATAAGCCGTTAATATCTTAATAAACTTTTATTGAATGCATTAAAGGGAGAAGCCGAGGAGCACTTGCCTCTCGTTCCTCTGCTAAATCTTCCTCGGTGAGTGGTCTATAATTGTTCCAAAGTTTATCATTTATTTAGGCCGGGAATTGCTCACACGGCAAAGAGACGGCTAAGGCATGCAGATGATGCTCCACTGCGTCCTGTGGAACGGGGAGAGGCCTCTCTTGTGGAACTGGGCTTGGCTTGTTACCTTCAGAGCCTTCCCAGAGTTGACCAGCCCAAATCAGAAGTGAACAGTACGTGGCCAACTCTACCGTTGGGCAGAGTGAGACAACAGTCTCGGGTGGCAGATATCGGGGGCCCTTCTGTTGGACAGCAGGGTTGTAAGAACATCAGAAGAGCCTGCTGGATCAGGCCAGTGGCCCATAGAGGCCAGCATCCTGTTCCCACAGCGGCCAACCAGAAGCAGGATCTGAGCACAAGAGCCGTCTCCCCTCCTGCGGTTCCCAGCAAGTTGTATCCAGAGGCATTGCTGCCTCTGATATTGGAGGCAGAACATAAGCCGTAACGGCTAGCAGCCCTCCCCTCCGTGATTTTGTCATATCCTCTTTTAAAGCCATCCAAGCTGGTGGCCGTCTCGGCCTCCTGTGGGAGGGAGTTCCACAGTTCTGCAAGTTCCATGCACGCCACTGGGCATTTACTGCCATCTCATAACTAGATTGCCGTTTGACTTCCAAGGTGCGTTTGAAAACAGAAGTATTCACTTCCAGGTTTTCAGCGTTCAACAACCGAAACGTTTGGCTTCCGAAGTGTTCAACAACCAAGGTATCGTCTTAGAAGGCAATGTTGCTGTGACTACCATAGAGAGGCCCTGGCCTTCTGAATTTGCCATTACCGTACTGTTTATGGGGTGCCGTAAGTACAAGATATTGATGCTCTTTCCTTCAAACAAGCCCCCCCCCCCATCGGGGACAGCCCTGACTTCCCCACTCTTCAGGGAGAGGGCACCAGAAACACATTGCTGGAAAACTCATCCCATTTTAAAGGAATCCAGAACTCCCCAACATTCTCATCTCTGGCCCAACAGTGGTGAAGAGACTGAGCCACAAATCAAGACATCTTTGGGTTCTGTCATGAATGCTCTCGGTGTCCTGGATCAATCCACACTCTCAGACCCAGTTTTCCTATCTGTGATATGAGGGAAGAAATCAGAATAGAGAGCTGGGAGGGACCCCTAGGTATCATCTAGTCCAACCCCCTGCAATGCAAGAAATGTGGGGTGTAATCCATTGGGACAGTCAAATGCAACATTCCTTATTTATCTAGAGTGGGCACAATCAGAGGGATGTTGCTCCAGTCAGTGTAACTTCCACTGGTCTGGAGCTGGAGCATCCTCCTCCAGCATGTGATCTGGGAGATGGACGTGGCCCTGGCTGACTCCATAAAAGAGCCGAGTCACGCAGCCATTTTCTCTCTCTTGGCTCTCTCTTGCTGATCCCTTGCTTGCTGCTCTCCTGCAGCCATTTTGTTCTCTTAATGTAATTTTGCTGTCTGCTGGCTCTCAGCCAGCAGCGCATGAGCTCAAGCTCCGTATGAGATGAACTCACAGTTTGCTATGTAGCTACCGTACTAGTTAAAGTTTGCCTTTCAGGGGTCAAATCGTGAACTGAAATGTGAGTAAACTTCTGGTTACTTTTAAGGAAAGACTATGGTGCCTTTATTCTTTTAAGAGGGATAAAGGGGGACACCAGGAATAATCCATCTGGGGAAGCCAGATTGGGTTACTTAACCAAAGAGATTCAAACAAATCTGCAAACTAGCTTCCTGCTATATCGAGGGGAATCTTCTCTGCTATATCACTCACTAGCGTGAGTGAAGGAAGGACAATACTTATTCAATATATCCTTTCCTACAATCCTTAACATTCCCACAGGTAACTCAGCTAAAGAATACCTGGTGGGTGGCCATCCAACCTCTGTCCCAAATCTTCCAATGCTAGAGAACTCAGCACCTTCCAAGGTAGTCCCTTCCTTACTGTCAGAAGAGCTGATTTGCCTTACATCAGGCATCCCCAAACTTCGGCCCTCCAGATGTTTTGGACTACAATTCCCATCTTCCCTGACCACTGGTCCTGTTAGCTAGGGATCATGGGAGTTGTAGGCCAAAACATCTGGAGGGCCGCAGTTTGGGGATGCCTGCCTTACATGGCTGCCATAAAGGTGACAAGATAATTTCCATAAAATGCCTCGAAAAGGGTTTTCTTTTCTCTCTCTCCCCCTCATTATTATCTGGCAACAGCTCCTCTGAAGGGACCTGGGTGGGATCTCCGTTTCTCTTCCCTACTGTATCGTGAAACCGGCTTGCGTCCCCAGGAGGGACACAAGACACTAGTCCTGAGGAAGGTCACAGGCAGACGGCGCTGAGCTCACCAGGCTCCGAAAGGCCTTTGGAGGATTCTCCTCGGCGGAGATCGGTTACCGACAAGGGCCGGCCGTGCCAAGGCGGAACCTGAGCCACTGAGAGAGGGCACGAGCCGCAGCGCCGAAGTTCCCAGCGCACATTAAGGAGATTAAATAATTCATTGCTGGGAAGCCCTGGCAGGAAATCAAATGTGGGAAGGGGAGGATCAAAGCAGGGGGCTTGAGTCTGGGGGTGGCTGGGGTATCAGAATGGGCTCCTGTGCAGCTGGGAGCAAGAGGAAACTGAATTTTTGCACAATGCAATCCAGAGATGGCTTCCTGGAACCAAGCGTCGCGGAGTTCAATGGGATACGCAGAGCAGCATCGCTGGAGAGGCATCATTGTGATTCCTTATTGTGATATCGTTTCCCCAGAGGCACCCCAAAACATTTTACAATACAATGAAGGCATACAGAGCGCTATTGCATATATAAAAGAGGTTTAAACCTTTGCATATATATAAAAAAACGATCACATATATATGCCATTTAAAACAACAATGTCTATATAAAAATCAATTCAATTGAGGTATCAGCTGGGATTTCTTTTTTTAAAAAAAATCCTGTCTTGCTGCATGGAACTGTCTACCTCAGAAGGCGATGGAGTCTCTGCCACTGTGAGGTTTTAGACAGAAGTTGGATGGCTATTCATTAGGAATTCTTTAGCTGTGGTTCCTGAGTTTCAGGGGGTTGGACTAGATGACCCCTGGGGTGCCTTTCCAACTCTACAGTTCTAGAACTTTTTGTAGATCAGGATTCAAAACTGTCGCCCGGTCTGAGTCAATTCATTGTATGCGTTTGAATGCCTTCATTAATCAGTTAAATCTGCATGAATCTGCAAATAAAGAAAACAATCATTCTGAAGGAAAATGCATTCATTTCTCTTTTTCCCTTTGCTTTTTAGAACATCAGCATGGGCATAATGGAGCAAACTCTCCCCTACAAGATCTGGAGAAGGAAGTGGCTCCTGCCAACCCTCATTTTTCTAATTATGGGTTTAAAATAATTAATGTTTAAGGGGGGGGAGAGACCTGCCACTCAGCTAACTGGGAGCCCCTTTTGAATTGATGCCAAGGTTTTTTGACTGATTCGTCTTAAGGATTCATTGATGCAAGACTACATTCCGAGAATTCAGATCCAAATCAGCTGTTTAGGTGATAGGGTTGTCGTCAACCAAGCCCTACTCAGAGTAGGCCCATTGTGATTACTGGACCTCAGTTAGGCTGCAACCCCAAGCAATCCAATTTGACTTAAGCTGGCGTAAAGTTACACCAGATGCAAACCCCCTTCGGCTGCGGGGTTGCTGCTGTTCCTCTGCCTAGTCATTTATTGATTTATTCGTTGCATTTCTATTCCAGCTTTTTCTCTGCGGAGCTCAAGGTAGCACGTGTGGTTCTTCCCCCTCCTCATTTATTTCCCACAACAACCCTGAGAGGTAGGCAAGGCTAAGAGGCCAGGACTGGCCCCAAGGCTGAGCAGGGATTTAAACCCTGGTCTCTCCCAGGTCCTAGTCCAACTGTCTAACCACTACACCAAACTGTCTCTCCCCTTGAGCTCCTGCATGGAAAAAAGTGTGTGGTGGATCGGGCCCCTGGGCCAGCAACTCGGCACCTCCACGCAGCAAGGCCGGCAGACACGCTGGTGTTCCTGTTCTTCTCTCCTCACCCTTATTTTGCAGAATCTTTTCCTCCTCCTCCCTCCCCCCGCACACAGATTCTAGGTCACTGGGTTGCCACTTCTGCTCATCGAAGCCTCGGGTTATGAAGCAAGGAGAAAATGGGGGGGGGGAACCAGAATCCATCCTAGAGCACCGCATTACTTTTACAAGCGGGAAAAACAAAACACAAAGGAATAGTTGTGACTTAATCTGCATACTCTCATTCAAATATAAAAGCATCCCTAAAACTGTCTACTAGATTTATTTTATTAACCTCTTTGAGCCAGGCATGTCAACCCTTCCTTGCTTGTGAGCCATGTGGAATGAGGGATTGCATCCAACTTAAGCCACATCCACACTGTGCATGGGGCAAGGCAGCTCGGGGAGTTCAGGACCATGGAGAGCTCCAGCGGAGCAACGTGATCCAACAGAGGCTGAAAGCAAACTGAGGCTACATCCACACTGCATATCATACCACTTTAAACTGTTATGGCTTTCCCAAAAGAATTTTGGGAGCTGTAGTTTGCTAAGGGCATTGAGAGTTGTTAGAAGATCTCCGCCTCTCCCAGTATGCCCCACAGAGGACATTAAGGTCCACAAATAATAACATACTGGAGATCCCGAGTCACAAGGTGGTTAGACTGGCCTCGACCAGAACCAGGGCCTTCTCAGTACTAGCCCCAACCTGGTGGAACGCTCTCTCTCAGGAGACTAGGGTCCAGCGGGAGTTGTCATCTTTGCGTAGGGCCTGCAAGACAGAGCTGTTCTGCTTGGCCTTTGGACTGACTCAGTCTGATCCCGGTGTTACTATCCCCTAAGGCTTTATCCTACAGATATTTAAATGAGGTTGCACTTGTAGATTCCTAATTTTAAAATTGAATTATACAGGTGAAACTCGGAAAATATCGTCGAAAAGTGCATTTATTTCAGTAATGCAACTTAAAAGGGAAAACCAATATATGAGATAGATGCATGACATGCAAAGCAAGAGATGTCAAGCCTTTATTTGTTGTAATTGTAATTATTTGTCCTTAGGCGGGTCAATTGTAAATGGAATGTAATTAATGAAATGTAATAGCGATGTTTATTTTTGTTTAATATTGTATTATTGTAACTATTTGTTTTATTACTGTGGAATTTCCAAAATAAAGCATTTGTAAAAATTAAAAGAAAAAGAAAAATAATAATAAGTTGCATTACTGAAATAAATGCACTTTTCGACGATATTCTAATTTTCTGAGTTTCACCTGTATGTTACATGTTGCAATGACTTGAACTGCTCTTTCCCTACCCGCATCAAGTTTTAAAGTCATGAGGAAGAGGTTGGCTGTTTACGGCCAGGCATTTCCCTCCCCTCCCCTCCTTGCCTTCTGCTCCTTATTATCTTGCCATATGAAGCTGTGGCTCCAAAGGACCCATTAGATATTCCTTGATGGACTCTCCACTCCAGGGGCCTTCCTAAGGCTCTTTTCAAAATCATTAAGCTGTTAGCTGTTTGAATGCCGAATTAGGGACTCCATTAGCTCCAAAAATAGCTGCCAACCTGGGAAACCACACTTAGGCTGCGATCCTGCTGGGCATTGAGCCAGAGGCAAAAGGGCTTACTTCTGAGTAGACCTCCCTAGGAATGTGTTGTTTACAGATGCAATCCTAGACACACCTACAGATGAGATGAGGCCTACTCTACATAATGGGACTTACTTCTGAGTAGACATGTATAGGGTTGTGCATGGACTCGCATACTTTGTCAATTGCTTGGCGGGGCATTGGATTAGATAACCCTCGGGGGTCCCTTCTAACTCTGTGATTATATGATTCTATCCAACTTGGTATAGTTTAACTTCAGGCTGTTTGCCTCCAAACACCTTCCCTCTGCAGTTTCATGTAAATGTTTGAAGGCCTGGGTGACAGTGAAGAAGAGGCAGAAGGGATCAAGTTTAATAATAATAATAATAATAATAATAATAATTTTTATTTGTACCCCGCCCATCTGGCTGGGTTTCCCCAGCCACTCTGGGCAGCTACCATCAGAATATTAAAATCACGATAAAACATCAAACATTAAAAACTTCCCTAAACAGGTCTGCCTTCAGATGTTTTCTAAAAGTCAGATAGTTGTTTATTTCCTTGACATCTGGTGGGAAGGTATTTCACAGGGTGGGTGCCACCACCGAGAAGGCCCTCTGCTTGGTTCCCTGTAACCTCACATCTCACAGGGAGGGAACCACCAGAAGGTTCTCAGAGCTGGACCTCAGTATCTGGGCTGAATGATGGGGGTGGAGATGCTTCTTCAATCCCTGGCCCCTCTGTGTAGGACAGGAAATGCCTCTGAGCACCCTGGAGATCTGCTGCCGGTCAGTGCAAACATTACTGAGCAAGATGGACCAAAGATTTGTCTCTGCCTGGGAAGCTTCCTAGGCTGGCCGCTCCCCGGGCGATATTTGCTCTCGTGGCAATTAAGCCTCTCCGATAAGTGGAGGCACAGCTGTCGGAGGGGGTGCAAAAGGGCCTCTCCTCCGAAACCGAGGATTATGCAAAGGCGTTCATGTATAAAATTGCTTCTTGTACCAAGAGGCGAGCAGGGACGCCAAAAATCAGCCACTCCGGGGAGTTCCAGGCACTGCAGCGGACAGAGACCTGCCGGGCCCGCTCCGCTGCACCGCCGCTCTATCTGGGCCATCCACCACTCGAGACTTTACATGCCTCCAGCAAGCGGCGTGCAGCACTGAGCGCGTTCTTTCTGCTCCAGTAACTGCGGGGAAAGATTTGTCAGAAACGAGCTGAGAGGGAGGGGGCGAGAAAGAGAGAAGGCGCAAGGAGGGACCGTCTGAGTTTCGCAGCCGTTTTTTTTACCCAGGGTGTCCAAAAAGTCTTTTTTTTTTTACTAAAATAAAGTGAAAAGGAAACTGAGTCCCGGCCAAGGCTTGCAAGGATGGGACTGAATCTCTCCAGAGAGAGGGGGGGGGAAGTATATTGAAGAGTTGAAAAAGGTTCCAGAAATGGCCCACCCAAATAGTCAAAGGGATGGAGTTTAGAGAAAAGGTCAATGGAAAAAAGGTAAAGCAACTTGATGGAAGCTTGTAAAATTGTGGGTGGAGAAAAGCTCTTGTAATGCTGGAATTTGTGGGCATTCAATGAAGCTGAATGTTGGGAGATTTGGGACATGCAGCATAGAGTTAAACTCTGGAACTCATTCCCACATGAGTCTAATGACTAGAAACTAATAAATCTGCTCTGATCTCTCCCCCTCCCAATTTTGTCAGTCACTTGTGTAACTTGTAATAACTCAGAGCAGGGCCTTACGTGTGATTGCCCCTGTTCTGTGGAACAGCATTCCCGTCAAGGTGTGACACATAGTGGCACATTCTGGAAACAGTTGAAGGCACTGTTTGTTCCAACAGTCAGTCTTTCTTTCCCAGCTGGATAATTGGGTATTTGCCACAAATGTCTGCTTGTTAGGGTATACAGTGGAACCTCGGTTTATGAACACCTCGGTTTATGAATTTTCGGTTTATGAACGCCGCGGACCCATCTGGAACGGATTAATTCACTTTCCATTACTTTTAATGGGAAAGTTCGCTTCAGTTTATGAACGCTTCAGTTTATGAACAGACTTCCGGAACCAATTACACCCATGTTTCAGTTTATGAACGCTTCAGTTTAAGTACTTCACGGACCGGTCTGGAACGGATTAATCCACTTTCCATTACTTTCAATGGAAAAGTTCGCTTCAGTTTATGAACGGTTACTCCGCGGACCGTCTGGAACGGATTAATCCACTTTCCATTACTTTCAATGGAAAAATTCGCTTCAGTTTATGAACGGTTACTCCGCGGACCGTCTGGAACGGATTAATCCACTTTCCATTACTTTCAATGGAAAAGTTCGCTTCAGTTTATGAACGCTTCAGTTTATGAACAGACTTCCGGAACCAATTGTGTTCATAAACCGAGGTACCACTGTACTTGCTGTATATGAGAGGTGGGGGGAGGGGGTTTAACTGTTTTTAATTATTCTTAAAGTATAACACCTTTAAACATTGTATAAAAGGTAGATAATAAATCAGTGATAGCAACAATAAGACTCTCCAAATAATTAGGATAGTACTGTAGAGCATATTTGCTGCTGCAGAATGTCTGTATAGCTGTCTGCAAAAATGATTTGAGGGAAGTCTAGCTTAGCAATACCATCACCCACATTTTAAGTGTGGTGGTTAGTGTGTCGGACGTGGGACCTGGGAGACCAGGGTTCAAATCCCCAAATGGCCATGGAGCTCATGAAGCAATGATGCCCTTGTTGACCAGTCGCTGCCTCTCAGCCTAACCTACGTACCACGCAGGGTCGTTGTGGGGAATAAATGAGAGGGGGCAGAACCTGTTCCCTGCATTGCAGAGGGTTGGACTAGATGGCCATCGGGGTCCCTTCCAACTCGACACCTTGAGCTACATGGAGAAAAAGGTGGGATTTAAAGGGAATAGTCTACATCAGGCACCCCCAAACTGCAGCCCTCCAGATGTTTTGGCCTACAACTCCCATGATCCCTAGCTAAGAGGACCAGTGGTCAGGGATGATGGGGATTGTAGTCCAAAACATCTGGAGGTCCGAAGTTTGGGGGTACCTGGTCTACATGATGGTACAGTGGGTTCTTTTGCTGCCATTTCCAGGTTAACTCCCCTTGAATGAGAACCCAGAACTGGTGTCAGTCAGTGTGAACCACATTGATCTGGATGGGCCAATGGTTTGATTTGGATTCCTTCTCTGTAACGAAGTTCTAATATAATTGTAACATATTTTTGCGTACCACCTTGCAGTGGTGGCTGGTGCCTCAGGTAGCACAGAAGGCAGGGAGCCCAGCAGCAGGTAGCACCAGAGCCAATGAAAGGCAAATACAAGCCCTGATTGGCTGCAAGTAAGAAGATAGGCAGGTGGCGGTTCATAGAATGCAACGCAGGAATCTTTTGCTCAGCATGGAACTTGAACCCATGACCCTGGGATTAAGTCTCATGCTCTACCGACTGAGCTCTCTGCCTGAGGTAAGGCTGGGGTTGGTGGGGTAGGGAGCTCATTGTTGTGAGGATTCCCTGAAAGGCAGTCTACAAATATTTTAAACAAAAAAAAATGGAATAAAATATAGACACATATCTCCACCATGTTGTCGTTTAGTCATGTCGTGACCCCATTGACCAGAGCACGCCAGGCACTTCCACTGCCTCCCGCAGTTTGGTCAGACTCATGTTCATAGCTTCGAGAACACTGTCCAACCATCTCGTCCTCTGTCGTCCCCTTCTCCTTGTGCCCTCCATCTTTCCCAACATCAGGGTCTTTTCCAGGGACTCAGGAGTCTTCTCTTCTCATGAGGTGGCCAAAGTATTGGAGCCTCAGCTTCACGATCTGTCCTTCCAGTGAGCACTCAGGGCTGATTTCCTTCAGAATGGATAGGTTTGATCTTCTTGCAGTCCATGGGACTCTCAAGAGTCTCCTCCAACACCATAATTCAAAAGCATCAATTCTTCGGCGATCAGCCTTCTTTATGGTCCAGCTCTCACTTCCATACATCACTACTGGGAAAACCATAGCTTTAACTATACGGACCTTTGTCGGCAAGGTGATGTCTCTGCTTTTTAAGATGCTGTCTAGGTTTGTCATTGCATTTCTCCCAAGAAGCAGGTGTCTTTTAATTTCGTGACTGCTGTCACCATCTGCAGTGACCATGGAACCCAAGAAAGTAAAATCTCTCACTGCCTCCATTTCTTCCCCTTCTATTTTGGTGATGGGACCAGTAGCCATGATCTTAGTTTTTTTGATGTTGAGCTTCAGACCATATTTTGCCCTCTCCTCTTTCACCCTCATTAAAAGGTTCTTTAATTCCTCCTCACTTTCTGCCATCAAGGTTGTGTCATCAGCATATCTGAGGTTGTTGATATTTCTTCCGGCAATCTTAATTCCGGCTTGGGATTCATCCAGCCCAGCCTTTCGCATGATGAATTCCACCATATGCCATGCCGATTACAAGAAAGAAGATGTCTCTGTGCATGTGCTGAGTGCCATAACTGCAGCCGCCTCCAGTGGATCTCAGGCACTGGATAAGGGTGTGTGTGTCTGAGCTGAGCCCAACAAACCCCACCATTTCAGAAACAAAGCCTGAAGCAACCGCTTTCGAGGCAGTAACCTCCAGCTGTGTGTTAATTGGATTACGGCACTTAGGCATTGCGGAGAAGTTGACAAAGGGCCCTCCGGGGCTCCGCAGTTTAGTGAGAAATACAAGGTCTTTGGGAATAGAAGAACCCGAAAATTCCGCGGATGTTTCTCTGCCAAGAACCCGGCAATGCCTTGTCCTCTACTGCCCCCTACAGGGGCTGAAGCTGCAGTACTGTTTAACATCATAGAATCATAGAGTTGGAAGGGACCCCAAGAATCATCTAGTCCAACCCCCTGCAATGCAGTATTTCTGCCCCCAACCCCCCCCCCCCGGGTTGGCACAAACTACTGGTGGAAGAAGAATAGAATTCTAGAGTTGGAAGACACCCCAAGGGTCATTCAGTCCTACCTCCTACAGTGCAATGAGGAGGCATGACTCCCTAATTACACCATGAGCGAAAGAGGCATTGAAAGGAAACCCAGTGGAGGGTGGTTCCTTAGGGCAAAGGGGCACCACCTCCCCATTCTCAGTCTGTCCTCATCCTGCCCTGATCTGCCTGCCTTCTGACAACCAATCCAGGGGGTGGGCCTAGTGGTCATCCTCCTCCTCCTCCTCCATCTCAGTTTTGCCCAAGTAGGACTCAGCAAGGAGGAGGATGGAAACAAATCTGGAATGAGTTGGTTCTGCCTGTCGTTTGTTCTGGCGCCACCTCCTGCTGGCCTCCTCCTTTGGATGAAAAAAGAACAAAATGAATTTCAGTAGGAACAAATGTAAAGTTCCGCATTTAGGCAGGAATAGCCAGACACACAAATATAAGATAGGGGACATCTGGTTTGACAGCACTACATGGGGAAAGGACCCAAGGGCCTTAGCAGACTACAGGCTTAACATGAGCCAACTGTGTGATGCAGCAGCAAAAGAAGCTAATGCTATTCCAGGCTGCATCCACAGAAGTCTAGTGTCCTGATCAAGGGAAGTCATTGCACCGTTCTATTTTGTCTTGGTCAGACCCCACCTGGAGTGCTGTGTCCAGTTCAGGGTGCCACCGTTTAAGAAGGATATTGACAAGCAGGAAGGAGGGCAGAGGAGGGCAACCAAAATGATCAAGGGTCTGCGAAGCAAGCCTTTTGAGGAACAGTTGAGGGAATTTGGGATGTTCAGAGACAAGAAGACTGAGAGGTAATATGCTAGCCATCTTCAAGTATCTGAAGGGCTGCTTCATGGAAGATGAAGCAAGCTTGTTTTCTGCTGCTCCAGAGATTAGGACCCAACCAATAGATTGAATGGCAAGAAAGGAGAGTCTCACAGAAAATTACAAAGAACTTTCTGAAAGCAGGAGTTGTTCAAACAGTGGAAGTGGTGGACTGTCCTTTGTGGGAGCTTTTTACACAGAGGTTGGGTGGAGCACCTTCCAGGAATTATTTAGCTGATCGTTTACTGAGGGGGTTAGACTAGATGACCCTTGGTGTCCTTCCAATTCTACAGTTCTATGATCCTAACACATTGCCAGTCTGATATACAGTATAACCTAACAATTCTGCTGTGCTTGATGGCACCGTGCTCGTTTTGTTGTTGTTGCTGCTGCTATCGTTCTTTGTAGGGCCCTTTGGGGGCTCAGAAATAGATCAGTAAAACTTCCGTCTGTCCCCCTGCCTGCCGCTCCCTTCCAAAATAGTGACACGCATCCAATTCCTTTCCACCTCTTGCAAAAACAACACAATATCCACATCAATGATGTAGATGTGAAGGACAAATATTGGAGGGTGGGGAGATTTTGCCACGTTCTGAGCATCGCCACCACTTTAAAGTTTAAAGCTTAGAAATTAGGTACCTAATGGCACCACTTTTCAAGGTGTCTCTTTTTTCCCTCTGTAATCATTGCAGCTGCAATTCCCTGATGCAAAGGCAGGGCAGGCAAAGTGAGGGGGAACCTCTCCGAGGAACATCTGTGCATCCTCCACAGCTCGGCGGGGGCTCCCTTGTCAAGCCCCCGCTGTATTTCAAAAAGCAACGAGCCGAAATTCTGTTCACCTTACTCTGAAGTGCGGGCGACAGCCGACGCTGCCGCTGTTTCAGAAGAGCTGTGTGAGACGGTGTCAGAGCACCTCTGAAATCCAGAGATGAAGCGGCTTCGTTGTCGCAGGACTCGCCGACAGTCCTTCCACCGAAAAACAAAGCGAGGTTTCAGTCCAGTCCTGAATAAAAGGGGCAGATTAAACAGGAAGCAGCCTTATGCAGAGTCAAACCACAGGGTCCATCTAGTTCAGTACTGATTGGCATAGCGTGGGGAGGGGGCACAGGGGTGGTTGCCCCAGCACAAAATTATTAGGGGCACAAGATATCAACACCTGGTGCTGCTTCAATACAGCTCCAGACAACGGAATGACTCTTCTTATCTCTGCGGCTGCAATCTATTGGGTGGTGTGGATGTCTGTTTCCTTCCTTCCCTCCCTCCCTCCACATGGCCCCGGGCACTGGCAACCCATGCTATGCCACTACTGGAAGCAGCTCTTTCAGTTGGGGGACATTCACAGGCCTACTTGGGGATGCCATTGGGAAATGAAGCTCCTTTTTGCAACAGGCCAAGTTTCTCCCTTTGAAAAGTCAGGTTCTGGTCCTCATGCTTCTGAATTAATGCATTTGTTTGTTTTACATTGCAAGTTGCTTGAGGCTAGTTTGGTTTTAAAAAAAGGAACGATAAATTTAATAAATAACTAATAAATCGGTATGTATAAATGGAGTACGTAGCTCCACATCATGTCCAGACACATGCTTCTTTGACCTTGCAGCAAACCAGCCTGAGTTTCATGCGAAGAAACGCGAAAATCCTCCAAAACAAGTGTTTCAAGCGACAAGTAAGATATATGACACACAGACGTGCATTTCAATTAAATAAATAAATCACCAAGGACATTACGGAAGGCCCTATTTAAAAACCCGACTTTAACCTGGAGGATTTAGGGATCTTCGAAGCCTGGCAAAAAGTTTCCCCATCATCAAAGGCCTCTCTCTCTCGTCCTTTAATAGATGGATTAAAAAGCTCCCGACGCAAACGATCCATGAATATTTAACTCCCATCAATATTTCATTATCGGGGGGGGGGAGAGCAGAGAAAAAGAGATTCCTGGCGCGGACTGCACTTTCTGGAACTTGGCCGCCTGACGCAGGAATCCTTTGAGGGCTTTGGCTAGGAGAAAGTCTAGCTGTGACGTGGGAGGAAAGTGGATTAATTTGGGGGGGGGTTGGGGGTTTGCAGGGCTCATTTCCAGTTCTCCAGCCTGAAGATTAACCTCTCCCGTTGCAGAGAAGTTATGTACCTGTTGGTACCACCTAAAACCCGTTCTGCATGTGCAAATAATCCCATATTTTAGTGTGGCTGCACCTACACTCTGGAACTCCCTGCCTCTTGACACCAGACTCCTTCGCTGTTCTTTTTAGCACCTGTTTAGACCAGCCTATCCAGCCACGCAGGATGTTGGTGTATGTTTCAATCTGCTTTTTGTTTATTGCTGATATCTTTTGAATTTTTAAAGAGCTGCTTTTACTGATAATTTTTATCGTTTGCTCCTCTTCGTAAAGTGCTTTTAAACAATCATGCAGTGTATAAATTTTATGGGGGAAAATTTTTTAAATGCAAATCCCCCCACTCTAAGAGACATGGGGAGCTACCTTCTGGAAAGTCAAAGCTGTGCTCCATCTAGCTCAGTATTTTTGACACTGACAGGCAATGGGCTCTCTCGGGTTTCAGGCAGAAGTCTCCGCCGGCCTCCTTGGAGATGCCGTTGGGGATTGAACCAGAGACATTTTGCATGCAAAATGTATGCTCTGCCACCGAGCTGCGGTGCTTTCCCTTAAAAGAGAAATCGAGGAGCTGGTCCTCATGGTTTCGAATGTTTAAACAGGAAGAGAGGGTGCTGCTTTTGTACTGTATCAGACCCTGAGTCCGTCTAGTTCAGCATTGTCTCTGCACTAGGAGACGGTGGCTCTCTTGGTTTCAGGAAAGGATCTTTCCCTGCCATTCCTGGAAAGGGATGGAACCTAAGATCTTCTGCATGCAAAGCAGGTGCTCTACCCACCCAACTATGGGTCCTTTCCAAGAAACTGGTCCATCTAGCTCACTATTGTCCGCACTCCCATTGCAGCCCTATAAAAGTGTCTCTCCAACTTGGGTCTCCAGCTGGTTTTGGACTACAACTCCAATCATCCCTAGCTAGCAAGGCCAGTGGTCAGGGATGATGGGAATTGTAGTCCGAAAACAGCTGGAGACCCAAGTTTGGGAAACACTGGAACATACTCAGGAACAGCCAAAGCAAAAATAAGGGACTTGAGCCTAGTGCTTTCAACAGGTCTACTCTTGGGTATGACTTTGCTGGATACCAACCACTGCTGAACTTTACATGGTTCAAATTGCAGCTAAGTAAAGGTAAAGGGGGGAAAAAGGGGACCCCTGACCATTAGGTCCAGTCGTGACCGACTCTGGGTTTGCGCGCTCATCTCACATTATTGGCCAAGGGAGCCGGCGTATAGCTTCCAGGTCAGGGGGCCAGCACGACAAAGCCGCTTCTGGCAAACCAGAGCAGCACATGGAAACACCGTTTACCTTCCCGCTGTAGCGGTACCTATTTATCTACTTGCATTTTGACGTGCTTTCGAACTGCTAGGTTGGCAGGAGCTGGGACCGAGCAATGGGAGCTCACCCCGTTGCGGGGATTCGAACCACCGACCTTCTGATCAGCAAGCACTAGGCTCAGTGGTTTAACCACAGCACCACCTGGGTCCCAGGTGCACCTATCTGAATTTCATTATGGATCAGTAGGAAGGCTCCCAATGAGAAGCGCCATGGATCAAGCTACTTGTTTTAAAAAATATTGGAAGCAACCAAAAAACCAACCCACTTACTTGTAACGGCAGAAATAAGTTTGCCTTCCTGAAATTCTTCTGCTGTGTGTGGTGCAATGAATCTTTGCAAGGCACAGCTAAGAACCTCACATTCACTGGACACAGGCAGGGTCTTCCCAGCAAGAGCATTCTGGATAGTTCGGTCACAAACAGAGTTACTGATTGTTTAAGCTGTGTGACCACAAAGATCGTAGCACAGGGTTATTTTTTCGGGCCAGAAATGCAGTCTCAAGAATGACCAGAATGTAATAAGCAGGAGTCCACGTACAGATGTTCCAACGGTAACGGACAGCTTCAGGGAGGGATGGGGAGAGAAAATGCTCTGGGTTTGTGTCGAGGCCCAATGTGGTGTGGTGGTTAGAGTGCTGCACTAGGACCTGGGAGACCAGGGTTCAAATCCCACCCCCACTCCCAACTCAGACATGAAGCTCAGTGGGTGACCTTGGGCCAGTTGCTGCCTTTCAGCCTAACCTACCTCGCAAGGTTGTTGTGGGGATTAATTGAAGAGAGGGGGAAACCATGCACGCCACCTTGAGAAGTGACTGGCCCAAGGACACCCAGGGGACTTCATAGCCAAGTGGGGATTCAAACCCTGGTCTCCCTGGTCCTAGTCTTAACACTCGAACTACTCCGGCTTTCTTAAACTATTAATAATAGGGTCACTGCCTTCTGCAGGCAAGGCTTTCCTTGAAGATCCTTATCCCAAGCATGCAGGCAGGCTTTAAATGTTATTTGATGCAACCAACTAATGAAAACATGTGAAAAAATCCCTCTGAGAAGCCTATGCTCTCCCAACTACTTGACCTGGGATACTTTTTTATTATCTAGCGTGATGAAGCATTCCTGGGATGCTCAAAAGCATGTGTCCTGTTTTTATTTTCACACATCGATTGGCCTAATGGAAATATTGCTCCAATATGTGCTTTGGAATTTCTCTGCACATTTCATTGAGGGGTGAAGAGAAAGGAAGGAAAAAGAAACGTACAGTATTTGTACCATCAGGTGAGTGTTTGAATAAGTGGGGAGAAATTGGCTCTTGCACCTATTTCTTTCCCTGCACTGCCATCTAGTGTTAGAAAAAAGGAACATCCACAGGGCTAAAATCTGGCAGGGAGCTTATCAGCATTCTGGGCAGTACTGAAATATTTTATTGCAGGGATATTTTATTCCTGCATTGTAGGGGTAGAACTAGAAGACCCTTGAGTCCTTTCCAACTCTATGATTCTATGATTCTAATTACTTCTATTCTGAAATAAATATAGGACCCAGGTGGCGCTGTGGGTTAAACCACTGAGCCTAGGGCTTGCTGATCAGAAGGTCAGCGGTTCGAATCCCTGTGACGGGGTGAGTTCCCGTTGCTCGGTCCTAGCTCCTGCCAACCTAGCAGTTTGAAAGCACGTCAAAGTGCAAGTAGATAAATAGGAACCACTATAGCGGGAAGGTAAACAGCGTTTCCATGTGCTGCTCTGGTTTGCCAGAAGCGGCTTTGTCATGCTGGCCACATGACCTGGAAGCTATACGCCGGCTCCCTCGGCCAATAATGCGAGATGAGTGTGCAACCCCAGAGTTGGTCACGACTGGACCTAATGGTCAGGGGTCCCTTTACCTTTACCTTACCTGAAATTAATAATAATAATAATAATAATAATAATAATAATAATAATAATAATTAATAGCATTTATTTCCACCTTTTTCTCCAAGAAGCTTAAGGTGGTGTACATGGTTCTTCCCCTTATTTAATCCCCAAAACAACCCTCTGAAGTAGGCTAGGCTGAGAGACTGTGACTGATACACTGAGCTTCATGGCTGAGCCAGGACTTGAACTCTAACCACTGCACCAAACCCATCAGCAAAAGGGTGTGCTGTGCTGTGCTGTAGTGGTTAAGAGCACAGGTGGGAAAATGTTTTGTCCCACCGGGCTAGATCTTTACCTTCCCCACAAGCAGACAGGCCCACGCAGCTGCCAATCATCTAGCGCCATAATGACGCCAAGTGATTGACAGCTGGGTGGTCCCAGCTGATGTGGACCCGAGCTCCCATCACACAGAAAAATGAGTAAGAGGGCGACACAAGTCCAATCACAACTGTAGGCCCAGGATCCACTTCTTACACCATTCATAATTGTGAAGGGGCAGATTTCATGGAGGTGGACACAAACTCCTATTTTCTGCATGATGCTCCACAGTTCAACTGCACAATTGAAAATAAAACTGATTATTGTGCCATTATACAAATCAATGGTGGTACCACATTTAGAATAACTGTGTACAGTTCTGGTTACCCCACTATGTAGAGTTGGGGAAAGGTTCAGAAAAGGATCATCCAGAATGACCAAGTCCCCTATGAAGAAAGGCTGAATCATTTGGGACCTTTTAAAGAAAAGGCAAGTAAAAGGTGACATGACAGAAGTTTAAAAAACGATGCACAGCTTAGAGAAAGTGGAAAGAGAGCAGCTTCCCTCTGTCTGTCTGTCATAGCGCTAGAGCTTGCGGACATCCAATGAAGCTGAATGTTGGAGAATTCAGGACTGACAAAAGAAAGTCCTTCTTCACGCAGGGCATAGTTGAACTCTGGAACTCACTGCTGCGGGAGGCAGTGACGGCCATCAACTTGCATGGCTTTAAAAGAGGAGTGGTCAAATTCAGGGAAGAGATCAATGGCTACTAGTCTCCATAGTTGGAGTTGGTTTGTTGGGAACCACAGGAGGGGAGAGGTTTTTTGTGCTCTAATCCTGCTTGCTGGTCTCCCCCAGGCATCCAGTTGGCCACTGTGGGAACAGGATGCTGGAAGAGATGGCCCACTGGCCTGATCACTTGCACCATTGCCTCCACTACCTTCCTGAGTGAGAGGGACAAGTTCTGCCAGGTTTAACATGTCCAGAGTTAAGAAACGAGACATTGACTACTATACAAAAAAGACAGTGAATGCGAGAGAACCTTGTTGTGGAAGAGGTTTAATTTCATTCGACAGCAATTCAGTAACAGCAGCTATGATACAGAGTTTAGGAGTGAATGTATGGACCTGGAAACCAGAATTAGCACCTAAGGGTGTCACAAAGAGAGGAACGGCAGGGAAAGGAGCCCCCCCACTTAAGGCAGAGGTGGATAATATCTGTAGCCCTCCAGATGTTGCAGGACTTCAACTCTCAGCACCTCTGACCACTAGTCCTGCTGACTGCCGGGAGTTGGGATTTCCTCAGCGACAGCTGGAGGGACTCACAGGTACATGCACCCCTGCTCTCAGAACGGAAGTGGTAAAATACAAGTTCTCTGCGGTCAGCTTTGTCAGTTCCACCTGTGTACCTGGGGTTAAGGAACGAACACCATAAAAATATTTACCTTTTGAGAAACTCAGAAGAGCTCACAGAATAAAGGAACACAAAGAAGCTTTTTAAAAGGAAGCAAGGACACAAATGGATCACAGTCTCGGTCTGAACTTATTGCAAAAAAAAATAAAAATACGGAGAAGGGCCCTGAACAGTGAAACAGCTGTACTCACGCTCTTTTGGCAGACTTGCAGGAATCTACTTTGTTATTTTACGAGAACCCCAATATCCACCAGCTGGTGCAAAAGACATAGGCTTAGAAAGAACTAGTCCTGAGCCCTGGAATGAATTCTGAGTACTGCAACTCAACTGAGCTCACAATCCTGGGTAACTGAGCGGCTGCCACATGGATGGAAAGTGGACTCTCCTTCATTTGGGGTTTTAAAACAGGAGGTTGTCAGGGATTCTTTAGCTGTGATTCCTGCACTGAAGGGGGTTGGACTAGATGATCCTCAGGGTTCTTTCCAACTCTACAATTTTATCATCCTATTATTCTTTTCTGTCTTCTCTGACTTCCTCTATGCTAATAGGTTGTAAAAAATAGTAAACTTTGAAAGCCTTGTTATCGCCTCATTTTTCACCCTGGACCAGATGAGCCTTAGGTTTCCTTCCAAACCTATGATTAAATTATTTCTTTTAGAGGAATTTGGAGCCCAAGAATCCTGTCTTGGGGTTAACTGGGCTCACTATCTTTCCTACATAAAACCCCACTTCTGGAGACTCTTTTCCACCTGCCTCCTCTTCATTTCATCAGTATCGTTCTGCCCTGCGAGCCAAGGCATTTAACCATCAGAAACCACACGTTCTTCCTGATCCCTCCCTGCAGATTCCTCTCAACTTCCTGTCTGGCCTTGGTTCCAGAAGCTGCTCGAAAACCAAGATACTTGGAAATCTACTCCACAGTTCGTCAATGATCTCCACATCTACAAGTAAGATGGAAGACCCAGGGGCTGGGGGGAAACATGCAAAAAAGCGGTGATTCCAAAAAGTGCTGTACTGCGGCATCAAGCCATAGACACTGTAAAGCTCAGCTTCTCTCCTTGTGTCATTTGAAGGGGGTGGGAAATTGCAAGTCTTGTGTCTGCTTTCCCTGCAGACTCAAATCTGGCACCTTGAGGTCAAAGGGATAAGGAAGGACCCGTCTAAAACCCTGGAGAATCGCTGCCAGACAGTGTGGACAACACTGAGCTAGATGGACTGGCTCAGCATATAAGGCAGCTTCCTATGCTCCGATATTTGCAGGTTTGGCATTAAAAAAACAAAAGAAAACCAGAAGTCACTGATGCTTAGGATGAATTTAATAGCAAGGACAAAACATTTCAAGGTTGTTGTTCTTTTTTTAAAGGGAGGCTGGCCACACTTTTCGAGCATGGTTAATCCCGCACTGATGATGGGCCAAATCCTGTTTGCTTTTAGAGCAGTGAAAACTGGCTCATAAACATGTGGGTCCCGCCCGATTTTGATCCGACTTCAAAGAGACCCAGTTGTGCTGAAGGACAACACGTGAAGAAAAGGTTCTTTTCAGCTCTCTCTCTCTCTTTCTCTGTATAAATTCAGCTTGCACCCACCCAGGCGCCCTCTCCAGATGATTTGAAATACAGCTCCCATCAGCCCCAGCCAGCATAGGACACCTGATGCGAGTCAAAGTTCAAAACATCAGGAGGGCACCAGATCAGGGGAGGCCAGAGTAACTGGGCGAGGAATTGTGAATATTGAGGAGATGGCCTTGGTCAAGGTATACAGTTAAGATAAAGCAAATTGTTTCCCACTACAAGGTTCTAAATCCCTGCCATTCCACCTCCCCACAATTCCAGGGGAGAGGGGGGAACCTGTAAGGAGTAAATTTAACTCACTGACGGCAAAGAAACAAAAACCAACATTTAGCATTCCTTACCAGATGCCATGCAGGTGAAGACACAAGCTCAATGTTGCAGACCTATTTACAATTGTTAAATATTTACTTTACAACATATTTCCTTCTCCTCCCCTTCCCCAAGAAGGAATAAAAGAGTACCATTCTAGTTGTTGTTGTTTTTTACCTACAACTTGGCATCCCTTGCAAAGTGCTGATAACCACCTCATTTTTTATTTTTGAAGCAGGAAAAAAATACCAGCAAAAACTTCACTTAAAAAAAAGAGAGAAACAAACCAAATATCACACACACACACACACACACACACACATACCTGGAAGGGAGAACAGGGGGAGCAGAGAAAAAAACCACCTGTGTTTCTTAAAAATTATACCGGATTTGTGTAAAAAGGAAGAAGTTAAATTGGGTTCGAGGAACACACAAAACCCACAGCCCTCATAGTAGCTGGCTAACTCTGGCTAAAATAAGTATCATGTGACACACTTGCCAGCAAACAGTACCTTTAAAATGTGCCGGTTTTTAAATTCCTCTGATTTTCCTGCCCCTCTTTAGCCCACTCCCCAAGCAGAAGAAAGCGGGGTGGGGGACATAGAGGGAGGGATGTCTCTGAGCTGCTCTGAAGCTGCTCATCACCCAGCGTAAACCTGGGGCTGCAATGGGGGAGGCAGCTTGTCATTCTCCACGTTTTCAGAGTCAATGGCAGCCAAGGCCGGATTGGGGGGCTTGATTTCCAAGGGATACTTCTCCACGATCTCCTGGACCTCCTTGGTGATCCCGTCAGTCCAGTCAATGAGGTCCTGCTCGAGTTTTTTGGCCTCGCTCACAATCCTCTCCTGCCGCTCATTGAGCTGGGAGAGGAGGTCAAGGTTCCTGTACATCTGCTGGACCCCAACGCAGACGTCGGCCGGCCAGCTCTCCGGCTCCTGCTTTTTCGGGGACGCTTGGCCAGACATGTAGCGGTCGAAGTCTTCCTCACTCAGGTTGAGGGACTGGGCATCCAGCTTCTCTATGAAGGCGACGGCACAGCACTGGAGGCAGGGGGAAAGGCACCACGTTTATTCCCACGCTACGCAAAGCACAAGATCCACACACACACATAGCACACCCGACCAGCCAAGCCGCTGTTTTTATTCCAGCTGCTTGAAGTTACTCTTGAGCGGTGGCCGTGGAAGAAAAAGGTGAATTCCATGCTACGGAGCGTTAGGAAAGGAACTGAAAAACTGATATTATTGATTAGAAAGCAGTGACAGGGGGAGGTCAGAGCTTTCTGAGTCTGAAGCATGGGAAGTCAATTTTAAATTTGTATAATTTGACAGAAGATCTGGATTGTTTAATTGATATTTGCATAATTTGTATAATTTGAGAATGGATTAGAAGTTTAAATTGGAAAATCTAATAAAAATGTTTATTAAAAACCGTAAAGGAACTGAAAATGAAACAGCCGATAACACAGTTGTTGCTGGCATCCATCTGTCCCGAGAGACAATGGAGTGTGCCTTCAGGGGTGACGTCTAACTGCTGTGTTAGCAGCACCGAAGTGACCTCCCCGGGCCGGCACAAGCCTGGGCAGTGTGGAGCGGGGTCCTGGGCTGCCCAGACAACAAGACCCCCCACTCTCAGCCTCACCAATGCAGTCCAAAGGAAAGCAGAGCAATATGTTGGCACCCGCTTGGCTGCAGGAGTTGCCGGAAGGAGGCGTACAAGGCACCACCTTGTGTAGGGCAGGCACCCCCAAACTGCGGCCCTCCAGATGTTTTGGCCTACAACTCCCATGATCCCTAGCTAACAGGACCAGTGGTCAGGGATGATGGGAATTGTAGTCCAAAACATCTGGAGGGCCGAAGTTTGGGGATGCCTGGTGTAGGGCTTACTCCTTATCCCTTTCTTCTCCTGAAAATATCCTGCAAGGCAGCAAGGTTTATAATCAGTTTCCCTTCTCCTAGATGGGCTCCCTTCCCAGGTTGATGAGCCCCATCTGCCCCTCACTTTCTTCTGCAGCACAGGCAGAAACTGCCTTATTGTCGTTGGACCCATGACTGGTCTCGTCCACTCAATCCAGAACCTGCCTTTGCATGCAGGGGAAGTCCCCAACTCCCCAAGGGTTTGAGATCCATGAACTACCCTCACCTGGTTTAGCTGGCCAGTTGAAGCTGTTTCTCGGAGTGTGGCCGCTGTTCAATGCTGACAGCTTCTAAGAGCCACAGGTGAGAGCTGAGGGCAGGGTGGGGACCAAAGGTGGGTGAACAACCCCAGGAGGAACACAATGTGTCCCCCCACCAGAGGAACTAGCCCTCCCCTAACACCATTATTCAAATCTATGGTGCAAGTGAATTTGGAATAATCTGCACAGTTCTGGCCATCTCAACTTGCAGGAGACCCCATCAGTTCATCAGTATCCGTCTTTAGTATCAGTCTCATTGGAAAAATAAAAACATGGCTCCCTTCTTTCTACAGCTGAAAACTTATACGAACTCGCAACCTAACAACTTGTATATAAACGCAGACTTGCCATGGACAAATTCAATGATATCTGGAATCCACTCTTACAAATACTGTAACAGATTCAGATCTGGTGAAGTACAATAACAACTTTGTAAAGTATACTGTATTGGGTTTTCCCCCTCCCTCCTTTATTTTCCCTTCTACACAAGTGCCAGGTGCTGTCTCTCTTTCTCCTTTTCTCTTTTTCATTTATGTCCCACCATGTTTAGTGCACATATAATTATGTACCTTTTGAACTTTCAATGAAGATGTCTGGGGGGAGAAAAACTTGCGGGAGACTCTCCCACAGACTGCAATCAGCTGGGTGTACAAGGGGATGATAAGGTGGGAAATTAGAAATATCGTCGAAAAGTGCGTTTATTTCAGTAATAACGCAACTTAAAAAGGGAAACCAATATATGAGATAGATGCATGACATGCAAAGCAAGATATGTCAAGCCTTTATTTGTTGTAATTGTAATTATTTGTCCTTAGGCGGGTCAATTATAAATGGAATGTAATGAATGAAATGTAATAGCGATGTTTATTTTTGTTTTTGTTTTTGTATTATTGTAACTATTTGTTTTATTACTGTAGAATTTCCAAAAGAAAGCATTTGTAAAAATTAAAGGAAAAAAGAAAAAATAGTAAGTTGCATTACTGAAATAAATGCGGTTTTCGACGATACTTTAATTTTCCGAGTTTCACCTGTATATAGGGACTTGGCCAGCAGCAAATCGACAGCCAGTACAAATCACACAAGGAAGCACCATGTGCTGGTGGCATTTGACACCCCCCCCCCGGCAAGCCAGTTGCCTCCTTCTGCAGCACCTGCAGCCTCTGGACCAACCCCCAAGGGCAGCCCCACACATAGTGCATCGCAGTAGTCCAGTCACAAGGTTACCAATGCATGGGCAGCTGTAACAATGAACCTCCTGCCCCACCCCCACCCCCTGATGTACCTACCAGGTTTGTAAAGTAGTAACCATCTTCGCCAGACATCAGCCGGCTGGGGTTGCAGAACCGAGTGATATACTGGATGTTGGACTGGAGGCGAGGAGGGTTCCCCTTCAGGACAATGTAGATGAGGGTGGGCAGGAAGTCGTCGGCCGAAGCCGGCTCGTCCTTCGTGGTTCGAATGGCAGTGAAGATGTGTTTGCTGCAACTGGTGATGCAGGTCAGCTTGTCCCGGGGGACACGCTTGGAATCCATCTCGATGATGTCTGCGAGACACGGGAGGAGCCCAGAGGGTTAGGGAGGGGTGCATTCTCCAGCAGCCACGTGCCCACAGAGGCTCTGGCAGATAGGAAGGTCAGAGGCTCTGGTCCATCTGGGTCAACGCAGCCTACACTGAACGGTAGCGGCTCTCCAAGGTTTCGTGCTGCTACACAAACCGGGGGCACAACTGTATTTGGAATGTGGGATGCAGTTCCAGTCGCGCCCCCTCATTTTGTAGAGGTTCAGGAAAGGTCATGGGGATGAAGAGGCAAAGGCTGCAGCCTTTGGGGTGTTTTGGCTTGGAGAGAAGGCAAGCCGAATGCGCCCTTTACAAAACTATGCATGGCACGGGGAAGGCGGGTAGAGAAAAGTTTTTCTCCCGCTCTCGTCCTACTCATGGGCACCCAAGGAAACTGAACGTTGGAAAATTCAGGATGGACAAAAGGAAGTCCCTCCATGCAGCGCAAACTGCGGAACTCCCTGCCGCAGGAGGCAAAGGCGGCCACCAACTTGGGCGGCTTTAGAAGCGGACTGGACAAATACGTGGAGAAAGGTATTGATGGCTACTACCGTGTTTCTCATATTATAAGACACGTCTTATATTTATTTTTTCCTCAAAAAAACACACTATGGCTTATTTTCAAGGGATGTCTTATTTTTTTCCTCCTCCTCCTGCCACGGCCGGCATTGCTGCTGTGCCTATCACTATGTCTTATTTTCGGGGTATGGCTTATATTCCTTGAATGCTTAAAAATCCTGCTATGGCTTATTTTATGGGTATGTTTTAAAATATGAGAAACAGGGTATCTACCGGTATGTCCTGCCTCCACATTTGGAGGCAGCAATGCTGCTCAATCCCAGTTGCTGGGAGCCACAGTCCTGCTTGCTGCTTTCCCCTTTTGGCATCTGGCTGGCCACTGTGAGAACAGGAGGCTGGACTAGATGGGTCTTTTGTCCTTAGGACTCTCCCTAGGCCACGCCCTCTCACCACCGCTACTTCCTATTCTTCTGGAGTGTTTCTGCCTAGCTGGAATAAGCCCTATAACTCTGAGAACACAGGTGCCTGTATGTACAATTTTCTGACTTAGGTGTGGCCTGAAACGTAGCCTACTTTTCCCTCTGGCTCTCCCAGAGTTAGGTAGACCTACCTGGAGACACTGAGGAACTGGACCTAACAGGGCTTTCTGTGGGCAGTGCATGTGTTCTACCGATGAGCTTATGGCCCTGAGCATTAAACACTGGGGAATCTTGTAAGAAACGCAAAGATGCCCCTGTTTCTTGAGCGGTCAATCCCGATACAATCTTGGATTGTTTTCCACAGAAAGATGAGGCAGAGCCACACACCATGGGCTGCATCCATGTTTTTGAGAGCTGCCTGTTATGGTGCTTTAGCAGAGAGACATATTTGTTTCTGTGTCTTGGGACCCTCGTACCTCCAGGACCGCCTCTCCTGGTATGCCCCGCGGAGGACCTTAAGGTCCACAAACAACAATATTCTGGAGATCCCGAGCCATAAAATGGCTAGATTGGCCTCTACTAGAGCCAGGGCCTTTTCAGTACTGGCCCCAACTTAGTGGAACGCTCTTTCCCAGGAGACCAGGGCCCTGCGGGATTTGTCATCTTTCTGCAGGGCCTGCAAGACAGAGCTGTTCCGCCTGGCCTTTGGGTTAGACTCAGCCTGACCCCTGTGTTTTCCTCCCTCATGGCTTGGATTTATGGACTACTTGAAATGAGTCTGCATTTTAAATTTTAATACTGTATTTTAATCTGTATTTTAATTAATTGTTTTTATGTTTTATTGTAATTCTGTTGGTGTGAGTCGCCCTGAGCCCGGTTTTTGACTGGGGAGGGCGGGGTATAAATAAATTATTGTTGTTGTTGTTGTTGTTGTTGTTGTTGTTGTTGTTGTTGTTGTTATTGTTATTATTTTAAGGCTGGGCAATGGTTTTGCAAACAGATAATGGCATTCCACCCGCCCGTGTGCCAGCTGGGATCCAGCATCCCTCGGCATACCTGTGATGGCCTTGACAACCATGTCGGAGACTTCGGGGATTTCTTCATTGACAGGAACACAGAGCATCTGAGGAGTGACCCAGTGCAAAGCTCTGAAAGTAGAGGAGGAGAGAAAGAGAAAGATCTTAAGAAATCAAGTTGGTAGACCATGAGACTCTTAATCTCAGGATTGTGGGTTTGAGCCCCATGCCGGGCGACAGATTCCTGCATTGCGGGGGGTTGGACCAGATGACCCTCGTGGTCCCTTCCAACTCTACGGTTCTAAGATTATGGGTTTTGGGAAAGCAAAGTTACACCTATACTTAAAGCACTCTCTTATCACTTTCACAGACATGGAGAACCCCAGGAACTGTAGTTTGTCCAGGGTGCTGGGAATTATAGATTGATGTGGTCAACCCCTGTCAGGGGATTGCTGCGGCTACTCCCGAGTAAATACGCCCCAGTCCATTTTGTCTTTAACGGTTTTATTGTGCATAGTATTTGCAGTGCAGAGATAGCTGAAAACATGACCTCCTAGTCACTCGCAGAATCCGGCAATGGCGCCCTTCTGCTCTGGCGCCAGCATAATAGCTTGGGCACCCCGAAACGCTGCCCTCTAACCTTGCGTTTGGGCGCACGGCTCAATTCGGGCGCTGGAAGCGGCTGTACTCCCTCTATCACTTGTTGGCTTGAGCGGTGCAGGGGCTCAGATACATCGCTGAGCCGCCGTGCCTCCTCCATTCCACTCCCATCTACATTCCCCCCGCCTGATCCGCTGCTGCCGCTCTTGCTGGGCGAAGTGCTAGTCAGGATGATGGGGGGAGGCTCCCTGTAGGGAGGTCCCCTGACAACCCCTTTACATGAACTACAGTTCCCAGGATTCTTTGGGGGAAGCCATGACTGTGGTGTGAGAGTGCTCACGTATGGCATGAATGCGGCTGTAGTTTAACCTTCTTGGCAAACCAACATGCTCAACAAGCTGAAAATATTTTAAAACAAGACTTAAGAAAAAGAAAAAGAACAAGCAGAAAAAATGTGAGGAAAAAAATATTTTAAAAACTGAATACAACCACCAACTACTTATTTCTGTATTTCTTGGGCCTGGTATGATAATATATAATCTTTAAATGAAATTGATTTAATCTTAATTGTAAAATTAGTAGCTAACCCATGTAATACTCCTTTCTGAACCTGATGTCCTGCAGTAAAAACCATGTAAAAATAAAAACTGACAATTAAGTAAATTACAGGGATGAATAGCAGAAAATTGCTTTTTCAAAACATCATTTTGCTGCTGCTATTGTTATTGTGTTTTTAACACAGTGTACAGAATACAAATTACAAGAAATTAATCCCCCTTTCATTATCAGGAGCAGCTCGATTAGAAATTTTCTTTTAAAGGCTGGTGGACCAAGGTTTGGGGGATTGACTGTAGCAGAAAAGTTAACAGGGGGCAGGATCAGACATGCAAGGGGAGTCCAGCTAAAAAACGTACATTTGATAGTACGTAGTAGTCTCTAACTTGCGTGACCCAACTACAGGTTCCTCTACCTGCCACTCAAAAATCTGTGTGGCTGGGTAAGATTCCCAAGCAACATTGGTTGCTGGCTTGAAAACTACAGGGGCTGTGACAAAATAGCACACAAAGGCTTATAAATGGACCGCTCATGTTTACTGTGGCTGTGTAAAAGTCCTGTGGAACGCTCTGCCACTGAATAGTCAAGCAGACACCTTCTGTGCCAACTTTTAAATGCCTGCTGTCAACTTTTAAATGCCTTCCTACAGGGAACCTCCTCCCATCCTGTTGACCAGCTCTTCGCCCAGTGAGAGCAGCAGCAGCAGGTCAGGTGGGGGGAATGAGGAAGTTAGCGGTACGGAGGTGGCAAGGCTCAGTGATGTGGGAGAGCCTTTGCGCCACCTTGACCAACAGGTGGATGGGAACAGGCAGCCCCTTCCGGCGCCCGAATTAAGGCGCGCCACTAAACGTAAGGTCGGGAGGAGGCGTTTCGGGGTGCCCAAACTCTTATGCTGGTCATGCAACAGGAAACATCCACTCCCGGATTCTGCAAGTGACTAGGAGGTCATGTTTTCTGCTATCTCTGCACTGTAAATACTATGCACAATAAAACCTTTAAAGACAAGCACGGACTTGGGCGTCCTTGCTCAAGAGTAGCCACAACAACACCATTACACCTGCTGATATATTTTTTCCCTATTCCACCAGGCCTATGCAGGTAATTAAGAATACATCGCCTTCAACAATGGTTAACGAATGTCTGCTTTTCAAAAACAAAGATCTGTTTTTGGTATGCTTTTCTCTTTTTATTGCTATAAATTTTTAATTGATATACAGTGGTATAAAAATACGTTTATAAATGGGTAATAAAATTAATTCAAAATCTCTTGCTTTCTCTGTAATGCTAGGGTCAGTGGTAACCCACCCAGACTGTGTTTTGTTTTAGCTTAGTGGACTATGTTCCTGCTTGTTTTTACATTTTTTTTATTTGTTTGCACACTTTACCAAAAATGTCACTTTGAAACTTTTTTTTTAATGGGGGGTTTACAAACGAGGCAAGGATACCCCTTGGTGCCACCCTGAAGCAGGCAAAAGCATAGCAACTACATACAGGCTTAACAAGCTGACTGAAGGCGGAACCTGTGGGGATTACACGAGGAAATGGCGCTGGCATGTGTGGGAATGACTGAGATCTGGTGCTGGCAAGCCACGCCGATCTTCGAGAGTGTGGGCATTAGCGCGGCAAACCAGCTAATGTCAGAATGGGAAACACGTGAAGAAGGACAGGTCAGAGGCTCAGGTCAGCAGGGCAACAGGTCACAACAGAGCTAGAAGGATCTAGGAAGATCTGGACAGAACTGGATGAATCAGGACAAACCAGATGGGTCAAGCCAAGGAGGGCAACACAATGGGAATGAGGAGGGGGTGTTTACATGTGCTTGGAGTGACATGTGCTTGGAGCATGGACAGAGGGCATGGACAGAGGGCATGGCAAAACAACACGTGGGCTATGGAGGATGTCTTAGGGAGTGACCGGTTGTGACGTTACAGGAAACATCACCTTGTATGGGACTGCACTGCTGTAATTGGCTAGAAGTTACACTGTCGTTGTAATGATTAACTGTCATCCTGAGCTTTCAATAAAAGGAAGCGCTCGAGCTCTGCTCTTGGTCGCCTTCCCATTGAGTTCAACCTGCCTTGAGTCGTGTCGTCTTTGCCATTACAACAGGAACCACTCCCCCCAAGGGGGCACCCCGCCTTCCCAGAGCCGTACCTGATCCTCCTTTGGATAGCAAGGTCCTTCTTCTCATCCTCCGTGGTTTCCGGGCAAAAAACGTGTTTGTAAAGCCGAGTCATGACGTACTTCTCGATCTGGTCCATCACCTTCTCCGCTTTTTCCGGGGACACTGAAAAAAAAAAGATATCCCGAGATCAAAGAATACCTGGCTTCCCCACGCAGTTTGAAGAAGTGGAGGCAGAGTCTGCACCAAGCTTCTGGTTCCACCTGTTTCTAGTCTCAGAAAACACCTGAGCATTTTCTAGTCAAGAGCTCTCCTTTAAGAGCTGCCCTGCTAGATCAGACCAGGACTGGGCTCCCTTGAACCAGGAAACTCGTTCAGCCCCTTATGTATGCTACTACTGCGGCCCGTGTTTTGTTAGCCCATAAATGGAAAACGAGGGGGTCGCAACCAAAGAAGAATGGCAACTTAAGTTGACAGAATATATGCAGCGTGGAGACTTATAATAATAAGAATAAGAGAGCAAGAATAACATATGTTTGGAGAAGATTGGCAAACGTTTATTGAATATATGGGAAATAATTGTGTACAGCTGAAAACGCTGGCAGCGTTAAGATAAATTCAACAGTGTAAAGAAGTTTTGACGGATGCAATAATGGAATACTGAATGGCATAGTTTTTGTAAAATATGCAGGAATTAATGATATGTAAAATGAACCATGGAAAGAGATGGAGGGAAGTCACTGATATCTTAAGGATGTAAAAAATTTAAACTGTAAAACAGAAAATTTAATAAAAAGTATATACAAAAGTATATACCATATAGAGAAATCTCTATGTGGGACAAGAAGCTACAGTTAGAACTGGATATGGAACAACTGATTGGTTCAAAATTGGGAAAGGAGTACGACAAGGTTGTATATTGTCTCCCTGCTTATTTAACTTATATGCAGAGAATTCATCATGCGAAAGGCTGGACTAGATGAATCCCAAACTGGAATTAAGACTGCCGGAAGAAATATCAACAACCTCAGATATGCAGATGACACAACCTTGATGGCAGAAAGTGAAGAGGAATTAAAGAACCTTTTAATGAGGGTGAAAGAGGAGAGCGCAAAATATGGTCTGAAGCTCAACATCAAAAAACCAAGATCATGGCCACTGGTCCCATCACCTCCTGGCAAATAGAAGGGGAAGAAATGGAGGCAGTGAGATATTTTATTTTCTTGGGCTCCTTGATCCCTGCAGATGGTGACAGCAGTCACGAAATTAAAAGACGCCTGCTTCTTGGGAGAAAAGCAATGACAAACCTAGACGGCATCTTAAAAAGCAGAGACATCACCTTGCCGACAAAGGTCCGTATAGTTAAAGCTATGGTTTTCCCAGTAGTGATGTATGGAAGTGAGAGCTGGACCATAAAGAAGGCTGATCGCCGAAGAATTGATGCTTTTGAATTATGGTGCTGAGGCTCCAATACTTTGGCCACCTCATGAGAAGAGAAGACTCCCTGGAAAAGACCCTGATACTAGGAAAGATGGAGGGCACAAGGAGAAGGGGAGGACAGAGGATGAGATGGTTGGACAGTGTTCTCGAAGCTACCAACATGAGTTTGACCAAAATGCGGGAGGCAGTGGAAGACAGGAATGCCTGGCGTGCTCTGGTCCATGGGCTCACAAAGAGTCAGACACGACTAAACAACTAAACAACAACAACAAGAAGAAAAATATACAAAAAAAGGAAAGGAAAGGAAACTCGTTCAGCCCAGACACTGAGATCCAGATCCAGATCCGAGCGTCTTCTAGTGGTTCCCTCATTGCGAGAAGTGAGGTTACAGGGAACCAGGCAGAGGGCCTTCTCAGTTGTTGTGCTCACCCTGTGGAACGCTTTTCCATCAGTTGTCAACAAAAACAACAACTGACAATTAGAAAACATCTGAATATGGAAGTTCTTAATGTCTGATGTTTTACTGTGGTTTTATAATAATTTGTTGGAAGCTGGTCGGAGTGGCTGGGGCAACCTAATCAGATGAGCAGAGTATAGATAATAAATTGCTGTTGTTGTGGTTTCTCAACTAGAAGCTTGAGACCGGCTCAAAAGCCAAGGGTCAGAGGGCCCATTTTCTGAACTCTAAAGCATCACAGGACCAATCCCTTGTACCTTAAATCCCTTCCTGTTGGGGGAGGGGGAAAAGAGCATGGCTCTCCTAAGTGTCAGGTGCTGTTTTAAAGTTCCCTCTTGCATGCTCCCACAGAAAAGAGGCCCATGCGATCACGAAAAAGGCTATGGAGGGCTACTAGCCATGATGGCTCTGCTCTGCCTCCACAGTCAGAGGTGGAAATGCTTCCAAACACCAGCTGCTGGAAACCACAGGAGGGGAGAGTGCTCTTTGAGGGTTTCCTCCAGACATCTGGTTGGGCACTGTGAGCAAAATGGGGTAGCTGCAGCCTCCAAATCAAAGCCAAGGGTGCGTTGCAGTGGTCCAACTGTGAGGTTGTGAGTTGAATGGACAACTGTGTTCAAGCTTTCCCAACCCCGAAACGGCCGCAGCTGTCTTGCAACCAAAGTGGTCATGTGTGTGCATGCCTCCCCTCCCAAGCCCCCCACCACCACCACCTATCAGCAGCTAAGAGCAGAAATGAGAAATACCTTTCCAGCGGCTCTGCAACTTATCTGCCACGTTCTGGTAGAAGTCCTGGGCGTATTCAGACTGCTCCTCAATACTCAGGTCCTGGAAAAAGAGCACCAGTCATGCAGGTGAGAATAGGGAACGCAAAGTTATGAGAAAGAAGATTCTGACTAAACATCAGGAAGAACTTTCTGACGGCAATAGCTGCTCAACTGTAGAACAGACTACTTCAGAAGATAGTCCACCTTCCAATGAAAACAGAGGCTGGATGGCGTCCTGCCAGAGTCTTTAGCTGTGATTCCTGCACTGGTTTTCCCCAATATCTATTTCCAAAGATTTCCCCCCTTGTTTACCAACTATCCAAAAAAATAAAAAAGCAACATAAAATCTGAGGAGGTTATCTTAAGATGTGGCAGCTCCATCTGGGCCAAATTTCAAATATTCCTGCAGTAAAGACTAAAGTACATATGCATACTTTCCCCATGAATATAACAAAAGCATACTACTTGAGCAGATAATCAGGACATTCCCATTCTTTGAAGAGCATACTGTAGTTGTTTTCTATTTCCACAAGTCAGCTCAACACCTAATATGCATTAATTTCACTCCCTCAAAAGCAAGTCCCTGGGTTTTAATTCCAGCCACCCTCACTCCCAGAGCCTCCGACGGAAAGCAAAGCCTCTCCGCTCTTCTCCTACCCGCTTGTGGTGCATGTTTTCCAAGAAGTGTTTGCACTGCTTGTAGATCTCCTGGCCAGATTTATGGTATGTCTTCAGAAACTCAATGAACTCCTTGGACACCCGGTCCGTTTCGATGCTGACTTGCCGGCTGATCGAAGGGCTGGGAGCCTTAACATCTGGGACATCTGCGGGAGAGAAAGACAGGACAACCCTTAGGGCACCCCATTATAGGACTTCACTCCTGCCAGGTTTATATGATGAACTGCAAAGGGGTCACTAGCCATCATTGGGCCATTTGGAATGTTGAGAAAGTCCGTGGTGCGCCTGTCATAAAATGGCTGCCAAGGGAGGGGGAGAACACAAAATGGTTGCCACCTCTAAAAGAGCAGAAATAGCAGCCAAAAAAATGGTGTGGGCACTTGGGGGGGGCAACACTGTGTTGCTGACAGAGAGAAGCCCATTGCATCTATCCTCTGTTCAGAAGGGAAGGGAAGAAGTGGGTATCCAATTCTGGCATGTTCAATGCAAGGAAAGCCAAGCCAGTGAACAGAAACTGAGCTGGAGGAGCAAAGGGTCTCCCCTGCGCTGTGGATTTTAGAGGTCATCTTTCGCTGGCGCCTGAGGCAATACTGGCACCCTCATGCCATAGAATAATGGGGTGGGAGAACTGTACCTGAGTAGAAGATTTATATGCAGAAAGCACAAAGCTCCATCCAGGCAGTTCCAGATTGACAAGGTTTCCTCTCCCTCAAATGTTGCCTGAGGGCAGCCTGACCACCAGACTGCCTCAGTGGGAGAGATGGGAAGCAGGCAGCTCACTCCATCAGCTCAGTAGTGACGTGCTGCGTAGTGACGTAGTCCCTACGTCACTACAGAGGGACGCTGCGTGCACGCGTGCTACGGAGCGGGTTTGGTTGCAGCAGTGCTGGAGCTCCACCGCCGTCAAACTGCGAGCAAGCCACGGCGGGGTGCGACTTTTACAGGGCCACCCTGTAAAACTCGCTCCGCGCCACGGCTTGCTCGGCTCGCGCTTTGATTCTTTCTGCTCAGGCGAGGCGAGGGGCGGCCCAGAGAGGGCATCAGCAGCCCACCCCTCGCCTCGCCGAAGCAGAAAAAATCAAAGCGTGAGCCGAGCAAGCTGCCCTGTCTGCTCCGGCGAGGCGAGGCGAGGGGCGGGCGCATGCGGCGGCCGTGGCGCTGTCCTCCGCAGAGTGGAGCCCGGGGCGTCCCGCCCCCCACCCCCTATTGCGACACCCCTGCACCAGCTTTGCCTAAAGTCCAGCTCCTTTGGGCATCTCCTGCTCCTGAACTGCAACACCTAAGCGTTCTAAGAACTGTGCTGTAGGGGGTTGGACTGAACGACCCTCGGTGGTATACCTTCCAACTCTACCATTCTATGATTCCATGGTGCCCGGTTTTGTTTTTTTCCTCTTCCCTGCCCATTCCTTTTCCCTTGTGGGTCGCACTTTCTGTTTATGGATTGTCAGCCTGTGTGGGCAGGGACTGTCTGGATGTAATTGACTGCATGCCAGCCGCTACGAGAGCCCTTTCGGCCAAAAAGCGGGCTCCAAAGGCTGCCAATAGATAAATTAAGCAACACAATGTTTTAAAACGGCCACCAGCCCCAATGAGAGACGAGGCGAGACAGCGTTCCGCAGGCCGCAAACACACAAAAAGGCGCAAGCAAAGCCAAACATTGTCACGGTGCACTCCAAAATGCAGCGGAAAGTCACCCACCTCTCCGTTTACCAACCAGGACTGTTCGGAATGGAGGGATGGAGCGTGAGAAGGCGACGCAAATGGAGCAGGGCGGACGAGCGAAAAGCGATGAAACAAAAAGAGAGAGGGAGGAGAGAGAGAGAGAGAACAAAACACAGGACAGTCTCAGTTTGCGTTTCACAAATACAACAGAGAGCAAAGCACAAATATGTCAAGAGGCACAGCACACGATGACAGGTGTCGGTTTGCAGCAGGGAGGGAAAGACACCAGGAGGCGTTTCACCATTTCAGGCTGGGACCGAGGCTACCTGGAAGATCGCATCTCCCTGTACAAATCTGCCCAGGTGCTAATGTCCTTGGGGAGCACCTTCCCTGAGTCCCTGGCAACCTGAAAGAGAGCCTTTTCTGTGGCTGCTCCCACATTCCACATTGTGGGATCCCCTCCCGAGAGAGGTCAGGCTAGCTCCCTCCTGGTTATCCTTCTGCCGGCATGCTAAGATCTTGCTGTTTAGAGAGGTCTTTGGAAACTAAAGTGCAGGCAAGGCACCTGATATATTTTAACTACTAACTAGGTTTTTTATGATTAATTTGCGTTTTGTAACGATGTTTTTAAGTGGTGGAAGCTGCCTCAAATCCCAGCTTGGGAGAAAGTATGGGATATAAATAGATTAAATCATAACCCTTCACAGGGTTGCTGTGGGGGCTAAATAAGGAAGGGCAGAACCATGTATGCCACCTTGAGCTCCTTGGAGAAAAGCAAAGGTGGGATAAAAATGTTAAACTAAAAATAAAATAAATAATGGCTGTCCAGCAACCACTGCATCTAACTACCAGGAGTTCCTTAGTGATGAAAGACGGCAATGAATTGCTTATCACTGCTCTGTGGCAAGAGCTGGTTCAGGTGAGCTGACCTTCCCACTGGAGCAACTTCTTTTAAACATACACAAAAACTCTCCTCTTTTAACCTATTTTCAGCTACCTGACATCTGCGTGCCTTCCCTCTGCATTATACATGCTTACACACACACTTAGATAGACAGATACACACACACACAAACGCTCTTCCCTTTCCCCCCTTCTCTCATCCCCTTTCCCCCACCTTCTTTCCTTCTCTTCTCCCTTCATCTCTTTCTTTTTTCCTTCCTTCCTGCTATGGTATCTTATCTCTTACATATCCTGTCTCAATTATTATTATCACTATCAGTTTTATTTCAACGCACCTCTCTCTCTCTACTGATTCCTGGGAGGTGGGGGGAAGAGAGAGAAAGAGTGTGTCCCTTTCATATTTGCTTATACTAACCTCATTTCTAACGGATGGGGTAAAGAAATTAATGTTGCTTTGTGTAGCAGATTCTTTAATCCAGCAATACATCAATAATTAAGCACGTACACACCTAACAAAATTGAATGTTAGCTTTTTTGTATTTTAAGCACCCCCTCCCCCCTAAAAAAACCATGATGAGACACCACTAAGATGTCTGAACCACATGGCAATACAAATGAGTTTATCTGAGCTTTTTAAACACAAACAAAAACCCCTTTGGGGGTTTGTGTATCTAGCTCAGGGGCAGGGGCGTGAGAGAGGGAAAATGTATGGATTAGGAAACTAGTGGGGTGGTGGGACTGAGCACCACAAGACACACACACACACACAGAAACACACACTGAAGACAGAGAGTGTCCAGGAAACAGTGTTCTACCCAAAGAGGGCACACAGCCTGTCATTATCTTTTAAGGGACTTCTACATGGAGATCTTGAAGACGTGCAACTGGTCACACCAAGCATCTTCATTGTTGACTTTGCTGGAGCCCAATGTTCACGCCGGAGGCTTAAAAGCATGCCTGCCCCTTTGGAGCCCCTTTCGCACAAAGACCAAATCCCCAAACCCTCTACTTGAACAGGTGGGGCGGGGGATAGGAAGGTGGAGACTCACCACAAGACACAGAAACACACAGGAAGCTCAAAGGCAGGCAAAGCATCAGTGAAAACTGTCATCTAGAGGAACATCCACATCAGCCTAAAGCCTCGCACTACGGTTGTGCCACTTTCCCGGCTAGGCAAGTGCCAGAGGACCGTAATTTCTCCAGGACTACAGGAAGCGATATGTGTTCCTTCTTCAGAGTCCCCCCCCTCCCCAGCTTGAGGGGCAGGGGGTGGGGTTGTAGCCCTCCAGCCACTGCCAGGCTCCAACTCCCATCAGCCCCAACCCTTGGTCAAGAGATGATAAGAGTTGTGGTTAAGATAAGAAGAGCACAGCTGAATCAGGCCCACTTGTGTCTAGCATCCTCTTCTCACAGAGGCCAAGCAGATGCCTGTGAGAACTCGCATGCGGTACAAGAGCACAAGAGCCCTCTCCTCTCCTGTGCTTTCCAGCAACTGGTATTCAGAAGCATCGCTGTAACTAACTGTTGAGACAGAGCATAGCCATCGTGGCTAGTAGCCACCAACAGCCCTCTCCTCCAGGAATCTGTCTAATCCTCTTTTAAGGATTTGATTGTGGTTAAGAGACCTGATCGTCCCCAAATACCCCAGCAGGAGTAGGGCCCTACAGCCCTCCAACAACTCCCATTGCCCCTGACCACTGACCATGCTGACCAGGGCTGAAGGGAGCTGGAGTCCCTTTGTACCTGGGGTGCCACAGGTTCCTCGCTCTTGTTGTAGCATTGAGGGGAGGGGAGGGAGAAGACGGTCAGGAGTCTAAATATCATGGGCGATATGATGGCCAAATTGTCCGAAACCTGGTAACTGTTCAGAACAGATGCACTTCTGGAATCTTAGCAGTTTTACGGAGAACAAGGATTTAACTCACTAGACATTTAAGGCCATTTAGGCCGGGCTTTGAACCATGTGTTCTTCCTCGGCAATTACATTTGGAGCAGAAATCGGGAATGCAGGTTATCACAGAGGGCAAATTCCAGAGGCAAGAGACTAATCAGGGAATCTTAGAACTATCAGAAGTGATGGATCCTTTCACGCTGGATGCTGGGCTCCAGGATATGGGACACCATTGCTACCATGCCATGCCGGGAGACACTCCAGCATCATCTACCTGGCTTCTGCCAGAAACCCAGCGCTTAATCCAATGTGGTGTAGTGGTTAGTGTTGGACCTGGGAGAGATCAGGGTTTGAATCCCCAGTCGGCTCTGAAGCTCACTGGCTAACCCTGGAGCCAGCCACTGCCTCTCAGCCTAACCAACCTCACAGGGTTATTGTGGGGATTTAATGAGGAATCATGTATGCCACCCTGCAGAAAAAGGTGGGATATAAATGTGATAAATAACATAAAATAAATTTGATCCAGCCTTTTACTTCAAAAATACGATGTCCACCTTTTGGGTGGGGAGGAAGGGGGTACAATGTCTTGAAACAGCCAATCAGTGCAGCTCATTAGAAGTTTGGCAAAAAGCAGCAAGGAAGAGGAGAGCCCTACTGTGTTCAGAAGAACACAAAGAGGTAGTGCTCAAGAAAAGCTGGGGGACCTGAGGAAGGGCCGGAGCTCAGTGGCAGAGCATCTGCTTTGCATAAGGTTCAATCCCCAGTATCTCCAGGTAGCTCTGGGAATACTCTAACTGGAGAGTTGCTACCAGTCAGTGTAGGAAGCACCATGTTAAATGGACCAACATCTGCCTTAGTGTAATATAAGGAAGCTTCCTGGGTTCCCATCGGCCTTCCAGACAGATATGGTGAATGGGAAATGTGTCATGCAAGCACAACGGAAACCATGTAGGAAGCTGTTTCTATTAAAATATGATCCCACAGAACCCTTGAAAAAACAGGGCAAAGCCAAAGAAACAGAAACAGAAACTGCTGCAGATAGAAAAGCTTGGATTTGGAAAGCCAAAAAAAGTGCAGGATATGGCTGTGGATACACACAGCTCTCTTTTTATTTCTTAAAAACATGTTTCTAGTCCTTATTGGGACAAAGGTAGGGTTGGAAGTGTGGGGGTTAATACTGCTTAATTCTCATAAGCAAGAAAACTGGTCAAGCAATTGGAGGGAGAGCGTCTTCCCCAATACTAACCATCTCAGACCCTATGACCAGCAAGTGAGGCCTTCTTGGTGGGGCTGCCACCGGGGCTGCCCACCTTGTGCTGACCCACAAAAGAGCCTTTGCAGTGGAGGTATTCCTGGTTGTGGAATACCTTCCCTAGTGAAGTGTGATTGTCTCCATCCTTATCCCGGAGAAATTTGAAAGCGTTTCTATTGACCCAGGTGCATATGGTGACTGAAGAAGACTGCTCCTTGCAACCCTGAGGACATGGGATGGAAAAATGTGTTTAATGGCCTGTAATTTTTTGAACGGTAAACTGATTGTAGATGTTTTTATTATGTTTTTAGAATGTTTTAAAATGTTTGCTTTGTTTTTGTTTCAAATGGCACATCTGTTTGCTGCCCATGGCTCCTCAATAAAGAGGAGCAGAATATAAACTGGACTGAATTGAACTGAAAAATAAAATTAATTGAGTCCCTGCCCCTCCCAAGACTAGCAAAACTAGAATTATGTAAGGTCAAGTCAATTTGCAAACTAGGGGCAGAGTCATAGTGTGTGGTTATAATTGTGACAAAGGTGACCTTCAGCCCTGTTCTATTTCCACATTCAAAGAGTCGCTTTTTTAAAGGAAGAAGAACATTAATAGTTGACCTAAAAAAAAATTAGAAATAATATAATCTCATTTCTGTCACATACAACTCCTAATTTCCCCTTTTCACTGTTATGGCCTGGAGGGGCAGCTTTGATCTAACAGCTTCTATTTCTCAGAGCCTTTTTAAAAATCTGCCCTTCTTAGAGCTGGAAGGAAATATTCCAATTCAGAACAGTCTCAAGGCCTGAGAATTTTTAGTTTTGCTTAAAACCTAAGAAAAGCAACATCAACGCACACAAGAGACTCCATTATGCACATTCAACACTTTTGTAAGTTAAAACAGTGTGCAATGCAGAAAGTCTTTTAATCCATATTTCCTTGAAGGAAAGAACCAATTTTTTAGGCTCCTAAGCTACCTTCTGGAATGTTTTAATTACATTTATAACCCTCCCTTCCTCCTAAAGGAACATGGGTAGCCTCTGGCTTCTTATTTTATTTATCTAAACAACATTTGCATATTGCTTGATGGCAAGAAACTCTCTAAGAAAAAGCCCCTGCAGGCCCCCCAGCAAATTTTAGAGCAGCCTTTGCTGATCAGATGCTCTCCAGAGGTTCTGGACTACAATTCCCATCAGCCCCTGGGCGGCTGCCTGCTCCTTCCACAGCAGCTAAGGTCGTCTGACAAGGTCCTCCTGGCTGTGCTGCAGCCTGCAGAGAACTGCCTGACTGCGACTAGCGGGAGGACACCCTCATAGAATTGCCTCCCTTCCGAATCAAGACAGGCGCAGACACAGAAGACCCTTCAGCATCTCACTAAAAACATATTCTCTCCCACCTTTGTTAGACCCTCATACCAGCTATCACAACAGCTTGGAATATATATGCTCTGGCCCGATGCCAGCTGCTATTTTATTTATGCTGCAGGTATTTTTGTACACAGCCTTGTGACGCTTAGATACCTAAGAACACAAGAGGAGCCTGCTGGATCAGGCCAGTGGCCCATCTAGTCCAGCATCCTGCTCTCACAGTGGCCACCCAGATGCCTCCTGCAAGCAGGACCTGAGCACCACAGCTCTCTCTCCTCCTGCGATTTCCAGCCCAATTGATATTCAAAGCACCGCTGCTTCCAACCACAGAGACAGAGTAAAGCCATCAAGGACAGGCTTCTCGTCCTCCATGAACTTGTCTGATCCTCTTTTAAGACCATCCACGTCGGTGGCCATCACTGCCTCCTGCGGAAGCAGGTACCGCAGTTCGCTCGCTGCAGCCGCCTCCATGTTCTTGCATCCTCATAGTAAAATTGCTTCCTTCTATTGAACTGTAACCTTCTGCTCCAAAGCCCAAGCTAGCAGAGGTAGAAATGCCAATGTAGCATAATGGTTGGGACTATGACCTGGGAGACTAGGGTTCGAATCCCCATGAAGCTCACACTGGGCAACTTTGGGGGCCACTCACTGCCTCACAACCTAACCGACCCTCACTGGGCTGTTGCGGGGGGATTAAATGAGGAGAGGGGGCAACCATGTACGCCACCTTGCACTCCTTGGAGAAAAGGTGGGATGAAAATGCAATCAATAAATAATAAAACCTGCTGCTTTAGTTCTTTGCTTAACTCGAGTCGTGGCCTTGGACCTTCCGGCAGAAAGTTCAACCAAAACAACAGAACTGCTTGTTGTGTCGTGTTGCAGGGAAATGATGAACGCACTCAATTTGAAGGACTGCGGTGTCTCCAACACAGGAAAGGTGTTAAGGAAGCAGTTTGATCAATTGATGAGAGCTACTCCTGGCACAACCCTAGCTTTGGATTCGGCAAAGCTGCTAAAATGAGCAGAGAAGGCGGGTTTGGTGCGGCTGGGCCGCGTTACCTTCAGCAGGAGAAGAGAGTTCCCAGGGTGGAGTAAAAATCTCCTTCAAGTCCCTGAGAAGGTTATCAGCACTGAGCTCCTTCCCAAGCTGTCCGGACTTAACGCTGGACTCCTGAGCGGCTGGAACAAATGCAAAAAAGGCAAAGGGCTCCCAAGGGTGACACAGTTAAGGGAGAGGGAGGAAAGAAGAGACCAAAGATCTGGCAGTTCCCTTCACAGACAGGAAGAGAGGCCCTGAGGAACTGCAGGTAGTTATATAGTGTGGGAAGTGTGGGTTAGGACTTGCTGAGAAGGGTGTGTGAAGGGGTTAAAACAGGCAGAGAGGGGAATCTCCCAGTGCCTACACTGTCTCTTCCTGCCCTAGCCTTTGAAACTGCAGACTAATACTCTTGGGTTGCAAGCTCTCGCTTCCGCCACCCCACCCCACCCAGCCCACTTCTTCCAACCCTCTGCAGAAAGGCCATCTCAAAAACCATCTCTGCTGAGAATGGAGGACCAAACATGGCTCTCAATGCGGTCATCAGTTGTAGTGTTCCCTTTACAATGCAGGTAATACAACTGTATATGCTGTGGGTTGTGCACTTTGAGAGCTCTGCTGGTTTATCATAAAATAATATTCTTCCGAGTTAGGTGATGACTCAGACCAGCTGATTTAAGAGTCTGGAAAGGGCCACAATAATTGCGGTCTACAAATCCAAAAGGCTAGTGAAACAGAAAAACTTGAAATCGTTACCCAGCTGTTGTTTCTGAAAGCCCCCCCTAACCGCTCCCCCCCTTACCCTTCTTAGCTCCCGGTCGAGATGACGCCCCAAAGAATTTCTTCACTGTCGTCACCTTCCGTGATTTCTCATTGGTTTTCTTCTCCTCAAACTTGGTGAACGTGAGCGACTGAGCCCCTTGAGGGTGCTGAGTGCTTGCGTAGGCCTCCTCCTCCTCACGCTGAAGCCTGCAACCGGGTGGAGAAAACAGAGCCACAGTTAGTTCCAGCAAGAAGCACTGCTGCTGAGTTTCACCATCAGCTGGGAATCCCTCCTGTCTCCCCCAGGGTCAGATTCTGGCTCCACAATAAAATCAAGTCACACATTTAAGCCAGGCTTCTGGCCTACAACCTTGCAGCAGGCTGGGAATGGCAATACTATAGACTGCAATAAGTGCATACCATTTCTGAATGTGCAAGCAGAAGAACTAGCAGATAATGGTTTTATCTCGCCCATTTCACAGTCTGCCAACTTTTGACTTGCAGAAATTTCATTTATTCATTTGAACCCAGAGCACAAAAATGTGATCACTTTATACTGTGTGAAGGGATGTTGTGGTCCGTACCTCTTTTTTTTTTTGTACATAAATTTTATTGGTTTTACACTTTCAACTTCAACATTATTTTCCGTCAAGTAGAATTAAATATACAAACTAGCCAACATAAAAAATAAAAAGTGAAATAAAAGTAAAGAGAAGCAAAGAAAAAGAAAAGAAGAAAAAGAAAGAGAAAGAAAAGATCTTTTCAGAGATTCTCTTTAACCTCCTGACTTCCCTCCATTTCCTTTCCTGGTTCATTGAATATATACCTTTCCTGCATAATTTACTTAAACCTCTTTTTCTTATCCTTATGTTTTATTCTAATTGCATGCTATCAAATTTTGCTATTTCAATTCAAATTTCCTTCCATAAATTTTATCTCAATTTAACTACTTGCAAATGTTTAGTCAAAGCCTGCTAGTGTTTCTATTTGTTTACAATAATTTTGTAAACATCCAATAAATGCTTCCCATTCTTTTTTAAATTTCTCAATGTCATTGTCTCTGAGCTTTTCTATAAGCATAGCCCATCATTATCAGTTGCCATTCATCTATTGCTGGTATCTTGTCTTCCTTCCACCTTTAAGCTAGTAGGATCCGGATGTTGCAACCCATTCCAATGTATGGGCACGCACGCACGTACACACACACCAAGCGTAAGAATTCTGAAAGCTTTGCTCTACCCTATCCAGACAATTGCCCCACCTATTTTGGTATAAATCTCTGCTTATTTCCCCTTAGCTGTCCCAGGTGGGCTGGAAGTGCAAGAACAGAGACAATCAGCTGCTAGACCATATACAGTGGGTACCTCAGTTCTCAAACAAAATCCGTTCTGGAAGCCTGTTAAGCTTCCGAAATGTTTGAAAACTGAGGCACAGCTTCCCATTGGTTGCTAGAACTTCTTGCACTCAGCGGAAGCCATGTCGCATGTTCAGGTTCTGAAAAACATTCAAAAATGGAACCATTTACTTCCACGGGTTTTCAGCGTTCGAGAACCAAAATGTACGACAACAGAGGCATTTGGGAACCAAGGTTCCACTGCACTGCTACATCCTGCAGCAGCAAATTCCACAGGTTAACCATGTGCTGTGTGAAAAACCACTTCCAGTTGTCATCCAGCGTTCAGTTTTCTTGGGTCTTAGTTTTATGTGTGTGTGTGTGTGTGTGTGTGTGTGAGAGAGAGAGAGAGAGAGAGAGAGAGAGAGAGAGAGAGAGAACTTCTTCCACTGTCCATAATTTTGTGAATTTCTATTGTGTCCCCGCCTCTCCAGTCCTCTGTCTAAACTAAAAAGCCAAAAATATTGTTCCTCAACGTGCTCCAAACCACTGATCAGTTTGGTTGAAGGAGGCACCCTCTGTTTGCCCTCTACAGAAACAGCTGGAGAGGTTTTTGGTTCCAATAGGCTTCCCCAGTTGGATACAAGTAGCATCCACTTGTTTTTAGTCTTCTTTTAAATGTATCTGCTGTTTCGTGCTTTTAATTATCTTGTGTGTGAAGAACAACAACTATGGGCCTTATGAAACGCTGTGGGGTTTTTTCGCTGATCAAGGAAAGCTTTTTAAAAGAAAAGGCTGGAAAAGACTCCTTACCTGAAAACCTGGAGAGCCAGTGCCAGTCAGTTTAGGCAATACTGAGATAGAGGGACCAGTGTTCTGATTCAGCATGAGCTGGCTTCCCATGTTCCTTACTGCTTGGGGAACTGTCCACATTGCAGTTTCAGCACAGCCATGACCAAAACGCCCCCTCTCAGTCACATACACATACACTTCAGCTGCCCCCCCACCTGATATCCTACCAAAGAACTGACATGTTACTGAGACTGTAAGCATTATCTTTCTAGGGGGCTGTTTACAAAAGCAATTCAAGCCACAGATTAACCTGCCATTTGTGGCAATGCTACGAAAGCTGGAGCTAAGCATTTCTTCCTGACGCCAACACCTCCTTACCTCTCAGCCAGCTCCCAGTCCTCCTGGATTTGCTTCTGCCTGGCCTTTTGGTACTCCTCCCTCCAGCACTTGGAGCAGAAGCCCTGCCAAGCCGGGTTGCCATAGTAACCGCATCCTTTCTTGCAGAGCAGTTCGGACTGGTCCACGTGGATGCCTCGGCGTTCCGACTTCAGGCTCATCTTGCTCCTGCTGTGGTGGGAGGGGAAAGGATGCAATTTGGGGGTTGTTTTTAAATGTCACTCCAATAAGTAAATGTGGGGGAGGCCCTACACAAATCAAAGAAACCAGCTGGGGAAAGCGGCATTTGCAATGCCAGGAACAAAATGCCACACAGCACCTCCCCTCCCTAATTCCTCAGGAGTTCAAGATAGGTAATAATAAAATGCTACTGGAGCAAAGCCGTCTTCCAAGAAGCAGAGCTCCTGTTATGCAATCCTAGAAATCCTTCTTTCTCAATATGGAGCCCTCCAGATGTTTTGCATTACAATCCTCATCTGTCCCTGCCAGCACAGCTGCATGATGCTGGGGGCCAATGGGAGCTGTAGTTCAAAACATCTGGAGGGCACCAGGATGGGGAAAGATGTCATAGAGTGTTGTAATTACCATAGATAAATTAGCAATGAGTACCATGAGTCTCATCATGGAGGAGAAGGCTATCAATGGCTATAAGCGGGGATGGCTCAGCTCTGCCACCATGGTCGGAGGCAGCAATGCTTCCAGATACCAGCTGCTGGAAGTCACCGCGTGAGAGAGTGCTCTTGTGCTCAGATTTCCCACAGGTATATATGGTTGCCCACTGTGAGAACAGGATGCTGGACTAGATGGGCCACTGGCCTGATCCAGCAGGCCCCTCTCATGTTCTTAGAACGTAACATGCTGCAAGATTTAGCAGCAAAAGAAAACACACACACAGGCCAACAGAGTCCAGAACTTGAGCTATAAACATAAAATAGTCGTAGAAAACAAGATTTAAGGCCAAGCGAAATAGCAGCATGGCTGGTGGCCAGCTTATCTGCATTGGAAAGAGAGAAAGTCTTGGCACCAAAATCACTATGGGAGGTTGCCAACTATTTCACCAACCTACCCACCCAAAATATGAGTACTGTTTGACTGAGGCTATGCCATGATTTGCATTCAGGGACTGTAATTTTTACACATGCATCCCTCTTATCATGGCAATGCCTAGAGTGGGCAACACAATTACTGGTATATATAGGGTTATATGTAGTCTGTGAGTAAAACAGGTCTGTGACTATCGTTCTTCCACCATTCTGGCAGAGATGAGTCAGGCTGCTGAAAAAGCCAGGGGTTCTCCCCATCCTGCTGTGAGCAGCTCACCTCCCCCCTGGTCTCCCAGAACCAGAAGACAGCAGAGCTAAGCCAGAAGAGGGGTGAAGAGTGAAGAGGGTGGACAGACAGGCATGGCAACGAAGTTTCAGATTGCTTGGGATGGAATCAGGGGCAAAGGAGGAGACTTAGGCAACTGTGGGAAGGTCAGGAACCTTCAATCTGCACAACTGCCTTATTATAAAACTGCAAGATTTGCTGAGAGGAGTTGCTGTGCTCACTAGGCCCAGCCTCCTGAGTTGACCATGTTTCCTTGAATAAAAAGTTAACTCCACTAACGCCATGTAATTTACTGCCAACCTGCTCCTGACAGCCAGTGACACACACCCTAAACAGGAGAGAAACAGCCTCAGCCTCATGGCATCATGTGATAAGAATATGCGTTCACAGCAATTCAGTATAATTGCAGGAACAAAAAGGCCAACTGCAGAAAACTATCAAGACAGCACAGAGAGAAAATGTGTTATCAGCCACCCTGATAGCTATGAAGTTATCACCCGGACCTGCAGGGAAAACTGGCACTGTCAAGATTTATCATGCCAGGTAGGCGCTTTTGTGCAACTCACTCAAAGTGTGTCTGCAAGGAGATTATGCAAGGACTAGTCAAGCAAACTGTGTCCCGCCCAAGGAGATTATGCAAGGACAGTCTGTCATTCCTTCAAATGACCAAAACAAAACAAGCCAGCAAGGAGGGCCCAGTTAGGGCAGGAGCTGCGTGCAAAAGCAACCTGCATAGAGCTGGTAGGCAAGGGAAGTAGGCAAGGTCACTTCACAACAAGATGCAAATATGAAATATATACAGAGATTAAAACTGGAGGTAGAGTGTTCATCCAAAGGGGGAGAGAATCCAAGAGTAGCAGCAGTAACACCTTTATTGGAACTAAATAGTCACCAAGCAAGCAAGAAAGCACTGAGTTCCTCAGCATTCTTCTTCAGGTTAGGAGTGTTTCGTTGTTGGTTTTTGTGCTTAACATAAAAAACTGAGAAATAACTAATGCCACTGTACAAGACGGAAGAGTCCCAGAAACTGCACACTGCAAGTTGGAACAGGAGATGTGTCATGCAGAATTACTTAGCCTAGGTCACCCCTGAAGTAAGGAGCTCTCATTCTACCCAACCTCTGCATCCAGAAAGACTGGGAAAATATCTTTCTGCCCAAGACCGTGAGGAGCCTCTTGGTTTAGCTGGCCCAGTGACCTCACTCAGAATAAGGGAACTGCACATGTTCATACAGAACAAGGAACAAACAGAAAATGATTAAGCCTGTCCTAACTAAGCCACGAGAATCCAAGTAAGTCTTCTGCTGTTCATCAGGAGCAGCTGACAACCAGTGAATGAAAACACCCTTTTTCTAAGTAGGAGGTTGAAAGCAAACTTGGCAGCCCAACACTGATGGGGAAAGAGGAGAGCTGCCTTTGCAGGCCAGGAATACATCTAAGAGTGTGCAAATGTTTGCTCTTGCTGAGTCAAACACGCAGAGGCACTCAGGAATGTCACCAGTATGCAAGAAGCCTCGGGAACGGAAAGGACTGGGATGACTTCATCATCAGTATTTTCCATGAATCCTCTACAGGATCTAGGAGGCAACTCGACTCCACAGCCGCACTCAGCACACAGTGGGATAGTTGTGCTTGACCCATTTAATCCAGAAAGGTGCTGAGAAAGAGGGGCAGAGCGAGAGGGAGGTGTTCTGCAACCCCTGACAGGCGTTTTGAAAAGGCAGTCATGTTGTGAGGTCACCAGAGAATCATGGGGAGGGGCTGAGCTGCCTGCACATCAAGACAACAGCCAGAGCTAGAGGGGTTTAAGGTCAGGAGCTCATTTTTACAGGGGCAGCAGTGTCAATCTGCTACACAAAGTGAAACAGAAACAGTAGCCCTGCAGCACTTCAGCAGCTACATCTGAAAAATGAGGTGGAGAAGGGAGGGAAGGGCAACAGCCCAGGGGGAAAATCAGTTCCCAGAAAGTCCTCTTTAACACAAAAGAAAAAAAATTCCTTCAGTAGTAATAATAATAATAATAATAATTTATTATTTATACCCCGCCCATCTGGCCGGGTTCCCCCAGCCACTCTGGGCGGCTTCCAAAAAAAACAACAGAAATTCTAAAATACAGAAATCCATCAAACATTAAAAGCTTCCCACCTTAAAGACCAATTTTGGTATGAGCTTTCGTGTGCATGCACACTTCTTTAACACAGTTACCAATCTCTTGCTAGTGACAGAAAGATGGGTGAGAGAGAAGGCACAAACACAATTGGGTCCTGGATTTAGCCATGTGGCGTCCAAATGCTGATCTTCTGTGCACAGGGTAGGGAATTCAACTTGTACCAGAAAGTCTGGAGTGCACATCTCCACTCAAGGGGGTGGGAGGAATTCCAGCTCCAGATGATTAATCTTCAGAACAAACTGGCTGGAGCCACCTCTGCACTAGAGGCAGTACCAGGCTCAGCAGGCTGGGGAAATGCAAGGAGCAGCAGGCAGGGATGGAGGAAGAGAACCGGGATTCAAGCTGCAGCAAGGACCGAGGAAAAGAAGTCAGCGTTTTCCTCTAGTTTTAGAACTCCAAGCATCGTTTTTCTTCAAAAGCATGAGGGGAACACAAAGAAAAAACACTGGGCAGATTGCCGTGCAGATGGGTCACCATCAGCAAAGAGCCACCGTCTCTTCCTAGTACAGCACACTGTTCTGTGTATGCAAAAGGTCCCTCCAGTTAAGGAATGCCTTAGGCTCCTTTAGCTCAGAACTGTTTACGCTGGCAGCAGCTCTCTAGGGTTTCAGACTCGGGTTTCTCCCAGTGTACCCAGAGAGGCCAAAGATAGAAGCTGAGCCTTTCTGCATGCAAAGCAGACACCCTACCACTGAGCTACAGCATTTCCCCTTTAGGAGAACCATAGAATTGTATGGTTCGAAGGGACTCTTGGGATCATCTAATCCAACCCCCTGCAATGCAGGAATATGCAGCTGTTCCATAAGGTATCAAACTGGCAACTTTGGCGTTATCAGCACCACACAGTAACCAACCGAGCTACCCAGGCTGAAGAGATGGGATAAGAGACTCTGGACAGCTGCTGCAAGTGAGTGTCGACAGCACTAGGGGACATGAACCAAATGTCTAATGAGAGTAAGGCATCTTCATATGTCCATATACACTTCAGTTTAGTGTGTCTACAGGTAGATTTTTAAATCTGCTCACAGGACAGAAATGTCGGTTTACCTCCTTGTACTCAATTCTCTGTTAACCCCCATAGGAAGCCTCCTCACCCCCTCTACCTCCCTTGGGATAAGTGTTAGAAAATAGCCAAGCGCCTGACACATTTTGCAACTGGCACAGGTCCAATTGCAACCACACAGAGATATCTTGATGCCAGGCTGGCGACAGACATCTCCATCTAGCTGGCCCCTCCAGCTCTCTTAAGCAGGTAAGCAGAAGAGCTTCTTTGTTGCATTTATATCCTGCTTTTTTCTCCAAGGAGCCCATGGTCCACGCCACTCCTCAGTTAATCCCTACAATGACTCTGTGAGGTACGGTAGGTTAAGAAGCTGTGACTGGCCCAAAGTCACCCAGTGAGCTTCATAACTGAGAGGGGATTTGAACCCTGATCTCCCAGGTCATAGTCTGACACTAACCACTACACCACACTGGCTTCCTAGAGTACTTCTGCTATGGGGCAGCTATAAAAATTAAGTAGATGATTAATATTGAGAACACAAAATGTCACTTAAGGATATGAAATATTGTCCTTGCAGCTTGAATTTGTTTTATGCTGGATTGTTTTATTTAATTTGTTGTAAACTGCTTGGATATTTTTTTCCTTTTTGGGTGTGGAACTCCCTGCCACTGGAGATTACGCTTAAATTTGCTTAGAGGAAGAAACAAACTCAGGCATCAGTTCTTATAATGAGAGCTCTTCCAATGCTGTAATAATAATAATAATAATAATAATAATAATTTATTATTTATACCCCGCCCATCTGGCCGGGTTCCCCCAGCCACTCTGGGCGGCTTCCAACAAAACACCAAAATACAGAAATCCATCAAACATTAAAAGCTTCCCTAAACAGGGCTGCCTTAAGATGCCTTCTAAAGGTCTGGTAATTGTTGTTCTCTTTGACCTCTGGTGGGAGGGCATTCCACAGGGTGGGTGCCACTACCGAGAAGGCCCTCTGCCTGGTTCCCTGTAACTTAGCTTCTCGTAGCGAGGGAACCGCCAGAAGGCCCTCGGCGCTGGACCTCAGTGTCTGGGTAGAACGATGGGGGAGGAGACGCTCCTTCAGGTATACTGGACCAAGGCCGTTTAGGGCTTTAAAGGTCAGCACCAACACTTTGAATTGTGCTCGGAAACGTACTGGGAGCCAATGTAGGTCTTTCAGGACCGGTGTTATGTGGTCTCAGCGGCCGCTCCCAGTCACCAATCTAGCTGCCGCATTCTGGGTTAACTGTAGTTTCCGGGTCACCTTCAAAGGTAGCCCCACGTAGAGCGCATTGCAGTAGTCCAAGCGGGAGATAACTAGAGCATGCACCACTCTTGGGAAGTTAGCCTATTTTATAGGCTAAGGTCCTCAGGAGCAGGAACCTCCTGAGGACCTTAGTCCAACCTCCTGCAATGCAGGAATAAATTACTTCCCTAGGAAACACCACTTGGGGAAAAGTGAATAGTGATCTTTTGTGGGTCAGAACATGGGATCCTAATTCTGGTACAGGTTACAAAAATTCATTGACTGATAACATGCTCAGAATACCTGTTGCTTAATTCTTGGTGTGCATGCATCCACCTGAGCTACGATTTTGTCCCCAATCCTCGATATGATTCTTTCCCCACACTCCCATTTGTCTCCTGACAACCACCCTGCAACACGGACTAGATTATTATTGCATTTAACAGTGATATCAACATAATACTAAAATAAATAAAATTCATAAAATACTGCTAATCATAATAATGTTAAGCTCCCAGCTTATGTGGGGGGGGGGAGAGCTCCCACTACTCATTTAAAAAGTTAAGACAAATTACTACTATCCACACGCACACAGTTAATAAGTTGACATCAAAACATGATTGCCTCCATACCAACAGTTGGAGAACAACATGCTAACTTCTGAAGCAAAAAAAAATTAAATCATTTCTGCATAAGCCTGTAAATCACTATTAAAATAACTCAAAAACTAATTATACTTTATCACACAACAGTTCTATTTATAGTTTTAAGTTCCCAGTTCATGCAAGAGGGACCTTTGCACTCTTCCTCCAAAGTCAGGGAAGACCAGCCCATCTATAACTGCTTCTTCACCATGAGATTTTTTTAAACATTAATACTAAATTTAATTCCAGTTTTATCTACTGTTGTTAAGTCTTTATATACAATAATTACATATTCTATATAGAGGATATATTTTTAGGTAACCTGCCATCTGTGGTCATAAAGGACCACCTTGTCCTCAGGGGAGGAGATAAGTGACCCACTATGCAGCACTTAAGGTGACGTCCAACTCAAAAAGTCAACCACTGAAGTCGTCGTTACTCAAGCCCACTGATTTCACTGTAACCAGTGTTGGTCCTACTCAGAGTAGGCTCACTGAAATGAATGGGCATGACTTCCTTGTTGTCGACTCTTTGTGATCCCATGGACTTTCTTAGGTCCCTTCATTTTGGTGGGTCTGCTCTACATATCACCTTTCACTTAAGTCTCAAGGACAATGACAGCCATATAATCAAAACAATAGGTTGAAAAACAATTTAAAAAATCAAAGATAGGTTTAAAAAGGCAGAGACCTCAAAACATTCACGCAGCTGGAAACAGCAACTAACATTTTATAAGATCCATAATGCTAAAATTATTTTTAAAAAATGATACCATCATTCACTGATAATATAATGTACAGGTGATCCATAAATAATAAAGATATAATAAGGTAAATATAATGCATTAACTGATAAACACAGTTATAGTTAACTTGCAAAATAGAGCCGTCGTAAATATGATTTACCATCTCCTGCCAACCTAGCATCTCCTGCCAACCTACCATCCAATTTACCATCTCCTGCCAACCTACCATCTCCTGCCAACCTAGCAGTTCGAAAGCACGTCAAAATGCAAGTAGATAAATAGGAACCACTACAGCGGGAAGGTAAACGGCGTTTCCATGTGCTGCTCTGGTTTGCCAGAAGCGGCTTTGTCATGCTGGCCACATGACCTGGAAGCTATACGCCGGCTCCCTCGGCCAATAATGCGAGATGAGCGCACAACCCCAGAGTCGGTCACAACTGGACCTAATGGTCAGGGGTCCCTTTACCTTTACCTTTAAATATGATTTATACAACATATCTTTCACTTTGATCTTAGCCACATAATACAGTGGGTTGCACCCAACTAAGCTCCACCCAAAGCTGACCCACTGAAACCACTGAACCCAACTAAGCCAGTGTGGTGTAGTGGTTGAAGCGCTGGGCTGAGACCAGGGTTCAAATCCCCATTAAATCATGCAGCTCCCTGGGCGACCTTGGGCCAGTCCCTGTCTCTCAGCCTAGCCTACCTCACAGGGTCGTTGTGGGGATTACACGGAGAAGGGGGGAGAAGAACCACGTTCCTCACTTTCAGCTCCTTGGAGGGTAAGAAGGTGCAATACATAGATTAACAATAGCAGGGCAATTCGGTGACAAACACTTTAATTACAGCAATTAAAGCTCCCAGATTACTCAGTAAGGAAGGAAAGATGGGGGGGGAGGGTGCGGGGTCCTTTCACTTTCCTTCCCACCCACCCCCAAACTCCACAGGGTTTTGAAACCCCTTTTCCCCTCCCTCTTCAGCCCCACAGCCAGCCAGACTCACCTGGGGGGGCCCTTCGCCGCCTCCTGCGTCTCCTCACCAGCTTGTTTCTCCTTTTCTCGGCTCCTTCTTCCTCCTCCTCCTCCTTTCCCCGCCCTTCGGCGTCCTTGCGTCACTTCCGCAGCGGGGAAAGCGAAGGGCGTCGCTGGGCGTCCGCTCGCCCTGAGCACGTGACGGAGGCTGACAGAGGGGCGGGGCGGGGCGGGACCGAGGGAGGAACTTCATGGACGCTGTAGAGATACGGAAGTTTGTAGAGGTGTAGGTAGCCCTCGCTTCCGGGTCCCCGTGTGGATGGCCCGCGGCTTAATGCGCAGAAGAAGCACCACTCGTGTGCACGTGTGCAGTCATGACGAGCACGAGAGCATTTTTGCCTCTTCGCGAAGCCAACTGTGTTGGTGCATGTCTCAAACCCCAAACGGAGGGATGAGCGAGTGGGAAAAGTTCCCCATTCCTGATATAGATTTGTTTTTTTTAAGTAATGAAAGTCGGGGGGGGGGGTATTTGGGAGTTGTTTTTACAACTTCATAGCTGCCAAGTTTTCCCTTTTCTCGCGAGGAAGCCTATTCAGCATAAGGGAATTTCCCCTAAAAAAAGGGAGAACTTGGCAGCTATGAAACACACATTGAAAAATAGATAGTGCTGAGAATAGGGGATGCTGTAAATTGTTCTGCACACCATCCTACACACCTATGCAGCTAAAAGGTAGTTTTGTTGTCTATTTTTTAAAGTTTGTACCCCCTCACCCTGTCTATTATTATTATTAACCATTAATATGCCACCCATCTGTTTTGGCATGCACAAGGGGTAGGAATCATTGTGTCCTTTCATACTGTTGGACTCCAAGCCCCATCAAGCAGCAGTGGTGTAGTGGTTAGTGTCAGGCTAGGACATGGGAGACCTGGGTTCAAATCCCTGTTCAGCCCTATCTCAGCCCTCACAAAGTTGTTGTGAAGATAAAATGGGAAGTGGGGGGAACAATATACTCCACCTTGAGCTCCTTGGAAGCAATGGTGGGATATAAAATGTAAAGTAATTACCGGTATTATACCAACATTGCCAGTTACCAGGAATGGTGACAGTGTCTGTCATTTGGAGAGCATCATGTTGGCTGGCTGCCAGAACTATTTTAAGAGCTACAGCTTAAAGAACTGATACCTGAGCGTGCTTTTTTTCCTCCTCCCTACCTGTCCCTTTTTCCTCATCTTTCATTGCTTTTTTTAGGTTGTAAACCTGAGGACAGAGACTAGCTTGCTGTTGTTTTTTGAAGCTATTCCGGCAGAAAATAAAAGTGGTAGGGGGTCTCCTAAAGGGAGGAGCATATTATGATACCCACCCAGCCCTGCTTTTAGTGTTTGGCAGCCTTAAAAAAAGATAATTGTGAGCTCAGTTAGATAGTGACCATAGTGAGATAATTTATTGCACGTTACTGAGACACAACATGTTTCAATACAAAATATGGGCAGTAAAAGGGGAGAGAGGTGAAATAACATATTTGAATGGTTTTATCATTGTAATATCCACTGTTTGAAGACAACACACTCCCACCTTGCAAATCCATTTACATTTCTCATTTTTGCAGAAGGCATTGAAGGTCGTAATGCATAGAGACATCTGGGTAAAATATACTCTTAAAGAAATGTTTTAACAGTCATAATGAATTGCTTGCCAAATTTACTAAAGGAGTATGCTCAGAATCCTTTTTTATCTCCACATAAACGAACACCATCTTATTTGTACCGGGAGGGCAGGGGGAGAGGGATGAGAACAATGCATAGAACCCCAGACTACCTAATCACGTGTCTTCCTGGAAATAATTTCCACTGGGTGGCATTCAACTAAGTTTTACTCAGAGTAGACTCACTGAAATGAATGAACATAAGGTTGAGTCATGCTGGATCAGGCCAAGGGCCCATCTGGTGCAGCATCCTTTTCTCACAGTGGCCAACCAGATGCCTCCTTTGGTAAGCACACAAGCAGGATCCAAGCACAAGAGCCCTCTCCCTTCCTGTGGCTTCCAGCAACTGGTATTCAGAAGCATTACTGCTTCTGACCATGGAGGCAGAGCATAATCACTGTGGCTTTCAGTCATCGATAGCCCTTTCCTCCATGAATTTATCCATTCCTCTTTTAAAACCATCTAAATTGGTGGTCATCACTGCCTCCTGTGGCGGAAAGTTCCGCAGTTTAATCATGTGTTCTTAATTCAACCAGCTTGATTTTAGCCAATAACAGGTCAATCCAATAAAACATCTGGCTGCGATGATCCGACATGCTCCAATTCCCAAAGAAGCATGCCAGCCATCACCAAGTTGAGAAAGTTTCCATGCTAACAATGACTTCTGGCCATGAGATTTGGGGCTGGCTCACTTCATCAAAGTGAGGGAGAAGTTTCTATCCAGGTATAAAAGGTAAAGGGACCCCTGACCATTAGGTCCAGTCGCGACCGACTCTGGGGTTGCACGCTCATCTCGCATAGTCAACAGCTAAAGCACCCAAAGCGAAAAACAGGCACAATTGTCTTTAAATAACAGTTATTTTTGAATTCATTTAAGAATGCAACCTATGCGGTCTGAGCAAGCACCAAGGGGTTAAAAAAACCACCCAACACCTGCCCTTTGGGGTCGGGGGAGTGGAAATAAATTAAATTTCAACACAAACATGTAAAAGAATTAACCAATACAGATGCATAAATAAAGCAGGGATTTAACACAGAGAAAGTTCAGACATTTGTAGAGATAATTCACTTCTGAAACCTCAGCATCTCTGAAAAGTACTTTGTACTTCTGTACTGAAGGTTGGAACAGCAGCAAAAAGTCACATGCCAGCGGAAGTGGTGTAAAAATAAAGTGCTCCTGTGCACTTCCAACGCCAGGTGGCTGCAGAACAGCTAGCTAGGTCTCCAGGGGTGCAGTTGGAAGATTGTGCAACGGTGTGGCGGTGCCCCCTAGGCAAGTGCAGGCAAGTGAGACCAGTGTGGGCCGAAAAAGGCTTGAATTGTGGGTTAGAGCCCTTCCAAAAACCTCAATACACACCAACTGGCATATACCTCTACTGGGACCCTATGTGTCAGCCACAGTAGCATGTGTCCTTCCAGAAGGATTTCTCTTCCTTGAAGCAAGAATCACAGGAGAGACCCCAGTTTGCTGCATAGCTATGAATGGAGGTCACGCTCTCCTGCCAAGATATGACTCCAGCACTCTGTCAGCAGTGCCACCATTTCTCGGAACGCAGGGCAACAAGGCCATGGAGAAGACAGCAAAACCAGCCAGCTAACTCTTCCCACGCCTGGTTGGGCTCACCACCACGTAATCTTGAACTCATAAATGGGGCGCTTGCAGTAGTAGTGGTTGATCAGGTGCTTATCGCAGACCCCAATGCACTGGTGGTCCACCGTGATGCCCCTGCTGGAGAGGTCCGTCACAATGCAGTGGAGGAGGTCGTACACGTCCGCCACGGCCTCCCAGGGCCCAAAGGACACGTCCACCTCACAGTGGTGCTCAAAGAGCTTGCCGTCGCCCTCGCTCCGCTCAAAGCGCAGGGAGTTGAAGAGCGGGCACTCGTAGGGCGTGATGGGCATCTCCTCCTTGAAGACGCAGATCTTCAGCTTGGCAAAGCGGGCCTTCCGCTGCATGGCACGCAGCTTTGCAATCTCCACAATCCGCTCCAGGTGCTCTGAAAAGCAAGGAGGAGAGGTGTGTGAAGAAAAAAACATTGAGAAGATGCGCATTCCTCAAACAGGTGCCTTCAGATGTTTCAGACTTCAACCTTCCACAGCCCCAGCCAGCACAACCAAGCTCCTTTCGGACCAAGTATTATATATGGCTATGCTGGCTGCAGGTGATGGGAGTTGCAGTCAGGGGCAGACCTTGGAAATATGCCACCCTGTGCCATTTGACACCCTTGCAGCACCTGGTGCAACCACACCACTTGCACTGCTCTAAATCTGCCTCTGTTGCAGTTTAAAACATTGGGAGGGCACCTTTCAAAAGCACTTCTGGCTGCTGCAAGACACACCCACAAGCTGCCTACCCCCACCTGTTCAATTTACCTTTGTAATATGGCATCAAGCCCAGGAAAGCCTGCCGGACTTTTTCTCCTTTGAGGGGCTGGAGATCCTCAAGAAGGTCTAGCAAGGGTCCAATGGAATAATATTGGGCTTCCTTGTAAACTGCCCGCACGCGTTCCCTTGGAGGCAAGTCGCCAGACCGCAGGAAATTGAGCACATCCCTAAAAAAAATAAAAGGCAGAAGGAACTCGAGTACATATACAGGTTGGTTGATGGCTACCCGTTCCCAAAACACACACACCCATCTCCTTTTCATTACATTGCAAGCAACAGTGTTCAAAACTGGGGCTGTAGCTTTCAATAGACTAATCGGTTAGATCAGCGTTTGCCAAACTGTAGTACTCTTACCTCCGGAAATACGCAAAAGGGCTCAAAGGATACAGGGCAGATTTTACTTTATCATACTCAAACCTTATTTTATATAAATACTATATATTGCATTTGCTCGAGACTAGATAATATAATGTTATTAAAGCTACCCCAGAATTATCGTCACCCAAGAAACTCCAACTGGCCCAAGCAACTCAAGCAGATGTTTAGATCCAACATGTTTCAATGAAGCAGCCATATACCACAGGGGATTCTGGGATGCACATGGTGGAACAAATGCTGCAGGCCTTTGGGGGAAATTCTCTCAAGGGGAATCATACTGTCTTCATGTTTGTCAAGATAACACCACACATGTGTCCCAGAGTTTTCAGCCATTTCTATTTTAAAAGTCGGGATATAGGAACAAAACAAGATGGGATCTATTTGTAGGGTTGCCATATTTCAAAAAATGAAAATCCAGACACAAAAGTTGTTGAGTTTTTTAAGAAAAATCTAAAAAACAAAAAACAACCCAAAACCACCATGAAGTTTTAAGCTATTTTAAAGGGAATTCAGCTAAATCTACACTTCTGACAGGGCTTCCCATACGTCTGGATTTTCCCGGACATTTCAGCTATTTCCACTCAGATACTGTTTCCGAGGGCTGAATCCCAGCTATGTCCGGGAAATTCCAGATGTATGGCAGCACTAATTTAAGTAGCTGACTTTGCAAGGTCAGGATATTACACATTTATTCTGAAACAGGAAGGTCAGCATTCCAAGGGCTGAAGAACCTTTTAATATCCTGTTTCCAGAGGCAAAAGCAGTACAGTCACTTTGACTAATCAATCCTATTAGTGACCACATGCAGCACAAACAAAGGGCATCTGTTACTTGCCATCTAACCCTGTCCAGCGCTCAAAGTCAGGGCATGAGACGGAAAATCCAAAGGGTGCCCCATCCCATTCCAACCATCTCTTGAGCTGAAGCTCTTATGCAGTTTCCATTCATATTATTATTATTGTATTGGCCTGAAAACAAGCCTCACCTTCCCCCCAAATTCTGACCATGAAAAGTACAGCTTATATTCGCAACCTTACGGTATGCAGCCAGGAGCAAACAGCGCCAGGAGCGCAGCAAAACGGTGCCCGCCCCGCACATAGTCCCCTGTCCTCCCCGAAGGCAGGGAAGGGAGAGAGCGAGAAAGGGGAAAGGCAGTTGGCAACGCAACACACACCGTATGCAGCCAAGAGCAGCGAGGAATGGGGCAGCTTATATTCAGGTATTTATTCTTTTCTTTCCCCCCCCCTCCAATTTTAAAGGTGCAGCTTATATTCGGGTGCGGCTTATATTCAGGCCAATACGGTATTATTGATTAAACCTATTAGTCACTTTTTTACAAAAGCAACTCAAAGTGATTTTCAGGAAGATTTAAATACCGGTAGCACTTACATCAAAACTAGCATTAAACAAAACAGATAAAAGAGACTTAAAGCAAATTTGCATTTTTAAAAGGCAAGATTAAGTCATCCCACCCACTCAAGAGAGCCAGTGTAGTGTCCTTTTTTTCAGAGTGTCAGACTAGGACCAAGAGACCGGGGTTCAAATCTGCACTCAGCCATGAAGTTCACTGGTTGTGTCCTTGGGCCATTGTCTGCCTGTCAGCCTAACCTACTTCGCAGGGTTGTTGTAGGGGATTAAATGAGGCGGGATGAGAACCACGTGCATCACCCTGGACTCCTTGGAGAAAAAGGTGGGGTTTAAGTTTAATAAAGTAATAAAGAGGCCACAGATAATTAAAAGCCAAAGGCCTGACAGAAAAGAAGTGTTTTTGCCTGGTGCCTAAAAATATGTAATGATGGTGCCAGGCAAGCCCCCCCTGTGTACAATATTCCACAAATGTGGATCAAGCACAGAAAAGGCCCATTGCAACACTGCTACCCTCTGGACCTCCCTACCACCCAAAAATGCACTCAAAATCCACCACTTCCAGGAATATAATATATACCTCCAACCTCAGGAATATGTCAGGGAGACCTGGTCCAGCCTGACATTTTGACCACAAACAGCTTCACCAACGTTGTGCTCCAAAACAATTACCCCCAGTTCTTGGAATAACAGCATCATAGACTTGTAAAGTTAGAAGAGACTGCAAAGGTCATCTGCTCCAACCCACTGCAGCAAAGGAATCACAGCGAAAGAATCTCTGACAGTCATCCAACCAATCTCTGCTTAAAAACTCCAAATGAAGGAGTCTACCACCTTCTGAGAGAGTCTGTTCCACTGTTGAACAGCTCTTCCCATCAGAAGGTTCTTTCTCATGTTTAGTTGCAATCTCCTTTCTTGGAATTCTAGATGCCACCTTGCCAGCTGCTGTTCTTTGGCCGCCTAGAGCAGTTCCCATCACCCCTATGGGAACATGAGTGTGAAGGTAGAAGGGGCATACAGATCACGCTACCTCCAAGGGACAGAGGAACCCGCCTTGCTCCTGGAGCTTTTGTAGCTAAGGGAGTGCCGCAGGCAAATAAGACATACCCAAAGAACTTCCCATCTCGGTCAATAAAGTATCTCCCCTCTGCATCTGTTGGGATGTAGTGTCGGCCACTGAACATAGCCGAGAGCATTGTGTCTTCGTAGCGCCGTAGTGTTGACAACCTGGTAGTAAAATAAGCTCCTCCAACATTCAGTGGAACCACTTCAGGGAACTGGAAGAAACAATTTTTGTCGAAATTCAGCACATAGGTCGGCATTCAAGTAGCATTTTCCATCAGTTGAAAAAATTACACTTGCCCAATAAAACTTCCCCATCTTCCCCCTGCACATGCCCCACATCCTACCCAGATCTACCCCCCAGAACAGATTTAGGGGGTATGCAGTTCCTTGCAGTGATGGATCAAGTTAATTCATGCTGCATGGAATACAAATAAGCCAGTGTGGAGAAAGTGGATGAACATTTTTCTCCCTCTTCTTATACTTTTTATTTTATTGCATCTGCATCCCAAATTTTGCTCCAAGGAGCTCAAGGTGCCATACATAGTTTTCCTCCTCTCCATTTTATCCTCACAACAACCCTGTGAGGTAGGTTAAACTGAGAGGTAGTGACTGCCCCTAAAGTCACCCAGTGTGAGATCTTCATGGACAAGTGGGGATTTGTTTTTTTTTTTTTTCAAAATTTTTTATTCTTTTTAACATTAATAAAGTAACAATACAATAACAAAAACAGGTAGAAGAATACATATACACACAAATACAAAACAGAAAAAAGGAAAAAGAAAAGAAAAATATCACAATTCTAAATCTTTATTCTAATCTTCTTACTACGACTTCCTCTGCTCCCTACTCGCTGCGATTCACTATTAATCACATATAGCAATTCTAGCTCATTATCCATTTCTAAGGTTACTATATCTCACTCCTCTTTTCTAATATTCTGTAAATATATTCGTCCTCTATCTTTCTTCACTTTACTTTCATACTACGCTGCAATTCCTAGTAACATTCAAAAATCCCTATCTTCTTAATCAATTACAATACTATATTTCTTCAAATAACTCTTAAAACTTGACCATTCTTCTTCTGTCGCTTTCTCCCCCTGGTCACGGAGTCTTCCGGTCAGATCAGCCAGTTCCATATAGTCCAACATTTTCATTTGCCATTCTTCCACTGAAGGTATCTCCTGTGTCTTCCACTTCTGTGCTATCAGCATTCTCGCTGCTGTTGTGGCATACAAAAAAACCGTAACCTCTTTCTTTGGTATCTCCCCCCCCAAAATCCCCAACAAAAAGGCCTCTGGTTTCTTAATGAACGTATTTTTAAACATTTTCTTTAATTCGTTATAAATCTTATCCCAGAAGTCTTTTACCTTGGGGCAAGTCCACCACATATGATAAAACGTCCCTTCTCTTTCTTTACATTTCCAACACTTATTATCATGTGTGTGGTACATCTTTGCTAACTTAACTGGGGTCAGATACCATCTGTACATCATCTTCAACATATTTTCTTTCAAAGCATTACATGCTGTGAATTTTATAGATTTTTTCCACATTTTTTCCCAGTCCTGTATCATTATATTATGTCCAACATCTTTGGCCCACTCTATCATTACTGACTTTGTTTGTTCGTCCTTCGTTTGCCACTCCAGCAGTAAATTATACATCTTAGATAAATTTTTAGTTTTCGAGTTTAACAACAATGTTTCCAACTTGGATTCTTCTTTTTGAAAACCTACTTTTTGGTCCATTTTAAACACTTCATTGATTTGATGATACTGTAACCAATCAGATAGTACATCTTTCAACTGGTCATATGGTTTAAGTTTGTATTGTTCACCTTCCTGTACTAAAATATCCTTATATCTTGGCCATCTGGCTTCCATATTACGCCTTTTAAAGGCTTTAGCCTCCAGTGGTGAAACCCACCTGGGTGTTTTACTCTCTAATAAATCCTTATACCTCAACCAAACATTTAACAATGATTTCCTGATTATATGGGTCTTGAAACCTTTATACACCTTTGCTTTGTCATACCATAAATATGCATGCCATCCATACACATTATCAAAGCCTTCCAGGTCTAATACATCCGTGTTTTCTAGCAAAAACCATTCCTTCATCCAACATAAAGCCGCAGCTTCAAAGTATAATTTCAAATCTGGCAAAGAGAAGCCCCCCCTTTCTTTAGTGTCTGTTAAAATCTTAAACTTAATTCTGGGTTTTTTCCCCTGCCAGATAAATTTCGATAACATCTTCTGCCATTCCTTGAAGCATTTCACATTATCAATTATAGGTAAGACTTGGAATAAAAACAACATCCTTGGCAATACATTCATCTTAATAACTGAGATTCTACCTAACAATGACAGTTTTAAACTAGACCATGTTTCAAGATCCCTTTTTATCTCATTCCACATCTTCTCATAATTATCTTTATACAAATTCAAATTCTTTGCTGTCATGTTTACCCCCAGGTACTTCACCTTTTTTACAAAGTTCAAGCCAGTGGCCTCTTGTATCTTATTTCTTTCCTCTAACGTCAGATTTTTTTCTAAAACCTTCGTTTTAGCCTTGTTCAATTTAAACCCCGCAACATGTCCAAACTCCTGAATTATTTCCAGCGCTTTAACTACGCTGGTTTCTGGGTCCTCTAAAGTAAGCACTAAATCATCCGCAAAGGCTTTTAATTTGTATTGCTTTGACCCCACCACTACTCCTCTAATCTCTTCTTCCCTTCTAATCATGTTCAGCAGCACCTCCAGGACCGTTATGAATAGCAGTGGGGAGAGCGGGCACCCTTGTCTAGTTCCTTTTTCAATTCTAATTTCCTCCGCCACCACATTGTTGACTATAATTTTCGCTTTTTGCTCATAATATAATGCATTCAGGCCATTCATAAAACCTGAACCCACACCCATACCTTCCATATTTTTCTTCATAAAATCCCATGAAATATTATCGAAGGCCTTCTCTGCATCTATAAACATCAAGATCGCATGTGTATTCTTTTTAGTCTGCAGAAACTCTAATATATCTACAATGTTCCGTATATTATCCTTCATATGCCTTGTTGGTAAAAAACCCGCTTGATCATGGTGTATCAAGTCCTTAAGGATTCTTTTCAATCTCGATGCCATAATGTTCGCAAAAATTTTGTAATCCACATTTAATAAGGAAATGGGACGGTAATTCTTAACTTGAGTTCTGTCCGCCCCTTCCTTTGGCAACAATGTGATGAAGGCGTCTTTCCACGACTCTGGTGCCCGATCCCCTTCCAATATTTTGTTGCATACTTCCATCAAAGGCTGTATTAGCCAGTCCTTTAAAGTCTTATAGTATTTTGCAGTAAGTCCGTCTGGTCCTGGTGCTTTGCCCAGTTGCATTTGGTTGATTGCTGTTTCGATTTCATTCCTTGTTATCCTGCTGTTAAGTATGATTTTATTTTGAGGTGAGATTTTTTGTAATCCATATTTTATCACAAATTGATCCAATTCTCCCAAATCTACTTTATCTTTCTTATATAATTCTTTATAATATTTCTGAAAACATTTCCTAATTTCTGCAGGTTTCTCTATTATCTTTTCCTCCTGTATTATCTTGCTTATTGTGCTTTGCTTTAGTCTCTTTTTCATTTGCCATGCCAACAATCTTCCACACTTATTTGCTGATTCAAAGGTTCTTTGCCTCATCATCTTTACCTTCCACTCAATTTCCAGATTTATTAATTGAGAGTACTGTGTCTGTAACGCCTTTATCTCTTTTTGTATCTGTAGATTTTTTGGCTTAGCTCTTAATTTCTTCTCTTCTTCTATTAATCTGTTTAATATACTCTCTTTCTTTGCCTCTTGGGTTTTCCTTATTAATGTATTTTGTTGAATTAAAAAACCTCTCATCACCGCCTTGCTGGCATCCCATGTAACCCTTATGTCCATTTCATTATTTAAATTTAGTTCAAAATAGTCTTTAAGGGTTTTCTGAGCTTTTTGTACTATCTGTTCATTCCTTAATAGGGCATCATTCATTCTCCATCTAAACGAACCCTGCAGAAATAATTTCAGTTCCATTAAAACTGCATTATGATCAGAAAATGTCTTTGGGCAGATTTCCACCTTTATTATTTTGGGAGATAAATCCCTTGTGGTCCAAATATAGTCCAATCTGGAACCTGTTTGATGCACATCTGAGAAATACGTAAACTCTTTTTCTAATGGGTTTTTCAACCTCCATGTGTCTATCATATCAAAATTGTCTACCAACTCAAAAAAAGTCTTGGGGAGTCTGCCTTCATTTGTTATTCTTTGTCTTTGTGACCTATCCATCAACGTAGATACAACCCCATTAAAATCTCCCATCAAGATTATTTTGTAATCCAAATAGTCCAGCAGTCTTTCATGCAACTTTTGGAAGAAATCATATTTAGCATCATTCGGGGCATAAATTCCAACAACCAAAAATTTTTCGCCTTGCGCTTTTATTTCCACCGCAACATATCTTCCTTCATCATCTTTAAATAACAACTTGGCTTCCAATTTGTCCTTGACATAAATCACTACTCCTCTTTTCTTAACTCTGTCCGATGATATAAAATCATTTCCCAGGTTTTTATTTTGCAAAATTTTTCTATGAGATCTTGTCACATGCGTTTCCTGTAGACATATCACATCTAAATTCTGTTTTCTTAACACGTGGTAGATTTGATTTCTTTTCACCTTAGAATTAAAACCGTGGACATTCCATGTAAGTATTCTCAACGCCATCATGACTGCTTAGTTTGGAAATAATGAAAATGGTGCTGCTCCTGGTCCCGCTCCTCCCAGCAGATTCGGGTCGAAAAGGGGTGGTGGTTTCACCTGTGGGTCTGTATCTGACTCTTTTTCTCTCTCAAAGTCTGTTGCGTTTTGCTCTAGAAATCTTAACTTGTCTTCCACTGATTTAATCCACACTTTCTTCTGTTGAAATTTAAAGAAAATTCCCTCCGGAAATTCCCAGCGAAAAAGAATGCCTTTCTTTGTCAAAAGGTTCGTTAAATCCGTGTATCTCTCCCTGAGCGACAGGAAGAATTTCGGGATATCCTTAAAAAGGATGACCTGTTTTCCTTTCACCTTTAACTTTCTCTGGTAATGTAGACCCAAAATTTTGTCTCTCTGCTCCTTTGTCTGGAAAACCACCATACAGTCACTAGTGAATTGGGAATCTTTCTTCTTAGATTTTGCTCCAAATCTGTATGCCTTTACAATTGTTGGTTCTAATTCCTCTCTTGTTAAATTCCAGGCCGTCGTGAATTCCTGAATTAGAGTAGCTTTTAAATCTTCTTTTTCTATCTCCGGAAAATTCCTTATCCTCAGGTTCATCTGTCTCTCCCTTAACTGTAAAAACGCAATTTGCACCTGCGTTTAGTATTGCTGGCTTTCCAAATCTTGCACTCTTATGTTTTCCAAATGTGCCACTCTAGTTTCCACTCCTGCCACTTCCGTCTTTACCTGTTGAACGTCTTGTTTCAAAGTGCCAATCTTCTCTTTTAATTCCTTAAATTCCTCTGTATGTTTATCTTGTGTCTCTTGTAATTTATCCTGCCCCTCCTTAAGGGAACCTAGCAATTTAAGCACCTCATCTTCAAAGGTTGGCGAAATCGATGTTTTCCTCCTTGGTCTGCCTCCTGGACCTGGACCCGGCCCCTCGCCTGCCATACCAGCCTGCAGCTATACGGTCACTAAAGAGTTAATCAAGCTTTCTCTCCTATACAGCGGCTTCCCACAGTTGAAGAGTCGTTTTGCTTACTTGCTTGCAAGCTTGGAATTTCAAGTTCACCGCTTTCTCACTGTCTCAGCCGGCTGCAGCTGCGAAACACACCAATTCCACCAATCCCCAGTAATGGAAACTTTCGTACTGCCAAAACAACTTAAGATATAGTCCACAGGCAAGAAGAAAGCAGATTACCTTCACAGACCACAAGAAATCAAAAGGCGTTGCCAATTGTCTTTATACTTAAAAGTCTAAAGTATCTTTTCTCAAGAGCCCAGGCTGTTGCAGAGTCACTTTATCTCCCGTTAGAAACACTGTTACCAATACTGTGTTTTACTCCATTTCCTTACGTCGTTCAAAGCATCTGACGATCTGATCCGGTCTCTCCCTCCCAGGGTGGGATGCGGCTTCTCTTTTACTGACTTTACCGGGCAAAATTAGTCTCTATCTCCCCCCCCCCACTGCCCTATTGCGGGAGGGGGACCCGAGGGTGGGATTTTGCTATTAAAAAGTCCAAAGAGCTTGGTTATTGCAGCAATTCTTACTTGCTTCCGTTATTAGCGCAGCAAGAAGGGGGGAGCGACCTCCATTTTAACTCCTCCCCGCAAATCGAATAATTGTCCAAATTATCCAGGCTCTAATTGAATTTACTCACGGAGTACAAATTAATCCATTCAGCCTTGTTTTGGTTGGAGAACTTGATCGCTTGAAGATCTGTCGGACTTGCGGCTACGCGCTCCGGGGATAGCGAAAGTGCTTCGATGGCGCCCTAGTCTTCAACCTCGCCCGCTCTCAGCGACCCTTACTAGGGTCTACCGGGGAGTAAGGGAGACGTCCAGACACCTGCCGAATCCTGCCCTCATAACGCTCAATATGAGGCTTGTATGGAAACCCGCATCGCCGTTGCCGCGGTTTCCTTGCCCCCAGAGTGCCGGAGGTTCCCGCAACTGGGAAACTCCCGTCCGACCAGCTCCGCGATCAAGCGGAAGTCCGACAAGTGGGGATTTGAACCCTGGTCTCCAAGGTTCTAGTCGGAGACCTTAACCACTACACCATGCTGGCTCTCAGAATACTAGAACCTGATTGGGTAATCTTAGGAAACTGAAGGGTGAGATTCAGGGCAGGCAAAAAGAGGACTTTGTCACACACTGCGGAACTCCCTGCTGCAAGATATGGGCAATGGCCACCAGCTTAGAGGGCTTTAAAAGGGGACTAGACAAATTTGAGAAGAGGGAAGTGGTCTATCATTGGCTATATTTTATTTCTTTAAGAGAGTGTATTTTCTTCCTAATTATTAATCTATTTACAAAATAAAATAACATGAGTAAAACAGTAAAATCAGTTAAGAACAATAAAAAAAGATGAACACAGGGCAGATAAAAACAAGGGAACGGCTGTTAACTTATTATAGTATGAAAACTTTAATAAATTTTTAAAAAACAAAAACAAGGGGACAGTTTAAGTATGTGCTCTGTGAATGGCATTTTTTTATCTGTTCTGAATCTTCCACCCTTCAGTTTCATTGGACGTCCACGAGTTCTAGTGTTATCTGAGAGAGGCAGAAAAACTTTTCTCTATCCACTTTCCCCATGCCATGCGTAATTTTATAAACTTCCACTGTATCACCTCTTTTCTCTAAACTAAAGAGTCTCAAACGCTGCACTCTTTCTTCATACTGACACATCATCAACTGCCTGAAGTATCTTACGAGATGCTTCAAGGGGTAGCCCCACACAAAGCAGCAATCCAGCCTAAAGCACATGCCTCCAGGTCTGAAATTCCCAGTTGGTGCACCATCTCAGATAGGCCAATGCACCTTGGACTGTCTAGGCATGAAGCACCAAAGCCCAGTGCAGGTTCACTCCCACCCCTATATGGAACACCCAGGCTCAGGATGTCGCTGGGTACCAGTTGCTGGGGAGCAACAGCAGCAGAGAGAGCTGTCACCTTGCCGCCCTGTACATGGTAGGTTTCATGGAGGTGCCTGGTCGGCTACTGCAGAAGGCAGGATGCACAGGGCTAGGTGGACCTTTGGACTGATCCTGCAGGGCTCCTCTTAGGCTCATGTCACTGCTCCAAAATGACTCAGCAGCAGATGACTTTGTGTAGAATGCAGAAGCAGGAGGCAGACTGTGAGGAGACAAGGAAGGGTGGCACTGGCAGAGTCAGAGAGAGGGCAAGAGATCAGTCGCTCTGGGCTGGCACTTGCACCCAGTTCTGCACATCCATCTCCAAGATCAGCTGGAGCTGCAGACTGTAGGGGTTTTCAACTACTCAAGAGTACCAACGGAACTGCAAGCCACCAAGCAAATACAGCTTAGCAGGAGTCAGTAAATCTCCTGTTTTCCCTCAGCTGCAAAAACAGGACAGTCATGTGACGTGCCCAGTGGACTGATATCCGCTCAACTGCTCATTTTGTGCCCAGACTCCACCTGTCACCCCCTAGTTGGCTGTATAGAACATGCTAATGCCAGGAAACCAAACAAGTCTGAATATTCCTAACTTACACTGAGTTTTCTCAGTCTTGAGGCTGGAAAAACCTAAGCAGCCAGGGTATTTAAAATGCTTTTTTAAAAATCAAAGTTGTTTTTAAAGTAATGATTTGTGAATAGCTTCTAGTTCACCCCACCCTTCAAGCTCAGGGTGGGTTACAAAAACAAGAAATCAGTAATACACATTTTTAAAAAAGTAAGTCCATTTAGGGCAGTGGTTCCCAAACTTTATCGGGCCACCCCACACACACACCTTGGTTCCATACACTCAACCATACCATACCCTATAAAAAACATTATTCAGAATAGTGGTTTACACAACCCACTCTGGAAAATAAAAACAGAATAAAATTCAAAACAGTAACAATTACACATTTATTCAAAATCCAATTAACATTATTGAGTTTAATCCAATCAACAAAACTGCTGAACTTGAATAGTCATTTACACCTCCAGCATCCCCCTGCCACCCCCTTGCCAATCCCATCACTCTGCCCAGGGGGTGGTACCACCCACTTTGGGAACCATTGGTTCTGGGGCTTGACCCTGCCCCCACCGCTACAAGCCAGGCTGAAAGCAGAGTATTGTTTCTGAAAGAGGAGAGGTCCATTCCAGCGGCAGCCCCTGAAAACTGAAGCAACCAGGGTGGCAAGAGGCACCAGCTCACTCACCTGCTGAGGCAGGAGGGACAGGGCGTGCTCTGCCTGGGTGGCCGTCGGCGTGGCAGGCTCTTGAGAGTCATCCTCCGCATCCGAACTCGACATGGCATCGCTCACTTTGGTCTGCCCCGTGACTACCACCATCCCTCCGGCTCTTGTAACCAGGTCTGCTGGGCGGGCAGCCGTGGCAAAGCTGGCAGGGAGACAAGGGCCATGTTCATTGGGATGGGAGACCACAGTGGGGGGGGGCTTTCCTTAATAAAGAAAGGCCACTGAGGGGCAGCAGGCACCCAGAGATGCTCCACGCCAACCCTTTACGAGTGTCATTGCTGTTCTGAGGACTGAGTCACAACACTCAGGACTGTTCTATCTGCTACCAGTCAGGAGCACACGCGCACGCTGGGAGGGGATCCAATTTGCACAGCAGCGCCAGGAAACCTCCCTGTCAGCTTTCGCAGCCAGAGAGTCCCTCACTGGAGGAGGCAGCAGCTCTTATTGGCCACCTAACCAGCTCAACCTGCTCTTAGCTGCCCAGGCTGTCATTTTACTTGCTCAAATCTGATTAGCTGCTGGGGACACCTGCCGCTGAGCAGCCATTTGGCAATCCACACATCTGTCAACCAAAGGCACTGTTTGACTGGTTCAGTATGCTCTTAGCCACGCCCCACTAGCCTGTGGTTCCCCAACACCACACTGCCCCTCCAAGCCCCTTTTGAAATGGAGAAAGAAAAGCATTCCTTGCCCGATCCACAGAGTTCCACCAACATTATTAATAGTGGGGAAACTGGGGGTGGGGGGAGGTTTTGGCAGCAGCATAGACATTCAGAATCAAATTAGGCAGATTCAAGCATCCAATTCACACAATACTAATCAGAAAAGGGAGGGGGATTCAATTTTTAAGTTGGTTTAACCTGGGTTCTGACGTGCATGCAGAGATCGCTGAAATTGCTTCTTATAACCATTTCATTTCTCGGTCATCCAGACAAATCCTGACATGTAACGGAGCAGAACATCAGCACTGCAAGCAACTGGCACTGGAATAAGGAGGTTTGCCTGAACGTCTGAAATGAAAGTAAGTCAGCTGGACTGATTGCAAGGGGATCCGTTTGTACTACAGAACGAATTTCCAACCCCTGCACCTCTGGCTGGAGGAGAAACAAACTGGCTATTTTTCTCTCTAGATGGCAAGGAGGGATGAGCATACACGAGAAAATCAGGCAAAGTTACTACATGGACACAAAAAGGCAATCAAAACAGCAGCTCTCAAGGAGTCAGTATGTCACAGGACAGTGAGCTCAAAGCAGCACAATTTTGGGCCAGCAATGTCCCAGAAAAACTCATCCGATTTCATCGCAATGAAATCTATTGATATCTTTCACACTCCACCCCAAAAGGACAATCAGAATAAACCTCTCTGCACTTTGTTGTTGTTGTTGTTGTTGTTGTTGTTGTTGTTGTTGTTGTTGTTGTTGTTGTTGTAGCGATTTCCTCTCATTTCATGTTTCAGCCCCCAAACTGGTAAGCTGCAAAGGTCTGGTGTGCTGCTTCATCGAAACTACTGTTCTAAACTGAGCTTAAAAGACAGTCTCATCTAATTGATTCTATTACGTAGGAAGATGTTCTCCCAATTTACAAATCGCTTACCATTACAGTAGATTACTTCCTCATAATGCCTCAACAAGCAATTTTGTCACCTCTCCACATAGCTGGATAAATCATTTCCTTCAACTGATGTTGGGGGGGTTAGAGTTAGCCTGTTGCAGTGAAAACAAATCTTGTGGCACCTTATGGCAAGAGCTTCCCACAAGAGTTTGTCATATAATAAATGTAAAAAGTATTCAAAATGTCACAGAAGTCATTGTTTTTTTCTGCTACCTGCAAGATTTCCTTGTTGCTGCCCGGTTGAAATAATATTTCAAATGTCAACTTTCAGACAGAAGAACTTAGCAATAAAATTGTTCTTTTTTGATTTAGAAAGACCTTAACCCCTTCATTTTTTAAAAAAAGATGCAAGGGACCACCAGACACAAATCTCCCAGCTACCACTGATTCCATTCTCTTTGTAAGGAGGGGGGAAATATTCAAACCAACCTTCAAGACATCCCAGATGTCTGGCACTGCTTTGAAACTGCAATGCTGACCCTTAGGAATTTGAAATATTTCTTCAGCTCTCATTCTGGCATATTTTGTTTAATGTAATGCAGTCCCAAGAACACAAGAAGCTGTGTCCTTAGATCATTAGCCTCTGAGTGGCCAAAGGGAATATCTGTCAAAACATACTAAATACAGTAAAGGCTCACACAGAATAGCCAGGGGAATAGGTAGGTTCCTCTTAACAGCACAAAAATACAGCAAATTTCAAAGAGGAAGGATTGTAGCTCACCAGCTTGCGAAAGATCCCAGTTTCAATTCTGGAATCTCCAAGAAGGGCTGAGAATCTACGCTGCCTGAAACTGCCAGCACTAAGCTAGAATCAATATAAAGGTTGGCCCACACACTTTTTCCTCCTCTCCATTGTATCTTCACAACAACCCTGTGAGGTAGGTTAGACTGAGATATAGTGACTACTTCAAGGGTCACCCAATAAACTTCATGGCATAGTGGTGATTAGAAGCCTAGTACCGGTATCCCTGATCATAATCCAGCACTCTAACCACTATACAATACTTAGGGCTGCCACACATCTGGACTTTCCCTGACATTACAAAAGTGGCACTTTATTCTGGTGGACCTTAGATTGGTGGCCTCCTAAAAAAACCTCAACAACTTTCAGTGTGTAACTTTCCTACACAGTGGTCTTTAAAGTCGTCTGCTCTGCTGTTGCCCACCACTTGGCCAGTTGCCCTGGTGATGCTATATTGATGTGTATTTTATGTTTGTTATTAAGTTGTTATTAAGTTGTTTTTGGTTGATGTTTTATATTTGTTGTTAGTCGCCCTGAGCCCGGTTTTTAAACTGGGAAGGGCGGGGTATAAATAAAAATTTATTAATTATTATTATTATTATTATATTACTATAGATCAGTCTAAAGTTCTTACATAAAGACAGTGGAGGCTGGTCCATTAGGGCAAATGGGGCAGCACCTCACCATTCTCTGTCTGACCTCATTCAGCCCTGATCTGCCTGTCCTCTTACTTACAACCAGCCCAGGAGGTGGCCTAGCTGGCAGACTCCTCTTCTTCCTTAATCTCAGTGTTGCCCTTGTCAAACTCAGCAGGCAGGGAGGAAGAGAATGGGGACAAAAATAGGATGAGTTGGCCCTGCTTGTTATTGGTTCTGGCAGCACCTACTATTGGGCTCCCTGCCTTCTGCCCCATCAACCCCAGTGGGCACCACCAGCCACTGTTAGTAAAGTTGTCACAAAGGGAATCCACAGTCATTCCATCTGAGTGGGATTAGCAGAAAGGGCTGCTCAAGAGGCTCAACAAAAGTGAAGCAGAGCCGGTTTGGTTTATGGCTCTTTTTTGCTTCAGCCATAAGGGACCAAAGGAGCAACTTTTCTCCCTCCTCTGCTGTCCAGGGGGAGCAGAGTGCAGATCACAACACCAGTCTTGCCCACAGGGTCCTGGACGCAGGTGCACCAATTATATGGATGATGAGAGGCAAGGAGGCTCCAGGCTGTTTTTCAGTTGGGTCTCTCAACAGGTGTGATGTGCCACTGTACTAGACAGACCTGTTGTGTATCAGAGCCACTAAAGTTGTGATTAAGCCACACAACCTGTGCCAGCAGAATAGTCCCTCTATACAAAACTGCATGCATAGGCCAGTGGTTCCCAAACTTATTCTCTCCCCCACCCAACAGACAATTTGAAAACTGCCAACTTGGTTGACGTTGGACTAAAGTTGTGATTAAGCCACACAGCCTGTGCCAGCAGAATAGTCCCTGTATACGCCCCGCAAAACTGCATGCATATAGGCCAGTGGTTCCCAAACTTATTCTCTCCCCCACCCAACAGACAACTTGGTTCACGTTGGACCACGGCAGCTGAAGTTCAAATTCCCATACAGACACAATGCTCTACTGGGCAACATCGGCCAACCACTCTTTCAGCCTACTGTACCTCACTGGGCCCACTGCATGAATAAAATGGAGACAGGCCGCTTTGCCACCTTGAGCTCCTTGAAGGAAAGGTGGGCTATAAATGCAAATAAATAAAATTAAAAAGAAAAAAAAACTCTGCCCAGAGAAACATTCCACACTCGACCCACACTCACAGATCTAAAAGATCAAACTATGTATACAGTATAGCCTCCATTTCTCTGACCTTAGATGATAAAGGGCAGAGAGACCCCACACAAAGAAAAGGGAAGGGCCACAAAATGGACCCACCCTTTCCCAAAACTGGATCCAGGAGATTGTTTTAGATTTTTCCCTGCATTGTTTTTATGCTGGTTTTAATGTGTGTATTTCTTTATTGTGGTTAAGTCGTTTTTAGATACTTTTGTTTTGTTTTGTTTTTAAAAGGGGTTGGAAAGAAAGAAATTTATTTTCCCCCTTTTTTCCCAATGAGCTCAATGCAGTGTATGGGATTTTCTCCTTCATTTAATCCCCACAGCAACCCTGTGAGGCAGGCTAGGCTGAGAGGCAGTGACACTTAAGGTCACCCAGCGGAGCATCATGGCCAAGCAGAGGGGGTTTGAACCCTAGGTCCTGCTCCAACACTCTAACCATGACACCAATAGCCCACACAATATCACTATACCACCCTGGCTGATTATTTGCTTAACTGCAATTCGAATAGTCCTCTAACCACCAGCCATAGTGGCTGGGCTAATGGGAGTTGGAGATCAGTTACATCTGTGGACCCAAGTTTGAGCCAGTGGTGCCAGAAGGTGGTCCAATGGGGAGTGGGGTGGCAAACGCTTCGCCCTCCTTTCTTCTGCCCTCTCTCCACCCACCCATAGTTAATGGGCTTCCTTTCTGGGTCGGACCGGATGCCAAAAAGGGGAGTCACCTGCAGGATCTCCCCCACTTAATAACAGGCAACAAGGCCCCACCCGCAAAAGGGGCGGCGATCTAATATGTACCTCCAGATGGACTCATTTAAAGAGAAGGGGGCGTGACCATCACACCTCGCCCCCTGTCCCCGCCCTCTCCGAAGAAGGGGAGGGGCCATGTTGCCACAGCAACCTCCCCTCCAGCCCCGCCTTCGCGCTCACCTGTCTGGTTTTCCCTCCGTGGGGAAATGATGGCGCTTCACTCCTCCTCTGCGCGTCCCACCTTAAGTATATATATTAATTTTCCCCCTCGACCCCCTCACGCGAGGCCCACCAGCAGCTCCACAGTGCCTGTCAGCTTCGCGCCTGTCAGCTTGTGCGCATGCGTGCCACTCTATCCGGGTACCTCCCGAGCTAACGGGACCTAGGAGGGGAGAAGGAAGAGCGGGGGGGGGAGTAGGCGTTGCAATGGAAGGGGCGTGTCGTAAGGACATCCTATTGGTTCAGTACAAAAATAGGCGGGGAAAGGGAAAGCTCTCCGTCTCCCATAGCGACGAGAAGCGGTGAGCCTGCGGCTTTCTTGCTGCCATAGAGACAGAGAGGGTCGCCTTCCTCTTTCGGCCTACTGTCTGAGCGGGTACCATCTTGACTCATCCCGTGTCCATGGCAACGGGATGCAGGCCTCGTTTGTCTTCAGCCTTCCATAATGATGGAGAAGCGACCGAATCTCCATCCTCTTCCCCACAGCAAATGTCCTGATAGGCAGTAATTCTGCAGCACAAACTTCCTATAGCATGGAAATTGGGGAAATCTTCCCCTACCGAATTATATTCATTTATAGGACACATTTATTGGCACAGTCCACACAAACCAGTTTTTTATTCTGAAAACAAATTATAGGCCACTTAATCAGAAAATTCCCTAAGCTGTGTACTTAATATAATTAATTACCAATAAATACACATGACTAGAATTACATATGCTTCCTGGAACTTTGTCAGTTTTGCAATAGCACAAAAACAATACATACAGCGCTCCTGAAATGCTGGTAACGGCCGCAGTATTTAAAAAATATATTTTTTTTACTTATTTAAACAAGAACATACATTTCAAAAACACACAAGAACGAAAAAATGAAAGAAAAACAACAAATGAAAGAAAACTAGAATTAAACACACGCACACAAAATTAATCTGGTTTGTTTCATTCACATTCCCTGGATAAAGAGATAATGATTATTGGCGTTGGGGGTGGGGTAGTAAAACAATGCTTTTTAAGAACTGTTATTTATAAATGGCAGCAGCATTACCAAGGCATATGACAGTTAAGAATTTAAGAACATAACAGCCTCCTGAATTAGGCCAGCTGCCAATCTAGTCCAGCATCCTCTTCTTACTGTGGCCAACCAGGTGCCACAATAGGAAACCTGAAAGCAGGATTCAGCCACAAGAATACCCTCCCCTGCTGTGGTTTATAAACACACAGCACATTCAGAAAAACCTAGTATAAGACTGACAGCAGATTAGTGGGTTACTGGCCCTTTCATTGTTGTGTAAACATGGGGTGAGAGATCCTCTACCTTTTTGTTTCAGCAGTTTCCCCTGGAATGAGTTTTGCCTCATCAAGCCACGCACCCTTGCCAGCCCTGCTGTGCACCATTTGGGTGGTTTTGCCTGGGTGGAATTTTTTCTTGCACTGCAATGATGCCTCTTGCTTGTCCTGAAGAGGTGTGGCTGTAGAAAACTTTTTTTATCTAGCTGGAAATAACCTAAGGAAAGGTAAGAACTGCATGCATTACTCTGCCTGCTTTTGCTCTCAATGTGCTAAACACTAAGAATGCAAATCTTTGGCTGAAACAGGTTCTCCACCAATGTTAAAACAACGTCCACCTGTACATTAAATATCATTGGAAAGAGAAAAAGGCAGGGAAAAGGTTGCCAGCTTCTTTTTTATGGGCCTGACACCCACTGCAAAGGTAAAATTATAGCTCTCCTTATTCCAGGAGGGAGTTGTGAGTAGTCTACAGCAGGCATCCCCAAACTGCGGCCCTCCAGATGTTTTGGCCTACAACTCCCATGATCCCTAGCTAACAGGACCAGTGGTCAGGGATGATGGGAATTTTAGTCCAAAACTTCTGGAGGGCCGCAGTTTGGGGATGCCTGGTCTACAGCTCAAGCTGTGGAACTGTCAAACAGAAGGGGGCATGGCAGGGTTGTTGCTTCAGTGTCTGAGGAAGTGTCTTGCATTGCACCTGTTTTTTATATTGCCTTGTCCAGTCTCTTGGTTGCTCTGAAGGGTGACCAGAAGATGAAAAGATGTTTAGATCAGTCGAATCGTAAACTCTGTGCATTTGGGGAGAAGGGTCTTCTTCTCCTGGCCTTTTAATTCACAGCTGAATGATAAGGAACAAGTGTAACCTGTGAGGACACTTTCCTAATCTTGAGTGTCTGTCGATATCTCAATGAAACTGGTTTCGATATTTTAAATAAGAATTGCCAAAAAGCGGTATTTTGACAAATGGATTAGCACAGCCATCACCAGCTTCGTGTCCTCCCCATGTTCTGGACTACAACTGAGGCTGATAAGAATTGTAGTCCAAAATAGCTGGAGGGCACCAGGTTGGCAAAAGCTTGTCTACCAGCTATAAGCCTTTAAATGTTAAGGAAAATATTGGCAAGTTTTCTGTTATGTTGGATGTTGCTGCAACTCAGGATTTCCAAAGCAGCTTTTTCTCCTTCCTCCAGCAGAGGTTACCCTCAGCTTGTCTATTGCTGAACTGCAGTGCATTTTATAATTTTCTTGTCTTCCAATTGTTCTGGGTTTTGACATCCTTTACCTTAAGCCTTCTAGTATGTCAATGTTGGAAAACAGGAAAAGAGACACTTTTATCATTTTTTATAGCATCTGAGAGATGGTGAATGTGGAATTACCCTTATTCCATATTCATAAGAATCCCGAATGGTGAGCTTGGGCTGAGCTGGGAAATGGCTACTTTGCTTATAGAGGTAAGCAGGGCTTTGCACCCTGACTGAAATCTGACCTTCTACCAAGCAGAGTCCAACCATTATCCCCACCGACTGGCAGTGGCTCCCCTGGGCTTTCAGGACATTCCAAACCCTACCTGGAATAGGATTCTATGATTCTGTGCTGCCATTGGGGATTGAACCTGGGACCTCCTGCATGAAAAGCAGATGCTGTACCACTGAGGCCCAAGGGCTCAGCAATTCTTAAATGTAAACATGGGAGGCAGAGGGGGAATTTGGCATGGGCAACTTTCAGCAGCGAGACCATATTTGCTGCCATTCCCAATTCCCCATGCTCAGCCACCACAGAGTCTTGGTCCACTCTACACCAGTCCCTGAGAGTCGAAAGTAAAGGAAACATTTTTAAGTTTTGATCTGGCATGCCAAGCCACACTTGTTATCCAAAGGACCATCTGCTCCCTTGCAAATTTATGGACAGATCAAAGAGAGCACTGGCTCATGCAGCACAAATTGAAAGGAGGCAGTGCTGGCCACCAACCTAGATAGCTTTAAAAGAGCACTGGGCAAATTCATGGGGGAGAGGTGATCAATGGCTATGTTCTGCCTCCATGGTCAGAGGCAGTGGTGCTTCTGAATCCCAGTTGCTGGAAGCCACAGGCTTGTGTTCGAGTCCTGCTTGTGGGTTTCCCATTGGGGCATCTGGGTGGCCAGGATGTTGGACTAGATGGGCCATTGGCCTGATCCAGCAGGCCCTTCTTATGATCTTAACATACCTTTTCTTTAGGATCTGTGTCAGGAAGCCCTGCTCCGGATGCCAATGCCTTTAGAGGTGAGGCAGGTGGCAGTCAGAGCAGGGCATTCTTAGTGGTGGCACTCCTGGTGCGGAATGAACTTTGTCCCTAATGACACTCACGGGAATCATTGCCTCACAGATACTCTGTACAATTGACTTTGACATTGTCCATCTCCTGTTTGGGATGATGGGGCAAGGGGGGCGCAGTCCAAGTCTCCCTTCCTCCCTCCACCCCCATTAAGCAACGACTGCCTACTGTCAGCTCAGTGGGTAGGCATGCAGATAAACCAACATTCACCAGTGTGGTCACAGCCCGCTGCTCACACACTTGCAGGCCACAGGTAAATATATTCAAACCAGCAGAGAAACACCGTCCCACCCCCCAAAAAAATCACATATTTGACATTCCAAATCTGTTTTGTTTTTCTACAAAAACCCGCTCTGGTAAAAACTAAGGTGCAAGAACAAGAGAGAGAAGACAGGCAGCGATAGGCATCTCCAAGCTCAGTCCAAACAATCTCTGCTCCTATGGCTTTCACAGGTGCTGTGTAAATGGAGAAAGACAGTCCTGGATTTCCAGCGACGAGTCTTAAGAATTTGGCCATGGGATGAATTCACGGGGAATGTCTCCTGCACAAGAACCGTGGATACCAAATGGCATGTGTGCACAGCAAAGCACTTTTGCTCGCTGTCCACTCCTTCTGAAGAGGTTTGCACAGAAGAGATCTCCAGCTGCAGTGCACCCTCTCTGGTGCGGCGATCCTGGAATCACTCATTCAAAACAGCTCCAGCATTTCAGAGGGGCCGCCATGGAGTCAATGGCACGAGGACTAAGACACAGAGGGTTAACATGTGTGCGCAACCCCCTTTCCCCTCCCACAAATATACCCACTTTTTAAAAAGCAAAACAAAAACCACAGGATGGGGGGGGAAAATTCTGAACAAACAGAACAGCTCAGCAGGTTCTTGACGATTCCACCCCAATGCTTTCCTCAAAAAGGCAGCTGACGCCCCTGGTCAAAAGAGAGAAAAAAAAGATTTCAGCAAGTGCTACTCAAGGGTGGGCAACCTGCAGTGGCTTTGGGGCAGTGACTCATTCCTTCCTGCATGCAGAAGGTCCCAGGTTCCAATCCTTGGTATCTCCAAGTAGGGCAGAGAGGACTCCTGCCAGAAGCCCTGGTGAATCACTGCCAGTCCATGTAGATAATACCAAGGCTAGATTGTCCAATGGCCTGACTCAGTGTATGGCAGCTCCACATGTTAACACAACTCTGGGCTATTGACAGGAGGTCAGCATGCAAACACATGGAACAAGCGTCTTTGCTCAGTGACTGATGCAGCTGCCTATTGCGGCTGGTAGGGTGGAAGGCAGGGAGCTGAACAGTAGGTGGCGCCAGAGCCAATGATAGCCAGAACCTACTACTGTAATTCTTTATGTAGATATCTAAATTCAAATCAATACACTAAAAATACACAAAAGCAGCACAGTATATCCATAAAAGTCTTAATATTGGGTTGGCAGAGTACTTAAGACTGTTAGGAAAGCCTAACTTTAAGTTGTGCTGTGGAGAGGGAGTCCAGAGTGTCTGTATTTGTTAAAATCTCATTAAGCAGCACAGAATTTTTCAAGGTCCTCCAAGCCTTTGGCATCACATAATCTATGAGTTACTTTTTCCAGCTAATGCTAAATGCCACATATAGTTTCTAGAGTGGTTTAACAATCAATTCCTCTTCCCAGGGAACTATGGGAATTGTAGATCCCAGGACACCTCGTGGAAAGCCACGAGTTTAAAGTGGCATGATTAAAGTGGCTTTAATTGCATGGTGTGGATTTCAATGGGTATACTCGGAGTATGGTGATCAGCAGGCAGCTTTCCTCCCAAGAGGGGCCCATCACATTCAACCACAACTTGCAAGGTTTTCACCCTCGCTGGAGACAACGCACCAAACATTTACACTTATTACCATGCTCATCTCAAGAGGTCTTGTGGAGAACACAGCCCAGTGAGGGTGGGCTCAAAGCAGAAGGCAAGAATAAACCCCCCACCCCAGCCATATACTGATATACTGTGTGTTAACAAACAGAGGATGAAAGACAGGATGTTGCCTTTTATTACCAATTAAGCACAATTAACTCCACCAGGACTTCTATTTCAGCACATCAGCCTAGAGAGAGAGAAAGAGATGGAAGGGACATTAATTTCCCAAGTAAATACCAGCTGTCCATTAAAATCAATTATGTTTGTTAGTAAACAGGAAAAGGCAAAAGACAAATACCAGTGGGGGGGTGTCACCCCATAAAACTGACCGGTAACAATTCAATTATGCTTTTCACGCAGAATGAGTTTATGAAACTCGCTGCCACAAAGTTTCGTGACGGCCAGCAATGTAAATAACAGGGCAATAGAAATTCATGGAAATGAGGAGGGGGGGAGGGGGAAGTGGTCTATTGGTGGTTTGGGGTTGAGGTGACTAAATGGAACATCCCACTGCAGAGACTAGTCTAGAGCAGGTGCTGGGGAACAATCAGTGCGAGAGCTCCTTATGAACCATCTTACGTAAAAGCAGACTGGAACAAAAAAGGTCTGTTAATAAGAGCATACAGAGGGCTCTGCCAGTTCTGTCTAGACCAGCATACTGTTTTCTCACAGTGCCTGTCTGGGATGCTGATGGGAGTTGTAGTCCAACAACAACATCTGGAGTGCCCCCATTTGCCAAAGGCTGCCATAAATAAGCGTTATTTTTGGCTCCATAAGAGACAGGATTCGTTGAGTGAGAATATAGGAGGGCAGATGAACTAAAAAATTCTTCTTATCTGAAGAAGTGTGCATGCACACGAAAGCTCATACCAGTGACAAACTTAGTTGGTCTCTAAGGTGCTACTGGAAGGATTTTTTTTTATTTTGTTTCGAAGAGAGAGACTTTACTTAGATGCCAATTCTAATGAAAATACACAGCTTCTCCAACACATTATTTTATGGGGGAGATGAGCACGCAAAGTTTGGAGCGGAGCAGAGGCAAGGCAGCATATGAAGCCAAACAGGGGCAGATCCTTTACAACTTCAGGTTAGAAACAGCCAGCCAAGGCAGGGAGGCCCAGAGAGGACAGGAGAGACCAAAGGAACTACCCGCCTGTGTGCACCAAGCAGGTGAAACACAGAGACACACACATACATGCACATGAATGAAAGGAGCTGGGTGCGAGGAATTCCAGTGCCTGCAGCCAAAAATGGGGGGGGGGGTCCGTGTTTGGGGAAACACAAGACAGACGCCACACACTACTATACTTTCACATCAGCTCCTCAATCATTTTATCTTGGCCTGGGGCTTCCTTTCTATAGTCTTCCGCAGCTGCAATGAGAAGAAAGGGCCACGGCTCATTTAGGATGGAACGAAAGCTCTCGCATCGAGTTTGACCAAGTGGTTAAAAAGCAAAAAAAAAGGGGAGTTCATTTCACAGGAGAATAGTATTGTGTGTTATATTTCCAAAGGTAGGTTGGTAATCTGAACTGCAAACCTTTAAAAGAATTTGTACCCGAGCTTGCTTTTTCCTCTGCCCTCCTGTTGCTTCCCCCCCCCAAAAAAATGTCATGTCTTTTTAAATTCTCCATTAGCTCAAACTCAATTAAGATGCAGGGAGGTCCTCCAAACGAGTTGATGGACAGAGCCAAAAATATTTATGGCGCAACAGGCAAGACGAATGCTTCCAAGGCGCCTTACCTGTGGCACTCCTTTGAGAAAGTCGGGAAGTTGAAATTCTCCTTTGTAGACCTTCAAAGACAACAAGCACACTTTTAAACCTTTTTAAACACAAGTTTTGATTTAATTCACTGAGTGACCTTGGCCCAGACACGTTACCTCTCACCATATTGACTTTACTGGGTTTTTATGCAGCTAAAATGGAGGCTGGTGTAAGCTCCTTGGGAAATGAAATTAATATATACCTTTCAGACAGGATGAATGTAGCAACTTAACAAAGGAACAAAAACTATTACAAAGATGCTCAACTCAGATAACAAATATCAGCAGCGAAAGAAAGCATCAAGCTAAAAAAAACTATCCAGAAGCAGAAAAATAAGCCTGCTTAAAGCCACTTGAAACTTGGAAAGCTTTAATAAATTTAAAGAAAAGGCCATAAAAATTGGCACAAGCACTTTATCTTTTTTTTGAGTGGGAAGTGTGGAAGACCATGAAGATACGTAAAATGCTAACTGTATGCTCCTTGGGGCAAATGCTTCAGTTTTGCCAACAGTGCAGTGTAACATTCTAGGTAAATAACAATACTGTAGTAACAATAAGCCTTGTCTGTTACCCTTCTAGTGTTTTCCAAAACTTTCTGATCCGGCTTCCCATAGTTAGGGGGGTTGGCGTAGGGGTCATAGCCAAGTTTTGCCAGCATCGGGGCGATCACAGGCATGTCATGAAGGACGTCATCGGGGATTTTCCCCACCCATTTTGACAAAGCTTCCACATTCACTGGCTTGATTACTTGGTCGGTAGATCTTTCAACTCTGCAAAAGAAAGGAATTTTTTTATTAAAAAAACAATCACATTTAAAGCCAGTATGGTGCTGTGGTTAGTGTGTTGCACTAGGACCCAGGGTTCAACCCCACCCCCCAAATTTGGCCACAATGCTTAACTTGGGCCACTCACTGCTTCTCAGCCTAACCTACATCACAGGGGTGTTGTGAGGGTTAAATGAGAGGGAGAATACCTGAACACCACCCTGTGCTCCCTGGAAGAAAAGGTAGGATATACATGCAATACATTAATAATAATAATTTATTATTTATACCCTGCCCATCTGGCCGAGTCTCCTCTGGGCGGCTCCCAATTGAATATTAAAACAAAACAACATTAAATATTTAAAGCTTCCCTAAACAGGGTGCCTTCAGATGTCTTTTAAAATTAGGATAGCTGCTTATTTCCTTGACATCTGATGGAAGGGCGTTCCACAGGGCAGGTGCTGCTACTGAGAAGGCCCTCTGTCTGGTTCTTTTATTTGTCCTACTTCCTTTTATTTGTCCTGAATCTTCCAACATTCAAACTTCATTGGATGTCCAAGAGTTCTAGTTTTAGGAGAGGGAGAAAATCTCCAACCGGGCGACAGAGTGCACTTGGGCTCTCCTTACGTTTTTTAAAACATGTGTTTGGGCCTCGGGGTGCCTGTCTGCTGTATCCCACTTTAAAGGAATTTAAACCTGCAGCTTGGATGGAGGCGTGAGCCCACAAAGGAGAGTCCTAAGGCTCCCAGCAATGGGTGGGAAGGCATGGGGCAAGCCATTCACCAGCAGTCCACCTTAGTAGGTAAGGCCCATGTGGTTGCGGCATTTGTAAAACCTCCCCGCAACGGCACAAGCAGCGGCTCGGGGAATGGACAGCTCCAATGCGGCTTACAATTATAAAGGTTCCTGGAACCACACTGAATCCCTCCATTATCACCACAAAGGAGTACAAATGGCACTGTGGCTCAAACATGACCTTCGGTTCTTGCACATTAGCCATTGTGGCAGGCAACGCAAGAACTGGGGTTAGACCAGGTACTTCCCTTGGGTTGGGGGGGTGCAGTGCTCAGGTGTGCTCCGTGGTGGTGCGAGGGGGTCAGGGCAAAGCCTCTCTCTTTCTCCTTCCCTCCTGCCCTAGAATGTATTTCCAGGTATTGATCAAAACACTGGCTTTTATTTGCACACTTAAGAGACGCCTGTGGAAAAAAATACACCAAGACAGCTACAAAAAAACTACAGCCATCCAGAGCCCATAGATTTGCTCTGTATATTCTGGAGAATATAGTGGCTTGGAAGCTTTCCAAAAGGTACCTAAGAAGAGCCTGCTGGATCAGGCCCATCTGGTCCACACCCTGCTCTCAGTGTGGCCAACCAGCTGCCTCAAAGGGAAACCCTCAAGCATGACCTGAGCACAAGAGCCCTTTCTCCTCCTGCAGTTTCCAGCAGCTGATATTCAGAAGCCTCTGACAGTGAAGGCAGAGTATAGACATCATGGCTAGCAGCCACTTATCATAGCTTTTTCCTCCATGAATTAGTTTAAGCCACACACACTTTTCCAGGGCAGGGGGAGGCTCACACATTACAATTTCTTCTATGGATGACTCAAGAGGCCAGTGACAAGCCCAGCAAAGAGGGAGACCACAGCTAGGAGCAGGAGAATTTGGAGGGGGTTGCAGTTGCCTTCCTTTCCAAACACAGGAAACTGCCTTATATCGGGTAGCCAGACAATTGGACCCATGCAGCTCAGTCGTGTCTACACAGACTGGCGGCATGTTTCTCCAGGGTTTAGACAGGGTTCCCTCCCAGCCCTGCCTAGAGACACCACTGGGCTATGGCCCTTCTCTCCCTCTCACTACGGCAGCTTTGGGAACTTGCATCTGCCAAGGTAAAGCGCTGCTCCAGACAGAAACGCTGCCCTGAACTGCCAATCCTTGGATTTCACAGCAGATTAAAATAGAATCCCAGGCATTCTGATGCTCTTGGACACAGAGCTCCCATAATGGATTGTCAATATGCTGCTACACTTCCACTGCAGCCCAGGCGTGGGGGAACAAATGCAAAACTCAAAAAGGAGGAATGGGAGCAGAGTCTCTCTCCATCCCCATCCTAGAATGAGCAAGGGTAGGGGACGAATCTGGCCTTTGTGCCCAGGCAGTGGGTTTCTTGGTAGCATCTGGTCAGTCTGATGTGGGAAGCAAGAGTTCTTCTTATAATGGTTGAACAGACTGAAATGCAGACACCACACACCCCATCGCCACATCCTAAGAGAAGATAAGCCAGTGAACACGAACCCGACCTACTGACACACACACACACACAGAGAGAGAGAGAGAGACACACACACACACACACACACATCGCACATTCCTTCTTGCAGATTTGTGGGTTCTGCTTACAGTAATGAAAAGACAGAAACTTGGCCCAGATCCTCTCCGGGGAAAATGACACCTCCCCCCCCCTTTCAGAGGCTGCTGCAGACACAGATGTTTTCCATCAAGGAGAGGGCAAACGCCAGAACTTTTCAGCACTCAGCTATGGCAAGGCTGCCTGCCAACAGCCACGCTGGCGATGCCCCCAAGCCACAGAGAGTCCCGTGCTGATCCGCGCTGGTGCCAACCCCTTCCCTGCGAAAAGCCTCCTTTTGGACGCCCTTGCGCCGGCTTTCGAAGCAAGCTCGCGGGAGACAGGAAAAACACGCCTGGAAATTGCTAAAGGGCCGCGGAGTCGCCCAGAGAGACAAATGCAAGAAGGCCTGGTTATCCAGAGGCCAGAAAACAGCTCAGGCTGGAACACGCCAGCAAAGGCTGCTGAGCTCAAAGTAAATATTGTTTCGTAATGGGAGATGGATGGAATCATGGGAGAGAGAGAGGAGGAATGAACTGGGCTCCCTTTCCCCCTTTTTTTAACTCTTCCCCTGTTCTTCTACCCCAAAGGACACACACATATATTTTGCAAACTGTCTTAATGAGCTTGATTAGCCCATGGAAACTGCTTTTAAGTACCGCCGCAAGCCTCAGGCCACTTGATTGAGATCTGCTTCTCTGCAAGGCTGATCAAGAGAAGTTCCTCAAATGGCATTTCCTCCCAGTCCTGCCAGCCCCCAGCTAAGATGAGAGGCGCCCAAAGAGATCTATTTTGATCACACGCAGGTGGCAGGGCAGGAGAATGAGAATGCCCTGTCCACATGCAAAGGAGATGCTGTGCCACTGAGCTAAACTGTGGTGGTCATGCATGGTTCTAAAACAGGCAGGAACCCTACAAAGAGAGGACCCTTCCACCTCTTCAAAGGCGGGATTTAGCAGCCTACAAGGGCTGCAGGCAGAGACAGTATCAAAGATGGCTTCGTGGTGAAGCATCCCAAGCCCAAATAAGTTCCCAAACTTGGCTTGGAAGTTCTCACTGCTAGGGGGTGTGCCTCGAGAGTGCCAATCACATCATCAGGGGAGGGCAGGTTTCCGGCCTGCGGGACCTCCTTCAGCCTTTGCTAGAACCCCCGTGCCCACCACTCAGAACCAAATATAATATCATTAACTCAGCCAGGCACACATGTAAAAAGCATTAGGGTTCAAGGTGCCTCTGAGCATACACCGAGCGTTGGGATTTGTGATCAACGCCAGAACCAACCTCAAAAAGCCTTTCAGTCAAGCCAATCTCAAAAGTCTTTCCCCTGCCCTTTCAGACTACTACGGAAACCACATTTTAAGTTTCTTTTTCCTAATCAAATATGACCGAGGTAAAGCAAGGCGGGGGTGGAGATTTATACAGGACGTAAAATGGAGTACTTACTAACGGTAAGCAAGATTATAATGCTAATATTAGAACCAAACTATCTGCAGCAGCGGGGTGGGGAAGTTCAGGCCCAATAGCTGGATGCGCCCCCCCCTGCCCCCAAGCTGAACTCTCTGGCCCTCAAAACTCTCCCCAGCAGGGGCAGATTTTAAGGCTGTGTGAATGGAGCACATGTACTAGGTGTTGCGCGAAAGGAGCACAGTCTCAACACATCTTATGTTCCGCTAGTGCTAGGAAAGAGTTTAGTTTAATAGTGGTTTATGAGGGAAATGGATGCATCTGTGTTAGAACGTGCTTGGTGGGATTCAGTCTGGGTAGGGTTTCAAGTCTTTCAGGAGTGTAGCAATAACGATTCACGCCGGTGTGTGAACTTTATAGCCACAATACAGTGGATGGTCAGACTATGCGTGTTCTTGAAGAACTCTAAAAATGCATACTCGATTCTGACCAAACTATACACTTCCAGAGTTAATGCTAAACACATTACTTCCGGTAAATGAGCCACAATAGCTGCTAGAGGGCCATGAATATTTGTGTCCCGAGCTTTTTAGACTCATCTACCCATGTACTATCTGAAACCAGCATTGATTGCCAGATGTGAAATTTTTGTCACCCCTATGTGGCCCACAGAAGATTCCCTCCGAGAAAAAGTGGCTTAAAAAGGTCCCCTACCCCCACCTTAGGGTAATTTTCTCCCTACAAAGGTTTTCCGGAAAACCCTCAAGGGATCCCCCACTCCAGGGAGGAACCAACTCACTTTGAGAGGGAGACGCCCCCGGCTTTCCCAATCATTTCTTCATGGTGCAAAACGGCGGGGTCCCACGGGATGCGGAGGAACTTGAGGAGCGTTTGTAGCCACCTCTCGGGGTGCAAGACAAGCTGCTCGTAATGGACCATCATGCAACGGTCCAAGCCAGCCTCCAAGCACTGGTTATACATGGTCTCTATGGCGCGATTCCACTTGGTCAAGCAGTCCCTGTAGCTGCTGAGGTCAAAGCCAGCGATGGTGACCTTCCTGGAGATCATGGAGTGGACGGAGGCCCGGCCGTCCCGCACCATCAAGATGAACTTGGCGTTGGGGAAGATCCGGGCGAGGTACGCCAGGGACTTGAGGGCAAAGGGGTCCTTATTGCACAGGTACGGGGCTGGCTCCCCATGCTTCACAATGATCTCCAGCAAGAACGCCCTCATAGCCGAATCCAAGACCTCGTCCGTGACGCCGGCCTCATCGAGCCGGATCTTCTCCTTGCTCGACCGAGCCCACATCTGCTTGACGGCCAGGATCCGGGGGATCACCCGTGTTTCTTCCCCGCAGCGGATGTCCGGGTGAGCATCCAGCATCGCCCGCATCAAGGTGGTGCCACTCCGAGGGACCCCTCCAATGAAGATCAAGGGCATGTCTTTGTGGTAGGCCAAGGTGGTGTTCTCTGGCAAACCTGAACCAGCTCTCAAAGTGGCCCTGACCGGCTCCGGGCGGACTACCTGTCTGCGCTCCTCCATCTGGTGGTGGCACTCCATGGCGTGCTGGCCCAGGTAGAAGACCGTCACTGAGCTTACCACCAGGCAAGCCAGCAGCAGGTTGTGCTTGAGTTTGCCAACCATCTTTCCGCAGAACGGTACCTCACGCGACTGAAGCAGATCGCCTGTGCCACGTCAGCGATTTAGACCATGAAGAAGCTGGATCTGAAAGCGAAAGGAAGAAGTTGCGGTCAGGACAATTTACATACAACCTCCTCCAGCCCATAACAACACACTTTCATGGAGGACTATCAAAGGCTGTGTTCTGCCTCCGTGGTCAGAGGCAATAAGGCTTGTCCGTGCCAGTGTTCTTGTGCTCGGGTCTCACTTGCGAGTTTCCCATTAAGAAATAAGCAGTAAATTGCAAGAACTCAGGCCAGAAGAAAAATGGATTTCAAATATATCTTCAGAAGGTTTTATTTGTGTGATGAAGAGTTCAAATAGGAATCAATCCCAGTAGAGTAGGCAAATAATAAATTCCAGTAAAAAAATCAGGACAAGGCCCTGTTTCGACAATTTTTCGTCAGCAAAGATTCACAGGTCAGAGTGTACCAAGTCTGAACCAAGGCAAACAGACTTGGTACACTCTGACCTGTGAATCTTTGCTGACGAAGAATTGTCGAAACAGGGCCTTGTCCTGATTTTTTACTGGATTTTTTTTTTATTTGCCTACTATACTGGGATTGATTCCTATTTGAACTCTTCATCACACAAATAAAACCTTCTGAAGATATATTTGAAATCCATTTTTCTTCTGGCCCGAGTTCTTGCAATTTACTGTTTATTTCTGGACTTTACCAAGAACTCCAATTTCTACTGGTTTCCCATTAAGGGCATCTGGCTGGGCACTGTGAGAACAGGATGCTGGACTAGATGGGCCACTGGCCTGTGATCTAGCAGCCTCTTCTCATGTTCAAAATGACAGAGTTCACAGAAACAGCCGCACCCACGTTACGGTACCGTCTGCCCCAGGAGCAAGGCGGTGTTCGAAATTAACACGGCACATTTTTGCATCTGACACAGGTCCAATTGTGACCACATGGGAGATCTCTGGATGCTAGGTTGGTGACTGGGGAAAGCAAAATGTCAGTTAGAGAATATTTTCTGTGAAACTTGGATTTGTTTTATTCTGCATTGTTTTAATGTGTTGTAAATTGCTTTGAAATTTATTCTTTAAAATATAAAGCGGTATAGAAATGAAATGAGCAACAATGATCAATGGTTAAAAAATAGCACCTAGACCAGGCATGTCAAACTTGTGGCCCTCCAGATGTTTTGGCCTACAACTCCCATGATCCCTAGCTAGCAGGACCAGTGGTTGGGGAAGATGGGAATTGTAGTCCAAAACTTCTGGAGGGCCGGAAGTTTGACATGCCTGACCTAGACATTCTGTTGTGGCAACCGTAACCAAGGTTGAAGGTACCATTTGGCAATTAGATTATTGATCTGAGTTTCTAACATTGGAACAAGGGTGCTCCTTGGCACTTCAACATCTTGGGCAGGCATCCCCAAACTTCGGCCGTCCAGATGTTTTGGACTACAATTCCCATCTTCCCTGACCACTGGTCCTGCTAGCTAGGGATCATGGGAGTTGTAGGCCAAAACATCTGGAGGGCCGCAGTTTGGGGATGCCTGATCTTGGGGCTATAGACCCATGAGATAAATTAGCCTAAGATTTGAAGGTGTTCATTCCCTCTAGGGCAGGCATAGGCAACCTTGGCTCTCTAGATGTTTTGGAACTACAACTCCCATGATCCCTAGCTAACAGGGCCAGTGGTCAGGGATCATGGGAGTTGTAGTTCCAAAACATCTGGAGAGCCAAGGTTGCCTATGCCTGCTCTAAGGAGTTAAGATGAAGGGCTGCCATCACCAGTGCAGCCCATTGCAGGGTGCCCAGATGCTGTTTTAAGTCCCTGTTGCCATATTATATTATATTATATATATATATATATATATATATATATATATATGAGTCTCCCCCCCCACTTGCTCCGCTCTTCATCATTCCCACCTCTCCCTCTTTACCCTCCTTCCACACCTGACCAAGCCCCTCACTTTACGCCACCCCCTCACCTATCCCCACCCCCAGCTTGCTCCAGCAGCTGTTTGGTGCTGAACTGACTCATTTCCACAACAGCAGCAGGTGGAGAGGGAAACACAGGTTTGGACCTGCCCGCCTAAGAAGCAGAGGCAGCCAAAAGCACCACCAAGCCGCCCCTCGAGGGACGGATGCCTCCAACAGCTGAGGTTTCGTTAGTCTGACTAGTTGGACAAATTAATTTCATCTTGCTTTGACAGCTGCTTTTGCTGGGTGAGGCCAAAGGCCCGTCAACATGTTGCTCCCGGTGGTGGCAAGGCGGGTGTCTCTTTGTCCCCAAGTGCACTGTATGCGGAGGTACACCATCTCTGCACACGGAGGCTCCATTAGCTAAACGCAGCTCAAATAAATTCATGGGAGACGATCAGATATCCCTAGAAGGAAGCAGACCTCTGAAGGAAGCAGACTCTCTTTCACGGGAGGTTTTTAAGCAGAGGTTGGATGGTCATCTGTCATGGATTCTCTACCTGCGATTCCTGCATTGCAGGGGGTTCGACCAGATGACCCTTGGGGTCCCTTTCCAACTCGACAATTCTAGGATACTATGTGTGGAATAATGCACAGGGTTCATTTATGGGAAAACCATATTTTTATTTAAAGCAAGTCACTATTGTCTGTGGCTGCAAAGACTTATAAAAGAGGACCTGCATCAACATATGCCAACAGACTATCAGCAGCTACGGCAGGAAAGCAAGCTCCACATTCAGAGGCAGTCTACCTCTGAATGCTGTAACTATGGGGGAATTACAGGCAAGAGCTGTTCCATTCACAGCCCACTTGTAGGTCTCTTCAAACCATCCGGTGGGTCACTGCGGGAGATAGGAAGGAGGACTAGATATAGTTTGGATCCAGCAGCAAAGAGGACTAGTGGGAAGAAAGGAAACACAAGAGAAGCCTGCTGGATCAGGTCAATGGTCCATCAAGTCCAGGCATCCCCAAACTGTGGCCCTCCAGAGGTTTTGGCCTACAACTCCCATGATCCCTAGCTACGTAAGAGGACCAGTGGTCAAGGATGATGGGAATTGTAGTCCAAAACATCTGGAGGGCCAAAGTTTGGGGATGCCTGATTCTAGTCAGCATCCTGTTCTCACAGGAGCCAACTTGATGCCTGTGGGAAACCTGCAGGCAGGATTTGAGCACCAGAGCCCTCTCCCCTCCTGCGGTTTCCAGCAACTGGTATTCAGAAGTGCTCCTGCCTCTGACCATGGAGGCAGAGAAGAGCCATTAATTTGTCCTAGACTCACATATTCAAGGGACATTGGAGTGTTTCTAGTGGGTGGGTAACGAACCCAGAGGAAATTGAATTGGGAGGTGATCTGGGTTCACGGGCAGGATATTAACTTTGGGAAATAATTTAATCATAGATGACTAACTCGGAGATGATGGGGGGAACTAAATTGATTTGCAGCAAGAACTCTTGTGAAATGAATGAAGGGTAAATGAACTGAACTCTTTTGGGATGATCCAATTTGGGTGGGCTGGTGCAGATTGACTGAACAAGCTCACCTGGGGCAAACTTGGGCAGGAAATTAGCTGGCTCATCTCCTGTGACATTTAAGTTTGTGTCTACAGACTCTTATTAATCTTTTATGCAACCCGCCTGCTGCAGGGTGCTATGAGGCATAGTAAGAGAGATTATTTGGGACAGATGCCCTCTTGCAGGTAATATCTCCTGAAAGCTGTGCTAGGACTCTCTTCAAAGGGGCACTCTAACCATGTTCAGAGGCCCCTTCTCAATCTTTTTAAATTTAAAATGATCCTCATATATGTCAGAATCAATTTACAATCAATGTAAAGACACAGTATATCCGAGGAGCTATAAAACACCCTTCATTTCCAACAGAAAGCATAAAAATACAGCAAAGAACAGTCTCTCTGAGCATGTACAGGCCACTAACTCAGTTTAAAAAAAAAACAGAGTATGGAGTTATTTTACATGACCAGATAGGCTTTCTATCTATCTCTTAAACACCTCCGATAGAAACCATCCAGAAGATCAAAGACACCCAAATATCTGGTTTTTCTGGCTTAACAAACTTTCTGCTCAATTAATGAAACACAAATATGAATTATTTTGCTGGCAACTGGGTCATTCAAAATCCTCTGTGGCAACGCTGGATGGCTGCTCTTCTCAGGGGGTTGGTATCTTTAAAAAAACATTTTTTAAAAAATGCCTCTGAGCACATGCAAAGTACAGTTCCGACACACATACTGCTCCAGTCTTTTGCCTAAAAGCAGATTAAAATAAAGCAGGTGGGGGAATTCTGTGCGTGGTCAGAAACTTTCTATTTCAACAAAAGGGGGGGGGAGTCGCTGTAAGGGCAAAGCACCTCTGAGCACGTGGGAGGCACCCTTTGTTGGGGAACAAGCCTACATACCGTACGAAGAAACAGGCTTGATGGAATCTGTGCATGCTCAGAGACGCTCTCCCCTGATCCTCCTTTTTGAAAAAGCAACAACGCAGAGTTTATAGAAAGCACGAGAAAGAAATAGTAAGAAGCACCAAGCCAGCACCCACGCAGGCAGAGAGGATGTCGTCTTCTCGGCTCTGCGGTCGATTAAATGGGATCCGATTCCGAGCTCCTGATTGCTCGCCCCCGGGAGTTCAGGGATCAGCTGCATGCACAACACAGGAAAGCCGCTTCGATGCAAGGGGTGGGGGCTCCCACTTTACCTGTCGGGGGTCTCCTCACGGACCCCATCCTGTCCCTGCCGCTCCAGCTGCGCCTCCAAGCCTTGCCAGGCTCCTAGTCCGCTCTGTCCGCTGCGGCGCTGCCATGGAAATCACAAGCCCTCCCAGGATTGGCCGATGTGTCGCCGCGCCCCATTGGTGGCGCGAGGGGGTGATGGGCAGGAGGGCGGGGCTTCCTCTGGCTCCACCCCACCCGATTCCTTCCAGCCTGGGCTTCCCCCATCATCACCACCCACGTGGGTCATCTGGACAGGCAGCTGCATCAGAGCGCACAGCTGGCGGCGGGTGGGGGGGAGAGAGAAGCGCAGCTGGAAGGATGGGAGGGGGGTGTCTGGCCTAACGTGAAATATGGGCATCGTAACCCTAATAATAGCTGCATTGAGTACTGCTACTGTTCCCTACAACGTGGAAGGTGGATAAGGCATGAATAAGCCTTGCACATTAAAACGGGATGGAGCGATTCCCCTATAAAGAAAGGTTTGGGGCATGGGGCTCCAAACTAAGGCCCGGGGGCCGGCTGTGGCCCAATCACCTTCTAAATCCGGCCCTCGGACAGTCTGGGAATCAGCATGTTTTTACATGAGTAGAATGTGTCCTTTTATTTAAAATGCATATCTGGGTTATTTGTGGGGCCTGCCTGATGTTTTTACATGAGTAGAATGTGTCCTTTTATTTAAAATGCATCTCTGGGTTATTTGTGGGGGATAGGAATTTGTTCTTTTTTTTTTTTACAAAATATAGTCCGGCCCCCCACAAGGTCTGAGGGACAGTGGACCGGCCCCCTGCTGAAAAAGTTTGCTGACCTCTGGTTTGGGTTTTTTTCTTTTAGAGAAAAGACACGTAAGATGTGGCATGATAGAAGTTTATTAAATGATGCTTGCCACAGAAAGAGTGGGTAGAGAAAAGGTTTTTTTTCTCCCTCTCTCATTACACTAGAATTTGTGGGCACCCCATGAAGCTGATTGTTCAGAGATTCAGGACAGAAGAAAGAAAATACTTCAGGCAGCTCATAGTTGAACTATGGAACTCTCTGCCACAGGAGGCAGTGATGGTCATCACCCTGTAGGTCTTAGAAAGAGGCTTAGACAAATCCACGGCTGATATACCTATCAGTGGTTCCTCGCTGTGCTGGCTCTGCCCTCTGTCTCCACGCTGGAGGCAGCAATGCTTCTGAACACCAGTTGCTGGAATGAAAAGGAAAGGAGCATGCTCTTGTGCTCAGGTTCTGCTTTTGGGCTTCCCCACACAGCCATCTGGTTGGCCACTGTGAAAACAGGGTGCTGGACTAGATGGGCCTGATTCAGCAGCCAGACCCTTCTCATAGACTGGAACAAATTACCCCAGAGGGCCAAGGAGGCCTAACCAGAAGCCAGAGCAAAGTGTAAAGAAGGGGAGGAGGCATCACAATTATTAATCCATGGCACATTGGGAGGAGGCATCTCAGACAGACGTCATCCTTGCAACCTGCTTTGAACACCAGGGTTCACAGCGTTCAGTTTCTTTTAAAAAGAGAGTTCAGTAAGTCTGTTTTCAAAGTTATGCTTGCAGGTTTTTACATTTACCCCTATTTTGTAATTTCTGGCATTTCTTTGATATGCATATTTAATCCTAGGTAATATGGGAAAGCAATGCTACTGAATGCCAGTTGCTGGAAACCAAAGGAGGCTTTTGTGCCCAGGCCCTGCTTGAGTTTCATGTTTGGGCATCTGATTGGCCACTCTGAGAACAGGATGCTGGACTAGCTGGGCCATTGGCCTGATCCAGCAGGCTCTTCGTATGTTCTTATGGGATGCACAGCCACATAAACATACTTAGAATCACAGCCTTCCTTTTATGTCTCAACATGTTTTATCTTTTTGGTTGTTGGTCTTTTATGATACGGATTTTAATCTGATGAGAGGTGGGTGGTTGTTGTTTTTTTATAGTGACTTTTGTTAACTGCCTTGGATCATTGTTTATGTTTTTGTTTTTTTTAAGAATGATGACATTTCTTAGAAATAAAAACCACATATTCCAAAGATTTCAGGGCGAACTGTGAGATTATTTGGCATCACTCAATCCACTTGAACCAACCTGAACCACTTGGGGGAGATGAAATAGGGTGGCACCCTTACCAATTTTAAGTCACCTCTAGGAAGAAGGGAAAAGCACTTTATACAAACAAAACTCTCGAGTCAATGGTTCGGATTATGCATGTGAGTCCAAAGTTTCCATGTTAATCATCAACAGGTTATTTGGTTCCCAAAACCTGCTGGCAGCCACAGAATGCTTCTACCCAATGTCCAGAATACTTTCTGTTGGCTGTGGGGCTAGCAGTCATTCTACATCGATCTAGAATTCAGGATTATGCAGGCTAGAGTCCAGATACCTCAATACCAGTTGCTGGGAATCACAAGCAGAGAAAGTCCTGGTGCACTCAGGTCCTGCTTGTGGGTTTCCCATTATGGCATCTGGTTCAACACTGTGAGACCAGGATACTGAACTAGATGGGCCATTGGCCTGAAAGGCTCTTTTGTACAAAATATGCTCAGCCCTGGCATGAGAACTTAAGAAGAGCCCGGCTGAATCAGGCCTATGACCCATCCAGCCCAGCATCATGTTCTCCGTGGGGCAAGTCAGGTGCCTCTTCTGGGAAGCACAACAGCACCCTCCTCGCTTGTGATTTCCAGCAACTGGCATTCAGAAGTATCATTGCCTCCAACCATGGAGGCAGAGAAAACCATCAGAGCTAGTAGCCATTGCACCATGTGAAGAAGTCCTTTTGTCTTTCCTGAATCTTCCAACATTCACTTTCATTGGAGACACCCCCCCCCCAAAAAAAAAGTCCTGTTATTACAGCAGAAGAAAAACTTCTCTGTCCACTTTCTCCATACCATGTATGTTTGGCACTGTTCTCGTATTTAAACTCTGCAGGTCTCCCCTCTTTTCCCCAACCTCTCTACCTTCCTAAACATCTGCTTTTTTTGCTGGGCATGAGGGAAGTTTAATAAAATGCATACAATACGTACATATGAGAACTCAACTGTGCAGCTGGATCTATCAGACCTTGGCTGACAGCTGAACCTGGGATGTGTCACAGCAGAGAGATGAGAGTCTGCTAATAAAAGCAAGTTAAACACGCCAAGCAGTACCTGGAGACAGCTCACGCAACGCTAGCCTCCAAATCTATATATCTGAACGGGGGTCAAAAGGCATGCATCAGCAACAGTGCAGAAATGGAACTGCCTGGATTTGGAAGGTTGGGGGGGGGATAATGAGCAGACAGGTTGAAATGGATTGCTCTCTGTTTGGACATGAAGCATTTGTGCATATATGTAATATTCTCTGTCATCCCAAATTAACCTCATAATTCTACATACATAATAAGTTTTTTGTGTATGTTTAATTTTGCATCTTCAAGAGCAGAATGACCTGAAATAATGTAGCAGGTGGAGAGTTTTCTGGCTGGAGTTTGTGGGGTGGGGAGGCGTTTTTCCTATTCAAACATAACACCAATTTTGATGCTGCTCATTCACTGATTTCTTGATAGGGGAACTTTTTTTATTTAAAAAAATGTCTGGGGCCTGTTAACATCTGGGAACGAAGTTCCAGACCCTTTGGAAGCCTACAGCTTTATTTCAGAAATTTATGCAGAGAGTCTTTGGGAGGTTGAATCGAACTGAATTGGACTTGGGAGACCAAGGTTCAAATCCCCACTCAACCACGAAGCTCACTGGGTGACCTTCAGCCAGTCACTACGTCTCAGCCTAACCTACGTCACAGGCTTGTTGTGGGGATTAAATGAGAGGTAAGCCTTTGCTATATTCAGTGTTCACACCAAGGTAAATAGATATAGAACTGCAGCCTTGGTCTCACTAATGATATAAGAGTGATATAAGAGAACCAAGGTGTAGATTTTTTTATTTTAAAAATGTTCTGCTATTAATTGCATGTAGCCTATAACTAGAATGCATCCATGAAACCCAGCCAGATGGGCGAGGTATAAATAATAAATTATTATTACAGTATTATGAATGATTTCTGCATGCCTGCACTTTGTGACTCATGCCTCCCTCCTACGTAGCATTCAATCTCTCCTATCTGACCCTGAAAGTGGCACAACTGGCAGGATGTGTTCCTATGTCTGCTGTGCGTTAGCATCCGCATCTCCTTGAGAAGTTCCAGGGACAGATACAGGAAAGGAACGTCAAGAGCCTGCACTGAAGGTCTGATTGTCTAGACAACTGCCTGATAAGTTTTAAGTTGAGACCACATGTTTTGGAACACCCCAAGGAAGTTGATCTCATTATGAAGCCGTGCGTATTTAACATCCCATGACCTCTAACCTTTCTTTATGTATGTATAAGGACGTTTAAAGATGTTTTGATGACTCTGTGTGCTGTGTGTTAGCAGCCTATGCTTTGTTCTGAAGTATCTCTGGGTCTCTGCCCCAAAGTGTTTCCAACCTATGGAAAACTAGAAATCATGTTTAGCAACTCTACAGTCATGATTCTCAGCAATCCCTACAATAGCCCTGTATGATAGGCTGCTTTTATTGTCGCCATGGTGCAGACTGGGGAGGGGTTGAGTCAAGAGAGAGTGACTCAATCACTAGGCTGGAGTCAGGAGGATCAAAGACCGTACCTGCTCATAGAACACTCCATGCCATAATTAGAAGGTAAAAACACAACTCCCTACTGCAACTCTTATTTTAAAAGTTAAGTATACCCAGGAAGGTTATCTCTGCTTCAGCAGTTAGGAAAACCAGAAATATCTTCTAATCCCAGCAGCTCCATTGACAGTGCCCAACACCACTAGCTAAATCCAGGCATCAAATGGAAAACCAAGAGCACATTTGTTTTTTCATCTTTTTCTTTTTTAAAAAAGCTAGTCATTTTTGAGGAACAGTCAAAGGCTTGAAAAGCAAAGCTTTGGAAAATCAACAGAAGCGTTATCTAGGAAAGCTACACATGGCTGTAGCATTATCATTAGCTGTCTCCCTGGCCTGGTCCTAAAAATGAAGGAGTGGGAAAACTTCAAGCTGGCAGCACAGACATTTCCTGCTGGCCTCTCCCCAAAGCCCACCCCATCTTAGGTCCCACTCCTCCATACACACTGCTGAACTGTTTCTCTCTCATCTGATGTCCTCTCTCTGAATTATTCCCCCCAGCTTATTTCAGTAGCAGGAAACGTGAGCATTCCCAAGTTCTGGTGCCAAACTACCCCACTCCCTAGTTTGATCTTTTTCCAAAGAGATCCAAAAGCTACCAAGTTTATTGTCTAGACTCTGTTACATTTTTTGATTCTCCTAGGCTTCTGCTGCTGGCTCCACTGCTTCTTAACAGTTGTTTTCAATTAAACTTTAATGTATTTGTGGCTTGCTGCTGTAATTGTTTTGATTGTTTGAGCTCAGCCTTTGACAACCTGGTGCCCTCTATTTTATTTTATTTGCCCACCCTCCACCCTTATGCCTTAGCGTGGTTACAATTTAAAATATAACATTAAAAATTACAAGAAAGTTACAACTGCAAAAAATTCAACCACAAAAAATAACATCTACTGTAATAAAAATACATCTAAAGGTAACAAAAGTTTATATAGTTGCTTATAGATTCCCTAGCTTTCTGCATTAGAAATCTTCAAGCAGTTTTCTAAAGAGAGACCACAATTCCCATCAGCGCCAGAGGTTGGTAAATGTGTTCTGGCTTGTTGAGATCTGCCTTGGAGGCCATGAAGGAGAAAGGCCCAAGTAGAAGAAGAAGAGTTTGGATTTGATATCCCGCTTTATCACTACCCTAAGGAGTCTCAAAGCAGCTAACTTCCTCACCCGCTGCCAGAGCAAATGTATTAGGCTGTGGTCCTCTATTTGACTTACTTGGGCATAAGTCTCAAGGAACTAAAATATTACTACTACTTGTTGGCATCTGTCTGTCTCGGGAGACAATGGATTGGACCTCGAGGTGAAGTTAAAATACTAAAGAATCACAGCACCTGCAGTGACCTCTCTGGGGTGCAAGCCTGGGCAGTGTATATGGAAGCACTGGGTTTACTTCTGAGTAAAAAGGCATAGGAGGTTGGAGTGTTCATTTCGCTATTCTCAAGCAAAAAGCTAAGTATTTTATTTACTCTGACAACTTCTATATACTGCTAAACTAGTTGCTTCTATGTGGCATATACAAGAACTCAATACAATAAAGTGGTTAAAATTATAACATCAGAATTCACTTAAAATGCCTGCTAGAATAAAGAACTATTCAGTGGGTGCTGGAGGTTCAAAAGAAAGGGGGCCTACCAGGAGGGAGTTCTACAAAATTGGGCCCACAATACTGAAAGCAGCATGTGAATCATGGGAGACTACTACCAGGGACTCCCAAAAAAAATCCTCAGTGACCAAACAGGAATAGAAAGAATCAGGTGGTCCCTAAGGTATCCTAGACCAAGGTTTTTATACCTAAAGAGGTATAACACAATATAATCATGATGTTTATTTGTGAACTACTTAACATTACTATGTGGCTTCTGTGATAGTAGCCTCTTTCCCAGATCTGGGATAGGTAGCTTTCAGCCCTCCAAATGTTGTTGGAACCCCAAACTATTGGCTGGGCCACCAAATGGTGCAAAAGCATTCCAGGTCTCCAAAACCTTTCAAGACACACCTCAGGCAGTTGCTTCGCACAGCAGGCTGGGGTTTATTCGAGCTAAGCTTACAAACCAAGACATCCGCAAACAGAAGAATGTGCTGGGAGGGAAGGGGAATGCATTCTTAGCTGCTGGGGAACATTTCTATTTGTTTTTGCTTTCAGGGATTGGCCCCTCACACACTAACAGGCCCTAATAATTAACTGTCAAGCTCTGATAAAGACTGTGCAAAAATATGTATCATTGCCTGGATAAACAGAGCACACACCCCAAATTTAAATCACATCTCTGCTTATCTTTTCATGCATTCATTCTTTTACACAGCTTCTACAAACACAAAATGCAAAGTTTCAGAAATGGGCCCCATGTTCCCATGAATGGGAGGGAGGTGGGTAGATGTTGACAGATGCCCAGAACTTCAAGGGCAGGGAAAGGCAGTCACCCTGTAGCAAAAGCCAGATGTCTCCAACCTTGGTGTTCTAAATACAGTGATGTAATGCAAGCCAGGTCCTTCATGTTTTATGCTTTCTAAGTCCAAACCAGTTCTAAGCAGGTGGAGTATGTGAGATCTAGAAATCTGAGAGAGAAAAGTGTCCAGGAGACTGAGGAACTAAGGAGATGAGGGCCCCCAGAGGCAACACGGCTGAAGAGAAAAGAACACAGATTGGGCTAAGGAGAAGGATGATGACTGGGGTCAGAGGGCCTAATAGAATGAGGTGTGGATAAAAAAGATAAGGGAAGGGAAGGGGAAGGGAAAATGGTATTCACAGGGCCTAAGGACAGAGGAGACTGTTTGCTGTTGGTTGAAAGGCATAAAGCAGGGAGTTTTGCCTTGTGAGATCAGAATGAGGTCCAGAATTCTATTTCCGCCAAAGGCTAGATGGATGCTTCCAAATGCTCATAAGCAGGGCACAAATCCAACACTCTCCACTCTTGTTTGTCCCTGGACTCTAGCATTCAGAATTACTAGTGCTTCTGTGCATGGAGGTTCCATTGAGTTATCGTGTCACCCCACTTACTCATACAAGTAACATCAGTGCTCCATCTACTTCAGGGTTGTCTACACTGACAGGCAGCTGCTCTCCAGGGTTTGAAGCAAGGAGTCCATCCCAACTCTGTCTGGAGATGCCATTGGGGATTGAACCTGGGACCTTCTGTATGCAAAGCAGATGCTTTGTCCCTGAGTTACAGCCCTTCTAATTCTTTTTACAGCCATCTGAGCTCATGTGGTGGCTATCAATTCTGTAAGGTCATGTGTTGCATCAAGAGCTGCTCCCTTTCGCCAGTCCTGAACCTACTGCTAGTTTACTTTGTTGGGTGATCCTGCACTCTGGTAATGCAAGAGAAGAAAAAGTGGATACACCTCTCTAGTAAATAAAGCAGAACAAGATTTTGCAGTCAATTGTGAGATGTATTTGCAAAACAGGTCGGGTCATTCAGAAGCACTAGAAACCAACTGGTAATCAGAAGGCCAGTTGCATGTAAATCTTACTCAAAGGAGTATACCCATAAAAGGCACATGGAACCAACCACAGCATCTGCTTCTCAGACAAATCCAGTTTTCTTATCCCACAAATATAACATTTGTTAAGAATTCTGTTGTCAGTAATTGTTGCTCTTGTGGAGGATAAACAAACATGAAACACACTGCAGGGTGATATCACTGTGTTTGTGTCAGGAAATGAGGGGGAAGTTTTCATCCTTCCTGGAACCTCTTTGCAACTGGAATGTTTGGCTGACTCTCCCCAGTGATAAAATTTTGGCAAGGCTGCCTACATGGTCCAAGTCTTCCTATACCCTATCTCCTTCCTCCTCCACAGCCATGGTTGACTCCTGCTGCTCTTCTTGCTCTGGGTCTCCAGGAAGATTTCTAGTGACCGTCTGGAGCAGGGATTCAATTTGCTCTTCAGTGAGCCTCTCCTCACTTTCTTCCACGATCTGCAGAGGAAAAAGCAGTGAGCCACCTCTGGTCTCTTGCCACCATCACATGCTAAGAACAAACTGTTCCTTAGGGCAGAGCAAAGACAAACTTTGCCAACCTGGTACCTTCCAGATGTTTCAGACCACTACTCCCATCAGCCCCAGCCTGTTGGCTAATACTGTAAAAGCAGAAATAGCCAAAATGGGTGTGGTGCAAGGCTAAGTTAGGGATGCTTAGGCCCCAATGAAATCAATGTGAATAGATAGCTGTGACGAACTCAAGTTCCATTGATTTCAATGGAAACCAACAGCTGCAATCCTAGAAGAAGTTACTGGGGAACTCATTGGGACTTTTCTGAATAACCATTCATAGGACCATGCTGTCACTCTAACTTGGTCTAGATCCAATCCTTCATTTCTACCCAATGATTTCAATCCAAGACTCCTTGTGTCTTCTGAGACTGCTCCTTATGTTCTAGAATGTTTGTCAAACCTAACTGTTCATATATTTAGGACATTTCTCTTACGCTTGAAACACACTTGTTTTGGAGCAAGAGACACAGCAGTTCATAAAAAGCACAAAAACAACAGGATAAAACCTGCAGCAGATTAAAACACAAAAAATAAGATCTTCTTTAAAAAGTTTTTTAAAAAGAGGATCAATGAAACAGACATAAAATCAAATAGAGAAGCAAGTGACAGAGTCACCAAATCAGGGAGGTTTTCCTTCTATATGACAGACTAGCATTGCTGAATCTCTAACCTGTGGGCCTCATTAGGCCTGCCAGACCTCTGAATTTAGCTCACAGGGCCCTTTTGGACAAAACATGCCAGGATGTCAAGCACTTCACAGATCTGCTGCATCTTTGCTAAGCTGAGAGATAAGTTCAGGAAGCTGCTGCCCTCCTGTTGTGGTCGTTCAAGCAGCAAACTGGGCAGTGTAAAAATGTACAGTGATTGTACTGAATAAAGGAATTCAATGAACTATTACTGTAACCAATACCAAATTTTCACAAGATGCAAAGAGATTATTGGAAATAAAACACACACACACACACACACACACACAATGAATCTCCTTCATGTTCAAACATTAACACATCATGTTTTCAGAAATGTCTTGTTCTGGGACACACCCACACCCAGATAGTCCCTTCTTTTTCTATGGCAACTGCCAACCCACACCTTTAAATTGGCACTTGTTCTCTGGAACTTCAGGGAATTTGCCCCAATGGAATAAAGAAAGAAAGACTCTCTGAAAGGACTGTTGCATTTTCATATCATGATGATCATGACAAGAGCAAACAGAAAATTATTCCTCGTGCCAAGTAAAATCAGATATAAGTCTCCATCTCTGACCTGTAAGCCTCTACCCGTAAACTCTTATCTCAATGAGAAAAAGAACATCTCTTAACCATTTGCTGACATAGGACTCCCACTCTTTAACTTCTTTATACTCAGTCTCAAATTAATTTCTCCTTGTGATACCTTGCCTGCCACATATGTGTACTTTTCAAGCTGGGTGAATTATTTCATTTCCCCCCTCCCCACTCCTGCTTGCTGTACATTGCTTTGAAAAAGAGACAGCACAGACACTCAAATAAATAAAGAAGGGGAAATCTACTGCTAAGTCAATTCTGCAACATGGAATGATATCCACATGCTTCAGCTTCCAAATCCATTTCCTAGGCTTTGCATTCAGGAAGAGGTTTAGAAACAAGTGCTTTTATTGGGGGGGATTAACCTGGCAGTCACCTTTTGTCTTCAATCTGCTGTAACCTAATGGACTTCCTTTGGGGGGGGGGGGGAGCAGAGAAATCACATTCTTGCCATTTCATTGACTCAACAACTCCCACAGCTTCAGCGGGTGCAGAGGCCATCTCAGAGTGTTTACTTCGGCTATTCATCTCCTTCTAAAACAGCAGACATTTTATGTGCTCAAGGGTATATTGGCTCTCAATGACGCATCAGTCAATATCTGTTTATTACACAGTTCTTTAAGGTCTGTTAGCTTCGGTTGCTAGGCTTTAGGGGACCTGGAGAGGCAAGCAGAGTGGAAATTGGGACTTACCAAGTCCCTGAATGGTGGCTGAGGGAGAAAATCCACATATAGCAGGCAGGCAGGCAGGCAGGCAGGCAAGCAGACCCAATAGGGCTCACCTTCTAGCCTTTCCCCTCCTGCATCCTCACCCTTCACTGTTCACCACCTCTCATGTGGCCCACTATGTTATGCAACACACTTTGGCACGAGATTGGTGCCCACCCTTGCCAATAGGGTTGCCAGACTCAATAGTGGACAGGACTTCTGTGCCTTTAATTGCACTGCTCTCTTTTGAGTCTGGAAACCTTAAAGAGAAACCAGCAGACCCTTTATTTAATTTCCAAGCAAAGGGTCTGCTGGTTTCTCTTTAAGGTTTCCAGACTCAAAAGAGAGCAGGGCAATTAAAGGCACAGAAGTCCTGTCCACTATTGAGTCTGGCAACCCTACTTGCCAATCATCCTCTTGGCCATAAAAAGGTCTGAGCCAAAACCACTAAATTTGAGAACCAGAGTGTCAGACTAGGACCAAGGAGACCAAGGTTTGAATCCCCACTGGGCTATGAAGCTCACTGGGTGACCTTGGGCCAGTCACTCTCTTTCAGCCTATCCCACCTTACAGGGTTGTTGTGGCGATCAAATGGCAGAGAGAATCTTGTAAGCCTTGAGCCCCATAGAGTAAAAGGTGGGCTTTAAACGCAATAATCATGTTCATTCTTATGACTGACAAAAACACAAATGATATCTGATTAAGAATGTCTTTGTGCTGTTCCAATGCTACTTTTTGAGCATCTAGTTATTAATTATACTTATTCCTGAAATGTGTATCCCAGCCCTCAAATAAATTGTTAAAGAAGGCTTACAACACAAAAGCAAAGATACAATAAAGAACATTTTAAAAGAAAATAAGAAAAACAGACTACAGACTAAAAAGCAGGGCACAAAAATTTTAAACAGCTGCCTGAAGTTTATCTGTCTTCTGCTGGCTTCCATCCCATTTCTCCCTCAATGCCATTTAAGCAGCACAGGTGTGCCCAACTACGTGGCTCATGTAATGTTGTCCATGATGTCATCACATCAGATGTCACAACGCTGGCAAAATCATCGGGGTTGTTAGGGCCCGATTAAACAGCAAGATAAGTGGAGAGCAGTCAGGGAAACAACAAAGAAGGAGCAGGAAATATAAAAAGGTCAATGAGCAGCATCAAAAGACTCTGAACCTTCCAGAACACAAAAGGAAAAGGGTTATTGCTCTTCAAGGGCTTGGGATACCTGGAAGCTTCACAACTTACCAACTGGATCTCAACGGCAGTAACAGGCCTGAGGTTTAGAAGCTGCAGTTTTTCTGCCCTGTGCAAAAGCAAAGAAGACAAAACCATATAATTTAGGGATTCTGGTTACAGGAGCCATCCACATGCTAACACTTCTTGGCCACAAAACAATGGCTGGAGAGCCAAAGTTGCAGCTTGATCTCAGATGAGATGCACAACAGGCAAAAATGAAACCATTTGGGAGCCTGGAAACAGGCTCATGGCCATATCCATAACCCAAACCCAAAGTGGCATTTAGTGGCCCGAAAGTTTTAAAACTATCCACTTTCCATTGCAGCTCGTTGCTCAGACACACTCACAAACCACTACTCTTTCTGAACCCAGGATTCTTTGGATGCCAACTACAACCCACAGCACGCTTTTCCATAGAGCTGTCCCAGAGACAGTTGGAAAAGAAAATATTTCTCAGAGGCGCCAGAAAAAACCCTTTAGGAATCTCATATTCTAGGGTGCACAAATGCTCCAGAAAGACAAAAAGTGGAGTAGGGAAGAATCATCAGCAAGGTGCATAAAAATATTTTTTTTAAAAAAACATGGATTTTTAAACATGTAAATCAGTTTTAATTTCTTAACAATGTTAAGATATAAGTTTTTTTTTTAAATAACCTCATGGAAAATCTGAACTCAATTAAAACATCTCCCAGAGCTGAATGTATGATCCTCTTATGAGCAGCAACTGTGAAAAAAGCAAGTTCCATGCTAGGGATGATTAGGCACAGAACTGAAAATAAAAGTGCTAATATAATAATGTAGTTACACAAATCCATGGTGCAGCCGCATTTGGAATACATTAGGCCCTCCATTTACATGGGAGTTATGTTCCAGAGATTGTGCCTAAATGTTCAATGACAGGTGAAATTGCCAGAGCCATTTTTCCCAGAACCCCGCCCCCTTAATTTTTTTAAAAATTTATCATTCACTTAAAGCTGAATGCACACAAGTTATATGTGTGCAAGTTGCAGACTTACTGTACTGTGTACAGTTATGGCTGCTTCACCTAAAAAAAGATATAGTGGAGTTGGAAGGCAATGGTGGCCACCAATTTAGATGGTTTTAAAAAAACAACTGGACAAATTCATGGAGGAAAACGCTATAAATGGTTACTTGCCATGATGACTGTGCTCTGTCTAAAATGCTTGGAGGTAGCAATGCTTCTGAATACCAGTTGCAGGAAAACACAGGAAAAGTGCACTTGTGCTTAAATCCTACTTGTGGGTTTACCACAGCCATCTGGTTGACCATGGTGAGAACAGGATGCTGGACTAGATTGGCCATGGGCCTGATTCAACAGGCTCTTCTTATGTTCTTGAAAATATTATTAATAATAGAAAAACAATTTCTCTTAACATTTCTGTTTAGGTCCAGACAAACAAAACTAAACCAAATAGATTATTCTGAAGTGGTAATGCAAGAACAGAAGCAAGTAACAATGGTCATTAAAGGGCACTGGGAACTTCTCCTGCCTTAGACTCCCTGGAAAATTCCGCTTCCATTCAATCCAGCAAGGTTTGCTCAGGAGAACTCCCTGGCAAATTGCACATCAATATTTACTTACGTACTTCTCTTGCCTTATCTTTCCACTCAAGAAGCAACAACGTACTGGAAAGCAACAGGTCTTTTCAAATCCCGCACACAAAAACTCTGAACTAGTCGCTCCCTCTGCTGTCAGCATAGTATCATTGCATGTAATCTGGTGAGGTTTCATTTTGGTTTACCGTAATCAAAATTGTAAAAATACTGATCTTTCAAATCTGACTACCTACAGGGAAGCACCAAAATCTTGATGCAAACTTCAAAACAGACTGGGAGCCGTTTATTTTTCAAACTGTTCTTTGGCATCTATTTGTATCATGCATTCCTAGTTCCGTGTATAATTATAGCAGGGTGGTTATACTCAGAGAAAGGAAAGCAGGTGGTGCTGTGGTCTAAACCACTGAGCATAGGGCTTGCCGATCGGGAGGTTGGTGGTTCAAATCCCTGTGATGGGGTGAGCTCCCGTTGCTTGGTCCCAGCTCCTGCCAACCTAGCAGTTCGAAAGCACGTCAAAGTGCAAGTAGATAAAAAGGTACCGCTCCAGCGGGAAGGTAAACGACATTTCCGTGTGCTGCTCTGGTTTCGCCAAAAGCGGCTTAGTCATGCTGGCCACATGTCGCGGAAATACTGTCTGTGGACAAACGTCGGCTCCCTCGGGCCAGTAAAGCGAGATGAGCGCTGCAACCCCAGAGTCGTTTGCGACTGGACTTAACTGTCAGAGGTCCTTTACCTTTTTATGCTCAGAGAGTATCTACCTACAGGTAGGTAGTCATGTTGGTCTGCCGTAGTCGAAACAAAATAAAAAAATTCCTTCCAGTAGTACCTTAGACCAACTAAGTTTGTCATTGGTATGAGCTTTTGTGTGCATACACGAAAGGTATCTGAAGAAGTGTGCATGCACACGAAAGCTCATACCAATGACAAACTTAGTTGGTCTCTAAGGTACTACTAGAAGGATTTTTTTTATTTTCTTTAGAGTATCTACCATTCTCAATGAGTCTACTCTGAGTATGACATGTTGCATATCACTAATACATTTTTAAAAGGCTTATGGAAGGAATATCAGTGGTAATTCCACCAGAATTAATACCCACTTTACATTCTGCAGTTCCATGCTTTCTCATAAATTGCATGCTTATGGTTTAGGAAAAGTAATGCCCTCTCTCCCCGTCAACCCATTATTACCTATAACAACATCTCAAACTGACTATAACTAGCCTGTATGAAGGACTCTACCATTTGAAAACAGAGATGCTGTATGTATTTATTTTACTTAAGGGAAATATATTAATGAAAACTTTTTTTTTAAGTGAATGCCTGGACTTTCCGTTTAAAACACTGGTACCCTGAATGTTATTAAAGATATTTTCACATTTATAACCGCTATATGCTTGTATGTACTGGTCTTTGACACCCAAGGTATATCATTTGTTTTATTTTTATATCCTATGCCTATCAGCAATGTTCCTCTTGGATTATTTTTTTCCTGCTGTAAAAAGGACCTGCCCAGTGGAAATAAAATGCATTTAAGATCTACAAAGCCACTGAAAAAAAGTAATGCTTCAAACCGGAAAATCCGGTAAAAGATAACAGATTGAAAAGTGATTGAAAAGCAGATTCACTCATCCATCTCTTGGGACTGATTGCTTTTGACAGGTTTCACCGCTACTTTGAAAACATGGAGCCCACCGGATTGCAAAGGCACAAACATCTGCTAAGTAGCACTAAAGGACAAAGATTTAGCACTGGCGCCTCACAGAAGAATGAGAACAGAGCCAGTCCAATCTGCTTGAAAACAGAACACACAGTTTGGTCAGCTTTGAAGGGGAGTGGTCTAAGCACCCTCCCATTCATTTCATCATGGCACTGTCAGAAAAGCTTGAGAAATTTCTTCTTTGCTAATTCTGATACAAATGGATCTAATCCACACATCCCATGAATGCAGTTACCTTTCAGATTTTGCACTTCTTTGAATTCTATATTGCAGCTCTCAGCTCAAAGAGCATACCAGTATGTATATAAAATTATTATTTTAGTATAAAATACATTTAGACATACATACTTTGGGATAAAAATATATAGCAAAGTCCCTCTGGAGCACAGAAAGAGACTTGAGATGCAGTCGTCACACACACCCTGGAGGGACTGTGAAGAGGGTGGCTGCCTGTATATACAACCACTAAGGTTACAAGCACTCTTTCAGTGGTTCATTGGAAGAAAAATAAGACCCTGAATGTGCCCAGACCAAATAAGTAAGTCCTAGCCAATGACTGCCTGCAGCGGCAAGCTCTTTCATCACTTGACACCTTCCTGTGCTTCAGAAACTCATACTTTTCTATGGGTTAGCATATACTGAAACCAGAAATTCAAAGGCACATACATCAAGGGCCAAGCTCAGCATTCAGTAACAAACACAGTGCTGGGTTGCTGCCTCACTCCTGCAAAGCTTGGGGTGGAGGGGGTTGCATGGGAGAAGCAGCAGGGGGAAGGAATTTCATCTTCTTGTCAACTGTTGGAATAACTGAACCTCTCACCTGACAGCTACAATCCATCAGCCCACATGACAATATTAATGACTTACTTCGTTAACTTGTGGCTTTTCAGTGCCAAGAGGAAGTCTCTTACAACCTCAGGATTCTGGAATTTGCATGGTGTCTTAGATATGTATTTCAGTGTCTAGAAGGGCAGAAAAAGATAATTGTGCAGATTCAGTCAACCTTCATGCCTCCTTTTCAAGTCTAATTTAAAAGCAGGTCCCTCCAAACAAGGAACAATGTTCTCTGAAAGCAACACTGCTCTTCAGATTAGCAAATGTATCACAGGCGTGTTGTAACCAAATAGTGAAATGATAATCAAATTGTTGGGAACTATAAAATATTCACTGAGCAGGAAATCCAGAGGTCAAATGTTTAATGATGACATAACACATTTTCTTATTTCACACCTGTTAATGTTCATAATTATAGAGAGTACAGAAAAATAAAATAAAAATGATTAGGGTATATGTGGGAAAAGAACACAGCTCACTGATAAAGCATGCAGAAGGTTGCAGGTAACAATAAGCAATAGCACCTCCAGGTAGGGCTAGGAAAAGACTCCTGCCTCAAGCTCCAGAGAGCCACTGGCTACCTGTGTACACAATACTGAGCTAGATGGACCAATACTATGATTCACTCTGAGGCAGCTTCCTATGTTCCTAGTTAAAATCAGATCTTTTTTCAGAACCATGAGGACTGAAATCTTCAAAAGGAACATAGCTCAATGGAATAAATAACACATGCATTACATGCAGGAGGCCCCAGATTCAATTTCCACCATCTCCAGGTAAGGCTGGGGAAAGACCCCGCCTGAAATCCTGGAGAGTCGCTGCCAGTCAGTGTTCACAGTACTGAACTAGATAGACAGATTGGTCTGGCTCAGTCAAAGGCTCTATGTTCCCTTTAAAAAGAGAGAGCTTAAATGGGTTAGTCTTTCTGGCTTAGAAAACTGCATGTGGATATAACTGAGCTACCTAAAATTATGAATGGTATCAAGACAGCAGAAGACAACATTTTCCCCCACCCTTCTCTCTCTCTCTCTCTCTCTCTCTCTCTCTCTCTCTCTCTCTCTCAAATGCTCGTGTATGTGAGGAGGGCTGGGAGAGGTGAGGGAGAGGGAGCTGGCAAAAAAGGGGATCCTGTGCATAGAAGTATGGCTAGTGGGATGCGGAGAGAAGGTTGCAGCTTGGGACAGGATCATTTCCGTTGTTGGTTTTACTCACTTCATACATGATAGTATTCAAATTCTGCTGCCCAGCACTCTGCTTGCTTCTCCCGGTCTCTCGGCGCTGCTGCTTAAGATCAGTCAGCAACTTATACACCTGAAAGAAAGAACTTTGCTATGAGGTGGCCTCAAATGCCATGGGAGCTTTGATAATGCTAGCAGCTCATCATATGAGCTGAACCGTTTAATTCCTGTTCTTTCTGCTAATTTTGGTATGTGGCTCTCTTACGTTTTTGAAAGAGGTCCCGAGCTTCAAAATGAGCTCATAACAACTATTGTAGGTCGAGTATATATCATTCTATTGCAATTAGAGAGAGCAAGCACACATTTTTATGGAAAATAGGACCTTAAAAACAAACTTTCAGAGGGGTGCAGCTTTCACCCCAGTGAGAGGAACTTTTTAAAATTTTGGCTATAGGCACATTTCAACATGTATATTCCCCACTTCTCCAAGAAATGCATGACTGCAATGCAAGCTTTGTTTGTTGATCTGGCATGGAACAAAGGTTAGAACTAGCATTCTGAATAGGCCATAGGAACAAATTTACATAAATTATAATTGCAGTAAAATGATTTTACCTCATAATTGCTCAGAAGAGCTGAATTTCCATCTTTCCTAGAAAAACAACAAGAAATAAAATATGTTAAGGTGCTTTAGATGTGTTGGTGTGTGTGTGGAAAATCCACCTTGGAAACCCCTGCCTCCTGTTACAAAGCTCCCAAAGAACTATTTTTTAAAAAGTATATTTCCTTAGTTCAGTTTTTCCCAGTGTGTTGTGCCAGGCTTGGGTGAGGCTACACATGTGTGAGTGGACACATCTCATCAAAGCCAACCATTACAATTAAGCTTACATACAAGCTTTACTTGAAAGAGAACTCAACTGGCAAACTCAGAGACTCCCTGCCCACATAAACAGACATAGAAAAGGATACACTTAATTCTCACAGCACATATTCATTGCCACAAGATGGCTTTAGACAGGGAACAGACTTCACTATGAATTTGTCTATCAATGTCTGTTAACCATGGCTGTGTGCACACCATACATCTGAGACAGATTTTTTATCCCAAGAATCCTGGGAACTGTAGTTTGTTAAGGGTACTGGGAATTATAGCTTTGTGAGGGGTAAATAAAATATTGGTTTTTGGAGGGGGCAGGGGTGTGCTTTAAAGTTATGGAGTGTACACAGTCCATGTACCTCCATGTCCAGAGGCAGAGTACCTGTAAATATGAGTTGCTGGGAAATACCAGTAGGATAGTGCTGTTGCCTTTATGCCTCTTTCTTGGCCGATTACAGACATCTGATTGACCATGGTGGTAAATGGGATGCTAGACTAAGGCCTGATCCAGCAGGACTCTTCTTCTTAAGTCCTTGTTTAAAAACATGAGTTGGTCCTAGAAATGCATAGTCTAACTTTGCTATAAACTACCTCTATGGAGTCAAAATATCTGCTAAGGAAAGAGCTTTCCTGCATGTTTAAGGCTGCAGTTCTATAAACACTTATCTGGAAGCAAGTCCTACTGAAACCAATGGGTCTTGCTTCTAAATAGACACATAGGTACAGTATATAGGATTTCACTGTAAATCAGTTTCAAACCACTGGTTGTGTGTAGCGGCTGTTGCTGCTTATTATTATTTTTCCAGCAAAAGGCTTATAGCAGCAAGAGGGGTAAATGCAAAGTGGGGGGTGTTGCGCCCCCTGTAAGAGCCACTAACTGTCAGATATGAAGGGGGCAGATTCCTGCACCACAACACTGTTTCTGAGCGGGACTTTAATTTTTTCCCCCTTAGCCATGACCAGTGACCATCCATCTATGCTCCTGGTGACCCAATCTATAAACATTCCCACGAGTTTAGGTCTGTTGGAGAAGTTTCCTTCTGTGCCTCAACATCAGAAATGTTGGCTGGGTCACAGCAGTTCTTTGGGAAGAGGCCCTTGTTGGCAGTCTCAGAAGGCTGCAAAATTCCCTGCCTAAGGAGGCTGAGCTTGCCTTGAAACCTTGACAGAGTTGCTGGTGTCCCTTTCTATGCTGCCTGAACTTGCCATGAAACTTTTGCTGACTGTCTCAGTACCTTCTGAATTGCTTTACTTGTTATTTGTAAATTTCACATTGCCTTGTTTCTTTAGAAATGGAGAAGTGGGATAGAGATTATCTTAACAAACATCCTATCATCTGCTGAATCAGGGAACAAATGTACATCCAATTGTGGATGCTATCTAGTTATTCCATAGGGTAGATAGGCAGCTTCCAAGTTTCCTGCATTACTATCAACATCATTCACAAATGTGGACCCTCATACTTTAAGCAACCAGCCACATGTAAATACCTTTTTAAAGCACAACTAAAGATGGAGCAGACTGGCATGTTCCACAGCCAGCAAGCACTATTGCAACCCACACTTATTTACAAGTGCTTAGATTCAATTCCATTGGGACTTGCTAGCTATTGTTTACTATTTAAGTACAATCCTAATTAAGCTACAGACAAAATTATTTAATTTCTTTCCATTATAAATAAATAGGTTAGTTTTTAAAACAAAACAAAAACACCACAAAGCCGCAACCGCTATACATCCTCAGGACAATGGGTTCTGCTGAACAGACAGACAGCACTAACAACAGAAAGTTGCCACAGCTATATAAAAGGAGGAGGGTAAGGCTATTCTCGGGTTCCCCTATTGCAACATATTTAAAAGTACAATGCATTATGTCAAGCACAGCCAACTGTTTGAATAGAACTGTCATACTCATCACTTTCAAACAAGTTCAACGCCTCTTCCACAAACTTCCACAGTTTCTAGCATTGTTTTTGAAATTGCATTGGGATAGGGCGAGGGGGGAAAGAGGGGACCCCCTTCTGAAAATGCGCTGAGGTGCAGTTCTCATCACACATTTTGCTGATCCAGCAGAAACTTCAGCAAGCAAGCAAGATCACAAACACACACATTCATGCATTGCAAAAACGGTTACTGCTTTTTGTTGATAGGTATATTTAATTCTTTGGAAGAGGGCTATCTTTGCATTCCATCTACATCTAGAGAAATCCCTGCAGATTCTCTGTGACCAAAGCCCATTTTTTTTAATGCTCCACATAAAATAAAATAAAGAACACAGTACAGGAAGCAACTGAATATACTAATGGGTCTAGGAAGAATCATTCTTGATGAAATGCATTTAAAACAAAGGGTGGTCCCATTTGGAGCAAAAAGAGAAAAAGTTTACATCGTTTCATAATAAATCCAAAGGTTCAGGGAGGTCAAGGCTCTTTTCAGTGTGTTAAGTCTTGTTGGAAAATATGGAATTACTATCACACAATTTAATCTATTTTTGTATTTGAATGCAACTACATCAATATGCTAAGAATGATACCAGTTGACATTGCCACACACAAACAGTTTGGTTGCAATCTGTGTACTTGGTACTGTGTACAGTACTAGTAAAGTCAGTGGGACTTCTGAGTAAAAGTGCATAGGGTCAGATTGTACCAAATATAATCCCGATCCATTTCTACTTCAGGACACCACAGGGGGAGGAGGGAGGAACCTTTTTCCATTCTGGGGAAAACACAGTAATAAACGGAGAAAATGTGCATCTTTAAGATGGTTTCCATTTAAATAAAGTCAATCATGTCCAGTACAACTTTCAAATTAAACAAATACATTTCTATGAACAGAAACTCAAAATGAACTTCTCAAAACCCCTTTTTGTCAAGACCCTTGCTATCACCCATAAGTTTTCATTTGCAACAAAAACTGCTTACAATTTACTTTTCTTACATTTATGTCCTGTCTTTCTTTCATCATGGAACCCACATGTGGTTCCCAGCCGGCCTCCCATCCAGACACTGACCAGACTCAGACCTATTTAGCTTCAGCATGATGGTGGCCTTCATCCCACACAATCTGCTCTGTGATAACACGTGTAAAGCATTTAAAAAGTACCCTCCATCTGTCATTCAACAGTAACCATATTACTGTATTTTTTAAAGTTGTCCTTAACGGCTTCATAAAAAAAATAGTAAAGATGAATGATGCATATCATATGGGAAGATGGAGTAAGTCCAATTTCTATAGCGCAGGAATGGGGAACCTGGGGCCCTCCAGAGGTAAAGAGTTCATATTAAATAATCTGAATATAAACATGTCAGCCCTGCAGTTAATCATTTCTTGTAGAGCAGGGGTGTCAAACTCAAATTCATCGGGGGCCGCATCAGCAGTTTGGTCACCCTCAAAGGGCCGGTTGTATCTGTAGGACTATGTGTCCACGCTTTATTATCATAAATTATTGTCACTGCATTCAATTATTACTGTTTTTTGTAATAATGTAAGTAATAACTAGCTCTGAAAGCAGAAACATAGTCAGAATAATGGCAAGTAGATATTCAAATGTACAATTATTGTACAATTTATTGAAAAATGATTTTTGGTAACTGCACTGGGTGGTGGAGGCTCGCTAGGGTTTCATGCAGGACCTTTGCAGAGCTACTAGTACCTGGAGATGCTGGGGTCCTTCTGCATGGAGGACAGATGTTCTGCCAGTGAGCCACCACCCTTCACCAAAGGGACTGGCTGAGGTTGACTCACTGGAGCTGCTTTCCTGGTTCCAGGGTTTAAGGGCCAGAAGTATAAAGCAGCATCCTATGTTTCTGAGGAGAGGGAGGGGGAGGGGAGGGGAGGAAGGAAGGAAGGAAGAAAAGAGGGAGTGGAAGGGAGAGAGGAAGGAAGGAAAGAGGGGAGAGAAAGTAGAGTAGGAAATAAGGAAGGAAATAAAGAAGGAAAGAAAAAGAAAGAGGGAGAGAAGACGGAAAGGGAGAAAGAAGGAAGGAAGTAGAGGGAAAGAAAGAATAAGAATGAGGGAGAGGAAGAAAGATGGGAAGGACAGAAGGAAGAAAGGAAGGAAGGAAGGAAGGAAGGAAGGAAGGAAGGAAGGAAGGAAGGAAGGAAGAAAGAAAGAAAAGAGGGAGCAGGAGGGAGAGAGGAAGGAAAGAGGTGAGAGAAAGAAGAGTAGGAAAGAAGGAATAAAGAAGGAAAGAAAAAGAAAGAGGGAGAGAAGACAGAGATAAAGAAGGAAGGAAGGAGAGGGAAAGAAAGAATAAGAACGAGAGAGAGGAAGAAAGAAAGGGAAGGGGGGGTCGCCGCCTTGATTCAGCGCCAGAAAAGAGCACGAAGGGACCCAGGGGCAAAAAGCATTTCCTGTGCAGCGTGAGGCAGCGGGTGTCCATTTTAGGAGAAGTGCGTAAAGCCTCAGAGTTGCACGTTCGTGAGGCTGAGCTGCTGCTGAGCTCACGTTCATGAGGTTGAGCCGCGGCAGGAGGAGGAGGAGGAGGTGAGGCAAGAGGAGGCGGCGGCTTGCCGGGTTGGTGCCCGGCAGCGCCGTGCGGAGAGTCCCAAGCCTCTGGGACGCAGCAGTGCTCTGTAGCACTTTGAATCCTCCTCCTCCTCCACGGGGCGCTGCTGGGTGCTTTGTCTGTGCTTCAGGAGCCGCAGCAGCCGTTTCCAGGCGCCGAGCCGTGGCAGGAGGAGAAGGATTCAAAGTGCTACAGAGCACTGCTGCGTCGCAGAGGCTCGGGACTCTCTGTGTGGTGCTGCTCCGGCCGCCTTTCTACCCCCCCCCGGCCCCAGCTGTTTGTCGGCACTTTGTCGGCGCGGTGCTTCAGCAGAAAGGTCCCGCTGCTGGGTCCCACTGGCTGGGGCGCTCGGCGGGCCACATGACGAGGTCTGGCGGGCCGGATTTGGCCCCCGGGCCTTGTGTTTGACACCCGTGTTGTAGAGGCACTGATTAAAGCTTAGTGTTTCTATGTAAATGAAGAATCAATCTGATCATTTCTCAAGTATGAAAAGGCTTTGCACAGGGATTTGATTTTCACTTCATGAAAATGAAGCTGCTCTAGTCTTCCTAGCAACTACTAATGGACCTTGCTTTTGACTTATCCAGTCCCAGGCATTTATTTTTGTTTGTTACTTTTATTTTTGCAAGGGTGGGACTGGGCCAAGACATAGTGAAGCAGAAAACGAGCGATGATGGGGGTATGGAAAAAAGAAAAGCAGACAATATTGTCCAGTGTGCAGGATCTTTTCTATTTTCACAAACTGTTATGTGTGCTGGTTGTAAGAAAAGCCCTGTGAAACAGCCACTGCTGAACTGGTGCCCTCTAGATCAGGGGTAGGCAACTTAAGGCCCATGGGCCAGAAGTGGCACACAGGAGCTGTTTAACCAGCCCACGAGCCGCCCCCGAACCAAGCCGCCTGCTCGGCAATTCCCCACACATTGCACTAAAATGGCGCAGCACAGCGCAGGGACACTTCCACGGCACCGGAAATCATGTCTGGACAGACGCAGATGCCGGAAATCGTGGAGCACGTGCACAATCCGGCCCACGGACGGATCTCCGCTGGAGTGAACCGGCCCAGGTGAGGTAAACCCTGCCAACCCCTGCTCTAGATGGAGTACACCAGGTTGGTGGTGAAGGGTGCTATATGGAAATATTTTAAAGACATTCATGCCAAGGATGTGACACGAAAATGTGCTCCCCCCCCCTTGTAGATTAATCATTCTGAATTAGAAAAAGATGATCATGCATAAAAAATCTCCACGGATCTGGTAACCTGTAGGTGACACAAACAGGTGACCGTCAGCTAGGGAAATCTGAAGAAAATCTGCAGTGCAACCCTATGCATTTTTACTCTCAGTGGAAGTACCCACGCTCTGGCCCCATCCATTAGCCAGAAGACTGAGAGCTGCTGGATACTGTGTGTCGTGTACTTAAAAAGCAGGCAACGGTGAGGGCAGGATTTTGGTGCAGAAGCCCAGAACTCCCCTCAGCAGAATGGAGGGGGACGAAAGTGGAATAAATACATATTACCACCCAACAGAATATTAAGCCTAGAGTATAAAATTAATGTTAACAGCGCCACTGAAAGCAGGGAGCCAGATGATGTCACTGAGATTATATAACTTCCAAGAACTGGGTCCTGGGTTCATCTGCTTTCCTCTGCCCTCCTCACTCCCTTTTCATTTTGTACTGTGCGCATTAGATTGTGGGCCTGCAAGAAAGGACCGTCATCTCCTTTTATCTCTGCAAGTTTATCAGGCAGCCCCTTCTCTGTCTTCTCAGTACCTCCTAAAAATATTATCATTTATAGACAAGCCTACCCAGATACTTAGAATGCTGGTCCCTGTTTTAGACCTTTTTTAGCTTACTGATTTTAATTTTTTGAATGTTTTAAATTGTTTCTAGTGATAATTTTATTGTTTTATCTTTTTTGTATTGTATGTCACTTTGAGGGGTTTTTTTTTTACATATCTAGTGTATAAATTTCATGAAATGAAAAAATAAAAATAATGTATGCCCAAGGAGAAGGTCTGCACCCATCCGATTGTTCATTCACCCCTTCAGAACTTTTATGAGGAGAGGAATTTCTATAGACATCCCTCCAGCGCCCTCAACCATCCTTTCAAATATATTGGTGTTCTTTTACTTTAGGAAATTTCATCAACATTGCCAATTCCAGGACCCCCACCTCACCTCTCCCTCTTAGGAACGATTTCATTTTCTACCCCCCCCCCGTTCCCCCCCTCAACCATCCCTCCAATTTTATTTTTGGGGGTGGGGAAGGGTAGGAAATTACCTCAGGCATTGCCAATTCCTGGAAATCTACCCCTCCATTTGCTCCCCCCACATCACAGGATTTACCCCTGGAAGGGGCAGCTGCAGGTCACCTCTTCCCCCCACCTAAAAAAAACCCCTTAGCCATCTAAATGTGAGGAAGTTTGCCTCGGGAAAGGTCAATTCCAAGAATCCTCCCAAGTAGGAAATATCTCCCCCCCCCCAAAAAAAATATTTTTTAAAAAAATTCCTCAGCCACTTAAATGTGAGGAAATTCACCTCAGGAAAAAGGGCCATTCCAGGAATCTCCCTCTGCCTCCCACCCGAGTTTGAACGGCCTCACCCACTCCCCTGAATTTACACGCACCCCCCCTCTAATAGGCAGGGACTCGTCCCCCCCCCTTTATCCTACGGCGGGGAGGGGAGGAGAAACGGTGTGACTTCGGAGCAAGCGGGGCTTGCGCGCTCGCTCCGCCATCTTACACTTCCATCTTGCCCACGCCGCGGCCTCTTCCTCCCTCTCGCGCCGCCTTTGCTCGCTCCTCCCTTCGGCCCTCCGCTGCCTTTCCCGGCTGCGTCGTCTCAGGCAGCAGCCGCTTCGCCTCTTTCCCCTCCGGGCGACGCTTCCGAGACGGGAGGGCGGCCCTGTCGGAGCGGGGAGGGCGGCGTCCTCCTCCCGCCTTCCTCGAGGGAGTTCAGGGCAGACGCCTCTTTCCGTAGGAAAGGAAGGAAGTAGTATATGAAGGTGTCAATAATATCTTTCACGCGGCTGGAGAATGACTTCTTCTGCCCCGGGAAGGAATCGATCCCGCGTCTGTCTCGCAGCACCACCCTCATTTATTATTATTAGGTCGCATTAAGAATACTTTTTGCAGTGTAGATTAAAATAACCTCTAGCATAGAAAGGAATTGAACCCACGTCCCTCTGGTAGCACCATTCTTATTCTTATTATGTCACTTTAAGAGTACTTTTTTACAGTGTAAAATAACCTCTACCGTAGAAAGGAATCAAACCTGCAGCCACCTCATAGCAGGTACACATCGTATTCCCACCACTACTACTATCCCCATTTTATTATTATTATTATTATCATTATCATTATCATCAACATCACTTCTCAGCTAAGATCAAGTGTGTTGTTGTTGTTGTTGTTGATGTTGATGTTGTTGATGTTGTTGAAATAAAAAACTGTCCAGTAGCACCTTATAGACCAACTATGTTTATACCAGAACAAACTTAGTTGGTCTATAAGGTGCTACTGGACATTTTTTTAATTTTTATTTTGACTGCATCAGGCCAACACGGCTACCTACCTGAATCATCATCATCATTATTAATTTAGTGGTTGTCACTTTATCCATTGAAAATGACTCAAAGCAACTTGCAGATACTAAAACTTTATAGGTCACAACCAGCACCTTGAATTGTGCCTGGAAACAGTGGAGCTGTTGTAGCAAAGGAGTCATCTCAGGTCCCTATAACCAGCCCCTGTCAACAGTTTGGCTGCAGCTCTTTGGGCCAGTCAAAGTTTCTGATCCCATTTCAAAGGCAGCCCTTTGGGAGAGCCCTGTACGCCACCTTGAGCTCCTTGGAAGAAAGGTGGGATATTAAATAACCAAATACCTATGAAGAAGCTCGAAGGGAGTTCCTGTATCCCATACTGGTGAGGTTAGTAAGCCTCCCGGAAAAGCAATTATACAACTTGCTCCTGCAAGGCAAAGACCAGAAGATAACTAGGGCGGTCGCCAGATTCTGTGCCCAAATATGCAGACACAGACTTTCTCCCGAGTCCGTCTGAATTTCCCAAAATATGGTACCCCGAGCGAGCTAGGCTCAGTTTTCTGCAGCTTCTATTTTAAGTGTTAATGTTTTTTTTAGCATTGTACATATAATTAACAATTTATTTTAAATGTTGTTCAAGGCATCATATATACGTTATGCTCCCTGAAATTGTTCTTTCAAAGGGATTCATTTTATCTTCTTTTCTTTTTTTCTTTTTATATGTTATTTTTAAGAGCTGGTCCTTGACCGTAAATAAAATCATATCAATAACCAAATACTGTAAAATGTGCATTTGGTGTGGGACCACGGCCCTAATCCTGCAAGTGCAGCTTCTTACGGTCTTATGCAGTGCAGCTACAGAAATTGTTCTCCCTTTTTTTTTACTTGGGTGTGGGGAAACTTTCGCCCACCAGATAATGCAGATCTACAACTCCTACCATCCCTGGCTGTTGGCTTCATGCTCTGGCACCGGGGGGGGGGGGGCAGGGCTGGCGCCTGTTCTGGGGGCGGGGCACGCCTCCTGGAGGGGAGGGGTGTGCGTTCCAGGGCCGTGGCGCGCGTTCCGGGGGCAGCGCGGATGTCCGCGATGGCGCCCCCTTGGAGCCCGTCGCTCGGGGCGGCCCGCCCCCACCGCCCCTATCTTCCCACGTCCCTGCTGTTGGCCATGCTTGTTTTTACTGATAATTTTTATTCTCTTTGTAAACCACTTCGAGGTTTTTCTGCTACAATTGAGCAATGTGTAAATTTTTGGCAACAGCTAAGTCCGTATGGTATAGTATAGCTCAACCAGTAGAGCATGAGAGCCTTAATCTTCGAAATCTATAGCTTTGGACTCTATTGTATCTGTCACCTGGGGATAGCTCAGTCAGTAGATGGTGAGATACTCTTGACCTCAGGGTCATGGGCTCGAGCCCCACATTGAGAAAAAGATTCCTGTTTTGCAGGGGTTGGACTAGATGACCCTGGTGGTCCCATCCAACTCTACAGTTCTATGATTCTATGAAATAAAAACAGCAGCTATGATAAGTGGCTGCATGAAAGCACCCTCTGGTTAGAAAAAGAGAAACATATGCACACACACACACACACACAGAGAGAGAGAGAGAGAGAGAGAGCTTTCTTGCTGGTCCCTGGCCCAGCCATGTTGCTAGACGACACAGAGAGAACAAAGGCACTTTGTCCCCTTTTTCCTCCCCAAAAAAGTGTGCTCAGCATAGCAACGTTTCGGTGCAGCGTTCTGAGTGAGATGACAGGGGGGCCCAGGGTCACTTGTGTGCATGTCGGTATTAACTATTGAAAGCAGAGAGGCCCAGCGCCAGCTATTGTGAGTATTTGTATTCTTTGTCATGAAAGATGTTTACTACGCTCAGCATTTTGCTGATGACACCAAAGTGTCTTTTTTTTCCTCCCCTTTCCTTTCCTTTTCTTTCTTTTCCTTTTTTAAAAAAAGGAAACACGCACAAACATTCCCTATTCATTAAAACAACTGGTTTAAAAAAACAAAAATGTCAACACCTCTACATACAAGTTCAGCTGATCAAGCATTTCACCAGCAGTTTCAGGACCTATACAGAATCTTTCTTGCAATGCTGAACATACTTTTTTTTTAATAAAAAAAAAACAAAACTCATTTTAGCACCCCACATTCATTAAACATAATCACTTCTTAAAGAATCATTGCTATTCAGTTTTAAAGTAGTTTAAAAGGAACTTTTATTTTATTTGTACAGTACACATAAATCTAAGAATAATGAAATAAAAGAGTTTTATATTATGATGACCCAGATGCTTATTATTTATTTGTTGTTTTATTGCATTTATAGCCTACCTTTTTCACCAAGGAGCTCAAGTTGACTTACAACCCCCCCCCCTTTCCCTTCAATTTCAACCTTGCAAGGTAGGTTAGGCTGAAAGTCAGTGACTGGCCTCCAAGGTCACACGCAGCAAATTTCATTTGGACTCTTGTCTCTCCCAGGTCCCAGTTCGACACTCTATCCACTACAGCAGGGGTGGCAAACTCCCAAGAGACTGCGATCTACTCACAGAGTTAAAAACTGGCAGTGATCTACCCCCTTTTTGGGTTCAGGTCAAAGTTACTGAGCTTTTTCAGAAAGGAGGAAGGCCCATTTGGGGGGGGGGGATTGGGTCAAAGTTATTGAGTTTTTTTCAGGGAGGAGGTAAGATGTTGAGCTTCTTTTAGGGGAGCCACAGTTGTTCAGCCTCTTTGGAGGGAGCCAATGGTCTATCAGTGATCTACCCCAAACGTCCAGTGATCTACCGGTAGATCACGATCTACCCGTTGGGCATGCCTGCACTACAGTATGCCACACACAAATCTAGGAATAATAATAAAATGACAATTATTATATATTTCTTACCTGTCCATCACCAGAAAGTCCCAGAGCGGGTGACAGCAATGCAAAATACAACATTAAAAACCACTTTAAAACAATTGTGCTTACTCTTAAAGACACAGGCGTTGCCCCAACCATTTGTAGATTCAGTTACACTGAATTTTTTCCCAATATAATTGCTTGTGGTCCATCTGTCAATGTGCCTGGCACTTTGCAAGGGACAAGAAGGCAGGTCCTTGCCCCAAGGAGGTTACAGTTATCAAAATGACATAGGGGAAAGCACAACGGGAAAGGAAGGCAGAAATCATAGCATATTCAGTACCTTAAGAGAAATCAGGATCTGTGCATATCAAAGAAAAATGTTTCATATGAATTTAGGTTTTTTGCAATCAGCTAATAGGATACACAGCTTCAGTTGTTCCTTTAGGTAAGCCTTTACCATCCTGCTGCCCTCCAGAAATTTTGGACTGCAACTCCCATCAGCCCCAGCCATCAGCTCAAGGTGGAATACACAGTTCTTGCCCTCTTACTCTCCATTTTATCCTCACAATAACCCTGTGAAGCAGGTTAGACTGAGAGAAGGTGACTGTCCCAAAGACACCCAGTTAGCTTCATGGTGGAGTGGAGATTTGAACTCATCTCCTGGGCCCTAGTCCAACATTCTAACCACTACACCCATGCTGGTTTGGATTGTGTTGTGGGTAGTGGTTTCTGAACATCACCCATTTTTCCTTCTGTGAAATGGATATTTTGTGGTGCCTTAGCTGCTCAGATTTCCAAATGGGCCCAAGAGGGTTGGGGGACCCCCCCCCTGCTTTTAGCATAAGGAGGCTTATGGGAGGAGAGTTATTGGTTTGTGGGGGTTTTGGGGTCTTGTTTTTATTTTTTATTTTGCATTCTCGTTTTGTATTTTTATGTTGTGAACATAAAACATTTTTATGTTGTGAACACGTGTTATGTCTGTATACAAATTTAATAAATAACCAACAAATAAATATTAAGCTTCCTTTGTTACTTTGCTTCCCTGAGCCAGTGCAGACTGCATTTCTCATCACAACAGAAACCCAAAAGTGAGATTTCCAGACAGACTTTTTATAGAAATTAAGCAATCCAGATAAAGCTGGCGGGCGCAGGGGTGGATATAACATCTCCTACTTAGATAAGTAAGCTAAAGTGTTTAACCTTATCTGATCTGTGTCGTTAATAAAGGGGGGAAACCCATTAAACAACATAGGTTATTACATGGTGCGAGGAAGGAGAGATTGATACATATGAAATAAATTTGGACATGATGGAAGGGGTTGCTTTTGAAACCATTTTCTTGATCTGATTTGTCAAGCGCTGTAGGAATGCAGGAGTAGCAACTTAAATCACCAAAGCAAAACAAAATAAGAAATGATAAAAGCAGGAATGTGACATTATTTGATGCACTTCATTCTTTGCCTCTTGGGCCTTGGATGGCAAAAGCCTTGCACGAACACAACGCCTCTAATTTTGGAGTATTTGATGCAAAAGGGGAAGGGTGACAAAAAGAACAAAACCAGAACATGATCAGTCAAAGGCAGCTAATATTAAAAAATCTGAATACTGTAATAATTTTTTTAAAAGAACCAGCAATAAGCCAAAAACAGATCAAAACACGTGTCAGCATCCTACAACCAACATGCTGTGTGCTGACTTTTCTAAGCCCTCCTGGGCTTCTTGGAGAAGGTGGGAGATAAATGCAATAGGTAGGTAGATAGATAGATTAGATAGATTAGATAGATAGATAGATGATAGATATAGATAGATGATAGATAGATAGATAGATAGATAGATAGATAGATAGAGATGATAGATAGATGATAGATAGATAGATAGATAGATAGATAGATAGATAGATAGATAGATAGATAGATAGATGATAGATAGATAGATAGATGATAGAGAGGGATCATCATAATCTAGCTATAATAATACTTCCCTCTCCCCGTCACACACATAACTTGCTAAATTATTTCCTAAGGTTTGGAGACAGAGTCTGTAAAAAACAAAACTCTGCAACAACAGCGAGTTTGATATCTCTTGATGAGTTTAATCACTTCGAGCTACAGGAATACAGATTTGAGAGCAGCCCTTCCAGAAGCGTTGGGGTAAAGCCAGAGGGTCGGTGGGTGGGGCCAGCTATCCGATCTGACAGTAAGCCCTGCCCAGGGGGCGTGGCTTGCTGGAGGCTGCCGCTTCAAAAGGGGAGCCCTGGGTGGCTTGGAACAGCACAGATCGGCTGGCTGGTGCTTCAGAGGCGCAGCAGGTGAGCCCATCGTGGGAAGCAGCTGCGGGGCGCTCCCTGGCGTCTGTCCGGTAGCTTTGCAGAGAGGGGAAAGGATGCACCCGTCTCTCCGTCTCGCTGTGTCTGTGTCTGTCTCTCTGTCTGTCTGTCTGTCTGTCTGTCTGTCTGTCTGGGGTGATAGAGGGGCAGGCTTCTTTTGCAAGTGTCAAACCACCCCCAATCTCTGGCTCTCTTCCAGATTTTGCAAAGCTTTCTTTCTTTGTAAACCAGATTGGAGAAGAAGAAAACATCGCCAGACATGGCATCTGAGGTGAGCTGGGAGTTTTTGGAAGTTCACCTCCCCACCCCACCCTGCACCCCCCCCCAAAAAAAATCCACCTTCCATCCCCGTCCTTTTTCACAATAAGAGTTGTCTTTGTGGAGGCTTCACATCAAAAATCAGTTTGAGCAGAATTAGGGTTTGTAGTTATTTCTGTGATTCATTTTCCGTTTTGATGCCACTGACAGTAGCTTGCATGCTGGAGAGGGCAAGGTTGCAGTATGGGATAAGGATTTTTGGGACAGTGAAATTCACTGCACTGTCACATGCTAAGAACCAGTTTCTGGGTTTGCTTTTTTCCCCCTTCCTCCAAATCCCTTTTCCTTTTGTGTCATGTGCGTTACAATTTAAGCCTGAGAGGAGGAACTGTTTTATTACTGAGATTTGTAAGCTGCTCGATGAGCATTTTTTTTCCAGGGCTGGAGAGTAGAATGTGAATGAATAAAATACATGGCCTATTCCACTGCTGCCGAGCTGATATCTGGGTGCCCCTTTATTGGGGTTGTTGGCAAGGTTAGATGAGATTCATATACTGTACCCTCCATGGTTAGAGGCAATGTACCTCTCACTGCTGTTAGTGAACAAGGGCCTGGCTGTTAAACCATGCATATATGTGAGTTCATTGAACTACCCTGTGTTGGAGGCAGAGTACTGAGTTAAACAGCCCCAAGAGGGCTATTCTTATGGTTTCATTTATAGCACTTAGATTCTAGACATCTGGTGCCCGAGATTTCAGACAACAGCTATTGCTGGGTTTCCAAGTTTCTTTTTTTTTTTGACCCGTTGTAGGATTGAATCATAGAACCTTCTTATTTATAGTGTGCCATAAGCTAAATGTTGGCAGATTTCAGGACACATAGAAGGAAGTTCTTCTTCACAAGGCATATAGCTAAACTTTGGCACTCCCTCCCACAGGAGGCAGGGATGGCCACAAACCTAGATGGCTTTGAAAGAGGATAGGACAAATTCACAGAGGGGAAGGTCATCAGTGGCTAGGAACCATCATGGATGTGCTCTGCCTTCAAAGCTGGAGACAGCGATGCTTCTGAAAACCAGTTGCTGGGAACCACAGGAGGGAAGAGATGCTCTTCTGCTCAGATCCCTGCTTAGGTGTTTCCCACAGGCATCACTGTCAGAACTGGATGCTGGCCTAGATGGGCCATTGGCCTGATCCAGCAGGTTCTTCTTATGTTCGAGAGGCCAATGAATCTGGGGCGGGAATGTGAGGAGTTTGCAATGCTGGAAGGCCAGGGGTTGGGGGGAGCTTGGAAGGGGCCAGGCTTTGTGGTGGTACACCTGCATTGCATACAGAAGGCTCCTGTGGAGTCTGACACCCTCCCTGGCACATCCGTTTCAAAGGACCTCACATGGCTGAGGGACGTTTTCTGGTCAAGTCAGACACTCTTGGGCAAGGTGGGCCCACAGTCTGACTTGCACATGCTGTATTGGAAAGATCTGGGTTCCTAGAATTGTAGAGTTGGAAGGAACCCCAAGGGTCATCTAGTCCAACCCCCTGCAACACAGGAACCACAACTAGATAATCCCTGACAGATGGCAGCCCATCCTCTGTTTGAAAACCTCCATAGGGCAGAGGGCAAGTAGCTCAGTGGCAGAGCATCAGCTCGGTGTGCAGAACCTCCTAGGTTCACTCCCAGATAACACCTCTAGGTAGGGCTGGGAGAGACTCCCTGCCAAAAACTCTGGAGTGCCTCTGCCAGTCAGTGCACACAATTCTGAGTTAAATGGACCTGCAGGGCATCTTAGCACCCTGAGTTGTTTGATTCAAAACCATGAGGACTAGAATCTTACTTTATTTTCAGGGCAAAGCTGTGGCTCTGTGGCAGAGCATCTTCTTTGCATGCAGTAGGGCTGGGATGGACCTGCAGGTCTGACTCAGTCCTGCATTCAGAGACCCTTCCTTTTGAAAGCAAATCCTTCCCTAACAAGACTCACTGTCTCTTGCAAAAAAAAAGAGTATTTGCAAGTGATATTCTCAATGCTAACCTCCATTACTGGCATTGCCTGGGGAAAAGAAGCATTTTTATTTTTTTAAGTGCTGAATGCAGGCTTCAATGTGGCTTGGCCCTGAAATGATATTTCCTGGCCGGCTGACCTTTGGCTCCTGAAGAGGCAAAGCAGTCACATGTTGTCCTCCTATTTGTTTTGAGGCAACGGGAGCAGTTGCAGCAATGGAATCCTGTGCTGACTGAAGCGGATTGTGATCCATTGAGTGTTCCCCTGAAGATCAATAATAAGCTATATGTTATGTGCTGGATTCATCTATAAAAGAAAAGAGTGGGCTGGGGGTGGGAGGGAGAGGCAGTGAGCTGTGGGCCATATGATTTCAGAATCAGACTTCAACATTTGAGGAGAACTCTGCTGCTTGGGGGGGGGGGTCTCAGGTTCAACCCTGGTGGGGCTGGGAACGTGCCCTGCCTGAAACCCCAGAGAGCCACTGCCAGTGAGCGCTAGATGGACCAACAGTGCAAAGAAGTACAAGGCAGCTTAGAATAATTGACCTATAGAGTTGGAAGGGACCCCGAGGGTCATCTAGTCCAACCCCCTGCAATCCAGGAATCTCGACTGAATCATACATCCCTCCAAGGAAGGCTCAGTCCCCAGTTGCATTTCCAGATAGGGCTGGGAGATGCTCCCTGACTGAAACCCTGCAGAGCCCAGTCCATGTAAACAGTACTGAGCTAGATAAAGCCAGGGTCTTCTTTCCTACATTCCTTCTTAATTTCTCATTCTTGCTAACCTGCGCAAGGCATCTTCCTTCTCTCCCCAGGGTGATAAACTTTACGGAGGAAGGCTGACGGGGAGTCTTGATCCCATCATGGAGAAGCTCAACTCTTCGATAGAGGTAGACCACCGCTTGGCGGAAGTTGACGTCCGCTCAAGTATAGCTTATGCCAAGGCTCTGGAGAAGGCTGGGATCTTATCCAAAGCCGAAGTGGAGAAGATCATCAGTGGGCTCGAGAAGGTATTGATCCAGGAACTTCAAAGCAAGCTTGCAAGGTTCAGAAAGGGTGCTTTGGGAGACGGGGACTGTTTCGTCCTCAGTAGGGAACATTAGAATTTAAGAATTGGGGCCTGGGTTTGTTTGTTTGTTTCCCCTCTTCCCTTGCCAAGAACAGGTTGGGAAATCTCTACTTCAAGACCATGCAATTTGTGTCCTTCCATCACATCAGTCTGGGATTCCTTGTTAGAAGGAAGAACCAACTTCTCCTTATCCAATGTAGACATATGGAACAGTTCCTTTTATAAGAGCACACCAGAACCAAAAATATTTCTGTGGTGGGTGATGTGTCATCCATTTCCCAGTACTGTACGCTGACACCCATAAGTGCACGCTGGCTCTTTTTGACTTTCCCCTGGAAAGAAGCGGGGCTCCTAAACACAGCTTCTTGGACTCAGTTGTTAAATGCATGAATGGCTCCCTAACTCATCCCGCCACAAACACAAGCAGCAAAGACCACCTTGTTAATTACTAACCAGCCCTTTTTTCTGCTGTATTTGTAGATTTCTGAGGAGATTTCCAAGGGCACTTTGGTGATCACCAAAACCGATGAGGACATCCACACTACCATTGAACGCAGGCTCAAGGTTTGGTGCACCTGTTCAATCTATGTTCTGTGGCTTCTTTCTTCTGGGGACTGTAGACTCTAAGGGATTTTTTGCTTGGTCCATTTCAGGAAAAAGCAAGCTTCCCCTTACCTCCTGTTTGTCCACCAAAAGAGATCCATACCCTAATTTTCAGTGTCCTAATGGCCCTTTTGGGCTACGAACACGGTTGGGTAACTATAGGACAGCAGGATCATAGAGGCTGAAAGCACAAGCAGGTCAAAAACAAATGAAGCTTTAGATCCCCAGAGCCCTACCTCCCCAAACAGGCAAGCCTCTCAGAACCACCAAAAGCAAAAAAACAAAACAAAACAAAAAAACACCTCAAATTCTGAAAATAAAGGGATGGACATGGGACCTAAGTGGGTGCCAAGGGGGCTGTCTGAGGAGACCACGGTGCCTGCAAGCACCACATCAAGGACCCCAGCTTTAAAGTAAGAAGCCATGGTTTGTTTACTTGTTGGGGAGACAACCATGGTTCATTCGGCAAACCATTGGTTCAGACAAACCATGGCTTTTAGCATTACATGCAAACTTAGCCAATGAATAACTGTTTTCAAGATCTACTTCCCCCAAAGCATTGGACTGACAATGACGATGACTCCTTTTTCCCAGGAGCTGATTGGTGATGTGGCTGGGAAGCTTCACACCGGAAGAAGCAGAAACGATCAAGTAGGAAAACATGAGTGGATGGCTATCTCTCTCTGTTTCTCTCTCTGTCCTGTTTCCTATGTAAATGTATTAGCAGATGGTATTGCGGGAGGGAGCGTTCTGAAAAAGCTATTCTGTTTTAAAATATAGTGTCAAGTTTCTAGTCCTTAAATCTTTCCAAATAAGTCACATTACCCCAAAACATCACAAGATGGTGGGGAAATGAGGAGGGATTCTTGCAGACACCCTGATTTAAGCCATTGCCCTTTGCCCCTTCCTGTGTCCAGCAGAAGTCAGATTGTGCAAAGTTTAGGGATTTTCTGATACAGAAGATAAACATCCAGTAATCCCACATTTCTGAGCTCAGGAGTTGCACCATCGTGCTCTGAATCTATTTGGATGAGATCAGCTTTCCAGCTCCTCTTCTGCAAACTCCACTGGGGTGGGGATGGTGTTTTGGGGGAAGGGCCCTTCCTCCTTGCTGAGGTCGTAACAACATAAATAAGAGAATCGGGTCAATGGCCCATTTAATCGAGCATCAGAGGGAGCGGGTGGCGCTGTGGAGTCACTGCATCCCCTTGATCATTAGGGTTGCCCTTTTCTGAACCTTTTCCAGTATCCTTTTTGAGATGAGGCGGCCAGAACAGCACACAGTATAACTCAAATGTGCTTTGAGTTACCAGCGTATCTCCATCTTGGCTGCCTTTGTTTTTCTCCCTAGCCCAACAGCTCTGGTACCCAACACTCTGAACTGAGTAAAATGAGCTATTCATTCATAGCTACTGAGCTTTCTGTCTCTCTATTATTATTATTATTATTATTATTATTATTATTATTATTAAAAATATGTTCTTGGTCTTGGGGACCAGTTGCTTGTGTAAAATTCGGAGTCTGTTTCCTCTTTCAAGGTGGCCCCCTTCCATAGCTGATTCCTCCAAAGCCCTCTTTTCCTCCTCTAGCCCAGAGCTGCTGCAGTTGAGAGGCAAAGTGGCCTGGTGGTTAAGGAGCTTGTCAGCATCTCTGAAGGCCATGGGTTCAAGTCCTGCTTATTCTCACACTGGATGGCCGCCTCCAGTTCACTCAGCAATGAAGCGGTACCTGAACTGTGCCAAATATATATTGTATCTTGATTCCTGCATTCCCCACATCCAGATACTGGCCCTTCAGGCCTTGTAGGGAGCTAACTGGCCTCCAGCTGAGCACACACACCCCCAATACAATTCCATACATGGTTACTTGGAAGTAATTCCCACTGAGTTTAATAGGGCTTACTCCTAGGTAAGTGTGTATAGGACCAAGGCATCCAGATTCTTATCAGGAGACCCTCAGCGGATCCATGACTCACTACCTGCATTTTAAAAATTAGTACAGTAATAGCAATACATTATTAAATGAGCAATTTTTAACCCACAGCAGAGGCAAAGGAGTTGGGGGATAGAAGCAGAGGCAGACCAGGGATGCGGTCTTACCCAATTGGCCACCGAGGTGCAGGAAGATGTTTGCCCAGAATGTCACTGAACGGGGGAAGAAATGTTTCCAAGCTGTAGGAAATAGAAATGCGTTTTATTGAATTCATCATTGCATTACTGTACAGTATTATTTTTAAAGCATGTGAACATGTGTGTGCATTTTGCTCCCAGATTGTTAGTTTGCAAACTGGAGAGCTGCTGCAAGTGAGTGGAGCCGGCATTGAGCTAGATGGACTAATGGGTTCCTATGGAACCAAATTCTACTTTCCTCTAAGTCAAGCCCATGAGATCCATAGCTCGGTGGCAGAGCACCTGCTTTGCACACAAAAGGTCCTGGGTTCGATCCCCAGTGGTGTGTCTGGGTAGGGCTGAGAACGCCTCCCCCATCTGAAAATAAGAGACCTTCACTCCCATCCTCCCCACCCTCCAACCCAGGAGGAGAGAATGACGTGTTTATCAGAAGTAACGGCTGTGCTCCAATAATGCACCTCTTTGAGGCCAGGGTAAAGGAATTCCACTCCAAGCAATTGAATTCTATATGGATTCCGAAACGGTTGCCTTGGATGCCGTCAGGACCTTCTGCAGGTTTCTTGGGCAGAAGGGCTTGGACAAAACCCTCCATTGCTCTTCTTCCTTGCCACTGTTGTGGTTGGCATGCCCACCAGGAAAAGAGGCAAGTGAGCAAGCCAGAGGCCACAGGGCAGAGCTCTTTTTCCCAGTGTGAACCCCCCAACTTTAGCAACTGCCCGGCCACTATGACATGTAGCGCGTGCCTTTGGAGTGGCATCCTTGACTGGCTAAACTGATCCCAAATGACCTCCTTTAGCATCCTCTGTGAAAGGGGCCGGATCAGCGTCTCCAGGTGGAATTGTTGGTCTTTCTTTCATGAGGCCTGAGCCAATGAGATACTTTGCGGTTTTTCTTCCAGGTGGTGACTGACCTGAGGTTGATGATGAAGAGCTCTATCACGATGCTTTCCAGCCACCTGCAGCAGCTCATCCGCACCCTGGTGGAGCGTGCTTCTGCGTAAGCTTCTCTTTATTTTCTCCCAGCCACATTTTACTTATATATATATATTTTATTGCATTTATATCCCATCCTTTTCCTCCAAGGAGCTCAAGGTGGTGTGCATGGTGCGTCCCCATTTAATTCCCGATAACAGCCCTGCAAGGTAGGCTAGGCTGAGAGAGGCAGTGCCTGACCTAAGGTTGCCCAGTCAGTTTCATGGCCGAGTGGTGGATTTGAACCCTGGTCTGCCCTTGTCCAACACTCTAACCACTAAACCACACTGTCCCCTCTTCTTGGACTAGTCACTCTGGCTGACAGTTCATTTCTGGGGACAACTGTAATGGCTGGTATTGGCTTTTTGAAGCCCTAAGCTGGAGGAGGGAATCTTTTCCTTTCCCCCAGTCTGAGGACCACATTCCCTGTTGGGCAACCATCTGTGAGCCACGTGTCAGAAAGGGGCAAGGCCAGAGGCCAAGAGTGGATGGAGACAACACTGCGACTCTTTGTGGAGTAGGCAACAAACTCGGTCCAAAGTCAGTGAAATGTGATTTTTGTAACTTGGTCTCCTGTGTGTTTCATTGCAGTGAAATCGACGTGATCCTTCCTGGTTACACCCACCTGCAGAGGGCTCAGCCAATCAGATGGAGCCATCTCTTATTAAGGTAATGGATGCCTTCCTCACCTTCCGGAGTTCCTTCTAGTAAGTTGCCCCAATCCATCCTGCAGCAGCTTTCAACCTGGGAGGGAGAGGTAGTCTCTGAGCATGTGCAGAGTGCCAGGTCACCAAAATCTGCTTTCTATGATCCAGGAGGCTCCAGATCCAAGAAGTAAAATGCCTTGGCCCTGGTGGGGGGTGGTGTGTGTGTGTGCCTCTTTTTAGAGATGTGGGTTGGCTTCCTCCTCTTCAAGTCTCTTCCTCTTGACTTCCAACAGCCACGCCGTGGCTTTGACCAGGGATTCCGAGCGTCTCTCGGAGGTGAAGAAGAGGATCGACGTCCTGCCTTTGGGAAGGTAAAAACTGAATCTCCTTCTGGTGTTAGTTACACCTGCGCCAGCTAAGACCAAACCAGTAGCTCATCATCACCTGTGAATCTTGAGGATGCCGTGTGTACACCTGTCTCCTTCGGATTTTAGTAATAATTGTAATGTAATGGACCAATATATACTGTAACTACTGAAGGCAAATTGTTAGTATGTATAGGGAAAGGAGGGAAGTGTTTTCTCATTTCCATGGCCCCCACCCCTTATACAACCTCCCTGCAGTGTTGCAAAGGATCTTGGCTGGGCAATGAGGGCATGCCCTGCTAGTCGGCTTCAGCCCCTTCTGCCCTTCCTCTGAACGGGAGATTAGAAGAGGTTCCTGTTTGGGGAGGAGCAATTCTTTCTACCTCTTCTCTCAATTTACTTTACTTTATTTTATTATTCTTTTGCAGTGGTGCTCTCGCTGGCAACCCCCTTGGCCTGGACCGTGAACTTATCCGTAAAGGTGAGTGGTGCATTTTTCCTTCCGAAATGAAACCGAGCAAAACCATTCTTCCAGAAGGTGAGGGAGTTCATTTACAGACTGCCAAAAATAAAGGAACCTAGATTTTAGGCTGAATCGGTCTGAGGTGTTTTCTCTTTCCCCCTCTCATGCAACAATGCATTCTCTCTCTCTCTCTCTTCCTCTCTCTTACCCCGTTAATCTACTCTTCGCTTGTGGCAACACCTGCGTACAAAGTGAATCAATCTGACTTTGATACTCTTTTGCTCAGATTTCCTTGACATGTCTCTTTTTGTCTGTCTTTTTTCGTTCTAGAACTCGAGTTTGCATCCATCAGCATCAACAGCATTGATGCAGTGAGCGACCGTGACTTTGCAGGTGAGCGTGCTGCTTTTGTGTCAGGGCAGAGTTCTAAATATTTGGAATCGGTTGCAGGGGGTAGGTTTGCAGAGGACTAGAACCTTGAAGGCTTTGCAATAAGAGTGAGCTAGTTAAAACAGGGCAGCCTTATCTTGTTCCCTGTTTGAGGGCAACCAATGAGATTTCTTTCCCCCTCCTCTTTCCTCCAGTGGAGTTCCTTTCCACTTCTTCTCTGCTCATGATCCACCTGAGCAAATTAGCTGAAGACCTGATTCTCTTTGCCACAAAGGAGTTCGGATTCATCACTCTATCCGATGCATTCTGGTAACACTTCGGAATTTCTTAACCCTGTTCCGGGGATTCCTCCGGCGGTCTTGCCCAAACAGAGGTGGAAGGGCCACCTTTTCAGAGAATATTTAGCGTTGCAGGGGTCCCTTGCAAATCTATGATTCAATGTCCAATGCTTTTAAGCTAGGCATTTGGGGGTCTCTGGTTTCCTTGGTCACTTATCAGGAGTTTCTGAATGAGATGGCTGATAGGGGATTAAAAGACACCCCCTCGCAAAGATGACAGATTCCCCCTCCACTACACAGCTACAAGGACACACTGGATATTCCTGGGGTCATGCTTCTAGTCCACATGGCACAATTAATGACTGTACACTGTAAGGTACAGAGGTGTTGACATACTTAAAAGATTTGGGACTAAGGCACAAATTTGCACATGCTAATATAAGCAAACATAGAACTTAAAGTCACAGGAGGGAAAAGAAAATTTAATTCCCCTCTCTAAATCGTCTCAGATAAATTCTTCCATTAATTTGCACTCCGCAGCAGTTCCACTTCCATTCAATTCGATTTCCACACAGATCTTGCTCCAAATAATTTCAGTTCCCCTTATATTATCACCTATCACCTCAAGGTAATGCAAACTTTTGACTTGTTCCTTCCCAAAAGAATACGCCAGACAGTAACTCAGCTCAACCCAGCTCTAGTTCAATTTCCCCCCAAATTCATTTTTATTTTACTCAGAAACACTTTGAGATCTGTGCCCCATAGCCCTGTGCTAATGGGGCCTGTTCCAGAATCCTCTGCAATTTCAAGCAGAGCAATATAGAGGTTGCTTTTCTCCCTCCCACAGAGGGGCTGAAAAGTACCGCTGTGGCCTGAGAGGTTGAACCAGATCTTGCTTTGCTCCAAGTGTGACATGTTCTGTTTTGTTTTCAAAGCACCGGGAGCAGCCTGATGCCTCAGAAGAAGAATCCGGACAGCCTTGAACTGATCCGTAGCAAGACTGGCCGTGTGGTCGGAAGGGTGAGTGCCCTGGCTTGGTTCAGGTTCAGTCAGTGACAAAGCCTTGAAAATTTTAGTTGTGATTCCTGAATTGCAGGGGGTTGGACCATTGGACTAGATGACCATTGCGTGGGTTGGACTAGATGACCATGGGGGGGTATGTTGATAAAGGAATAAAATACAGGTGACCCTTGAGATCTTTCCTTTAAAAGAAAAATCCAGTGGATTTGTCCGCACCTGAATGTATTTGTGACGCATACTTTTTCAGTGTTATTAAATGCCCTCTCCCATCTCATTCCTTCCTTGTTTTTTGCAGACTATTGGACTTCTCATGGTACTGAAAGGACTCCCCAGTGCCTACAACAAAGACCTGCAGGTAAAAGGATGGGGGCATTAATGGCTTTACCTAGGTCCCAGTTACAAACTGCCACCTTCTGGCGCAGTCAAGGTGGCCGTCCCTTCTGCAGGTGGGTTGCAGCTGGGGCTTGGATCGAGGGTAAGAAGCACAGAGGATCTACGGGACTTCTTGCCACAAGATGTGTGCAGCGCTCAGGTTGAGAGAAGGCTGAGTCTGCTCTCTGGGTCGATGTGGACAAATTGCAGGGGACGGCCATCGCCGACAAGGCCTTGCTCATGAGCTTCCCAGGGGAAACTGACTCATTGATGTCAAAACAAAATAAAAAAAATTCCTTCCAGTAGCACCTTAGAGACCAACTAAGTTTGTCATTGGTATGAGCTTTTGTGTGCATGCACACTTCTTCAGATACAGACCCTCCAAGTGTCCCTATTTTCCAGGGATGTCCCTGATTTAGAGAAGCCGTCTCGGTTTCTGATTTGATCCCAGAATGTCCCGCTTTTACTTAGGATGTCCCTGTTTTCATTGAAGAAATTTTGGAGGGTATGTGATGTTTTGCAGGACCAGATGGGCCTTCTCGTCTGGTCCAGCAGCATATTTCTCATGTAAAAAGATAAAAGCATTTATATCTCTTTTGATTTCCCCACCTGCAAACAGGAAGATAAGGAGGCTGTGATTGATGTGATTGACACCCTGAGTGCCGTGCTTCAGGTCACCACTGGTGTTATCTCTACTCTCCAGGTAAGGATTATTTTTTTTAGAAGGTTTGCCCTTACTTGCTGGGGAAGCACATAAGCGTTCCCATCCTCTCCCCCCTCTCTTTCTAAGGGTGGTTCCAGCCTGTTACAATTTTTCAAATGAACAGTAGTATACCACCAAATCCCAGGTTAAACAATTAAAGTGGATTTGGTTATTTTAAATTGGCTATCCATTATTCCTGATGTCTTGCAATGGAGCATTCACTATTCTTGCCAAAGGTTTCTGCTGCTATTGGGTTTCTTTTCTTTCTTTTTAGTAAATTTCATGCATTTTTGTTATAAATGCCTTTTGTGTAGTGTGTTTTTATTATAACTTAATTTTAACCTATTTATCCTCATGCACATACAACCTGTTTAAGTCTCTTGGAGGCCATTGTTGTAACAAGCAACCAACAAGTTCAATGTGATAATAATAGGGCATTTGTAAGCAGAGAGCTACCGGTACATAGAACATGGATGTATGTTTTAATCTGTTTTTTGGTGGTGGTGTTTTTCTTATTCCCAATTGTGTCTTTGGAATGTTTTAAAGAGCCACTTTGATTGATAACTTGATTGTTTTGTTCTCTTCATAAACTGCTCTGAGGTTGCTACTTTTTCACAATCAAGCAGTGTATAAAAGTTTTAAACAACAAAAGACATAAATATTCTCTTCCAGATCAACAAGGACACCATGGAGAAAGCCCTCAGCCCTGATATGCTGGCTACAGATCTTGCCAACCTCCTGGTTCGCAAGGGGGTAAGTGTCTGAAGCAGGGGTAGCCACCCCAATGGTGTCCCCTAGAAGCTGGGACCAACGGCTGGATCAGGTCCTAGAAGCTGGGACCAACGGCCAGGAATGATGGGAGCCCAAATGGGAGGGGGCAGTGTACTGTGTTGGTTACTCCCGATCCAAAGTGGTAGATTCCACTTGCATTTGTACTTGAGAGCTGTGATCTAGCAACTTACCCAGCGGATCTGGGCCTGGGTGGGCACCACCACACAGGGCCACCCAAAACTGTGGTCTCCTGGAGAAACCGCTGCAATTCTCTGCTTGCACAGTAAATGTGGGCATCTGTTTCCATTACATTCCACTACATAATTCAGCAGGGAGCACCCACGCCGAGTTTCAGATAGCACAACTTTTTGATGCAAGACAGGCTGGTTTCCCAAGAGATGACCCCCCCCCTTCCAACAGGTGTTTGGGTGCTCCTTGTCTGCGCGATACCCCTCAGACCAAACGGACCTTTGACCTGATCCAGCAGGCTCTGCTTGTGCTCTTAAGGTTAAGGTTATCCCAGGGTGGAAGCTGCCACAGCAAACCTCCTACTCTTCGTAGATTCAGTCTGAAGATTGCAGGGATCAGCTAGGTCTATGCAAGGGAAAGCTCCTGACTGTGTGCTTTTGCGATTGCAGATGCCGTTCAGACAAGCCCACACTGCTGTCGGGAAAGCGGTCCACTTAGCTGAGACCAAAGGAGTGACTCTTAACCATCTATCCCCAGAGGACCTGAAGAGCATCACGTAAGTGTCGCACCTTTTGCAAAACGTGAAAGCCAAGTTTCACGGAGTTGGAAGGGACCCCGGCGGTCATCCAGTCCAACCCTGTGCAATGCAGGAACCTCGACTGCTTCATACATGACATAAGGGCATCCAACCTCTGCTGTTTCTAGCCCTCACAGCTTCAGACCCGAGGCGTCGACATCTTATACTGCGTTAAAATAATTCCTTCCAAGAGTCTCTCCAAGGCAGAATGTTAGGTGGCCAAAGAGAGCCATCCCAGTTCAATGATACTTCCAGCCAGTCAAAAGAAAATACTCCGGGGGCTTAGGAGGGGTATGTCTTTTGTTCAGAGATGTGTGACCTGGGGAGAACTGGAGAGAGAAACCTGTTAGGGGTACATTTGGCCTCCTGGTCTGAGGTTCCCTCACCCCTGACACAGCTCTGCCCTGCATGACTGTCTCTTGGTCACTTGAAAGTGTGACCAACATATATATATATGTATGTGTATAATATATATATATATATATAAGTTCTCTGGATATTGTTGAATACCCACCGACTGACCTCCGGCTGCATTTTCTTTCCCTCCAGCCCCATGCTGGGAGGCGACATCTCCCAGGTGTTCAGCCAGCAGAACAGCGTGGAGCAGTACACCTCCCCTGGCGGGACGGCCAAGAGCAGCGTGAGCACCCAGATCGAGCAAGTGAAGGAGCTCCTGAAGAAGCAGAAGGATTAAGAATTTTGAGTGTGGGGGAAGGAAACTATCCCTTTGCTGCGGGTTGTGCTTATCACGTTTAATCCCGAGTTAATAAACACAGTGGTGTATTGGATTTCACTGAGAAAACTTTGTTGCGTGGTTTTTCTCCTCCGTTACAACTCTTCCTGAACTGCAGGGGGTTGGACTAGATGCCTCTTCCGACTCTACAGTTCTGTGATTCTAATGAACAAGTTCTCTCACAAGGAAGGGCAGCTCCCATCACACCCCCTTGGTGTGCCGCACTCCTAACTCCCAGCAGTCAGCATGCCAGGAGTTTGAGGGCCCTGTCAGTAGGGTAGATTTGCGTATGCGGTACAATCTCACACACCTACTCAAAATCACATTCATGGTTTAATGAATAAAATAAACTCAGGTTAGCTCCTGTACAGTTTTCACTGAGGGTAGTTGCTGGCAGCCATTTTGTCCAGGGGTAAATCCTGAGGAGAATTTTGGAAAGCACCCACACCTGAGAATCTCGGCTTTGATAACAAACTGGAAAATCAAGTTGCTAGTCCTTATGGTTTGAAGCGATTGGGAAAGCAGAGGGGTGAGAAATGCTGTGGGTGGCAGCGCACTGCAACTTAAATGAGTGTTTAAAACACTTTTTTATAAAAAAATTCACAAGCGAATGTGAAGGGAGAGGTTTGGCAGCCTGCTGTGGTGTAAGGTGTTGTGAGGAAAATGTAGGCCTTCACATTCATACCTAACAAAATTTCAGTTCAGGAGAAGGGGGGAAGATTATGGATATCCCCTGCCTTCGGAAAGACCCCACTAGTTCTGCTTTTAATTGTTCTCTCGGTGAGTTAAAAGTGGCCTAGCTGTCACAGGGCACTTGTGAATAAGGCCTGAACGGCTTCCTGGTACAGAAGCTTTATTATAACAGGGTCCTTGAACGAAAAATGAGGCTTCACAAAGGAAAACATAAGCAAGAGGCTGAAAAGTCGTCTGTGCCCCAAGGCACTTGCAATTTTAATATAACAAGATGGGTGTCTGAGGAAAGCATTGCAGCAGAATTGGGTGGTACCACCACCCAGGGAATGATGGGATTACAATGATAAAACAAAAAAATTAACAGGAAAAAACACTTTAAAAGCAGCTATTTAAAACTTTAAAGTAATGATTAAAATCAGTGGTAAACTAAAAACCAGATTAAAACACATGTCAACACGCCACATATCTGGGTAGGCTTGCCTTAACAATGTTTTTAGCAGTCGACAAAAAGAGTACAGTAAATGCTATTGTTTGGTGTTTAGTAGGCAAGGAGTTCCAAAGTGTAGGTACTGCCACAATAGAAGGTCAATAAATATCATAAAAGCATAAAGAGTGTCTTTATTTTTTTTAAGACAATTTATTAAGTTTTCCAATTAAACACATTAAACAAAAACAAAACATTCAACCACACACACAACACATAATAAACACAAAATTTCCTCTTTTTAGCATCTAATCAATTATTACAATTTACTTTGCTCTGCCGAGCTTTGACTTCCCTCCTTCCCCCCATTCGGTTTTCTTGTCCACTCCTATCTCACAGTTCCTGTATTCCTTCTACTTAAAGTCAATTCGTAGGATTTATTTCAGTCCTGCAAGTGTCTTTAAACTTCTACAGTTCTTATCCATATAGTCCACAAATTTACTCCAATCCTTTTGGAATCTTGATTCTCCCTGGTTTCGGATCCTGCTAGTCAGTCTTGCTAGTTCCGCATAGTCCATCATTTTCGTCTGCCACTCTTCAATCGTCGGTAACTCCTGAGTTTTCCATTTTGGGGCTAACAAAGTCCTAGCCGCGGTTGTCACATACATAAATAATGCTTGGTCTCCTTTTACTATATCCTGTCCTATAAGTCCTAATAAAAAAGCCTCCGGTTTTTATTGGGAAAGGTGTATTTAAAAATCTTTTTCAGTTCATTATATATCATTTCCCAAAATCTTTTGATTTTTTTCGCATGTCCACCACATATGAAAAAATTCACCATCCTTCTCTTTACATTTCCAGCATGTTTTACTACTCATCCTATACATCTTAGCCAGTTTTACTGGTGTTAAATAGCATAAAGTGTCTTTAAGCACGCACAAAGTATCTCTCTCTCTCTCTCTCCTTGAAAAGCACCACCTTTTCTCTTCTTTTATAAAGACAACACATCTTATACAAAGCAGGAAAATATAAAGAACGCATGAAAGGCACAGACTTTGCCCTCACCTTGCAATCCATGCTGCTGATTCTGGTTTGGACCGTTTGCATAAATAAGTAACAACTGTGTAACTCTGCAGTCTGCTGACCACTGAACTTGAGTGACAGTAGAAAAAAAGAATCAATAGGTTTATTGTGGAGTCAGCTTTCCGTAGGGAGGCAAAGTTGCATAGTGGTTAGAGAGTTGCATGAGAACCTGGAAGACCAGGGTTCAAATCCCAACTCATCATCTAATTTGCACTGGGTATGATGGGAGTTGGAGTCCAGCAACATAGGGAGGAAGGTCACAGATATTCCCTGGCCCTACATAGTTCCTGGAAATAAATATTTTAAGTCATCCAATTGCCTCTTTTTTTTAGTCTGTTTTACTCCCTCTGACATATCAAAAGGCTGGCAAAGCTCTGGCAGTGCCCTCAAGCAAGATGGCGGCCTCTGCCTCCCCATGGTGGGAAGTGGGCGTTCCCCTAGCATGCAGGCTCGGATTGGCTCCCGACAGTCAGCTGGGCAGGAGGTCAGCCGACTGCCTCTCCAGCCTCAGCGGAGAGCGGGTCAGGCTGTCTGGGAGCATGAAGTTGTTGCTCCTCTGCGCCCTGTGCCTGGTCCTGGGGTGCTGCCAGCAGGGGGGCGCCCTGGATGGAGGGATGCTGTACCCCCGGGAATCTCCCTCCAGGGAGCTGAAGGAGCTGGGAGGCCTCTGGAGCTTCAGGGCAGACTGGTCAGAGCGCAGGGATGCGGGGTTTGTGGAAGGCTGGTACAAGAAGCCTCTCTCCCAGGTGAGTAAGCGGAGAAGGCGGGCACCATCACGGTGAGGCGGGATTTTTTTATTTTTTATTTAAGCTGCCAAGATAAATTTTATGAAATAAATAAATTGTTAAGTAAGTTGCTTCCCCCTTGATTGCAAAAGCACCGAGCACAATTCAAAGTGTTGGCGTTGACCTTTAAAGCCCTAAACGGCCTTGGTCCTGTATACCTGAAGGAGCGTCTCCACCCGCACCGTTCAGCCCGGACACTGAGGTCCAGCGCTGAGGGCTTTCTGGCGGTTCCCTCATTGCAAGAAGTGAGGTTACAGGGAACCAGACAGAGGGCCTTCTCGGTAGCAGCACCCGCCCTGTGGAATGCCCTTCCATCAGATGTCAAGGAAATAAGCAGTTATCCTACTTTTAAAAGACATCTGAAAACAGCCCTGTTTAGGGAAGCTTTTAATATATAATGCTGTATTGTTTTAATATTCAATTGGGAGCTGCCCAGAGTGGCGGGGGAGACTCAGCCAGATGGGCGGGGTATAAATAATAAATTATTATTATTATTATTGTGGAACTGTACAATTGAAGAGCTGGAAGGGTCATCCAGTTTGACCCCCCGCAATGCAGGAGCCACAGCTAAAGTGTAAGAAACAGTTAAAAACAGCCATTTGAAACCTTCAAAAAGAAAAATCAACAATAAGCTGAAAACGTGTGTCGATATTCTACATGCTTCAGTAGGTTTTGCCTAAACAAAAAAGGCACCAAAAAGAGTATAGTGAATTATGGGTTTAGTTTTTCAGTTCTTGTTTGATAGCAGCATCTGAGCATCTCAAATGGATCAAGCCAAAAGCCCTGTTAACCTAAATAACCAACACAGAGGCTGACATGGGTGTAGCCAAGGGGGGTCAGGGCAGAGCAGCTGCCTCCCAGTAAATAAAAATACATAACAAACTGAGGTTCTGCCCCCCCCCCCACAAAAATCCTGGCCACACCCATGGTTCTGGCTGCCCAGGTTCTTTGAGAGAGCCAAAAATTGGGGGAAGTGTTTGGGGGGGATGCAATGACCAGTCCCTGTGATCCCCCCAAACATCTGGTACTCTGAGGTACACTGCCACTGAATGTGGAGGTTCGGCTTAGCTCTCTGGGCACACAGCCACTGCGTAGATGTGGGCTTTCTGTATTTGTGAACAGTGCACTGGGATTTTTGTAACAGTTTTGTTGGAAAGATAGAAGCTGAGAGAGCAAGGAGTTGCCATTGATTGCCCTTCAGCTCCAACGGAAAGGAGAAGTTTAGCATATCAGGAAGTAGCTCAGCATTTCTATGCGCAAGAGTGAGGAAATAAACTGTTAAGTGCAAAGCTGGTGAAATAATTGTTTCCCCAAAGAGCAGGAAGTAGGCACGTGCATCCGTGAATCAGGAGACAGAAAGGGTGTTATTTAATGCATTGTTTTATTTTACTGTTCAGCTGAAAAAGTCTTCCGAGAGCACTTTGCAAATATTAATATTAAGATACTCTGTGCCTTTGAGTTGTCCAACACTAAAGGAAATATGCAACACTAAAGGAAAGGGCATTGGGAGGGAGGGGGAAAACAAACTCAGGCACAGTTAATTGAATAACCACCTGGAATGGAAAGGTTTTGGAAAAGCAGAATGTGCTTGATCATTAGTAACTTGCTAACAGCAGTTTTAAAGTAATACTGTGTGCTTCAGAAAAGGTGAGTAAAATCAAAGATCGGGTTTGTAGTTCTCCACTGTTTACATGTTAGACTTTAGGCCAAAGAAAATAGAAATGTAAATAGTGGATTGTTTGTGCAAGTGAGCTCTTTGCAGCTTCAATGAATGGAAAACAGCACCTGTACATTAGTGCCCTCTACTGGCTTCTGGATGTGATTGCCACATTTAATATTCCAAACTGATCCTGTACTTTAAATGGAATCGCCTGAGGCCAAGACATGATTTAGCAGGTCATACGGTAGAATCACTGAATTGTAGAGTTGGAAGGGATCCCGAGGATTATTCTAGTCCAGGGGTCAGCAAACTTTTTCAGCAGGGGGCCGGGTCCACTGTCCCTCAGAACTTGTGGGGGGCCAAACTATATTTTAAAGAAAAACAATGAATGAATTCCTATGCCCCACAAATAACCCAGAAATGCATTTTAAATAAAAGGACACATTCTACTCATGTAAAAACACGCTGATTCCCAGACCGTCCACGGGCCAGATTTAGAAGGTGATTGGGCCATATCCGGCTCCGGGCCTTAGTTTGCCTACCCATGTTCTAGTCCAATCCCCTGCAACGCAGGAATGTGCAGCTGTCCCATATAGGGATTGAATTTGCAACCTTGGCATTATCGGCACCATGCTCTAACCAACTGAGCTATGAGCTACCTAGAAAAAAATCATAACTTGCTAAGTTGCTCTGCATCAGGCAGATTTTTGAATGCAGAAGAGCAGAACAAATATATTGGCAACCTAGATAAAAGTTTGCTGGAGTTTGCTTGTCAGGATGTACAAACTGCTCTAGTTTTGGAGAATACAGTGGTACCTCGGGTTAAGTACCCAATCTGTTTCGGGGTGCCGTTCACACCCCAAAAAGTACTTAACCCAAGTGGTGCTTTAGCGCATGCCCAAAGCGCCAATAGAGTGCTTCGCACACACGAAGCGTGCGGAATGCTACTGCGCGTGCACACGGCGGAACCCAGAAGTAAACACTTCCAGGTCCACGGAGTATGCATCCTGATTCCTGAAAGTACGCAACCCGCAGTGTACTCAACCCGAGGTATGACTGTATACAAGTGGTATGTAGAAATGAAACACAAAATGGAATACAGGTCATAAAACCGTAATAAAACCCAGAAAAATCATGCCCCATAGTGCTGCATGCCCCAGCCGTAAAACCCTGAATCTTGTCCCGTAGCAAATTGACAGCCAGTGCAACCTTTTCAACATGTTTTCAGTGGGTGAACCCAGAGAGCACTGGGCCAAATTCCAGGCCTGCATGGGAGAACATCTCTGCCCTGTATGTCCAACATACCTTCCTCATCTCTTTCAGTCTGGGCCAGTGATTGACATGCCCGTCCCCGCCAGCTTCAACGAGATCACGCAAGATCCAAAGCTGCGTCAGTACATCGGCTGGGTTTGGTACGAGAAGGAGGTGTTCCCGCCAGCCCGCTGGCTCCTGAGAGATCCTGGGACACGAGTGGTGCTCCGGGTTGGCAGTGCAAACTACTACTCGATCGTGGTGAGTATGGGGCTCCCTGTGCAGTGCAGTTCCCCATGGAAGCCTGCCTGGTTTCTGGAACCATTGCATTTTATTTTATTTTACTGCATTTCTGTCCCACACTCTTCTCCAATAACTCAAGGTGGTGTGTATGGTTCTCTCTCTTCCTTATTTAATCCCCCAAAACAAATATGTGAGGTAGGATAGGCTGAGAGGAGACGAGTGACTGCCCCCCACCCCGGAAAACACCCAGCGAGCTTCTTGGCCGAGTGAGGATTTGAACCCAGGTCCTACTCTGACACTCTAACCACTGCACCACCACTGCCTCTCAAGTTCAGGAGTTATTACATGTGAATGAGGAGCCTGGGGCCCTCTGGGTATTGCTGGCTGACAACTCCCAGCAGGCAGCATGGCCAATAGCAAGGGATGCTTGGAGTTGTAGTCCAGCCACTGTTTTCCCACCGCTCCAAGTCATGTGACCTGCATGCCTCCCTTCAGGCCCCCTTGTTTGTTTAGAGACTTTGCAACTAGACATCCCGTTTTCTTCCGTTGCAGTGGGTGAACGGGGTCCAGGTGACTGAGCACGAGGGCGGACACCTCCCCTTTGAAGCAGAGATCAACCATCTCCTCCGCGATGCTCCAGGAGAGCCTTGCCGAATCACCATTGCTGTCAACAACACCCTGACGCCCCACACGCTGCCTCCGGGGACCATCCATTATATGGAGAACGAGTCCATGTGAGTTGAAGGCCTTGCTGAGGAACCCAGCAACCCTCTAGCCACAGATTCTGGGATGTTCTGTCTAGAACAGGTGAAGGAAGTCGCTCTGAAGTGCATTTTGCCTGCTTTTGTTCCATTGTGGTCCCCTGGTGTAGGGAAGAGGCTTTCTTCTCGCACATAATCTTAGGTGTTTTCTTGGATTTTCCCTCCTCCCCCCTTAAAACAAAGAATTAAGCATATTACTTGCAGGAAGAACAATCAATCCGGTTTCCCTCAGTCAGATTTTTTAATTTTGTGGAATTTAATCCCAGGTGCTGCAACTTTACCAAGCGGTTTAGGCACGCTGGCATTTCTTATTGGTTTGCTCTCCGTCAATTGTGAAGTCTCTTCAGCTGTCAAACTTTCATGTGTTGTCACATGTCAGCTGTCTTTTAACTCAATGTTACAAACGTTACAGACCAATTATCAAAACCTTCCATACCTCAGCTGTTGAAACTGGATATTATTGGGTACATAATAGCAAAATCAAATATCACGACTTGCTGAATATTGAAAGAGTTTTCGATGACGGATCAACAGCAAAATTTGCGGAGAACCGGTAGAAGCACATCTATAATTCTACTCCCTGGTCCACTTAAAGTAAAACTGTAACATCCATATTTTATGCAAGGCTACAGGAAACAACCTCCAAATAAGAACTTATCATTTCAGTGTAAATGCGTGGAACCTCAGGTGTTTGGTGAATCAGACCAAGCATGCCTTCCAACCCTCCGTTTCCAAGTGTGGGGATTTTCCACCCCCTTTAATGTCTTCTTGAACCCTTCCTCCTTGACCCAGGTACCCCAAAGGCTATTTTGTTCAAGACACATCGTTTGACTTCTTCAACTACGCTGGGATCCACCGACCTGTCCTGCTGTATACCACCCCCTTGGCCTACATTGATGACATCACTGTGACCACAGACGTGATGGGAAATGTTGGTAGGTATCTGAAGTGCCAGAGCTTAGAAAACAGGTGGGGGTGGGACGACAATGATCCTGCAGTGTCGATGGAGGAAAAGCTTTCCGTGGGAACAAGCTGTTTGTGGCTGGAAATAATAATAATATAACAATAATTTATTATTTTTACCCCACCCATCTGGCCGAGTCTCCCCAGCCACTCTGGACGGCTCCCAATCAAGTATTAAAACAATAGAGCATTAAATATTAAAAAATTCCCTAAACAGGGCTGCCTTCAGATGTCTTTTAAAAATAGGATAGCTGCTTATTTCCTTGATATCTGATGGAAGGGCGTTCCGCAGGGCGGGTGCCACTACCGAGAAGGCCCTCTGCCTGGTTCCCTGTAACCTCACTTCTCACAAGGAGGGAATCGCCAGAAGGCCCTCAACTTATCAAAGTGGCCACCTTAGAATATTCTTGCTGTGACGTATTCACTCCATCTACAACCTCAGGAAGTCTCTGAACGAACGATTGTTTTGGCCACCAAATGGCATCCCACAAGCTAAGGTTTATTAAACCAAGCGATGGCCCCAATTCCCTCTCTTCAAAGCCCTTTACCCCACAATCGTCACAACAGCTTTGTGAGGTAGGCCGGGGTTGCTTCCCGCCAAACTGTTGTGGGAGCAGCGGCTGAGAAAATGGCCTCCCTTAGGATGCTTAAGGGATTCAGTTGGTGGTAGAAGTGGGATCCGAAACGGAGCTGTTCTGATTTGTAGCCCGCTGTCTTCGCCAGCTCACCTATTTTGCTTCTGCTGGGGCAGGCTTGGTGCAGTATTTGGTTTCAGTCCGGGGCAGCCCCCGTTACTCCTTGACCCTGACACTGCGTGACCAAGATGGTGTCACCGTGGCAACTGGAAACGGGTCTGCTGGCGAGATGAAAGTGGTGAACCCTCTACTCTGGTGGCCGTACCTGATGGATGAACATCCCGGTTACCTTTACTACCTGAAGGTAACTTAAGCCTTATTTGGACTCAGTTCTGGTGGGGAGGGGGAGAGAGAAACAAAGGCCTGGATTTTGCACGTGACCCCTTTCCAGGATCCTCAGATCTGCGTCATCCCCTAGCGGAAAACTAATGTTCTGACACTTGCTCAGGGCTTAGTTGAGTAGGGGAGGATGCCGACTTGAAAATCCAGAAGGCAGGTGTACATAACTGAATAGGATTTCCAGTGATTAAGAGCAATCCAAGGAAGGGCACCTGCCTTGCTCTACCAACAGGAAAAGACGGGATGGAGGGACACACAGGAAGCTGGCTTTAAACCTCAGTAGAGCTTTGAATAGGGACCCAGGTGGCGCTGTGGTTAAACCACTGAGCCTAGGGCTTGCTGATCAGAAGGTCGGCGGTTCGAATCCCCGCGACGGGGTGAGCTCCCGTTGCTTGGTCCCAGCTCCTGCCAACCTAGCAGTTTGAAAGCACGTCAAAATGCAAGTAGATAAATAGGAACCGCTACAGCGGGAAGGTAAACGGCGTTTCCATGTGCTGCTCTGGTTTGCCAGAAGCAGCTTTGTCATGCTGGCCACATGACCTGGAAGCTGTACGCCGGCTCCCTCGGCCAATAATGCGAGATGAGCGCGCAACCACAGAGTCGGTCACGACTGGACCTAATGGTCAGGGGTCCCTTTACCTTTAGAGCTTTGAATAAAGCAGGAATGGAAGGAAACTGAGAGGGGGAAAGTGATGATCTTAAACTGTGGCAGAGATTTGAGTAGAGTGAGCAAAGGGAGGACACTGAGGAAATGGAGCAATGGCCGTTTAAAGCACGGTTTGAGTCCAGTGAGAAGGGAATCGGGGAAAGTGTCCTTCCATCCCTACTTTACCTCTGGCATTGATTAAAACCACTTTTTAAAATCTCTGCGTCCCGCCACGCCCGCTTTACTCAAATTCTAGGGAAGTGCTATAGCTCACTGGTAGAGCAGGTTTGATCCCCAGTGGCAACTCCAGGTAGGGCTGCCTGAAACTCTGGAGAACCGCTGCCAGCCAGAGTAGACAATGCTCAGCTCGGTGGACTAACAATCTGACTTCCTATGATCCTTCCCATCCACAGCCCTTGTGGGAGCCCTCCAGTGAAAAACTCTGCCAGTTTAGTGGGGCAATTCTCTTGGCAAGGACAACACACAGAGGGCAGAAAGGGGTGTGGTCCCGGCTGCCCACCCGCTGCCGCATCTGATCCTCGCAGCACATTTCTGCCTACTCCTGGGTTGGAGAACGAGGCCTTGGGTTCAAGTCTAGCAAATTTCCTGCAAATTATGCAGGGTGCAGATTACAGGTTACTTTGGCACAGCAGAGAAATTTCTCCTTCCCCGGATGCTACATCTCAGATTCAGGGGGGGCTGGTGATTATTGGGGTGTGGGCTTGCGTGCTGAGACAGCTGAAGCAAAAAGGGTGGCTTTTTTCGGACCACAGATCACGCTTTCTGCCGAGGTGGACGGCACTGTCTCCGAAGATACTTACACGCAGCCGGTAGGCATCCGGACTGTGCAGGTCACCCGCAACAAGTTCCTCATCAACGAGAAACCGTTCTACTTCCATGGGGTCAACAAGCACGAAGACTCTGATGTGAGTTGAGTAGCGCCTTGTTTTCGGATCTGTTATTGCTGAGCACCGGTGATGGGCTGGGGGGCTGGGTTAAGAAGCAGGATGGGCCTCACCCAGAAACCTCTCAACCTGGGTTTAGATCAGTGGTTCCCAAACTCCCCCCCCCCCCGGGTTGCATAAGCTCACCCCCAGTGTCCCCCCACCCTATAAAAAGCATCATTCAGAACTGTGGTTTGCATGACCCATTAAGGAAGCTAATAACACTATAAAACTCAAAACTGTAATGGTTAATTGCGCATTCATTCAAAATTCAGTTAAAGCTATTTAGTTTAATTAATTCAACAAATCCGATGATACCTGATACTGTATGAAAAATATTTTTACACATTCTTAACTAGGAAGTTTACAGCACAAAATATTTATTCGTAATGACTTGCCTGTCATTACGAATAAATAATACAGCACCTGTCACAGATGTGCTGTAACTAATTAATAAGAAAATCAATAGCTTGGCTATCTTGTGACAACTCGGCATTGTAAATACAAACAAACACGGCCCAAGGAAATAGCTTGGGAAGCAATAAGAATGGCAAAACTTCAAATACAAAGTGAGGAAAGTGCTTTGCTGTAGTCCAGGCATCCCCAAACTTCGGCCCTCCAGATGTTTTGGACTACAATTCCCATCTTCCCTGACCACTGGTCCTGTTAGCTAGGGATCATGGGAGTTGTAGGCCAAAACATCTGGAGGGCTGCAGTTTGGGGATGCCTGCTGTAGTCTCTAGGGTGGTCAATCGTAATAAGAGATCAATACACTCTCTAGTGCCCCCCTGCTGCCCCCTTGCCTCTTCGTTTCCCCCCTAGCTATTCCCACCCTGCCATGGAGTGGTACCACCGAGTTTGGGAACCTTTGGTCTAGATCTGGAGTAGTCAACCTTTTTATACCTACCACCCACTAATGCATCTTTCTTGATGGTGAAATTTCCTTACCGCCCACCAGTGCTCGATGGAAGGAGGATTCAGCTTGTGCCATAGAACCCCCTACCACCCACCTAGAATCCTGACACGCCCACTAGTGGGTGGTAGGGACCAGGCTGACAACCCCTGGTCTAGATGGTTGCAAGCTAGGTGGCTCAACGGTCTGGCTCTGCAAGAGACCGTTTCCCATGTCAATCAACCCTTCAGGCCCATGAGGACTAGAAACTTGCTTTAATATTGAAGGAGGAGGACCATCACTCAGTGGCAGCTCAGCTGGAAGCCCAGTGTTGGCGAAGGACCATTGCTCTTGCTAACTTGTAGCCTCTCCTGTTTCACCGGGTTTGTTCCCCGCGGCAGATCCGTGGCAAAGGGCTGGACTGGCCCCTCATCATGAAGGATTTCAACCTCCTGCGCTGGCTGGGCGCCAATTCCTTCCGTACCAGCCACTACCCCTACGCCGAGGAGATAATGGAGCTTTGTGACGCTTACGGCATCGTGGTGATCGATGAGTCTCCGGCCGTGGGCATGAAGTACAGGTGAGCGAGCGGCGATTTCCCTGAGCTCCCCAGCGATTTATAGAGTGATGCGCTGAGGTAATTTGGCAATGGTGGTGACGTGTTTGGGAATGATTGGCTGAGCTGGCCTCACGACACAAAGGGGCGGGGCTGGCCGATGGATCTGAAGCTCCCATTGGCCGGGAGGTTGAGTGGGAGCAGATGTACTTAAGGAACTACGTTAAGGCCCGTAGTAGGCAGGAGGCTGAGGAGAAAGACAGGAATAATTCGGCTGTGCATGAGGTGAGGAAGGAGCATGTGAGATTGCCATGGACTGGTTGGATGCAGAGGAATGGTAGGAGGAAGCAGCTGGGGAACCCCCAAGGGAAGAAGGCTCAGAGCTCAGGGACTGGCGGTGGAATGGTGGTGAGTGGTCAGCAGAAGATTGGGGAGAGGTGGTGTCAGAAGCTGAAGAGGCAACAGGGTTTAGTGAGCAGGAAGAGCCTGTGGCAGAGAGAAGTCCAGACTCAGAGGCAGAAGCTGAAGCAGGGGAGGAGGGAGGCCAAGAGCCAGAGAGATCTGGCTGGTGAAGTCACGGGTGTCTCCCCCCCCTCCTGCAACAAGCTCCTGTCCCTCCTGGTCTACAACCAGAAGAGGTACGAAGAGGGCGGTGGAGAGATGGGCAATGTGCAGGCGCAGTCTCCGACTGCTTGGAAAAAACCCAAGAGAGGAAGGGACTTAGGCAGCTGGGGGGAGGCAGGGACTTTCAATCCATGAGGCAAGACCTGCTAGAGATGAGTTGCTGCGCTCATTAGGCCTGACACTCCTGTGCGGATCCTGCTTCCGCTAATGAAGAGTTAACTCCAACCTGCATGGTGTGATTTACTGCTGGCTCGATCCTTTCAGAGAAAGAGAAAAAGAGGCAAAAAGTGTGCCTTATGATGAAACCCTTGTCCCCCCCCCCTTTTTGCTGCTCTCCGTTTAAGCATAAACTTTGGCAACAAAAGCCTCCAGCACCACCTCATCGTGATGGAGGAGCTGATCCGCCGCGACAAGAACCGTCCCTCGGTCGTGATGTGGTCAGTGGCCAATGAGCCGGCCTCTTCGCTGGCCCCAGCCGGCTCCTACTTCAAGTGAGTATCTGCCGCACACCGTGCTGTGAAGTTTGTAGCCTGGCACTCAGCCTGCCCAAAGTGAACTCAAGTGTCACATATATTTACCTAGCAAAGGCACCTTTGTTGATTTACTTTTGACGCCAGGTAAAGACTTCTCATTTCCCTCAGCCAGGTTTTCATAGACCTGAGGAGACGTTTGACGTCAGGCAGGCACCTTTGCTGTGCTCTTTTTGCTCCCCAATGAAACATTATTTATCTGGAGAAAACGCCTCCCCAGACCTGTATAAGCTAGGCATGTTGTATTCCTTCTTAGCTACTCTTGATCACCTTTTCAATATTTACAAATACCTGTTTTCAACTGTTTATCCGTTAATTAGAATGTTTCTTTTAGTAAACAACTTAGGGGGGTTGTTTTGTTGTGGTTTTTTTTTTACAGTCAAACGGTACCTCAACCGTTAAATAAATAGATGTTATACAGTGGTACCTCGGTTTATGAACACAATTGGTTCCGGAAGTCTGTTCATAAACTGAAGCGTTCATAAACTGAAGCGAACTTTGCCATTGAAAGTAATGGAAAGTGGATTAATCCATTCCAGACGGGTCCACGGAGTACTCAACCTGAAGCGTACTTAACCCGAAGCATGGGTGTAATCGGTTCCGGAAGTCTGTTCATAAACTGAAGCGTTCATAAACTGAAGCGAACTTTCCCATTGAAAGTAATGGAAAGTGAATTAATCCGTTCCAGATGGGTCTGCGGCGTTCGTAAACAGAGGTTCGTTCATAAACCGAGGTTCCACTGTACATATGTCTGTGTGTTTAACAGTATTGTTAGATGCTTGGAGACCCCCACAGGTACCAAGTGTTTAACAAGTCCAAAATAACAGAGAGGATGGAGGGGACACCCTCTATGAAGAAAGGTTGCAGAGTTTGGGACTTTTTAGTTTAGAGAAAAGGTAAGTCAGAGGCAACATGAGAGGAGTTTATAAAATTACACATGCCATGGGTAATTTTATAGAGAAAAGTTTCTCTCTCTCTCTCTCTCTCTCTCTCTCTCTCTCTCTCTCTCTCTCTCTCTCTCTCAGAACAGTAGAATTTATGGACATCCAAGGAAGCTGAATGTTACGAGGATTCAGGACAGATAAAATAAAGTACTTGCAGCGCATAGTTAAACTATGGAACTCCCTCCCACGAGGCAGGGATGGCTACCAACTTGGAAGGCTTTAAAAGAGGATTAGACAAATTCATGCCTATCCATGGCTGCTAGCTGCAAAGGCCATGCTCTGCCTCCACCGTCGCTGGCAGTAATGTGTCTGAATTCCCGTTGCTACGGTAGAAACCACTGGAGGGGAGAGGGTTCTTGTGCTCTAATCTCGCTTGGCAGTTTCACATTAAGGGCAAAATAAAAATAAAATCCTTCCAGTAGCACCTTAGAGAGCAACCAAGTTTGTCATAGGTATGAGCTTTCGTGTGCATGCACACTTCTTCAGATACCTAAAGAATACCTGCATGCACACTTCTTCAGGTATCTGAAGAAGTGTGCATGCACATGAAAGCTCATACCTATGACAAACTTGGTTGGTCTCTAAGGTGCTACTGGAAGGATTTTTTTATTTTGTTTTGACTGCGTCAGACCAACACGGCTACCTACCTGTAACTCACATTAAGGGCATCTGGTTGGCCACCGTGAGAACAGGATGCTGGACTAGATGGGCCATTGGCCTGATCCAGCAGGCTCTTCCTATGTTCTCAAGTCTTAACAAACTAAAAGTTTGTCACGCAACCATCCAGGTTGCCATGCAGACCCTCAGAAGTGCAGGAGGATGGAATCACATGTGGATGAATTAATTCTGCACAGCGAGAAACAGTTGTGGTTTTGTCTTTGCACGCAGGGAGGTGATCACTCACACCAAAGCCACGGACCCCACGCGCCCAGTCACGTTCATCACAAATGCCAATTACGCTCTAGATCTTGGAGTAAGCACCATCCCTTTGTCTCTGTTGCTTATTTAATGTTATTTAAGGCTGGCTTTCTGCCCTTCCCAAAAAGAACACTTTATGCCGATAATTTATAAGGTGCTCAGCATGGAATATCCAGGCCAAGCGGTGGGGAATCTCCGACCCCCCAGTCCTCATGGAATTATAGAGTCAGAAGGGACTTCAAAGTGTCATCTAGACCAGGGGTCCCCAAACTAAGGCCCGGGGGCCGGATGTGGCCCAATCACCTTCTAAATCCGGCCCGCGGATGGTCCGGGAATCAGCATGTTTTTACATGAGTAGAATGTGTCCTTTTATTTAAAATGCATCTCTGGCTTATTTGTGGGGCATAGGAATTTTTTCATATTTTTTTTTTTTAAATATAGTCCGGCCCCCCACAAGGTCTGGGGGACAATGGACTGGCCCCCTGCTGAAAAAGTTCACTGACCCCTGATCTAGACCAACCCCCTGCAGCCCAGGAATAACTAGCAAGACCTTGATTCCACCTGGATACAGGGCTTGTCTGTTGTTGTGGTCCCTTCCAACTCTGCAATTCTATGGAGCTTATGCAAGAATGAGTTGCTCGCACCCTTCTCCTTCCCCCAGTATGTTCGGGGATGTGGGAAAGGGGGCACAGAGAGAGACAGAGAATGCTTGCCATCTAGCGGGTGCCCCTCAAAATCAGCTAAAAACAAACTTGAATTTTCTGCAGGCCCCTTACGTGGACGTCATCTGCGTAAATAGCTACTTCTCCTGGTACCACGACTCTGGACACCTGGAGGTCATCCGCCTGCAGCTGAACTCTCAGTTTGAGAACTGGTACCAAGCTCACCAGAAGCCCATTATCCAGAGCGAGTATGGAGCAGATGTCATCGCTGGCCTCCACATGGTGAGTCCGGCTCTTCCAAGGCCACTCGCCTGTAGGCAGAAAACATTTCTTTCCAAAGAAGGATGGCAGGCATCTGAGAGGAGAAATGTACTGAGCAGCTGCTTGATGATCTGTGGGTGCTCAGAATGCTCAACACACACACACACACACACACACACACACACACACACACACACACACACACAAAAGATGACTTTGACCCAATAGAGTACTGATACAGTAATAGCCTACTATGCCTTTAAGCAAGTTTCTAGTCCATCACAAACTCTTCAGGCCTCACATTCACAGATATCTAGCCAAGCCAGTGTGTTGTAGTGGGTTAGAGTGTTGGACAAAGAAGCTCACTTGGCCAGGAAGCTCAATGGGTGGCCTTGGGCCAGTCATAGTCTGTGAGCCTGACCTACCTCACAAGGTTGCTGTGAGGATGAAATGGGGAGAGGGTGAACTATGTATGCCACCTTAAGCTCTTTGGAGGAAAGGTGGGATATCAAAGTAAAAATAAGCAAATAAAGGTGGCATTTTAATTAGGATTTTGGAATCCTGATAAGACGAAAGGTGGTTTAAAAGTCAAACGAACAAAAAGTCCTGCCCTCTAGATCAGCAGTGGGAAATTTTGGCCCAGTGGGCCAATCCTTTTTTGATTCATGGGCCAAGTTTGAAAGCTGGGTCAAACTTGTCAATCATCTGAAGTTGACCCATGGGGAGGTGGGGGTAGGGGTCTGCTTTGCCAGCAACCCTCCCCCCCCCCAAGGAACACCCTGGTGAACCTGCACCCAGCAGGACTAAGCTCTCCACTTATCATGAGATAAGTTACTATACAACCTTTAGAAGACATCTGAAGACAGCTTTGTATAGGCAAGTTTTCAATGTTTAATTATGTTTTTGTATATGCTAGAAGCTGCTCAGAGTGGCCGGGGCAACCCAGTCAGATGGGTGAGGTACAAATAATAAAATTATTATTATCAGGTGATGAGCAGAGGGTTCAATCCTGCACTCTGCAGAGTTCCACTTTGTCAGGGTGTTTCCCCCACAGGGAACGTGGTGGAGAGGCAGCAGCTAGCAGGATTGAACCTTGACTCCGCATCCTCATCAGTTGATCGACAGGTGGGCGTTGCTTGGGGAAAGTGGTCTTGCAGGCCAATCTGAGGCCCAGGACCCCCCACCCCTCTAAAGCAACAGAGAGCGAGAGCATTCCACCTTCTGCATGACAGCTACCCGGATATTGGATGGCTGCTCTCATGCATTGCGCAGCCTGCACTGGATCCATGCGCATAAGGGCTCTTCCTTCCCGTTCATCTCACTGTTGAGGCCTTTTCCTTTCCCTATTCCCGCAGGACCCACCTCTCATGTTCTCTGAGGAATACCAGACGGCTGTGCTGAAGGAGTATCATGCTGTCCTAGACCAAAAGAGGAAGGACTATGTGATTGGAGAACTCATCTGGAATTTCGCTGACTTCATGACGGACCAAGGTACTGGCCTCTCAGGTTGAAGTTGCCGTGTCCTCTGCAAACGTCTTCTGCTCCCAAATTTCCTTGGGACTCTGCAACTCATAAATTTAATACTAGGGGATGCTCCCATTGTTCCCTTTGCCTTGCTAACTCCATCTATCGCCTTCCCAAACCTCCTTCGCCCACATCTAGCTCAACCCATTCTCTCCCTCTACACCTGCCTGAACCCTTGTGGTTCTTGACTACCTTTGCTTGTGCCGAAATGTACAAGCCAGCTTCTCTGGTGTGGTGGGAATGGGGCAGGGGCACCCAAGATGGTTGGTGGTAGCGTCTTAGAATTCTTGGCCTTTGCTTCCGGCATCCTGCAGAATCTTCAACAGCAATGAACAAATGCTAGAGTCAGCGCTGCCCCCTGGCGACAGCTCCTCGGAGAGCCAGTGTGGTGTAGTGGTTAAGAGCGGTAGACTCGTAATCCGGGGAACCGGGTTCGTGTCTCCACTCTTCCACATGCAGCTGCTGGGTGACCTTGGGCTAGTCACACTTCTCTGAAGTCTCTCAGCCCCACTCACCTCACAGGGTGTTTGTTGTGGGGGAGGAGGGGAAAGGAGATTGTTAGCCGCTTTGAGACTCCTTCGGGTAGTGATAAAGCGGGATATCAAATCCAAACTCTTCTTCTTCTTAAATCTCTGGAAGCTTTTGACGTTGGTTTGGAGGTACAGTGGTACCTTGGTTGTCGAACGTAATTCATTCTGGAAGGCTGTTCGACCTCCGAGGCGCATTAAAAAACAGAAGCAATTGCTTCTGGGTTTTCGGTGTTTGGGTTCTGAAACTTTTGGTTTCCGAGACGCTGGAAAACTGAGGCTCTGGCAGGGTTCTAGAGTCCTCCCTCCTCATTCCAAAAGCTTAGTTCAGTGTTTCTCAACCAGTGTGCCTCCAGATGTTTTGGGACTACAACTCCCATCATTCCTGACCACTGGTCTTGCTAGCTAGGGATGATGGGAGTTGTAGTCCCAAAACATCTGGAGGCACACTGGTTGAGAAACACTGGCTTAGTTAGTGCTTTCCCCATTTAGAAAGGAGGTGGGAGGGCTCTTGGACCCTGCCAGAGCCTCGTGGGGGGCCCAATTTTAGTCTTGCTCGTACAAGGCAGTGTGTGTGGTCTGCGGGTTCTGTGTCTAAGTACTCTTGCGGCCCACTTGGTATGAAAAGTTGGACTATCCTGCTATAGGCAATGCAAGACGCCAGCTCCCGGGTGTTCAAGAGCTGTTGAGGCAAGAGAACAGACTGCCTGGTGAAGCAGGGGGGGGGTTTATTCACGCAAGGAATTTAAGCAGAGGCTGGACCGCATCTGGCAGGGGTGCATCCTGCACTGGACAGGAAGTGGCCCAGAGATCAGGGACAGGGAACCTGCATGGCCCCTTTGGATGTTGTTGGACTCCAACTCCCATCAGTCCTAGGCAGACAGCTTTGCCAGCACTGAGGGATGATGGGAGTTGGGAGTTTAACAATGTACTGTATGGGAGAGCCATCACAGGTTCCCCATCCTTGGTCTGGATTACCTGCAAGTTCCTTCCGAACTCTACAAATTTGTTGCCGCTGAGCCTTCCCTTTGTAATTTTCTTTCCCATCTTGCAGGCACAACGCGCGTTTTGGGTAACAAGAAAGGTATTTTCACCCGCCAACGGCAACCCAAATCGGCCGCCTTCGTCCTAAGGGAGAGATACTGGAAGCTGGCTGAGGAATGCAGGCCCTTTGCGCGGCCCAATTACCATAATATTGGTTTCCCCCAAACTCAGGCCTCCAACTGCACTTGATTTACGCTGTTACGTTAAGCACAGCAGAAGAAATTCAAGGAGAGGCACTACTGAGCATCCAAATAAGAGACTAAATTTCCGTGACTGTTTTTGCTCCAATGTGTTTTCTTCATGAAAGCAGGGGAGGGACCGCAGTTCTGCTCTTCCGTCTGACAAAGCCAAAGGAACATAAATGAAAACGGGCAAAGATTTTCTTGTAGAACCATAGAATTGTAGAGTTGTGACCCCGAGGGTCATCTAGTCCAACCCCCTGCAATGCAGGAGGAACTTCAAGTAAAGCATCCATGACATTTTCATTTTGAACATGTTTATAGATTCTGGTTTACACAAAGCCAGTGTAGCCTTGTGTAATGATCACCGCAATCTCTTGGGTCTTTTTGACAAGTATGGTGTACAGGTGAAACTCAGAAAATTAGAATATCGTCGAAAAGTGGATTTATTTCAGTAACGCAACTTAAAAGGTGAAACCAATATATGAGATAAGATGCATGACATGCAAAGCAAGATATGTCAAGCCTTTATTTGTTGTAATTGTAATTATTTGTCGTTAGGCGGGTCAATTACAAATGGAATGTAATTAATGAAATGTAAGAGCGATGTTTATTTTAGTATTATTGTAACTATTTGTTTTATTACTGTGGAATTTCCAAAAGAAAGTGTTTGTAAAAATTAAAAGAAAAATAAATAATAATAAGTTGCATTACTGAAATAAATGCACTTTTTGACGATATTCTAATTTTCAGAGTTTCACCTGTATGAGCAAGAAGCTGCTGGATCAGCAGAAACGCTTGTCTAGTTCAGTGGCCAACCGGATGCCTATTCTGGGAAGCCCCTGAGCAGGAGATTAGCACAACAGACACACTCTTCCCACTTGTAATTCACAGCAATTGATAGAGCATAGCTATTGGTGGCCTTAACCACCATGAATTTGTCCAAGTTGGTGGCCATCACTGTTCCATAGTTTAACTATGCAGTGGGTGAAGGAATTATTTTGTCTGTCCTGAATCTTTCAACATTCAGCTTTATTGGATGACCCTATTGAGTGCTAGCATCATATGTGAGGGAGAAAAACTTCTCCCCATTCTTTCTTCACAGTGCATAACTTTATGCACTGTAATACGGACTCTTACTCGCCTTTTCTCTAAACTTAAAAGTCCCACACAAAACTCTGAGGGACTAATAGCTCTCTGCGACTTAAACATCAAGGTATTGGGGGCTTTGCTGGCGAGGGCATGAAACAGCAGCGCGGATTATGAAACAACACTGCAAAGACATCCACAGATAATTTCTACATTTATTTTTGTTTTTTTATACCAAAAAAGTTATGTGCAACAAATAAAACATTCTTACATTATTTACATGGTTTCTGTTTTAATTTCGCATTAGCAAAAAGTGGACCCCAGACCTTAGAATGTCGCAGTCTTAGGTTGAACAGAAAAACGGAACGACTCCAGTTTAGACACGGGTGGCGAGTTCGAAACACATGAAAAAGAAATAATTGTCAGATCAAAACATACGAGACAGAACACACATTGAATATTTAGTCCATGCTTAATACAGGTTTTTTTTAATTTTAAAAAAAGTAACGGAATACTTCAGCTTCCTTAGTTTTGCGAGGGTGTGTTTCAATAGCGTTGGCAGAACAAAGGCCAAAGTATCTTATTTTATTTTTAAATCCAGGTAGGCCAGGAGCTGCTGGCTGAAATCCTAGCTTTCATTTTGGACCAGAGACCACACCGAGCAGCAAGAAAACCCCTTTCAAAAGATGTTCTGATTCTGGGGTGTGCTAACAATATTTCCATAAGCAGCGGACCTTTATAGAAACACCCACCCACCCCAGGCTACAGATTTCTCCCATCGTTCGCCAATCGCCCTTTGCCAACCTCATGCTCTCTAGATGTTTTGGAAACCCCTCCCCCCCCATCTCTCACCAGCTCCCTCCAGACGAGGTTGGCGAAGGCGGCACAAAAGGAACATGAACACGTCAGTTCATCCATCTGGATCAAAACCTTGAAGGGGTGAGTGGAAGCTGGATTGTTGCCTGCCTCAAATAATACGCCTTCATTCAAAATTACCCCAACAAGCTCCTGGACGCAACAGCTCCCCCTTATTCTACTGTGAAGGGTCCCATGTGTAATACAAAAATGGGTTTCTCCAACCCACAAGGGCTTCCTGTCTCCCATCCTCCACTAAGCAAAAAGCTGCCTGCTCCCTGTCTGCAGGATGACTTGGACATGCCACACTCGATTTTTGAGGCCGTTTGGCCACAGTTTTCAGGGGTTGGGTTGGAATGACAGGTGAGGGAGGAGAATGAGGTTGGGCTCCAGAAAGTCTGGCTTCCCCGCACATAGGGATAATACGAACCTGAACCTTTAAATCACTGAAAGAAACGAAGCATTTCTCTGTTTCTCTCTGGCATAAAACGAGGCAGCTTGGACAACCAGATGCAACTGGCCAAGCATGGTTTTGTAAAAAGACAGGATTTTGGTAGGTGCATGAAAAGGGGGGGGGGGCAAGGGTCCTCTCTCCTACATAGGTCCATGAAGTCTGCTGACCTCAAGAGAAAATCATATGGGCAAGTTGCATGGGGCACCACCATGTTGCATCCTGCACCCAAGCTGTTTTTTTGCATGGCTGGTCCTATCTGGGTATCACAACAACACATATGGGGGGAGCTGGCTGGGGCTTTTGGGGGGTCCCAAAGGAGAAGGGTCGTCGTCCCCCCGGGTGATGGGATGGGGGGGGGAGGAGTTGGATGGGCTCTTCTGCAGCTACAACTTAACTGCCAGGTGCCCCAGGTGGCTGTTACGCAGCGGTAAAGACAAACCAGGCTGGGAACATCTGTGATGCACAGAGCCTGTGAAGAACACTTAACAAAACGGAGGGTTTCTCTCCATCGGGGACAAAATGAAGGGGGAGGGATGAAGTCAACACTCAAGGTTTGATTTTGCAATTCAAGGTCAGCAGGCAGAGCAGGCCAAATTGTGTGGGAGCAATGAGGCTTGCTGGCCCCGGAAAGCAAGAAAAGGCTGGTCCCGCGATGCAGGGAGAACACAAGCCGGGGAAGGAAACACAAAGGCTGAGGTTAAAATCGTGTACAAATGGAACTCTTCTCCTTGACCGAAGGTTCAAGGAAAGCAAAGCCTTCTCTCACCCACAGATATGTTAAGAAATAACAATAATCAATAAATAAACCCTTACATTTCATCATTACAAGAATTTTTTTTTAAAAAAAATCTTTCAGAGCAAGGGCAAAAAAAAAAAAACCTATACCGCCAACAAATTTCAAGACAAGCTTCAGTTTTACTCTTGTTAACACAAGATGTCTTTTGAGAAACTTTTCCCCACCCTGACGAAGACAACAAGCAGTTATTAGTGTTGTTTCTTTCTTTTATACAGTGCATGTATGCATATATGTGTATATATATACATAAATATATACATATATATATACACAGACACACATATACTCAAATACATATGACCATATGACCAGGCTTCCACTGCCACCCTCTTGTGCTCGGTTGTGGTCCCTTGTGAGAAGCAGACTGTTCATTTGGCAGGCTTTAAAAATACTGTCAAAAAAGACCATCGGGGGCAGATGCCGATCCCACTGAAAACACACTGCGTTTTTCACAAGACACAAGAGGATTTCATTCTAACACCTTAATCTTAGTTGTGGTGCTGTTGTTGTTTAAAAGGGAGAACGGTACATCAAAACGAGGACTTCTTACACAGACGCACGAGAAGTATTTAGACACAGACTGTATGGAATTTTCTAGAAAGAGGTTCTTTGAAGAACGTTTTCAGCCCTCTCTGATATGAAGGCAGGAAAGAGCCTGCACTGCACTGGGAGTGGGCGGTGGGAATAGCACAAGGCTATCCTTTTGGCATCACACGCTTAGGAGAACAGGGACCTCTCTGTTTCTCTTGGGATTGGTTAGATACATTCAGATCTGCCCCAAGACATTTCACTGTCCTGTGCGACCCAGGATGGGCACTGCGAGATGTCTAGGAAACAAGGCCGGGTGCCAGTGCTCTGATCACATGCCGCTGAGCTCAATAAACCCACTACCCTTAATACTTTTGCACAAGTGTGCGCAGGCACGCACACCCAAAGCAACTGCGGAGTGGAGATGAAGCATAGTTGTGAATATATCAATTCCACAGGCTAACTCGTACGGGAGCCATCCTGAGAAGCCTCCATGTGACTGTAGCAGCTGTGTGGTTCCAACAGGGGCTACAGTCACCCACAGAGACTGCCCTTCCAAACCCTCCTTAGCACCGCTACCACACACACACTCTCTCTCCAGAAACACCTGCCTTCTTGCTGCCTTTACGAGAACAAAGTGGCAACCTCATTTTCCACCACTGCAGGAAGCTGCCCGGGGTGGGGGTGGGGGTAGGAAAGACAGTAGCTCTTCCCAAAAGGGATCTTTTGAGTATGGCGGCTGCGTCAAGACTGGAAGCTGCTCCTGCCTTCCTGGATTTCGAGCCCTGCAAAACGGTCCATTTGCGGGCTCCTGCCTTCCTAACAAAACTGGCCGGGCAAAGCCTCCACATTTAGGTAATGTAGTGTGGGAAGGAAGGGCAGGTAGCCTCCTCCCTCCAGGAGACGCTCCGGCACAAAGAGCAGAAGCCAGTCGCAGGGACTGCGGAGCTCACACTGCTGCACTTGTCAGCAGCGGGCACCAAGCATTGACTTGGCCGAAAAGACCAGTTTTGGGGGGTGGCCGGAGAACTGAACTGGCATTCCTGCCTCCTCCAACGGGCTTCATAGGAATGTCCTTGGAAGGCCTTCACAGCAGCCTAGTGCCTTCCCCTGGGCGCTTTCGGACTACAACTCTCATCAACCATAGTCCAAACCATGAGGTTGGCCAAAGTGATCACAGGAGGAACCCATCTGAGGTGCTTGGTTATGTGGGAAGAGAAACACTTTCTACATACTGCAAAGGTTTGTTTCATATATATTATATATATCTCACGAACACTTCTGCCTGCCAATTTCAAACCCCTCCAAACCCTTGGCCCAATATTTGGTTTTTTTCTTTCTTTCTTTTTTTAAGGACAGAAGGCACTTTTTTAAAAAAGGAAAAAGAAACACTGCATTTCAGGACGCCATGGAATGAAGGAAAATAACCCACAGTGATGCGCTCTTTTGCTTGAACGTACAGTTTCCAACAAGAACCGTTACGGAATCCTAAGCCATCCCTTTCAACAGAGCCTGTTCATTTCGCCTGCCCATTTTCTTTTAACACAATCCCTACGCCTCCTACCCCTCATCTCAGGAGCAGGGGAAGAGTTCAATATCCACCCAAAACTTCACTCCCAATTTTGTATAAAAGGATCCGGGACCACTAGGTCTCTACAAAGTTTGTCACAATCATTTTATGCGCCAGCCTCGTTGAAACAAAGGGAAACCGCCCAGGGGAAACTAAGTGCCCTTGGACATTGCCCTCCATTGCATTCCGGCTTGCATAAGACTTCAGTGCATCAGTTTGCCAGTAAGTCACTGGGATCCAGTGTAACGTTGTAATTCTACGCAGCAGCTTGAAATATACCTCAAACCAGTAATACTGTTTGGCCGCCTGACATCAATTTGGAGCGCAAGGTCGGCTCTCCCCCTTTTCTACAGGTTGCCTATTTGAGAAGATGGCTCTCCCAATGCCACGACCCTCCATTCCCCCAGGCCAAACCCTTCTTAGTGTCCTCCCAGGAGATCTTTCGTCAGCCACGACAAACAGCTCACGTGTTGCACAGGAACCTGTATTAAGTCCTGCCGCTGTCTGAAGACCTGCACAACTGGCCGCATCAAATTCCATTTTCGTGTCCAAAGAAAAAGAAGGAAGAAGGAATCTCAACTAATTCTCCCTCGTTGCAACAGTTTTCTCCAGAGAGATGGGCTCATTTCATCCTCCATTAAAAAATAAAACATCCCAACGAGAATTGGAAGGTTCTTCAAGTTGCTAAGCTTCTGAACAAAAACCGGTTTGAGCCGTGATAAGCTTCTGGTTTCACACGGACGCTGCCCAGCGCTTCTGAGCCTTATGTACAATGTTGCAGTGAGTCTTCTAAGTGAAACCCCCTTAGCTACAAATACACATAATGTAAACAGCAACATTTCCGTACGGTACCTCTAAAGTCTAGAATAAAGTTATCATGATCTTCTGTTAAAGACTCCCAAAACTGAATTGACACATAGAATGCAGGGGCTTCCTAGCAAGTGTTACCAACCTGAAATATTGGGGGAGGAGGACAGATTAGGTGGGTGCAACGAATCTGCAGCTAAGAACTCCTTCAGCGTAGAGTTAAAGCTGGTCTTTGATTGGGTTAGGACTTCCACCGGTGCCACCTTGAATTCATTGGACAGAAGTTACCACGGAGCCCGGTTCTTTTCCATTCACTGTCATTAAACCAGTGACGATCCTTGGGGTAAAGCATCTGATATGGAGAAGAAAAATAACAACAACAAAAACCTTCTTTTACTGTGAAATAAACTCGAAACGGAAGTCGGGTCTTCAGACTGTCAGTCAAAAAGTTTTCATGGGGGGTGTGGGGTTAATCCTGTTTGGGCGGGAGTTGCCGCTTCCAGGCTTCGTTCAAGTAAACTAGTCGTTTGTAGTTGATGATAAAGAGAATGAAGTTCAGCAAGTACGTGACAACGCAGATAATGCAGAATTCCTTCAGGACAAAGTACAGAATGTAGGCCAGGTACAAGGATCCTATTACCGACACTATGGAAGACATCATGAGGACTAGCGCCGCTACCGCACTTGCCGTCATACCTGGAAAAGACAAAGCAGTTACTTGGCACAGTTTTGCCCAACACAGCCCAGCCGAGCCATTCCTATTTCTCATTTTTTAAAAGACACGTTTAATATACCATTCAAAGTATATTAAAGTAGACTTGGAAAGATGGAGCAGCAGCACCTACACTTTGGAACTCCCTGCCTATTGATATCAGGCAGGTGCTTTCACCTGACTCTTTTCGGCAGCTGCTAAAAGCATTTTTGTTTAGGCAAGCCTACCCAGATGTCTAGAAAATTGATGCAGGTTTTAAAAACTGATGCAAGGTTTTTGTTTTGCTATTTTAACTTTTTGAATGTCTTCAATTATTTTGGTTAGTTTTTCCTTAGTGATAATTTTATTGTTTTATCTTTTTTTGTAAACTGCTTTGTGGTTTTACTACAATCAAGTGGTGTACTGTATCAATTTTTTGAAACAAGTAGGTCAGTCACCGCAGCACTAACAGACCGCCCACTGTCAGGCAGAGAAACAGGATTTGTTCAAGGATTTCTGCTTTCTTTAAATGCTTAAAGCCTCAGAGGTTACGAGCTCCAAGCCCTGGTGCCGATGTTAAGTCTGCTCCATCTTACTCGAATCATGGAAACTGGCTGTAAAAAGTAGTAAGGCTCAGAAGGCCTTCAAGGGGAATTAGATAAACTCATGAAGGAAGAAGCAGGGGCCTGTCCTCAGCTAGTCCCCCCAAAAAGGTACTTCACAATGCTGCCCACCACCAAAATATCAAAGACCACCAATTACCATAACACTTCAGTTGAGGCTCCCGGGATATCCAGCGAGGAAATTTAATGCACAGCACCTTTGCAGAGAAGGTGTGCAAGTCCTTCCTCTGTTACATTATGCAGCGCCAACACCGGGCACAGCATTTTAAAGCGGATGCAAGCACAGAGTGGTCACTGCCACAAGAAGCTGACAACCTGAAGTTTGACAGCTGGGAGAGCAGGAACAGCAGGAGTGGGGAGGGTGGGAGGAAAGGAAGGGTTAATGAGAGCAAATGCTGCAAAACACCCACTCAGGCTTGCAAAGAAGCCCCATCAAAGTTATACTGACTCCAAGGATTTGCAACCTGCCGGGAGCCTGGAAACAAGAAGGGCCAGCTTCCTTCTGAGTTACAGCCTGGTTTTGTCTGGAATGGATTCCACCTCACCAAAGGCACCAGGTGAGTGGCTATTTGCAAGCCTATGCATTCACTGAAAATATGGTTTTTGATTATCTCATAGCTGCCAAGTTTTCCCTTTTCTCGCGAGGAAGCCTATTCAGCATAAGGGAAAATCCCTTAAAATAAGGGATAACTTGGCAGCTATGTTATCTGGAGGAAGGGAGTTTGGGGAGGATGGTTGCCGCCACATTCCCCATCAGTTGTGATGCAGCTGAGACATTTTCCCCAGCCCTGAACATGGCTGACAACTAACAAATGTGTGTTAATTTTGATGGCTGGGAATTGGCTATTCTTTCCAGCTCTGCTTTAGAATTGTCGGTGTTACTGTGGTTAAGGACTATGAGCTGCTGACCTGCTTGTTCAGACCATGGAATGGGAAAGGCAGTTCAGTGAGGATACAGGATGCAGCTGTACCAGGAAGCAAGTTTATTCAGCAGAAGGTGTGTGACCCTGAGCACCACAGACAAAAGATAATGGAAAATGGAGGGAGGGAAGTTTTGACACTTACCAAGTAACATTTGTAGAACATAGAACACAAGACCGAAGACGCTGTTCGGTTGATTTATTGCACTGTCTTTTCCAAAAATGGAACCCAGCAGGCCAAAACCTCGACCCCATCTGAAAGACAGTGGAGCAGTTAGTCTGCGTTGCATGAATCAGATTATTTTGCGCCTCCTACAGTAAGACAGGCGAGTGGGAAAGGAGGCGTTGCACACACAGCTCGGCCATACACATACAACACAACAGAGAAGACTGGAATCATTTGATTTGGAAGCTGCAAATTATAGTGCAAAATGCTGTGGCATGATCGCTGACAGCATGGAACACCTGTGATCAAAGATCTGCACTGGCTACCAATTTGCTAGGTGCCACTATTAGCATATAAAGCCCGTAACAACTTGGGAACCATTTACCCACCATTTAGTCAGCGGAAATGGCCCTGTTACAGTTGCCACATAATACCCGTTCCACATTCATAAGAAGTCAACTTTTTAGTGTGGCAGCACCTCCACTTTATGTTGTGATCTGCAGAGGAAGGGCGGTATACAAATTTAATAAATAAAACAAATAAATACATTCTGGAACTCCCCGTTTATTGACATCGGGCAGGCACCTTCGCTGCACTCTTTTCAGCACCTGCTAAAAACATTCTTGTTTAGACAAGGCCACGCAGATCTTCAGAAAGTTGAGGTGAGTTTTAATCTATCATTATTTTAACTTTGTGAAAGCTTTCAATTATTGCCATTAATTTTTCTTATGAATTTTATTGTATCTTTTTTGTAAACCACTTAAGAGGGTTCCCCCTCCCCTACAGTCAAGCGGTGTATAAATTTTATGAAATAAATAAAACTATGAAATAAGCGCTTCCCTTTCATCTAGTGGCTGGCTTTGAGGGTGAAATATTCTGATGTTTAGCTGGTGATATATCACGAAGTTGAAAACCAGATATTGCCTAACAAAGACTGACTTCACTGCTTTGTCAACCTCATTTCTCCCAGTGGTTTAAGCATATTAAAACCATGACCTCACAGTTTAATTTCTGACCATGATTCCAGACAAGCCGAGGAAGGCTTTCTGCAGCATTAGGAATGCAGGCAGTGCCCTCAACAGCCCTTGAGGGCCGCTATAAAAAGGGCTCATTTGTGTTCAAACAAGTGCGGTGACTCGTGAGCCTTCAGCTTCATACCACCGCTAAACAGAACCTTTTACACAAACCTCAAAGAGAAACTGCTCCTGCTGATCCTTGCCAGGATGCTCTGTGGCTCCTCTGCTCAGTAATTAAATTTGTTACGGGATAATAAAGGATTTGGGGATTAGTAAGGCCATAAACTTGCTGTGTTGTTTCCATCGCTACTGGAACGGTGGGTCTTCTGTCAGTTGCTCTCTTTAATTTTTCTGCTTTACTAGTTTTTGATGGTTTTTGGATTGGAGTTTTTTTGTGGTTGTTTTGTTTTGGTTTTACATCAGATGAAATGTAACTTGCCCTTAAAAGAATCACTCAGGTTTCAGATAAGCAACACCAGTTATTAGCAAGTCCTTGCTACACTATACTGTAGTGCAGCCAGTGAGACCATGAATGGGCCATGCACGCATTCGAGTTTGTTAAATTGGGCAGGGCCGGCAAGGGGGTTCATAAGAACATAAGAAGAGCCGGCTGAATCAGGCCAATGACCCATCTCATCCAGGGACCCTCTTCTCACACTGACCAATCAGGTGCCAAACCCGCAAGCAGGATTTGAGCGTAACAGCACTCCCCCATCCTGGAGTTTCCAGCAACTTGTATTCAGGAGAATTGGTGCCTTCAACTGTGGATGCAGAGCAGAGCCATCCTGGCTAGTAGCCCTCTCCCTGCAATGAATTGCTCTAATCCTGTTTTAATGCCATCGAAAGCGGGGGGTGAGTTCAAGACTGTATCAAAGTTCTACTCAGGGGAGACCTATTGAAATTAGTGGCTCTACATTCACCACTTCTATTAACTCCAGTAGCTCTGTGACTAAAACTGGATACGACCCTTGGCCCTCCACTGCTGCCTGAGCTGGTCTTGAGGATAAGGATCCTGCGGCAATCCGCTAGACTGTATTGCTATCCCACTGGTGCACATTGTACATATGTGTTCAGGCCAGATTCCATCAAATTTACTGAGTGTCCAGCTACATTCCAAGCTTGCATGCATAGAGGATGATTGGGATCAGAAGGTGCCCTGGAGTGAGGATGCAACATAAAGTGCTGCAGCTTGGTGGTAGAGCACCTGCTTTGCAGGTTTCAATGGAGGAGATAAAAGTTACTAGCCATGATGTGTCTCTGAATACTGGTGGCTAAGAATCACAAACCATGGAGGGTGGTGTTGCAGTCAGGTCCTGCCTGCAGACTCCCCACTGAGGCATCCGGCTGCCTGCTGTGGGAACAATACGCTGGACTAATACGCCCCTTTTGGCCTGATCCAGCTGTAGGGCTTTTCTTAGGTTCCAAGTGAATGAGTGCCTAACTTTAAGGAAGGCTTCCTGTACAAGGTAAGGATTTTCTCACACTCCCATTTAAATTTCACCCACATTACCCAATTCCAAACCATGCCAATTCCAAACCCAATTCCAAACCATGATGTGTTGGGGGGGGGAATCTTCTAAAACATTTCACAACTTCAGAAAACATTTCACCTACAGAAGGTACGACTGCTGGCAAATATTTCAGGAGAATGTGCATGGAGCTGCCAAGGTTAAACACCTGACACACACACACACACACACACACACACCAGAAATTCCATATGTGATTAATGCAAAGTCCACCAACTTCAATTGTAGCAAAGGGCCGAAAACAATCACTTGCCTGGTCCCCTATGATGAACAGTCTCATCTCTAGGCCACCACGCAGAGACAGCTTGGCTCCTTTTAAGCCCACAAATGGCTAACATACAGCATGTGTGGAGAGGAAGGCTAGTAACTTTCCTACACTTACACCTGCTAGGTTGACCTCCTTTTTTCCAGCAAGTATCCAGCTTTACCTTGAACATAGTGGAGTTGGCAGCAATTCAGGCAGTATTTTTTAAGGTCCCATACAGTACTTCTACAGTTTAATTGTGAAACCTTGTATGTTTAAATCTAGCACACCTGCTCTGGGAGCCAGCTTCCAAATAATCATTTAAAAAGGATTGATTTTCCAGGAACTGGGCAGAAGACACGACACGAAAAATTCCACTGTTTCTAGAAAATGACACACCTGGGTCTTCTCCAGTCCCAAATGAGAAGCAAGACATCTTTGTGTGCCATCTGAAAAAGTTGGAGGGGGATTCTGAACAGAAGACCTCCTTACACAGTATAATGAAGGAGGACTTAAGAAATAGATAAATCAAGCATTCCTTCTGGTTTTCCAGTCTCCAGATTACTGATTCCCTTTAGTTGTGCCATATTGCTGCTAATTATTACCAGGGCATCAAATTTCAGATCTGGCTGCAATTAAGGTGAAAAGAAGAATGATATTTGTCCAGCAGGGCACAAGATCTCCTGCTTGGCTCTGCCAGAGGAGCATAGCTTGACCTGTGACCCCTGCAATGTTCAGGGAGTTCCCTTGCAGGAGCAACAATGTGCTTCAAACACATCAGCTAATGAGATGAATGAAAATGTTCATTCTTGGGGTGGGTGTTGGGACAATAGTGACACAGCAAACTGCCTTATGTCGAGTCACACCTCTGGTCCATCCAGCTCAGTACTGTCAACAACGACTGGCATTTCAAGTTAGGTGTTTTCCCAGGTCTACCTGGAAGTGCTGGGGATTGAGCCTGGGACCTTCTGCGTGCAAAGCAGATGCTCCATCCCTGTGTTATGGCCCTTCCTCAGAGCCTGTATCTTTGCCAAGCTATATCATAGAATAGTAGTTGGAAGGGACCCTGAGGATCATCTAGTCCAACCCCCTGCAATGCAGGAATATGCAGCTGTCCCAGATGGGGGATTGAACCTGCGATCTGGCATGATCAGCATCGTGCTCTAACCAACTGAGCTGTTCTTCCTCCAGTCTGCTATCTTCTCTTTTGTTTCAGCCACATCCCAGCTGTCTTTAGATGTGCTTGCTGGGCCAGCCCCTGACCTGGCAGTGCTCTAGCTTTCAACTGACCCTCTGGGTGGACTCTACATTGTCCTGCATGCCAAGCTAATCCAACTGTGCCAAGACTCACTCTATCAGTTGTCTACTGGCCAACTATGAGAAACAACAGCTAGGAATCAAGCAATACTCAATAAGTAGGGCAGCAGGGAAAGATGTGACGGGAAAAGAGGCAGGAGAGGTCAATCAGAAAGGTCAGGAAGCCTAGCAAATAGGAGAGGTCATCATGGCAATGGGTTGGGAAACTCAGTTCAAAGTATAACTAAAAAGATAAAACAGCACACTATTGTTAAGGAGTGGAGAAAATATGACGCTTTCCCAGCTTTTACTTGAGGGATTTGTTCGACTAAACAAACCACAGGGTCCCTACCCTGTACCAACAGGAATGAGCTGTCAATCCAGCCTCCACACAACACAGGCAAAAAAAACCTAGCTGCTGCCTGCCAAACTATCAGCAAGTCAACATGATAAATAGCAACAGCGCAAAACTGAGACTTTCTGAGGCTGCTAGTGTACTGATGAAAATCTTTCACACAAATAAGATTTCCTCGGGGATTTTATGATGTTTAGTAAGCCTCTTGTCTGACAACACTCCCCATTACCATAAGACAGACACAGGGCTTTAAAACCAAGTTGCACAGGCTATGTCTTTTTTAAAAAAAGTGAATCTATTTCACTGAATTTCTCAAAATGTGGTGAAAACTGTATCTGAATATTGCAAAATCTATAGCATGTCTGATAAAAGTCCATGGTATTAGGGAACATGCACAAAACTTCTGGCTCTAAGAAGTGGATCACAATTCCCTATGAAAGCACAAGGAATTTACAAAATCTTTTTGAAAAGGATTAAAGTATTATGACACCAAGCAAGCCAGCACTGTGGCAAAATGCAGAGTGTCAATATACAGTAATGCACCGGACTTTGGTGCAGAACCTGGGGTAGATCTGCATAAAATAGGAAAAACCACTCGCCTGCAAAAGTATGTACTAGCCTGGGGGAGGAGGCCCTGGAAAGCTCTGTTCTGCTTGCACTGGCCCATTGCATAGTTGTGCTTCCCAATGGGAGGCGAGTCAAAGCGCACTGTCCCTCTTCCTCCCATCTGCTCACTGAAAATCACCCACATATAGCTCCTTGTGATCTCCAAGAGAGCCAAAGGCTTAACAATGCCTCAATCTGCCCTGAACTGGGGCCTCTTTCACCAGTGGAGACCAAGATAGAACTGAGTTCTCTTACTATTGGGTAGGAAATGCTGGTGTAGGAACACAGACTGCATCTGCATAATAAACAAGGTTCTTTGACATTATCTGAATAAGTGCATTTAATTCATCCCTCAATTTGACAAGCTCCTATCTCCGTGTTGCTTGCACAAACCCACACTCCACAATAAACCTTTCCAACCTTACCTCCCAAACATTTCCCGCACCCAACCTCACCCCACCTGCTAGCTTCTGAGACACCATGCAAGTTCCGGCTTTAACAATGATACACATGGTTACTGCGGAACTTGGTCTCAGTCCAAATAAATCTGTCAGCTGACACCTCCTGCTTCCTCCCCACAGCCTAATTTCTGTCAACGGTCACTCAGTCCATCCAGTGAGGCCTGCTGGATGTTGCCTGTCATGACATTCTAAACCCACACAGTAGATCAAAGCCGAAATCAAAACAGTCCAAGACACACACCCGTCAGCTAACACAGCCTCACCCATTTTTTTTCCTTCTCTGCTTCCACCCTGCACTCATTCACTGCCACTCCCTCTCCTACTCAAAAATGTTGCTCAACACATACAGATTCCTGGCATGCACAGCTCTTATCCTGGAGCCCAAGCCTCTTTGCAAAAGAATTTCTTCCAAGGGTCAGGAGAGAAAACAAGTGGCTACATTCAGCCAACGGTCTAGATCTAGAACACTTGTTCAAATACAACAACCCGAACACACAGAGAGCCTTCCCTCTCCTCCTCACTCTCTGCTGGAGAAAGTTCCCAAACAGGTCCAACACATCTTGGTTCAGTAACTGAATCTTCCAACATTTGAAGCCTTTTATCTCACTCTTTAGTTAAAAAAGGCTCCCATAATTAATTACAAATATCAGTAAAGTAGATCAGAAGAACTACAAAGACCAGTCCCTGTCCTCAGGTTAAAAGTTTTATCAATTTACTTAAGTTCCTCCACAAAAAGCACACCCTAAAACCACTCCCTGTAGGACAGAAACTCTTCATGCTAATCTTAGGGGTTATTTGACTATAATGTGGCTGCAGATTTGTCACCAAATGACCTCAGCAGAAATTCCAGAATGCAACACACTATTTAGGTGTTAGCAGATATTGTTCATCTTATGGAAAGCTACACCCACTCTGACTGGGTATTTTACTCTTCTGACAGCTTCTCTTCTTCCTATGTGATATGTACAGTATCCTCTCTCATGTACACAGGTGGCCTTTTGGCCTCACACTCTTGTAATATTTATCTTCCCTAAACTGTCTCTGTGTCTGGTAACTAAGACCACTTCACATATCTGATGAAGCACACTCTTGACCACAAAACCTCTCCCACAATATCCTATGATGAGCTAGAGCTCTTAGGTAGAACAGTAGTGACCAAGATTTGCTCCAAGACCTGTCAGCTGCAATCCTGTACGGTAGGTAGACTGGTCAGCATTAATCACCCCCATAGGGCAGTTATATAGTGGTGAGTCCCAATATTTTTTATTTACTTATTGCAGTTATTTTCCACCTTCTTCTTCAAGGCGCTCAAGGTGCCATAAATGGTTCCCCCTCTCCTCATTTAATCCCCACGCCAACCCTGTTAGGTAGGCCAGGCTGAGAGGCAGTGACTGGCACCCAAGGTCACACAATGAGCTTCATGGCCGAGTTGAGACGCGGACCCTGGTCTCCCAGTCCGACCCTCTACCCACAGCTAACTCCTCCCACTCTTTTATCACCCAAATTCATTGATGTTATCAGTCCCCCTTAAGTATGGGCAGAATGGGAACTGCACCCTCTGCACCTGCCCAGCAAGACCCGAAACCACCCAAGAAGGTGGAAGCAGCAGGAGATACGCGTCGGGGCATTACTGGCGAGAGAGAAGGGGCAGGGGCAGTCTGTACATGCTCAGGGACCCTTCCGCACCGTGGAGGGAAATAACTCAGGCCACCTCAGGTCCTCGCGGGGGGGGGGGCGGGGGAGTAAGTCAGACGCGCTCTGCACACCTTCGGGGACACCCTCTCCCCCCGAGCGGGTCTCCTCCCCGGCCCGCCTGACCTGGAGGCGATGGCGGCGGAGCAGCGGACGCGGTCGCTAAGGTCGCAGAGGGCCCGGTAGTGGAGGTCGCGGCCCTTCTCACGCTCCAGGTGGCAGGCGTAGAGCGAGAGGGCGATGCCGGCCAGGCACACGGCATAGCGGGCCACCCGCTCCCAGCGCGGCACCGAGACTCGCAGGAGGACGGGCGCCGCCATCTTAGCCCAGCCCTCGCCTAGGCGGACCCGGCAGGAGACTTCTCGCCCCTGCGCGCGCGCAAGCTCACGCCACGACGCAAACCACGTCGCGCCACGCCCGCGCGTGTTGCCTCCCACCCACCTATTGGCTGAGATGAGCCACGCCCCCTCCCCCTCACGCCCCTCGGCCTGGGTTCTTATTGCGGCTTCTCCTCCTCCTCCTCCTTTCTATCTCCTCTCTGAACGTGGCGCTCTCAGACGCGGAGCCAGCCGGCCAATCAGAACCACGGGCGCGTGTATTCTCATGGCCCCGCCCACTCTCATCCTACCGTCCGGCCCTACCCACCGCACCTCTAGCAGCGCTTACCGGTAGATAGGAGGATATCGCGAGGCTTGTGCGTGGCAAGGGAAGGCAATGGGCGTGGTCCTCCACTGCTACATTCTGCCCGGGCTGAGAGTTCGAATCCTGTGTTAGACAATTCCTGGCAGGGGGTTACTTTAATTTTTTTTGTATTACAGTATTTTTATTTCACTACAGTTTTTAATTATTTTTTTAATCCGTTTTTAGCTTTTCCTATTTTATCTGTGTTGTTTTAAATTGTGTAACATAGCTGCCAAGTTTTCCCCTTTCTCGCGAGGAAGCCTATTCAGCATAAGGGAAAATCCCTTAAAATAAGGGATAACTTGGCAGCTATGTTGTGTAAGCAGCATAGATTCCCATCTGGTAAATATATGGGGTATGCAGTAAATAAATATGATAATGATCTTATTTTGAAAATAACAACCACTTAATCCAGCAAGTGTGTGGCCCGATTAGATTATTATCTCTTGATGCTTCTGATAGTGGGCTGTATCCAACCTAAATTAGTCAGACATTCATTTTAATTGATCTGCTCTTGAGTTTTATTTTTATTTTTATTAATAAATGTATCAGCCACTCTTCAACAGCAGGTCCCAAGGCAAGTTGCAACAATTTGAACATTATAAATTAAAAACAGGCAGAACCCCTATGTCTTAAATACTTTTAATGTACTTTTTTATTTGAATGTATAAATTTGTGATTTCATAAATATTGTTTTGTAGAGTTCTTATTGTTTAACCAATTTTATTTATTTCCAAACCCAAATTCCAAGACTTCCCAAGGCTGCTTACATTGAGAGCAAATCTGTAATGTCTCTATAACATACTGTTTCAATCACAATAATTCAGTCACTTTAAATGTAGTCAGTAGTACTGTAAAATTCAACAAAATGCAGCAGTCACCTTTGCAGTTAAAAGCCATGGGAAACAGGAGGTTGACTAGATGACCCTAAGAGTCCCTTCCAACTCTGCAATTCTATTGTTCTGTATTTTCTAGGTCAAACTTTCTCCCCTCTCCCACCATCCAGTCTTTATATTAACTCATACTGAAAGGACAGAGCATTCAAAGACATCAGACATAGTTACTACGGTATCTACATATTGGATCCAGACAGTAGGTCCCCTGTTTATTCGGCTCTATCTGGGGCTTGCTGGACGGCCGTTCCGCATTATGAGTCCCTTTTGTTCAGAGAAACAAAGAGGGTCCTGATGACATCCTTTGGAGCCATGAATGCTACCCTTGTGCGACTTTATTGTCCCTTGGACCACAGGAAGAAAGATGGGAGTGGATATTCTATGGACGCACTGCAACGCCATCCGCTAAGTATGACCAACCGTGCCAAGGGAATTGTCATGGGGGGGGGAGGGAGAATCTAAAATTAGACTTTAAGCCATCAGTTCATGGTATACTATTAAACTGCATATATTAGGCCTCTCTGTGGTCTACCCCTGCACACAAAATAATTCTCCCGGAACAACAGGCGAAGGATGTTGATTGCCAATATTCTATATCATATGCCCATAGAACTTGCTCTCCGATATATCTTGATTCTACATTGGAATTTCCTAGGTATGCTAGATATCTGAATAATTTGACTATCCCCAAATATCACCAGGCCTTTTGTATCTAAATAATCTGACAATCCCCAAATATTGCCAGGCCAGATTTAACAGTCTCCCTTCCACAATATTGGAAAGGTGTTACTGAGCTGTCCCATAGGAGGGTCATCTGTGTCCCTGTAGAGGTGAAGTTGTCAAAACTTTGGGTCACATCTTCTGGTAATCTCCATAGTGAGGAATGTACAGTAATAGGCTCTTTTGCCAGTTTTTGGCCAGGGAATTCCTGGCCACTGCTAACAGTTTGAATGATTCTTGACTACTGTACTTTTTGTGATATTCACCACTTTAAGTGGCTTATGCTCCCCACCGCCAATAAATAAATGTTTTATGTTTTTAGCTGAATGATTTTGCATCATTAATTGTGAACCACCTTGGAGTTATTCTTAATGAAAGGAGAGATGACAATGGCTTTAAAATAAAGTTTAAAAGTTCATCTCCTACTTTAAAAAAATGTTAAGAATTGTTCTAAATAGATCAATGTTTTATGTCTTCATTGAATTGTTATCATTGTAAACCACCTTGGGGTTATTTCTTAATAAAAGGTGGTATCAAATGGATTTAAATAATTAAACAAAATTAAACAAAAAAACATCATATATAAATATATTCAAATAATAATAAATGTAATGATAATATGTAATCATAAAAGTACATTTTATTTTCTGAGTCAGACAGACATATATATATATATATATATATATATATATATATGAATAATTTCATTTATCTCATCTATCATGCAAATATGTAATGATAATATAGAATAATAAAATAAAAATTATTTATTTGCAATGTTTATAAGCAGCTTTTTATATGATATATATAGCCGATCTGCTATGACAGCACAGGCCCAGGGTAGCTAACGTGATGTCCCCCTCCAGGTGTTTTGGACTGCGAGGTGGCTGGTGGGAACTGTGGTCCAAAAACACCTGGAGGGCACCAGGTTGGCAAAGGCCGGGCCGGCTTCACACTAGGCCTTGGCAACGCATTGCTATGGTAACGCTGTGGCGAGGGAGGGGGTGATGGCTCTATGACGCAACCCGGGGGAGGGCTGTATTTGCGCCGCGTGCCGCCAATAGCGAAGCAGAAGCCGGGCAGCTCGTGGAGGAGGAGGAGCGCAGAGCAGGAGGGCGGCGCCAAGATGCGGCGTGAGCGCAGCCGGTCCAGGGTTGCTCTTTCGACAGTGTCGGCTGATCCCCCTGCCGGCGCGGACGACGAAGAGCAGGAGTCGGTCCGTTCCTCGTCGCCTTCGGAGGAGCGCGTGGACCGGCTGCGGGATCGGACGTACCGGGGCGGCCCGCGGGGGCCCGGCGCGGGCGGGAAGGGCCGGAGCCGCCGCGAGAGGGAGCAGCGCACCAACTGGACCTCCCCGTCCGGCCACGAGCGCAGGATCGCCGCCAAGATCCGCGCCAGCATCGCCAAGCGCCGCCGCCAGCAGCAGAGCGGGCCCCGATCCTCCCAGAACCGGAGCCGCAGCAGGGGCCGGCGCCGCACCGTCACCGCCACCTCCTCCCCGGGGCCAGAAGCAGCGGCAGACCCCGACTCTGCTGTCCAGCAGCAGCTGTGCCCGTCAGGAGCATCGGAGAGCGAGGAAGCCTCTTCACCCTGTTGTGACCAACGATGCGCCTCCTGCCCTGTACGCATGTTGTGGCTCCCCACCCCCCTTGCAATAGCTGAACCCACATGCACACACGTGGCCCCCTCTATGCAATAATACACCCTTTCCCGTACACACACTTTCCCCTTTCTATTCAACACTGCACCCTCATACACATACTTTTTTATCCCCTCTAGGCCGGGGTGCCAACTTGAATAAAACATTGGGAGGCCCAGGTAAGCCCCACCCTGCATAATCAATCACATGATGTGGCACACGCATACTATTTGAATGGCAATGCCCATCAAGTTTTGGGTGGCCCACCCCTTCATTTATTTCATGGAGCAATGGGACCTCAGTCCCCCGGAGTTGGTTGCTATGCTCTATGCAGTAATGCACACTTGATTCCATACCCCAATAGATAAAGGTAAACTGACCATTAGGTCCAGTCGTGACTGACTCTGGGGTTGTGGCGCTCATCTCACGGTATTGGCTGAGGAAGCTGGCGTACAGCTTCTGGGTCATGTGGCCAGCAGGACAAAGCCGCTTCTGGTGAACCAGAGCAGCGCACGGAAACACCGTTTACCTTCCCGCTGTAGCGGTACCTATTTATCTATTTGCACTTTGACGTGCTTTCGAACTGCTAGGTGGCAGGAGCTGGGACTGAGCAACGGGAGCTCAGCCCCGTTGCGGGGATTCGAACCGCCAACCTTCTGATTGGCAAGCCCTAGGCTCTGTGGTTTGACCCACAGCGCCACCCACGTCCCAGTCCCATACCCCAACACATCCTTAGAAATATGGATGTGCCCCTCAGTATTCTACAGTGCTCCACCCCACCCATCTTTGAGAGGCACCTGGTCAATGGGGCTAAGAACATAAGAACCCTGCTGGATCAGGCCAAAGGGGGCGCATCTAGTCCAGCATCCTCTTCTCACAGTGGCCAACCAGATGCCCCAACGGGAAGCCGAAAAGTCAGAGCAGCAGCACACTCCCCACTTGTGATTCTGAGAAACTAGTATTAAGAGCCCTACGGTCTCTGACAGTAGAGGGAGAACATAGCCATTGTGGCTAGTAGCCGTCAATAGCCTGCTTATCCTCCCTGAATTTCTCTGATCCTCTTGAAGGCATTAAAGCTGGTGGCTGCAACTCATAGGAAGATAGGAAGCTGTATGAGTCAATCCATGATTGGATCATCTTTTACACCAGGGGTTGTCAACCTGGTCCCTACCGCCCACTAGTGGGCATTTCAGGATTCTAGGTGGGCGTTAGGGGGTTCTACGGCACAAGCTGAATCCTCCTTCCATCGAGCACTGGTGGGTGGTAAGGAAATTTTACCATCAAGAAAGATGCATTAGTGGGCAGTAGGTATAAAAAGGTTGACTACCCCTGATGTACACTAACTGGCAGTGGCTGTTTGGAATTTCAGGCAGGAGTCTCTCCCAATCCTACCTAGAGATGCCAGCGGGGATTGAACCAGAGATCTGCTTGCAAGGCAGATGCTATACCACTGAGCAATAATCCTTGGGGGTTCAGACTTGGCTTTGCTGCATCAGGTGTCCAAATAGCTGGGACAAGTTAATCCGAAGTAGAATCAGCCTTCCCCAGCCTACTGCAATTCCTAGCAACTGCTATTCATAAGCACAGCTCAGAGATAGAGCATCTCCCTCGCAACTGCCTATGTTCTGGCATCTCCATTGTGACTACTGTACAGTACTAGGTATTGATTACCCTTCATGGATTTGTTTAATCCTCTTTCAAAGCCATCCAAGTTGGTGGCCATTTCTACATTTTGTGGTTGTGAATTCTGTGTGTTCAGATATGCCCAAATGACTCCACTGAGTCTTGGTGCGATCTGGAATCCCAAATGCAATAATACCCCTCAAAGGCCAAAATAGCTCCCCCTCTGTGGCTTTTCAAGATTAGAAGCTCTACCATCAAGTACAGTGGTACCTCTACTTACGAATGTTTCTACTTACGAACGGAGCTCCATCCGCCATCTTGGATGCGGTTTAGATAGGATTTTTTCTACTTACGAATTTTTGATAGGATTGCTTCGACTTACGAATTTTTTCTCCCAATGCATTCCTATGGGATTCGACTTACAATTTTTTTCGACTTGCGAATGTGTGTTCGGAACGCATTAAATTCGTACGTAGAGGTACCACTGTAGGTTCATAGGGACATCATCACCTCAATTGCCCTCTACTGGAGAGGTTTGTAAAACATATTCAGGCCACCAAGTTGGTGAAGGCTGCTGTATGCCCACAGATTCCAATCGTAGGACTTCCCCCTTCCAAGGCTCTGGAGAGGTATCTGCATCATAAGTGCCCATAGCATCTGGGGTCAGGGTGAGAGAGATCCTGGATCCTGCTTCCAAAGGCCAGCTTCCAAGTAATACCGGTACCCTACAGAACTTAGGGTTGACTGTGCCGAGCCGGAGAGCCTCTTGTCCCGACGATTCAAGGCCCTTTTTTGTTATCTTGCAGGTTGAAGAAATGACCACCTACTGAGGGCTTTCCATCGCTGCCATCCTGGATGTCAGCTCCTCTGTAGCCAAAAACACCTTGGGCAGAGTTTGCTGCTGTGCTGCAGAGTCCCTTCACACCACTGGGTTCTCATCCTCCAGGGCTGTTTCGGTTAAATAACACAAAGGTTCTCGGGCAAAATTTAGTTTCATGATCTGTCTGGCACTTCCCAAGATCACACACAATTGGAAAAGGTGGGATATGTATGGACAGCCTTTGCCCAACCTCCCTTCAGATGTTTTGGATTACAACTCTTGTTGGTTCCAGCCATGCTGATGGGAGTTATAGTCTGAAGCACCTGGGGCTGATGGGAGTTGTAGTCTGAAACACCTGGGGCTGATGGGAGTTGTAGTCTGAAACACCTGGGGCTGATGGGAGTTGTGGTCCAGAACATCTGAGGCGAGTGGAATACATGCTCCAAAACATCAGGGGCAATGGGAAGTTGTGGTCTGAAATATCAGAAGTACCGGGTTGGGGGAAGGCTGGTGCACATGACATCACCCTTCAGAACTGAAACGGGGGCCATCACCACTGAGTTATCATGCACTGTGGTCCCTAGACTGTCCTGGAGTAGATTTCCTTGTCCACACAGCTCTGGGCTCATTAGAGTCCAGCTGGGCTGGACCAAAGGCCTATCTCCACCTGCATTCCCATGAGGTCCAGCCAGATACCTCCTGTCAACTGGAGAGACTTTGCATGCAAAGCAGAGTTGGGTGGGGATTTGTTGCTACACCACATAGAGGTAGCAAAATGTTTTTGGACACCACATAAACAGGGAAATGGTTTGCAGAGGCATCCTCAAGCATGACCTGCAATTTAAGACTCTAATTATGGCCCCTAGCCAGCTCCCCCTGCCTGGAACTCCTGGTCAAATATGCCCCCCCCGCTGTGTCCCATCAAATATGGCATCAACATTCTGACTCCCTGTACAAATGATATGGGATGGTTGCCATGGAGAGTGGTACCCTGGTTGCCATGGGAGTCCTGTTATCCCAGCCTCCAAAGATGCTGGGCTGAACAGCCCCCATTTCTGCAATTTCTCAGATCGAAAAAACACAGCCAATTTAGGGGACACACACAAAAGACGGCTGTCACGGCACTCAGTAAATTCAGTGCTGAAATGCCATATACAGTGGTACCTCGGTTTATGAACACAATTGGTTCCGGAAGTCTGTTCATAAACTGAAGCGTTCATAAACTGAAGCGAACTTTCCCATTGAAAGTAATGGAAAGTGGATTAATCCGTTCCAGACGGTCCACGGAGTAACCGTTCATAAACTGAAGCGAACTTTTCCATTGAAAATAATGGAAAGTGGATTAATCCGTTCCAGACGGGTCCGTGAAGTACTTAAACTGAAGCGTTCATAAACTGAAACATGGGTGTAATTGGTTCCGGAAGTCTGTTCATAAACTGAAGCGTTCATAAACTGAAGCGAACTTTCCCATTAAAAGTAATGGAAAGTGAATTAATCCGTTCCAGATGGGTCCGCGGCGTTCATAAATGAAAATTCATAAACCGAGGTGTTCATAAACCGAGGTTCCACTGTATATGGCATCCCTAAAATCCCGAGAGTGTGGCCACGGGAATGAATAGGGGACTGGGCTGCCAGAAGTTGTTATAGAACCATAGAATTGTAGAGTTCTAATCCAATCTCGTGCAATGCAGGAATCTTTTGCCCAACGTGCATGGACATAGCCAGGGTGGGCAGGGAGGGGGAAGCTGCCCCCATCAAGTAAATCAATAGAACTGAGGTTCTGCCCCTCTAACATGAAGCCTGCCCCCCCCCCCAGCAAAAATCCAGATTAAGCCCATGTCGACGTGCGGTTGGAACCCATGAGCCTGGGATCCAGAGTCCCATGCTCTGCCAACTGAGCTATCCGCTTTTACGGTATTATACCCCACCTTTCCCCCAAACTTGGACTCAAGGCGACTTACACAAATTAAAACGGCATATAGGCACAAAAACAGAATGCGAAAAGCATGTGGAAGATAAAACACAACTAGCAAAAAACAGCGCAGCACAAGTTAAAAGGCGACTCCTTAAGAAACAGTTCCCCAAAGCCTGCCGGGGGAAGGACAAGGAGAGAGGCGGTCGAGAGAGGAGGAGCCGGGGAGGAGGCGGCCGCTAATGCTGCTGCTCTGGGGCAGCCACTGACTCGCGGAGGGGCGGATATCGGACATGGCTGATGACCGCGCAGACAGCAGCCGCCTAGCCGAGGTTCAGCGCCGCGTCGCCCAGGTGCACCACGAAGGCGATCCGGAGCAGCAGCTCCGTTTCTACGACGGCTGGGCCCCGGAATACGAAGAGGTTACTACTACTCCACCCCCTCCTTACCCCGCTTCGCTTCCGCCCGTAGTTCGTCCCCTCTGCCTCCTGGGAGCTTTCTTCCCTTGCATTCCCTAAGGACAAAATAAAAAACATTCTTTCCAGTAGCACCTTAGAGACCAACTAAGTTTGTTTGGAAGGATTTTTTTAATATTTTGATTCGACTACGGCAGACCAACACGGCTACCTACAAGCACACCCTTTTCTCCACTCATCTCCCATGTACTAAGAACTTGCTGGATTCAGCCAATGACCCATGTGGTCTAGCATCCTGTTCTTACAGCAGACACCCAGATGCCCCAATGAAAAACCCTCAAGCAGGACCTGAGCACAAGTGTCCTATCCTGTGGTTTCCAGAAACTGGTATTCAGAAGCATCGCAGCCTCTGACTCTGGAAGCAGAGCCATAGATCTCTCTTCCATGAATTCCTCCAATCCTTTCTTTAAAGCCATCCAAGTTGGTGGCCCTCACTGCTTCCTGTGGCAGTGAGTTCCATAGTTTAACTATGCCTTCTGTGAAGGATTTTCTTTTCTCTATCCTGAAACTTCCAACATTTGGTTTCCTTGGGTGTCTATGATTAGGCGAGAGGGAAGAAAACTTTCCTCTGTCCATTCTCTATCCTATAAACGCCTAATCGTGTCTCTTCTGGCTCACATTTTCTCTAGACTGAAAAGTCCGAAACGCTGGTAGCTTTTGCTCCACCTTGCCAGCCGCTCCCCAGGCCCAACCTGTTTGGGGCAAGGAGGATTTTATTACCGCAAATGTCTCCATCTCAGCCAAGGTTCCCTGGAGCTGGGAAGAGCCCAAGATACCGTACCTGCTCTCCAACTGCCCTGGAATACCTGGAGCAATAAAATTGGGGTGGCAGGGGGAACTGAATGTTCTCTTCAGATGTGAAAAGGCCAAAAGTACAATTCCTAGCAGAGCCATAAGTTCTGTGTGTGACAAACCTTCCTTATACTTCCTGCAGCCAACACGATATTTTATTAAACGTATGCTGCAAGGGGTTAAAAGTACCCATGCCAGGAGGTTGGAAAAGGTTCAGAAAGAGGCCACCAAAATGCTACAGGGGATGGAACAACTTCCCTATGAAGAATGGTTGCAGCATTTGCAACTTTTTAGTTTGGAGAAAAGGCAGGTAAAAGCTGACATGATAGGAGTTTATAAAATTACACAGGTCCAGGAGTAAGTGAGTAGAGGAAAGTTTGCCTCCCTCTCTCATAGCACTAGAACTTGTGGACCAGTGAAGGCAAATATTCGGAGATTCAGGACTCGTCAAAGAAAGGACTTCTTCAGGCAATGCATGGTTAGACTATGGAACTCCCTCCCACAGGAGGCAGCAGTGGGCACCAACTTGGATGGCTTTAAAGGAGGCAGTAATGCTTCTGAATTCAGCCCAGACACTGAGGTCCAGCTGCGAGGGCCTTCTGGTGGTTCCCTCGGCACTGCGAGAAGTCGAATGCCCTCCCCTCAGATATCGAGATAAATGACTATGCAACTTTTAGAAGACATCTGAAGGCAGCCCTATATAGGAGGGTTTTTTTGAACATTTGATGTTTTATTATGTTTTTTTTATATCTGTTGGAAGCAACCCAGTCAGATGGGTGGAGTACAAACTAATAATAGCAACAACAACAACAACAACAACCTGTTGCTGGAAACCACAGAAGGGGGAGGGGGCTCATGTGTTTGTGTTGGCCACTGTAAGAACAGGATGCTGGACCAGATAGGCCATTAGCCTGATCCATTGGGCTCTACTTATGAAGTTCGGTCCCCACCCTGTTCCTGACTAGACCTCTTTTCCCCTGTAGGATGTTGCTGTCTTGCAGTATCAAGCCCCTCGACTGGCTGCTGCCTGTTTGGCCTCTGTTTTCCAGGAACCCCTCCAGGACGCTCTAGTGCTCGATGTGGCCTGTGGCACGGGACTAGTGGCCAAGGAGGTAACTGGGGTGCCCCAGCCCAATCTCAGCAGAGGGCACCGTGGGGGTGTGTCTCCACCTGTGTCTTTGGCCAGGCCTGGGGGCCGTCAGCTGATGTATCAAGTTATTTGGGGCACAGTGATCTCACCCTGCTGTGAACTGCCCCAATTTGATGGTGCTCTCGTCTCTGGTGTAGCAGATCAGGGAAAGGCGGGCATCTTAGGAAGGCTGCCACTTGAGTCATGGGTCTTATTTCATTGAATCTAGTTTTTAATGGCTGAAAGGTAAAGGTAAAGGGACCCCTGACCGTTAGGTCCAGTCGTGGACGACTCTGGGGTTGCAGTGCTCATCTCGCTTTATTGGCTGAGGGAGTTGGCGTACAGCTTCTGGGTCATGTGGCCAACATGACAAAGCCGCTTCTAGCAAACCAGAGCAGTGCACGGAAACGCCGTTTACCTTCCCACTTGAAGCGATACGTATTTATCTACTTGCACTTTGACGTGCTTTCGAACTGCTAGGTTGGCAGGAGTAGGGACCGAGCAACAGGAGCTCACCCCGTCGCAGGAATTCAAACTGCCGACCTTCCGATTGGCAAGGCCTAGGCTCTGTGGTTTAGACCACAGCGCCACCCACTCCTTTATTTTAATGGATTAGGAGGTTCATTAATATTTTTGTGCTGCTGTTAGGAGTTGATCCATCGGTTAAACTTGGGCAGGGAATATTTTGCAGCCCGGGGGCCACATCCCCTGTGGAGGCAGAGCATAGACATTGTGGTCAGTAGCCATTTAAAAGGTAAAGGGACCATTTAAAAGGTAAAACGTGACCAACTCTGGGGTTGCGGTGCTCATCTCGCGTTATTGGCCTAGGGAGCCGGCGTACAGCTTCAGGTCATGTGGCCAGCATGACAAAGCCGCTTCTGGTGAACGAAAGCAGCACACGGTAACACCGTTTACCTTCCCGCTGTAGCGGTACCTATTTATCTACTTGCACTTTGACGTGCTTTCGAACTGCTAGGTTGGCAGGAGCTGAGACCGAGCAACGAGAGCTCACCCCGTCGCAGGGATTCAAACCGCCGACCTTCTGATCAGCAAGCCCTAGGCTCTGTGGTTTAACCCACAGCGCCACCTGCGTCCCCATTTAAACCCTTATTATCCTCCACGATTTTGTCTAGTCCTCTTTTAAAGTATCCAAGTTGGTAGCTATCCCTGTCTCCAGTCGGAGAGAGTTCTGTTAGAATGTCAGAGGAGCCAACTGGGTCTGCCCAATAGCCCATCTAGCATGGTATTCTGTTCTCACCGTGGCTGACCAGGTGTCTGTTGGAAACCTGCAAGCAGGATCTGAGCACTAAAACACTCTCCCCTCTTGTGGTTTCTAGCAACTGGTACTCAGAAGGCTGTGCTTATATTGTCCAAAATCAGTTTGAAGTCCATAGGATTATATAATTTTCTTAATTTTTCACCTGGCAATATATTGCAAATCATGAGATGTTTGTGTAAATCACGGGAAAAACTGTGAAGCCAGCCAATGCCTCTACAGAGCTCCATCCTTTATTCAGACATTGTGATATACTGTATCGGTATATCACGATGTTTAGCTGGTGATCTATTGTGATGTTGAAAACCAGATATTGCCCAGCTACCCCGACACCATCCCCATCTGGGTCCTGCGGGTGTCGCTTGTGGTGTCCAGTAAGCTCGCGTTTGATTGGCAGGCAGGAGTGGGTGTGGTTCTGGGCTGATGTCATGCGACTTAAGCTGCACCTTCTAAGTTGCAGGCAAAAGGTTTCTGCTGCCTCCACGGCCTGGATGGCAGTCAGGGGATGCTGGAACACGCGTGTCGCAAGGGGATCTACCAGGATCTGAAGAGGTGCCTCTTGGGGCAGGAAGCCTTACCAGCTCCTGAAGGTAACAGGGCCAAGGGGTGCATCACTTCCTGAGAAATGGGTTGAGTGGGTGTGGCTTAGGGTGCAGGGGGTGAGGCTGGGATGGACAAGGCGATGCTGCTGCTTCTTTCCTGCATTGACCTCTGGAACTCTCCCCGAAGGATCTGCTGCATCGTCTGGGGCTACTCCGAGAATGACAATAGTCTGTCACTTGTCAGGTGTGGGTCAGCAATAAATCACATGGAGCAAGTGAAGTTAACTCTTTATGAGAAGAAACAAGGTCTGCTCAGTAGTGCCAGGCCTAATGAGCACAGCAAGTAGATCTTGCCCCTACGAGTCAGTTGTGGGGACTGAAGGTCCCTGCCTTCCCACAGCTGGCTAAACCTCCTCCTCTCCCGGGTCCTTCCCAAGCAATCTGAGACTCCGCCAGTGCATCCGTCTCTACTCCTCCCTCTTCATACCTCTTATGGTTCCGGGAGACCAGAGGGGAAGGGAGCTGGTTGCAGCAGGAGGGGAAGACACCTGTGCCTCTTAACCAACCTGCCTGGTGTCTGCCTCTTGGCCTCCCTCCTCTCCTGCTTCAGCTTCTGTCTCTGATTCTGGACTTCTCTCTGCCACAGACTCTTCCTGTTCACTAAACCCTGTTACCTCTTCAGCTTCTGACACCACCTCATCCCAGTCTTCCCCCCTTCTCCCTCTGAGCACTCAGCATAATCCCACCCCCAATCCCCTGGCTCTGAGCCTTCTTCCCTGGGGAGTTCCCCAGCTGGTTCCTCCCACCATTCCTCTGCATCTAGCCCAGGCTTCCTCCACCTCGGCCCTCCAGATGTTTTTGGCCTACAACTCCCATGATCCCTAGCTAGCAGGACCAGTGGTCAGGGATGATGGGAATTGTAGTCTCAAAACATCTGGAGGGCCGAGGTTGAGGAAGCCTGATCTAGCGAGTCCATTATCACTTGAGACCCAAGTGGGATCAGTAATGCAGAGTGTCGTTTTCTCAGTTCTGTCTGGTTTGCCAGTGCAAACTGTTCCTGGGCACTGTCGTTCATGCTGTAGCAAAAACAAAATGACAACCTCCCCAATCTGGACTGCTCTAATTCTCTCTACATGGGGCCATAGCTGCCAAGTCTCCCGTTTTCCCCGGGAAACCCCCGTTTTTCCAGCTGTCCCCAGCTGAAAAAATTGATTTTTTTGTTTTCCCCCGGTTTATTCTGGTGTGGCGGCCATTTTGGAACTGGGCGGAGCATGCTCAGAAGCGACTTTTGGTGCTGCTCTGCCCAGTTCCAAAATGGCTGCAGCGCGACTTCTGGTGCGGCGGCCATTTTGGAACTGGGCACAGCAGCATCAAAAGTCACTTCTGAGCATGCTCTGCCCAGTTCCAAAATGGCTGCCGCGCTACTTCCGGTATGCTACTTCCAGTCCGGTCCCTTATTTTTCAGAGAGGAACTTGGCAGGTATGCATGGGGCTGCCCTTGAAGATGGCTTGGAGACTGCAGCTGCTTTTCTGCACATGTTATACCTGTCCTTACAGACCTGTTCCATTTGCCTGTTCATCCCTGAGCCCCAATTCAAAGTGTTAGGCTATTTTTTAAATTTTAAAAATACAAATAAATAACCAGTGCTGTTGCTTCTGACCAGGGTGCTATGATGCTGTTCTGATCGTGGGAGCGCTCAGCAAGGGACAGGTGCCCACCAGCGTGGTTCCGGAGTTGCTTCGTGTCACCAGGCCAGGTGGGGCTTTTGCAGGAGATGCCCTGTTGCAGTGGGGGTTGTGTGTGTGAAGCATCACCTAGGTCCATCACTGTTCATCACTGGAATGTGTGCAGAGGAGAAGCGACCGAGAGGATCAAGGGCCTGGGAAATTAGCCTGATTAGGAACAGTTGAGGGAGTTGGGTCTCTTTAGCCCGGAGAAAAGAAGACTGAGAGGTGATAGGATAACCGTCTTCCAATCCCTGAAGGGCTGTCACATGGAAGATGCAGCAAGCTTGCTTCTGCTGCTCCAGTGCGGAGGACCCAAACCAATGCCTTCAAATGGCAAGGAAGGTGATCCCTACTAAATATTAGGAAGAACGTCCTGACAGCTAGAGCTGTTTGGCAGCGGAATGGGCTCCTTTGGAAGGTGATGGAATCTCCTTCAGGGGGGGGGGGGTTAAACAGAGGTTGGGTGGAGGTCTGTCAGGGATTCTTCAGCTGTGATTCCTGCACTGCAAGCGGTTGGGCTGATCCACCAAGGGAGCACCCATGAATCTGTGGCCGCTAGATGGTGCTGGGGGACCTTTTTAACCAGCCGCAGCTAAGGAGATCTACTCCAGTGGAGCTGGGGAAGAGGAATACTGGTAGTTCGCTTGGATTTGGTTGTTCGAAAAAGACTTCCTTGAATTCAGACAAGTCACATTGAACCACCTTTAAGCCCCTCCCGTGCTCTTCAAGTGAATGTATGAAAGGCAGAAATGCCTTTTAACGTGTTTATATTGGAGTTTTTAAAACGGTTTTGACAGCCAGGAGTGAGGATTGACAGCCATGTTTCTTAAATTTTGTTGTGGGATTTTGGGGTTGGGTTTTTGTTTTTTTTGTAAATGCGCTGTCCCTGAAATTCATGTTCAGTCCTCCACCACTTTCCCCGCAGGATTGGACACATTTAGCAATGGTTCCCTGCTTCCCCCACCCCCCGCCCTCCACATTTCCATTCTGAAAGTCAGGATCAATCCATCCACTGGTTGAATGTCAGGGGCGGGTGCCAGGACTCACAGGTCACCAATTTATCACGTGGCATCAATGAAGCTAACTCCTTATTCATGCCGACTCTTCCCCAGGGTCTTTTTCAAGCGATCTGAGACTCTGTCAGTGTCTATCTATGCTCCACCCTCTTAACACCTCTTCTGGTTCTGGGAGACCAGGGGCAGGGAGCTGGTCAAGTCATAGCAGGAGGGAGAGACCCACTGGCTTCTTCACCAGCCTGCCTCATCTCTGCTTTTGCCCCTGGAAGTGTGATGGAGAGAGGCCGTCTTCGTTTAGCCAGTGCAGATTTCCTTCTACCTCCCTTCATCCTGTCCTCCAACGAATCTGTCCAGATGAGGATTTTTTTTTTTTTGGCCAGTTTCACCAATGCTTGTGCGGGGAGGGGAGGAGTGTGGATAAGCCCCTGTGATGCTGACAGGGCTTTCCCTGGACCTGACCAACGGCCTCCTTTCATAACAGGGGGCTACGTGTGCCTGACCACCCGGAGCAACACGGGCAACCTGGAATATAAGGCCCAACTTCAGCAAGTCCTGAACGAGCTGGAGCAGCGGGGAATGTGGCGAAAAGTCGTGGAGCAGGAAGTCGAGGCGTGGGAACGGGCGACATCGGAGAAGGAGTCTGCACAAGGTCTGGAGTATATCCCTGGCGTGGTGTACCTGTATCAAAAGAACCCTGTCTTGTGAGGAAAACCTGCCTTTCCTTTACTTGTGGAGAGACCCCTCAAGGCTGGAATTTTGCTGTCCAATGGGCGGAGCATTGAATAAAGCAGTCTGTGCCTTTGAGCATGTGCAGAGTGCCTTTGGACACTAAATAGTCACCCTGAAACCTCCCCACCCCCACCCCCACCCCAGGCTTGTGCTTCTATGGCCTTGGGACCTTAATATAGCTTAAAGGCAAATTTCCCTAGGCTGGCCTTTTCCAACTTGGTACATACACACATAGACGTCGTTTTGGACTACAACTCCCATCAACCCCAGCTAGGACAGGCAGATTTCGGTTTTTCACTAGGTCAGCCTTCCCTCAACCTTCTGCAGTGGCTCAGATTCAGAACGTGGCGGTAGAAATTGGGTTCAGTTTGCATTTAAAGCCCAGCTTATCGATGTCGCGTTTTCCAAAACAGTGAGAACCGAAGCACAGCTATCCTTAGAAACCTGCACTTCTCTGAGTTTTGCAATGAAGCCATGGCTTTCTCCCAAAGAATTATGGGAGCTGTAGTTTGTTAAGGGTGCTAAGAGTTGCTGGGAGAGGCCCCTATTCCCCTTTCCCAGAGCTACAACTCCCAGAGCGGTTTAACAGTCAACCTCTCTTCCCTGGGAACTATAGTTCTCTGAGGGGAATTGGAGGTCACCCAACAATTGTCTGGACTCATAACGAACCAAAATTCCCAGTATTCTTTGCGGGAAGCCACGAGAGTTTAATGTGGTATTGTAGTTCTTTAAATAAATTGTATGAATGGGGCATGGGGTTTCTGAGCAAAATCAGTTTTCGGTGCAATAAAAGGAAGTGTGTGGTGGTGAGGTTTTTCCCTTCATTGTTCCTCATTTGTAGCTCAGGCAATATACGCTTTGTTAGTTTGGCCCTGGTATTGCTTCTCCTAGCAACCAAAATAAGCAAACTTTTGTAGCTGGAAGAATACCTGGTTAAGGATCTTAAAAATGAACAGGAGAGCGGAGAGTCATTGAGAAGGCAAGGAGGGCACCAGCCTTAAGAACATAAATGGAGCCTGCTGGATCAGGCCAATGGCCCATCTAGTCCAGCATCCTGTCCTCACTGTGGCTGAACAAATCCCTGAGGGAAAAGCTGAGAGCAGGATTTGACCACAAGAGCCCTTTACCCCTCCTGTGGTTTCCAGAAAAGGGTATTCAGAGGGTTTACTGCCTCAAACTGGGGACGAAGAGTATAGTCATCATGGCTAGTAGCCACTGATAGCCCTTTCCTTTTTTTTTTAAATATATTTTTATTAATTTTCCAATTAAAACCAATTATATCACATTCATTATTTCAAATTATACACATATATATATATATATCAATCAAACCGAATGTTATGCCAAATCGTCTAAAGAATTTTTTATTTGGGTTCCCATGCTTCAAGAAATTGGGGATTCCTCGCAACCGTCCACTGCCGTCTTTTTTCTAAAGTTCAAATCGTCCTCCAAGTTCATAATAATCCAGATCTTCCCCTTACAGTCACATAGATGTTTTCCACTTTCAACCGATTGTTTCCCAGCTGCTGAGATAAATATCAAACAAGGTTTCACAAATGTTCTTTCTCCTGTGTGGGTTAATCAGTCCAGCCTCCCCATAAATCTTCTTAGTCTGGAGCTCCCTGTTGCGTCGAAGCAGCGCCATCTTAAAAAGCTCAAATCACTTTTCTTTTCTCTCATAGCCATGAAGATTAACGATCTTTATAAAATTTACAGCTTTTCCAGGCAGAAGACCCAAACATCAAACCATAAACTCTTGGTAAATTAATGGATCTCCTTGCCCTATAGCTGAACTTAGCTTCAGGTCGCTGCTCCAATTCAAAGTGCGTCACAGCTCATCCTCCGAACGCGTCCAGGACTCCTTCCGTCCGACTGGGGGGGGGGGCTTTTCTCATCGGCAACTCCACATCTTTAAAAAATATGCTCAGTAACAACAGTTTATAAAGTTCAACTCACACAGTCTTTTGCTTCTCTTTCACTCCAAACAAGCCAGGACATCGCGTCTGGGAAGGTACGAAGTAACTCATATGAAGAAGAAAAAAACTCAATTCCCTTATCGCTCCATCCCCATCAATCCTTCTTCCAGATGATATACAGCCTTTGACTCCTCTCCCTCAGCAGCATAAATTTCTCAGCAGTAAACAGCGCTTCTTCCCCTCCTTCTGAAGTATGTCCATAGATTTAAGCCTAATTATCTTCTTTAACCATGGAAATCCCCGCCATGCAGATTAGCGTCCGGGAGTCCTGGCCCTCGTAAGTGCTTTTCAGCCCAAGCTCCCCCCACTCCAAAAACAGTCGGAGTGGGTCTGGGGGCATCGCGGGCCAGCGGCCCCTCTCCGTAACCCCCGGAGAGGGTAGGGGGTTGCCATTTACTCCCCTAGCAACCGCCAAATTCCTTACGAAGGTCAGAGGGATGGAAAACAGGCCCTTTCCTTCTCTGGTCGGCCACTGTGAGAACAGGATGCTAGAATAGATGGGTGATTGCGTGAACATTATTTTATGTTGGAACTACATGGGGCATTGGCCTCATCTAGCAGGCTCTTCTTATGCTCTTAAGATGTTCGTAGACAGTTTCTGTTGTTGGCATTTGTCTGTCTCAAGAGACAATGGAGTGCACCTTCTGGGGTGAAGTCAAATGGCTGCGTTAGCACCTGGGGCACACGCCTGAGCAGTGTGTATGGAGGTCCTAGGCTGCCTGTATGACAATACCCCCCACCCACCCACCCTCAGCCTCACTGATGTGGTCCAAAGGAAAGCAGAGCAATATGTTTGGCACCAGCTTGGCTGCAGGAATCATAGAATCATAGAGTCACAGCTGCCAAGTTTTCCCTTTTCTCGCGAGGAAGCCTATTCAGCATAAGGTAATTTCCCTTAAAAAAAGGGAGAACTTGGCAGCTATGTAGAGTTGGAAGAGACCACAAGGGCCATCCAGTCCAACCCCCTGCCAAGCAGGAAACACCATCAAAGCATTCTTGACAAATGGCTGTCAAGCCTCTGTTTAAAGACCTCCAAAGAAGGAAACTCCACCACACTTCTTGGCAGCAAATTCCACTGCCGAACAGCTCTTACTGTCAGGAAGTTCTTCCTAATGTTTAGGTGGAATCTTCTTTCTTGTAGTTTGAATCCATTGCTCCGTGTCCGCTTCTCTGGAGCAGCAGAAAACAACCTTTCACACTATTCTATATGACATCCTTTTATATATTTGAACATGGCTATCATATCACCCCTTAACCTTCTCTTCTCCAGGCTAAACATACCCAGCTCCCTAAGCCGTTCCTCATAAGGCATCGTTTCCAGGCCTTTGACCATTTGGGTTGCCCTCCTCTGGACACGTTCCAGCTTGTCAATATCCTTCTTGAACTGTGGTGCCCAGAACTGGACACAGTATTCCAGGTGAGGTCTGACCAGAGCAGAATACAGTGGTACTATTACTTCCCTTTACAGGTAGGTAGCCGTGTTGGTCTGGATCGAAGTAAAATAAAAAAATTCCTTCAGTAGCACCTTAAAGACCAACTAAGTTTTTATTTTGGTATGAGCTTTCGTGTGCATGCACACTTCTTCAGATACCTGAAGAAGTGTGCATGCACACGAAAGCTCATACCAAAATAAAAACTTAGTTGGTCTTTAAGGTGCTACTGAAGGAATTTTTTTATATTACTTCCCTTGATCTGGATGCTATACTCCTATTGATGCAGCCCAGAATTGCATTGGCTTTTTTAGCTGCTGCATCACACTGTTGACTCATGTCAAGTTTGTGGTCTACCAAGACTCCTAGATCCTTTTCACATGTACTGCTCTCAAGCCAGGTGTCACCCATCTGTGCCTTTCATATTTATTTATTTATTGCCCAAGTGTAGTACTTTACATTTCTCCCTGTTAAAATTCATCTTGTTTGCCTTGGCCCAGTTGTCTAATCTGTTAAGGTCATTCTGAAGTGTGATCCTGTCCTCTGTGGTATTAGCCACCCCTCCCGATTTGGTGTCATCTGCAAACTTGCTCAGGATGCCCTCAAGCCCATCATCCAAGTCATTGATAAAGATGTTGAATAAGACTGGGCCCAAGACAGAACCCTGTTGCCAGAAGGAGGCGTACAAGGCGCCATCCAACTTGGGGACTCCACTCCAGATTTGAGTATACTCCAGTCTTTCTTTTCCCGAAGATATCCTGCAAGACAGCAGAGGTTTAGCACCAGAGTTTTCCTTCTCCTAGATGGGCTCCCTTCCCAGGTTGACGAGTCTTATCTGCTCCTCACTTTCTTCTGCAGCACGTTCAGAAACTGCCTTCTTGACCATTGGTCACAAGACTGGTCTCGTCCGTTCAATCTTCTGGAGCCTGTCATTGCATGCAGGAAAAGCCCCTAACCCACCAAGGGTTTTAGACCCACCAGATACCCTCATTTGGCATAGCCAGCCAGTCGAAGCCATTGCAGGGGTGTGGCTGCTGTCACATGCTGACAACTTTTAGGCGAGATGACCCCCCCCCCCGGCCAATCATATTTCAAACACGGCACCGGCCCCCCAGGGGTGCCCCAGCGGGCGTAGCCCCGCCGGCGGCCTCCCCCCTCCCTGCACACCGCCAGATGACCGGTGGGGCGCAACCAGCTACCAACCCCACAGCTCTGCCGTCGCCACCCCCCGCCCCAATTGGCGCATGCCCCCCTCCCCAACCCTCCTCGACCTGCCCCCCCGTGGGCAGCTGGGCATGGCGGTGGCGGCGCTGCCACCTCTGCCACTCCGGGTGGGCCGTGAGCCTCCCGTCCCGTGCGGGGAGTCCCGAGGCAGGCAGGCAGGTGCGAGGGTCTACAACCGGAGCGCTGGAAGGGCGCGCAGAGTCTTGCTCTGCTCCAGCGCTGCGCTTCTCATCCCCCGCTCGCTTTCCCACCGTCGCCCCGAGGGGCGGCCAGCGCGGGAGGTAGGCGGCCCCAGAGGCAGAGAGGTGCGAAGGTGGCCCTGCCTGCCAGGTCCCTTCCCCAGCCCCGGGTGGGGTGGCGCGGGTGGTGGGGCGTGGCGCTCCCGGCCTCCGCGAGCGCCTGTTGCAGCCCAGAGCTTCCGGGCGCCACGGCAGGCACTCTCCTGCCTGCCTGCAGCCCTGGCGGCGCATTGTCGCGCTCTTGCTTGCTGTGCTGGTGGAGAGGGAAGGTGCTGCTGGAGCCCTCTCCCTGCCTTCAGGGCACGGCGGCAGGGGGGTGGGGGGCAGGCTGGCCAGCGCCCCCTCCATTTTGGCGCCCTAGGCAACTGCCTAGTTTGCCTTAATGGACGCGCCGGCCCTGGTCACAGGTGAGGGCTGAGTGGACGGGTGGGGACCAAAGGTGGACAAGCTTCCCTGGAAGGAGCACAATCTGTTCCCCACCAGAGGTGCTCCCCCCACCAACATCCTATATACCCAGGACAGTCTCTACAAACCCTCAGAAAATGGTGGAACTAGAGAAATATTAAATCCAAATGGGGAAGGGGGGGGGAAGAAAGCCCAAAATGTGTGAATGTTTGCCCCTTCTCTCTCCAAACAATCTGAAACAAGGGTCTTGAAAGCGGCAAATCCTTGCAGAAATATGGATAAGGGTGAGTTCCGTGTTGCCCAACTGGGTTCCCCAGTGGGCAAAAGAGGGTTATAACTCAGTTTGGCAGGTTTGCAAGGGAGGAAGGGATGGCCGAGACAGAGAGAGAGAAAATGCTTCTTTCTGTAAAGGACCTAACTAAAGTTGACTTAGCCTAATGGAGAAGAGAAGGATATAAAAACAGGTCCTGGTGATTTAATAAGACGTGCATGCATGCCATCTAGAGAACAATGGGTGTGGGCCATTTAGAGATCAAGGCTCCAGATAAATACCGACTTCCTGCCCACCATTAATGGAGTCGCAGGACCTCTTGGCTTCAACAGCTTCCTTGTGGGCAGAAAAGCCCCAGCTTGGGAGTCTCCCCGGCCAAATGGGATTCTTGCCTTCAAGGCAAGATTGCCACAGCTCACAGCCCTGCGGGTGAAACATCGATGCTCCATTAAAGTTTTATTTTTATTTGCATTTTGCACCTGGTTTACAACCTGCACCAACTTCCTTGTGCTCTTTTTTAAGGAGTCACTGTTTATTTTAAAACACCAAAGTTTACACAGAGAGGGCACCTCCCTCTCTCTTTTTACAGGACGAATGTGGGTGGGGTTTGCAGAAGCTGAACAAAGGTGTATAAGCACAGATTTACCGGTATGCTTTTGGAAATGTTACATAGCTTCATGCTAGCTTGGGTTGATGGAAGTTGGGCGTCCAGCAACATGGAACTGACTCCCTCAGAAAGGCTCTACTTTATTGAAGGTTTTTAAGCAGAGGTTGGATGGGGGGCCTGTCAGGGATTATTGAGCTGTGTCCTCTGTTGCTACCAGCCGAATAAAGAGCATGAAATTCACTCTCGCCTCCAAGTATATTTCACTGTGGCTCCTGGATAGCAGGGGGGTTGGACTGGAGGAGGCCCCTTCCAACTCTATTTCGGTGATTCTGTAATTCCATGATTCCATATCCTCCGACATTTCTCTGACATTCTCTTCCACATCAATTAGCTTCTCCTGCGTTTGATCTCGCTGCAAACATATACATCATATTCACATCTACATCAGTCACCTTGAGCAGCAGCGGAGCTTCATGCTCCGTCACCGGGGGCGGAGAGCAGGTGCGCTGCCCCCAGTGATGTGGCGCGTGTTCTGGGGGCGGGGGGGGGGCACCATGCGCAATGACATGGTGCACATTTTGGGGCAGGGTATGCCATGCGCAGTGACGTGGTGCACGTTTTGGGGCGGGGCGCACCACACGCAGGGGCGGAGCGCACGTTTTGTGGGCGGGGCAGGCAGCGGCGATGGCGCCCCTGGGATCACGTCACTCGGGGCGCACCACCCCCACCACCCCTATCTTCCTACACCCCTGACCTTGAGCCAATTACAACCTCTCAGTTGAACCTACCTCACAGGACTGTTGTAAAGAAAAAAATGTGCGAGCGAAGGGAATGTGTGTAATACCTTCAACATATAAATGGATTTTTTTTAAAAAATTAAGCTGTAAGCTGCCTTCAGTCCCTGTCAGCAGCTAGAATTGTATTAGCAAGGAATTGGAAATCCGAAGATATACCTACGGTGGGTGACTGGCAGATGAAGCTGATAGAATTCATGGAACTGTCTGAACTGACTGGGAGACTCCGGGACCAGGGAGAAGAATCAGTGGAAGGAGATTGGAAGAAATTGAAAGTTTATTTAGAAAAGAACTGTAAGATTAGTAATATTCAATAAAGGATTTGGAAGTATAAGGAGGTTGCAGAAGTAAGTTAGATTAATGTATTATGCGTTAAGGTTTTGATATATGATAAGATGTTATTTAGCTCTTAAGACTAAAATTAGATCATGAGGTTTTGAAAATTTTTGATTGAAAAGGGGTTAAGAGTAATATTTAGAATTGATAATTAAAAAAATAGAATGTTATTAAGATTTAGAAAGTGCTAAATAAGTGATATATAGAAACGTAGAAGGGAGGGAAAAGAGGAAGTCGACAAAGATATGGCTTATAAGATTGAGTGATGCATTTTTGTGTCTGTAATTTTCCTGTTTTTGTTGTTTGAATATGATACGTTAGTTGTTATATATACAGTATATATATATATATATATATATATATATATATATATATATATATACATACACATACAGAAGAAGAAGAAGAAGAAGAAGAAGAAGAAGAAGAAGAAGAAGAAGAAGAAGAAGAAGAAGAAGAAGAAGAAGAAGAAGAAGAAGAAGAACTGTGAGAATGATCAGGAACGTACCAGAGAGTAAATCCCATTGAACTCAATGGGACTTAGATCTGAGTAAAAATGCTTAGGATTTCAGCGTGAAGCTGCACAGTCTTTACCCAGTTACCTGAGAGTAAGCTCCATTGAATACAGTGGGACTGACTTCTCAGTAGACAGCGTAAGGCTCCATTTACAAAAAAGGAATAAACACGTTTCCTAAAAATGGCCGGCTGCCGAAGCATTGCAATTTAAAGTGGATTGGTGACATTTTCCTTCAAAATTATAGGAAAGGCTTCATACGCCAGCTTTTCACCATGTCTTTCATTTGGTGCAGGAATTTTATTTTCAGTATAAACAGGACTCTATTTTTGCAACTACACACACACGCCACTTTTAATTGTTCTCCGAGATGTGGAGGGGAGGGGAAAGGGAAATCGTGACATTGTGGGATCAAAACAGAAACTGGGACTGCTTCTGTAATTTTGGGACTGACCCTGGAAAACAGGGATACTTGGGAGGGTACGTGATTTGATCTGCCAAAGGTTGATATATATGGCTGGAGAACCGGTGGACTTCCAGATCTTGCTGGACTGACTGCAATTCCCACCATTTAGTACCAAACGCCCCCCTGAGTTTATACTCCGGCAAGGAGTGACTTGCAAGAAGCATCCTGCAACTTCTTTGTTCTCCCCGTATACGAGTCCTATAGAAGTGAGAAACCTTTCCCCTCCTGAAGTGAGAGGTGCGCCCCCCACGTAGCAGTCAAACATAGTCTTTCCGGGCATAGCTGCCTGGGGTGGAGTGCCTCCCCCCGGCCCAGTATCTCACCGGGTAAGGTTTGGTGCTCCCCTTCTGTGGGCAGTGGCAGCACAGCATGGCCCCTCCGAAGACCAGGAGGGCACTGGCTGCCCAGCCCACATAGAGCGAGATGCCCAGCTCTCGCTTCAAGGCCTCGGGCACCAGGGGGTTGTAGAAATTGCTGACGATGGCGCTGGCGGACCAGGAGATGGGGATGAGCAGAGCCAGTCCGGCCAGGATGAACCCCCCACCGGCCACTGCCGAGACTCTCCCCTTGGCCTCTGGGTCCTCCACGCAGCGGGTGCACTCGGCTCCGGTGATGGCCACGAGCAGGGCCAGGGCGGAGATGGCGATGGAGACTACCACCAGGGCGCGGGCCGCCTGAAGGTCAGCGGGGAGGTCCAGCAGGGAGTCGTATACCTTGCACTGCATCTGGCCGGTGCTCTCGTAGACGCAGTTCATCCACAGCCCTTCCCAGAAGACCTGGGCTACAATGATGTTGGAGCCAATGAAGGCCGTCACTTTCCACATGGGCATGGCACAGGCCAAGATGGTACCCAGGAAGCCCAGGACTGACAGCACCAGGCCTCCCACCTGCAAGGCCAGGACCGCCATCGTGCTCCCACCTGCTGGGGAAACAGCACAGAGGGGGGTTAGGTTGGAAGCAGGAGCCTTGGTGTCAGGAGAATGCCAGATGAAGCTTCCCAGTTTTTTTGAGGGTCTGGATTGAGGGGGTTCTGAATACAGTGGAACCTCAGTTTTGGAACATAATCCGTTCCGGAAGAACGTCCGACTTCCAAAATAAAAAATTCCTTCAGTAGCACCTTAAAGACCAACTAAGTTATTATTTTGGTATGAGCTTTCGTGTGCATGCACACTTCTTCAGATACAGTACACAGTGAAGAAGTGTGCATGCACACGAAAGCTCATACCAAAATAATAACTTAGTTGGTCTTTAAGGTGCTACTGAAGGATTTTTTTAAATTTTGCTTCGACTCAGACCAACACGGCTACCTACCTGTAACTACGACTTCCAAAATGTTTGAAAGTGGAAGCGTTTCCGTCCAGAAAACTCAATACCGAAGCTGTGTGGCATTTTTGGCTTCCGAAAAGCGTTCAAAAACAGAAGCAGTTATTGCTGGGTTTTGGGCATTCAATAGCCGAAATGTTAGACTTCCGAGACGCTCAAAAACGGAGGTTCCACTGTATATTGTCAGGAGCTGGAGTCAGGAGTAGGTCAGCAATAAAATACCTGGTTTCAGTGAAGTTGACTCTTTATTCAAAGAAGCTAAACAGCTCTAGCTGTTTACATACATACATACATACATACATACATACATACATACATACATACATACATGCATGCATGCATACATACATGCATACATGCATACATGCATACATACACACACACACACACAGACTGTATATATACGGTCATTTGAGCTCTGCCCTTTAGATACTTTTAGCTAATGAGATACCTTTTCAAGAAGGGCAATTTGCCAAACCCTAGAGCGCCAGCAATCATCCAAATTATTAAAGGTTTTCCAGGATTCGGCAACACAGCCCCAGGCTGCCGCCAAGAGATGAATATTAAGTTATTTACTTCTCATATCCCGCTCCATTTTTGTATACAGGTTCAAATTTGCCAGGTGGGAAGATGGAGCAATCATTTGCTGAATTATCAAAGAGATCTCAGCAAACACCTCCACCCCAAATGCCTGTTTTTCTGGCCGCCACACCTGGCAGGGAGCGGGTGCGAGGGGGTGTAGCTCAGGGGGTGTAGCTCAGCTGCTGCCGGCCCTAGGAGACCAGTCTCGGCTTCTGTCTCAGAGAGGAGGAGGCCTAAGAGCTCCCATGGAGTCTGTGTTGCATTGCCACCTCTTGAGCAATGGTGCTGGCCATGAGGGAGGAGTGCTTCTATTTGCCCTCCCCACCCTAGATGGCGGCCGATGTGAAGCCATGAGGTGGCCTGAGGCAAGAGACTGCCAGCCTGCCTGCCTCAGCCCTCTCGTGGGAACAGTGGTGTTCAAAAACATCTCCACTTAAGAAAGAAGCTGTAGGTGTGAGGAAAGAACTTGCTGTCACTCCAGAATGATGTTGCTAGACCGTGGCTCTCACCATTTCCCCTGCTGGCTGCTGGGAGTCTCCAGAAGGCCGCAGGGCCCTGCGGATAGTATGGAACTGTTTATGTGAGAAGGATGGAGACAGACTAATTGATGCATCCCAACCAGAGACTTGCCTGGCCTCCCCTCCACACAGCTCCAAATGGCTTATATTTTATAGAAACACGGACTTCTGTGGCCCCCACTATAATGCTGAAGCGAGACATCCCAACCAGTATAAGACCGGCATCTGCTGACCATGCCCCATTGACTGGTCAGGATTTCTACCGTGAATGTTTAGAGCTTCAAAAAGAGAGAGAAGGGGAGGAGAAAGTAAGAGAGAAAGCATTTCCTTTCGAGCATTTCCTTTGCTTAATTTCTCATCTGGTCTGCTGATGTGGCTTGACTGGAATGTGTAGAAACACATAATTGACTCGAGATTCGGTGAGCATCGTTAAGCTATGGAACTTGCTGCCACAGGAGGCAGTGAAAAGGGTATAGTGAAAAGGTTCAGAAAAGGGCATCTGGAATGATCCAGGGGTTGGAGTGGCTCCCCTATGAGGAAAGGCTGCTGTGTTTGGGGCATCACGGAAAAGGCGAGTGAGAGGTGGCAGGATAGACGCTTATGAAATTGTGCATGGCAAGGAGAAAGTGACGAAAGGCCATCTAATCCAACCCCATGCAATGCAGGATAGAGAAGTGGATTGAGGGGGGAAATTCTCCCTCTCTCATAATGTTGAAACTCAAGGACATGTCATGAATCTGAATGCTGGAAGATTCAGGACAAAGAAAATAAAGTCCTCCACATCACAAACAGTTAAACCATGGAACTCATTTCCACAGGAGGTGGTGATGGCCACCAACTTGGATGGCTTTAAAAAAAGGATTGGACGAATTCACGGAGGATGAGACTATTGGTGGCTACTAGCCACGGCGGCTGTGATCTGACTCCAGCAAAGCTTCTGAATGCCAGTTGCCGGAAACCCCAGGAGGGGAGAGGGCTCTTGTGTTTGGGTCCCGCTTGCTGGGTTCCCCCAGGCACTTGGATGGCCACCAGCTGGAGCTGATGGGAGCGGTTGTCTGCCAACTTTTGGAGGTTCAATCGCCAATGACATCTCCAGGGAGGGTTGTGAGAGACGACTGCAGTCTAAAATCCTGCCCATCACTTTAGACCAGGGGTGGCCAACTCCAAAGAGACTGCGATCTACTCACAGAGTTAAAAACTGGCAGTGATCTACCCCCTTTTGGGGGGTTCAGGTCAAAGTTGTTAAGCTTTTTTAGGGAGGAGGAAAGCCCCATTTTTTAGGGGTTCAGGTCAAAGTTGTTGAGATTTTTTTAGGAAGGAGGAAGGCCCATTTTTAGGGATTCAGGTCAGAGCTGTTGAGCTTTTCTGAGGTGGGAGGAAAGCCCTCTTTTGGGGGGGTGAAAGGCTAAAATGTTGAGCATTTTTTAGGGGAGCCAAAGTTGTTGAGCTTCTTTGGGGGGAGCCAGTGATCTACCACAGATGTCCAGTGATCTACCGGTAGATCACGATCTACCTGTTGGACGTGCCTGCTTTAGACCATAGACCAGGCATCCCCAAACTGCGGCCCTCCAGATGTTTTGGCCTACAACTCCCATGATCCCTAGCTAAGAGGACCAGTGATCAGGGATGATGGGAATTGGAGTCCAAAACATCTGGAGGGCTGAAGTTTGGGGATGCCTGCTTTAGACAGTGCCAAGCTAGATGAGCCCATGACCTGATTCCATACAAGGCAGCTTCTGATGTTCCTCTGGGCAGCCTGCAAACTCAAAACTTCCCCTCTTCTTGCTCAAGAGACCTATCTCAGCACTTTACCTCTCAAAACCAGTTCTATCCCCACCCCTGGCACACACGACGTGCCCCAGTCTGGTATACAGTGTCTTCTTCCTCTTCCTTGGAATTACCAATGTGCCAACACAAAGGTGGCAGAGCAATCAGGTTACTAAAAGACCCACCCGCCTCCCTGCCCGCCCACCCGCTAAGCACCCGGAAAGGTGGTTCATTCCAATTAGGAATATTTACCTGCAGTTCTTGTTGCCCCACCTAACAGAAAGGATATTGTGGAGGTGGGGGAAGTAGCTACAAAATGATTGGGGAATAATAGAATTGTAGAGTTGGTAGGAACCTCAAGGGTCATCTAGTCTAACCCTCTGCAAAGCAGGAATTGCAACCAAATAATCATTGGCCAAAGCAGGGGAGAGGGTGTTGTGGAAGGAAGAGCGAAAGTGTTTGAGGCCTATAGAGGTTCTAAACTTGATGATACAAAATGACAACTAAGGTTTATACACTCTGTGAAGAAGTAAAAAAATTCCTTCCAGTAGCACCTTAGAGACCAACTAAGTTTGCATGCACACGAAAGCTCATGCCAATGACAAACTTTGTTGGTCTCTAAGGTGCTACTGCAAGGATTTTTTTTATTTTGTTTCGACTACGGCAGACCAAAACGGCTACCTACCTGTAACTGTGAAGAAGTACTTTTGCCTAATATACACATCTTGGCAATCCACCCACCCCAATATAATGCATTTTAATATTATTTACATGAATGTTGGCATTTTTTAACGTGCCACTACACCACAGCTGGCTCCCTTAACAGGCTAAACGCCACAGCCCCAGAGGATCCTGCAACCATTAATGGGAAGGTGAATCGTTTCCCCCTCGGCACCTAAACGATGTAAAGAAATTGCATGAAAGGAGTATGTGGAATGGAGAAAGGACAGAAAGGTATATTTCTTTTTTGTTATTTATTCAAAGCATTTCTAGGCTTCTGGATGGAATTTACAATCCAATAAAAGGAAATTTGAAAATGCAAAAATAAAATACTGAAACACACACGCACACACACACCAGAATGCCTAACTTGAGACTCTCTGTCTCTCTCCCACCTCTCTCCCTCTCTTCCTAATCAGGCATCCCTGATTCAGGCAGAGGCGGAATGTTGAAAGCCTGGCTGCCAAAGGAGAGAGCAACCTCAGAGCATCGCTTGGGCCACGGAAAACAGGAGAGTTGGATGTTACCGTAGCTGATGGGAGCACACAGCCCTGCTGGCTGGGGGCACTGGTGGAAGGGTACCACACTGAGAAGGCCAGCATAGGTCAAAACACCTACTTCCCCAAAAAGATACTGATTGAATAATGGGCTAGAGCAGGCATTCCCAAATTCGGCCCTCCAGATGTTTTTGGGACTACAACTCCCATCATCCCTAGCTAACAGGACCAGTGGTCAGGGATGATGGGAATTGCAGTCCCCAAAATATCTGGAGGGCCGAGTTTGGGGATGCCTGGGCTAGAGTCACTAACCAGAGGGAAAGAGGTTCAGAAATTGACCCGGAGCATCCTTAAGAGTCTCTCTGGAGGTCCCTAGCCCCAGATACAATGTTTCTGGCAGCGACTGGTCCCTAAGCTTGCACCCTGTGAGCTTCGTGCCCAGGTGGGGATTTGAACCCTGGTCTCTCCCAGTTCCTAACCTGTCGCTCTAACCACAACGCCACAGTGCAGAGTCTTAGCACCCAAACTCTCACTGGCTTCCCCCTGCCACTCCACAGTTCCAAGCCAGGTAGCGAGATGCAGGTTCCAACGCTAGGCAAAGCCAGAAATGCTCCTGGAACACAGACACACACACACACACACACGAACCCTCAACCCCTGCCATCCCGGGGCTGTCGGTCCCATCCCTTTGCGGCTGTGAGTTGTTTCAAAGGCACAAGGAAGCTTCCCTCAAAAGCTGCAGTCCAGCTCAGCGAGCTAACATCCGCCGGATAGTTTGGAAGCTCACTCTGCTTCTGCAGCTCAAAGGCGGTGTGACGGAAGCCAGTTCCCGGCCTGCTTTGGGTAGGTGGGTGGTGGTCAACCTAGCCGCGTTCCCGTTTTAGGATTCAGTGGGCACAGCAAACAAAGGCCTGCTTCCAGAGTCAAGACACAAAAGTGTAGGGTGGGGGGAGGCTCAGGCAGCGAAGGAGGGTCCCTCTCCATCTGCAGTTGCCTTCATGGTGGAAAGGTCCCTCAGGAGAAGGGGACAGTCCTTAGACGTAGTTACTGGCAGGCCCTGACCGCGCCGCCATGTACTTTGCTGAATACGTCTTCTCGCTTTTCGGAGGGCAGTTGAGGCAAAGCAAGGCCCCGCCGATGATCAGGAGGCTGCTGGAGGCCCAGCCGATGAACAAGGAGGGTCCGAAATCCCGTCTCATGTTGACGGAGAGCAGGGGGTTGTGGAAGTCCTGGATGATGGCATGGGTGGCCCAGCAGAGGGGGATGAGGAGCAGGAATCCCGAGATGATGAAGAAGACGCCAGCTGCAACGATGACCCGGGCCTTAGGGACTTCCTCCTCCACACAGTTGGTGCACTTGCCGCCCAGGATGGCAAAGCAGGTACCCACCAGCGCCAGCACGATGGCGATGACCACCAGGGCCCGGCCGGCCTGAATGTCCTGCGGCAGGCCCAGGATGGCCTCGTACTGCGTGCACTGCATCTGCCCGGTGCTCTGCATCACGCAGTTCATCCACAGGCCCTCCCAGATGCGCTTGGAGAGCAGGATGTTGTCTTCCTGGGAGATGGCCACTTTCCACATGGGGAGAATGCAGCACACCAGGGAGCCCAGCCAGCCGATGATGGAGAGGGAGATGCCCAGGACTTGGATGCCCATGGAGGCCATGGCTTCTGGAACTCCGGTCTCCCTCGCTGCGCACCTGCAGCCGAACGGTGAGCGGGAATAATTGGGAGTGCTAGGCAGGTGGGGAAATTTGGGAAGATTATAGGCTGCAATAGTGGGTGGAGTTTCCTGGCTCCATCCTGGCTGAGAGGACCCGGAGGCTCAAACCTGTTCCCCGAGATTCCTCTGCATCATCTAGGCTGGGATCGTTGCTGCTCATCTGGGACGAGAGGGCTGAGTTTCCCTGTTCCTGTATCGCTTGGGGAAACCAGCCAGGGATAAGATGGGGCGGGACGGGGGAAAGAGGCTGGCCAGAAAAGGTGTTGCAGAGTTGGGGCATATGGCTGGCCACTGCAAGAACAGGATGCTGGATTAGATTGGCTCGATCCAGTAGGATATTCTTATGTTCTTAGGTTAACTTCTTGAATAGTTTGATTCGATACATTCGGGTCTGAATCAAGACAGCAGTTTCCTATCCCACTCCAGGGGCTGATTTACTCAGCAGTGCTAAGGTGATTCTCTTGGGTTTTGAAGGTCCACCGGGTTCATTTTACAATCATTTCAGCTCTGGCTCTATTTTCCACCACATAAAAATGATTTCTGTTGTCACAAATTACAGCTGCTTCAAATGGTCTTTTTGCTGACGTTTCGGCTCTGATCGACTTGCCACGGACCGCACCTGTTGCATGTCATTGCCATTTTGCTTCCTTATCATCCATTTGTGCATAGAGAGAGATACACCCGACAATAGAGGAACGTGTTCCTTGCCTTAGGTAAAAGTGGGCTCTAATCCACAGGAAAGCTTCTGGCAGGAGCCAGCCAGGTGTGTAGTTCAGGGGCAGAAGATTTGTTTTCAGTAAGGAAAGTCCCAGAATCGATCTCCATATCAAAAAGAATAACGTAGGAGATGATGGAAAGGCGGAGGACTGCAGCTCTGTAACTGAGCTCCTGTTTTGCATGTTGCCAGTCAGTGACTGTTGTAAGCAATACTGAACTACAGTAGATGGGAAGTTGGACTGACTCGTTCTAAGGCAGCTGCTTTCTCCATTCCTGATTGGGAAGGACTTGTGCTCTGTGACAAAAGCATCAGATTGCTTGCAAAAGCTCCCAGGTTCAATTAGGAAAAGCAGGAGCAATTTGGATGATGAAGCAGGGCGGGACAGAGCGTCTCCTTTGCATGCAAAGAGCCCAATCCCTGCTGGCATCTCTGAGTAGAACTGGGAAAAGACTCCCTAAGACCTTGGAGAGCTGCTGCCAATCAGCATAGACATAGCTGCCAAGTTTTCGCTTTTCTCGCGAGGAAGCCTATTCAGCATAAGGGAAAATCCCTGTTAATAAGGGATAACTTGGCAGCTATGAGCATAGATAATATTGAGCCAGATGGATCAGTGGTTTCACTTGGTGAAAGGCAGCTTCCTGTGTTAAACCTTTAGTCAGAATAATGAGGACTGGAGCCTTAGGCTGTTTGTAGAGGAAAGGCTGCATGCAAGAGGTCCTGGGTGCAATCCCTGCTGATATCTCTAGGTAGAGCTGGGGAATAGACTCCCTGCCTAAAACCCCAGAGGAACATTGCTGCTGCCAGCCAGTGTTACAATAGCAAGCTATCTAGGTCAATGGCCCTCCCACTTCCATGCAGGCTGCTCCAGACATCCTCTTGTCATCCTTGGAGGACGTGAGGTCCACAAGCAGCAGGGCCACGCCCCTGCCACTGAAAGCACCAAACCGGTCTGGGCAGTGAATGTTACCAGACACACCACGCAACAGCAGCAGCAGCAGCCAGCAAGCCGTCATCTCAGAGGTCTGTGGAAATACAAGCCAGGGAACACGGAGGGTGGCTCCACTCAAGGCAACCCGCTGCCATTCACTCCTTCCCTTGTAAACATCTTTAGGATCACAGCCCCCAAAGTGACACAGTGAATCGGATAAGATCTCTTTAATCAAGCGACCGCCCTAATAAGGTGAAGCACATTGTTAAGCTCACAAGCGGAGTACTGAAAAGATCTCTGCCCCCCCCCCCGGTATTCTCATAGGAGAAGGCTAGCAATGACTGCTACGGTAGCCCCCATGGCTCTGCTCTAGATCCACAGCTAGAGGCTTCGAACATCAGCTGCTGGGAACTGCTACGGGGGGAGAGGGCGCTTGTGCTCAGGTCCTGCTTGCGGGTTTTGAATCTGGGTCTCCACAGTCCTAGACCAACACTCTCATGCTCTAACTCTGCACATTTTCATGGAGCGACATAGACCAAGTAGATAACATTGGGGAAGGGGCTGCCCAGTATCCCCACCCACCCTCTTTGGGTTGCCTGGTTGATGTTGACCCATGACAGGGCATTTTCAGTGGTGGCTCCCTGGTTGTGAAATTATTGACTTTCAGGAGGATTTTAAAAAAAACAAAACCGTTTTACCCAGGCTTTGGCTGGCAGAAAGACACTGTCCCAGACAACACTGAAACTACTGGTTGAGTGAATGCAATTGTTTAAAGCTGTTTGCATGATGTTTTCGAACGATGTTGTTGTTGATCAGTTTCCTGCCCGCGGCTCCTTAGGGAGGAAGGGCGGGATGTACATTGAATAGATGATAAAGATAAAATAAAGGTAATGCATTCAGACGCCTGGCGAAAACAGTGTGTGGCTCACGCAGGGTGCATTAAGTGTGCCACACTCTGTTGGGGAGATTTATTTGCAAGAGCAAATGTGCGGGTGTTCCTTTCGAGGAGGCCAATTCTCAGGTATTCAAGGCACACCTATCTAGGAACATACTCCGGCAAAGGAATGTGAAGGGCAAGGGCCGAGAATGAAAAGTTCTTTGTCATGAAAGACTGGACGAGGGCCAGCGAGGGATCTGCACAGTTTGTTGGCTTCCAGAGATCTCTGCTCGGCGTTGCCTTCCATGCTTACGGCATGCAGGCGATGGAACTAAGAGCATAAGGAGAGCCTGATGGATCAGGCCAGTGGTTCATCCAGTCCAGCATCCTCTTCTCACAGTGGACATTTTCTCCGGGACCCTTGAAGGGTCTGAGGTTATCAAGGGCTACGAGCCACGATGGCTGTGCTCTGCCTTCACAGCTGGAGGCAGCAATGCTTCTGAATCCCAGTTGCTGGAAACCATAGAAGGGGAGGGGGCTCTTGTGCTGCAATCCTGCTTGTGGGTTTCCCATTGGGGCATCTGGTTGGCCCCTGTGAGAACAGGGTGCTGGACTAGATGGGCCATTGGCCTGATCCAGCAGGCTCTTCTCACATCTTTATGGGCTGTTTAGGGAGGTTCCCTCTCCCTTAGGGGTTTATTTTCTAAATATTTGTCATACTTTTGCAAAACTGGAGGTTCATGCAAGCCTGCTGATACTTCCCCGCTTGGGCTTGGGCGGTGTAGTTTTTGCTCTGAGAACCAGTTAGCAGCTAGTAGTCATCATACACCAGTAATGGTGACACCGTCCTGAGAAGGCCCATGCCGTCAGTTCTGCTTGCAAAACCACAGAGCTGAGCTAGTTATTCATTTCCATCTGTATGCAGAGTTCCCAAGGCCTTAGAACAGGCACTTTCCACAACTCAATAGGTTTTCGAAAGTTCTGCAGCACTTGTCGAGCGTGAGCTGAATCGATCCAGGCAAAGTGGTTCGCAACGCAGCTCAGGTCTAGCAAACACAGCATCTGAACAGCTTATCTTAGCAGCCAGGAAGATTGTCAACAGGAAACAGCACCAAAAGTGGAACTGTCCCACAAAAAGATAAACTGGAGAGGTCAAAGGTCAGGAAAGGAGATCAATGTGTAAGACCAGGTCACTGCCATCACTTCCACCTGACCAAGGCTAAGTCAACCAGGACAGCGCCAGGCCTAAGAGCCAGCAGCAAATCAAGGGTGCTGTCTCAGGAAAACAAAAGTGGGATTTGAGTTGGAATCTCCGTAGATCAAGAAATGTAGCTGAGCAGTAGAGCATCTGCTTTGCATTCAGAAGGACCCAGGTTCAATCCTCAGTGACATCTCAAAATAGGACTGGGAAAAAGACTCACTGCCTAAAACCTTGGAGAGCTGCTGCCAGTCAGTGCAGACAGAGGGACCAAGGGTCTGCTGAAGTATAAGGCAGATTTCTACAATCCTCTATAAAGCAGATCTTGGTTTGGAACTGGAATCTTAGCTCGGTTGTTGAGCACCTCCTTTGCACAGGTTCAATCCCTGGCATCTTCAGACAGGGCTGGGAGACCCTCCCTGGAGACACCCCTGTTCCTGAAAACCCAAGGAGCAGCTGCCAGTCGCTGTAGACAGTATTGAGCTAGATGGACCCAAGGGTCTGACTTGGTAATTCGCAGAACAAAGAAAGACTACCTGAACACACAAATGCTGATCTGGGAGAAATGACACTGGGCATTATATCAGCTGGATAGCTCAGTTGGTTAGAGCATGGTGCTGATAATGCCAAGGTTGCAGGTTCTATCCCCATAAGGGGCAGCTGCATATTCCTGCATTGCAGGGGGTTGGACTTGATGATCCTCAGGGTCCCTTCCAACTTTAAGAATCTATGTGAGCATGTGGAAATATCCCTGTGGGGTGCCAGTCTCTCTCTGGTGGGATCCCAGCCTGTCTCAGGCAGCATTTGACCCAACCCACAACAGCTGGGCCCATGGCACCAATGCCCAGAAACCTCTTCTTCCTTTGCAAAGGCAATCTGGGGTGCTTCAGGCAAACCGAAGGTTAGTCCCCTGTTTGCTGAGCCCCTGAAATGCCAAGCTGGGCCAGGACATGGCTGGGGTGGGGAACCAGGGCGAAGTCCACTCACCTGCGGAGCTCTCTGCGGCCTCCAGCGAGCGAAGGATAAAGCAATCCCAGGAGATGGCAGGGGGAGGGAGGGGACGGGAGGGAAGGGGCGGCTGCCAGGGGTCTCTCCCTGGGCATGGAGTGGAGCTGCGGAGTGAGCTCCTTGAGAGGGGAAGGCTGGGCCAGGCAGGTCGCCAGGGGAGGCGGAGAAAGCCACAGGGGATCAAGAGCAGGTGTGCGGAATGTGTGCCTGGAATCAACAGCCCGTCCTGGAGGGGAAGGGAAGGAGGCAGCTTTGGCTAAGGAGGCCCAGCGAGGACGTGAGTGCAACCAAAGACCTGCATGGCTGAGCTCCTGCTTCCCAACACATCCTGGGTTGCAACAGTGAATCCTGGAGAGAGGGGAGAGAATGTCTGTGCATGCTCAGGAATTCCTGCAGCAGCTGTCACGGAGAGTAACTCCCACCCCAGATACCTCTTTGATTATTTTGTATTTTGTGACTGATATCTTGCATTTATTTCCCACTTTGTTCTCCAAGGAGCTCAAGGTGGCATGCACGGTTCTCGCCCTCCTCGTTTAATTCCCACAACAGCCCTGTGAGGTGGGTTAGGCTGAGAGGCAGTGACTGGCCCAAGGTCACCGAGTGAGCTTCATGGACAAGTGGGGGATTTGAACCCTGGTCTCTCCCAAGTCCTAGTCTAGCACTCTAACCACTGTACCAGGCTGGCTGAAATAATAATAATGGTGAAATAATAATAATGGTGAAATAATAATAATAATAATAATAATAATGTTTAGAAAATAGGTAAGAGCCGGGAATGTGATATATATTGTTACATGCAGGCCAATCTCTGAGCAGCAAGAGAATCTAGGGGTTCCAGCACTTACTCAGACTTTGGTTTCTGTGGAATGAAGGTACCGTAGGTGGAGGCTGTGGTGTCATTAGGATTATACGGCTTTATTTACACATATATACATCCTGAGCATGGGATGGAAGGGCTCATACTTCCTCCTCCAGGAAACATAAGCCCACTTCTGACACCAGTGTTGCATGCTCCCCAATCTCTGAGCAGCAAGAGACTAGGACACGGGTAGGCAAACTAAGGCCCGAGGACCGGATCCAGCCCAATTGGCTTCTAGATCCGGCCCATGGTCTGTGAATCAGTGTGTTTTTACATGAGTACGTAGAATGTGTGCTTTTAGTTAAAATGCACTTCTGAGTTATTTGTGGGGCACATAGGAATTCATTCATTCCCCCCCAAAAAATATAGTCCGGTCCCCCACAAGGTCTGAGGGACAGTGGACCAACCCCCTGCTGGAAAAGTTTGCTAACCCCTGGACTAGGGGTTCTAGCACCTATCCAGGGTCAGTTTCCTTGGGGAAAGGGTCAGCAGAGACTGCAGTGTCTTTAGGATTATATAGTTTTATTTACACATATATACAACCTGAGCATAGGATGCAGGGACTCGCAGCATTAACATCCCAGCAGATCTGCCCTCCCCATTAGAGTTCTAGGGTGATCCCCAAGCCATAGCTTTTGAAAGGTCATCCAGATTGACACCCCCCCAAGCCTATAACATTATGTACAGTGGGGAGAAAGATAAGGGTTTTTTCCGCCCCTTCTCTCATATCGCTAGGATTTCAAAGGACGGTGGCATTTCGGCTTGCAAGTTATTTCACAAAACACAGATTTGCTAAGTTCTTCTTCAAATATGAGTGGGGTCAAATTTCTCCCCCATCCCTAGCAGTGACTTATAGCCCACATGGCCACTCCCCGAAAGAGAGTTCCAAAATGCTGGCAGATGTGTTGATCCTTGGTAGCCACACCCACCCACCCACCCCAAATAGCAGGTGGGCCCACTAGGAGGTCCGCTGCATACACACAATGTTGGGACAGGGCTTTTAGTGTGGTAGCACCTGCCCTCTGGAATGCCATGCAGTTACGTTTCAGACAAGTTCTTATTGTCTTTCTGGTTTCTATTCAAGACATTCCTGTTCCAACAAACTTTTCCAGTGGGGATTCTTTATCCCAGTCTGAACTCGTATTCGTTTTGAAATTGTTCTCTTATATGGAATTGTCTTGATCTGATATATGTTTGTGTGTGTATGTGAGTGTATGAAAATGTCTTAATTGCCTTTATACATAAAATTGTTTCATATATGTTTTATTTCTGAGAGTTTTTCATTGTTGAGGTGCTCCAGGATGTTTCACAAGAAGTGATTCATAAACAGATACAAACAAACAAACAAACAAACAAACAGGATAATACCCAAATCAATTCAAATCTTTATTGCTGTGGTCAATGAGCAGGACCAAGCATCATATCTAATTTGTTTAGCCCAGCTGACAGTCATAAGATTGTAAACCATTCCCCTACTTCCTCTTTGATAAACTGTTTCAAACCAACTTGATAGCCTTGTTATCTCCCCAACCATTTGCCAGAGCATGGAGGGTTTCTCAGTCACCCCACTTTGGCAGAATGTTATTGTTCCTCCTCAGTAAGAATGTCTTGAACTTGCTTTCCCAAATAGCCCTCCTCCAGTAAAAGACAAAAACTGCTACTTGAGCATGTCAAGAGTGCCTTAATTGTTCGTTCAGTGACCCAGAGTTCTGCGGTGGCAATGGATTGCCACGCTCTGATGTCCTGAAATCATTTAAGCCCGCTGACGAGGAGGGATTTCCCTGCCCTCTTTCTCCTAGGCTTCTTTACCAATAAGGGAAATTACTCTCTAGACAAAACCAAACACACAAGGTGTGTCCACATGATATCTTTAACAAGTGTACAATATGTGCGCCTTTGTATACCCTAGTTGAACTGACACCTGTACAGTTATTCCCAGGTAATCGTCAATGAGTGTAGTGTCTGTGGTCCTCTGTAATCAATAGCTGAGCTGTACAACGATTTTGCACCCTTTCACACAAAAGCTTGCAGATGTGTATAGAGAAATGGCTTGTCCAGTGTCCACGAGTGAACAGGCCTACACACAAACATGCTTTTCCTCCCAGGCATGCTTTTTCCGCAGCCATCTTTCAACGGGTTGCTTTCTGCAGACCTGCCCATTTGGGTCTCCACCTCCCATAGTTACCTCCCTCGCTCAGTCCCCACATGTCACAGAACCACAGCTGGTGAGGAACACACACGGCCACGTGGGGGATGTTTGTTCTAACTGCTGCTAGTCCTCATGAATCCTCATGGGGTTCAGGGAGGTGAACCAGAACGTCCCTTTCTCTGTCCCAGTGCCTGTCTCTCTGCCATCGGTCTTAAGCAACAGCAAATCAGCCGTTACGAAAGAGTGACAGACGCAATGTTTGCAAACCAGCGCTCTAGTGAAGAAATTCGAAACCCAGGAGCAGCCGTCATGACTCAGGTCCTGGCTCTCTCATCTCCCAAATATGATACATGAAAGGAGCAGCGCTCAGAAATTCCCGTTGGGAAAACGGTGAAGTGAAACCAGGTGGGGCCTCCAGATTTCAAGAGAGGGAATGTCTTGAGTCACATTCATACTACAGATTTAAAGCCCCCTTAAAACGGTGCTGTGGGTTAAACCACAGAGTCTAGAGCTTGCCGATCAGAAGGTCGGCGGTTCGAGTCCCTGCGATGGGGTGAGCTCCCGTTGCTCGGTCCCAGCTCCTGCCAACCTAGCAGTTCGAAAGCACCTCAAAGTGCAAGTAGATAAATAGGTACCACTACAGCGGGAAGGTAAATGGCGTTTCCGTGTGCTGCTCTGGTTCGACAGAAGCGGCTTTGTCATGCTGGCCACATGACCTGGAAGCTGTACGCCGGCTCCCTCAGCCAATAATGCGAGATGAGCGCCGCAACCCCAGAGTCAGTCACGACTGGACCTAATGGTCAGGGGTCCCTTTACCTTTACCTAAAGCACTTTAACATAAAGAAAAAAGAGACTTCCCTAGGAGGAAAGGTTGCCGCATTTGGGACTTTTTAGCGTACAGAAAAGACAAGTACTGTATGAGGCAGCATGATAGAAGCTTGGCATGGTAGAACTCATGCACATCCCATGAAGCTGAATGTTGGAAGATTCAGGACAGATAAAAGAAGGGACTTCTTCACACATTGCATAGTTAATCTATGGAACTCACTCCCACAGGGGCCAGTGATGGCCACCAACTTGGATGACTTTAAAAGAGGCCTGGACAAATTCACAGAGGGTCATAGGGCTACCAGTGGCTACTAGCCATGACAGCTGTGGTCTGCCTTCACAGTCAGAAGCAGGTGAATCCCAGTTGTTGGAAACCACAGGAGGGCTCTTGTGCTCGGGTCCTGCCTGAGAGTTTCATACAGTCATGTGGTTGGCCACTGTAAGAAGAGGATGCTGGACTAGGTAGGCCACTGGCCTGATCCTGAAGGCTCTTCTTATGTTCTTAACAGTCATGGAGAATCTTGGGAACCGTGGTTTGGATACTGGGAACTGTAGGTCTGTGAAGTCGGCCCCCTTAACAAACTGCAGCTCCCGGGATTCTTTGGAGGAAGCCATAACTGCAAAATGTATGGTGTGGATGTGGCCTTAGTTTGAAGCAGCAATAAGCCACCGAGAGTCCTGTAAACACCAACAAGATGTTGCAGAAAAGGGCTTGGGAAAGGGATAGGATCACTTTAGCCTCATTTGTGCTTCTCTCCCCATCCCTTCTGGAATTCCCTGAGCTCCCATTGGTGTCTTCTAAATTTACAGAGCAAGAAGTCACCACCATGGAGGAGGAGGTTAGTTTATAAGAGACCTATGCTAAGCACACAAGATACTACTGTATTTGGAAGCTTTACTTATTTATGCATTTATTCATTTTTTAAAAAATTGATACTGCTTCAAATAATTGCAATATCTCAGCGGTTTACAATAAAATATTCGACAGCGGCAATTAAAATGCAAACAACGTCCAATGCAATTACCTTGAAAACCAGATTAATAATAAGATTAATAAACTACCACTGCATATATCTCAAATGGAAACTGAGCAATGTAGAAAAAGGAAGAGTCAGAGTCCAGGAAAGCTTGGGTAAACATACAAGTTTGTAAGAAGTGTTTAAAGGTCAGGACTGTCTCCGCCTCGTGACCCACTGAAGGGTGGGCGTTCCAGAGGGGTGTGTGCGGTGACTGAGGAGAACCGCTTCTCTTTTACCACCGAGGAATGATCCTCAGGTCATGAAACAGCCGCATGGTCTCCTCGGGAGACCTAAGGGCACACTCACTCCATAGACCAGGCATGCCCAACTTGCGGCCCTCCAGATGTTTTGGACTACAATTCCCACCATCCCTGACCACTGGTCCTGTTAGCTAGGGATAATGGGAGTTGTAGGCCAAAACATCTGGAGGGCCGCAAGTTGGGCATGCCTGCCATAGACAAACTGGCCTAATAATAATAATAATAATTATTATTTATACCCCACCCATCTGGGTGGGTTTCCCCAGCCACTCTGGGCGGTTTCCAACAGAAAAATGAAATAAAATAATCTATTAAACATTAAAAAGCCTCCCTAAACAGGGCTGCCTTCAGATGTCTTCTAAAAATCTGGTAGCTGTTTTTCTCTTTGACATCTGATGGGAGGGCATTCCACAGGACGGGTGCCACTACCGAGAAGGCCCTGTGCCTGGTTCCCTGCAACTTGGCTTCTCGCAATGAGGGAACCGCCAGAAGGCCCTCGGCACTGGACCTCAGTGTCCGGGCAGAACGATGGGGGTGGAGAAGCTCCTTCAGGTATACTGGACCGAGGCCGTTTAGTCAAGCCTTCTTCCCAGGCAACTGTGAGAATTGTAGACCTGTGAGGGAGATAGAAATCCCCTGACAATTCCTAGCACCCATAGCAGACTATAGTTCCCAGGATTCCTTGAGGGAAACCATGACTGTTCAAGTGGTATACAATTGATATAAATATATAGTGAAGCCATACACCATCTGAAGAGAGGGGGCCCATAAGACCGTTAAGTCCCAAGATGACCACATACATGGGTCTGACAAAGACCCATCCCAACCAGCGAGAACTACAACACCCAGCTGGTAATCATCGGTCCACCAGAAAAGGGCCTGGGTCCAGTTTGGCCCATGAATTAATTGTATTGAATCCCCCCCCCAAAAAAACCCACCACCATACACTTGTCCCATACATGACATAGTATATCAGGCTCTGTGGGTGAGCAGACCCTCCAAGCATCCCTGTTTTCTAGGGACGCTCCCAGATTCATCTCAGTTTCTGATCTGATGGCCCGCTTTCTCTTAGGACACACCAATTTTTACCGGAGAAATGTTGAAGGGTATGAACTAGGACGTCCCTATTTTTATCTGATAAATGTTGGCTGAAAAACACCTTTGCCCTACATTTAGAAAACTATCCCTTACGCCCCAGATTGTAAAATGTTTTTTTTTATAAGGTATCGCTCGGCCTTTCCATAAAACTCTTGGCCATGTGATGCGGAGGGTGAAACTCACTCACTTCCTGGTTCCCCACCTCAAACAAGTTGCCGTGGGGCGAGGGAACGGTTCCAGCCTCGTAAGAAAAACGGACATGGGTCATCGCCTTCTCTCCGTTTCCTGGTCCTAAGGAGGCAACGAAGCTATAGAGAAACCAAACTGTTGATAAGAAACCGCCTGGGAATATGTACTCAAGGATAGAATAAAAGCAACTGCAAACAAACAGTCTTTGCTTGGGCTGCTTTGTTAAACAAGGCTGCTGCACAGGTCATCGTTGCTTACATAAACTCCGGGGCAGAGCAGGAAAGGCTTTGTGGTCCAGTATGTTGTGACTCCAAGAATGGCCAGCCAGTTGCCTCTTAGAGCTGGGGATGGACCATAGATCACCTAGTCTCTTCCCATGGCTACCAGCCACAATGGCTATGTCCTCCCTCCATTGTCAAAGCAGGCATGCCTCTGAATACGAACCGGGAATCACAAGTAGGGAGAATTGCTGTTGTGTTCAGGTCATGCTTGTGGGCATACCATTGGGGCATCTGGTTGGTTGCTGCGAGGGTGGGATGCTGGATTAGATGGGCCACTGACCTGATCCAGCAGCCGCTTCTTATATTCCTATGCATTCCATCATGCATCTTTCTATTTCAGTTTTTATGCACTTTTTTAAAAATAAAAAATACATTTAAATTGTCTTGTGCTCATAACTAACTAAATAACTGGCAAATACGGATGCCCCGAAGTCTACCACTCGAGGTGGCAACTTCCCTTCTCCTTGTGGAGTCGGAAATGCAGCTAAATAAAAGAAAAAGAAAAATGCAACCCAATCCGGAGACCTGAAGATTGGGGAAAATCTCAGAGAAACTAAAATGGACAGATTTTGCCCATCCATACCTGGGCCTTGAATCTGGAGCCTCTTGCATGCCAAGCAGACACCCTATTGCCCTGAACTGTGGCCCTTTCCCATAGCATGCATGCGTGGGTGGGGCGGGGCGGGGGAACACCCATACTGCTGCTACCCTATTCTGTGGCATGTGGTTGCTGTTCCAGGATTTTTCTGCCCCTGCAAATGCTCCCTAGGTATGGTGTGTGAAGTAGATTGAGGGGCCAGTTGGTATTATAGAATCATAGAGTTGGAAGAAACCAAAAGGGCTATCCAGTCCAACCCCCTGCCAAGCAGGAAACACCATCAAAGCATTCCTGACAGATGGCTGTCAAGCCTCTGCTTAAAGACCTCCAAAGAAGGAGACTCCACCACACTCCTTGGCAGCAAATTCCACTGCCGAACAGCTCTTACTGTCAGGAAGTTCTTCCTAATGTTTAATGTTTTCTTGTAGTTTGAATCCATTGCTCTGTGTCCGCTTCTCTGGAGCAGCAGAAAACAACCTTTCTCCCTCCTCTATATGGCATCCTTTTATATATTTGAACTTGGCTATCATATCACCCCTTAACCTTGTCTTCTCCAGGCTAAACATGCCCAGCTCCCTAAGCCGTTCCTCATATGGCATCGTTTCCAGGCCTTTGACCATTTTGGTTGCCCTCCTCTGGACATGTTCCAGCTTTTCAGTATCCTTCTTGAATTGTGGTGCCCAGAACTGGACACAGTACTCCAGGTGAGGTCTGACCAGAGCAGAATACAGTGGTACAATTCATTCCCTTGATCTGGATGCTATACTCCTATTGATGCAGCCCAGAATTGCATTGGCTTTTTAAGCTGCTGCATCACACTGTTGACTCATGTCAATTTTGTGGTTTACCAAGACTTCTAGATCCTTTTCACATGTACTGCTCTCAAGCCAGGTATGATGCAGCCCAGAATTGCATTGGTGTTTTTAGCTGCTACATCACACTGCTGGAGGAGTTTTTTGTGGCACCCATTTGGGGTTAGCATCCATAAAGGTGTCTCATTCCCCAGGCTTTCTATAATCAGGGATTATATGTGTACGTAAGATTTCTAGCCTTTGGGAAATTCCCTTGACAGCGCTGATGCCTTTCGGTGAGTGAGTCAATCAGAGACTGACTTCTGACCTGTTTAGTTTTTTTTTAAAAAAAGAAAGTATCACTAAACGTGTGGGTGTGCATATGATGTAAATATGAACCTTTATTTATTGGCCATCTATTAAGGTCATATGCTTTGAAATCTTATTGATTCCAACGGTTTAATGTTTGAAGGCAGGGCAGGGAATACCTCTGAGCCTCTATACGGTAATTGGACTCCCATAACTCCCATCAGCCAGCATGAGCAATAGCAGGGGCATAGCTGCCAAGTTCTCCCTTTTTTTTAAGGGAAATTCCCTTATGCTGAATAGGCTTCCTCGCGAGAAAAGGGAAAACTTGGCAGCTATGAGCAGGGGATGGTGGGATATGGAGTCCAGCAACAGCTGGAGGTTCCCCATCCTTGTGCTAAATGATCTCTCAGTGCAACAGGCTCTGTAGGACAGACAAAAAGAGGATGAGGCTGGCAGTATTTATACCAGGGATGGGGGAACTTTTCAAACTCAAGGGGAACATCCCCTTGTAGGACACTTTCCATAGTCACATGCCCATGTTGGGTATGATCACCAGAGGCAATTGTGGGCAGAACAGCTCTTGTATTGTACGCAATGGTCCAGCCAGACAAAACCAGAGCTTTCTGCATCTTTCCATCGTCTATCGGGGCAAACAGGAGCTATGATTACAGTTCAAGGATGCGTTCTAGCCTGGAAAAGGTACTCAAGGGGAGCATGGAACAGGGCGGGTGAGGTAGTGGGCATGGAGAGAGTCCTGCAGGCCAGAAAGAGAAGCATGGAAGGCCAGCTTTGGCCCACGGCCTCAGGTTCCCCATCTCTGGTTTATATAGGAAGCCGAGATGAGTGAGTGGCTTCCTACTGCCTGCCAATCAGGGTGGCCAATGTGGCACCTCTCTCTATTTGCACCCATGCCTGAAGAGGGCTTCGAGTTGTTCATCTTCTAGCACAAGGCAAAAGACGTCCCTGATAGATCAGCAGCTCTGGGAGCCACATGACATGAAACAGCCCAGAAGCACACCTTTAGCAACATCCGCTTTGAAGCTGAGGTTCAACAAAGGAAGACCCACAGATGAAGAGCCGCCCCCTCCCCGACAGGTATGGCCTCTGCCTTCTGCTGCAAATGGGTCCTGCCCTTGCCTGCCAGCCAGAGCGTCACGGCAAGCAACCAGCTGGAATTCAGGGCCCGTTTCCAGCTTTGCCCTCCTTAGCAAAGCACCATCTTTCAAGCATGCCATTTCTACAAACAAACAAACGCAGAAAGAGGATGTTCACAGCATTGGAAAGGGCAGGCGGAGAGTCCGTTAGGGACGCCACGCCCCTGCCTGAGCTAACACACCCCGCCCTGGCTCCAGAACTGTTATAAATCCACCCTGATGAGCTTGGGCTCCTCAAAGGCTCTGCCCGAAACCAAGAGAGCAACAGGCCGCCGCCACCGCAACACTGTGCTTGGAGAAACAGCGACTGACTCCGCAGCAGCAACATGTCGATGGGCCTGGAGATCGGGGGCATCTCCCTCTCTTTCTTGGGCTGGGTGGGCTCCATCTTGTGCTGTGGGCTGCCCATGTGGAGAGTCACCGCCTTCCTTGGCTACAACATCGTCACCTCTCAGTACACCTGGGAGGGCCTGTGGATGAACTGCGTGGTCCAGAGCACCGGCCAGATGCAATGCAAGGTCTACGACTCCATGCTGGCTTTGGGGGCAGACATGCAAGCCGCCCGAGCCCTGATAGTCATCGCCATTGTCCTTGGGGCGTTTGGGGTGCTCCTCTTCCTTACTGGGGCTCAGTGCACCCGCTGCATCGAGGAAGAATCCGTAAAGGCCAAAGTCACCATTGTCTCCGGGGTGCTCTTCCTGCTGGCCGGCATCGTGACCCTCATCCCAGTCTGCTGGTCGGCCAACAGAATCATCCGTGAATTCTACAGCGTTTTGGTTCCCGAACCCCAGAAGCGAGAGCTGGGAGCGGCTCTCTACATCGGCTGGGCAGCCTCCGCCATGTTTCTCTTTGGGGGCGCCTTGCTTTGCTGCTCCTGCCCCCCCAAGGAGGACAAGTACAGACCCACGAATGTGGCCTACACTGCAGCACCCAGGTCAATAGCAACCAGCTACGACAAGAAGAACTACGTGTGAAGTGGAAGGGCAGCCCTGTTCGGGGGTGAAGTTTGAGGTGCCCACCGGGACTCTCCTGACCTTCACCTTTGCTTCCTCCAGGAAACAGGGAGGATAGATGTCCAGAGACATTGCTCAGCTTGCCCTTTAGGGACCGGACTTGCACCTGAGGACCTGAAAGGCGTCCTCGGGAGAGGAATGGACTTGGCTACCTCCATCGTCCTCTCCTTTTTTTGTGCGGATGTTGTTTGCTTATGAACTGAACACTCCTTGCTTCCCTTATTGGACTTCGACCCCACCCTTGGCAGACTGGACCCCCAAACCCCATGGCTCAGACTTTGCCTCTAGTCCCCATCGAGTCCAGCATGGGGCCAGGGCATAACCGTCTACGGTTTGTACAGCCTGGGAGATTCCTAGCAGATGGCTTGCCTCATGCCGTTCCACCCTCATGTTAGACCTCCATTTTCTCTACCATGGATTGTTTTGTGTGGGTTTGGGGTTTTTTTTGTTTTGTTTTCCATGGAGGGGTAACTTGAGAAACCAATCAAGGGGTGGGGGAGGGCTGTGATAATTTTCTGGCGCAGAAAGAGGACCCCCCCCCCCGAAATCTGTTCCTGAGCCGACCTGTGTTGGGAAATGGTCCAATGAAGGTCGGCAGTTGTTAAGAAAACAGGCTTTGAGAAGATAAAATAGACCATCTTTGGGGCGGGCACAGGAGGAGGCTGCTGAACTGGTCTCAAAAACGGCCAGTCTTTTCCCGTAAGCAAAATGGCAGAAGGTTAGTGGCTGCAGACCTCTTCCTCTCTCTCTCTCTCCCCTTCAGGGATTAGTTTTGAAGGTGTCCACGCTGCCATCTCTTGCCCTGAGGTAATGAAGAGAAATGCAAGAGAAAACAAACAGTCCTGCTGAAGAAAAGCAGTTGCTATGAGGCAAAAAAACCAAAACAAAACAAAAAGAGAGAGGCTGCGCCTGAGCACTTGAGGCATATAGGGAAGCTCGCTGTAGGTTGCCGAGCTGAGGGGTAAAGATGGCCGACAGCCTTTGCCTCGTCACGCCACACCCTCCTGCCCTTCACAGCGAGTTCCCTTCGGCCGCAAGGGAACAAGTGGCCCAGTAAGTCCGGCTCCTTGAGGATGCCCAGCGGTGGCCACCGTCTGCAGGGAGAGGGCAGAGGGGTGCATAAGAAGCTCCTTAAGCCAAATAAAATTCACCTTGACATGTGGTGGATCCCTGTGACCTTTCCCCCCTCAACCCTCCCCTGGAAAGGAGACGCAATGTTTTTGGTGGTGAACTTTGTTACACGTGCACGAGCGCAATTGTGCTCCCCTCTTTTGCTTTGTGATATGCTAAGTTATGTGGTATTTTCTGTCTCTCTTTCGTTCCCCCGTCCCGCTTTCTTCGCGCCAATAAAACTCTGGTGTACTTGACAATCCAGGACTGGCAAATTCCATTCTTCCGAGAACGGCGAGCTGGGCTGGCCACATTCCCAGAGCTCCCCTGTCGTTCTTTTGCTCCAACTTTGTTTTACTATTATTATTATTGCTGTTGCAGCTGTTGTCAGTGTGTTTTTATTAATTGGGTTTCTTAGCTGCCCTCCACTGTGAGATGCTAATACTAAAACCAATAATAAGAATTTAAAATCAGAAGAAAACGGTGGGTCCGCCTGGAAATATTTATTTTATTCACAAAATGTACATACCGCTTGATTGTATAAAAACAAATAACCCTCAAAGCAGTTTGCAAAAAGAATAAAGCAATGCAATGAGCAGGGAAAACCATAAATCAACTCTTTGGAACATTCAAAAGATAAAATTAGCAATAAATGCAAAACAGAATAAAACATGCATCTGCATTCTACATGTCTGGGTAGGCTTGTCTGAACAAAAATGATTTTAGCAGTCGCCGAAAAGAGTATAGTGGAGGCGTCTGCCTGATGTCAAGAGGCAAGGAGTTCCGGGGCTGCCATACTCAAATATCAATTTAATGCACATGCAGAAGGGGTCGTACGTGGCACCTGTAGCAGGGCCACCTGCGTCTCTTGGGTGTCAAAGGTCAGGGTAAAAAATGTGCATCTTCAGCTCACGATGAAAGCTATACAGTCATTGGGCCAGAGGCACTTTTATGTATGTGCGTTTGGTGAGGGGAGAATTATGCAGAAACAAACAAACAAAAATGTCCTCTATAGGGTCATCACCCCAAACTTCTGAGGGCTGTAGAACTACCAAGAGGATCTCCTCTGTCCCAAGAGGATATGTGGGGATCAGTGCTAAGCATAACTATAACTGTTGGGGAATTGAGGGAAACCAGACCCTCGCCCAATACTACTATAAGCAGAGTACAATGATGAGTTTTGAGTGTCCACAATGAAATATTCCAGTGCTAGGGATAAAAATCGGTGCACGCTGTTCACCACCTTTTACAAATGATTTAGAAATTGCAGCTTTGAGTATCCATGATGACGTATTCTGGCCCTGTTTTGCAAACAATTTAGAAATCATAAATTTGAGTGGCTATGATGAAATATTCTGATGCCGAGGAAAGAAATTGGTGTACAGTACCCACCAACTTTCACAAAGGGTTTAGAAAGTGCAGGTCTTATTTGCTATCTTGTAATCCAGCCGTAATCCAGCTCTCAATCAGGGGAGGTGGCATTGTGAGGACTTTACAGTAAGTTAAGGGTTGTAGAGTGAAAAGCCTTCAGGTCTGATCCATAGGGCATAAACCATTGCAGCCTTCCCAGCCACTGCGCCCTCCAGATGTCCATACTACAACTCCCATCGTCCCTGACCATCGACCGTGCTGACTGCGGCTAATGAGAGTTGTAATCCAAAATATCTGAGCTTCCAGAATGTCCAGTTTGAAGCAAAACTGGAGCTTTGTAAGAAGATGACCGAGGAATGTTTTCCGCCCAAAGGAAGTCAGTTTGCAAGAGGTTCAGGATAGTCATTCTCCACAGGAGGTGTAATTAACATGAGGGACTCACTGCCACATGATGGGAGGTGAGAGAAAAAGAAATTAGACAAAATACAGTGTGGGCAGGGGAAGGAAAGGGGGCTATCGGACACAACAGATAATTAAACAGATGAATGTCTCTATTTGTCAAGGATGGTTCTGAGTACCAGATGTTTGCTCATACCCTGCTTGTGGGATCCAGAACCTACCACTGGGCCAAGAGGACCCAGGATGCCAAAATGGAGCATGCATGCCCAAATGCAGTCTACCTCTGAATATTAGATGTCTGGGAATAGACACTGATGGAGGGGCCGTCACTGTCATGCTGCACTTGGAAACTTCCCAGAGGCATCTCAGTTGCCACTCTTTGGAAGACATGTTTAGTCAGAGGAGTGGAGCTTCTCAGACCCAGGGGACAAATACGGCCCCCAGGCCTCTCTATCTGGCCCTTGGGACTCTCCCCAGGCCACCACACTTCATGCCTTCCTTGAGGGTTTTGGCCTGACTGGAGTGTGTCCTTGAACTCTGACCATGCTTCTCGGTTGCCTAGAAGTAGAAAAGAGAGAGAGGTGTGCGAGTGGAAACAAGCGGAATGTACAAAGGTAAACATCTTCATTCTTTGCCCGACCCCCTTTTGCTATTGGCCACACTCTCCCCTGGAAGGTTTCTGAGGACATGAGGCCCTTGGGATTAAAAGGGTTCCCCATCCCCGAAATACCACCCCAGTCAGGCAATTCGTACATTTTGTGTGTGTGAGATGCTTTGCGGGCCAGAATCCTTAGTCTGGGTCATGGGAAGTCCCTGAATTCAAAGTTCGTTGCCTGTTGTCAGGGTGACGTGAGATATGGCTCAACTGCAGCCAACCTTTATCCTTTGAGGAGGAAGTGGCAGTGGGGTCAACGATTATATAACAAATGAAAACAGGAGCTAAATGGGTGAATTGAAGCAAGACTTGGTGGATTGGTCCCACTGTAAGTGTGAGAGGCAGAAAGGCAACTGTCTACGTCTGTTTATCATTCCAGGACTGAGCCGTGTTATATCAGAAATAGATTACAAACTGCATCCTATTAAGCCCGGGGCTTTGTTTCTCAAAATAAGAGGTTCTGGGGTGAGAGGTTGAGAGCAAGGAAATGAAAAAGGGGTGTGTGTGAAACTTTTTGAGCTCCGTACTTGTGTGTCTACAGTACACTTAGCACATGATCAGAGGCACTCTTCCCCATATTATTATTGCAATTATATCCCGCCTTTTTCTCCAAGGAACTCAAAGTGGTGTGCATGGTTCTCCTGTTTAATCCCCACACAACAACCCTGTGAGGTAGGACAGGCTGAAAGGCAAGGTCACAAATAGTGAGCTTCATGACTGATTAGGGATTCGAACCCTGGTCTCCCAGCACTCTTAAACAGCTACATCACCAGTGGCTCTATGTAATGTGATGCAATAGTATTATTTTCCCCATTCCATCCCAAATGCTGAATGCAGGTTCTCAAACAAAAGGCTCCCGCAAATGGCAATCTCGACAGCTGAACCAGGACGTGAATTGTTGGCAATATATGTCCGTTCCTTGTTTTCCTGCAGAGGGTGGCTTAAACCTGCATAGTTTCAGCCGGGACGAGGAAGAGAAGCAGCCCCTAGCCACCTTTCGCTGGTGTGTTCCCAGACGAGAGTGGGTTGAGCAAGCTTCTGTTTATATCCTTCTGTTCCTTGCGCAGGGAGATTGATGCATGATGGCTCCCACACCCTCCTCCTTGGATCAGCACACTTGCATGAGGCAATCATTGCAAGGGGGACACTGCGGAGTTCGGGGTGGGGAGAGAGACGCAGGTGGGGCTGGGAATCCTCGGCAGAAACAGAAGCAGGGTGGAATGGTTCGGGGAGTGAAATTGCCCAGCCCCTTGTTCACTCACATTTCTTTGGGGTGGGGTGTCCATACATCACCAGTGCCAGGTTTTATTTTTTTTGAGGGGGGGAGGGGAGTTGAGCAAGGGAGCCTCCATCAGGTTCCCCACCCCACCCCCAATCGTAGAATTGTAGAGTTGGAAGGGACCCCCCAGTGGTCATCCAGTCCAACCCCCTGCAATGCAGGAATCGCCGCTGAAGAATCCCTGGCAAATGGCTGTCTAAGCTCTCCCACGCCCCACCCTCTCTCTCACACACAAATATGCACAAAACTGTGGAGCTTCAGAGAATTCCAGTGCCCACCCACCCCTCAAGGCAGCGGGTCTTGGCATGCACCCAGTTATGCCCACCTCTCACACCGGCCTCCTGGCATCCTTCTGCAAGCTTCCCATAATTCCCCAGTGCTGCTTCTGGGGGACCGCCAATGTCAGCCACTCCTCAGAGGACAAACACTGATATAAATGGACTTAAGGAACTTAGCAGTCAATCAGATGTTGATTTGGTAGGATAGCACCCTCTGTATTTTCTCTTTACTGTATGAAGTCTAACTTTCGGGGTTTTTTAGTTAGCCTCGTCTCCATTCAGTACAGCCTGCACCAACTCCATGCCCTCCAGATGTTTTGGACTGCAATTCCCATCAGCCCCAGGTTGGCAAAGGCACTACTTTCCCTTTTTTCTGAGAGGCCTGGTCTTTAGCTGATTCTTTAGTTGCAATTTCTGCATTGCCAGGGGCTGGACTAGAGGACCTTTCTGGCCCCTTCCAGTTCTTCAATTGATTCTATGAAGTGGGCAGTGATGCTATTGGGCAATTGAACCCCTCACAGTTCAGCTTACGTTTCACGGTGTCACCTTCATTTATATATATATATATAGTCATTAATCACTTCCTAAACCACCTTCTCAATGCCCTTTACACATAAGATAATGAAACACACACCCCCCAAAAAAAACACCACAAAAGCAAGACTAAAACCTAAAAAGTGGACATTTGTATTTTTGGTGGAGTTTTTTTTTACTATCACTATTTTATGAGGTCCTAAAAATACTTTTCAGGCTTTTAAAAAAACAAATACAGTGGTACCTCAGTTTAAGTACACAATTCGTTCCGGAAGTCAGGACAATCGGTCAAGCGTTTACGGAGAAAAGTAGAACACGCACTTTCACGATTTTTACATTTTTATATATATAGATGAAAAAATAAGGCTCGCTTATCACCATTTTAGCACCTGTTTCCCCGGCCTAATTAATATCCCTTCCAATCCAAAGCAAACATTTAACACCATGTTGTTGACATTTAACAGACAATAAAGGATGACCACTCTTAAATCAATAAGCACTTTGTGACAAATAAGTAACAGGATTTAAGTGCTTTTTGACAAAACGAATACTCAGATTTCCCACCCACTTTACAAATATCCACTCTGGTGAATTGGATCCTCCCCATCCATCTCAGCTCCACCACAAATTACTGCTCATAGTGGGTAAAATGTACAATAAAGCACTATATCCCTAATAGTTAGGGTGACCATTATCCTAGTTCACAGAGGATAGTCCTCTATTTGAACGTGTCCTCCATTTGAGTCAGGGACGTCCTGTTTAAAGAACCCTAAGAGCGGTGGGGATAACTTGATGGAGATGTTGTTGTTTAGTCATGTCCAACTCTTTGTGACCCCATGGACTAGAGCACTCATGTTGGTAGCTTCGAGAACACTGTCCAACCATCTCATCCTCTGTCGTCCCCTTCTCCTAGTGCCCTCCATCTTTCCCAACATCAGGGTCTTTTCCAAGGAGTCTTCTCTTCTCATGAGGTGGCCAAAGTATTGGAGCCTCAGCTTCAGGATCTGTCCTTCCAATTAGCACTCAGGGCTGTTTTCCTGAAGAATGGATAGGTGTGATCTTCTTGCAGTCCATGGGACTCTCAAGAGTCTCCTCCAGCACCATAATTCAAAAGCATCAATTCTTCGGCGATCAGCCTTCTTTATGGTCCAGCTCTCACTTCCATACATCGCTACTGGGAAAACCATAGCTTTAACTATACGGACCTTTGTCGGCAAGGTGATGTCTCTGCTTTTTAAGATGCTGTCTAGGTTTGTCATTGCTTTTCTCCCAAGAAGCAGCCGTCTTTTAATTTCGTGACTGCTGTCACCATCTGCAGTGATCATGGAGCCCAAGAAAGTAATATCTCTCACTTGATGGAGATACCCACCCCAAACATAAGAAGAGCTTGCTGGATCAGGCCAATGGCTCATCTTGCTCTCAGATCAGTTGCCTGTGGGAAGCCTACAAGCAGGATCTCAGCACCAGAGCACTTTCCCCTCCTGTGGCTCCCAGCAACTGGTATTCAGAACCATCATGGCGAGCAGCCAAGGATAGCCCTCTTCTCCATGAATATGTCTAAGCTTTTTACAAGAAGGATCTACAGCAAGCACCACCTGGGCATCAGACCAAGCAGGTACACAGCACAGCACCTGGGGCACAGGTCTTCCCCACTAGGTTTGAGAGGGATGGTATTTCTATTGAAATCATAGTTGCCATTTCTAAACGTGCACCAATTCTTACGAAGGAGGACATGCAGAATCCACGCAAATCTGAGTCTTCATGCTCGGCAAGGAGTCTGCGCAGTCACCCTACTGATGGGGCAGAAAGCTATTTGCAATTCTGCTTGCAATTCAGAGTGGAGGAGCCATAAGCTTACTAGCACTAGGAGTTGCCTGGCTGGGAAGCAGCTTAGGACGCCAGCAATCGTAGAAGTGTAGAATTGTAGAGCTGGAAGGGACCCAAAGGGTCTTTCAGCCCAACCCCCTGCAATGCAAGAATCACAGCTAAAGAGGGAATTCGTAGGCTGCAGAGGTCAGTTTGCTCTTTTCTGCTCCACTCTCAAACACCCAGGGGAGCGAACTGCCCTCTGCCCTTCATGACCCCATGTTTGCTCTCAAAGCAAGCAGGGCACAGCGTGTTCCCAAAGACCTCACCCTCATCATAAAAGATCTAGTCCCTGGCTAAGCCCATTTAATGCCGATCGACAGCTAGTAAAATGCTGCAAGGTTGACCGGGAGGACTCCAGCTCAGGTTGGAAGACGTGCTTTCAGTTATTCATGGCAGGTCTGTCCATCCATAAAGCACATCCTACACACACATTTAAAGCTCCTGGCTTCACCCAAAGACTCCTGGGAACTGTAGTTTGTTAAGGACACTGGGAATTGTAGCTCTGTGGGGTGTAAACTACAGTTCACAGGATTTTTTTGGGGGGGGAGTCTTGTGCTTTAAATTAGGATTTGATGGGCTTTAAATATATAGTGTGGGTCAGTTGTTCAGGGCAGAAGGTGGCCAAAATGTCTGGATAAAGTTTTCCTGAGAATTTCTCTTAAAGTCAAGTCCTTCCCTGGAGACTATTGGGTGGCCTCAACTTCTCAGTCCTCTGAACAGAGTGGATCCAACTCACCCTGTGTGTGTGTGTGTGTGCGCGAAGTTGATGAAGGGTCCAGTGGTGTCCAAAAGACAAACCATTTTTTATGAAGGCATGAGCTCATGTGCATAGAATCCGTAACACGGCTCCCCTCCCCCCCAAAAAATATTGTTGAAGATACCCCCCATCACACACTTTTTATTCCTCTCTTCCTTAGCCTGTCACTTTCTTCAAAGGTAGCATGGTTCAGCATTCCTCAGAAGGATTTTCTGAGGAATGTGCTGATCACCTTCTTCTTCCCTTGGAGGGCAGGATGTTCAGTGTGGAATGCACACACACACACACACACACACACACACACACACCGACCCGTTCCACCACCCATAAACAGGGCAGAGAATCTGAGGAGGCCATTTTCGTCTCGCCAGATTGCACTCTGCACATACTCAGCAAAGCTCCGTTGCTGCACACTTTTGTTAAGAGTGCTCCCCGGCAATCGCTCTTTGCCCCACGTGTTGCCTTTAAAATACAACAAGCACTTGGCTATCCTGCCCGTCTCTGCTTAGGAGCGCATGGGTAGTGCAGGAGTCGTGGCTTTGGCCAAAAGAGCAAAGGCATCTATAGGGTGGGGGCTGCCATGTGGATGCACCCTAATAAACACACCGTAGCAGGCTAACGGCGGAGGACACAAGGACTGCTCTGTGCGACTGAGTGCAGAACAAAGAATGGGTTTGTGCGACCGTCACACCCCAAAGCACATGACCGATACCTGTGATACTGAGACAGGTGCAAGATACTTGGCCCATTGCCACCCTCTCTGTGCATGCCGCTTCAGTTTAACCCTTTCCTGGGCCCAGCAAGTCCTTCTAGGAAGAGCTGGGTGGTGCTGGCTGAGGGTTAGTTGATAGTGCAGGCTACGATGCGAGGAGGAGAAAGACATCCAGCCCCCATTCTGCCCCACCTCACTGGATAAATACGCCACTGGCTTCTTTCCATAACCCAAAACACAGCAAGCTGTGGCTTACTCTGCTATTAAGAACAGAAGAAGAGCCCTACTGGCCCATTGAGCCTAGCATCCACCAGATATCTCTTCTGGAAAGCCTGCAAGCAGGATCCGAGCATAAGAGCACTCTCCCACTGTGGTTTCCAGCAACTGGTATTCAGAAGCACACAATGAAGCCGGTGGAACATAGCCATTGTGGTTATTCTCTGTGCCGTGGATGATGTCCCTGGTTTTAGAACGGCTGGGGGGGGGGATTTAGCCAGTTACACCAGCACAGCTTGTCACTGGTTATGCATTCCTCTTGCGCGTAAAGTTGACAGTGTGATGCAATGCCCACAAGCTGTATCTCAGCTTGACCTACTTCCCAGTGTTGTAAAGATGGGGTGTGGGGGGGGAGGACATGTATGGTCCCTGAGCTCCTTGGATGAAACATGGAATAAATATATAAGAAATGACCTATGGCAGGTATTACACAGTGGTTTGGGACAGGCACATGGCGCATGATCAGAGGCAAACTCATTGCTCTTCACATGCCACAATGATTCTCATAGCTGAGTCTTGGCGCATATTAAGTCCCGGGAATGGGAATGGCAGAGTTTTGCGCTGAATTCATAGTTGGAGGGGACCAAATGGGAATTCAGTCAGTCCACTACTGCTCCACCCAATCCAAAGGCAAGACAGTCTACGAACCAGCCCAGACAGATCCATGTGGTCCCAACCACCAGAGTGTACAAGAAGTTGTTGCACCACAAAATAGCTCCAGGTGACTTAAGGAAGCGAGCCAAGCGGCGTTGTGAATGGGAAGATAAAAACATCCCAGACGGATCGGGCCACAGAGGTCTCTCTGGTCCAGCAGCAGCCAAATGCCTCCTGGGAGCTCACAAGCGATGGAAATGCACATTGATTGCTCCCGTCATCTGCCTTGCTGCTTCTGCACATGCAGGCTGCATTTTGCTTTTCCATCAGCTTCGGCTCACGGCCTAGCTGCGCCCCTATCTGGACAGGGATAGCCTAACTTCCATCGTGTATGCTCTGGCAATTTATAGGTTAGATTACTACAATGTGTTATATGTGGGGCTGCCTCTGAAGATGGTTTGGAAACTTCAGCTGGTGCCACATTCAGCAGCCAGGTTGCTCTCCAGGGTAAAAGGGTTTGAGCATATAGTGCCAATCCTGGCCTGACTGCACTGGCTTTCAATTACTTTCCAAGCCCAATTCAAAGTGAAGGTTTTGACCAATGAAACCTTAAATGGTTCAGGACAGCAATATGTCAAGGGCTGCCTTTCCCCATAAGGACCAACCCAGACCCTGTGATCATCATCTGAGGCCCTTCTTTGTGTGCTTCCTTTGTGGCAACAGGAGACTGGGCCTTTTCTGCATGGGCAACACAGGAAGCTGCCTCATACTGAGTCAGGCCATTGGTCCATTTAGCTCAGCATTACCTACGCACTGACTGGCAGGGAGTTTCCCAGACCTAGCAAGCAATGCAGCAGCTCTTTAGGGTTTCAGACAGGGGGACATTCCCAGTACTGCTTGGACAGGTGAAACTCGGAAAATTAGAATATCGTCGAAAAGTGCATTTATTTCAGTAATGCAACTTAAAAGGTGAAACCAATATATAAGATAGATGCATGATATGCAAAGCAAGATATGTCAAGCCTTTATTTGTTGTGATTGTAATTATTTGTCGTTAGGCAGGTCAATTATAAATGGAATGTAATTAATGAAATGTAATAGCGATGTTTATTTTTGTATTATTGTAACTACCGCATTTGTTTTATTACTGTGGAACTTCCAAAAGAAAGCGTTTGTAAAAAATTTAAAGAAAAATAAAAAATAATAAGTTGCACATTACTGAAATAAATGCACTTTTTGATGATATTCTAATTTTCCGAGTTTCACCTGGAGATGCTGGGAATTGAACCTCCTTATGCAAGCCAATGCTGATCAGAAGGTCAGCGGTTCGAATCCCCGCGACGGGGTGAGTTCCCGTTGCTTGGTCCCAGCTCCTGCCAACCTAGCAGTTCGAAAGCACGTCAAAGTGCAAGTAGATAAATAGGTACCACTTCAAGCGGGAAGGTAAAGGGCATTTCCGTGTGCTGCTCTGGTTCGCCAGAAGCGGCTTTGTCATGCTGGCCACATGACCTGGAAGCTGTACGCCGGCTCCCTCGGCCAATAACGCGAGATGAGCGCCGTAACCCCAGAGTCGGTCACGACTGGCCCTAATGGTCAGGGGTCCCTTTACCTTTACCTTTTATGCAAGCCAAGCAGATGCTCTACTACTCTGGTAGCACTCTGACTTTCCTCCCTGAAAAGCAAAAGCTGGTCTCGCTCTCCACAAGTGTGGCTGTGTTGACACTTCTTCTGAGCTTACAGGAGGTTCAGGAGAGGAAGCACTTTCTGTTCTACTTTTTTTCTGATTCGGCTACCACCTACAAAATAAAACAAAACAGAGAAAAGCTGAGTGGTGGCATGGCATCTTGCTTGGAAATTGCTTCATTCCATCAGACAGTTTTGGGAAATGATTTACAACGAGCTTAAGAAAATGTTCAAATGCTCTTTCCCTAAAAAGCCTGAAGCCTTCCTGCTAGGAATTATGGGTAACGAAATTCCAAAGAAGTTCAGGAAAGTCTTTATGTATGTTACAGTTGCTGCCAGAATTTTAAGTGCAAAAGGCTGGAAGGGGGAGGACATCCCATCTAAATCAGACTGGCAAAATAAATTAAGAGAGTATGCTGAACTGGCGAGACTATCAGCAAGGTTACGAGACGTTGCAGATGAAAAATTTATCAGAGAGTGGGACATATACAGAGATTGTCAAAATATCAATCCGTTGGCAGGTTTTGATTGAACTTCTGTGTGTAAATAGGATAATTTTATAAAATTTAAAGTAATTTAAACAACATGGAGAAAATAAAGTTAAGTGCATATTCAAGGATTCTAATTTGGGAATATAATGGGAAGAATGGAGGTCATGCCAAATTTAATTACAAAATGATGTACAAAGCAAGTACCAATTAAGGAATGAATGTTTATTTTTATTTTGTCTTTAACATCTATTGATCATTTTTATATACAGTTTACAATCAATAAAGCATTTGAAAACTTAAAAAAGGGGGGGGGAAATGCTTCATTCCACACAAACCCACTCTCTACACACCCAGATTTGTGGGCTCCTGCTTCTCAGTACTGTCTGAACAGCAGTTTGTACATGCTTGGTTGCACTGCTTGTCATAATACCCTAGGTTTGGTCCTGTATGTGGAGGAAAAGTGGAGACTGAGAGAGATTGAAAGAGGGAGATTGAAAGAGGGGTAATAGGATGGCAAAGACCCTGGTATCCAGATCTGATATTTTCCTACAACCATGCAAATCCTCTTTTCTTCTTTCCTTTGGAAAGGAAGGGCGTGAATTGCTTTAAATGTGAAATTTCCTTGCCTTTTCATTCACTACATATGTGTGTGTAGATGTATGTATGTATATATATTAGGACCCACCTTATTTTTGTAATTTTGTTTTAAGCTGTTTTTAATATTGTGCAATTTTGTCTTTTAATATTAATGTGTTTTAATTGTTGAAACTTGTCTTGGCGTTGGAGCCTTAGGGTAAAACAACAAAACAACAACAACACACACATACTGTATATTTATAATGCCCTCTGCAAGCTTTTGAATTGTGCAGCACTTTTCACGCATATATGTATAGATAAATGCCAGCTTCTGAACGACGCAGCATTCTTCTATTTAAATAGAAGCAGATCGCTGCTCGATTCTGAAAGCTGCAGATCACTCAGTCGCCAAACTGTATTAGACGCCCTCGCGCTGCTCTCTGGCTCCCCCTGGCGGCGCATGCCCGCATCCCTTCTCGAAGCGACACTAGGGAGCGGAGCCTCCACAAAAAGCTAGAAGAGGCGGGACTGCGGCCTGCCACTCTTCCCTGTAACCGTGACGACAGACCGGAAGTGATTCAGTGGCCCCGCCCCCTCCGCTTATTCGCCGCTCCTGTGTCTCCTTGGTGATCGCTAAGCCCTCCCAAGTATGCTCCGCGCTCTCTCCTTCCCGAGTTTTCCGCCCCGCTGCTCCCGGCTCCATCCTTTTCGCCGCCGCCGCACAGGCCCGGCCCGAGAAAGGAAGGGCCTCGCCAGCCACGCCGTGACGTAAGCGCTCCGGGAGGGGGAGGTGAAGGCAGAAGGACACGGCGAGGGGGGAGAGAGCGGCTTTACGTTTCCCGAAATCCTCCGCGGGGGGCCTAGCCGCAGCTCGAAGCCTGCATTTGCCCGGATGTTGGGACCATAAAGTTGAAAAGCCTAGGTAGGCGCTCAGCTGTGGACCTGTAGGTTCCCGGATGGAGCCACCATATTAGAGATTAGAGCGCTCCAAAAAAAAATTCTGAATAATCTCCTACTGTACAAGGAACTGAAAGACATCGCCCCCTCTTGGGCCGATGGAGGCAAGACATCCGTTTTTCGTGCTTGAGCGCGAAGACACTCAGGATAGGTATAAGGCTTAGGACAGGCATCCCCAAACTCGGCCCTTCAGATGTTTTGGGACTACAACTCCCATCATCCCTAGCTAACAGGACCAGTGGTCAGGGATGATAGGAAATGTAGTCCCAAAACATCTGGAGGGCCGAGTTTGGGGGTGCCTGGCTTAGGAAATGGTGTGTTGCATAGAGAAAGCGGGTGCAGGAGAGAGATCCCCACTTTGCTTAAAACTTGCTTAATAACTTCTCCACGCTGCCTCCCGTGGCAGCGAGTTCCATAGGTTGTATGTGCTGCGTGAATAAGTCCTGTATTTTTTCTTTCCTGAATCTTCCAGCATTTTGTTTCATTGGATGTCCACGAGTTCTAATGTAATGAGAGAGAGAGAAAAACTCTTTATCCACTTCCTCTATGGCATGCATAACTGTATAAACTGCTATCATGTCACCTCTTACTCACATTTTCTCCAAAATAATAAGTCCCAAATGCTGCAGCCTTTTCTCATAGGGGAGTCGCATCACCCCTTTGATAATTTTGGTTGCCCTTTTCTGAACCAGAAGACGTCAGAATAACCTGCCACAAGTTTAGACAGATTTAAAACATGATTGAGGAGCACCTGTGGCCCTCTTCCAGCTGTTGATGGGTGGCAGCTCCCAGCAGTCCTGGCAGCCAGCATGGCCAGTGGTCAGGCTTCATGAGAGGTGGGGTCCAGCAACATCTGAATGGCCACAAGTTTAGTCTAGGATGACTAAATTTGCTCTGATCTAAGCAGAGCTCTATACCAGTGGTGGAGCTTTTCACCTTATAGCTGTTTGCTGACACTTGTGGCAAAGACCAGACCAGGCACCCCCAAACCGCGGCCCTCCAGCTGTTTTGGCCTACAACTCCCATGATCCCTAGCTAACAGGACCAGTGGTCAGGGATAATGGGAATTATAGTCCAAAACATCTGGAGGGCCGAAGTTTGGGGATGCCTGGTCCAGACATTCCTTTCTTGGAAGGAATGCCTTGAGGATTTTTCCTTCACATGATCTCTCTCTCTCACCTCTGTTTGCAGCCCGGTGCCCGTATCGTATGCAGTGTTTGATGGGCCCTCTCCCGAGCCCCCACTCGTTTTCCTACATGGGCTGTTTGGAAGCAAGACTAACTTTGCATCCCTGGCCAAGAAACTGGTGCTCCAAACTGGCCGCAAGGTGAGTGAGAATTGGTTTTGGGTTATATTGGGGAGGTGATTGCAGCTGGTTTGTGCTTTGGTTTGCATGCAGAAGGCCCCTGATTCAACCCCTGGCATCTCCAGGTAGGCGTGAAACCCTGGAGACAGTGTTAGAAACTCAGATATATAAGCTAGGTGCCAAATGGCACCTTAACCTAAGTTATGGTCTGCACAACAGAATGTCTTGTTCACTAGGGGGTTGGACTAAATGACTCTCAGGGTTCCTTCCAAAACTACAATTCTATGATCCCAACTACATTGTTTGACTATAGCTTGCTTTTACAACAATTCAACTGTCCTGGTATGCAAGAAGGAGAGACACACACCATGGAAATGGTATTAGCTATGAACTAAGGCAGAGATTTTTAAACTGTGGTTGCAAACCTGACACCCAGAAATCTCCATGTCGTCGTGTTTGGACCCATGCCATTAGCAAAACGTGCCTGGTGCCTGGGGGATTTTGAACACTGCTTGGAAAACTGCTGCCAGTTGATGTAGAAGAATACTGAGCTAGAGCAGTGTTTCTCAACCAGTGTGCCTCTAGATGTTTTGGGACTACAACTCCCATCATCCCTAGCTAGCTAGCAAGACCAGTGGTCAGGAATGATGGGAGTTGTAGTCCCCAAACATCTGGAGGCACACTGGTTGAGAAACACTGAGCTAGAGGGACAGTTGCCCTGACATAGTAGCATCTTTTTGCCACCGTGCCGGGTCGGGTTGGGAGTCATTTTTATGTAGCCGGGTAGAAATCCTGGGTGCTCGGGGTGAAGCTGCAGGGCCCCCTCAAGATTTCATATTGCTTCATCCAGAGCCTATGCAAAGCCTACACTATGCCAACCCACTGCTGTCCCTCTTCTCCTGCCCAGTTAGGTGCTGACGGTGGATGCCCGTAACCACGGCGACAGCCCCCACAGCCCGCTCATGACGTATGAAGCCATGAGTGCCGACATCCACCTCCTCCTCCGCCAGCTGAACCTCGACAGGTGTGTCTTGATCGGGCACAGCATGGGCGGCAAGACAGCCATGGTGATAGCGCTGCAGTGGGTAGGTGGAGCGTCCCTTGGTGGCCCTTCCTGTGTTCTGCTGCTAGATTCCTGTTGTGGGAGTGGGGCGGACAATGGCTTAAGGAGCAAGCGCATCTCCTGGGCTAACTGGGAACTGGTGGTGGGCACGGTGGGGACCGGTAGCTCAGAGGTGGGGAAGGTGTGGCCCACAGGCATCCCTGCTCAGACCTGCACCTGAGGCTTTCTCTGACCCCTTGGCTCCTTTGTCTTCCCTCTGCACCTTAGCCAGAGTTGGTGGAGCGCCTGGTGTGTGTCGACATCAGTCCTAGCGAGACGACGGCCATCTCAGGCTTTCGGAACTTCATTGATGCCATGAAGGCGGTGGACATCCCCCGAGGCATCCCTCGTTCCACCGCACGCCGGCTGGCAGAAGACCAGCTGCGCCCAGCCATTCAGGTAACGCCCCACCACCACCACCACCTCGGAGGTCCAGCATCACATGGGCCGGACCAGACCCCAAGCCTTGTTTGTCTGGTGATTTGGACAGGGAAAGGGAGACAGCGAGGGCCACCAACATAGATGGTTAAAAGAGGTTTGGACAAATTCATGGAGGAGAGGCGTATCAGTGGCTACTAGCCATGCTGGCTCTGCTCTGCCTCCACAGTTGGAACAGGGTGGGGTGGCCTTTACAGGATTCTTTGGGAGCCGTGGTTTAATTTTGGTGGTGCATCATTTGTCCTGTTTTCCCAATTATATTTTTGTATTTTGTTGTTAGACCTTATTATGAATTACAAGCCAGGTGTTCAGTTTTATTGAACATTTCTTAACAAGAAGTTCTCATTAACTTACTGATTAATTTACATCTTGTTAAATTTCCTAACCTGTTAATCTCAGTGAGTCTGCTCTGAGCAGAGCTTAGTTGGGTACAGCTCTATCTAACTGCATTATATGAACTGTAACTCGAAAGATATTGTGCTTGAGCTTGCTTTCCCCTCCTCCCTCCCCTTCCTTTATCCTTGGGTGCTGTGTCTTTTTTTAGTTGTGAGCCTGGGGATGGGGACAGGAGCTGTCTTAGTAATGGATTTTGTCAGTAGCTCTGAGAGCTCTTTTTAACAGAGTGCCATAGATCATTCAGTGATGTCTACACCACTGGATAGAAACTCTCTGGGGTTTCAGGCAGGGACATTCCCAGTCCTACTGGTAGATGCTGTGGATTGGACCCAGGGCCTTCTGTGTGCAACACAGGCACTCTACCACTGAGCTACGGCCTTTCCTCCGTCCCAGGACCAAAACAGGGCAGAGTGTTCTGGTGGGTTGGGGCAGGGGTTTCTGGGGCACAGCCGAAAGGGGACTTGCAAATCCCGATCCCAGATTCCATGCTTAAATGGTATGTTTGCACACAGTGCCTGTTGCTGGGTCCTGTGTTTCCCCACGAGCCCCTTCCATCTTCTTTGCTCAGGATCCGACCATCCGCCAGTTTCTGCTCACCAACCTGGTGTACGCCGAGGACCGGTTTGTGTGGCGCGTGAACCTGGACGCCGTTTCCCAGCACCTGGGCGAACTGATGGGCTTCCCTCATTTCCAGGTGGACTACCTAGGACTTACTCTCTTCCTCGGGGGCTCCAGGTCTGGCTATATCAGGTGAGCTGTCGCCAGCAGAGGGTCTCCTGCGCAAACCCTTTGGAGAGTCGAAGGGGCCCTGCCAAGTCCCCATCTCAGTGTCACATGAAGCAAAATCCAGTACCCAAACTGGCTTGTTTCCTTTCCCCATCCCTCTGGCTGAGCTTTGCTTTCCCTCCCCTTCTCTGCAGCTCTGACGACTACCCTGAGATCGACCGGCTTTTCCCGGAGGCAGAGATCCAGTACGTCCCTGACGCTGGACACTGGGTTCATGCGGATCAGCCCCAAGAGTTCATTGCTGCCATTTGCAACTTCCTTCACTTTCTTCCGCTGTAGAGTTTCCAGCTGGCTTCCCAGAACAGGAAAGACAAGCGGGTCCCTCTCCTGACACTAGTCAGGATACCTTCCTTCTTTTTTTCCCAACTTTACTCCTGGGAATGGCTCCCGTTCTCCAGAACTGGCTTCCCCAACTCAAGACTGGCACGTGCTCTTTGTTAAGAGCCCTCCTGCCCCCGCCGCCTCCCGGGAGGCCTGCATAGCTGCCATGTGGAAATCCTGCGAATATGACCCTACTGGTGGCTGAGATGGCACTTAACTCCACGGAACTCCCTCACTGTACAGTATTTAATATTAAATAAAATGGTGTTCCGTTTTAAATGGGTGATCTTTGACCCTCCAGAAAGCCAGGAGAGAAACAACCAACAAGGCACCTGACCCAGAGAGGAGAGGGAGCCTGGTGAGTGCTAGTGTAGGGCGATAATACAGTGGTACCTCTACTTACGAATATTTCTACTTACGAATGGAGCTCCGTCCGCCATCTTGGATGCAGTTTAGATAGGATTTTTTCTACTTACAAATTTTCTGATAGGGTTGCTTCGACTTACAAATTTTTTCTCCCAATGCATTCCTATGGGATTCGACTTACAATTTTTTTCGACTTACGAATGTGCGTTCGAAACACACATTAAATTCGTAAGTAGAGATACCACTGTATTGATATATCATCCCAAACCGGTTTGGAGTCCATATTGTGATAACGGTTTTGCCATTTTTGACCTGGCAATATATGGCAAATTGTGTGTGTGTGTGTGCGCACTACGCAAAAATCACAATGTTGAAAAAAACCATGAAGCCAGCCAATGCTCCATCCTTATTTCAGACATCGTGATATATTGGTATATTGCTTTTTCCTTGCTTTAATGTGTCCTTGGTGATGCCTCTTGTTTGCTTGGATGGAGGAGGGAAAGGGGTCTGCGTGTGTAGAAGAGGACGGAATGCATCCTGTTCTACAAAGGTAGGCTCCACACAATTGTTCCACCCGGTACTGGCATGCGCTCTGCCCTCTGCCAGATAGTTGCCCACAAAAGAAAGTGGCCTCCATCAAGATGAATGAGCTCGTAATAGAAGTAGGAGAAAGAAGTGGAGGTTGCAGACGGCATTTATTTTTGTTCCATGGACTTTGGCCGAGTTACAGGAGGAGATGGGCACCTACCCAGCAGAAAAGGCAGCGGGTTCTTTCAAAGGAGGAGGGGTGGTGTGACTGTGGAAGGGTTCAAAGGCAAGGTAAAGCGAAGCCTCCAGATTGCTGCTGAACATGATCCCCTGTTTACAGTGGCAGACAGGGCAATGATTGCTACAGAGGACGCTGGCAGAAATGAGAAAAGAAAAAAGGAATTTAGAAATGCCTCTCTTCTCGGCCGCAGTCTTTCCCCCACATTAATACTGAAGGCGCAACATCTTATCAAGTGACCTTGAGGGTTCTACAACCCTGTACGGCACTGGCAGCTGTGGGGAGCCTCTGCCCCTCCAGATGTTGCTGCAGGCAACTCCTGTCAACCTGGGCCTTTGGCCCCGCTTGCTGGGGCTGGTGGGAATTTTTGTTCAGCAACATCTGGAGGGCCAAAGGTCCTGCATAGCTTACAAGGACAACAAACCTGTATACCCCATGTTGGGTGCCTTTATGGTGAGATTGGAACAGAAGGCTTCCAGATTTGTCACTCGGAATTTTAACTTAAAAGTCTTATTACCAGCAGACGGTATTGAGAGGTTTCCTACCTCTGGCAATGAAGGGATGCCCGCCCCTTTCTATCTTTTTAAAACCTTTTTTCAACCTCATAAAGCTGAATGTGCACAAGTTAAATGTGCGAAAGTTGTGGGCTTACTGTATTCCAAAAGGATCAAGACATTCCTCGCATCCATGCTCTTGTTTCTGCATGGGATGGACTGGATACACAGAATAAGTCTTTGGTAGCTGGTTCACTTTTAGTGTCCACTCTCCTGTAAAAATGCCCAGTTGCAGCTAGAGTTTGAAGTGACAGGAAAGGAGTCTTTAGCAAGGTGTGCTGGGAAGTGGGAGAGATGCCTTGGACTCCAGGGCTGCACTGCTGTGGGGGACAAGCCCCACCTGAAATGACCATGCTGCAAGATCTGGACTTCCTCCATGCAGACTGAAGATGTAAATAGGTGAATAAAAGACACACACACACCGAAACCTGCACAGTTTAGCTAGAATTGAGTTGATTCTTTGGTTTCACATGACACAACATTTGACGCAAGTGCCAATTTGGGAAGGGAGTATTTCACTATTTCCCTGCTTCTCCCAGATTGCTGTGGTTGAGTAACGTACTGTCAACTTAATGAACCAAGAATGCAGTTGGGAACCTCTTACCTGTTCAGGCACAGCACAGACAAAGCTGCTCATTCTCCCTGGCTGATTCAGAGAAACCAGAAGGCTCACGATTCGAGCCCACCCAGGGGCAGTTGTAGGCAAGACTCCTACACTGCAAGGGGTTGGATAAGATGACCCTCGGGCTCCCTTCCAACTCTATGATTCTATGACAGACTCACCCTTTGAAAGGATAATTTATGGAGACATTAGATGGGTTTAGCTGGAAATGGGTAGATTCCTTGCTATCACGTTGAACAGTGTTTTGTGTGAGTGCAGATTTGGCAGACAGGATTTCCCTCTTGCACAATCTACCTTTCATGGCAAAATGCTTTCAACATAAATGAAGCAAGAATGTAATGTACCTTTGGGGTTCATAACTATTAAGACATAACATGGGCAAGACTCTGCCCATTCTCCCTTGCTGGTTCTGAGGAACCTTGGAGAAGAAGATGTGCTACACTTTTCTTACTGCTTTATTAAGGAAGAATGTGTAAAACATCAAATAACTTAAATCCCAAGATACCGCTATTAGGTTTTTTTGCAAGACCTTAGTGAGGGTACTGTACACCGTTGCCAGGACTTGTGCCCAACAACTCTTCTGTTTCAGAGGCCCAAATCCCATATTGATGGCAGTTTCCCATTTGCTTCATGGTTGTGACAAATGGAATGTTGCACATGGCTCTTTCCTGCCAAGAGACCAGGGCCATCTTAAGCATACCTGGCGCCGTGGTGCGATGGATCATTCTGGTGTCCAGCCCCGCTTCCCAGTGCGGCGGGCGGGCGCCGCGTGTAGCGCGGCTGCCGCAGGCGCAGCTGCACTGCGCCACCCAGCCTGCCATAGGGCCGGCCCTGGGCCAGGGGGTGCTGCCTGCCCTTGTTGCGATGCCCCTGCGCGTGACGGAGGCAGCCCCAGGCTCGCGCGCCTCTGGAGAGCAGCCTGAAGCCGCTGAACAGCTGAGAGGCGCGCCTGGGGCAGCCTCAGCCGCGCCTCTCAGTGGGTGCAGCGGCGCCCCTGGTGGCCTGGTGCCCCGCGCCACCGGACCCGGGCCTAGAGACGGCCCTGCAAGAGACCCTATCATATTCTAACCCTTTGAAGCTTAAAGATCCACTGGAGTCAGGAAGAGCTGGACCTTCTCGTTCCATATCTAAGAAGCACCACCAGAGCTCGCATGAACCTGATCAGCAACCTGCTTACTGAAGTGCCGTATTTTTTGGACCATAACACGCACCGGACCATAACACACACACCTAATTTTTAGAGGGGGAAAGGGGGAAAGCTCCGTTTTTTGGGGGATCAGCTCACAGTTGTGCAGCTTCTTTTGCAAAGAGGGAAAGCTCCATTTTTTTGAGGATCAGCTCAAAGTTGTTGAGCTTACTTTGCAAAGGGAAAAAATCATGTTTTTATGATGTTCAACTCACTGTTCTGCAGCTTCTTTAGGAAAGGAAAGGGAGCCATTTCTACAGTTTCCAGACAGATAATCTAATCAGGCAGTCACATGTGCTGGGGAAACAAACAGCCTCCCTCTGCAGAACATTCAGCAATGGAGGGTGGGGCAAGGGGGCAGGCCGGGAAGGGAGCTAGCTTCCTTTATCTCCCTCCCCGATCTCTTGCAATCAGCTGTTGAGCAGCTTCCTTTAAACACACTCTTTCCCTCGTTAGCCTTTAGCTCTTTCTTTCTTTCTTTCTTTCTTTCTTTCTTTCTTTCTTTCTTTCTTTCTTTCTTTCTTTAGCACGATCTGCTTTTCGCCCCTGGGCAATTTGGCTCCAGGGACCATGCATTCGCTCCATAACACGCACAGAACTTCATCCTACTTTTTAGGAGGAAAAAAGCGTGTGTTATGGAGCGAAAAATGCAGTAAGTTTCTCAAGGCAGAAGAGTACAATCCCACCCTTGGAATCATTACGCACGGCATGCTATATTATGGCCCTCTTTCCTTAATGCTGTTTGCAGGTCCCACAATCCAAGCACAATGTGTTCCTGAGAAATGGTTTGTTAGGCAAGCATTCACATAATGAGGTTATGATTTCCATTTATTCCAGTAGGGAAAACCACAGTGCGTTCCTGACCAAGAGGAAATGACAACATCTATAAATCCATGGCTCTCGGGTCTTGCTTCTCGCCCCTTTCCCCAATTGCTTCCTTTAAAGTTGCCATTTTCGTTGAGATTAGCGTTCCTTCCTGGGCTTCTTTCCACAGTTGCAGCTCCATTTGGCTGCTGACCATTCTGCCCTTGTTGCTTCTTGGGTGCTCAATCTCTTTTTCAAGAGCGACACTGGTTGAGCCTCCATCAGGTAGGAAAAGAAGCAGAAAATCTCCCTGCCAGTTTTTCCCTTCTCTGCATCTGTTGGAATTAGCACCTTGGACTCATTTTTCACTGCCCTGAAAGGGACAGGCTCATAATGCAGCCAGCAAGCATTCAGATTTCCCCCCATCTCTCTTTAGAATCTGTTCGGCTTCATCTTCATATGGTTTTAACAGGAAGCAAAATATCCCTCTGTGTATGTATGCAATCTTGCATAATATTTGCCCTTGTGTGTGTGAGAGAGAACTTGCAAAATACCTGCTTGTGTGTGCCAGATCTCTCCCCCCCCCCCCACCGGCAGATCCATGCACTCACCATGAACTCACATGGTGATTTTTATTTTTATTTTTTATTAATCTTTATTGAAATTTCAAACAAAATCATACAGTTAAAATGCATACAAACAATAAAATTTAAACAATAAAATATATAAGCAAAACAAACAAATCGTACATACCTCTTTTTGCATAAATCTACTAACAAATATCAAAATCATATGTTTAAATCACATAAACCGTCTTAATGTTAATGACTTTTATTAATTTTATATAAATTCATATTCAGATCGACTTCCACTCGTCATCCTCCCGGGCTAATAAATTTACTTCTTTTTGGACTGCTTTCTTTTAATTATCATCTTGGGATCTCTACAGAATATTTGACGTAAATCCAAGTCTTTTCAAATAATCTCCGAATTTCCCCCAATTGTATTTAAGCTTTTGAATACTACCCCCTCTGATAGAATTTGTTAATTTGGCCAATTCTATATAACTAATCACCTTTTCTTGCCATTCCCTAATACTGGGAATTTCTTGTTTTTTCCAATACTTGGCGATTAATATTCTTGCCGCTGCCGTTGCATAGAGGAAAACCTTTTCATCCTGTTTGATTATGTCTTCCTCTACCATTCCTAGTAGAATAGACTGGTGTTTTTTTGATATTATATTTAAATATTTTTTTCAAATCCTCTAATACTTCATTCTAAAAGGGTTTTTATTTTATCGCAGTACCACCATATATGTGTGAAGGTCCCCACTTCCTTCTGGCATCTCCAGCAGCAATTGTCTCTGTTTTTATACATTTTATGAATTTTAACTGGCGTCAGGTACCACTTATAAAACATCTTGATCCACATGGCGATATTTAATGGGAGTAATTATTCTCTTTTTTTCTTTCATCGGTTCAGATTTTTCTCATGTTTTTCTATAACTAGCTGTAGGTGTTTATGGTACCCTTAATCTTCTTACCTAACTTACCCCTTATTGAGTAAAATACAGGGTGACAAACCCATTATGCCATGGAACATTTGTGGTCCATCATTTGCCTTCGGGGGGACAGGGGACACACCACACTGACTGTGTGGTCTGCCTTCTGAAACATCCCTATCTTGGGGATCATTACACAGTCCCCAGGCACTAAAAAATCACAAACCACAATAGCTATGCTCTGCCTTCTGCCTCTATGGTCAGATGCAGTAAATACTTCCGAATACCAGTTGCAGGAAACTGCAGGAGGAGAGAGTGCTCTTGTGTTTAGGTCATGCTTGCAGGTTTCCCAGAAGGGGCCACTGTAAGAACAGGATGCTGGGCTATATGGGCCACTGGCCTGGTACAGCAAGAGCTCTCCCCATGTCCTTATATATACTGTAGTTGTACTGTATCTGGAAAAAACTTCCTCGCCATTTAAAGGTTTTGCAAAGAGCTGCTAAATTACTGAACTGTGCTGCCACCTGGTGGACTTTTGTAACGCATTATGAACAAATAACGCTCGAAACAACTTCTTGCAGTTTTAAAAAAATCACTATATAGTGGGCAATATTAATAATTTTCAACTTCACATCCTTTCCGTTATTGAGTTCCCGAGATAGTCCCTTCCTGATGTATTGCCTTGCCTTCTGCTTTAATCTTCCATGCTTATCTCCTTTCTCCTTGCCGCTGCGCGGACGGCATGTTTGTTCTTTTTGCAAATCTAAACACATTTTAAAAAATTAAGGAGGAGAGACGAGAGAGGCACACATCGCCTGCCTCTTCCTTCTGGAGCGTAGGGCGGGCATAACTATTTGCGCGGCAAGCATCCCAAAGCAAACGGCCACTCCTCGGAGTAGGCTGGCTTTGCAGGGCTTGTTTGGGCGATGCTGATGCGGATGTGCTTTCGGAGATTGAGTGGTCAGAGCCGGCTTGGCATCGGACACTTAAGGCTAGTCTTAAGGCTCGTCACTGCGTCATGTGATCGATTATGTGGAGTGGGGCTTACCTCACCCCACCCCGCCCGATATTTTATTCAAGTTGGCACCCCTGCCACCAGCTGCGTCTTGTGCTTTGCAGTCCAGTTGGCAGCCCGGGAAGCTGCCTGGCCCCTGCTGGGCTAGAGAGAAAGGCCGGACCACGAAGAGACCTGCAGGGCTGCTTTAGCCGGGGGGGGGGGCAACTTGAATAAAATATTGGCGGGGGGAAGCTAAGCCCCGCCCCACAAAATCGATCACATGATGCGGCAGAAGCGTGCAGTTTGAATGGCAATGCCCATCAACTTTGGGGGTGTGTCAAACATTTGGGGGGGGGGGCGAAGGGACCTCAGCCCCAGGATCTGGTTCCTATGCTTCAGCCACTCGCTTTCCCTGCGATCTCCTCCACCAGGAGGCAGCAGCTCGTCTGGGCCAGTCCCTTCCCCGCCCTTTGCTACCGTAGAAGGACTTTGTTTTACTTTCACAATCACTGTTAGAAAGAGGTGAAGTTCCTTCTCGCAGAGGCGCTGCCCCACGTGTTATGTTGAGCCTTGAGGGGCCATGGCGGGTAAGATCGCGCAAACTTTCCCCCTCTTTCCTTCTGCTAAAACGGGCGATCGGTCACTGCGGAGGGAGGCAGCTTGGGGACCAGGCTGACTCCGCTTTCTCTTTCCCTCTCTTCCTCCCTCGGCATCCTCCAAAAGATGCTCACAGCAACAGGAAGGAAACATCCACTCTCCGTTTGATCCGTTCCTTTCCAGGTCAGGCGAACGGCGGCGTTGCTCTCACCCTGGACTGACTGCTCTCTCTTACTCTGTGTGTGTGTGTGTGTGTGTGTGTGTGTGTGTGTGTGTGTGTGTGTGTGTGACTCCTCCCACTTGTGCACCTTGCCCCGTGTTCCTGAAACACGTTGATAACGATGCTCTGCTAGGAAGGGTCAGAAGCGTCGCACGTGTCATTTTTTTTCACTTTCTCATTTCTCCAGTCTTGGCTCACCCCATTTCTGCATACATTCTGCAAGTCAAAGCAAAAACGGGAAAAGCTTCTGCATGAAAGTGCATTTCAATGCACGCTTCCCCCTAATATTTTCTGGGGTGTTGTTGCAGCTGGCCAGGGTGGGCAATACTGAACTGGCTGGACCAGTCGTCTGACTCAGTATAATGCATTTTACTTTTAAAATCAGCCGTTGATGTGGAGTCATGAGCAGGGGGGCAGGGGGGGAGGGCAGGGGGGGCTGTGGCCCCTGGTGCACGATTTGGGGGGAGGGGCACAAACCAGGCCCCCACCACAGGGATCCCCATTCTGCTCTGCCTGCTGCCAGGGGTCTCTGGGTCCTGGAGCCCAGTCTGGCCTTGCCACTGCATCCTGGCCCCCTCACTGGCCAACGTTGGTGGGCCAGGGGTGCACCCATCAAGGGCTGCATCGGCCACCCAGGCCACCCCATATGCAGGCAGGCAGGCAGCGCAGCATGGCCCCGTGAACCTTCTGTGCCCCATGCCTGCCCAGTGGCAGTGAGGGTTAGCCTGGCATGGTGGGTTTTATTTACCCTCCAGCCGCTGGTCCTGCCACTGGTCATGAGGACTGGAATCTTGGCTTCATGGCGAAGGAGTTCCAGGGGAAAAGTGCCTATTTCAACCCTGGAGAGCTGCTGCAGGTCAGTGTAGTAGACATAGGTCCCTCGCTTAGTACAAGACAACTTCTTACGTTCCTGCACCTCGGTCCAAGTTTGGTGACCTGATGTTCCTTGCAGATGAGAAGCTGAAGGAAATCCGTGCTGAGTTTGTGAGCTGTGCTAACAAGACTCTCATCAGCCAGCTCCTGGATAAACTTCTCCAGGAAGGAGTCCTGAACGAGGAGGAGGCAGATGAGGTGAAGGAGAACATGAAGAAGCAGGACCAGGCAAGGATCTTGATCGACCATGTGAGGAGGAAGGGTCCCAGAGCCAGCCAGATATTCATCCATGCCCTCCAGTGCCAAGACAGCTTCTTGGCTGAAGAACTAAGGCTTCAAGTCCCTCCTCCAGGTGCTTATTTAAATAACCAGTTTAGCAGTTCATAGAATTGTAGATTTGGAAGGGTCCCCGAGGGTAATCTAGTCCATCCCCCTGCAATGGAGGAATCTTTTTGCCTACAAACATCCCTGGGTGGGCTTGAACCACCAACCTTCTGCTTAAAAACCAGACGCATGGACCAACTGTGCCACTTATTTATCTCCTTGGACTGTTTATACAGATATTTAAATTTTAAGAACTAGTCCAGCTAAATTAAAATGCAATGTTTAAACCAGTGGTTCCCAAACTGGGTGGTAGCGCCCCCTGGAGGGAGAGAGGATTACCCAGGGGGACAATAAGAGACAAGGGGGCAGCAAGGGGGGGACTATCAGATTTTGAAAAGGATCAACCGGGTCAAGTTTACTCATTTTGTTGAATTAATTAAATAGGTTAATTGGATTTTGAATAAATGCACAATTGATGGTTACTGTTTTGCATTTTATTGCAATGTTATCTAGTGGGTCATGTAAACTGCTGTCCTGCATAATGCTTTTCACAGGGCAGGAGGCACTGGGGATGAGTGTATGGAACCATCGTGGGAGGTGGTCTGAAAAAGTTTGGGAGCCACTGGTTTAAATCTATTAATAATAATAATAATAATATATATATATAAATGTAAAAGGTCCATGTTGGTTAGCAAGCAGTTTTCTCAAAAACCACTTGCCCAATTGCCTTGAAATTTTGACACAGCGTTCCATTCAAGTACCCGAGCGTTGTTAGAAACTTACATTATTTAGATGACACACCTGAGGCAGGCAAAACCCAATTTTAAGGAACTCAACTGTAATACAGTGGAACCTCGGTTTATGAACACCTCGGTTTATGAATTTTCGGTTTATGAATGCCGCGGACCCATCTGGAACGGATTAATTCATTTTCCATTACTTTCAATGGGAAAGTTTGCTTCAGTTTATGAACGCTTCAGTTTATGAACAGACTTCCGGAACCAATTACACCCATGCTTCAGTTTATGAACTCTTCAGTTTAAGTACTCCGCGAACCCGTCTGGAACGGATTAATCCACTTTCCATTACTTTCAATGGGAAAGTTCGCTTCAGTTTATGAACTCTTCAGTTTAAGTACTCCGCGAACCCGTCTGGAACGGATTAATCCACTTTCCATTACTTTCAATGGGAAAGTTCGCTTCAGTTTATGAACGCTTCAGTTTAAGTACTCCGCGGACTGTCTGGAACAGATTAATCCACTTTCCATTACTTTCAATGGGAAAGTTCGCTTCAGTTTATGAACACTTCAGTTTATGAACAGACTTCCGGAACCAATTGTGTTCATAAACCGAGGTACCACTGTATATGACTCAGGCAGTTCATTTTCCAAGGGTGGAGGCCAAAGAATGGAGATATAGGGGGGAGGGCTCTACTCGCCAATGACTGAAATACATGACTCAGACAGTTCCTTTTCCAAGGGTGGAGGCAAAGGTATGGAGATACTGGGGGGGGGGCAATAATCCCCAGGGACAACAGAGAGAGGGGTATCCTACCGTCCTCCACTGGAGTATGGGGCCCCTGACTGGGCCACAGCAACGCGTGGCTGGGCCAGCTAGTAGTAAATAAAGCGTGACCTGATTTTTGATCTGATGATGACATTTATACCTGAACCTTGAAGTCCAAAAGGCTCTTGGAGTAGCTTTCAAGGTCCCGATTGAAAAAGGCATGATGCATGAGGAAAAAGAGAGGAGGAGGGAGGAGGGGAAGAGCAACCTCATGCACAAGTTCATAAACTTGCAGTTCATGCAGCTGGTGCCACTGGCAGTTCTGGTTCTCTTGCCTGGGATAAAGGCCAGACATTCCCCCTTACAGTGTACTTCCCCAGCCACCCTCAAGTCCCATCCGTGCCCCAATTTTCTTTATGAGTCTGGCCAGTTTTGGGGTGGGGAAACTGATGATCAATGTGGAAAGGAAACCTCAGCACAAGTGACATTTCCTTGTGGTCTTTTCCGTACAGCACATCGCTCTTAGGAATGCACCTCTACCTGTTGAACTTTCGAGTCCCAGTCACACGAAATGCAGCCGCCTTCCCTATTTCAGTTACTTGTGACACATCGTCTCATCCTATAGGTACTCCCCTTTATTCCCCCCCCCCCCGAGGCAGGAAGCAGCTCTGCATTCCCACCCACCCACCCAAAAACCCTCTAGTGTCACTGACAGGAAGAGGATCCACCTGAGTCTTGGGTGGAAAATAAACCTTGGGAAATCTGCCTGGTGTTTAAGAGTGGGGTGGTGGTGGTGGTATTCAGACTGGGCGTAAAAAAGCTCTCTCTCTCTCTCTCTCTCTCTCTCCACACACACACACACACACACACACACACACACACACACACACGTGTTTAGAACCAAAAACCAGGCAATGTCACACCAAAAATCGTGTTGTGGTCCACCATCTTGATCCAAAATGGCACCCAAACGTTTACAAGGACCACCTAGCTCCCACCTCAGCTGCTCTGGTGTAGAGTTTGATGACAATATCTTGAGAGGGGCCAAATCCATAGAGAACAGACGGCCAAATAGACAAACCACTTAAAAATGTATATAGTATATTATTATTATTATTATTATTATTATTATTATTATCATTATCATTATCATCACTATTACTATAATCTATATTATTATAATTACTATTGCATTCTGCCCTCCTTCCAAAAGGAAACAAATGATGTAACCAAATTCAGAATATCTACAGGTTATCTGAATATCTACTTTCCGCGATCCTCAACAGCATCCAAAGGTTTAACCCGGTACCCGAATCTCTCTTGTCTCCAGAGCAACAGGCTTGTTTGCCCCTCCAGGAAGTTGGCCCAAGGGCCGTCCCCTCAGCAAAAGCACCCCAGCTGCAGGAGACCAGCGATGGGCTCACGCTTTGCCCCCTGGACCTCTTTCAGAAAATACAAGCTGAGGAAAAGGACGAGGTGAGGAAGGACCAAGTGGGCAGTCGCAATGAGGTGTGGCCAGACCTGGCTAAATCCAGATGCCATTTCATTCTCTGCGCTCTCGCTGAAGGCGAGGGTTGTGGGGTGGGGAACTCAGGGCAGAGAGTTGAATGTGGCCCTTGAGGCCCCAGACTCTCCCCAGGCCCCTTCTGCTCTGTGCCCCTCTTGAGTGCTTTGGCCTGGCTAGAAGTGTGATAAGTCTCCTTAACCCAGATTTCAATGGACCTGACTTTTCTTCCCTGGCAGATCTACCCGATCAAGGACAAAGAGACACGCACCCGACTGGCCTTGGTCATCTGCAACATTGATTTTGAGCACTGTAGCAAAAGGGAAGGAGCCGAGGTGGATCTGGCCCAGATGAAGATTCTCCTGGAAGGGCTGGGATACAGGGTGGAAACCGAGACCAACTTATGCTCACAAGTAGGTGGTGGTGGTGGTGGGGAGTTTTGCAAGGCGCTTTCAGTTTCCATCCTCCAAAAAGCCTGTTAACCTTCTCTTTACCCCAGAAGCCTCTGCCCTTTAAATCTAAATAGCACACCTAAATAAATAAATAGTACAGCAGTTTCATTCCTACACACACAGACACAGACATGCACACAAATCCCGAGGCCAGGTGGAGAGTCAGAAACCTTGTGGTGATACGCAGAACAGCCAGAACTGAGATGCAGAAAAAGCTTCGTAATACAGTGGAACCTTGGTTTTCGAGCGTCTCAGAAGCTGAATGATTCGGAACCCAAATGCCAAAAATCCGAAAGTAATTCTAGTTTTCAAATGCGCCTCATTTGGCTTCAAATGGCTTCTGAGGTGTGTTTCTCAATTTTTTCAATGGATTTTGCTGACCGGCCATTGATCCTCGGTTTCCGAACGTTTCGGAACAGTCTTCCAGAATGGATTACGTTCGAAAACCAAGGTTCCACTGTATATATTCTATTAATATATTCTAGTATGTCACTGAGCTGGAAAGTACCTTAGATACCACTCAGTCCAACCCCCTGTTCAATGCAGGATAAACATAGTAGAATAAGCACATTAGGTTCCCTGTGCTTAAATCCTGGCAGTGTGGTGTAGTGGTTAGTGTTGGGCAGGGCTAGGACCTGGGAGAGACCAGGGTTCAAATCCCCATTTGGCTGTGTGGCTCACTGGATGACCTTAGGGGTCAGTCACTGCTTCTCAGCCTAATCTGCCTCACAGGGTTGTTGTGAGGATAAAATGGGGGCGTGTGTGCCGCTTTGAGCTCCTTGGAGGAAGGGGGAGGGATATCGAAAACAAACAAACAAATAAATAAAGGAATAAATTTCCAATCCCACCTTTACTCCAAACATAAGGCAGGGACGACCAGTGTGGTACATTGAAGATATTATCTGATTCTCAACTCCTTGCTGTTGCCAACAGTCATCAATAGCAGTGCTAGCAGCTGGGGCTGCTGAGAGTTGGAGCCAAGCAAAGTCTGCAGGGCAGCCTTGGTCACTTCCCTGGACATGAGGGGAGTTCCAGGAGCAGAAGCCGCCCATCTTCTTCCCTTTTAGCTAAGCAAGCTGCCCTTTTGCTGCCGACCCAACATCCCCTTCTCTCTGCTTTCAGGACATGGCCAGGCGCTTAAAGAGCTTCGCAGCCCAGGAGGAACACAAGACCTCCGATAGCACCTTTGTGGTGCTCATGTCTCACGGCCTCCGGGAAGGCCTGTGTGGGGTGAAGCACGAGGACTCGTGCCGAGATCTCCTCTCCGTGGACACGGTCTTCTCCACCTTCAACAACAAGAACTGCCCGGCTCTGAGGGGGAAGCCCAAGGTCATTGTCATCCAGGCCTGCCGTGGCGGTACGTGGTGGGTGTTGAACCCGGGATTCCCTCCGCTGCCAGAGGATGTAGCGCAAGGCACCTCTATGGTTAAGCAGGGTGTAAAAGATTTAGCAGTGGTGGTCTTTGGATTGGTAGGGTGGAAAGTAGGGAGCCCAACAGTAGGGGGAGCCAGAGGCAATAATGAGCAGAGCCAATCCCTGATTGGCGGCCAGGAGGAAGGTGGTTGGCTGAGGGCAGACGGGGGTTGGTGGGACAGCGCCGTGTTTTCTCTAGCAGACCGATCCAATTGGGGGGCCCAGGCTGTTTTATTGGGTCATGGTCAACAGGGTTGAAAGAATCGCCCCTGAATTAGTCAGTTTCTGTTTCCTCATGCAGTAATGTGGGGGAGTGGGGGGCCTGTATTAACTGTATTTCATTAATTTCTAGAATAAAATAGCACCATTTCACTACAACAGAAAAAGTAATGCGAGGAAACCATTCTGAATCTCCCCTCCTGCAATAGGGAAGAGTAGTTGACGGATTCCGGGGTAATTCCTCACTCGTCTCTCTGGTCTCACTAAATGGTCGCCAATAAAAGGAGCAAAACCAGCAAGCAGGAAGCTTTTGATTAAAGGCACAGCAGCCCTTCAGCACCTCAGCAGTGCTCCACGCTGCACAAGCCGACCCCGCAATTGCATTCTGTTACAAATAAACCGCTGACAGGGCCGGTCTGCCCATGAGGCAAGATGAGATGGCTGCCTTGGGTGGCAGGATCCACAGGGACAGCTGATCTCCGGCCTTCAGGGAATGTACCGTCCGCTGCTGCTGTCGCAGTGCCAAGGACAATTGCAGCAGGTTCCTTGGAGGCTGGGTCTGCCCCCTTCCTTGGCAGCACCCCCCATGCCACCTCCACAGCAGCCTTTTGGTGAATAGGTGGCACCGCTGGTCTCCTCCCACTCCCTGTTCCTGATGTAGATCTTCACTCCCCATTTTTTTCCTGGTGGGGAGAGAACCATATTGTGGTTCCAGGTCTGGAAAGAAGTTGGGGTGTGGTCAGAACATGGAAAACACTGGGAGATGACTTCAGGATTCCCTATGAAATTTGAGCAACCGGTGGTGATGATTCCAGAAAAGAGGGGTACTGTAGAGTCCTGACAGAGGCTCGTTCCTTTTGTTTCCCCAGAGAATAAAGGATTTGCATATGTGAGCGACTCGGCAACACCTTCGGCCGCCCCCCTCAGCCCTGTCCAGTGGCCGGAAGAAGATTTTGAGAGCGATGCCATTCGTAAAGTACACGTGGAAAGCGACTTCATCTGCCTCTATTCCACAACCCCAGGCAAGCAGCTCTTGTGGTCTTGTTTGTTTTTAGTTTCAGAAATACACTGCTTGATTGAAAAACAACACCACCTCTCGCAGAGGTTTGCAAAGAATATAAAGGTAAAGGTAAAGGGACCCCTGACCATTAGGTCCAGTCGTGACCGACTCTGGGGTTGCGCGCTCATCTCGCATTATTGGCCGAGGGAGCCGGCGTATAGCTTCCAGGTCATGTGGCCAGCATGACAAAGCCGCTTCTGGCAAACCAGAGCAGCACATGGAAACGCCGTTTACCTTCCCGCTATAGCGGTTCCTATTTATCTACTTGCATTTTGACGTGCTTTCGAACTGCTAGGTTGGCAGGAGCTGGGACCAAGCAACAGGAGCTCACCCCGTCACAGGGATTCGAACCGCCGACCTTCTGATCAGCAAGCCCTAGGCTCAGTGGTTTAACCACAGCGCCACCTGGGTCCCTTGCAAAGAATATAAAACAATACAATTATCAAGAAGAAAAATTAAGCACAATAACTTAAATGCTTTTGAAAAGTGAAAATAACAATAGACTAAAAACAGATGAAGCTTACTAAACACCTGGGTAGATTTGTCCAAACAAAGATGTTTTTTAGCAGGCTCCGAAAAGAGTATAGTGAAGGCCCCTGCCTGATGTCAAGAGGCAGGGAGTTCCAAAGATCAACTCTTTACAAAGGGAAAACAAGTATTATGTAGCACTTCTAATGGTGCCAGTTCCATCGATCAAAGCAGTGGAGTGGGCAGATAATGGGGTAAGGTGATTTTGTAGGTAAACTGGTCGGAAGTTATCATCCAGCCTTGTTCAATGGCCACTGAATAAACTGCCCTGGTTAGCCTCAGATGCTGTGTTAGCATTAGCCGCCCAGAGTTGCTGGCTGACAACTCTTAGAAAAATGAGGAACTGAGATAAACCAACAGTTCAGAGATTCATCTAGCCCTAAGCGTCATATGTTCGTGTTTCCTCGCTAGATAATGTATCCTGGAGAAGCCCCCGAACTGGATCTCTCTTCATCACGCAGCTGATCAAAGATATCAAGGAATATGCCTGGAACTGCAACCTGGAGGAGATCTTCAGAAAGGTACGCCCTCCTAAGGCTGTGTACTGCTCTGACCCCAGGCGAGGCAAAGCTCCCTTCTGCAAGGCTCAAGACGGAGAGCAAAGCTTCAGCCTTTCTTAATTCTTATTTTTCAGCCAGCCTTATTTAATTCTTATTTAATGGAAAATAAACAAACTAGTCTTTTTACAAGAGTGCATGGACGTTCTAGGACAGGGGTCCCCAGACTTACCGGCGTTTGGGCCGGTTCCCACGGTGCCGATTGCGCGGCGGGCTGGAGGACGGGGGAGCGCGCGCCTGTGCGGGCCGGCGGGCGGGGGAGTGCGCGCCCGTGCGCATGTGCATGGGCACTTACTGGCGCGGCGGTGCGCTTCCAGGGTGGAAAAAGCGCCGAAAATCTGTTGTGCGCATGCGTATGGGCCTCCCCCGACCTGGAAGTGCACCAGAAATGACCTCTTCCGGGTCGGGAGAGGCCCATACGCATGCGCACAAAGGATTTTCGGCGCTTTTTTCCCGACCCGGAAGAGCGCTGCCGCGCTGCGCGCCGTAAGAGCAGAAGGCGGCAGGCGGCGGGGGTCGTCGCGGGCCGGATTGGCAGGCCAATTGGGCCGCATCCGGCCCCCGGGCCGTAGTCTGGGGACCCCTGTTCTAGGAGCTAGTCCTTTCTTCAGCTGGATAGGGATACGGTTTCCCCCCCTTTTCATTTTTCCCCATAAGGAATGACCTGGTGTGAACTCTCTTCTCCTCTGCATTGCAGGTCATGCAGTCCTTTGAAAAAAACCCGCGCCAGATGCCCTCCAAGGACCGAACCACCCTGACCAAAAAGCTCTACCTTTTCCCAGGGCACTAAAACTTGAGTAAGCGCCTCTTTTCCTAACTGGATTGGCGGGGGGGGGGGGAGGGCTGGGACAGGCAAGGCTGGATGTTATATGGAAGCTTATTAGCCAGTATGGTGTAGTGGTTGGAGTGTTTGCCCCTGGACCTGGGAGACCAGGGTTCAAATCCCTACTCCGCCAAGAAGCTCACTGGGTGACCTTGGGCCAGTTACCGTCTCTTACTTAGCCTAACCTACCTCACAGGGTTGTTGTGGGACTATAATGGGGAGAACTTTGTATGCCTTAGACTTAAGACTAGAGGAACGGTGGGGTATAAATGTAGAACTGAATAAAACCAAGTAAGAAACATTTCTGTAGTGTAGAAAATAGGCAAAGGCTGTAATCCTGACCTTATTTACCCAGGAGCAAGACTCATTGTATTCAAAAGGATTAACATCCGAGTGGGCCTGGTTAGGATTGTGCTGTGTGCTGATACGTAGCAGGGGGTCCCCAGATCCAGTCTCTGCCCTGACATCATTTGGTGTATTTAGCCAAGCCTCTCTATCTCTGTCTCGGGAGTCCCCATGGGAGGATATAACACTGACCTACTTTGCAGGGTTGTTGTAACCACACAGGGCTGCTGAGCGCCCGGAATCACCTGACAAATGTCCAGCTTTCTGTATTATTGTGGAGAATGGCTGCAGAACATCAGGAGGCGTTTCTCAACTTCCTTTTCTTCTCTCTCCTGCAGGCGAAAGGGCAGCATTCTGAGTCCCTCCCAGCTGCTGTGGACAATCAAATACAGTGGGACCTCGGTTTTCAAACGTAATCCGTTCCGGAATTCCATTTTGACTTCCGAAATGTTCAGAATACGAGGATCAAAGGGCTGCCAACAAGTTCAATGGGGAAAACTGAAAAATGTGTCTCGAAAGCCGTTCGACTTCCGAGGTGTGTTCGAAAACGGAAGCATTTATCTTCTGGGTTTTCGGCGTCCGGCTTCTGAAACGTTTGGCAGCCATGATGTTCGAAAACCAAGGTTTGACTGCATTTGCAAGTTTTGACTGCAGCATTGCTTAACCTCATTTTCAAACACCTTCCTTCCACCTCCCAACTCTCTTATTGCGGCACATCCTTGATCATGATCTCTCTCTGCACTTGAGTGATGCCACCAGGGCCGGCTCTAAGGCAAGCTCGGGGGGCGCAGGGCCGCCAGGGGGGCGCCGCGTGGCTGCGCCCGCCCGCCATGGTGAGAAACGGGGTGGGGGGAGCGCCGGAGCGATCATCGCACCACAGCGCCAGGACGCCCGACATTAAGACGACCCTGGATGCCACCCACCTCTTCAGATCCCTCCTCACAGATTTAATAAGAGCCATGCAGCTGAATCAGACCTCTAGCTCAGCTTCCACAGGCAACCAGATATCCCTTCTGGGAAGCCCCAAAGCAGGAGATAACTGCAACGGCCACACTCTTCTCACTTGTGATTCCCAGCAACTGGTATTAATCGGGGGGCATACTACCTCTGACAGAATTGCTTCAAATATTTTTTTTAAAAAAAGAATCTTGTAACACGGCGATCAGTGGACCTGCTTTTCCTGTGCCAGAATCTCCTACTTCCCATGCACATGATCCAAAATAAATGCATATTCTTTCCCCCTTTCCCTCTTCTCCTCCCATTGCCGCCTCTTTCTGGAGTTGTTGCAGGGTCTGCTAGTGGAAAGCACCTTAGATAATTGTGGTGGAGCCATTGCGATCCTGTTCTCAAAGTTGGCAGGGCTGCAACGAGAGAGTGACCCTCAAACTTTCATCGTGGGGGGTGTGAAACACTTCCTCGGTTTTGAGGAAGCATTTTTGATGTCGTTCCTAATGTTATGGGTCCATCATAGAACCCAAATCTGGCTCTGGTCCTTCTGTCACGTGAAACAGATCTAGACTGCCCCCTTATATCCATAGGGACCTCCTTGCATTGCTGCGTGTTTTAGAAATCGCTTCACAAGTTAATTGTGATCTTTTTGACCAGGTCGGGTTCCCATATCTCAGCTATGGAGACAGAAGTGATGTCAATATCAGGCTGACGTACGGAGAAGCTGTATCATGGCTAGTTGGTGATTCTTTCAATGAAGGGGTCCCTGCTCAGTTTACCTTTTTGCTTGTGTCAGGGGCCGGAGATAGGTCAGCAATAAAACACCCGGTGTAAGTGAAGTTAACTCTTTAGTCAAAGAAACCAAAACAGTGCAGGCCTAGTGATTGCAGCAACCTTTCCCAGTAGGTCTTGCTGCATTGAGGCAGTTGCGGGGACTTCCTAGCACTCTCTAAGTCTCCTCCCTAGGTCCTTCCCCAGCAACCTGAGGCTCCTCCGTCCTGCCTCTCTTTCTTCTGCTCTTTTCATTCCTCTCCATGTTCTGGGAGACCAGCGGGGAGGGGAGCTGGTGGCAGTAGGAGGGGGAGACTCCTTGGATTCTTCAGCTACCTCTTTAACCTTCTCCTCTCCAGCCTCTGCTTCAGCCTCAAAGTCTGAACTGCTCTCTGCCACAGTCTCTTCCTGCTCACCAAGCCCAGTTACCTCTTCAGTTTCTGATACCTCCACATCCTAGTCTGCTCCATCTTCTCCCTCCAGCACATGTGACTGATGTAAGCATGACACACACTACAGATTTTGTTGAAACTGATCAGTGTAACTATTATTAAACCAATAAAACATTCTACAAAAAAGATTTTAAAAAAACAATTTTTAAAGCACAATTAAATAATTTTTATTAAGGTTTATAAATAAAAAACTTATTATCTTTTTCCCTTTTTTAACCAAACCGAGACTTTTCTATAGATACAATAAAAACAAAAAAGGTGTGGGAGGGGGGAGAAATAGAGAAGGAAAAAGGAAGAAATAAAAAAGAGGCTAAAAGAGAAAGATCGAAAAATAAGATTCAGAAAGTAAAGAACTTCCCATTCTTCAACTGCCTGCTATATAAAAACAATATTCACTTTGTCCAATCCAATATAAAAAAAGGTAAAGGGACCCTGACCAGTCGTGACCGACTCTGGGGTTGCTGTGCTCATCTCACATTATTGGCCGAGGGAGCCGGCGTACAGCTTCCGGGTCATGTGGCCAGCATGACAAAGCCACTCTGGCGAACCAGAGCAGCACACGGAAACGGTGTTTACCTTCCCGCTGTAGCAGTTCCTATTTATCTACTTGCACTTTGACGTGCTTTCGAACTGCTAGGTTGGCAGGAGCTGGGACCGAGCAACGGGAGCTCACTCCGTCGCAGGGATTCGAACCGCCGACCTTCTGATCAGCAAGCCCTAGGCTCTGTGGTTTAACCCACAGCGCCAAGTGCGTCCCCCCAATCCAATACCCCGCAAAGCCACTTTCTATATAAAAACAATATTCACTTTGTCCAATCCAATATAATACCCCACAAAGCCACTTTCTATAAACAAACATTATCTTCAATCCTCAAATCCAGATGTCATTATTATATTTTTCATGCAAAACGTCTATGAGAAGTTTCCAGTCTTTAACAAACATTAAGAATGACTTTTCTCTGATTAAACGTATGAGTTTCGCCATCTCAGCTAAGTCCGTTAGTTTCAACAGCCGTTCCTTCCATTGTTGGTAATAACGGGTCCTTCCATCTTTGTGCATACAAAAGTCCCGCAGCCGTAATTATATACTGTAACAAAGTTCCACCGCCCTTTTCTAACTGTGTATCCATAAGTCCCAGCAGGAAGTGTTCCGGTTTCAGTTGAGTATTTTCCTTATTTCTTGACAAACTCTTTGGTTTGTACCTGTGGCCATGTCTTTAAATATCTTCCATGATTATTTCATGGGACCGAATTATTCCACATGTATTTATTTCCCACATTTATAGCCCACCTTCACCCATAGGTCCCATGTTGGAAATGCATAACAAGAACAGCATTTTGAATTGGGCCCAGAAACTAATTGGCAGCCAGTGCAGTTGCCCCATCCCCCCCATCCTTGCCCCATTCTCCCTCCTCCCACTGCTATTCCCCACACTGAGCTTATCCCTAACACCACAACCCCCATCCATTAGAAGAAACACAGTTCACCTCAACTGGAAGAAGGCCTCAAGTGCCCTGGGTGCCCCCTGGATGTCCTGAAAGACCCCAAACTCCAGGCTTTGCTTTCCACAGAAATGGGCAATGGTCCTGCAAGGTCTTCGTTTCAGACAGACCCACAAAATGTTTCCCCAGTCCCATCCCTGGCCCTCCCACCCAGTGGTGGAGGGAGCGGGGTGAGCCACCCATAGGGGCGGGGTGCATCGCGGGGTCTCGGAGTCTGCCTACCTCCACCCACTCAGCCGCCCTACAGCTGGGGGGGGGGAGGCAGCGGGCGGACCGTTTGGGCAGCGCGGAGCCTGCGCATGCCCAATTCACCGCGTCTCTCCCAGGAGAGACACGTGACTCGGGCACGCTGCAGGCCCTGCGGTGAGTGCCGCCTGGCATTTTGCCGCCACCCCAAGTGGTGACACCCACCCCTTCCTCTGCCCCTGCTCCCACGCCCACCTCACTGTGAGGGTAACTTACATAACTTTGCACTCACTAGAATTGCCTTGGCAGCCAGTTGTTCTGAGCTTTCTGTGCTCCAGAAGCCCCGTCTGAACAGCTGCTTGACAATTCCCAATTACCCGGACCAAGAAGAGCCATGGCAGAAGTCAGGCTGACAGTTCATAGCGAGGTGACGGCTTCTCCGCATCAGAGACTGCGGAATTGGGGGCAAAGACCACGGGCAGCGGGACTGAGGGATCCAGTCCCTACACTTTTGTTTCCCCCAGTACTAACCTCAGGCTCTGGGAAAGCCTTGATGAGCTGTGGCACAACTGCAACAAGAGAAGGACATGGGGACAAGTTAGTTCATCCCTTAGCAGCTTCCAAGATTATTCCAAGAGTCTTCTCCTTAATTTCCCTGCTTCTACTCTTATCAGGGACCCAGGGACCCAGGTGGCACTGTGGGTTAAACCACTGAGGCTAGGGCTTGCTGATCAGAAGGTCGGCGGTTCGAATCCCTGTGACGGGGTGAGCTCCCGTTGCTCGGTCCCAGCTCCTGCCAACCTAGCAGTTCGAAAGCACGTCAAAATGCAAGTAGATAAATAGGAACCGCTACAGCGGGAAGGTAAACGGCATTTCCATGTGCTGCTCTGGTTTGCCAGAAGCAGCTTTTCATGATGGCCACACGACCTGGAAGCTATACGCCGGCTCCCTCGGCCAATAATGCGAGATGAGCGCCGCAACCCCAGAGTCAGACACGACTGGACCTAATGGTCAGGGGTCCCTTTACCTTTACCTTTACTCTTATCAAGTAGACACCTGTAGACACACGATGGACACCTGTAGTTAGTGGCTTTTAAGGGAGAAGCGAGAGATGTCACAGTGGAGGGCAAATCGTTGTTACCATGGCAACCCACCCACTTTGACCCTGGGCCAATCTTGCCCCTCCTGAGTCGTGTTGTTTCTTCAGAACTTTGAGGCACCTGCTGTTCCGTCTGCAGGTTTGCTGAATTGTCTCTCTTCAGGGTTCATTTCATATCAATTTTCATTCAGCCACATTTTTTAAAGGGAGACAATCCCAACACCCCTTTAAATGCAGTAGAAGACTCCTAAGTCTAGGGATGTCCATAGCGCAGGATTAGACAATCTGCTTGAGCTGTGATTTCCTGCGTTGCGGGGGGTTGGATGATGACCCTTGGGGGTACATTTCTGCGATTCTATCTACCATTATAAGAAGGGGAAATGATTTTAAAATGTAATGTGTTTTTTTTGTGGAACTATTTCAGAAGCCCTCTCAAAAGTATGGGAATAAATCGAGCATGCTTTGCTAATGATTTTACCCAGGAGCAAAATGAACTGGAGGCGTTCTAACAACATAAGGCATATTCCACCAATTTCTTCATGTTCCTGGCCAGGCTGTTGCCATATAATTATCACTGCCAAACTAATAGTGCTGAAACTTTGCTGCGAAGAAATTGCATTTTCATGAAATGAGCACACATTATTATAACAATTTGGGGATTTGCTAAGTCTTCATTACATTGATACCCAGTTATTAAATGTCTTTAAGAAGCTTCAGTTTTTCATGAAAGATTCAAAAATTGTTTATGAGAACTCGCATCACTTAGAAACCTGTGGTGGGCGATGGACTTCTGAACAGGAGGCAACGTGGAACTGAAAAATGAGGAATCTGAATGAGGAAGGACAAACTTAACATTTTCAGTTTCTGAAATAAGAAAGGCAGGTGCTTAGCTGACCATAGAGTGTATGTTTTATTTTATAAAATGTCTGTTCCACCTTTCAATTCAAAAAAAGCCCCCGTCTCGTACCGTAGGTGGTTTCTAGAATCCTCCCCTACAAAAATACAGTTAGAATAAGATAAAAGTGATTAAGAATGTATAAAAACAGCTGCAAGGGGGGCATGAAACAATTGGGGGCTGTTTATGAAGACAGCAGCCTTGACAGATTTAAGGCACTGCAGAATAAAAAAAGTATCTGTCAACCCCCCAAAAATCAAAAGAAAGACGATAGCCCTCTTTCAGAAAGGCCTGCCACTGCCTGGGTGATGCTACCAAGAATACCCCACTTTCTGTGTCCTCATCAAGCTCATCTCCAAAGTTGGTGTAACAGAGGAGGGCTTCAGATTGTTATGAGTTTGGAGGGTCACAGTCTGGATCACAGAATAATAGAATTGCAGAGTTGGAAGGGAACCCAAAAGGTCATCCAGACCAACCCCCTGCAATGCAGGAATCTCAACTAAAGCATCTAGGACCGATGGCCCTCCAACCTCTGCTTAAAAACCTCCAATGAAGTATACTGTCCACCATCTTCCGAGGGAATCCATTCTTCTTGCTGTCAGATGTTTAGTCAGAATCTCCTTTCTCCAAACTTGAAGCCATGAGTTTGGGACCAATTCTGGAGCAGGAGAAAATAAGCTTGCTCCACATTGTGGTGCCCAGAACTGGACACAGGACTCCAGGTGTGGTCTGACCATGGCAGAATAGAGCGATACAATTTTACTTCCCTTGATCTGGATGCTGTACTTCTGCTGATGCCCTGAATTTCTTCCAGTTCTTGGGATCCTGTATCTGGTGTGGTAGAATGTAGGAGAGCAAGCTTGCCAGACCAGTCCCTATGTCTAGGTAAGGGTTTTGGCTGACTAGTTAAGCACCACAATTAGCATATGCAGAAAGTTACTCTGTGCCACAAAACAAATGGGTGGTGGGCTTCTCCCAGCCACACACTGCCTCACCTAGCTGCAAGGTAGAACAATAGCCAGTGTGGGGTGTGTGAGCCGAGCTGGAAGCAGGCTGGAAGCTGAAGACACAGAGACATGCTTGCTCTGTCCTGGATCCAAAGCTACAACTAATGGATCTGTTGAGGGGTGTTAATGCTGTTAGCCCCTCCATGTTCTGGTTGTATATATGTGTAAATAAAAACATATATCCTAAAAATAGTCTCTACCAACCCTCATTGCAAGGAAATAGAACCTTGGTCCAGCGCCTGGAACTCTTGAACAGTTTCACTGCTCAGAGATCGGGGTGGCATGCAACACCATGTTGAATGCAGTGGGATGAGCACTAGTAACGCTGTAGCCAGAGGTGCCTAGGAGGTCTGAGGACAACCCCCCCCAAAAGTGCAGGTTTTGCTCCACCATCTTGATTCAAAGTGGCACCCAACTGTATCAAAAAATTGACAACATTCTGCTCCTTGAGCTCAGGAACCATCATGCAAAATTTGGTTATGTTACCTTAATCCAAATGCATAGACCCAGATCCTGCCCCAAATCTAGATGGAGGTCAGCCCTAATGTTTAGAATTCAGAAAAGTGCAGATTTCAAAGGCTGCTCATATTTTGGTTGATGTATTTCTTGGAAACTGTGACTTAGGTAGGTTTGCCTTTTAATTCACACTGAATTGAATTTATCCATAGAGTTGTTGTTGTTTAGTCGTTTAGTCGTGTCCGACTCTTCCACTGAAATTAATGGATCAAAATTAGCCATGTATGTTAATTTCAGTGGGTCTACTCTGTGTATGACTAACAAGAGATACAACCTGAAGAAGAAGTGTGCATGCACATGAAAGCTCATACCTATGACAAACTTAGTTGGTCTCTAAGGTGCTACTGGAAGGAATTTTCTTACTTTTTTGTTTCAACCTGAAGATCGTCTTTGTTTTGTCAATAAATGTATACAGTGTTGTTGTTGTTGTTTTAAAAATGTTTAGGGGTACTCTCATTAATGAGGCCAAACTTCACAAAATGTTTAGGGGTATGCATACCCCCAGAAAAAGCACTGGATATATTTGTTAGGGGAGGGGGAGGCAAAACTGTCCTGATGAATTAGGGAGTATCTGCATGCAAAGTGCTTAATCATCAAGCACCCATTCCTTGCTAGGCTAATTGTTATAAGAATTTTGAGGTCATATATATATATATAATAATTGTTCATAAAACATGTACATGAATGTACAGAAACATGTCTGAAGCAGCACAGGAAAACAGGCCTGACTGACACCATTTTGACTCTCTCTGACCAGGTGTTTCTCTGCAAGGAAGAAGGGGGGTGGGGGGAACCTTCTCATTGTCTCAGGAATTAAAGTGATAATCCCTGGCATCCTGATACCTGACTGCCAGACAAAAGGGTGTGATTAACTTGGCTGGGAAACAGGGAAATGTAAATATCTCTCAATTTTGTTGATTAGGTTCTGGGGGCAGGGGGCAGGGTCCAGGGTGCTCAGATTACTGCCACCAGACCTCCCCTTTCATGATGTACCTATGATGAATCTAGGGAGGGGGGGTCTTGGGCTACACCCCTTCTGTGACATATGGATGATGCTTCTGGGGGGTGGGCTGAAACCAATTTCAAATCTCTTTTTAAGGGCAAGACATCTTTGTTTGGGGTTCCTTCCTTGTTCTCCTGTGTGAGAGGAAGGACCCTGTTGCAACAGCAAAAATAAAAGTGCCTTGCTTCGCACGTCCTGGTTTGGTCTCTGTTATTTGGTGGGCAGGAGACGCTTAAACTTTGTCTGCTTGCCAGGATACCTGGACTCTTCCTGGGTCAAGGATCCACTTAATTCTAGGGCCGTGTAGCTCTGCAAAATTTTTACAACAGTTTGGCGACCACGAAGGGACCCAGTTTTGCCTTGAGCTCCGGGTTCACTGAGGAAGGGGAGCCCAGCGCGCCCTTGCCTCTTTTGCAGGGGGGTAAACCAACCTCAGGACCCGAGGCACTTGGTAGTAATTGAGAGTCCAAGCGGGACCCCCAGGACGAAGCAACGTTTAAAGGGACAAGGCTGTTTTTTTTTAGGAACCAGTTGGAAGCTGGAGACAACGGGATTCGACTGAAAGGATCGGTCGTGAGTATTAAAAGGGGACACCTTGGGTGAGCTAAGAACCACAGCAACTAAAAATCTATTTCTCCACTTGGACTATCCTTTTCTACTCTCCTCTTTGGACCTTAGTTGCAGCAAGGCTGCCAGGCACAGTTACAGAGTAGAACTGAGGTCCCGGGCAACAGTCTTTACGTTAAACGCAGAGCTTAGAAAGACTGTCCCAGCTCCCTTCTGCCAAACTGAGCAGAAGTCTGAGCAAACTGTCGCTTTTCTACCAATCTGGGAATCTGGCTATCCCAGCTCTGTTTCCTATTCCTCTGCTCTTAATCTTCGGGTGAAGCCGCCCCTAGACACCCCCGATCCCCACCGGGAAGTGACGGGGTTGTTCTAGATCGCAAGGTCACCCGTTCTTTTCAAAAAACCTTCCTTCCAAGGCTAACCACCCGGCATTGCGTGGGCAAGCGTCCAGGGCAGGTAGTCTTTCTATTAGATTGTAAGAGGCAGGAAGTTGCTGTGGAACCCTCAGGCAATTGATGACCAGTGGGAGGGTTCCAATAGGGTTTTAGCTGCACCAGGCCGCCTAGTAGTTAGTGCACGCGAACGGCAGGCAGGAACACCACTAGGACGTGGGGGTGAGTCATAGACTCGGGAAGTTAAGAGTGTCCAGGAACAGGGTCGGGGACCCAGAACTGCAGTATAAAAGACAGAAGTAAAATGGGTGCAACCCACTCTAAGGAATTCCTTTCCCAGACTCCCAACCGAGGCAAAGCACAACTGAGGCTTTGCTCCGGTAAGGACTTTGAGGATGAAAGTCCACTCCAATTCGTTCTCTTAAATTGGCATGAAATCCCCGGGGCGGACAAGCTTGAAGGGAACCAATTGCAAAAACTTTGTAAGAAAAAAACATAGGGTCCGATTTACTATGGACCACCCAGATGAGGGGAAATGGCTACCAGGAGGTTCCTTTAACATACAGTGAATCTCCGCTTTAAAGTTAACCCTGGTGAACTCTGAATGGGAAAAGTTTTGTGAGGAATCCTGCAAAGTATGTTATGGTATAAAATTATATATGTTTGCATGTTACATGTTGTCTGTGTTGTCTGTTACGTGTATGTGCGTCTGTTCCTTGTGTCTGCTATAGATAGTTGTTTCCTTTAAAGTAAATGAGAGATATAATCCAGGTTTAGGAAATTAGGGGTTTGTGTTTAAAATTTGGCCATGACACCCACAGACTGCCTTTTTTAAAGCATGCATAGTTTAAAATAATATAAAAATTAAGGCAAGCTTGCTTAAATAATCTTATGTAAGGGCTTGATCAACCCAAAAACATGGCAAATATTTAAAAGAGTGGAGGTAGTGTGTAAAGGTTTGTTTTAAAGAGGCTGTAGAAGGCCATTGTTTCCTCTCCAAAAGTAAAAAGAGGGGGCAGGATGAAGGAAAATAACGAGCTGTAAGTTTAAAAATGCTTGCTCAATGCTTTGAAAAAATTTTAAACTTGAAAATGTTCATAAACTCCAGCTATAAGTGGATAAGAGATGTACTCAAGGTTTAGAATGTTATGGGGTGTGTTTAAATTGGCTACAACATCCATAGACTGCCTTCTTAAGTGTGCATAGTTAAAACTGCCAACTTGTTTAAATTTCTAGTATAGAAACAATGTTGAACCGATCAATCTTAAACATTATAAATATGAGAATGAGGTGTGCAAATGTTTGTTATTGAGAGAGGCTCCAAAGGGGAGTCTTTCTCCAAGTCACTAGATGAATATTGACTAAAGGAAAATTGAACAGCTATTCCAATAAAGGTGATTTGTTTGTCAAAGGTAGAGCTTCCATAGCCAGGAATTGTCTATCTGAGTCTAGTTTTAACTTCAATTGTGTTGGACAGAAGGGTTATTGTTGGGCTCCTAATATCAGTCTCTTAAAAAAAAAACAACTCATCTGCTCAAGGGTTCTGTATAAAGTTGGTATTTTCATTCAAATCTTGTGAATCCTGTATCTTAGAGGGTTAGACTAAATGACCTCAGGGTCCCTTCTAACCCCCATTTTAGAGCTATGTGAAAGGCAATGTGTCTGATGTGGTGATGGGTTGAAATTCAGCCCAGCTCTGCTTTCTGGCAAGGAAAGATTATTGGTTTTCAGAGTTGGAACAAGAGTGTAATTGTTTTTTTTATGGAGTGATTATATAAGTTTTTATCACGTTGTCTATTAAGGTTTAAAGTTTAAGCACATATGAAAGTCTTGAACATTTCCCAATCTTTATCCAATCTTAAGGTTTGCTAAAGGCTTCTATATAACGTTGGTACTTTTAATCTTCCCCTTCCTTATTTTTCCCTTAGTACACACATGTGCTTCCGTGATAGGGCATAGCCTGTGTTTCCTTCCCAGTCAGGCGTCTGTACTCAAATGTATGTGTATCCTAAGGGCAGTGATAGTGTTGAGATCCCCATATTTCAGAAGGGGGGGACTAGATTACTCAAGATCCCTTCCAACCCTTTCCAAACTTAGAAAAAGGAGGGAGAGAAAATGTGTTTGTAAGCACTGAAAAGTGAGTTTAAACCCTGGTGGTATAGTGAAATGGCCTGAATTCAGTCAAGCATTACTCTTTGGTGGAGAAGGATGGAAAGATAGATTTTTAAAGTTTGGCATGAAGAGTTTGAGGTGCCATTCAGAAAGAGGTAGAGATGGTATATCATGCATTGAAAATGAATGTCTGGTGTTATTTTTTCCACCATATTGTCAGCTACTTTTTTTAACTGCAAAACTCCAGCCAACAGTTCAAGTAAATAAAGGGCCAGAAAATTTTGTCTGGAATTGGTAAGGCTGAAAATCAATGAGAATGCAAAGGATTTTATGAATTCTGGCTCTATGGCCATATTACCCATAGATAAAGGGGCAGAGAATTTAGTCTGCCATGGCTGTAATAAATTAATTAAAAACAAACAAACAAACGAAAACATTTGCAATTACGAATTCACCCCGAACCCTGTAGATAAAGGGGGCAAATCAAGATTTATTTTGCCTGGGGTATGAGGTGTTTATTTGGTGACTTCATTAGGACTTTAATCTGACCCAACTTTTATTGCAGCTTCCAAGTTAGTTTAAGGTTTATAAGCCTGCTTCTTAAGCAGCAAGAAACAAGAAACAATGTATCAAATTGTATTAGGACTCCAAACAAGGAAAAAGAATTTAAACTGGCTCTGAAAAAAAAAACACTGCTATGTTTCTATCTTTTGTTTGAAATCTAACCCTACTTTAAAATCTACTCTTTCCCCTTCCCTTCCTTTATTCAGATGGTACTGTTGTCAAGAGGTACAGCACTTTAAAAAAAAAAAAGGGTATAATAGACTGCCGAATCATGAACTCTGTACATGCACAGAGGCTATGTCAGCTTGAAGAGGAAAATAGAGGAGAAAAAGGAGGTTTAAACTAAGGGGCGAAAAGGTTATAATCTGCTCATGAAATATTATTCAAATTTCTTAATGTAAAGCTTTGAACCACTGAGGGAAAACAACCTCATGTATGTTACTGGTCCATCAAAGTTAAATGGTTGCCAAGTTTCAAAATCTTAACATGCCAGATTCTTTCCACAGGTATAAATAGCAGAGTACTACTATAAGTCTGTCTCTTGAGTAGTTTATAAATTAATTAAGAGGTTCAAGGTTATGCTTTGCACATGAAACTTAAATTTAAATTTCTTTATGTAAAAATAAATAAATAGATAAAGAACCATTGAGAACCATCAACTGTTTAGAAGCTGCCAATTCCAGTTCAACATGCAAAACTCTGTACATTTTAGGAACATTTCCTGACTGATTTTCACATGAAATAATTTTCCCTTTCCAGCAGGATACTGAGATTCAGTGTGCAGAGAAATTCTTTCAGAACCTTAATGCAAAATTATCTCCCAATGGGGGGGGGGGACGCCACCTAAACAAGCCCCCTCCACACTTGGAAATTCATAGAAAATTGCTGTCTACCAGTTGACAGACTATGCAAACAAAAGGCTCCATTTCTTTCCTAGCAGGTACTCAGGATGGATACTTATCTCTCATTTGCATTTCACCCCGAAGCATTACCCTATGTTAATATAACCCTCCCTTTTCTAATGTAGCAATGATTGAGTGTTTTGCCAATTTTTTTTCTTCCACAGCACAAAAAAAAAAAAGAAAGAAAAAGTGAGGAGTGAGGAGATACAAACAGTAATTTCATTTCTCTTTGGCGCTTCTCTTTAGCTTATAAATAATCTGCTTCCATTTATTAAATCAGTTTTTCCATTATGTCTATGAAATTATTCTAACAATAACCAGGTATTGTTTTGTGACTGTATTTTGTCAGGTAGTCTTGCCTGAGTATTTCTTATTATGATGAATTTCAAAGCTTTTTCCGTTATTTTACCATTTTTCCATCTTAATTGGATATTTCACCTTCAGATCTTTAAGGTTCCTCTCCAATTTATAATGTCTTTGTATTATTTAATGATAATTCTTTTTTTAAAAAAAATCTGATATCTTTGTGTCAAGTCCAATTTCATTTGAAAAATTGTTGTGTGAGTGGTAATCTAAATTTTATTTTATTTTTGTATCTTTTTTTGGTATTTCTACTTTTTCTTTCTGTACATACAAATGTAGCATCTAACTCATTCTTTCCTGTAAATAATAATAATAATATTAATCCTTTTCAAACAAGATACGTGAACCTCAAAGAGAATTCAGAACCACATAAGGAAAATGTTAATAACTTATCGATTGTGTCCTAATTAACAAAATTTTTGTCCTTTGTTTCCTCCACAGCCAAACTAGGTGAAGTAAATTAAACTGACTGAGCAGACAATAACAGCAGTAATTAAATATGAATGATAATAATAATATTTAGATGAATAAAATGCTTAACTATGATCTTATATTCTTTGCAGCTTCCCAAGAAGAAATTTCTAGAATATTCTCCCCTTTCTTGACTTTATCATTATTATACTATTTATTATTATTATTTTTTAACTAATTATATCTTCAGACCCCAACCCCCTGCAGGCCTATTTTCAAAAGGATGTTTTACAGGAAACCAAATTGACATTTTATCTCTTTGATCACAACCTAAGAAGGAGGACCTAGAAAGCTATAACGTTTCAGCAAGGTTTAGAAGTGCTGGCATAGAAGTACTGTTAACTTCCTCCCAGTGACTCGAAGGCAGACAAGAAAACCCCCTTGTTGGAGATACATGCAAAAGCAGCAAGAATTATCTCAAGTTCACCTGATTGCCTCAAGATATACAAGTGGCGTATAATTAATAATTTGAAGGTTTTGTGCATTATGTGTTATATAGGAACACTGAAATGTGTCAAATGACTTTGGGACAAAGGGGGAAAGTGAATTGCAAGGACATTCTCTCTCCTTGACCTCAAGACTCTGTGCCCTAGGATTTAAAAGCAGCCGGAATTGTCTCAAGATCATGATGGCCTCAAGACATACAACTGATATATGATTATGTTTTATGTTGTGTGATATTCGACAGAAACATTGAACTATGTCTGACAGTATGTTATTTCCACAAGGAGGGGGGGTGAACCAATTTTGTGTTTAATTGTTTTTTTATGTTTAATGTATAGTGTCCCAATGATTTTTTTTGTATTATTGTATGCCTTTTAAAGGATCAGGATATTGCATAGTCCAGTATTTAGATTAGATCAACTTATGACCACGTTTTCTTGTCCCACCTGGCACTCTGCAGTGTGCCAGCCTTCTTACACAATTTTAGATTGTTTTAAATCATTTTACCAAGAATAAGCCCCAAGATCCATGAAACACCAGATAAATGAAGGTATTTATGTCTTGATTTAACAGGAATGATCCCTTTTAGAGTTAAATTTGACTAATTTGGACATGTTTTATGGGGCTGTATAAATTCTAATTGGGTCAGTTCTAATTGGGCAAGTGTATCCAAGGTGCAAGTAGCTTTCTTCCTTTAAGAGCAACTGGGCAACTCCCTACAGTGCAAGGCCAGAGCCTATAATAAAGGCCCATAGGAAGCCCAAGGCAAAGGCATCTCTCTCATGACATGTCCAAACCTGTGGCAGCTATGGGGGGTGCCAGGCGACATGGTCAATATGAAAGCCCTAAGGGGATTCACCAGGGATTGTTGCTGTTGTGCCACAATGGAGGTGTGCAACCAGAGGAGAGCTAGCTTTTGACACCTGAAGAACACACAAAAGGGTAAACAAACAAACTGCACTTTCCAGTCAATATTGGTGGACCATCCTGTTAAATGAAATACGTAGACCATTTTTGAGAAATGCTTCTCCCAAAGTACTAAAACAACACATCTGGTTATTCTTTTGTGGGGCAACAATTTTTAAGAAAAATTATAGCCCCAAATGGGGGATATTGTTATAAGAATTTTGAGGTCATATATATATATATAATAATTGTTCATAAAACATGTACATGAATGTACAGAAACATGTCTGAAGCAGCACAGGAAAACAGGCCTGACTGACACCATTTTGACTCTCTCTGACCAGGTGTTTCTCTGCAAGGAAGAAGGGGGGTGGGGGGAACCTTCTCATTGTCTCAGGAATTAAAGTGATAATCCCTGGCATCCTGATACCTGACTGCCAGACAAAAGGGTGTGATTAACTTGGCTGGGAAACAGGGAAATGTAAATATCTCTCAATTTTGTTGATTAGGTTCTGGGGGCAGGGGGCAGGGTCCAGGGTGCTCAGATTACTGCCACCAGACCTCCCCTTTCATGATGTACCTATGATGAATCTAGGGAGGGGGGGTCTTGGGCTACACCCCTTCTGTGACATATGGATGATGCTTCTGGGGGGTGGGCTGAAACCAATTTCAAATCTCTTTTTAAGGGCAAGACATCTTTGTTTGGGGTTCCTTCCTTGTTCTCCTGTGTGAGAGGAAGGACCCTGTTGCAACAGCAAAAATAAAAGTGCCTTGCTTCGCACGTCCTGGTTTGGTCTCTGTTATTTGGTGGGCAGGAGACGCTTAAACTTTGTCTGCTTGCCAGGATACCTGGACTCTTCCTGGGTCAAGGATCCACTTAATTCTAGGGCCGTGTAGCTCTGCAAAATTTTTACAACACTAATATTCATGAAATATTAGCTTATTAAGTTCCTCAATTATTATCATCATAATCTAAATTGTTATATCAACAACAGCATTAGCATTATTTCCAAAATACAGTTACATTTCAATTATGTATATGATTTCTCTAGGGATTTTTTTAAAAAGCGTATGAGTTAATACTATAATACTGTAAATTTATGTTTAAATTATATTGAAAGTTGCTTGGAGACCGCAGAATAACAACAAGAACAGTAATAATAAATAATAATAATAATAATAGAATCATAGAAGGGTCCCCAGGGGTCATCAAGTTCAGCCTCCTGCAAGAATAATAGTTATTACTGCAGTTGTTGCGTTATCTGAACTCACACCAGGGTTCATGCCTCCTATTAATATGCAAGTAAACGAGGGCACGGGGCCCCACCCACGGAGTAGCCCCACCTGGAGGGCAGAGGTGACAAAGGAGAAAGGGAGCGCCACTCTCACGCTTCCACGTGCTCCGATTGGTCCAGGCTGAGCAGCGCCCCGCCTCGTCTTTTGATTGGACTGAAATGGAGGCGTCGTAGGGGCGTGGCGAGGAGGGCGGGCGGGCGTGGCCAATGCTCGGAGGCGCTAAAATAGTTCCGGAAGCGCCTGCCCGCCGAGCGCCTTCCAGGCGCGCCTCCCCGTTTCAGCCAATCAGCCGGCGCCTCACTTTCCTCCTCCTCCTCCTCCCCCCCCTTTCTTTTGACAGCGCCGAGCAGAAAACGGACGTGGGCGCGCCTTTTTCTCTTTTTCCCTGCTCCCCATTGGACAGCGGGAAGGACGCGCTGTGATTTCTCATTGGCCGCCGCGGCCCGCCCTTTCCGAGTCCTGCGCGTCCCTCCCCCTCTCCCCTGTCAGGCAAGCAGGCAGGGAGGGGCGAAGAGCTGCGCAAGGGTCGACCGACGGGAGCGGCAGACCAATCGGAGCCTTGCGCGCCGCGAACGGGCCGCCCCCTCTCTCAAGGCGGGGCGAGCGCGTGCCTCGGGATTGGCCCTCCACGGCGTTCGCTGATTGGCTGCGTGGCGGGGGGGGCGCTGCGAGGCCGGTGGGCGGGAGCGGCGCGCGGCGGCAGCTGAGGTGGGAGCAGCGCCGTCGGGAGGGAGGAGCGCAGGTGAGGAGACCCCAGCCGTCGCGCCCCCGCCTTGTCCCCGCCCTGAACTGCCCGCCCCGGTCCCTCAGTCGCAGCAGGCCCACGGGGCAGGCAGGCCGGGTGCAAAGATCGCCTGGCCCGCAGCAGGCCGCGCCTCAGGCGTAGGAGGAGGCCCAGCCCCAGCGCCGTCAGCCGCCAGTGGGCACGGAGGGAGGGAGGAAGGAAGGGGCCTCCCACACACACCTCCACACCCGCGCCAGGCCACGCCTCTCCCTGGGAACCCCCTCTCTTAAGCCCCGCCCACTTCTGCTCTCTGCACATGCTCAATGGGCGTGCGTGTGTGCGGAAGTGCTGGTCGGCACAGTAAGCTTCGTCCTGCTGCGAAACGGGTTACATTTCCCCTCCCTTAGAACATGGGCGGAGTGATTTCTCCACCCACCAAGGTTTGCACTGACAGTTTCTTAATCTGCAGCCCCCTCACTCTGAGCAGGTACCCAGTGATTTCTCTCCCTCTTGCCCCTCAACAGCCTACTACCTGTTTCTAGGAAGGATCTGTAGTCCTTACTCTGAGCATGTGCAGAGTGATTTCTTCCAGCACCCCCAGCATGTGCAGAACGATTTCTTATTTTCTCTCTCTCATCCTCCTACTAAACTGGTTATATCCCTTCCCTCTAAGCGCATGCAGAGTACTCCCCCCAACCAACTCATCCCTTGTCAGTTTGTAAGGAGCAACTGTAGCTATCCTTTTCCGAGGGAGTTTTCTGGACTCTGCAACCAGCATGCAGCAGTGATTAAGGGTGATGGGAGCTGCAGGCCAAGAACATCAGAAGAGCCTGTGTCTGGATCAGGCGAAAGGGTGTCGCTTTAGTCCAGCATCCTGTTTCCCACAGCAGTCAACCAGATTCCCCAAATGGGAAGCCTGGAGGGTCACAGGTGTTCCCTGTCCCTGTCCATGCAGAGATCAGCTAAAAGGAAAGCTGATGCTCATATGACTCAGCCTTCTGGCAGCCTGATGTGCCTTCCAGATGTTTTGGACTCCAACTTCCATCAGCCTCAGCCTGAGCAGCCTTGCTCCCATCAGCCCCATCATCACATGGCTGTGTTGGCTGCGGCTGATGGGAGTTGTAGTAAAAAAAAAGTCTTGAGAACACTAGGTTGGCAAAGGCTGATATAACTTATACACACAGAGGCATTTGCCTGTTGGTTCTAGAATGCCACCAATGCCGGGCCCCAAATTTCCAAGTGTCCCAGCTCCAGGGACTCTGCCTGTCCTGGGCATGATTCCAACATCATGGGAAAAGGAGAAGGTGCAGATATCAGCCCAGCAATGATGGAGGTTGCCCTGTGTCCTTTGGAAATGTCTGGCTATACTTTGCTTTTAATGGCCCATAACCCCTGCCACTCTTGCCCCAAATACCACTTTTAGTGGGGGGGGGGAAGCAAATTTGGCAGGTGGATTCACAGTCTGGGTTTATTTGGTCTCCGAGCTTAGGATTGGTTTGGCTCCCAGCTGAAAGGAGTGCAAACATTCAAAAAATAACCCATGAGGGTTCTCTGAGTTTTGAGGTAACTCTGGGGTGGGGGACATCTGTGGCCCTCCATATCACCCCCCAGCCAGCATGGCCAAGAGTAGGGGTTGATGAGAATTGTAGTCCAGCAACATCTGGCTTCCCATCCCTGCCATAAGGTTATTTCTTAAAGCAAGCAGAGCTCATGTCTCTTTTGGTCCTAGAAGCTACACCATGTCCATGGCACACAGAATTCTGACTAAGCCCCAAGGTGGAGGGAGAAGGTATTTTGACAAGCAGGCATGGGTTCCATTGTTTGGTCTCCCCCATCCCCACGCCTCATATATTTAAATATGTTACCTCTCTCGCTCAGCATGCTCAAGGCAGTTTCGCAATGTAAAATAGTAGCTTGCGGTTAGGACTGCAAGTTTTAGGTGATCAGTCATTAAGCAATCCATTGAGAAAACTTTCGATTGATTCCCAGTTAACTAGACCACACTTTTAAATGCGGTAGTTAATTGTTTTTAATCATTTTCCTTAATGTTTGCGTGAAACTTGCTGATGTCTTTTTCAAAAAGAAACATTTTTCCCCTCAGAGAAGCGAAGGCCTGTTGTGATATGATTATTTGCACTCCACTGTTTAAACACAAAGGGGGTTTGTTGTTGTTCTAAACCGTTATTTTATTTGTATGCAAATTTAGGCAGATTTAATTGAACAGAAAACATTTAAATGGCAGTTCTAAGGATGTTTACTCAGAAGGCAGCCCCGCTGTGTTCAGTGGTGTGCATACAGCTTACATCCTTCATGAAAGGATGAAAATAGAAAGCTAGCATGTCAAGGTAAAGGCCTCCTTTTTCCATGGGATAGTGTTCGTTTATGCATGAAGGAGTAGTTGGCAATGTGAGCTCCCCACATTTGCTGTCTGAAGTGGTGGGGTACCAGAAAACAACATCTTGTCACTCTCCTACCGGTTTGTGAGAACTAGACAATGGCTAACTGGCTGCAATCTGCCCAGTACTTCATTTTTTTGAACAAGAAATGTTCCAGTGGCTGCAAGCCTGTGTTTGAAGCCCTGCCTAAACTAAAAAAGGACAGAGTAGTCCTGCATGATACTCTATATGTGTTCAGAAGGCAGGTTGATAGTGGCTCACTTTGCATTTTACACTAGGCCACCATGGCTTAGCCCAAATGTGTGAGCATGTAGAGATCACAGCTGCTCTGATCCTCCTTTGGTCCTGCTGCTGCAGTTCCTCTGTGAAGTAGGCCATGGTTTGTCTTAGCGTGTTGTTCAGACCCAGATGTACGGTTTGTCTCCTCCAGACAAACCCATGACATGTAAACCAAGAGCAAACCTTGGTTTAGCATTATTTTGCGAATCTGGTCATAGTAAAGTTTGTGTTCGTACCCCATGTGTGCTTCATTTTTATACTGAGAGATGGAAGAAGGTACCTAAGTACAAAATTAATAATTCAGTGTGCATGTCTTCTTTATGCACCCATTTTCTTAAAACACCCACGAGCATGGACCCAGTCATTTCCCAGTTGTTGAATGTGTGTATTTTTAACAGGCAGCTACTGAAAAATACATGCCTGTATATTTCTTACATCACCACCAGAATCACATCTATTACTGATATTATTACAATGCACACACACACACACCCTTTCATTTCAAGAAGAAATACTTCATGGTGGAAGTACAAACAGGAGTATAAGGAACAACCAATGTCTACATTCTGCATGCACCCGGAGACTTCTTTTCACTTGTAGGGTTGAGCTGATGCTTTAATGTCACAGGAAGCTAGCTGATACCAGAACGGCGCTCTGTCTAACCCAATAGTGTCTGCTGCTGTTGTCTGGCAGTTTTGGACTGAGTCTTTTACATCATCTCCTCCCTGGTACCTTCTCACTGGAAATCTTGGGGGGTGAATCTGGGACTTTCCACTCCCAACACTCAGCAGTGCCCCCTACCCTTGTACCCTAGTGCAGGTAAACTGTGATACACACTCACCCTTACTGGTGCAAATTATCTGTGGCTTAATGAGGGCCCTGTGGTGTAATGAGGGTGCACTGGGTGCTCACTTTCCAAAAGGAGAGGACTTGAAAGCACTCCCCCTGCCTTTCCTTCCTCAATCCTAGATGCAGCTGTGTGGGAGGGATACACTACACACTGTGAGGTGCTTCCACTTTCACTCTGCTATTTCATACACTCTTGGATTGAGCTACAACATTAAAGGGAGAGGCCAAGGTTGACGCCTTCAGAGTGTGTGAGTATGAGCTTAATTTCTGAAATCTGTGTGGTAGCTGTGCGGGCCACATGCCCACGGTCCCCGAGGCATGAGGGACGTGAATTTTGTATGGTTGCCTGCTCAGTGATGACTCAGGGAAATTGCTTCATATTCTTAGAGGTGCTTTTGCTATCACTCTCGCAGCTTTCACTTCGTGCATTCCAGGTCTGATTCCATAGCGTTCAAAACAGATTCTAGGGTGGGGTCTGACTCTGTGTGGGTGTATGCAGAACTCTGTGCTTATTTTCTAAAATGTGAAGTGCTTGGACATGACACAGTGGAATCCTTGTCTCTAAACACAGATACGTGCCTGGGGCTAGCTGTATTTCTTGAGTTTATGAGGGAAAGGGTTCTTATGCCCTTTTATTATTAGAATTATAGAACTGGTAGACTGGAAGGTCCTGAGTAGGCAATTCACATGCATCTGATGAAGTCGGCTCTAGTCCAGTAACATTTTTGCCACAATAGATCTATTTTGTGTGTTTGCTGTAGCAGACTCTCTCACACACCTTAATGTATTCTACATTTAAAGACTTTGTTTCAGTTTCCCGTTTCTTAGCAAAACCTTCTGAATAATCCTGATCTTGCCTTACCAGATCCTTCACTGCCACCTGATTTCCTTATCCCAACATCACTATTTATTGCCAACGTCCACCCTGTCTTGTCCAGCTGTCAGGCTGTGCTGTTTATTTTTATTTATTTATTTACTTGCACCATTTATCCCACCCAGATAATTTATCTGGATGGTAAACAATACACTCTACAAGCCATGGTGGTTTGTGTGTGGCGGCGGCAGCGGGGATTTCACAAGCAAACAAATAATCAAAATAAAAAATAGAATTAAAGCTACAAGTAACAAACTTTATAAAGAGTATTAGAAAGCACTAAAATATGAGTTTAAAATGCCTGGAAAAATAAAAAAGGACTTAACCTGGTGCAAAAAGGGGGGGGGAAGGATCATAGCATGGGTGCCAGGAGAGCATTCCTGGGAGGACATTGTGGAATGTGGCACCACGACTGAAAAGACCCTTTCTCCAATAGCCACCCATCACACTTCCTCATCTAGCGGGGTGCTCAGAGAAGGGCCTCTGAAGATTACCTCAAGGTATGGGTGGATAGATGTGGGAGGAGACAATCTTTCAGGTAACTTGTCCCCAAGCTATTGGGGCTTTAAAGGTTAAATCCAGCAGATTGAAATGAGCTGGGCACCAGAACATCTGGAGAGGATGTTTGTCCCTTGGTATGCTTCTGTGCAGCTCTTTCTTGTCCTAATCCCCGATGGATTTGTGTGTATGATCAGGGCTGGCTCTAGGAGTAGTCTGGGTGGCGTGGGGCAGAGCCGCGCGGAAACCGTGCTGCACGCTGCGCCCGCCCACCAGCCGCAACAAGAAACGGAGCGGGGCAGAGGCACCGGAGTGATCGCTGCACCACGGCGCCAGGGCACCCGAGATGCTTGAGACGACCCTGTGTATGATTGTGATTATTCATTGGTAAGGGGAAAGCCTGTGCTTGCAGAGGCACTCCTTCTTACTTCACATGTTCTGTTACTGAATATGGATGTTTAACCTAGATCCAGGATTGTGCACAAAATGAGTCTTGTGTGCATTTCTTTTTACATTATTTTAAACACTTGAAAGTTTGAAATTCCCTCTCAGATAAAATCCATCTTCTATGTTTTGATAAATTATGCTGTTTTTCCACCTCACACAAATTGCCCTAAGCAGTTTACAATTCATATGTTAAAAGCAATCAAACACAATTAGAAGATAAGATATACGCAACACAAACATTCCAGGAGGAAAAGAGAAAGAGAAAGACATGTCTATTTTATCTATTGTAGTTTTCATATCCACCCTTAGTGATTGTGTTTTCATGGAATCTTCTTGAAGGAAACATAGCCACTCTTCCTTCATATTACAAATGGTTCACTAATATTCTTTAAGTGATCCAGCAAATGACCCTGCAAAAGCCACTTGCCCAGCTGCCCACCAGCCTCTGGAAATCATTCATAGCATATTGAAAACTTGAAAGAAAAAAAGGGGCATGTCTCTTTCAGTTTGCAAGTCTTAAGTTTCCACTTCCTGGTTATCTGGAGCCAATTCCTGATTGATACAGGTGACTCCTGTGGACATGCTTCAGCTTGAGAATAGCTTTTTGGTGAATCACATGTTCAGTGGGGCCTCTAAATTTCTTTTTACAGTACTGTGCCAGCGCCTGTTGATATGATGAGCATGCATGTTTCTCTACAGCAGCTGAAGTTGGTCCAGTATTCCATTTTTAATTAATAGGTTTTTGTATCATGCCGTCTACTTATAAGCTCACTTGCCTGGAAGAGCCTTACGTATCGAGGCAGTACATTTAGTATTGAGCTGAAAGTAGTGTTGACACCTCAGTCGCACATGTTTCAAATAAGCCGGCCACCACAGGTGACAGCTTGTCTCTCATAACAAGGATTTAACAGTCAAGGTATTTGAAAGGGTTTTTGTCATCCACACTGACCTGGACACATTGGGAGAGCATAATTAATCTTTGCCTATGAAGATAAGCTACGTGGCTTCTTGTGGTGGGGCCTTTCTTAGGGTGGAGTTGGTTCCACCAGATGCATCAATTTAGATTTGCAATCTGGATTTTCTTTCTGCACCTTTTAATATTCTGCTGTATTGGGAGACGAAGCAGCCATCCAGGTTTCTCCAGCATGGTTTCCCACCCCCAGGCCACAGTCCTGTTACACTTGCCCCCTCCCACATAGCTGTATAGCACACGGAAAGTCTTGCTCCATATGGCAGGCTGAACAACACAGCCGGAAGGGGGGGGAAGAAAGAGATAACAGGGCTGTCTGCCTCATTTCCTTATTCAGTGGTAGATTTTAAAGATGCACAGGGAATCTCTAGGCTGCAGCCTGCCAACCCTCCCTGGCGAGCCACATTAAAAATAAAAATACACTGTGAAGCTGGTAAAGTTGCAGAAAGGCACAACCAAAATGATCATAGGGGTGTAGGCTGAAGGAGGAAGAGAGGTTGAAATGGCAGAGACGGGGTGCAGCATTTTCAACCTCAGGGCCTCATTCCCTTCAGGACAACCTACTGAGGCCTGCACATCAGTGATGGGCAGGGCCAGAGGCAAAAGTGAGCAGAGCAATGAATGCTGATTTTACCTTTGTGCAGCAGACTAGTTTCTGCATACACTCCTACACCCTTCTTTGCCTTCCATTCAGGCAAGCATGATCGGAGTTCAAGGAAACATTCCAGCCAGGTAAAAACACTCAAAGAAGGGTGCAAAGCAGGGGTTCAACCTGGGGACTGTTCTGAGGGCCAAACGGGATCAGAGGACTGCATATGGCCTCAGGCCTGAAGCTCCCCACCCCTGGCTTATGGTAATTAGCCATAGTGGCTGTATGGAACCTCCATGTTTAGAGGGAGTCTTTTACTGTATGCTAGTTCTTGGGGAGCAACAGCAGGAAAGGGCTGTTGCCCTCCAGCCCTGCTTCTGGACTTCCTGGAAGCATCTGGTCACAGAGAAACAAAATACATGCCTAGGCTGAACCTTTGTCTGATTCTGTTCTTATTGAATTGCAGAGTTTTGCATATTGCACTCGCACACTGATGATGGTGTACTGGGGGGGGGGGGGATAACGCAATGAGAGCTCAGTAAAATGGGACTTTTAACAAACAGGCAAAATGCATCCTGACAGAGGAAGCTGTAGGTGTGAAATCTTTATTTGGCCTTAATGTTTGCTGGAGCATCAAGGCATGACCATAAAAAGTTGATGTAGCTTCAAATGAGCAGCAGCTCTTTTGTGATGCAGAGGGAAGGAACCTCAATTATAATCTTTTCTGACCCACTATTTCATTAGAAGTAATGTCAGATTTCTTATTATTGGTTCTGTAGCTTCTTATTTAAACTTCCTTGATTTTTCTTTTTCTTTTTCTTTTTTGGTTAACTTTGGTAAAGTTATGGACAGTTTGGTTTGAATGTTTGTGGTAACTGAGTTGCTTGGAGAGAGATTTGTGTGTGCCTATGCATCAACTAGAAATTTAAGAAGCTGCTTTATAGTGGGCGAGACCATTGGCCCATCCAAGTATAGGGCGGTATATAAATTCAATAAATAATAATAATCTAGCTCAGCACAGGGCAGCTTTACGGCATCCAGTTTGCTGCCCTCTTCTTTTCTCAAACCAGCTGGAGTGTTTCAACAGTGAAGGGAGTTGGTGTGGCATGATTTATTAGGGAGATGCAAGGATAAAGCTGTTGTTGTCCTTTGGTATTCTTCCCCACTCCCTTGATTTCCATTCACTTTTCTCTCCTCAGGAAAATGTCTATTTCCAGTACAATCGGATGCCTGCGAACTGAGGAAGACTGAGACTTTGCAAGGTACTTTTAATGGCTAATGTCTTCAGTTCTGTGTTTCATTTCTGCATTTGCCGAACAAAGACCCAGGTATAATTTCTCCTAGCATGTTGTAAATTAGCTCAATTTCCCTCGAACTAGGCATTAAGTGCCAAGCAATTATTGGTTCATCTTTTGGGGTAATATTTGAACTTCATCATTGGTAAGGGTAGAAGAAATATCCTGCTGGCAAATCCACTTAGTCCAGAGTAATCCCATTCAATGTACCATTCTATCAGGCTGAGATAGATGTGGGACTTCAAGGCCTCTCCACAGGCTTTGCTGAAACATCTGCTGCATCAGGCCCCTTCCTCATCTGTGGCTAAGGAAGTGGGAGTAATCTTCCAAACTCAAATTCCAAAGTGGATTCGTCTGATTCAATCTGGGAGAATCATGATCCGGATTGCATTGTGGGTCCACTTCAGAATATGCAGTCCTTCGGATTCCTTTATATGACAGTCCAGTGCTGCCTCTGTTCCTCAAAGATAATATTTGTCCTTTACAAAAAATACTAAAATCTGTCATCCACCCTAGAGCGGCTAGTGTGCAGGGTTCCTTTCCACCATGTATTTTGCATGCAAATCCAGCAAGTGACAAATGTCCAGAGAGTGACAGGGCCTTGCATTCCATCACTGTTAGGGGGAATTGCGCAGAAAAAACATGCCTGTCCCAATGTCTACATGGGCGTCTGTCAGATTGTTAGCCCAAGATCAGAGATTGTCTCTTCACTGATATTAATAAGCTGCTGTGGAGGTTTTTTTTTGGCTGAAAAGCGGGATAAAAATGCTAATGCTCATAATAATATGACTACACTGCCAGTTTTTTATTCATTACATTTACATCTGATTTTTTCCCCCACAATGGAGCTTGGGGTGTTAGAAAGCAGTTTCCCAGGCAGTCTCCCTTCCAGGCAACAACCAGACCTGGATCTGCTTAGCTTTTCACAAGGTGGCTGCATCATGTGCCTTCAAGCCACACGCTGCTTTGTTGGAGTAATTTTGTGCTTCCTGCACAGCCACTTGAGAGTTCATATAGCACAGGTGAAAGTGCCCGAGTCCCTGTTTACATTTATAACCTAAATGTAGGCCAGAACTATGTCAAATTTGATTTGGCCTGTTGCAGTGTGCTGTTGTTAGCAGGACCGGTGGTCAGGGATGTTGTAGTCCAACAACAGCTGGGGACCCAAGTTTGAGAGGCACTGGCTTATATTGATTACATCCAGGAACTGGCACAGGCGCCATCAGAAGTGCCTTTTTTGTGAAATGTATCTTGTTTCCAGAGGCTGCATTTCAAAGTGTTTGAAAACTACAGCAACCATAAGAAGTGTGTAATTATTATAAAAAGGGGAGCCAGAGCCCAGCTATAAATGAAACAAGAAATCTGCTCATACACTTTCTTTCACACCATTGCATAATAGATAGATAGAGACTGCATATTTGGAGAAGGTGTTGCGTGTGGTTGATACGTCAGATGGGTCCAGTCAGCCTCTCTGTGATTGATTAGGAGGCTGGGAGGCTTCCTTTCCCCCCAGCATGTTAAAAACATAAGAAGAGCCCTGCTGGATAAGGCCCGTCTGTGTTTCATCTGGTCCAGCATCCTGCTTTCAACTAGATGCTTTTATCAAGTCCACAGTCACGAAGGCAAAAGCCCTTCCTCACTGTTCCCTTGCCCCCAGAAACTGGTAGTCAGACATGCACTTCCTCAGAACATATATCCATATATACACCATGACTAATAGCCTTTGTGGAAATCTCCCCTAATTTGCCTAAAGCCCTTTGAACATAAGAAGAGAGAGAGCCCCGCAGCTGGATGAAACCAAAAGCCCTTCTTCTCCCACAGCAGCCAATAAGATGCCTCCAAGAAACTCATCGGTAGGGTAATCAGACAAGTTGCTCTTGCAGCACCAGTATTCATAGATAGCATGCCTCTGAATGGGGGAGTTCAGTTTAGTCATTGGCAAATGATAGCTATCTCCCTGTCCATGAATTAGTCTCATTTTCCTACAACCTCACAAGGCAGCCATCTCCGCACATTGTGGTGGCCATGAATTCCATGTTTTGCATAATTTGAAGAAATTTTCTTTTCATGTTGCTATTTTTCTGTAGCCCAGCCTTTCTTCTTTGGATAAATTTCGGGGCTTTTTTTAAAGGTTGTATCATTGTTTTAAAGTACAGTCATACCTTGGTTTTCGAATAGCCTAGTTCTCGAGCGTTTTGGCTCCCGAACAAGTGAAACCCAGAAGTGACTGTTCCAGTTTTCGAACGTTCCTTTGGAAGCCAAACGTCTTGACGGGGCTTCTGTGGCTTTCGATTGGCTGCAGCAGGTTCCTGCAGCCAATCGGAAGCTGTGCTTTGGTTTTCGAACACTTTGGAAGTCAAACGGACTTCCGGAACGAATTCTGCTTGGAGATTTTAAATGTATAAAACAGTTTACAACTTATTTTAAATCAACCGATAATACTGAATGTAATTGATACTGAATGTAATAACGATTCAAGATGATTAAAAAAATAGATGTGGAGGTACAATCCTCCCAGCCCCAGACTTGAACTGGTCAAGTATGAAACAATTTTCATGTTAGTAAAAACAACCCCGCATCGCTACCCTTTCCTAGCTTGGTCTCTTTCAAATGCTTTGGACTATGACTCACATCAGTTGTGACCAAAAAGCAGATGTCGAGTGCCAAGTATCTTGAAAAGAGAATCAATATTTCTCGCAAGGTTACTCCAGGTCTGCACATAACAGGCTGTATTTTCCCAGCTAATAGAATTTCCATTCTTGGCTTAATTTGTATAAAAGCCTTGCTTGATGTGGTGTCCACCCGGTGTTTAGCAGTCCAAATCACCCTCAGCCAACATGCAGTGCAAAACATCTGGAGGTCCCAGATTGGGCAGGGCTTCGCTATGCAGATATGGAAAACTAGGATTGTTACCTCTTAAATCCTAGTTGTCAGTAGTCTGGATGGCAAGACTGGCTGAGGCAAGCATTGGGCAGGCAAGGGGTAGGGGCAGTGGTTCTCAAACTTTTTGGGGCCACTGCCCCCTTGATTTCATAAACCGAATGGGTTTGCACAAGCTGCTAAGGAAGAGAATGATGCAATAACGTTCAAAACAATTCATTGCACATTTATTGAAAATGCAATTAAAACTATTTTGTTTAATCAATTCAACAAAACTGGTGAACCTGATCCAGTGTTACCAGCTTTTCAAAGTCTGATAGTCAAATAAACCTCCAGCGCCGCACCCCTGCCTCTTAGCATTTTAGGTAATCTTATTGCCTGCTTTGGAAACCACTGAGTTAGAGTGACCTCGGAAGCACCTCTTCATCACATCCGATTGAGACCAAAGCTTTTACATATACAAAAGGCACACAAAATGAATTCTATAGTGGACAGTGATCTTCCCTTTGCTCCAAGGCACCCTCAAGTTTCCTCTAATGTTACTTATCTCTGGGCCTGCAATGCCATGTTTAGCTCTCTTATGTTTCCATACCGGAAGCACCTGCTAGGAAGATAGGCTAATATGTGGACTTTCTTCTACATGGATTATAAAACGGCGGCAGGGGTGAGGGTTGCAGGATAGACATTCACTCTCCCTGTGTGCTTTCTGTGAGGAAGCTTTGGTACTTTGAGTCAGGGTGCAGTGCTCCTTGCCAGCCTCTTCGCATTCACACGGTTTGGCACTTTGTGTTTTTGTGTCAAGGTGCATATGAAGGAGGCCTTTGTGACAGCAGGCCCAAGCCACCATTGCTTCTGGTTGCACCCAACACATCCAGTTCCTACACAGGCTTCCTTTTCTCAAAAATATAGGTGGATCTTCAGCAGCTCCGGAGAGAGAACCGACATCTGGAGAACGACCATGGTGAGTGGGCTTTCTGTTCTGTTCTGCCTTGTCTCCATCTTGCTCTGCTGCAGATTTGTTTTGAGGTTTGCTCTGGTAGTGGCTGGAGGCTGCTGCTTCTGTGCCTGTATGGCTTCTGCAATAAGAGCTGAAGGATGCAGAAATGCTGTGCAGAGGGCTAAGGGGAAGCTGATCCGAGATCAAGTGCTGCAGAATGGAAGCGGCTGTGGCAGGTTCTCTTTGGGTAGGAAGGTCTTGCCCAGCATTCTTGCTCCAGTCATTTATGGAGGGACATGATTCCTCTTTAAAGAGCTTGGGGGGCAGGAGGGGCAGGTCAACCTCTACCTGGTTTCATGTGGCTGGAGTCCAGAGGGAATGTCTGTGTGGTGAGGAGAAGCTGAACTGAATGGGGAGAGGAAAGAAAAAGGGGAAAGAAAAGTCCCTTGCAAGTGATCAGTTCACATGTCTTGGAAAGAGAGAGGGGGGAAGGGAGGGAAGAGAGGGGTGGCCCCACCCACTGCCACCTTTGTTCTGCCCACTGCCAGCATGGTTCTCTCCACATAAAAATGACCCCCCCCCCAATTGCTTGACTGTCTTTTTAAGACAAGATGTAGGGAGAGACCAGGGGCTGGCGAGTAGAAGGCTTGGGAGGGACAGCCCAAGGCCTTTAGAAGGAGGATCCTAGACTGTCAGCCTGTGGGCAGGACTCATTTTCTATCCTGGTACAGCCCTTCTCTAATTTAGAAGTGCCTAGCCAATAATAATTCTTCTATTCTTAGGCCAGCTAGAAGCAGATGTGCTGGCTTCTTTGGTGCTATTCCCTGACCCGTACAATCGGACCCTGATTTTATGTGTTTGAATACCTTGAATTCCTGGTTTTGTTTTTTAAAATATACTTTTATATTATTTTTTATTGGTTTTTACTGTGTGTTTTAGTGATATTGTTGGTTTTTTACATTGTATGCTACTTAGAACATTTTCAAATATTAAGTGGTTTATTCTTTTAAATGAAATAAAAAATGAAAATTGTTACTGTCCTGAGATCACAGGCAGGAGGGGAATAGACCAGGTTTTTCAGGGATAAGGTCCCAAGATAAGGCCCTTGGCATCTTCAGATCTTCTGTTCAAAGCTACATATGATGTTAATCCTGTGGTCTGCCTTTTAGTGGATGTGTATGGGACACGGGTGGAGGTGTATGTGGTCTAAACCACAGAGCCTAGGGCTTGCTGATCAGAAGGTTGGCGGTTTGAATCCCCGTGATGGGGTGAGCTTCCATTGCTCGGTCCCAGCTCCTACCCACCTAGCAGTTCGAAAGCACCTCAAAGTGCAAGTAGATAAATAGGTACCGCTCCGGCGGGAAGGTAAACAGTGTTTCCATGCGCTGCTCTGGTTTGCCAGAAGCGGCTTAGTCATGCTGGCCACATGACCCGGAAGCTGTACACTGGCTGCCTCGGCCAGTAAAGCGAGATGAGCGCCGCAACCCCAGAGTCGTTCATGACTGGACCTAATGGTCAGGGGTCCCTTTACCCTTTACCTATGCTTTCCAATAAAGTTGGGGTGGGGTAGGAGTTCTAGATCAGGAAGAGAAGGCTTTAACCCTTTGCCTTCTGCTCTTTGTCCTGAAGGGGCTCCTGTGCCTGCTATTTGCAGCTGGGGAGCTCCCATTAGAATAAATGGCAGGCAGGAGGGGAGGGATGAAAGCCCTCCCCACCCCCTATAGAGTCCTAGTCCAGACCAATGCTGGCTGTTTGTGGTGAAGGAACCCACCACTCAAGGGCTACCTGATGGATGCCAGGTATAGTTTGGCGTTCAGGTAGCCAAACTGGGAGCAACCCCTGCCTCAAGGCCTCTGTGAGCCACTGATGAGTGGAGATGGCTGCAGGTGGTGAGGACAAGTGACTTGATCTCTTCTAGCTGTAGAGGAGCTAGAAGAAGCACACTAGAAGTGCCATCACACCATGCAAGTTCTTCTATGGTGGGGTTTATGAGTCGTGGGACTGGCATCTGCACGGGGATGTGACGTCCCGTCTCCCCTCCCCCCCGGCCCTGTGACAATGTAGGCTAGCTGTTGTCCGGTGGAGGGTCATATTAGAAGTATGGGTGTGTTTTGATAGAACCTTAATGAAATGGCCTTCGTCTGTGTTTGGCTGGATAGCATTCACTTTCATAGCATTTGAACAACTGCTAGGCACAAGCCACGGTTACCTCCGACATGCAGGAGCTCTGTTTCTATTGTGCTTTGGCTTGTTGTTGCTTCAAATTGTGATGGTATTATGATTCTTTGCCCACTCTTTGCCACAAGATCTCAGGGCGGGTTACAGCAATCCAGGCACCTCAAGCAGGAAGCCTCTGTCAAGGGTTCTTTAGTGAGGTAAAACGTGAATTGAGGTGAAACGACATGTCTACCTTACGTTCCTAAAGTTCCCTGAGATGTTTTATAGAAGCCTAACCTTTCCTGGGCCTAGCTGTGATCCCTGGCCCGTGCCACCCCGTCCCAGTCAGTTTCCTCCCCCACTCTGGCAAGGCTCCAGGACCTGAAATAAAAGCAGTTGGGGTGGGAGTGTTTGCAGAGAGAGCCAGTAGGCTGGTAAGAGTTCAAATGAGACAAATTGGAACTGCTTCAGAGGAGGACAAGAAAGAAGGTCACTGGCATGGAAAATAAGTCTGATGGGGGAAAGATTGAAGTGACTGGGACTGTTCAGCCTGGAGGAGGGTAGGCAGAGGAGGGAACTTGAGTATAGTTTTCAACCCCCTGAATGGCTGTCCCAGAGAAGAGGACAAGCACTTGTCCTGGTAAGAACAGCTTGAGGAGTGGTGAGCTCTCTCCTTTGTTGGAGGCCTTCAAGGAAAGGCTGGACAACTCTTGGGGATTCCCTGAAGCATCTCCAGCAAATAGGTGATTCTCCAGTTTCCCTTCTCCGGTTCTTTGATTCTAAATAACCCATTTCCCCTGCATATATATGCCCCACTCCCACCTTGAAAGAGGCAAGCAGAGAGCTGCGAATAGGATTGTTGCATAACACCTAGATTTCTCCTCAGCACCCAGCTTGCATTGCTTCATGCTTAAGCAGGACCCTACTTCCTCAGCACTGGGCTTGTGTTGCTTCATGCTTAAGCAGGACCCTACTTCCCAAGCAAGCAATGCCTGATCTAGCATGAGACCTCGAGAGGAAATAACAAGGCAGGAGCAACATAGTCCTATAGTTATGCCAGCGGAAGACTCAGGCTGCTTAGCAACATCTTGATCTTCTGCCCAAGTTCTACCATTATTCAGCATTTAACTGATTGCCGTTAAGGTAGGCTGCAATAGAATCCCTGTCCCCCAGATTGCCCCATGCAGAATAATTGTGGTGCTTTTCAGTTTGGACAGAGTTAATCTTTGAATAGGTAAAGGTAAAGGGACCCCTGACCATTAGGTCCAGTCGTGACCGACTCTGGGGTTGCACGCTCATCTCGCATTATTGGCCGAGGGAGCCGGCGTACAGCTTCCAGGTAATGTGGCAGCATGACAAAGCCACTTCTGGCAAACCAGAGCAGCACATGGAAACGCCGTTTACCTTCCTGCTGTAGCGGTTCCTATTTATCTACTTGCATTTTGACGTGCTTTCGAACTGCTAGGTTGGCAGGAGCTGGGACCAAGCAACGGGAGCTCACCCCGTCACAGGGATTCGAACCGCCGACCTTGTGGTCAGCAAGCCCTAGGCTCAGTGGTTTAACCACAGCGCCACCTGGGTCCCATCTTTGAATAGGTGGGGTTTAAAAAGTGTTATATTTTGCCTGGCTTTTTTTCTTTATTTGGGTTATTTTTAGATGTTTTGTAGTTATAACCTACTTGATTGCTGACAGTGTGTGCTGAGGGCTCATGGTCCCAATAAATTTAAGAAGAGGATGGTAGCATGCTGTTCTCCAGAAATGGTAGGGACATCTACTCCTGAGCACCTGACTGAGGAGCTTAAGGTGGTTTGTCACCCTCTCAGAGAATGTGGCTTTGTTAGTCCAGAAATCACCCCCCCCCCCGGCAAGGTTCAATAGATTAAGGGAGCAATTATTTGTTTGTTTAATTTATCATTGTATTTTTATCCTACCGTTTTCTCCATGGAGCTCAGGGTGACTTACTTGATTCTCCCCCTCCCCATTTAATCCCCATAACAACCCTGTGAGGTTGGTTAGGCTGAGTGGCAGGTCACCCCCATTGAGCTTCATCGCTGAGTGGGAATTTGAACCCTGATCTCCCAGGTCCTAATCCAACACTCGAACCTCTATACCCCACTTGTTCTCTCTCTTGTGCTCTCACTCCCGCAAAAGCTACTGCTTCCCCCCTAACTTGTAACAAAATAAGACTCCCCTTGTAGCCTTGCATAATAAGAGGTGGGGCTTGGGCAGCTGTCCCCTCAGCTTCCACCATCTGTCCAGAGAACCCCTCTTCTCATGCAATCAATGCAGTGATCCCTGGGGAATTCCTCCACCCATTTAGAGCTGACTTTGTTGCCCAGCCTCCCTTGGGTGCTGAAGGGGGCAGCTCCTTTGGGGCCAGAGCGAGGTCTAGGCACACTCCCTCCTTGCCTCGCTTTGGCCTGAGTCCCTTGTGTTGTTGTGCGTTATTGCGGGGTGTGCGTCTTCCTGAGATGTCAACCATGTAGTTTTTGGATCCTAGCCAGAGGAGACTGCAGGCCCCGTGTAGCCGTGCAGCAGAGCTGGCAGGCACGGCAGCGGCATGCCCCTTTTCTGCATGGACGTGAGCTCCGAGTGGAATCCTGGCCGGGTCTTTCTCCTGCCGGAACACACAAAGCCAAGCTGCCACTGCTGCTGCTGCTATTGTTCCCTGTGCATTCCAGCACATGCCTCTTGGCCTCTTTCCTTTCCGCCCCTGTAGTCCCAGGACAAAGGGGGCGGGCAAGGGTTGCGGAGCCCAGAACCCTGCTGTAAGGGACTCCATTTTCTGTGCTTGGCTGTCAGGGAGTCCCCTGGCATGGCAGAGCCTCCTTTGGCTTCTATCAGAGAGAGGTGGAGTCTCTCTCCCTCCTCCTCCTCCTCCTCCTCCTCCTCCTCCTCCTCCTCCTCCTCCCCTCCCCTCCATTGTCAGCAGCCACTGAAGCAGCCAGCGCGCACCTGCTCTGGTGGCGGCAGCGGCAGAGATGCTCTAGCCCTTTGCATGTTTTGGTGCACCTGCCCGCCTGCCTGAGTCGTTAGGGGGCAGGGGGAAGCGATGCCACTTGCCTGCCCCCGAGCCGGCGACCTCCCCGGGAAGCGACCATGACTCTACCGGGCCGTGTCTCATGCTCCATGCTCAACTGCTTTGTAAGTGGGTCTCTTTCCCTCCCCCTACCCCTTTTATTCTCTGTTCTGTCTGCCTACCTGCAAGGTTGCTTGTCAGTCTGGATTTTTCTCTTCATGTCTGATATTGTTGGGGGGGGCAGACGGGAGGGGTAGGAGGTGTCTGGAAATGGAGCATCTTGTGAACTGCCTGTCGAAGGTGTCTGGCCTTTCCGTACAGCTCTCTCTCAGCCTAGTACTTGGGGAGTGGCTCTGCTATCCCATCTCCAATTCTTCACTCTCACCTTGATCTGGTGGGCTCCCTGTCCCCCCCCCCATAGCATTTACCTCATCCTCAGCTGGAGGTTAGAGGTCACCCTTCCAACTGGGGTTGAAAAATGGTTGTATAGACACCCCCCTGCCTCCCGCTGAGCAAAGCAATAGGAGTCAAAGATGCAGGCAGAAGTTTGATTTCCTGCCCTGCGAAATCTCTCTCTCTTGTGGCTGTGGGTCCTCTTGCTTTGTACTTCTCTCTAGGTCATAGCCACATGGTGGCTGGTGAGGGGGCCTGGCTTGCTGAGACACCGGTCTTCCCCTTAGAATCCCCCTCTTCGTGTTGATTGATACCAGGAGAGGCTCACACTGACTGCTGCTTGGTTGCAGAGGGGAAATGAGAAGGCGGCCTGCTTCACGCCCATCTTCTGCTGTCCTCTGAAAGAGATTCCCACTCCCCATCCTTCATGAGCAGCAGCTGGCTGCAGCTCCAAATGCAGTTACTCAGCATGGCGGCATGGTAACCCCCCTCCCGGCTTCCTGAGTGCATCCTCCAGCCTGCTGTCTCTTGAAGGAGGATAAGGCCTTGAGGAGCTCTGATAGAATGTCACTTGGACAGATTGTCCCCGAGAAGAGTAGAATGTGGAGCCAGCCCCAGGGGGGTGGGTGTGTATGGTGGCTCAGAAGCCAGTTATCCCCTTGTAGTATCATGCAGTACAAGTTGTACAGCAGGGGTGCCAACTTGAGTGAGATATTGTAGGGGCCGAGGCAAGCCCCACCCTGTGTAATTGATCACATGATGTAGTGCACACACACCATTTGAATGGGAGTGCCCATCAACTTTGTGGTGACCCGGCCCCCCTTAAATATTTTATTGTTGGTACTGAAGCCCCCGCGACCCCTAGGAGTTGGCTCCTATGTTGTGCAGTTTTACATGTTGTTGTCCTGACTGAAAGATGCTTTGTTATCTCACACACACAGATGCCTGTAGCTTGCAGGTGTGTGTGTATATCATAGAATCATAGAATCATAGAATCATAGAGTTGGAAGAGACCACAAGGGCCATCCAGTCCAACCCCCTGCCAAGCAGGAAACACCATCAAAGCATTCCTGACACATGGCTGTCAAGCCTCTGCTTAAAGACCTCCAAAGAAGGAGACTCCACCACACTCCTTGGCAGCAAATTCCACTGCCGAACAGCTCTTACTGTCAGGAAGTTCTTCCTAATGTTTAGGTGGAATTTTCTTTCTTGTAGTTTGAATCCATTGCTCCGTGTCCGCTTCTCTGGAGCAGCAGAAAACAATCTTTCTCCCTCCTCTATATGACATCCTTTTATATATTTGAACATGGCTATCATATCACCCCTTAACCTTCTCTTCTCCAGGGTAAACATACCCAGCTCTCTAAGCCGTTCCTCATAAGGCATCGTTTCCAGGCCTTTGACCATTTTGGTTGCCCTCTTCTGGACACATTCCAGCTTGTCAGTATCCTTCTTGAACTGTGGTGCCCAGAACTGGACACAGTACTCCAGGTGAGGTCTGACCAGAGCAGAATACAGTGGTACTATTACTTCCCTTGATCTAGATGCTATATATGGGGAGTATATATGGGGAGGGCTGTTAGGTGTGCAAACATGTAACAGGTTAGTCCAGTAGGTCAAGTGCTTGCAGACAGGGGGGCCTGTGCAGAATTAGGTGAATCACAATGTGCCTCTTGGCATTATTATGAAAATAGTTCACAGAGCAACATGGGGGAGGGGAGAGAGGAGGAGGCATTTCCTTCCCCTGAGAAGTTTGCAGCCTAAATTTCCCAGGACATGGTCCATGAAGGCACATATTGGTGTGGATCAGGGCCTGGATGGGAGACTACCTGGGGTGCCTAGGAGCATAGGAAGCTGTATTATCAGACCATTGGTCCATCTAGTTCACTGCTGTCTATACCGCCTGACAGCAGCTCTCCAGAGTTTCAGGCGGGAGTCTCTACTAATCCTATCTTCAGATGCTGGGGATTGAATGTGGGACCTTCTGCATGCAAGGCAGATGCTCTACTATTCCTTTCTTCCTCTGTGCACTGCCTTGAGTTCTGTGATTGAAGAAAGGCAGGCTCTCAATATAACAGATGATTTCCAGCCTTTGGGAAAGGATAATGGGGAGAAGGTGAGCAAAATCAGCAAAGTGTGCTTGGACTTTAAGGCAGCCTTTCCCCAACTTGGTGCCCTCCAGATATACAGGGCTACAACTCCCATTGGCCCCTGCCAGCACAGCTGTTGGATGTAGGCACTCCCATGAGTTGTATTTCAAAACAACTGGAGGACACTAGGTTAGTGAAGGCAGTGTTAGGGAGCAGAATAAGGGTTTGTACCAAAAGCTTCTCAGAAGAGGTGGTGAAGGATGGTATATACATGACCCATGTTGTGAGAGTGCACGTGCACATGTACCTATAGTTGGCAGTCGCCTAGCACTATCCATCCTGTGGTGGACATTGGTGTGTGTGCGTGCAGACAAGCAGGGATGAGGGTCATCCCAGTGCTAATTCTTAGGGATAGGGGAAGGGCAAGCTGGGGTGTGTGTGTGCAATTGCACGTATTGCTTTATATCCCACTCTTTTCTCCAAGTTGCTCAAGGTGGTGTACATTCTCCCTCCTCATTTAATCCCCAAACAACCCTGTGAGGTAGGTTAGGCTGAGATGCCCAGTGGACTTTCTTGCCAAGTGGTGATTTGAGCCCTGGTCTCTCCCAAGTCCTAGTTCAATACACTAACCACTACACAGCGCTGGCTGTATGGTTTATGGGAGCAGCCAATGTTTGCTGTTCCGTACATTGCACTTTGCACTTAGCACTGACAAGCAAATGTTGAGGCCACTTTTTTTCAAAGCCATTCAGTGGTTTGTGCCAGTGGATTAATTTTTATAAGCCTGTCTATAAAGTTGTATGTCACAGAGGGAGCCTGATTTCATTTTGGATCCCAGATTCCTTAATTTGTGGGGATAAGCTGAATTCCCATTGATATTACTACCCATGTTCAGATTTTGCTGTTATAGTCAGGTCAAAGCGCTACCCGCCACTGGAACCAAGATTGCTTGCCTGGTCAAATATGGGTGCCTAGACCACCTTCCCTCTGCTATCATGGAATGACTTATGCATGAATTTCATAACTAGGCATCCTCTCCAAATGGTGTGCTGCCCCATTGAACACGTCCACAGGTACATGGTACATGACAGGCACCCTCTGTCTTCTTCTGGCTCATGTGTGCACAATGACCATGAATGGCGCCAAGGATTGTTTGATGCTTGGTTGTGGAAAAAATTATTCTGACTCAGAAACAATATTTCCTTATTTATTTAGGTAATTTTATACTGCTTTGTACTTTAAGGAAGCTTCTGAGGGGTTTACAGCATCTGAAAAAAACACACAAATAAGATAAAATAAAAGTTCCACATTTTAGCGCAGCAGAAAACATGGAGTCATAGAATTGTAGAGTTGGAAGGGCCATCTAGTCTAACCCCCTGAAATGCAGAAATCACAGTTAAAGATAGATTTTGTTGTTGTTTAGTCTAGATAGGTTATCCTTAAATGTCAATATAAACCAAAACAATAAATAGATGGGGCCTGTAATAACTACTAGCGGAGCTGAAATGCAGCAGAGACAACCAGCCCCATCTGCCAAATACACAAGCTTTTATTTATAGGTAGCAGCAACACTCTCTGCTCGCTCCCCACCTTAAGCTGACACAAGAAAGGTGCGTGGGGGGGTGGGAATGATACACTCGCCACCCCAACCCACCCTTGGAATTCCCTGCTGTCATCAGGGAGCACCCGCGCTCTTTGAGCACCAATGAGGTGCAGTTTAGAGTGCTGGACTCTGACCTGGAAGAGCAGGATTCGAATTGCCACTTGGCCATGAAGCTCTTACTGGGTGGCTTTGGCCAGTCACTGCCTATCAGCCTAACCTACTGCACAGATGTGTTATAGGGATTATATGAGGAGAGGGAGAACCATGTACACCGTCTTAAGCTCCTTGGAAGAAAAGGTGGGATATTCATGTAAGAAATAAACAAGTTCCTACCTCGTTAAAAGCTGCGTTCAGAACTTGGGGGGAACTTCAGAGACTGGCTCCTCAGCCTCAAGACTGTAATAGCTCCATCTTGGCCTATATTTATTATGGGCTACATACACAGCCCTTTCTTTTTTTAGAATAGCAAAAAAAGAAGAAGTCATTTTCCAGGTATCTAATTTGAAGAACAGTATCTCTCTGGGAAACAAGGAATGCTCGGCCCCTGATTGAAGTTGCCTTGCAGATACCAGTCTCTGAAGAAACTGTTAGCTAGCTTCCCTAAAATATTTTTCTCCTTGTCCTATTAAACATCTCTCCCCCCTCCCGCCCAGTCACCACCACCTTCATGGGGGAAGATAAAATGTGTGCTTGATAACAGGTGAAACAGCTCATATTGTGAAGTTTGAAAGCAAGCAAAAAACCTAGTTTGGTATATTTAGAAGAACCTGCTGAACTTGAATGTCTCAGTGCTGAATTTTCAATGAGGGATGATGTCATTTTTCAAGAGAAGAAATTGTTTTAATGCATCCTAGAAATTCTGGTCTTTGTCAGTGTCTGAAGGCAGACCACAGTCATTTGGTAGATCAAGAATAGGTAAATCTAATTGGATCAGATGTTGGGGCATCCAGAATCAATATCTCCTGAGCTTAAAATGGGTTTTTGTCATGGGGCCAAAACATTTTTGGGTGGGTGGGAGAAATGCTTCAACTTCACAAGGCTTTCACATCATTAAAAAGCTTATCTCATTTTAATTAAAACTAGTTTCACTGCAGTCTTCTCGAGTATTACTGTAGGTGGGTCATAGCTGCCAAGTTTTCCCCTTTCTCACGAGGAAGCCTATTCAGCATAAGGGAATTTCCCTTTAAAAAAGGGAGAACTTGGCAGCTATGAGGTGGGTGGATTCTAGATTTGACCAATAATATTGAAACATGTGAACATATGACAGCTGCCTTTATGTGCCAGACCATCCTGATATACATCAGGCTGAAAATGCTCCCATGAACACAGAAAGCTGCTATATGCAGAGTCAGGTTAGTGGTCCACAATTTCAGCTTTTCCTGACTTGCAGTTTTGGACTACAAATCCCATCTGCCCCAACCAACCTTCATCATTCTAGCTGGGGGCCTGGGGCCAATGGGAATTGTAGTCTAACAGCTTCTGGAGAGCACCAGGTTGGGGGAACCTGATCTGGGCCAGTATGCCTTCTCTGACTATCAGTGGCTCCCCAGAGTCCTTAGTAGAGATTCATCCCGGCCCTGCTGCCTTATATCTGTAAAATGGCCCTAGAACCCGAGACCTCCCAAATGCAAAGTGCATGCTCTGCCTCTGAGCTCTGGACCCTTCCCAACATTTTAATAGGTTCAGTGCTAGGTCTAGTCAGCATAGAAAACTCGCTACAGAGTCCATGACCCCCCCCCCCCAGTCCAAGCTTTGAAACTGTGATGTGTACATGCACCAGCCAGACCCAGGTCATGAGATAATATAAGAAAAACCTGGCTGCTGGGATCAGGCCAGAGGGCAGGCCAGAGGGGGTCAATCTAGTCCAGCATCCTGTTCTCACAGTGGCCAACAAGATGCCCCATTGTGAAGCCCACCAGCAGTGCTATCTCTACTCATGTTCCTCAGCAACTGGCATTCAGAGGTCTACCAACTCAGACAGTGACAGCAGAACACAGCCATCATGGCGAGTAGCCTTGACAGCCTTATCCACCATGAATTTGTGTAATCTCCCTTTTAAAGCCATCAAAGTTGGTGGCTATGACCACATCACGTGGGAGCAAATTTCATAGCTTAGCTACGTGCAACTGTGTAAGATGCCTTGGTTTATTGGTTTCTGGGGAAGAAGTTTGATCACCCTCCTGCTTTCTTCATATTCTTCCTATGCTTCCAGTTGAGATGAGGGAACAGAACACAATCAGGAAAAGATCAGATGGGGGGAAAGGGGGGGAATACCCTCCATTTCTATCTGGCCTTTCAGAGTGAAAATTAACTTTTACGACTGGTCACATCATAATGGCTGGGAATTGTAGCTCTGTGACAACTTTCAGCACCCTTAACAAACTACAGTTCCCAGGCTTCTTTGGTGGGAAGCCATGACTGTTAAAGGGGTATAAGGGTGCTTTAAGTGTATGGTGTGAAAGGGGAGTCATACTGCAATTAACAAGGTTATTTCTAGTGTTAAAAAAGTAAGCTAATCCCAGGACTGGAAAGCCTGCTCTGCCCCGTTTCTTAATTTCTTGCAAGAATTTATGCTGGTTCCTAGGAATTTGAAATATTTTCCTCTTCTGGTAGTTCCTGACACTTAAAGACATGGGCATCCTTTGTGTAAAAAATGGGGTTGAAATAGAAGAGGGGTCCCTTTTCTCAAGAGACACTGAAAAAATTATTTATTGTTCAGAAAATGCTGAACAATATTCCCTATTTCTTTTGTGCAGATAATTTATGGGCAGATACTTTGAAAAAGGCTTAACCACACAACAGGCTTTATTTCATTTATTTATTTGACATGATTTATATATTGCTTAATGAATTATTATGACTTCTAAGCTGTTTAATGATCATTGCTCTGCACTGAGTGTCTGGGGCTATTGTGTTTCTGTTGATCACAGTGGCTTTGTGGAGCCTCCATGTTCAGAGGCATTCTGCTGCAGGATTCCATTTGCAGGGGACCCTTGCCTTTGTGCACTGTTTATGGCCTCCCCCAAAGTGTCTTGCTGGCCACTGAATTGTGGGGGGGGGGGGGGAAGAGAGAGACAGAATACTGGACTTCTTTGACCTAGCTTTCCCCCCCTTATAACTCGTGATTGTTTTCAGACAATCCTCAGCATCTGAACATAACTTTGTCCCAGAGTCCCTGGTTGGGGGAGCCATGATGGGCCACTTTCAAACTGATTTAGTGAAGATGGGGCTGGAGAATTTTTAGAGACTGCACGCAGAATATGATTCTAAGAATTCTGGGATACTGAGATGAGCCTGGGAGTTGAACAGAAGCTGTCCAGACTTCAGAGGGAAATCAGGAGAGGTCTTATTTTTAAGAGAGACATCTCCCTGCTTGGTTTTAAAACAGGGGTGTGCTTAGTTTGGGAGGTGGGATTGTAGATCTGGTCCATATCTTGGGGAACACATGCTGGCTTGTGATGGAAAGCAAGGACAGTGCTTCCATACAAAGGAATTGGGATTGTTTCCTCCCCATTGCTGCTGTTAAAACCTCTTGTACATTTTTGGAATTTTTGTGCTGAGCAGCCTATTCCTGGGCAAGGCGGCAAAGGGTATTACTCTGATTTGTAGTGGTTGGTAACTGGATTGTGAGTGCTTATATTGTCAGCTGTTTGCCCCCAAACTGATTATGTTTTATTCTATACCATATTTTAGGATACATTTTAGAGAATATTAATGGATGTTTTAAAAATCTGGTACTGCATAAATCTACTAAGTAAAAAATAAATAAACAAATTAGCACTGGGCAGAATTGGGGGCAGCAGAAGGGGTTATTCCTATATATTCTGATTCCTGGACTATAGCAGATGGTTCAGTATCAGTGTGTCCTTATTATAAGCCTCCCCACAGTATGGACCCTGCCTGTCCTCTTCTTTGGCTCATCATCTGTGTCGTTTTGTGTTCTTGCAAAGTTACATGCTGTATGTAGGCAAAAGAAATATTGTTTTCCCGGGGGGGGGGGGGTTGCGGGGGAGGGGCAAAGTGTGACGGTGTAGCAGGAGGTGTGCAAGCAGTGTATCTGTGCTGTGTTTGGGATGTGCATCCCGTGGCGTTTTGGTCAAATGTGCTGTGCCCCTCTGAGCGTTTGCTCTTGTGTTTGGCATCCAGGGTGAAGAAGGCCCTCCCAGTCTGGAATACATCCAGGCCAAGGACTTGTTCCCCCACAAAGAGCTGATCAAGGAAGAAGATTCTTTACAGGTAAGCTACCTGGGGGACTCTGGCAGGCTGGATGGTGCTTGATGCGATTCCTTATGGCCGGGCAGGGGGGAGAGGACTGCGGGTGTGTAATAAATCTCCCTCCAGACTCCTGGAAGTGAATGTTTCCTGCAGCCTGAGTGCAAAGCTGTGTCACAGCTGCTGCTGCAAGGACACACTGTTATCACTCTGGAGCATAGCTGTCAAGTTTTCCCTTTTCTCGTGAGGAAGCCTATTCAGCATAAGGGAATTTCCCTTTAAAAAAGGGAGAGCTTGCCAGCTATGCTCTGGAGTCATTCAGACCTCTGTGAGTCCTGGTCCTTTCCCCTGCTCCTCAGAACTAGTTCTCTGTCCCTTCTAGAGCTGCACCATATTTCTTCTGCTTTTCAAGGGAGGGAACGGGGACAGTCAGAGTAGCACATACAATCTGCTGGAATGTGCAGTCTTCTGGAGACTTGTGACCAGGAAATAGAAAAGAAAAGAAATGCAGTAGTGGGAAAGAAACTGAAAATTCAAAATGTCCTTAATGACCCTGAGTTTTTATTTTTTAATGTGCCAGTCTAAGCCACTCATGGCAATGAACTGGGACAGTGAACAGCCAGAAGCAGAATCTCTTTAAATGTTGCAAATCTGTCTATCAGCTGCTGATAGCCAAGAACACAACTACCTCCCCTACCTAAGCTGTCAGGCTGGGATGGACTTTATTATTACATTACTGTATAGCTATTGTCACAGTAAAAGTCACATTGGGCTCCCAGAATGAGAAATATGTAGCAACAGAGGTCAGAACTAAACAACAATAAAAGCTTTTACATTATCAAGGGCTCAATCTTTTGGGTTACAGAGATCTTTGTGAGTGTTCAAAGCTGAAGAAAACAGCTACTGGGCTAGACTAGCATTGACCCCAGACATGTCTTGTCACTTCTTTAAATAGTTGTACAGTTTTCTGTGCATGACTTTCAAAGGGCCAACCAAGCCTTGGTTTCCTTTTGTCAAAGGCGCTTGAGAAATTTCTACATCGACCTGGGATAGTTCAGTCAGTAGATATGAGACTCTCGCAATCTCAGGGTTGTGGGTGCGAGCACCACATTGGGCAAAATTTTCCTGCATTGCAGGGTGTTGCACTTAATGTTCCTTGTGGTCCCTTCCAACTCTACAATTTCATGGTTCTAGGAGGCTGTTAATTCACTGTCCAAGTTCCCTAGACATTTATAGACTGTAGAGAAGGGAGCCTCCACAATAGAAGAGGCGAATAAATAGAGAATGTGATTGCACCCGAATTTCAACATGGGCCATGTAATTGGGCAATGTAATTGGAATGTCATATGAACAAGATCTTGTCTGGTGAACTCGATGCAGAACTAAGCAAAATCCCAAAAATACCACTGCTGAACACATTTATTATATATTAGATTAAAAAGGATGTGGGGGGGGGCAGTGATTGCTAAATATCCTGTGAAGTGACCTTAGGGAAACAGAGCCCACACAGAGAGGAATTTTCCGTGGCTCCCCTCTGATGCCGCCTCCTTTCCACCCAAATACTTGTGAGGAGGACTGTAATAATTTATTGTTTGGGCCAGCTATTGGCATGGGAGGATTACACTTCCGAATATGGGACTGAATTTTTAGCATATATTTTTCTTTGCCTTGATTTTTAAATTGTGTGCATTGACACACAGAGACTATAGATCTTAGAATATTAAATTCAAATAACCAAGTAAAATAGAAGGATGCTGCATATGGAATTGGGGCTCCCTGTCTTCTGTGTGCTCATATATATACTGTATTTTATCATGGTTATGCATGGGGGCAGTGAGAACAAATTTCAGGAGGAGGCTTTTGAGAGTATGCCCTGTGATTTGTTTCCTGTGATGTGCCGATGTGCCTTTGAGCCTTGTTCAATTTTGCTGTGTCAGTGTTGCCACAGAGTTGTAATGGGGGTGGGGGTGGGGAGACAGCCTGGGCATCCTGCTGCACGATTTCATATTCTCCTTCCCCCAGGGAATAAAATCACATTTCATAAAATCTCAGCGGTGTTTCAAAGATGCAGCCAGCCAGCTCTGAATGCTTTCTTGTTCCTTGTTGAAGCCCAGAACTTAAAAGGCCAGAGTGAGGCAGTGAGGTGTCCCTTTTTTAATGCTGCCAGCTAAATTGCACTCCAAACCCTCCCCCTCTGATTTCCACAGTCCTGTGAGAATTTCACATCCCCTGCACAATTTCACACCAGCCTTCGAGTGTTAAGCTTCCCAGTTAATCAGCAGAAAATAAAAAAGAGGAAAGGGGGAGATCTATATTTAAGCATGGGAAGAAACCCCTTGATATTTTTAGGAGGAAACAAACACAATTTAGCAGTTCAGTTCAAATGCAGTGCAGACCAACAGCTCAGAGGATCATCTCTTCCCACACCCTTGATGGGGGCAAAGTGCTGTCAACTTTCCCTTTTTCTGCGGGAAATTCCTTTATTCAGCACCCTTACTTTCATATCCGGGAGCTGACAGCCCCATAGGATTCCTTATCTTCAAATCCGGGGGTTGACAGCTATGGATGGGGGGTGGGCGAAAACTCTTAAAATGTGGTTGTATGGTATTTGTGAAGTACAGTGGTACCTCGGGTTAAGAACTTAATTTGTTCTGGAGGCCCGTTCTTAACCTGAAACTGTTCTTAACCTGAGGTACCACTTTAGCTAATGGGGCTGTTGCGCCGCTGTGCGATTTCTGTTCTCATCCTAAAGCAAAACCCAAGGTACTATTTCTGGGTTAGCGGAGTCTGTAAACTGAAGCGTCTGTAACCTAAGGTACCACTGTATGTATCTTAACATAGCAGGGAGATAATTGGGAGGTAACTTTAGTTGGCTGTTCATATTAGAAACAAAGAAGCTGCCTTATATACAGAATCATCTAGTGTATCAAATGTAGACTTGTGGGGGTCTCTCTCAGCCTTCCTGAAGAAGCAGGGGCGCCATCTCACCAGATTGTAGTGCACTGCTCCAGTACCTTGAGAACTTTCCAGCTTGTTCCCAAGTGGAAGTCCTCATGGACTGAGATGTCATTATTTTTCTCTCTCTCTCAGTCGCCTGTTCAAGTGATGCTGTGGGTGGTGGCTTCCTTGGAACTTCAGCCAGAAGGTTTTAACACTCCTCCTTTCCCCTTCCAGGTTCCATTTTCAGTGCTACAGGGAGAGGGTGTGGAATATTTGGGCCATGCGAGTGACGCCATCATTGCCATTTCCAACTACCGGCTCCATATCAAGTTTAAAGACTCTGTAATCAACGTACGTCTGGGGCTACACGTTTGCTTGTCTGTTTGGGCAGAGCCTGCGATGTCTTCGATTAGGTCGCTCCCCCCCTTACCATTGAAAGAGTCCTTTATTCTCTCCTTTCCAACCCTGCTGCCAAAATGGTCCTATTTGGATGCTCCTCGCTCCCCTGTCCCCCTGCATTCCTGATCAACCCACTCAGTCTGTGCTGTTTGTTCTTCAAGCAGCCCCAGGTGACTCAAGCAAAGGGAGGGAACAACCATACCCTCTGGAGGAAGATACATGCACAAACACCCTTAGAAAGATCACTACCAATCTGGCATTTGTGGGTGAGGTGCGTGGAATTCCTTCTTGAAGGATTCATTGCAAATCGTAACACAATAAGGAAGTAAAAGAAACAATGGAAATGCAATTAAAAGTCAATATGAATGCCTCTGGACCACCTGGATGAAACTTGCAGGCAACTGGTGGTATACAGATAATCTCTGTGTTAGAATAATACAGATGTTGTTGTTGTTGTTGTTAATGTTGTGGGGCCTCTTTAATGTGACATCCCTTTGGAACTCGGCATGTCTTAATCTGGGATATTAGAAATGTGTAAAGTTTGGTTAGGTCTCTGCCCACAGAGGCTGGCATTTGCCTGCCTCATTAGTTAGTTAGTTAGTTAGTTAATTTATTTATTAATTACATTTACAGTATATCCCACGTATCCCCCAAGGAGCTCAAGGTGGTGTACATAAAGTTCTCCCTTCCCCTTTTATCCTCACAGCAACCCTGTGAAGTAGTTTAGACTGTGACTGGCCCAATGTCACCCAGTGAACTTCATGGCTGAGCAGGGATTTGAACCCTGGTCTCCAAGGTTCTTGTCTGACACTCCATAACCACTACACCACACCACCTCGCACTGATTCACTCATTTCTCGTCTTTTGTTTTAGGTGCCTTTGAGAATGATGGAAAGTGTGGAGAGTCGGGACATGTTCCAGCTTCACATTGTCTGCAAGGACTCCAAAGTAGTCAGGTAGGTGCTACCTGCCTAGGGTTACAGCAGGGGGGGGTGACTAACCTAAATGATGGGGTGGCGGAAACTCCTTCTGGCGAGGGGCCACATTCCCTTTGGAAACCTGTTGAGGTTATATATTCCAGTATTGGGTCAGGCCAGACCGACACATCTGTCTGTTGTGTCGTGACCTGCCTTGAGATCATCTACGAGAAAGGGCAGAATATTAATGTTATTGAATAAACAAAAATTAATGCACACCATCACACAAACCTATTTCCCATGGAAACAGTTGCATGTATTTAATTCTTAGCAATGCCACTCATGTTTCACGTTTTTCTTCATCAGTCTCTCTCTCTCTCTTTTTTAACACAGAGATTATAGAAAAAGCTCTTCAATACGCTTTATCTATCCTGGCTTTGAAAAAGGCAAACTCAGTAAATCCCCTTGGAAGAATGCAAATAACTTCAATGCACACAGTTGAACTACAAACTCTGCCTTACGGTTTTTGTAAACTTCAGAATGCAGCTGCATCTCAGAAATTGCACACCTGCAGTTGCAAAAAGCATGGACTCCTTTTTGCATATTTGCAAGGTCAAATGAGTCTGCCAAGACATTTCCAACATAGAAAGCCGCCTTGCACTAAGCCCAGACCTTTGGTCCATCTAGCTCAGTATTGTATACATCTGAACTGACTGGCAGAAGCCCTCCAGGGTTTCAGACAGAGATGTTCTCAGTCCTACCTGGAGCTGCCATTGGTAATTGAACCTACCGTAGGACCATCTGCACCCAAAGCAGATGCTCTACAACTGAGCTATGAGCCTTTCCACGATTTGAACTTGTAATAGACAGAGTTGCCACTGCACGCTGCATAGCATCAAAACCCTCTTCCCTCCCCAAAGGCACAGTTGAAATCTGGCTGTGAGCTGAATGCAGGGGATTCCCCACCACTCCTCTAACGTATGGTGTTGGTAGTGTGGTCTGTAAACCAGGTCCCCTCACCAGAACATAAGAATTACCTAGGTGAATTAGACCAAGGTTAATCTTGTCCAGCTTTCTCTTTCCAACGGGGAGGAGCCCAGAAGCTGTTCGTGAAGACAGCAATGCCCCCCCTTTATTTCTCCCATCTGGAATTCAGAGGTAGACTTCCCCTATAAGTGGAAGTTCAGTTTTCTGCCCTGGCTAACAACACCTTGTAAAGACCTCTCCTCTACAAATTTGTCTTTGGGGCCATCAACCCTGATGGCTTTAAAAGAGGATGAGGCAAATTTATGGAGGAGAGGGCTAATGATGGCTACTAGCCACAATGGCTATGTTCTGCCTCCACAGTCAGAGGCAGTAATGCTTTTGAATACCAGTTGCTGGAAACCACAGGAAGGGAGAGGGCTCTTCTGCTTGGAATCTGTTTGAGGGTTTCCTACAGCCATCTGGTCGGCCACTGTGAGAACATGCTGAACTACATGGGCTTTTGGCCTGATTCAGCAGACACTTCTTGTGTTCTTAAGTGGTTTTTTAAAGTTGTATTTATATGTATGTTTTAAAAAGCAACAACACTAGGAACAAAAGTGGTTAACGGAGTGGGGGAGGTAAAGGAAAAAGGAGTTCAAACCTTGCTGTTCTTAGGTACATGTCACAGGTCCAGTAGATGTAGCATCCCATTATACAGAGTTTTTGTTTTTAAATGTTTTTATTGAGTATCTAAGCTAGTGGCCACAGGCAGTAGACATCAAAGAGATTGTGGGTGCTTATGTCTCCTTTCATTCCTGTAGTTCAGTTTGTCTGTCTTGTTCTTCTTGAGCATTACAAAGTGTGCCTGTACCCATTTATGTCTTGCAGGTGCCATTTTTCTACTTTCAAGCAATGCCAGGAGTGGCTGAAAAGGCTGAGCCGAGCCATCGCTCGCCCTACCAGGCCGGAAGACCTGTTTGCATTTGCTTACCATGCCTGGTGCTTGGGGGTTTGTGCTGATGAGGAGGACCAGCATTCCCACCTCTGCCGCCCTGGTGAGATCAAAAGGGACACCTTCTAAGGCAAATCTAAGAGGGACCTCTAGCTGCTGTTTTTCATGCCTCGCCATGCTGGGCCCCGTTAACCCCTCCTCACCAATTTAAGACAGAGCTGTGCTCTTGGACAGCCTTTGCTAACCTGGTTTCCCTCCAGAGATTTCAGATGACAGCTCCCATCAGCCCCAGCCAGCACGACTGCTCCCATCTTTTGCAGTATCATGTGGGAGTTTTGACGGGGAATGGTGGGAGCTGGAATCCGAAACTTCTGGAGGGCACTTGGTGCTTGAGTTGACTTTTAAAAAACTGCTTTTCCCTTTGCAGGAGACCACGTGAAATACCGCTTTGAAATGGAGCTGACTCGCATGGGCTTTGACTTGCAAAATGTGTGGAGGGTTTCTGACATCAATAACAACTACAAGTGAGTCATCGATTAAGGCTTCACCATCTTTAGAGGCAAAAAGAATCTGCAGCCCCTCACCCACCTTGTTACTGAAGTCCAAACTAGGCATTACATTAGCTAGGCATTTATCCCTTTAGAACAGTGGTTCCCAAAGGGTGAGATTACCTGGGGTGGTGGTGTTGGAGGTGAATATGATTATCAAACTTTGAAAAGCTGGCATCACTGGATCAAGTTCATCAGATTTGTTGAATTAATTATTTAATTGGGTTTTGAATAAATGTACAATAGATTGTTACTGCTTTGAATTTTATTGTGCTATTATCTTCCATAGTGGGTCCTCCAAACGGCTATTCTGAATAATGCTTCTTTTAGGGTGGGACATTGGGAATGAGTTTATGGAACCCAAGGGGCAGTGGTCCAAAAAAGTTTGGGAACCCCTGCTTTAGAACATAGGAACGTGAAACAAATAATATAGGAACATAGACAATGCCTCTTGCTTGTTTGGATAGAGAGAGGACGTATGTACGTGTGTGTGGTGTGTAGAAACTCGCAAAAATTCCATTTTTGTGTGATTGGAATGCATCCTGTTGTACAAAGGTGAGAGTCACATCTTTGAACCACCCACTTTTGCCTCAAGCTCCGCCCATCACTGGCATGCAGCCTTTGGACTTTCCCCAGGTCCGAAGTGCTGCCCTTGGGCTGAAAAAGGCCCCCTGCTCCTGCCCCACTTGTGACCACCTAAGATTGCCTATCCCTTTTCTTCCCCTTCTATTTCCAGTTGAAGAGCCCGTTGTTGTTGTTTGTTTGTTTGTTGTTGTTGTTGTTGTACATTTCAGAAGTTCTTCTTAGTGGCTCTCCAAACATGCATGGCCTTGCAGGTTTTTTAAAAAAATAAAGTCTGGAATTTGCTCTCATTTCTTTCACTCCTGTCCCATGGTCAGCTCCATGTGTCTTTTCTTTCTTAGGTTGTGCACCAGCTACCCGCAGAAACTCCTGGTTCCTGTTTGGATCACTGACAAGGAGCTGGAGAACGTGGCTTCCTTTCGATCGTGGAAGCGGATTCCAGCGGTTGTGTATAGGTATGAAAAAGAATGCTTCAACTATAGAAGGTTGCAAATCCAGTGGCAGCTGAGGGGAATCACTGAGATTCTGTGGGTTGAAGGCTGCAAACCATGGTCCTGCTTACATCTTACCAACCAATGATTGTTCAAATCAGATTATTCATCTGTTTTTAGTTATAGGCTGTCCTCCCTCTGACCAAGTAGACCAGACGATCTGTAGGCTCATGGCCTGATCTACAATTCTGTGTTAACCCTTACCATCCTTGTTGCTGTCTGGTTTGGTTCTAGAGTTGCTATGTTGTTGTTGTTTAGTCGTTTAGTCGTGTCCGACTCTTCGTGACCCCATGAACCAGAGCACGGCAGGCACTCCTGTCTTCCACTGCCTCCCGCAGTTTGGTCAAACTCATGTTCGTAGCTTCGGGAACACTGTCCAACCATCTCATCCTCTGTCGTCCCCTTCTCCTAGTGCCCTTCATCTTTCCCAACATCAGGGTCTTTTCCAGGGAGTCTTCTCTTCTCATGAGGTGGCCAAAGTATTGGAGCCTCAGCTTCAGGATCTGTCCTTCCAGTGAGCACTCAGGGCTAATTTCCTTCAGAATGGAGAGGTTTGATCTTCTTGCAGTCCATGGGACTCTCAAGAGTTTCCTCCAGCACCATAATTAAAAAGCATCAATTCTTCGGCGATCAGCCTTCTTTATAGTCCAGCTCTCACTTCCATACATCACTACTGGGAAAACCATAGCTTTAACTAGGTGATGTCTCTGCTTTTTAAGATGCTGTCTAGGTTTGTCATTGCTTTTCTCCCAAGAAGCAGGCGTCTTTTAATTTCGTGACTGCTGTCACCATCTGCAGGGATCAAGGAGCCCAAGAAAGTAAAATCTCTCACCGCCTCCATTTCTTCCCCTTCTATTTGCCAGGAGGTGATGGGACCAGTGGCCATGATCTTGGTTTTTTTGATGTTGAGCTTCAGACCATATTTTGTGCTCTCCTCTTTCACCCTCATGAGAGTTGCTATGGGAATTTATTTGTTATTTAGTTGGTGTTGTATGTACAGAGCCTTTGCAGAAAGAGAGTGAGTTCAGGGCTGTGTACCCTCATCTGCAGCACAAAGTCTGGTTTTTGATTCAGAACTTACCTTCTTGATAAATTTTTCATTTTCATAACTCAACTAACGGGGAGGACCTTTTCCACATGTTGCTTTGCAGATCTCTGTCCCTCTGTCCTACAACTCCCAGCATCCCCAGCCACCATAGGCAATGGACAGGGATCATGGGATTTGTAGTCCAAAACATCTGGAGGGCACGGCATTGTGGAAGGTTGCTGCAAACACTCATATAATTGTAGAATTGGAAGGGATTCTGAGGGTCATCTAGTCCAACTCAACTAGCTCATACATGCAATATGGAATAAGGCTCCATATTCCTCCACAGGATCCTGGGAAATGCTACTTCTCCCTGACCTCCCCAATCCAAAAAAATATCCTAATTATTTGACTGAGAAGCTGTGGCTTCTTGAGACAGGTCCATGTGCTCTGGGACTAGCGGGCTTCCTTGTTTTTTCTTCCAGACATTTGCGCAATGGGGCGGTGATTGCGCGCTGCAGTCAGCCAGAGATCAGCTGGTGGGGCTGGCGCAACGCTGATGACGAGTACCTCGTAACCTCCATCGCCAAAGCCTGTGCCTTGAACCCTGGACAGAGGCTGGCAGGGGGGACCCCGCACTCTGGGCTCAGCGACGGGAACGAGGCCTGTGATGCTGGTTTTGGTAAGTAAGGCAGGCATGCTCTCTTCTCTCAACTTTTGCTGCTTAAATTCTGTATCGCCCTTGGGCAGAGTTTGGTCCCTTGATCATGGTAGCATGAGCCTGGCCTTACTTCTATTGTCTTCTTGAAAAGTGTGGTTAAAATTGTGGCCCCGGAATTCTCTTTAGTCCAGTCCCTGTTCCACATAGGAATTGTGCAAATAAAGCCACAAGCTGGTTTTCTGCTGAAAGGTTCTAGGAGGGCAGCTACAGCCAGAAGCTGGAAAGAAAGACTCCAAGATTATGATCCCAGTTAGCCATCTAAAAACCAAATCATGAGAGCTGATAAGTCGTTTCCCCCCCAGCTCTGCTTTGAACACACTGCAATTGGGAGTGTTGTGAGAGCACAGAGAGAAGGCTGCAAGCCAACCTCTGATTCCCTACCAAAACAGCTAATGGCCAGTGTAACGCCATTAATGGTTGTGCCTACAGTTTTCGTTTAAAGAGTGTAGTTCATTGTCATCTCTTGTTATGCCTCTGACAGACTTGTGGAGTGCAGTTATACCCTTTCCTCATTACTTTATCCCTGAAAGCTGCTCTCTGTTTGCCATCCCCAATTACTGCTTGAATTTCTCCTCCTTGAACACTTGTTCACAAGGCCCAAACCAGAAATAGTATTCTAGATATGGCATCATGTAATGCTTCTGAGAATTATGACTGCAAAGAAGGCAAAGGCTGCTTAGTTATCATTGGGTGGTACTTTTGTTCAAGTTCACTCAGAGGCCGCTTTTTTATTTTTCTTCTGAATTCCATATTGCTGGGCAGATTGTATAGAATTAGGACATGGATCGGGAGATGGGAGACTGAACTGTCCTTTTTGCAGATTCATCTCTGACTGCGTGCTCAAGTGTGGAGAGTTCAGCGACACCTCAGAAGCTGCTGATCCTGGATGCCCGGTCCTACACTGCCGCCGTCGCCAACCGAGCTAAGGGAGGAGGCTGTGAATGTGAAGGTACGAGGGGCATTTGAGCACACAATAGGGGCACATGAGTCAAAGCCCCTAACAGAAGTGCTGGTGTTGGTTTCTGCTCCCCATCTCTGTGGTTGACTTGTCAGGAGAGGACGGGATTGGAAAGGAGTATGTGCCCAGGGTGAATCCAACCTGTTTTGCCACAGCTCAGTCACAAGGTGTCCTTTCAGAAAAGTCTCTGCTGCTATTCATTTATTCACTCACACATATGCTATTCTTTGTGAGTGGGTTGACTGTAAGGCAGGTTGGAGGGGGCATCTCATGATGTGTGGTCAGATTTTAAGCATTCCTCCCATTATTCATGCCTTGTTGTGGTTGGGTTATATAGGGTCATGTTAAAAACTTTGATATATGTAATTGCAACTCTGTAATTTGTTTTCTATGCCGAATATGTTCCGTGTATGGTTCTCTTACTGTTTACATGTTTATGTGTTAGTTTGTGACAGATCAATAACATATAGAATAAGATTTTTTTTTTGCTGTGAGATATTTCCTTTGACAGCCAGCATCAGCTTCCAGCTGACTCCCTCCCTTTCTGTGCTGTGTTTCAGAGTATTACCCAAACTGTGAAGTGGTGTTCATGGGGATGGCCAACATCCATTCCATCCGCAACAGCTTCCAGTACCTGCGGGCTGTCTGCAGTCAGATGCCGGACCCCAGCAAGTAAGTTCCAATCGATGTTTCCAGTTGGTTAATGAGACTGATAGCTTTTAACTCCAGTTTAGGGTGAGGTTTCTTCCCAGGGCCTCCTGATCAGGATGGGATAGCACAGGGGCACAGCCCAACACCTCCCCACCTGTGTTGAACCAAAGGCGAACTGTTCCAGAAGCTCTGCAAATGCCATCTTGGTAGTCAAGATGACCCCACAATTAATTGGTAGTTGTTTTAACAGTGAGCTCATATATGTTTATATTCACTTGCTTTGATACAGGTTAATTGGCTTGCTTTGATGTTCTCTTTATCTCGGGGTTTGGGGTGCTGGGCTCTGAACCCAGAAAGGGGAATTTACCTGTAAATTTTGGGTATTTGCCACCTATGCCCTCATCTGGTCAGGTGAAGCAATGGGAAGTCCTAGCCAAAGTGACGTGTTCTGCTTTGTGTATGAAGAATGCATGTGCATAAGCTTTGGCACGGGCAAGGCATATCCTTGCTGTGGTGTCTGTCCCACATTTGTAAAAGATTGGGAGACCTGGCTGGTTGATTTGCTGGAAGTCTGCACCTTCTTTAACCATTCTGATGTTTCTTGACATCCTTCTTTGGTTATCCCTGCACCCTGCCACTCCCACAAGTCCTCCTTTGGGCTTGTGGCTCAGAACATCACCCCATTCATCCTTCCAGCAACCATGAGAATTTGAGAGGAGGTGACTGTTCCAGGGTCACATGGTGAGCTTCATGGCTGAGCATGGATTTGAACCCAGGGCTTGACAGTCTCTCCACTATGTCTCAGTGTCTCTCTGGGTTGTTGTTTTTTGCAGGGCAGGGGGATCTGATCTGGCCACTCTCTTCCTAGCTGCTCTGCTTTCTCTTGCCTCCTTTCTACCCCACAGGGCAATGACCTCAATATTGATAGCTGCTCTCACTGCCCCTGCCTTTTCTGCTGTGTCTTTTTAGGCCAGCTTCATCACATCACTCTTCTTTTCCCCTGTTGCCATGGAAATGTTTCCTCCTAGCTTATTGAGGGCCAGCAGTCTGAAGAGCAGGAGGGAGCTTTCTCTGTTTCCTTGTGCTGCTGCTGGTTGCCGGCAGCTGCAGCAAGTGCCTGTCATGTCCTTGGTAGGGACCTTTCTCCTTGGAAAAAAAGGAAGGTGGCATCTGCCGTCGATCTCTCTGTGGCTTCCTTTCCAGCTGGAATTGGATCCTCACTTTCCAACCCTTGAAGCAGGGGAGGGGAGCTTGAGGTTGGAAGGTGTGCAACCTTCTAAGGGTCACATGCCAGTTGGGGGGTGGGGACGAATTGGAAAGTGGGTGGAGCAATGAATATAATTAGTACTTTTGTACAGTAGGCAAGTGTCTAAACACACTTCCACACATCTCTCCATCCTCCACCCAGGCAAGGCAAGAGGCATGAACAGGGAAGGGCAGGAGTGGGCTAGGATAGCAGTTCAGAGTGTAGGTTGGGGGGGGGGCAGGGTAGAAGATCAAGACTGTTGGATCCGATGCAAGGCCAATCTGGTCCTGCATCTGGAAACCCACCCCTGTGGCCAACCAACTTTGTGGGCTCTGATGAGGGTGCTACTGATGGAGAGAGAAGAGGAGGCATTTCTGGACGAAGCAGGCCATGGAGGCAGCTGATAGGACAGGGATGAGGGATGGTTGTCAGCTAGAGCGCCACATTCCCTTATGAGCCACATTCCGGGGGTCACAGCCCAGTGGTGGCTGGGACCAGAGGCAGACGTGGGTAGGGCAATGGATATGGCTCTTCCCTTTCTACACCAGCGGCTTCCAGCCATGCAACAGCCACTAATTTAAACACACAGGAAAGTCCATCCAGGCAAGCCAGAAGCAGGGTCCCAGTTTGAGGACATGTTCCAGTTGGGCAAAAGCACCCAAGGAGGGAGCGAAGCTGGGCCAGTGATGAAGGGTGGCTGTGTTGGAGGGAGTGTGGCTGAGCTGAGGAGGAGAAGGTAGCATGGTGAGAGTGAGGGCTGAATTGAGGGGCCTGGAGAGCAGTTGCTCCCCCCCGCCCCGGCTGAGGTTCCCCACAGCTCCCTTAGATCTGTCAGAAGCTTAATGTTCTCCCATTCCTGTTTCCCTTTCCAGCTGGCTGTCGGCTCTGGAGAGCACCAAATGGCTACAGCACCTTTCTGTCATGCTGAAGGCAGCTGTGTTGGTCTCCAATGCTGTCGACCGAGAGGGGCGCCCTGTGCTGGTTCACTGCTCAGACGGCTGGGACAGGACCCCACAGATTGTCACCCTGGCAAAGATCCTTCTGGACCCTTACTACCGGACAATGGAGGTATCAAGTCTCTTTAGCCTGTTAACATAAGATGAAAGGGCTGTTTTCAGGAGAACCATACCTGGGTGGATGGGGCATTCTCTTGCTTTGGCCTCTTTATATAATAGTCCAAAGTGGACAAAGCACAACCTATTCTCATGCTTCTCCCAAGTCCTCTGCATCTCTTTTTTCCAACTGATAGGGCAACCCCCCACAGGAGGCAGTGAACTTTCACCTTGTTATCTCTTCCGGAACAAGCTTGTGCCTTTCTGTGAAATTAAAAAGAGCATTCTTTTTTTATATATTTTGGAGTGTTACCTAGTCAAGAAAGTAGGACATCATCGGCCATATAAGGTTGGTCGGATAAATGGTTGTTCATTTTATTTTTAGATAGGCACATAGCACCTTACAGAATGAGAATAGTCAGGACCCTGCCCTCAAGAAGCTTACAATCTAAAACAAACAACGTGGAAGATAAAAGGAAGCTGGTGGGGGAAGGGTAGATGAGGACAGCAAGGGGGCAAATACAGTGGGCAAATATAGTAACACGGAGTTAGACTTCCTACATTTCAGGGGGTTGGACCAGATGACCCTTAGTGTCGCTCCCAACTCTACAGTTCAATGAATAGGTGACTTTTGAGTTGGGATCTGATGAGTGAGAGAAGGCACTGCACAATTTGCCCAGGAAAAGTGTTCCAAGCATACAAAGCAGCAAGGAAGAATGGATAGTGTTGTATATGGAATCAAGGGATTTTCTGGTGGCCAAGCTGGGACTAAAGATCACATGAAGCAATCTAATGGAAAGGAGAGCAGAGGAATGTGGTAGGCAAGGCTGTGGAGAACTTTCAAGGTCGGAAGCTGCTTTACACCAAGTCAGGGCACTAGTCTGTCTTCCTCAGTATTGTCCATTGGCAGTGGTGGCTCTCCAGAGTTTCAAACAGGGAGTCTCATCCAGGGGACTGAACTTGGGACTTACTGGGGATTGAACCTGGGACTTACTGTGGGTGCTCTACTGCTGAACTATAGCCGCTGAGCTAAAGCAAGGGGTTGTGCTGGAAACACCAGTGAGGGGATATGAGGAGGAATGTTACAATCTGATTAATGACTTTGGCAGCCCTAGACGCTTCCTGCCCCTTCATTGTGGCCTGCCCAGTGGGCCTCGACACTGACATTTCTCTCCTTCCTCTTGGCAGGGTTTCCAGGTGCTGGTTGAATCGGACTGGCTGGATTATGGCCACAAGTTTGGGGATCGCTGTGGACACCAGGAGAAGGCGGAGGATCAGAACGAGCAGTGCCCCGTTTTCCTGCAGTGGCTGGATTCTGTCCACCAGTTGCTCAAGCAGTTTCCCTGCCTTTTTGAGTTCAATGAAGCTTTCTTGGTAAGAGAGAGCCTGTAACAGCCTAGGGAGGGGCAAATCACAGTAGACCCATCATTTTATCACAGGCTGGTCTTTCTAATGGGAGAGTCAAGATGGCTCACAAGAGCTTAGTTTGAAGAATAAATCATGCATTCATTCATCATTTTATTTGTATAGCATCCTGCTTTTGTTGGAGAGAGAAGTTTGGAAGAGAGATTCTTACCCTTTCATAGCAGAATTAGCACAATGGCGATTGCCCCAAGGACGTTGAAACTTGGTGCCCTTATCCATTTAAATAAACATTCCCCATGAGAATACTTAGGCTAGAATAAATCAAACACCTAGCTTACAGAGTTTCCTGAAGGCCCTTCTCTAAGTCCCACCACCCTCACAGGCATGCTTGGTGGGAGGGAACTTTCTCAGTGGCAATTCCCAGGCTTTGGAACTCCCTTCCTAGAGAAGCCAGACTGACTCTGTCCTTGTCCTTCCACCAGCAGCTGAAGACTGTTCCATTCCAACAGTCCTTTGGGAACTAACTGGTTTTTCAGGAAAGGGCCTTCAACAGCGCTGTGCTCTTTTACTACCTATATTTTAAGAGATTAAATGTTTATATTCTTTTGATTCTATTAGAGTTTAATTACCTTTTAACTATAATTTTTACATGTTTTTTAGTTGCTCGTATTTTATCTGTATTCCTTTCATTTGTGTAAGCTGCCTTGAAACCCTGTCTGGGGAAAAGACAGGATAAATAATAATCAAAGAATATCAGATACTAATAATAAAAAATAATTTGAGAATGAAGAGTCCAACATTGCGTAAAATAGTACATCACAATTTTCCCTTTCTTCATGCAACACACTTTCTCCTGCCCTTGACAGTAGGTAGGCAGGTCCAGTCATTGGTTTCAGTTATACTTTGATCATGAGCATCTGAAGTGCACAGGGCCAAGAATATTCCCGGTAGTTTCCAAATATAAGTCTATAAACATTTATTTCTCATATATTTATTTCTACAGATAGTGTCCTGAGACTCTTTGCAGTGTATAATTTTTTTTTTTAATAACACAGAAGCATGAAAAGAGTTCTTCTGGAGATGGGCTCATTCAGGCTTTAACCCAAACTCCTTCCTGTCATCTCCTCCAGGTGAAATTGGTGCAGCACACCTACTCCTGCCTTTATGGGACCTTCCTGGGGAACAGTCCCTGTGAGCGCGAGATCCACAACATCGCCAAGCGCACCTGCTCAGTCTGGTCCCTCTTGAGAGCTGGCAACAAGAACTTCCACAACCTGCTCTACATGCCTGGTAGCGAACAGGTGAGTGGGATTCCCACCCCTGGTGCTAGAGGAGGGGGAGGTGTCCTGCCCTGACTGAGCTTGCTCTTCTCCACCTTACATGGCAGGTGCTGCACCCCGTATGCCATGTGCGAGCACTGCACCTCTGGACGGCTGTGTATCTCCCGGCATCCTCCCCATGCCCCCTTGGAGAAGAGGGCATGGACCTCTACCTGCCTTCTGGATCCCAAAGCCAGGAGTTTAGCAGCAGGTCTCTTGACAGGTAGGATAAAGTGACCCTCGTCTTGCGAGTTGCACCAGGGCTTCTAAGGATTAACTGTGGGTGTGGCCAGATGACCCTTTGCGTCCCTTCAAACACTACAACTCTATGATGCTAGGTCTAGAGCAGGGGTAGGCAACCTCAGGCCCGTGGGCTGGATGCAGCCCAATCACCTTCTCAATCCAGCCCGCGGACAGTCCGGGAATCGGCATGTTTTTACATGAGTAGATTGTGTGCTTTTATTTAAAATGCATCTCTGGGTTATTTGTGGGGCCTGCCTGGTGTTTTTCCTTGAGTAGATTGTGTGCTTTTATTTAAAATGCATCTCTGGGTTATTTGTGGGGCCTGCCTGGTGTTTTTCCTTGAATAGATTGTGTGCTTTTATTTAAAATGCATCTCTGGGTTATTTGCGGGGCATAGGAATTCGTTCATTTTTTCCCTTCAAAATATAGTCCGGCCCACCGCATGGTCTGAGGATGGTGGACCGGCCCACGGCTGAAAAAGATTGCTGACCCCTGCTCTAGAGCATAGCTCAGATTTTGCCATATATTTTCCGTTTCCACTAAATACAGTGGGCCTTGTCCAAGGGAAGGTTCTGGTGCGTTCAACCTACTTTGTATTCCATCACATTATCCACTTGTATATTCTGACATTCCCCGCTGTCCTAAAAATCTTGGAAGAGTTGTTAATGTCAGTGCTTATCAAGAACCTGACATTTAAATCTAACACACCAAGAAAGGATGCTTCTATGTATGTGGTGATTTCTTTACTGGTTTTTTAAAAGCTTTGGAGAAAGGACTGTGTAAGATACGTTTTGAAATGCCAAGGTGCATTGTAAGGATTGAATGCCTCTTATCCAAATGGTTGCTGATATTCAGAGGGTCCCCTCAACCTGTTCATCCTGAAATACACAGTCTTAATTGCAGTGTACTGAGCATAAACATCTAAGAAAGAGACCATTAGAAACAGTGAGACCTCTGAAGCCCTTCCGAAAATATCTAGGTTTTTCTCCATTGGCCATAAACACTTGACGTGGGGCCAGAGATTAGTTTGGCAGACTTTCAGGTAGTGGAGACAGGCTCTGGCTACATGGCTGCTTGCGCCCATGGTGAACCCATATCCTGTTTCAGGCTCTGCAAGGGCCTCCACAGGCAGAGAAATCAATCATTCTCTCCAGTGCCTAAGATTGCCTTTTGTGGTTCCAGATTACCAAAGACCAGATCCATGGATGATCTTCTTTCTGCCTGTGATCCCAGCAGCTTGCTGACCCGCACATCAAGCGATCCAAACCTGAACAACCACTGTCAGGATGTCAGGATCAGTCTGGAGCCCAGGCATTCTGGTGCTGAGGAGACGGCAGCTGGCAAAGAGAGTGTGGGAGAGGAACTTCCCCAGGTACCTCCACAGCAGCAGGAAGAAAAAGAAGAAGAAGAAGTGCACCCCTTGCCTGTTGCCAGCGACGGGAACTCTGACAGCAACAGAATTGAGCAGCCACAGACATCACAAGATCATAGAGGGTCTCAGCAATTAAACAGTGTATCTCCCAAGGTAGAAACTGTAAGCAGAGCAAGTCCAGAAGCAGTGGAAGGTCCCTGCCCCACTCAAAACGCTTCTCAGATGAAGAAGCCTTTGGGGGACGTGAGTGGAACGGAGGAGCAGCTTGGAAAATTCCTCTGCAACCAAGCAAAAGATGTTGGCTTGGAATCTAATGGCCCCTTGGACCTTGCAGAGCCCTGCTGCCCTGACACCTCCCTCCAGCCTTCAGTGGGTGGCCCCCGCTGGATTCCACCAGCTCTGAGTGTTCCAAGGCAGGATGCTCCTGGATGCCGAAACGAGGAGGAGGACAGCAAGAGTGGCCGCGTCAGGCATGGGGAAGAGGGCAGCCACACAGGGAAGACTCAGCCGGAGTTGTGGCGGAAAGGGATCTCTCAAAGCCAGACAAGCGAATTTTCTTTCCTGGGAGCCAGCTGGGACAGCTTTCAGGGAATGGGGACGTCGCTTCCCGGAGGCGATGTGGGTCCCCGGCGGCTTCTCTCTTATGGCTGCTGCAACAAGAGGCTGAGCAGCAGGCACTTCTGGGCCTCTGGACTTTGCCTCAGTGGTCAGTGGCCTTTGAAAGAGAGTGCAAAGCCCCCTGGCTGCTCCAGCCACTCCGGAACCCACTGCGCAGGCTATGCTGGGAAGTCCAGCAAGGTGTGGCTCCCTTGCCACCTGAAGCAGGCCCTCGGCTCCAAGCACGCACCACCGAGCAGCCCCTCCCCAGTGCCTCCACTCTACCTAGACGACGATGGCCTCCCCTTCCCCACAGACGTGATCCAGCACAGGCTGAGGCAGATCGAGGCCACCTACAAGCAGGAGGTTGAGCAACTACGCAGGCAAGTGCGGGAGCTGCAGCTCAGGCTGGACATCCGCCATTGCTACCCGCCTCCAGCTGAACCACAAATGGACTATGAAGATGACTTCGTAAGTGACAACTTGTGGGTATGGTTTCTCCAGCAGCCCCTGGGGAAGGCACACAATCATTGAATTGTAGATGGGAGGAGTTGAAAGGCCATCAACTACACACCTGCCTCAGAGGCATCTCTGTCTCCTAGTGTGTTCCAAGCAGAACATAGCTACAATGCTGTGAGGTTCTGGTGGAGCAGACAAGGTCTACACGCTGCCAGATTCCATTCACATAGTTCTGAGAATCATTTATTCCTTGCTTGCGTCTTCTCTTGTGGGCGCTTTGTCTCCCCCTCTCTTCTTGTTTTCCAACAGAGGCATTTCAGAATTCCCCACTGTCTCCCACTCCTCTGTTCTGTTGGTTGAAGAGGGTCTGTAGCTCAGTGGGGGAGCTCATGATTTGTGTGTCAAAGTCCTGTCCTAGGTTCCATTTCTGGCAATTCCAGTTATAAAAAGATCAGGCAGCCATTATGGGAAGGACCCTCTGCTTAAGACTCGTCACAGTAGATACTGGGGTAGATGGGACAGTTGGCTTGACCTGATGCAAGGCAGCTTCCGATGCCCCTGTGAGAGTAATTATTCCCAACTCACCATTAGACGATACTGATGTTTCAGGGGGGAGGTGGAAATGTGTGTGGTATGTAACAGATTAGCTAATGGCTGTTGTGGCCTTCCTTGCAGACCTGCCTCAAGGAATCGGACGGCAGTGAAAATGAGGACTTCTACTCTGATCACAGTGAAGACTGTCTATCTGAAGCCAGCTGGGAGCCTGTCGATAAAAGGGAAACTGAGGTCTGTTGCATCTCCTTAGTTGGCTAGCATGACATGGGAAGCTCAGTATTTCCATTATTTTGTGTGTGTGTGTGTGTCTGCTATTGCCCCGTCCTAGATCTGGTGTTACAAACTCTCTTGCATTTCACTACATCTGGATGTATTAAGGGTTTAATGAACTGTATGTCTAGAAGTACCCCTTACTGTCTACTCTGGACTTCCTAACTGGATGTCCTTCATATGTTATGGACTGCAACTCCTATTACCTTTGACCAATGGCTGTGTTTACTGGGGCTGATGGGAGTGCTAGTCCAAAACTTGTGGAGGGCACCAGGTTAGGGAAGGCTAGTCTACTCCAAGGAGCAGTTATTCTCTGACATCTTTCTGATGCTTGAAAACTCAGCATTCTTCCTATTTCTAGAGAAAACATTCATTTTATCGTTTGCCTTTTTCCCCATCTTAAACAGTCAGTGTGGCCCCTTTCTGAATTGTTTCCTGTGTGTCAAACACTTTTCTGAAACTGGAAGTGCTGGAAACACAGAACTTCAAGCAAAGCTTTCAAATGTGCCAAGTACATGCTGCTCCCTGACTCTGTATACGAATATCCTTCTAACTAACAGATACACACTGTGATTTCTCTGCAGGTCACTCGCTGGGTTCCAGACCACATGGCCTCACACTGCTTTAACTGTGACTGTGAGTTCTGGTTAGCCAAACGCAGGCACCACTGCAGGTAACGCTTAGCAACTGCTATGACTTTTCCTCATCAGTTGTCTGTTTTATTTTTCTTCCCCTCAGTTCAGTAACTACATCTCAAATGTTCATGGTGAATACAATTTTGAGAAGGATTGAGCAACAGATTCCCCACTGGAGAGCAGGAGAAATTGTTTCTTTCCTGGCAAGGAGGGGACGGACGGTTGGCCAGTGTAATTGTCAACCATTTGCTTAAATGCTTGGAAGAGTGTAGGGTGTTTTGGTCTCAGGAAATTGACAAAGATGTTCACTACATCAGTATTTTTAGAATATATCCTTTATACTTAAAAATAGTATAAACAGTTTGCCTGATGTTACGCTTTTACAAGGAAAATTTAGGATTCTGGGGATGAAAAATTGGATAATGAATATTCCTAGAAAAGCCATTCTTAAAACTCTGTGGGATTACAATCCACTAAGTCCTGGTTTTTTGTTTCGTTTTGCTGATGACAGCATTTTCCTGAAAGTGCTAAATCAGTGCCTTAACAAGACTGTAGTATTAATAACCAAGATAAAATAATAGGTATATAAGAAGAGAGCCTTGCTGGTTCAGACCTAGGGGTGGAAGAATGTCTGTGTCTGTTTTGCATGTGTTCATTCATAAGATCATTTTGTCCTTTCCAAGCAGTTTTGTCTGCTGCTTTCTAGACACAGGTCCAAGTGGTTTTGCCTTTGCCTCACTGCTTCAAACTCTTTAGTGTTAAGTCAGAACAAATGTTTGTTCCGATTCAGCGATAAACCGCAAGTTTCCCTGGGGGAAAGTGGTGGGGCACACGGACGTGTGGATGAGCCCCTAGCACCAAATGTTGCAGCCTCTTCTCAAAGTGGAGTTGCTCCATCGGCTCGATCAATTTGGTTTCCCTTTTCTGAACCTTTTCCAGCCCTTAAATATCCTTTCTAGGCGTGGCGAACTGAATTGTACATAAGTGTTCCAAGAGTGGCTGCACTGTATAATTCCATAAAGCATTACAGTATTGGCAGTTTTATTTTCAGTCCCTTTCCTAACGACCCCTAACATGGCGTTCACCTTTTTCACAGCTGCCACACACTAGGCCGACGTTTTCATTGAGCTATCTACTACAACACCAAGATCCTTTTCCTGGTCAGTCACCACTTGCTCAGACCCCATCAGTGTATATAGAATCATAGTACTGTAGGGTTGGAAGGGACCAAAGGATCATCTGGTGCAACCCCCTGCCATGTGTAGTTAGGGATTTTTTTTGGCCCAATGTATATAAAGTACAGGTACGTCAGCCTTACAGAAAGGGGAAAAAAGATGGAAAGGGCAAAGATGGAATTCTGTGAGGAGATAGTGGAGCACTGTAAGCAGAGCTGAAATGGAAAGCTGGGAGGACAAAATGGGAGTGGGGATGAAAGGTTTCTGAGCAGGACTTGTGGGCTAAATCAGGCGTCAGTGCTTTAGCCCAGCTTTATGTGAACATATAAAGCTGAAGGTCCTTCCCAGCCCCACTGAGATGCCAAGGACTGAACCTGGCACTTCCTGCATTCAAACATGTCCTCTGCCGCTCAGCTATGGGCACTCCCTGCAAGCAACTGCTCTTCCATTCCTACTTGTAAGCCAAAAAGTAGTGCATAGCAGATGTAAGAAGCTCTGGTTTATTCATGCTATATTCCCAGTGGCCCCACAGGAGAGTCTGTTCCTTAGGCCAGTGGTCCTCAACCTTGGGCCTCCAGATGTTTTGAGACTACAATTCCCATCATCCCTGACCAATGGTCCTGCTAGCTAGGGATCATGGGAGTTGTAGGCCAAAAACATCTGGAGGCCCAAGGTTGAGGACCACTGCCTTAGGCCACAGGGGCTACTGAAGAACCACTGTGCAGCAGAATACCTGGGGTTGCTTGGATGGCATTGTCTGATCCATTATTGTGCCAAACAAGATAACAGAAGCCCCTTCTCTTTAGACAAGATCCTCCCCATACCAGACCACTTTGGCTCCAGGGTCACAGCTGTCCTTGTGTTCTTTTACTCCTTGCCCAGGAATTGTGGGAACGTGTTCTGTGCCAGCTGCTGCCACCTGAAGCTGCCCATTCCCGATCAGCAGCTCTATGACCCGGTCCTTGTCTGCAACACCTGTTACGATCACATCCAGGTATCCCGTGCCAGGGAACTTATGAGCCAGCATCTGAAGAAGCCCATTGCCACCGCTTCTAGCTGAACGCCAGCAGAGGAAAACTTGTCAAGGCCTGGCCTTTTCAACTTGCAGACTGGAAGGAAAGGGAAGGGGCTGCCTCTGCTGCAGCTGAGGAGGTCGGTAGCGCAGCACTTGATCACCAAGCCTTGTATGCACTGTTGGCGATTTTCCCCACTTGGTGCCCCGTGTATTGGAGATGAGGAAATTGGATTAAAGAGTGTGATATGGCCCACCTCATGGTACTGTTTGTGGTCTGAAGACCTGAGGCTAAATCGGAGACCGCAGTGTCTTTACTTCAGAGGGCTGGCGAGGGATGTGGTGCAGATTACAACTGCCTTGTTCCCAAAAGCAATAGGAAGGTATGATCAGAACCAGATCCTCTTCTCCCCCCACCTCACAAAGGCAGGCAGGTTGACTTGTGCAAGGAAGAAGAAGACTGCAGCCTCAGAGTTGTACATCTGCAGGAGCTCACTCTGGCTGTGTCTGTCACGTCTCAGTTGTGTTCGGCTTGCCAACCACTTCCCTGAGTGGCTCAAGGCCAGCACTAGTACAAAGAGCAGGAGCTGGGGGGACGGGGGACTTCCACACTAAGCAGAGCATCTCTCTCTGTCCCTTCCTGTGTCCCTTCAGGGAGTAAGACTCTTTGCCCCGGCAGCTGGGCTGTTGCTTGTGGAAAGCAGTTAAGTTTGGCTTGCTATACACTTCCTGCCCTCTGTGGGTTTTGGGCGGTCAGTTCCCGCCTAGCGTCTTCGCAGGAGACACCTCAAGCCTCCCTCTATCTACACCACAGTGTGTCATTCTCCTCCACTCCTTATTGCTGCACTTGTGTCTATTTCTGGTTGCTCTGTATCCTGAAAACCTGGTGCCTGGAGGGGGCAGTCTGTGTAGGTTTTCTTTACCTCCTGGAATGTGCTGTTTATAGTGTGCTTGAGGGTTTCAGTCCAAAATGCTGCTAATGTTATTTCTCTCTGCACTTAAAAACTGTAGTCTGGAGAACAAAAGTGGGGGGTGGGGTGGGGTGGGAGGGAAGAATGCCAATTTCACAAATGGGAGGCGGTGAACACTTGCAGACAGGGACTTCCTGTTCCTGTCACTCAAGAAGTTGCAAGGGGCAGTATAAAAGGCCATCATCATCACCACCACCACCTTCACAAAACTGCTCTCCAGCTCATTCTGACGTCAATAAACCCCCCTGTTGGAAATGTCTCTTGATTTATAGATGCTCCACTTCAGTGACTGTATCAATTACTTTTCCCTAATACTTTCTCTTCCATCCAAACGAGTACTTACATGCTTTACAAAAGGGGAGTGAGATGCGGCCAACATTTCCACAGCTTTTCATGAGCGCAATGTTCATGATCACTTTATCCTGAAGTGTAGTGCATCTGCAGGGGGGGGGCGGTGTTGTAGAGTGAACAGGGTTGTGAGGGTTTCTTCCTGCTGGTCCGAGAGCTCTCAGATGCTCCACAAATAGGCTGGGTCTTGAGACATCTTGGCTGGGTCTTGAGACATCTTGTCTCAAGAATGCAAAAATACTGCCCCCTCCACACTCAGATTGCATTCTTGCCAGCAGTCTATTCCTGGCTGATTTATATATATAAAAACTTTCAGTGAAGTTAGTGGTTCTGTCTACCTTATTCTTTCTTCCACATTTCAGCATGCTTTTGGTCATAAGCCTAAAAGCCAGCATCATCCTGACACTGGATCTCCTTGAGTTGCCCTGTGGCCTCTTTCAAGGAGCAAAAAAAAAAAAAAAACCAACAAAAAACCCACCATACACCTCATATTGCTAAAAGGTGGGATCTACGATTTTGCCATATTCTGACCTTTGTCCATGTGAAGTGATGGAAGTAGGAGGAAGAGTTCAGGTTTGGTTCCAACTCATTTGCACAGATGTTGAACAAAAATCCGAAAACAAAAGTAGAATAAGACCCTCCCAAGTCATGGTTAATCAAAACTGCTTTCAGCTCTCATGAATTTGTGTCACTGTCTTCAGGCAAAAAACAACTCCAAAATCAGATCAATAGCTTTGTGACAGGCAATGTGCTGTAAGAAATTCAATACAGTTGAATAAAATCTCTATATTAGTGCTGCTTTGTTGGACCGTTTTATTTAACCATGAGTGAATGAATGATCTTCCTTGAGCCGCTTTCCTAGAGGAGGATATAACCGGGGCTGCTCTGTTTCTCCTAGATGAAAAAAATGGCTGTTCAAAAGAAAAGGTTGGTGGTTAACAGCTTGGAGAGGGCCCTTAATTTAACTATGTCAAGAGCAGGCTGGGGGCACTTTGCAGAAAAATAATAATCACAGGTCCCTGGCTTGAGAAATTTCCAGCTGAATATTCAACACATGGCAGGCGATGTTGTTATATGGCTTTTCAGGCAAAACAAAGCAATTTAGATAAAATGATTCAAACAGCCTTTGGCAACCTGGTGCCCTTCAGACGTTTTGGATAATTGTTCCCACCAGCCCCAGCCAGCTGGTCCAAGGTCTACATTCACTCACAGGGCAACTTTCCAGGGGCTGTATGTATGCCAGTGTTGGGCAGGGCCACAGGCAAAAGTGGTTGGAGGAACAGTTATGACTCTTCCCTTTGGACAGAAGGGAAGCCATGTAAAAGTCAGAATTTCCACACAGACACATGCTTCCACCCTAGCAAGCAAAGCAGCAGTCACAGTTCAAGGACGTATTCCAGACAGGCAAAAGCACTGGAAGGCCATTGCTGCAGTGACATTTTTACAGGCTTCCTAACCCATGCCACCAAGCCCGAGTTGACAAATGACTAAAGCATATTTTCGAAAAGTCATCTTAAAATGTCCCCCCCCCTTTTTTAAAATGTGGAGGCTCAGACCTACTTGGGAACCCTGCTGATTGTAAGGCCACCAAGGGGCCCTGTGCATTTCATTCATATAAAGTACCTAGTATATTTTTGGCACTTAACATAAATTGGGGTTACAATTCTAAGAACATGAGTACATTTATTACATTTAATTATTTTCAGATTTAGGTGGCAGTTACAGTTAAGGGTGGGTACCACTAGTGTGATGTTCAAACACTATGGTTTATATATATGCGTTTTTTGCATAAGTTGGGAAAGTGTCCTGAACACATGCAGTTCTCCCTCAATCACCAAGTTTGAGAATGATGACATAGGAACTTAGGAACCCAGCTGCTGTGTTAGGCCAAAGGGGGCCCATCAAGTCCAGCATCCTGTTTATTGATGGTAACATCCTGTAGGAAAAGCCATCCAGCCACCCATTCACTGGCTCAGATCACCCTTTTTAATTTGTAAAACTTCTGGGACTCAGGCTATGTACACCACATTGAGTTCCTTGGAGGAAAGGGGATACAGTATAAAGCAGGCATCCCCAAACTTCAGCCCTCCAGATGTTTTGGACTACAATTCCCATAATCCCTGACCACTAGTCCTGTTAGCTAGGGATTGTGGGAGTTGTAGGCCAAAACATCTGGAGGGCCGCAGTTTGGGGGTGCCTGGTATAAAGGAAATACAGTAATAAAAATTGTAGATTCCGTGTCAAGTTGTGAGCCTACAGGAGTTTTATTCATGTGCTGTGTGTAGCGTATTTTAAGCCTGTTTATGAAGGAGGTGATTCCAAGAGTGCAGAATCTTGTGCTCTTCACATGAGGACAAAGCATCCTTTGTACACAGGCTCATTTGTTACAACCCATACCAATTTGCTATATGTTAACTATTTCCATGATGCACGTTTGTGTTTACATAGCCAAGGTGTATATTAATTGTTTTATTTTTAATGACATTTGCACATGATCTCAGGGAGGGAGTAGAAGGAAACTCTGAAAACTGAGATTATTATTTTAAAAGATGCACTTGTTCAGTTTGCAGAAATAACATGCAAACAAAACAAAGAACTGTGAGGTGCAGATTTGGGGGCGAGGGGAGGAAATGAATGAGAAAATCCAGATTTTCGCAGGTATCAGAAGACTGCAAGGGGAACTTTTTGCGAGTCGCCTATCCCAAAGATAGCCTGGCAACACACAAGGCACATGCCGCATGTGCAATACGTTATCGTGACTATTTACTTGTCAAATTATTGTTGTCGTTGTTGTGCCTATTGTCGTAAACAAAATCTGCCCTTACTCCTTTATGGGCTATACAAGAGCCCTTATAGTCTCCTTTGTATGTTCTCCATTGGTAGGAGAAAATAACAGAGGCCAACCAGAGAATATTGAGAAGCAAAGCAGCTAGTAAGCCTGGTCTTTATTAAAGCTGTTGTAACAGGGTGCTCCCCTCACATGCAGGAGAGAGGACCCAGAACAAAGGTGTGCGTGCCCTTATATAGACATTTTAAATTGCCCACCCTGGAGTCCAAGGCACCCCCCCCCCCAAACCTCATACATACATCATATAAGGGGTGTAGCCCAATACTACCCAATATATCGTACTGGTCTACAGCAGAAATTTGAATTTTGTTGTTTTTCCTGTCTGCCAGGTTATCTAATAATGCCTGATCTGATTGTCTTTCCTGGTAGTCTGGTCATTCCTTTGAGATGGTAATTACTGAATTCCTGAGAAAATGGGAAGGTTTCTTTCAGCTCCTCCCTCCTTGCAGAGAAACACTTGGGTCAGCTTAGGAGTCAAAATGGTTTCAGGAATGTCTTCCTGTACTGTTTCAGACATGTGGTTTATATATTTATGTACGTGTTTGCCTTGTACATTTATGAACAGTTAACACATAGCCATAGCTGCCAAGTTCTCCCTTTTTTAAAGGGAAATTTCCTTATGCTGAATAGGCTTCCTCGCGAGAAAAGGGAAAACTTGGCAGCTATGCACATAGCTAAGACTTTAAAATTCCTATAACAATTCGACACTATATTTTTATGGGTTTGCCTAATCGCCGTTGTTGTGGGGGGTCGGTTGTGCGGTTTTGGCGGGAGAGAACGAGAGCGGCCTCGGCGCGTGCCTCGCCCGCCCGCCTCTGCCTCGACGGCGGCCCCGCGGGTGATTGACGGCGGCGGCCGTTGGGGGAGGGAAAAAAAAAAGCCGCCGGTCCCTCGCGCCGTCCGTTGGGCCGTCCTGAGGCGGGGGCCATGGGGGCAGGAAACGAGTGAAAGGAAAGGGGAAAGAAGGAGGGGTGTCTCGCTCTGAGGTGCGCGCGAGGCCTCGCCGCCCGTTTTTCCCTCCTCAGAAGCGCAATGGAGGACCCGCTGCTATCGGCGGCGCCTATCAACCCCAACAACTTCCCGGCTAAGCTGTGGCGACTGGTGAACAGCCCGCGCTTCCGCTCCATCCGCTGGGACGCCCGCGGCGAAGGGCTCCTCATCGACCAGCCCTTGTTCGAGGCGGAGCTCCTGGGCGCCGGGGGAGGAGGAGGAGCCGGGGGAGGCGCGGCGGCGGCGGCCGTTGGGGGAGGCGGCCCAGGCGGCGATGGAGGCGGCGCTTCGGCCTCGTCGTCGGGCGTCCCCTCAGGGCCGCCCGCGTCCCCGGAGCTCTTCAAGACCACCAACTTCACCAGCTTCATCCGCCAGCTCAACCTGTACGGCTTCCGAAAAGTGGTGCTGGGCCCGCCCGGAGGGGGAGGCGGAGGAGGGTCGGCCTCGTCTTCTTCGGCCTCCTCGGCCTCCTCCTCTTCCCCGGCTTCGTCGTCGTCCTCGGCCCCCGGCGGCCCTTTGCACCATTTCCACAGCCCGCACTTCCGCCGCGACCGACCCGACCTGCTGGTGCACCTCAAGCGCCTGACCAGCGCCAACAAAGCCAAGCTGGCCGCCGGGCTGGAGGTCACCAGCCGCCCGCCCAACCGCTTCCAGCGCCTCCTCAGCACTTCCCTGCACGGCGGGGATGCCCTCCTGGCGCAGCAGCACCAGCACCACCAGCAACACAACAGCCCCGCGGGGCAGGCCGCCGCCGCCGTGGCAGCAGCAGCAGCAGCCTCCGCCGCCGGGGCGGCAGCCAAGAGCAGCGACAACAAGCCCGGTGAGAGAGACGGCGCGACGCAGCAGCAGCAGCTCCTGCAAGACCAGAAGGCTCTTGAGCACGTGCAGAATAACCACAGCCTGCCAAGGGGAAGAGGGGCCGTCGAGAGAGCCTCCAGGGTTCAACCTCACATCCCCAACCACCCACAAAAAGCATTTAGTTTATTGAACAAGGGCAGCAAAAAGCTTTGTGGCACCCTTTTTATGGATCTGTTTAGGCCAGGCATTCCCAATCTTCGGTCCTCCAGATGTTTTGGACTACAATTCCCATCTTCCCCGGCCACTGGTCTTGTTAGCTAGGGATCATGAGAGTTGTAGGCCAAAACATCTGGAGGGCCGCAGTTTGGGGATGCCTGGTTTAGGCAGCAATCCTAGCTCTACTTACCTAGGAGTGAGCTCTGTGGGATTCAGTAGAGCTTACTTCTGAGTAGACATTTAAATTGCTTACAGACTGCTTCAGTAATTAAAATCCCAGTGTCCTGTGCAAAAGAATAAAAAGCATTCAATGCATGTTTTAAAATTCACCAATATAAAATAACAGCGTAAAATAAATTTTTATCTGTCACCAGTAATATATAGGTCAGGTAAATAGAAAAGGCTTAGATGGAACTAAGAAATTTTTAGTATATGTAGTTGGCATGTGCCTTATTTCCAAATATGAATTAGCGAAAGATGAGGCTTAAAATTGAAAAAGGCATAAACATTCTGCTTCAACAGAATCACCAAGTGTTCTCCACAGTTGACAGCTCTATGTGTAGATTACACATGTATATGGTCATACAGGATGGAAGTCCACAGAAGTTCATGTCATAATAAATGTACTAGTCTTTAAGATGCCACAAAACTTGGTCTGCTGCAGAAACAACACACAGTGACCCCCTGGTTCTTAGCAGCCCTTTGAAAGCTGCTGCCACTCAAAATACAGAATTGGACTGTATGTTCATGGCCCCTTACAACAAAATCCACTCATTTTTACATGGAAACTTCTAGTCCCACATAACTCTGTGAATCTGGTTGCAGTTACTCAGTGCTGATGTGGAATGCATATGACAGGCGCGCACCAGAGTTTAGTTCTAGCATTCAGATTTAAGCCCCCTATGAACACCTCCCACAAGTTGAAAGCACCTTGGTACCACCTGTGGACATGGTTCCATTCATACACATACCTCTCCCCAATTTCCTAGGGTATGAAAATAGACCCTGTTGAAATCCATCTAACCTCTTTCCAAGTAATCATGCCATTCACTTCAGTTCTAACATTCTCTGAAACAGCATTTTGCTCCAGATTAAACCTCATCCTCCCGATCTAAAATCACAAAAATGCTTGTTTGAATCTCCCACTGCATCTGTATGTACTGACTGAAAGGGCAGGAGGAAAATCCATTCTGTTCATAGCTGCCAAGTTATCCCTTTTTTACAGGGATTTTCCCTTATGCTGAATAGGCTTCCTCGCGAGAAAAGGGAAAACTTGGCAGCTATGATTCTGTTACCATCTTAAGCTATCCAGCTTCTGAGTACCATAGGAAAGTTCAGATACCTCCACAAGCATCTAATTTATATTAACTAATTTTAAACAAGCAACCTCAGAAAACAAGATCACAGGATTTTCACAAAGTCATACTCCAGAAGTTTTGTGGTGGTAACAGGTGCTCTATTTCCTTCCCTCTCCCACTCCACGTGTTTCAGCTCTGCAATGCCTTAGCTGAGAAGACTCCTCCCACCACAAACTCCATCTACGTTACTGTTGCACTCGTGATAGAGATGTGGGGCAGAATTCTCTTCTATTGCAAATCAGTGCAGAATAACTCCCCCTTCGTGATACTGTCCTATTACATAATCCATATTCTGTAAATTTCAAGTTTGCTTTCCTCAAAAGACCATGGAAAATAAAGAACCTGAGATCCTAGTCAGGGCTATAATTTATTTTAAAAAATTGAGGAGAAACAGGTGGTTAAGTGGACTGAATTTTGCTGCATAGATATGCCCACAAATACATTATCTGCTCCCTACCTTTAGGGCAAGTGTGCACCAGCTCATTTTATACATTAGTTGCTGCTATATACTGCAATTAGCAGTGCAGTTTGTACCTTGTATCATGCGGGGTCCCCCCCCCACAAGAGAAGGTAGAGCACCTCTAAAAAGAAGAATTGACTCCTACAATGCCCCATGAGCAAATCAGGTCTTGCTAAACAAATTGGACCATTTCTTATCCTAGCCATTGTCTCACTCTTCCTCTACTACTTTCCTCAGCACAAGGAATAATTATATTTATTTTTATAGCTGCTACAACTAAGCAACATTCACAAGCCTCTCCTCTTTTGCATACCCAGTAGGGTGCACAAATGACTACACCAGGCATCCCCAAACTGCGGCCCTCCAGATGTTTTGGCCTACAACTCCCATGATCTCTACCTAAGAGGACCAGTGGTCAGGGATGATGGGAATTTTAGTCCAAAACATCTGGAGGGCTGAAGTTTGGGGATGCCTGGACTACACAGTATTTCAAGCCCGAGCCCCAAACCCAAAGAGGATGTGTAGCTGATAGTCCTACTAGGTTAATGAGACGAAAGGAAAGGAAACAGGAGGCAAAACATTCAGTTGGAGATTGTCTTCCCTCCATTTTTAACATAATATACATTTTTATTGATATCTATCCTCCTCTCCCCCCCCCCCCAGCTCAGCCTGAGGAGGAAATGCATAAACTGCTAACCTCTGCAGGGAGATAAAGGCCCACCCTTTAGAAGAGCAGTGCATTTGCCTGAGATATACATCTTATAGACCGGGACTCTTCACACAATACACAATTCCTACACAAATGTCACATCCATACAAGAAAAGCCCACAAATACAATAGAATGTGACAAACAGGAAACTGGTCTATGCAGCACAGTATTGTCTGCGCTGACTGGCAGGGTCTCTCCAGGGTTTCAGGCAAGGAGTCTCTCCCAGCCCCTTCTGGAGATGATGTGTATTGAACCTGGGACCTTTTGCATACCACTGCGCTATGGCCCTTGTTATTTTCATTTTAAACAAATTTATTTAAAACATTAATACTCCACTTATCCTCAGTTTAGTTCAGGGAGGTGAAAAACAATGAATTAAAGCAATGTTAACTGTTGTAACTGGAAATGCTGAAGCAGCAAGTTAAAAAGCAACAGATTGACATTAAAAATATTTTAACTAGAGATCCTATAGGAATTATATAAAAATAAAAATACAAGGACAACTTCTCATGGTCAAAAAACTTTCCTGAAGAGGGTTTTATCCACCAGTAGAAGGCCATTATAAAGCAGGAAAAACTAGCCTTTCAGAGGTAGTTCCAGGGTGTGAGCGCAGCCACTAAAAAGATCCTCTCCCTGGTCACAGCTAAGCAAGCTGGGAACTTTCGGGTGAATACGAGGCTTCTGTAAGCAGGAAGGTTTTTACATGAGAAGGCAGTTGTTCAGAAATCCTGGTCCTAAATCATGAACAGCTTTAATTGTCATCACCAGCACATTGATTTGGGTCCAGAAATAAATTGGAGGCCAATGCAATTGTTTCAGTAAAGGATTTATGCCATTGGTAGGGAAACTAAGGCCCAGGGGCCATATCCAGCCCAATTGCCTTCTCAATCCGGCCCGTGGACAGTCCGGGAATCAGTGTGTTTCTCATGAGTAGAATGTGTCCTTTTATTTAAAATGCATCTCTGGGTTATTTGTGGGGCCTGCCTGGTGTTTTTACATGAGTAGAATATGTGCTTTTATTTAAAATGCATCTCTGGGTTATTTGTGAGGCATAGGAATTTGTTCATTTCCCCTCCCCCTCCCCAAATAGTCCGGCCCCCCACAAGGTCTGAGGGACAGTGGACCGGCCCCCTGCTGAAAAAGTTTGCGGGCCCCTGATTTATGCCCTCCTAACAGATGCAATCCCCTTGCACCCACCCCGGTTAACAACCTGGCCACAGACTTATGGTAGTTTCCATGCACTTCTCAAAGGCAGCTCAAATAATCTAGACATGATATAAGTAAGGTATATGTCACCATGGCCAGCTCTGCAGTATCAGCTGACAGTAATTTACCTATGGTTTAGACTACTATAATGTACTTTGTTCCCTTTGAAATAAGTTTGGAAACTCTGGTTAGTTTTAAAAAACCAAACAGCTGTGAGTCTGCTAACTGGGAGAGGGCTCTGCCTCACGAGACTGAAGGTCTATCTAGTCCAGCATCCTGTTCTCACAGTGGCCTACCAAATGCCTTTAAGAAGCCCACAAGCAGAAGATGAGTGCAACAGCACTTTATTGATTTGTGATTCCCTGGCAGCCAGCAGTTGGTATTCAGGGACATACGTACCCTGAATGGCCTGGTCTGTTTCTGGACCCAGCTCTGCATACTGGTGCTTACCTTTAGAGCCCTTCAGGGTTTGAGACTAGAATTCCTGAAAGAGCACCTATTTTCACACAGATCTGGCCATACACCGAGATCATCCTTGGAAGTCCTTCCCTGTAAATATAATAATAATAATAATAATAATAATAATAATAATAATAATAATAATAATAATAGCAGCAAGTGGCAACCAGAAAAAGGGAAGATGATGTCCCATTTCCAAGGTATGCATGCTAGAGACGCTCTCCTGGCTTTCCACACTGATGCTGTTTAAGCATTAGTTAAAGCTCTTTCTTAGTTATTTTAATTGTGAATATTAATTTTTGGTTAAAACAAAATAAAAAAATACTTCCAGTAGCACCTTAGAGACCAACTAAGTTTGTCATAGGTATGAGCTTTCGTGTGCATGCACACTTCTTCAGATAAGTGAATTTTTGGTTAGTTTTTTATTTGCTCTTCTGTTGCTTTTAGATTTTATTGTGTTTTTATTTCTTTATTTTAAAATTTAATAACAATAGTTTGTATATTTGTTATAAACTTCCCTGAGATCTTTTTGGGCTGCAGGATTCAAATACCTTAATATATAAAGGAAAACTGTGTCCAGTTTCAATTTGCACATATAATTCAAAAGAGTTTGCAACACTGATGTAGCAGTAAAGTCAGGCTATTGCCATCATGGTCCTGCCTGCCATCTAAATGGCATCTTCTGATTCTGAACTGGAAATTCAGGCTCTAAATTCAGGCTCTAAAGTTTAAACTTTGTAGTGAGATCCTGGGCATAGTTTGATGCGAAAATTGGAAGGGCTCACAGTTAAATCCTGGATCAGGGCTGTACATATGGATGGACAAATACGTCAATTTCAGTTTCTCTGGTTCCTCATTTTTCCAATCTTAAATCCAGTTCACATTTCTGCAGCAATTTTTTTTTATAATCCTCAAGAAAATGTGTCAGCTGTTAATGTGAATTTCTCATAATAAGCACATTTCTGCATGCAGTTTTGACTATTTTTTGCAAGCAGTTTCCCAGGTGCAGAATATGTTTTTTGTATGTTATTTTCAGTAATATATGCATTTTTGTGCACACTTTCCCCAAACTCAGCAAATACAATAGAGATAAAAATCATGAAGACATTTAAATCAGAAATAACTTAAAATTCTTGCTGAAATAAAAAAAAGTCTTGCTCTCTGTAATATTTTAATTATAGCTAATATTGAGGTAGCTACTGTTTTATGCTTTTCATTAATTCAGTGAATACTTTCTTTCCCTCTCCCTATGCAGCACCACTGACTTTAGGACAGTTTCACCGGTCTTTTCGGCGAGATAATTTATCTCCATACTCATACCTGTCACCATCATCTCACAACCAAAATACCTTCCCACTCAAAGGTTCAGAACGGACTCCTCTTCCTCCAAGAACATGGCAGAACTCCCTTGGGATGCTCCCAGGGCAGGTGGAAACATCAACTTTTTCTGACAAAGGAGTTCCATTTCCTGTGCTCCAGAGGTTTCCAACTGAGGTAACTTACACTCTGCAGCCCAGCGCTACCTCAGTGCACATTCAGCAAGGACCACAGACGATTGCTGCATCATCCCAGAAGTATACCAGTTACGCAGCTTCAGCACCATACTCCCAAGCTTACTACCCAACAGGTAACATGATCTAGGTATTTCAGAAAACAACAACATACAAGTGTGCTTTAATGCAGGGTGGGCAGAAAGCAGGTGATAGATAAAGGGATTATTCAGAATAGATTGGGAAGAATTTCTGACTCCCAGTTGTTTAACAATACGTAGTGTTAACAGTAGCAATAACAGACCGCTGCCCCCCTCACCTAAAAAAAAAGGGGGGGGAGAAAAAGGCTGTTAGAAACTCTGATCTGTAGTAATTCAGATATAGAATGATATTTACGTAGGGTATTCAAGTGTAGGGCTCATGGATTATAGGGTAGACCATTTACTCTGCCCCATGGGCCACTATTTTGAATCTGGCTTCCTTCACAATTTTGTACCTTTAGCCAGTTGCAGGACATTAATTTGGTGGATTTCTCATCAAAGTAAATTCCACAGGCCTAATGTCTGTCCTGGATGAATCTATATTATATATAGTGGAAAGAAGGAAATGAAAATAAAGTAAATCCAAAACAAACCCTAAACAAATGCTTGAATTTTTTTCAAAAGATATGTCCCGTTTGAACAGTGCTTGGCCCTTTATACAAGACTTATATCACTGCAATTGAACACTGATTACAGGAGCGTTAAGTATGCTTTCTCTGTATTAAACTGGTCTGGTTATTTAGTATTGGACTGGCGTTAGTTAAAAGGCACAGGTCATTGTGGATTATTTTTTATTTCATAGTCCCATCCACTCTCCTCGTTACATATTTTGGAAGGAAACTTGTGACACTGTTGTAGGGCATTTAGTGTGGAATCACCATTCCTCATTTTCTATTTTTTTGCAGTCCATCCACACAACATTGTTACCAATCTTCTTATTTTCCTGGAGGCTTTTCGAAAAATGGTTCATAGTGCTCCTTTTCCATCTTTTCAAAAGGTGTGGTTTAATTGCTTATAGTGGGCAGAGGAATCTATCACCATTTTTCATATCTGCTGCAATTGTTTTCTGGTGTGTGGGTTGGGAACGCTGTATTGGTGCTACTTTCCCAGCAGGGAGACAAACTTCAACTGATCAATGTTACTGGATGTATTCAGAACTTACCATAATGACACACAACCAGATTCAGAAGAAGGAATATATAAAGCGAAGTGGCCTCTGAAATACAGTGGACATTATGTGAATGACGCTGTGCATATACAATATAATATGTTACATATGGGCAGAGAGACAAAAGTATGAACTTAACAAAAATATCACAACAGAAGGACAGGAAAAATTAGATACTCTAAACAAGTGTATGCCCACTAAGGAACAGGCTTGGCTTATGGCTCTTCCTTTGTTCACCTGAAAATTATGTTGCAATACTTCCCATCTTTGCCCCCCATTGTTTAATTCATTCATTCAATAATGGGGGGAAAGTTTGTATGCACAGATCAGCTCTTGTGGGAACAAAAAAAGGATGCTGCACTGGGAAGAGATTCATCTGCTAATTGGAAGCATACATGCAGAACAATCTGGCTTACACATCCTTCTCCTGCAGGCTTGTTTGGAGGAGTCCCAAGAAGAGCAGCAGGTACACAGCCGTCTCTTCTTGTGGCTTCCTCGGTAAGAGTGGGTTTTTAGGTTTTATCTGTCCCAACCATTAATGGAGCCAGGTTGGGACAGATAGATCTGACCTATTGGGACACAATTTATTGTAGAAATGTTGTGCAAACCAGCCCTGAGTCTGGTTAATCATCTTGGGCTTGGAAGCTGTTTTCCTGGGTCATATAGAGAAGTAACCCCCATGGGGTCTTTTTTGCCAATATTCAGAGCATGGTGCTTGGACTATCTACATGAGGTTTTACCTGCCGCAGGCACCTCTAGCCTAAATTAATTACTTGCCTCTTCTTTATAGTCTGCCATGCCAGCAGTGAACTTTATAGTCTGCCATGCCAGCAGTGACCTGATTTCATTTTAGTTTGGATGAGACATGCAGTTCTTTAAATTTTAGAGCTTTTGTTTACAACACAATAAGTTTGCAATTGCCACTCATTTGTTGGGCGAGTATGGATCCTGATATATCTTGAGGATTTTTCTGGTCCTAGTTAGAGTAGTAGAAAAATGTAATTCCCCCTTGAGCTGGTACCACACTTATAAAATACAACAGAGCTCTTCCACATTTGCTTGTACAGTACAAAGCTTACATGGAGGCTAGACTATATCAAGTCTTCATTGATCATGAGTTCTGATTTTGCAGAGAGGCTATACAACATTGAAAATTCATTTTGATCTGCTTGTGAGGTGTTGCCTGTTAAACCTGTGTTCATCCCACACATTTTCCCATCACTTTTCCAACTGCAAAAAGTCAGCTTTATTTTTTTTTAAAGTGGATTTCTCTCACTGGGGAAACAGAGCCCTTTAATCCACTTTACTTGTGCAAACCTAAATTTCCTGCTATGTGCTTGAATCCCTTCAGAAAACTAACAGTTTGGAGGTGACCCAAGAACCACACCAGCCTCACTGGAGCAGGAGCAGGCATCAGAGGCCCCTTCCCACAGGGCAGTTGCTGCAATTTGGCAACCAACTTATGTTCACAAGTGCTGTTAGCCACCTTGAGGACACTAGTGAAAAAGCAACTAAAAAAATAATACATGAGCGCAGCGTGGAATTTATTTATTTAACAAAATTCATGTAAAACCAAAGAAACATCAAAGTGGTTTACAAAAAAGTGGAATACGGTTGCATGATTGTTATATATCTTTTAAAGTATGCTTTGTAAGATCACTGCGAAAAGCAGTACAAATCCATACTCATCCCACTGACTGAAGTTCTAAATAAGTTTTATCATTTATGTTCATGTATGGACCCAGGTGGCGCTGTGGTTAAACCACTGAGCCTAGGGCTTGCTGATCAGAAGGTCGGCGGTTCGAATCCCTGTGACGGGGTGAGCTCCCGTTGCTTGGTCCCAGCTCCTGCCAACCTAGCAGTTCGAAAGCACGTCAAAGTGCAAGTAGATAAATAGGAACCGCTACAGCGGGAAGGTAAACGGCGTTTCCATGTGCTGCTCTGGTTTGCCAGAAGTGGCTTTGTCAGGCTGGCCACATGACCTGGAAGCTATACGCCGGCTCCCTCGGCCAATAATGCGAGATGAGCGCGCAACCCCAGAGTCGGTCACGACTGGACCTAATGGTCAGGGGTCCCTTTACCTTTATGGTGTGAATGTCTTCTAAATTAAGGAAAAAAACTGGAAACAAAATAAGATAGACATTTATTCATATGTAAAAATCTAGACATTGTTCAGCAGGACCATATACTTTAAAGTAGAGCATGGGATTTTAAAAACGAAAATAGTAACAAACATCCGCAAAGCTATTCTCTCTTCTGGCAAGAGTACCCTGCTATTTTTGAAACCCTGTGTTTTTGCTTTCTATGTACGTCTTTGCCAAGCCATGCATTCCTCCTCTTTAATACCTCTCTGAAACCAGGCTCTTCCTTCTCCATTATGTGCAGATAGAATATTGCATTTTTGTGCTAGTTTGGAGCTAGTAGAACTATAGTATGTATTTAAAAATACAATCCAGAGAGGTTTCTTAATGGTTGGGAAAGTTTATTATTATTATTTTACCTTTTCTTCCCTTTTCCAGCTGTATTACAGTGTTGCTCTCCACCTACCCACATGGATCCCTTAAGTGGCTGTGCTAGTCCTACTGCCTCAACCTATACACACTGCAGTTATTTTCAGGTGAGTCAAATAAGCAAGTACATTGGCCATGATCTAATGAGCCACTTTAGGCATACCTAATGCAATATTTGACTTTGAAGAGCAGACTCTTTTGATGTGCACATCGCAAACTGTTTTTGAAGCTCTCCTCTGTTTCAAAAGTGGATTGCTATATGCCAGAGAGGAGCTGCAGATTGAGAAACACAAAACCAAAGCTTCTTTGGTCATGCAGAACAAATTGAACATGTTTTTGTATCATAGCCCATGTATCAAGAGAGTTTCATTCTAGTTCGCTACTTCGGCTACAGTACATATCAATGCATAAGAAGCGTTGTTTTGCAAAATTGAAAAATAAATGGAAAGAAAACAATTCATATAATCATAGAGCTGGAAGGGACAGTAGTAGGTTATCAAGTCAATGTAAGATCTGCAATGGAAGAGACAACTACAGCATCCTTGACAGACGTCCATCCAGTCTCTGCTTAAATAATTCGTAAATGAAAGAATAGGGTGTGAACTCTTTACATTGTTTTGGAGCCAAATGGATTGATATAAACAAGTACTCATAAATAACTAAGTTTCAAAGAGAATCAAAATTACTTTTCCTTTTAAAATCATTTTCTTCAGCGCAGAAAACAATCCTTTCCATCTGATGTGTTAATGGTATCGAAATAAAACATTTTTGTTTTTAATGAACATCAAAAATGCAGCAGCTCAGTGGTAGAACACTTCATTGAAAAGTTATCAGGTTCAGGGCTTCCGGTTGACCACGCCATCTTGCTCAGACGGGGGTCCGCACAGCGGAGCGGACCTCGGCGCTTCAGAGGTGGAGGGAATCGTTCCAGCGAAACGAAACCTCCTTAAAAGCCCCAAATCGTGCTTTTTGGGGACAGATTTTGCCTGGCGGCGCCAAAAGCGGGCTCTCTCCTCCCCGGATCGGCTTTGTTTAAGCCCCCGAGAGCGAGGAGGTGAACCGCGGCGGACAGGCTGACATTGCTGCTCTGAGAGTGCGAAGCTGCGAGTCTGGGAAGTGGAGGTGGCCAATTCTTCAAAGAACATTCAGCAAATGAATAGACTGTGAGTAATTTGGATTCTTTGGAATGTAAATTAAGGCAACAATTTGGACCTGGGAGAGAGGGGAAAAGAGGAAGCCACCCCCCCCCACGGTAACATAAGAGACAGTAAACAGAAACCCGAAGCCGTAAACAGAAGATTTTAACTTAAAAGGATTCCTCAAAGGCATCAAAGAGAATCTCCCCTAAATGCAGGGTAAAAGGGGAGAGAGACTGTTGTGATTGACTAAGAAAGACCTTTCTTTTTCTCGGGAGCCGGCAGCCCAGAAAACCCAGTGAGCTGACCAGGATTTATAGTTAAATTTTATTTCTATATTTATCTCTGGACTTTTTGGGATTTTTTTTTTTGGTTTATATGCTTTTGAAATGTGAGTTCGAACTTTATTTTTAAGAATGCAGCCAGCTTGTTAAAATGGAGTCGAGAAAATAGACTGCGATCATATTCCACCCCATGTGACAAGTTTTGACCTTGACAGGACTGAACTATGTCAACAAAAAGGTACCCGCCTGAGTTTCAGCGGACTGTTTTGACCTTAATGTGGGAAACAAGAATAGAACTATGTCAAGAGGAGACACAACGGCTAGTGTTACAGCAACAATTCCAGATTGTGATGACAGAATATGATTTCCTAGAAGATGAAGCTTTTGAAACTGAAGAAGATGAATGTGAGAATGACAATGATGACGACTGTGATGATTTAACACAAAATGAAGCCCATCACGAAAAAAATGATGATTTTACTCTACAAAAAGTTGGATGGAGTGCCTCCCCTTCGAGGGGGGCACGACTGGATTTACTGGAACTCCAGAATGACCACAGGGAAGAAGGAAAAATTAAGCAGAGAAGAGAAGAAGCTCAGGGGTCTGATATGGAGGCCTGGATGGCAAAAGACTGCAAACAGGGGGTGGGGTGAAGGGAAAGTGAAGTGGTGATTGTAAGGATGGGTTAATAGGACTATAACTGGACTGCTGACTATGGAACTTGCTGGATTGGAGGGGTGGAGCAGGTACTCGGGGGGAGTAAGGTTAGTTTGGGAATAGTTATAGGTTTAAAAAGTGAATTGATTCTGGAAAAAGGTGAAAATATGGAGGCCTATAGAGGGGTAAAAACTAGGCACGGGAAGAAAAAATGGGAGTTTGATTTCTCAGTGATTGGATAATAGGCGAAAATGATAATAGTTTAAAAGTGGTATAAGATATAAAGGTGTATGTTATAAAATATGAACTATGAAACTGTTGAAGATGATAAATAAGGGAGGAAAACCGGGGAAGGGTGGGAGGGTGGGGAAGCCCACAAAATATGGTTTAACAATTATGAATTTAACAATTATGATGAATTTTTTTTTTTTGTCTTTTTTCCTTTTTGTCTTTTTTTTTCCTCTTCTCTTTTTTCTCTTTTTCTCTTTTTGTATTTTCTTTTTTTTTTTGGTATGACAATAGATGGTTGGATGGATGAACTCCTGCGTACTGCCCTGGTTCACTGGAGCTCCCTGGTGGCAGGGGGGGGCTTGGGGGGCAGGGGAGGGGGAGGAGGACAGAAACCCAATCATAAAATGGACCACTTCTGACTGATCACCTGCGTGGGATACTTCTGTGGCAGGGGAGGACCCATGGAGGGGGGTGGGAAGAAGGTGGAAAAGGTGTTTATGTATGTACCATCTTTTGTAATTTGTAAAAACCAATAAAAATTATGTTAAAAAAAAAAAAAAAAAAAAAGTTATCAGGTTCAATCCCCAGCTTCTCTAGCTAAATCTTTGTAAATCATCATCATCATCTAGAATGCACCAGGGTATCTGACATAGTATTAGAAGCTTTCCATGTTCATATGTTCCTAACCCAAAATGCATTAATAATGCTTCATGCCCCTTGTCTTCTCCATACTTACAAATTACACCTTATTAGACAAGGCTTATTGTTCATTTGGTTGGTCAAATGGAAGTGTTTGAAGTATTAAGCCAAACCAGAATGATAATGTTAACGTGGTTTTAATGCATGTTTGTATGTGATTTGGTGGCATTTAACATTGTTTGTGAAGGGTCCAGTTGACATTGTTGAAAGAGCATAATGTATATGCCAAAAACAAATACAGTAGATAAATGGAATAAATATATTTGTTGCTTTTACCTTGCCAGAACCCACCAATGCAATCTTCATACCCTGTTGAATTTCTGCCTTCTAACTGGTCCTGCAACACCTCTGATGAAAACAAGAAGACAGAAGTAAACTTGGAGGCTGTCTTCCAGATTGTAGATGAGATGCATTCATCCCCCAAGTTGGAAATGGTGAAGGTGGAACCAGTGGAGAGCCAGTGTCCAACTTCACAGCCAAACCGAGGCCAGCAGTTGCTAGTTAATCCAGGGAACAGTGATGCACCTTCTTCAGGCCAAGCTAGCCACCTAGAACCTCTGACACCTGTGGGCTCAGATATTACATCCTTTGTGGTGGAATCAGAGCAAGCTATAGCATGTTCCTTGCCACAGTCTCCTGAGTTTATTTATACTATCCACACCACTGAACCAGTGGAGAATACTGCAGCACAAATAGTGCAGCAGCCTGCAGCCACACAGCCAACACCAGCAAAGCTGAAAGAACAGCTGAACCAATCTTCAACACAGTCTTCCATGGTGTTTGTACAGGAGGAACTTCCCTTCAGTCAGCCGCAGGTATGGTGTAATGCAGTGCAAAGGTGTACCACATTCTGCAGTGATAACCTAGCCTGAATATTTTTATGTGACAAACCAATATTAATAATAATAATAATAATAATAATAATAATAATAATAATAATAATAATTTATTATTTATACCCCACCCATCTGGCCGGGTTCCCCCAGCCACTCTGGGCGGCTTCCAACAAAACACTAAAATACAAAATTCCATCAAACATTAAAAGCTTCCCTAAACAGGGCTGCCTTGAGATGCCTTCTAAAGGTCTGGTAATTGTTGTTCTCTTTGACCTCTGGTGGGAGGGCATTCCACAGGGTGGGCGCCACTACCGAGAAGGCCCTCTGCCTGGTTCCCTGTAACTTGGCTTCTCGTAGCGCGGGAACCGCCAGAAGGCCCTTGGAGCTGGACCTCAGTTTATTACTACCAATATAACTTATATCTACAGCATTGTTCATTTTCCAAAGTTATAAACATAAACATTCCATATTGCATGTCACATTGACTATTTAGATCAGGCACCCCCAAACTTTGGCCCTCCAGATGTTTGGACTACAATTCCCATCATCCCAAACCACTGGTCCTGTTAGCTAGGGATCATGGGAGTTGTAGGCCAAAACATCTGGAGGGCCGCAGTTTGGGGATGCCTGATTTAGATCACTGTATAGGTTTTGCCGAGAGACGTAATGCAGAAAGCTAGTGTGGTACAGTGGTTAAGTGGGCTAAGACTGGGGAGACTTAAGTTCAATTCCCCACTCATCCAGAAAGCTCTCACTGGTTGACCTTGAGACAATCCTTTTCTCTTAGTCCAATCTCACTCACAAAATTCTGAGTACATATAAGATAGGGTGTAGAGAAAACCCTAGTCACTTTCTTGGTCTCCTTAAAGTAAGGGCAGGAGATACATGTTTCAAATAAATAATATGGTGTAATCTTCAAGGGACTGTTAAAAGGACATTTATGTTAACACTTCATGGGGATTTTTTTGTGCGTTTTTTAAAGGAGGATCCCAGTATCAAGTGTCAGACAAATCCATCAGAGACAGTTGTGTCTTCAGAGCAGATAGGATTCCTCCTTTCGGAGGTGGGTCCTCTCAGCAAATGTGCCAAAGATTCAGTTTCATCCATCCAAACCAAATGCAGAGAAAGAAGGAGCAGTTCACAGAAGGGCAAATCCCCTGGTAAGAATGGCAGGTTTTAAGGATTTGTTGAAACAAATGTATTGTTTTGTGACACCCCAATCTCTGAGCTGTGTGAAATTCCTGGGTTTCCAGGTGCTTACCCAGGGGTCGTGCTTTCTTTTGGGAATGAGGCACAGCAGAGACTGAAGTGTCTTTATGATATATGGTTTATTTACACATACTGTATATACAACCAGAGCCCACAATGGAAGGGTTAACAGTATTAGCACCCCAAGAGGTTTTTGTTTCTCCCATAGCCACAGGCTTGGATTCAAACAGACATCAAACATTGCTTTTGACTCTCTTTCTAGCTTGCTGCTTTTCTTGTAGGTCACACCCCTCCTAAACTCTAAATTCTGGATTTATCTGTTGAGGGAGGGGCCCCCAAACATTTGTGTCTCCCCCGAAGCCCCGAAGCCCCCTTAAGCCTGTTTAATAGCTCATCACCCAGGCCATCACCTCACAGGAAGCTAGCTTGGCTTGATTAGATTTAAACACTTGATGGATATAGGGATTAATGGGATCTGGTACCCATAAACTCAAAGCAGTATTTATACTGAATGCTAGGAATGTGTACTAGCTATAAGATTTGACTGTTGCTTTGTGTCCCTCAGGACTGAATTAGATTTGTTAAAAATGAGGGTGTTGTGTTCTCCACATTCACTATAACGTCACCTCTAAAAATGGCTATACCTTTCCCCCTGTTTTCATAGAACCGAATAAAATTTGCAGGCATAGCAAATCATCCAGGGGTTTTGTGCAAACCACCTTTAAACTTTGATTTTTTAAAACAAAGGGAAAGTCTAAATTTTCATTTTCTGCCATAGTAGAATGCAATTTGCAGGTATGGTCACCCCTTCTGAGGGAATGGAGCCTGCCTAATTTCACAATGATGGCTGTAGTGATTCTCCTGCAAGGACAGAATTTACCATTTTGGGGCCGGTACATAGGGGATAGAATGAGGTGGTGGTGGAAGAAAGAGCATAGATCCCTAGGAATGGGGTGGGCAAAATGTATCACACCCCAGCAAGGGCTCAGTGTTAAATATGGTTAGTGCTAACAAGAGTTTATTCATAATCAAGGTGTGAAGTTGGTTAATAATCCTGGTTAGACAATGCATCCTGATTAACCTTCGTTCTAGTGTAACCTTTAACAGTGATCAGAGTGACTGAGGAAGACATTAAACATGAGAGGCGAGCAGGTAGGGGAGGGGGTGTAGGATCTGCTGACCTGCTGCTGATCTCTGGACAGTGATTAAGGGACATAGTTAAATCTCTGTTTGCCCTGTCAGTAATACATTTTTAACATGAATCACATTGTAGATGAGTAGGGCAGAACTACATGTTACATTACACTCTTGTGTTATGAAATCCTGATCCTTTGCAGAGCAAACCCTGAAAGGTGTGCACTGCACTAGACAAGAGTTTGGCGAAAAGGAAGAGCTCCATCATTCTCTGGGACTCTGTTCCTACAGAAGTTGTTGTTTAATTTATGAATCACCTTTTGCAAGTGTTTCAAGGCAGTTAACAAATATGCCATAAATACTGCTAAACAAATTTAAACCACACAAAACAACTAAATAAAGATTTTTAAATAATACAAACTGGACACCTAAGACTGAGACCTTTTCATTCAGAAACAAAAATATCTTGAAGTGCTTCTAGAATGTACAGACCCTGCGTACCTCTTGTGTGCTGTTCCACAGAACGGGCAGCCACCCTGAAAGCCCTGCTCTAAGTTACTTCTGAGTGGGCTGGCTGGATAGCTGAGCTGGTTAGAGTGTAGGCTTCTGTTACTGCTGCCAGTGCTCTGAAACCATTTTTAATTTACTGACACGGGGCTTGAACCTCCCAAGGATAAAGGCAGGTATTGGTGGGTGAGTTTCATGTGGAAAGTAACTGGCAAGGGAAGGCCTGAGCACTCATTTCTGCCTCTTAAGATGTAGTATGCATTTCCAGTGCCCTCCAAAGCAGATACTGAATTGCCCTTTCCATTCCTCCTAGATCTACATCTGCTAGTGGATGTGGCTTGCAAACAAGAACATTTTCCAAAGGAAGAAGAATTAAGGGAGTGAGAACTTGGTGGAAAGTGTGTGCAAATGCTGAGTAGTGGCCAGCTGGGGAAGAGCAGTGCCTTTCACTCCAAAAGGACTTTTGATACTTTTCCTTCGTTATTAACAAAACACTCTCCTTATCTGGTCATTTTTGTTTCACATGTAAATAGTCCCGTCATTGTTTTTATTATACCTCTTTCATAGGTTTAAATATTTTTTCTGGTCAATTTCTCCTGATTTATTTGCCCAAACTCTTTAAAAGTAGAAAACATGGTCTTTTGATAAACAGGAAAATTTAACATCCTCAGGGAGCTGTTCCAGTTGCAGAATGTTCTTTGTTTTGCACTGGAATGTCTACACTATGTTGTAGCAAACAGCAGCAGCAACACCTCCCACCCCTTAGGACTGTTTAAAATTCATTTGGAGAGCATTTAAAGGTGGAGGGTTTTCCAAAATGAACAGAACTCAAAGGAACTTGAGGTCTCAAAATCTGAGGTCCAAATCAGTCATTAATTCTAGAAAGGCATGCTCAGAATGATGAGTTCATATTCTAGGTGATTGCACAGGAAGTTTTCTTCTTTTTTGTATTTGTTCCTTTTCAACAGCAAATATTATCTTGTCTAAGAGAACAGCTGCTGCATATTTTATGTTAATGGAGCATTCTTGGGTTTTAATAATTTCCTCATTCTAGAGGCACTTTATAATAATTAGTTAAGGCAATTGTTGTTTTACCATATTGCTTTGTTTAAATATATCTTCTCAGGCTATTTCAACTTGTTTAATATAATTATATTTATTGATAATATATGTTAAAGAGCCATGTCTTTGTACTCCTATTTATTTGCGTTGTAAGTATATTGGTATATATATATGTGTGTGTATGTGTGTGTGTGAGAGAGAGAGAGAATGATGTAGCACGGTGAGAATGTGCTTTAAGCTCGTTCACTCATATTTTCAGTGTCAAAGTCTGCAACTTTGAAAAATGCACAAGAAAGTACTTGAAAAAAAAGCAGAGAACAAACAGATCTGCAGCTTATTGCTCTCTTACAGTCATTATCTCCCAGTACCCGTGTGAACAGCAGGATGAACCAAGGTCAGATGTACATACTCTGCTGGAGCCTCATATTAGACAGAGATCTTAATGTTATGTCTTTTCCTTCAGAACTGCCATTGCATAGATTACCAGATATTTTGAATACTTTGAGATAGCACTCACTTAGTCTTCTGCAACCTTGTTTGTCCATCTTGAAATTCAGTATTATTTTAAGACAAGCAGGTCAAATTGAGCTGGGAAATGCCATTGTAATCAGGGACTATCTAGCAGGGTCTCTGAGATGCTGAAACTGAATGGTAAGAGTTGTAGTAGTCATGTTGCTTGAATCCAAAATAGCTTAGTGATGGGTGTTTGGCGCCAGACTAGTATTGATCCATATTAATGCAGACAAAGCTGATTTTTTGACACTCCTTCATAGGATTATTCCAAAATATCTCTAGTAGTCATTTATGAGCAATCAGTAAAGTAAGAGCTTTCACATGGGTCTGCAGTTTTAAAGCAGAATTAGGAAATTGTAGTATTCATTATCTTTCTCCTCTCCATGAGCTAATTGAAACAAAGAGGCCAAGGAGCTGGATCTCCTGCCATATTTATAGGCACAATTATTTAATTTTACTGGCTCTTGAGCATTTGTAAGATACCAAAAGAGAAAGGACATTCACACTGTCTAGAGAAATCTGCATAGAAATCTGCACAGTATCGCTGAAACTAATAGAACAGGGTTAAGTCTCCAGAACAGTCTTCTCAGTGTTTCCACAGTTTTAGCCCTAATGTATGTAGTCAATAAACAATAAAGTGCCCACTCCAAAGAAGTCTACTGTTTTGTAGTTTGTTTTAAATTGAGTAGTGAATTACAAAAACATCCCACCCACTAAGTGTGAAAGGAGACTTGCATATCCATTGAGTTGTAACCTTCTGCTGTAATGGTACAATTCTGTCTTAAAGATCCAACAGCCAAGACGCCTTAGAAAGTGATGGAAGTATTGTTCTGCCACTGAAGACGAAGCCACGCAAGTGGAATGATATGTCCACTGGCAGACCTCCCCTAGTATGTTGATGGAAGCCTCCGCCAGTGTGGATGATCTGGAGTGGACAGAAACAGGGTGCGTTGTGGGCATAAAATTGTTACCTGTATTGCTCCTCTTTATTTAAAGCAAGAAGTTAGAAACCATCGTACATAACACTTTCAACATACATAATGACAGATAATTTACTTAACAGATTACAGGTAGGTAGCTGTGTTGGTCTGGGTCGAAGTAAAATAAAAAAAATTCCTTCAGTAGCACCTTAAAGACCAACTAAGTTTTTATTTTGGTATGAGCTTTCGTGTGCATGCACACGAAAGCTCATACCAAAATAAAAACTTAGTTGGTCTTTAAGGTGCTACTGAAGGAATTTTTTTACTTAACAGAGTTCACAGAACTATAGTACAAATATCCATATTCAGCTTGCCACAATTGTACAAAAGATGAAGCTGGCTTAATGTTTGGATCTTGGCAGTTTTCCTTCTTTTATTTCAGATGATGTAGTTTTTCTCTGTACCTAAACTGATTTTATTGAAAAAAATAGATTTTGTCACAAGTTTCTGTATATCGCAGGATACTTGACTTTCTAGTAACCTGAATGCTGTAACCCAGTGGAGTATATCACATGTGAAGTTACAACTCCCACTTGCAAACTTACTCACCTCTTAGTGATGTCAGAGGAGAATAATACAGTACTGTAGTTGAATTCCAGGTCTCTGACATCACCATGACCTGAAATCTTCCTTGCAGTGGCTACAGCGGGGTGGGGTGGGGTGGCGGCAGTGGCGGAAACATCTCCTAAATCAAAATTAACAAGAGCTGAAGAAAAACTGTGGGATACACAGTTCTCCCTGCTGTGAATTGATTCTTGCTCCTGTGTGGAAGTGTCTTACAGATACTAGCCTCTGTGCTATTTAAAGTGCTACAGTGAAGCTGGTTAGTCTATGCTGGCAAACGAAGGAACCTTAACAATTTTTGTTGGACTGAACTCATTTGACTTTTAATTTCCATCTGTGCTCTTGTTGCGTGCAGTTGTTTGGAAGGGAGAAGTGAGCAAATCTGGCTTGCATAGAAGAGATGATTCGGTTGTCAGACGCGAAGTGAAGGCTGTACTTGAATGCAGTTTAGCCGTGGATCAGGAGAGGGAGTCTAGGAGCTCTGAAAACCAGATTTAGGGGGTGGGGTCGTTGCCTTTGGCTGCTCCACCCTCACTTTGTGTCAGCAGGTAGAAAGTGCTTGCAGTCCCAGGGGAGGGAGGCAGAGAGCAGAGAGCACAAGCTACGAGCCACAGGTTTTTTTTGGAAGGGTTTTTGCCTCCCAGGAGCTGATCCAGTGGTGCTGTTCGGGAAAGGAAGCTCTCCCACAACCTCTGCAGAACTGCCCAAGTCCACTCTACCCCACGGGTCCCTGCTACTCCTTTGAAGAACAAGATCACATTCTCCCTTAAAGCAACCTTCCGAAGTTTGCCGCTGGATTTCTGCTGTTTGAAGCAACTTCTTTCCTGCTCCCTGCTTAGACTTGCTTGCTGTATCTGCTGAAAGAAGGGGGGGGGGGGTTCTGCTCAAACTCGAAAGGAGTTTTCAGAAGTGCTCCTGGATTCCTAGCAAGATTTTTTTAGCTTGCTTTGGAAGCTAGATTGTCGCCACGCCTGGCCCACGAGTCTTCAGCCTGGAGTCAATTTTTCCTTCTGATTCAGACTGGAATTTCACATTTACCTGTATAGAATGTCTCTGCAAGTCTCCTCACTCTCCCCTCACTCCCTGAAATCTGTAAGTAAGATTCAGCACACATTTTGATTGATTACTGAAATATTTTTTTGTCCAGGATTTGTAGTGAACCTTCCAGCTGTTACTTAAACCCATGGATTATCAGAAGCAAACTACATACCAGGTTTGCATGCCACTTAAAAAGAAATATTTTCCCTCCTTTTCTTGACTGAACAAACATTTTCACAGATAAATGTCTATGACTTTCTGCAGTCATGAAGATTTCCTGTGGATATTTTTTTTCTAATGTTTAGGATGCCTTTTATGTTTTCAGTAATGCACATCTAAAAGCGGATATATTAATTCCGAGATTCGCATAGGAATGGAATAAAATGCACAGGTGTCTCTCTCCGTAGTTGTTTTTCCTGTTTGGGGCCTTTTTAAATTTCCGAGATCTGAAAAACATCTAAGCAATGTCTTGTTCCTTTCGTGAATTTAGGGAGTTGCAGATTATACCATCTGGATTAAAAATGACAAACGGGTGGAAAATTCCAACCTAGAAGATTGATTTTAATACCCACAACCAGGTGACTGTGGTGTTGGCACCAGAGGCAGGTGGAGAGAAATAGATGAAGACATAGCTGATGACAGTGATCTTAATTTAACATGAAAAAAACTGGTTGACTGTTCTGACTCCTAAATGGAGCCCCTTCCCAGTCACCATTGCCTGTTCATGTGTGGCATGGAAAGGAGAGAGAGACAAGAATAGTTAACGTTCTTGGAGAGGAGTAGATGGGAAAAGTAACTCACTGGTCAGAAGTCAACAAGGGCTGCTAAGGCCATCTGATATCAGGGGATTGGCCCTGTTTGCCATCCTAGGATATAAGAGGCTAAAAGGATCTGGGAAGCAGAGATTGTCTTTCCATGGGGAACTGCCTCTCTCCAACCACCAGCTCTGACACCCTTCCCAGAAGAACCCAAGAGCTCTTTGTACCCTACGCTCCCCGAGCCCCCTTGGTTCTGCTTACAACGTCTGAGTTCATCTGGAGGAGGAGGAGGAGGAGGACGAGGACCTGACCTGATCCTTGTAATCTTGTGGAGCTTGAGGCCTTCATACACGTGGCACGGAGAAACCCTCCTAGATTGGGGAAAACCCGGAGAACCCGGAGGTAGGGACGGCAGGTAACCCTGCTCTGTTTTCTCCTCTGACCCATTGACTGCCGTCGCCACACGGAGGGCTTCTAATCCTCAACAATTTTTGCCTGTTGTTGGAACCTGCTGGTGGGGTGAGGACACATTCCTGAGCAGTATGTGTGGCCGGAGCGCACTGCTGCACCTGGGAGCATGAGTGTTGGCCCCCAGCTACAGCTGGCAGTCCTCTGGCCTTGGCTGCTAATGGCTACGCTGCAGATACGCCTGGGCTACTCAGGACTGGCTCTGGTGGCGGCCATGGAAGCTGAGCGCTCTTTGGCCCAGAAGGCAATAATCCGGGTGATCCCTCTGAAGCTGGAGCCCCTCACACTGGAAGGAGTCTTCGCAAGTGTGGCCGAGGTCACCCCAGCTGAAGGGAAACTGCTGCAGGTAAGAGGACCTTTATTCTGCTCCCCCCCCAGCCCCTCTCCCTGCCCCACTTCTGTCCAGTGGTTGGTCTGTTGAGTACAGGGGTTTTCCATTCCACCAAGAAACTAAAGCCTCAGAGCTTGCTTTCTTGTGGAGGTGCCCACCTGTCTGGTTTTCAGTGTTGTTTTTTCAGAGTGATAGATGTGCTTTGAATTAGTCCTCTTGCGGCTGCTAAGCAAGCATAAGGTTAGGGATATGTGGCTTCCGTGCAAAAGTGTGAATTCTCTTTGTGAATGAAATGTGAAGGCACCAAATACCTGAGGCTCTCTCTCTCTTTTGGATGCATCATTTTGGTCTTCCTCTATTGCGTCCAGAAACCTTTCCTTCCATTTGGTTTCTTTTGGCGGCAAGGTGCGTTTCCAAATAGTCACCTCGAAATGTGAGTGTTCTGCTCCCTTCTCCTGTCCCAAAGAGCTGTGTTCTGAAGCGATGATCATGTATCTTCTGACCATGAGTTTCTACGATGACTCAGAAACTTCAGTCATGGGTCCTCTTGTTTTGGTCATGAGAGGGAGAGATGCACGAAGGGGCTTCTTGCACATGGGAAAACCCAACGCCCCTCTTTGTGAAGCCCAGTCTATTGTGATGGAGCACAGCTGCTGCTCTGCGTTCGTGTGCCATCTTGCCTCGCAACCTGTGACTCACCTCGCAGGGTCCTCACATGACTTGAGTTCATTGTTCTCAAGGCAAGCAGTACAAAGCCCAGCCGATGCCCTGTAGTTTACAAAATCCAGTTCAGAACCCTTAATGAGTTGGAAGCTGCCGACAGTGGTTGAATTTAGCTGGGTTGAAACCAAAATTGTAAATGAGTTGGAGCAGTTGTGTTGGGTTGAACTGGTTTGAGGGGGCTACTTAGGAGACAGAGAAGAAACAAAAAGTGGCACATTTATTGGGTGGTTTATGAATGCCCATGTGAACAGAAGAAGATAAGAAGAGCCTGCTGGATCAGGACAATGGCCCATTTGGTCCAGCATCCTGTTGTTACAATGGCTGACCAGATGCCTGTGGGAAATGCACAAACATAAGAGCACCACTGTGGCTCAATGGATCAAATGGTTGAGATCCAGGAGTTGAGGGCTTAAGAATGCAACTGCCCACTAACATGAGAGAGAACATGAGTCTTCTCTTGGGTTCCTGTGTCTTCTCTTGGTGGTGTTGGTTAGAGCATCCATCTTGCATGTGGAAGGTCCTTGCTTCTTATTCTCCTAGCATCTGCATCTCAAAGGATCTGACGTGAGTAGAGCTAAGAGCCCTGTCTGTGACTTGGAGAACCTCTGCCAGTCAAAGTAGAAAATGTTAGGCGAGTTGGACCAATTTTTCAATGCAGCACCAGGCAGCTTCATATGATTAAAGGAACATGTACTTGTTTGGGGCAGGCCTATTGCTTTAAATGTGGAAGAGCCTTGCTTCATTGCTGACATCACTTATTAAAGGAACTCAAGTAACAGGCTGGGAAAAACCTCTCTCTGCATGAGATCCTGGCTGCCACTCAGAGTAAGTGATACTGGCTGCAAGGAGGAGCAGCACAAGGCAGCTTCATACATTGCATTGGATTTATTTACTTTTCGGCAATGTTCACTAGATGTCTGATGCTGACATCAGTCAATTATCATAGCTTAGATGCTAGTAGTCATAAAGTTGGCTCTGGATACTTGTTCAGAGAGCTTTGGGCAAATGATTACCTTCTGGAGATGCAGAATCTTATCTCGCAGAGCGGAATGAGATGGTTCTGGAATAGAACATCTCTGATAATTGCAAACAAAAATAAGGTTGCCTCCTGCACACTTCCAGAGCAAAAGAATATCCCATCAACTTGATCTGGCTCTCTCAATATTTTTAGAATCATAGAACTGCAGAATTGAAAGGTACCCCAAGGGTCAGTTAGTCCAACCCCCTACAATGCAGAAATTACAGCTAAAGAATCCATGCAAGAGTAATATTAATATTACTCATAGTTCTTGTATCCCACCTTATTTTGTCCAAGGCTCTCAGAGAAACCTATATGGCATACACAGTAATTTAGCTTATTTTATCTTCAGAACAACCCTATGATATAGATTATGACTGAGAGATAATAAGTGGCCCAAGGTCCCCACCCCTATTATTTATTTACTTTCATGCCACCGGTATGCTTGGAAGTCCAAGAGGACCAGTCCCTGCCTGACGAAGGAACGTAGAGGAATTTGACAACAGAGGAAGTGGAGGCAGGGAAAGAATGTCCAATTATTCAATTTATTTCTTAGATTTATTTCCTGCAACTTTCTCCAACATATATGCATATTTAGGCTTGGTGACAGACTAAGTTACAGTACAGTGGAACCTCGGTTTATGAACACCTCGGTTTATGAATTTTCGTTTTATGAACGCCGCGGACCCATCTGGAACGGATTAATTCACTTTTAATGGGAAAGTTCGCTTCAGTTTATGAACGCTTCAGTTTATGAACAGACTTCCGGAACCAATTACACCCATGCTTCAGGTTAAGTACGCTTCAGTTTAAGTACTTCACGGACCCGTCTGGAACAGATTAATCTACTTTCCATTACTTTCAATGGAAAAGTTCGCTTCAGTTTATGAACGGTTACTCCGCGGACCGTCTGGAACGGATTAATCCACTTTCCATTACTTTCAATGGGAAAGTTCGCTTCAGTTTATGAACGCTTCAGTTTATGAACAGACTTCCGGAACCAATTGTGTTCATAAACCGAGGTACCACTGTATAGCATGGCTGTGCAGAAGCTTCCTAGAAAAGTTGGGTATAAAGGGGGAATTTGAAGGAAGTGAGAGATGGCAGCCTCCATGCGTTGTGGGGGAGCAGGTCCAAGCAAAGGAAAAAAGATGGGGTCATATGAGAGAGCTGTGGGTCCCATCCATCATGTGGCTGATTCAAGGCCAATATTTATTATTCAGTCCGTGGCGCCAAGTGCATCATACCGGTTTTCAAACATCTTTTCATGAGCTGAAAGGCCCCTGCTGGGACCCAGTGCTGGAGAGAGCATGATTTTGCAACTGTTATTTGTGCCTTTCATAACTAACAGGTTAGGGTTGCTGCTATGTGCTCTGTGTGGAACTGCCTTTAAAAATGGCAGTGGCTCACATAATGATGGTCAACAGCCACAATTGCACTCTGTGTGTTCAGTATGAATTGTTTATTGTTGTTGATGCTGCAGGCAAAGTTAATAAAAACTTTTTTTTTTTAGAATAAGCTGCCAGAATGTTATCTGAGCCTATCATATGGAGCCTACAATTTAGAGGGCTGGCTTTCGCCTTTTGAACTGCCAGACCCAAAGTGGCCTATATTGCCCCTTCCGGAGGGGGCAGTGTGATTCCCTAGGGGACTTAAATTAACTAAACTACATACAGTAGTGTTAACTGGATTTTGAATATGCGTGCATTGAATTGTTGCCATTTCACGTTTTACTGTACTGTGTTTATTCTCTTCCTTAGTGTGTCATGCAAACTGCTATTCTGAATAATTCTTTTTATGTGCCTCATCCACACTATATCTTTATATCGATTTCATACCAATTTAACAGTCATGGTTTCCCCCAAGGAATCCTGGGAACTGTAGTTTGTTATGGGTGCTAGAAACTGTGAAGAGACTCCTGTCTCTCTCCCAGGACTATAATTCCCAGAGTTCCCCGGGAAGAGGGACTGACTGTTAAACCAGTTTGGCATGGATGTGTCCTATAGTGTGTGGTAAGGGACATTGCAGATGAGTGTATGGAACCAAGGGGATGGTGCCCCCCCCAATTGGGAACCACAGATTTAGAAATCTACTCTGAGTGGGACTAACATTAGATACAATCCATAAGCTTTTCCATTGTTTGCACTGACATTATGCAACACTCTCCCAAGGGACACCAGTCTCCATCACTGTTCACCTTCTGGCTGGCAATAAAATTCCAGTTATTCATTGAGGACAGGGAGGCATTGAGATAGGGCAGGCTGATTGTGAGTAGCTTCCTTTTGACCCATCTGTTGGCTGCTGCTATTCGTTATTCCTGCTGTGTTGATTTGACCTCCTGCCCGTTATAAATTGCTTTATAATCTTTTTATTGTGGTAGTCCACCCCGGGAGGTCTTTTATTTGGAAAGTGTTTGAAGTCAATAAACAACAAGGAACTTGGGAGCACACTGATACCTGGAGGCCAATTGCCACAAATAACTTCTAGGTCAAAAGCTCAAAATCCGACAGCTACACATCTGGTAAGGCCACCTCTGAATCCATTGTCCAAGCAAGGCAAGGATTTGGTGGTGACTCAGTGGCACCTCTCAGCACCTCTCTTCTGCATGTGCCCAGGACTTCAAACAGTCTGATACCTTCTGTGCATCCTTAGAATCCAACAGGGCCTTGGGTGGCTGCACCACATGTACCAGCAATCTTCACTATTTATTTTTGAATGGATGTACCCATGTTCCCTTGAGAGAAAGTGGGTACTGAAATGGCAATAATAAAACCAATTTTTAAAGAAAGAAAATAACTATATGCCAACATATCAACTAATAAAAAAGGAAGTCACAAAAAAACACACAAAATGTTTCTTAGCTTTAACAAAGGGTGAGCAAAGAGGCGTAATTCCTCTGATCCACAGGAATGTCCTTGTTCCACAGTATCAGGGCCATGGCTGCTAAGGATGTGCTTCTAATTCTCAAACTGCACAGGTAGATGGTAGCTAAAACAAGGCCCTGTTTTTATGAATAACAATGGCAGGAGGGTTGATGCATTGACATTTCATAGGAGGTAGGCTGCAGCTTCTTGTGCTACCTGAAGCACTTCCGACATCTTCAAGGACAATCCAATAGCAAGCACACTGCAGCAGTCCATCCTGAAGACTTACACATTATGTTGCACAGATCTGTTTCAAGGGACAGGCACTTGATCTTCTGAGGGATCCCTTCCACACTGGGGGTGGGGGTGGGAGGGGAAGCTGCCATTCAGACATCCTGTCTGATTGGCAAAAGATGCACAAATCCAGGGCAGAACCTGCCAGGTTGAGCTTCTGCGACATCTGCTCAATGACAGAACAGTGTTTTAGAAAATCAAAAGCTGGTTTGGGATGGATGCCCATGCAGCTTGGGGAAAGGAGAGGCCTTTAGGTCGTTCTGAGTTGGAATTGAAGGTGTGGGCAACATGGAGTAATGCCCTGACTCTCATATTCAGGAGGGTCAAGGAGCGGAAATCAAGGACAGTGTAAATGCAAAGGGCTGATATGAGATGAAGCAGGCCAGGAGCCAAAGGAGGTCCCTTTCAGGAGGGAGGAGCCAGAGAAAACCCTGCTCCGCATGTAGATCTGCTACTCTAAGCCCCAATCCTGTGCCAAAGGGTCTGTGTGGAGAGACTGAGGTGTGTAGGTCTGTAAACCTGGGGTTTGCCTGGTCAGGTGAGGGAGCGGGGACGGGGACGACTACGACTTGCTTGTCATCCTCCACTGGCCTTGCTCTGTGTGCTGTGAGCAGGAAGGAGCATGGCGCTGGGAGGGGGTCAAAGGAAACAAGCAGGAGGCGAGGGGGTCAGAAAGGGGCTCAGTTTCAAGCCAGAGTTCTCAAAGTGAGTTTGGTAGTGCTCAACCCCCCCCACCCAATCATTGCATTTTAATCTGGGTTGTTGATGGTCCCGTGTAACACTAGATTGGACAAGTGGGGGGTGGGGGGTGGGAGAGGCTATGTGATGCCTAAACCCCAATTGTGGCCATGATTCAGAAGAGAACCCAATCCCATCCCCCCTTTTGATTTCACAAATGCCAGCCCCATTGTCCTAAATAGTTTTGGATTAAGAGTGCTTAACCAGATAGGAAGCTTCCAAGACTGGAGGCTCACTTCCTCCTTACATTAATGCAACCTGAGAGCGAATTAGAAACCTACAAAGGTTTAAACTCAGATCACTCCCAGCTTGGCTTTTGCATGTGTTATGGAAAAGTACCTGTATTCACATATATTTTACATTTATAAATTGCGTACTCTAAAGGGCCTCAGTGCTACAGTAACCTCAGAAAAAAAACACACTTTCTGCCACAGTCTTAACCTAGTGTTTTCATTTTAACCCCTTTGAACTCTCTCATTTTCTCTCGGTACCGCATTTCATTTCAGTACCCCATCTCTGTTGACCCCCTTGCATGCTGTAACATTTGCATTCTCCATCTTCCAGTAGCCTCTTTTTTTTCTTCAATCAGGTTTTCTTGTTGTCTTTCTTTTCCTTAATCCCCATCTCTTTCCCCTCCCTGCCTTCGCATCTTTCTCCTCCTCCTTGCACAGCTCTAAGGCAGAAGCACACAAGCCTTTCACTCTCCCAGCAAGTCACACTGTAGGAAGGCTAGGGTGTCTTGTATGGCAGGTTGGTTGGTTGCATTTGGCTAAAAATATTTAGTTCCGCCTCACTTTTAAAGAAAAGCACAATTTCTCCATTTTGGCTGTAAAAAGTAGGTGCCTTACCTGGTGCAGACCTTGCTTAATTAAGTGATATTATTCTAGAGGATTTGTTCTGGACTAACCAATGCTTTTTCTTTTCTTTTTTTTCAATGGGAAAGGGAATGAAACCTCATCCGGATCAACATTCCTTTGCAATATCTATAGCTGTGAAGGAAGTGGCTTGTTCACTGTGCTCTTGAATTTAGCAAGAAATTTAAGCGCGTAGTGAACACCCAGCTTCCTTCATGGCTATAGATATACCACCTGCTTGCTTTAAAGAAAATAACATGAGCAAGACAGGGGACGCCTGATCGAAATGCGCAAAACTCAGGTGCGGCTGCATTGCCACAAGTTTCACATCTGGAACTTTCCCCTCTCTTTGCTGCTGTAATATACATTTCAGTCTTTCAGTTGTGCTCTATCTTGAAACATTTAGACATGATGAGCCCCCAGCATGTACCTGCATTTCTGCCACCACAGAGGAGTGATCAGTGACTTGTGAGGCATGTTCACAGTTCATGCACAACAACCCCAAGACCTGTCCGGCACCCTGTTTGTGAGCTAAGGGTGTGCCCTAGAAATGCTCACATCCCCATAATTCTTTGCAGTGTATAAGGACTCAAACACAAAGCTCATTGGCAGCTGAAAACATTTTGACAGTTTTTCCTGAAGGCAGGAGGACTGATCTCTAACACCAGGGTAATAATAAGCAGGGCTGCTATATGTTCTCCTGCTTGGCACTGGCATGGAGAGAGAAAAGTGTAGGATGTAGAACTGGGTAAGTAAACTTGCTTTCTTTTTGTTAAAGGTTCTAGTCCTCATGGGTGCAAAACTCCATATTTGGGAGGATGATACTTAGCACTAGGGAGCACTGGATGCAGTGACCAAATTCAGGGTGTGTGTGTGTGTGTGTGTGTGTGTGTGACACAATTGTATTAGTACAGGAAATTTCACTGAATTTGGGAGTGAGGAGGCAAGTAGGAGACACCATACATTTTTTTGCTTTTTAAATGTTCATTGGCATTCATTTCCTGCATAGTCCATGTCCTTTGTGCTAAACATCCAGTTCCTTTGATGATCCATGTGTGTCGTGAGTTGACATTCCTGCTGCCCGATAAGATCACCCCTAGTTTCTTAACTCATGAAAAGATTGGTTAACCACAGTCCCATGACTGGTTTAGCATGAAATGCTACCCTTCAGTGGCTCCTGGCTGTAGGAGGAGAGCAGCAGTGAACATGGTACATTTGGGTGAACTCAAGTCTCTGGGTACCTGGCAACTCCTTGCTCCAGAACTGATGAATGAACTTCCCCAGAGGCTGAGTACAGGTGTTAAACAGCACCAGGGACAAGATCTTATCTTCCGGTGGTAAAATAATTCCTAGGGGCACAGCAGCAGTTGCCCAACACTGCCTTTGAGGACCGAACCCCTCAGGTAGGAACAGATGGGAGTACTCAGCAGTTTCCCAATATCCTTTAAGATGGTTCAGGATGAGTTGATGGTCAGCATCAATCACTATTAAGGGAGGCCAGGAGAATAATCAGATTAACATTCCCCTCCAGACACGGGTCGTTGCTTGATGTGGGTCCAGGGGCCCACGTTTATCTTTTTATTTATTTCATAAAATTTATACACTATGTGACTGTAGAAAACAGCCTCAAAGTGGTTTATAGAGCAAATTAAACAGTAAAATTATCAGTAAAAGCAACTGTTTAAAACATTCAAAAGATAAAATAAGCAAGAAACTAAAAAAGAAACATACATACACATTCTATGTATCTGGGGAGACTTGTCTAAACAAAAATGTTCTTAGCAATTGACAAAAAGACTACAGTGAAGGTGCCTGCCTGATATCGAGGCAAGGAGTTCCTGAGCATAGGTACTGCCACACTAACACATCAGTTTCTTATAAATGTGGAATGGGTATGACGTGACACCTGCAGCATTGCTTATTTAGCCTCAGAAAACAGGATCCCTTCTTTCAAAGAAGACTTTAAACTGGTTCACCTCCACACACTCAGCTTGCCTTGCCTACAAATGGTTAGATGAGCTAGTTGAGAGTTCCCTACAAGAACTGGAATGAATATACCTGGGGCTGAAGATCCTGCCACCTCCTGACTCATCCCAGGGAAGCCAAGAGCAGAGGTGTCTGGCCAATCCTGAACCGTGACTGATGCCTGTTGTGACACCCAAAATGGACACTTTAATTTGGCAGTGAAGAAGACCTGTCCTTCTCCATCTCTCTGTTTTGCACACACTCATGCGCTAAGGAAATAATCACCCACCACAATAGTTGTCGTAAAACAGGGGTACGGGAGGAAATTGGTTCAGCCTTTTAATGCAACACTACCCAATTTGCACTTTCTGAAGTGATAGACAAGCCAATGTTTAGCCTGGAGAAGAGAAGAGAAGGCTGAGAAGTGATACCGGAAGATGGAGCAGGCTTGTTGGTTTTTTTTTGCTGCTCCAGAGGTAAGGACCCAGAACCAATGGATTCGAATGACATAAAAAGGAGATTCCAGCTCAACAGTTGGAAGAACTTCCTGATAGTAAGAGCTGTTTGACAGTGGAACGTATTCCCTCAGATGTTTGTGGAAGGTTTTTAAATAGAGGTTGGATTGCCATTTGTCAAGGATTCCTTGCATGTGATTCCTGCATTGCAGCGGGTTGGGCTAGGCTACTAGCAGCTACTACTACTCTGCCTGGAGTTGGAGGCAGTGATGCTTCTGAAAACCAGTTGCTGGAAACCAAAGGAGGTGGGAGAGCTCTTGTGTTCAAATCCTGCTTGTGGTTTTCTCATTGGAGTATCTGGTTGGCCAATGTGAGAACAGGATGCTGAACTAGATGGGCCACTCGCCTGATCCAGGAGCCCCCTTTCCTGTGGTCTCATATTAGCATGACCATATGATGCTCTGGAACAGAAGGGAGCACAGGCGAGTTGTAGTCCAACACATCTGGAAGTCTGCGGACACCAGGCCGTCAACAGCACCACCCCAAAATTACCATTGTAACCTGATGGCACTGCGAAATTGACCACTGCTACTTATGAAATCTCCTTTTGCCCGATATTGAAATACATCCCGATTGCCCTGAAAGCAACACAGGCCATAAGCTTTCAAATGGGTATCTTTGGCTTCCCTTGTCCACATTTCCTTACTGCTGATTTGTATAATTATTAACGAATCAGTGGGCTTTGGGGCACAAAGTGCAATTGGCCTATGGGGAAAGTGCTTTGAAATGATGCCGCCGTGAGGCCAGACCCTCCATTTTCCAGCACACGCACACAATATATTTATAGCGATTGTATACCATTAACAGTCATGGTTTCCACCAAAGAATTCTGGGAACGGTAGTTTTTTAGGAGTGCCGGGGATTGTTGGACACTCCTATATCCTTCACAGAGCTACAATTCCCAGAATTCCATGGGGAGACGGATTGACTGCTAGACCAGATTAAGTCTGCGGTGTGGATCTTCCCTGATATGAATGTATTTGGCGTCAGTGCAGCAATCGCTGGCAAACATCCTCTATCTTACATAATAACTACGGATGCAAGGCATTGCGGCGGCTGATAGGCCACTTAAAAGCATACAGAAAAGCAGGTGAGATGTCCTCACTCTCCCAAGTTAAAGGTGTGCAATTGCAGAACGTTTCCCTCGAGCTTATTTCTTATTCTATTTATTACATTTATATCCCACCTTTTTCTCTAAGGAGCTCGAGGTGGTGTACATTGCTCACCCCCTCATTAAATCCTCACAACAACCCTATGAGGTAGGCTAGGCTGAGAGGCAGTGACTGGCCCCCGAGGTCACCCAGTGAGTTTTTGTAGCCGAGTGGAGATGGGAACCCTGATCTCCTAGGGGCTTCTTCAACAGACTAAAAACACTATGCCACACTGACTCTCTGAGTTATGGGAACAAAGCACTTTCCTGGCCTCTTGAGAGATGCAAAGCACAGTGGGAAGCTCTTGTTCATTTTACCGGGGAGCCTTTCCACCAGATTGTCCCCAAAGTGACTGGGTTAGAGAACAGCAGAGGAAAGGGAAATGTGGCTTTCTTATGCTTGCATTCTGCCCCGCACCCTCCCACTCCATAAAATCCAGGTGTACACACACACACTGTACACTATGAGCTCTTATCTTAGTTTTTCCAACAGTACTACAAGAGTAAACATGGAGCCTTGTTTCCACCTCTTGCTTCTCTTCGCTGTTCAAAGCGGCAAAAGACTCAGCCTTGGATCTGAACTGTGCCTGAGCACGTATCCTGAACAGGCCTCTAGGCTGTTGTTGTTATCCTCATCCTCATCATGAACGTAAGAAGAGTCCGCTGGATCAGACCAGTAGCCCATCTAGTCCAGCATCCTGTTCTCACAGTGGCTGACCCCAGATGCCTCTTCCTGGGAAGGCTGCAAGCAGGACCAGAGCCCAAGAGCACTCTCCCCTCCTGTGGTTTCTAGCCATCGATAGCTCTCTCCTCCATGAATTTGTCTAATCCTCTTTAAACGTCATCCAAGTTGGTGCCTCCTGTGGGAGCAAGTTCTGCAGTTTAACTATGCACTGTGTTGCTGCTGTTGTTATATTTATTTTTAAACTCACCTTTTCCCCATGGCGGCTTACAAAGCTACCCAAATAAAATGCAAAAAGCTAAAAAGCACATAAAAGAGCATCACTTAGTTCTAACTAGTAGAATTAAAAAAGCAGATATATTAAAATACAGATAATTAAAACAGCCCAGCCCTAATTAAAAGCCCTTTCCTTAAAAAAACAACCAGTCTGTTCCCAAAGGCCTATTGGAACAAAACTGTCTTCACCTGCCAGTAGAAGGACAGCAGGGAGGGACACAGTCTGGTTTCTCTAGGGTGAGAGTGCCAGAGTCTGGGAACAGCCACCGAGAAGGCCCTCTCTTGCATCTCCACCAAGTGTGCCTGGGGGCAGGCGTCCCTCAACTCATAAAAAAACAGCCTTTTAAATGTTATTATTTTATTCTTATATTTATATCCCAAGGAGCTCAAGGGGGGCACATGTACCTTTTCCTCTTCCCGTTTTATTCTCACAACAACCTGGTGAGGTAGGTTAGGCTGAGAGGCAGTGGCTGGCCCAAGGCCACCCAGTCAGCTATATGGCTGAGTGGGGATTTGAACCCAGATCTCCTAGTCCAACACTCTAACCACTACAGCACACTGGCTCTTGATGTGAGGATCGAACCTTAGGTGGTATCAAGGTTCTTTTTATTTGTGCACCCCACCAAAAGAGTCTCGATAACAACTGTATAACAACCATATCTGCTGCACACTAGGGTTGCCATATTTCAAGCTTTATGGGGTGAAGTTGTCAAGCTTTTCTTGTTTTTGGCAAAATTGCAAAAAACAATAATGCTGTTTTTGACCTGTTTCTATGAAAAATTGGCAAAAACAACACTGTCAACATGGGCTCCCATACATCTGTATTTCCCCGGATATTTGTTTTGGCTAATTTCTGCCCGGATACTGCTGCCAACTGCAGTATTTTGGATATGTCCAGGAAATTCCGGACATATGGCAACCCTACGCACACCCCCAGCCTGGTACTTTCTGCACGTTTTAGACTACAGCTCCAAATTCTAGGACTGATAGGAGTCGTAGTCCAAGATATCTGGAGGGCACTAGCTTGGGGAAGACTGGCTATGGAAATGTGGCAAGAGTTGTTGTTTTGCAGAGTTTTGTGCTTCACGTGCTGATAGCTGTTTATAAAATTACTCATGGCATGGAGAAATTTGATAGAGAACACTAGAACACCACTGGTAGACATGCAATGAAGCTGAATGTTGGAAGATTCAGGGCAGATGAAAAAGGAAGCACATTTTCATGCAGTTCATAGTTAAACTGTGGAACTCCCTCCCCCTGGAGACAGTGATGTTCACCGACTTGGGTGGCTTTAAAAGAAGATTAGGCAAATTCATGGAAACGAGGGCTATCGAAGGCTACTAGCCATGATGGCTCAGCTCTGCCTCCATAGTCTGAAGCAGCAATGCTTTTGGAGTGCCAGTTGCTGGGAGCCACAGGGGAGGGCTCTTGTGCTGAGGTCCTGCTTGTGGGCTCTTAGAATAATAGAATTGTAGAGTTGGAAGGGACCAGAAGGGTCATCTATAGCTCAACCCCCTGCAATGCAGGAATCTTTTGCCCAAAGTGTGGCTGGAACCCATAACTCTGAGATTGAGAGTGTCATACTCTACCAACTGGGCTATCCCTGCTCTGGTGTTCTTAAGGTAGCAGATGCAAAGGAGTCTCAAGCTACAGATTTCGGAGCTTAAAAAATGGAAACGTTGGGAATTCCTAATGCTTGCTTGCCATTTTGGAAGCGAAGGCAGGTGAGCAGGAACTCCCAGATCGGCAGAGGAATCCAGGAAGATTTATAGAAGCATCCCTTGGTGCAGAACATGAGAGCGAGTTTTCAAAGGATGGTGCCGCCGCCGCTGTTACAAAAACATGAACAGGCACGCACAAATATTCCTCACATTTTTCTTCTCCCTCTAACAATTATTTCTTTTTCTTTTTTAAAAAAAGGCATAGGGGTCTCCAAATTAGATTTCCATCTTCTTTGAAGTTCCCAGAGATGCCTCCTTGCTAGAAACATGCTTGAGGTTGGAAGGTCAGCAAGGGGGACCGTGGTGACTGCTTAAGAAAGCTGGGGAGAGCAGGTCAAGAGTGTTTTCTGCATCTTGGGCTGCGACCCTAAACACGCACGGGTTGGGAGAGAGAACCTTGTAGAGTTCAGTGAGACTCGCTCGCAAGTTAAGACGCATAGGGTCCTCCTGGGTACGGGATTATAAACACAGAGAACACAAGAAGAGCCAGCTGGATCAGGCCAATGGCCTCTCTGGTCCAGTATCCTGTTCTCACAGTGGCTGACCAGATGCCTCTTCTGGGAAACCCTCAAGGAAGAGCACCAGAGCCCTCTCCCCTCCTGCGGTTTCCAGCAACTGGTGTTCAGAAGCATTACTGCCTCTTGACTATGGAGGCAGACCAGAGCCAGGATGGCTAGTAGCCATTGACAGCATTACCTTCCATGAATTGATCCAACCCTCCTTTTCAGCCATCCAAGTTAGTGTCCATCACTGCCTCCTGTGGGAGCAAGTGCCATAGTTTTAACTACGCACTGTGTAAAGAGGAATTTCCTTTTATCTGTCCAGAATCTCCCAATGTTCATTTTTATTGGATGTCCCTGACGTCTAGCCACTGGTGTGTGATGAATTTTTTCATAGGGGAACATATAGGGCCACAGGCGCAAGCTTGCAAGGGCGATTGGAGGGGATGATGTCATGTGCGTGAGCATTGCGCCTCCTTCCCTAAGCTGGGCAGAAGTTTCCCGGGCTTTGGGAAGGAGGTGCCAGGGGATAATTTAGGGGACTAGCCTAGTCCCCCTCCCCCCAGTCCACTGACCATACACTAGCACTATGAGAGAGGGAGAAAAACTTTCTTGCTGCATCACCTAGTCCTGGGCATATATAACCACCCTCATGAGCATGAAGCATAAGAGCACAAGAAGAGCTTTGCTGGATCAGGCCAGTGGCCCATCTAGTCCCACATCCTGTTCTCACAGGGGCCAACCAGATGCCCCACTGGAAAATCTGTATGCAGGACTCAAGCACCAGAGCATTCTCTCCTCCTGTGGTTTCCAGCAACTGGTATTCAGAAGCATCACTGTCTCCAGCTGTGGAGGCAGAGCAAAGCCAAAGGTGGAAGGGACCTTATGGAGTGCACTAGTCCAGCACACAGCTCAGTGCAGGGTCCACAATATACTGATGAGCTGCAACTTCCTTGGCAGGTCCATCCTCTGCTTTAATACCCCCAAGGAAGGAGAGACCACCTCCCAAGAGTTGGTCCTGCTGTTGGACAGGTTTCAATGTTAATAAATGCCTCCAGATGTTTAGCTGCCCCCTTCCTCTTTGCAATCCCCCCCCAAATGCTCCCAGCCATGTGGCAACAGAGAGCAAGCCTGATCCATCTTCTGTATGACAAAAATCCACCAGATACTTAAAGGTCCTTATTATCCCATCCTAGCCATGTCTTCTCCAGGTCTTTTGGTTTCCAGACTCCCTGGCTTCCTGGACACACTCAACTGGGTGTGCTCCAGTTTAGGAGTGTCAGGTGCTGCCCTAGGCTGAGTTAGACCGTTGGTCCATCTACCTCAGTGTTGTCTGCACTGACTGGCAGCAATGGCTGTGCAAGGTTTCGGGCTGGGGACATTCCCAGCCCTCCCTGGAGATAACTAGTGAATTAAGCTTTCATAGAATCATCAAGTTGGAGGTGACCCTGAGGTCAACCCCCTAGTCCAATCGCCTGCAATGCAGGAATATGCAGCCGTCCCATATGGGAATCAAACTTGCGGTCTTGGCATTATCAGCACCACGCTCTAGCCAACTGAGCTAAGCCAGAGATTGAACTTGGAAACCTTGTGCATGCAGAGGACATGCTCTCCCGGTACAGCCCTTCCTCTAAAACCAGTCTAAGGCTCCAGTCCTCATTGTTATGAATAAAGCTCTGGTTTAAATAGGAGTCTAGGAAGCTGATCTATACAGAATCAGGCCATTGGGGTCCATTCCGCTCAATATATGCTAAGAGGGGGGACATTCCCAGCCTTCCTGGAGATGCTGGGAATTAAACCTGGATGTAAAAACAGATGCTCTGTCACTAAGATACAGCCTTGTCCCTTTGTATAAAGCAAGGGTTGTGGTTTGGAAGAAAGGGCTGGTTTAAGCAGAAATATGGGAAGCTGCCTAATACCGAGTCAGGCCGGTGGTTGATTGAACCCAGTGTTGTCTACACTGACTGGCAGCAGCTCTCCAGGATTTCAGACAGGGAGGGAATCTCAGCCCTAGCAGGCGATGCTGTTGGATAACTTCTGGATGCAAAGCAGGTGTTCCTCCACCTTCCCCAACAGTCTGACAACTTCCTTAAAGAACTGGGCATCATCCTGAGCAGGTCACCCTCCTTTGCAGAAAATAGGCTGCATCCCAAAAGCAATGGTTGGAACCTGTGCTGTGCCTGCACAGGTGGAAATAAAGGACAGCTAAAATGATCAGAGGCTTGGACCGGAGCAAATCCTCTGCCAAGGAAGGTTGCAGCATTTGGTAATGTGGAAGGGAGGATGACACAGGTGTATAAAATAGTGCCCAGTGTGAAGGAAACTTGGGAGATTTTTCTCCCTTGTAATGCTAGAACTTTGGGTCATTTGCAGAAATTGCCCCGCAGTAGATTCAGGGCAGATCAGAGAAAAGACTCCTTCACGCAATGTGTGACTGGTTTACGGAACTGGCTTCCACAAGATGGTGAGGGGCTGGGATTATTGCATTGCAGGGGGTTGGGCTAGATGACCCTTGGAGCCCCTTTCAACTCTACAATTCTATGACGCTTTTAAAAGGGGATGGCAGATTCATGGAGGAGAAGGAGACAATGCCTACTGGGAAGTGCAAGGGTGCTGGATTCGATGGAGGGCATAACATATTAAATAACGGAAGACCAAGAACTGGGCTTCACATCGATTTCACAGACCAGCTGGCAACTCTGATTTTGCTGTGCCTTATTGTAAGAAGGGACTCGTCTTCTAGAACCTGTTTAATCCCATTTTTGAAGTTTGCTGGGAACATAAAAACACAAGAGCACAAGAGCCTTCTGAACCAAGACAATGACCCACCTAGTTCAGCGCCCTCTTTTCACATTAGCCACCAAGATGCCTCTTCTGGGAAACCCTGCAAGCAGGATCCAAGAACTCCCTTCCTGGGGTTTCCAGCAACTGGCATTCAGAACCATCACTTCCTCCTACTATGGAGGTAGAACATAATCATCAAGAAGGGGAGAGTTCCTGCTTGCAGGTTCCCCACTGGGGCATCTCGTTGGCCACTGTGCAAAGATATTGGACTCTTCTTCTGTTCTTAAGAAGGCATGCGCGAGGTCTTGGATCGGTCCCAGGGCTTGTACTCCAAATGAGTGAAGCAAAGATGCAAACAACCAATAAATTGAGCACGTGCAGAGTGCCTCTCCCTCTGATGCTGAATTGGCACATGTGGGATTAAGGGCAACAGGGTGTGATTGGCAGGGTGTGGCGGTGATGACGGCTACCGGCTTAGACAGCTTTGAAACGGGGATTAGACAAATGCATCGAGGAGGAGGAGGAGGAGGAGGAAGAGGAGAGGTCCATCGCCAGGTAATTAGGTTGCATAGAACTTCCATGTTCAGGAGCAGCCTAGCTCCAAATATATCACACAAGGCAAGGTGGGTGCCTTCATGCCCCAGAGAGCCCTCTGGTTGGCCACTGATGCAGCTGGCCTCTGTGGGCCACCACCCAATCTTCCTTGTGGTTTTTCGATCCCTGGAGAGCGAGCGCAACATCTCTGCCCCCCACCCCAGGCTCCCCCTGGGTGTGTGCTGGGCCCTTCCTTCCTTCATCAGGGCTGGGGAGAGAGAGAGAGACATTCCAATCCCTTCCTTTGCCTATAAAACCATTTCTTTTGTCGGTGGGAAATTTTTGCAGGGTGTGATCACCCAGGCAAAATAAAGAGCTCCTTTGAAGTGCGGGCAAGTTACTTAGTGAGCGCCTGGGGGTGAGAATCAGATTCCTCCCTCTCTGGAGCAGGGCAGGCCTGTCTGTACAAGCTGGAAGGCGAAGAGCAGCGAGCGAATGGCCCACAGCGAAAGAGAGAGAGAGGCCTGCCAAGAGTGAGCTAGCAGGGTTTCCAGTGTGTGTGTGAGAGCACCTCAACGCACCTGCCCCCGGACTCCTTTAAAAGACCCTTCCCGACCTTTGCTGCATGTGATGTTCAGAGCTAGACTGCCCCTACACAAGGAGGTTCAGTTGGAGCTTAATAATCTGATGATAAGATCTCCCCCTCCATGCATTTGTCTAGTCCCAGGTTGCTGGAGAAGCCCTGTGCAATCCCAGAGGACCATCAGAAGAATCCCGTGCAGCTGGATCGGGGCAAAGGTGGGGGACCATGTAGTCCCCCAGTATACCTGAAGGTCCAGTATACCTGAAGGAGTGTCTCCACCCCCATCGTTCTGCCCGGACACTGAGGTCCAGTACCGAGGGCCTTCTGGCGGTTCCCTCATTGCGAGAAGCCAAGTTGCAGGGAACCAGGCAGAGGGCCTTCTCGGTAGTGGCACCCGCCCTGTGGAATGCCCTCCCATCAGATGCCAAAGAGAAAACAGCTACCAGAAACCCACAAGCAGGACACGAGTGCAGCAGCGCTCTCCCTGCTTGCAATTCCCAGCGACTGGTGTGATTCAGAAGCCCAGGACACAGGCATTGTTGCTAGAAGCTAGCCAAGGATTTGCCTTATTATCTGCCATGAAATTGTCTAATTGGCTTTTAAAGCCATCCAAGCTGGTGGCCTTCGTGTGGGAGGAAACGATACCATGGTTTCAACTATGTGCTGTGCAGAGAATCACTTTTCTTTTGTCTGACCTGAATCTTTCTTCTTCTTCTTCTTCTTCTTCTTCTTCTTCTTCTTCTTCTTCTTCTTCTTCTTCTTCTTCTTCTTCTTCTTCTTCTTCTTCTTCTTCTTCTTGACTGTTTAGTTTGGAGAAAAGGCAAGGAAGAGGCCACACGGTAGAAATGTATAAAATTATGTGTGGCATGCATACAGGAGCTAGTGGAAAGCCTTTTCTCCCTCTCTCACAACACTAGAACTTGTGGATATACAACGAAGCTGAATGTTGGAAGATTCAGGTCAAAAAGAAAAGAAAAGAAAAGAAAAGAAAAGAAAAGAAAATGACTTTTTTACGCAGCTCAGAGTTAAACTGTGGAACTCCCTCCCACAGGAGGCAGTGATGGCCACCAACTTGGATGGCTTTAAAAACGGTTTGGGCAGATTCATGTATAAGGCTGTCCTTGCTTACTGGCTCTGCTCTGCCTCCACAGTTGGTGGAAGTCATGCCACTGAATACCAGTTGCTGGAAATAGGAGGGGAGAGTGCTCTTGCATTCAAATCCTGCTTTCTAGTTTACTTATTTACTTATTTCCTAAAACGTATATACTGCCCGAGTGGTTGGCCACTGTGAGAACAGCATGCTGGACTAGATGGACCATGGGCCTGATCCAGAAGGCCCCTCATAGAATCATAGAGGATCATCTAGTCCAACCCCCTGCAATGCAGGATTATACAGTTGTCCCATACAGGGATCAAACCTGCAACCTTGGCATTATCAGAACATGCTGTTGCTGTTATTTATTAATTTTATCGGTAGCTTTTCTTGCTACCGCAACTCAACACATGCAAAATAACACATGCATATATTAAAACCAGAAATAGCAGTCTAAAAGACATACCCAAATTCAAACATCCCACCCATGTAAAAACATCATAGAGAGTTAAAAGCCCAAAAGTCTGATGAAAAAGGAATGTTTTCACCTGGGGCCTAAAGATAGGGAGAAATCGTTCCCGGCGAGGCTCCTAGGTCAGAGCATTCCACAAGCAGGGAAGCCAACACAGAAAAGGCCCTGTTCTTTTGGAACCACCCTCCATTGAGTTCTAGAATTTTGAGGGGGTGGGGAAATCTCCCTAATTTGATAATTTACACTGACCCATTTTGTATGCCTCCCTTACTTGCCTTTTATCTAAACTAAAAAAACAAAACTCCACATGTAGTGACTATTCCTTGGAGGGAAGTTGCTTCAGCCCCATAGACGTATAGAATTGTTGAGCTGAAAGGAACCCCAAGCGCCATCTAGTCCAGCCCCCCGCAATGCAGTTCCATTTACTGGGCGCTCCACTATGTTCCCAGTGTTGGGTTTTTAATCCACGTTTACATGGGCTCATCCTAAATTCAGGTTTATCCTGTCCTTTGTTATAAGGATACACCTGTATGATGCTGATCTTTCTCAAGCCCAGCTGGATCCGCCCAAAAGGGGCCCATCCAGTCCAGCAATCCTGTTCTCCCCGTGGCCAACCAGATGCCTCAATGGGGAAACCCACAATTAGGACCCGAGTGCAACAGCAACTCTCCTCCATGCATTTTCCAGCAACCGGTATTCAGAAGCATCGCTGCCTCCGACCCACCTAGGTCGGTGGCCATCCCTTCCTCCTGCGGAAGCGAGTTCCACAGTTTTGACTACTTGGTTACCCCTCTTCCAGTGATTGCAACTAAACAACAGGAAGAACTTTCTGATGGGAAGAGCTGTTCGACAGCAGGACAGGCTCCCTTGGAAAACGGTGGACTGTCCTTCACTGCGGCCCTTTGAGCAGAGGTTAATCTGTCAGGAATCCTGTAGCTCTGATCCCTGCATTGCAGGGGGTTGGGCTGGAGGACCTTTGGGGCTCCCTCCCAACTCCATGATTCGACTAGGTCCCCAGTGGCAACTGGGCACTCCTTTCCCCCTCCTGCCTAGGCGCTCCAGCCTCTGCCAAACCCCCCCCCCCCAAATGCCCATCCCTGGGCCTCTGGAAAGAGAGAGAGACAGAGAGACAGAGAGACAGAGGGCCAGCCAGTGGCTCCTCCCTGCGCCCAGGCGGCATCTCTCTGAGGTGTGTTGGACAGGCTCCAGGCAAGCATCGAAAGGCTCTTTAATAATATCTGACGGCCGGGTAAGAATTCGGGCAGGCGGCCAAAGCACACAGAGCTTGTAATCGTTAACTCGGTCTGTAAACAGTTCAAAACGGCACTGTAGAGGCCATCAGTTATTACATGAGCCAGGCGGCTTTTCATCTCTCCCGCTCAACCAGGCAGGCTCAGGGCTCCCCCCCCTTTTCCTTTCTTGTTGCTCCTGCCTCCCTGCCGCAATGGCTGTAGGACCTGCTGTGGGCAGGGGTGGCGTGCAGCACTCAGGTAGGCACAGCAGCCAGACAAAGGAGCTCCAACTCCGAATGGCTGACCTTCAAGGCTGCGCCGAGCCGAGTGCAAGTTCTGAACCCGGTGGCGGGCCTAGAGGAAGCAGACAGGGCCCCTGGTGCTGAATCAGGCCCTCAGGGTCCATGTGGCTCAGTGTTGCCAACACCAGCTGGCAGCAGCTCTCCAGGATTTGAGAGGCAGGGTTCTCTCCCATCCCTACACTACCTGACGTGAGCCAGTGTGGTGTTGTGGTTAGTCTTGGACTAAGGCCCAGGAGAGACCAGGGTTCAAATCCCCACTTGGCCATGAAGCACACTTCCTGACAAGTTTTTTTGTGGAGTGACAGAACCACATATGCCCCTTTGAGCTCCTTGGAGGAAAAGGTGGGATATAAACACAATATTTATTTATTTTTAAAGATGCTGCCAGGGTTTGAACTGCGTGCCTGAAATGGCTGCTGAGGCTTAGGTCCAGCACCTATTTTCAGTGACTATGTATAATGGAACTTCATTATACTTGTTAATTCCATCCATTGTGTGCTATTATTGTTGTAGTTACCGGTATTGTTACTGTAACCATCCTGGAACTTTGTTACTTTCCTGATTAATCCCCCCAATGCAATATCCTAAAAATTAGTACTAAGCTCATTCCACAGGTTCAAGCATTGCAAACGTTTCTGCTGGCCAGATGGAACGACTTCCCCCCTGCCCACCCCCAAGTACACAGTTCTGGGGGTTCTCCTGACCCCCCCAGCTGATTAGGGAAACCCCTTGCCCCAATGGGACTTGTTGCATGGGCTTACGGTGCTCTCCCCAATTTGCGAAAGGACCAGAGCCCTAGAAACCCTATAGCGCCGAAAGAGGAGTTAAGAAAGAGCATCACTTTTCTAACTTCCACCTTCAGCCCTTATATACTTTTCTCTTTCAGCAAGCCTTTTTAATGAGAGATCTTTCCCAGTCCGCACCTGTCCTATGGTTACAGCCTCCTTTAAGGGACGCAGGTGGCGCTGTGGGTTAAACCACAGAGCCTAGGGCGACTGGGTCGAATCCCCGTGACAGGGTGAGCTCCCGTTGTTCAGTCCCTGCTCCTCCCAACCTAGCAGTTCAAAAGCACGTCAAAGTTCAAGTACGGTAGATAAATAGGTACCACTCCGGCGGGAAGATAAATGGCGTTTCCATGTGCTGCTCTGTTTTGCCAGAAGTGGCTTAGACATGCTGGCCACATGACCTTGAAGCTGTACGCCGGCTCCCTCGGCCAATAGAGCGAGATGAGTGCCGCAACCCCAGAGTCGGTCACGACTGGACCTAATGGTCAGGGGTCCGCTTTACCCTTTACAGCCTCCTTTAGCCATCCTTCCTCCATCTTTGACAATTCTACGTCCTGATTCTTTTCACTTACTGACACGTTACTGATTGACCTCCCTGGCCCAATCCTGTGGGCTTCAGTGCCAAGGTGGCTGCTGATAATATTAGATGGAATTTGTCCCCTCATGGTACAACTGGATTTTGATTTTGACATAATTCCCCCGACCCATTGTCTGGCCTCATGCATGTCTTCCCAACCTCAGTTTCCCCTCCATGAAAATGAGCACTCTCAGCTCTGAAGTGCACTCTGTATCTGGAAGGGTGAAATTCGAAAAATTCAATCTCTGTGAATTCTGATGCAATCTGACTGGATTTGGACTCATGTGAAGATTGGGATGTCATTACATTTTCACACTCCTGCAAATGTTGCAATAATAATAGTAATAACAATGCGTTTTTAGTGTTAGCCACTCTACGTTCTCTTGAGTGTATCTTTGTAATTACCCTTTCACACTTCTGCAAATTTGGCATTATGATTATTATTAGTAGTAATGATGCTGCATTTTTACTATTAACCACTCTGGCCTCTCATAAGCCGAAGGGAAAGGAAAAATAAACTATTATAATTCCTTTTACTCGGTCTGCCCTTCCTCTCATGAGAGCCCAGGGTGGCTAGCAGTAAAAAAATGTGTCATTAAAACAAAAGTAGAATAATCACAACATACACACAGCATACTTTAAGAATCTGCACTGCATTGTTCAAATGGGTTAATTCCTATTAAGTCCACATGTGAAAGAGGAATTAAAGAACCTTTTAATGAGGGTGAAAGAGGAGAGCGCAAAATATGGTCTGAAGCTCAACATCAAAGAAACCAAGATCACGGCCACTGGTCCCATCACCTCCTGGCAAATAGAAGGGGAAGAAATGGAGGCAGTGAGAGATTTTACTTTCTTGGGCTCCTTGATCACTGCAGATGGTGACAGAAGTCACGAAATTAAAAGACGCCTGCTTCTTGGGAGAAAAGCAATGACAAACCTAGACGGCATCTTAAAAAGCAGAGACATCACCTTGCCAACAAAGGTCCGTATAGTTAAAGCTATGGTTTTCCCAGTAGTGATGTATGGAAGTGAGAGCTGGACCATAAAGAAGGCTGATCGCCGAAGAATTGATGCTTTTGAATTATGGTGCTGGAGGAGACTCTTAAGAGTCCCATGGACTGCAAGAAGATCCAATCTATCCATCTTCAGATCCTGAAGCTGAGGCTCCAATACTTTGGCCACCTCATGAGAAGAGAAGACTCCCTGGAAAAGACCCTGATGTTGGGAAAGATGGAGGGCACAAGGAGAAGGGGACGACAGAGGACGAGATGGTTGGACAGTGTTCTCGAAGCTATGAACATGAGTTTGACCAAACTGCGGGAGGCAGTGGAAGACAGGAGTGTCTGGCGTGCTCTGGTCCATGGGGTCACGAAGAGTCGGACATGACTAAACGACTAAACAACAACAACAACAATGTTAGGGTGAAATACATTTAGGAAGGCATACACTGAGGTAAAATATATAAATGTGGGTTGAAATACATATTTCAATACAGATTTTGGTGCAATGTTTGCACCAAACTGATTTTTTTTTTGTTAAAATCAGATTGATGTAGAAATGGAACAGGGGAGGGAGCAATTTTTTAATGAACACATGTGGAAATGAGAGCCAGCGTGGCACAGTGGTTGGACCAGACCAGACCAGGGAGAGACCAGGGTTTGAATCCCTCCCTCGGCCACAAATCTCACTGGGTGACATTTGAGGCCAGTCAGCCTACCTCACAGGATTGTTGTGAGGCTAAACATGAGGACGAGAACATTGTTCACCACCTTGATCTCATCAGAGGAAAAGGGCATATATATATATATATATATATATATATATATATATATATATATATATATGCACGAAATAAGTAAATAAATAAATGGAGACCTGTTGGTTCATCGACCCCAGCATCTTGCTGTTAGAGCGGCCTCTCCCACTGAGGGGCACCAACTTTCCCCCCACATTGAGGGGGCATGGCATCATGTGATGGGTCCTACCCCCACCTGCCACACCAGCAATCTCCCAGCAACGGCAGGGGGTGGGGAGCGCGGAGCGTGATCGTTTCCCTCCATGCCACCCTTGCCTGGCGCATGAGCGCTCTCCTGGCAGTGGCGGGGCATGACGTCCCCCTCAATATTGGGGGGGGGGAGCTCTACCTCCCTGCCCACAAATATTGAGGGGGCTGAAGCCCCTTCCACCCCCTATAGTTGTTGGCACTCCTGGGCCTGCCAGATGTCTATGGGAAACCTGGAAGCAGGATTCGAGCATCAGAGCCCTCTCCCCTTCTGCGGTTTTCAGCTACAGTGGTACCTCTACTTATGAATTTAATGCATTCGGAACACACATTTGTATGTCGAAAAAAATTGTAAGTCGAATCCCATAGGAATGCATTGGGAGAAAAAATTCGTAAGTCGAAGCAACCCTATCTAAAAATTCGTAAGTAGAAAAAATCCTATCTAAACTGCATCCAAGATGGCGGACGGAGCTCTGTTCATAAGTAGAAAAATCCGTAAGTAGAGCTATTCATAAGTAGAGGTACCACTGTACTAGCATCCAGAAGCATGGCTGCAGCCTTCTCCTGTGTTCATGTTGTATATGCAGCCTGGATCCAGCCCCTTCATGTTGCAGATTGCATCCTCACTCCCCCTGGGAGTGCAAGATAAGCTGTCTGCCCCACTCGGAAGAGCTCCTCTATAAAAGCGTGTGCCAGTATCCCCTTAACCAACCATGGAGGGAGGCGGGAGAAGAGAGCGATGCTATCAAGCTTCCAGTGGAAGAGAGATATCCCTTGATCCTTTGCCAAGGTCCTGGAAGCAGGTGTGAGCTCACCTTTGGTCTAACAGACAAGGCTGCCCAGGAAAGCAGATGTGAGGCAGATGGCCCCTGCCGCCTGCATTCATTCATTCATTCATTCATTCATTCATTGAGAGTGTTTGTACCCAACTCCAAAAAGTCTTTGAGAGCAACTTACGTACAATAAAAACAAGAGTCCCTACTCTGCAGGCTTACAATATAATAATAATAATAATAATAATAATAATAATAATAATAATAATAATACATGGCACACGAGGGAAGAGGGACAGGGAGGGAAGAGGAAAAACCAAAACTTGAGCACTGGTTTCTAAATAGTTGCTATAATGGCTAGCTGGCACAGTTTGGGGGCCAGGAGGTGCCTGATGGGAGCTGTGTCTCCAGCAAAGTTGGTGGAGTGGGACTCTTGCTTCCCATCTCTCCCACTGAGGCAGCAAGATGGACTGACTTCCCCCAGGTGACAGGTGAGGGAGAGGAGGTCTGATGAGACTGGCATCTTCTGCAAATATTTGGGGCTTGGGGGGAGGTGAACGATGGAGCATCCTTTCTGCCCACCCATTTCCAACTTCTTGGTTTTGTTTCCTTTCTGGACTCCAGATACCCCAGTGAAGACAGAATTGACTCACTGACTGATCAATGGATTGCATTGATTGATTGATAGATAGACTGGTTGTGTTGGTTTCCTGGATTTCCCCCCCCCCCAGCAAATTCAGGGAATTTGTGTTGGGGAGGGGGTTTCCCATGTTCTAGCCAGCAATCTAAATTAGTGTGTTTATTTTACTTGCGTTTAGTAAACAAAGGGGGAACCTTTGAACGTGGCCACACTTGCCTCAGATTGAATTTGCAGCTGGCGTTTTGCGAATGGTTGAGCTAAAGAACTTGTGAAATGGAAGATTTTCTGTGGAAAAAAATAAAGTGCCGGGAAGAGGTTCCATTTCGGAAAGGTTTCTGCCCTACATTACTGGATACCTGTAGTTGTTCCACCCTGAAGGGGCTCGGCATCCTATGTCCATACTGAAGATTTTGCATTTTCAACCCCCACCTCCAAAAAGAGTAGAGTTGTACAACATCTCAGCAGCCCTGGGTCTTCCGGACAACTTGGATTCTGGACCCAGCTCTCCTTCCACAGGGCAAGTAAATCACTTTGAGGGTGGTTGTTGTTTTACAATCAACCTTAAAATCTATGAAATAAATAAGTAAGTGCAATTCGGGATGAACTTGCAAGCCCTGAGGTGCTTAGTCAAAGCAGTCTCTGTCCAAGGAAGGATGGGACGAGAAATTCCAAAGTGTCCATTATGAGCTCTTGGAATAAACTTGCACAACCAATGGCTTCGAGTTGCACGAAAGGAGATTCCAACTAAACATCAGGAAGAACTATTTGACAGAGCAGTTCGATAGTGGAATGGTCTCCCTTGGGAGGTTGCGGACATGCCTTCCTTAGAGGTTTCTCAGCAGAGGTTGGATGGCCACCTGTCAGGGGCGCTTTAGTTGCGATTCCTGCATTGCAGGGGGTTTGGTGTTAAATCTGCAAGTCTATGATTCTAACCTGAGCTGCTTAGTCAAAAAACCATAACCATGAGATGAAGTCGTCCTTGTCGTCTGGGTGGGTGGGTGACTTGCAAACAGTTACCTCATCTGCAAAAACAATTCTCTGTGTGGGCTCTGTCAAGAAAATTCCCGTAAACTGGATTATTTTGTTCATCTATCAAAAAATATTTGTGTTCCACCCTTCATCCATTACTAGGATCAGTTAAACTGGAAGTGAGTTCACTCTTTTTCTCCCTCAGGCTTTTGATGATGACCAACTGTTACCAGATGGTGTTTGGATTCCCAGCTGCAATTTTCCCCTATAAGAGTGGTTTTGGTGCCCCGCCCTCAAAGGCGGATGGAAACCATAGAATCATAGAATTGTAGGGACCCCAGGGGATGCTCCTGCAAGGCAGAAATTGTTACTCACTAATCCTTGGCAGATAGCCATGCAACTGCAAGAGCGCCCGCCACCTTCTCAGGTATCCCACTGTCGAACGGCTCTTGCTATCAGAAGGTTATTCCTGATGTTTAGTCAGAATCTCCCTTCTTGTCATTTGAACCCATTTGCTCAGGAGCAGCGCTAAACAATCCGCCTCCATCTTTCGTGGGACAGCCATTTTAATATTTGAAAATGGCTATCTTTGTCATATCAAACCGAGCCGTTCCTGGGAGAAAGCTGATGATCAAGTCCTGCTTTTGCTATGGAACGGAGAGATGAAACAGGCAGCTGACACAATTGCCCCTGAGCACTCTCTGCAGCGTGGCGAAAGCCCAAGTGGCTTAAATTTGGTATTATGGAGAGCTCTGGGCGATGAAGCAAATGGCTCAAGTTGTGCTTCAAAGCTGACCAAACACTGATTAGCACACATAAAACCGTTCCTGCCATTTGACAGTGCAGGCTGTGAAAATGGCTCATTTCGTGGCTTGCATTGCATCCTTGCCAGCAGAGTTATTTTGGGCGGCCTTGAGGTTTACTGACTCCCAATGTGAGGGAGGGACCTCTGGAGCCTCCGAGGACCTGCTGTGACCAGCTAGCTAGGCATTTCGGGGCTAAAGTAACTCACCATTGGAGTGACCTTGAGTCCTCGGTCATTGATTCCAGCACACAGTGAAACAATGGAACAGTGAAACTCTCTCCTGCAGGTGACAGTAATGGCCGCACTCTTGGATGGCTTTAAAAGAGGATAAATTAATGGAGGCTGTTGGTGGCTAATAGCTCTAATGGCAGGAAATGCTCCTGAATACCAGCTGCTGGAAGCCACAAGAGATTGGAATAGTGGAATCCCCTCTTATGTGAGGCCTTCCTTGCACGATCTGGAAGCTGCAGTTAGTGCAGAATGCTGCAGCGCGATTGCTGAAGAGACTGAGATCCTATCAGCGTATAGCACCTCTGCTCAGAGATCTGCCCTGGGTGCCAATTTGCTAATGGGTCAAGTTCAAGGTTTTACTATTGGTATGTAAAGTGCATAACAACACGGGACCAGTTTGCCTGTGAGATCGTCTTACCCCATTTACACCCAGTCGACCGCTTCAATCCGCGGAACTGGCACTGCTGCAGGTGCCACATAATACCCGTTCTGCCTTTGTAAGAAACCCATCTTTTAGTGTGGCAGCACTTATACTTTGGAACTCCCTGCCTCTTGATATCAGGCAGGTGCCTTCATTGTACACATTTTGGTGCCTGCCAAAAACACTTTTGTTAGGGCAAGCCTACCCAGATGTTTAGAAAGTTGATGCAAGTTTTAAACTGCTTTTAGTCTATAATTATTTTAATTATTTTAATTAATTTGTTATTAATTATTCCTATTGATAATTTTATTGCTTTACCTTTTTTGTAAACCATGGTGAGGGCTTTTTTCCAATCAAGTGAAGTATATATTTTACGAAACAAATAAGACAAGTCTAGCTAGTGCCCTCCAGACGTTGTTGTACTACAACTCCCATCACCCCATATCATTCGCCATGCTAACTGCTGGAGCTTCTGGGAGTTGGATTCCAGTAATGCCAAGAAGGCGCAGGTATATAAACCAAGCTATGGTAGACATTTTGACAAAGCTCTAGGTCAAGTCTGTTACATTGTATACTTAGTTGCCTTTGAAGTGTTGCTGCGTACCTCGCGGCTTCACCTAATACAGTACAGTACTGTACTGCAATGCAGTTTTTCCTGCCGCATCTCCATGGTGATTCCCCCTTCCTTTCTCTCTCCGCAGTTCCACCCCCTGTCTCTGTGCAACACCAGCGAGGATGAGCACACGGTCCCAGGATTTGTCTCCATTGTCAAACTGGAAGGGCCCAACCGAGATCCCCACCCCTGCCTGTCCTTGGCCAACAAGGTATGTGTGTGCACGTCCTTGCAATCAGAGCAGACCTGACAATCTCCTTTCCTCCTACTTTGCAAAACTTCGTGATCAGCTTCCCACACAGCGGCTTCAATCTGCATTCCATTTGCATCTGCTAAATTTATATGCATAGATGGTAAGTTAAGAGGGCAGAGGCCCAGGGTCCCTCCAGCACTGCCCTTTGTTGCATATCCGGCTTCCCTGTAAGCAAGGTAAAATAGCTCTCCAATTCTTCATAGGCTCTGTTTCCTTGGGATTTCGGCTGTGAAAAGGCAGCGCAGTTTGCAGCACCATTCCTGATGGAGTCCCTGATCAGTCCCTGGTTTCCAGTTCACTGCCAGTCGCTGGAAATCGCAGGATGGGAGAGATGTTGCTGCTGCACCCAGGGCCCTCTCGCGGGTTTCCCATGGGCATCTGTTGGACCACTGTGAGAACAGGATGTTGGGCCAGATGGGCCCTTGGCCTGATCCAATGAACTTAAGGGACTCCCTCCCACTGGAGGCAGTGGTGGCTACCACCTTGCATGGCTTTCAAGCAGGATAGGATAAATTCATGGAGGGCAATAAGGCTATCAATGGCTACGATGGCTATGCTCTGCCTCCCTGCTTGGAGGGAATAATGCTTCTGAATGCCAGTTGCTGGAAGTTACAGAAAAAGGAGAGTTGCTTTTGCAGGGTTTGGCCGCTGTGAGAACAGGATGCTGGCCTAGATGGGCCCCTTTGGCTCAGTCCAGCAGGCTTTTCTTATATTCAGTAGAACAATCTCTTACGAACTTTGCACCTGCAAAAAGGCTCCGCGTAATGTTCTACAGGAATGCTGCCTCTTTCTTCTCCTGCTAAGCCCCGAGAGCGGAGCTTAGTGGATCAAAGGGAATGTGCTAACCAGCCTACCTCATGCAATTCGGCGCAGTTCCTCCGAAAGGCCTATTACCCCGTGCTTTGCAACACTTTGCAACAGCCCTTTCCCTCGCCCCCACTGCCTGCACAAGCAAGGGTAAGAGTTCCTCTCCTATTAAACCGAGCACAGGATCGATCCTGCGGCCAGGAAAGGAAGCTGTGGGCAACCAGTTGCGCCCCCGGCGGCTTGAGATGAGAAGTGGGAGACCTGTTTTCAGCAGCAAGCTCGTTTCTCGGATGCCTGCAGGACCTCACCTGCCCGAATCCGCGAATCTGGAGCTGCAGGATAGCTCGGCTCGAAGGTCTTGCCAGTTGCAAGCTGGCCAAAAGATTTACCTGCACCGCAGGGGATTCTTTAAGCATTGCTGTATGAAGAGACTGTTTGGGGCGAAGGCAATTTGGATGTAAGAGTGGAGATGGGGAGTGGAGACTTTCAGAGAAGTGTTAATCCACCCTTTGGGGTTTTTTTAGTAGCTGGCAGGAAAGGGCCGTGTTCGTGTGGGTCGCTTCATGGCAACCTTGAGCCCTCCGGTTCGGTGTGGCTCTTTCTCCGAGGGTAACCCTGGAGCCCGAAAGTGCCGCCTCCACCTTTGATCTCCCAGCTGGGAAACTCTGCTGCTGACCTCTGACCCCTCCGCAACTGCCAAGCCAGCTTGCTGGAGCGATTCTGGCAGGTACCTGCTTGCACACGCACTCCAAGGAAGCCCAGATCAAAGGCAGCCGGCAGAGGCATGAGCTAAGATCGTTCAGGCCCTGCACTTTGCTAATCAGACTTCCTCTCTTCCTTCCTAACCAGGCAGCAGTTAACTACTTCCTTGCCGGGATTTGGGCACAGGGACTGTGTGGAGCTTAGAAAGGGTGAGGGGGTCTCTCTTTCTCTCTCTCTCTCTCTCTCTCTCTCTCTCTCTCTCTCTCTCTCTCTCTCTCTCTCTCTCTCTCTCTCTCACACACACACACTCCACTGGCTGAGAGAAAGCTTTCTGTACTATGCATCGTTCTGGCTGCCTCGCCTCAAAGAGGATATGGCAGAGTTGGAAAAGGTTCCGAAAAGGGCCAGCAAAAAATGATCCAGGGGATGGAGAGACGAGGGGATGAGGAATGGCTGCAGCATTCAGGACTTTTTAGTTTAGAGATAAGGAGAGCACGAGGCGGCGTGGCAGAAGCTTATAAAATGACAGGTGGCATTGGGGGGGGGGGGAAGGCCAGTCACTGTTTCTCAAACTAACTTACCTCACAGGGTTGTTGTTGTTGTGGGTATTAAATGAGAAAGGAGAGAACCATGTATATGCAGCAAGTAAGTAAGTAAGTAAGTAAGTAAGTAAGTAAGTAATAAATTGGAGTGGAGTGGGTTATTTATTTGCTATTTGTTTCCACAACACCCTGGGAGAGTCACCTGGACAGGCTGCAAAACCCAATTCATTGCATTTTTTAATTGCATTCATATCTCACCTTTTTCTCTCCCGGGAGCTCAAAGTGGAATACATTGTTCTCTCACCTCTTCCTTTAACACCTCCTCACAACAACCCTGTGAGGTAGGTCATGGTGAGAAGCAGTGACCGTCTCCCAAAATCACACACAGTGAGCTGTCAACTGGGTATGTTATGGGATTTGAACCCTTGTCTCTCCCAGGTCCTAACCACTGGCTCTTTCCTAACTCTGGCAGCAGAAAAGTTTCTGGGGAATCAAGGCTGGAGGTGGGGGTGGGGTGGGGAGAAAGAGATCCCAAATTGGGAGGCCCTTCTGGGCTTCAGAGTTCTCCGGCTTTGGGAAGAGAGAGGAGCTGTTGGGTTAGCTGCGGTGTGTGTCTAATTGCAGGGAGGGCGTAAGCCAGGAGTGCCACCCGCCAGCCTCTCTCTCTCTGCCTCCTTCTCAGATGGGTCTGGCACAGCCCAGGAGTGGCCCTCTCTCTCTGCCAGCATTTCTTAGCAACAAGATCTGGGCTGCTCAGTTCCTCCTCACCCTCCTTCCGAACCCCCACCCCTTTCCATCTGCAGAAGAATGTAGATTACAGGCTGCCCTTTGCATTAAATTTCCCCAGCGGAGAGGAGGAGTTGCCACGTGTCGTCCCACGGAAGAGAAGGCCCCTTTCAAACCACCAGTTGTCAAGGGCTGGGAACGCCGTTCCTGATCTGAAACCCCATCCCTGTAATTCCCCCCCCCCCAAAGGAACAGCTCTGAGCCTTGCAGCAGCATGGTCTCCATCAGTACTCCTGAGCATGTGCAGAGAGCATCAGCTCTAGTATCAGCACCGGGCACTTCCATCAGGGCTTGGATGCTGGATTTAAATGTGTGTTTCATGCCTTTTTAACTATTGATTCTACTGCTTCGTGTTTAGTAGTGATGCCTCGGAGGTTTGCCAGCTGCCTCAAATCCTAATTTGGGAGACGGATGGGCTATAAATGCATTAAATTTATTTATTATTGCATTTATACCACCCCACCTTTTTCTCTCCAAGGCGCTCAAGGCGGCCTGCACACTGTTCTCCCTCTTCCTCATTTTAATCTGCACGACAACCCTGTGAGGTTGGTTAGGCTGAGAGGCACCTAGCAAGCATCACTTCTGAGCAGGGATTCAAACCCTGGTCTCTCCGGAGTCGTGGCCTGACGCTGTAACCACTACACCGCACCGCTATTAATAACAATGATAACAACCGTAACCTGCTGCGACCATGTGCGGAGTGCCCTATGCCTTGAGACACGGCTCTGCTCCAGAGCTAACTTCTCTGGCCCCGGAGAACCTAGAGTGAGCAAAAGAAAGCGAGTGCCTCTGAGGACGTGCAGAGGTTCCCTTTGGTGGGCCCTGAGAAGGAGGCGCGAGGCGGAGTTGGGGTTCTGCGACAGGGCTCTGTTTTGTTTGCTGCCTCCGTCTGAAAGCAGGTCTCCCGCCCCGGCTCCCTCTCCGCACCACGGCTGGCGAGAGGCCCTGGCGGAACGGCTCAGGCTGCCCCGGGCTGCAGCGAGGCTGGCCTACGCTTCCCAATCCCCGGCTTTGATGTGGAGCCAAGCGGGTGGTTTCTCTGGGGCCTGGCGAGGATCCAGTGCCAATGGGAGGCGGGGGAGGGAGGCAGGTGAGCCGGCTGGCCAGGGAGGGCGGAAGGGGACTTGAGGTAGGCCCGGGAGTGCCAGGCGTTTGCAGGGTGAGGGCGCTTTGCTCCACCAAAGGCAGGAGCAGCACAGAGCAGCCCTTTGTTCCTGCAGACAGGGCAGGGCAGGGAGCGGAGGGGAGGGGAGGGGGCCGGCCGACTGGCTGGCTGGCTGGCTGGCATCAACAGCCCTCCTTGGAACACCGTTGTCCTAGCCACACCTGGCTAGCCCTCAGCGAGGGGTGGCAGGGCTCTGGCCCACCAGGAGGCAGGGAAACGGGGACCGCTTTCTCCCTCTTGGGGTCTGCTTCGTGCATTGCACAGAGATTGGTGGTTTTCCTGCCTTTGTCCTGCCAAATGAGAACCAGAAAATCGTAGAGTGGGAAGGGATTCCCCCCCAGGGTCATCTAGCGCAGGCAAGGAGAGAATCGCAGCAAAGTCTTTCTCTCAGCCCAGGTTTGCTGGGTTCGGCTTGCTCCCCAGGGGGGTAACAGCTGGGGTGGGAGTCAAGTTCAACCGCCGACCGCACGGCTCTCCCTTTTTCCCATTTGAACATTTTAAACCAGCTAGCACGGGGAGGCTTATTCATTAGCCCGTCGAGCAATTCTGCGGTTGTATTATGTATATGCAAAACAAAGCAAATGACTTTATTAGCCTGGGAGAATCAAAGAACCGACTTGCTGGGTTTCACCAAAGCCCAGTGTCTTGTTCCCAAGAAAGGACAGTATCTGGGAAGCCCATCATGAGCAGGGCAGGGAGTCAAGAGCCCCCCCCCCCCATGGTTAAAACCACGCTCAAGGAGCCTTGCAACATGAAAAGCTTTCAGCGACTGCCAAAATATTTAAAAAGTAGCCGCGGGCGATAAATAAAAGCACTTCAAAATGTACGCGGCAAAATTAAACCACCCCCACTTATAAGTCAAAATGAGATCTAAAATTAAGGAGACCAAAAATTAATATCCGTGCAAAATCAACACCTCCCAAATTAAATCTTGACCCCAACGGAAAAGAATTCCTAAGCTATACACTGCTCCAAGAGTCTGCAGGCATCCTGAGAGGCAGGGCTTGAAGGACTTTGAGCAAAGATGGCGTCTTTCACCCAGCTGGCTGCCCTCAGGCATGGCAGGGGATGCTGCCCTGTTGCCGGCATTGAAGGAAGAGGCAACATGGAGTCTGGCTGGCTTCTGTATGTGGAGTGCTGCTGGGAATGCGGCTGCCTCAGGGGACAAAATGTCTTGGGCTGGCCCAGGTTCTGTCTGACACCAGAAGAGCATTGTGGGTGGGTGGGGGGAAATGTCAGGCCCTTCAGGACTTTGTATACGGCCCTCAGGGATCTCTCCAGGCTACACCCTCCTTGAGTGCTTTTGCCTGCTTGGGATGTGTCCTTCAACTCTGGCTTGCTTGGAAGGAGGACACAGAGGGTGGGTGGGTGTGAGAGAGGGAAAACACACCTGCTGTGCAAAAGTAAACTTCACATTCGCTGCTCCACCCATGGTTGCCTCCGGCGCCATCCATTCCTGGCATGCGGCCCCCATAAGGCTGCCAAGAAGGGAATATGGCCCTCGGGCTGGAAACGTTCCTGCTGCTCAGGCCGTGATAGAGTTGCCCAGGGGACCACAACCACTCAGCAGGCTACCTGTGCCCTCCCTGTGATTCCTGCACTACAGAGGGTTGGACTAGATGCCCCTTTGGACCCCTTCCAACTCTTCCATTCTATGATTCCCTGATTCCCCTTTGCTCTCTTTGGACAGGCCAAGCTGGCAGGGGAGAGAGGAGCTCGCGCCGTCCTGTTTGACATCACGGACGACCAAAGTGCTGTCGACCAGGTAAGGAGTCAGCTGTCCCCCCCTCTTTCTTTTTATGTTGTTCTCTCATTTTTTACAATTTTGCCAGGAGGCCAACAGCAGGTGGCGCCAGAGCCAATGGCAGGCAGAGCCAACTAAGTCTAGTGTTGTCCCCATCCTTCTCTCTGGAGGAAGAGAGGCTGGATGAGGGCTGGATGAGAGCAGGTTGTGCTTGATGAGCAGCTCCCTGTTCCTCCTGATGAACCTTCCCTCACTGCTGCTCACCAAGGCAAGAGTCAATGAATAGGGGGTTTTGTGTTTGCAAAAATGTCCCTGTTGTTAATCTTCTGTATTATTTAGGGCAGATCCAGACTAGCTATGTACTGTATATTCAGCACATGTTTAAAGCACATTGCTTCCCCCAAAGAAACCTGGGAAATGTAGTAATAATAATAATAATAATAATAATAATAATAATAATAATAATAATATATTTGTACCCCGCCCATTTGGCTGAGTCTCCTCAGCCACTCTGGGGGGCTCCCAATCGAATGTTAAAACAATACAGCATTAAATATGCCGTAGTTTGCCTTTCATAGAGCTGGTGCTTTGCAGCAGAAAAAGAAAAGAAAAATACAATTCTCAGGACTGGTGGGGTGTCACGTGCTTAAACCATAGGATTTCAGAGCTGGAAGGGACCCTGACAATCATCTAGTCCACGGGTAGGCAAACTAAGGCCCGGGGGCTGGATCCGGCCCAATCGCCTTCTCAATCCGGCCCGCGGATGGTCCCGGGAATCAGCGTGTTTTTACATGAGTAGAATGTGTCCTTATATTTAAAATGCATCTCTGGGTTATTTGTGGGGCATAGGAATTTGTTCACCCCCCCCAACAAAAATATAGTCTGCCCCCCCCCCACAAGGTCTGACGGACAGTAGACTGTCCCTCTGCTGAAAAAGTTTGCTGGCCCCTGATTTCTAGTCCAACCCCCTGCAATGCAAGAATACACACTCTCCCATATGTGGGCTGAACCTCCAACCTCGGCATCATCTGCATCACACTCTAACCCAGGGGTCAGCAAACTTTTTCAGCAGGGGGCCAGTCCACTGTCCCTCAGACCTTGTGGGGGGCCAGACTATATTTTGAAAAAAAATGAATGAATTCCTATGCCCCACAAATAACCCAGAGATGCATTTTAAATAAAAGGACACATTCTACTCATGTAAATACATGCTGATTCCCGGACCGTCTGCGGGCCGGATTTAGAAGGTGATTGGGCCGCATCCGGGCCCCGGGCCTTAGTTTGGGTACCCCTGCTCTAACCAACTGAGCTACCAGCGCTGACGCAAAAGAAGCCCCGACTTTTCAAACCGCTTGGCTTCCCACAAGCTCTTTTGTTCCTGCCTTCAGACCTGGTATCTTCCTTAGCTCAGGCCTCTGTTGTGTCGCTGCAGTCTACCTGTCCAGGTGGCCGCTCACCTTCTCAGCTCCTTCGCTTCTGGGCCACTTTGCCCTGAGATTCTTTGCCCTTTCCCGTGTGCGTTGTTATTATCAGTGTATTTATTTATCGCATTTATATCGCACCTTTCCCTCTGTGAGTTCTCCTCATGTAATGCCCACAAGAACCCTGTGAGGTAGGTTAGGCTGAGAGGCGGTGACTGGCCCAAGGTCACCTAGTAAGCTTCGTGGCCAAGTGGGGATTCGAACCCTGGCCTCCAAGATCCTAGTCTCACACACTAACCACTACACCACACTGACTCCCAGTTCCTAAGGAGAGGGAGTGTTTCTCCTGGATGATGGGTGACTGGTTTTCCAAGCTCAGCCTTTTAAACTTCTGCCTGTGTGAGCAATGAGGATCCAGAGGAGATGGTAGGCAGACCTGCCCAAAACATTTCACTGCCCGAGGCACAGAAGTCCCTATCCACGGCTTTCTCACCCCCCAGGCAGGGAAAATGTAAATGAAACCACTGACTCTGTGCTGCCCCCACATGGCAGTGCCCAAATTATTCCACCTGAGGCAAGCGGCTTCATTTAGGTCTGGTGTTTTGGCCTGGCGTTTTCCTGTAATGAAACCCGGCGGTGTGTGCAAAGCACAATCTCCTGCGCTGCAAGAAGTGCCGGGGCTCAAATATCTCTAGGTAACCACCAGGGAATCTGCACTCCAGATCCAGATTGTGTGGAAGATTCCAGACAGACAGACAGACAGAGAGAAACCTGACTTCTTCACTCAACACTTAGTTAACTTGTGGAACACCCTGCCGCAGGAGGCAGTGATGGCCACCAACTTGGATGGCTTTCAAAAACTGGACAAGTTTATGGAAGAGGAGAGGACTATTGGTGGCTATTAGCTCTGCCTCCATGGTCAGAGGCAGCAATGCTTCTGAATGTCAGTTGCTGGAAACCGCAGGAGGGGAGAGGGCTCTTTTGCTCGGATCCTGCTTGCTTCCCAATGGGACATCTGCTTCACCGCTGTGAAAATAGGAGGCTGGACTAGATGGGCCTCCCCTTGGCCTGATCCAGCAGGCACTTCTTATGTTCTTAATTCTCAGCCTTGGGCATCAAAATACATCGAGCCGTCCATGGCCGCTGTGCTTCTTCTCACAAAAAAACTCCCAGGTTACCTGTGCAAGCATTTTTTTTTTTTGCTAGGTTGGGCAAGGCCACAGCAGAGCTGCGAATCTCGAACCCAGGCCTTGCCTGGGCAGTTGGCTGGATGGGATTCCTGGAGTTGTCCTCAAGCAGGTCACCTGGGGTGTGGAGTGGGGTCCCCAGCGCCCAACACTTCGATCTGTGGCACCTGGTGACATGCAGCTCTCACCGCAAAGGTTGTCTCTCCACAGCTGAGAAATCCGCGAGGGCTCAGTCACCCCGTTGTTCTGATTTGGGGCCACGATGCCGAGCAGCTGATGGGCGTGGTGAACAACAACCGAGAAGCCCACGTGAAGATTGAGGTGAAAGAGATGGCGGCCTGGGTGAGTTCTTACTGCTGCACCTCTCTCGACCCCTCTCTGTGCAATAAGAGGCGCCCTCTTGTGGGCTCCAGGTGCATGAGAGTTCCAAAGCTTGGGAGCAGCCACCAAGAAGGCCCTCTCCTGCGTCCCCACCAAGTCCCCCAAAGATCCCAGAGCCTGGGCAGGTTTAAATGGGAGAAGACAGTCCTTAAGATAGCCTGGAGCTAAGCCAGGTAGTGTTTATCTAACCTCTTCTCTCTCCAACAGCCTGACTATGATGTTTGGATACTCCTCACCGTCATGAGCACCGTTCTGGTGATCGTTTTAATCTTCATTGTCCGTACTCGTTGTCAGCCAAGCAGAGATCGGGTAAGAGCCCTCGGACAGAGGCCAGTCCTATTCTGGACACCCCAAACGGCTTCTCAAGAGCCCCTATCTATCTGTGCCAATATTCTTCATGCCTTGCTCAGATCAGTGACCGGTAGAGTCCCAGACCCACCTGCCCACCTGCCGTTGGAATAGGTATCTGTTTGTCCAGGCTTTTGAGACATGAATGTTTACAGAAATTTCTGCAGCTGGTATTGCTTTGTATTTTTTTATTTTAGAAATGCATTTTTAAAGGTTTTATTTTAATACTGTTCCCTGCTCGGAGCTCCCATGGGAGGAAGGGCAGTAAAGAAATGGAATCACTCAATCAACCAGCATATTTTCAACAAGGCAAGAGTCAATGAAGAGGGGATTTTGTGTTTGCAAAATGTTCCTGTTGTTAATCTTGTGTATTATTTAGGGCAGATCCACACTAGCTATGTACTGTATATTCAGCACACATTTAAAGCGCATGGCTTCCCCCCCAAGTATCCTGGGAAATGTAGTTTGCCTTTCGCAGAGTTGGTGTTTTGCAGCAACCTTAAAAAAAAAAGTACAATTCCCAGGACTGCTGGGGTGTCATGTGCTTAAATGTGCAGTGGTCCTATTAGTATAATATAGATGCTATTTGTATATATTGGAGTTATGTAGCTTGCTGTTGTAAAACTCCTGGAGTATGTATCTTTGACCCGAAACAAGAACATGCACATACATTTCTGCAAACTTCGTCAGCGAAACTGCTTTTGTCATTCTGCCTGTACCCGGGATGGCAAACCATTGGGCCCTAGAGATGCCACTGGACTCCCATCATCCCCCACTGAGGACCAGTCAGGCTGACCACTGGGAATTAGCATTCAACAACATCTGGACAGCAACGGCTACCCGCTCCCTGTTACGATCCATCATCTCCTAGCCTGGTGCCATATGTCATGGCACCAGCTTGTCAAAGAGGGCACCCTCCAAATTCTTGCAGTATGTCATTGTTGTGAGCCTGGCTCCTAGTAAAAGGTGACTTATTAGCGATTTGAGCAGTAGGTTGGTGTTATCTCCCCTAACAAGATTGTGCAGAGCCAGCTCTCATTGAATCATAGGTCCCTTGAGTTGGAAGGGTCCTTTAGCCCACCTTCTGCAATGCAGGAATCCCAGCTAAAGAATCTCTGGCAGATGGCCACCCAACCTCTGTTTAAAAACCTCGGTGGAAGGAGGTTCTTGGCATTTTGTCTTGCAATTACTTGGATTTCAACAAATACTTCCAGAACTGAGCCACTTTCCTGCCTGTCCACCAGGTAGATTCATAAAATCGTAGAGTTGGAAGGAATCCCGAGGGTCAACTAATCTGACCCCCCTGCGTATGTTGGCTCTCTTCCATTTCCACTCCCTCAACTGTCCGATTTGCCCCCGCAGACTAACGTGCAGGAAGAGACCCTGCAAGCCATCAACCAGCTGGCCACGCGGAGGTATCAAGCCCGCTGCCGGCAAGCCCCCACGGGGGACTCTGTCAGCACCTGCAGCTCGGCCCCCGTCTGCGCCATCTGCCTGGAGGAGTTCTCCGAGGGCCAGGTAAACACCAGCTCTTCCGCTCTCTGTGGGATAAATGGCCCCGGTGGGTTCTTGCAAATGAGCTTTTTTCCCACGGGGATCAGCAGAAGATGAGCTCCCAGTCATCTCCTTGGGGAGGCCCAGTTTAAGCAGTTTTGCAGTGGTGGCGCCCGACTCAGGTGGCTTTAAAAGGGGATTGGGCAAATTCTTGGAAGAGAGGGCTATCGCCGACCACCAGCCATGATGGCTTGCTCTACCCTCTATGGCCGGAGCAGTTATGCTTCGGAATACAGATTGCTGGAATTCTGTTGTGCTGGAATTCAGCTTGCTGGTTTCCCATGGCTGGCTACTTGTGAGAACAGGATGCTAGACTAGATGCCCCATTGGCCTGATCCAGCAGGCTCTTGCTAGGTTCTTGTGTGAGGTTTCCGATCATCACTTCCCAGGCAAGGCAGAAAGAATTCCAGTGGGATGTGCCACTGGAAACCAGGCAGTTGTACGACTCAGATCAGAACAACTGGTACTGCATTTCCCCTTGGAACTGGCAGCATTCCTCCCCTCTCCCACTGACTTCCCTTTCTCTGCAGGAACTCCGCATCATCACCTGCTTCCACGAGTTCCACCGGCACTGCGTTGACCGCTGGCTCCTTGAGCGCCAAACGTGTCCACTGTGCATGTTCAACATCATTGGTAAGATGGGGCAGGGGAAATGCAACCTCTGTGATTGCTGATGTAAGAATACAGGAGGACACTTGCCTGATCAGGCCAAAGGTCCAAGCAGCCCAGCATGCTGTGGCTGACCAGAGGTGTCTGGGAAGGCCAAAAGGAAATCAGGAGGCAGGAGCCAACACTGGCCCACTAATGCTCCCCAACAACTGGTATTCAGAGGTATACCTCCTCTGAACAGAGAGGTTCTAGTTTTGCCCAGTGAGCCCTTTCAAAGCAGCATAAGGAGATGTTTCAGCCATTGGTTCAGCCACAGAGCCAAGGTCTCAGCCATTGGTTCAGCCATAGACACGCACAGGCATATACATTGCCCCCAAAATGATCAAAGGGGTGGAGCAAGTCTCCTACGAGGAAAGGTTGCAGCATTTTGGGCTTTTCCATTTAGAGAAAAGGCAAGTAAGCAGTGACTTGATATAATGTTGTAAAATTATGCAATGACATGGAGAAAGTGAATGGAGGAAAGTTTTTCTCCCTCTCTCATCAGGGACATGCAATGAAGCAGAATGTTAGAACATTCAGGACAGATAAAAGCAAGCGGGGAACTTGAATGGCCTTCAAGGGGATTGGACAGATATTTGGCGGAGAAGGCTTTTGGTGGCTACGAGCCATGATGGTTATGTTCTGCCTCCATGGGTGGAGACAGTAATGCTTCTAAATATCAGTGGCTGGAAACCACAGGAAAGGAGAATGCTCTTGTGCTCAAATCCTGCTTGCTGGTTTCCCAGAAGAGGCATCTGGTTGGCCACTGTGAGAACAAGATGCTGGGCTAAATGGGCCATTGGCCTGATCCAGCAGGCTCTTCTTATGTCCCTAGGCTGGAAATGAGGTGCTGGATTTGTCAGGCTGGTTTATTCCCATAACATGGCTTTTCTGCTTAAGGCTATGTTTCACTGGTCTGTCTCCATGGGGAGAAACTGACCTCCCCATGCAGCCTGGGTGAAATGTATCAGCTGTTCCCAGTATATCCCGAGGGCTGGAATGCATCATGGGGGGGGGAGTTAACTAGTGGTGGTGTCCCCTCCCTTGGTTACGGATTCCCATGGAATCACTTCAAGAAAATTCGCCATGGTAAAACCTCAAATTCCAAGTGGGTGAGTGGGTGGAAATTCTTCTTGGTCTGAGCACAGAGCACATCCCTTCCTTTAAATGAGAGTCACACAGACATATCTAAAGATAACAGTCCCAGAAGCAAATACAGCTATGCAGAATATATTATTATTATTATTATTATTATTATTATTATATTAAATGTATTAGTTTTTTTGCTATGGCAACTCAAAACAACTTACAAAAGAGCATACATGCATTAAAACCAGGGAGGTGGAAATACTTAAAACATCCCACCCACTCTAAAAGGTCATAGATAGTTAAAAGCAAAGGTAAAGGTAAAGGGACCCCTGACCATTAGGTCCAGTCGTGACCGACTCTGGGGTTGCGCGCTCATCTCGCATTATTGGCCAAGGGAGCCGGCGTACAGCTTCCAGGTCATGTGGCCAGCATGACAAAGCCGCTTCTGGCAAACCAGAGCAGCACACGGAAACGCCGTTTACCTTCCCGCTGTAGCGGTTCCTATTTATCTACTTGCATTTTGACGTGCTTTCGAACTGCTAGGTTGGCAGGAGCAGGGACCGAACAACGGGAGCTCACCCTGTCACAGGGATTCGAACCGCCGACCTTCTGATCAGCAAGCCCTAGGCTCAGTGGTTTAACCCACAGCGCCACCTGGGTCCCAAGTTAAAAGCAAAAGGGCGGGTTAAAAAGGAATGTTTTTGCCTGATGCCTGAAGATATGTAATGATAGTGCCAGGCAAGCCTCCCTTGGGCAGCATTTCACAAACAGGGAACCACCCATGGAAGGGGCACAAGGGCCTCAGATGATAATCTCATGGTCCGGGTAGGTTCATATGGATAGAGGCAGAGAAGAGTGTTTATATATACATGTACTGTATGTATTTTTACATGTATGAGCTTACTTTTCCTTCAGTTTGCTCAAAGCCCCCCACTTCACCCTCACAACAACCCTGTGAGGTACGTTAAGCTGATAGAGAATGACTGGCTCCAAGGTCACCCAGTTGAGCTTCACGGCAAAGCAGGGATTTGAATCCTGGTCTCCAAGGCCCTACATACATGCATACCTTTATCTGTATGATGAGTTTCCATGGTTAAAACCATGCTGAAGGTGACTTACAACATAACAAAACACATAATTACAAACATAACAAAAGTAAAGGTAAAGGGACCCCTGATCATTAAGTCCAGTTGTGACCGACTCTGGGATTGCGGCACTCACCTCGCTTTACTGGCCAAGGGAGCCGGCGTACAGCTTCCGGGTGACGTGGCCAGCATGACAAAGCCGCTTCTGGCGAACCAGAGCAGCACACGGAAACGCCGTTTACCTTCCCGCTGGAGCGGTACCTATTTATCTACTTGCACTTTGACGTGCTTTTGAACTGCTAGGTTGGCAGGAGCAGGGACCGAACAACGGGAGCTCACCCTGTTGCGGGGATTTGAACCACCGACCTTCTGATCGGCAAGCCCTAGGCTCTGTGGTTTAACCCACAGCGGCACCCGCCACAAACAATAAATCAAACATCAAAAAGTACACCACCAAATTAAACAATTTACACAGAAATCATAAGATCTAAAATAAACATTCAAAAAATGATATCGAGAACAGCAGCAGCAGCAAAAAACAACACACACACACACACACACACACACACACACACACACACACACAACACCGGCAACAAAAACCCCTAAACAACACCCCAGCCCTTGCTTGTGAAGAGATCCCATTAGAGCAGGGATGGGGAACATGCAATCCTTTGGATGTTGTCATGTTCAGATGTATTCACTCCTGTGAACCCCAACCAGGGATGGGGGGAGCTGGAGTCCAACAACATCCGAGGAAACAGTGTTTCCCCCATCACTGCCTTACAGCAGTATGGGAACTGGGAAGACAGTGCACCCTTCCTGTATTCCTGCCCAGCCCTTCCCCTTCTGCTTAGCCATGGGATGGAAGTTCTGGCCTAACTGCTGCAGCACATCGGAGGCATTCCGTGTGGGTATAGAAGGGCTTGATGGCCAGGCACCTGGGGGAGAAGTAGGTGGAGAAGTGAGAATGAAGCTGCTTGGCATCCCTTGTTTCCTGGGAGAAGGAACTTCTTGGTGGGATTACCCAGTTGTAAGGAGAGGGTTTGTTGGCGCTTAGAATCCCTGATTGAAATGGTTTCCTTCTCTCCCTCCCTAGACCGGGGTCCTTCCGCCTTGCCCAGGCATACCCACGAGGAGCCCCCTAACTCAGGACTGGGGCAGAGGCCCCGCTTCTTCCGGCAACACCCTGGGCGCGCCTTGTACCACTTCCCGCGGACGATCCCTCAGATGCCCCCTGGGAGCTGCTCTTCGACGCTCCCCCATGGGCACCCTTTCTTCCACTCCCCGGAGCTCTCCCAGCTGGATTTGGGCACCATGCATTACTTGCCCTATCGGCCGGTGGGCTTTGAGCCTCCTTGGTGTAGCCGCCAGCCCCCCCTCACCCGAGGCCTGCTGGTTCCTCAGCGCCAGGACTCTCTGGGCTGTGAGCCGGGCCTGCCCTCCCGCCGGACCTGCCTGCTGCAGCACCAGCCTTCCTGCCGAGGCCTCCGGGGGCCCCTCATGGCCAAGCCGAGCCGTGCCATTCCTCCGCACCGGGGTATCCGCCACGGGCGGCACCATCACCACCACCACAGCAGTGGCTCCGGGGAGAGTTACCTCACGGAGCCCAGCGGCTACCTCCCTGATGGACCCGGGAGTGACTCCAGCTCAGGTCCTTGCCATGGATCCTCCAGCGATTCCATGGTGAATTGCACGGACGTGAGCCTCCAGGCCATCCACGGAAGCTGCTCCACTTTCCGCAGCTCCCTGAGCAGCGATTACGACCCATTCGCCTTCTGTGGCTCCGAGAAGTCGGCCGCAGAAAGCTGCCCCACGCCCTCTCCGTCGTGGAGAGACCCACGGCCTCCGCCGGTAGACTCGGTGGCAGCAGGCCGGCCGCCGGTGGCCAGTAGCCATGTCCATTACCACCACCACCTCCACAGGCACCACCATTACGGACGGTGCCCCCCAGACTGTGCAAATGGCCAAGAACCCGGTTCGCGGAAGGCAAAACCTCCAAGGGCCAAGACAGGATCTCATGGCGCCCAGGCGCAAAAACGGACAGAGAAAATGCCTTCGTCAGAAGGCGGATCTGCCTCCCTGGAGGCCTCTTCAGCCAGACAGCCCACTTGCTTGCCGCAAAGACAGCCAGAGTTTTCCATAGCAGACAGGTCAAACCTCAAAGCAGCAGACAGTGGTGCTCTTGGGCCATGGACGTCTCAGAAACGCTGTTTGCAAATCCATCCCAGTAGAAGGAGATGGAAGTGCCCCCTCAAGGCTTCCCCATCCTCTTTGCCTGAAGACTCAAATGTGCCCCCTGTCTGCAGCGTCCCCCACCCTCCTGGTCCTGCTGCTGGAAGCTCCTCCTCCTCTGCAGAGGTCCAACCTCTCTTAGAAACTGGTCCCTCCGGGCATCATTTTGCAACCTCGTCACACTCGGCCACGGAGCCTCAGGAGCAGGCGGACAGGCTGGAATGCAAGGCCACGAGTCCTAGGGAATATCCGAGGCTGGACACCATGGGAAATGATGCCAGCTTTTACCTCAGCTGCCAAATTCTGCCAGAGCTTCGGGGTAAGTCTCAGGTCTGGGGGCTGGGCTGGGGAACCTGTTGGACTCCAACTCCCATCAGCATTACCCAGTACAGACAGTGGTCAGGAATGATGGGAGTTGGAGTCCAGCAATGTCTGGAGGGGCACAGGTTTGCTATCCTACTCCTTTAGGGTCACCTGCAATCTTGTCTTCCATCAGCAGTTGTAAACTTGACCCGACAGAAAACTGGTTTAGGGCCTCAAATATCTGAAAGACCACTTTCTTCCCTGCATAGCTTATTGGGTGATAAGAGGAGGGATTATTAGTAGTTTCTCCCCTCTCAGAAGCTTTGAGTGAGGGAGGTATGGTGACCCTGGAGAGGGCAGTCTCTGGGGCAACCCCTAAGTTGTGGAATTCCCTCCCCACAGAGGTGTGTCTGCTACCTGTACTATGCAGTTTCTGTCAGCTGCTGAAGTTGCGCCTCTTTACCTTGGCCTTTGAACACCTGAGAAGTATATATTAAAAGCACTCTTATCTTTATTGTAATCTCATTTTAACTGTCTTAATATTGTTGAAATCTGCCCTGGGACCTCATGCTGGAGGGTGGCTAAGAAATAATAATTTTTAAAAAATCACCACCACCATCTAGCATACAAATTGAGCAAATTCAGTGAAGATGATAGCATCACAGTACAACAATGAAAACTGATCCATCAAAGATAAACAATGTGGCGCATTCTAGTCTGGTTGCTCACCTTAATTTTCTAATTGCAGGATCTAAAGACGATATCCCAGATGTTTATGAACATTCGGTTTGACACGAGGTGAACTTATTTGCTGCGTTAGGCAGCTGCAGAAAATTCAAAAAACGGCGCAGAAACTCGGCGAAGAGAATGGACTTTCTGACTTTCCTTTCCTGCCCGCAGTGTGGTTGTCAGTCGTAAGAAGCTCCTTGTCCACGCAGCCCCTGCCTCATCCACTGTTAATATCATGGTTATGCATCTTGCTCCCTGCCTGCCTAACCTGTATGCAACATTTGACAAACATAAGCTGCCAAGATCACTTGCCCATTTTCAAAAAAGTTGCCATCTTTCTGGGGTAGGAGGAGGCTTGGTCCTTTTGTTCCTGGTGTCAGGAGGAGCCAAATCATTCTGAAGTTCAAGGGCGGAGGGGGGAAAAGCTGCTTTCCGCCCCTTCACTCTGCAGCTCTTTGTAAGTTTGGTAATCTGTGTACTGCTGAACACCAAAATGAAAACCCCAGGTAAATCCACTCCCCGCACAAATCAGGCACGATGCAGTGCAGTTTTGAGGTCATGCAGAGAGATCAGCCCATCCTGGGTCCCTCTTTCTGCCATTGTGTGGGGTGGGGCACCCAATGAGGTTTGGGTTCAAAGCAAATGTAATTTGTAAGGATCAAGCACATAATTCCCTCTCGCCAACCTGACTTAGCATCCTGTTGGGAATCCCCCTGCTCCTGCCCACTTAAGAATGTTCTTCATCTTTTCAGTTTTGCACCAGATTCAGATGCATGGGAGGAACTCACACAAGCTGCCCTGCCAACACCCTGGAAAGCGCAATGGTGGCACAGGAGAATTTCAAACCTGCATTATACTTTTGAGTTATGTGGGACTCTCATCAGCCTCATTGTGGCTGAGCCAGTCTCTGCTCAGAGTTTCTTTGAGTTGCAAATATCATCAGATGCACTAACTGTGCGTCATCTTTAGGGAGGCTGGATCCATATACCGCTCAAAGGTTGAGCCAGCGATACCCAGGCGCTTCCTAGCTGACTTTGCAATTGCCCCAAGACTTCAGTTCTTCACATGGTAGTCCCACACCAAAGATTTAAATCCTGTTAATTTTGCCTTTCTACCAAAATATTATGCAAGCTCCCTCTTATACTATTGCCCACGTGGAGGAGCTTTTATTTCTTGATATCCAAGCACACATTGGTGAAAAATCCAAACCCCTGCAGAGTATTTCTATTCTGCTTTAACTGAGGAAGATAAGGAGTTGAGCTTGGTAGTTAGAGCAAAAGTTTGCATGTTTATGTTTTTTTACATGAGGACTTATTGCAGCTACGAGGGAATACAAACTGGTATTTAGCAAGCAGTAACACATCCCCATGCAAACAGCTGCTTGGCTGGAAGGCTCTCATCTCGACACAACCTGCTTACTCAGTGGCACAAAAATGCTGTGGTATTTTACCAGTTTATAAATGATTGTCTGCGTTCACACAGAATGTTTGGGAATGTGGACAACATTGTTATGAATAATCTAATGTGTGGCAAAGAGAGGCACAGCTATGGGTTTTTCGTCACTGAGAAATGAAACCTGAAAGGTAATATATCTGTGGTCACACCTCAGGGCATGTCCACACCACGGAATTAAACCAGTTTAACAGTTACTAACACTGTGGACTGTGATTCTGCAATTTTGTTTGCTATACTACCATTTTGCTGGATTCTCTGGATTCTTCATTCCTGAGATGTATTTAAAAGCATCATCTCGTGCAATAAGGGCTTGAGTTTCTTTTGGCTGAGGGCATCTGAATTTTTTGGCTAGGAGACAAGAAGAGGGTGGCCTGATCAACATTTCAAAAACAAAGGAGCACCCTAGAGCAGCAGGGCATGTGGTCTAAGGATCAATCACTGCCTTAATAGTGAAGTTATTTGAAAACAATTGCCAACCTGGTGCCCTCCAGCTGTGGCTGATGGGAGCCATGGTCCAGAACATTTAGAGGGTGCCAGGTTAGCAAAGCCCATTCTATGGGGTGGCTTCCATTTTTCCCATGCTAGGAGTACCTGTTGAATGGAGCACAATTTATCTCACGTGTAAGAGGGAAGTTAAAATGAGTACATCTTTCCTTTCCTTTCTGTTAGGGTTACTGGAAAATATCTTCAGAGCCAAAATGTGGCAATACAAAACGGCAGAGCTCCTTTTGATGTTTTGAAATCTTCTCTCAAAGGAGTTGCAAAGCATGGGTGTCATTTTGACTTCAGTTCTGTTTCAGTCAAAATCAAAACACACATTGTTATTAAGGGGGGATAAAACTACAGGATACAGTCCAGGGCCGATAGCTCCAAAGTTAAAGTTATTACAAATGGGCAACCAGCAAAGGGGTTGGATGTTGGCACCGTTCCCCCAAGATGCTCCTGGAGGTCTGCTCCTGGTGGTCTGCTCCTTCCTCCTGGAAACCTCAGACCCTTTGAAATGTGAACGAGGAATTTATTTTTGTACTTTTTAATTACATTTCCTGAGTCTACATTGCAGGCACTTGGGTACTTTTGTAAACCAAAAAAAGAGAGGAAGAAATAATGTTTATGTACATACGTATGCAAAACGATATATTTATGTTTAAGAGATAGAGATTGTTTGAATATGGGGATGTGCTCAAACCTATTTATTTTGCTAATATATTTATCCACATGTGAAGCTCTTCATGTGGCCGTTATTTTTTTCCTGTATAAAGTCACTGGGTGCCTATGTTCAAGAAGATGCCTCTTCCTCATTCCTCAGAAATAAATTATTTTTAATCTCTGTACATTGGCGTCTAAGTTGCATGAGATAAAGGGCTAAAAATGGATCTGGGATTGGTTTGGTCTTGTGTGAAAAGGGCAGGGGGACAGTAAGAAAGTCCTTCTAAGGATTCCTGTGTTAGCAGCACACTGAAACAGCCCCACCTCTGCTAAATATCCTGTTCTGCTGGGGATTTGGGGCCTGGAGGGCAAGTGGTCAAAGATAACAGAGCCTCATTCAGGGTGAAGCTATCCATCAGGACCTTTGCCTGTTCCCAATGGGCCCTCCTAGCTGGGAAGAGTTGTAGGGACCCCAAGGATGATGGAAGAAGCACCATGCTCTGTAGAAGTGCTGAGGATTCCTCCTCAAGTGGGGCATCATCTACATCGGAGTCCACCTCAGGCCAACAATGGGGATGCTGGGAGGCAGAGGACATGACTCTATAAACAGCACACAGCTAAATCTCATGGTGCACAGGGTTGCACAGTGGTGTAACACCTCCGTTTGCATTATTGGGCCATAAAGGATCATATAGTAAGCTGCCTTATACTGAATCAGACCATTGGTCCATCTAGACTAGGTCACTATTGTCTGCACTGATTGGCAGCAGCTCTTCAGGGTCTCAGATGGAGATCTCTCCCAACCCTACCTGGAGGTGCCAGGGATTGAACTTGGGACCTTCTGCACACAAAGCAGACGCTCTGCCACTGAGCTACAGCCCTTCCCATTCAACCACATAGGTCAGATCTGGCCCTCTTCTAGCCTGGTGTTAAGGAACACCCCAAATTCTCCATCTAAAACCTTGCCTCTCCTGCCTCAGCTATTGGGCCGTCTTATTCTTCCAGTCCAGCCCATGTGTCTTTATTCAGGAGTAGGTTCCACTCTGTTCAGTTTAGTACAGGGGTCCCCAAACTTACATCGCCGAGGGCCAGTGCCACCAGCGCCGATTGCGCTGCGGGTCGGAGCGTGCGGGAGCGTGCACCCATACGTGTGCACGCACGCGATTTCCAGTGCACTTCTGGGTCGCTGGAATACCGGAAATAGCTTGTGCGCATGCGCATGGGCCTCCTCCGGCATGGAAGTGTGCCAGAAATGATGCTTGCACATGCGCACAAGCTATTTCTGACACTCCGGCAACCCGGAAGTGGGCAGCCGTGCTGCACCGCGCCGTTAAGAGCAGGCGGTGGCAGCGGGCAGTGGGGGTCGTCGGGGGCCACATTAAAAAGCCTCGTGGGCCGCATCTGGCCCCCGAGCCTTAGTTTGGGGAAACCTGGTTTAGTATTACAGCTAGGTATCCCCTATTTATCTTTCCAAGCCCCAAGAAAGTGCGTGCATGGAATCCATCTGCTTAATTAGAAGTAAGCACCACTGAACACTGTGGAGTGTTTAAGTGAATATGTACAGGGGTTCTTTATGTGTGTGAGAGATATATATGCATCAAACCATTTTCTGTTTTCTGAGATAAATGTTTTGTGGGGAAAGCTGTTTCAATTTTATCACAAAATATCAATGTACAAAGTAGGGGCCAATAACAAATTCAAATATTTTTTTAAAAAAATAGCGTTAAAACCCTTCTCCATTCTATTTTTTTTTTACAATTTGCTTCAGAACGTCCTTAAATAAGCTGGTCTGGAGTTCTTAATGCACCTTTAATATATGCATACATATTATATATGCATAATGTACATATTTCTAATTTCTGAGTTATGCGGGGAAATATTTTTTTAATCTCAAAACGTTAAGTTTCTCAACATACAAAAAGTGGAAAAAGCCAACGTGAAGTTATTTTTTAATAATAAATAAATAAATACAGTAATGGGGATAAGAGGGTTCCCCTCCTCCCCCCACAAATTCCAATCAGGACCATTTCTGGTGTTCTTTTGTTTTTAAACTGATTTCGAATAACCTACAAAATAGAATTTAAAAACAGGTTCTAGCCTGTCCTTTAATTTTTAAGACGATACAGTTTCTGTGAGGAAACTTCCGCGGAGGATACACTCCCGAAGGGTTTTTATTTTATTTGGGCGCGAATCTCCTGTCCCCGCCTCCGCCCCCGCCTCCTCCTCACTTTACAACCACAACGGTTGCTACACCCAAGAAGGCGCACGCGCGAGAGCCGGCGTCGGATTAAACGACAGTCGCGCGCCGTCGCCAAGACAACAAGGGAGGAGCGATTCGCCGAAGCCTTCCAGCTCGCGCGAGTTGCGCGCGCACACACAGAGAGATTATGCAGGCGAGAGTGTGTGCAGGATGGGAAAGCGATGGAACCATAGAGCTTTCGTTGGTTGAGCAGAGGGGCCGGAAGTCGTGTGTCGTCGCAGCAGAAGTGACACGTTCCGTCACTCCACCCATTTGTTTATTTCTTCCTTTCTAAAGCCGGACCCGTTCGCCGCTGGTCGATCGGTCGCCGCCATGGCTCTGGAGACGGTGCCCAAAGACCTGCGTCACTTGCGAGCCTGCCTGCTCTGCTCGCTTGTGAAGGTGTGTGAGCGTGTATTGTCCGGTTCCACTTCCGGATAAACCGGAAGTCCCTGTTTTTGATTACGGGGAGCCACCCTGGAGGAAGCCAGTGTGGGTCCTTTGCAACCCTGGGGACCCCCTACAAAGCAGGGTGGGGGAGCTCTGAAGGTAGTAGCCCTTTCTGTTCCCTTACCCTCGTTGCCTGTTCACGGTGTGCTTCCAGACCATGGAGGTTCTGATTTAGCCATTGTGGCTCATGGCAGAAGTTTCTGGAGTTATTACTCTGCTGCATTTAATTATTTATTGTGTTGAATGTATATGTCACCTTCTCTTCCAAAGTTCCGTACATGGTTCTGCCCCTCCTCATTTAATCCCCACAACAACCCTGTGAGGTGAGCTAGGGTGAGAGGCACTGACCGCCTCCCAAGGTTACCCAGCGAGCTTCATGGCTGAGTCAGGGATTCTAACCCTTGTCTCCAAGGCCCTAGTCAGACACTCTGACCATGACAGCACTACTGGGTCTCAGACAACACTATGTGAAGGATCCCTTCTGAGACTCTTTGGAGGCCAGTTCCCCAGTCCTGTCAGCACCTATCACTATCGGGCAAAGATTTTGAAAATTTTATTTTGACAGGTCTTTAGCCTGACTTGACTTTATTTATAACTCACCTAATAAGTGAATAGATGTATGAGAGGTGTGTGCCATTCATTATTTATTTACTTATCAATAAAACAATCACAATAAACCAAGCACCCATATAATACATTTTGATTTGGCCACAGTGTTAGTGTCTGGATTGGTTTCATGTGCTTAAATTTTTGTGGTTTTTTCTACTAGTTTTAGAAATGAATTTATTTATAATAACTCATTGGTTGCCTTGTGAGGAAATTATGGAATGATTCCTTGAAAAGGTTGTGCTCCAGCAGGTTTTTTTGTTTGCTTTATTCAACCTCTAGTTGTAGAAGCTTCCTTTTGAGTTCCTTTTCCTGATTTAATTTCATCTTGCTCTTCAGACCATTGACCAGTTTGAGTTTGATGGTTGTGACAACTGTGACTCCTACCTGCAGATGAAGGGGAACCGTGAGATGGTTTACGATTGCACCAGCTCTTCCTTTGATGGGTGAGTCTGTTTACTAATATTATTTATTGGATTTCTTACTCCTGCTTGACCAGAAGGTCCCAGTGCAGCATACAACAATACAGTCGTACCTTGGAAGTTGAATGGAATCCATTCCGGAAGTCCGTTCAACTTCAAAAGATTCAGAATCCAAATTGCGGCTTCTGATTTGCTGTAGGAATCAGCCTGCAGCCAATCAGAAGCCGTGGAAGCCCCATCGGATGTTTGGGTTCCAAAAGAACGTTTGCAAACCGGAACAATCACTTCTGGGTTTGCGGTGTTCGGAAACCAAAACGTCCGAGTTCCAGGGCATTCGGGATCCGAGGTATGACTGAATAAAAATGTAATATTTACTCAGTTAAAAGAACATACAGAAATCCCTCCCCCCAAAAAGAGCAGGGGCCACCCATGTGCCTGCAGTTTTCTCTGGCATTCACATCATACTGCAGTGGATTTTTTTCAGTTAACCACACCCAGTTGTGATGCTTTAAGACAGCTTTGCTTGGTTAGAACAACAGCAGCTGCTTGGGAACCCAAAGAAGTGGAGTCCATAGGCCTATAAGTAACATGGGCTTATACAGAGGCATTATGTTTACACATGTGTAGAAATTAAGTCATGTAATAAGCGGAGGTTACAGTTAGCTAACAACCCTATCAAAAGAGCAAAAGCAACATTGCAGAACAAGGTAATAGATTCATCTATTAGTATCAACAAATTCCTTCATACCTCTTCACAGACACCTTGGCTCTTATAACATCCTTTCACCCAATATCTTCTTCACACTTCATGCTGCCTTTACATCTTAGGCTATCTAGCAATACCTTTTTCTACCACACTACCCACCCCTTGCTGATATTAGCTTTGGGGCAAGCATTAAACACACTAGGTTGCAATGTGTGCTTGGCTGTGGTGTGGCACCCACAGCCATTTTTCCAGCAGGGTTTCTTGGTCATTTGAGTGTAAGCCGCCAGTGACAAGACCAAGGTTTTTTTGACTGGTGTCTCTATCCAGCTGAATGATCATGGAAATGATAGCAGGGCAATTATCTATGGTATGCAGTGTTAAGTAGGAAGCTGAGTTCCTTGGAGATGCAAGATGTTGGAATGAGCTGGGCTCATGTGCAAGGGGAGGCAACTGACACAGGCAAGTGACACATTAGGAAGAACTTCCTGACAGTAAGAGCTGTTTGGCAGTGGAATTTGCTACCAAGGAGTGTGGTGGAGTCTCCTTCTTTGGAGGTCTTTAAGCAGAGGCTTGACAGCCATATGTGAAGAATACTTTGATGGTGTTTCCTGCTTGGCAGGGGGTTGGACTGGATGGCCCTTGTGGTCTCTTCCAACTCTATGATTCTATGAAAGAGGAGCAGTTGCCTGCCTCTCAGCCTAATAATTCTCCCCACATCTGGATTGTGTAACTGAGCCCCGTGGCCTCTTGTATGGAACAGGAAAAGACACATAATATAGCAGTAACCCTGTTAGTATATTAGCCCCAAGAAGGCTGGAATACTGGTTGCTTTTGATCATTCTGGGTGCCTTTGTGGGCATTGGATGTATGCAGTGAGGAGAGGCCCCATTCACTGGCAAAGCATGTGCTGCTATGAAAATCTCCAGATTATGAGCAGGGAATTACTTTTGTTTAAGACTTCCTGAGAGTTGCTGCCAGTCAAAATAAATAGTGCTGGGTTAGATGGGCCCATAGTATAAAGCAGCCTTGCACATTCAAGGTGAACAAGCAGTGTTCTCTGTGGATGAGTGAGGTGAGGGTCCCCTTCAGGCTGAAACCCACAAGTGCATCGTCCTCAGAGTAAGCGTAGTTGGTGTGACGTGTTCCTGCAGTTCTAACTCTCCTTGTCCTCTTGCAGCATTATTGCCATGATGAGCCCTGAGGACAGCTGGGTCTCCAAGTGGCAGAGAATCAGTAAGTCCGCCCCCTTATGTCCTTTCGCACTCCGCCTTCAGCATAATTATGGCAAATGAAAAGGCAGATCAACCCAATTTCTCTGGAACTGGCTGTAAATCTTCAAGCGGTTTGCTGTTTCCTCTGTGTGTCCCTTTTGGTCTGCTACCATTTGCAATTGAAGCAGCTTTTAATAACTTCTTCCATTGTTTTGTCCCACACACCTGGGGACCTTCCACCCCACCCCATCCCCATCCTGTTACTTTCTTTAAACCCTTTTTGCAGCTGTTTGATTCTCAGTTTTCCTCACTGCAACTCTGCAGGCTTACCAAGGTGGGGAATAAGACTGTTTTTGTCCGTCTTTCTTCACTGCTGTTCAGGATGGCCCAGGCTCCCCTTTCTTAAAGTTGTTGGTTTAAGGAGTGATAACCAGAACATGTTCTCTTCCCCCAGGTAATTTCAAGCCCGGTGTGTATGCAGTGTCTGTGACTGGCCGCCTACCCCAAGGTAACTTACCAGGCTTTTAGTAAGAATTAAAAGTTTTTCCTTGCTCTCAAAGTTGAGAACCTTGCTGCTCAATCAGGCCCAAGAGGACCCTTTTAGTCCAGCATCCTCTTCTGGCCACCTAGATCCCCTTACGAGAAGCCAACAAGCTGGACATGAGATCAACCTAGGTTGATAACTTCAGACATTTCCATCTTTTTTGCTACTGAGCCTGTGCTCATCTGGGCATTTCTGTCTTGAAGGGAAGAGCTTGCACAATATCACTAGAACTCATGGACATCTAATGAAGCTGAATTTTAGAAGTTTCAGGCCAGGCAAAAGAAAGTCCTCGTGCAGTGCATAGTTAAACTATGGAACTCACTCCCACAGGAGGTAATGATAGCCAGCAACTGGATGGCTTTTAAAAAAGCATTGAGGAGAGGGCAATCAATGTCTACCATCCATGATGCCTATTCTCTGCTTTCACAGTTTGGGGCAGCAATGCTTCTGGATACCAGTTGCTGGAAACTGCAGGAGTGCTCTGGTGCCCAAATCCTACTGAGGGTTTCCCAGAAAATGTGTCTGCTTGACTTTGTGCGAACAGGATACTGATCTCGATGGGCCATTGGTCTGATCCAGCAGGCTCTTATCTTACTTTATGTATGTAATGGGGGAGGAAAAGGAAGAACTAGGCTCACAGAAAGAGTATAATCGGTCACCATGATTAACCTTGCAGCTGGTTAGGAAATTTGCAGTTTCAGGATGTGATGCGTGCACACAGAGATGTAGATAAAACCCACTATGACAAAGCTTTGGGAATAATCTTTTTCTTGGATTTTGCTAATTAGCTAGCTGCAGGCTTGCTAATGCCACATATCTTTTCCTTTTACTTCCTTGCCTCTTCTCCCCACCCCTTAAACATACGTAATACTTTTCTTATTGCTGCAGGCATCGTTCGGGAACTGAAGAGTCGCGGTGTGGCCTACAAGTCTCGGGACACAGCTATAAAGACCTAAGGAGGAGACGTTCCACCCACCCCTCAATTGACGCCCACACAGGCCTCCATTTCAGAAGAGACTCCCTCTCAGAACTGGCCTAACGTTAAGAAACAAAGATCTCTTTGTGGGTGTGGGGTCTTTGTCTGGGGATCAAGAGTGGACTGACTGCACCATCCTCCTCCCTGCTAGCTGAGCTAGAGAGGGGCCTTCCTGAGAGGCTGTAAGTAGGAGCTACAGCAGTTTTAAGTGTTGATGATTTCTGTAAATATTCCTAATAAATTTGGTTATGGTGTCAGAAATTCACATCCTGAGGTTGGCTGTTTTCCTTGCAATCTGCAAAACATATAGAGCTGAAAGTCATGTGTGTGTGTGTGTGTGTGGACGACTGCTGTTAAGCATGTACCTTAGGCTGCAGGTTTTGTTCTGATATGGATGTGTTATTTTCTGGGCCGGGTGTGTGTGGAATGTGGCCCTCACAGATTGCTGGACTGCACTCCCATCAGCTGCAGGCAGGATGGCCCGTGGTCACAGAGAATGCAGTGTTGTCCAGCAGCACCAGGAGCATCTACTTAGTTAAGGTGTGCTGGGGAGGGTGACCAACAATAATTAAGGGCCTGGAAACCAAGCCTTATGAGGCAGGGTTGAGGGAGCTGTGTATGTTTAGCCTGGGGAAGAGGTGAGAGGAGAGCCATCTTCAGTTATCTGAAAGGGTTTCACGTTTCTGCTATTCCGGACGAGAGAACCCAAACCAGTGGGTTCAAATGACAAGAAAGGAGATTCCGATGAAACATTAGGAAGAACTTTCTGACGGAGCTGCTTGGCCATGGAACAGGACCACCTCAGAAGTTAGCGGAATCTGCTTCATTAGAAGTTTTTTTTAACAGAGATTGGATGTTCACGTGTTAAAGATTCTTTAGCTGTGATTCCTCCATTGTAGGGGGCTGGACTAGATGACCCCTGGGGGTACCTCCACCTCTACAATTCTATGATTCCAAGGTTTTAGTCTTGTTTTAAATGTATTTGCTGTTTTTGTGTTTTTAGTTATTTAGTGTGCAAATCGCCGTAAGACAGTTGCTTATAGAAGGTGATAAATCAATTGGTGATGATGATGATAATGATTTAGGAATATTGAACACGGCAAGAGACATTGGGAAATGTGAATAAATTGGAATACAGTGGTACCTCTGTTTACAAACACAATTGGTTCCAGAAATCTATACTTAACCTGAAGCGAACTTTCCTATTGAAAGTAATGGAAAGTGGATTAATCCATTCCAGACGGTCCGTGGAGTACTTAAACTGAAGCGTACTTAACCTGAAGCGAACTTTCCCATTGAAAGTATTGGAAAGTGGATTAATCTGTTCCAGATGGGTCCGCGGAGTACTTAACCCGAGGTATGAGTGTAATTGGTTCCGGAAGTCCGTACTTAACCTGAAGCGTACTTAACCTGAAGCAAACTTTCCCATTGAAAGTAATGGGAAGTGGATTAATCCGTTCCAGACAGGTCCGCGGAGTACTTAAACTGAAAGTACTCAAACCGAGGCGTACTAAAAACCGAGGTATGACTGTAGTTTGGGTAGAAATGAATGCATGACCAGCCCTGTATTTCTAATGATGGCCACTAGGAGGCAGTGCAGGACTGTTCCTTGGAGCAACTCCTTGTAGCCTTCCAACCATAAACCCATTTTATATCTTTATCACCCACAGTGACCCTTGGCTCTTGAATTCTTCTGGTTTTTGAAGAAGTGATTGCGGTCATTGCATCGCACAACTTCCAGCCAAATATGTGTAACAGGAGTGGGGAGTATTGCGGCCCTGCAGCAGTTACCAGACTCTTAACTCCCACCAGCCCCTTCAACCAGCATGGTCAGGAATGATGGGAGTTGTTGTCCAGCAACATATAGAGAGCCCCAGATGTTTCCTCCACCTGCCATAGAACTCTTTTCCTTTTCCTTTTGTAGCCACTTGGGGAGGTGATCATTGCTAAACTCGCTTTACAGAGCGAGACTTGGCCAAGGCCACAGAGTTTCATTTATTTCTAAAAATATGTATATACTGGTACGCCATCAAAAATATGTATCAAAGTGGTTTACAATATTAAAATGCAAAAACCATACAATAAACCAGGCATCCCCAAACTGCGGCCCTCCAGATGTTTTGGCCTACAACTCCCATGATCCCTTGCTAACAGGACCAGTGGTCAGGGATGATGGGAATTGTAGTCCAAAACATCTGGAGGGCTGAAGTTTGGGGATGCCTGCAATAAACCCTTAAAAAGAGTTGAAAATGCACACCGATTAATTAATGTGGAAGGATGTATTCTTAAATTGCCTGCTTATGCCTGGAGGAAAGAGAAGTTTTCATCAAGTGCTGAATCTTTGTTCGCAGTGTGTTCCACAGGACTCAGTTCCTTGTTACTGTCAAATGAGCCTCACCAACTCAGGAAACAGGCCAATGGTGCTCCTGCAGATAATCTGAATGATCAAGCTCTGGGGTATGAGGGGTTCAGGCAATCCCTGAGGTATTGAGGAATACAAGTCTGTGGGGAGGTGGGACTTGGACCTTGAACCCTGGCTCTTACGATCATGCACCCTTTCCCCCACTGGTGTCCCCAAATTGGTCCTCCTGAGCTCTGGAGCCTTTCTTTGCCCCTGTTCTCTCTCAGTCCAGGCACTTAATCTACCCTGGTGATTCAGCGAGGTCCCAGATGTTGCTGAACCCCAGCTTCCATCATGCCTGGCCATTGGTCATAGGGACTGAGGCTGATGGGAGTTGGGAGTCCAGCAGCATTGCCCACTTCTGCTTAAAAAGAGAAGAGGGGGAAAGGAATTGAGAAATGGATATACAGTGGTACCTTGGTTCTCAAACTTAATCCATTCCGGGCATCCGTTCGACTCCTGAAACGGTTCGAAAACCAAGGCGCAGCCCAATGGGCTGCAGGAGCTTCCTGCACTCAATTGAAAGCCACATTGGATGTTCGGCTTCCAAAAAATGTTCGCAAACCGGAACATTCACTTCCGGGCTTGCAGTGTTCGGGAGCTAATTTGTTCAGGAGCCAAGCCATTTGAATACCAAAGTACCACTGTATTCCCTGGACCATCCTCTGGACTGGTGACAGATCAGAAAGATCCACACTGCTATGGGGGAAGAGGTGCATGGATCAAGGAACTCCACCCACTTAGCAGCATGTTGGTGGCAATATCTGTCCACGCACCAAGGCACTCTCCATCTAAGTCAGGCACTGGTCCATCTAACTCAGTTTTGTCCACACTGACTGGCAGCAGCTCTCGGGATTCAGGCAAGAGCCTCCAGCTCAGGTGTGTTGAAACCCAGGACAGAGGAATAGGGGTCCTTCCACATTTGAGTTCCTGGAAATTCATTCCAAACACTATCCTGGTTCTCATGGAGTGCAAATGGAGGTGGTAAAAAAATTATCGTCCTGGACTGGTCTGCTTCATGGCACAGAGCATGTCTTGACTGCTCCCTCATGCAAAATGAATCCTAGTATATGTGAACTCCAGGCTGGCTAGAAAGGTATTTTGAAAGCTAGTGTGGTGTAATGGTTAGATCAGGCATCCCCAAACTTCAGCCCTCCAGATGTTTTGGCCTACAATTCCCATCATCCCCGACCACTCGTCCTGTTAGCTAGGGATCATGGGAATTGTAGGCCAAAACATCTGGAGGGCCACAGTTTGGGGGTGCCTGGGTTAGTGCATCAGACTAGGACCATAAAGACCAGGGGCTCAAATCTCCACTCAGCTATGAAGTTCACCAGGTGGCCTTAGGTCTGTCACTGTCTCTCAGCCTAACCTACCTCACAGGGTTGTTGTGGGGATTAAGTGAGGAGTGGGGGGGGGAGAACCAGGGACACCCCCTTTTGCTCCTTGAAGGAAAAGATGGGATAGAAATTGAATGAATAAAATATTTTGTGTGGAGGAGCTCCCAGCCGCTGTACGAGGTGCTGGGAATCCAAAAGAGGTTTTTTTAAAAAACCACTTCATTAAATAAAACTGTGACCTAATTCCATGACACAGGTGAGTGTTGCTGAACTACAACTCGCATCATTGCTGACTATTGACCATACTGGCTGCTGGGAGTCGGAGTCCAGCAATCTCCAGTGGGAGCATCAGGTTCACTTTCCCTGCTGTAGACAGGGATGGTGGAATCCTCAAAAGAGGAATCATAAAATTGTAGAGATGGGAGGGACCACATGGGCCAGCTTGTTTGACCCACTGCCATGCAGGAATCACAGCCAAATGAACCCTGACACCCAGCTATCCAACCTCTGTTTAAAAACCTCCAGTGAAGGAGAGCCCAAGACCTTCTGAGAGAGTCCCTTCCTCTGTCAAACAGCTCTTATTATCAGAAGGGAGTTTGATCTAACAACATATACAGAACCTAGGGATGTGGGTGCCGCTGTGGTCTAAGCCAGTGAGCCACTTGGGCTTGCCAATCAGAAGGTCGGCATTTCAAATCCCCATGGCTGGGTGAGCTCCCGTTGCTCTGTCCCAGCTCCTGCCAACCTAGCAGTTTGAAAGCACGCCAGTGCAAGTAGATAAATAGGTACTGCTGCAGCAGGAAGGTAAACGGCGTTTCTGTGCGCTCTGGTTCCCGTCACGGTGTCCCATTGCGCCAGAAGCGGTTTTAGTCATGCTGGCCACATGACTCGGAAAGCTGTCTGTGGACAAACGCCGGCTTCCTCGGCCTGAAAGCGAGATGAGCGCCACAACACCATAGTCACCTTTGACTGGATCCAGGGGTCCTTTACCTTTACTTTTACCTTTAAACGGAACCCATAAGGCCAAAGTAGGAGATACTGTTGGGAGGGTAATCTTCTTCTTCTTCTTCTTCTTCTTCTTCTTCTTCTTCTTCTTCTTCTTCTTCTTCTTCTTCTTCTTCTTCTTCTTCTTCTTCTTCTTCTTCTGCGATCAATCGTATCCGAGTAAGATTGTCTTCCATAAACACGGCTTTAACAATGGGTCCGTAAGTGACTGTGGAGGCCAGTTCTGGATCCACACGTCCTTCCACAGTGGGGACATTGGTTTCCGGGCGGGAGTTGATCACGGTGTGGATTTGCCAAGCGCACCTTCCTCTTAGCACATTTCTCCAACTCGAGCACTCACAGGCCAGTGTTTCCCAGTTGTCAGTGTTTATGCTACATTTTTAAAGATTTGCCTTGAGACAGTCTTTAAACCTCTTTTGTTGACCACCAGCATTATGCTTTCCATTTTTAAGTTCGGAATAGAGTAGTTGCTTTGGAAGACGATCATCAGGCATCCGCACAACATGACCAATCCAACGAAGTTGATGTTGAAGAATCATTGCTTCAACACTGGTGATCTTTGCTTCTTCCAGTATACTGATATTAGTTCGCCTGTCTTCCCAAGTGATGTGTAAAAATTTTCGGAGACACCGTTGATGGAATCTTTCGAGGAGTTGGAGATGGCGTTTATAATTGGTCCATGTTTCAAAAGTATATAGTAAGGTTGGTAGTACAAACAAGCATTTTGGTTTCCCTGCGAATGTTCCGGTTCTCAAACACTCTGCACTTCAACCGGGAGAAAGCTGCACTCGCAGAGCCCAGGCGATGCTGGATTTCGGCATCAATGTTGGCCCTTGTGGAAAGGTAACTGCCTAGGTAGGAGAAGTGATCAACATTTTCCAACGTTACACCACTGAGTTAGATTTGTGGCGCTGCAGAGGGGTTGTTTTGTACTTGTTGGTGCAGCACTTTGGTTTTTTGGATGCTGAACGATAGGCCAAGCTTCTCGTAAGCTTCTGCAAAGATATTTAGGATGGTTTGGAGGTCATCCTCTGAGCGTGCGCACACTATATTGTCATCAGCATACGGAAGCTCTATGATGGAAGTTACGGTAACCTTACTTTTTTGCTTTTAGCCTGCTCAGATGGAATAGCTTTCCATCTGTTCGATATATGATTTCTACTCTGGTGGGGAGTTTCCCACCGACAAAGTGTAGGATCATGGCAATGAAAATAATGAATAGAGTTGGGGCAATAGCACAACCCTGTTTAACACCTGATCCCACTGTGAATGGTTCACTTTGAGAGCCATTGTTATCTGCAATTGTTGCTGTCATATTATCATGGAGGAGCCGAATGATGTTTACAAATTTATCTGGGCAGCCAATTTTCAGAAGGACAGTCCACAGGGCATTACGATTTTCAGTGTCGAAAGCCTTAGTCAGGTCAATAAACGCCATATACAGGGGTTGGTTTTGCTCTCTGCATTTTTCTTGAAACTGTCAAGTGGTGAAAATCATGTCCACTGTCCCCCTAGAAGGCCGAAAACCATTTTGGGTTTCAGGAAGGGTCACCTCGGATATTGTTACCAGACGGTTTGCTAAGATCCTTGCAATAATTTTGTCGGCCGCAGCTAATAGAGAGATGCCTCGATAGTTTCCACAATCAGTTCTGTCACCTTTTTAAAAGAGATTGATAATTTTGGCATCCGTAAAGTCTGCTGGGATCTCTTCTCTTTCCCAGATTTTTTCGATGAGCTTGTGAAGTTGTTGTGTAAGTTCAATTCCGCTCACTTTGAAGATTTCAGCAGGTATCCCATCAGGTCCACTGGCTTTGTTGTTTTTCATTTGGTTAATCGCTGTACACAACTCTCGAATTTGGAGATACTGCAAGCTCATCTCTAACTTGTTTTTGCGGAAAAGTAACTCTAAAGTATCTCTACCTTTTGTTTTTGCCAAAGTAGGAGATACTGTTGGGAGGGCAATATTCAGTGTGTGTATGTGTACACTGCTACCTCTTGGTCATCCCACCTAACTCAGAGGATGGAGAGGGTGGCCCAGGAGGGGGCATTCTCTGTGGTGGCCCCTGAATTGTGGAACTCCTTGGAGAGCTGAGCCTGGTACCTTCACTATACAGCTTTGGGCAAATGTCACCGTTCTGCCCCAGCCTTTGAAAGTTGAGATGTGTGTTTCAAGACCCACCCTGCTCTTGCAAATCTAATATACTTCAACTGTTTTTAATCCTAAATTACATATTGTAAGATGCCCTGGGACATGTTGGTGAAGGGCAGGTAATTAACTTAATCATAATATAATATAATTAATATAATATAATAATCATCTCGTAATGTAATGTAATGTGATATAGAAATGTTTTCACTTCCAATTATTGTAGTTTCCAAATCTCAGGTACCTAATACGTACCACCTGACTTCCCTGTTTTGCGAGGAAAGTAGATCAATGATACATATTCCATGACCCGGTAGTTGCAATTTTATATTTCTTGGTTTCCTGTGTCTGTGTTTGCCCAGGAACACTCCCCTTGCTAATCATTTTTTGGACACTGCCTGCAATGGACTCAAGCATTCTTCTGTTACCATAAGTACTGGTGTCTTGTTTTTGCAAAGGAGGAACAGCAAGCTGATATTACAAGATGCTGCATTGTGCAATTATCGTAACCGGAGGGCAAATACCATCAGGATACTAAGTGCTCATTCTTATACTTTGAAGGCAGCAAGCCGAGCACTTCAGGTGCCAGATCTGTGGCTTGTGTGATCTTGCACATGAGCAAGGCATTGGTGCGTCTCGTTTGCTCATGAGCCATTGTCATTTCCCCCTTCTTCATCCTGTGGCCTCCTTTCCCCCCTTGGAGGTGAAGCAGACAAGCTTAATTACTGGATGCTGTCTCTCTGTGTTCTTGTGCCAGGTTGTGGCTGGCTTTTAATTTTGCAAAAGGCGGGCGTGAAGGTTTGGTTGTCTCTGGCTCATCCTTGGCTGCTAAGATGCACATTTAACTCTTGCCTCCTTGACAAGGCTGGCCTGAGGGGCCTGTCATGTCAGCGCTTTCACGCCGGACTGGTTCTGAGGGTTGACTGCGTCACTTCCCATTTGGCTCTCTGCTTTTCTTCGAGAACTTAATTCCCTTCACCCTGCAGGTGATGGCTTGAAGTGAAAAGGCGCTGTCATGTAGTGGGGGCTTGGCAGGTGTGTCTTCCCCCCCGGACCCGTTTATCAGGGGATCTGCCCTGATTTCCTGGAATCCAATCCTGGTAATTCATTTTATCCTTTCTCTCCATTTTACCTTTTGAAAGCAGAGCTTCTATTTAAAATAGAGCTTGTATTGCAGCTGCTACCCAGGATGGCTAGGCTCTGCCTCCATGGTCAGAGGCAGTAATGCTTCTAAATACCACTTGCTGGGAACCACAGGAGGGGAGAGAGCTGCTCAGGGGCTTGGATCCTGCTTGCTGGTTTCCCACATGTATCTGGTTAGCCACTATGAGAACACAATGTTGGACTGGGTGGGCCACTGGCCTGATCCAGCAGAGCTCTTGCATGCTTTACTTCATTGAATTTTTACCCCACTATTTCCTCCAAGGAGCATGAAGTGGTGTGTTCCACTCAGGTCTCCTTTGAATGCTAAATCCCAGGTGTGTGCATTTTGTGGCTGATGCACCATTTTCAAAATTGTGTGTGCTTTTTGTTTGTTTGTTTGTATAATATTATTGCTTTCATCATGCAAGAGCTTCTCTTTGCAAAACCACCCCTTTTTATTTTTGCCAGCAGCGATCCTCTCTCTCTCTCTCTCTCTCTCTCTCTCTCTCTCTCTCTCTCTCTCTCTCTCTCTCTCTCTCTCTCTCTCTCGGCCAAAGTATTCAGGGAAGGGAAAAGGAGCACGTTTTAAACGCACATCACCTAATGCGTCTGCATGTCAGAATAGCAGGGAGCATGTGACCTATTTTACCGCAGTGTTTGAACTGGAGGCTTCTTCCACCCGCCTGCTTGCCTTCACAGATCCAGCCCGGCACAGCTACCTGGGGCTTAGGCATGCAGTCAGTGTTTCTGAGAACGAGCAGAGTGTTTCTCAGGCCACTGCAATCAGTCTACACACTGGCAGGGTCGGAGTTCTGATGACCTCTAGGCTGCTTTTGAGCCCATCTCGTTTTTTTTTTAAAAGTGGAAATGTTGCCAACTTAAAAGAAATAACAATTCTGCTCTTCTATCTTTTAACAGCTATCTGGCACACCAAAATTTAGCAGATGAGTCTTTTTCCCATCGGTCATATCTTCACAACTGGCAAAGTGTAACCTGCTTAGTTTCTGTGTCAGGCAGCTGGTAAAAGGCACAGTTTCAGGGTAATAAAAAATAAAAAATACAACCACGTGGCAATGCTATTTATAGGAAATCTGGGTGCAGGGTAGAGCAGCTAAATTGCTGCCCTTATTTTTCTGCTTTTGGGGATGTCTTGTTCTAGCTTTGTCCTTTTGCTGTTCTCTTTCTTCTCAATCCAGATGGCTTCCCTGAGACTATCTCTAACAAAGAGGGTTAAGCAAATTTCTCCCCACCCCCCCCAAAAGACCCTACCAATTCAGCCAAGGAATCATGCAAGGAAATAGAGAATGCAAAGTAAAAAAATGCAAAGTTAAATGCTGGATAAATCATGGGGATTTTCTGTGATGGCCTATTTGACACATCTTAGATTTGGTGCACAATAGATTTATTCTCTCTTATCACATGAAATTGTCATAAAAACTAACATATAGGAACTTCACAGTAAGGCGTAGTGGTTAAGAGTGTTGGACTGGGGCCTGGGAGAACAGGGTTCCTAGCCTACCTCACAGGGTTGTTGTAGGGATAAAATGAGGGTGAGAATGATATACGGCACCTGGAGCGCCAATGGAGGAAAAAGCTGGGATATAAATGCAACAAATAAACAATCTATTGAAGAATATAGTAAAAGAAATGGGCTTTTTGCCAAGCTTAAACTATGGGTTTACAATGCTTTAAGAATATGTAAAAATCAATGTGAGGTAAGGTAGGTTGTAAAAACTAGGTCATAGTCGGAGTAAACTCATTGAAATGGATAGACCTATTGTTGTTTAGTCGTTTAGTCGTGTCCGACTCTTCTCGACCCCATGGACCATAGCATGCCAGGCACTCCTGTCTCCCACTGCCTCCCGCAGTTTGGTCAAACTCATGTTCGTAGCTTCGAGAACACTGTCCAACCATCTCGTCCTCTGTTGTCCCCTTCTCCTAGTGCCCTCAATCTTTCCCAACATCAGGGTCTTTTCCAGGATAGACCTATTAAGCATGTCCAAAAATTTCAATGGTTCCACACTGTGTAGGACTAACATTGGATCGACCCTAGCTTATTCTAAATTGGAACATTAACAGCACATTTTGGACCTCTTTTATATTCCTACTTAAGTTCATACTTGGTGCTATATGTCGTTGTTGTCATCGTCATCCACCTGTTTTAAGAGACAATGGAGTGCGCCTCTGGGGGTGAAATTGAACTGCTGCGTTAGCAGCACCACCAAAGCCTGGGCAACGTGAATGGAGGTCCTGGGCTGCCCAGACAACAAGACCCCGCTCTCGGCCTCACTGATGTGGCCCAAAGGATAGCAGAGCAAGATGTTTGGCACCAGCTTGGCTGCAGGAGTTGCCGGAAGGAGGCATACAAGGCGCCATCCAACCATCTCAGGGACTCCACTCCAAATTGGTGCAGGGTTTACTGCTTAATATGAGTTTCTGTTAAAACAGTCATTGACTGTTAATTTAGCACTAGGAAAAAAAATGCCCCATCTGAAACCCTGGGGAGCTGTTGCCAGCCATTGTAGACGGTACTAAGATAGATGGGTCTGACTTGGTATAAGGCCACTTCTTATGATCTGCACAAATTAGTGGGTGGTGTCTCTAGCTTCTGGGCACACCTGCCATGTGGCCTTCAGAATGTTGATACGGCTGAATGTGGCCCTCAGTCCCAAGAAGATTAGCCAGCCCTACTCTTAAAGTTAAATCCCTGAGGGGTGTGTGTGTGTGTGTGTGTGTGTGTGTGTGTCTGTGTGTGTGTTGCAACACATCTCTAATTTTGAATGCGGAAAGACTTGGAAGCCTAAATATTAACAACTGGTTACTTTTTACTATATGTTATTGTTGTATTTATTAGATGTTTATTTTCTGTGATTGCATTTTTTATAATTGCATTTAAGTTGTTAAAATTGCTTTTTTGAAATAAATATCATTAGAGTTTATACAGAAAAATACAATGATTATTGTCACCCCTTTTTTTTGTCCAGACTGAAACATTAATCCAGAGGCAAAAATGAGAGAGAAGAGAAAAAGACAGACAGACAGACAGACAGAAAGAGGAGAGGAATAATAATAATAGTAATAGTAGTAGTAATAATAATAATAATAATAATAATAATAATAATAATAATAATAATATATTATTTATACCCCACCCATCTGGCTGGGTTTCCCCAGCCACTCTGGGCGGCTTCCAACAGAAAAATGAAATAAAATAATCTATTAAACATTAAAAGCCTCCCTAAACAGGGCTGCCTTCAGATGTCTTCTAAAAGTCTGGTAGTTGTTTTTCTCTTTGACATCTGATGGGAGGGCGTTCCACAGGGCGGGTGCCACCACCGAGAAGGCCCTCTGCCTGGTTCCCTGCAACTTGGCTTCTCGCAATGAGGGAACTGCCAGAAGGCCCTCAGTACTGGACAAGGGCGTACCCACCACGGGGCAAGTTAGGGCAGCTGCCCTACTCTAGAAGCAGGGCTGGTGGGCAGAGGTGGAGCACAGCCCAGCGGAGCGCGAGTTCGCCATTCCCGCCGCGCCGCACCCTCCCTCCAGCTCCCCGGCGCGCCCTCAGGCAAGGCCAAGCGCGGCGGGGAACCAGGGAGCGCGGCGTGGTGGGCCGGAACGCCGAACTCGCGCTCCGCTGGGCTGGGCTCCGCCTCCGCCCACCAGCCCTGCTGCTAGGGAGGGGCACAGCCCCGCGGAGCGCGAGTTCACCGTTCCCGCCCACTTTGTGGCCCCTCCCCTTCCGTGCCTTGGCCCCTCCCCTTGCCCCCCCCCAGTTTTGATCCTGGGTACGCCCATGGTACTGGACCTCAGTGTCCGGGCAGAATGATGGGGGTGGAGACGCTCCTTCAGGTATACTGGACCGAGGCCATTTAGGGCTTTAAAGGTCAGCACCAACACTTTGAACTGTGCTCGGAAACATACTGGGAGCCAATGTAGATCTTTCAAGACCGGTGTTATGTGGTCTCGGCGGCCACTCCCAGTCACCAGTCTATCTGCCGCATTCTGGATTAGTAGTAGTTTCCGGGTCACCTTCAAAGGTAGCCCCATGTAGAGCGCATTGCAGTAGTCCAAGCGGGAGATAACTAGAGCATGCACCACTCTGGCGAGACAGTCTGCAGGCAGGTAGGGTCTCAGCCTGCGTACCAGATGGAGCTGATACACAGATGCCCCGGACACAGAATTGACCTGCACCTCCATGGACAGCTGTGAGTCCAGAATGACTCCCAGGCTGTGCACCCCCAGGAATTAAAAGAGAGAAAGTGAAAAGAGAGAGAGAGAAAGGAAAAAGAGAGAGGTTAAGAAGCTTCTTAAAAATCTTTTAAAAATGTTTTTAATGCTGTATCTTAAATAGCTGTAGCCCGCCCTGGGAACTAGGGTGATGGGCAGGTGATAAATTAAAATACAAAAAGCACAAACAACAAGGCACCACCCAGCACCTATCATTTCATGTGCTGGGAAGACTTTGTTTTGGACTCGCTCACAGACTCACTGTGCTGTTGTTGTTTTTCTCTCCTTTTCTGGCGATCTTTTAATAATGGACTGCAAGAGCCCAAGCACCTTGGGGAGAGAATTGGCTGCCCTTAATTTCACCTGGGAAATGTTGGACAGGATGCAGAGCCTGTCATTTCCACCAGATAAAATTGGGGCACTCTTGGAACACCCCCCTCTGTCCTTACCTTGAGGCTCACAGCTGCTTCCTGACAGCAAGCTGGGCGCTTCAGTGTACCTGCGTGTGCATTTATGATGTGCCAGTTTACAGCCAAGATACAAACTGGTGGTTTGACTTCAAATGTGAGGGAGGTGGAATCTAAAGTTCATAGAGTCTCCCCAAGGGCCATCTAGTCTAGTACAACCCCCTGCAGTGCAGGAATCACAGCGGAAGAATCCCTGACAGATGGACACCCAAGCTCTGTTGAAAAATCTCCAACGAAGGGGAGGGTGTTCGTTCCACAGTCAAACAGCTCCCACCATCAAAAGTTCTTCCTGAGGTTTACACGGAATCTCCTTTCTTGCCATTTTAATCTCCATTTCTCCGGGTCCTACAGAAGAAAACAAGCTTTCTCCATCTTCCGTGTGTCAGTCCCTAGAGATATTTGAAGATGGCTATCACGTCTCCTTTCAGTCTCCTCCAGGCTAAACATACCCAACTCCCTCAACCGTTCCTCATAAGGCTTGGTTCTCAGACCCTTGATCGTCTTGGTCACCGCTCCTCTGCACATGTTCCAGTTATTAAACTGTGGTGCCTAGAACTGGATGCATGACTCCAGGTGGGGATCTGACCAAGGCAGAATAGAGCAGTGCTATGACTTATCCATCTCTGCACACAAAAAAGCATGTTTTTAAAAGTCCTGCCAAATTTCTGCAAAAGGCTTTAAGAAGAGTCAGAATACAGACTGTCATGGCTTCTGTCCCCAAAAGGATTCTGGGAATTTTTCAGCAGCATGCCCCCCTAAGGCCTGCCTCACAGAATGTTTTTGCGAGTCTGCAATGGCGGTGTATGTGTGTGTGGGGGTTGGCGTTTTACAAACAGCTCTCTTTGTACTGTGATTGGGATTGAACCCGATGCGTCGTCAAGAGCGGATCTTGGAGATTATGATGGGATGCAGGAAAGTCTCTTGGGTATGTCGAACAGAACCTTTACACATCAAAGCTCAGCACCTCAAATTATTGCCTTTAAAGAAGTCGGCGCAGCAGTGGAATAACAGAACGTGCCCCGGGGCATGTGCAGAGTGCCTACTCTTCCACGCTGCAGCTGAGATGAAAGGGAAATGGAGATGTGTGTGGCTTCTAGATATTAATGAATTATGATATGGGAGGGGGGAGGGGGGAGGGAAAAGGGTTACGGTGCTTTCCACTAAAGCTTCAGAGCTGATCAGCAAAGCTGTCTGTCTGGAGAGGAGTACCCCCAGGCGCCTCCACAGCAGCGTGTGTGTATCTGACTGGCTGGAACTGCAACTGCTCCACAACACAGACACCCCTTTGTTCATCTAGCTAGGTGTCATTCCTGCCTTATTTTTCCCTCTTCAAAGCAGAGGATCGAAGAGTTGGAAGGGACACCAAGGGTCATCTAGTCCAACCCATCGAAGCTCAGTGTTCTTGACACTGACTGGCAGTGAATGGCACTCCTCGGCTTCAGGAGATGCCACCAGAGATTGAACCTGGGACCTTCTGCATGCAAAGCATGGGCTGCAGTCCTTTGAAATTAAAGGAAGATTCTAGTCCTCAAGGTTCTGAGTAAAGACTGAAAGAGGAATATAGGAATCTTCCTCATTCTGAGTCAGGCCACTGGTCCATCTAGCTCAGGCATCCTCAAACTGCGGCCCTCCAGATGTTTTGGCCTACAACTCCCATGATCCCTAGCTATGAGAACCAGTGGTCAGGGATGATGAGAATTGTAGTCCAAAACATCTGGAGGGCCGAAGTTTGGGGATGCCTGATCTAGCTCATTAATGTCTACACTAGTTGGCAGCAGCGGCACTCCAGGTTTCAGGAAGAGGATATTCCCAGCTCTCTCTGCAGAGGCCTCTGGGGAATGACCCTGGAAGCTTCTGCATGGGAAGCAAGTGCTCCGCCACAGAGCTACGTTCAGAACATGGCTCCATCTAGCTCAGTATTGTCTACACTGACTGGCAGCAGCTCTCCAGGGTTTCAGGCTCCATACCTGGAGGTGATGCTCCACGGGATTGAATCTGGGACCTTCTGCACTCAAGGCAGGGGCTCTACCACAGCTGCAGCCCTTCCCCAAGCAGAAGTAAAGGCTGGCCCTTCAAACTGCCTTTAGCACCCTCAACTCCTTTAAGCCTTTGCTAATGGCAGGGCCAGCCCTGGGAAATGAGGATGTCAGGTGCTCCAGAGAAGAGTGAGAGAGAGAACAGAGGGGGGGGAGCGGTGGGCGGTGGCAGGAGAGGGGAAGGAGGGTGATGGACGAAGAGGAGGAAAGGAAGAAGAAGAAGGGGGGGCTCTTGCAAAACTACCCATCGCAGCAGCCGGGGGGTGGGCGGGTGGGTTATAGGCTTCCTGCAAGGGGAAGAGGGGCGTAAACCTGCCAAGTCTCCAGGAGGAAGGAGAGGTGGTCCCTTAGTGAGCAGGGCACGGATGCCCATTTCTTGGGCCAGCGCTGCACTGCGGTGTCTGTGCCACCCCCCACCCCACCCCCGATTCCTAACCTCGAATCAATAGGCAGGCAGCACCCACCGCACTTGTCTCCCTCCCCGTCACCGAAGCACCATTTCCATGGAAACAGCCTGAGAGCGCTTTGCTTATTGGAGGGCTGGCTCCATCGCTGCAGCTCCGTGGCCGACGGGAGTCTTTCTCTCTCTTTCATCCCCCCCTCTAAAAAAATAATATCCGATTATTATTGCAGATCGGGGAAGGGGAGGGGGCGGCGGCTCCCTCCCCACCCTCAGCCCTTCTTCTGAGCCAGGATCGGGCCCAGCTGCCTCTTTGGAGAGGGGGGATCCCGTCCCCCCCAATATCCTCGCCTGGTGACAGCAGCGCCCGCCCTAGCCAGCCGGATTCGCTGCCCGCATCTCCTTTTGTATGCGGTGAGGGGCGGGGAGGCGCCAGCCTCCTCCTCCTCCTCCCTCCTCCCTCCTCCTCCGCCTTCCTCCTATGCTAAGCCAGCGCCAGCCAAGAGCCGCTCGCCAGCATCTCCGGCTGGCCAGTCCTCTCTTGCCATCCCTGCAGTGAAAGGGCCGCCCAGGGATGCCTTTTCAGCTGTGATGCCCTCCAGCAAGCGGGTGGTGGAGCCCCCTGGTCCAATCCTGGCAGCAGCATCAGACACCCCCGGATTGGTCCCTTGGGTGCTACCGCTGTCTTCTCCCCGCCACCCAAAGGGATGAAGAGGCGGGAGGAGCCCTCTGCAGAGAGCCAGCAGGGAGCCATGCCGGGCAGCGGGGGTCCTGGCAGGGGGGAAGGCGTCCGGGCAGCCCTCCAGGAGGAGGACGAGGACGAGGAGGTCCCAAGCTGGGGGTCCTTGGAGCAAGCCCCTCCAGATAGCGCCGCGCTCGGGCACTGCCAGATGCCCGCATCACCCCAGGTAAGATCAGCCGACATTTGGGAAGGAGGGTCTAGCGTGAGTTGTGATTCTTTGAGGATCCATGGAAGAGCCTCCTCCTTCCAAGGCAGTCTATCTCTATTTTCCTGAAGCCAGTGAGAAACCTGGGAAGGGTGCGTTCCGTAAGCACCTGGCTGTCCAGCATTGGAAACAAGTTACTGGGTCTTTGACATGCCTATGGAGTGATAACATCTACCGGTAGCTGAGTCTTGGGAATGAAGAGTTACCGTAGGTGTGCTGGTAGTTGCTTGCTTAGATTCCCAAGGGTTAGACAAATTCACGGAGGATTTAACTCCCCATCCCAGGGCAGTATACCTTCATGCCAGGTGCTGGGAGGCAAAGAGGAAGAAGAGGAGGGTGTTGCATTTTTTTTTTTCCTTCTGAATTTCCTTAAAGGATCTGGCTGGTGACGAAGCTTTGCGTCTTGGTTTCCACAGACAGTCTCTTCCTTATTCACTCCCTTTATGGATTCTTGATTTTCCTGACCAGGCTGCAAAATTAAAAGCATGCCATTTTAAAATGAACTTATTGGCATGCATTTAACTCAGAGATCACCCCCCCTTTTAAATGAAATTACTGGCATGCATGTAACTCAGAGATCACCCATATTTTATTTTTTAAAAATGGAATGAATGGCTTGCATTTAACTCAGAGATCACCTAGATAGATCGATAGATTCCCCATCGGGAATATCTTTCTCACCACAAACCTGTAGCTGTCGAACGAGGGATGCAGTAAAGTCTCCTTCTTCACAGCCATGAAGGAGGAACCATGTTTTTCCCACATTGTAGCTGAGCTGTAGAGACACTGACGGTTTTAAAAATCCTGTTGAAAACGCAGACACCCCCCCACTTCCCAGTTGGGGTTCACAGCCAAGCAGGAAGGAGCTCTTGGTTGAAGGCTCTGTGGTTCTGGGTTCCCTTCCCTTCCCTTCCCTTCCCTTCCCTTCCCTTCCCTTCCATGGAAGCAAAGCAGAAATCTGCAAGCCATGCTACCTCAGTGGAACACCCATCTCCAGCGGCAGTATACCTGTGAATCCCAGTTGCTGACGGCCAAATAGGAACCTAAGAAGGGACTTCTGGATCAGGCCAGTGTCCCATCTAGTCCAGCATCCTGTTCTCACCTTGGCCAACTAGATGCCCAAATGGGAAATCTGCAAGCAGGACCTGAGGCCCCCCCCCTTGTGGTTTCCAGCAACTGGTTTTCAGAAGCAATTGCTGCCTTTGACTGTGGAGGCAGAGCATGGCCATTGTGGCCATCAGCCATTTGTGGGCTCGGCCCCACATCTCCTATGTGTGGGCTTCCCAGAATAGGCATCTTTGTGGCTACTGTGAGAATAGAGCGCTGCACCGGACAGACCTTTCACCTGGGCTCTTTTTATCTGGGGGCTGATCATAGCTAGGTATCGTTGGACTCCAAGCTCTCGTCAGCCCCAGTCAGCAGGGCCAATGGTCAGATGTGATGGTAGGAGGGGCTCACAGCTTCCGGATGGCACCATGTTGACTATCCCAGACCTGCTAAGTGTCCACACAGGTCCATACGAGCCTAATAATCACTGGTTTGGGGCAAGCAAATAGCCAGGGTTTGTGCATAAGGCTATAATGTTCCTGGCCCCCCAGCTGTTGACGTTGAAATGCACCCGTCTTTGATAGAAGCCAGCTGATGCTCTTAGAGTCGTAGACTTGTAGAGTTGAAAGGGATTCCAAGGATCATCTAGTACAACCCCTTGCAGAGCCGGAATCACAGCTAAAGAATCCCTGACAAGTGATTGTCCAACCTCTGCTAGGAGACCTCCAATGAAGGAGAGTCTACCACCTTCTGAAGTTATCTTGCTGTCTGCTAATGGAACTCGGGGCACAGAGTCTTCAGAGGACAGTGGCTGATTTAAGGCCAGCTAGTCAAGCTGAGGTGGAGAGGCCAAACAAGGTCCCTTTGCAGCTCTGGGTGTGTAGCTCAGTGGCAGATCATCTGCCTTGCATGCAGAAGGTCCCAGGTTCAATCCCCAGTGGCATCTCCAGATAGGGCTGGAAATATCCCCTGACTGAAACCCTGGAGAGCTGCTGCAGGTCAGTGTTGGCAGTGCTGAGCAAGATGGACCTGGCTGGGGATGGGCCACAGCTAAGTGGCAGAGCATCTGCTAGACATGCAGAAGGCCCCATTCAATCTGTTGTATTTCTAGATAGGCCCCCCTGCTTGCAACTCTGGAGAGCCATTGCCAGTCAGTTTCAACAATACTGAGCTAGATGGGCTGACTATAAGGCAATGTCTGATGTTCCGCATACCCATAACCATTATACAACACTTCCTTCAGGTTGTTGCCTGAAGTTTTTGTTTGCGGTTGCCACTATCCTGGTAGATTGTTAGGGGGGGGGGGGTAAGGGGCCTTGACCTCCCCCAGTCAAAACAGTAGTCCTGCCCTTTCAGCATTTGAGAGAACTCCAAATTGTTTATGAGGGGCAGCAACACTCTGGGGTCTCTAGGGCAGAGAATGGTCTTTCCTGGGGGAACCCCCCCCATTTTTTTAAAAAGACCAGGAGCCAAGGTTTGAATCTGAGACATTCTGCATGCAGAGCAGGTGCTCCGACACTGAGCTACAGCTTAAGAATAAATTAAGGGATCCACTTTAAGGTTGGGCTCTTCTCTGAAATAAATTAAAATCATGGCTGCTGGATCAGATGGGGGGTCATCTAGTTTGGCAGCCTGTCCTCGCAGTGGCCAACCAGAGGCTTATTCTCCCAGAGCCCCCAAGCAGGAAACTGAGGGCATCAGCATCCCCTCCCCACTTTGAAATCCCAGGAGAGGTAAGGATTTAATACGCCATTCGGCCAGGAAGCTCACTGGATGACTCTTGCCTGGGCTAGTCAGCATCTCTCAGCCTAGCCCACCTCCCAGGGTTGTTGTGAGGGTAAAAGGAGGAGGGGAAGAGCCATAGGTGGTGTATAAATTTAAGTTGTTGCTGCTGCTGTTGCTTCTGACAGTGGAAGGAGTACGCAGCCGTCATGGCTAATAGCCATCAGCAGCTTCCGTTATGAATTTGATTCGTAGCATTACGTGGAGAGTTGGACGGGACCCAAATGGCCATCTAGTCCAACCCGCTGCAAAGCAGGAATCACAACTAAGGAATGGTTTCAGGGCTGTCCAAAATGAGGAAAGGGTGACTGTGGCTACTAGCCATGATGGTTCTTCTCTGCCTCCACAGTCGGAGGCGGCAATGCTTCTGAATACCAGTTGCTGGGAAACACAGGAGGGGAGAGGGCTCTGGTGCTCGAATCCTGCTTGCTAGTTTCCCAGAAGACGCATCTGGTTCACTGCTGTGAGAGCAGGATGCTGGATTCGATGGGCCCTTGGCTCTTCTTCTTAATGCCTTTTTCATCATTCATTGGTGACTTTGACCCTTTGCAATGGGGAGTTCGGACAGAACCAAGGAGCTTCCTATCTCAGGCTAAGCTCCTTCTGCTGCTGTTGCAGTTCTGCAAAGCTATACAGCTAAGCTGCCATTCCCCACCCTGGAGAGGCAAGGAGATGACAGCCTGTTCTTTCACCCTGCTGGCTGGCAAAATCTCCGCTCCACCAGGTCCTGTTTTTTGGGGAGAAATTGGGCTGGTTCTTTCCCGCTGCATCCCTGCGTCACAGCGAAGGAGGCAGGGCCTGCATTGCTCTTTCCAGAACAGACGCTTCTCCCTCACCTTAGAATGGGGTGATCTTGCAAGGAACCTATCAGCTGTATGGGAAGAGCGCCCCACTTCCCCAGACATCTGATTCTTATTATGTTAAAATCTTCACACACACACACACACACCCACCCATACAAATCCAGGAGAAAAAATGAATATTTTTACTGCTGAAAAGCTGGTCTTCTAGAAGGTCCAGGTAGGGGATAACCTTGCCACAGGTTTTGAGGACCTCTGGTCTTAGGAGCAGGGTCAGCCACCCCCTCTCTGAACTGCTGCCAAGTCTCATTTTGCAGGAAGTTCTTTCCCTCTTCCATATCCCAGGGGTTGCTTGAATGGGGCCAAACTGGTCATAGGCACATAGCAGACCCTCCAAGTGTCCCTATTTTCCAGGGACAGTCCCGGATTTACAGAAGCCATCCCGGTTTCTGATTTGATCCCAGAATGTCCCACTTTTCCATGGGACATCCCTGTTTTCACCAGAGAAATGTTGGAGGGTATGGAGATATCCAACATCTGCACCACCTGAAGGCAGTTTTTTTTTAACGATTAATGTTTTAATATGTATTTCTATATGTTGGAAGCTGCCCAGAGTGGCTGGGGCAAACTAGTCAGATTGTAAATTGTAAAATAAATTGTAAAATAGTGATAGTAATAGAAGTAGTAGCAGACACTCCAAGTGTCTCTATTTTCCAGGGACGTCCCTGATTTAGTGAAACTGTCCTGGTTTCTGATTTGGTCCTGAAATGTCCCACTTTTCCTTAGGATGTCCCTATTTTCATTGGAGAAATGTTGGAGGATATGGAGTTATGACACCCCGTGAACAAAGAAGTAACTATGTAAACTTTAGAAGACATCTGAAAACAGCCCTGTATAGGGAAGGTTTTTTTCTTTTAAATATTTAATGTTTTATTATGTTTTTATATATGTTGGAAGCTGCCCAGAGTGGCTGGGGCAACCCTGTAAGATGTGTGGGGTATAAACAGTATGGAATGGGACGTCCCTGTTTTCATCAGAGAAATGTTGGAGGGTATGGCATAGGAAGATGCCAGGTGCTTGGCTCATCTAGTTCAGCATTGTCTACACTGACTGGCAGCAGCTCTCCAGAATTTCAGGCAGGGGACACCCCCAGCCTTACCTGGAGACGCTGGGGATGGAAGCTGAGGTCTTCTGCATGCAAAGCAGCTGCTCTGGCAGTGAGCTGAGAACTAAGTAAGATTCCAGTCATCCTGGTTCTGGAGAAAAGACTTTAAATGGGAAGCTGCCTTCTACTCTGAGGACCATGCTGGTCGTCCATTTTTATCGTGTATTCATGGTTAATTCTACTCATCATGGTGTGATGGTATTGGGGTGGTTAGCACTATAGGATCCCACTTTCAATACTGTGAAGTTTCCAGCGTAAAGCTGAATATTTTTGTTTGTTTTTTTAAGGGAATGTGGGGGGGTCTGCCACTGTTTCAGATTTCTGCATCTCTTCAGCTTATATAATACAGGCTGGGTTGATGATGGGAGCTGGGAGGGGTGTGTGTGTGTGTGTGTGTGTGTTGGAGCTTCTCTTAAGATATGCTTGCAGAGAAGGCAAGCCGGCTTAAAGCAGTGTGCATTTCAGTGCTTCTGGGTGTTGCAAATCGGAGGGGAAGAAGGGAGGAGAGGTGATTTGACCTCATTTTCTAGGGAAATGGTGTGAACAAGCAATTGTGTTTGTATGTCTCCCTTGAGCATTAAAACTCTCAGAACTGCCTTTCTGGTTGTGGCTACTGAGCCTACTACTTTGCCTGATGATGCTCAATCAAGGATACCCAAGTCAAAGCTGTTTTGCCTGTGCCTTTGGTTTTATCAAGGAGATATTATTACCACTCATTTATTAATTGCCTTCTACACAATCATCTCAAGGTGCTGTATGATGCAAACAGAGACACCAAAGACACAACTTTTAGTGTGGCAGCACCTACATTTTGGAACTCCCTGCTTATTGATATCAGACAGATATCTTCACTATACTATTTTTTGGTGCCTGATAAAAAATTCTTGTTTAGAGATGCCTCCTACCCAGATATTTAGAAAGCTGGTGCTATTTCTGATCTGTCGGTTGTCGTTTTAACTTTTTGAAATTTTTAGATTATTGTTGTTATTTTTTCCTATGGTTATTTTATCCTTTAATTTGTTTGTTTTTCTATTACAATCCAGTGGCATATAAATTTTTATCAAATAAATAAATAAATAAATTTGTTCTTGATGTGTGTTTATCTACCAGCCATCTCCAATCCTGTTGCCCTTCTCCTGGTGTTTTGGACATAACACTTTCCATCGAGCCCCCCAGGCAGTATGTATTGCCCCAATTTTCACAAATGTTGGGAATTATAGTCCAGCAACATCTGGAGAGCCACAGATGTTCCTCATCTCTGATACCTAGCCACTCCGTAGATGGTATCCCGACTGCTATTATGACAGCTGCCGTGCTGATACAAACTTGTGTGGTTTGATCAATGTGGAACTCCTTGCTACAAGATGTGGCAATATCCGAAAGGAGATTAGGCAAGTTAGTGGACGAGGTGAGGCCTGCCAACTGCTGTGAGTCGTGATGGCTGTATGGAAGCAGCTTCTGAGGCAGTCTATCCCTCAATAGGAATTGTGGAGGAATAGCAGCAGGAAAAGGCTGCTGGCTTTTATGCATTGCTTGTGGTCTACCCAGAGGCAGCATATCCAAATTTAGCAATAAAAGCCAGAGAAATGAAGGAGTTAAATGATGACAGAACGGATAAAGATTGGAAAATGTTAAAGCAATATTTAATGAAACAGGTAGAAAGAGTCAATCTCATAGCAGATGTGTGAAGGGCCCCAAAAATATCTAAAGGAAAAGAAAAGCCTAGTAAAGAGTATGCATTGTAACAAAGATATATAAACCGGAATATAGGGAAGGCTGGGAATCATATGAGGTGGAGGGGGTGGGGTGGAGGTGTTATTTTTGTATGTGTGTTTCCTTTTTTTTCTGTTCGTTTTTTTGTTTTTCAAATGTGATTATTTTGTTTTTGGAGGAAATTCTATTTGTTCCATTTGTTTTCTTTTGATTTCTGTTTATGTAAGAAAATATGTTATGTTTTGAGTTGTTTGATTAGTTTTGTTTGATTTGTAATTTGTAATTTATAATTTCAATAAAGTTTCTTTAATATATATATATTTTAAAAAAAACACCCAAAAAACAACAACAGAGGCATCTGCCTGCCTTGGGGAGCTGGATGTTGGGTTAGAATTAGATCAAGGATCCCCAAACTTCGGCCCTCCAGATGTTTTGGACTACAATTCCCATCATCCCTGACCACTAGTCCTGTTAGCTAGGGATCATGGGAGTTGTAGGCCAAAACATCTGGAAGGCCGCAGTTTGGGGATGCCTGGGCTAGATGTATCCCCCTTAATCTGATCTAACTGGACCATATGGGATAAAGAAAACTAAAATGAGTTGTTGTTGTTTTCAGATTTGCAACACTCAAACACCTTGTTCTCTGCAAAATAAAAAAATTCCTTCAGTAGCACCTTAAAGACCAACTAAGTTTATATTTTGGTATGAGCTTTGAAGAAGTGTGCATGCACACGAAAGCTCATACCAAAATATAAACTTAGTTGGTCTTTAAGGTGCTACTGAAGGAATTTTTTTATTTTGCTTCGACTCAGACCAACACGGCTACCTACCTGTACTTTGTTCTCTATCAGCCAGGAATATTGGGAGGGGGGAGGATCCTGTCTAACATCACCATAGGAGTAGGAAGGGAGTCTAGCTCATTGGGTACAGCACCTGCCTTGCATGCAGAAGGTCCCAAGTTCAGGCCCCAACATCTCCAATTAGGACTGGGAATGTCCCTTAAGTAAAACCCCGGAGAGAGGTGCTGGCAGCCAGTGTAGGCAATCCTGAGCTAGCTGGATCAATGGTCTGATTTTGCACAAGGAGCTCCTTGTGTCTTTTCCGCAGGACATTGAGAACTAGCATCTTACATTGGTTTTAGAGGAAGAGGGCACATGGCTCAATGTGCAGAGCATCTGCCTTGTATGGCAGAAGGTCCCAGGTTTAGCCCCCTAGGTAACCCCACCTCCCCCGGGAGTGGTACCACCCACTCTGGGAATCTAATGGGCTTACATGGCTTGGAAAGAGATCACGCCCACACCATACATGGAGAACACGTTACTTTCCTCCAAAGAATCCCAGGAGCTGGAGTTTTGAAAGGTTGCTAGGAATTGTAGTTCTGTGAGGAGAAAACAACTCTCCATCTTGCCCCAGCGTGCATAAATAAATGCATTTTGGGACACATTTCTTGGCTGGAGAGCTGCGTTGCAAAATGTAGACAAGTGCAGATTTTGAAGAACGGATGTTTCTCGCTCTACATATGTGTGAATTAGGTAGGTCCGCCCTTAAATGTGAACTAACTCAAACTTCCCCCCTCTCCCTCAGTTTCTCCCTTCGTAGTTGAGGATCTGAGGGCAAGGATGAGCCGCTTGAGCTCTCTGCCTTGTGCAACCCAGATAGACCTGCTGCATTTCCACGGAGGCCCTGCTCCACTTTCAAAGGTTACCTTGCCCTCCTCGTTAAACGTTTGCGCCAGATTTGTAGTCTGTGTCTGTCACTTCGACTCATTATCCTCGGGATGCCTTCTGGTGTCACCGCTTCCCGGAATCAAATGGTCCGTCCTGTCACAGGAGCCTGCGCCAATTAGTTTTCATTCGGTGAGGTTCGACCTTGAGCGCCGGAGATAAGCACTCAGTCATTTCACAGGAAGATCGTCTCTCACTAGTTTAAAAAGATTTCAAAGAGGCAGCTAAGTGCAAGAGAGAAGTTGCAGATGGCAGAAGCTGTTAGGGCAGCCTTTCTTGGAGTGGCACATTATTTCCCATTATTTGAGGCGGCTGCTGGGTTTTTGGTTTTTGGTTTAATAAAGGTAATAGAGTCTTAGAATTGGAAGGGATCCCCAAGGGTCAACTAGTCCAACCCCCTGCAACGCAGCAGGAATTGAAGCCCAAGGATCCCTGCCAGATGGCTATCCAACGTCTGCTTAAGAACTTCCAGTGAAGGAGAGCCCAGCACAGGCATCCCCAAACTTTGGCCCTCCAGATGTTTTGGACTACAATCCCCATCTTCCCCGACCACTGGTCCTGTTAGCTAGGGATCATGGGAGTTGTAGGCCAAAACATCTGGAGGGCCGCAGTTTGGGGATGCCTGGTCCAGCACCTAGTGAGGGAGTTTGCTCCATGGTCGCACAGCTCATAATCTCCTGTTTGCAACTGGAATCCATTGGGTTGGCTCCTCCACTCTGGAGCAGCAGAAAGCAAGCTTGCTCTGTCTTCTCTGTGATGGCCCCTCAGATATTTGAAGATGACTGTAATAACTCCATTCAGTCTTCTCTATATGGGGTTTTCTTATCCCAACCCCCAGTTTGCCAGCGGATTACAACAGTAAGCAGAATCTTACAGCAGCCTCCCCACCATGATCCTCCAGAGGTTGTGGACTTCAATTCCCATCAGCCCTGGTCATTGGGGGGGGGGTGAATACCTGTCACTCAGCAGCAGAACATCTGCTTCATATGCAGAAGGTCCCAAGTTCAGACCTCAATCTCCAGTTAGGGCTGGGAATATCCCCTGTCTGAAACTCTGGAGAGCCACTGCTAGTCAGTGTAGTAGACAAAACTGGATTAGGTGGATTAATGATCTGACTTGGTGCAAGGTAAGGATGATGGGAATTGTAGTCCAACACGTCTGGAATGCATCAGTTTGGAACCAGGTGCCATATTGGAATTCATATATGTCTGTCTTGCATTCCAGCAGGGTGAATGAATTATGTGCTGTTCTCTCAGCAACTGCCCAGATTATGATCTGCTTTCCTTCCCTTGGATTACCAACTGTTAGGTGCTTGAATTGAAGATCATTCGGTAGCCTGTTTAATAAACCTGCCGTGCTAACAAGATCTGGGTGGAACCTCAAGTTTAGACAGGCAACAGCTGTTTTATTATTTATGCACATACAATTTTGTAACAAGAAAAATAAATAAAGTCAGATATTTTTTTTGTAAACTGTTTAGAGGTCTTTTGTTCAAGGAAACAGTAAATACATTTTGTTAAATAAACTATAAACTGGAAAACTGGGGGGGGGGATTCTGCGACAATCTGACGTTTGACAACAGGACGGTTACTGCGTGTCGTTCCTTTGATTTATTAAATGCCCTTCAGCAAAAGGTCCCAGAAATTCTAAAAGACAACACTAAAAACATTTTAAGACATATTACAGCCACAAGAATAAGGCAGGTTCTAAAATATGTATATCATTGTCAGGTGTCAAAGTCCAGGGTAAAAAGGTTCCCTGTCTCAGTGTGAAATGGGTGTGGCCAAAGGAAGGTGGGTGTGGCTAAAGAAAAGGGGTGTGGTGGAGAAAGGGGTGTGGCCAAATGAATTAGGGTGTGGCTAAAGATGTGGGTGTGGCTAGAAGAGGGTGTGTGGCTAAAAGACAAGCAAAAGTATCGTACATTCAAGAGATCTTTTAAAAACATGTCTGCCACACTCTCTCTCTCTCACTTTCCAGTACGGTGTGAGTTACCGTTGTCTCCTGCGGCAGAACCAAGTCCTCCTTACAGCGCTGGAGGAGCTGCAGTCCCGCTGTGCCACCCTGAAGAAGGAGAACAGCTTGCTGGTGAGGAGGAGCTTGGGCATTGGAAACCTTCCAACGAGATTAGGCAACACCAGTCTTCCCCAACCTAGTGGCTTCCAGAGGTTGTTGGACTACAGTTCCCATCAGCCCAAGCCAGCATGGCCATGTGATGCTGAGGATGATGGGATCTCTTGTCTGGGAGCCACCAGGCATGTATAGGAGAACTTCCTCCTGGCTGGCTGGCATCCCACAGTCCAGATCTTCCCCATTTTTCTGACTTAAAATACTTCCACCCCACTTTATAGCAAGCTTTCTTCCAGTTGGGTGGTCATATGTAATCTGTCCATGGTGGCCAGGGCCAGGGCCAAAAGGAAACACCATCTATATGCTCCTTAGGCTCACTCAGCTGGGAACTGCTGCCTGTCAGTGTAGACAGTATTGGGTCAGACAATGACCTGTCACCTGACTCAAGTTTAAGGCAGCTTCCTTGAACCATGAGGACTGGAATCTTAGCTCAGTGGTAGAACATCTGCTTTTCAGGGGCTGGGAATGTCTGAAACCCTGGAGAGTCGCTGCCAGCCAGGGTCAATGAGCTAAGCAGGCTAAGGGTCTGTCACCTCTGCCTCATGGCAGGGACAGCCCCAGCAATTGCTGCAGAGGACTCAAACCTCTTTCTTTCCTTCCTTCCTTCCTTCCTTCCTTCCTTCCTTCCTTCCTTCCTTCCTTCCTTCCTTCCTTCCTTCCTTCCTTCCTTCCCCTTTCCACTTCCCCCCTCTCAGCACAAGAGCTGCTTCCCAGAGACTCAGGAGAAAGTGAGGCACCTGAAGAGGAAAAATGCTGAGCTGGCTGTCATCGCCAAGCGCCTGGAGGAAAGGGCACGGAAGCTCCAGGAAGCCAACCTCAAAGTAGTAAGTGCGGGAGAAGGTGCCTTGTGGCAGACATTGCCCACTCCTGGTGTAGAAAACATTCAGGAGGGCGGAACAGAGATTTGGTTTAGTAAAAGGCAGCCTCTTGTGCCTGTATCTAGAATCTTGTAGAAATTGGAGTTCTTGGTGAAGTCCAGAAATAAACAGTAAATTGCAAGAACTCGGGCCAGGAGGAAGATGAATTTCAAGTAAGTCTTCAAAAGGTTTTATTTATGTAATGATAAGATGAATTCAAATAGGAATCAATTCCAGTATGATAGTGAGGCAAATAAGGATAAATTCCAGTGAAAAAATCCCAGGACAAGGCCCTGTTTCGACAAGTCTTCATCAGCAATGTTTTAATGGTTAGAGTGTACCAAGTATGTTTCCTATTTGAATTCATCTTATTATTACATAAATAAAACCTTTTGAAGACTTCCTTGAAATTCATCTTCCTCCTGGCATGAGTTCTTGCAATTTACTGTTTATTTCTGTATCTAGAATCTTAGCATAGCAGAGTGGGAAGGTACCCCAGGGGTCATCTAGCCCAACCCCCTGCATTGCAGCTAAGGAATCCCCTGCAGACTCCAAACCCTGCTTAAAAGCCTCAAACAATTGAGAACCCACCACCTTCCCAGGTAGTCTGCTCGACTGTCTTGTTCTTTTTCTGCTGCAGGTCAACACCCCGGTTGCGGTGAAGGGCTCCTGTGCGGGACTCTGCAAGAAAGCACTGGCCCGACAGCGGGCTATGGACCTGCGCGAGCAAGCCAGTGTGCTGCTGGCAAAGGACAAGCAGATCAACGCCCTGCACCAGGAATGCCAAGACCTGCAGGCCAAAATCATGTCGGGAAAGGTGAAGGTTCCATGCCGAGATATCTTGGGTTTTGGAGAGGGGTGTGTTAGTGTTTGCGGAAACCGGCCTGGTGCATGGAGGCAAAATTCCCATTCGTGGCTTTGCAAACATTTGCCTCTGCCACGAGGCCCCCAGAAAGTTGGGCCAAAAATGGTTCTGTATCCCTGGCCTGTACACTGACAGAAAGCAGGCTCTCTGCGGTTTCAGACCAGGGGACTTTGCAGCCCTTTGTAGAGAGATGCTGCCAGAATTGGGCTTTCTGCATACAAAACAGGTACCCTACCCCTTTCCCAAACTTGACTTAATTCCTTTAAAAAGAGTTAATATTATTTTTTATACAAAGTACTGAACAGCAGGCAGCAAGCGCTGCCTTTACCGTCCTTTAATGTGGAGAGGGATGCTTATCATACTGTGTGCAGTTCTGGTTGCCTCACCTCGAAAAGGATATTGGAAAAGGTTCATAAAAGGGCCACCCAAATGACCGAGGGGGTGGAGTGACTCCCCTATGAAGAAAAGTTGCAGTGTTTGTGACTTTTTGGTGTAGAGAAAAGGCGAGTTAGAGGTGACATAGAAGTTTTTTAAAATTATGCATAGCATGGAGGAAGTGGATTGAAAGAAGTTTTTCTTCCTCCCTCATAACACCAGAACTCATGGGCACTCAATGAAGCTGGACATGGGAAGATTCAGGACTGATAAAATACTTCTTCATGCAGTGTGTGGTTAAACTATGGAACTGCCTCTCACAGGAGCCAGGGATGGCCAACGACCTAGACACCTTTGAAAGAGGATTAGACACATTCATGGAGGAGAGAGTTTTCGATGGCTATTAGCTCCAATATTGATGCTCTGCCTCCACCAATTACCAATTTCTGGAAACCACAGGATGGGAGAGTTGCTCTTGTGTTTGGATCCTGCTTGCTAGCTCCCCACAATGGGTATCTGGTTGGTCACTGTGAGAACAGGATGCCGAATTAGATGGGCCATTGGCCTGATGTAGCAATCTCTTATTATCTATCTATCTATCTATAAATGTAAACCGCCATGTTTGCGTGTCTCCACTTTTTACCGAACCCGCTTGACCGATTGCGTTGAAATTTTGACACATCACATGCGAATACACAAAGGATCTTATACAGTTTGCTTAGACAGATGTCACACCTGAGGCAGGTAAAAACCAATTTTAAGGAACTCAACACATCGCCATCTACTGGCCACGACTATAATACATGACTCAGACAGCTCCTTTTCCATGGGTGGGGGCCAAGGTATGGAGATACAGGGCGGAGGGGGCCAACACTCCCTGGGGACAACAGAGGGAGGGGTATTCAACCGTCCTCCACAGGGGTACGGGGTGGGCCACAGCAATGCATGGCCGGGTCCTGCTAGTATTCTCACATTCATTGAGGAACTGATTAAACAGCTGAGATTTCTTCAAATCTGGAAGCAACCCTTAAGGTGATGGTGATTATTTGTGTCTTCCTAGGAAGCTTCTTCTCCTTGCCTCCCCCTCCTGGACTTCCGCCACCTGCTCCAAGAGTCGCAGAAGGAGGTGCTGCGTCTACAGAGGCAGATCGCCCTGAAGAATTTCAAGGCATCCCTGGGCTCTCACAGCCAGGGGTCAGGGGACACTTCCTTGGCATCAGTAATGGGCATGGGGTCCCCTGCACCAGCCCTGCCAAACGGCTTTTCTCCTTCAAGGGTTTCACGGCAGAGAAATGTGCTGTCCTCTGCAGTGGAGGCAGTGAAAAAGGTAAACTGCTTAGACTTGCACTTCAAAGCTTTGTGCTTTTTGTTAAGTCCTGCTCATTACCAGCATATTAGATGAAAGTGCATGTACCTTCTGCTTTGCTTTGTAAATAAGACATTGGGCCAGGTTTCTTGCAGGGGGACATACATCAAGCACGTACATCAAGCATGCAATGAACGCTGGACGATTAATTAATTAAATTTGTATACCGCCCTATACCCGCAGGTCTCAGGCAGTTCACAAGATAAAATCATAATGTAAAAACATATAATACGTAATAAAAACAAAACAAAAACAACCCAATAATTTCTCCCCCGCCCCAATCCCCAACACATTTTAAAAGGGCGTTGGGTGTCAGTCAGCCAAAAGCCTGGTTAAAGAGGAATGTTTTTGCCTGGCGCCTAAAGGTGTATAATGAAGGTGCAGCTGAACCCCTCTGAGTTTTTATGTAGTTGTGGCTTCCACCCTGAACTGCTAGATTCAGTGGGTGCTATTCAACTAAGTTGCACTCAGAGTAGATGCATTGAAATTAATGAACGTGACCAGGTTAGGCCCATTAATTTCAGCAGGTCTACTCTGAGTAAAACCGAGTTGAAGGCTGCCCAGTATGAAAACAAAAGGTACCCTCATCAGGTCTCTGTCTTGCATAAATCTAAACATGGTGATCATTATCACAACAAGAGCAGGAATTTATTGTTCTTATTACAATTAATTTATTAAGCCACCGCCTCAAGGCAATTTACACACGAAACCATGAAAAACAGTTAGATTTCACCATTGCTTTACCCTAAGGTAGAGTCTAAAGATGCTATCGGTGGTTGCTCGGTGTGCCTGGGAACTCTGAGACACGTGAAGCCGCTTGAAGAACGTGCGAATGCTAACAAGGGAGGGAGGTTTCATTGTGGGGTGGAGAAAGGGCTGCCAACCTCTCCTACTAGCTCCTCTCATGCCCTCGCACGACCCTTTCCAACCCCAGCCCGGACCCTGCAGGGCCGGGATGTCCCACTGCCGGCGGAGGGGTGGAAGTAAACGCGGATGCTCACCCTCCCGCTTGCAGCCTCCCGAGAGCGGCTCCTCCTCCCCCTCCCTTGGCGGCGAAGTGGTTCAGCCCAGCCGACCAATCCGCCTGCGGAGGCCGACCCAACGAGGAGCTCTCCGTGGTGCTGAAATTGGGAGCAGCAGGTAGGAGCCCGGCGCTGTCCGGCGGGCCAGGCCGCAGCGCCCGCTTAGCCGAGCAGGGAGGGGAGATGGGGCTGGAAAAGGACCCCGGAGGGAGGAGGGTGGCTGCTGCCGGCCCTCCTGGCCTTGCGGGCCGGCTCCTTCGGGATTCTGCCTGACTTTCAGTGCCGTGGGACGTCATCATGGAGTCCTCTGAGCGTTTGCAGAGTGCTTCCCGCAGCCACCGGGAGGAGGCGGGAGTCAGAGAGGGGCGGTTTCCAGGCGTTCGATGGGTGGGGTGGGTGGAAGAAACTTTTAATAGCGCTATGGTGTTTTTATTGATATTTTTAACTGTGTTTTGTATTGAGGACGTGGTCTGGTGGAGAAGGTAGGGCATAGCAACAGCAGCAAAACAGCAGCAGCAGCAACAAGGAAACGTACTGCAACTCCAATTTTGCCTCTGGGTTACCCTCTCCCCTGCAGCTACCAAGGGCTTTGCTCGCCTTTGACTTGCTTCTCCATCAGGTCCCTGGCAGAATCGGGGCCTTTGCTGCTGCCCCTAGCCCAGATCAGAGCTTTAGATTAGAGAAGCGGCAGGGCAACCCCATTTTTTTCATGCAGAAGGGCCTGCAGCAGGTTCAGTCCTAGCACTGCCCATTTATTTTATTTATTTAGCAGAATTTATATACATCTTGATTGTAGCAGTTACATCCAACGCTACTATGCTATTATTTGAAAGATAATAAAATTCAGCAGAACACTAGAAAGAGATTAAAACACACACCAGCATTCTACATATCTGGATAGACTTGCCTGAACAAAAAGTGTTTTTCCCTTCCCTCTGAATCCCTTTTCTTTTTGTATTGTATCTTTTAGATTGTACTATTGGCATTTGTAAGCTGCTCTAAGAGCCTTTTTATGAATACATAACCACATAGCTCAATTCCTTAGCCACTACACTATGCCAGTGCATAAGAGAGACTTAGCTTTATCCCTGAAAGATAAAAGTGCTCTGTTCTTGTTGTTGTTGTCTGTCAGAGTAGGACATGGGAGACCGGGGTTTAAATCCCCACTCAGCCATGTCTTGGGGCCCGTCTCTCTCTGTCTCTGTCTGTCTGTCACTCTCTCTCTCACACACACAAACAACTTAATCTACCTCGCAGGGTTGATGTGGAGATCAAAAGAGGAGGAAGAAAACTACGCAAGCCTCCTTGAGCTCCTTGGAGAAAAGGGTGGGGTAGAAATGTAATAAAATAAATAAATAAATTCACCTTCCACACATTACCCTGGGCGATGTACAGAAGATAATAAAAACAGTTAGAAAAACAGAAGAAGATGAGTTTTAAACCCATGACAGAGACTTATTCAGTCAGCTGGGAAAGCTTGCATGGAGTTATAGCCTTTGAAGCTCCACTCAGGGTAGACCCCTTCAAATATTTATTTATTTATTTGCAGGAATAAATCATACCACTCATTAAATAGAATACCATTAAATAGAACACCTGAGAGTGTTATACAATCCAGAAATAAACGAACCTGAGTTAGTCATGTCCATTAGTTCAATTGGTCTACACTAAGCATGGCTATAACATTAGATACAGCCCTATTTTGGGGTGGGGGTGTTAGGTACCACTTTCAAAGATATCCCTGATACCCACCCACCTAACCTCAGAGGGGTGTGGACACTGAGAGCAGCTCTTGTACAACCTATCTGTTCCAGGATCCTGCTCTCAGTGCCCACACAGACTACCTAAAAGATGGTACCCCAGGGGAGCCCAGGGGAGCACCTTTATATAATCATTACCTTTATATCCCACCTTTCCTCCAAAGAGCTCAAGGTGGCATACATTGTTCTCCCACCTCCATTTTATCCCCATGACAGCCCTGCGAGGTAGGTTAGGCCGAGAGTTTGTGACTGGCCCCTGGGCTGCTGTCAGGGCAAACTGGATTTTAATTTCTGGTTCTGAATGTGTTTTGATGCCTTTGCTTTTAGCAAGTTTGTTTTTATTGCTTCATATTTTATAATGATGCTTTTAAATGTTGGAAGCTGACTTGAACCCCACTTGGGAGAAAGGTGGACTATGAATACAGTGGTGCCTCGACTTATGAATTTAATCTGTTCCGAAAGCACCTTCGTAGGTCGAAAAATTCGTAAGTCGAAAAGCGCCATTGGAAACGTGATTTCCCATAGGAATGCATTGGAAATGGAAAAATACGTAAGTCGAAGCAACTCCATCTAAAAATTGGTAAGTTGAAAAAACCCTATCTAAAACCGCCACGGTTTCCATTCGGATGTCGAGAAATTCGTAAGCGTGCGGCCATTTGCCCCATTCATAAGTCGAAAAATTCAGTTGTCGAAAAATTCGTAAGTTGAGGTACCACTGTACATTAAATAACAACCACCACCACCACCAGGTTCTTAGCTATGTAGAGCTTTATATGTTAAGGGGAGCCCTTTGGCTGCAGAATGGGTGGTTGCCCGTGGCCACACTTCCCCCTTGAGCCTGGCTGAGATTTCTCTCCTTTGCAGAGGGGCCCCAGAGCCCATCCTCTGGCACAAGTGAATGATGGGTATGAAACCCTTCCTGTGAAGAAGGGGGTCGCAACCGCTCCCGAGACCAAACGGCAGATCCAGCAATTGGTGGGTTCCCCTTGCTGTTACTTTGAATCTAGCTTCTAAGCAGTCGGCAAAGTACTGTATAAGAATCCCACTACTGCCACAAGAATGGTAAAAATCAGTTGGGGGGGAGTTTCTGGGAATGGGGGACAGTCAATGGGCAACATCTTTTGGGTTTCAAATCTCCTTGGAACTATGATGCCCTGGCATGGAATGTGTGGGGTGGTGATGATCAATCTGGCCTAGCGCGTTTCTCCACCTCACCTCCTTTCCTCCCCCCTTTTTTCGGTAGGAGTCTGAGCTCAGAAGAAAGCGGAAACAATGTGAAAACCTTGAACATGAAGTGAGGAAGAAGCACAAGAGATGTGCAGAGCTCGTGAGTAACATCCTGCCCCCAGAAGCACTGTCAGAGGTGCACCTCCGCCTCCATGCTAACCTCCGAGGCCAAATTCTGAGAGGCAGATCAGCCGAGAGCATACAAAGTGTTATGGATGATGGGAATCGTAGTCCAGTAGCATTCTGAGAGTTGTGGATGATGGGAGTTGTAGTACAGCAACACACAGAGGGCCACAGATTTCCTATTCCTGCAATTAAAGAATGGATTGTGTGATGCCTGCTCCTGTCCGAACCCCTTGGTCACCTCTACATGTTCCTACAGATTCCTGGTTTCTCTGTCAAAGGAGGCAAATCTCCTTTTATTCCCCAGAAAAATCTGCCTTTTTTTGTCCCTGTGCAGGAAATCCAACTGCAGGAGGTGCAAAGCAATAATGTCCGGCTGTGTGAGGAGAACACTCTGCTTCATGGGCAATTGGAGTGGACAGAAAAGGTAAGTAGGGATCTCTCGCCCCACCAATGCCTGATAACCATTGAGGGAGTGCAAGTGAGCTCGTGGGCAGCAACTGCCCCCAACCCGAAATGGGGAACTTTCAGTGCAACTGAAATGGAAATCGATCCACAGGAAGTTCAGGGCAGACAGAAGAAAATAATTTTTCAGGCAGGGGCTTCAAGTTGGGACAGCAGAATAGAACTGTAGAGTTGGAAGAGACATCAAGGACCATCTAGTCTGACCTCATGCAATGCAGGATGCATGTGCTTTGCCACTGAGCAACCTTCCTTCTCTCCCTGGGCAGGTTGAATCTGAAAATGCTGACTTGAAGTTGCAGGTGGCTGTGGTGACCGAGGAACGGGATTCTGCTCTCCAGAAAACCCAGGAGCTCCAGAACAGGCTGGAGAGTCTCGGGCAGGCGCTGAAGGTTGGTCAGAGCCAGGGTTGTGATTGAAAAGAGGCATCTTTTTGAGCAGCTCCCTGCCCTGAGCATCCTTGTTAGGAAGCTGGGATAACAGAGGAGGCAGATTTGGGAAATGGGTTCCTGGTTCCCAGTTCAAAAATTGGTAGGGTGTGCATGTGTGTAGATGCCATCTCCTTATTCTGGCTGGCTGTGTTGTTGAAAAAGGGAGCTGGAATCAGGAATGGGGAAGTGGCTTCTGTTTCAGGGGTTTGTAGCAGGGAAGTGGAATACCCTTTTATGAACAGTCTGAGCAAATAATAATAATAATAATAATAATAATAATAATAATAATAATTTATTATTTGTACCCCGCCCTTCCGGCTGGGTTTCCCCAGCCACTCTGGGCAGCTTCCAACAAAGATTAAAATACATTAAAATGTCACACATTAAAAACTTCCCTTCAGATGTTTTCTAAATGTCAGGTAGTTGTTTATCTCTTTAGCATCTGATGGGAGGGCATTCCACAGGCCAGGCGCCACTACCGAGAAGGCCAGACATCAAAGAAATAGAAGTCAGCATAGAGATAAAGGTACAGGAAAGTCTGCACAGCTGGAGGTCTCTTCCTCCCTGTCTTAATCCCATGCAGACCTTCTAAGCCAGGGGTGGTCAACTTCCAAGAGACTGCAATCTACTCACAGTTAAAAACTGGGAGTGATCTACCCCCTTTTTGGGGGTTCAGGTCAAAGTTGTTGAGCTTTTCATAGGGAGGAAAGCCCAGTTTTTTAGGGGTGCAGGGCAAAGATGTTAAGCTTTTTTAGGGGAGCCAGTTTTTTAGCTTCTTTGGGGGGGACCCACTGATCTACCAGTGATCTACCACAAACACCCAGTGATCTACTGGTAGATCACGGTCTATCTGTTGGACATGCCTGTTCTAAGCAAACAGAAACTGCACTGTAAGTGAAACCACAAGGTGGTTTTTTTAAAAAATAAAATAAAAAATATACTCTTTCCCCTCCATGGGCCAAAAGATGTTTTCCTTTTGTCTGGATGGCATGGGCTGCCTCTCAGTTGTCAGAAGCTGCTATACCCCCTTCTTGAGAAGAGGGTCCCCATAGCTTGGAAGGAAAACCCTGAGGTGCTTGGAGGGGGTCATCATCACTCAGCTCTGTGCTCATGCACTTCTGGTTTCCCCAGCACATGAGAGATGTTGCGGAACGAAGGCAGCAGCTGGAACAGGAGCATGAGAGGGCCCTGCAGGCCTTGCAGAAGAAACAGGAGGAAGTCAGGCAACTGCAGCAGGTGAGAGATCCACCAATGAGGCCACTTGCACCCTTCCCTTCTCGGTTAGTGCACCCTTGAGAGAGCTCTTCCATTTGCTAGTAACCTCCTGATTAAAGCAGGGGTGGCTAAACTATGGTCTTCTACTTCCATAATTCCCTGGTGGCTGGTCGTGCTGGCTGACAGGTGTGTTAGGCACCCAAGACCTCAAGAAATAGGATTGGTGACCCCTTAACCTCTCTTTTTTTCCTCCTCTTGCCTTCAGGCCCAGGCTGAAGCAAGGAAGGAGCACGAAGGAGCCGTCCAGCTCTTGGAGGTAAAGCGGGGAGAAAATCAAGGAATGCCAGACAGAGCGAAGGCATGCGTTTCAAGCACAGGTCTTGCCCTCTAAAAGAACCCTGAGAACTGTAGTTTGAGAAGGGTGCTGGGAATTGAACCTTTGTCGGATGATAAGCCACGGTTCTCAGGATTCTTCAGGGGGAACCCATGGGCTAGGTGTCAGCAGCCAGGAAAACAGTCAATTGTGTGGTTTTGTTTATTAAAGGGATTTTTCAGCAGAGCTGATGTGTTGCAGGATTCCATAGAACCATGGAATTGTAGGGTTGGAAGGAATTGTAGAGTTGCCTTGGAAAAGCAGTTCCTGGGAAACACCAGTAAGGGAGAGTTTCTGTTGAACTTGGGTCCTGCTTCTGGGCTTCCTATTGGGGCATCTGGTTCGCCAATGTGAGGACATGCATGTTCTGGAGAAAGTGGAGGAGAAAGGTTCCCCCCCCATCTCATAACAGTAGGACAGTGGGCATACAATGAAGGAGGCAGTGATGCCCACCAACTTGGAGGGCTTTAAAAGAGGATCAGACAACTTTATGGAGGAAGGGAAGGCGATTGATGTCTACTAGCCACTATGCTCTTCCTCTCCAGTTGGAGGCAGCAACGCTCCTGAATACCAGTTGCTGGAAACCACAGGAGGGGAGAGGGCTCTTGTGCTCGGGTCCTGTTTGCAGGTTTACCACAGGCATCTGGTCAGTCACTGTGAGAACAGGATGCTGGGTTAGATGGGCCCCCTGTGGCCTGATCCAGCAAGTTCTTATTAAGTTCTTAACAGGATGCTGGCCTAGATGGGCCTTTGGCCTGATCCAGCTGCAGGACCCTTACGTTCATCCTCACACCTGTTTCCTAGCCATTTCTCTGAAATCTAGATTCCGCATCAGGATTATTGTTTCAGGAAGATGCCAGGGTGCGGGTTAACCACAATTTCTCTGCTCATTTCCTCCTTCTTTCCTGACAGAATTCCTTGGATTGCATGCAGGTACTGCTGATCTCACCGTGTTTAGGAAAATGTCCTTCCCAACCAAACCTGGACTGCTTCCCAGAAGGAGTTTGGAATGGAGAAATACCAGATTTCAACCAATTTTGGACCAGGGTGGGGAGAGAGCCAGAGAAGAACAAAAGGGAATTCAGGGTTTATTGGGCTCTCCATTCCAAATGAGCAGCTGTGCTCATCCTGCAAAACAAGAGCAAGCTTTCAGGCCCCAAAAGGCTGTTCCTCAAGTTAAACAGCCAGAGGTTATATAGTTACAGAATTGTAGAAATTGTAGAGACTCATCTGGCCCAACCCCCTGCAATGCAAGAACCACTGCTAAATATACACACAAGCCCTTGGTGACACAGCAATAAATGCAGGTGTTGGGGAGAGAGAATAAATTTTTTCCTTCTAGGGAGATTGGCTGGTCGTTTTGGAGCTTCCCCCCTGCAATTATGACGACATGCAAATTGGATCACCTACATAAGTGCCCTACATTGCTCGCTGATGCAATCTTCCTTTGGCCAGGCACCTCTTACTGGGAATGTCTTGCTTGCTCTTGATCTTTGTGGCACAAAGGGATAGCAGTGTCATGCATTTGCTGTGCTGGCAAATAGAAGTGTGCTGTGGATGTTGTTATGTGTGCAAGGATCTGGGCGTGTGATGACACCCGTCCGCTTTCCCCTCTGGTGGCTTGTTTGGTTGTAGCTGCACTAGTTCTAACAGAGCCATCCCTACCCTTAGGCAGGTCGAAGCAGCTGCCACAGGCTGGAGATGCTGAGGTTGGGGGGCAGTCAGGTGCTGGAGGGCAGACATCATGCCTAAATGGCTGCTCTCACTCAACAGCCTTGTTTTGCTGTTGGGGGGGGGGAATGATGTCTCAGTGGGGCATCCAGCTTGAGAGGCAGTCTACCAGATTCCGCAGGAGTCACCTTGGACTGATCCATCAAGTTCCTTCTGACATTCTTCTAGAATCAAAGGGTCATAGAATTGTAGAGTTGGAAGGTGCCCATTAGATCATTTGTCCATTGCAGGAGTCACATCCAAATTACCCATCTTCCTTAACTTTTCCCCACCCCACCCCCCACCCCACGCAGGCCCGCGTGAGAGAGCTGGAGGATCAGTGCCATAGCCACACGGAACAGTTCAACTTCCTCTCTCAAGAGCTCAAGCAGTTTCGCCTCCAAACTGAGAAAATCGGTCTTCCGCCCTCCTCCCAGGTGACATCCGAGGTCACCTTCACCACTTGCCAGACTTCTCTGCAGCTCCTGGAGGGACTCAAGGAGAAAGGTGACTATGGAGGGGGAGGAAGCCCGCTCTTTGCTTTCATTTGTGCCATTAGAAGAATCCAGATGCCATGGCGTTCCCAGATTCAGTAACTGTAGAGTATGATTTGCTTCTTTTTTGGTGGTGGCAGAGAAAACAGTACCAAACAATGCAATATAACAATCCAATTATAAAAACACAGTAATTAAAACAGGGACCTGGGGGTAAACCTGGGTCAAACCTGTTGCCCGAGGTGGGCCTTGAAGGTAAGCAGTGTACCTTTCTTGGCTGTCATTCAAGCTCCCCAGTTCCAGAGTGTTCCACTGTCCCTGCACCCACCACTTTGCTTGGCGTCTCTGCCTGGCGTAATGTACATACTGTTCGGTTTCAGATCCAGAAATTGCCACCATCTCTCCCCGGTGCAGCCAGAAAGCTCAAGATGGAGGGCTGGAAGGATCTCCTCGCCTTGCCGACCCTGTGGTGCCCACTGTGGTCAGAAGCCCAGATGCAAATACCCCTCCGCTTGCCTCGAAGAAAATGGTCAGGAAACTGGAGTCCCAGTCCAGCTCCTCTAGATCCGAGTCCATGCAGAACAGCCCCAAATCCTGCCCAACCCCTGAGGTTAGTCCTGGGCCAGGCTGCTTCTTCTTTTCTTTTTTTTAAGCAGACACCCAAGAGTACAGCGAAGGCGTCTGCCTGATGTCAATAGGCAGGGAGTTCCAAGGTGTAGGTCCTTATGTGGCACCCATAACAGGGCTTCAAACGGAGACCAAAATTGGTGACTGGGTTCAGATGGACTAGATCCTTTGCTCTGTCCTTCACACAGCGGGGGTGTCCTTATTTCACTGTCTTCTGTTGTTTTCGTTAGGTGGACACAGCCAGTGAAATGGAAGAGCTGGAAATCGACATGATCTCATTAATCCCAGAACCAGAGAACCAGGGTCCAGTGAAGCTCCGAGTCTTCTTAGCTCGTTACAGGTAGGGTCTCTGTGTTGGTGGGATCTGAATTCACTTCTCTCACATTCTTAAGGTCACTGAGGTCTGCCACAACTTAAGGCAGGGTGGAGCTATTCCAAACAGCTGTGTGGCTTTTGCCTCATAAGAAAACAACATGCCTTCCAACACACCAAAGGCAAAAACTATGATGCCATCTTCTGAGACCCCTTCTTCCCCATTTTTTCTTGCATCTCATGCAGTTTCACACTGTGATTCTCCCCCCCCCCAAAAAATAAGCACTTTGTTGTGGCATGGAGGCCAAAAACACGTGCTTTGGGGTGCCACATGAGATCATGGCTCAGGGAGAAGTGTTTTGGGGTGTTTTTTTTTTAGGGGGGGAGATCATGGCGTGAAATTGCATGAGATCACAGTGCCCAAAATGACTGCTGTCCTTTTGGGAGAAAAAAGGGGATGTCCCCTTTTGGGGGGGGGACACTTGTGGTGTATGACATAAGACCAGCCCTGCTGGACCAGACCAATGGCTCATTTAGTCCAGCATCCTGTTCTCACAGTGGCCAACCAGATGCATTTAACAGGAACATAAGAAATGGATGAAGCCAATGGCCCATCATGCTCCCACAGTGGTACAAGCACGACAGCAACTCTTCCCACTTGCGGCTCCCAGTAACTAGCACTCAGAGTCATAATATATGTGTTTCATAGCTATTGGTAACCTCAAGGCTTGATTCCTGCTATGCAGTCTGTGTGGGGCTGCCTTTGGGGCCTGGTCTGGATAGATGCTGCAAAATGCTGTGGCTAGACTGTTAATAGGGACAGACTATAGTACAGCAATGAGACTTTAGAGCTTGTCCTGGCTGCCTATATATCCAGTGTCTTGTTAATTTTGAAACAGCACTGCCAGCTCCCGAGCATCACTCTTGACTTTTCCGTGTAAAAACAATTCCTGTTGTTCCCATTTCAGCTACAATCCATTTGCCGGTCCCAACGAGAACCCCGAAGCAGAACTCCCGCTGACGGCCGGTGAGTACATTTACGTCTACGGAGAAATGGACGAAGATGGCTTCTTTGAAGGTACGACATCATCATCTTATGAAGATTACTAGTAACGTTCTTGCTTATTGAAATAATTTTTGGTGGGGAGTCCAAGAATTCTGGGGAGCAAGCAGTGCCAACCCAAAGAACAGAAGATTATCACATCATTAACACCACCAACATCCTCATTGCCATAGTTAAAACCATGCTGTTCGGCACATTGCTAATTACTGCGGTGTTTTCTTTTTTCAAACATGTAGAAGTATTTGTTAAACCTCAACAATATTTTGCTGTGCTCGCGTTCCATTTCTGCTCTGATGCTGCACAATACAATTTCCTGTTCTTTTTTCTGGTATCTTCTCTCCCTCTCTCCTTTCTTTCTCATTTTCCCTTCTGTACATTTTTTCTTACGGTTTTAAAACTTCAGTAATTATTATAGGGGACACACACACACACTGTGCTGGAGGTGCCTTACAGCATCAAGAGATTTACAGAGTGTCAAAAATATAACGATGGCAGTCATATATAAAAATGCATCGAAGCACACACAACAAAATTTAGCATCATTTCTATCCTGTCCCCTCTTGACCTTCACTTCCAGGGGAGCTGATGGATGGGCGGAGAGGCCTGGTCCCCTCCAACTTCGTAGAGCGAGTTTCGGATGAGGACCTTGTGACGTTCCTGCCTCAGGAGCTCCACGATCTCTCCCGGAGCTCCCCTCTGGAAAGGAGCTCCCTCAGCACCACCCTCAGCAGTGCGGAAAGGAGCGACTGCTCCACTGAGGAGCTCAGCGCCAGCACAGCACCCTCCAGGCTGGAAGAGGACGAGGGAGCCATACCCACGGTAGTGCCTCCCCCCCCCAAAAAAACCATTAAATTGAATTTTTTGTTGCATACAGAAACGTGTAGGCCCCAATGAAACAGGCAAGCAAGAGGGGGAAAGAGAAATTAAAACTGTCAGGGGGACTCCCTACAGGGACCCTCCCCCAGCCATCCCGACCAGCACTTCGCCCAGTGACAGCGCTAGCAGTGGGTCAGGAGGAGGGAATGAGGAATGGAGCAGGGTGGAGAGAGGGCTCTCAGACGTGTCAGAGCCTAGGCACCGACCCAGCTGGCCAGAGGAGGAAGGGCAGCGCAGGATGGTGTCGGAGCCCCTGCAACGCTCCAGCCAAGGGACAGGAGAAGGAACGCAGCCCCTTCTGACACCCAGTTCCAGACGCAGGGGAAGGGGGCGGCGTTTTGGGGTTCCCAGACTATTATGCTGGCGTAAAGCAGACAAGCGCCATTGCCGGGTTCTGAATCAGACTAGGCAGCCATGTTTTCTGACATCTCCGCCCTGTAAATAATATGCACAATAAAGCTCTTAAAGACAGAGCGGACTGGAGCGTCTTTACTCGAGAGTAGCCGCAACAATCCCCTGACAAATGCAGTACAGGGAAATGAAATAAGTATACCAATAATCAGTATACCAATCATGTTTCACTGAGGTAGTATTTAAATTATTATTATAATCAGAGCTGTTTTTCTAGAAAAAATAGGTGTTGGAACTTCTCCCTTGTTCTCTTAGAATGGCAATGGTGCACAGCTGAGAGGTGCTGGAGCTGAGCTCCGGAAAAAAGCCCCGATTATAATATTTATTTATATCCTGTCTTTCTTCCCAGTTGGGGACTCAGGCAGCTTACACAGATAAAACAGAGCAAAAACATAGAAGAGGCAATAATTAAAATGTAATTAAACAGGAATAGAATTAAAATGATATCTGTGTGATATTTATATGTGGTAGAGGGGTCAGTATGGCTCTTTAAAGAGAAGAACGCCTAAGAAGGGTTCAGGAAGCAAGTTTTGTCGAGTGACGTTTGAGATCATAGAAAACATCCAGGGCCAAAATGGGTTAACCACCTTGCACTCCCACCACATGTGCAGGAACGAGCCTCGCTAGTAGTGCCTTACCCCAGGAAGGTGAACCTCATCAAGCAGTTTGGCAGCAGCCTCTTGGTGGGATGGGAGCCCCCCCTGCCGACCCCAGGCTCCTCGGAGATCCAGAGCTACAACCTCTACGTGGATTCAGAGCTGCGGCAAACCGTGAAGGCCGGATCGCAGACGAAGGCTGTCGTTGAGAGGCTGGACTTGAAATCGAGAACCTACCGCCTCTCTGTGCAAAGCGTCTCGGAGGCCGGGAGCTCTGACCGGCTGCGGTGCACTTTCCTTGCCGGGGGCGGGTTTGCCGTGGCCCCCACCCAGCTGAGGGTGCGGAGCATAGCGGCCACTTCAGCGCAAATTTCTTGGGTGCCGAGCAACAGCAATTTCCCACACACCGTGTACCTTAATGGGAAGGAGCACGAGGCCACCAAGGCGGGAGTGTACTGGTACACCTTCCGGAACTTGAACCCGAGCTCTTCCTACGTGGCCACGGTGGAAGTCCAGCCGCAGCAGCAGGTGCTTGGGGAACCGGCCCCGGAGAAACAGGATCAGCCGCTTTCCGCAGAGATCCAGTTCACAACGGCATCAGCAGGTGAGTTTCAGTGAAGCAAAAGCATCTTCATGTGGCGCAGTACAGTTAAAGTATGGAACTCCCTGCTGCAGGAGACAGTGATGGCTGCCAACTTGGATGGTTTTCAAAAAGGGTTAGACATATTCATGGAGAAGAAGGCTGTCAAAGACTTCTAGCTATGATGCCTATACTTTAGAATCCCCTGCCTATTAATTATCAGGCAGGTGCCTTTCCTGTACTTGCTTGCTAAAAACATTTTTGTTTAGGCAAGCCTGTCCCGGTATCTTGAATGCTGATTTGTTTTTAAATCTGTTTTTAGCTTACTGCTGATTTTAAATTATTATTAAATTATTAATTTCTTTACTTATTACAACATTGTTCATACTGCCTATCAACAAAGTCCTCTGGGACATTTTAAACAAAAAATTGTGAATCACTAGAATACAACGTTACAATCCCTTTAAATATATATATCATTGATGTTTTAAATTTTTGAAAGTTTTAAATCATTGTTAATGGTTTTCACGGATAATTTTATTGTTTTTCCTTTTTTGTAACTCGCTTTGAGGGTTTCAACAATCAAGCGGGATATAAATTTAACGAAATAAATAGGGGGGGATTAAATTAAAGAGTGAGAATAAAAGCTGTTGAATCTTAGCGTTCATTGGTTATCAGTTAAGAGTTCCTGAACTGCGGAGCTTTGTGACGAGGCTTGTCTTGTAAGTGTTGTCTATGTAACAAAGTAATGCCAAATCATATAAAAAGTGCCTAGACGTTTGAGTCCTTGTCGAAATCTCAAATTATGACGCATTTTCTCCGTTATAGCTATATTCTAGAGTGGGTGATACCAATTGTCCAGGATAAGATTCTGACTGAGCTGCTACAATCATGTGTAACTTTCCAGCGGCTATTTGCCTTGTTTTTATGATGTTAAGCCACAAAATAATAATAATAAAAAAATAACCAAGAGCAGAAAACTAGACATTACAAATGGCTTGGGGCTGCTGCTCCTAACATGTGCCCTCTTTGCCTTCTAAGCAGCACAGATTCCCCTGCGGTATCACCAGTGCAGTGAATTTTGTCACTTCTCCAGCAGCATGCACAGGGCAAGCTCAAGAGACTAAACAGAGTGCAATTCATTTGAAACTCATCCCTTGCAGGGTCTCCGGATGCTCCCCTGGATGTCCGAGTGGAGGCTGGTCCCAGCCCTGGGATTCTGGTGATCAGCTGGCTGCCTGTCACCATCGACGCAGAAGGATCATCCAACGGGGTGCGAGTCACCGGCTACGCCGTGTACGCAGATGGGCAAAAGGTACGTACCCGCTTTGTGTTGGACGCAGATGAAACGCCCTGGGCAGAAGCATTGTTTTGTTGATATTATCATTGTTAGCTTGGGTATCCAACTTTAGTCATACTCAAAGTAGACCTGTCGAAATCCACGAACTGTCACCCATTGTTAGCTCCCGAGGAAGGGTGGGATTTAAATTCAACAAGTCACGATCTAACTTTATATACAATTCATTTTTATTAAGTGCTAGTCTTGACCTATAAAGTTACTTCGTCTCCCTTTGTTGAATTTCTTTTGTGACAGCAGGGAGCAGGCCTTCCCTCAGATCTTCAACATCCATTATGGGCTGATACTATACCTAAATAAAATTGACCTTTAGCCAAAAAAATTATAAATTACTGTCTTCGGTTTTCCAGATTGCTGTTTCTACAGCTTACCTGTTTTTGTGTAATTCCAGGACTGAGTTCACTGTCAACTTTTGTTTTGTATGATGTGTTCTTCGTTGTGTGTTTCTGATGTGTCTGGGGGGGAATTCATTAAAAATAAACTAAAAAAGAAAATAAATGCTGTTTTTAATGCAAGTATGTGTTTATCATTTGTTTAAAACAGGCACCCCCAAACTCCGGCCCTCCAGATGTTTTGGACTACAATTCCCATCATCCCTGATCACTGGTCCTGTTAGCTAGGGATCATGGGAGTTGTAGGCCAAAACATCTGGAGGGCTGCAGTTTGGGGATGCCTGGTTTAAAACATTGTAAGTTACTTTGGGATGCCATGACAAAATAAGCATCTAATATAATTAATAATAATCATAACAATGGTTTTAAACCACCTTATATCATGGGTCACCACCAATAACAAATTTGGTGTTGGATTTGCTCCTCTTACTGCCGGTTCATGTCTGTCCCCCTGGTGACCCCTTTCTGTAGGTGATGGAAGTGACCTCTCCGACAGCTGGCAGCGTCCTGGCTGAGATTTCCCAGCTCCAGATCCTTCAGGTCTGCCAGGAAGTCTCCGTAAGAACTGTGTCCCTTTACGGCGAGTCAGTGGATTCGGTGCCGGCTCAGATCCCCTTGGCTCTGTTGGGAGACGCCGGCTGTTCCTCTCCTTTGGAGTTTGGCCGTCCTGCCGTGCAGCTTCCGGGCATGGAGGGGCAGAACGTCCTTGCCGCCCAGACCTCCCAGGTATGCGGGACGGAGGACACTCCTGCAGCCACTGCCTCCGATTCCTTTGCCAAATCCACCTCCCAACCTAGCACCAGCAGAAAGAAGTCTGGGAGCGCCTTGCTGGTGGAGACCTCCTCCCTTGGGTCCACCTCTCCCACCGGGGCTGCCTTGACACCTCCAGAAATGGGTCCTCTGCCGAGAGGCGAAGGCAATGCTTTTGTGCCAGTGACTGAGGACAATCCAGCCATGCTCAGGAAGGCTGCCCAGAAGGAATCTGAAGAGGGCGACCAGGTCAGTGTGCATTCTATGAGTGTTGGGGCCTTTCTTTTTGGGGAGGCTGGGGAAAGGAAGGAAGGCTTCAGAAGGGACTGTATCTAGGGCAACAGTGTGTAAGGGCAGCCTCCTTTTGTGGGGGGAACTTTTGGGGGCCGCATACCAGTGGTGGGCAGGACTCAAAGATACAACTGTGCAAGACAGAGGATGTGACTCTTACCTTAGTTTTTTCAGCCATGGAAAAGGCAGATGTTTCTACACTCCCTGCTCCCCTACCCATCCTCCTCCCAGGCAAGCAAGAGGCATTGCCCCGGTTCAAGGACACAGTTGGTTAGAGCATAGTGTTGATAATGCCAAGGCTGCAGGTTCGATCCCCATATGGGACAGCTGCAAACTGCAGAAGTTTGGGCTAGATCAGGCATCCCTAAACTCGGCCCTCCAGATGTTTTGGGACTACAGCTCCCACCATCCCTGGCCACTGGTCCTGTTAGCTAGGGATGATGGGAGTTGTAGTCCCAAAACATCTGGAGGGCCGAGTTTGGGGGTGCCTGGGCTAGAAGATCCTGAGGATCCCTTCCAACTCTACAATTCTATGCTTTTATGATTCCAGTCCGGCAAAAGTACTTGGGGAGGGTGTGGCCTCTGGGAGAGGGAGTGGCTTGAAGAGAGTCCCAAGGGCCAAATACAGATGCCTCAGGGGTCACATCTGACCCCCTGAGTTTCCCCATTTCCTGGCACAGTGACTTGTGTGCATCTGTGGGAAGAAGGTTGGAGTTTGGACAGGGAGGCGAACTGGGGTTGGATTCTCCTTCACCCATGAAGGTAGCCTTGGGCCAGTCATAGAATCATAGAATTGTAGAGTCCAAGAGGAACCTGAGGGTCATCTAGTCCACCCCCTGCCATGCAGGAATCTCAACTAAAGCATCCATGACAGTCATTCTTTCTTACTCTATAAGAACCTTGCAGGGTTGCTGTGAAGATTATGTGGGACCTTGAGCTTCATGGCGGAAGTGGGGTGCAGCATGATACATGACGCGTGAAAAGGAAGCACCTTCACGCAGCACAAAGTTGAACTATGGAACTCCCTCCCACAGGAGGCAATGATGGCCACCAACTTGGGTGGTGTTAAAAGAGGATTAGGCCAATTCATGGAGGTCAATAAGGCCACGATGGCTCGGCTCTGCCTCACAGGCAGAGGCTTCTGAATAACAGTTGCTGGAAGCCACAGGAGGGGAGAGGGCTCTTGTGTTCGAATCCTGATTGGGGGTTTCCCACTGGGGCATCTGGTTGGCCACTGGGAGAGCAAGATGCTGTTCCAGCTGGACCAGTGGCCTGATCCAGCAGCTGCTTCTTATCTACTTCTATATCCCTGACTCTTTTTTTAAAAAACGGCTCAGCCAAAATGCAGTGCAAGCTCATTTTAATTCTGTTTTTGTAAGTTCAGCCATTTGCATCCGCCCATCGGACGTGTTCCCTGGTGAAAAAACAAGGCAGTCAGGGGTGAGGAGGAGAAGGAGGAGGAGGAGGAAGGAAGGAATCAGCCTGGGATCTATTGGATCTGTAACCTTCCTGCTGCCATTGAGTGTCAGCCCCATTGCTGCACCGGCTCGGGGTAGATGCCTCAGTCTACCTAGCTAGCATGCTGACCCAGTGGCCCCTCTCTGTTAAGCCCTGCTGACAGCTGTTGGGTTTAGGATCAGGGCCCTGATTAGATCATAAGTGATAGCTATCCGTGTCAAAGGAAAGCCAAGCACACCGTTGCGAATGTTGCTCTTCTTGGTGTCTGATCTTTCTTGCTGCAACCATTTCCTTCCCAAAAGCCCCTGCTGGTGTCTAGAGCTCAGGAGGCAGCGAGCCGAGGGGAAGCCTGCTCTGCCGATCTGGGGGCGAAAGAGCCCCCACCCGAAAAGGGGGCAGAAAGCGATCAAAGTTGCCTGGGAATGAAGCTGTTGCCACCCAGCAGATCTTCCCTGCAATGCGAGGACAGGTCTGGCGACTCAGGGCAAAGCGAGAGGCGAGCCCCAGAATCTGCGGCTGGATCTTCCGGGAGACTGAAGATGCTGAAGGATGATTCCTTGCTGGCGCCCAGGGTCAGAAGAGAGGTCCGTCTCCTTTGTTCAAAGGGTTTTGAATGGATTTGGTTAACTTGGGGGCCAGTCAATTCCCACAAAGTGCTTTGGGACACAGTTGAGCTGAAATGAATCTGTGCTGTGAAAATCCATCTTTCGGTTACAAAAGTTCATATGCCAAATGTTCAGGTGTGTGTGTGTGTGTGTTTTGATGTTATTATCAGATGTCAACATACACACAGAGATTTTGTGTATGAACTTTTGGCACCGAATGATAGATTTTCACAGCACAGATGCATGCCAATGTTTGATGAATAGTCTTTGATAATTGACATGCAATGGTAGACAGCATTTGACTATGCTTGAAAGTTGACATTCAGCGGTAGCTCGCACTTGATTCTATCAGGTTGTTCACCAGCAGTTGTGTTAGTATTTTATTTCAGTTGGGAATTGGCATGCAATGGCAGTTTGTTTTTGTGCCGGACAGCTGACATGCAACAGTGGTTACCTTTCGATAGATGACACACAAATGGTATTTAGAATGGGACAACTAACATTTTATGAGATTTCATAACTGTTGCTTGCTAAAAAACAACAACCCAGAATGCTCAAGACTAAAGCATCCCAGTTTGCAAGGTTAAGATCAATGTAGATTAGAACCTGAAACGTGAATGTAGATTTGGAAACTGGGCAGGCTTCAAGTGTTCCGATATTCAGTTTGGCTCCTGGCTGAATTTTGTGGGGCTTAATTCTTCACTGACAGCAATATCTTTTTAAATTTCTAAATTTTCAAATTATCGCAGGGAGAGAAAAGGTCTGATGCAGGAAATCGTCCAGTGACTCTTCTGACTGACCACAGCCGCGGGTCGGACCTGTCTGATATCATGGAGGAAGAGGAGGAGGAGGAAGAAGAGGAAGCGAATCAGCAGTCTGGCAAGGCAGGAGAATCAAAATGGGCTCCAAGTGAATGCCCTGGCAGAGAAAATGGAGAGAAGGTATTCTGTTGGTTCCCTTAACCGCATGAGTGGGGAACCTTTGACTCTCCAGGTGTTGCTGATCTACAACTCACATTAACCCCTAGCAATCTTGGCCAATGGCCGGGGCTGATGGGATTTGTAGCCCAGCAACACCTGGTGGTCTACAGGTGCCCCACACCTGCTTGGAGAAGCTAGAGGTGTGGTCAGTCAATTGGGTTCACCCAGAATAGCATTTGTTAATAACAAAGTATATCACGATCTCCTTCTCCAAATGATGGGGTTCAAGGCAGCAGCCTCTGGGGTTCCTTGGTGGTCCTTGTCCCCATCTAGATGCTGACCATGCCTAGATCTGATTAGCTTCAGCAGACTGGTTCACCCCAAAACAGGAATGAAATGGGGTGCATTGATCACTTGGTTCAGGAGGTTCCCCCTTGTTTGGGAGAGTCCCTAGCCATGTCCCCCAGAGAGAGCCCCAAAATGGAAGCAGCTCTGTTGATCTGGGACCATATTCATCCCACCCCACAGCACATAGCAAAATATCAGTTTTATTAAGTACAGAATAACGACAATCTTATGCATAGTTTCTTCCTGGGAATATGTTCCACTGAACTCGAGGGCGTTCACTACTGACCTCACAGGATCAACATGTCAAATCCCTTTTCCCCCAAAGATCTTCAGCCACCTGAAACACAAACTTTAGCTTTTCAACTTTAGCTATGGCAAGCCATCTCATTAGGAATGGCAAACCAATGAGTTGGGGAGGAGTTGGCACCCAGGAGAAGATCTGTTTAGTTCAGGCATCCCCAAACTGTGGCCCTCCAGATGTTTTGGCCTACAACTCCCATGATCCCTAGCTAACAGGACCAGTGGTTGGGGAAGATGGGAATTGTAGTCCAAAACATCTGGAGAGCCGAAGTTTGGGGATGCCTGGTTTAGTTGATTGCAGCCACTGGGAGCTCATGACCAGGACTTGAAAACAGGAGCATTTGTGAGGGTCTTTTGACTTCTGTCTCATGGTGTGTGTAGGACCAAGAGACATGGACGGCGAAGGAGTTACTCAAGTGACCTGCAATACCTGTGCCATGTTTCTTTTCCTGCCTGAAAACGTGCAGAGCTACATCTGTAGCAAGTGCAAACTGGTTGCCTTGCTGGAGAAGAAGGTACGGTACAGCAATTTGAGGCCTGCCTATCCATACTACTGAGCTACTAGGCAAGATCCAGAATTTCCTGATAGAGCAGAATGGACTGTGTTGGAACAGCAACACAGGTGGGATCCCCCTACAGAGGAGGAAGATTGCCCACTGCAGGAGACGAACCCCTGGAGGAAGGCGACACACAGAAGCAGGACTCTGTCAGGAGCCATGCTGTGTCACTGGAGCTGCTTGCCTTCATGATACAATGGTTAATTCGAAGCAAGAGTCCACAGCAAATTAATTCTAAGGAGGAAGAGCTTACACATGTTGAGACATGGGAAACCATAGAAGTGGATGGAGAAATGGACAGACAGACAGATATGGATTCCTAGGGGCGGCCATCCCTGCTCACACTGCACACAGCTTCCCCCCCCTTTCCCCCCAGCCTCTTGCTACAAATCCTCCAATAGGGTCTGCGTTCCGACTTCATGCAAATCCAGGATTGTCATGTGGCACTGCAAACCCTCCTGCGGGGTCTATGTGATGACAGCCTTACATTTATATATATATAGGAAGATACCCCATTAAGAGCTGTTTGGAGGAAGACAAGCCTTGTGTTTTGCTAGATGCCTGCAACACTTATTCAGCCTGACTGCAAAGATCATTGAGAGAGGATAGATCAGGTAGACAGGCCTAAGGAAGAAGACTTGAAGAGCCAAGCAGGAAAAAAAGAAAAATCCCTTCTGCTAAAGTTGCAAGATGTTTAAGCAGGATGAAAATGCTGGTGTTTGATCCATCACTGAGCCAGTGTCCTGGGCCCACTGGGCAGTTCTTCCATTTGGATGTTCACACACATGCACAAACCCCTCCATATCCCAAACGTCTTTCTATGCAGCTGGACTCCTCTAACTTCATAATGTTGGGCTTCGCAATGGATTTTGGCACAAGAAGAGCCCTGCAGCTGCAGGATCAGACCAAAGGTTCATCTAGTCCAGCACTCCATTTGCTACAGTGGCCAATCAGATGCCACTGGGAAGCCCATGGGCAGGGCAACAAAGGCAACTACCCATTCCTGCTCTTCCTCAACCCTCCCCAATAACTGGTGTTCTGTGGTAGATTGCCTCTGGCTGTGGAGGCTCCATTGAGCGACCACAGTTAATATAGCCACTGATAGATGTAGCCAGCCTCCTCCACGAACTTGCCTAGCCCTCTTTTATTGCCATCTGAAGGATTGGTGGTAGGTAGGCGTTGTTTCCCCCATCCCTTTTAACACCTATTTCCTCTTTCTCTCTCCTTCTCCCTTGCTGGCCTGTTCTCCGGGGCTGGGACACAGCTGGACCTTGGCGACACTGACAGCGATGAAGAGATCCTGGAACGGATCCTGGAGATGCCATTGCAAAAAAACTGCAGCAAAGCCCTTTTCAGCATCCCAGAAGTAACGGAAGAAGAAGAGGAGGAGGAAGATTGGGATCGTGGCCTGAGCAGGCCAGTTTCACCCCCTCTGGCAAGGAAGTCTTCTGGTGACTTCCGGGATAGGTCTCCCTACAAAAGAACAGAAGCTCCTCCGCTTCCTGTGGATGCTCCACCGAAGAGGAACCAGGTTCCGTCAGAGGAGGAAGTCTTGCCGGATGTCCCCGGGAAGTTCAGGAAAGAGGGTGTGAGTGAAGTGCCAACTTACCCTGGGGGCTGGGAGTGGGATTGCCCTGAGATTGCTGTGGAGAGGAAGTCTTCCCAGTGGGGAAGGCCTAGCCGTTGCAGAGAGAAAGGACTCAGTCCATCCCAGGGAAACAGGAAGAGGAAGGTGGATATACAAGAGCGATCTGCCCGTTCCATGCTGAGCAATTCCCACCAAGGCGGAGGAGGAGGCCTCTACAGGGCCCGGAGCCTGAAGGAAAACTTGGACGTGATCACCAGCCTTGGGGTGGAGGACGAGTCGGAACTGTGCAGCTGGGCGAGGCAGAGACCCCGCCAAAGGAGGACGGTGCCCCTCAAGGCGGCGGGAGAGGAAGATGGCCCCGGAGGCCTCTCCCGCTGCCTCAGCCCAGAGAGCTTGGAGATCAACGTCGAGTACGACTCCGACGAGGACATGACGATCACATCCACCCCAGCCAGCCAGCTCAGTTTGGACGGGAGGCCCGACGGATCCCCCACAGACTGTGAAGAGGGGTGGAGCGACTCCTCCAGTCGCTCGGGGTCGGTCCAGTCCAGCGGGCCGAGGGAGCTGAAGAGGTGCAGCAGTTGGGAAGAGGAGAGTGGGGAATGGAGCACGTCCCCCAGCCGTTCACCCGGGAGGCTCTGCTGGAGGAGGAGGGTCTTTGAGGGTGCCTCCGAGGAGCGGAGCCGGAGCCTGGAGAGGAGCCCCTCTCTCTGGAGAGGCGGGCTGGAGCGGCCATGGAAGGATGTCCTTCCACCGTCACACCCGCGGGTCTGTGAGCTGCCCCCTTCCCCTACCGCCATTGCTGCAGCTTGCCGCAACCCTGACCGTGCTTCCTCTCCCCAGCTCCTGAGCTTGCTTGCTTTCTGATTCTTGTGCTGGGTGCTTTGCTGCAAACAGAGGCGCCTCCTATTGTTCTAACAGCTGGAGCTTGCGGTGCATCTGCGATGCTCCTTCGTGTGGCTTTTCTTTTGTCTCACTCCAAAATCAGCTTGGCTGGCTGGAGGCTCCCCATGCAGTATTCCTCTTCCCAAAGGGAAACCCTGCTGAAGAATTAAATGTTTTCAGAATTCAAGGACACATTCCAGCCCTCTCAGCGAAGGGTCAAAGCTGGGTTAGCGAGGGGTGTGGCCTAAGGTGAGGGGGTGTGGCTGAGGAAGGGGGTGTGGCTTGTGGAGAGCCCCCAAGGCCTTAGGGGGCTCTCCACATTTGGCCCACAGACCTGATCTTCCCTCCCACTGCATCATGGGTTTGGGGACACGTCAGAGGTCACTTGTACCACAACGCCAAACACAATGGACTTTCCCAAAATCTTCTTGGGGTCCAGATTCCAGAAATTTCCAGAAGAGGAATATTGCATCTTGTAGCTTTGCTTTTGCATATGTGCGTGTATGTGTGATTCTGCCCTGGCCATAAATTTTCAGATCTCGTGGTGATGGATCAGGGACTAATTCTGCCAAGGGATCTCTTCCAGGTGTCGGGCAATGGCAACCTTGAGCTGCTGAACTCAGCCTCTTGGCAGGTCCCTACCAGGAGAGGCAGGCGTCCCCGAAGGAGGTGTCAAGATGTAGCAGAACCTCCCGACACAAATTCCGGTAAGCTGCTTAGAAGTATAGAAAAAATAGAATTGTAGAGTTGGAAGGAACTCGGAGGATCATCTCTAGTCCAATCCTATGCAATGCAGGAATATGCAGCTGTCCCATACAGGGATAGATCCTGCAACCTTGGCATGATCAGCACCACTCTCTAACCAACTGAATTATCCTAGAAGGTTTTTTTTTTGTGAGCGAGGAAATCTACAAGGAGAGATCCAGTACCAGTCTTACGCGCTTCTGGGGAGGAGGGAATAATCAGGGCCTAGGGATCAATCCAGTGCTTTGCTGGGTCCAGGACCTGGGCCAAGTGCTCTGCGCTGGGAGACAGACTTAGAACCATCTTTGGTCTAATTCATGGTTTCCCAAACTTGGATCTTCAGCTGTTTTTGGACTACAACTCCCATCCCCCCTGACCACTGGTCCTGCTAGCTAGGGATGATGGGTGTTGTAGTCCAAAAACAGCTGGAGACCCATGTCTAATTGTACCCTTTTTGTGTGTCTCGGACAGATTCTTGGAGAAGCCCTTCTCCTGAACCAATGGACTCTGGGGGCTCAGCCCGACTCTTTGTGGCCCTCTTTGACTATGACCCTCCCTCGATGTCCCCGAACCCCGATGCAGCCGAGGAAGAGCTCCCCTTTCAGGAGGGACAGATCTTGAAGGTAAGAGCAGAGCTAAGGAGAAGGTGGACAGTTCCATTTCCCCCAGGTGGGAATTTATGTGGGAATGTTCAGGGAGGCAGGAGAGGCTATATTGTTTAATGATATCCTTCCTAACTTGCGTTAGCAAGTTCTATATCTTAGCAGAGTTTAAACATTCCCCTTTAAACACACAGCGGTTTGCTTGTGCAGGCTTGTCTGAGTCTCTCTATAAGATTCCTGGTAAGATCCCTTCTTGTCCCTCTTAAAAAGAATAGACACGACAATCTTATTAAAGTCAATATAATAGTAATTTACTCACATTCATTCAGTTCACAGTTGGATCCCTGAAGGCAGACTTAGGTTACAAAAGTATATATACATGTGGAACTATCCCATAAGGGAGTTACAGTAGTCCCAAGTGACTGCTAACATGTAAAAAAACAAAATGGAGAAAAAGAGCAAAAGAAGAACATGTGCTCCCCTACCCAAATTAGGCCACGCCCACATCTAGTCACATGCAGAGTAAGTTTGTCCCAGCTCAGGAGGGAAAATGAAGTTTTCTCTTGGCTGGTACAAAGCATCCCCTAGCTTGTCCATTCTAGGAATGTTGTACTTGACTGCTGTGTGTTTCACATCCCACAATTCAGACCTGCAGTCAGAAGCCTTCAGCCCTCAGGCCTATTCAGGCCTACCAGAACCCTCCCCATTTGGACCATGAGGCCATTACACACAAGCCACACCCACCTGACGTCAGATGTGGAGCAGGTATAGGTGGAGAAGGGCTTGCCCACCTATCAAACTTGGTCAATGGGGTGCAGGATATCTGTCCCATGGATTTAGTTCCTGATTTGGGTAGGGAACGCTTCTCCCAACCCTTTTGCTTGTTGCTTTTATTTTTTAAAATAAACCTTTTTTATTTTCTTAAGTTGCATAACAACTATGATGAATTAAAATTTTAGCAAAACAATATCGCAAAATCAAGATTGTAACCTTTCAAATGAAAATCCCAAGAGCCTTCTTTGTGCAAACTCTTGCAGAGAAATTGACAATAAATGTAGAGGTGCAGTATTTATAGTCATAAAGAAGAGAAACCAAACATTCAACAAACCCATATATATTTGAGCATACCCCTTTTGTTGTCTGAAATATTTGTACTAGTGATAAAGCTCCACTTACCTTGCCCAAATGCATGTTTTTGTTTACTTCCTCTAGATATTCTTAACTTACATGTTATGCTTCTCCACAAGGGCTATCTGCCAAATCTTTTTGTATCAGGCTGTTAAATTAGCTCCTTTAAGATCCTCCCCCAAAATGGCAATGGTCACACATGGAGTGACCATTAAGTATCCTGTCAGGATTGATCTTTCGTCCGTATTACCACCTGCAAATAAATTTAGAAGAGCTAAATCTGGAGTCTTCCTAATGGAACAGTGCTTCCCAAAGTCGACAGTATCACACCCAGGTGGGGAGTGGGATTAGCTAGGGGGGCACCAGAAAGCAAGGGGGCTGCAAGGCAGCCTCTGGCTTGACCAGGCTAAAGCCTAGAGGAAAACATATTTCTCACTTTCTATTTAAAGTTTTACTAATCACTCTCAATACTTATTTCCTTTGGCCACGGTTGTTTGTATTTATGATTCCGAGTTGTCACAAGATAGCCAATTATCGGTAATAGCTGGTATTGATGAATCAAGTTCATCAATTTGATGATGAATCAAGTTCATCAATTTGATGATGAATCAATTTTGTTGAATTAAACAAAATACTTTAAATTGAATACAGTGGTACCTCGGTTTGCGAATGCAATCCGTTCCTCGGAGGCGTTCGCTCGCCGAGGCATTCGCTCGCTGAAGGCACGCTTCTGCGCATGCCAAAGTGCCAATAGAGTGCTTCTGTGCACACCCATGCTGCGCAGATCGCGCCTGCGCATCCGACGCCGTGGAACCCGGATGTAAACACTTCCGGGTCCCCGGCTTTCATAAACGGAGGTAGGCGTGAACCGAGGTTCCACTGTATTGAATAAACATTCAATTAATTGTTACTGTTTTCAATTTTATAGTGTTACTATCTTACTTGGTGGGTTGTGCAAACCACTCTTCTGAATGGAGTTTATGGAACCAAGGGGACAGTGGCCTGAAAACTGCTGTAACAGATGACAGAATCATTTTATCCACTGCACTGAAAATGTGATCCCAAGACAGTGATAGCTTGGTGCATTTCCACCACACATGCTTGTAGTTACCTTTCTCATTTCACCCCTGTTAAAAAGCTGCTGACGCTTTCCTTCCTCCAAATTTCTTTTTGCCTCAATGGAGACTCAGGTTTTGTTTCATTAAGGCAATCATAAAAATATATGGCGCATCTGCATCTGGAATGCTGCGTAGCGTTCTGGTCACCTCATCTCAAAATGGGTATGGTGGAGTTGGAAAAGGTTCAGAAAAGTGCAAGTCAAATGATCGAGGGGATGGAGCAAGTCCTCTTGGGAGAAAGGTTGCTGCATTTGACTTTTCAGTTCAGAGAAGAGGAGAGAAGAAGAGAGTTCTATGGATGACTGCCATGATGGCTCTGCTCTGCCTCCACAGTCAGAGCCAGCAATGCTTCTGAATAGCAGTTGCTGGAAGCCACAGGAGGGAAGAGAGCTCAAGTCCTGCTTGCAGGCTTCCCCTTTGGGCATCTGGTTGGCCACTGTGAGAACAGCATGCTGGGCTAGATCAGGCATCCCCAAACTTGGCCCTCCAGATGTTTTGGGACTACAACTCCCATCATCCCCAGCTAACAGGACCAATGGTCAGGGATGATGGGAGTTGTAGTCCCAAAACATCTGGAGGGCTAAGTTTGGGGATGCCTGGGCTAGATGGTCCTCATTTGGCCTGACTCTTCTTCTGTTCTCATGTTCGTTTGCTGGTTTTATCACATCGATATCACACTTTTCTCTTCCCATCAGCCGAAGGTGCCATTCTGGTCAAAGGTCATCCAGAGAGCTTGAGTCACTTAGGTCACCTTGGGAGGAGCTTTTTCACTCTCTCCCCCTCCCCCTCTGAGAAACTCTGCTTTGCTGGTGATGATAACAAGAGGAAGTTTGATTCCGCAACGTTCCTAAATTAAGCAACAGTTTGGGGGCCCGCAGTGGCTTCCCTTCTGTATCAAGACTCATTACGAAATTTTGACCACTTTGCTTTTCTAATTCTGCTTATGGGAAGAGGCGAAAAGCTGTGCTACTTCCCAAGCCCTTGTCACCATCCTTCGCTGTAAACCCTTTCCAGGACCCTTGTGCACAAGTTTTAAGAGAGGGAGAGAGAACTGTTTGCGAGATTTCCAGATACAAATACGCATTTCCACGGTGTGCTCCCTAGGAAATCTAAATACTTAAAATGCCTCTTTGCATATATGGTTTGAAGACCTAGCAAGGCTCTTTTTATGTTCTTAATATCTCTCTGCTTCCCCCCCAAAAAATCTCTTGCAAATTATTGTCCATCTTTCTCCTTGATTCCTCCTCCTCCAGGTTTATGGCCACAAGGATGCTGACGGATTCTACAGAGGAAAATGTGGGGGGAGAACGGGCTATGTCCCCTGCAACATGGTCTCTGAGGTCCAGGTGGACAGCGAGGCCACCAGGAAGCAGCTCCTAGAGGAAGGACGGATCCCTACGGACATGCTGGTGGAAAGTCTAGGTGCTGCTCCACTCTGTCCTGTGACCTCGGGTGGGATGGGGAACCCTGGGGCCAGGCCCAGATGTGACCCACCAGAACACTCTGGCCCACAGCACTCTCCCCAGGCCATTCAATAATAATAATAATAATAATAATAATAATAATAATAATTTATACCCCACCCATCTGGCCGGGTTCCCCCAGCCACTCTGGGCGGCTTCCAACAAAACATTAAATACAGAAATCAAACATTAAAAGCTTCCCTAAACAGGGCTGCCTTGAGATGCCTTCTAAAGGTCTGGTAATTGTTGTTCTCTTTGACCTCTGGTGGGAGTGCATTCCACAGGGTGGGTGCCACTACCGAGAAGGCCCTCTGCCTGGTTCCCTGTAACTTGGCTTCTCGTAGCGAGGGAACCGCCAGAAGACCCTCGGCGCTGGACCTCAGTGTCCGGGCAGACCGATGGGAGTGGAGACGCTCCTTCAGGTATACTGGACCGAGGCCGTTTAGGGCTTTAAAGTTCAACACCAACACTTTGAATTGTGCTCAGAAACGTACTGGGAGCCACTGTAGGTCTTTCAGGACCGGTGTTATGTGGTCTCGGCGGCCACTCCCAGTCACCAGTCTAGCTGCCGCATTCTGGGTTAGTTGTAGTTTCCGGGTCACCTTCAAAGGTAGCCCCACGTAGAGCGCATTGCAGTAGTCCAAGCGAGAGATAACTAGAGCATGCACCACTCTGGCGAGACAGTCTGCGGGCAGGTAGGGTAGGGACTCAGCCTGCGTACCAGATGGAGCTGATAAACAGCTGCCCTGGACACAGAATTGACCTGTGCCTCCATGGACAGCTGTGGGTCCAAAATGACTCCCAGGCTGCGCACCTGGTCCTTCAGGGGCACAGTTACCTCATTCAGGACCAGGGAGTCCTCCACACCCGCCCGCCTCCTGTCCCCCACAAACAGTACCTCTGTGTTGTCAGGATTCAATCTCAATCTGTTAGCCGCCATCCATTGTTCATTCAATCCGCAGCTCACCCTCCCCTCAAATGCCTTTGCCTGCCTGGAAGGTATCGATGAATTGTGGTCATGCCCCTTGCAAGCCAGGATGCAAAGAGTTGTGTACCCCCAATCCTCTATACCACAGTGATTGAGAGCTGAATCCACCAACTGAAATTAATATTGCAAAAAGATTGACTTGTAAGAATGTCTTCTTACTTACATTTCATTATCTTGCAGATTGCTAATTTGCTTGGGGGTGATTTGTTTTTTTATTTAAAAAATGCAGATAACGGTGTGTTTTCCCCGCCTCCTCGTCGCCTTACAGTTCGCCCTCCGAAGCCTCGGCGGTCCAAAAAAGGTCTGTATCTTGTCCGGGGCATTGATTGTCTCTTACAGCCCTCTCAAGTCCCATTTTAAGAGCTGATCACAAAGCTGAGAAACAAAAACATAATCCATGCACAAGATGTGGGGAAGGGCTTAGCTCAGTGTTAGAGCACCTGTTTTGCCAATAGAAGCTCCCGTGTTTGATCCCCAGCATCTCCAGCACACGGGGAAAGACCTGAAATCTTGGAAAGCCACTGCCAGTCAGTGAAAATGGTCCTCCTGAACTAGGCAACTCAAGGTTTTGATTCAAGAAAAGGTGCCTCCCTATGTTCCTACTTAAATCAGCCGCTTTATTCAGAACAATGAGGACTAGACTCTTGCTTGATTTTTAAAGGAAGAGCCACTGCTCAGTGGTTGGCCACATGCATTGCCTGCAGAAGGTCCCAGGTTCAGTTGGGAACAACTTCTGCCAGCTAGTGTAGATCAGCAATGGAGAACCTCCATTCCAGGGGCCAAATCCAGCCCTCCAGGTTTCTCTGTCTGGTCCTTGGGACTGTCTCTAGGAAACACACTCTTCTGGGGGGTCAGACAGAGAGGCCTGGAGGGCTGGATTTGACCCCAGGGCTACACCCCTCACCAGCCTTGCTTTGAACCCTATGCGAGTAATTTTACCGGGTTTCTTGCTTCTATAGATGGAGGAGGATGCTTTTCCACAATGGCTTTGTGTGTGCTCTGGGAATCTAGGTTTCTTAGAGCTGGCAAACAAACACGGTCCATTCACAGGGTTGTACCTCAGGGCCAGGACACCTGCTTGGCAGGTAGAAGGTCCCAGGTTCAATCTGTAGCATTTCCAGCTGTGGAACAGAAAAGATCCGAAACTCTGGAGGATACCTACAGGCTGGAAGGGGGTTCCTCACCCCTGGTGTATGGACCATCTTGAACTAGGTGGGCCAAGGATCTAACTTTGTAACAGACAGCTTCCTGTGTCTCACGGGCTGGTTAGGGTGATGCCTATGGAGGCACTTGTTGCTAGCCAGCGCATAGTTAAACCATAGCTGTCAAGTCTCCTATTTTTCGCAGGAAACCCCCAGCTTTAAATCCGTTTCCCGCTGGTCTCCTGAATTGAAAAATATCCCGTAAATCCCCCGGATTTGCAGCTCCTGCCAGCGCCGACAGCCATGTCCCGGCTCCCGGCTGGCTGCTCGCTCACTTGGCTTCGGAAATCGCCTTTGCGCATGCCCAATCATGCACAGAAGCGATTTCTGGTGCCCAGACATGCGGACACAGGCAGCCCGGCACCGGAAGTCACTTCTGCGCATGTCTGGACATGTGCAGAAGCGACTTCCAGTGCCGCGCCGCCGCTGATCCCTTATTTTTCCTTATTTTCCTATCCGGAAGTTGACGCCTATGTAGTTAAGCTATGGAACTCCCTCCCACAGGAGGCAATGATAGCCAACAACCCAGGTGGCTTTAAATGAGGATTAGACGAATTCATAGAGGAGGAGGATACTAGCCACCACTGGCTCGGCTCTGCCTCCACAGTCAGAGGCAGCAATGCTTGTGAATACCAGTTGCTGGAAACCACAGGAGAGGAGAGGACTTAAACCCTGCTTGTGGTTTCTCACATGCATCTGCTTGGCCACTGTGAGAAGAGGATGCTAGACAAGATGGGCCACTGGCATGATCCCGCAGGCACTTAAGTTATTATGAGGATGGCTGAGGTCTCTACAACATTGTTTTTGAGGTGAGGTGACCAACAGAGGTGTCCTGAGCAAGGACAAAACTTGACATCCCCTACCTCCCAAGTGGGACCCAGGTGGCGCTGTGGTTAAACCACTGAGCCTAGGGCTTGCTGGTCAGAAGGTTGGCAGTTCGAATCCCTGTGACGGGGTGAGCTCCCGTTGCTTGGTCCCAGCTCCTGCCAACCTAGCAGTTCGAAAGCACGTCAAAATGCAAGTAGATAAATAAGAACCGCTACAGCGGGGAGGTAAACGGCGTTTCCATGTGCTGCTCTGGTTTGCCAGAAGTGGCTTTGTCATGCTGGCCACATGGCCTGGAACAGGCATCCCCAAACTGCGGCCCTCCAGATGTTTTGGCCTACAACTCCCATGATCCCTAGCTAACAGGACCAGTGGTCAGGGACGATGGGAATTGTAGTCCAAAACATCTGGAGGGCCGAAGTTTGGGGATGCCTGGCCTGGAAGCTATACGCCGGCTCCCTCGGCCAATAATGCGAGATGAGCGCGCAACCCCAGAGTCGGTCACGACTGGACCTAATGGTCAGGGGTCCCTTTACCTTTACCTTTACCTCCCAAGTATTTCTTATTTCCACAGTAATTCCTTTTTTATTTCTTATCATTTTGAGCCCCCCTCAGCTCAGCAACAGATCAACACCCAAAGCTCTGCCAATTAGAGCACCTGCTTCTGTTATAGCTGCATTGAAGGTTAACCATCTGCTCTGCCTGTAGGGCCTCAAACCAGCAATTTGGAAATAACTCTTGGCCAAGTCTTTGGGGGGATGGACACACTGTGCTTCTATTTAAACTGGCTCTTCTGTTTTTCATCCCCACAGTGGAGCAGGAGAAGCAAGAAGAAAAGAACCCTTGCTTTGGTGAGCATTGCTTCGTCTTCAGTTAGTTCAGCGATTCCCAAACTATGTGCGGCGCATAGTTAAAACTATGGAAATCCCTCCCACAGGAGACAGTGATGGCCACCAACCTAGATGGCTTTAAAAGACGATTAGGCAAATTCATGGCGAAGGAGAGGGCTATGGATGACTACAGTACTAGCTGCGATGGCTAGGTTCTGCCTCCACAGCTGAAGGCAGCAACACTTCTGAAAACCACAGGAGCGGAGAGAGCTCTTGTGCTCAAATCCTGCTTGCGGGTTTCCCACAAGCATCTGGTTGGCCACCATAAGAACAGAATGTTGGACTAGATGGGCCATTGGCCTGATCCAGCAGGCTCTTCTTGTGTTCTTCTGCTCAGGGCTGCAGGCTGAAATAAGGAGCTGTGACCGTATACTTCCTTTTCTCTGCTAGATGCACACGAAGGTCAGGATCTGAGCTCTGAGGATGATGCCCCAAGGACTATGGTGGCCATCTTTGACTACAACCCCAAAGAGAGTTCTCCCAACCTGGATACGGAGGTGAGCAAGAGCGGCTGGTCACCTGGTATTTCCTGGGCTAGGAAAGCACTTGAAGGTTCTTTGGTGATGATAAAGATCTAGGCAAGTAATAGTACCACTGTATTCTGCTCTGGTCAGACCTCACCTGGAGTACTGTGTCCAGTTCTGGGCACCACAGTTCAAGAAGGATACTGACAAGCTGGAACGTGTCCAGAAGAAGGCAACCAAAATGGTCAAAGGCCTGGAAACGATGCCTTATGAGGAACGGCTTAGGGAGCTGGGTATGTTTAGCCTGGAGAAGAGAAGGTTAAGGGGTGATATGATAGCCATGTTCAAATATATGAAAGGATGTCATATGGAGGAGGGAGAAAGATTGTTTTCTGCTGCTCCAGAGAAGTGGACACGGAGCAATGGATTCAAACTTCAAGAAAGAAAATTCCACCTAAACATTAGGAAGAACTTCCTGACAGTAAAAGCTGTTCGACAATGGAATTTGCTACCAAGGAGTGTGGTGGAGTCTCCTTCTTTGGAGGTCTTTAAGCAGAGGCTTGACAGCCATATGTCAAGAATGCTTTGATGGTGTTTGCTGCTTGGCAGGGGGTTGGACTGGATGGCCCTTGTGGTTTCTTCCAACTCTATGATTCTATGATTCTATAAGCAAAGGCTAGTCAATTTTAATAGCATTTGGGGCAATTCTGTCTCACCCTGGTGCCCTGGAAAGCCTCTGAGTCTCCCACTCACTCTACCTACAGTCATGAGGTGGCAAGAGGGCTTCTCTTAACAGCGTATTTTGCCTGATACTATATTCACCCTTCAAAGTAGGTCAGGCCAGCCTTCCTCAGATACTTCTGAAGATCAGCCCTGTCTTCACACACATTTCCAAGGTCACTCTCCCACCCAGCCCCCAACTTTCTCATTGTCTTCGCTGTTTTTCTTCTAGGCAGAGCTAAGGTTTTGCGCTGGGGATATTGTCACTGTGCTCAGTTCCATGGACGACGACGGGTTCTATTACGTAAGTACAGAATCCTTCCTTTTTATCCAAACTGTTCAGGCACTAAATGTTGTATCTGAATAAAATCAGAGGGGCTGCTGCATCGATACGGGGTTTTTGCCAACTCTCCCGCTTAGTCTTAATCACCCTCCACCACTTTGAAAGCTCTGCCATCGTTGACCTTCGGCGGGTTTCCTTATAAAGAGTTGTTGGCAATTAAGAGCTGCGGAGCCGTCATTTTTTTCAAGGCAGCTGAGCTGGTCTGCCACTTAATTAAAATAAGCTTTGGGGAATCCGATTGGTTAGATCAGAGATGGGTGAAAACTGGTTGGCTGCTAAGACAAGACATTTGCACAAGGTGCAATGGAACATGAGGCACACACTGCCACAAAGCAAGACAGTGGTCACCAGTGGTTTGGGTGGTTATCGAAGGATGTGATGCGGTCAGAGAGGACTGACTGAGCAAGGCCCATCAAGGATGACAGCTATAGGTAGAACCTCCATGTACAGGGGCAGTCTATCTCCAGCATCTGGTACTCTGAGGTTTAGCGAACACTAAACGAAAGAGGATGCTGGACTAGATGGGCCCCTTTTGCCTGATCCGTAGAATCACAGAATTGTAGAGTTGAAAGGGTAATCTAGTCCAACCCCCTGTAATGCAAGACTCACAGCTGGGTTCAGGAGGGTTCTCTCTTGCGTGCACGAAACCTCCTATGCCAATCTCTGATTCGCCAGTCCCAGACTTGTATATAGAGCAGAGCAGAGCTACCCACCAGATGTGCACAGCTCCAGATTATCTTGCCATGCACTCTTGGTTCAAAACCGTGCATGTGTGTTTTGTAGATAGAATGTGCCCAAAATTCATACAGTTCAAATACACGTTTTTCTTGCACTTTTTTAAATCTGTGAAAGATGGGATGGAGCAGACATATGGCTGAGCCCCAATGAAACCGAGGCACAATGCAAATAGCCTGAACCATCCACCTTCTGTGTCAAGAAATTTGTCTTTATATCTGTTCCCTAATACTATGGGTGGGGGCAGGGAGATCTCACGGTTCCCTTTTACCATTGGTTTGTCCAACTTTCTTCTGACAGTTCATCGTTAAACTATGGAACTGACTCTCACAGGATGCAGTATGTCTCACAACAAATAATAATAATAATAATAATAATAATAATAATAATAATAATAATTTATTATTTATACCCTGCCCATCTGGCTGGGTTACCCCAGCCACTCTGGGCAGCTTCCAACAGACATTAAAATACAATAATCTATTAAACATTAAAAGCCTCCCTAAACAGGGCTGCCTTAAGATGTCTCCTAAAAGTCTGGTAGTTGTTTATCTCTTTGACATCTGGTGGGAAGGCGTGCCACTACTGAGAAGGCCCTCTGCCTGGTTCCCGTTAGCTTGGCTATAGAAAACACAACTTGAAAAAAGAGACAAGACACGTGTTTTTGCACAATAAGAAATCTTTAATAGTTTTTTTTAAAAAACAAAAGCCCCACTAACTTGGAAGGTTTTACAAGAGGAATAGACAAACTCATGAAGGAGAGGGCTATTGGTGGCTACTAACCATGACGCGGGTGGCGCTGTGGGTTAAACCACAGAACCTAGGGCTTGCCGATCAGAAGGTCAGTGGTTCAAATCCCCACAACGGGGTGAGCTCCCGTTGCTCGGTCCCTGCTTCTACCAACCTAGCAGTTCGAAATCACATCAAAGTGCAAGTAGATAAATAGGTACCACTCCGGTGGGAAGGTAAATGGCGTTTCCGTGTGCTGCTCTGGTTCGCCAGAAGCGGCTTAGCTATGCTGGCCACATGACCCGGAAGCTGTATGCCAGCTCACTCAGCCAGTAAAGCGAGATGAGCGCCGCAACCCCAGAGTCGTTCGCGACTGGACCTAACGGTCAGGGGTCCCTTTACCTTTTTAACCATGATGATAGCTATTTCCTGCCTTCACAGCTGGAGGCGGAAATGAATACTAGTTGCTGGAAGCCGCAGGAGGGGAGAGGGCTCTTGTGTTCGAATCCTGCTTTCAGGCTTCCCTTAATGGGCATGTGTTTGGCTGCTACGAGAACAGGATGCTGGAATAGATGGGCCACTGGCCTGATCCAGGAGGCTCTTTTATGTTCTTATAAAGCTCCTGTGCTTTATACATGTGTGTGACCGGCAGAAATTCAACAGGGAGTGTCTTTGTCATGGCTACATCTCCTTGCCGGGGAACAACTGCCACTGAAGTTTTGGCATCAAGCACAACAGCCTCTCACTCTGAATGACTTTTAGGTGTCCACCAGGGAGTTTCATATACCTTGTGGGCTATATAGAGGCATCTCTCTTCTTTCTCTGCAGGGGGAGGTGAATGGGAAGAAGGGCCTTGCACCATCTAACTTCCTGGAAGCAATGTCCTTGGATGGAGAGCTACCTGGGGAGCCAAGCCTTGGCAGGCAGGTAAGGGGGGTGCCTTGCTGGATTGGGGCCTAGCTGCAAATGCAGGCTTTGATCACGGCTTTAGAATAGTGGTTCCCAAGCACTTTTGGGCCACCACAACCTTAGACCCATAAATTCATCCCCACTGCCCCCTACCCTATAAGCATTATTCAGGATCGCAGTTTGCACAACCCACTAAGTAAGATAATAACACAGCAACGTTCAAAAGAGGAACAATTAATTGTGCATTTGTTCAAAATCCAATTAAAACTCTTCAACGGATGAACTTGGCCCAGTGATACCAGCTTTTCAAAGCCGCTTGATGGTCGTTGACACCCCCAGCACCCCCCTGCTGCCCCCCCATGGCTCTTAGCGCCCCCTAGGTAATCCCACCAGTACCACCCACTGCTCTATAGAGAACATCAGGAAATGGGCATGCTGCTTCCTACCCAAGCACCCCACAACCTGGATTTCAGCAGGCAATTTGTGGCATGCTCCCAACTGCCCCAGTTTAACCAGAGACAGTCCAAAATGATCTCAGTCCCCATTTGGGGAGTTCAGAGTTTGACCCATTGCCCACTGGCTCAGCCTCCTTCCTTAGAGAGTGTCTAGAGCAGTGCTTTCCAAACTTTTCATGTTGGTGACAACACTTTGTAAACATGCGTCACTTCATGACACAGTGATTCAGTTTTACTAGGGTTGCCTGGTTTCCAAAAGTAAAAACCAGGACACCAGCTGATCCACTAGGATCAGCTGCCTGTGGGAGTTCCCAATGGGAATTTTGGCTGGCTTTGCACATTCCCAATGGGGAACTCCCAAGGGCAGTAGACATGGCTCAGTCTAAGTGTCGATCAGCTGATTGGTGCTGGGAGAAAGTCCCTTTGAAGCCGTCATAATGTCAAAAGACTAGCAGATGGCCCACTTATCAAAATTGCCCCTTCGGGCAGAGAGAGGTAAGGATCCAAGCTACAGGCTGGATCTAGTGCTCCATACTTGATACAAATGCACACCCACATAGCCGTTAAGACAGCATTGCAGTTCACATCCTGAACCACTGGCAACCAACTATAGGACAATTATATTTTTCTAGTGAATCTGCAGCGAAATGAACTGCTTTTTCAATCAGTGGGGAACGGGCAGTGAGCAGGTTTATTTATTTTTATCTCTATAATGTTGGACAGCATATTCTCACCATCACAGAATCGTACAATCACAGAATTGTAGAGTTGAAGGGACCCACGGGTCATCTAGACCAACCCCCTGCAATGCAAGAGTCACAGCTAAAGAATCCCTGACTGACATTGTTTTATTTTGACCCGCTTTCCCATTTGTTGTAAACTAATTCTTTATTTGCCTGGCTTTGCACGTCCAATGGTTGGTTGCGTCCCTCAGAGAATGAGAAAGCGGAGAGTCCAGTGACACACACCAGGCAGGCAGAGGGAGACAAAACGACGGAGAGAAACCATGTAAGCAGCCTTTTCAGAAAATTCACAAGAGCAGCATTTCGGCTTAGGTGTTGCATTCAGCAGCTGGCAGCCACCAGCCATCATGGGCCGTTCAGCAAGTATCTTCAGCTAGCGAAACGGAAGGTCAAAATCACTTCCTCTTAATGCCAAACTTGGGCAGTGGGTGGAGACAGAAATAGAGGGGAAATGGGTCTATTGAGAAACAAGAGGGCAGGAATCAACATGCTCTTGAGGGAATTCCAAGGTTTACAGAAGTACATGTGTGTTGGTGGAGGCTAAACAAAAGAACTGCCAAGCAGCCGCATTGGCTCCCAGTACGTTTCCGAGCACAATTCAAAGTGTTGGTACTGACCTTTAAAGCCCTAAACGGCCTCAGTCCAGTATACCTGAAGGAGCGTCTCCACCTCCATCGTTCTGCCTGGACACTGAGGTCCAGTGCCGAGGGCCTTCTGGCAGTTCCCTCACTGCGAGAAGCCAAGTGACAGGGAACCAGGCAGAGGGCCTTCTCGGTAGTGGCACCCGTCCTGTGGAACGCCCTCCCACCAGATGTCAAAGAGAAAAACAGCTACCAGATTTTTAGAAGACATCTGAAGGCAGCCCTGTTTAGGGAGGCTTTTAATGTTTAATAGATTATTTTATTTTAATATTTCTGTTGGAAGCCGCCCAGATTGGCTGGGAAAACCCAGCCAGATGGGTGGGGTATAAATATATTATTATTATTATTATTATTATTATTATTATTATTATTATTATTATTATTATTATTATTCCAGTGAGGACTGAGCATGCTCAGTAAGCATGGAATGTTGAGTGTCAGTTGGAAAAGAAAACAAGGAAACTGGGAGAAGGGGTGGAACAGGATCAATCGAAGGGGGGCAGCTGTCTAGAACCCTGAAAAAGGAACAAAGCAGTGAGGGCATACTTGTGCATCCCTACAGATAACATCATCTGCCTTTTCTTTTCCTTTGCTGCCATCTTCCCTTTCGTTTCCTTCAGCAGCGGCATTCACCAGATTATGAGGCACAGCCTTCTGTCTTGGAGTAGCAGCTAGATAGTCCCACTGCAACACGCCATCTCAGTCAGATGAGAGCCTTTGACCCATGGCCTCTCGTGCTTCGGACGTATCAGCTTGGAAGAAGGAGAAGATAAGCTTCTGTGGGTCTGAGCGGGGCTGCCGATGACGCAGAGCTGAGACGCTGCAGTGCAAGATGAATTCTCATTACCAGAAACTTAAGCCTTGCTGGCATTTTACTTCCAGGAACTGAGGATGTGCTGGTCGCTCTGTGAAGCGCTCTAGAAAGGGACTCCGACAGGAACATTTGCCATTTAGTTTACCTTTTCTCCGGTGTGTGGTTTTGGCCGTGTTGTTGTCCGATGGATGTTTCCCATCTCCATTATCTGAGAAAACGTTCCCCTTGGTTAGGAACCGAAGCTCCTTTCCCCCTAGGCCTGCATGGGGTGGGGTGGGGACTCTTGGCAGCTCACTCCTCCATTCCACCAGTCCAGGATTTTCCTTGAGGCCTCCCACTGGTCTGTTGGGGATAGATTTTTACAGCAGGGGCATCCTCCACGGTGCCATCTGAGAAAAAGACGGACAATGATCCCACCAGGTTGCAAGGTGTATGTGTGTCACGTTTTCTGAAAGCTGAAATAGATTTTACTTGGGATTCCCAGAGACTTCCGGGTTAAGCGCGATTGCCAGCGGACGCAGGGGAATTTTCTCCTGTCCCTTGGGAGGGTTCGGGTGGGGGGGTGTCTGCAGAGCGCGCAGCCCCCCAAAACTTCAGGAAGAGCGTCCTGAAGCCGTGGAGACTTGGCGGCTGTCCATATTGATCTCCTTCCCCCCCCAATGGGATTCCCACCCATTGGCTATTTGTGCAGATTCACACTCCAGGCCTCGTGCAATTTATAATCCAGATCATGGAAGATTCTAAATTGCTAGCGATTGTGGCAGAGTTTTCCCTCTCACACTAGGATCATCATTTGAGAATTTAATGCCCAGATAGGCCTAAGCAGATGGGGAGACACCTGTGGTCGTCCAGGTCCCCCAGCAGCCACCATCTGAGATGATGGAGGAGACGGCCACTTGCCCTGCTGGTTGTGCTCTGCCTCCTTGGTCAGAGGCAGTAATGCACCTGAAAACCACTTTTCTGGAAAGGGAGGATGCTCAGGTCCTGCTTGTGGTCTTCCCAGAAGAGGCATCTTGCTGGCCACTGGGAGAACACGATGCTGGAGTAGATGCCAGCAGGGCACCTCTGAACTCCCTCTGAAGGAGGCAGCCATGGCCAGCAACTTGGATGGCTTTAAAAGAGGATTGGACAAATTCATGGAGGAGAAAGCTGTGGGTGGCTATGCTCAGCCTCCATGGTCAGAGGTAGTAATGCTTCTGGAAAGCAGTTGCTGGAAACCACAGGAGGGAAGAGTTGCGCTTGCGCTTGGGTCCGGCTTGCAGGTTTCCCATCCCACAGGCACCTCGTTGACCACCGGACTAGACAGGCCTTTGGTTTCATCCAGTAGGCTCATCGTATCTTCTTATGACTCCACCAACATTTGAACAGCCCACAGCCTCTGGGTAATTTTGGTCACAGTGACTTGGCAATCTGGGAGCCCTCGTCTCCTCAGAGTCTTTTCACATTCTTGCACTGGATCAGATCCTGAGGACCATTATAGTTCTCTTTGCCACTGGCCAGGATGTTTTAAGACATTTGAGGATTCTCACTTCATATCTTTTTACAGTCCTTGAAATTCCTCAGGTGTTTCCCTCAATTCAACTCCGCAAATCTCAGAATTTTGCATTCTGCAAAATTCAGCAACAACTTCACAGCTCTCTGTTCTTAATAGCTTCGTTTCCTACCTCACCAACCCTACCAGAACATGCGGGTGACATTTGGCAGGACCTATTCCATATATTTCTGGCTGCGTGATACGGACAGCCTTGCTGGGTGAGACCAAAGGCCTGCCTCAATGGGCTCTATCCTGTTTCCCATATGCTTCCAGGAAGCTCGCAAGCAGAGCAGGGCAAAACCTTCAAAGTATTTTCAGAACCGAGTGTTTTGATAAAATCCAGCGCCTTTCACATATTCCCACATCTTCGGGGGTAGTGAAGAAATCCCCCAAGCGTGTTGGTCAAGCGTGGGACTATAAAATAGGCCCAGAATTTCTCCTTAAATGAAAATTTCTTGTTCTGGAGAAATTTCATTTTTTTAAAAAAGGAACCAAGAAAGAGCTTCGATAAAGACATGGACGTGTGAGTTCTTGCGATGGTGGAGAGGGGGAGTTTGGCCCTCGTCCCTACATCCCACTGTGCCAAACAACTATGGCAGCCCCAAAGGGTCATGTGACCCTCTCCTCAGGTCTGCCTTATGTGAGCTGTCAAGCACTTCTGGCTGGGGAGGGGGCACAGTAGTGCCAGCTGGTACACCCAGCCTGAGGAGTGCGTCTCTTGTGTTGACGAGAAGCCTGTATTCCAGGCCAAGGGGTGTTTCAAAACTATAGACTAATGGTGTGACTCTCATTCTTGCATCTGATGTTCCTCTGCATGCTTTTTGGAAGTCATGCTCATCCTGTTCCCTCTGGGCCATTGAGTGGAGGGTGTCGGGGTTTGGATAAACTATGTTTTTATTTAAAAGAAAACTAATTTATTACATTAAAGTCTATTTTCACACGAATGGGAGACTGTTGCCATTAGACGCTTACTTCTTTTTATGCAGGGGTTTGCGGTGACCTAGTATGAGGCCGTGGATAAGGCAAATTCCAAGCTCGGGATCGTTAGGAAAGGAACCGAAGGGGAAACTGCTAATGTCATTATGTCATTATGGTGATACCTCACTTGGAATACTGAGTACAGTTCTGGTCGCCTCGCCTCAAAAAGGATATTGCAGAGTTGGAAAAGGCTCAGAAAGGAGCAACCAAAATGATCAAGGGAATAGAACGACTCCCCTATGAGGAATGGTTGCAGCGTCTGGGAGCTTTAGCGTGTCTGGGCCATTTAGAGAAAAGACAAGGGAGAGGTGACACGACAGAAGCTTATAAAATGATGCCTGGCAAGGAGAATGTGGGTAAAGAAAAGTTTTCCTTCCTTTTCTCAAAACACCGGAACTGAAGTTGATGAAGTTGAATGTTGGAAGGTTCAAGACAGAGAACAGGAAGGACATTTTCATGCAGCATAAGCTGTGGAACTCCTTCCCACAGGAGGCAATGACGGCCTCCCACTTGGATGGCTTTCAGAAAGGATTCGGCAAATTCATGGAGGAGAGGGCTATCCTTGGCTACTAGCCATGATGGCTCTGCTCTGCCTTCACAGCTGGAGGCAGCAATGCTTCTGAATACCAGTTGCTGGAAACCGCAGGGAGGTAGAGGGTTCTTGTGCTCGAATTATCTTTGCAGGTTCCCCACAAGCATCTGGTTGGCCAGTGTGGGAACAGGATGCTGGACTAGAAGGACCCTTGGCCTGATCCAGCAGGCTGTTCTCATGAGATGTTTTGGGGCTCACGTCCCTCCCCACACCTTTTTCATCCATAACCTCCGCCCCCCAACTCACTTCCTACTGGTTTGCAAGACTGGACTGCGGAGTCCGGTGCGGAAGGCTATTTCAAGAGAGAGGACGCTCACAATACAGTCTATGAGTTGGCAACAGAAAAGCTAGAAATTCCCCCATAGCTGCCAATTCCACCCACCCAGACAGAAATTCAGCAAGTTAAGAAAAGCCCGTCAATGATTTAAAAATAATTTATTGCTGTTCAAAACACTTCCCCATTCATTAGGCTAATGGCACTCTTAATATGGCTAGGGTGTGTGTGGAGGCAAAGCAGATCAACACCACTGCGAGGTCAGACACATTTATCATGGTTCGAATTCCGGAGATGCAGGCTGAGGGGAAGTTGCCTTGCATAACTCCTAACTGTAGCTGTAATTTCTCTTGTGGCCCAATTGACCGTTGCTTTGCAGGGAACTGAAAATTAAGTGTTGCAATTGCTATGAATCTCATGCATTTGCTCTGTCACGCTCATGATCCAACGGGACTGTTATGGTCTTCTCTGAACACCACTAACATCTCACGAGGGTTTCGGGAAGAGATCACTTCCACCTTTGCGGCGTGGGCCGGGCCAGGGGCTTTCCACCTGCAAAGGAAATGCCCTTGGAATGGAATGCCCTTGCATTTGAAGGTCAACACTGCATCTCTGAAACTGCTTTGTGTTCAGATCAGCAGTGGTGAACCCCCCCCCCCCACACTCTCACCTGTTTTGGTCAAGCCATGCAAATATGGTGTCAGGTGTGAAACGTATGAAGCTTTGGCTAGGCCCAAAGGAGGTAGGGTGGCAATCCCCAACTATCATCTAATTGATGGGGTTGGCAGAGCACAGTGCCTTTGCCCACGTTTCACTGATTGATTGATTGATTGATTAGATCTGTATTGCACCTTCTTCTCCAACAAGTTCAAAGTGGCGTGCATGTTTCTCACCCCTCCTCATTTAATCCCCACAACAACCCTGTTGTTGGCCAACAACAACTAGTTGGCCAGGCTGAGACGCAGTGGCTCGTCCAAGGGTCACGCAGTGAGCTTCATAGCTGAGTGGGGATTTGAACCCTGGTCTCCCAGGACCTAGTGCAACACTCCAACCACTGTGCCACACTGGCTATCCAAACTGTGTGGCCAAAAATGGGCCACCTCCACCTGGCATCATTGTGATGCCCGGTGATTGGCTGCTTGGGTGGCCTAATCAACCTGATCCACTTGGCCAGCAACTCATCCAGGTATCCACTCCAGTATTAGACTCTTATGTTACAGAGGAAAGGTGTTTTACTTCAGTGTCATTGCCGCGAGCGCCAGTAGTCAAGGGGGCTGACTGTTAAATGGTGCCATGATTTGGAAGAGCAAAGAATGTGTTCCATTGGTGCGCAATGGAAACAATGTTGAGGCTGAAGATCTGTGCTGTGAACTTATAGCAATAGCTTAATTCCAAGGATCATGCCACCACAAGGAGCACTTAATATTGCATATTATTATTATTATTTATTATTATTATTATTATTATTTATTATTATTATTATTATTATTATTATTATTATTATTATTATTATTATTACATATCTTCATATTACAGCAAAGAACTCCTGGATAATCCGCCTAATGTTTCTATTGCTCTAAGGATCCTTCTCACACTTCCAGTGCCAGTGGCAAGTGGTGAAAGGCATTTCTCAGAGCCCAAATGTGTAAAAACCTTACATACGCTCAGCAATGTTACTAAAGAGACTAGTTGGCTTGGCAACTATATTCAATGAACATGTCCAGGCATCAGCACGTGACAAAGACTGTCTCAAGGCAAATCTTTAAAACATGTAGTATAAACACAGACAACTGGGAAACACTGGCCTGCAAGCGCTCCGGTTGGAGAACAGCCTTTACCAAAGGTGTCATGGACTTTGAAGACACTCGAACTCAGACACTCGTTCAGCTTCCAAAAAAAAAGTTCGCAAACTGGAACACTTACTTCTGGGTTTGTGGCATTTGAGAGCCAAAACATCCGAGTCACAAGGCATTTGAGAACCAAGGTACGACTGTATTATAAAATCATATAAACAGGGCCAATAAACAATGGTATCATAAGACAAACAGGCAAAATTATAACAGCATAAATTAATATTTCCAATTTAACCAAGTACTGACCTCAAGGTCAGCAGGGTTGCCGGGCAGTGAAATGTAGATGGATTTGCTAGCATCCCCCATGTCTCTTCTCCTTACTGGCTGGCACAGACAACATTCAAGGTTCTCCAGGGTCTTAGTGACTAGATACTCTTCAAACTGAGTGAAAACTACTCAGCAGATGTCAGTACCTACCTTGAGGACAAAAACAGGTGATATGACACAGTTCCTTAAAACTCAAGACAAGTACCCGGGAAAAGCTAATCCTAATTGCAGGACACCAGACAAAATGGCAGGGTCAGTGGCGAATAAAGAGAGCTCTCAGAAAGAAGGAATTTAGGCTCAGCCAGTGTCACTCAAAACAGTTCTTATAGACACTTTGAAGGAATTAATGTCTCCCTTAGAAGCAGAGGTTCCAAAAATTGTTTTCCACCTGGTTGGGACATTGGAAATATCCCCCTACCAAGAAGGGGGGGGACGGGGACTGAAAAGCATGTAAGACACACAAATTTGAGATTATGGAGGTGTTATGTACTAAGCTTAGATCCTAGAACAATAGGCAAGTAGGATCGTAGAATGCAACAACTGATTGGCCTGCAGGAAACAACCAATCAGGCCCCAGGAGGGAAGCAGAATCAGCCAATCAGACGGGACTCATTGTGTAAATCTCTCTCTCTATATATAAATGGTGAAGGTGCATGTGTGTTATTCCCCACTTTTCTCCCACAAACAATTACCCGATCGTCCTGAAATTTGGCCACAACCTCAAACTCACATGTGAGCAGGTCATCATGCACTTACACTGACCAGCTGACACACCTAAGACAGGTATAAACCTGGATTTGTGGTCCAAAAAATTGCGCCCTCCAGTGGACACTCAATGAATAACGGACAAACATACTCCCACAATCCCTCCAACAGAGAGCAAACCGCTCGGAGACCAAGCCACTCCTCAGGGAACCAAGCCCGCCTCGGAGATCGCACATCCGAGACCAGGCCACTCTCCAGGGACCCGTGCCCACCCAGGAGATCACGTACCACGATCACCTCCCCCCGACCAAGCCCACTCCAGACACACACCCAGCCCACGGATTGCGCCCCTGCTGATTCCGCCGCCTCGCACAACGTCCTCCCACCCCAACAAGCCCACTCTGCACCCCCACCCACCCCACGGATTCCACCCCCGCCAATCCCAACGTATCCCGGGGACCACCCCTACGATCCCGACACCTCAGGCCTACCTCACCCTACCACCTCAGGCCTAAGCCACTCTTAGGCCTCTGCACTGTCCCCGAGCAACTCCAGACACACCCCCACCCCACGGATCGCGCCCCCGGCGATTCGCCCACCTCCACGACGTCCTCCCACCCCAAACAAGCCAACTCCCCCCTCCGTATTACCCTCAATCGGTGGGGGGGGCAAATAGGGGTCAGGGATAGGTAAACCCTTCCCAGGTTGGGGTGGGTTTCAGGGGTCAAAATGGAGGACACGGATAGGTAAGTCCTTCCCTGATTGGGATGGGGGGTCTGTCAATAGGTGACAGGGATAACTAAGACCTTCCCTGGGATGAGTGTGGGGAGACACAGGTATCCCCCTATCTAAACATAACACAGGGGGGACTCTGACGGTCTGGGGAATCTGAAGGGGGACTCTGACCTGCCATTTAACAAACAATGCCACAGAAAGGCATGGCCAGCTAGTAATGTATATAAAAGCCTGAGGTTTGGGGGGCATTTCATTCACTGTTTTACAAGCTGCAATAAAGAGCATGAAGTCACTACAGGAGTCCGAGTATATTTCAGGAGGGTCGAAGGAGGGCAGGGCAGCGACACTGCTGCATTTGGTTTAAATTGTTGATCTGCATGCTTGAGTTTTCTGTGCAAGATCTGGACAGGGTACACTGGGCTATAGCACTGTATCTCCAAGCACCAACCCCTGTGGGATATAGTTACAGTGGTACCTCGGGTTACAGACACTTCAGGTTACAGACTCCGCTAACCCAGAAATAGTACCTCGGGTTAAGAACTTTACCTCAGGATGAGAACAGAAATCGTGCTCCGGTGGCGCGGTGGCAGCGGGAGGCCCCATTAGCTAAAGTGGTACCTCAGGTTAAGAACGGTTTCAGGTACATAGAGAAAGGTGACCAGCACATCTTCAAAGCAATGATACTAGCAGGAAAGGCAACAATAGTTTTAGGTTGGAAGGTCTGGACTAATTATTTGTTTGAATTTATTCAGTCAGACATCGTGGCAGTAACGTCACAGGAAATAACACGGAAGGCCAAGTCTACTATAACATGGAAGGCCAAGTCTACTATGATAAGGACCAGATGGAACTCCTATCTTCAATGGATAACAACTACAGTACTGGACCAGAAGACATTCAGTGGAAATTAAAGACATTGTGCCTGTGGCTGAGGACAACTGTTTGAACCCTTCCAATAGATTATGGGGGGGGGAGGGAAAGGAAAGGAAAAATGGTACGGGAAATTAAAAATCGGAAGGAGAGAATATAATGTATGTAAAAATTCTCGTACTTCAATAAAAATCTTTTAAAAAGAAAGAAAGAACGGTTTCAGGTTAAGAACGGACCTCCAGAACGAATTAAGTTCTTAACCTGAAGTAGCACTGTATATGCTTTCATAGATACAGCATATATATATTTTAAAAGGATGGTATATGGAGATTGCAAAGGGGGCTTGAAGACGAATCACACAGCAACCAGCCAAGGAAGATTCTACAAGATCTTACACCAGAAATTCTAGGAAATGATGGGAATTGCATCTCAAAATAAGTAAGCTTCAGGCTGCTTACTTGGGCTTTTCCCATTTTGTCTGGTATTTCTCTACTCTGGTATTTCACTTCCAATATTAATTTCTCTTCAGTTAATGAAAGGAGCCTTGTAGAAAGGAACACAGTGGTACCTCAGTTTAAGTACACAATTGGTTGTTCTGGAAGTCTGTACTTAACCTGAAGCAAACTTTCCCATTGAAAGTAATGGAAACTGGATTAATCCATTCCAGATGGTCCGCGGAGTACTTAAACTGAAGCGTCCTTAACCTGAAGCGAACTTTCCAATTGAAAGTAATGGAAAGTGGATTAATCCATTCCAGACGAGTCCACAGAGTACTCAACCTGAAGTGTACTTAACCCGAAGTATGAGTGTAATTGGTTCTGGAAGTCCGTACTTAACCTGAAGCGTACTTAACCTGAAGCGAACTTTCCCATTGAAAGTACTGGAAAGTGGATTAATCCGCTGCAGACGGGTCCGCGGAGTACTTAAACTGAAAGTACTCAAACCGAGGTGTACTTAAACCGAGGTATGACTGCATAGAGTATCAGGAAAACAATATGGTAGATGTTGCCAGGATAACCCTCTGTATAACCCTATGAGGGCCATCTTCAGGAGAGTTTGTATTAAAGAAAAAATATTGTAAAATAGTCATATCAAAGATCAGGCACAGGTACAGGAACGGACTATTTTTGATCTTACCAAAATGTACAAGGTTACTTACTGGCTCTCAACCATCTATAAGGAACTGGAATGTAAGAGGAGGGAATTAAAAGCCCTAGAGGTGAATCCATAGAATTGTAGGCTTGGAAGGGACCATGAGGGTCATCTAGTCCAACCCCCTGAAATGCAGGAATCTTTAGTCCAATGTGTGGGCTCAAACCCACAACCCTGAGATTAAGATTCTCATGCTCTACCGACTGAGCTTTCCTTTTGGTTTCAACCGTGGTTAATTTATTGCATATAAAATAGTGTTCCAGATTTGGTAGGAAGGGTTCTTAATTGATGGCTAACAGAATATGTAAACAGGAAAATACATCTAGAACTCAATTCCAGGCGGCGAAGCCTGCAATTATAATGCAAGCACTTTCCCTCTTTTGAAAGCTTCTCACAGACAGCTATCGAAACCCAACAGAGCATCATGTACCCCTGCTGCAATCATCAATCAAACTCAGCAATTAGTTCTGGGGAGCAGTGAGGCAACACCCCAATTCCTGAGGCCCCAAACGATTGGGAGCAACCCTTTGGCCACAGACTGGCTTCCCCCACAGCTGGGCAGAGTTTGAAATCTGCATTCCTGGAACTGCATGGTGCAATACAGTAATCAGAGCATCTCAAGGGGGTGGGGCATAGAAGGGGGTGTGGCCTTTCCCTCCACCAATCCAGCTCCTGTGGACAGTTCCTCCTGCAAACCGAGGGGTGTGTCTGGGTATAAAAGTGTTGATGTCCAAGCCACCGGTGAGCAGATGCGTCAAAGATGGCAGGTGAGTGGTCCTTACCCTTCCAAATGCTTTCTGGTCCTAAATTCTAGGCGAGTCAGAAAACTAATCTATTTAAATGATAATGCCTTTCTAAATGTTAGTCTGCTTTTGCTCTTTCGGGTGGGGGGTGGGTGGGACTGAAATGTTGGAGCAGGTGACACTTTCAGAGGTATGTTGATAAAGAAACAATCATGCACTGAAGGAAACTGCTCTTGAAACAATTTTTTTCTCCAAGGTGCCCAGCTGCTCCTTGTTCTCCTGGGATGCCTGGTGGCCACAAAACCTCTCCAAGCAACAGATCTTCCTCTCCGTGGTAAGGCCCTCACTTCTCTTTTTGATATTGCTTTTAAAAATAATTATATTTGGAGAGTGTTCTGGGTTTTGTTAACCCACCTATACTCCCCCCCCCCACCTTAACAGGACCAGATCAAGACATTCTGATGCCCTAAACTATTTCAAGGTTAAGAGGCCCCCATAGCAGTATCTTTTAAAGTGCATTATTGGAACAGAAAGCCCAATGAAAAATAGAACATTTATATTTGCATAGACAAGCAACAATCTCACTGGAATACTCATCTTGCAATAATCCCATTTGCATTTGAGAGGATTTTAAATTACAGTACCTGGAGGTTTCTTGCTTAGCATGTAGCAGTCTAGACAAAGATTCCATAAAGAATACCTGCAGGAATTATTTGCTAGAAGGGATGTGGAAGCTGTAAAAAGGCATCTAGATTTTCTACATTCTATCCCATTGTAAAAACTGAGCTCAGAAAGAATAGAGAAATATTTGCCTGAGATTACTTCCCCTTTGCTTCACACGGCATTTAAGGTTCCAGACCATCAAAATTAACTTTCTGGATGGACGATACAAAAATATCCCTAGAGAACAGTGATTCCGCATCTTCGGGTGCCAGTCAGTTGAGGATACCAAACATTATATGCTATCTTGTAAGCTGTATGAAAATCCAAGGGCTAAATACTTAAAGAAATTCCTTGACTCTCTTCCTCCTGTCACCCTCAGTGACATCAACAAAATCACGTATCTGCTGTCTTGCTCTGTCAAACCAGTCATGCTCAATGCAGCAAAGTTTGCAATAAAAACCTCCCAACTCAAGAAAGTCCTTGAGTCCACCTTTGTGCACTGAGATAAGAGTCACCCATGTATACATGCTCTACATATTACAAGGATTTTATCACAAATGTTTTAATTTGTTTCTGAGATTCTTTGTTTACCTCTTTTCTTCTTTTTCTGTTTTTTGGCTATAATCTGTATTTGATTGACCAATAAAATTTGTTTGTTGTTATCTGTTTGTTACTACTACTACTAATAATAATAATAATAAATAATAATAATAATTTATTAATACTCCGCTCATCTGACTGGGTTTCCCCAGCCACTCTGGGTGGCTTCCAACATTAAAATACAATAATCTATTACACACTTAAAGCTTCCCTTAAAATCTGTGTCATTTCTGCAGAGATTTAAATCCAACAACAAATATTTCTGCAGCCCTTAGGTGTACAGTGGTACCTCGGGTTACGAACGCGATCCGTTCCAGGTTGCAGTTCGTAACCCGAAAAGTTCGCAACCCGAAAAGGGCCCGAACCGCCGCTTTGCGCATGCGCAAAGTGCTACTTTCGCGCTTTGTGCATGCGCAAAGGCGCGCGGCGCTTCTGCGCACGTGCATGCAACGAAAATACTTCCGGGTTTGCGAAGTTCGTAACCCGGGTTGTTCGTAACCCGAGGTGTTCGCAACCCGAGGTACGACTGTATATATATACGGTGTGTGTGTATATATATATATATATATATATATATATATATATATGTCATATCAGAATGGTAAAGTTTGGTTTAGAGTATGTTTTTCTTTTAAAAATAGCAATTGCATAAACTTGAAATTTAGCAGCGAAACAAAAAACTGTGTTTCAGACCCCTTGTAATCTGAGACCTCAATTGGAAGTTTTCATAATTTGTGCAATAAATTCAGCACTGCTCCCAAACAGCCCGAAACATTCTTCAGAATAGCCAGGGATAAATCTGTCAACAGAAGGATTTCAGTTGCTTCAAGGAAACCTTCAGATTTCCCGTGTGTTGCAACCTGTAGCTGCCAGAAGGTCCATAATTCAACCTGTTTCTGAACGATGGATGTGTGCAAATACTTGCTGCATCAGTCCTGCTCCCCTGCCCCCCCCCCCAATAATAATCCAGAAATTTTGCCAAGTTTCCTCAGGGGACTTTTTTGTCGCTGGAGACTTTGCAAAGAACGGGATAGAATCTTAGAACATTTTGCTGTTAGAGGCAAACCTACTGTACATAGTTGAAAACGACCCATGAAATGAAACACAAAAACATCCTTTGAAATTCCCACTTCTCTGAGTTTTGCAATGCAATTCCTCAATGCCCTCTCTCACTGGATCTCCCCTCCTGCCCGGCAGCAGACCTTTTGCATCAGCTACTCCTCTGCCGTTTGAGTTCTCTTTCCCTCCCCACCCGCCATGGAAACAATTGCAACCTTCTGAAATTGTTCTAAGCTGTGCATTCTGTACTATATTTGCTTACGGGACCCGCCTAGCAGCATGTTACAGTCTGCCAGAGGGATGAGTCCTTCGAATCCTCTCCAAAATCTTCTGTGGCTTAGCTGCTGTCCTTAACTGGAAGTTTGCTTTGCATCCTGCCTATGCAGCATCCAAGCCACCGGAGAACTGTCATTCTGTAATGAAGTTCTGGGGACCTGTATAACATAGAAATGTCTTGCTGAACTACAGTTCCCAAGATTCTCTGGGAGAAAGCCATGTCTAAAATGGCCAACTTTTAACTGGACCCAGCTCCTGTACTTTGATTGGGTTAGCAGGCGATGTTACTTCTCTTTGCGCAGGGAGAAGCATCGCCTGCTGATTTCTGTCTATCAGGCTGCTGTTAAACTCCTTGGAGAAGACAAAGACATTTTTTTTCCTGGTCAGCTGTCGACCCTGTCAGCATAGAACACCTCTGCTCAGAGAGCTACGCTGATTGCTGATCTGTTCCCAAGTCAAGTCCAAGGTGTTGCCATTAGTATGTGTGAGGGACAAGGGATACAGGGAAGTCCCTCCCATCTTAAGTTCCAGCCCATCCCCAAGCGCTGGAGAGAGTAAGGAGAGCTCTGCCTCCAGCGGAGAGTCAGGAAGTGGTGTCCGAGGCTCAGGCAAGGTTGTGGAGCCCAGGCCGCAGGTGGGACAGGAAGTTGGACGCACGGGGGGGAGGCCAATCCCCCCAACTCCCGAATTGCGACGCAAACGTAGGGGGAAGAGGTTGGGTCTGCCAAAGCTGTGGTGCTGGAAGAAAACGCGCCAATCGCCATTCGGGAGTTCTGACACCTCACCTTAAGGATGCATTTTTACTGCTCTGAACACTGTAAATAATCAGCACTTAATAAAAGCCTTAAAAGACCATGCTGGAGTCGTTACTCTAGAGTAGCCATACCAGGCCCTCTGACAGCAACTCCCGAATCTTTTTTTGGCTACTTTGGAGTGCAGCGATGAGCGCTCAAGAGGCTGAGCATTGGAGGCTGGAGGCCGAAGCAGCGAAGCAGGAGCTGCAGAACCTCACAGCGCACGCACAGCAGCAATTGCATGCCGCTCAGGAGGAAGCGCGAGGGGCGCAGGAGGAGCTGAACAAGCTGGTGGACCAGGTGAGGACAAAAGAGGAGACTGAGAAACAGCTAAGGGTGATGGTATTGGACCTGCAGAAAAAGTTGGAAGAGGAGAAAGCCGCTAGAGGTGGGGGGGGCGCCCCAGCCGCAGCTAGTCCAAGTGAGAAGGGGACAGAGCCTAGTCACCAAGTTCAGCGGCGACCCGAGGGAGTACCTAGGATTCGAGACAGAAATAAATTATGCGCTGGAATTGCATGCAGCAGAATTCCCAGATGACGCGCACAGAGTCTCCTTTATCATAGAGCATTTGACGGGGGCCGCCCGGGAATGGGTAAGACCGCTCATCGCGCAAAAAAATCCTTGCATGAAGAACGCAAAATTATTTCTAGAAGCCTTAAAAATAATGTACGCTAGCGACAGTGAAATGGAGGCCACTAAACAGGAGCTTCATAACTTAACACAAGGAAAATCGACAGTTAGGGACTACTGGGCGAGATTCACCATGCTGGTGCACAAACTGGGGTGGGATCTGCAAAGTGAGCCAGTGAAATCAGCCTTCTACCTGGGTTTGCACGCAGACGTTAAGGATGAGCTGGCAAGAGGTCCTAGACCGCAGACTATGGATCAGTTAAGCAAAGCGGCGCTAGCGGTGGGGGTGAGACAGGAATCCAGATGGTATGGCAAACAAGCGACGCGCGCAGCAAAACCTTGGTTCCCACGCTCCCAGGACAGACCACATCACCAAACCCCACCCCAGGGACCGCCCCCAGACCCGCCCAGACCAAGCCCAGAGCCGGAACCGATGGAGATCGGGGGAGCGCGCGCGGGGGCTTTTCAAACCCCGGCGGCGCCAAGACGCAAGGAGGGAAGAGGCGGGAATTGCTTTCTCTGCAACTCCCCCCGGCATCGCGTCAGAGACTGCCCTCATCGCAGAGAGTGGCAAGGAAAGGCGGGAACGGTTGTACCTTCCCCCGCTGACGCAGCACCACAGCAGGGAAACGAGACAGCCTGGCTGCAGGAGACAAGGGGCAGCAGCCAGGCACAGTCAGCAGACAACAGCCCCAGCCCGCCCACCCGCACAGAGAGGAGCAGAGCCAGCCCACCCCTCCCAGAGCAGGAGTGGTTCTAGAAGTCACGCTAACGCTCCCAAATGGCTATCCCCTGACAGTCCTCGCCTTAATTGACAGTGGTGCCTCAGCCAACTTCTTCTCGAGAAACTTTGCAGAAGAGCACCAGATCCAACTTCTGCAGCTGGATTTTCCCCTGCACGTGGCCACCATTGACGGCAGAGAGTTGCTGGGAGGGGCCATCACTCATCAAACCCCCCCCCATGAGAATGACGGTGGGAAGGCACTCAGAGACACTGGCTTTCAACGTCACAACCATCTCAGACCCCCCCATCGTTTTGGGAATGAGCTGGCTGGCGCGCCACGACCCCTCCATAAGTTGGCACCAGAGATGCATCACGTTTGGGTCGGACTTTTGTCTGGAACATTGCATGCAGCACCAACCAGGGGAGGGGCCTCCGATAGCCACGGTGGCCACCATGCATGTCAAAGGGGGTGAGGCGATACCCAAGCCGTACTGGGACCTGCAGGAGGTCTTCAGCGAAGCGGAGTCCGACCACCTACCCCCACACAGGCCTTTTGACTGCCAGATCAACCTGGTGCCAGGGGCAACGATACCCCCAGCCAAGCTGTACGCCATGTCAGATCAGGAACTGGAGGATCTGCGCGCTTTCATCGACAAGAACCTCAAGCGGGGGTTCATCAGAGAAAGCAAGGCAGCAGGGGGCAGCCCGGTCTTCTGGGTGGACAAGAAAGACACGCAACAGCGCCGTCTTGTGGTGGATTTTAGACGACTGAATTCAGTGACAGAGCCAGTGGCTTTCCCCATGCCCAGAGTGGATGATCTCCTGACAGCGGCACGCAGGGGCAAGATTTTCACCAAGCTAGACCTGAGGGGGGCGTACAACTTGATCAGGATCCGGGAGGGCGATGAATGGAAAACCACGATGTTCACGCCTCTGGGCTCTTTTGAATATCTGGTGATGCCCTTCGGGTTGCAAGGGGGCTCAGCATGCTTCCAGGCCTTCATGCACCACGTCCTGGGGTCCCTCCTCTTCAAGAACTGCTTGGTCTTCCTAGATGACATCCTTATCTATTCCAATGACCCAGTGCAGCATGTGAAGGATGTCAGGGAGGTGTTGCAGCGCCTGAAGGACAACCACCTGTATGTGAAGCTGGAGAAGTGCAAGTTTCACACCAAAGAAGTGGACTTCCTGGGCTACAAGCTGTCAGACAAGGGGCTGGCGATGGACAAGGACAAGGTGCAGGCCATCCTGGACTGGCACAGCCCCAGGACGCACAAAGATGCCCAACGCCTACTAGGCTTCGCTAACTTCTACAGGAAGTTCATCAAGAACTTCTCTCGTGTCACGGCTCCTATCACCGACTGCCTGAGAGGCAAGCAGAAGTTCCGGTGGACACCAGAGGCGCAAGCAGCGTTCGAAAGCCTCAAGAGGGTATTCGCTTCAGACCAGCACCTGTTCCACGTGGTGCAGGATGCGCCCCTACGCCTGGAGACAGATGCTTCGGACAAGGCTCTGGGAGCGATTCTGTTGCAACTGGACGCCAACAGAGAGTGGAGACCCTGTGCCTTCTTCTCCAGGAAGCTGACCCAGCCAGAACGCAACTACACAGTGTTTGATAGGGAACTTCTCGCGATCCACGCTGCGTTCCAGCACTGGCGACACTTCCTGGTGGGCGCCAAGCACCCCATCCAGGTGTGTACAGACCACAAGAACCTGGAGTTCTGGAGAACTGCCAGGGTGCTCAACCAGCGGCAGATACGGTGGGCAGAGTTCTTCTCGAACTTCAACTTCTCCATCCACTACATCCCGGGGGAGCAGAATGTCAGGGCGGATGCCCTCTCCCGCAAGCCAGAGTACATGGAGGAGGAGTTGCCACCAGCACCCAGGCACATTTTCCCCCCATCAGCATGGTCATGCGGAGCAGCAGTGGTGAGCGAGGCAGAACTCACAGCACTGACAGCAGCTGATGAATTTGCCACCCACATCTTCAGAGAACTGAGAGGGGGGAGGGAGCAGGCCAAAGACTTTGAGGAAAGGAGGGGTTTGCTTTTTTACAGGGGAGCCCTGTACCTGCCAACCAAACAGCTGAGAGGTAAGGCCCTCAAGCAGATGCACGACAACCCAACGGCGGGTCATTTCGGAAGGGACAAAACCACTCACCTAGTCATGAGACACTTCTGGTGGCCAGGGGTGCGGGAGGATGTTCGGGATTATGTAAGGGGATGTGACACCTGCCAGCGAGCAAAGGTGGTCAGAGCGCCACCAGCAGGTTTGCTGGAGCCATTAGCCACACCGCACAGGCCGTGGGAAGTAGTGTCCATGGACTTCATCACAGACCTGCCGTCGTCCAGGGGCAAGACCGCAGTGTTGGTGGTGGTGGACCTCATGTCCAAAATGTGCCACTTTATACCGTGTGCCAGGGCGGTCTCGGCAGAAGAGACGGCCAAACTGTTTGTTGACCACGTATTCAGACTGCATGGATTGCCTTTAAGAGTTATTTCAGATCGTGGCCGCCAATTTGTTTCCAGTTTCTGGCGGCGGCTAATGAACCTCCTGCAGGTGGAGGTCAGTTTGTCGACGGCTCGGCACCCGCAGACCAATGGACAGGCGGAGCGGGTCAACGCCATTCTGCAGCAGTACCTGAGATGTTACGTCAGCCAGAGGCAAACGGACTGGGTGGATCGCCTGCCACTGGCAGAATTTGCCTACAACAATGCGGTGCACGTCTCCACAGGGGTGTCGCCCTTTAAGGCCAACTACGGGCGCGACCTCAGATCTTTCCCGGAGAGGGAGGGGGAGGAGGAGGAAGAGGGCCCACAGGCAGAGGATTGGGCAGAGGACCTGGAGACGGTGCACCAGCAGCTCAGAGAACACTTGGAGAGGGCCAAGGAAGCGTACAAGAAGGGGGCAGATCGCCACAGGCGACCGGGAGAGGTCATCAGGGTGGGGGACAAGGTTTGGTTATCCTCGGAAGGTCTTCCCACCAGGGGGCGATGCAAAAAGTTAGCACCCAGGAGGTTGGGCCCCTTCACGGTCACGCAACAGGTCAACCCGGTAGCCTTCAGGCTAGCACTGCCGGAGGACATGAGAGTGCACCCAGTGTTTCATAGATCACTGCTGTCGCCGTACAGGGAAAGTACCAGGTTCAGGGACAGCGATCAGCCTCCAGAGGGAGGGGGGGAGACGGGAGACGCCCGACAGCTCAATGAGGCAACTGAGATTTTAGACTCAAGGAGAGGGGTGAGAGGGCTGGAGTACCTGATAGCATGGGAGGACACTCCGCCGTCCCACAATGAGTGGATACCGGCCACGGAAGTACCTGAGGAATTTTTAGTGGAAGAGTTCCACGCCCTGTTCCCCCACAGGCCCAAGCCCTGGCACATGGAAAGGGAGGGAGAGGGGGAGGGGCAGGAGGAAGGGATAGCAGGCAGCAGCTCTCCATGGAGATGGGAAGCGGAATTTGAGGACACGGAAGAAGAGGTGTGGGTTTCACCGAGGTCGACGACGTCAGAGGCAGGAGAGGACTGGCAGAACATTTTTACTCCCACCAGCTCTGACGCCACTGACTTCTTGGGATTCCAGTCTTCTCAGGGGGAAGGAGAAAGATCGCAGGATTGGGGGGAAATTTTTACACCCACAGGCTCGGATGCCACAGACTTCTTGGGGTTTCACTCGTCCCCAGCAAGCAGAGAGCCACTAGGGAGGGGGGGAGAGGAGCCTGGGAGGGGGGTGGATGTGAGGGACAAGGGATACAGGGAAGTCCCTCCCATCTTAAGTTCCAGCCCATCCCCAAGCGCTGGAGAGAGTAAGGAGAGCTCTGCCTCCAGCGGAGAGTCAGGAAGTGATGTCCGAGGCTCAGGCAAGGTTGTGGAGCCCAGGCCGCAGGTGGGACAGGAAGTTGGACGCACGGGGGGGGGGGAGGCCAATCCCCCCAACTCCCGAATTGCGACGCAAACGTAGGGGGAAGAGGTTGGGTCTGCCAAAGCTGTGGTGCTGGAAGAAAACGCGCCAATCGCCATTCGGGAGTTCTGACACCTCACCTTAAGGATGCATTTTTACTGCTCTGAACACTGTAAATAATCAGCACTTAATAAAAGCCTTAAAAGACCATGCTGGAGTCGTTACTCTAGAGTAGCCATACCAGGCCCTCTGACAGTATGTGAAGTACATTCTTACAAAGGCAGAATGGGAATTACGTGGCCCTTGTACAGTGAAGTTGCCTGCCTGTTTTCAATAGGCAGGGAGTTCCAAAGTGTAGAGGTGCTGCCACACTAAAAGATCGAATTCTTACATGGAGGCGCAGGTCAATTCTGTGTCCAGGGCAGCTGTTTATCAGCTCCATCTGGTATGCAGGTTGAGCCCCTACCTGCCCGTGGACTGTCTCGCCAGTCATGCTCTAGTTATCTCATGCTTGGACTACTGCAATGCGCTCTATGTGGGGCTACCTTTGAAGGTGACCCGGAAACTACAATTAATCCAGAATGCGGCAGCTAGACTGGTGACTGGGAGCGGCCGCTGAGACCACATAACACCGGTCCTGAAAGACCAACATTGGCTCCCAGAACGTTTCGGAGCACAATTCAAAGTGTGGGTGCTGACCTTTAAAGCCCTAAATGGCCTCAGCCCAGTATACCTGAAGGAGCATCTCCACCTCCATTGTTCTACCCAGACACTGAGGTCCAGCGCCAAGGGCCTTCGGGCAGTTCCTTCACTGCAAGAAGCCAAGTTACAGGGAACCAGGCAGAGGGCCTTCTCGGTAGTGGCACCCACCCTGTGGAACGCCCTCCCACCAGAGGTCAAAGAGAACAACAATTACCAGACCTTTAGAAGGCATCTTAAGGCAGCCCTGTTTAGGGGAGCTTTTAATGCTTGGTGGATTTCTGTATTTTAATGTTTTGTTGGAAGCCACCCAGAGTGGCTGGGGGAACCCAGCCAGATGGGCGGGGTATAAATAATAAATTATTATTATTATTATTATTATTATTATTATTATTATTATTATTATTATTACAAATGCAGTACAGGTATTATGTGTCACCTGTAACCGTGCCAGTTCCGGAGATCAAAGCGCTTGAGTGAGCATATGTAGGGTATGGCAATTTGCAGGTAAGCTGGTCCCAAAAGCTTTATCCATGTACAGTGGTACCTTGGTTCTCGAATGGCTTAGTCGCCGAACAACAAAGGCTTCTGAACACTGCAAACCTGGACGTAAGCTTTCCAGTTTGCGAACGTTTTTTGGAAACTGAATGTCCGATGCGGCTTCTAATTGACAGCAGGAAGCTCCTGCAGCCAATCAGAAGTCACGCCTTGGTTTTTGAACGGTTTTGAAAGTTGAACAGACTCCCGGAATGGATTAAGTTTGAGAACCAAGGTACCAATGTATACTAATAGGACCACCTTGAACTCTGCCTGGTATCAAATTGGCAACCAGTACAGGAGGACCATGCAGAACCGGGGGCAGCTGGGTACATTTGCCCTGGGCCTCAGAGGGCTATGTTGATCAGGGGCCCCCGCCAGGGCCTGCCAGACTTACAGAGTCATGCCAAGGACAAGACTTCCGGCCCCAGGCCTCAGACAAGCCCTGCACGGGTAGATCTCTGAGCCCAGGTATTACATGCTGACACTATCTCACTCCTGTTAGCAATTGTGCTGCTGCTTTTTGTTTTAAGTGGGAGGTGCAAATGACACCCCTTGGTTTTAACTGGAGACATTTGAAGCAAGATTCTCCTCTTGGACAAACCCAGATGAAGGGATGCTCTCTCTCTCTCTCTTGTTGCAGCCATTGGGAAGATTCTGGACACCTCAGACCTTCTGAGGAGTGTAGAAGAAGCAAAACAGCTGGTCGATGATGCCTACAAACGCACCCAGCAACGGTGAGAGCTGCGTCTCCTCCCTTCTCCATACAGCCACAGTGGGTTTAGCTGTGACTCCTGCATAGCAGGGGGGTGGATTGGATGACCCTTATTGGTCCCTTCCAACTCTACAACTCTATGATTCTGCGTTCCACAGGACGGTGCCGATTTACATGAGAAGGACCTAGGTGTGGCCACGATAGCAATGCTCATAACGCCGCTGTCCATGAGCAAACTGGGTGCCTAAGGCTGCCAGCTCTTTTCCTGGCCCCTGCTCCTGTGCATTTAACAGCAATGGTGGCAAAGTGCTTGTCCTTTACTCCATACTGCAAAAAGTTTCAACCACTGGTGTTGACAGATCAGATAATTGTTAGAAGGAAAAGTGGACAACTCAGGCTGCTGTTAAAGGTTTAGGAACAGGTAAGTTGACGCGGGTGGCGCTGTGGGTTAAACCACAGAGCCTAGGGCTTGCCGATCAGAAGGTCGGCGGTTCAAATCCCCGCAACGGGGTGAGCTCCTGTTGATCGGTCCCAGCTCCTGCCAACCTAGCAGTTTGAAAGCACGTTAAAGTGCAAGTAGATAAATAGGTACCGCTCCGGCGGGAAGGTAAACGGCGTTTCCATGTGCTGCTCTGGTTCGCCAGAAGCAACTTTGTCATGCTGACCACCTGACCTGGAAGTTGTACGCTGGTTCCCTCGACCAATAACGCGAGATGAGCGCCGCAACCCCAGAGTCGGTCACGACTGGACCTAATGGTCAGGGGTCCCTTTACCTTTACCTTTAAGTTGACAACCTTACTGGGTTCTCTTCTGCTTTCTCTCCCAACTTTTCCCAGTTTGCTGGAGAGTTGTTGCATTGTGTTTCAGGTGGAAATTCAAGCAGAAATCCTTCACACACCGGGGAAGACTACCCCTCCTATATATCTGCTTGCTGTGCCCCTGTCAAAAAGGCACAGAAGCCCTGCAAGATCAAAGCGATGCACTCAATAATCAATAAAATTGCATTAAACTATCATTTAACAGAATTTCTGTGCCACTTAATGTTAGACATGGTTGGAGGCTTATAATGAGATAATCAGAAAGTCATTGTGGTATTGTGCTTAAAATAGTCATGATGGCAGGAGCTAAGGTCTTACAAAGAAACTTTTCTAGCTAGTTCAGCAATAGAATCCTCTATTAGAGTCCAACCCTCACTTATTACAGGAGACCAAGAATTAGGACACGCATCCCCAAACTTCGGCCCTCCAGATGTTTTGGACTACAATTCCCATCATCCCTGACCACTGATCCTGTTAGCTAGGGATCATGGGAGTTGTAGGCCAAAACATCTGGAGGGTCGAAGTTTGGGGATGCCTGAATTAGGAGGTGCTCAGGGCACCATCCAGACTGACCCCAGCAACCAACAACAATATAATGAAATGTGCTTTCAAGTGCTGTTGCGTGACAAAGCTTCGCTCAACTGTTTTCCGGCCCTCCAGATTAAATGAGAAGCTGCAGAGAGAGAGGGTCAACCCCACAGATCTCCTGGTCTCCTTCAAGCAGCCCGTGGGAAGAACCAAGGAGGCGGTGAAAGCCGCCGACACCATGCATGTCACCTGGGCCCTCTTGAAACAGAAGCTGCAGCCAGCAATCCCCGGGGATTTCAACATCACAGGTAGGTGATGGAGGAGGAACCAGAGGTACTTCTTGTTTCAAGATGAATTTACCTATTTCACACACTATCCGTCAATGCACAAGATCCAGATTTCAGTTCTGCATCTAATCTCCAGCTAAGTTGTGTGTGCACAAATGCATGCGCTGGGTCAAAGTGTGCAAAATTATGCACACTTTGTTTATATTAATTATCACATTTATTTCCCACCTTTCCCCCCAAAACAGCTCAATGTAATGTACATGGTTCTCCTCCCTCTCCATTTTATCCTCCCAGCAACCCTGTAAGGTACATTAGGCTGTGAGGCAGTCTAGAAGATGGAGTTTAGACAGCATCCAAATAACATAAGTTCCTATCCCAGACAGCCATTTGTAGAGAATCATGTGTTGTGGAAAAATCTAGGTGCAAGGCTGCTCAGTCACCCAGCTCATCAGGCAGAGCCCATGGGTCCCTGCGGAATAAAGGAAGGAGTCCGGCCACTTAACCGGAGCAAATAGCTGTAGACCAAAGTTTATTGCGCAACAGGTTCAAAGAGGAATTTGAATCCCGAGGATGGGGCGACAAGAACTTAAAAAAATTTCTATCTTATCCCAGCACACAGTTCATTAAGCATCATTGCTACATCAGAAAAGGGGAGGGTTATACATGATTAATATAAGAGGAATGTGTTGGGGCAACAGGCAGATACAGGATATGTATTAGGAAGTACATTCTAAGTCACCTACTACAAAAGAAGTGTGCATGCCCCCGAAAGCTCATACCAATGACCAACCTAGTTGGTCTCTAAGGTGCTACTGGAAGGATTATTATTTTTTGGGGAATAGAACTTTGGTTTGCATAGTCTGCCACCTGGGCAAGTCCGGAGGAGAGCTTTTGCCCAGCGATTGTCACCTATGAGTACCTTCCTGGAGTCCCTTTTTCAAGGGCAAATAGTGTTGGAATGGAGGAAACTGGCAAAGGAGTTGATTTTATATGATTTTTAAAGGTGGGTAACTTCCCTGAGCTGTCAAGTTGAAAGGATACATTTATGCATAATATTTGTAACATTTAACAACTTTAAAGGTGTCTCTCCCCCCCCGCACATGGAATTGTAGAGTTGGAAGGGACCCTGAGGGTCATCTAGTCAGAGGCATAGCAAGCCCAGGTGATACCCGGTGCAAAAAAATTTTTGTCACCTCCCCCCATGCCGCTTTGCCAGGGTGCTGGCAAAGCTGCCCCTTCTTTCTTGGGAGCCACAGCTCCCATCCATCCCCCTCCATGGCTTGCTGTATCCTCTGCTCACCGCTGCAGCCATGAACGGAGGATCCTCTACATGCAGCTGCGGTGGCATGATGGCTGCTTGTGCCACCATGACCGGGCACTGCCGTCGCCCCTGGAGACGTGCCATCAGGAGCGAACCGCCCCGCCCCCCCTCCCGTTGCGACGCCACTGCATCCAGTCCAACCCCCTGCGATGCAGGAATCTTAGCTAAAGCATCAATGACCGATGGCCATCCAACCTCTGCTTAAAACCTCCAGGGAAGGGGAGTCCACAACACCCGCTCTCTGAGGGAGACAATTTACAGTCTGCAGTTTATGCTCATCAACAAGTTTGATAGTGTGAGAAGAGTCCTCTGTTTTTCTTTTTAGCTGTATTATTGCTGTCTCAGTCCGCTGAAAAAGAGTCTTTTAGGCTTCAAACTTTGCACCAGGTTTTTTTTTTAATTAGTCCCACCCAAGTCCTATTGCAGGGGGGCGACCCTCGGGGTCCCTTCCAACTTTACATCCCTATGATTCTGTGATTGCCATTCTTTATTGCACCAGTTTGTCCAAGAAGCACTTGCATTATGATAAGAGAAGTAAGCTTTCCAAAAAGGTGTGTATTTTATGGAGCAAAATTGCTTACAGAAAACTGTGTGTCTTGAAAAACGAGAACTAGAATGCTGGTGGGTTTTCATGCGGCTTACTTAAAAAATAAATAAGTCACCAACTGATGTGGAAATGTGGGGAACTGAACTTGCAGCTGGAAAAATGAGAAATTGAGAGAAACTGAAACTGGCGTGTTTACCATCTCCCTAGTGCTGGGCAGCCCCCACTCCCACCCCAGACACCTCTTAGAAACTACTTGAAAGGGATCTGCACCCGCCACTTCCATTTTCACAGACTGGGGTTGTGAAAGGGTGTCGGCCACAGGTCACGCGAAAGATGCTTAGTCAATGAGGCACAAGTCTGCTTTAGAAAGAGGAATCAGGACCAAATATGTGCCGTCGTTCAATCCATTTTCTCCCCTGGTGGAAACAAATGTATACCGTACGAAATACACTGTTAATCTCAATGTATGCATTTCAAAAAGCATTTTATCCTAAAATACTTTTATTTATATCCACACACACACACACACACACCTGCACCTGCTTCTGGTGCTGTATTGCGAAATTTAAAAGAGTGTGAGATGCAAAGGAAAAACTCCAGCTTCTTTAACTATGAACCCCAAAATCTGGGATCCCCTCAAAACTGGTGCCAAAGTTTTGTAGCAAACCCCCCGTGTTTTGTAGCATGCCACAAACAGAGTAATTGATATGTCAAAAGCGGGTTCGTAGTTAACACCCAAACCCAACATCGTCTGATCCCCTCAAAACCAGCGCCAAAGTTTTGTAGTTGTTTTGTAGCAAAAAACCCACATTTTGTAGTGCCCCACAAATGGAGTACTTCATATATCAATCCCAATGTGCTTTCTGCAAAACCTTAGCCATACTTTGTCATCAGCTTTGAGTGAGTCAGACGGTGTTGGTTTTTTGGGTGTTAACTGCAAACCCCTGGGTTTGAAGTACGAAGCACTCTGTTTGTGGAGCACTACAAAACGTGGGTTTTTCACCACAAAATGACTACGAAACTTTGGCACTGGTATTGAAGGAATCGACAACGTTGGTTTTTGGGTGACCCCGAGACCCCTGGGTTTGATGTATCAATTACTCCGTCTGAATACCAGTTGCTGAAAACCACAGGAAGGAGAATTTCTGTTGCACTCGGGTCTTGGTTGCAAATTTTCCATAGGCCTCTAGTTGGCCATTGTGAGAACAGGATGCTAGAACATTGGCCTGATCCAGCAGGCTCTTCTGATGTTCGCATCACAAAATTCTGATCTGGGTTTATTAACGCAAGAGGTGTAGTAAATCTGTTCAGTTCATTTAAAAACATGGACCAATTTAAACCCTTGTGTGTCCCTAGTGGAGACCTCTTCCATCTCCTTCCTCCTACAGATGTTCTCAGTCTAGGCCAGATGCAAACTATCTACAAGGCGTCTGGCTGTGCCAAGCAGGAACAGAGCCCATTGCAGTGTGATTTCAATAGCCCTTTCCGGACTATTACGGGAGAATGTAACAACAGGTAAGCTTCTATATCCACCATGTCGGCTGTTAAAATCCCAGCCCAGCCATGAACTCATTTGGCGAGCTGCTCATAGACAGAACCATAGTTCAGTGGTATAGGCAGCGCATCTGCCTTGCGGACAGAAGATCCCAGGTTCAAACCTCGGCAGCATCTCCTGGTAGGACGGGGGGAAAGGCCTGGAGAGCTGCTGCCGATCAGTGTAGACAATATTGAGCTAGATCATGGGTAGGCAAACTAAGGCCCGGGGGCTGGATCTGGCCCAATCGCCTTCTACATCCAGCCTGCGGACGGTCCGGGATCAGCGTGTTTTTACAGGAGTAGAATGTGTGCTTTTATTTAAAATGCATCTCTGGGTTATTTGTGGGGCATAGGAATTCGTTCATTTTTTTTTTACCAAAATATAGTCCGGTCTGAGGGACAGTGGACCGGCCCCCTGCTGGAAAAGTTTGCTGACCCCTGAGCTAGATGGAACCATGGTCTGGCTCCATATATAAGGCAGCTTCCTAAGTTCCTATTAACAATGGAGGAGAAAAATCATGAACTCCCCTTTGAGTGGGGTTTAAATGCAATCAATAAAAATAAGGACACTGGATTCTTATCTCATTATACATGATAAAGCTTTCTTTAGCACCTCACCCCTTGCTTTTTCCTGCAAGACCAATTGCAGTCATTAACAGTCATCAACAGGTTTACCACTCCTATCAGCGAATCACCCATTCATAGCCACCCTCTGACTATACATAAGGGTCTGGTGACTTCTGTTTCAGTGTATCTGAAGAAGTGTGCATGCACAAGAAAGCTCATACCTATGACAAACTTAGTTGGTCTCTAAGGTGCTACTGGAAGGGTTTATTTTATTTTATTTTGACTACGTCAGACCAACACGGCTACCTACCTGTAAATAAAAATATGATTCCCCCCCTTCTTTGCTGCTCTTTAAAAATGAATCTCTGTGGCCCTTATGGAACATTCTAGGAGGATTCCTACCTTAGGGGCCAACAACCGCCCTTATGCCCGGCGGCTTCTGCAAGAGTATGAAGATGGCATATCCCTCCCACGTGGCTGGACTGAAAACAAGACATATTATGGATTCCCCCTGCCCTTGGTAAGGAGTCGACCCCAGCTGTGCTCTGCTTTGCAAAGCGGATTTCTGAACAGTTGCTCAGAACGAGTCAGGGTTTTAGGAAAACAGGGATGATTCAGGACAGAAATCCACAGCATGACAATGGGAAATGAGAACAGAAGATACAAAACGGGTGAATAAATGAATACATAACAAAATAACAACTATGGAATATTATTTTATTATATGATCACAGTGGAGAGACTCTTTTGTGGACTAAGGCAGAAAGACTTATTATTGTTTAATATGGAGGAATAGTTGTTCAAGTTATTGGAGATGAAGTTGATATGTTTGATTACAGAAAAAACCCATTGCTGACACATTTCTTAATAACAATAATTAGAGAAGCCCTTTTGGACTTTTTGTGTGAACATGAAAATGAATTAATTTGAGATATTTGGGTTAATAAGTAATATTGCCTAACAGATAGTAGATCAGTTGGATGTCATTCTAGAGTGAATGTTTTGAATAATTCCTTTTATGTAAGTGACAGGCAGAAGATCAGAAGCCTCTTTTTAATTTTTTCTTCTTTTTTCATTTTTGAAAATTTTACTTGGGTGTCCTCTGGGCCATTTTTGGAGCACAAGCGGGGGACGGGGAAGGATTTTAGGGAAAGAGGGGGAAGGTGGCGAAGCAGATAGGAAAGTGGCACCTATCATAATGCATGTTATAACCTGTGTTCTTCCATCATAGAATCATAGAACTGTAGAGTTGGTAGGGACCCCAAGGGTCATCTAGCCCAACCCCCTGCAATGCAGGAATCACAGCTATGAATTTAGCCTGGTAACAAATCAGCACACAGTGCAGATCTCTGAGCAGAGGTGTTATAGGCTGACAAGGTCTCACTCCTGCCAGCAACTGTACTGCCGCATTCTGCCCTCGCTTTAGCTTCTGAACTTTGACTGTCGGGATGTTTTTGACCCCTTCAGTGAATCTGGATCAGGGTGAGGCATTTTGGGGGTGTCCAGGCTCAGAGTCCGCAAGTTTACAACCATCAGCCTTGGCGCTTGGAATTGGCAACTGAGATCTGTTCCTTTGTTATGTCTTGGTAATGTCTCCTGCAGGTCCGGGATGTATCCAACCAGATTGTTGCCTTCAACGACAAAGGACTCACGGACGACCCCTTCCGATCGGTCATGTTCATGCAATACGGCCAGTTTATTGACCACGACTTGGATTTTGGGCCCAGTACCACAGCCACCCTCACCTTCATCAAAGGAGCAGACTGTGAAACGACTTGCGAAAAGGCACCCCCTTGCTTCCCCATCAAGGTGCGTGAGAATCCAGGCTTCGTTCTACCCTTTTCCAGAAACACAACCTGTCGGATACAATAGCCCAGGGATCCCCAACGCAGCACCAACAGGAGCCAGTGGGCCTGCCAGCGCCTCCCCTGTGTCACGCCACAAAAGGTCTCTGCAAATATTTCACCTCCAAAATCCGCAAAGAGCAAGAAACTCTTTGCTGTTCCTGCTCACCTCCTGCTTGCACTGACTCGACTTCTCCTACATTGCATGCACCTCCTTAAAAACGATAAATAATAATAATCCATAATTGAAACACAGCGCGATTTCACTGGATGCCAGAACTGGATCCCTACCCTCCCTTTTTGGTCTCTGAACAGAGGAGAGGTGCAAAGAGCTTCTCTCTGGTGGCTTTTGTAGGAGCCACTGAGGGGGTGGGGGGGCACAGACACGCCAACTACCATTTTGTGGCTCTGCCACATTTTCGGGCCCTTTTAGATGTGGCAGCGGGTTGTTTTCTGACTGTGTGTGTGTGTTAAATTTTATTTTATGTTTATAGAAAAATGTACTTGTAGATCACAATTTCATACAACGCATCAGAGCGGTTTCTGCAGCAATTTTATCCGTACATATAAAAAATGTAACAAACACACAAAACAAACCAATAGGTAACTGTTCCAGGAAATATTTTTCTTTAACTGTCCACGTAGGGTGTTTATTTTTATTTGTATTTTTATTGATTGATTGATTGATTGATGGGTTAGGCCACACACGCTCCCCAACGGCAGCCATTTTGTGACTGGCACCCATGATGGTCTGTCCCGTCCCGTCCCCCGCCAAATGCAGTGACCGGCCTGTAAAGGTTGACGACCGCAGGAATTTCATCTCTCTTGAGTGGAGACTTCATGGCGGTTGTTGCAGGGGCTGGTGTTGAGCTTAGACAAGGCTTGGACACCTGAAGGGAACCCCCACCAGGCCTGTGCAGAGGGGGTGGGCAGCCAAGTACACTTGCCCAGGGCCTAGGAAGACTAAGTGTGTGTGTGGCACCAGGGACCCACTGCTATTTTGTTTGAGTTTATAACTTTATTCTAACAAGACTCCCACCCAGCTCTGCATGGGCCTGCCTGCCCCTCACCCTGTGTGATCACAGATTGAAGGTCACATACCTTCTACCTTCTTCCTTCTTCCTTCTTCCTTCTTCCTTCTTCCTTCTTCCTTCTTCCCTTTATCATTATTACAGTATTATCATTCCAATAGCACCTTAGAGACCAACTAAGTTTGTCACTGGTATGAGCTTTCGTGTACATGCACACTTCTTCAGATACATGAACATGCACACGAAAGCTCATACCTATGACAAACTTAGTTGATCTCTAAGGTGCTACTGGAAGGTTTTTTTTACAGTGGTGCCTCGCTTAACGAATGCCCTGTTTAACGAAATTTCCGCTTAACGAAAGGATTTTTCGAGCGGAGGTTGCCTCGCTAGACGAATTCGTTTTACGAAAAATTCATCTAGCGAATCGCAGTTTCCCATAGGAATGCATTGAAATTCAATTAATGCTTTCCTATGGGCAAAAAAAATTTCAAAAAAAAAATCAATGCATTCCTATGGGATTCGCTAGATGAATTTTTCTTTATAAGAAAAGACCCGTAGAATGAATTAAATTCGTCTAGCGAGGCACCACTGTATTTTGTTTTGACTGCGTCAGACCAACACGGCTACCTACCTGTAACTAGTATTATCATTATTATCCCACCTTTCCTCCAAGGACCTCAAGGTGGCGTACATAGTCCTCCACCCCATTTTATCCTCCCAACATGGTTCTGTGAGGTAGCCTAGGCTGAAAGCCCAACGCCACCCCCATGGCCATTGTGGGGGAGGATTTGAACCCAGGCCTCCCAGGTCATAGTCTGCCACTCTAACCACTAGACCGCCGCTGGCTCTCCGATTCCTTTTTTTAATTATTGTTTTGTGAGGCTGCAGATCCCTGCTAATGACCCGGTGAAAGACCCCAAAGGCTGCATGGCCTTCACGAGAGCGGCCCCCGCTTGCAACGGGGGCTACGCCATCCGCAACCAGATCAACGCTCTGACGGCCTTCCTTGACGCCAGCATGGTCTATGCCAGCGAAGTCGACTGGGCAAGGCAACTGAGGAACACCTCAGGCTGCCAAGGGCTGCTGGCTGTCAACCAGAACTACACAGACAAAGGGCTTGCCTACCTCCCTTTTGGCAACCCACCAGGCTTCCCAGAGATGTGCAATAAAACCAATACGACAGCAAACATCCCCTGTTTCTTTGCAGGTAGGTCTGTTTATTTTTATACTGAATCAGACCCTTGTTTCACACTAACCAGCAGCAAGGGCTCTCCAGGGTTTCAAAAGAGGGGATATTCCCAGCCCTGCCTGGGATTGAACCTAGGACCTTCTCCCTGCACAGAGCTATGGTCATGTCCTTTAAAATAAACCAACATGCTAGTCCTCATGATTCTCAACGAAGGGCTGATTCTTCATGTAAGGCAGATGCTCTGTCACAGAGCTCTGGTCCTTCAGCTAAACTCCAAGTAAGATTCCGGTCCTCATTGTTCTTGATTTGAAAAGGAAGGTATTTTCTACTGAGTCAAACCACAAGTCTATCTAGCTCAGTATTGCCCTACATCAGGCATCCCCAAACTGCGGCCCTCCAGATGTTTTGGCCTACAACTCCCATGATCCCTAGCTAACAGGACTAGTGGTCAGGGATGATGGGAATTGTAGTCCAAAACATCTGGAGGGCCGAAGTTTGGGGATGCCTGCCCTACATTGACTGGCAGTGGCTCTCCGGGATTTCAGGCAACCCTACCTGGAGATGACATTGAGGATTTGAACCTGGGACCTTCTGCATGCAGAACAGGTGCTCTCCCACTCAGCTACGCTCCTCTGGAAACCTGTAAGGAACAGTTGAGGGAGCTGGGTATGTTTAGCCTGGAGACGAGAAGGCTGAGAGATGTTAGGAAGCCATCTTCAAATATCTGAAGGGCTGTCGTCACATGGAAGGTGGAGCAAACTTGTTTTCTGCTGCTCCAGTGGGTAGGACCTGAACCTAGAGTTGCCAGACTCAATAGAGGACAGGACTTCTGTGCCTTTAATTGCCCTGCTCTCTTTTGAGTCTGGAAACCTTAAAGAGAAACCAGCAAACCCTTTGCTTGGAAATTAAACAAAGGGTCTGCTGGTTTCTCTTTAAGGTTTCCAGACTCAAAAGAGAGCAGAGCAATTAAAGGCACAGAAGTCCTGTCCTCTATTGAGTCTGGCAACCCTACCTGAACCACGGGATTAAAATGGCAAGAAAAGACACTAAACATTAGGAAGAACTTCCAGATGGTAACAGATTTTCAATAGTGGAATGGTCTGCCTTGGACACTGGTGGAATCTCCTTCCTTGGAGGTTTCTAAACAGAGGTTGGGCGACCATCTGCCAAGGGTTCCTTAGGTGTGGTTCCTGCTTTGAAGGGGTAGATAACCCATGGGGTCAGGCATGCTTAATGGGGACTCGAAAAAGGGCCTTTAGGATCTCAGTGGCTGCTTCCAGACTTTGGGATTCCCTCCCTAGAGAAGCTAGACTGGGTCCTTCCTTGTTGTCCTTCTACTGCCAGGTGAAGATTGTTTTATTCTGCCAGGATTTTGAGGACTGGCTGTTTTTTAAGGTAGGGCTTTTGATAGTGCTGTACTGTTTCTATTATTTGTATTCTAATATGAATTTTATATTGTTTTAATTCTATTAGAGTTTAATTACCTCTTTTTGTTTGGTTGGTTTTGTTTGGTTTTTGCTTTCTTATTCTTTGCCCAAAACAAAAAAGGCAAAGAAACAAAAACAAAAAAAAGACTTTAATTACCTCTTATTGATGTATCTTTTATATATTTTTATCTTCTTGTCTTTTATCTGCATTGTTTCAATTTGTATAAACCACCTTGAGTCCCAGTCTGGGGAATAGGTTGGATATTAAGATAGATAGATAGATAGATAGATAGATAGATAGATAGATAGATAGATAGGATTAGATAGAGAAGAAGTATTGCTAAAATGCTGTGCCTGCTACAGAGAGCCTGTGCTTTCCAAGTTGTTTCTTACAAGCACAAGGTGGCTGTTTGGATCTAACAACGCTTCCTTCTTCTGTGGGGTCTTCAAGGGGACAATCGTGTCAATGAGATGCCAGGTCTAACTGCCTTGCACACGCTCTTCATGAGGTTCCACAACCGCATGGCCTCTCAGCTGAAGATGCTGAATCCGCAGATGGATGGAGACACCGTCTACAACACAGCCCGGAAAATCACCGGAGCGGTAATTCAGGTACTGGTTGAGACGGCAGCCCTGTGACGCTAAGAATGAGGCAAGGCCGGTTTGGAGAAGCCCTCGCTGTGTTCAGTCCAGGCTATTGACGTTCATGAGTTTGGGATGGGGTGAGTGAGCAGTGGAGAGGTATGGTGGGCGGGGTAGATTCTTATCCCCATTACCCACCAAGGCCAACCTCGGTTCATATGGGATTCTCTTGGAATAACTGGGTCAATTACCTACTGAAACCCTTTTTTGGTATGCAGAGTGAGCAGAGTTTAAGCTTGACAGAAAGGCAGTGTGGTGTAGTGGTTAGAGCGTCAGGCTACTTGGACCTGGGAGGCCAGGGTTTAAATCTCTACTCAACCTGGAGCCAGTCGCTGCCTCCCACCCTAATCTGCCTCACAGGGTTGTTGTGGAGATGAACTGAGGAGTGGAAGGGCCTGTACACCACCTTCAGGCCACATCCTAGTGTCATGGACTGGCTAGATGCAGAGGAGGGGTGGGAGGCACCAGCTGGGGAACCCCCTAGGGAACCCCCAAGAGAAGAAGGCTCAGAGCCTGGGGATTGTTGGTAGGATGGCAATGAGCGGTCCGAGGGAAAAGACAGAGCGGACTGGGAGGAGGAGGAGGTGTCGAAAGCTGAAGAGGTAACAGGGCTCGGTGAGCAAGAAGAGTCTGTGGCAGAAAAGGGCCCAGGATTAGAAGCAGAGGCAGGAGAGGAGGGAGATCAAGGGGCAGTCTGGCTGGTGAAGAGGCATGTGTGTCTCTCCTTCCTGCTACTATTAGCTCCCCCCTCCCCGCCCAGTCTCCCAGGACCAGAAGAGGCATGAAGCAAGAGGAGCAAAGTCAGACACACAGGCACAGTCTCATATTGCTTGGAGTAAACCCTGGAGAGGAGGGGACAGACAGCTATGGGAAGGTGGTGACCTTCAGTCACTGCAACTGCCTCATTGGGGCAAGGCTGACTGGGATCACTAGGCCTGCACTGTTTCAGTTTCTTTGAATAAAGAGTTATCTTCACTGACACCAGTGTTTTTTTATTGCTGACATTCAGTTGACTCTGACTCCTGGCAAAAATATTGCCTCTCCAGGAACCTACAATGCTAGGGTTGTTGGGGGTTTTTTAAGTGAAAGCTGAAAATCTGGGGATTATGGTTCATGGGGGGGGGGCAACTGCTCCCTCCCCCCATGGCTGCACATGCTTGAGCCTGTGGGGCGGAAATAGGTCAGTCAAGCAAGTAGCATTTTTATATATGTTTTAAGTGAGGCCTTCAGTGTCTGTTTCTCTTCACGCTCTCCTCTGCTTCTACGTTCCAGAAAATCACCTATACCGAATACCTACCGGCCCTCCTGGGTGACGCATTCGCTCGGTTTGTGGGTCATAGCACGGGCTACAATGACTCCGTGGACCCGCGAATCGCCAGCTCCTTCACCAACGCCTTCCGTTTTGGGCATGCCTCAGTGCGGCCTGTGGTGTTTCGCTTGGATAGCCGCTACCAGCTTCAAAGCGAGACCCCGCTCGAGAAGGAATTTTTTGCTTCATGGAGAATCGTTCAGCAAGGTATGTCCCTCTTGGGCAAGGCCAAGAAGAGGAGGGCAAAAGGCAGGGCAAACTTCTGGGGCCCTGAGATCCGAAAGAGGTCCTGGGGCCCAACCATTTTGCATTCGTTTTATGTCATTCTTAACAAAATAATATAAAAAAAAATTTATATATACTGTGTATCTGAAGAAGTGTGCATGCACACGAAAGCTCATACCAAAATATAAACTTAGTTGGTCTTTAAGGTGCTACTGAAGGAATTTTTTTTTATTTTGCTTCGACTCAGACCAACACGGCTACCTACCTGTAACTTAACAAAATAATGTATTTCATGCTCAATGTACACGCCATTCTGAATAATGACTTGCAGACTGCAGATTTGTGCTTTGACTGTATGGCGGTGCAGCCTTGTCTTTTTATGCACCGTCACATCTGTGTGTTTTTGTAAGTGAAGACCATGCGACTACAACAAAGTTGTTGCGCGATCGATACGCATTGTGTTGTGCTACAAATACAAGGTTAACGTTTAAAGTGTATCACCAGCTCAGCAACTAGTTTGTGGGTGCTTATATTATTGATATTAGTAATTAGGATTTTAATACAGTCGTACCTCGGAAGTCGAACAGAATCATTCTGGTAGTCCATTTGACTTCCAAAATGTTTGGAAACCAAGGTGCAGCTTCCGATTGGCTGCAGGAAGCGCCTGCAGCCAGTCGGAAGCTGCGTTGGACGTCTGTGTTCCAAAGAACGTTTGCAAACTGGAACACTCACTTCCAGGTTTGCGGCATTTGGGAGCCAAAATGTTCGACTCGCAAGGCGTTCGGGATCCAAGGTACAACTGTACTGGGGAAGGGGGTTGGCAACATATTTGTAGAGTCGCCACGCAGACTTCGCCACGCAGCAATAGAGAAAAGGAAAGTAAATTTTATTGTAAATAAAAGTAAATTTTATTGTTTGCTGACAGCAAGCAATGGCTCAGAGGATACTTCCTAAAGCCGAGCCCTTTTGGGTAGCCATACGTTACAGAACAACCGATCACATTGGCTCATTTAGAACAAAGAACTACCAATCGGTGAAGGCAAGGCCCATTCCGTTTACCATTTATGAATTTCATCTCCTCCTTCTTAGAAGAGCTCATCCCCCACCATATTTGGGACATCCGGGATTACCCCATATTGGAAGAGCTCATCCCAACCTTATTTGGGAACATCCGGGGTTACTGCGACCCACTAAGTTACCTCTGTCCTGGATCCTGCATCTCCTGAAGGGCAGGCGTCCAAGGCAATTTCAGCTTTGCCTATTCCTATGACTAAACGTCCCGGACATTCTATAACCAGATGGCTTTATGTAAACATAGGCAATGCTGACTGTCATAGGGACAGTATCTTAGTAGGGCAAAGGGAGACAGAATATAGGATTTTTCAGAAAGGCAAAATGGCTTATATTCCTGAAGTTATAGACCTGAGAAGCATAGGCCCATTTCTCGTACCAGTGGACTATGCCCACTCACTTCATTTTTCTCTCCGATTCCACTCACAGCAGCCCTTTTCCGGAGCCCAAAGTGCCCTTGGGGAGTTCTGTGTCAAAAGCCACCCTCTAATTCCTCCAGAGTTTTCTTCCTCTGTGGAAGAGGCTTCTGGTCCTTCCCCCGTCACATGGCATTTTCCGTATGATTTTTCCATCTATCTCAGATTGCAGAAAGTTGATTGAGGCTCGGGTACTTCACCCCATATGCACCAGCCCGTACACTTAGCAGTGTGCAGGAACCTCCAGCCCACAGGTCAAGTTTGGCCAGCAAAGGTCCTAGTTTTGACGCGCATGGCAAATCTCCCCCAAACGCCTACCCTCATGGCCGTCCCTAGGCCCGGGCTGGGTGGCGCAAGGCGCCAGGGCGCCTGGCCATCAGGGGCGTGGAAGGGGCACCGAACACTGGTGTCTGCCTCCGCACGCCTGTACTGTTGAGCGGCTTCAGGCAGCTCTCCGGAGGCATGCAGGGAGCGCTGGCCTGGGGCCGCCTGAACAGCTGAGAGGCGCAGCGCGGCGGCCCCAGGCTCGCGCTCCCCGCATGCCTCCGGAGCTTCACGCGGGGAGCGGGAGCCTGGGGTTGACTCCTCCGCGCCTCTCAGTTTTTGAGCGGCTTCAGGCCGCTCTTCGGAGGCACGCAGGGAGCGCGGGCCTGGGGCTGCCTCCTCCGCGCCTCTCAGCTCCCCGCGCACCCCTCCTGCCCGCCTCACTCACGGGGGGCGCCGGAGGGATCTGGGTGCCAGATATGGTTAAGACGGCCCTGCCTACCCTCCTGCTCCACAGCTGAGATTGTGTGTGACATCAGGAGTGGGCAAAAGTGAGATCCTGATTTTTTCTCGGTAAGCAGGGCTCGCTGTCAGGACCTCCCTTGTGCAGTTGAGGGCATTTGCTCCCTCTGTTGGCAGGAAGCAAACTGGAGTCAAATCACTTCCTTCAAGCCTTCTTCAAAGGGGCTTGCTGTAGCATCAGTCAGTGGTTAAACCCTGCAGGATAGCTCAGTTTGTAGAGCATGAGACACTTAATCCCAAGGTTGTGGGTTCAAGCCCCATGTTGGGTGAAAGATTCCTGTATTGCAGGGAGTTGGACTAGATGATCCTTGTGGTCCCTTCCTACTCTAAAATGTGCCCTACTTGCACAGCTGCAGGCAGGTTGTGGTCTGGAAATCCAGTAGAGGCTACAGGTCCAGCAGGTGGGGGGAGATGGAGGTCCCTCAGGCAGCAGCTAAATGTGCCAGTGAGCCATAATTTTGCAAGCAGATGTTTTGTTCTTCCAGGAGGTATTGACCCACTTATCCGAGGCCTCTTGGCTAGGCCAGCCAAACTGGTGAGGCCGGACCAGTTGGTGGTGGATGTTCTCAGGGACAAACTCTTTGAACAGACCAGGAATGGCACTGGACTGGATTTGCCCTCCCTCAACATGCAGCGAGGCCGAGATCACGGCCTCCCAGGTAAGGCAAGCAGAGCCTGCACAGATGTTGGAGACTGTTGCTCAATGACCAGAGAAATGTCTGAAAGACTCATCGGCCAGCCTCTCTCCCCTCTTGAGAAACTCTCAGGAGATGGGTACGGGAGGCCAGTGAAGACAAAGAGTCTCCGAACCAAAGAACCTAGGAAGAGCCTGCAGGATCAGAGCAATGGCCCATCTGGTCCAGCATCCTGTTCTCACAGTAGCCCTGCAGTTGCCCTGATGGTTGGTTGACGGGTGGGAAGCCCACAAAGCAGGAGCTGAGCAGATCAGCCTTCTCCTCTCTTGTAGGTTTCCAGCAACTGGTATTCAAAGCCATTACTGCCTCTGGCGAGAACATGGCCCTTATGGCTCATAGCCAGGGATAGCTTTGCTCTCCTCCATGAATTGGTCCAATCATTTATACAGACATGAGAAAGGCCCTGCAGGATCAGAGTAAGAGTGGATCTAGAGCAGCATCCTGTTCTTACAGTGGTCAACCAGATGGCTCAATAGGAAGCCCCATAGAGCACTCTGCTCTGCTGAGGTTTCCAGATATTGGTTTTCAGAAGCATTACTGCCTGCAACTGTGGAGCATAGCCATCATGACTAGTAGCCATTGATAGCCTCCTCCTCCTCCATGAAAGCTGGCCAAGCTGGTGACCATCATTGTCCTCTTGAGGAAGCTAGTTCCACGTTTTATCTATGGGCTGTCTTGGTTTTGTCTTGGTTTTATCAGCCTTGAAGCATCCTGGATTGCTTAAACTAAAAAGCTAAAACTAACCTCCGTTTCCCTTTTAAGCTGGAAAGGTTAAAAGCACTCTGCTGAACTCACAGACATGAGGAAGGAAGGATAATATCTAACAAGTATATCCTCTCTTAGCATCTATTCACATCCCAACAGCCTTATTGTGGGATATAACCAACATGTTTAACTCTAATGAATGCACGAAGGGGTTAAGACCATAGAGTAAGCTGTCCTGTCAGGCTTAGCTAGGTCACACACCCCACCTTGGGAGGAAGCGCTATGGAACTCTTTGTTCCCCTCTTTCCACGATAGCTATGCTCTGTCTCCACCATCAGAAGCAGGATGCCTCTGAATATCAGTCACTGGAAACTGCAGGTGGGGAGGGTTGTTGCTGTCGCGCTCCCATTCCCTAGGCGGAATGTATGCCAGAGAAGGGGTCCCACCCTCTTGGGTTGGCTGCATTACAGCAACAACGCCCCTCTAAAACCCCACTCCGGTCTTCTTTGCCTCTGCCAGAGTGCCTCCTTTGCACTTCAGATGCCTTGAAATGAACCCAGCTTTTGATATAGGTGTTCATCCTGCAGGTTACAATGCCTGGAGGCAACTCTGCGGCCTTTCCCAACCTCAGACTGAGAACGATCTCGCTGCCGTCATCCAGAACCGCGATGTGGCCAAGAAGTTTATGAGCCTTTACAAGACCCCCAACAACATTGACCTCTGGGTTGGGGGCGTGGCAGAGCCTTTGGTCCGCAATGGCAGGGTGGGTCCTACCTTCGCGTGCATCATCGGAGACCAGTTCCGAAGGACTCGGACCGGGGACAGGTGAGCAGGCAGAGGAAGCCCAGAACCTCTGTGGTTTTCTGTTTCAATCAAGTGGTCTTCCTAAGAAGCTTATGTACACCCGTCACTTTCCTTCTAAATTAAGCAGAAGCCATTTCATCACAAAGACAAGCAAATTACAGCCCATAAACTGGTGGCAAGCATTTTGTTTTACTTTTCATTTATTTTCATAAAATCTATACAAAAAACAAAAAAAACCTCAAAGTGGTTTGCAAAAAAGAAAAAGAAAATTACAGACCATTCTTTCAAGCACATGAAAGATAAAATCAGCAATAAGTGAAAAATAGATTAAAATATATTGCAACATTCTACATGTCTGTGAAGGCTTGTCTGAACAAAAATGTTTTTTATAAAATATTTTTTATTTTCCTGTTACAAAATTGTACACGCATAAATCATAAAACATGACACGACTATCGAAAATGGGGTCGCAGCAGAGGTGTGTAAAATACTAAACATATTCTTTTACGGTACCTAATCATGAGGTAATTACAGTAATCTATAATAAATACCTTCCAAAGCTTTAACAAATTTTGGGCCAGATCCAAATTTCTTAACTACTTCCATTAAATAATTTGGTTCTATGCAATCAAATGCTTTAAAAATATCAAGTGAGAGGCTTGCTAAAGCGGATGATGTTTTCCTGCTGAAAGGAAGAATGTTTTTAAAAAACAAAAAAACCTTATTGAATCAGTAATTCTTCACCCTGGAACAAACCCAGATTGGACTGGGTGTGTAGAAATGTGAATAAGTGTTTTAAATCTATAGACCAGAATGACCGGAGAGGTTTTATAATCTAGATTTAACAAGGAGATTGGTCAGTATGACTCAGCATTGGTAGTAACCAGTGATATCTGATCCCCACTTCTAGATGGGCCCTTTTTGGCCTGATCCAGCAGGCTCTCCTTTTGCTTTCAAAGTGCTAGGGCTTTGAACCCCCTTTCAAAGTGCTAGGGCTTTGAACCCCTTTTCTCTTTCTCCTCAGATTCTATTATGAGAATCCCGGTGTCTTCACCCCACAGCAGCTCCAGGCCCTCAAGAGAGTCTCCCTGGCAAACATAATCTGTGAAAACACCAACATCCGTGAGGTGCCACGCAATGTGTTCCGGGCCAACAGCTACCCCCGGGATTTTGTCCGCTGTAACACCATCCCAAGGCTCAGCCTCTTTGCCTGGAAGTCCACTTGTGATTGTGAGTCTGTCAATGGAGAGGGATATGTGGCAGGGAGTCCAACAGGCTCCCATTGCAACTAAATGCTTGCTGGATTTGACCATGGGAGCCTTGGTCCTCCACCTGCCACTTCCTCGTTTTCCAAATGCTTGGAGTTTACAAGGGCATAACTTACTATTATGATCACCAGTGTTTTTTTCTGGTGGTACTCAATGGTACACAGAACCGGTATCTCTATCTGTGTGTCATCTATCTATCTAAAATAAAGGGTCAAAAGCCAGTGTCAGGTACGCTGGCAGGCAAGGGGGTTTCCTTATCCCCTCCTGTAGCTTCCGATAAGAAGTAATGAGCCTTTGGCAGGTTTATAGACTTGTTTTATTTACAACAACATACTGAGAGCAACATCAGGCCGTCCTCCCCACGGATGGCAGTTGCTCACTCTGATTCCTGTCCCCTTCTGCAGCAAGAAGCACACCACCGGCCACCTGTCCCTCTCCTGCGCTTCCGTTTTTCCTGGACCCAAGTTCTAGAGGAGGGAGGGACTTCCCCTCCACTCTCGATTTAAGAATCTCCCAAAGGCTCCCTCCCTCCTGGTTGCCTAGCTCCTACCTCAAAACTGTCCAGCTCTTCCCCTGACTGAGCAGCCTCTGAATCTGCTGGTCTCTCTGCTTCTGGGAATGTGTAAGGCGGGGGGAGGATCCTCCCCCTCCTCCTCTGTCAGAGGCTGCTCTGTCTGTGCCTTCATTCCTTCATCTTCGGAGTCAGACCAGTCTCTGGCATCTGATTCAGACCAGCCCCTAACAGCCAGGGCAAAGAAGTGCATTTTCAGCATCCTCTGGACCTCCCTGGGGAGGGAGCTCCTTTAATCCTCTTTCTCCCCTTCTTCTCTTAGCTGCAGATGGCTCTTGTTGAGGACGGAGCTCCTGTGAATCTAGAGCTGGAACCTGCATCCCTAAGAAAGAAGAAAGGCCTTCGCTTGGCTGCAGTTGGATTCATAGAATCATAGAGTTGGAAGAGACCACAAGGGCCATCCAGTCCAACCCCCTGCCTCATGTCCCACCTGGTGTTTTGGAAATTCACAGGGGCAGGGGGAGTCCTACCCAACCTTGCTTTTCGCGACAAAGATCCAGAATAAAGCAGTTGCTGTGTGATAGATCCATTTGTTTCCACCTCAATGAGATATGCACAATGTTGCTAAATTACAGCTACCTGGGTGGTTAAAACGGCTCAAAATAAGTTGGGATTATGGTTATGATTATGATGGCATGAGGTTGTTTTCTGTCTTCAGAAATAAAACTCTCTGTATAGACACTTTTTCAAAATGAAAAATGTATGGGGGGGACAGATACAGATACCCCTAAATGGTCAGTGGCTGAAACTTGAGGGCGGGGAGGCTATTACCAAATGGGTTGACACTGTGCTCAAAGGACAATTGTTGCAGGTCTGCTGCACAGGGTGGCCACCGACTTAGATGGCTTTCAGATAGGACAAATTCATGGAGGAGGAGAGGTTTATTGATGGCTACTGAGCATGATGGTGCTGTTCTGCCTCCACGGTTTGAACCAGCAATGTTTCTGAATGGCAGTTCCTGGAAACTGCAGGAGGGGAGAATTGCTCTAGTGTTTGGGTCCCACTTGCGGGTTTTCCAAACACATCTGGTTGGCCACTGTGAGAACAGGATCCTGGGCTATTTATTTTCTTCACTGAGTTTGTGAGTCACTTTCTCTTGCCTAGGGCAACCCAAAGCAAATTGCAAGCAAGCAACCAGACAGAACAAAATGAAAACAGAAACCCACGTACTGTAGATACAATCATACCTCGGGTTACGAACGCTGCGGGTTGCGTGTTTTCGGGTTGCGGACCTCGCCAAACCCAGAATGGGTTTGGGTGCTCGTGCATGCGCAGAAACACAAAATGACATCACACACATGCGCAGAAGTGCCGAATCGCATCATGTGCATGCACAGACGCAGCACTTCAGGCTGCAAACGCTGCGGGTTGCGAACGTGCCTCCCACACGGATCATGTTCGCAACCCGAGGTATGACTGTACATGAAAACCAAAAGGAAAAAAGAAATACATTGAAAATATCAAACCCACTTCTAAAAGGCCACAGAGAGTTAAAGGCCAAAGGCCTGTTTATAGAGGAAAGCTATTGCCTGACAACAACCTAAAGATGTATAATGATTTTGCCAGACGAGCCTCCTTGAGGAGAACAAACCTGATGGACTAGAAATTCCATTGGCCTGATCCAGCAGGCTCTTATTATGTTCGTATGGGTTTGGAGCCATTAGCAGCTTCCTGTGTCTCTCTGTTTAGAAAGCACAGCAGTAGCACATTAGGGCAAGTGGGGCACTGCCCCACCACCTCGGTCTTGGCCAACACCCCCACCCCCACCTGCCAGCCTTCTTACCACTAGCCCAGAAGGTGCCACTGACTATCATCTGCTTAGTCTCAGTGTTGCCTTCATAGAACTTAGCAGAGAGTAGGAAGATGAAGATAAGCCTAGAATTAGTCAGCTGCACCTGCCATTGGCTCTGGCGCCACCTACTGTTGGGCTCCCTGCCTTCCGCCCTACCAGTCCCAAGGGGCACCAGTCACCCTGGAGACACAGATTACAGATTCATGTATTTATCTGGGTTTTTTAAATTAGCATTGATCAGGTAAGTCTCTCACAACTCCAGCATTAAAAAATAAATACATCTCCCGGTTAGTGCCTATACAATCACTGAAATGAAATCAGAATATGTGTTGCACATTGCTTTCGAAATCCAACTATATGACAATATGGAAAGGAAAGAGAAAAAAGCAAATTTTAAAGTAGGATGAATGGCTCATTCCATCAGAAAATCCACAGCAGGGCAATACTTTTCTAGGACAAACAACAATGTTGCAAAAGGGTGAGCAAGCGTTCAGATTCTGAGTTCTGCCTAGTCAAGAACTCTAAAAAACAAAACAAAACACCTTGCTGTTTTGTGACATTTTGCTTTCCCTACTGTGGATGCTGGCATTTTTCTTGGGGACTCACACACACAAAAACATCTGCTTCCCATCAGAAAAAATTAAAATATCTGGCTGGTTGTGCTGTTTTCACATCCCAAGGGCAGATGTGGGTGTCACAAATCCTTGGATGGTCGTTGCTGGATTTAGCCCCAAATAGCCACCTCAAACTGACCTTCCTTCATCCCAGAGCCCAAACCACCTTCCCAGAATGTCAGGAAATATGAGAGATGAATCCCAGATTTTAGCCCAGGGATGGCAAAGAGGCATTTTGAGAGTTTGTGGCAGTGGACTTCAAAGGTCCTTCACTGCAGCTTTTTAAACAGAGGTTGGATGGCCATCTGCCAGGGGTGCTTCAGCTGTCATTCCGAAATTGCAAGGGGTTGGACTGGATGACCCTTGGGGTCCCTGCCAACTGAACAATGCTATGATTCACTATCTACAGGGGCCCGCTGGTTTTAAATCCCAAAACAAGAGGATCTGAACTCCAACCCAACTGGGAGTCTCGCTCAGGAGATGGGTCAGTTTTCATCACTCTGTGACATGAACGAGGTCACTGTGCATTCTGGAGTGGTTGTGATAGCTGCAGGGCTGAGCCCCAGCTCACATTAACTTTCTGGCATTCTGGCAGGGTTTGCAATGTCTCAACCCACCCACCCCCCAAACTTCCCCGGTTGCTGCCAGTCTATTCTTTCCAAGCAGACAAATCCAGTCGTCCAATTTTGCAGCAGTTCACAAAACCGCTCGGGTAGTGGTTCATCTTGAAAACATCGTGGGGCACCTCCTGGATGTGGGTGTTGTCACAAATGATGCGGGAGAGCGAGGCGCCGCTCAGAACCCGCTGCTGCCAGGGGGTGAACACCCCAGGGTTCTCCCACCAGAATCTGCAACAAGCAAGGAGGAAGGGGCACAGGAAGAGGTTGATTGGCATTTGTCCTGGGAAGTCAAACCCCGTCTAATTGGCAACAAGGGCTGTATTCTAACCTGAGCAATGCTAGAAGACAGTTTCATTTGAGCAAATGCTTCCAGAGTTTTATCCTTTAAACCAGCAGTTCCCAAACTTTTGGGGATCACTTCCCACTTGATTCCATAAGTTCACACACACACCCCGGTGCCTCTACCGGAATGAGGTCCGAGCACTGAACTATTGGTATATCACACAGGGATTCTTTATTTACTGTGTTTGCTATTGTTTAAGGTAAAAACTATTTGGGAAAGAAACTACTTTTGCCATTTTTATGGACATTTATTGTTTATTTACAGATAGTTGCCTTGGTGATATTATCTTGTGTCGATTGCAGCACTCCTAGAATGGCACACTGTGCCCTGCAAGAAAATGGCCACCATCCTCCTTGGTCCTCGCAGATCCCCTTCCCTAAAAAGGGAACCTGGGTTCTAATTACGCCCCAAACTCTGTCACAAAGTCATCACAAAGAGAAATGAGAGCCTCAGGGGGCAAGCAGCTCACCTGTCTCCATCCCGGGTTTTCCGGAACTGGGTCCCGATGAGGCATGCCAGGAGGGGCCCGACCCTCCCATGGGGGACGAAGGGCTCAGCCAGGGCCCCAATCCAGATGTCAATGTTCTCTGGTGTCCCATAAAGGTCGATGAACTTCTTTGCCAGCTGGGAATTGCCCATCACGGCAGCGAGCTCAGCCTCGTCGCGGGGCTCAGAGAGGCCGCAGAACCGCCTCCAGGCATTGTACCCTGGTGGAAACAGAGCAGGGAACGATTGTCAGTCTGTCTGGAGGATGGATTAATGGAAAGCAGAGCAGCCAAGTGCCATGGGAGTACCGGTAGTTTATCTTGTATTTCTTGTGTTGTCAAAGGTTTGTTGCTTTTATAAAAGTCTATTAGGCGATATAGGCCTTTGGTCTGCCAGGTTTTAATTTGGAGGTTTTGTGCTGCATGGTGGAATAATGGGTGGTAAGCCAGGGGGATTAGTGGGGTTGGGGTTGGGGACAGTTTGTCTGTTTCTGTTTTCCATGCTTTGAACATGGTTTCCATTCTTCATTCTGTTCTTTAATTCTCACAGCTAGTCTAGCCATCTCAGCATATTCCATCATCTTCATTCATCTTTCACTGGGGCTTCCTCTCCTTTCCATTTGTGTGCATGGACTATTCTTGCCCCCGTCATAGCATACATAAACAAATGAAACAATTCCTTCGGTCCAATTATACCTAACAGAAAGGCCTCAGGTTTCTTGGGAGTCACCCAACTCCTATCTCTGTAAAGACAATCCTAAGTCTCCTGTTGACTCTCCTCCTCACAAAACCACCCTGGATCTCCTCACTCACTGTTTAGCACAAGAAACCATGGACAGGGTCCAAAACTTCAGGACAGGCTCACTTACCTGGTAGGCCGTGGTCTCTCCCCTGCTGGAGGTTCAGGGATGCCAGATCAAGGCCAATGAGCTCAAGCTGCTCAAAGAGTCTCTCCTGGAGCTCCTCCACAATCATCTGGTTCTGCTTCATCAGCTTGGAATGATTGGCCAGGAGGCCGCGGAGAAGAGGGTCAATGCCGCCTGGAAGAGAAAGGTAGTGGTGGCCCTGAAGACGAGGAACACTCAACCCAAGGTTTAGGGTGTCCTTTTATTTTTATTTTTTAATGGAAAGGGGATGGTTTTTCTACCTTCAAAATCGTCGAACAGCTCTTACCATCAGAAACTTGTTTCTAAAGCTTCGTCGGAATATCCTTTTTGCAATTTGACTCCATTGGTCCCCTCTGGAGCAGCAGAAAACAAGCTTGCTCCATCTTCCATGCAACAGCCCTTCAGATATTTGAAGATGGCTATCATATCTCCTCTCGGTCTTCTCTTTTCCAGGCTAAATATACCCAACTCAACTTGTTCCACACAAGGCTTGGTTTCCAGACCCATCATCATCTTGTCTGCCCTCTTCTGCACACTCTTGGAGCAACGTTATATAGAAAGTTCTTCATAAAAGCCCACCCTTGGTCTTTTAGGCTGTGCTGCGACCCCTGTTTGCCCTTACTTTGTTCCCAGGAGATTTCTGTTTCCCAGACAGCCCAAGAACCCCACAGGACAAGGAACGAAAGCATTACCTTCCATTACAATTCTCCATGAAGCAGAGAAGGTGAGATGAAGAAGGACATTGGAATATGGGACAAGGGGCTTGAAGTTTTGGTCCAGGCGGGGCACAAACGGAGGAACAGAACCATGTCCAAACCGGAAGGCCATGGAGAACACGTTTGAGACAGTGGGGTCCTCAGAGTCATTGTAGCCTCTGTACAAAGGCAGCTGTTTGTTCGTCTCATTGCCCAAGACAAGGGGCAGGTAGTCTCTGAAGGTGATCACCTGCAACCAAACCAGGAAAGACTCCACTGTTATTTTTTGGTTTCTTAAATATGTTTTATTGATTTCAAACTTAAACAATAGTTACAAAATAACAACAATTAATTAAACCAGCCTAGCCTCCCAGAGTGCAAATTGTCCTCTAATTAAGACATAGCTTCTGTCCAGCTTTAAGTTTTCACAAGCATTAATATTTTTATTATTTTTATTTATTAAAGTTACATACAAATGAACACAGTGTGTGTGTGTGTGCGTGTGTGTGCGCGCACAAGTGTGTGGCTATGGGTGTTTAGTGGCCACTTTACAAAGTTTGAAGGGTAACAGAGTCTCTCACCTCCAGGAGCTTACACAAACTTTACAAAGTTTGAAGGGTAACAGAGTCTCTCACCTCCAGGAGCTTACACAAGGGAAGACAACCGAGGTCAGGCTAATATTGGACTCATAGGAGCAACTGGAGTTGTATCTCAGGCATGATTTTTACATATGCAGTACAACCACATCTTACACACATTTAACTTGTCCTATTTCAACCCAATGTGTTTGAAGACAGGCTGGTTGAAATCATCCAAGTTCAATCCAGGCAAGGCAGAGAGCTTTTCACAATGGGTCTGTTTGTGTTTCCTGAGGAGCTTTTAAGCTCTCTGACTCACTTGCTGGGTAAGGCCCGCTTGGTACACAGGATCTGAAAGCACAAGGGATTCTTTCTCTCTCCCCCTCACCCGCTAGCCATGAGGGGTGTTTGGGAATATGCGATTTTCATGTATATGCAAAAGCCTTGAAACCGAACTTTCACGTTAAGACGCAACCGTACTGTACATCCAGCCCTTTCCTCCAAACAGCTCAGGACCTTGGAGAGCGACTGAGGTGGGGTTTCAGCACCACGGACAGCACTGCTAAGCCCAGGCATCCAAGTTGTCTCAGCAAAGGTCCTGGAGAAACCAGCCGAATTTTATAGCCCAGCCAGGTAGTCGCTGGCTAGAGGCCCTGCCCCCTATGTGCCTGGAGGTCCCGCCTCCTTGGCAGTTAAAGGGACAGTGCCTTTTTCTACAGCTGTTGGCTTCTTCAAGGTCATGGGGTTTCCAATTTTTCTCAGGGTACTCTTGGTTTCCTGATGAGTTGGCTTTTTTGTTATTTTCTCCAATATTTACCTTTTAATGCACACTTTACCCCCCAAAATATGCATTTTTGTATACCCATCACTTGGCTGGAGAAATTTGGAGAAATGCAAAGAATTTGGTTTGAACATTCTTGCAGAGAGTGCAAATTCTGTGAGTTTCTCTCTAAATGTGAGCTGAATTAAATTCCTCCCTTGCACCTCCCCTGAAGGCATGAATGAAGCTAGAGTGAAACTCTTTTTTGAATGAAGCCGGAAGGAAGAGCTCATTTGTCACCATACCTGATTCACTGCCCCAATAATCTTCCGAACTTCCTGATAGATCTTTTCCCCATCCCAGTGGGGGTTCAGCGCCTTCAGCTCCCTGGCCAATCGGTTATGCTCCCGGACAAAGAGGGTGTGGAGAGCTGTCAGCCCCAGATTTTCAGTGACACGTTTATCCCCTGCAAAATTAAAGAAACCATCCCTCTGATTTCAAGCGGATTAAGCTGGGAAATGAATTAACACTCTTTTATTGCTGTGTGAAGGCACATGGAGACTGGTAGGGCAGAAGGCAGGGAGCCCAACAGCAGGTGGTGCCAGAGCCAATGAGAGGCAGTGTCAATAATCAATCCCTCTTCACAGGAAACCCTGGGAATTATAGCTCTGGCAGGGGAATAGGGGTCTCCTAACAACTCTCAGCACCCTTAATAAACTACACTTCCCAGGATCTGGGGGGGGGGGGAATCCATGACTGTTTGAAGTGGTATAATATTGCTTTAAACATATGGTGTGCATTTGGCCTTACATTTGATGCCCAGGTCCATCAAAACGTAGGAAGTTACCTTATCATTGGTCACCTAGAGTACTACTGTTTACTATCTGGCAGCAGCTGACCATGTCCTGGTGGAAAGACATACCTGCTTCGAAACATGGGATGTTGGCAGTTCTGTTTGTGAAGAGGCAGAGGCTGTTTGAATTTCTCTCGAAAGGAAGGAGGTCCAGACCAGCATCTGTGAAGTTCTGGTTGACCGCCATTAAACCCAGAGAGTTGCTTTGGTTCCGGAGGCTTCTTGCCAAAGGCTCCTCACTCCCATACACCATGCTGGCATCCAGAAAGGACGTGATAGCATTGAGCTGCTCGCGGATGAACGTCGTGGGGCTGCAAACAGGCGTGGTCCGGATGAAAGGCATGCAGACGCCTGGCTTTTTAATCCGCGGGTCTCCAGGTGGAATCTGCAGAAAACAGTCCCACAATTTGTTTTTATTTATTTATTTATTGCAACTATGCCTCCAAGAAGCTCAAGATAGTAGACATGGTTCTCCCCTCTTCATTAATCCCCACAACAGCCCTGTGAGGTAGGTTAGGTGCAGGGGCAGTGACTGGCCCAAGTTTTGATTTGTTTTTTTGTTTTCCAGAAGAAAGAAAGAAAAATAATCATAGGTATGAGCTTTCGTGTGCATGCACACTTCTTCAGTGTGCTTCTACAGTGGTCTGTAGGCAGAGTATCACCATCACAGCTAGTTGCCATCAATAGCCCTCTCCCTCCATGGATTAGTGAAATCCTCTTTTAAAGCCATCCAATTTGATGGCCGTCACTGTCTCATGTGGGATCGAGTTCGGCAGTTTAGCCACCACGCTGCGTGAAGAAGGACTTTTCCCTATCTGTCCTGAACCTTCCAACATTTGTGGATGTGCACTTTGCTATGTGTCAAGAGCTACGTGGTAACCCGGATATTTCAGACTGCAGCTCCCATCAGCCAGAATGCCTGTACAATGCTGGGGCTCATAGGATCACAATTGAGCTGGCTGGTGGGAGTTGTAGTCCTACACACCTGTGAGGTGCCATGTTGTCAAAGGCTGCTGGGAGCTAATAGTTCAAAGGGGACAGAGGGCCTGCAAAAGACCTGACTCCACCCCACCCCAGCAAAACACATACACCTGTCTCACGCTAAGAATCTCTTCACAGCAAATTTTCTGTTACCTTAATCGGGAAGCAGGGGGGCGCATAGTTGCAGCTGGTGTCGCAGTGGACGTCCTGGTTCTGGATGCTGGTTTCAGTCATGGGGGCTAAGTCCATGTCATGGTCAACCCACTGGCCCCAGTGCATGAACGCCAGCGAGCGCTCCTGGTCGTCCGTGATCTTCTCGTTGGAGGTGGCAATGATCTCGTTGGATACCTGCCGCACCTGTGGTGGAGCACCCAAGGGCCACCAGAGAAATGATGCAGAGTGTTCAATTTGCATAGCCTCAATGCTAAGTGCTCTGGCTTCAACAGGGGAAGCCAGAAGAGGAACTGTAAGCAATGTGCAAGCAGCAGCAACAACAACACACGGACACAAACATGTGGCGGCACTCTGCCATTCATGCCACTGCCAAGAAGTGCACTAGAGGGTTTGTAGGGCACATGAAAAAGACTTTTGGGCCATTGTATACTGGGGACGGAATTCAATTTCTAATAATAAACTAGTTACTATTAGAAGCCATATTGGTAATAGCCCAATACTGGAAAGCATCAAAAAATTCCTATGCGATTCCATTGCTTTATCTGAATGCCTGGCCAGATATCAATGCATCATCTGGGGTGAAGCCCCATTTTCTTATTATATAGATAAGGAGAGTTTTACACACACTCCTCCCATGACTCATTCCTCTTTGTGGTTGGACTATATAGACCAGGAGTCCCCAAACTAAGGCCCGGGGGCCGGATGTGGCCCAATCGCCTTCTAAATCTGGCCCTTGGACGGTCCGGGAATCAGCATGTTTTTACATGAGTAGAATGTGTCCTTTTATTTAAAATGCATCTCTGGGTTATTTGTGGGGCATAGGAATTCATTTTTTTTTTTCAAAATGTAGTCCGGCCCCCCACGAGGTCTGAGGGACAGTAGACCGCCCCCCTGCTGAAAAAGTTTGCTGACCCCTGATATAGACTGATCTTAAAAGCTGTGTCTCAGTCATTTGTTTTTTACATGGAATATGCCCTGCGTTTGGTTTTTGTTTTAGTCTGTATGGTTATGTCTTAGTTCATAGATGTTTACAATAAATCGATTAAAGCTGTATTTATTAATTTTTTTAAAAAAAAAGTGATTGGCCCAATCTTCGAATTGCCTAGAAGCAGAATATCTCATTTTTGTGAGCGTGCAGGGATTTGCTGTATCAAATGAGAGTAATCTCCTCCTATAGGGGTTGTCCATGTGGTGACAGACACCATGCTGTCCCCCCAGAAACCCCGGACGATTGGTCTACCACATCAGCCGCCTTTTCCAACCCACCCCCAACACAGCTATTTATCTACAATTTGTCCCAGGATCCCGGGATGATTTCCCCAGCTCTTACCAGTGGGAGGGGGTGTCCATGATAAAGCTGGCCCTGGATGAGACCCTTGGGAAGAGACACAGCATCCTCATACTCTGCTGGGAGCCAGCGGGCATAGCCGTGGTTAGACATACCAAAATGAGGGTGCTTCCTGGGCGGGGGGGAGAAGCACATTAATTTGGAACTTTGCCCCATGTGTGAAGGCTCTTCTGCCGGCAGGCATGCTTTGAGGAATTAACCTTTGCAAATCCCAGGGCAAGATGAGCTGGCCCACACTCCTCGAAATCACCTGCAGGCCAGAACTTAGCCACGCGCCAGATTTCTCTCCACATCTGAATGTGGCATAGCAGCAAAGTTCTGGGCAGTTAAGAACGTACCAAGAGACATATTTAAATGCCTGTTCTGAGAGATGAGGATCTGCATGGGGAGAGTGGGGAGAAAAAAGCTTTTTGCCGTCTCTCCTGATACTAGAAATCATGGACTTCCAATGAAGCTGAATGTTGGGCGATTCAGGAAAGATAAAAGAAAATCCCCCAACGGTCATATTTACGGAAGGGCTGTGAGTTCTAGTATTATGAGGGAGGGAGGTTCTTATCTCATTATACATGATAAGCGATCTTCAGCCATCTCAACCCTTGCTTTTTCATGCAAAACCATTTGCAGTCGTTTGCGGTCATCAACAGCTATCAGTCAGTCAATCACCCATTTCCACCACCCTTCTGAGTGATCCCCCCTCCCCATCCCCACCCCTCCCCACCCCTTCTCTACATAAGTGCCTGGAAACTTCCATTTCACTGTATCTGAAGAAGTGTGCATGCACACGAAAGCTCATACCAAAATAAAAACTTAGTTGGTCTTTAAGGTGCTACTGAAGGAATTTTTTTATTTCACCTCACAGAGTGTTTGTTGTGGGGGAGGAAGGGAAAAGGAGATTGTTAGCCACTTTAAGACTCCTTAGGGTAGTGATAAAGCGGGATATCAAATCCAAACTCTTCTTCTTCCTCTTTATGAACTCCTACCATGTCATATCTTACCTGCCTTTTCTCTAAACTAAAATATCCCAAACACCGCAACCCTTTTTCATAGGGAAGCCACTCCATGCCCTTGATCATTTTGGCGTCCTTTTTCTAATTTTCTAATTTCTTTCAACACCTTCCTTTGGCCCAGGATCCCAGATGACTTCTCCAGCTCTTACCAGTGGTAAGAGTGGTATTTCACAGCAGGGGAGGGAGAACCTTTGACCTGCCTGCACCCCACCCCAAATAAAACCCTTCTCCAGCCAGCTTCTCCTTACCAATTGTTGCATTCTCCTGTGATGGTCCGATAAGGGCTGTTTCGTGGGCACCGGACTGGGCGGATCAGATAGTCACAGCCAGTGGCTCTGGTGATCATATCTTTCTGCTTGATGCTTAGCACATCTAAACAAGATATCCGATAAGGAGAAGAAAAGCAATGGCTTTTGTCTTAGAAGCAAATTTCAATGGGAGTCTACCTCCAGCGGTCTAACCCGCCCCACCCCCTATACCAGGTTTGAGAGGTAAGGCTGCCCACTTGCCAATCACCTGACATCACAAGGGCATCATTTACCGGCGTGGTTTGAAATAAAGCTGCACGAGCAAAGAGTCCGCGGTTTGCAGGCACCAACGATCAGCTGAGCAGCAGTGCCGTCAAACCCCCTTTTGGCCAGCTTTTACCTGCCTCGGGTAAAGTGGGTATGGCTTGGCTAAACCTGCCTTGCAGGCTGAAAGTTCACCACCACTGCGCTAAAGCTTTCGACCGGGGATTCACGATACCTGTTATGTTGAACTGACGGTGCCAGACCTTCTGCAGTTTCTTCCTCAGGAGATCCAATGCCGTTTCCATGTAACTCGCCGCCCGGATTGCATTCCTGGTCCCCGCCACTGGTTCCTTTAAATGTCTCAGGAAATCGGAGGGGGTGAGATGGGGCTTTCTCAAGTTCTCCTTCGCTCTGGAAAGAGAAGCACAGAGGAGATGGCAACAGGGAGACGGGGGGGGGGGGGCTTAGTAGAAAGTGCTCAGAAGTGTCACAGGAAGCCTTCCTAATGGCGAACCTAAGAACCTAAAAGAGCTCTGTTGGATCAGGCCAACAGCCCAACTAGCCCAGCATCCTGTTCTCACAGTGGCCACCCAGAAACCCACAAGCAGGATGCAAGCTCAAGAGTTGTGGTTTCCAGCAACTGGCAAGTTTATGCAGTGACCCTTCCTCGCTGGGTTGCTGTTGCTGTTTTGCTACCTTCCATTTTATTTTTTAAACAACAATGGTACCTTGCCAACGGTACCTCAGTTTTCTAAACCACAGAGCCTAGGCCTTGCCGATCAGAAGGTCGGCGGTTCGAATCCTCACGACGGGGTGAGCTCCCGTTGCTCGGTCCCTGCTCCTGCCAACCTAGCAGTTCGAAAGCACATCCAAGTGCAAGTAGATAAATAGGTACCGCTCCGGCGGGAAGGTAAACAGCATTTCTGTGTGCTGCTCTGATTCGCCAGAAGTGGCTTAGTCATGCTGGCCACATAACCCAGAAGCTGTCTGCGGACAAACTCCGGCTCCCTCGGGCAGTAAAGAGAGATGAGCACCGCAACACCAGAGTCGTTCGCGACTGGACTTAACAGTCAGGGGTCCCTTTACCTTTACCTTTTAACCTCAGTTTTTGAACGTAATCCGTTTCCGAAGACCGTTTGACTTCTGAAATGTTCAAAAACCAAAAACTCAACAGCTGACAGCTAGACCTCAGGATCTTGCACTCAGAGGAAACCATGAGGCAAGTTCGACTTCCAAGGCGTGTTCGTAAACCGAAATGTTCGTCAACGGAGACGGTCGAAAACCAAGGTACCACTGCATGCTCTTTCTAAAATTCTTTGTTGCTAATGATGCTATGCCAACTCTGGCAATATATGAACGGATTGCTTTTAGATGCAGATTGTGCGTGGATAAATACAATGATATTTGGGATCCATTCATAAAAATCATAACATTTATTGGATTAATTGTATGTACTTATGTACTTATATGCTCTAGGGCAGGCCTCACCAAACTTCGGCCCTCCAGATGTTTTGGACTACAATTCCCATCTTCCCCGACCACTGGTCCTGTTAGCTAGGGATCATGGGAGTTGTAGGCCAAAACATCTGGAGGGCCGCAGTTTGGGGATGTCTGCTCTAGGGGCATACTCCACTAATGATGACTGAAAGGGGAGGGAGGGAGGGAGGATTTAATGCAGATTTACACAAAGGAAGCTCACCTCTCCCGGTACAACTTGTATGCTTGATCCACCAACCGCTTGGCTGTGTTGATGCTGAATAAAATGTCGGGACCAGTCAATTTCTCAGAGGCCAACACTTTAAAAGAGAGAGCCAAAAACATCAGCTCAAAGGGCCCCTAAGTCCAAACCAGGGCAATCAAATTTCAGCAGCAAGGTACACAGATGGCATGATGCAGCGACTATCCAAGACAATCTTGGCCAGTTTACAAAAAAATTCTCCACCACCTGACATTTTTCACCAGCCCAGCCTTCCCACAAATGTGTATGTCAAATCATTTGCGCCACACTCTGAGAGCCTGTTCCACAGTACCAAACATAAAAAAAATAAAATACAAATCCTTTCCTGGTCACCTTGAAAATACTCTCAACTCAACAAAGGCAAGTAGCTATTTGCAGGCCTTAAGCTGAGATGCCCTCTTGGAGGTTGGTTCCTATTCACATACCAGGTTTTGACAGAAAAGGGGTTCAGAGAGGCACCCTCCCCAACCCAATCAATCTTGGATCTCCTTGAAGATTTTCATAAATTGACCCCATGTCGCCAAAACGATGCACAAACTCTACAAGACGTGACCCTTTGGGCCCTTTCCAAAGCTACAATTCTGTGATTATATGAAGAATCAAAGGCAACTTCCTAGAAATGAGTTCCATGCACATGCTTTTAAAAACTCTTTTTGTGAGCTCCTGTGAGCAATCACGGAGTATATAGATATTGTGAAATTATAATAAAGGGAAATAATTATTTGATGATTTCTTTTCCAGTTTCCCTCCAGAAATATTCCCTCCCTTGGAAGAGTCACAGGGTTTGTTGTGTTACCTTCTGAGGAAGATTCGGTTGCTGGTGGGAATCCAAAGGCCACCAAGAGGCTCAGGAGAGAAAGGACTCGCTTCATCTCTGCAAAATAAAAGAGGAACGGGTGGGTTTTGAGTAGGGGAAATAATAAAAAACCTTCTTTTCAAGCCCCGCAAAAGTCGTTCCAAGGGAGGCAAAGGAGAGCCACTGTGGTTGCAGTGACTTGACTGCTGGACTAGGACTTGGGAGAGACCAAGGTTCAAATCCACACTCTCCCAGCCTAACCTACCTCACAGGGTTGTTGTGAGGATTAATTGAGGAGGGGGTAAACCATATACATCACCTTGAGCTCCTTGGAGGAAAAGGTGGAATATAAATGCAATAAACAGGACTAAGGCTGTGTTACTCCTACTCAGAGTAGACCCATTGAAATTAATGGACATGGCTAACTTCCTATGTATGGGAAGTTGGGCATTGCTATTTCCTCAGCAGCAAGAAAATGGTGCTAAGCCTCACCTGCTGTGCTCAGCTCCTGGTTGTGGAATTTGGTAGGTGCCGAGTACTTTTATAGTCTCTGGTTACCAGGTGTGGGCAGGTTCTTGATGGGACAAGGATGACCGAAAATACACATACAAACCTCAGGTTGGTTTTGGACAAGAGGAAATATTTGCTAGGTTCTTCCTGGATCGCACAGAGGAGGCCCACTTCCTTGTTCTTGGGGGATAAATTTATGAGACACTGGAAAGGGAAAGGTTATATAAATATTAGTCAGCGGTTTACTCTTAAGGAAGAAGAGGGATCCAACCAACTTACGGAAGAAGAGGGATCAAAAAATGCAAGGAAGCATGTCAGAAAAGACCATGCCTTACATTCCTGACAAGGGATATGCAAATCTCTTAATTTCACTTTTGCATTCTGGTCCTCTTGAATTCAGTTTCCCACTCTACCACATTACTTTGCTGATTTATTTATTTTAAAAAGAAGTCCTTGAGAAAATTCATGCACATTGTCTTTGAATGCAGTTTTGACTACTCTGCCAAAAAGAAAAGAAAAGCAATATTTACCTTATGAAATGCATTTTGTATGTATTTCAGTAATATCTGCAATTTTAGGCACAATGTATGCATTTTTTGTACACCTTACTTAGTTGGAAAGAACTGCATGTGCAAAATTTGGAGGACTGCCGGTTTCAAAGGAAGTCTCCCTGTCAGCATGCCAATTGTTTTAAATACTGCAAATCAGGTAGGTTGGCCTTTGAATGCAAATTGGATTGCATTCGTCCTCAATCCCTAGTCCTGATATATTCAGAGTAAAACTCTCCCCTGCTCCCCCTCACCCCCGCAAAGGAAAATTGCCTTTAAACAAGGCAGTTTGACCTCCTTGCTTCTCACTATACCTGAGGACCAAAACTGCCTTTGTGAATCAGTCATCAGGCCATTGATGTGCTCAGAAGAGACTTTGAAAATATTGACCGGCAACAGAGGTTGTCGCGATGTGTGTTTTCTCAAAAGTAGATCCCACCGAATCTAGTCAGACTTTGGTCACATCCACACCATACATTTAAAGCAAATTTATGACACTAATTGTAGAGTTGGAAAACGGTTCGTGAAAGGGCAACCCTTTGCAGATTACAGCATTTGGGACTTTTAGTTTAGAGAGAAGGCAAGTAAGAGGAGACAAGACAAAAGTCCATACAATTATGCACGGCATTTGGGAGATGGGGAGAAAAACTTTCCTCCATTCACTGTGTCATGACCCTGGAAGTCTTGGACACCCAGTGAAGCTGAATGTTGGAAGACAGAGAAAATAACGTTCTTCTTCGCACAGCACATTGTTAACCTATGGAACTCATTTCCACAGGAGGCAGTGACGGCCACCAACTTGGATGGCTTAAAAAGAGGATTAGGCCAATTCATGGAGAAGGCTACCCATGTCTACTAGCCATGAAGGCTATGCTTCTGAATACCAGTTTCTGGAGGTTAGAATGCTCTTGCACACCAATCCTGCATGGGGGTTTCCTAATAGGGGCATTTGGTTGGCCACCATGAGAACTAATCACTGCCACCTGAGGCAGCAGCCTCCTTGTGTCCAGTGGTAGGGCTGGTCCTCTAAAGTGGTTCTTCTAAAAAGTTTCATAGAATCATAGACTTGTAGAGTTGGGAGGGACCATGAGGGTCATCTAGTCCAACCCCCTGCAATGCAGGAATCTTTTGCCCAACATGAGGCTCGAACTCACGACCCTGAGAAGCTGCTCCTGTTCAGCTGTTGACTTACACTGTACAGCGGAAATTTAAATTCCCCACAGAACTTAACAAGCAGGAAGACTGTGTGCTTCTTGCTTGCTGGATTTTCCCTTGCTTCGAGACAAACCAAAGCTGGGAGTTTTGGGTGGGGTGGAAACAATAATGTTCTTTTTTTAACAGAGGTCTGTTGGGCAAATATGTTTCCTGGCCCAGTTCCAGAGTCTGGAATCTCCCAAAAAGCTCTGATCTGTACACAAAGCTCTATGCTGGCTTACACGCCATGTCAGTGGCACCCAAGAACGTGTTTTTGGGGGGGGGTTGATAAATGGAGATATTGCTGTTTCAAGCACCCTCTGAGACAGCTTTGGTCAGTTAGTCCCGATCCAGTTTAGAAGCTTTTCTGCTGTCATCCAGAATGCTGAAAGATGTAGGACGGATGAAAGGAAAGACTTCTTCACACAGTGCAGAATTAAACCGTGGGACTCCCTCCCGCAGGAAAACATCGAAGACCATCAACTTGCATGGCTTTAAAATAGGATTGGACAACTGCATGGAGGATATCAACAGCTACTAGCCTCAATGGCTATGCTCTCTCTCCACAGTTGGATGTATCAATGCTTCTGTATCCCTGTTGCTGGAAGCTGCAGGAAGGGAGAGGGCTCTTGTGCTTGAATCCTGCTTGCAGGTTTCCCATGTAGGTATCTGGGTGGCTACTGTGGGAACAGGATGGCAGTGGACTGATCCATAATACAGTTGTACCTCTGGTTATGTACTTAATTCGTTCCAGAGGTCTGTTCTTAACCTGAAACCGTTCTTAACCTGAGGTACCACTTTAGCTAATGGGGCCTCCCGCTGCCGCCATTCGATTTCTGTTCTCATCCTGAGGTAAAATTCTCAATCCAAGGTACTTCTTCCACGTTAGTGGAGTCTGTAACCCAAAGTGTTTGTAACCTGAGGTGTTTGTAACCCGAGGTACCACTGTACTGTAATAAGTTTTGCTTAAACTCTGCAGCCTTAGCCAGCAGGAAGGACTTAGATTTTATTACGCTGTTTTCCTCGCCAGAGGTGTTGAGTGCCAACATGACTTCCTTCTTTGGGACCGGTAAGCAAGCCATAAGGAAGCGTCTTGTTCAAACTCTATAAAAAGAATTTGCCTTGTTTGGTGTGACTAAGACAAAGCACACAATGAGGGGATATCAAATCAGGAGGAAACAAAATGAACAGGTTAATGCTTCTTTAAACCAGTGGTTTTCAAGCAGTGTGCCATGGCACCCTGGGATGCCTTGAATGGTGGTCAGGGGTGCTGTGGCCAACTCTGGCCTCTGGCCCTCTTTCCTTCTCTCCCTCCTCTGATGCCCTCTCACGTCTCTGCCTCCCAAAGGCTTGCACAGCCGTTTGTTGCAGCAGCTCTGGCTACAAGCTCTGCAGGATAATGGTACCTCTGGGGCTAGCCAGGCGGTGCTGGTTGCCAGGAGCTGAGGCAGCCCTTGGAGTAAGCAAGCAAGCGGGCGAGAGAGCCCAGCCAGCCAGTCTGCCAGCCCTTGCCGTTGGGAATTGACAGATAAGTGGGAGGCTGGACAGGCAGGCACTGTACTGGCCTTTCTAATAATAATAATAATAATAATAATAATAATAATAATAATAATAATAATAATTTATTATTTTTTATACCCCGCCCATCTGGCTGGGTTTCCCCAGCCACTCTGGGCGGCTTCCAACAGAAAAATAAAACACAATAATCTATTAAACATTAAAAGCCTCCCTGAACAGGGCTGCCTTCAGATATCTTCTAAAAGTCTGGTACTGTACTGTAGTTGTTTTCCTCTTTGACATCTGGTGGGAGGGCGTTCCACAGGGTGGGTGCCACTACCGAGAAGGCCCTCTGCCTTGGTTCTCTGTAACTTGGCTTCTCGCAGCGAGGGAACCGCCAGAAGGCCCTCGGTCCTGGACCTCAATGTCCGGGCAGAACAATGGGGGTGGAGACGCTCCTTCAGGTATACTGGACCGAGGCCGTTTAGGGCTTTCTTGTCCTTGTTGTGTGCAAGGTCTACCTGGGAGCTGAGTGCCCAAAGCTAAATGGGAGCCTTTCCACCTTGCAGGCCCAGCAGCACCTGCTGGTGCCTCCCAAGGTAAGGTGCTGGTCTCATGTTCACCTTTGGCCAGTCTCTGTTGGGCCATTAAGGCTGGGGGCATCCTCTTCCCAGGCCCCTGTGAGGCGGTGTGAGGATGCATCTCTCTTTAGGGTTAAGGGGGCAGTTCAGAGACCGGGGGGGGGGGGGCAGCAGCAGCAGCAGCTGCCCAGAGGACTCCCAAGGAGTGGGGAGAGGAGAGGAAGCTGATGGAGCACTCCACAAGGGAGGGTGTTTGAAAATGGGTGAGAGGCAGCCAGCTCTGCAGGAAAGGGGTGACATAACTGGGCTCCTAAGCCCCTCATGGGGTGCCACAGAAGGAATGTAGTTGGTCAAGGGAGTCGTGGACACAAAAAGGTTGAAAACCTCTGCGTTAAACCAAGGCAAGCAGCACAAGACCAAGGCTACTCGTAATGTTATTCTCTTGCGGCAAACTTAGGCAGGTGACGTGGTGGACATCTGTGGTCTTCTGGTGTAGATGTTGATGGATGCCAGCTCCCAGCAGCCTCAGCAGTCAGCAGGACCAGTGGTTAGGGTTGATGGATATAGTAGTAGTAGTAGTAGTAGGAAATCCTGCCTTTTTCTCAGTTCAGGAATCAAAGCAGCTTACAAAAATTAAAACCGCATCGATAAAATACAGAAGGCTAAAAACATATAAAATAGAATAGATAAAAAGTAATTAAACTCTAATAGAATTTATATATATATATATAGAGAGAGAGAGAGAGAGAGAGAGAGAGAGAGAGAGAGAGAGAGAGAGAGAGAGAGAGAGAGAGAGAAGGGCGTCCCTCAAGGACCTCAGAGCCTGGGCGGGTTCACAGGAGAGAATAGCGTCCTTCAGATAGCCAGGACCGAAGCTGTATAAGACTTTCATGACCAATATTTGAATTGTGCCTACAAACAGACCAATAGCCAGTGGAGCTGTTGTAACATGGAATTCAAATGCTCCCTATAACCCTTACAGCAACTTCTGGAGGGTGCTTCATTTTCCACCCCTGTTCTATTGTATCTGGCACCAAACGGTAGACTGCCTCTGGATATGGAGTTTCCATTGAGATCTCAGCACTATTAGACCTTGACAGACATGCCGGTAGGTAAAGGTAAAGGGACCCCTGACCATTAGGTCCAGTCGTGACCGACTCTGGGGTTGCGCGTTCATCCCGCATTATTGGCCGAGGGAGCCGGAGTACAGCTTCCAGGTCATGTGGCCAGCATGACAAAGCCGCTTCTGGCGAACCAGAGCAGCACATGGAAACACCGTTTATTTACCTTCCCGCTGTAGCGGTACCTATTTATCTACTTGCATTTTGACGTGCTTTCGAACTGCTAGGTTGGCAGCAGCTGGGACCGAGCAACGGGAGCTCACCCCGTCGCAGGGATTCGAACCGCCAACCTTCTGATTAGCAAGCCCTAGGCTCTGTGATTTAACCCACAGCGCCATGACAAATTTGCTTAATACCCTTTCGAAAAGATCCCTGGTGGTCAGATTCTGGGTCTGTTGAGCAGAGCACCATGTTTCGCACTAGATACCTATTATAGCATCACCAATGGTGAGGGATGATGGGAGTTGGAGTCTAGCAACATCTGGGAGGGTGGTAGATGTTCCCCACCCATTGTACAGAATGGTTTGTTCTGCTTCTTGACTCATTGACCACTGGCTGAAACAAAATAAAAAGAATCCTTCCAGTAGCACCTTAGAGAACATTATGAGGCAGATAGAAGCTGTTTGTGTGCTGAAGGACTTCAACAAAGGGCTGGTCTCCTTAAGAATGCCCGTTGCTCATTGTGTAATTAAACAATAGCTTTATGCCTGGAAGTTGCATCTTAAAAACCCCTCTGAACAAAGTTCATCTGAAGGGGATTTTCAGGTGCAGCTTCCTGGCATAAGGTTATATTTTCATACCAAGAACTCTTCTTCTTTCTTTTTTGGCGATCACTCGTAGCCGAGTAAACACGGTTTTAACAGTGAGTCCGTGACTATTGAGGCCAATTCTGGATCCACAAGTCCTTCCACAGTGGGGACATAGGTTACCGGGTAGGAGTTGATCGCGGTGAGGGTTTGCCAAACGTGCCTTCCTCTTAGCATGTTTCTCCCTTTCGGCCTGAGTTTGAGTATCTTCAAAGTCCATGACACCTTTGGTAAAGGCTGTTCTCCAATTGGAGCGCTCGCGGGCCAGTGTTTCCCAGTTGTCGGTATTTATACTACATTTTTTTTTAGATGTAAGAATTAGGGTTATGCCAGAGGGACTATCCCTTTGAAGCAGTCCTTCAGCATTGAAATGGAACCCTTTCATTTGTCCTTCTGACCAGAAAGTTAGCCAGGAGAAAGAATAGGCAAGCTTTAACAGAGCCAGAAGGAAAAATGGGAGGAAGAATTAAAGATTGGTGGCGGCGGAGTTTCACAGAGCAGAGGTTTGCTGCATGGGCCCCTGAAGTTCCCTCCTTTACAGAACCAAACTTTGTTGTCATGTTGGCCTACACAGAAACCAAGGAATCTGGGGAAGAACAACCATTGCTCAATGGTATAGCACCTGCCTCGCATGCAGAATTTCGGCCAGTCCATGTCAGGAATGCTGAGCAGCATGGACACAGCACAAGGCAGTTTTCTTTTCTTTTCTTTTTTTAAAAAAACTTTATTTTGTTCCAAAAATAAAATACACAATAAAAATACAATAGTTTGTTTCCTCTTACATCACTTTGTCAGAATCAAACAAACCTTTTCCAACATGTTATACAAATATCCACAAAGGTAAGTAAAATCAAATCCCACAGTACTGCCAATTTAAACACTTTATACTTTTGGGTTTGTTTGGAAGCCAAAGGAGGGCTAGGCTTCTTTCTTGTTCTTATCTTTTTGTTAAACTGGAAAATTGCACAAGGCAGTTTTCTGCTTAAATCTGCTCTTTCTTCAGAACCGTTGGGACTGGAAATGTACTTTGTCCTCAAAGCATTTTAAAGCCTACTGCCTATCCCTGGAGGACCTCCCCTGGAAGCAGCGAACAAGCAGCAGCATCCCCTCTTTAGAAAATTCCTCCTCAGTTTTAGAAGAGTGGCAATTTGAACCCAGGTCTCCAAGGTTCTAAGCCCAGCACTTTGACCACTGTGGCACCACCTTCAGTCACCAACAGCTCAACTATTGCTTAAGCTAAAATCCTTCTAGACAAAGGGGGACCCACGGAAGATGAAAAGGAGACACACTTTAAAGAGAAAAGCTTTGTTTTGAATGTTGGATCCCAACCAGTTTCTTTAAAGGGCAACTTTCCCCTGTGGCATCTGAGGTTATCCAACCCTGAGAAGCCTCAATGAGTTGCCAGGGGCCACTGATGTTTAAGCAGCTCAATTTTTCTTCAGCAAAAAGAAACTTTGCTTCTTTTCCAGTACTCAGCCGTGCAGCAGGGAGAGATAATGGCTTGCTCTGATAGGATTGCCAGACTCAATAGAGGACAGGACTTCTGTGCCTTTAATTGCCCTGCTCTTTTGAGTCTGGAAACCTTAAAGAGAAACCAGCAGACCCTTTGTTTAATTTCCAAGCAAAGGGTCTGCTGGTTTCTCTTTAAGGTTTCCAAACTCAAAAGAGAGCAGGGCAATTAAAGGCACAGAAGTCCTGTCTACTATTGAGTCTGGCAACCCTATGCTCTGATCAGGCACAAGTTAGAAAATTAAATCAGGAAATGGGACACTCTGTTTAAAATCTGGAGCCTGCTTAGGACAGCCCACTGACAGAGTGCATCTGGTTCCCATAACTCATTTTATCAGCTGCAATTGGTCTTCAGAGGTTAATTGAGTCCCAAATCAAGATGCAGAGCCCAATGTGAGTTTGCATTCAAAATGCACGTGTGTGGTAGAACGGCTAGATTGTTGGACTAGAAACTGGGAGAGACCAGGGTTCAAATCCCTCACTCAGCCATGAAGCTCTCACTGAGTGACTTTGGGTCAGCCACGACCTCTCAGCCTAACCTACCTCACAGGGTTGTTGGGGGGATTAAACGAAGAGGGGCAAACATGGCATGATAAAAGTGTGTAAAATTTTATCAGGACAAGTTGCTTGTTGTCTACTGTTGTAACAATTGTTTTCTCAAAATTTATCTTCTGTAGCATGAAAATAAAAACAGTATTAAAGGGGGGGCAAACTCTGTCTGCCACCCCCATGGATAAAAAGGTGGTCTAAAAACAATTTTAAAAAATTAAAGCAGTCACTAGAAGGATGGGGTTTTTTCAAGATTGAAGATTGATGCAAGAATGGCTCTTGGTGAGGCCCTGGGAAAAGTTTGCTCCCTTGAGGGTGTTAATTTGCATTCCAGGGCTGGAAATATCCCTGTGAAAGCCCGTGTGATTGTGACTTCCACAAATAATCTACACTCATTAATTATTATCTACAAAAATCAACACCACACACAATAAGGACGTTAAGCACTGGTTCTGGAAATGACTGTCGTCTTTGCAATTTGCCCATCGAGAGGACTGTGGACAGTTCTTGTTGCATCATTTTGTGCCCTGAGCCAGCAGCCAGGAATGACTGGGAAAGTTGCAGAGGAGTCACCAAAAGTTAGATTAATTCTCAGCATTCCCCAAATTAGGAGAGGAGCAAGCGGGAGCAGATAGCAGCAATATGTAGCAATTGATAAGTGTGGCATTATGTGACATCTCTGCTAAGCAAAAAATTAAAAAAGGGACCCAACTCCCCACTCCACAAGTAAATTATACAAATAATCTGTTTTTTGCAAATTTATTAGCTTTTGACTAGGAATGACAGAGGGTGGGTGGACTGAAGACCCCCTCACTCAAAACTAGAGGGATGCCAAATACCGTAAGTTTTCAAAGGCCCAAGATTTTGTTGTGTGTTGTCAAAACCTTTTCAGCCAACTCCTTTCATGCATAAGGACTAGAAGCTTGGTGTTTCTCTTTTAAATTAAAGCTCAAAATTACCAGGAAGCTGCACCACATTTTACGTTTCTTCCTTGGGCCTCCTTCAAGTTAGCTTGGGGGGGGGGTTGCTATACAGATAACCCAGACACCCCCAGCTAATGGTAAAGTCTTCCTAATATAAAAAGCTAAAGTTGGGCTTAGATGAGCCTTTGCCAACCTGGTGCCCTCCTGATGTTACTGGACTCCAACTCCCATCATTCCTCATCACTGGCAGTGCTGGCTGCTGGGAGTTGTAGTTCAGCAACATCTGTAAGGAACCACAACGTCCTTCATCCCTGCTTTCCAGCGATTAACCAAGCCAGCATTGTAGCTTTATTTCCTTTTATTCATTGATACACTTACACCTCAGCCTTCAAATAAAAGAGAGATAAGATTCAGGTTGGTTAAGCTTGACTTAATGCCATAAATAGGATCGGTTTTAGCACAGAAGTTCACATATACAGGAAGAAAAATCCATGTAGTTTCACTGAGACGCTACAAAAATTAGTGTGCATTTTTTTAAAACAGAAGCTTATTCAGAGTAGAATACAAAAAACCCACTATTTAAAAAAGTAAGATAAACACACACGCGCGCACACACACACACACACACCCTTCATATTCTCCAAGATTAATGCTATTTTAAGTTATTCTCAGCCCAGCTGCTGAGCTCCCAGCGCAGTTTGGCCACCCGCTTCCTGAGCGAAGACTGGGAGAGGTTTCGGGACCGCACCTGGGCAGCCCGCAAGTTCTGCGCCATCACCTGGTAGTAGTTGACAATGGCTTGATCTCTGCAGAGAAGGAGAAAAGTGTGTTAAGAACATATCACATCGAGTTGGAGACAGAAAGGACTTCCAAGTTACCGTAGATCGGTGAAGACAGGGCAGACACATCCCAAGGAATATATGCCGCCCACCTGACTGGGCTGCCACAGCCACCCTGGGCAGCTTCCAGCAAATTAAAACATCAAGCATTAAAGGAGCATTGTAGCACATTAAATGTTTGGTGTGGATGGAAGCTGACAGCCAGGGCCAGCACTCCCTGGGTTGGTTGGATGGTTGTAAGTTAGAAGGCAAGCCAGTGCAGGCTGACTGAGGGCAGGCCACGGTTGGTGATGCGGTGCCACATTTCACAGAATCGTAGAGTTGGGACACCAAGGGCAATGTAGCTCCACCCCCTGCTATGCAGGAGTCTCATCCATGGCAGATGACCATCCGTTTAAAAACCTCCAAGGGGAGAGTCCATCACCTTCCCAGGGAGTCTGTTCCACTGTCGAACAGCTCCTCCCATCCATACCTGCCAAGTTCCGGCCTGAGAAATAAGGGACTGGACCGGAAGTAGCAGACCGGAAGTAGTGCTGCCGCCATTTTGGAACTGGGCGGAGCATGCTCAGAAGCGACTTTTGATCCTGCTCTGCCCTGTTCCAAAATGGCCGCCGCACCAGAATAAACCGGGGGGAAACAAAAAAATCCGTTTTTTCGGCTGGGGGCAGCCGGAAAAACAGGGGTTTCCCGGGGAATACGGGAGACTTGGCAGCTATGCTACCATCAGAAAGTCCTTCCTGATGTTTAGTCGGAATCTCCTTCCTTGTCATTTCATAGAAGCACAGAAGTGGGAAGGGACCCCAAGCATCATCTAGCCCAGGCATCCCCAAACTCACCCTCCAAATGTATTGAGACTACAATTCCCACCATCCCTGACCACTGGTCCTGTTAGCTAGGGATGATGGGAGCTGTAGTCCCAAAACATCTGGAGGGCCGAGTTTGGGGGTGCCTGATCTAGCCCAACCCCCTGCAATGCAGGAATCTCAACTACAGTAAATCGCCCATGACAGATGCCCATCCAACTTCTGCTTAAAAACCTCCTAGGAAGGAGAGTCCACCACCTGTGGAACAGTTCTTGCTGTCAGAAAGTTCTTCCTCACTTTCAGTCGGTATATCCTTTCTTGTAACATGATGCCATTGGTTTGAGCCCTACCCTACCTCCAGAGCAGCAGAAAATAAGCCGCTCCATCTTCCATGGGACAGCCCTTCAGATATTTGAAGGTAGCTATCATGAGACCTCTCAGTCTCCTCTTCTCCAGGCTAAACACACCCAACTCCCTCAACCATTCCTCATAAGGCATGGTTTCCTAGCCCTTAATCGTCTTGCTCGCCCTCCTCTGCACACCTTCCAGCATTGCAATATCCTTCTTAAACTGGGGTGCCCAGAGCTGGACCCAGGACTCCAGGTGGGGGTCTGACTAAGGCAGAATAGAGTGGTACCATGACTTCCCATAAACTGGACATTAGATTTCTGTAGATGTAACCCAGAAGAAATGCACTGGCCTTCCCTTGTTCAGCTGCTTGACACCCATGTACCCACCCAAATCATTTGCAAACACATAAAAGATTCCATTTTGGCACACTTTAAGGGAGGCTGGTATTATTTGGGGGGGGGGGTAGCTGTCATAGAAAAACAGGGGGTAAAGCTTCCGAGGAGGGCTTTAATTCAGCATGCACATCTATCTTTAAAAAGCTGGTGTTCTTCATGCAGGAAACGGGTGTGTTAGAGAATATTCCAAGCAAATACAAAAAGAACACATTTTTACCTGGGCGTTTGTGTTTTTTTTTTCTCTTCAGTTAGAAATGAGAGAATCTCTCATATCGCTAGTAGATGGAGAGAATATTAGGAACAAAGGGTTTACAAGCTGAAAAGGTATGAGATTGTCAACTGGCTCATAGGTGGTTCCGTTTTGATGCCGCTAGAGCCTTGGTCAGCAACGGGCTGCCCTCTAGAATATCTCGGGACAGAAAGTTAAGAGCCAAGCTCCTGAGCTCCACCACCTGCCATCCATCCCCATTGCCACCACCTTCTTTCCATTCCTCTGGATTGGCAACGAATAAAATCATAGAGTTGTGGGCTTGGACAGGACCAGAAAGGTCACCCAGTCCTCCAGCTCCCTGCAAGTGCAGGAAGGAAATATCTATGGCAACAACATCCCTCGTAGGTGTGCCATCCAGCTTAAAAAGCAACAGCAACAGCAACAGCAACAACAACAACAACTCTAAATGGAAAAGAAGTTTTAAAAGTTTACCGTTTACCTTCCCACCGGAGCGGTACCTATTTATCTACTTGCACTTTTGACGTGCTTTCAAACTGCTAGGTTGGCAGGAGTAGGGACCGAGCAACAGGAGCTCACCCAGTTGTGGGGATTCGAACCGCTTACCTTCTGATCGGCAAGCCCTAGGCTCTGTGGTTTAACCCACAGTGCCACCCGCATCCCCAGGGAACAGCCATAGCTTCCCCCAAAGAAGCCTGGGAACTGTAGTTTGTTGAGGGTGTTGAGAAACCTCTATTCCTCTCCCAGAACTACAATTCCCAAAGTGGTAAATCTCTCTTCCCGGGGAACTCTGGGAATTGTAGCACGATGGGAGGGGATTAGAGGCCACCCAGCACCCTCAACAAACTATAGTTCTCAGGGTTCTTTGGGGGAAGCCATGGCTTTAAATGTTTGGTGCAACTAGGGGTGGCAACTCCTTGCCAATTATCATTAGCTTTGTTGCAGTCAGCTGTATCAGTCGTATTCAGAGTACTGTAGAGCCATTGAAATTAACTGGCATGCCTAGCATCATAGAATTGTAGAGTTGGAAGGGATACAAAGGTTCTTCTAGTCCAGTCCTCAGCAGTGCAGGACTAGCTTAGGTCTGTTCATGTCAACGGGTTTATTCCAAGTAGAATACAACCTACTGCTTTGGATGCCCATAAAAACATATTGATAATGTTATTGTCTGCTGTCTTTAAAGCCTGTTTTCAATAATGTAGGATTTTTTTTTTAATGACTGCTGCATACTATTATGCAAACCACTTAAGAGACTTTTATTTTTACTAAGGGGCAATTTCTCTCGCTGAAGAAATAAATAGCCTCCATCTGCAAAAGCACATTGGACCAGGAGGATCTGAACACAATTTATGACGTACCCTTCAAGAAATGCACTCTTCCCCCCCCCCCGGGCAGGGTTAAGGCAACTACAGCCCCGCCTGCAGGCAGCCTGGCCAAAGGGAGGAAGAAGCCCCACCCCACACAATGGGCTCACCTCTCTTCTTGGACGATGATGTCGTTGAAGGCCTGAGAGAGACGCTTCAACCGGCGAATGCCGGTGGAGACCAGCTCCAGGTTGCAATCAAATTGTCTGCAATGGAGAGAGAATGAAGGAGGATCATTAATCAGGGCACAGACGGGCTGCTGTTTCCTAAGCCTGCAGTTCGGCACAGGAGCAAGCAGGTACGTTCTTGAGCGAGAGACTGGGGACTTGTCCTAACCCGGTCCATTATTATTTACCATATTTTCCCGTCTATAAGACGTCCCCATGTATAAGACACCCCCTATTTTGGGGGACTCAGATTTAAGAAAAATGGGGGGGGGAGATGTATCCATGCATAAGACACCCCCTAATTTTTTGACATTATTTTTTAGGGAAAAAACCTAGTCTCCTACATGAAAAAATACAGTGGTACCTCTACTTATGAATTAAATGCGTTCCGAACACACATTTGTAAGTCGAAAAAATTTGTAAGTCGAATCCCATAGGAATGCATTGGGAGAAAAAATTCGTAAGTCGAAGCAACCCTATCTAAAAATTCATAAGTAGAAAAAATCCTATCTAAACCGCATCCAAGATGGCGGATGGAGCTCCATTTGTAAGTAGAAAAACTTGTAAGTAGAGTTATTTGTAAGTAGAGGTACCACTGTACAGTATTTAATTCTAGCGGCCTCATTGCTTGGGAATTCCAAGAAACCATAAATTCAGTGTCATTTTGAAAAGTTCCAGTCTGCCATCTTGAATTAAGATGGGCACCCAATTGTATCCAAAATACAGGTGAAAGCCTGGCTCTTTGATCTCAAGAAGCATTGATGATATCATCAGAGGTGTGCAAAGGCACAGTGGACAGGAAAGCAACTTTCCAAAATATATAGATTTATCTATAGAGCACTTCAAACTGACCTCTCTTAAGCCAGGTTGAGCCCCTAGGATTAACGCTATGGGGGAATTCAGGCAAGGACCATCAGCAGGAGTAGCCCCTGCAGAACATAACAGACATTCCTTTGAATGGGTGAACCAGAACAGAGAGACAGACAGACAGACAGAGAGAGAGAGAGGCTGTGTATGTACAGAAGTCTCAGAGTTCTCCGTGGCAGGAATGTAGCATACTCTGCAAAGTTAAGAGTAACATCTTTTGCTCTATCTATTATTGTTGTTGTTGTTAATTAAATTTATCCCCCGCCTTTCATCAGCAGGTGTCAGAGTGGGTTACAACAATTTAAAATTCAGCATTAAATCAGTTAATGCATACTATGAAACTTCCTTCCTGGGCTAGATGGGCCATTGGCCTGATTCAGATGTATCTTATGCTCTTAATCTATTATTCTTATTCAATACAAGCAGCCTCGTTGCTCAGGAGTTGAAAGACACCATAAAATCACTGCAGTTTTTAAAGGATCAGTCCACCATCTTGAATCAAAATGGCATCCACCTGTATCCAGACACAGATGGGGAAAAACCCTGCTCCCTGACCTCAGGAAACATTGCAGTCCCTGGAATAACTCTGGCCCTGCCCACAATTGCTATGTGGCCCCTGGAAGGTTTCTCCCTCTTTGCTGGAAAGGCTGACATAGATCTCACATATGGAGTGGCCTTATATTTCCAAGCAAAGAAGAGGTTTCTCCCAGCCTGCAATTTACATGGAGGGGCCAGGATCTGTAACCAGGAACTTTGGCATGCGGAAGAGATGCCCAGGCACAGAGCTGATCAATCAAAACATCAGCCTCACTGGAAACACCTTTTGAGCCTGAAAATAAGAAAGGCTCCAACCCTCAATTCCTTCCTCCTAAGCTGTTGCTGGCAAACTTTTCTACTTGCCTCCTTTGCCGGACAGACGCAGGAGAACCATATGGGCTTCTCAAGGCTGCAGCCCTCATGGATCTCCGGAGAGGGAGGAGCTCTTTTTTAAGTCGGCAGGAGCCAGGTTGAAAGGGGGATCTCTTGCCAGATGGGGACACAATCCTGGTGTCGGATGTCGGGGTCGAGACAGTGGCAAGCCGGTCGCTCTTGCGGCGAGGGGTCCAGGGCGGCCTGTTTTGGGTTTTTGCAGATTCCCTGCTGCTGCCGCCACCCACAGAAGCTTTGTTCCAGGAGGAGACTAGTGACCGTGTGGGGCCTTGACAGCTTTTCTGGATTTTCTGAAATAGGGGAAAAAAGTATTTAAGGCAGTGTCTGGGATTTAGGCTCTGGGATGCAGGGGTAGAAAACATGCTACTGCAACAAGATCACCTTTCCCACTTGACTGCTTCAATCTGCACAAGTTTACAGAACCATTTACAGAAGCCACATAAACATTTGTAAGAACTTGATATTCTAACATGGCAATTTGGAACTCACTGCCTGTTGATATCCCTGTACTTTTTTCAGCACCTGTTAAAATCATTTTTGTTTAGACAAGGCTTTAAAAGTCGATGCGAGATTTGATCCATTTTTAGTCTACTGTTATTTTAATGTTTCAAAAGTCTTATGTTATTGTCACCAGTAATGCTTTAGTGATAATGTCATTGTTGTGTTTTATTTTTTTGTAAACCGCTTCTGGGAAGCTGAATTAGCATTACAGTAGCTGGATCTGAACTTCCTTTGAATACCTGCCCATTGCAGCCACTCATACCTGCGACACTGTCCCAAAGGCGCTCTTAGCTGTCCTCGTAAGCGTCCGCAAGTTCTGTCTCTTCTCCTTGGCCTCCAGGCTCTCCCAGGTCGGATTCTCGTCAAAGTTCACCTCCACTTCTTTTAAAGGCATCCGCTTCCGCAGAGACATCCTCATGGCTGTCATGTTGCGAGAAGACTTCTTCCTGAACCTGTCTGGAAGCGGACTTTCCTCTAGGTCAGGCAGGATCTTGTGATTTCGCCAGCCCACAGCAGACCCCACCACACTCTGAAACACAGGTGCCATCTTCCCTTTCCTTGTGTCAGGCTCCCCTAAGTAAAGTATTGTAAATAAGCCCACTCAGGTTTCTAGTCCATAAGATCACAAAAGGGTTACAGGGAGGGGAGGGGAGAACAAAGGCAGGCATTTAGTGTCAGTTGCTAACCCCCAGGATTATTCAAGAGGGATCGGTCAAATTCCCATCAGGAGATTTAACTTTGTGTTTACTAGGGCAGGGGAATGGTAAGCAGAATATAGGAGAATTGATCTAGCTTTATATCTATTGTAGAGATGGGAAAGAAAGAAAGAAAAGGGCAATCAAGCGATTCCCTTATGAGGAAAAGTTGCATCATTTGGGATTTTTAGTTTAGAGAAAAGCCGAGTTAAGAGGCAATGTGATAAATGCTTTTAAAAGAAAGCATGGCATGGAGAGAGTGGATTGAGAAGTCTTTTTCTCCCTCTCTCATAACAGTAGAACTCAGGGCTATTCAATGAAGATGAATGTTAGACAGATAGGTAAACTGTGGAACTCTCTCCCGCAGGAGGCAGTGAGGCCACTGACCTAGATGGCTTTAAAAAAGGATTGGACAAATTCGTGGAGGAGGAGAGGGCTATTGATGGCTATTAGCCAGGGTAGCGGGACGCGGGTGGCGCTATGGGTTAAACCACAGAGACTAGGGCTTGCCAATCAGAAGGCCTGCGGTTCGAATCCCCACGACGGGGTGAGCTCCCTTTGCTCAGTCCCAGCTCCTGCCAACCTAGCAGTTCAAAAGCACGTCAAAGTGCAAGTAGATAAATAGGTACCGCTCCGGCGGGAAAGTAAACAGCGTTTCCCTGTGCTGCTCTGGTTTGCCAGAAGCAGCTTTGTCATGCTGGCCACATGACCCCTCGGCCAGTAAAACGAGAGTCAGTCACGACTGGACCTAATGGTCAGGGGTCCCTTTACCTTTACCTAGCCAGGGAGTCTGTGCTCTGCCTCCACGGTCAGAGGCAGCAATACTTCTGAATCCCAGTTCCTGTCACAGGAGGGGAGATGGCTCTTGTGTTCAGATCCTGCTTGTGGGCTTCCCAGCAGAGGCATCTGGTAGGCCACTGTGAGAACAGGAGGCTGGACTACGGTAAATGGGTCATTGGCCTAATTCAGCAGGATCTTCTTGTGTTCAAAACTCTATGTAGCTGGATAGCATTTCCAAGCATCACTGGTCGCTGGCTTGAAAACTAGAGATACTCAGACAGAAAGAGCACTCGAGGATAAATGGACAATGGATAAATGCGCTATCCATTTTTACTATGGCCGTGCAAAACGATTTCCAAATATCTTGCTTTCCCTGCAACGCTTAAGAGTATGCGGGGACACGCCCAGTCTACGTTTTGTTTTGTGTACTCGAGCCTGTCCCTGATCGTTTTGTATTTTATTCGTTTGTATACTTTTGCTCGCCCACGCCCTGCAGGAATGTAAAACTCGATTTATTCCGTATAAAATAAAGAAAGGCGCGTCGCATCCTGCTGGGGGTGCAAAGGGGGAGCCTCTAGATGATGCCCCGATATTTGCATGCATGCATCTGGCTAATAATAATTGCAGCCGGACCCCAGAGAGCACCCCCCCCAAAAAAAAACTCACCTCTGCCGCTTGCAGCTGGGAGATCTGGTCCTCTTTTTGCGGGTCCTTGAAAAGATTTCAAATCGGGCGCCGCCCCTTCCTCGCCCTCTTCAGATTGGCTGGACTCGGCAGCCTCCATAGCAGAAGGGGCGGGGCCAGAGTTTTGAGCCAGGAGCCTAAAGGGAGGCTTTCTATGCGTGCTCGGATGCGCCCCAGCTTCCTGGCCGCGTCTCTGATCTGAAACGCATTACCCTGACCAGTGAGGTCTGTTGATTTCACCGCTGCTATGGCTGATTTTTAAGCGGCAAAAGCGTGGCACTCTGCACATGTTCGGAGACCAGCAAGCTTCGTGGCCATATCACGTAAATGTGCTCTGATCTGAAATTCGCTGACTTGCAAGTCTGCACGTGCTCAGAGCAGCTTCCTTGATACTCCACATATACACCCAGTGGGACTCCAACCTCGACATCAATTTTTCCGGAGAGTCCCGGAGATAAGAGTCGCAACTAAACGCAGCACCGCCTCTGAGCACGTGCAAAGTGATCCTGTCCCCGCAGGCTCTCCAAGCGGGAGGCCAGTGGCTTCCTGGGAATTTGGGAGCTTGCAAATTGGGGCTATATACATGTATAACCGGCATAGGCAAGCATCGGGGTTGCAATAGCAAGGCTGATTCATTCAGTGCTTATACATCAGGCATAGGCAAACTCCGGCCCTCCAGATGTTTGGGACTACAATTCCCATCATCCCTAGCTAACAGGACCAGTGGTGTAAGCACTGGATCAACCTTGCTATTGCAACCCTGATATGCAGCCTCAGGTAACGCTACACAAAATGGGAAGTAGAAACCAGCAGGGCTTAGCTCCTCTCAAACCTTCTGCTGTGCATGTTTAGCAGTAAGTCTCTGAGCATGCACAAAGTGCTTTTCCCTCTCAGCAGTGACCAGTCTCAACCCAGGGCTTCTAGAATCTGAGGGTGTGACTTCCAGCCAGACATGGGCCACACCAGCATCCCTCATTTTAAAATATTCCCTGATTATCTCTCTTTTTCCTTCAAAGAGATTGAGGAACATGCCGTAGGAAGCTTCATGCAGCGCATGAACAGTGGAACTCCCTCCCACTGGAGGCAGAGATGGTGGCCACCAACCTAGATGGCTTTTAAAAAGGATTAGATGAAATTGTGGAGGATATAAGGCTGGCCATGCTCTGCCTGCAGAGTCAGGCACAATGATGCTTCTGAATCCCAGTTGCTGGAACCCACAGGAGGGGAGAGCGATCTTGTGTTCAGATTCTGCTTTATGGTTTCCTACAGGCATCTATTTGGCCACTGTAAGAACTGGATGCTGGGCTAGGTGGGCCATTGGACTCATCCAACAGGCCCTTCTTATGTTCCAAAGTCATCCAATGTGGTGACGATCATTGCATCTCATGGGAGCAAATTTTGCATATGTACCTGGGTGAAAAGGTAACGAACTACCTGTGTCAGTTCTGAATCTTCAGCTTCCTTGGATGGCCCAGAATTTTATGCACCATGTATAATTTCGAAGCTACTAATGAGTTTGACCAAACTGCGGGTGGCAGTGGAAGGCAGGAGTGCCTGGCATGCTCTGGTCCATGGGGTCACGAAAAGCCGGACACGACTAAACAACAACAACATTATTTTATACACCTTTGTCAAGTCCCACCCCCCCCCAAAACTTATTCATTTCTGAATATGTCTGGAATTGCAGCTGTAAAGTGGACTCAAGATTCCCCATTGACCCACTGGCTTTAAAACAGTGAACTGAAAGACATTTCAGGAATGTGAAGAGGGCGTGTGCATTTATCTGTCAGGAAATGCTTCTCGCCATATAAATAAGGCCGTTTTCTGTCCGTTTTCTTTTTGAAAATGTCAGTGTATGTACGCGCCTTCAGTATGAACCGCACCCCGGCACAAAAGGCCCTTTCTTGAAACTGCGCATTTTGCTGCCCAAATCCTGGCACGCCGCCCCTGACTTCCCAATTGAACGCCTTTGGAACGAGAGGAACCACAGAACAGGCAGCAGCATTTGGGCCTCTTTTATCTCAGCTTGTAAACGTTTTATCATTTTACCACAACAGCAATATTAAAAGTTGGCTTTAGCTAAAGGCAGATAAAAAAAAGAAAGGCCAAAATGCGTAATTTTTAACAACTTAATTGGACCCTGGGGAGTGCCATATCCTTCCTGCTGGGTAAAGAACAGCCTTTTTATTGGATGAAAATATCCGGGTTGTCGTTTATTCCCATCATACTCCAAACAGCATGGATGAACGCTGGGATTTCTGAACTGGGGGTGAGATGAGAGTTTTTGAGCACCTGATGGATGGAGAGCTAGTGCGTCATGGTTAGAGTGTTGGACCAGGACCTGGGAGAACAGGGTTGCCACTCGGCCATGAAGCTCACTGGGGGTGACGTTGAGCCAGTCGCTGCCTCTCAGCCCAACCCACCTCACAGGGTTGGAAAATTGCAATGCAATGTCTATTTTAAAAAGACCAGTGTAATAAAATCAAACAGTGGTAGATAACAAGAGGACAAGGCCCAGAAGGGGACCCAAAAACATGGCATGCTGCAGAAAATTCATTTTTCACACGGTGCAATTCCTAGGCAGAAATGTGTGCAGAGTTGGGAGAGAAATACACAAGCCAGAGATGGGTTAAGAGTTTTTACTGCAGCCCCAGGAACTGGATTCGGCCACCCCTTCAATGGCATCAGGCGGCTCATTTTACTTTGCCTGAGTGGTTTGAAATCAAACCCCACAAGCAAAGGAACAGGCTGCTGCAGATGATCTGCTAATGGGCGGTGCCTACAAATCCCACCTTCAGCAGGGAGCCGCATCATTTCCTGACGTGCTCATCATTTCCTGGGCGTGGCTCATCCGGAATGGCCTCAGAGGGAAAAGGGAGGGGCCGGTAGGCCAAATCAGGCCCAGAGTCCAAACATTTCCTGTGGTAGCCCCATCCCCTGGCAGAACAAGCAAGGAGCTATTATTCCATTTAAAACTTGCGTGCCTCTTCCAGTGCCTGAGCAACTGAAGCAAATGTTTCAAAAACGTTCCCTGAGCCACACACGAGAGTCCTATGGTTGTAGCCACAGATATTCGATCTCTTCGGCCAAAAGGGGAATTTTACATTAATGCAGCACAGCCTAAGGCAACTTATTGGGAAATCTGGGCAGCGAATCACAATTATACAGAATGGGAAATATATAATGACCTCCATTAACAAAGAAATGTTCCAAAATCCATCCATCTCATCTGCCAGAAGCACAGGAAAGCGTTTTTTATCCCTGCTCAGGTTGTCACTTCAGGCGGTGCTTGTCTGAAACGCAGACAGAAGCAAGCTCCCTCCCTATGGGAGCCGGAAACAAGTCCTGCGGAAAGCTTCTGCAGAGGATCACCTAGAACTACAATGCCCAGAATTCTAAGCGGAGTGACAGACTGAGGCCACATTAACACCATATTTAAAGCATTTTAAACAGTCATGGCTTCCTCCCACCGAAGAATCCTGGGAGCTGTAGTTCGTTAAGAGTGTTGAGGCTTTCCATCCTAGAGCTACAATTTACAGAGTTGTTTAACAGTCAATCCCCCTTCCCAGGGGACTCTGCAAATTATGGCTCTCTAAGGGGAAATGGGAGTCTCCTAAGGCCTCTCAGCACCCTTCCCAAACTACAGTTCCCAGAATGCTTTGCGGGAACCCATGGCTAGTTTAAAGCGGTATCAGATGGCTCTAAATGTAGGGCGGCTCTAAATGTAAGATGTGAGCGTTACCTTGGTGTACGTAAGCACACCCTGGTGGGTTAAACCAGATCAAGTGTGGCGGAATCCGGTTTAAGCGAGATAGGCCTTTGATAAGCTGCCAGCACCCAAATTTAAGGCAACTTGGTTTTCCGTTTCCTGAGAGCTGAGCCAGGTTACCCAAAGAACAGAGACCTCAAAGGTAGTGTAGAGTTCAAGGGCTTGGCTTCTTGCTTCAGGCGTGACACCAGAAACACAGTTCCCTCGTGTTCCTGCAGGGCCCAGGTCTGGAGAGACGCCCAAGCCCCCTTTGGGACAAACTCCACCATCCACAATCTGGAAGAACAAAGCATGCCAAGGGTCGTTTTGGTGGGGTCTGTGATCTTCCTACCTCCCCTCCACCCCACAGTGCTGTATAAAACTTGGGGCAAAAATCCCCCGCGGAGATGCAAGTGGGGAATGTTCAGAGGCGCGAATTTCGCACACACAAACCCACAGAACCTGGAATCCGACCACACCGAAGGGATCAAGTGAGACGGCAAAAAGGCAATACTGGGTTTCCAGGACTGCAAACAGAACAAGGTGCAGTTATTGCCCCCGCTTGAGGAAGGGTGAGAGGCACAAAGTTTCCAGGGTTACCTTTTGCTCAAAAATGACAAATTGCTCTTGCCTCCACATTGCTCATCAGTGAGTAGAGTAGAAGATGAGAACCCGCCTCAAATTTGTCTGGTGGTTATCAAAGACCCCCTTGCAAAGGTTTCCAAGGCTAATGTAGATGCTAAAATCTCCCTGAAATGATCTTAAGCCAACCTGGCGTTCTCAAGACTACAATTCCCATCATCCCCCAGCCAGCATGATGAGAGTTGTAGTCCAAATCAACTGGAAGGTGAAGGCTTGTCTATAGACTGTGGCTCTAAAAGGAGTTCTGGCTGCTGTTGTTTTGAGAGTGTCAACACCCCGAGATGTCCTTGGCTTTGTTCTTCCGTTGGAATCGGGTGTCCATTGGGTCAAAGCCCCTTTCCTTCGCCCCAAAGACAGCCCACTGAGGAGTCGGGGCGACATAGTCAGCCGAGGTGAACGTCTTGGCTCCCCCGCTCTGCTCATACTGGCGGAAGAGGTCCTGAAATCGATCGTAGTTGATCCAGGTGTGCCACTCCCCGCTGATCTTGAACTGCAAAGGGAAAGAGAGAGACACACACACCCATGAACCATTGATCGTTCCCCCTCCAGAAAAATTGTTTTTTTTTAATTAAAAAACAAACAAACAAACAAACAAACAGGACAGAGAACAAATGATCAAATCAGAGACAGCAAGCTCAGTTGGCACAAGCTTGGGGGTCCAAATTAAACTCTGCAGCATCAACGACAAAATGATGACAGTCAGGACTGCAAAGTCCTGATCAAAACTGCGTGCGCTATAGAATTCCATTATCCGATTCAAAATTATATTGCCCAGGTTGGGGTACACCAGAGTTCCCCCTTGATTATTTTGATCAAGGTCAGGATGAGACGTTCTCTCCCTTCCTTGGAGAGGTAGATAAAGCCTTATCCGTTCCTTTCCCCTGTGACTACACCTGACCATTTTCTAAACACTATTTGTGCCATTGTTTGATTTACCATTTTCCCAACGTTTCCATCTGCTGTAGCTTTTACAATGTTGTTTTAATTGGTGAGATGTTTGGTTTTTTGTGTGTGTAAATATTGATTTACTGTCACTGCCATGAAGCGTTTTGAACTGTGTTACGACTGAAAAGCAGCGAGCAAACAAAAAAAATTATAAGCTGAAGACCTCTTCGCAGGCTTAAGGATCAGAAACTTGAGGAAGACAGTTCAAATCAATGGTTGCAAAATAAGGATCCCCTTACCTTCTTGTGGGCAATCAGGAGGCAGTTGGAGTGCTCGTGCTCGCAGGCGATTTCGTAGTCCGGGAGAAGGTCGACCAGCTCCTGGACAAAGTGCCCCACCTCCTCGTGCCATGGGATGTTGGCCATGGTGAGGTTGCTTGCTGAGCTTTCTCCACAGTAGGTCACACCCTGTCGGAGAAAGAGGGAAGCGTTTCAGGCCTGTAGAGCAAGGGATAGGGAAACTGGTCTGGGGGTCACATGCGAGCCAGCACTAAATCACATCGTTCCAAGTTGGACTTAAACTCTTTATTAGCAAGAACACAATCTGCACAGGCTCGGTAGGCCTAATGAGCACAGCAGCTCCTTAGATCCAGTAGGCCTTGCCTCATGGATCAGTTGCCAAGACTCAAAATCCCTGCCTCCCAATAGCCGTCTAAGTTCCCTCCTCTCCAGGGCTTTTCCCAAGCAATCAGAGACTGCACTTGTGTGAAGCCAAACTCTCCTCCGCCCTCTTCATGCCTCTTATGGTACTGGGAGACCAGGAGAGGGGCGGAGCTTGTCGCAGAAGACGGGGGAGATACCTAGGACTCTTCGCCAGCTGGACTCCTCTCTGCCTCTTGGCCTCCCTCCTCCCCTTCTTCAGCTTCTGCCTCCGAGCCTGGGCTTCGCTCTGCCACAGATTCTTTCTCCCTGCTCATTAAACCATGTTGCCACTTCCAGCTTCTGACACCTCCTTCTCCCAGGCTTCTCCCTCTGGCCATTCATCATTGTCCCACCACCACTCCCCGGGCTCTGAGCCTTCTTCCCTTGGAGGTTCCCCAGCTGGTTCCTCCCACCATTCCTCTGTGTCCAACCACATGTGGTCCACTGCACCCATCTTCCCAGGCCACACCCCACACCAGCCCTGCATCACATCCTCCTTGTTTTGGCCTGGCTGGAGAACAGGGGACACATTCACACTACACATTTAAAGCACTACAATACCACTTTAATTAGCCCTGGCTCCCCACCCCCTGCCGCAGAGAATTCTGGGAGCTGTAGTTTGTGCAGGGCACTGAGAGTTAGTAGGCCCCTCAGAAAGCTACAATTCCAAGAGTGCACGGGGGACAAGGATTGACTGTTAAACCACTCTAGGAATTGTCGTTCTGGGATGGGGTTTCCTAACACCTCTCAGCCCCCTTAGCAAACTACAGCTCCCAGAATTCTTTGGGGGAAGCCTTGACCAAAGGCCCATCTGGCCCAGCACAGCAGCCAACCGGATGCCTTGGGGAAGGCCATAAGCAGGGGCAAAAAGGTGGCAGCCCTCTCCCATCCCTTGAACCCAGCAACAAGCAAGTCGGTCATACAGCTGTTGGACAGGGAGACTCCACTCTGCCAGCAGTGGCAAATTCCCCCTCTCCCCTCCACAAACCCACAAACTATTTTCGCAAAACGATCCCCTTGTACAGTAGTTCCAAAGGCAGGTCTGAAGTGCAAACAAGAACAGCCCAACCCAACCTGCCCTTTGGGTATTTGGGTGTGATTTTTGGATCCAGGTCCATGCAAACCATCCCTGCAAAGCGTTCAGCTGTGCAAACTTTCATTGTTTTGGTAGGCTGAATTTGCACCCAGGGAGGGCGGAGGTGGTGGAGTCTGTTGTGAGAAGGATGGTGCTACCCTGGTGATCAACAACTCACTTTAACCTCGATAAAATCCGGTTTGCCAAGAGACACCAAGTCAGCGTAGGCCTTCAGTTCCTCCACGTTCCAGGCTTTCACCAGCGTGAGCCGATAGACGGTGCGCTGTTGCTGATAGGGGGAAAAAAGGAAGCGGGTTCAAATTAAATTGCGCCACATCAACGACAAAAAGAAGGTGACAGTCAGGACTGCACAGCCCTTTTCAAAACTGTGCACTACAGAATTCCATTATCTGACCACGTTTTGAAAGCTGCAGATATAGTGAGCTTTCTGGTCACACGCCGTGGAAGAGGCCACAAAGTGAGAGAGAGGGAGACTAAGGTCACACTAACACCATGCACTTAAGACACCCATGGCTTCCCCCAAATTAATTATGGGAATGATAGTTTGTTAAGGGTAGATTAATAGAACTGTGATGTTTTATATGAGAGTGTAGCTGATAAACATTTAAATAAACAAAATTGAACATAAGTAAGAATTGGGAGGAGGGGTAAATCCCTAGTCACCCTGGGGCCTAAAAAGGCAATGCTAGCAGATATGAAATATTGTGCCAGGCCTGATACGGAGGGGTGGGGGGGCTATATGAAAGACCATATTCTTCCATATGAACCTTCCCAGGCTCTGAGGTCTTTGGTGGAGACCCTTCTCTTGATCCTGCTTGGTGGGGATGCGGGGCAGGGCCTTCTCTGTGGCTGCTCCCAGACTATGCAACTCCCTCCTAGAGAGGCTAGACTGGCTCCCTTCTTGTCCTGCTGCCTGCAAGTGAAGACTGTTTTATTCTGACAGGCCTTTGTGGACTGGCTGTGTTTTTTTTTAAGGAAAGGGCTTTTAAGAAGGCTGTGCTGTTTTGACTATAACTGTATTTTAAAAAAAGATTTTTTTTATATTGTCTTAATCCTATTAGAGTTTAATTACTCTTTAATGATTGCCTTTTATATGTTTTTAGCTTTTTCTATTTTATCTGTGCTGCTTTTAACTCGTTTGAGCCACCCTGGGAGAAAGGTGGGATAAAAATGCATAATCATTTAATAATAAAAGTAATAAAACCTGAGCTTTTGGCCTAGAGAATTCAAATGCCTTCAGCTTGATCACAACCTTTCACTTACCTTATTGCAGCAACGGAGGGTGGGAGGGAATGAAAGCAACTGAACAAGGTACCTTTTCTGCCAAGGCTTGCAAGCTGTCCAGAAACCTCTGCCAGAAGTCCTTGAAGAGAGGCCGGTCGATCTTCTTCAAGCTGTCTCTGGTTCCTGCGTCAACGCTCACGTAGAGCTGTGTCACAGGTTCGAGGCTCCTTTTGGGCAGGAGGGGAAGGGAAGGGGGGGGAGAAAGCCCCAAGAGAGTTTAGAACGCTGCAGCCAAAGAAAAATCAAGATACATTTCCCCCTCCCTCACAAAGGAAAAAGAGCTTGTCTAAAGCAGGGACAGGGAACCCTTTTCTAACCCAAGGGCCACATGCCCTCCTGATTAACTTGCAGGGGGCCACACCCCTGCAGCAAAAAGCAGGTGGAGTGAGGGATGCTTTCGTACAGTAAGCTACATTCCACACATGCAAAAGTCTAAGGTTGCTGGACACATCCAGGGAAGGAAGAGAAATTATCACAGGTCCAAGGAAACTTTTCAGCAAGGCATGAGAACATAAGAGAAACCCTGCAGGATCAGGCCAATAGCAGAGGGCCTTCTCAGTGGTGGCACCCGCCCTGTGGAATGCCCTCCCATCAGATGTCAAGAAAATAAACAACTACCTGACTTTTAGAAGACACCTGAAGGCATCTCTGTTTAGGGAAGTTTTAATGTTTGATATTTTATCACTATTATTATTATTATTATTATTATTATTATTATTCTGTTGGGAGCTGCCCACAGTGGCTGGGAAAACACAGCCAGATGGGTGGGGTATAAATAATAAATTTATTATTATTATTATTATTATTATTACTATTATTATTATTATTATTAATCTAGTCCAGCATCCTGTTTTCACAGTGGTTGACCAGATGCCTCAATAGGAAACTTCCCAAGCAGGATTCGAGCACAAGATCAACCTCCCCTTTTTTCCTGCCCTGAATCTTCCAACATAGCGATAGGAGAGAGGGAGAAAAGCTTTTCTGTATCCACTTTCTCCATGCAATGCATGCCTTTTATAGACTCGTATCATGCCACCTTTTGCTCACCTTTAAACTAAAAAGTCCCAAACGCTGCAACCGTTCTTCCTAAGGGACACTGCATCCCCTTGATCCCTCTGGCTGCCCTTTCTGAACATTTTCCCAATTATTCTTGTCTCTCAGCCTAAGCCACCTCACGCGGCTGCTGTGAGGGTGAAACGGGGAGGCAGAGAACCCCACATGCCATCTTGAGCTTTTGGGAGGAAAAGCCATGGGAAATAGATGGAAGGATAACGAGAAAAGCAACTTCTCTTCCGGGCCTCACCTGATTTCCTCGGGGAACTGTGCATTTGTAACTAGGAAGCTTGAAATGTTCTTGCGATGGAGCAACTTTAGGAAACGGTTGATTTCGGGGTACATGATTGGCTCCCCAACAAGAGACAGGGCACAGTGCTTGGGCTCCATCCCTTCTTCAAAACGGTCATTCTTCACGCCCGGGACGCCTGCAAAACGGAGGAGAAGAGGGGGTCTTTGTGGGCTTGCGCAGATGTAGCCCAAGCAGCTCCGCCCACTGAGAGACTGTGAGAAAGACGCTGATAACTGGGTGGGAGGGGGGAGTAAGAACCTGGCACCCAGAAATCTCCACGTAGTTGCAATTGGATCTGCGCCAGTAGCAAAACACACCTGGCACCTAGGGAATTTCGAACATGGCCTCCTGGCAGAGGTTTCGGGCAGTTTCTCCCACTCCTGCTTGGAGATGCTGCTTTGGGATTGCAAGGCACTGAGCAAGAGCCCAGGCAGCCCCTGGAATACCTTTGAATTGCTTGATCAGGCTCTGATGGTTCTCAATGGCCTCCTGCAAGATCATTTCGGGGGGGTCCATTTTCCACCGCCATTCTGTGCCCACAGGGTTTGTGTGGTGCCTGAAAATAATTTAAATATGAATTAAATATAAAGGTAAAGGTAAAGGGGCCCCTGACCATCAGGTCCAGTCGTGTCCGACTGTGGGGTTGCGGCGCTCATCTCGCTCTATAGGCCGAGGGAGACGGCATTTGTCTGCAGACAGCTTCCGGGTCATGTGGCCAGCATGACTAAGCTGCTTCTGGAGAACCAGAGCAGCGCACGGAAACGCCGTTTACCTTCCCACCGGAGCGGTCCCTATTTATCTACTTGCACTTTGATGTGCTTTCGAACTGCTAGGTGGGCAGGAGCTGGGACCGAACAACGGGAGCTCACCCCGTTGCAGGGATTCGAACCGCCGACCTTCTGATCAGCAAGCCCTAGGCTCTGTGGTTTAACCCACAGCGCCACCTGGGTTAAATATACACGACACCAAAGTCACTGTGAATAGCCACCCCCCCACCCATATTGTACCCACACATATAAGGCACCCCTCTTTCCGTTCGTAAGAAAAGCCCTGAATAATCAAATCAAGTTTGCAGCAAGATCAGCATCCGGGCTAAACGGTGGGAATGGAGACGCTCCTTCAGGTATACAGGACCAAGGCCTTTTAGGGCTTTAAAGGTCAACACCAACACTTTGAATTGTGCTCGGAAACGTACTGGGAGCCAGCGTAGATCTCTCAGGACCGGTGTTATGTGGTCCCGACGGCCACTCCCAGGCCCCAGTCTAGTTGCCGCATTCTGGATTAGTGGTATAGCTATAGTGTGAATGTGACCACATATTCTTAAGAGACCTGCTGGATCAGGCCAACAGCCCATCTAGCCCAGCATCCTGTTCTTACAGTGGCCAACCAGATGCCTGTGGGGGACCTGCAAGCAGGATTCAAGCACAAAAGCACTCTCTTCTACTGTCAATTCTGGCAACAGGTATTTGGAAGCATAAATATGGAGGCAGAGCAAAGCCATTGTGGCTAGTAGTCATTGATAGCTTTCTCCTCCACCATGAATTTGTCCAAACCTCTTTCAAACCATTTAGGTTGGTGACCCTCACTGCCTCCTGTGGCAGTGAGTTCCATGGTTTAACTCTGTGCTGCATGAAGCAAGGGCCACCAGCAATGACAGCTAAATGCAAACCTCCCTGTACAGGAGCAGTCTATCTCCAGCTCAAGAGGTACTCAAGAGGTGAACCACAAGGGAGAGACGTTATAGTCAAGCTTGCGGGTTTCCAAAAGGCAACTGGTCGGTCACTGCAGGAAAAGAGGAGGCTGGCCTGGACCGGGATGGTGGTGGTGGTGGTGGGCTTTGGTTTGTGTCCCCCACCCCTCCCCAGTTTCTTACCTCCAACAGAAGACACACTTGTTGGCGCAAGCCAAGCTGGGCGTGGTTTCCAGGCAGCGGTGGCTCTCAATGCCATAGAAGGTGTGCTTGTAACAGCCGCCTCTCCCACGTAGCATCGACTGGAAGGAGGCAAACGGAAAGAAATACAGTCGTGCCTTGGTTTTCGAACAGAACGCGTTCCGGAAGTCCCTTCGGCTTCCAAAACATTCAGAAACCAAGGCATGGCTTCTGATTGGCATCTGATTGTGCAGGCGCGCCAGAAACAATAGTGGAAGCCACATCGGACGTTTGGCTTCTCAAAAAAAGTTCAAAAACCGGAACACTCACTTCTGGGTTTCGCTCGTTTGGGAGCCAAAACATACGAGTACCAAGGCGTTCGACAACCAAGGTACGACTGTATGGTTAGAACAGTACCAAATCCCCAAAGCTAAAAACACACCGGAACCAAAACACATCCAACTAGTGGAGATTATTTGTAGGAGGCCTTTGCGGAAGAGGAAAGACGTCTTGTGTGTCCTCGTAAAAGGTGGGCACAATGGATGGGATGAGGAGTATCTATGGACTACAACTCCTGTCATCCCTGACCACTTGGCCATGCTGACTCCTGGGGCGCTGGGTCTAACAGAATCTGGAGGGCCACAGACATTCCTCTTCACTGATTCAAGAATCCACCCAGGGAAGGAAATGAAGTACCTTTGTCCAGCGACACAGCTTCACTCCAGAATGGCTCCCGATCAACCTGTAGCCTGAAATCAGAAGAGAGATTTGTTTGCTTTCTTGAGCGTAAGGAGATCTAGCACAAATGCATGGCTAAGGGAACCTGCACCAACCCTCCTCCCGTGTTTTAGCCTGGCTGGAAACAGGTCCTTGAACTCTGGAAATGCCTCTTTGCTTGCCTCGATGGAGAACAGAGAGCGCTGGGTGAGTTTGAAGAAACGCGCCTACCAACAAAGGTGAAATTCATGGTTGCTGCTCCGCCTACTTTTGCCTCTGGCCCCGCCCACCCCCAGCATGTGCTCCACCCCGAAGGTTGCTCATAAGGGAACCCGTGTCCAGCAGCAACAGCAGCACCTAACCCTACCCTGCCGAGTGACCCCTGGAATGTCTAATTATATCTGAAGGAGCGTCTTCCACCCCCATCATTCAGCCAGGACACTGAGGTCCAGCTCTGAGGGCCTTCTGGCGGTTTCCTCACTGTGAGAAGTGAGGTTACAGGGAACCAGGCAGAGGGCCTTCTCGGTAGTGGCACCCACCCTTTTTTGAATGCCCTCCTGTCCGATGTCAAGGAGACTTCTGAAGGCAGCCCTGCATAGGGAAGCTTTCTAATGTGCGGTGTTTTATTATGTTTTTATATTTGTTGGAAGCCGCCCAGAGTGACCGAGGCAACCCAATCCGATGGGTGGGGCACAAATATTAAAATCATTAATATTATTACTATTTATGTATTAGGATGGAGGCACTCAGAATATATTTGCAAACATCCAGCCTCACTTTCCTGAGGTTGGCATAGTTGCTTAAGAAAATAGAAAAGAGATACAACCACCAGAACAGAAAAGGGAATGTGCCTCGAAAGGACCCATTTTCAAGCACCTTTTACCAACAGGGGCAAGATGCCACAACTGCATTTGTGCCTGGTTAGTGGGCTTCCCTGAGGGCATCTAGTCTGGTCAGATCAGAATGCTGGTCTGGATGGTTTGATGCAGCAGAACTCCTCTTAGGTTCAAGGGCTGCTGATCAGGAGAGGGAAACTGAGACTGGAAAACCTGGAGACAATTCCTGCCAATCACACCCAGCTTTTAATCATGTCCCCCATTTTTCTAGCCCAGGCAGGCTAAGGATAGGTGGCAGGCTCCTCACCCTAGGATAGATCCACTCCCCTCCCCAGTCTCCTTGCCCCCTGGATTCTCCTGCCCCATGGGCCTCCTTGCAGCCCACATCACCTTGTTTCACGAGGGCATCCCGCAAAGCTGGCGTGATCATCTCTCTCAAGGCATCCTCTCCTCTCCGCTGGGGCCGCCCTGTCCTCTCAACCTCTCGGTCGAGCTCACGCTCTCTCTGCAGAGGGACGGCAAAACCAGGCCTCACTTTCTTCATTAGCAGAAGCAACAGAGCGTTAATGAGCAACAAAACAAACAGATCGCCAACTCCATTCAAGGAAGGCACAAACATTCTTTTTAGCGTTGGTCCTAGAGCAGAAGGATGAAGGGATGTCTGCAGCCCTCCCTAAGAAGAGTCCTGCTTGATCAGGAGAGGCTTAATCCAATCCTCTCTGCAATGCAGGAATCACAGCTAGAGAATCCCTGGCAGAAAGCCATCCCACCTCTGACTGGAGCCCTCCCAAGGAAGGAGAGTCTCTACCACCATCCAAGGGAGTCCGTTCTACTGCCAGACAGCTCTTACCCTCAGAAAGTTCTGCCCAATGTTTAGTCAGAATGTCTTTTCCTGCAATTTGAATCCATTGGTTTGGGTCCTACCCTCCAGAGCAGGAGAAAACAAGCTTGTTCCATCTTCCGTGAGACAGCCCTTTAGATATCGGAGGATGGCTATCACACCTCCTCTCCGTCTTCTCTTCTCCAGGCTAAGCATACACAACTCCTTCAACCGTTCCTCATAAAGCTTAGTTTCCAGACCCTTGATCACCTGGGTCACCCTCCTCAGCACACGTTCCAGCTTGTCAACACCCTTCTTAAAGGCAGCCATTTTGTGATATACCCCGCTCTCACAGCAGCCATTTTGTGACTGGTGCCCAGGGCCCTTTATCAGAATTCCAAATTTACCAAGCGGCCCTCAAAATGTTGTCAAGCCCAGGGATATGTCAGAGTGTTGGGGCCTGCTTTCTGGCTTTCTGCACTACTAACTGTTTCCATCCCAAAAAACAGAAGTGTTATATTTATTTATTGGATCTTCATTGGTACCAAGGAAGAACCATACCATATACTGGATACAACCTCTCTTCCACATGCTTCGTAAACAATAAAACCATATCAAATTGCATGAAAACTGTCGCGCTTCTTTTGCCCTCTCATCACTTTGAACTTGTCAGATTATTTTTCTAATACCGGAGTCTGCCAAACTGTGTTGTACCACTGGTCTAGGAGTAGAGGCGTTAGGGATTTCCAAGCCCGATTTAGACCCTGTGATTGTCATCTGAGGCCCTTTCTCATGTGCATTCCTCTTCAACCAGACCTTTGACTGTTAAACAATCTACAGTGGTGGTACCTCGGCTTACAAAGACGATCCGTTCCGCGGCCGCCTTCGTAAGTCGAGGTATTCGGTTGTCGAAGCGCCGCTTTTGCGCATGTGCGAAGTGCGGTTTTGCGCTTCTGCGCATGCACCAACCGCGCACGCCGCTTTGTGCAGGTGCAGGACGCGCGTGCGGAGAAAAGACTTCCGGGGTTGTCGACTTCAGAAGTCGAAACCTTCAAAGTCGAATCGTTCGGTTGTCGAGGTACCACTGTATGGTCTTTTAAGTGTGCCGGGGGTGGGGGGGTGGGCTATTCTTTATTATATTATGCATTTGGTGTTCTTCAGTTGTAAACCGCCTGTGATCTTTGGATGAAGGACGGTATTAAAATTTAACAAATACTAATAATAATTTAGGACATAGCTGTATAAAAGTATTTTTATAAATGAATAAATGAACCTGCGAGAACCCACAGCCACAGGGCTGAAAATAAAGAGTCCACCGTTACCTGGGCTTTCTTCATGTGGCCCATGACTCTGCCCAGGTCTTCCACATCCACCATCTGGTTGGCACCCTCTCCCTCTTCACTGCCAGAATCCTCTTCACTCGTGGTCTCAAAAAGCTCCTCCTCCACCACCTCCTCCTGTGAAAACAAAAGATGGCTTGCAAATGCCACACAGCCCCAAAACATCCTGCTCTTCTCCACTCCACCCCCCACAAAAGGCCACTAGACTGGATTTATTTCTTTATTTTTACATTTATATCCCACCTTTTGCTCCTCCAATGAGCTCAAGGTGGCATACATGGTTCTCCCCCTCCTCATTTAATCCCCACAACAATCCTGTGAGGTAAAAAAAAAAAAAGGTAAAGGACCCCTGGACGGTTAAGTTGCGGCGCTCATCACGCTTTCAGGCCGAGAGAGACAGCGTTTGTCCACAGACAGCTTTCCGGGTTATGTGGCCAGCATGACTAAACCACTTCTAGCACAACAGGACACCGTGACGGAAACCTGAGCGCACGGAAACGCCGTTTACCTTCCCCGCCGCAGCGGTACCTATTTATCTACTTGTACTGGCGTGGTTTCAAACTGCTAGGTTGGTAGGAGCTGGGACAGAGCAACAGGAGCTCGCCCCGTCGCACAGATTCGAACCACCAACCTTCCAGTCGGCAAGCCCAAGAGGCTCAGCGGTTTAGACGACAGCTCCACCTGCCTCCTGTGAGGTAGGTAAGGTTGAGAGACCGTGATGACGTCCCTTGATCCGGACACTGGACTTCTCTTGGTACAGCCTAAAATCACATTAGCTCCTTGTGCTGCAGCATCACACTGTTGGCTCACTGTACACACCCAGTCCCACTCACCCTCTGCTCCTGCTCCAACGATGTCTCCTGCCCAGCCTTCCTCTTGGATCGGCACTTGCCCTTCTTACACTCCCCTCCGCAGGCCACCTTCTCCCCTCTGCAGAGGGCCTGAAGCCTGGCCAGGAACTTGGCCTCCCAGGCCTCAAAGTCGGCCTCCAGGCTCCCATGCTTGCTCTTCACCACATTGGCATCCCCCAGGGCGCAGGAGAGGACCCGCCGGGCCCCTAGCATCCACAGCCATTTGTCCACGCTCCTGCCCACCTGCGGCAGAAACACAAGAGACCTGGGTGTAAGCAATGTATGAAGCTGCCTGAGTGAGACCGTGACGTTCGTCTAGCTCAGTTTTGTCTGCACTGACAGGCGACAGCTCTCCAAGGTATCAGGCAAGGGGACATTCCCAGGCCTACCAGGAGATGCTGCTGGGGATTGAACCTGGGACCTTCTGCATGCAAGGCAGGGGGCTCTATCACTGAGCTACAGCCCTGGGGAAGGCAGATCTTTAGGCGATTGAGTCCTAAAGTCATCAATGTGTACCTTGCCACCCTTGCCAAAGTAGCCCACCAGAGGTGGGGAGCTAAAGATCTGGCCCGCTGGTGGAATCCTGCTATACACCCAATTTAAAAGAATGAACAAAATATATTGTAAGAGCAAATGCAGGTGGTGGGATGGTATTAGTTCAAAAACCACCAGGTCTGTCCAAAAAGCCAGGACGGTCCAGCAACAAGTCAAAGGTGACTATTATGGGATCCTCTTCCTTGCAAGTTCTTAAGGGAAGATTGGACAGGAATCCCCTGGAGATTCTTTAGGGGCAGGATTTGCTCTTTGACGGTAACAGGTCAGATCAGATGATCCCTTGAGCCCTCCCCCCTCATCTCAGTTTCTCACTGACTATTTAATTACTTATTTCATAAAATTCATACACCGCTCGATTGTAAAAAAAAAAATCTCCAAGAAAAATCAACAATAATTTAAGACTTTCGAAATGTCAAATTAACAATGAATTAAAAACAGATTAAAACTCACACGAACTTTCTAAATATCTGCGTAGCGTTGTCTAAACAAGAACATTTTTAGCAGACGCCAAAAATAGGCAGGGAGTTCCCAAGTATAGGTGCTACTGCACAAAAAGATGGATTTTTTTCCAAATGTGGAATGGGTATTATGTGGCACCTGCGGCAATACCAGTTTCACCCATCGAAGGGGCCAAGGGGGCCTATATGGAGTAAGACGATTTTCTGGGTAAACTGGTCCCAAGTTGTAAAGGGCTTTAACATACTAATAGTAACAGCCTGAACTTGACCTGGAAGCAAACTGGCAAGCAGTGCAGATCTCTGAGCAGAGGTGGTATATGCTGACATGGCCTCACTCCTGTCAGCAATTGTGCTGCAGCATTCTGCACTAATGGCAGCTTCCGGATCAAGTGCAAGAGAAGCCTCGCAAAGTGGCAGAATCTGCTCTCGGAGGGAAATGGGTCAAACTAGATGTCCTCCTGTGACCCACCCTCCCAGCACATCTCAGTTTCTTACCAGCTATCAATTCTAGCAGGAATGAGAAAAGGGACTCACGGTGTTGTAGTGATCGGCATAGAGAGAATTCCCCAGACCAAAGACGGAGTATCTCAAGCCCTTCAGGTACGTTTTGCCGACTCGAAAATCACTGGATGCTTCTTCTAGCCACTTACAGAACCACGCGGCATTCTCTGTTGGCTTCCCATCTGTGTAAGTGGCCACTAAGAACACGCAGATGTTCTTGCTCTTTGTCTGGAGAGATTCCCACCAAAAGGGGGGGGGGAAACGGACATTTTTCTCTGTTATTATTTTTACGCCTCTCCCACATAGAACTGTAGAGTTGGAAGGGATCCCAAAGGCCATTGGGTCCAATCCCATGCAATGTAGAAATCACTGCTAATAAATATCAACTGCATGGAGTACAGGTTTTCTGTTTTAGTTTACTAACCAATTAAACAGTAAAGGGAACCCTGACCATTAGGTCCAGTGGTGATCGACTCTGGGGTTGCGACGCTCATCTCGCGTTATTGGCCGAGGGAGCCAGCGTACAGCTTCCAGGTCATGTGGCCAGCATGACAAAGCCGCTTCTGGCGAACCAGAGCAACGCACGGAAACGCCGTTTACCTTCCCACTGTAGCGGTACCTATTTATCTACTTGCATTTTGACGTGCTTTCAAACTGCTAGGCTGGCAGGAGGTGGGACCGAGCAACGGGAGCTCACCCCGTCGCGGGGATTTGAAACGCCAACCTTCTGATCGGCAAGCCCTAGGTTCTGTGGTTTAACCCACAGCGCCACCCGCGTCCCTTACTTAAACAGTAGAGCTGCATAAAATGGGGAAATAAGTGAGTCCTCTAAAGCAAAGCGCACCTTTTCTCCTTTTCTCCCAAGTGATTAATTTGTTGGATCTGCATAAATTTGCACCTCAGAAAATAAGTGAAGACTTCTAAAATGAAATGCATTGCCGGTCTTTGAACGAAGCACACATCCATTGCAGGAAGTGCTGTCTCCAAAGAGGAACCCCTTCTGCTTCTCTTGCACACAGGGCAAAAGCCCTTGTTAGCTACAGATTTAGAAGTACTGGCATTAAAATATCATATTCAAGTTTTTAAGTCTGCTGACCCATTTCATCAGGGTCACCTTTTTAAGTCAATCGAAATGTTTTTAAAAATCAATTACACAGTAAAGCTTTGCAAGTTTAAATAGTTATCATCACTCAATTTGTACATTCCTGGCCATCGATCCATAGTCACCAGTATGTGGCATCTCTGAATGCCCAGAGCAGAAGAGGGGAATCCTTTTCAGCCCAAGAGTCCTGCTCAGGAGGCACTGATGGCCACCAACTTCGATAGCTTTAAAACAGGATTAGACATAGACATGGAGGAGAGGGCTATCAAGGGCTACTATCCATAACGAAAGCTATGCTCTGCCTCACCAGTTGGAGGCAGCAATGCGTTCTGAATACCAGTTGCAGGAAGTGCTCTTGCACTCAGATCCTTCTTGTGGCGTTTCCTGCTGGTGCCTGATTGGCTACTGTGAAAAGAGGATGCTAGACTAGATGGACCCTCATTGGCCTGATAGATCAAGCTCTTCAGTGTTGGGCGGAAACCAACAGAAAGAGTGGGTGTGGCCAGAAGCAAAAGTGAGCAGTGGATTCTTAGCTTTGCAAGGTGGGCTACACTGCAACCCTTCCAACATATGATCAACATACTAACCAGGCAAACCATTCCAGGCCCCATTCCAGGCCCGAGCTTCCTCAGTGGCACATTAGAGTTATAAACATATACAGTACACTTTTGCACACTCCTCTACAATTAATGCTATTAAGATAGAGTCGGTGAAAGCGAGTTTCATCAGGTTTCCTCATTTACTGAGGCCCATACATGTGTGAATCAGCTTTGAAGGTTGCCAACTTTTCTCCTGAGAGGAGTCCATACACCTTCCCTACAGGTGGATGTTGAAGATGGCTTCTACAGATGCACTTTGTCCTGGAAAGGTGTTTATCTAACACTGCAGCTACCTGGCAGGGAAAGTTGCCTTTCCGGAACTTTCCCCTGCCACACAGCTGTTAACAGCACAAGAGCCTAGTTAAGGGAGAGAGCTGGCAATGCCTGAGGCATCTCCAAGCCGGCTCCCACCAAAGAAAATGAGAAGCAGGGGAGAAGAACGACCAACCTCGTCTCCTAGACAGTCGTCGGGGTCATAGTCCTTCATGTTGATGACTTCGGCGGGCAAGTTAATGGAGGCGACAGCCTCAGCAAGTATCGACGCAAATCTCTGCAAGAAGAAAAAGAAACTAATTATAACAATATTCATTCCATTTCTTACCTGAACTTCACCCTAAGGTCCTGGGGTAGGTTGCAACAATTGAAAATACAAAATTAAAAACAAATCACAGCTGCAAGAATAAGGTGGCTTCTAAATAGATTGTGTTTATGTTTGTATTGCTGTAAGCTGCTTTGATATTTGTAGCACAGCAGTGTGTATATGTGTCTTCAGTAAATACCTTTTTATTGCATTTGTTTATTTATTGCACTTATTCTCCACCTTTTTCTCCAAGGAGCTCAAGGTGGCATTCATGGTTAATCCCCACAACAACCCTGTGAGGTAAGTTAAGCCAAGAGGCAGTGACTGGCCCCAAAGCATCACCCATTGAGCTTCATGGACAAGTGGGGATTTGAACTTGTGATCTATTATTGCAAGGGGTTCCATGGTCTAAATCAGAAGAATTTCAATTTTTTATTTCAAAGGAGAGAGAGATGAATTAGTTCCTCTGAGCACAAAGAAGAGTGCCTTCCCCTGAACATGAAAAGCCACCACACTCACTCACCCAAAGGAGAAGATTCATTTTCTATCTCCCTGGTTTTATCACAGCACTGACCTTTGCTGTTCCAGTCTGAGAACCAAAAAAAATCTTCACCCCGGTGACATGGACTTTGTCAATGCTGGGGCCTTTCTGCTCTCCTGCAAGTCCTTCTGTATCAATATGGGGAAGGCTTGATTTTCTGAGTCGATTTCTATTCTGCAAAATAAGAAATATAAAACTGCAGGAGTCCTAAAGCATCAGTCTTCAACCAGTCCAGACCCATCACTGACTCCCAGGCTGCAACATGGGACCCACATTTCCACATTTAATTTATACATCTGCAGCTTACATAGTCTTTCAACAAAGTTGAAATTAATTGAGTCAAAGTTTGGCTTAATTTTATTACATGTGTATAATACAAATAATGAAATAACACCTCCCACACACATACCACAGTATGCAACAATTTGGAATGCATTACATTAAACTGAGCTAATATTTATTTTTTACTTACTTGTTCTTTGATTATCATTATATGTTCTTCATTTGATATCCCCCAATCTAGTTATGTATGTGCAGATTGTCCTAACTTAATAAGTTTTAATTTTAAATGGGTGTAGCTGCCGATTTATTTATGGAAGGTAGCAAAGTCATTTCCTGCAATATTTGGTAGCTATATACGTATCAGTATCAAATGGGTTATACGGTAACTTCAATGTAAACCAAAATTGTTAATAAATAAATATATTTATTAGTGCTAATAATACATGTTCTTTAGCAGCCACCATGCGCTAGGCCCCTTCTTCAGGAAAGGTCACCAAGAACACCAAGGATGCTGGAACAGTGGGGGGAAGTACCTGCTTTTTGGTCTTACTGACAAACTGGATGCAGAGCCAAAGGCTGATCCCAAACACGGCTCCAGAGTACAAGTAGAATCTGTTCAGCCACAAGAAGGCCAGGTGAGCATAGAGGCTGTCCCACGTCTCCATGGTCATATCTGGAAGAAAACAGAAATGCAGTGGGCCTATTTAACAGGCCTGTTTAGGATCATAGTGGAACACAAACCTCTTCCCCCAGTCTTTGACACTTGAGGTGTATCATATACCGGTATACTGTACATTTTAGGACCCACACTATTCTTTTCTCCTTAACAAAATGTATATGCTACTTGATTGTGAAAAACATAACAAAACAAACCTCTAAGCAGTTTATAATAATATATTGATACACAAAATAGGGGGTTGGCTCTTGCTGCCCATCTCCCCAAGGGACTGAGTCCCCTGAGTCACTGATGGGTCAGAGATGGATGGATGGAGGCAGGGTGCAGTGAAAGCAAGGCAGTTCTTTACTTTTCTGTTGCAACAGAGTCCCCCCCCCCATTTTTCTACATCAATATTCATGTGATTATTGTTTCCAACTATTTTTAATGTTATCTACTCATTGTTTGGACGCGGGTGGCGCTGTGGGTTAAACCACAGAGCCTAGGGCTTGCCGATCAGAAGGTCAGCGGTTCGAATCCCTGCGACGGGGTGAGCTCCCGTTGCTCGGTCCCAGCTCCTGCCAACCTAGCAGTTCGAAAGCACGTCAAAGTGCAAGTACTGTAGATAAATAGGTACCGCTATAGCGGGAAGATAAACGGCGTTTCCGTGCACTGCTCTGGTTCGCCAGAAGCGGCTTAGTCATGCTGACCACATGACCTGGAAGCTGTACGCCAGCTCCCTTGGCCAATAACGCGAGATGAGCGCCGCAACCCCAGAGTCGGTCACAACTAGACCTAATGGTCAGGGGTCCCTTTACCTTTTACTTATTGTTTATTTCATAAAATTTATATACAGTACAGCTTGATGGTAAAAAAAACAAAAACAAACCCTCAAAGCTGTTTACAAAAAGATAAAACAATAAAATTACCAAAACTAAAAACAGATTAAAGCTCGCATAAACTTTCTAAACATCGGGTAGGCTAAAAACACGGTTTTTGCAGGTGCTGAAAAGGGTACAGAGAAGGCACCTGTCTGATGTCAAAGGGCAGGGAAGGACAGGTGCTGCCCCACTAAAAGATCAAATTCTCACAACTGCGGAGCAGGAATTATGTGAAATTGTTGCGGACCACTAGTACATGAGGGCGAAGGGTGGGTAAAAAAAATCAAACAGACAATAATAACAAGTAAATACACACAGAATCTGTTGGGTTCCTTCCAAAAAACCCCAATGCCAATTCAGCTTAAAACGATCTCAAGGCTGTTTCCCGAGCAGGCACGCAGTCCTTACCCATTTCTAGGCAATCGAGCGGCAGCAACAACCACAGCGGCTTCCAGCCTAGCGGGAGGAAAAGAGGTTTACTCTCGAGGAGGAGCCCCACGAGCTCCTGGAAGGGGCCATCTTGCCCACCCCGCGGGATTCTGGGAAGGCTGCATTAACCCCTTCGAGGTGGCAGCTTCTGCAAACGTCTCGCCCCTTATCTTTCCCATCCACGGATGTTAAAAGATTTCGATCGCGGATCGCGGCCAGGAAAGTTTTCCTCTCCCCCCGCCCGAACTTTAAGCCCCATTGAACTCCGAAGGGGGTTACTTTGGAGAAAATCGTGTAAACGGTTGGGCGGCTAAGTTTGCAATACCCTCCTGCTCCTGCTCCCCAATGTTCTTATTTACTTCATTTACGAATCGCTTTCCTGGAAACAACTCAAAGCGATTTAACGACAATAGAAGCATAAGCTCCCCTGATAGTGTCCCTGACAAGGGATTTGTTTTCATTTTTCTGAATGAGAAAGCAAAACACTCAATACCGTACAATTTCCCTGAATATGTCTTGTCTTAACTGAAAACGGAGCTGAAGACAATCAGAGCAAAACAACCAGAAGTCTATGATTCTGTGTCAGACTTCTGATTATTTCACTCGTGTAAAAAGGCCATTTTGCGGGGGGGGGGACGGGGGGACGGGACTTGCCAATTCATGAAATTAAAATCACATCGAACCTGCTAAGTATGTATGATAATGAAAAACTGGTCTTCTGGTTGACATTTTCATGCATGATAACAATTTTAAATCCAGTGCTGATACAGAATAGGATCTTATCCACACCTTCGGAATTCCCTCTTCTGTATCAGCATTAAGTGTCTTTTATTGTTATGATGTATTATATTTATATTCTGTCTTTTTCTCCAAGTTTCTCAGTGTCGGCCATGGTTCTCCCCCTCCTCAGTTAATTTCCACAACAACCCTGTGAGGGAGGATAGACTGAGAGGCCCAAGGTCACCCAGTGAGCTTTATGGCCGAGTGGGGATTGGAAGGGTCTCTCGCACATTCTGTCAGCACAGTTTATTTGAAAACTTTAAATCAACACAATTGATTTCATTGGGGCCTGTTATGACCGGGAGTCTCGGCGAAAACAACAACAACCCTAAATCTGTTAAATTACGGTTTGAATAATTTATTTTTAATTGTTTTAATTAATTTTAAAGGATTGCCGTACCTTTTATATGTTTTAACATTCGGTATTTTATCTTCGGTATGTTTTACTTTGTGTAAGCCACCTTGAGTCCCGGTTTGTAAAGTTAATAAATGTTTTGGGGGGTTTTTAAGGGGGGAATAGGAAACAACAACAACTGGGAAGTGCCCCCATTGGTTTCAATGGGTCTGGTAACTCCCAGGTAAACCCATCTAGGAAGGGAGCGCCGGAACAAGTCATCATGGGGTTTGATTTCCCACCCGGACGGAAAGAGGAAAGCACTCCGACGCTACCTTCGCCACAATAAGGCGGAGGAGGAAAAGGCTCGTTCATTGGCCCTGGTTGGCGCCCGTGGGCGGAGCCAAGAGGGGAGAACGGTTGGTGCGCAGGCGCGGAGCGGCCATTGCTTCTGACAGCAACTGCGGGCTCATCTCCGTCGCCATCATGTCGATCTTCACACCGACCAACCAGATCCGCCTGACTAATGTGGCTGTGGTGCGGGTCAAGAAGGCAGGGAAGCGCTACGAGATCGCCTGCTACCGGAACAAGGTCATGGGTTGGCGGAGCGGCACGTAAGTTGACTGGAAGCGGGGGCGGGGCATGGGCCGGAAACGAAGTGGTTGAGGTTGACAGATAAATAGCCTCCCAGAGTTTTGTTGACCTAATGGTTAAAACAGAGGGTTTCTGAGCATGCACAGAGTGCAAGGCTAAATTCCTGTGGCTGCTTACCCACATAGTTTTTCTATGATATGTATTGTTATATTGATCGTTTATTACCCACCATTCACACTAAGGTTCCAGCGCAGGTTAACAGCATTAAAGCTCAATATTAAAAACAGTTTTAAACAACATACAGCTTATTAATTAAAGTAACAGCAGCCAGTGCTGTTAAAGCAAGCGTAATATCCAAATGCCTAATCTTGGTATGGTTAAACCTGGAATTCATATCCACAAGTGTAGTGTAGTGGTTGGAACAATGGACCTGGGAGACCAGAGTTCAAATCCCCATTCAGCCATGAAGCCATTCATATCCACAAGTGTAGTGTAGTGGTTGGAGCAATGGACCTGGGAGACCAGAGTTCAAATCCCCATTCAGCCATGAAGCTCACTGTGTGGGAGCCAGTCACGGTCTCTCAGCCTAACCCACCTCACAGGGTTATCGTGAGGATAAAAAGGAGGCGAGAACTACGTGGGATATAAATGTAATAAATAATAAGATGTAGTGATGGTCACCAACTTCGATGGCTTTAAATGAGGGTTTGACAAACTCATGGAGGATTAGATAGTCAGGGACAACTAGCCACAAAGGCTATGTTTTGCATATATATAATTTTTATTAAATTTTCCACTTTAACAATCCAATCCAATCACATTAAATATTCCAAATTATACATATACATATCAAATAGTCCAAATATTCTGCCAAATTATAGATTTTTGGGGGGACTTCCCATGCTTCAAAGTTCGGAGGGCTCTGATCATCATCATAGTTCTACTGCATTTCATAACCATTTCCGGTGGTTCCTCTATTTCTTTCTGTTGTTATCCTTCATTCTTTCGCAGCCTCTGAGTTGTTCCCACAAGCGAGTTAAAACAATGATATGTGTGGATTTTATGTCTATGATTCCCTTCCATAAGTTCGCAGTATCTCCTCACATGCTGGTGTTTCTGCCGAATCAATCCAAAAGTCTTTTCACTGCCAGCAGCCGCCATCTTCACTTAGTTCCAATAAAATCAACTCTAAGCGTCTGCTCAGTAATTTTCCCAAACCGGTTGCATTAAACATCAAACAATAGCTTTTCCAGGGGAGATTTACCAAATCAAACTGGGGGTACAAATATAATAACATATTAAAGGCTCACCTCCCCCTATGACCATTTATAATTCTGCAGCCCTGTCTTGACTTCCAACATGGCGGATTTCCAAATTCAAACTGCGACACTATTCCCACAAAGATTCCAGGAAACTGTCCAAGGTTTTTTAACAAGACTCCAGCAGCTAATGAGATCCTGCTTCTGACTGATGTCAACAAATTGGTGAATCTTTTATCGTTTTGCACCCACTGTTGGAGGCAGTATGCCTCTGAGAACTAGTTGCTGGGGATCACAAGTGGGGAGAGCACTACTGTTGCACTCAGGTCCTGCTTCCATTAGGGCGTCTGATGAGATCAGGATGCTGATCTCATGCCTTTGGCCTCACCCAGCAGAGATCCCCTTAGGTTCTTAGGCAGTTTTGTAGTAGTTGCCACCTTAAAGTGCTGGCAAAGGACTGACAATAATGTTCTTAGTATTTGCATCCAGTCCTTGTGCGATTATTCCAAAATGTGCTTTACTAATTTAATTTTTTTTTTCTTAGGGAAAAGGACCTTGATGAAGTCCTGCAAACGCACACCGTCTTTGTGAATGTCTCCAAGGGCCAAGTGGCAAAGAAGGAAGAGCTGGTCAAAGCCTTTGGCACGGAAGACCAGACAGAAATCTGCAAGATGGTAGGCTCTCAAGGTGTCTGTTGGGAGGCAGACAGCCTCCCCTCTCTTTCTCTTGTTAAAATGCCTTTGGGTCATCCTTTAATGCCACAATGTGTATGCACAGTGGTCAGCCCAAGTTTGATAGTGATGAGGTCAAGCAACTTGGTTTGAAGGCATCGTGTTTTGCAAGACCTGACAATCACGTAATTGGCAGCATCTGCAACCCCCCCTTCAGCCAGCCAGGCCCCATCTGTACCTGTACCTGTACCTGTTCCACATCTGACATCGTATGTGGCAGGTATAGGGCTGAAATGGCCTCATGGGCTATATGGGGAGAACTGGTGGACCAAATTAGGCCCATAGGCTAGAAGTCCCCACCACCAATACTATAATACAGACTTGCAATTTCCCCCCAAAAAAAATTCAAGCTAGTCATTCTTCCAGGGGCTTGCTGCCTGGGATAACTTGTCTAGCTGTACCTGGAAATTTCAGAAGACTGGACCAGATTTTTGCATCCTTTGAATCAGAAAAGGGCAGCATCCAAACACAAATCTTCTCTTGCTTTCAGATTCTGGCCAAGGGAGAGCTGCAAGTGTCGGATAAAGAGCGGCACACTCAGCTGGAGCAGATGTTTCGTGACATTGCAACCATTGTGGCAGAGAAATGCGTGAACCCAGAAACAAAGAGGCCGTACACAGTCATCCTCATTGAAAGAGCTATGAAGGATATTCACTACTCAGTCAAACCTGGAAAAAGCACCAAGCAGCAGGTAAGTGACTCCCATACCATAGGAGACCATCTTATCTCTAGTGGTGTGCCATGCTAAGCTCCTGAATCAGTTTTATTTTTATTTAAGAGTATTTTATTTTAGCCTTTGGGGGGGGGGGGCAAGCCCACGGGAAGTACCCATATTCCTGCTCCAGCTTCTCCAGGTAGGGTTAGGAAGTTTTCCTGCCTGAAACCCTGGAGAGCCACTGCCAATCAGTTAGACCAAAGGTTGAATTTGTATAAAGCAGCCTCCTTTGTTAATTAGGAGCAGTGCAGCGATCTCTCTCTCGCTGCTTCTGAGCTGGGGAAGGAGGCCTGCTGGAAGTGATTTACCTTCTACTCTTCCTGGGGGCCAAACAGTAGCCACAGTTAACGGATCTTAACTAGAGACTCAGGACATCCAGGTTCAGTTCCCTGCTAGGCCAGCCAGTCTCTGTATCAGGTTTCTTGGGAAGAGAAAAGGGGCAGAGGAGAGCTGCAGGTGCCAGGTGTGAGTTAGGGCAGCATAAGGATGAGATATTGGACGTGGACCAGGGAACCAGTGCATTTTGTAATTTTATATATCATGGAATTTTACATCTCGTAACTAGGCAGTTATTTTTATTGATCACAGTCTAGTAATGATTCATTGTAATTGTTCAGAATGAATTTCTGTTTAATTATTATTTGCCGATATTTTGAGAGAGAATTTTATTGTGTAAGGTTACATTCTAAATGGATCACTGAATGTTTCTTTACTTGATATAAGTTATTTATTTTAAAGTCATGTTTTTAATTATGGTTTATTGGCTTCAGATCAGATTGCTCTAGGATGTGTGATCTTTGCTGCATATTTTGTACAGTGGTACCTCTAGTTGTGGACACGATCTGTTCCAGGGTGCCATTCGCACCCCGAAAAGTCTGCAACTAGAGCGGTGCTTCTGTGCAAGCGTGGAGCACGATAGAGCATTTCTGCACATGTGCAAAGCGCACAGAACACTTCTATGCATGCGCGGCGATACCCGGAAGTATACACTTCCAGGTTTGCCACGTTCGCAAGCCAAAAAGACGCAACATGAACCTAACGCAACATGAGGTATGACTGTATTCTGTGTGGCTTGTAAAGTGCGAAGGCCTTGCTATTGAAGTGTCAGAGCCCACTGTCCCTCAGTTGGACAAGTAAGCATCTTGATTTTCCCCACAGGCCTTGGAGGTAATCAAGCAGCTGAAGGAGACTATGCAGATTGAGCGGGCGCACATGCGTCTCCGCTTTGTCCTCCCCCGGAAAGAGGGGAAGAGGCTGAAAGACAAGCTGAAGCCCCTGATCAAAGTAATCGAGAGTGAGGATTTTGACGAGCAGCTGGAAATCGTAAGTCAAAGAGACATTTTCTGGAGGGGGGAGGGGAGGTAAGTGATTCCTCTGGGATCCCTGATCACATGCAAGGAGCCATAGAGATGGGGAGTCACCTTTACAGCCTAGCCATTTGCATGTTGGCTCATGAGGGGGCCCAGTGGATTCAGCAGCGCCTTCTGCTGGGTAAATCAGTAGAAGATTGGATCCATAGGCCATACCAATCAATGAATGGTTGTTTTTGAGCAAAGAAATGTTAGAAGAGCCCCTGCTGGATCAAGCCAATGGTGCATCTAGTCCAGCATCCCATTCTCACAGTGGCAAGCCAGGTGCCTGTGAAATACCAGCAAGCAGGATTTGAGCCCAAGAGCCTTTTCGTCTCCTGCGGTTTCCAGCAGCGTTCAGAAGCATTGCTGCTTCCAACTGTGATGGCAGAGCAGAGGCATCATTGGGTGCCGCAGTCACTATTGGTGTATTCCCTCACCTGGTGCCTGCCTGTAAAGTTGTTGGACTACAGTTCCCATCAGCCCCATCTAGTGCTTCATATTGTGTGAAATTCACAGCTGCTAAATGTGGGTGATGGATGGCTAGTGGCTTAGATCAGGCACCCCCAAACTGCGGCCCTCCAGATGTTTTGGCCTACAACTCCCATGATCCCTAGCTAACAGGACCAGTGGTCAGGGATGATGGGAATTGTAGTCCAAAACATCTGGAGGGCCGAAGTTTGGGGAGGCCTGGCTTAGATGACTTTAATTCCCCTTGAAACACATTTGAGGACTCTGCAAGCCTCTTGCCTTTTTTGTGGGCTTCTTGGAGGCATCTGGCTGGCATCTGGCAGACGCAGGGTGGAGGGCTAGGCGAAGCCACCTGGATCTGACCCAGCCAAGCATTTCTCCATGAGACGCAACCTGTCTGGTCTGATGCAAATGCCAATGTTACAGGTGTGCCTTGTGGATCCAGGCTGCTTCCGGGAGATTGACGAGTTGATCCGGTGTGAGACCAAAGGCAAAGGGTCCCTTGAAGTGCTCAGCCTGAAAGATGTGGAAGAAGGGGATGAGCGCCTGGAGTAGCCTCCAACCAATTCCACCCCAACCCCAGCAAGAACTGTATTAAAGGCTCCCTCACGTCGCCTGTTTGTGGGTTGACCTTTGCTATTTTCCCAATTCTTGTTTGAGCTTTTCTTTGGGTGTTAATCCCAACCCAACCTTGGTGAGTGGTTGCATTTGAAGGCAACTTGAAGAATAAGAAGCTTCTCATTTGACTCAAAAGGTGGGAAGCCTTCCCTAGCCAGGTTGGTTCTGCTGGGACTATTTCCTTGTTCTTTGAGTGCTTAGCTGCAGGGGGTCAAGGGTCCACAAAATGCCAAAATGTCTTTCCTTAAAGAGTGAAGAACTGCAGCAGGCTGTGGGCTGGGAACGCCACTTGTCAGAGAAGAAATTGACCATAGCCACTAAAAATAAATAAATGGAAAAGCAAGCATTGGCAGGCCTGATCCTGCCACAGCCTTAGTATGCAACCCCCCTTCCCAATTGCCTTTTCGTTGCCTGCTGTGAAGGGCAGTGATAAGAGAGTGTTGAACGCAGTTCTCTGTGTGCGTGCCTTGGAACCAGCTTGTGGGTTGCTGGGCCAGGAGGAAGATCTGTGTGCCCAGCCTTCTGCAGCTGGTTTTGAGTTCCAGCAGCAGCACTGTATGCTTTTAGTGGCTGCGGAGTCATTGTTTATGTTGAGGGACCCATCAAAGCACTGACCAGACACAGAAACGCCAAGCTCCAGAAATAATTGTTCAGATAATTTATTTTGGAAAAAAGAAAATTATATTTACAATAACTTAAAATATAGAAATCAGTATTTATTTCATAGATCAGCCTCTTGATCTAGCAAAAGGCCCAGTCTGGGCTCCAGTGACTCTCTACCCTTCCCCTGAGTTCTTTCCATTCATTGTACCAATTGATGGTTTGGTGAATAGACCACACAGGTGAAGACAATTCAGGTGCCAAGTAGAAAATGCCAGGAGGCCCTTAATTTCCTGTAGATAAGTTTGGGGTTACAGTCAGACTCCCCCCCCCAAAAAAAAAGCATTTCCTGCCTGAGTTCATGTCATTCTCTAGCGCTCTGCAGAGAACGAAGTGCAGACTATTTGCAGGCACCTCTTTGGGAGCCACTGCACCTTTAACCTCAGATACTAAACACTAAGAAAGAGAATTTACAATGCAAGACATTGCTTTTTCCTCCTAATGTTGCACTGGTGAGATGCCATGAAACTATGTTTTATGCATGAAATAGGGAAGAGTCACCCTGATGTCGTCCGTCCCCCATCCCTGTTATGGGTGCTGCTGAATAGGGAACACCTGGGGCCCTCCATTTGATGATGCTGTGCTTGTTGGTCCCCGTGAGCCTCAGCCATCATTGCCAAGTAAGGTCAACGATGCAGAGAGTTGTCCAGCAACCCCTGAAGGGCTGCAGTTTCTCCATCCCTGCCTGCTCTTAAGGAACACAGACATAGCTCCCCAGCTTTATGGGGGGTGGGAGCAGACGCTGGCTAGAAAGAGAACTGATTCCTCCACATTGCATTGTTTGTGACTGCAGAGGGGAGCTTCTGATGAGAGACTTGTGTTATTTTGGGCTTTACAAAATATAAAATGCAGAATCTTCACATTGGATACTGACATTAAAATTAGCTTTCTGCTAACTCTTCTTCCTCTGTCTTTTGTTCCAAGTCTCTTCCTTTATGACTGTTTACAAACCCTAACCCTTGGCTGAATGGTTGGTATGCAGATTCTAACTAAGCAGTTCCCTGTGCATGTTTACTCAAGGATAGGTCTTGGTGTGTTTCTATAATCCTAGATGCTTACTCCCAGGTAAGCCCCACTGAAAAGAATGGGAGTTACTTTTAAATGGGCACGCAGAGGATCAGCCTTCTCACAATCTGTTTCCCTCCACGATAGGGGCTACAACTCCCATTCCAAGAAAGATTTCTAAAACAAGTGTTAAAGCCAACATCAGCTTGGGAATGGCATCATCGTTTTAAACCGTTTTTAGTTAACTAGGGAATTTTTGCATTTCAAGTTTTGTCCCTTATGTCATCTTTTAATTTTTTTAATGGCATTAATAATAGCTGCAGAATTCTCTACATTCAACACAATACTTGTGGACATAACTATCCACACAGATTCCTAAATGCACAGGACCTGATTCAGTTAAGTTCTGATTACAGCCCCATTGCTTTTCAGTGGAACATGGAGCTGGTCACAACAAACGGCTTTCAGTTCTTTGCTTTTCTGCTTAGAAGGTAAGTCCCACTATGTTCAGCGGGACTTATTTCCAAGTAAGACTAATTGCTGATTTAGTCACAACTAACTTTAGCCAAATTGGGGCCATACCTTAATTATTATAGAACTGTGCATAAGTGTCTCTTGAAATGCTGAGTCACCACTAAATGCATGAAGTTTTAGGATACTTCCAGGTTGATACCTTTAGTGTGGTGGGGAGCCCTACCCACCTCTGGTGCATCCAGTATCACCAGATCTGTTTTTGAATGCAAGAAACACATCCTGGGAACCAAAGTAGGGCACAGAGGTGGCAGGTTTCTACAACAGTCTTTCTAGGATCTGAGAGTAGCCTTTAGACTTCCTTAAAACAAATGGTGACCAAGCCGCAGACAGTCGCCTTAAGGTGCTTCAGATATAGATCACGTCTGTTTTGTGTTGTTGTACCTGAGTGGAGACAAAATAAAGTTATTTCAGCTTGAAAAAGCAGGTGTAGGACAGGATTTGGAACTGAAAAGACATAGAACATTTTTTGAAAGCCGCGGGTAATGTTATGTACACAGAGATAGCCACTAGATGGCTTTAAGAAAAGAATGTATGAGGAATGGAGAACCTGGGGGCCTCTGGATGTTGTTGGACTCAAACTCCCATCACTCTTCAGGTGGTATGGCTAGTGTTTAAGGATGAAGGGAGCTGAAGGCCAGCAACATCTACAAGCAGCGTGGGAAGCCTTTGGCCCTTCAGTTGTTGCCGAACTACATCTACAAACTACAAGTGTGGCCAGTTGCCAGCGTTGATGGGAGTTGTGGTTCAGCAACATCTGGAGTGCCAAAGGTTCCCCACATTTGATCTCATGAGACCAACAAGTTCTCCATCCCTGGATCAGCCAAATCCATAGAGGACAGGCCTATCAATGGCTGTTAATCACAAGAGCTACAGTAAGTGGAACCTTCATGTTCAGAGGCAATATACCTGAGTGCCCATGTGCTGGAAGCACACAAAAGGATGAGCCATGATCTCCAGGCCTGACACATGAGCACTCAGCAGCACCTGCCCAAAAGCTTTCATTGGAAATAGTGTCACACTCCATGGGAATTTGCGCCCTGATTCTCTGCACCAGGTTTTGTGTGAATATCTCAGTCGAAATAGCACATAAGCAGCCCAAGAGAGCAGCTGGCAAAAAAGACACAATTTGAACCAGGAAGTGTAGAAGGTTGCCAAGCTCAGTTACCTTAATGTGCTTCCTTATTCCTGTGCCCACATTACTGGCAGCCAGGGCATCTGTCTCAAAAGAGGGTTTTTCCGTTGGCGTTCTGGGCAGAGAGCCGTTGGTCACGTTGAGCGGGCATGGCACAAAAGGCTGCTGCAGGCTGTCCAACAAGTCCACTTCAAAGGAGTTCATCCACAACGGAGTCTTAGAAAAACAACACACACATTGGCCATTAACATCCTGCTAAAATCAGGGTGCATCTATGCTGCATCCAGTTTGAAACATTTTAGTCTGTTTGATCCTCATGACTCCCTGCTCAAAAAAAGACTCCAGGGAACTGTAGTTCCGTGAAGGCACCGAACATTCAATTTTCTACAAAAAGAGATGCTCAGCTCCTTCACAAGCAGGCTCAAACCCTGGAAAGGTTCTGCCAGCCAGTCGTAGATGCTACAAAGCTGGATGGACCAAGTATCTCTCTATGGCAGCTTCCTGTGTTAAAAAGTAGGGAAGCAAAAATAGGAACCCAGGGAGCTGCCTTATACTGAGTATAAGACCTTTGGCCCGTCTAGCTCTATTGTCTACACAGACTGGCAACAGCTCTCCAGAGTTTCAGATAAGTGAATTCCCATCCCTACCCAGAGACAATGGGTATTGAAGCTGAGATCTTCTGCATGCAAAGCAGACGCTCCACCAGTGGATCTGTCCCTTTAAAATGACTTCTTCCCCAATGTTCAAGGAGTCCATGGTTAGGTCTCAACCAGGTCCTGCTAGGGACCAGGTTGGTGTCTTTCCCTGGAATACCACCCTCAAAAGCACATCAGTGCTACTAAGTGCCACAGAGTAGAGCTGCAATATTAGTTCTCAGTATAAATGCAGCTGGCATTGCTAGATACTTAAAAGGCTCAGGTCAAGGCACTTGACACAAAATTGACTCTGAGCATCTTAAGGCAGTATGCAGCTGGGTCTCAGGCGCTCTCTGCAGGGCATCCCAGTCACCCTCTAAGCAAAGCTTTTGAAATGGTTAAAAAGAGCAGGGAAAGTGCAGGCGATTTGGGGCCCAGGGCAAACAAATTCCGGGATTAAGCTCTATAAACTACCACCAATGTCACTTAGCAGCAGCTTAAGAAAAATGCAGATAATTGACTCACTGTCCCTGCTACATTACCAGCTCGGAGCTGGATTCTACCACCTTCCCAGTGATGTCAGCTGGTGGACTGGTGAGCATGGTTGGGGAGGAGGGCTAACCTTTGTGAGTTAGACCCCTTCATGTGTCAAGATTGGCCCACAGGCCAGAGGTTTCACAGCCCTGTGGTAATAAGTTACTGTACTAAATTTTGCATACAATTTAATTATATTTTTAAAATTGTTTTTAATGCTGTGTTTTAATGCTGTAACCTGCCCTGGCACCTTAGGGTGAAGGGCAGGTAATTATTATTATTATTATTATTATTATTATTATTATTATTATTATTATTATTAAATAATCTTGCATTTCATTCCCCTCTGGTTTTACTGCTTTCTCTCACACACAACCCTATCTCTTAGAACCATGTGCATAGATTCACACCTGTAACAGAGAACGACACTTTATAAGATGCACAAAACACAATTTGTTAGGGTGCCACAAGACTCTTGTTGATTTTGCTGAAACAGGCTAAACATGGCTACCCCTCTGGAAATTAAGGATGCCTGAGGTGTTCCTGTTTTGCCTGACATCTTGCTTGCTGCAGGCAGCTTCCCACCATAACCACTGGCGACAGCCAAGCACCAGGCCCAACAGACCTCTTGTCTATTCCAGCACAAGCCTTTCCATATACATTAGAGAAATCTGGGAAATGTAAAACGCTTGGCTGCAGTTCAACCTTGCACATCTTCCCCGAGGAACGGCCCAGGGACCCAAGGACTTCGCTCCAGTGCGAGAGGAAGCCTGCGTGTCTCTCTTCGACTTTCAGGGCGTGGATTTCAGACTTGAGTTCTTTCAGCCGATCCTCAAACTTCCTGCTCTTATCCAGGTAATCTAATCTGGGTGGTACAAACACAAAAAGTTTAGGACTGTCCGCATCTGTTTGGTTGACAATATTTGGTAAGTAAAAAGGGGGCGGGGCGACAAAATTGGGCACGGGGTGGAGAAAGTGCACTCCCACTCTTAAAATCATAAAGTTGGAAGATACCCCCAAGGGTCATCTAGTCCAACCCCCTGCAATGCAATAATACTAATTGTGTAATAATACAGTCGTACCTCAGCTCCTAAACGCCTTGGGAGCCGAATGTTCCATCTCCCGAACGATTGAAAATCAGAAGTGTTCCTGTTTTTGAATGTTCTTTTGGAAGCCGAAAGTCCGACGGGGGTTCCATGGCTTCCGATTGGCTGCAGGAGCTCCCTGCAGCCAATCAGAAGCCACACTTTGGAAGTCAAACATTTCAGAAGTCGAATGGACTTCCGGAATGGATTCTGTTCGACTTCCAGGGCACAACTGTAATTCAATACAGGGCAGTCAGTGAAGCTGAATGTCGGAAGCTTCAGGGCAGACAAAAGGTGGAACTCCTTGACCAAGAACATTGTTAAACTAGGGGATTCTCTGCCACAGGATGTAGTGATAGCCGCCAACTCTGACAGCTTCAAAAAGGTGGGTAGACAAGTTCATGGAAGGGATATTGCTATCCATGGCAACTAGCCACAATGGCTGTGTTCTCCCGCTCCTGTTGGAGGCAGTATGCCTCCGAGTACCGGTTGCTGGGAATCACAAGTGGGGAGAGTGCTGCCACTTCTGGTGTCAGCATCTTGATTGGGAGCCCAGAAAAGCTCACCCTCTGCTCTCTTTCCGGTTCCTACCTCTCTCGCTCTATCTCCAAGGAAAGCCTCTTCAAGTCAATGTCCCTTAAATCCAGTTTTATGGATACTTTGTCAGGGCAGACATCTCTGGAATCAACGGAGGAGGGCTGGGTGCCCTTGGCAGCATTCTGGTGACCAAACAGAGAGGCAGAGTTTGAAACATCATCTGAAACCCGAAGGCTTTCAGACAGAACCCTTTTTAAGGGGACAGTAGTGGTTATGGCATTCGGCTAGGACCTGGGAGACCAGGGTTCAGATCCATGAAGTTCACTGGTTGTGACCTTGGGCCAGTCACAGCCTCTCAGCCTAACCTACCTCACAGGGTTGTGGTGGGGATTAAATGAGGAGGGGGTAGGACAGGCATCCCCAAACTGCAGCCCTCCAGATGTTTTGGCCTACAACTCCCATGATCCCTAGCTAACAGGACCAGTGGTCACGGATGATGGGAATTGTAGTCCAAAACATCTGGAGGGCCGAAGTTTGGGGGTGCTTGGGGTAGAACCATGGACCCCACCTTGAGCAAAAAAAAGTTGGAATATAAACGCAATAAATAAAAAATACACTGAGGGTGCTCAGAACGTCTTCCAGGAAAGATAGTCTTGGGTGATGGAAATTCTGATTCAGACTCATAATGCTCCATCTGTGGCACTTGTGTCTGGAGCCTGGTGCCAAGTCCAGGGACAGGCTCCAGTTCTGGCCTGCAAAGGGGCTTTAAGACCCGCTGGATGGACAGAGACTGGCTTAGGAATGTACATACCGCCTCAGCCACTTTGATCTGCAGAACTGGCCTTTTGCCTGCTGTCCGAACAAGTTAACTTCTTGCTCAGAACTCTGACCACATACATTGGCTATAAAGACCGATAAGAGGGAGCAGCCAGGTTGGCTCATTTCATAAAAAATTACTTAGAGGGCTACCTGCATATTTTGCTTCATAGCTTTCTTTCTAATATTGGCTACAGAATTACTTTTAAAAAATGAGAACACTGAGATTTTGACATGAATACTAGCTGCAGCTAGCATTTCAATAGCCCAGCAAGGAAAGACGTTGAAAAAAATCTGCATTTTTCTGTGCAGTATAAGAACTTGTGACTATTGTGGAAAGAACTGCAATAAACTGCATGTTTCCAGGGGGAGGGCGGAGGATCCAGAATGCTTTTATGTCATCTGGTGGGGTTGTATTTCCTTTGCTTCAGACTTAAAGGTAAAGGGGCCCCTGACCATCAGGTCCAGTCGTGTCCGATTCTGGGGTTGCGGCGCTCATCTCGCTCTATAGGCCGAGGGAGCCGGCGTTTGTCCGCAGACAGCTTCCAGGTCATGTGGCCAGCATGACAAAGCTGCTTCTGGCGAACCAGAGCAGCGCACGGAAACGCCGTTTACCTTCCCGCCAGAGCGGTCCCTATTTATCTACTTGCACTTTGATGTGCTTTCGAACTGCTAGGTGGGCAGGAGCTGGGACCGAGCAACGGGAGCTCACCCCGTTGCAGGGATTCGAACCGCCGACCTTCTGATCAGCAAGCCCTAGACTCTGTGGTTTAACCCACAGTGCCACCTGGGTCCCTCTGCTTCAGACTTAGATGCTTATTATTATTATTATTATTATTATTATTATTATTATTATTATTATTAGCGGCTTCCAACAAAATATAAAAACACAATAGAACATCAAACATTAAAAAAACTTCTCTACACAGGGCTAGCTTCAAATGTCTTCCCCAGCTCAGGAAATATGGATGTATCAATTTAGATGGTGTGCAGCCATTACTTTCTCTTATTATTTATTGCTTGTTTGCTTTGTATACGGTATGATGTAATACCCTGCTCCCACACTTTTGCATTGTTAATAATGGTAATAAAGGAAATGTTAAAAGAAAAGAACGCAAAATCTTGGGAACCTACCCAGGGGGGCAATAAAAGCCATTGCAGGCACCTGAGCAAACCCCACACTTCCCTACCAGGGGCAAAACTTACAGAAGGAGGATTGAGCTTGCCAACATCCTGGAGTTTCTGCTTGGCTTTTTCCTCTGCATTTCGGGCTTCCTGCAGGTCCTGTTTCAGATGTTCAGCTTCCTTAGCCCTGCCGACCAAGAACCACCACCATTAGTGCTCAGGCTCCCCCACAAAAAGCAACCCCATAATGCTAAACTGATACACTGGAAATTGCCACGGGCCTTAACTAATTTTCAATGCTTTTATCAATAAATATTCATAATTCTGTCAGCTGCCTAAGTGGTGCATAATTTGTATGCAATAGTAATTAATAATAATATCAAAATGCATATTTTATCACTAAGTTATTAAAGTACATATTTTATCTCAATGTGTGCCTTTCTAGATATATTGTATTGAAAAACGGGTTTTTAATGCATTTTGGTACATTTCTTGGAGCCAGGAAGAGAGTCGCAAAATTCAGAGGATCCAAAGGATAATGACATTCCAATCCATGTATTAGTCTGGGAGGTGAGAATTAGCACTGTTCATTTTTAAAAAGCAGGCTGGGTCAGCCAAATTAATCCTGACAAAGACATCGAGCTGAAAGAGGAAGTGGGAAAGAGTTCCACTCTTCCAACTTCCTCCTTCCTCTCTATGTACTTTTCAAGGGGACATCACAAGCAAACCTGATCAAATGTGAAAGAAGGACTCAAGGAAATGCCCTCCAAAGAAAGAAAAACGTGTTGGGGGCCATCCTAAGCAGCGTCCACCCAGCCCCAGAAGCCCCAAAGCCCACTGAGCATCCTGCCCCAGGCCTCATTACCTTCGGTCCGATTCTTTTACCAGCTTCATGGCAATCAGTTCTGCCTCCCGCATTTTGTGCTCCATCAGAAGCTTCTCTTCCTTGGTTTTCAAGGCAGCCATCTCCAGGCGGTGACGCTCCTGTTCAGCCTCGGCGGCATTCTGGGCCAGGAGCTTGGCCTCCTCCTCAGCGATCTGGGCCTTCTCAGCCAACAGCTCTGCCGCTGCCTCCGAACGGCGCTGGAGGGATTTTGTAGTGAAAAGATAAAATGAACTCAATAATGATGGGAGACCCGGGCGACGGCATTCGGGAGTCACACTGGGACTGGAGATGCTGGAGCCTGCTAAGCGCCCGTAGCTGCTCCTCTGCCTGTTGGGCGATTGGCATGGTGATTGGAGGAATCAGTGGTGGCAGACAGTGGACAACGATCACCTGCTCACCCCCAAAAAAGGTCAATAGCTCACGGCGATCGCCTGAAAAAAGCTCAACAACTTAGGTTGAGCCACCAATTGTCCAGATTTTTACTTCTTGAAATATGGCAACCCTAGGCCCCGTTGCCATGGCAATGCTCACCAAAGCCTCATTGGCTTGCCGGGCTTTGTCTTCCACCTCAAAAAGGCGCCGCTCCAACTCCTCCTTCGCCCGCTCAGCCTCCTCCCGCAGCTGCTTCTCCCTGGCCAGGCGCTGGTGCTCCATCTGGGGAAATTTGCAAGGCTGGCCATGAGCAGAGCAGCCCCTCTGAACCTTGTGCAGCCCCCTGAGCCAACAGCTACAATGCCCATCTTAATCTTGCCTCTCCCCTACCAAACACTACACTGTTTATTCATTTATATACCGTCTGTATGCCAGAATGAATTCCATGCTATAAACTGTAAAAAGCCTCCTTGCAAATAAGTCCACAAAAGGTGGTTGCATATTTGACTTCTTTCCGTTTTTCTGTTCCAGTATTCTTCCAACCAAGATGGCCCGTGTGGTTCCCACCTGCTCATTTTACCCTCCCAACCACCCTGTGAGGTAGGCAAGACAGACAAACAGAGAGAGGGAGAGGGAGAGGGAGAGGGAGGGAGGGAGGGAGGGATGGGTGGGTGGAGGGTGTGACCTTCTCATAGTCAACCAATGAGCTTCCCGGCCCAGGAGAGATCTCCACAAAGAGGCAGCGGGTAGAAGCTTTGTGACAACGTTTGAAGCAGAAATTCCCCCAAAAGCTCACCTTCTTCCTTGCTTTCTCCTCCCGAGCTTGCGCTTTCATTTGCTGGATCTCGATGGGGTCCACTCGCCTCCTCCTCATAAACAAGTCGTGGTTTCCAATGAACAGCTGCATGATCTGTGGAAAAGGAAGGCAAGTATAACCCTCGCTGGATCCTGATGTTCACAATGCCAGCTGGAGATGCACCTGGGAAGCTCAAAAGCAGGGTGCAAATGCAACTGACCCCCCCCCATGTTGTGATCCCTAAATCACACCCCACATAGGACCCTGAGGAAAATAGAGGCTGCCCCATTCAGTGACCGAACCTTAGCACCTCCTATTCTGGTCTGAAGAGGTTGCCTTCCTGCCTTCCTCAGTCAGAGGATGTAACATCGCAATCCCTTCCACATCATGAAAGCCAGGGCTTCCTTGCAGACAAGGGCCCTTCAAGACAGCATAGCCAGCTCCTCCAAGGAAGTGCTGTTGCCGGTTACAGGACAGGCTTTCCCAGCCCGCTCCAGGCTCCAGGTGGCCTCAACACTCTGCTGAGACAATGTCTCCCAAGTGCTCGGCTCGCAAGGCCCACTGGGAGCTGGCTGTGGTCCTGACTTTGCCCAGCTCAGCAAGCCCAGGAGAATATAATGTAAGAGCATCAGAAGAGTCTGCTGGATCAGGCCAAGGGTCCTTCTACTCCAGTACTCCAGCTTCCTGTTCTCACCGGGACCAACCAGATGCCCATTGTGGGAAGACTGGAAGCAGGATTTGAGCATGAGCATTCTTCCCTCCTGTGGTTTCCAGCAACTGATATTCAGAAGCATTGCTACCTCTGACTATAGAGCCAGAACATAGCCATAATGGCTAATAGTCATCAATAGACCTCTCCTCTATGAATTTGTCTAATCTTTTAAAGCGCCGGCTTCCTCGGCCAGTAAAGCAAGATGAGCGCTGCAACCCCAGAGTCGTCCGCGACTGGACCTAATGGTCAGGGGTCCCTTTACCTTTAGACTGGTGGCCACCATTGCCTCCTGTGGGAGTTCCATAGCTTAACTATGCTCTGCATGAAGAAGAAACTGGTTTGACAGCTTTTGCTTCCCCTGTGAGACCCAACCCTAATGGCACACGATACCCTGTTGGTGGTTCTACAGCACCACCATTCAGAGGTGCTTGGAAGCTCAGTTGAGCTAAACTAGGGTTGCCATACGTTCGTAATTTCCGGGGCATAGCTGGGATTCGGTCATTGGAAACAGTGTCCGGGTGAAAAGCTCAACAACTTTTGTGTCCATATTTTCACTTTTCGAAGTATGGCAACCCTAACTAGAGATCTATCTAATTCCGCATTTATTGCGTTTCCAACGGCCATCATCTTGATGCCCCTGGGAAGTGCACAGGCAGGGCTCAAAGGTGATGGCCATCCCGTTAGACCTCACCATGCATGTAGTTCTTATTGCCCTAAGCTCTGACTAAAGCCGTGTTTCCCAACATGGGGCACACACCCCGTAGGGGGGCAAATTGATTTTTAAGGCGGGGGCAATTCGAGAATGAGTTATTAACAGTAAATGGCCTTTTAGGTTTCCTCCACGTGAATTCACTTTTTGAATAATAAGAATTACATGGGTTTGGGGGGGGGGGGCGGATCAGGATTTAAGAGATGCTTAGGTGGCGCATGGCCAAAAAAAGGTTGAGAACCACTGGACTAAAGGATCCTGATGATACAGCGAGATAGAGGTTTATGTGACCACATGCTTACAGACCAATTCTAAGCTCATGACTCCCCTGATGAGCCTGAGTTCATCTCTGTCCCTCTCATCCTTTCATAGGCACCAAGAGACCAGCTTCTGCCATTCCTACAGAGGGAACCACCTTGAAGGAGACAGCCAAAAGGAAACCCTCACCTGTTTGTTGACTTTGGGCTGCGAGGAGAAGAACTTAAAGACTTCGGCCTTCTTGTCAATGGGCTTAATTGTGAGCTAGAGAGAGAGGGAGAGAGCAAAAGGAGATACAGGTGATCTTCATCACTTTGTCACATGCAAAGCCTTTCTGTGACTGAAGCACTGCTTTCCCATAATTAGATGCAAGTGGGATAATAATAAAAAAGGGTCCACAGAGCATTTACGTGCTAGACCAGTGACTCCCAAAGTGGGCAGTACTGCCCCCCCAGGGGTTCAGTTGGGTTACCTGGGGGCACTAAGAGACATGGGGGGCACTTAAGATGAGCCCCTCTGAGCATGTTGATTGCTTTTTATGATTCACCAGAACAAAATACTGCTTTGTATTTGAAGTCTTACTTTTCTTACCACTTTCCAAACTATTTCCATTGGTCACATTCGTTTGTACTGATGACGCGGAGTTTTCACAAGGCACAAGATAGTCAATTATTGGTAATAATAGCTATGGATTTTCTTAATTTTTTTGTGGCCTTGCGTATGTGGTAGGCGAAGGTTTGCACGTGTTTGGTGAGTAGTTATATATAAATATTTTATGCTATAAAATTCCTTCACCCTTACGTCTTTGTAGGTCATGTGATAAGAATTTAATTCTACACCACCGGTTCGTTACCCAGGTGAGGGAACACATTTTAATTAAAGCATGAGACCAAGAGACTAACAAAAATCTCAGCATCCTGTAGGGACCTGGTTTGTTAAAACTATTGCAAAAATATCCCTAAAACCAGTGCTTTTTTCGGGGGGGGGGGGGATGCAGGGGTACACATACCCCTAAACATTTTGTGAATCTTTGTACTTTTGTCCATTTACTGTATTTATTTCCCCCTATGTGAATTATAAGGACCCAGGTGGTGCTGTGGGTTAAACCACTGAGCCTAGGGTTTGCTGATCAGAAGGTCGGCGGTTCGAATCCCTGTGATGGGGTGAGCTCCCGTTGCTCGGTCCCAGCTCCTGCCAGCCTAGCAGTTTGAAAGCACGTCAAAATGCAAGTAGATAAATAGAAACCGCTACAGCGGGAAGGTAAACAGCGTTTCCATGTGCTGCTCTGGTTGCCAGAAGCGGCTTTGTCATGCTGGCCACATGACCTGGAAGCTATATGCCGGCTCCCTCGGCCAATAATGCGAGATGAGCGCGCAACCCCAGAGTCGGTCACCTTTATGTGAACTATAAAATGGTAATTTTCTTGAGAGCCGGTCACCTTTATGTGAACTATAAAATGGTAATTTTCTTGAGACCACCCCTAAACATTTTTTAGAAAAAAGCACTACCTAAAACTATATGCCATCTTGCTAACCAGCTGCTCAGCTGAACTGCTAGCTAGAAAGACTGCCATGAGGCACATTAGGAGAAAACTTATATATACATAGCACACAAAGAGTTATAAACTTCAAAACATTGTTCTCCCTACATCAGGAGAGGTTACAGGTGATGGGATGTAAAACAAGCATGGCTCCATACTGATAGCTGCTCCCCCACAATTACTCTGGGGTGCCCCAAAGCATTTGCTCTCAGCTTTCGCACTTTAACTTCTGTCACCTTGACAGCCATGCCGTCAGTAGGAGCTATTGACATTTCAATCTCCTGTCTTACTTCCCTATTCCCAAAACATGTCAAAGAGCTTCAAGGAGAGATCAACACCCCAGTGCTAACTCAAAACAGGCACAGCCAAACCTCCTGAGCGACCATTTCATTTGTGCCTCTCTGCGGTCAAATAAGGAGAAATGGAATGCAGCGTATGAGAGTCACAAAATGCTCAAGCCTAATGCATTCTACCTAAAAGGTTAAATGCAATTAATATTGCAAGAGTTAGGACAAAATATTTATCTATATCTAATATTCAATTGAATAACACAATTTTTACATCAGTCAGAAAGCATAAAAATGTTTTTTCATGCTATATTATTTGCTGAATTTTATTGTATTATTTTCCTTAGTGGGTCAGGCAAATCACTTTTCTGAATGCTGCTTTTTCATAAGGTAGGGTAGGGGGCTCTGGGGATGAGTTTATGGAACCAAGGGGACAGTGGCTGAAAAAAGTTGGGGGAACACTGCTCTAGACTATCCTGAAGTGCATATCCCCAGAGCCGAGATCCTTCTATCAGTTGCCATACCTTCTCAGCTGTCGGTTAGGTTCTTGTGGAGAAGTGTAAAATTAAATGAATTTCATAGACAGAAGTGGAGCCAGAGCATAAAGGCAAAACCTGACCTTCTCCGGTTCTGCCACCCCTTAATAAGACACACCTACCTACCTCTTTCTCGCTGTAGGAAATGTTCCTGATGCTACTCCATTCAAAAGATTTGTTTGGAGAGAAGCGGTTGTTGATGTTGTAGACGTGGATCCCTTTGGCATCGACGCCAAGCAGAAAGTCTGTACAATTCTTCTTTTGCTGCAGGAACAGATGTTGGAGGCAAATGTCCAGAGTGAAGAAAAAAATTATTTAGCCAAGGCTTGACTGATTCCCAGGCATCAATTCTCAGACACAGCCTCGTAAAGTGGGCTAAAATGGGCCAAGCGAGAGGCTCAGAGTTGGCTGCTGAAGCCTGAACCCAGATAGCAAACTTAAGTGAGGCACCACACACAAAATTAGCAATCACACAAGTGGCTTCTTTAAAAGAAATTGCTGGGGATTCCATCCAGGTTAGGGCTGGGCAATGAGAGTGAATCAGGAGCCCTGAACTGGGACTCAGAACTGAATAAGCATCTGGATCAGAGCAGATCACGGGGAAACCAAGATTCAGTACAAAAGAGCATGATGGAACACAAGTCATAGGATCAAGCAAGGCTCAGTGGCAATGCCATTCCTCACATGCTCCTTCCTACTCAATGGGAGCCGAAGGTCAGCCTAGGTGGAATCATTCTGGAAGCGTTTGGGACTTTTTAAGTTTAGGGGCAAGGCAAATTAGAGGTGTCATGACGAAATATATCTATGCATGGTATGGAGAGAGTGTACAAAGAGAATATTTTCTCCCTCTCATAACACTAAACTTCGGCACATCCAAGAAAGCTGAATGTTGGACGATTCAAGACAGATAAAAGGAAGGGCTTCTTCATGCAGTGCGAAGTTAAACTATGGAACTCCCTCCCACAGGAGGCAGTGATGGCTGCCAAGATGGATGACTTGAAAAGATGACTGGACAAATTCAAGGAGGAGAGGGCTACCGAGGGCTGTTAGCCACGATGGCTCTGCTCTGCCTCCACAGTTGGAGGAAGCAATGCTTCCAGTTACTTGAAACGACATGGGGAGGGGAGTGCTCTCGTGCTTTTAATCTGCTTGCTGGTTTCCCATTAAGGCATCTGACAGGTTAGCCCCTGTCAGAACAGGATGCTGGACTAGGTTAGCCATTGGCTGTCCCAGCAGGTCGTCTCCCCTAAGAAGCTGCAGTTGTGCAGCTAGCCACATGGGGCATTAGTACCCAACAGGAGACTCTCCAGTGCTTTGCCCCCTTGTTGTTGTTGTTTAGTCGTTTAGTCGTGTCCGACTCTTTGTGACCCCATGGACCATAGCACGCCAGGCACTCCTGTCTTCCACTGCCTCCCGTAGTTTGGTCAAACTCATGTTCGTAGCTTCGAGAACACTGTCCAACCATCTTGTCCTCTGTCGTCCCCTTCTCCTAGTGCCCTCAATCTTTCCCAACATCAGGGTCTTTTCCAAGGATTCTTCTCTTCTCATGAGGTGGCCAAAGTATTGGAGCCTCAGCTGAAAGTATTGGAGCCTTTGCCCCCTTGCTGCAATCCAAATCTGGATGGACCCACGCAGGCCTGCTATTTGCATTTCCAGTGGGAGCCTCCCCCCCTCCCACGCAAAAACAATGCACAAAGCAGTCACGGCAAGCTTGATCTGGATTGGCACCACAGCAGAAGGCCAAGGGTGAAAGGACCCCTATTTCTCCCACTCTAGGATCCCTGATCTAATTTGGAGGAGAGGGGTCATACTTGCAATTTACTGTAAAGACATCATCTATACCAGGCACCCCCAAACTCGGCGCTCCAGATGTTTTTGGGACTACAACTCCCATCATCCCTGACCATTGGTCCTGTTAGCATTCCTAACTGTCTGAATGGTCCTAGCTGCACCCTGAGATACAGAGGGGGTGGGGTTAAGCCTCTCCCAGCTCAAATCCACTCCACCTGCTGCTCTGCCCTGACTTTCTCTATAGGAAACTGAGTGCTCAGCCACCTTCTCCCCCCAGCCCCCCACTCCCTGCTGCTGATTTTAAAGGAGCAAACTTCATGCATCCATAAAAATATAGCTACATTTAAAAAAAACAAACCCAGACACTTACAGCTATAGGAAAGTAATTGACCCCATACATCTCCAAGTCCTGTGCAATTTTAAGATAGTTCAACTCAGCTTCATACCTAAGAGAAGAGGACAACATAGAAACATAGAATTTTGCAGTCGAAAGGGACCCAAAGAGTCATACAGCCCAACCCCCTGCAACGCACTAGTGAGCAACGTTTAATTATCTTGTAGGATTTCTATTCTGCTTTTCCATTGGCACCAATCAAAACAACTTATGAGCTGCAGCAAGACAATATGAAAAGGCATGTGGAAACCGGCCTGCTGTGAAAAAGGTAAATTTTATCTTCATTGCTCCACCCACTTGTTGTTTTTTCCTGCCCTTGCATTCTAGTACAAAAAAAGAAGCACCTAAAAAGCAGTCTCACTTCTCAGTCGCTCCAGCAACGTTTGAGGGACAGTGAAGACACATCAACCACTTAGCTGCTCCTCCAGCCCCATGCTATGGCCTCAGACACAGGTGCCCCAGTACCTGGCTATGCCCCGGTGCCCAGCGTACCAGGCTGTAATCCTCTCTTCCCACATGTCAGGCGTCATCTGATATTGGCGGAGGACCTGGAAAGGAAAAGGAAATGAGTAAGGCTGTTCCCTTCTCCAAATCCCAAAGCTGGTCTTCTCAGGAGTCCCTGCCTTGGAAGAGCCCCCAAATCCCAATCTTTTTAATAATAGTAATAATGATAATAATAATTGTATGCCACCCTACACCAGCAAGTTCAGGGCGGTTCACAGAATACATTCACAATATAAAAACACAAAAGACATAATCAAAATAAAATCAAGAACAACCCAATAATCCCGGATGTAAGGGGAAGAAAGTACAGAGAACCTCCCCCTTGCATCAGAAGTAGCTCCTCCCCAAGCAGTGGTGGAAGCGAGGGCTCTGAGGAGGCCAGTCAGGAAGTGGAGAGAGAGGGCCAGGGCTCCAGCAGCATGGGAGAGCCCCGGCTACACAGGAGGGAGGAAAGAGAGGGGGAGAAGGGAGAAAAGGAAAGCATGGAGCGTAGACCCTTTCCTCCGGTTCCGGAATTACGCAGGAGAAAGAAAGGGAGGAGATTCACTGTCCTGAGACTCCTATATTGGAGACAATCACGTGGGGGGGCAGTGCCGGATTCTGCATCGGAATGAGCAGACATGTTTTTACATACCTGTCTCACTGTAGACTGCACTAATAAAAACTGTTTAAAGACAAGCATGAGGAGCGTCGTTACTCTAGAGTAGTTGCAAGAACCCCTGTCACCACCCTAACACATTTTAAAAGGCATTGAATGTCAATCAATCAAAGGCCTGGTTAAAAATGAGCGTCTTCATCAGGACTATGAGTTTCTGCTCTTGGTATTTCTCCTGCAGCTGACGCAGTGAGAAAATCATGTTGGCTGTTGACCTCTGAGCTCTAAAGCCACGTTGTGACTAGGGACAGACCCTGTCTGCAGTGTACAAAGAGTATAAAATTATAAAAGCAACTATTTAAAAATAATTGCGACAATAAACTAGCAGCGGATCAAAACATAAACCAATTATTTTGCAGGCGCTAGAAAGAGTACAGTGGAGGCACTTTCCTGGTGTCAATAGGCAAAGAGTTCCAGCGTGTAGGTGCTACCACACTAAAAGATCAAGTTCTTGTTGCAGCAAGTGGCTATCTCAGAACTGTCCCAGGTCCTGAAATTCCAGCCTGCCCCCCCCTACCTGCCCAACTCCACCAGCCTACTCTGGCTGCTGCTGTTGGTGGTGGTGGTGGTGGTTGTCTTTTTATTTTTAAAGGAAACTTACTCTCTTTGGTAAAAGCTCCTCTGGAGCCAGGAAGCCCGGCTTGTGCAGGTTTGGGTCATAGTCACCATACTGTAACGCAAAGAAGAGAAAGATCAGGAAAGACGGTGACACTTTCACAGAACATGCCACGGAGGAAGTAGCCAGCTAGGAGGAAAAAAAGCTTGCCCAAAGAGTAACAGAATCCTCAGCTGGAGGAATGGATGGAGGCACTTCACAGCAACAAATGAAAGTACATTCGACTTCGATCCCAACACATTCTCCAGTGAGCATACTCAACAGATATGAACTGGTTCAGGAGGCCATCACACTTCCAATGAACTTTCCCTCAGGCATTTGGTCCCTGTGGGAAAAGGATGCTGGAAAAAATGGGTCCCCTTTGGCCTGATCCAGCAGGTTTCTTATGGAACCCCCAGGTCCAGAGGCAGTCTATCTAGATTTCTAGGTTCTTTGGGGTATTTGGCCTCTGGGATAAAACGATACTGGACTAGATGGGCCATTGGCCTGATCCAGCAAGTCTCTTCTTGCATTTGTATGCAGGTGGCAAGAAAGAATCATCACCAGCTGGTCATTGCTAGTGTTCGGTTGGAGTGATTTGTTTAAAACCATGTTTTATTCAATTTTTGATAGACTCTTACAATCTATTTTTAAAAAGGAAAAAAGAAAGAATGTTAAATAACACAGTCCCCCGCTGCTCCCAAGCCTCCCCGGAGCTGTTGGGGAAAAGGGAAGGTTGCGAATATAAGCCGCACTTTAACTTTTCACTGTCAGAATTTGGGGGAGTGGGTGCGGCTTAGATTTGGGCCAATACGGTACTTTTTAAAGTGGTACATGGCTTCTTAAAGTGATATTATGCTGCTTTAAATGAATAGTGTAGAGGCCTAAAACGTTGACTAAAAAAAATCTACATAAAGGTAGAAAACATGCAAATTTAATCTCAGAGAAGCTGAGGTGAGCAAAGTCTGGTGAAATCACAGTCAGAGAGGAGGCTGCATCAGACTTCCATGTCTTTTGAGCCTGCAAGAAATCCTTTGCAAAACCAAAAGTGTCTGCAAAAGAACTGCTCCGCCACAAACCAGCTAGCTAGAGAGAGTCTCTTGAAAACTCTCCAAAACTACTCTAAGGACAATGACATGGGCGACATAACAACCCTCCTCCTCTAGGACACAATGAAAGTGGTCACCGGAGGAGCCTGCATAAAGGAGAGGGCATCCCTTGAAAAAACCAGCGTCAAAAATTGGTAAATTTTAACAAGACATTACGACCCTCTCGCCACACCACAAACAAACAGGAGCCAAAAAAAACTCCTTAAACTCTTCTACAAAAACAAACCCATACCAACACAAGAAATACAGGACACACTAGGGGACAAGCAAATACCTTGGCTAACACACAATCAACTACATGCCTTCTTAAACAATCCAGCAGTAAAATCAGCAGTCACTAGACCCTTGACCACCTTTGAAAATCTTCTCCTGACAACAGAGGGACACAGCCAAGGGATGGTATCCACAATATACAAAATACTGTTCCAAAACACCACAAACCCCCTTGATGCAATCAAAGAACAATGGGAGCATGACAGAGGCTATGAAATTAACCCCACCCAATGGACTAGAATGTGGTCTAAACCTCCCTTTAAGTCCATATCAGCCAAAAGAAGGGAACTCACTCTGAAACTCACAGGTGGTACTTAACACCACAGAAACTGGCACTGATATGCCCAGGGACCTCACCAAGATGTTGGAGAGGTTGTACCTCCACAGGCACATACTTCCACATGTGGTGGGAATGCCCTAAAATCCAACCCTTCTGGACAGCAGTCCTACAAGAGACAGCAGGGTCACCCAAGGCGGTAAGGTCAAAGGGAAGGAGCTAGAAAAGAATGATCCAAGAAGTCCTCAATGGCAGAACAGGCGGATGATAACAAGCGGCATGTTACAACGGCTGTGAAGGCGGATGAAGGCTGCAGCAGATAGGAATCTACCTGCTTGTCGTGACTACTTCATGCCATCGGAACAGAGCCCTACTGCGAAGACTGTGCGTTGGTCAGCGTGCACTGATCTACACACATAAAACAAAATCACGCACAGGCGCCTTCCAAAAACCCAACCCAAAAATGCAAAATAACTAAACAGGTATTAGAACTCGCCCCAGAACTGGCCCTACTACTGAACATCTTCCAAGATCAGAATGAACACTCACATTATACAACGCTTATAACCCAGCTACTCTCAGCAGCCAGAAACCTCACAGCCAAACACTGGAGAGACCTGTCAGGAGTAAACATGGACCAATGGTATCAAATTGTATGGGAAACGACCTTACTAGAACAGCTAACCAATAAACTGAAACTGACATGGGGACAAATAGAAGAGGATGCCTTCACCCCAGTATGGCTCCCCTTTATCACATACACAGCCCAGCACAACAAGAATCCACCGACAGCATACAAATCAATCTGGCTTACCTGACCCAACAAGCCTTCTCCCCCCCCCCTCACAAATGCAAACAAATCCCACTGCAGACAACCAACCACACCCTGCCCCCCAGCACCTCTCACTACCAAGGAAATCTAATAAACGAAGAGAAAGAGAACCTACCCAGTTGACGCTGACACAAAGCCCCACACGTACACTATACAAAATAATATAAGCCGCACCCCACCCCTGCTCTACCCCCCCCTCTTCTTCCCCAACCTTATACTGTATTCAGCCCTAATGTTTCACAACAAATGTAGCTGATTTGTAAGATTTGTACAACCTGAAAAAAGAGACAAGGCATGTACTTTTGTAAACCAAGAAAATCTTTAATAAAAATATTTTTTTTTTAAACTGCTCTGTTTTTCCACCCTCCTGCAAGCTCTTTGAATTAGGATATGTTCATATATCTCCTTGCGTCCAAAAACAAACAAACCAGCCAACACCCAAAAGAGAAGAAAACAAGGTGCCAAAATCACCCCATCCTGTTTTCCAGCATTGCTTTAAATGGGTGCTTTCCTGCATTAATTAACACTGTGTGATTAAGCAAAGGTGTGTGTTTTTTTAACGTTGTTCTGCAAGCAATAGAAGGTGACAACCAAGCAATTTCAAAGCCTCACCTTGGCTTGAACAGCATAAGACGCTAACAAAATTGTAGCCTCAGGAGAGCAGTAGATTTCTTCATCCAGTATTTGTTTCTTAACCTGGGGGGTGGAGGCGGAAGAAGGGGGGTGGGGTGGAGAGGAGAGCGAGAAATCCAAGGCTTAGACAAGCTTGAAAACAAAACAATACATGCCCAGACTTTGTCTTGGCACATGAAAAGTAACCGTTAGCTGAGTTATAAGTGGGAAAGCAAAGAATCTCTGGCAGCAACTGCAGGCTTGTGAGCTGTACGCAAGAACATTTCAGGCTGTTAATTACCCTTTTTTTAAAGCATCATTGCTAACTAAGGAACGTTCAAATGCTACCCTCTCACCACATATAAAGCTGCTGGCAGTTAGAAAATAAGTGCTCCTGTGAAGCGTTAAAACAATCTAGCTCAACATGGAGCAGCCAGTGACAAAATGGACCAAGAAAGGTTTTCTTTCCTCTCTCAGGACATTAGAACTCATGGACATGAAATGATGCTGAGAGCTGTAAGATTCAGGACAGACCAAACAAAGGCAGGCCAGAGTTAAACTGAGGAACTCCCTCCCACAGGAGGCAATGATGGTCACCAATTCTGACAGCTTTAAAAGAGGATTGGAAAAATTCATGGAGGAGGAGAGGGCTATCAATGGCTATTGGCCACGATGGCTATGCTCTGCATCCATGGTCGGAGGTAACCACACTTCTGAATACCAGTTTCTGGAAACCTCAGGAGGGCAGAGTGCTCTTATGTTTGTGTCCTACTTGCAGATTTCTAACAGCCATCTGGCTGGCCACTGTGAGAACAGGATGCTGGACTAGATGGGCCCTGGGCCTGATCCACCAGGCTCTTCTTGTGGTTTTAAAATACTAGTTTCTCTAAACACACATCAGTCTTTCTCCTCCATCCAAGAGACATGATCAGAGTTCAAGGACACCGCCAAGCCAAAACAATGGAGGAGGGTGGGAGCCCCAGTGAGGGGTGTGGCTACAGAGGAAGTGTGGCCAGACTTCCCACTCCCTGCTTTAATTTAATCTGTTCACTTCAATCCCTTGAAGCACCCATGTTGCCTATACATGTTCTCTCTGCCCCCGCTCCCCGTCCCCAATTATTATGCTGCAGGTGCGATGTCTGATTCTTAACCGTCAGGAACCTCTGCAAGTTCTAATGCGTCCATTTCCTCACCCTGCTCCCCCCATTTTGCATTTCTTTTGGAACAGGAAAAAAATAATTACAGCCGAATTGCATTCCTCAAAGTCAAGGCAAGCCAAGGCTGGTTTGAAAGAGAAGAAAATGAAAGTGCAGGTTTTCAGAGATGAAAGGAACCGGGGGAGTGGGGGAGGCAGCTTTTAGTGCCTTTGCAAAACAGCTCAACACAAATAATTGTCAAGGTGATCTTGAAAAAAAATATAACAGCAACAGAAGAAGAAAAAAACCTTTCATAAGGAAACCTGCTCAACCCAGAAAATTAACTCTTCACGAGCTAGGAAAGGAGACACATCTTCCTCTCGCCACTTATAGCAGGCACAGCGTGAAAGAATAAGCAGACAGTGATTCCAAAACCAAACACACCAAACACCCAGAAGGTAACTACAACAATTCAAAAGTCAACTTGAAAATAAAAGAAATACCTTCTGACCTGCAGGAAAAAGAGGTGTTGGGTGATCTCCTGCAGAAGTTCCTCTTCAACTTTCTCAGGGTAAAATTTTGCTAAAAAACAAAATCTGATGGGATCTTCCTTGGGAATTTCCTGATCCAGAACCTGTTGAAGAACAAAGGGAATCGGTTCTAAAGAACATTTAAAATAAATGAAATCTTATATTGTTCTTTATAAGGTTTATATGTTTGTAAATTTATGAACTTTTAGTATATATGCGTATTTTAAATATTGGGTTTGATTATACAGTCGTACCTCAGAAGTCGAATGGAATCCGTTCTGGAAGCCCATTCAACTTCCAAAACGTTTGGAAACCAAAGTGTGGCTTCTGATTGGCTGCAGACGTTTGGCTTCCAAAAATAGTTCACAAACCAGAACACTCACTTCCGGGTTTGCGGTGCTCGGGAGCCAAAACATTTGAGAATTAAGCTGTTCGAAAAACAAGGTAAGACTCTATTTATAGAGGATAATGTTGGTAATATTCCAGTATTTAGAATATTTATGCACTTAAACATTTTATATTAATAGATTTAATGTATTTACCACTTTAGGGATTATGGGTAGAGATAAAGATAGTGTGGGAATCATCAGATATGTTCCTGAGCATCCCATTGGCCATGCTTGCTGGGGGTGTTGGGAGCTGTAGTTCAGCTACATCTGGAGAGATTAAGGTTCCCCAAAGCTGATATATAGCACATATATATAGCATTACATGGCGAAAGAGAGAGAAAAGAATTAGTTACACATGTGTGCCTGTTTTTGAGAGTACTGTATTAGAACAAGTCCTTTTTGTAAAGAGAGTGAAAGATGGATGGACAGACAAAAAGATGAGCAGCTGAGCCACCGTGCAACGCTATGATACTGCCTTTGCCAGGAACACATTTGGTTACTTTAGGCAAAGCCCTGCTCTCTTTGAGAAACCCACCCACCAATCTGCAATATATACCGGTACTGGCCCAGTTTGCAGCTAAGATCAGAAAGTGTGGTGGCTTTTCTAAGGCTACACAGCGAGATGCAACAGGAAAAGGCTGTTGTAGCTCAGTGGTAGAGCATTTGCCTTCTATGCAGAAAATCCCAAGTTCACTTCCTGGCAGCATTCTCAATTATAGAATCAAAAAATTGTAATGTTGGAAGGTACCCCACGGTCATCTAAGTCCAGCCCCCTGCAATACAGGAACCACAGCTAAATAATCCCTGACAGATGATCATCCAACCTTTGCTGAAAAAACCTCCAATGAAGGACAGTCCACCAGGTTCTGGGGTTGTCTGTTCCTCTGTCAAAGAGATTTTTTAATCATTCTTCCTAATACTTAGACAGAATTTCATTTCTTGCCATTTGAATCCTATCATCTGAAGCAACACGAATCAAGTTTACTAAGATTTTCTAGGTTGCCATGCAAGCTCTTTTGCAAGCTAAAGTTTGGCTTCCAGACCTTTTTATCCATCTTCAACCAGGTGTTCATTCCTTTGATGGAGTACTGCAAGCCAAAGAACCAGGATTCCCGCAGACCCAGCGCACGACACGCCTGGTCAAAGAGGTCCTTCCCCTTCCATTTCATCTACAGGAAGAAAGGCAGAACGTCAGTAGAAAAAAAGCAAGAGAAACCCAACACCCTGGTTTTTAGAAAGGGATGACCCACTCCGTTGCTGACCTAAGATGAGAGAATTCAAACAGTGCAAGCAAAGAAGAGGCGTATCTTGTAGTGTGGGGTGCAGAATTCAGCTCTGTGAAAAGATCAAGTTCCTAGCCCTTATTGTTGAAAGCGTGTGGCTAATACCAGAAGCCCGGAAAGGGCAACCATATTGGTCAAAGGGCTGCAGCAACTCCCCTAGAAGAAAAGATTACAATATTTGGAGCTGCTCGGATGAGGAAAAAAGACAAGGAGGGGGGGACTTGATAGATGTGTATAAGATTATGCCCTCCAACCTGGTGGCCGTCACCTCCTCCTGCAGGAGTGAATTCCATAGTTTACATTGTCTGAAGAAGCCCTTTATTTTGCCTGTCCTGAATCTTCCAACACTCAGCTTGTCCACAAGTTCTAGCACAGGCACCCCCAAACTGCGGCCCTCCAGATGTTTTTGCCTACAACTCCCATGATCCCTAGCTAACAGGACCAGTGGTCGGGGGAGATGGGAATTGTAGTCCAAAACATCTGGAGGGCTGAAGTTTGGGGGGTGCCTGTTCTAGCATTATAGGAGAGGTGGAGAAAAAAAATTCTCTATCCACTTTCTCCACTCCATGCCTAATTTTACATGCAAACCCTGAAGTGTCTATGAAAGCATTTTTGCACCTTAATTCTGGCCTTTTTAAAAATAAAAATAAAAGCCACTTACCTCGCAACTAAACTCCATTTCGATTTCCATCGTTATAACTTTCACCTTAAACGTTTTTGGCTGCTTCCTCTTCAGCCCCGTGATGGACATATTTTTATGCCTGCAGGGAAAGCCGCACAAAGGATGCCTGCAATTCAATGCAAACAAGCAGCTGCATGAAAAGAACAGACTGTGATAAACAGCATCGGCATCAGGACAGCCCCAGCCTGGCCCTTGACTCCCTAATGAGAGTGTACTGTAGTGGTTAGTGCGTTGGACTAGGGCCTGGCAGAGACCAGGGTTTGAATCCCCACTGGGTCATGAAGCACATTTGGTGACCTTGGGCTAGTCACAGAATCATAGAGTTGGAAGGCACCTCAGGGTCAGAGTCCAGCCCCCTGGAATGCAGGATTCACAGCTAAAGACTCCCTGACAGATGGCCATCTGACTTCTGCTTTAAAGACAACCAATGAAGGAGAGTCCACCACTATCTGAGGGAGTCTGTTCCATTGTTAAACAGCTCTGACAAACAGTCACTTCCTCTCGGCATAACCTAATGCAGAGGCTTGTGGTGAGGATGAAATGAGATAGGGCTCTTTGGAGAATAAGGTAGGACAGAAATGCAATAAATAAATAGGAGGGTTTTTTTGGGGGGGGGGACTCCTCTCCGTTCTCCACACTGCATACTTTTATAAACTTCAAGGCGACAGTGGATGAAAGGTGGGGAGAATGAAATTGGCAAGGCAAATCCGTGTACCTCAGGCAGCAAATTTCAGAGCAGCGCTAAAGGGCAGCAGATAAGGCAAGGAATAATTGCCTATCCTATTCTTACCCACACAGGGGGTGACATTTAAATGTTCCGCCTCTCAGCATCAAAATGTCTCGGCCTGTAGGCCAAGGTAATGAGAGATGAACAGCAAGATGCACTTTACAGGGAATTTGCCATAGGAGCAATGCTGCTTTCCTTTTTCGAGTGTAGGCAAAAGGTGAATCGCGTCCCAATCTAAAATTCTGAAGGGCTGCCAGGAGCCAGATTTTAAAACGGCTTCATGGGAGGGATCTGTCCCAGTGCCCTCAAACTGACCAGACCCTGATGTAATTGGTGGTGACAACAGATTGGTTTAAGGTTTGCCTTTCTATTCAAATGAAGAAGATAACCCAGCTGAGTAGCTCAATAAAGCAGAAAGCCGTCTGGTTTCTCTATCTCTTCTTGCACCACGCCCTGCCCCCAAGGGCCATTTGCTTGGCCTTTCTACGTGCAGGCTCAGAAAACATATGTTTGTCAAAGCCTTTGCCAAAGGAGTTCAAGGCCTGTGGGGGGGGGGACATGGCTGTTACCCCCATCACCACTTGCTTGTTGCCACTAAAGTTGGGTGAACCTGTCAGTTTCCCCCATTTTCATTGTCCACATTGATCAGTTCTCCACATTTCCAAATCACTTTGAGGGTTTTTGTTTGTTTGTTTGTTTGTTGGGGGGGAGGGGGAGTCCTTGCGAAAATGCATTGTTACAATTGCCAATAAAAGCCAAGGTTACAAACAAGTTTGGAAATCAGAACATAAATAATATCGACCAAACTATGAACATGAATTACAATTCATCAAAAAGTTTTGCTGTGTTCATCTGGGCCATGTTGGCTATGCTCTTCCTCCGCATTACTGGAGGCAAGTAATGTTTCTGTTGCTGGAAGCCACAGGAGGGAATGATGCTCTTAGGGAGGGAAAGGCGCTCTAGCCAAAATATTGCTGCCCTGGAGGTTTTCTATTCTTTGGGGGTTGGGAAATGACACATTATTACAGAACTCCTTCAAGAATCCCTAGGGCACTGGGGGCTGGAGCTCCTGAGGGCAGCTATCTCAGGACAAGAAGGCTGATCACCGAAGAATTGATGCTTTTGAATTATGGTGCTGGAGGAGACTCTTGAGAGTCCCATGGACTGCAAGAAGATCAAACCTATCCATTATTGAGGAAATCAGCCCTGAGTGCTCACTGGAAGGACAGATCCTGAAGCTGAGGCTCCAATACTTTGGCCACCTCATGAGAAGAGAAAACTCCCTGGAAAAGACCCTGATGTTGGGAAAGATGGAGGGCACAAGGAGAAGGGGACGACAGAGGACGAGATGGTTGGACAGTGTTTTCAAAGCCACCAACATGAGTCTGACCAAACTGCGGGAGGCAGTGGAAGACAGGAGTGCCTGGCGTGCTCTGGTCCACGGGGTCACAAAGAGTCGGACACGACTAAACAACAACAATCTCAGGACAAGGAGAAACTCCTCAGCTCAGTTGGTACAGCGTGAGGCTCTTAAATCATTTTGCCCCATGTTGGGCAAAGATTCCCGCGTTGCAGGGGGTTGGACCAGATGACCCTCGTGATCCCTTCCAACTCTGCAAATGGGGGACAGTGATGTCTGGTACCCTGTGAAAGTTGGTGGGACCTAAGGCAAGGGAGTCAAACAGGAGGTGGAGCCAAAGCCAACAACAGACGGAGCCAACTAAACCTAGTTTTGTCCCCATCTTGTCCCCATTTTGTCCCTGCTGAGTTCTACAAGGAAAATGCTGAGACTGGACGAAGGTGACATTGAGGGCTATTGAGGGCTATAGCTCGGCTCAGCCTTCACAGTAGTCCTGCCACCTCCTGGGCTGGGTGTAAGCAGGAAAGCAGGCAGGAGGTAGGCTGAGGGCAGACTGAGACTGGTAAGGAAGTGCCCAGTTCACTCTAATAGACTATCCTTTGCTTGCAATGGAACAAGGATAGCCAATGTGGTGCCCTCCAGATGTGGTGGCTGCCAGTTTCCATGGCTTTTCTGGCTGCAAGGGCTGATGGGAGTTGTAGTTCAAAGCAATGACACCAGGTTGGCAATAGAGATGCTGCAGCAGCAACACTACCAGTGCAAGCACATCCAATACCCAGAGGGAGGGAAAATGCAACGTGAGATTTTTTTAAAAAAAAAAATTTGTATGAGCAGAATAGATATTGAAGATCTAATTGTTGCAAGGACCAACAGCAGTTGTAGTTCAAAGCATCTGGAGGTGTGTTTTAGATTTTTTTTAAAGCTGTTTTATTGTGATTTTGTAAGGCAGATTTTGGTTTTGCCACGTTTTCTTGCTGAAGTACCAGTTGCATTTCTATGGCATGTGGAGTCTATTCCCAGGTTCTGTACACCACCCCGAAATCCTTCAATGTACGGCGGTTAATAAATGTTTTAAATAAATTAATACAGTGACCAGCCTCTTTCGCAGCTAGCCCTCACTTATTTCCTTGTCCTCCTGCATTGCTCAGAGAAATCCAGTCCTCTGCCATCCTAGACATGTTTAGCTGGGGAGTTAGACCCCATCGAAATCTATGAGGCTTACTTTAAAGTAGACGTGGACAGGATTAAACTGGAACCAAACATATTTTTTTAAATGCATAAATTACACGCTGAAAAATACATGATTTCACATTCACACACACACAGCCCCCTCTACACCTTTTATTATGTTGCTTCTTAAATCTTTTTCTTTTTCTTTCCGCCTTGCTTTGATTCAATTACAAGGATTTGCAAACAATTTAGCGGTTTGAATAACTTCCCTGATCCAAACAGCCGCTTGCTTACCTCTCTCTCTTGTTATTCCTGGAGGCTGCAATTCCACAGCTGGAGAGTCAAATTGGTTTCTGAATTTCCTCTCGGAATCAATGCTTTTAAAAATAAAATAAAAAAGAGGCATTCGTTTGTTTATTCTAAAGGTCGTGTTTTGCACAGCCCACGTTCACATCACCACAGTGCAAAAATCATAGCCAAGGGCTGATCTAGCAAAAGGCTTCCCTTCCCTTTGTCTCTTCCACGCTGGAGCATGTCAGCTCAGCTGCCGGGGAGAAAGCGAAGAATTTACTTTCCCAGGTGATGGCATAAAAGACGTCGAGCAGTTTCCTGCCTGGGTGCCTGCGAGACTCCTCCTCCTCCCGCCGCGCTGGGGATTTCTAAACAGCAGACACTGCGGGGGGAGAAAAACAGCAACCTCTCACCATAACCCGCTGGGATCCAGTACATTTGTGCAGTGGAGAAATCAATTTCACCATTATATTAACCAAAACATCAGAAGACGATGCCGTAAGCTTTCAAGTTCTGCAGAGTTCTTCATCAGGTTACATAAAGCAGGAGGTAGAAAGGGGAAACATTAATGTTATTTTTCCTCTACTACTCTCTTCTCTCACCCTGTGTAGGGTCTGCTGCGTGATAAAGAGCTCAGCAGATCTCAAAAGCTTGCTATTTTTTGACGCTCTCTTTGGTACCACTGTGGTCCATGTGTTGCTAACCTCAAGGCTGGATTACTGCAATGTGGTGTATGTGGGGTGGTCCTTGGGCCTGGTTTGCAAGCCCAAGCTGCTGCAGAGTGCTACTGAACCAGTTTTAAGGTCCTAGTATTAATTTACAAAGCCATTAACAAATTAGTTCCATGGATCGCCTGAACTCTTACATCCCAGCCTGGTCACCGATATATTCTGAAGGAGTGCCATGGGTCGTTCCCTAAATTGGCAAGGGTCATTTGACAACAACTAGGAGTGGAGCCTTAATGTCATTAGCCCAGTCCTGTGGAACACTCTGCCACTAGCGGTTCAGCTTGAACACTGGCTATCTTCCCTAGCCTGACCACACACCAGAAAATATGCATGACTGAAATAAATGTGTATTTGTCCATCCCATTCCTCTCATGGGAAATGTGGAAGGTCCTTGGGGCAGAGATCTGTCCTCTTCTACTGTGTGAAGAGTCATGTGCATTGATAGTGCAAAAATAATAACAACAACAAAAGCAATATTGTTGCGCTTTGCACAGTAGTAGTATCTGGTATTCTTTGGCTGTTTGGCACTTGTGGGGGGGGGATGCTATTATTTTGAAGGGTCTGAAACAGAACAGAATGGATCAGTATAAGGCAGCGGAAAGTCCCGGGTTCCAATGCCCGGCATATCTCAGTAGGGCTGGCAATGTCTGTGCCTCAAATTTTGGAGGACCGGTTCCAGTTAGTGTGCACAGCACTGAGCTAGATGGTCTGACTCGGTGTAAGGCAATTTCCTTTGACCTGTTTGTCCTCTTCTGATGTCCTCCTGGCTCAGGAAAGTTCATGCCATAATGGATTTGTTAGGCGTTGAGATGCCTCAAGACTCTTTGCCAGGCATCCCCAAACTTCGGCCCTCCAGATGTTTTGGACTACATTCCCATCTTCCCCGACCACTGGTCCTGTTATCTAGGGATCATGGGAGTTGTAGGCCAAAACATCTGGAGGGCCGCAGTTTGGGGATGCCTGCTCTTTGCTGTATCCACCACCTCACAGAGTTGTCGGGTGAGAAATAAATGAAGCCCTTGGAGGAAGCCAGTGATCAATATATAAAGAAAGTTCACAGAGCGTAGTTAAACTACGGAACTCACTCCCCCAGGAGGCAGTGGTGGCTATCAACCTAGATGGCTTTAAAATAGGGATTGGACAAATTCATGGAGGGCAACAAGGCTATCAATGTCTACTAGCTAGGATGGATTTACTCTGCCTCCACAGCTGGAGGCTGCAATGCTGGAAACAACAGGAGGGTGTTATTGTGCTCGAATCCTGATTGAGGGTTTCCCATTAAGGGTATCTGGTTGGCAAACAGGATGCTAGACTAGATGTGCCATTGGCCTGATCCAGCAGGCTCTTCTTATGTTCTTATCCAGTGCTGCTTTTCTAGAAGAAGAGGTGCCAGAACTAACCCTGAACACCTCCCTTGTTCCCTTTATCATGGCAATGGCGCCCACCTGAGAGCTGCCGGAACTGAGTTTCCAATGTTTGTGTTTAATTAAAAAATCAGCCCACCCACCCCAGTTCTTTAAAACAGTGGATTTTCAAATGAGGATGCATCCCGAGGCGTCTTGGAGGCTTATCACAGATCCCTCAGTGATTAAATTTCTGGAGGAAGACACTTATCTAAAAGGTGGCATGTTCTGTCTTGATCAAACATTCCCTGAGGGAAGAGGAGAGTGGGTGGGGACATGCAAAGGTTGGGCTCGCACACATTATTTGCCCGAGAAGGGACCAATGGTGCCCACAAAAGTCCCTGGTTGGGTTGCAGTATTAAAAACAATTTACAACAGCTTGCAACCATAAAATATGGTGGGTCCTAAAAACTTACATCTCAAGTGTCAAAGTGTCAAAAACCAGGATAAAGAGCATCCACTGGAAGCTCTAACAGGGGTCAGCAAACTTTTTCAGCAGGGGGCCGGTCCACTGTCCCTCAGGCCTTGGGGGGGGGGGGCGGACTATGTTTTTTGGGGGGAAATGGGAAAATAACCCAGAGATGCATTTTAAATAAAAGGAGACATTCTACTCATTTAAAAACACCAGGCAGGCCCCACAAATAACCCAGAGATGCATTTTAAATAAAAGTACACATTTTACTCATGTAAAAACACCAGGCAGGCCCCACAAATAACCCAGAGATGCATTTTAAATAAAAGGACACATTCAACTCATGTAAAAACATGCTGATTCCCGGCACGTCCGCGGGCCGGATTTAGAAGGCGATTGGGCTGCATCCGGCCCATGGGCCTTAGTTTGGGGACCCCTGCTCTATAATGAAATCTTTGGGGAGGGGAGGTCCACAATGTAGGAGCTGCCACAGAGAAGGCCCTCTCCTTGGGCTTCTGAGGGTGGAGGAATTGCCAAAAGGGCCCCTCTGCACATCTCAGCACCTAAGAGAGTTTGTAGGGAAGAAGGTGGTCTTTCAAGCATTTGGGGCCTGAGTTGTTGAACGCTTTAAAGACCAATGTGAGACTTTGAACTGGGCATGGAAACAAACAAGCAGCTGTTTTAAAACAGGGGTTATATATATGAGATTTAAATGGAACCTCAGCCAGTAATCTCTGTGCTGCGCCTGCATTATGGACCAACTCAAGTTTCCAAGTTGTCTTCAAGGGCAGCCGCACATAGAGCACATTGCAATAAGCAAATCTGGAAGCTAGCAGAGCATGGAGTACAGTGGCCAAGTCATCTCTGTCCAAAAGGCATCATTGGTGGAAAAACCAGTTGGAGCTGAAATAAGGCACTGCTAGTCACCAAGGCGGTGCCTTTCTCTGTAAACCACCTGGAGACTTTTTTTTTGTAGTAAGCATTTGACAGATAAATAATAATAGTAGTCCTGTATTTTATAGCATTAAAAAATTGTGGGTCACTTATTGAACACGTGATACAGTGCTGCCATAAAGATATAGCTAATGAAAAAACAATAAATTAGGGCACCATGAGAAGTGTGCCCTGAGAGGCTCATTTTGTGCTCCTGTTGACAGATTTAATTTTTCAGCTAGTCAATTTACGTACTACTTCATATTTCAAAAGGAATCTCAAAACAATTAACAAATCCCAACAAATAGTAATTCAATAAAAGAAACACAGCACAATTTCCACATTCAAAACCAACGGCTACTAATAATTGCAATCAGAAGTCCACATTTTAAGTTGTGTAATTAAATAAATACGCACATAAAGAAAATGACTAAGACCTACAAAAAAAAACAAATTGTATACAAAACATCCAATTATATAAAGGTGCACAAAAATGTAATAGAATTACAATACAGACCATTTACTGACACATTGATGCAGATTGTTAAGATTCCACCAGGGGGAGATATGGGAAGCAGGGCTCCCTACATCAGCTGTGTTAAAAGACCAGCTGCAGCAGGCATTTCCTACCCAATATGCACCGTAGTCATTATAGGAACAATTGTTTAAGAATTGTAACCTGAGATTGTTTTCCCCCTCTTCCCTCCCCATCCCTTTCCCCTTGTGTGTTGTGTGTGTGTGTGTGTTTTATCTTATAAGCCTGTGGGCAGGGACTGTCTTGTTTAAATAATGTTATGTAAGCCACTCTGGGAGACTTTTTTGGGCTGAAGAGCGAGGTACAAAGGCTTTGAATTAATAAGTAAGTAAGTAAATAAGTAAATAAATAATATTTATCTGGCATATCAACCCTGAATAACAACCAGCTAAAAAAGCCAATGCAATTCTGGGCTGCATCAATAGGAGTATAGCATCTAGATTGTTATGGAAAATTGCCCCTAAAATGCGCAACCTTTTAGGAAGGACAGACGCGGGTCGGAAGCTCCAAAATTTGCACTAAGTTCAGCTCCGCCGGGAAATGACAGAGACCACACGATGCTGTCAGGAAAAACAAACTGATCCTTTTATTACAGAAAAGAAAGAACTACAGCTGTAGGGTCCCTGCCTCCAGGAAATTAGGAAGGAACCCCGGGAAATGGTGAAGCCCCCTCTTATACCCTCCTGTCCCTACGTGAAAATCCCTGGACTGGGAGGGAGGGGAAGGACAAGGAGAATGGGTGGTGATGGGATTAGCTGGGTGCGGAGAGGACTATTCCTTCATATGGCGAGATGTCAATCGCTCTCCTCCTGTTGCTGATGGTGTTTCCTTTGTTTGACAGGAGGGGCAATCAGTCGAGATGGGTGTCAAGGTGGGGCAGTTCCTGGCGATTTCCGAGGAGTGGGAGCCCATCCGGCAGGTGTTTTCCTCCAGGTCATGGAAGGATAGACTATGTTGAAGATGACATTTTATTTGAATAAAGCTGTTCCAGCTAATCCCTTCTTTGTCCATGTGTGTCTTTTGAATCAGGATGGCGATGGGGCAAGGTTCAGGTGAGCTGGGGTCATGCACGGGTTATGCAGCATTTCCTTTTACAGGAGACATATCTAATACAGAGAATTCTATGCAAAAGGTAGTAGTCCTGATATATAAAGGTTCTGAGACATAAAACAGCAATTCTAATACAGAGAGATCCTAGCATACGTCATGAATAAGACAGCAATTCTAATACAGAGAGAATCTAGCATATCTTAAGGCAAAAGGTTCTGTAGTGATAATCTAAAGGAGTCTGGGGCGGAGGGGAAGGTGGAGAAGGGAAATGTGTGAGCTTATGCTAACCGTTGTGCATATGCAGATCCTTAAGCCTTCCTTAAGGCAGGGTTGCATCCAAGCAGGAGGGGTGAAGGTCTTTGAAGCAGAGTGGAGACTGGGAAGATGGCGTTGAACAGGATTCTGGGTATTGCAGCTGTCAAATTCTTTCACCCCTCTCTGTTCATTAATAATGGTGTCCTGCCCCCCCCCAATATAATTTTATATAACAAGATCAAGGGAAGTAATAGTACCACTGTATTCCGCTCTGGTCAGACCTCACCTGGAATACTGTGTCCAGTTCTGGGCACCACAGTTCAAGAAGGATACTGACAAGCTGGAACGTGTCCAGAGGAGGGCAACCAAAATGGTCAAAGGCCCGGAAACAATGCCTTATGAGGAACGGCTTAGGGAGCTGGTTATGTTTAGCCTGGAGAAGAGAAGGTTAAGGGGTGATATGATAGCCATGTTCAAATATATTCAAGGATGCCATATAGAGGAGGGAGAAAGGTTGTTTTCTGCTGTTCCAGAGAAGCGGACACAGAGCAATGGATTCAAACTACGGTACAAGAAAGAAGATTCCACCTAAACATTAGGAAGAACTTCCTGACAGTAAGAGCTGTTCGACAGTGGAATTTGCTGCCAAGGAGTGTGGTGGAGTCTCCTTCTTTGGAGGTCTTTAAGCGGAGGCTTGACAGCCATCTGTCAGGAATGCTTTGATGGTGTTTCCTGCTTGGCAGGGGGTTGGACTGGGTGGCCCTTGTGGTCTCTTCCAACTCTATGATTCTATGAACCACTCTCTCCACTTTGCCAACAGGGTGGGAGAAGAAACATGCAAAGTACAGTACTGTAGAGGGCAGATTTAGTAGAACACCCAGCAATGCCTGATGGGCAAGTGGGGGGGTGCAGGGGCATGAGGAGTTCTCCCCATGGAACATCAGGGCACCCCAAATATCCTCTGACATGCCAGAGGATATTTTATTTATTTATTTATTTATTTATTTATTTATCTATTTTCAGATTTTAAAAGCACTTCACAACACAAAACCACCAAAGGGGTGTGCAGTATGATAAATCTGCATTTAAAAAAATGCAGACAGGCCTTTGCAGTCATTTAATTTCTAACCTTTTTAGCAGCCAATGAGTTTGATGTTGTGTTTTTAACAATGGTGGGAAAGTGAACAGGAAGGCAGCTATTTCCTTTCATTTTTATGCAGGTACTGTTTTCCCCATCACTGGACCTCCAGCTGACAGAAATCTGGCATGTGTGCTTTTCCCAAATATGAAACTCAGCGCCGGCAATGCAGCGTTTGTCGTATTTCTGCCTGCTGTGGAACTTTGAAAGGCAGGGAACTCCTGCCATGGCAACCTTAAAACAGACGTAATATTTGTATAAACGTTTGCCATTTCCTCCAACACTTCCACCCTGGCACAACTTCTCTGCTGTAAAAAAAAACCAACCCGCACAGAACAGACAGAAATCCAACATATAGAGTCTCCATTATGAAGAATGACAATTTAAATTTTATTTTATTTCTGATGCTACTGTCAAATGAACTAATGCAAGAATAAAATATACTTTCTTATGCGGCTGATTAATGGAGAACGAACACAAGAAGCTATTAGCGCCACCCCTGCTTGGTCCTCGAACCAACAATTCTCTTCCTCCCCACTCCGGTGCTTTACCCGCTAAACCACGCAGGCAAATCCCAGAAAGGCCTCGGAGGCTACAAACACACACCACTCTCCCTTCCTAGATGGGCTATCGCGGAACTTCCGCTACTGGCTCCGCCTTTTCCTTGTCTTAGCCCCGGCTCCCAGTTTCCAGCCTGGAGACAGAGACCGAGTAAGAGTTTCCAACGGATTTATCGGGCGGGGGGCGCGGAGGTGGGGAGCTGAGCTTCCTCTGCGGGGCAGAGAGCTGGTTGGGGTAAAAAGGCAGAGGTGGACGATCTAGTGGAGATTTACGTAGGGCTGTGGAGGGGGAAGGCTGCCTCTGCTCTAAAAATAAATCTACCCTATAATTTTAGGAGGCAGGAGGGCTCCTTATCTTCATCCAGTCCGCTTGCAACCCCCCTAATTTCCTCCCACCTTTTTTCATCCTATGGTAGAAGCGTAACTTCACCCCAAGTTTTCGGGAGCAAGGTCACTTAATGGGGATATATTTGACAGCTGTGTGCGAACACAGCAGCCCTAAACCAGGCATCCCCAAACTTCGGCCCTCCATATGCTTTGGACTACAATTCCCATCTTCCCCGACCACTGGTTCTGTTAGCGAGGGATCATGGGAGTTGTAGGCCAAAACATCTGGAGGGCCGCAGTTTGGGGATGCCTGCCCTAAACTGTCAGCTGCAATTCTTGTTTGTTTATTGACTAGTAACTTTTAAAAAACAAACAAACAGTGGATGGTAGTGTCAGGTTGTTCATAATTTTGTGGCATTACCTTCTCTCCAGCAGTTTGCCAAGATCTCAGACATAGAGGGATTTTCTCATCTTTGCTTGAGATACTTTATCAAGGGGCCGGGGAGTTCGTGGCCCTCCAGGTCTGAAATCTTACACCACAATAAATCTGTTAAGAACATAAGAAGAACCTGCTGGATCAGACCAAAGGGGGGGGGGCGGATGGGCATCTAGTCCAGCATCCTGTTCTTACATTGGCTCTGGGAAACGCGCAAGCGGGATTTGAGCATAAGAGCACTCTCCCCTCTTGTGGTTTCCAGCAACTGGTATTCAGAAGCATCAATGCCTCTGACTGTGGAAGCAGAGAACAGACATCAAGTTAAAGTACTGCAACACACCTTTCTCATGATTAAGATCTAGACATCACACACTGGCAGTACTAGCTTTTCCACAACAACAATTTTGTCCTGCTTTCTCAATTAGTATGTGGTGTTGATGTGCACTGGGCTTGAAGCATTTTTACTAGCATCTAGCATTAATACTTTGGGGAGCCTGGGTTTTCAAGACTAGCAAACCTGGGGTGTTCCTCTGCCTTTCTTATGGCTAGAATGTAAGGAGAAATGCTGTTTCTGAAGAAGGTTGTTTAGATTTAAAGTATTTTAAAATTGCTGTGATCTGCCCTGCGACTTGGTGGTGAAGGGTAGGAAATAAACTAAACAGATACATTTATTATTTATTTCATGAAATTTATTTACTGTTTGATTATTTTAAAAAACCCTCAAATAGGTTTATAAAAAGAAAACAACAAAAATATTAGTAAAAATAATTAAAACATTCAGAGAATTAAAACCAGTAATGAACTAAAAACACTTCAGCATTCTAATTATCTAGGTAGGCTTGTTATCATAAATAATAATAGGTGTGTTGGCTTGGCTGTATGTTGCCACTGGCTGTTAAAATGATACCTTGTTCTTGCTTCTCAGGGTGTTCGTAACCGAGCCATGTCTGCATTGCGTGGTGCTGTCCACGCAAAATGGATCATAGGGAAAGTCATTGGGACCAAGATGCGTAAAACAGCCAAAGTGAGAGTGACGCGGCTGGTGCTGGATCCTTACTTGCTAAAGGTAAACTTTCCTTTGGGGTTGAGTTACACTAGTATGATGGGGAACTTCAATCAATGTTAGGGCTCTGCAGCTAAATTCTATCCCGGTTCAGTCTTGCTGGCACTCAAGTTTCTCAGAATCATTTGCCTACCACTGAATAATCCATGTACTCTTTCCTCTCTTCTCCCACAGTTCTATAACAAGCGGAAAACATACTTTGCTCATGACCCCCAGCAGCAGTGCATTGAGGGAGACATCGTTCTCTTGAAAGCTTTGCCTGAACGGAGGAGCAAGCACGTGAAACATGAACTGGCTGAGATTGTGTACAAGGTTGGGAAAGTCATTGATCCAGTGACGGGGAAGCCTTGTGCAGGCAGTAGGCTATTGGAAAGTGTAACGGACTCAGAAAACCTGACTGATAGAGATACCAGTTACCTTAGTGAAAAGCTCCAAGAACTAACTGTTTCTTCTTCAGATAAATGATGGGGGTGGGGACAGGGTAGGCAGCATAATCTGAGACTTTCCATGTGCTTCTGTGGATGAGCTTGTATGTAACACAATGTTTATGTGTTCTTTCTGAAATTGTCATGATTCATAATAAATTTGAATTAACCTGCTCACAGGACAACAGAAACATTCAGTTTATTTTTAAAATCTTTCAAGTAGTGAATGTAAGTTGGTCTGCTACAATATTTATAAGTGGTCTCTCTGCTTGATGGTATCCAAAAACAATATACAATGTTTAATACTTTGCAGTGCAGCAGAGCAATTAAATCAATATTGGGGGACGTACAGACAGGTAAGCCCCACCCCACATCATTGATCACAAGATGTGACACACACACACCCCATTTGAATGGCAATGCCTATTAACTTTGGGGGCCCCAGCCCCCTCAAATATTTTATTGGGAGGGGCGAAGAGACGTCGGCCCCTAGGAGTTGGCTCCTATGGCACAGGGTAGATGGAGCCCACCACCTTTTCAAACACTTCAGCTGGTATGAGACAATGTTTAGGATCAGGCACTACTATGAGAATTGCCTCTGGGTGCAAGTTTCTGGGCACCATTAAAAACAGTGGAAGACTGGTCTGAGCCATGGGAATAGTTCCCTGGGATATGCGCAATAATGGAAATGGTGCACTCTTCCATGTTCTTGCACAGCTCGGGTTCCTGTTAGTGGTGCTTGTACAGGCAGACATCCCAGAGGACTTTGCCCCTTCATGGGAGGGAGAGAGCTCTTATGCTCATGTTCTGCTTGCTTGTTTCCCATAGGCATCTTGTTGGCCACTGTGAGAACAGAATGCTGGACTAAATGTGCCAAGGGGCTGATTCAGCAGGCTATTTCTTATGTACTGGTTTCAAAACTGTACTGATATTTTTGGTTTCTTATAATTCCCAAGCAATGTTGGGCACTTTCTGCTAGTAAAAATGATACCGGTATATTATGCTCTGCTCTTCTATTAAATGTTCCCAACCCAGCACACTACATAATCATAAAACTATACAGTATAGGATAATCCTAATAATACTACTAATGATACAAGAATTGGGCTGAAAGTATTACAAAAACAACTGCCTGATCCTAAACATGCTTACTTTAATGTATTACTGAGCTCAATTGAATTTACTCCCTGGTAAAGACAGGCAATCCTATTGATCTCTGTGGAATTCACATCTAAGTAAGCCTATGGTCCATGGGGTCACGAAGAGTCGGACACGACTAAACGACTAAACAACAACAACAAAACAAAGTAAGCCTGTTGAATATAATACAATATACTAATAAAATTAATTTCATGGGAGTAATACTGCTTTTACTGGTTGTTTTTTATTTTTAAAAAATGTGGATTATCAGGGAGTCACCCAAAAAGAAAACTTGATTTCCCAAACCAATATTGTCCCGATTTCAGAATTAGTTGCAAGCTGGCTATAATTTTTCTGGCCAGAGTTTCATTCACATGTATAGAACTTGGATGCAAAGCCAGTGGGGAAATGTTCATTGTTTTTTCCCCCGTTCCATGTATTAAAAAATAAATGGGTTCTTATGGGAGGTGGGGAGGAAATCTGTCAAAAATTAGATATTTTAAAAATAGTTCCTTTTTACTAAATTTATTATAGTGGAGAGTCCAGATTTACAACGCAAGACTTTAGTATGATATTTCTTTGTTGCAGCAGCTACCTGCAAATTTTGGAAGGGCCATTTTGACTTACTTTACTGTACTAGTTTAATAGTGTATTGTTACCCTCAGGACTGCTGTGGGCTATGCTGATTGGGTGTCCGCACTAAGTTTGGCATCAGTATGATAAGTGCCTTAATTGAAAAAAATGTATGCAAACATTGTGCATGGCTGGAGAAAAACACAAAAGATGCATTTACAGCTGGCTGGTGGCATTTTATTACAGTACATCTACAAACAAGGGTAGTGATAAAGCGGGATATCAAATCCAAATCTGACATCAGAAGGGTATCCAATGTCTTTCCAAATTTATGGATTATGCAAACTTTTGTTCTTGACCAGAATGTCTTCTTTAGCCCTTCCTCAAATGCAAATTGTATACAAGTGCCACTTCCTTAATCTGCAATGTTTTTCATGTTTTGCACTGAATTTGAAAAATTATTACATTAAAAAATGCTTTATTTTGGTGGGAGTGAGCCCTCGGTAGGCCTAGTCTGTACAAAAAGTGCACTCTGCCCAAGTTCAGAAGGGGCTTTTCCTCAGGTCTTTTAGAGCCTGTTCATTTATGCGACCCTCCAGATTTTTGGCCTACAACTCCCATGATCCCTAGCTAACAGGACCAGTGGTCGGGAAAGATGGGAATTGTAGTCCAAAATATCTAGAGGGCCGAAGTTTGGGGATGCCTGTTCTAAGAGGAGCAAGATGGCATTTTAGGATCCACGTAGGGCAGCCCCCCTCGAGGGGAACTAAACCGTTTATTTTTCAATCCCTCACACTGTGTTCAAACCCCCAACAAGGTCCTGGGGTTGCACCTTGGCTAAAGTCGCCTCAGCTTAATGGCGCCGCGCCTTTGAGACCTTCGTGGCAGAAAAGTGCGGCATTGTGTGTGGGGGGGGGAGAGAGAAACCTTTCCGTGTCCCCCTCCTCAACTCCGTCCCTCACGGTGGGGGGGGGGAAGGCTCCCTCTAGTGGCTACTGGGGGGCACTGCGCCCCCATTTCCCTTTCCTTTTCCCCCGCGCCGTCCCCTCAGGTTGAGGTGGTCAAGATGGCGGCTGGGGCGCTGCTGCTGCTGCGGCGGGGGAGCGGCGGCCGCCTCCGCCTCAGCGCCTTCCCAACCCAAGGGGGCCGTTCCCGCCTTTTTTTCCTCAGGTGAGGGGGAAGCTGCGGGGGAGGGAAGGGTGAAAAGTGGCGGGAAGGTCGAGCGACGGGTGGTAGGGGGAGAGGAGAGCCGTTTCTTTTTGGCGCGCGCTCTTTCCTCCTCCCCCGTCTCGCGGTTCAAGGTCACGGGCTGGTCAGGTGGTTTCTTGCTGCCTCCCCCAACAGCTCTTCAGTGCACTCAATTGTGGGAAGTGGGGGGAGAAATAAGGGGGGTGTCTCATAGTCTCTCCTCTTCCCCGCTCATATTATTCAATAAATAGCCTTTTTTACATATACTGTACCGTATATGTTTGTATCTCCACACAGACGAGGGTGTGTGTACATTGGCTCAGCCCACCTCACGCAGAAGCCCCCCAGCCATTAATAATGGGGAGGTCGCCTCATGGATATCTGCCTGCACATATTTTACAGTGTAAAAGTGTCCTTTCTACTTCAGAGCCCCCACCTATTATTAATCCTTGTCCCCACCCCATTGAAGGGGGTCTCCCCATTAATCTCTTGGCTAATCCTCCACACACTCCCATCTAAATTATGGGGGACGGAGAGACCCTCCCACACCCCTTTTCTTTCCTCACATTGTATTATTTTGTTGTAAACCATCTTGTATTATCATTATTTACTAAATTTATTAGTCGCTTTTTTGCCACGGCAGCACAAACGGACCTGTAATATTTTAAGCATTGGGGGGGGGGGGGAGAGAATAAAAATAAAGACAATTCTGTTGATGGATTAAAACATCCCACCCATGCAAAAAGGCCTCAGGTAAAAAATTAAAAGCCAAAGGTTTGATGAGAAAAGAATGTTTTTGCCTGGAGACTAAATATATTGTTATTGTTGGTTATTAGTCTTATGAAGTTATTTTTGGGACTGAAATAATGCCAATTGAAATAATAACAACAACAACAATGGTAGGTTTATTTATTCAATGGGTTTTTTCCGCTTTCCTTTGGGTCCTAAATAATAATGATAATGAGCCCACCCTGGGCTCTTTCAGGAGGAAGGGTGAGATATGATTTTTTTGATTTTTTTTTTAAGGACCCCAACCAAATTTACTTATATGGCCTGGGAACTTGCTTCAAGGGGTGGTGGTAAAAATCACTAGAATAGATAAAATAAACATATGCAATTAAAGATTCTAGAAAATGCCTTCTGTGTTCTAGACAAATGTTAACAGGAACACTCCCTATGTTTGTAAACCGTGTTGAGGTTGTTGTTGTTTTTAACAATCAAGTTGTATATATATAAATGTTTTTAAATAAATAATTATGTTGATAATGATCCCTGCTATTTATTCTAGTGTCCCATTTACCAGGAGGGAAGAGCTGTATATTCCTGTGTCAGCTGCCTTCCTATCTTAAATCAAAAGAAATAGAGTTTTTAATTGGAGGTGGAGAGATATCTGCCACTTCATGAGCTCTTGCAATTGAGTCAGATAGATTTAAATACTCATGTGGTAATTTGCTATAATGATTGCTTATTGATTTTGTTGCCTATAACTGATGCGTGCTGTTCCAACCGATCTGTAAAGTTGTATCATGACATGGTCAAGACAACAAACTAAACTAAATTGAAAAATGCTTTAGGTTACTAGAAGCAAATGTTGTTTAGGGTTGAAAAAAATACCGGTATTATTCTCCAATACCAACTCTTTCAGTTGCCTAGGATTTTCCCACCCCTTGGGAAGAGTTCTGCTAGCGTGTGAATAAGGATGTCATTTTGCTTAACACTTTTACTTTCAGCAAACTCTGTAACTATCACATAATCCTCCCTGACTTTCATGGAAGATAAGGATATATGCACTCCAGGACACAAATGGTGGGAAATTAGATACACTGTCTTTCTCAAGATAACAAGTACTGTACAGTAGTGTAGTTTGGGGGTTTGATTTCAGTTTCATCTTTGATTTTCAGTTGTTGTGTCACACAGTACAATTTTGTTACTGCAAATATTTGAGTATGATAGTATAAGTATGCTTGAAAGCTTTAACTAATCCTCCTCTCCCCAATAAATCAGTATACAAGCAACAGCTCCTGAACAACAGCTGTTACTGCTCTCTGTTTTCTGCACCAGACTTAATTAAAAGGAAGCTTTTGAGATTACTTTTGCTTCCAGTTTATACTGGCATATCATAGCTCCACACAATGGAAAAACTAATTTCATTTTCCAGAGAAGTAACCATGTTAGTCTGTTACACAAAATAGATCTGTAGTACCTTAAAGTCTTAACAAACTTTTTTTATGGTATAAGCTTTTATGAACTAGAGCTCACTTACATATATCAGCCTGGATAGTTCAGTTGGTTAGAGCATGGTGCTGCTAATGCCAAGGTTGCAGGTTTGATCTGCATATGGGGCAACTGCATGTTCCTACATTGCAGGGGGGTTGGACCACTAGATAACTTTCAACTTTACAATTTTATAATTCTGACATGTACGGGGTGTGGTGGCAGTAGAACTGGACAATGGTGTTCAATATATGGGTCAGTCAGAAGCAGTCCTTCTACTCAAATAGGTACCGCTGTGGCAGGAAGGTAAACGGTGTTTCCATGTGCTCTGGTTTCTGTCACGGTGTTCCATTGCGCCAGAAGCAGTATAGTCATGCTGGCCACATGACCTGGAAAGCTGTCTGTGGACAAACGCCGGCTCCCTTGGCCTGAAAGTGAGATGAGCACCGCAACCCCATAGTCGCCTTTGACTGGACTTAACTATCCAGGGGTCCTTTATCTTTTAGTACTCAAATAATTGGTTGAATGATTTGATTAAAATATTTTGATTGACTAAAAAGATGCCAGATTAATTGGTTGGCAAATTTAAAAGTAGCTAATAATCCAAGTTCTTGTATAAGCAAATGGCCTTGGCAAGATGAGGCCTCCCTGGTTGTCTATGAGAGAAGCGGTGAGGCAAGCAACAACTATTAAAAATACTGTCTTTATTTTCTTTATGACTACTTTATCATATACATTTTTAAGATTTTGACTGAATTCCAATGCATATTAACTTGGGGGTAAGTCCTGCTGAACATAATGGGACTTCATTCCGATTAAACTTTCATAAGATTGGTCTGCTCAAACTTCTATGATAAGTAAACTAAGATTAATGTAGTCAGGTTGAATTAAAGGTAGGTGAATCTTGTGTATTCCAGAGATAATGTGAAATACACCTTCCAGTAGCTGGGAGGCTAATCAGGAATCTGCTCTTTGCTGCACTACTTCTCAGTCCTGATAAAAATGAAACAGGAACTAATTTTACACAAGTTTTAGAACAATGTTTGTCTCTCACTTGCAGGGGCCTTGTGTCATCAAACAGCCGATCCGCAGAAGACAGCTGGTTAAAATCGCTTTTTGTCCGCAAAGTTGATCCCAGGAAAGATGCTCACTCCAACCTCCTAGCCAAACGGGAGACCAGCAGTCTTTATAAAATACAGTGTGAGCTGCTGTTTTTATAGTTCTCCCTTATCTGTCTGTCTTTTTTTTTCTTTCTCTCAGCATTTAATGATGACTTTTCCTGTTTCAGTTCACAATGTCAAACCAGAATGCCTAGAATCCTACAACAAGCTTTGGTAAGTCTGAATGCTATGCTGGAACATTTGGGGGGGGGGTAAAATCTGGAGCCTTGTTAGCTACTAATCCCATACTTACCTCAGTATACAGTTCACTGGATTCAGTGAAATTACTTCTGAGTAAATTTGCATAGGATTAGGAAGGGGCAGAGGAATCCTGGCTGGGCTGGGAAAGTGTGAATCTGGCACCATATCACTTGCCCTGCTTCTAAGTCCATCTTGTTATGATGGCTTTCCTCTTCATGGCAGTATTATAAGCTCTCTTTAATCAGACATTCACAGATCTATTTGCCAGCTCATTGATGGCAACTACCCAGCAACACACAGGTCATTGCCACCCTGGCAGTTTTTTTGGTGCTGTGGTTTGGAGAAGAGAGAACACAGCGGTGGCGGCGGGTGGTGTCTTCCAAGTCTCAGTAGAGACCCTGGCAATCCCTCACTTCCTATACCATACCTTATGCAAATGAGAGAAAAGTCTGCCTCTACACCAGGTATGTGCTAGACTATTCAAGGGAGACTGAAGTTAGCATCCACCACAAAAAAGGGCTGGCTGATGAGCCAACCAACATTTGTGCATCTCTTGGGTTTGTTGTTGTTACTTTCTGTGCCACAAATATATGCAATATAAATTTAAGAAGGATATTGACCAGCTGGAACAGGTGCAGAGGAGAGTGACTGATATGATAAAGAGTCTGAAAACCAAACATTATGAGAAGCGTTGTGTATGTTTAGTCTGGAGGTTAGAAGGCTGAGAGGTGAAATGATAGCCATCCTCAAATATCTGAAGGGCTGTCACTTGGAAGATGGAGCAAGGTGTTTTTATTTTGCTGCTGCAGAGGGTAGGGCCTGTACCAATGGATTTGAATGACAAGAAAATGACTAAACATCAAGAAGAACTTCCTGACAGTAACAGCTGTTCGCAGTGTTAGAAACTCAGATATGTAAGCTAGGCACGAAATGGCTCCCTGAATCAGGATTACAGTCACCAAAACTAGTTGCCTTTTGGAGCCAGACAGTTCTGATTGCGCAGATAAAATATAATGGATAGAATTCTACAGGATATGTTAGTGTGTGAAAACAGTCGAGACTGAAAGATCCCCAGGCATGCATTTCCAGATGGTGGAGACGTCTTTCGTTTCAAATAGCTGATAGCCAGGTGCAGAATGCGCCTCATGCCTGGCAGATTCCGAACACTGGCTGTTAGATAATGGAACAGCCTACCTCGGAAGGTGGTGGACTCTCCTTCATTGGAGGTTTTTAAACAGGTTGGATGGCAATCTGTCAGGGATTCTTTAGCTATTATTGCTGTGTTTCGAAGGGTTGGACTAGATGACACTTGGGTAACTCATAACATAGGAAACACATGGGGATGTTATTTATTTGATAAAGCATTTTTATTAGCTATAAAATGTTCCCAAAGCAGCTTGTGAATGTCAGTGATAAGACTGTCCTTGCCCTCAGGCTTAAATCTGAAAGACATGATGCAAAAAGAAAAGGAATTGGGAGGAGGAAAAAGCAAATTCAGACTGGAATGGATAGATTTCAAGTAGATGGAAAAGTTTTCTCTCCTTTAGCTTGATGGAATGGCTACTGTAATTATGTTCCTTTTTGCTTCTGCTTTTTTTAAAGTCAAGAGGTGCTGCCAAAGATCCACGAAGGGAAGGAATATCCATGTACACTGGTGGGGACGTGGAACACGTGGTACGGAGAGCAAGATCAGGCTGGTAGGAGATAAGACGTACAACAGAATGCACAACTGCGCTAATGATGTGTGCTTGTGATAGGGGCCCTCTTCCAGCCAGGATGGGAACCTGCAGGGTGTGGGGCAAGGTCTGGGGACAGTGGACAACCAACACCAGCAGCAATGAGCAGAGAGCCTCTAACAAGCCCAGGAAGATTCCCAGAGAAAATGGACATTTCTCCATCAAAACTCAGAGCCTCAACAGAATCCTTATGTCCCCAATGTAACCTTGCCTGAATGTCCTTCAGGTACGGTTGTAGGGAATGTAAAGGTGCTGCTTTGGCGCAGACCCAGGCACTGCAGAACCATCAAATGGTTTCAGATTGTATCTTCTTCCTTCTTCAACAGCTCCTGAGAATAAGCACCCTTGCATAGCTGGCGGGCTGGTTCAGACACCTTCAGAGTTGCCACTCCCAAGTCTGGACGTGCCACCCCTAAGTCTAGACACTCCTCCTCACAGACGGGTCTTCTTGCAGTTCTTTCAGGCGACTGGCCAATTTCATGGTCCACAAGACCTTCTTGGCAGATGATGCTGGCTCAAATTCTGTATCAGAAAGGCCTGAGCGACTGGGTGACAGTTTGCAGCATTCCTCTGACTTTAGAAGTGGGCTCATGGTAGAGCTATGGTTCTTTTTTCTTTTTACAAACTTTATGTAAAATCTTTAGAAGTGGGTTCGTGGTAGAGCTATGGTTCTTTTTTCTTTTTACAAACTTTATGTGCCATCTACTCAATAGAAAGCCTCTAGGTGGTTTACAGCCACTCTTTGCTGCCCACCCCCACCCAAGCACACACATTCATTTCAGTGGGGCTTGTATAGGATATCTTCCCCAGGGAATTGACCCATTTATCTTTTTCGTTTGGCCTCTGACTTCTGCTGGTGGAGAAAGGAAATTATATAGGCTTAAGGAAGGATAGTGACCAGTGAATAAATCAGAGGGCTTGGGTTGGAAAGGGTGCTTATAGACTAAGTGATGCATCTCAAGGGAGAAGTTGGTGGCTCCGAAAACAATATTCCCCAGATTGCCTACTGGGAGGCCCCTGGCTTGAGATCTCTCAGAACTGGTGTGGAAGGGTTGTAGCTTAGTTGAGCTTAGTTGTAGAGCATCTGCTTTGCATGCAGGATACCCCAGGTGCAATCCCTGGTATCTGCCAGCAGGGTTGGGAGATACTCCCAGGCTGAAATCCTGGAGATCTGCAACCAGTCAGTGTAAAAAGTACTGAGCTAGATGGATGAATAATCTGACTCAGTATAAGGCATGTTCCTAGGCACTGAGAGAAAGTGATAGGGCTAGCCACTCTCATGGGGTGCTGGGAAAAGGGTGCTGGTGGCCACCAGGATTGGAAAGAAAGAGCTAGGTGAAATGACAATGGGATACAGGATTTGACCAGGAAGATGCTGACGTTTGGGGAGTCTGTTTTGAATCTCCAGTAGGGAAGGGAGACTCTTAAACATGCCACTTTTCGTTTCAGTTCATCTGTGGCGGTATGAGGGAGGTTATCCAGCTCTTACAGAGGTCATGAGTAAGCTTCGACATGATAAGGTAAGTCCTAGCATAAAAGATTTGACTTCATCAGCCTGACCCTTAAAAGTCACTCTGCCTCTCAAACTTAACAGTTTATTGCAAAAAAATCTCCATTGTCAAGGACTCCCAGAGTTTGTGTATCAAACCAGGATACACTCTTTAAGTTTGGTGTCCTCCTAGTATTAAGCTCTTAATATCCGGACAGATGAAGCATAAACTAGATCATTTAAAAAATAAATGCATGTGATCTTGCCTTGTCATTGTAAGGATTTTTCATTTTATTTTTAGGGGTTTGTGGAGTTTCGCAAAGAGAGGGGAAACATGCTTCTCTCCCGCAAGAACCAGCTGCTGTTGGAGTTCAGTTTTTGGAATGAGCCTGTTCCGAGGACAGGGCCCAATATCTATGAACTGAGGTCTTATCAACTCCGTGTGAGTGTCTTTGTATATTCATAGAATAGTCATTCCCTCTTTCCCTCCCCCTCTCTCTGTGTGTCCGTGGGTTCATGAGACCTTTAAGAGCGAGACTGCATTCACTCTCGATAACAGAGAGCACATAGCAACTCTTTTTCATTGATTTTCCTTTTTTCTTTTGGGAGTTATGCCTTTTGAACAGAAAAGGTTGCATTTACTAACAGTGCAATCCTATATGTTTTTACTGAGAAGCAAGCTTATTGTGTATTTATCATATATATTCACTGTATATATCATATTTGTGACAGAAATGCTCCCTATCAATGTCAACAGGTGCTGGAAATGAAAATTGGGACATTGAAAAAAGTATTTGAGGGAATTCTGGTCTTAAAGTGATTAGTTGCCCCATGTCTTTTGGGCTAAGTCATCTTTTTTGTTACTGATTAGAATCCAGGTGGCGCTGTGGTTAAACCACTGAGCCTAGGGCTTGCTGATCAGAAGGTCGGCGGTTCGAATCCCTGTGACGGGGTGAGCTCCCGTTGCTTGGTCCCAACCTAGCAGTTCGAAAGCACGTCAAAATGCAAGTAGATAAATAGGAACCGCTACAGCGGGAAGGTAAACGGCGTTTCCGTGTGCTGCTCTGGTTTGCCAGAAGCGGCTTTGTCATGCTGGCCACATGACCTGGAAGCTATACGCCGGCTCCCTCGGCCAATAATGCGAGATGAGCGCGCAACCCCAGAGTCGGTCACGACTGGACCTAATGGTCAGGGGTCCCTTTACCTTTACCTTAGAATCCAAAAAACCTTTCGGGAGACAGGAGAGAAAGCCCACATCTACTTCCCAGTTACAACGGGGGAGGGAATGGAGGGTATCATTCTCTTAGAGTCACCTGCTCTGTATTTCTTTTTCCCCCCCAGCCTGGAACAATGATTGAATGGGGCAACTACTGGTAAGTGTCCCTTGCTATGCTGGGCTCCTCTCAACTCCAAATACCATTCTGAGAGATTGACAAATGGGCAGCTCTGTCCATCACTTGGACTTCCCATGTGCCTTAATTACAGATGAAAGTGTGCTCTGGATTCTTTTCTTTCTTCCTTTGCAGTAGCAGTTTGGATTCATGCCACATCTGCAAAGGAAGATATTTCCTTTGCAGCCCAGCTTGAATTCAAGGTGTCACCTGCAGAAGAGAAAATTGTGGCAGAGCAGAGTGGGGTGGAAGAGGTGAGGCTGCAGGCCAGATAAAAAGATACACTAGCTAGGCACAGCTCATGGCCCAGACAGAGGCTCACCATCAGAGCTGTAGGATATTGCATTTGTTACATGATATCCACCCAGCACTATGTGTACAAATGTACATCAAAACAATAGTTGCCCCTTTTTGTTTCCTGTGTGGTGAGCCTGCCTTCCTAGCAATAAAAACATTCTTGCCAGTTATTCAAGTCCACTTTCAGTCATCACACTTACCTCTTCCTTATTATTATTATTATTATTATTATTATTATTATTATTATTATTTTAAGCAGCACATGTGCCTTCATACAGTTTAACAATAATTCTGTGCCTTTTTAAAAAAGGCACAATCTGGTTGTTGTTTTTAAGTTTTTCAAATCACTGGGGATGAGGGGTGAAGTGGGTTCATGGTGTCACAGCAGACATCCAGTTGGCACGGTGTGCAGCTGACTTCTTCTGAAAACCTGCAAAACTCATTTTTCCTGGAGCTCGACCCTGGAGAGGAACAGGCAGTAGGGACTGTTGTTGTAATACCATAGCCAGTCAGAGGACTGTTTTTCATAGTAGATGGGCATGTTGATGCACTGGAACTCCAGTTTAGGGTAATGTCCTCCTGTTCAGCAATCTTGCCCGTTGTTTGATTAACTGGGTTTGCTGACACAAACGGACGGTGAACACCCTATGCATGGGAAAACAAAATTTCAGAGTTGCACTCTGGAGAAATAGAGGAATAAATGGTGGGGTGGGCAGAGGATATGCCTCCCAATGAGCATGACTGATAATATAATCTCTGATAAGTTCCTTTCAGACAGTGGTGGCCATTAGTCAAGTTTTATTTACCATCTAATGGAGAATTCACCAGAAATTTTGACTGATGATAATTAATTGAGTCTGCATCTGCTGAGAGAGATCAAGTTGCAGCAAAGCCTGCTGGAAACATAAAGCATAGCAATGTCTGACTCCCTATCTCTGGAAACAGAAGACGTGGCCATTGTCCACATCTGTCTCTATCTTTAGGTGAAATGCACAGGACCCTTGATAGGTGGAAAACAGTAATAAAGAGAAACTAACCAGTCTTTATGTTGGCAAAGGTGGAAAGTAGTGCCTGATACTTCTACAGCACCTAAAGGGTCTCATTTAAATGCCTGCTACTTCGTCTCAAATTTTGTTTTAAGATTATCACCAGATGCAGACACATTGCATTACTGTCATAATTTCTTTCTGTTACTTTGTTTACCATCTAGCCTGATAAAGAGTTTTAGGGAAACTCAAAAGCTTGTGATATTTTTTGTGATATTATTATTGGCCTAAACTTTGAATGTCCTTTTCACATTTTCCCTGTGGGCCAACGTGGGCTATCTTTACTCTTTGTGTTATATCAGATGCTGTAATATTAAGAATTCATGCAGGCTTCTAGCCCTCTGAAATATTTCTCTAGCTCTGAATACCAAGGGGGTTATGTTATTATAATGTTGTGCAGCGATAGAATTAGTAGCTCCTTGCTGCATTCTTTCTAGTACTGTTCCATCTAATAGTTACCTTTGTAATTGTCTCAGCCCCAGCACTCATGTCTTGTTGTTGAAATACATATATATTCTACCTTCCAGGGCTCGTGCTATTGGTTTCCGGCAGGATGACAAAGAAGCTGTTGGTGGCTTTTTCTCGCAGATTGGGCAGCTGTACATGGTTCATCACCTTTGGGGTAGGTCGTCCTAGACCTGAGAAATCTGGGGAAGGACTGTAGCTCTGTGGCAGAGCACCTGTTTTGTATGCAAAAGATCTCAGGTTCAGTCCCTAGCAGCTCCAGGTAGGGAAGGTGAAATCTCCCTGCCTAAAACCCTGGAGAGGAACTGCCAGTCAGTGTTGACAATATTAAGCATAAGTGGACCACTGATCTAACTTGGATTAAGACAGCTTCCTATCTCCCTTTAAATCTGCTCTCCATTCCGACAGTATTTGTTGTTTAGTCGTGTCCAGAGCACGTCAGGCACTCCTGTCTTCTTCCAACAGTATAGGACAAGCAGTTTTGTGAAACTGATATGAGCTTTGCCTCCTCATAGCAATACAGTTTCCAAGGCTTCTTAAGGCAGGGTGGATAGAGCCATGGCAGTAAATAACAGCTCAGGGTTTTAATGAGGTTTTTCCTCTGGTACTTTGTTTATGGTATGTTGCTGTATTTGAGAGAAATGTGCTGATGAACATCAAGACACTGATAGTGCCAAATTATTTTCCCTCAACACTTCCAGCGTACAAAGATCTCCAGACAAGAGAAGACATCAGGAACTCCGCATGGCACAAGCCTGGTTGGGATGAGCTGGTATACTATACAGGTAACACGGGGGTGATGATCCTCAGGCCTAAGGACCAAACACAGTCCTCAGAACTCTCCCCAGGCCACATTCCTTCCTAGTCACACACCTCACCTTTGAGTGTTTTTGCCTGGCTGGAATGTGGTCTTGACACTTGCTTGCCTGAATAGAGGGTGAAGAGGGGCATGTATATGTAGAAAGTTGCCTTCTATACAAAGATTAAACTTATATTCGTTGCTGTGCCAAGTTGGAAATGGAACCCTTTGCTTGAAAAAGTATCAACACCTTGCTGTAACAGTTTAGTACCTGTGTGGCAGTGATAGTTACCCAAAAACCTGCTAATGTGAGAGACTTGTCTTTCCTGTCCTAGGTTAATATGGCCCCATTGAGCTTCCCTTTCTCTGGGGTCCCCCAAATCCTAGAACTGGTCCTGCTTCCTAGTCTAATGCTTTGATGGCTACAAAATCCCCCCATGTTTCATTTGTAATATCTTGCATTGAAAAAAGGGCTAACACAATTCCTTTCTCCTTTCCAGTGCCCCTTATTCAGGAAATGGAATCCAGAATTATGATACCATTGCAGATTTCTCCCCTTCAGTAAAGCCACTGATTGATCGGTGCAGATTTACATTGACAAACATTTGTCTTTTAGTTAATTTGATATGTGTGTATGACAATGGAAACTCTGACTTCTAAAAGTACTGTATGCTGGGGCTTTATGAATGTGACCTCATTTATTCAGATCCTGCAGGAGCACTTGGGATTGTGTTGAGGAGAGGCTTGGGAGTCATCATAAGTCTTACCATTCAACCATCTAGTCTGGCTCTCTGTGAAACAGCCTTTTTCAAACACAGCCATGCATTCAGAGAGCTGGCAGGCCCTGTTGGAAACGCACAAGCTTCAGTGGTAGTTGCACGAGCTTTAAACCCTTGAACGATGCAGTATTTAATTATGGGGCGATTTGTCACATGCACTCCTATCCATTCTTTCATAATCATTATGGCATGTCAAGCCTACAAGGCCTTCCTCTGGTGCCACAACTGTTGCTAGAGAAAGCAGCCCTTTGTTTTGGCCTAGCCAAACTTATCTTAGCAATCAGCTAAGCCATCATTTGCAAACTTGCAGCTGTTTTGAACTACAGATCCCATCAACCCCAGTAAACATGCTGGCTGAGGCTGATGGCAGTTGTAGTCCAAAACAGCTGGGAGGGCATCTGGTTGGTAAAGGGTGATAAATGGCGTTGGGATGAGCTCTAAAGAAGAGTTAGTGTCATGAACATTTGTTAAGCACTCCAGGATTATGCAGTGAAGCAGAATGTGAGGATTTTATTATTGTTATTTAATAACCATTCATGATTTCCTCCATTTGTGTGGTTTAACCAACATAACTGCAAAAAGTAATTCTGAAAAGGTGCATCAAGATGAGGTGCATTAAATCACTTAGGACTGGCACAAATCACTTCATTTCCCATGCCCAATTCTCTGTTTTTGATTAAACTTTAAAATAGAGGGACTTGTATGTATGTGTGTGCGTGTATGTCTGTAACATTGTGAACATCCTGTATGTTGAAGCAATTATTCTGTTAGCTAACAAATCAGTGCAATACACTGTATGTCCGATTACCTAAGAAACATCCACTTTATACATTTCAGTGAGTTTTCTGGCAGAATGTGTCAATAAAATCCTATTGATTTTCGCATGTTTTTGGGAGTTTTTGGACTTGTTTCAATAATGATGAATTCTGAGTTTCTGCTGAGATGGCCTGCATGGCCACAAAGTCTACTGGGATTTTAAGGCTGCAGTCCTGTTTACCTTTACGTGGAAGAAAGTCCCATTTAAGCAGATGAGTGTGTGCAGCAATTATGAAAAAGGTGAATTCTGTTGCTAGGAATTAATTATCCAAGAGATAAAAAATTAAGACTGCCAGTATCATGATGTCATACAAATCTGCGATGAGACTACAGTTTAAATACTGTGTAAAGTTCTGGTTACCTCACCTCAAAAATAACACTTTAAGAGAGAACTTGAAAAATCCATGGGGGATAAGTCTACCAATGGCTACTAGCCATTATGGCTGTGTTCTATCTCCAATGTATCACTAATGGGAAGAGTGCTGCCATTTCACTCAGATTCTGTTTGCAGGCTTCCCTTCCCCTGCCTATTGAGATCAAGCAGGTGACTTCACCCTACCCTTTGGCTCCTGCTAAAAACATTCTTGTTTATAGACAAGCCTACCTAGATGCTTAGAAAGTTTTCATTCTAATCTGTTGTAGTATTTTAACTTTCGTTTTTTTTAAAGTATGGACCTGCATTTTCCTTGATTTTATTATTTATAAACTGCTTTTAGGGTTTGTTTGTTTTTTTACAATTATGCGGTGTATGAATTTTATGAAAAAGATTAATAAGCCTTCTCGTTGGCCGCTGAGAGTAGGGTGCTAGACTACATGGAATTTTGCCCTGATCCAGCAGGGCTCTTCTTACATCCCTAACTTACTTCTTCAGAGTTGGCATGTATAGAATTGCACAGTAAAGTTTCCAGTTAAGTGGGAATCTTCCAGTGCAAATTAAGACTCTCATTCGCTGCTCAGACACAGGAAGTTGAAGTTCCATGCTACTGTCCATACCTGCCCTTATGGATCCAGTTTGTTCAGATCCAAATTTGACTGTCATGATGGGCCTGGGGCTGCATTGACTAATCAGCCAGCGCCATAGTGTCAGATAGCAAACGAAAGGAATTTTCCTAAACTTTTCTAATCTCTTCCCTGCCCTTCCCAAAAATGGGATCTTCACTGTCATTTTTTTCCTAACTGACCAATCAGTTTGTCTCAACAAAATAAAGACTGCTTTGAAGTTTGTATTTGCTGAAAGCCAGGTCTGTAAATACATTTTTCCTGGGAATTTTCCACCTTCAAATAAGTTAAGGCTTTGAGTTGCCTCATCTGAGGAAGCAACCCCCATGTGCAACACCTCTGAAATGTGTCCCAAGCACATTTTGTCCTGTGTTTGCTTGTTCTATTTGTCAATTGTGGAATTTTCCCATGTGACCCCCGTGAACTTTCAAGTCTCCCTCTTCCTGAGGGATAACATCATTATCAGATCAGATATATAATGATGGTTCACAGACCTTTTGCAGCCTTGTTTTCACATTTGCTGTTGGGAATATGGAGTCATATGTGGCCTAAGAGGGTCCCAGCATTTCAGTGGAGGCCTTGCAAGCTGTGTAGATGAAGACTGTCCATTCTCCCGCAGTGAAAATTCACTTGGTGCCATCTCCTATCTTGCAAAACCCTCCTCAAAGGCCTGAGTGTCTTGGTTTACCCTAGATTCTCATACTCAATCCTAACCAAGCTTTTAAGTAAGTGTAAATGTTTGGTGGGGTGACCTTCCATTTGCCAGCAACTCAATAGTCACTTCAGGCACTGCATCTCAGCAGTACTTGCCAATGTTCATCCACATCCCTCATCTTTCTCTTGGACTGTAAGCAGCTTCATGAGGAGGATGAACTGAGAAAACAAATAAGCTTCCTTAATATGTCACCAGGATGTGTGTTTGGGCATGCAAAAGAGCAGCCATGGCTGGCATCTTCACCCCATTTACTAGGAGTTCTTTCTGAGTACATATAAGAGCAAGGTCAGCAGTTTTGGGGGGCCCATGGGCCTATTTGAATTTTTTAGCAAATATGGGTACCATCATAAAATGGATGGCACGGGGCACGGGGCAGTCACAAAGTGAATGGTATACTAACTATGGTTTGGGACTTCTCTTTGACCAGCATGTGGGTGGGATAACAACACAGGCCTATCTTGCAGGGCTGTTGTAACAATTACTAAGATACTAAGTGTACATGAAGCACTGAGCACTTTGAACATGCTGTAAATGCTCAATGTTGTCTTAATATGTATCTATGCATGTATAATCTCCAACCCTTGCACTGCTCATGCATCTGAAGCTGTAAGATACTGCTTACAAAAAGCTGATGCAATCCTAGAGGTGTTGCTGGAGGCTATAAAGAAAAGTGGCCACCAGGTTTGTGTAAACGCTGATGCTGTTTTTCCTACATGGCAGGGATATGTTCACAAATGCAACATTGTGAGTTTTGGCAAATCAATTCTCAGAACAGCAGGAGGCACAAAAGCAGCAGCAGCCAAATATGCGCATGGACTTTCTTAAAAAAACAACCACCCTGTTTTAAGCTGGATGGAACTGATTAACTAAGCCTCAAACACACACTCTGACCTGAAGCTACCTCTGGTTTTGAGGTTCCAAAGGGGTCACAATGTTCATTGGATGTGAGGGTCAAGCAGAAGAGGAAGATATGAATTGCCTTCCTGCTCTTACTGTCAGAAAGTTCCTGATGTTTAGCTGGAATCTTTTTTCTTGCAGCTTGAATCCATTGGTTCAGGCCCTACCTTTTGCAGCAGCGGAAAACAGGCTTGCTTCATCTTCCATGTGGCAGCCCTTTAAATAGTTGTAGATTGGCTATCATAAATTGGATTCAAAGTTCCAGCTGGTCCATCACCCTGTCCAGACACATTCAGCTCGGGGATCTGAGATTTTCCCACTAAGGACCTTTGAGCCTTGACCACCCTTCAGCAAAGTGCTTTCGTTCTCTCCGGAGGGCTGTGGCTTCTCCTTGGTGATGGAGATAATGGTGACCTCTGTGATCCAATGACCTGATTTGGTCAGGCAACTTACTAAGTTCCATTGGGGATGCATACATACCAGCAACCTAAACATATTGTGCTGGATGCTAACGCTTGAAGTGTTTTCACAGCTGGCTGGAGCAAAGCCCAGAGCCTGCTTGTGTGTTCATCATGCTCATGCTCATTTATTTGTATGCTATCTTTCCATAGTTAAAACCATGCTCAAGGTGACTTACAACACCAGGAGGGCCTAAGATATTTCCTCTTCAGGCATCAAGGTATATAAATGGCATCGGCCTTGTATACCTGAAGGAGTGTCTCCACCAACATTGTTCAGCCCGGACTCGGAAGTTCAGCTCTGAGGGCCTTCTGGTTGTTCCCTCACTGTGAGAAATGAGATTACAGGGAACCAGGCAGAGGGCCTTCTCAGTAGTGGAACCCTCACATCATGTCAAGGAAATAAACTACAACCTGACTTTTATAAGACATCTGAAGGCAGCCCTGTATAGTGAATGTTTTAATGTAATAAAACCACAGTAAGTTTTATAATTTGCTGGAAGCTGCCTGGAATTGCTAGGGCAACCCAGTCAGCTGGATGGAGCATTATTATTATTATTATTATTTGCTACGGGGCTACACTCAGGGTGGCAGTGAAGCAGGGTAGCTTGGTAACAGCTTTATTAATTAGCTTTTCTACTTGATTTCTTCTGGGACTGAGCCCCAACATTTAGAACAGGTTCTGGGGTGAGCTTTGATTGAAATTGTTAGCTAAAACTCATCTGCGGTACTTGATTGTGTGGAAACAAAAGAGCAAGAGTGAGTGAACGAGAACCTCTTTTCACATTCTCTCGAACAGAAATCCTGGCACGTCCCAAGCTCCCTGGCTCTGGCATAATACGGCTATTGTTTGTCTTGAGCCCTTCGAGTTCAGCAAGAGACGGTTCCCTGGGAGAGTTCCCTCTCTTCCCACCCAAGTCACTGCTGCCGCCACTCTCTTTAGGAATTCTGCTGGGACCTGAAGATGTGGTTGGTCCCTAAGGAAAGCCCCTTTGCAGATTTAGGCTGCTGCTCCATATGTTTTGGTTGTGTGTGTGAGATTGTTGCTCAAATATTGTTGGTGGAGAAGAGCAAAGGGTAGAAATGCAAGAAAGGTTTGGGAGGGGATTGTAAAAAACTGAAGTTTTTTTAAAGAGTTTGTGCCTTACAGTCAGTGACCTCTCAAGCCCTTCATGGGCTGGGTTATGAACTTGCCTAGCCCACTATTGTACACTATTGGATTACAGGTAGGTAGCCGTGTTGGTCTGAGTCAAAACAAAATTAAAAAATTCAGTAGCACCTTAAAGACCAACTAAGTTTTTATTTTGGTATGAGCTTTCGTGTGCATGCACACTTCTTCAGATACACTGAAACAGAAGTAACCAGACCCTTATGTATATTCAGAGGGCGGGGTGTGTGTGTGATGGGGATGGGTGATGGGCTGATAAGAGTGGTAAACCTGTTGATGACTGTTAACGACTGTTAATGACTGCAATTGAATATATATAAGGGTCTGGTTATTTCTGTTTCAGTGTATCTGAAGAAGTGTGCATGCACACGAAAGCTCATACCAAAATAAAAACTTAGTTGGTCTTTAAGGTGCTACTGAAAGAATTTTTTACTATTGGATTACAATAGCTTTTTCTTCTGCCATCTGTTTTGGAAAGCTGTTTGTCTTTCTGTCAGTTCTGTATGCTTTTGGATGCCTCTTGAGATATCGCTGCCCAATTTGCACACTACCTCCTGATATGGAGGAGCTAGTTTTCATCTGTGCTTGGAAACTGCTGGATGCCATTTTGATTCAAGGTGGCAGACTGAACCATTCCAAACTGCACTGATTTGGATATCTCTGAGGATGTAGTTGTCAAATAGTTGTTTGTGTTGAGGGGTGCATCCCCCCCAAACCATAATTGGAATATTGCTGTTCTCCACTAGAAAAGTTGGATCTTTTTATTTTTTCAAAGTTCAGCAGCGAATTACCAGATTTCCTGAGGAATAGATAGACTGTAGGGGAATCTGTACACATCACTCTAAACTTAGATTTCTGCACTCTTCCACCCTGCTCTACCAATGGGCATTGGGCTCGTCCAATATGTGTGTGAATGAACATATATAGCTGCCTTTTATCAAGTCAGAAGAGGTCCTAGAAAGGAACTTATAATGTATGCTGTGTTTTCCCCATCCCCTAACCGAGGGGTTGTTGGGCAACATGGGGGGCCAGATGAGGGGAAAAGAGCTCCCCATCCTGGGAGATCGTATGTTTGGGCAGTAGCACCTAGGGGTTAGAGGAGCAGGCTAGGGGATACCTAAACTTTGTGGTGAGAAACTCAGCATAGCAATCTGGGGTTATCACTTATGGAGTGAATTTGTAAGGGATCTAAACACAGGTGCTTTAGATAACTACTCCATTTTGAAAACCTGTGTTTTAACTCTGGGGATGTAACAAATTTTATTTATGTTGCTTTCAATGTGTTGGTCTAGTCTAGTATATGCATTTTTGTACATGTTACTTTGCTGGCAAACTGCATTGCAAAATTTCAAAGGATGGCTGTGTTTTGGTACATGCATTGCTTCAGAAAGTGTGAATTTGGAATTTAAATGTAAAGAGAATCCAAATTATTTCCATTCCCTCCCATTGTGTAGCTACAGAACCAACCTTCTTGGATTAAGAGACTAGGCTTTGAGGTCTTTTCTGACAATCAAGTGGTATATATGTTTTATGAAGTAAAGTAATAAGATGGAGTTGTTCTTGGGACATTTGGGTCCCAAACATTCTGTTCTTAGAAAGAGACCATTGCTGTCATTTGTGGAAGCCCCCATAGATACTACTGGACTCCAACTCCCATCAGCTCCAGCAGCTAGCATGGCCAATGGTCAGGGATGATGGCAACTGGTCTAGCAACACCTGGAAGGCCACAGATAACCTCTGGTCACATCTGGACCACCCTTCCCTTCCTTTCCCTTTGCTATGAGTTTATCAAGGTGCATGGAACAGAGCCATTTGCCATCGGAACACCCAACATGCAACAGAGGTACACTGTGTAGCCAGAAATTAAAAATCCCAAATGCCTCTGTTTGCAAACAACAATAAGAATATGTTTAATTGCATAGTTATACATCTAGCTACGATACATGTTAATAAAATAAGCCTAGTTCATAATTTATCGTTCCTCTAGTTCTTTCAGCAGTTCGTCAAAATGGGTGATGTACCACTTGGCTTTCTCCTTGACTTGTTTCCGCACGACGTTGCCTCCAAAGCCAATGAAACAGTCCTGGGGAAACATAAAAGAAGAAGAGATGGGCTGGCTATGCCTCCATTTCAGAAAATGCAGAGGACTATCGGGATTATTCTCCATTGGAGGATTAGATGGCCACCTGTCATGGATGCTTCAGTTGAGATTCCTGCATTGCAGGGCGTTGGACTAGATGACCCTCAGGGTCCCTTCAAACTCTGCCATTCTAGGATTTCTTGTCACTGATGAAAGCGGATGTGAGATGGAGGGGAAAGGCACCCTCCATCTGCTGGCATTGCATGAAATGAAGTCAGACTCTGGGGGAAGCAGAACAGTCACAGGCAGCTGCTTAGGCTTCAGTGGGCAAGGACAGATGGGGAGTATGGGGAGAGTGCAGACTAGCCCAACCTTCCTCAACCTGGTGCTCCCCAGAGCTTTTGGACTACAACTCCCATCAGCCCCAGCTGGACTATTCAGAGAAAACCAACTACTCAGCTAATTCAACGAAGCAGATTCCCTGCAAATCCTTGCAGAAATCTGGCTGGGTTTGGTAAGTGACCTTTTCCTGGCTCAGCATAATCTGCTTGCTACCCAGTTGCCAGTGAATCAGAAGCTGCTGCCAACAGTATCACCCTCCTTTTTTTTTAATCAATCATGTGATGTGATGAATAGGCTTTTGCTGGAAAACGCCTTTGCAACACAGGACAACAGCCATGGTCGTGCTCCTTAATGCCAGTTCCTGATGTATTGGCTGCCTGCCTTGACCTATTAATTTGGATCTGATTCGCCTCCCTTGGTAGATTCCAAAACAATCATTAACAGGCAGCTGAAATCATTAACCCGGAGCAAGCATCTGTCTGGTTCTTATGGAAGACTTGCAGACTTTTGTTTTGTTTTTTATGCTCCTGATTTTTTACCTGCCCTCCCCTTGCTTCTTTTGGGATTGCCACATCCAGCAACCAGATGCTGGGGGAGTGGAGAGATGCCCTTTTTCTTTGGGAACATGTGGCAGATTGGTTTTGCTTAGGCTTAGGGTCTGACTGGTTGCTGTACAAGCTCTTTATCACAGGGACATCAGAACAGCTCTGTAGCTTGGATCAGGCCAAAGGCCCACCCAGTTCAGGATCCTGTTCCTTAGGGCAGGCTGGCTGCAACTGTAGAGTGGGTGCCTTGCAATGATGTGCTATGTGACTCGTCTACATTGCTTGTGATTTGAATCACAAAATAGATTGGTTTGGGCAGAGAGGGCTGATGGGGTGCGTGATTCTGTCTCCCAGCAGGCGCTAGGTTGGGTGGTCTTCTTGTGGTTGCAGAAAGGTAACCTAGTGGATCTGCACAAATTAGGGGCATTCCGATGCCAGAAAGAATCAACCATATAGAAGTCAACTCTGAGCTAACTCCTATGACCCAGTGAGGTCCATTCACTGTTGGCTAAGCTGTTGAATTTGGAGTCCTGGCTTCAAATCCATATCCAACAGCATTGTTCACGGGGTTTCCTTTGAACATAGGATCATTAGCTGCCTTTTACTGAGTCAGACTACTAGAGAGCAGACTGGCGGAAGCTCTCCAAGGTTTCAGACTGGAGACATTCCTTGGGATTGAACCTGGGAGCACCTCCTGCATGCAAAGCAGGTGCTTGATGACTAAGCTGTGGTCTTTCTTTTGACAGCCTCTCTCCTCCTTTTTCTCAGCTTAACCGACCCCACAGGATAGCTGGGAGAACCCAAGTAAGCAGCCCTGGGCTGAGAGGAGGAAGGGGTAGAAGGCAAATGCCATCACCCCACAGTCACTACTCACTGCAGGCGGGCAGGCTTCCATATCTGTTGCTCCGTCTCCAATCATCACCACCTTCTTAAACTGAAACTGCTCCTTCAGGTAACTAATGACTTGTCCTTTGCCACCCGACTCAGCAGTTGGCTGTGTCTCATCAAAACCGGCGTATTCTCCTAGAGGCACATCAGAGAGAAAGTCAATCATAGAGAATCACAAGGAAAGTCAATGTTTGAAGGCAAAGGAGGGCGGGGGGGGGGGAACCTGGTACCCTTCAGATGATGCTGAAATCCAACTCCCAACAGCCATAGCCAACATGGTCAATGGTCAGGAATGATGGGTGTGGAACATCTGGAGGGCCACAGGTTCCCCTCCCTATTCTGGAAGGAGGGAGGGTGACAGTTCAGTGTATCAGAAGGATTATTTGCAGAGTGATCCACGGTCCTGGTTAGGAGATGGATTCTATTGCAAAGCAGAATCTTCTCTCTCTCTGCCTGTTTGTGTATGTACACAGATCTTCCATCCTGCAACAAGTTAGAGCAAGAATGGGGGGCATCTGTGGCCCTTCAGATGTTGTTAGGACCCTGAAACCCAGCATGGTCAATGACCAAGAAGAATGGGAATTGTAGTCCAACATCACCAGGAGGGTACTGCATTGACCATCCTCAGTCTAAGGGTTTGTTTTTAGTTTATATATTTTTCTTTATTAGATTTATATACTGCCCTTCATCATAAGATCTCAGGGCAATTCACAGAATTTCCAATATCTGGGAGATGTACCCTCTGATGTGGAAACCTTCCTTGCTGACACCAGTGTGTGGTATTTTGGCTCTATAGCTCCATAAGGGCAATTTGGGGAACTACTGTTTCCACACAGACGCCCTTTGGCTCCCACACTCTCAGCCCCATCAAGATTCACGGTAAAGGATATTCCACGTTCAAATAAAATCTTCCAGAGTGGACCTTCCACATGCTGTGAAGGAAGGGGCAAAGTCATGTCCAAAGAGCCTTATTTGGATATTGTTGATAGAGTGAGGGCTTTCACCAAAGCCAGCAACCTAAAACCCATTCATATAGTAAGAGATCCACCCATCTTTTTCCTCTAGTGGGCAATCCTGAGGAATACTGCCAAAGCCTAGCTCCAGACGTGTCCCTTGAGCGACCCTATTTATCCTGGTAACCCTGAAAGTTGAGTTTGGCTGCAAAGCTGTGCTATAGTTAGCTGACAAAGTCTTTAACCTTGAAGAGCCGTTTTATCAAGCTGCACAACCCACTTGGTGGATAAGAGATCTGTCTCTCAATGTGCTGACTCTCTCAGAGCTGCACTCCTTGACCCTCCTCTGTGCCAGTGCATCTGAGAGTTAAAGCTTAACCATGGAAAGGAACAGTTCTTTCCAAAGCAGCTGGGCAAACGGGGGCTTATCAGAAGCAGCAGTTCATTGGTGACACTTTGCTTCTTTTCAATCTGGGAACCTTTTTTGGGCTGAGAGACGCACAGTCCCTTCCAGGCAACATTCTGGGAGCCACAGGTCAGAGGCAAAAAAAGAGCAGGGTAGTGAATTTAAATTTATACAGTACTGTAAGCTAGTTTCTATACTCATTCCTGCACCCCTTTCTATCCTCCGTCCAGGCAAGCAGGAAGCATTATTTAATCTTATATATTTTTTTATAAAAGTATTTATATACTGCCCTCTCACAAAACATTAGGGCACAGGGTACATCAACATAAAAGCATGTTGTATTGCTTTCAGATGTTTTGATGTTGCTGTGCATACAGAGTTCAAGGACACATTCCAGCGAGGTAGAAAACACTTGAGCGCAAAGCAGCAAGGGGGAGAGAGGGGATGGTCTGGGGAGAGTTCCAAGGGCCAGGTAGAGAGCCCTGCAGGGCCACATTCAGCCTGCCTGGTAAAGCTTACCATTGAAGTAGAACTTCAACCTGTTGGCAAAGACGTTTGCTGTTGGGATGTTGAGCTGCAAAGCCACATGTTCCACGATGCTCTGAAACCCCCCGGAGATTAAGAAGACCTGGACACCTCGCTGGTGGAGCCGGTTGACCAGTTCCCTGTGAGGAACAGGAGTGGGTGGCCAAGGCCCCCATGTCAGGGCAGGATTAATTAAGATGCTTTTCTTTTGCCTTCTGCCCTGCATCCATCCCCTTCACTCACAGCTGCAGCACAGTGCAAGAAAGGCTCCTAGGCTCAGTAACAGGCTTAAAATAAATGAATGGCCCAGGAAAGTAAGTAGCCATGGACTTCCTCACAGGTCTTCCTCTGTGCTGAGCCATTTTAGATAGGATGTTGGTGTGTGAAGAAGAGTCTTGCTAATATGCAGGGAGCTGAATGACAACCCCCCCCCCCCAATTTTGTTCCTCCCAATTCTACATTGTCAGGCTTTTCTCTGGGACCCATAAGGACTAGGGTGCAATTGACTGGGGAGCAGCTGCTGCTAAAAGGTAACTGGAGCAAACAAAGGTGGCATTAAATGCCAGGAGTATGGATCCACATGCTCTCCCTTTCGTTAGTTTTCACAATTGCTTTTTACAGAGGGATCTCGCCACAAGGTGAGGAATCCTTGATGCAGTTCAGTGGCTCCTTTCTCAAGCTTGTCCCAGACAGTGTTGGGAAAGGGAGAGACTGATACAGGTTTCCTCCACTGAAAAGGATGCCTTCCAGCCTCTTTCTGCCTGGTTAAGAAGGTGGAATTCGTAATTGTACAGTAGGCCTTTGATGCTCCCTACCCACTTCAAGTGCTGCTACAGCTAATTCTTCAGGAATCATAACCCATGAGGAGGAGATAATGTGGAAGACGTCTCCATGGATGGACATGGAGTCCAACTGTTCAGAATGCCTCTTACCTTATTCCCGGTGTTAACTGGGGCGGATGCTCTGATATCAATTTCTGCACTTGTTCATAGGAGGGGCGGATGAGGGCTAGCCGGGCAGTCAAAGCAGCCTTGAACGTTACAGTGCCACCCATCGCTCTTCGAGTCCTAAATTGAGATTCAGAGAAATCTGAGAAATACAGACCAGGCTTTTTAAGGGCAAAAATAAAGCCATCCAGCTGTGTATATTTGCTTTACATACAGAAGCAGTTATGCTAAATCAGGGTAAAATGAAGTCTGCTTCAGTTCCTCATTTAAGAGGATGGCCGCTGGATCAAATCAAGGGTTGTCCACCTTCGTGGGCGTAGCCAGGATTTTTGTGGGGGGGGGGGAAGGGAGCAGAACCTCAGTTAGTTATGTATTTTTATGTATTTACAGGGGCAGCTGCTCCTCCCTGCCCCCCCTTAAAAATAATAATCTGTGTTTACTGCAGTCTCAGTCATGATCCTCTGCTGCTGCTATTTACATGTTTAAAACTACACATGTAGCCCATTAATGGCACAGTTATTTTGACCGTTAGATGGCCTTAAAAGAGGATTAAATTGATTGATGCTGTCGCTCCCTCCTCCTCTATCTGCTGCTATAATGCCCAAATCAACCTTAAACTCTTCAGATGATTTGGATAGCAACTCCTATCAGTCCCAGATGGATAAATCAAGGTGGTTTCCTAGGGACTGCTGTGCGGGGTGAAGATTTAGCCAGCTGGATCCCAAGTGTTCTGTGTGAATCAGGAAATGCTGCATTCCATTCTACCTGATGAGTTCTGTGAAACTCCAAAAGGTGGCTTCTCCCACACCAGATGTGGAAGCACATGATTTAGTTGTGTTTCCTACGGTTTGGGGTCACCATACAGAATGACCCCACTAAGCCTGCCATCCCTAACCTTTGTGCCCTCCATATGTTTTGGACGACACCTCCTATCAGTCCTAGCCAGTCTAGCTGCGTTAGCTATGACTGGTGGGAAATGTAGCTCAAAACATCTGGAGGGATGAGCTAAACCAACCTCAGGCCTGCCAGGAGTTTCAGACTGAACCACAAGGAGACAGGTTTTTCAGGTTGGAGAGAAGATTCCTGATTGGTTGGGAAGGAAGGATAGTTGCCTGCTAGTTCATTATGTCAGGGAAAGGAAGTTGGTAAGCGCTCTCTGCTCACATAACCTTGTGGCAAAGCTAAGGAGGTATGGTCTTGGTCCAGAATGTGGATGGGAGACCACTGTAGAGCCTCACAGCACATAGAAGTCAGAGTCTAAGTGCAAAAAAGGAAAGGTTTTTTAAGCAACTTCATGGCACCTTACACAAACATGCAAGGATTGGCTGCTTTCTCTGCCTAATGCAAGGTAACAAGGTTTGCCAGTGGTGGCCCATGCCCAGCCTCAGAGCTCCCCCCCCCCCCGCAAGAGGCTTCTGTCCTGAAAGGATGCCGTAGAGGCCAGACCCAGAGTTGTCTCTGAGCCACTTCTCAGCAGCATCCCCCAAATGTTCATTCTTGCATTTAGGTCGCCCACCCCAAAGACTAGCCTTTACAAATTCTCATTAGCCTGCTTACAAAAAAGGCTTCCCTGACAGCCAGCTGGTATCAGCTATGGCATGATCTGAGTCCGGGGATGGAGCTCAACGCCTTTGCCCCTTGGGAAGAAAGGGGACAGATCTCTGCAGAAGCAAATGAGCAACAGCCTTACGTACATTTCGGCCACTGCGTCTCCGACGCCGCAGAATTTCGCCAGCTCGTCGATGCCTTCCTCTTTGATGACCGTGCTGTCCACATCAAAGCAGACGGCATCAGCGTTTTGGAAGACTTCCTTCAGCTCCATAAGAGAGGACATCCTTTTAAGGGGCTTCCTGTTGTGGGAGAGGAAGATGAGGTCATTCTGTATATCGGCACACTGAACCCTGTGTTGAGCCATCTTGGAAGAGGGTCCTGTGGGGCTGGTGGCTTGGTGTAGAGAGGGAGCAGCGAGCCGTGTGGCTCCTTTTTGAGAGGGAGTGGGTGGCAGTGGAGGGGGGCGGAAGTGGCTGCTGATTTGCTGGCCATGGGGGCAGCACAGGAGTGGGCAATCAGTCAAGGTTGGCTCCCTGGCTGAGTTAACCCTTCCGGGAGCTGCTGCCTTCACTGACGTAAGGAGTCATATAAGAGATTTTTTTGGCATTTAATGAACCCCACGAAAGATAATGCTATTCCCTCCAGTGCTGGCTGCCTCCTCTCCTGTCTTCACTGCCATCCAAACCCCCTGCAATCACAGTGCAAATGCTTTCATCGAATAATCATAGCCGTGTAAAATGCAATAATAAAAACAGCTTAAAAATTAACTACAGTACAGCCACGAATAGAGTGGATCTTAAATTTTTATCAGTTGTCTAAGGACAGGGTGAAGAGGTCTGTCTTCAGCATAGGATGAAAGCTGTATAGTGAAGGTGCCAGGCACACCTTGGTGCCACAAATTATGCCCAAAGAAAGCACATTTTTGCAGAATAATTCCCCTTATAAAATACTTTTAAAATGTTATCTCCACTAATATATGCTTTTACTTTACTCCAGTAAATGCATTTTTGTACACATTACTTGACTGGAAAACTGCATTGCAATATACGGGAAAGTGTGAATTTTAAAGCATGGCTGTGCATAGGTTCACATTTTGTTTCAGAAATTGTAAATTAGGTACGTTCACTTTTAAATGTGAACTCAATCAGATGTCTCCCCTTCTATATAAGCACCCCACGGATCAAGGCAGGACACCCCTCCATACTAAATCCCCCAGGGATGGCTTTTGCCTGGGGAATATTCTTAGAGTAGGGGTAGCCAATATGATTCCCTCCAAATATTGTTGGACTCCCATTTCCCAACACTCTCAGCAGCATGCATGACCAGTTGGTCAGGGGTGATGGCAGTTGTAGTCTAACAACTTATGGAGGGCGCCAACTACCCATGTACCTAGAACAGCCTTTCTCAAACTGAGGTCCCCAGATATTGTTGGAATACAACTCCCTGACCCTCGTAGCTAGGGATGGAGTCGTAGTCCAACAACATCTGGGGCCCTAAGCTTGAGAAAGACTGACTTAGAGGCTTCCAGTTCCCTTGTATTGCCCCTTGATGATACCCTGATGATACCACTACAACAGACTAGGAACTGGCTGTCACACCACTTTTACTGCCACAGCTAAGCCCAAGAATATTTTGAAGCATCATTTGGTCTTCAGAATTCTATACAGGGGCAGGCAACATGGTGGTTGTTGGACCACAACTCCCATCAGCCCCGGCAGACAGCACAGCTGACGGACAGGGGTGATGATGGGAGTTGTGATTCTGCAACATCTGGAGGGCACTACTCTGCCCTCCAGATGTACACTGCAGTTCTCAGGGTTTCCTGGGTAGGGTGCAGCTATGTTGTGGTGTGGATGCAGACACTCTCAAACAGTCTTGCTATCCTGGTAGGCCTCATAGCCTGCTTTGCAGCCTTGACTTGCCTGTTGGTTCTGAGCCAGGCAGAGCTGCAGTGGGCAGGAGAGGGGAGCTTTGACTCTGGGGCAGGGCTGGGACACCTTGCGCAGTGGTGCATCATTGCACAATGGAGTGAGCGAGGCACGTGTTGACATCTTTGGAACAGGCCCAGCTGCCTGAGGTTTTTTCCAGGCCCTAGGAAATGCTGAACATCCAACCAGAACTCGGAGCTCTGTGTTGGGCTGCCAGTTTTGAAAGAGCCACCCGGGAGGGCAGTGCCAAGACATCTGCGTCATAATGTCCTCAAATCATGATGGAACGCCCACCGTCCAAGGCTGGGTTGCAACAGGACCGTATGATGCAAGGCAAGGATGAGGTTGCCAGAAAGTGACGTTGGCCCCAAACATACTGCAAGAGGATCTTCTTCAATAAGCCAATCCTTCTTGCAAAAGTTGAGAAGCTTATGGAGACCTAACAGGTCCTGCTGCTCAGTCAGAACGATGAGTCTGGATTTTTCATTTTTCCAAACATGGACATCGAGGGTTAACATCAACCTGGTGTCCTCCAGATACTGTTAGACTACAACTCCCATCAGCCCTAGCTGGTGCATACAAAACACTTTTGAGATTTTGCAAAGTGGAGGCTATGGCTTCAGGAAATCTACAAGCAAGACTCTTCTCATTTTAGAAATGCACACCTGGCTTCAAAGCTTACACAGATAGTGCTGTTTCATGAACTGTATTTCATATTGACCTCTAAACATGGCTGCATATGACCAATATGCAAATGAATCCAATTCTAGTTCCCCTGAAATTCTTTTGGACTGTCTTTTCCTTCACTTCCTGCTCATCCATCCCCAAACCTTCCTTTCTATCAACAGCAGTCAGCCCCTCCTACCCCTAAGCCCTGTTGGATTTTTTCCTCTCCTATCCAAATGGTCCTTTCCCTAAACTTCCTTCACAGCAACTGCACTGTCAACACCCTTCTGCTTAGGTCTTTCCCTTGAGAACTCTGGATGTGTAGGAGCATTCTGTGGTATCAAAAGCAACTCAGCTAACGGTATATGGGAAAAGTAGGAGCTTGTGCAGGCAATAGCAAGAGCCAATGCAACCCACCAAACCATATGCTGCTCCTACAGCCATGTCCAATGGCCAACCAGGACCTTGATAATCCCTTCCCGATTTTTGCTGGCTGCCTGGGATTACGATAAGAGGGAAACTGCCAACCGCTTCAATGGCCATGATCCATGGATTGCGGGTTGCATTTAGTTTTGTGTCTCCCTGAGTTGGGCAGGATCAGGATTTCATGGGGCACACAGAGATGTTACAAAGTCACAGGCTGTGATTTGTAGAAATAAGAAGCGTTATTATTAACACAGTAATAAAAAGATGTGGTTTGGGGTCAGCGTTTTGCTTCACTATTATTATTTATGCCTTCGTAGAAATGACCTTAGGGCAGACTTCACAAACCTGCCCCCCCCCCGGTGTTTTGGACCACAACTCCCATCAGTCTCGCTGGCATTCAGAGGCACACAGCAGAGGTAGGACATAGCCACTGTGGCTAGTAGCCACTGCTAGCCTTATCCTCCGCTCGTCCACACCTTCTCATCTCACCACTCCCCCCCCCCCCCGGGAAATGCCGATTCTTACCACTGAATCAGAACAAACATTGATCAGGTTTTCTGCAGATTGACGTTTGCTCTGATCCAGTGGTAAAGGGTGGGTTTTCCTGGGGCAATCGGAAAACCTCTTAGACCCTTGCTTTCTAGGCACGGAACAAGCAGAAGTGTGGACAAACCCTTTGTCTAACCCTCTTTAAATCCATTCAAGCTGGTGAGCGTCACTACCTCTTGCAATGTGGTTTCACTATATTTTCTTTATTTTTGTTTATTTCTGTACATTTATATCCCACTTTTCTTCCATCATGAAACCCAAGGTGGTCAACATGCGGTTCCTAAGCCGTCTCCCACAAACAATGGCCAGACCCAAACCTATTTAGTTGCATCAAGGTGATGGTCCCATTCCTGGTCTGCTAGTGGTGGAGATGAAAGAAGAAAACAGAATGGGGGAAAGTGAGAATGAATTGGATTGCTTTGTTTGTTTGTTTGTTCTGGCATATGGTGTTTAGGAAGAGTGAGCTTAGCATCCTGTTTCCACAAGGACCAGCCAGATTCCTCAAGAGAAGCCCAGAAATAGGACATGAACACAATAATTTTAAATAAATAAACCACTTTGGGACCAGATCTTGGGTAAAAAGCAACAACCACAAGCTTCTGAAGTGAACCAGTGATTACAGCACACTTCAGCTTATGATTTGCATTTGACAGATTGCATAAGAAGAGTTCATTTCCCCCTTTTCTATCTTCAGAAAACAAGTCATACCATGCTAGTCATACAATCTGATTCCAGCCAGGCTGCAAGCTTTCTGTGTGGCATCTGGTATCTGCCCCTGGAAAAAACCCAGCTTCCTGAGAACTTTAGATTTAAAAAGAAAACCTTCAAGTTTCTAGGCCTGATGGATGCATAAAATAGCCTGTATGCAAGTAGGTACTGGTATGCGTGAAGCTTGGAATCAGAAGGATCTGGAAAAGGCTTCCTGTAATCAGAGTGGTTCTGTGCTCTACTTATGAATCCTAGTTTGCTGGGTGTCCATTATCTCCCCTGCCCCACACTTTCTAGACTCTCACTGAACTGCTGACCAGTCTGGGGCATTGTCCTTAGTGCTGAAAGGCTGAGAAGGGCAAACAGTTCAGTGAGAAGAGAGCATATACAAACAGATGTTGCAATCCTACACCAAGTTACATCATATGCTTCCCGCTGGAACAAGAGGGCCCTTCTGTGTGCATACATAACTGAGTACAGGATTGCAGCCTTGGGAAATGGGAGGGCTCTTACATAATTTATTATTCCAGAAGAATAGTCTTCCTTTTAAAAAGCCTCACCTCCACATTAGCTTGTGTTTTCTCTCTGGCACGGATGACCTCACTCAGATCGGCTTTTAATGCACTCACTCTTGTGGGTAAAAGACCTGAACTGCTTTCCTCACCACCAATAAAATACAGAATTTCTTCACTCAGTGTGCAATTAACTAACTAGCTTAAGATTGTGGTCCTAACCCTACTTACCTGTTGGGAGTAAGCCCCACTGGATTCATTGGGACTTACTTCTGAGTAGGATGGTTAGGACTGCACGGTGTGTGGCTTTTAAAAATTAAAGATGATAGGGAAATTCAATGGAAGATAAAAGATAACAGAACTTTTAGTGACAATAGCTTAATGTAGTATTTGCCAACTTGGTGGCATCCAGCTGTTTTGGACTACAGTATATTTCCATCAGCCCCAGCCTGAATGCTGGCTGGGGCCAAAGGGAGTTGTAGTTCAAAACAACTGGACGCCACCAAGTTGGCAAAAGTTGACTTAGAGAACCTCCATGGCCAGAGAGTGCATACCTCTGACAGCCAAATCACTGCAATTGTCATCGCTTCTTGTGGGTTTCCTGGAAAGATTGTCTGGCTAGACATTATTCGACTAGATGGACTTTTTGTCTGATCCAGCTGTTCTTAAGTGTTAAGAAGCAGGAACCACCTGCCATCCTCAGGCGATTTATATGGAAGTTGAAATTTCTGTTTGTTTCTAACCAGTACCATTGATAGTTTGAATTTAGCTTCTCTCTGACCCATCCTTCCTCAGAGGGAAAGAGGAACCTCAGAGCGAGGCATCCTGTACATCCTGCATGCATCAGGGCAGATGCTGATGCTTTGCCTGTCCAGGATTGCATCATTCATTCATCCCTTCATCACAGAGAGGCCCTGCACCTTTTTTATTCCTGCAAAAAAGACAGCCACCAGTAGAGGGGTCCAGAAGGCGAGTCCCTGTGCCAACTGTCAGTTCTAAGGAGCACACTCAGAACCACAAAGTTGGAGGGAGCAAGACAGAAAGAAAATCTGCGAAAGAGGAAAAAAGGAAAGCACCACCCTCACCCCCAAATTCAAACAGCCGGCAACTTACAGGACTGTGGAGCCTGCTGCAATTTTAGATGTCAATACCGGGCACCTCCTGGCAGTGCAGGCGAGAGAAGGCTCAGTGAAGCCCTTCAGTCACATCGATGCAAATGCACCCAGCAATCTGGAAGCCGGCCACATTTTCTAAACCAGCTTTTGCTGAGTAAGCGACAATCCTCCTCTGTTTTTCCTTTCCCCCTTTTTAATCGCTGCACACATGAAAGCAAAGGGCTCTGCTGTTTACAGAGCGAGGCTTAGGAAAGAGAGGTGTAATTTTGCACTTTGGGAGGGAGGAGCCCCTCAAACCCAGCCCTGGAAGCTCCCTGATTGGCTCAGGAGGAGCCGGCAGAGAGAGAAAGGCGAGGAGGTGGAGATTAGAAAGAATAGGCTCCAGATCTCTTCTTGGAATAAGTCACCTTGAACTTGCAAAGTCTGCAAGCGAGATTGTCAGGTGATAGCCATATGAAATGGACAGAGCTAAGCTCAGTCACAACCATTCGTTTGAATGGTCTACTCTGAGTAGGGTGAATATTGGATACATTCCAATCCATCAGACTTAAGGCCTTTGCTGATGACGCAGGATGGGATATCGCAAATAGAGTTGCGGGGAAAGGCTGATGGGCAGAAAAGGCAACTGGCTGCAGGGTTCAAGGGTGGTTATGCTGAGCCCTGCAAGACGAAGTCATATTTATTTATCTAACAAGTTTTCTATACTACTTAATCAACAATGCCATTGAAGCAGTTTGCAGAAACCATTTGTCAAGCATTCAAAATAAGCTGATATTGAAGTGATATTAAAAATATATAAAGCCAGCAACTTTTAAACAAACATACATACGTGCTTAGATGTGCTTGCCTAAACTTTTTTTTCCAGCAGGTACTGAAAACAATACAGTGAAGGCTCCTGCCTGATGTCAATAGACAGAAAGTTCGAAGTGCTGCCACACTGCAGGACTGATTCTTTGCAAGTGTGGAATGAATATGATATGGCCCTTGTCAAAGTGCCTGTTCCATAGAGGCAGGAGAGTGGGCACATACATGTGTGGTAAGGTCAAGTGAAGGACTTAGGGATGTTTTATCTGAGGAGGCTAGAAGGTCTAAAGCAGAGCTTTCCAAACTTCTCATGCTGGTGACACACACATCATTTCGTGACACTGCAATTCAGTTTTACTAGCAAACCAGAGGTTAAACTAAGCCCTTTCCAGCCCCTACTCACTGCAGCCTGCACACTAACGTGTTGCGTGACACACAGTTTGGGAAGCTCTGGTCTTAAGTAGCAGCAAAGCTAGCTCAGCAGCTGGGGATCTGCCCCTCCACTTGGAAGTTTCCAAACTTTCTTTCTAACTCCAGTGAACTGAGATACAGGAGTGCAGATGCACTGGAGAAAATCCTGGGATATGTTCTGTGGAACACAGTCACATTACCTGACCAAGTGTCTTGGGCTACCCATAAACACCCTCAACCCCTCCCTTGCAACTCAGGACCAAGGAAGGAAAGCTTATCTGCTCCTGCTTTTTTTTTCTTCTTCTTCTTCTTCTTCCTACAGACAAATCCCCAAAAAGCTTCCAAGGTGCTTCAGAGCTGCTCAGAACACAGCTTGAAAACATCTTGAAACTAAATTTCAGTTTGAGGCAGTGGCCCCTTAGATTGTCTTTCAAGGTGCTTTTAATTCAGCTCCCTGTTTTGAGGCAGGATATCAGCACAGGACATTCACCATCAACTTGCTTCTTTCAGACCAAACAGCACTGCAAGAAAGGTTCACAAAAGCCAGAATTCTCATAAAGGCCACCCAGGCACTCTGGAAGCAGATGGCAACCAGGAAGGCACCAAGGTAATGGCCACCCCATGTACTAGGTCCCAGCATTGGGTATCCAGAGGTTTACTGCCTGTTTGGACATGGAAGCTCAATTCCTGTTATCATGGCTAATAAACAGGAACTATTGGAGCAGGAATTTATCTAATCTTTTCTTTTTCATGATCAAAACTTTTTTTCCTCTATAGGACAAAGTCATAGCTGCCAAGTTATCCCTTTTTTAAAGGGATTTTCCCTTATGCTGAATAGGCTTCCTCGCGAGAAAAGGGAAAACTTGGCAGCTATGCAAAGTTCCTATGGGACAACTAGCTCTATGTCATTCCTACAAGCCAACAAATAAATGAAAGAGGATCCAGGTATACTGGGCAATCTGAGGAGAAAATCCACCAGTCATTGGATGGATTATGAATTATCACTGCAGTCCATTCTTCAAGACATACTGTGTATCAAAGCAGTGGTTCTCAAAAATTTTGATCCCATAAACTCATTCCCAGTGCCTCTTCCCCTATAAAAACATTATGCAGAATAGCGGTTTGTATGACCCATTAAGGAAGATAATAACACAGGAAAATGCAAAACAGTAACAATTAATTGCACAGTTTTTCAAAATCCAATTACACCTACATTTAGTTTAATTATTCAACAAAACTGAACAGGATCCAGTGATACCAGCTTTTTGAAGTCTGATAGTCATTTATGCCTCCAGCACCACCCTGCAGCCCCCTTGCCTTTTAGGGAAGTACCCCCCGCTTTGTGTATCAGAGCAAAACTCATACCAATCAGACACCTCCTGTATTTGATGTAGGACATGATCCCACACATGGTTAATGGAATTATAAATGTTGTTGATTTCACTATGAAAGCATACCCCACTGAAATCAACAGGACTGGAAATTTAGCTGTATTGCGCTTTAATAATGCCATGGCAATGGGTGTCTTGTCATTGTCACTCTTAAAGGGCCCACTTTTGCATGTGAAAGCAACAAAGAGCCTTGTAGCACCTTAAAGACTAACCAATTTATTACAGTATGAAACTTTTGTGGACTCCCACCCATTTTTTCATATGCAGGAAGCAAAATCTTAGTTGGCAGGTATATACGGTAATGGAGAGAATAATAAGTTGGGAGTTGAAATGAGATGCAAAGATTACAGTCAGTGATAATTAGAGTTTACATGTGTCTTAAACAGGCACACCTATTACAGTAAAGATTGCAGATAACTTTCCCAGCATCGCTAAGATGATTGTATGAATATGGGTGTCGGGATTTTTGGGCTCTCCAGTTGTTGCTTAGCTCCAACTCCCATCACCCTTGGCCATTGGCCATGCTTGGTGGGGCCGATGGGAGCTGTAGTTTAGAGACCACTGGAGGGCCAAGGTCCCCCCCCCACAGGGTGGCAGGCTGCAAGGAACAGGGAGTGACCATGCCACACCTTGTATTTACAAGTTGGGGGGGGGCGCAAGGGAAACTTGTTGGGACATCTTTGTTACTTCTTTCCGGTTTGGAACTTCTCACCCTGTTCCTGGATCATGACTCCTGAGCACTGTGTCTCTTGCTGAGCCTGTACTGATAATTGCATTAATAAAGATCTCTGTCTTACTTACAAGTAAGAGTCCCTGTTTGTAAGTTTTAGGTGGCCATTGGCTCTGCTGAGAAGCCAACTCCATCAGGCTTCACTCTCTCTCAGCTGTTGCCTGGCTGCAGTAGTGGCAGAGGAGGAAAACAGGCCTGCTCCATCAGTTCTGCTAAAAGACCAGCTCCATTGGACCTTCACTCCACCAACTGTCCCCCAGAAGCAGCCGCTTCAACAGGACACAGCAGAGGGAGGACAAGGAAGCATTGCAAGGCCAATCCATTAGCATTGGGCTCCTTGAATTATTTCCATTCCAGCAGCTGCTCCTTATGAGAACTTTGTAACTAAGAGCTAGTGTCTGAGGTTGCTTTCTCCCCTTTCTGCCTCCCAATTGCTTTTCCTTTCGCATTGTGTCTTTTAGAATGCAATATAACTGATCTACATAAGCAGCTCTTGGAACCTAAGAGCACTCTGCACATGTATGAAAAGCTCTTTTATTGCTTGCTAAGTCTTCCAGAGCTTAGGTTTGGCCCTGAAACTGATTCCAGAGTTCAGCTTTGTTTTGGACTTCGGACAAAACTAGATGTAATGTAGAAAATCTGTGATTGGATCTCCCAATCTCCCTGTACCACTATTTTATTAATGATTAAAAGAATCTATAAGAGAGGGAGAATTTTAATTAGTGCTGCAGTCCCAAGGAGGGAGGCCTTTTCAACTCATTTCCCTACACCGCATCCCAAGCAAATATCAATTGTTCTCTGGCCCCCAAAAGCTGTTATTAGCCAGAGAAGGGGAGGAAGGTAGAAAACTGCGTTTTTGAATCAAATGCTTGTACAATAAGAGTCCTGCTTCTTGATCAGACCAAGGGTCAATCTAATCCAGCATCTTGTTCCTACACAGGCAGATAATTTATATAGACAGGATTTATATACCACTTAATCATCAAAATCTCTAAGCAGTATACATAAAAATACCTCTCAGAAGTCTGGAAGCAGAACCAGAGTGCAACGGCACACTTGTGTTCCTCAGCAAGCAATATTCAGAGGCATACTGTCTCCAGAATGTGGCTAGTAGCCAATTATAGCCACTGTAAATAATAATGCCCTGTGACATGTCCTCCTGAAAATCGGCTGCCCAGATAAATTTGTGAACATCCTTCGGTTCCTCCATGATATTATGACAGCAACAATCACAGATAACAATGGCTCTCAAAGTGAACCATTTACAGCAGGATGAGGTGTTAAACAGGGATGTGTTATCGCCACAACTCTTATTTATTATTTTCATTGCTATGATCCTACACATTGTTGAAGGGAAACTCCCCACCGGGGTAGATATCATATATCGAACAGATGGAAAGCTCTTTAACTTAAGTAGGCTGAAAGCAAAGAGTAAGGTTACCATAACTTATAAATGCCATCTCCAACTCCTCAAAAGATTCCATCAACGGTGTCTCCAAAAAATTTTACATATCACTTGAGAAGACAGGTGAACTAATGTGAAGAAGCAAAGATCACCAATGTTGAAGCAATGATTCTTCAACATCAACTTCATTGGACTGGTCATGTTGTTCAGATGCCTGATTATCATCTTTCAAAGCAACTACTCTATTCCGAACTTAAAAATGGAAAGCGTAATTTTGGTGGTCAATAAAAGAGGTTTAAAGACTCTCTCAAGGCAAATCTAAACAAATGTAGTATAAACACCGACAATTGGAAAACACTGGCCTGTGAGCCTTTACCCAAGGTGTCATGGATTTTGAAGACTCTCGAATTCAGGATGAAAGGGAGAAAAGAACTAAGAGGAAGCCATGTTTGGCAAGCCCTCTCCATGATCAACTCCCACCCGGAAACCTATGTCCCCACTGTGGAAAGAGGTGTGGATCCAGAACTGGCCTCCACAGTCACCTATGGACACGCCGTTAAGACCATGTTCATGGAAGACAATCTTACTTGGCTACGAGTGATCACTAAAGAAGATAACCCTTTTCTCCATGAATTTGTCCAATCCTGCTTTAAAGCCATCAAGTTGGTGGTCATCACTGCCTCCTGCAAGAGTGGGTTCGTTCCATAGTTCAGCTATGTGCTGCATGTATAAAGACTTCATCTGGTCTGTTCTAAATCTTCCAACATTCAGCTTCATTGAATGGCCCCATCCCTCTAGCATTATAAGAGAGGGATATGATGTTCTGACCAAGGGAGTGTTCACATTAGCAACCTAGAGGGCACTGATGTTTTTCCCTATGCAAAAAGAGATGAATGGCTTAAGGACTACAACTGGTATGAATCACAGAATCATAACCTTGTAGAGTTAGAAAATATTGGGAGGGTCATCTAGTCCAACCCCTGCAATTCAGTAATCTTTTGCCCAACATAAGGCTCAAACCCACGGCCCTGAGATTATAGTCTCATGCTCAATCTGCCTATTGGGCTATTCCAGCAATCATGAAGGTGGTTTGAGAAAAAGAGCCTCAAACAGTAGTATCTTATAACAACCTGCATTTTGGACAACCTCATGTGAACATACAGTACATTAAAAACCCAGCACTGGAAGCGCAGTAAGTGCGCAGTAAACCAAGTATGAACACAAACTTCCTGACTGGGTATGGCTGCATTGCCCTCTACTGGTTGGCTATACACACAGGTCAGATAAACCCAGTACCCATCATAGACAAAGTATGTGGGGGCAGTTTGCAGATTGGGAGGGCAAGGAAGATTTAGGAAAACATCAACCACATCCTGGAAAAAAAATATTCCTTCTAAGTTAGTCAAACATCGCAACTGCAATCATGTTGCCTCAGAATGAGGCCCAACTGAATGGCAATGAATCTAAGTTAATTTTACAAAGTTTTTATCACAGCTGTGACTAACCTGTGGACTTCCAGACACTAACTCCCCTCACCTCCAGCCAACATGACCAATGATTAAGAAAAATGGTCCAACAGTTCCTGGAGAGCCATAGGATTCCCATTCCTGATCCATGGGCATAACAACAGTAGCCAACTTTACAGGGTTGCTTATTTATTGGAGCCTTTACACAAACAAAGGCAGAAAACAGAAGGAATAAATATCAATAAAAATGTAACCAATGTAACTTACTGAAAAGTTAGGAGGAGAGATTTTGGTACCTGTTTCTTTTCTTGAAGCACATCACACCTTGAAGAGGGACCACAATGGAATTCTAAGCTGAAAGTACACAGGAAATTGCTAAAAAGGTGTACACTGACACCTGCTATAGAAAAGTTGAATATTACTTTATGAGATATTAAATATTAATATCTGCTGTGAAATCACATCTCTAAAATATCACACCCTCTGCTAGTGACCTCAGATGGTGAGAGCTGACACGACTGGTGCCAAAATGGGACTATTAAGGCCACATCCACACCCTACATTTAAAGCAATCAACTTCCTCCCAAAGAATCCTGAAATTTATCAATTGGAGACTACTATTCCCAGCACCCTTAACAAACTATAGTTCCCATGATTCTTTGGGGTAAAGTATGCAGCTGGATCAGGCCACAGGGGGCCCATCTAGTCCAATATCCTGTTCTCACAGTGGCCAACCAGATGCCTGTGGGAAACCTGCAAGCAGGTCCTCAGCACAAGAGCCCTCTCCCATCCTGTGGTTTCCAGAAACTGGTATTCAGAAGCATTGATCCCTCCAACAGTGGAGGCAGAGAAGAACCATTGCATACCCTCCAACTTTTCTTTGATGAAAATATCCCATTCCATAATGATAATTTTACTATTCATAGCCCACACATCTTACTGGGTTGCCCCAACCACTTCATAGCTTTCAAGTTCTCCCTTTTTTTAAGGGAAATTCCCTTATGCTGAATACGCTTCCTCGCGAGAAAAGGGAAAACTTGACAGCTATGCTTCCAACATATATAAAAATACAATAAAACATTAAACCTTTTAAAAAACCTTCCCTATACAGGATTGCCTTCAGACGGCTCGGGGGTCGGATAACTCCATACCTTCCCACATTTCTCCAATGAAAATAGGAGCATCCTAGGGAAAAGTGGGACATTCTGGGATCAAATCAGAAACCGGGACAGTTCATCTAAAACAGGGACGTCCCTGGAAAATAGGGACACTTGGGAGGATCTGCCATTGTGGCTAGAAGCCCTTTCCTCCATGATTTTGTCCAGTCCTCTTTTAAAGCCATCCATGGGCGTACCCAGGATCAAAACTAGGGGGGGGCAAGGGGAGGGGCCAAGGCACGGAAGGGGAGGGGCCACAAAGTGGGTGGGAACGGCGAACTCGCGCTCCGCCGGGCTGTGCCCCTCCCTAGCAGCAGGGCTGGTGGGCGGAGGCGGAGCCCAGCCCAGCGGAGCGCGAGTTCGGCGTTCCCGCCCACCGCGCCGCGCTCCCTGGTTCCCCGCCGCGCTTGGCCTTGCCTGAGGGCGCGCCGGGGAGCTGGAGGGAGGGTGCGGCGCGGTGCGGCGGGAATGGCGAACTCGCGCTCCGCCGGGCTGTGCTCCGCCTCTGCCCACCAGCCCTGCTTCTAGAGTAGGGCAGCTGCCCTAACTTGCCGCATGGTGGGTACGCCCTTGAAGCCATCCAGGCTGGTGGCCATCACCACCTCCTGTTGGAGCGACTTCCATAGTTTAACTCTGCTGCCGCATGAAAAAGTTTGCAATTAATTTTATATGCCTTCACAATGAACTGCAAGGCAGAAACATTTTAAGTAAATCTATAAAATTAGAAATGCTGTTGTGAGTCCCTTTGGAGACCCTGCTCAACAATCAGGATGCAAATTTAACTGATAAAGAAAGCCAGATGGAAAAGTTAAAATATACATACGTACCCTTGATCTAAAATGACACAAGTTGTTTGGACTGCTCCTGAGTTTCACTGCTCTCAATTATTTGGTATTTTGTTGTGTTTTTACTTATAAGAGAACAAGTGGGACACGAAGAATTGCAAATAAATAAATAAAATTAGACATATAACCCGTAATTCTAGTATTTAATCTACGTAGGATTTAAAAAGTGTTACGTATTACACCAATACAATACTTTATATAACATATTATGTAGTAATATGCACAACTAATTATAGACACAGCATGACTACTGTCTATAATCTATGAGATACTATATATTAAATCATTATGCTATACTGTACATATATTAGTGTATTTTATTTAAAAACTTTTATCAGTACGATGTTTTATATCTATCTGTATCTCTATCTAAACATAGGTTAAAAATAAATACTAGTGCTATGAATTATTTATATTATTTATATTAAATTATTTAGCTCCTTAAACGGAAACACTTAATTTGCCTCAGAGTAAGAAATCATGAATATAACATGAGGCGCTTATGCATATTCATAGCCTAGTTTGCCAACGCCGGGGCTGAGGCCTGCCACGATTTTGCATAGCAACCGTCTCTAACTGCCATCCAGGCTGCCCCCGTTTGCGGCCGAGGCGGCTTCCTCCTGAGCGACGGGTACGCCGGACCAATGGAAGCTGAGAGGCGGGCCCCCGAAACGGCGGAGTATTCTAGAAGGGGCTGGGACGCCACAATCCCCGCCCTGTCGGCGCCTGCGCATGCGCGGGGACGCCCCTTTCTCTTATCACTCCCTTTCCCTTTCCTCGAGGCAGGCGGCCGACATGGCGGTGAAGGCGCTGAACCCCAAGGCCGAGGTGGCGAGGGCCCAGGCGGCTCTGGCCGTCAACATCAGCGCGGCGCGGGGCCTGCAGGACGTGCTCAGGACCAACCTCGGCCCTAAAGGAACCATGAAGATGTGAGGAGAGGGGAAGAATTGGGGAGATGGGGGAGGCCGGTGGGCGCGCAGGGGGGGAGGGGGAAGGAGCGTGGATGATGGGATGGGAGGGGCCACATAGATCTCCGCCCACCCCCGTGGCGCTCGAGGGCGGAAATGGCGGCGCGTGCGCAGAGCGCGCCAGTGAGTCCCCAAGCCGGCTACGGGCTCTAGACCAGCGTGTGCATGTGTACAATGACTCGGTTGTATCCCGGGTTAGCCCTAATCGGAGTAGACCAGGCATCCCCAAACTGCGGCCCTCCAGATGTTTTGGCCTACAACTCCCATGATCCCTAGCTAACAGGACCAGTGGTCAGGGATGATGGGAATTGTAGTCCAAAACATCTGGAGGGCCGAAGTTTGGGGATGCCTGGAGTAGACCCATTGAATTAAGTTGTTTTAAATACTATGCTTTAATGTTGTAATCCGCCCAGGGATCTTAGGGTGAAGAGCGGGTAATAAATAAAAATAGTAATAATGATGACACAACTAGATATCAGACTCATCATTAATGTTATTATTATTACCCTGTTTCTCATATTTTAAGACATACCCATAAAATAAGCCATAGCAGGATTTTTAAGCATTCAAGGAATATAAGCCATACCCCCAAAATAAGACATAGTGATAGGCGCAGCAGCAATGCCGGCTGTGGCAGGAGGAGGAGGAAAAAAATAAGACATCCCTTGAAAATAAGCCATAGTGTGTTTTTTTGAGGAAAAAATAAATATAAGACATGTCTTATAATATGAGAAACACGGTATTGATCGGTTCCTAACCTCCCCCTACCCTCGAAATGTTGAACTGTAATACTATGGCATCTGCCACTATCCGGGTGTGGCTGTGTGTATGAGGTGAAGCAGAGTCAGGCCATTAGCCTACCTGGCTCTGTATTGCCCACAACAGCAGTGAATAGCTTTCCATATGATGGATTTGCTTAAGATTTTTACTACCTAGCATTGAGATCTGTCAGCTAGAGCCAGAACAAAATAATGGAGCAGGGTGCCTCTGAGCATGTGCTCAGCCAAAGAATTTGTTTTAGTACCTCAGGCTGATCTCATCTTGGCCATCCATTCACAATTGCAAACCTGGTCTTGGTGAGCTGCTGCCATTTGAATGAGACAATAGTGGGCTTGATGCATCCATAATCCGACTTGACCATATGTGATGGTAATTCACATGTGACAAGAGTTTCCTCTCTTGCACAACTACAAAGAGTACTGGTGTCATCTGTTGTTGTCTGGTAAGGCACAGCAGCTACAAAGCTCTAACCAGCCCCTGTCCCCAGCAAGAGGAGGCTGGGACCAGAGGGTTGATAGATGTGCTCTGTCCCCCACAGGCTTGTGTCTGGCGCTGGAGATATCAAACTTACCAAAGATGGCAATGTCTTGCTTCACGAGATGGTGAGTTCTTCCCTCCCCTGGAGTCCACTAAGAACATAACATTGGCATAATCTGGAGGTTTGTGGTGGTAACTGTAGGCACGAAAAATTGGCAGCAGGTTGAACATAACTGCCCATCAGAGGCTTATAACTTGGAAGAGAATAGGCAACCTTAAAACCAAGAGGTGTATCCAACTACCAGTAAGTCCGCAGAGTGCACCCATTTAAATTGATAATCTTGACTTGGTTCCATTGATACCAGTAACTTAATTGCATATGACTTTAGTTGGGTACAACCCCAGATGTCTAGTCCAGCCTTTCAGTTGCTGTTGAGTTCTGGCTCCCATCGGCCACAGCCACCATGGTCAACAGTTGGGGATGATGATGGGGATCCCAACAATAACTGGAAGGCTCCTCCAGATTAGGGAAGGGCAGGATCAATCTTAGTGTGTGTCTTTTTCTTTTCTTTGAAACATAGTTTTTATTCATTTTCCTCTTTCAACTGTTTAACATGGTTGTATTGGGATATATCTTTGTTTACCTCAGAGCATATGAAAATTAACATGCAGTTTTGAAGTGACTGTTCACCATCAAAGCCCAAACCTTCTCTGGTTCGGATCATGCATAAGATGCCGAAAATACCTATGGAAGGTTCAGTGTTGGGCTGATGGGAAAGCACACTGGTGAGGGATAACTCTTTTGGCTATTGCTCCCCTTGTACCTTGCAGCAAATCCAGCACCCGACAGCCTCCTTGATTGCCAAAGTAGCGACAGCACAGGATGACATCACTGGTGACGGGACCACTTCCAATGTTCTCATCATTGGGGAATTGCTCAAGCAGGCTGATCTCTACATTTCAGAGGTGTGTGGCAGTTTAGCTTACTTTTTTATTTGCCCTATGCAGGGTTTTTTTCAAGGTGCTTGGCTACTCTTTAGTTTCAGATTAAATGAGCTCACTTGTGAGGTTTCATCATTTTAGTGATGCTGGTTCAAGCCTTTGGATGAAGGTGAAATGGATGATACAGGAGGAATTTCTCTTGTAGTCTCTGACACTAGAATGTATATTTTTGGAAGGGGTGGAGCTCATCTGCCTGGCATCTTTACTGCAGAGCTGGACTTCTATGTTTCTTTAGACCAGTGTTTCTCAACCAGTGTGCCTCCAGATGTTTTGGGACTACAACTCCCATCATCCCTAGCTAGCAAGACCAGTGGTCAGGAATGATGGGAGTTGTAGTCCCAAAACATCTGGAGGCACACTGGTTGAGAAACACTGCTTTAGACTAGGGGCCGATGGGAGGTGTAGTCCAAAACAGCTGAAGGGCAGCAGTTTGGGGGAGGCTGCTTTCTTCATACATCTGCTTCTTTGTGGTGTAATCAACAGTTGGCTGTGTGAAAATGTGTGGAGCCTTCAAATCCCATTGCACGGTGAACACCCAAGTGAGCTCTGTAGTTCCCTTGGCATAACTCTGTGCTAGAGTAACCTGTGCTTTACCCTCTGCATTGGAAGGAACATATTTCCTTTCAAATGTATTCAAAAGGGCAGGACAGTTGATCCTTGGGAGCAGACTTATTCCGTGATGAAAAATTGACCAGATTCTTGCAGGGGAAACTTTTTACGGCCTTCACAGATTTAAAGGCAGGTTTTGATTCTGATCTCCAGGGTAAAGTTATGGCAGAAGTTGGATGATGCTCTTGTGGAAGGCTTCTTTCCCTATTAAGGTTTTAAGGATATACTCATTACCCGGGGAGTTAGGAAAGGATGTATATTTTTGTCCCTACTCCATTCAATCCTTTTTTAAAATCATCTTGTGGATCTGTTACGTTGTGAGATTCCAGTATGGTTGATGCTTCCCCTCCCTTTGCTCAGTAGTGCATGACTGAAAATATTGAGAGGGTGATGGAAGTGTGCACTAATTTTTTAATTGTTTGCTTTGATGTTAGGGTTTGCACCCTCGAATAGTCACAGAAGGGTTTGAAGCTGCCAAGGAAAAAGCCCTCCAGGTTTTGGAGCAAGTCAAAGTGGTCAAGGAAATGGATCGGGAGACTCTCCTAGATGTGGCCCGGACCTCCCTCCGCACAAAGGTCCACGCTGAGCTTGCCGATATCCTTACAGAGGTGAGCATTCAAGAGACCTTTTTGTTTTCCATTTCAGGAGAAAAAAAGGCGAGCTTTCATGTTTTGATCAGGAGGAGAGCAGTAGTGGAGGCTGGTCCATTAGGGTGACGGGGGGTGGGGTGTTGCTCCACCAGCCTCTACTCAGCTTGGCCACACACCTGCCAGCCTTCTTACCTGCAGCCAATCAGGAGGTGGCTCTGCCTCTCATTGCCTCTGGCTCCACCTACCATTGGTGTTCTGGACTTCCTCCCAATCTTATGGCCACCAGCTCCCACTGCATTAGCAGAGGGTAGATATTTGGGGAGAGGCTTGCTAGGTCTTGGAGTGGCCTTTGATGGGGGCTGCTTTTTCTCTCTTTCAAGGCCGTCGTAGATGCCATTCTGGCCATCAGAAAACCAGACGAACCAATAGATCTGTACATGGTGGAGATAATGGAGATGAAGCACAAATCTGAAACAGACACAGCGTAGGTACAATGGAAGGGGTCTGTTCTTTAAATCGGTCTTTACATTTCTTCTTCCACTGCCTTCATACTGGAAATCACACAGCTGCCACTGTGTTGCATTTTCTGCTGCTGAGGAGATGGCAACGTGTTTAACTCTTTCCATGCGGCAAAGAGACAGAAGGCATATATGCCGTGGCTAGCAGCCTCCCCTTTGTCTGTGCCAAGGATGCCATTCTCCAAGTGGTCTCAGTTAGAGGTTCTGAGCTGTGAGAGTCAAGCTGGCATAAGCTTGAGGGCATGGATGAATTCTGTGTTGGCTTTGACAGTGGCCAATGGAGTCAGACACCATGCAAAATGAAAGTTCCTGCTGTTGACACTCCTAGCGGTGTGCTGCATATTCGGTAGCCTGCCCAGGTCTGGAATGGATACAAGTCTAAATTGTTTGCCACATATTAGGAGTCAGGATGGTAGTAGAAAGCAGGTGGCTGCGCATAGGATAAACAGGACACAAAGATTCAGTGATTCAATGATTCAAACACAGAGTTGGAAGGGACCCTAAGTCTTTGTTCCTACCTAGGTATTTGGTGAAGTTGGAAATACTAATTGTTGTTGCTGTAGTTTTGCATTTTTACAATAGAATTGTTTAGCTGTTTATTGGTATTTAAATTATTTTGTAGTTAGTGTGTATTGTTTTCCTCTGTTTGTTTTTATTCTGTGTTTCCCCACTCTGGGATTGGAAACATTCAGAGAAGAGCAAGAAAGATTTTTTTTTGGGGGGGGGGTCCTTTGTAATATGGCTTTTCCTTAGACCAGCAGAATTAAATGTAAAATTAATTAACCTAGGACAAAATTCTCAGTTAAATATCGTAATACGTGAAATAAAATAAAAACTGCTTCTTAACAGGCTGATCAGGGGACTTGTCTTGGATCACGGTGCTCGCCATCCAGACATGAAGAAGAGAGCTGAAGATGCTTACATTCTCACTTGCAATGTATCACTAGAATATGAAAAAACGTACGTATGTGATGAGGGTGGCAAGGTTAATTGGCTGTAGGCTGGTCTGGTCTTCACATTCATGGGAGGAGATTTTTGGTATCACCTGAGTGTGTTGGGCCTGAGTGTGTTTCCACCTATGTGCTTACTGTGTTGAGTTTCCAATTACGTTTTTTTCTGTTCGCAGAGAGGTGAATTCTGGATTTTTCTATAAAAGCGCAGAAGAAAGAGAGAAGCTAGTTAAAGCGGAACGGAAGTTCATTGAAGATAGAGTGGCTAAAATAATAGACTTGAAAAGAACTGTGGTTGGAGAGACAAATAAAGGTTTTGTAGTAATCAACCAAAAGGTGAGAGAGTTGGAGTGAGGCGCTCAGAATTGATTGGGACAGTTTTCTAAGAATAGCCTTCTCATTGCATTAGTTGCCTTTCAAACTACAATCTGTAACATTTCAAAATAAGATTAATTTCTATTTTTTTCAGGGGATTGACCCTTTTTCCCTAGATGCTCTTGCAAAAGAAGGAATCGTCGCTTTGCGCAGAGCAAAACGAAGGAACATGGAGAGGTCAGTTTCTGGAAGGGTTGGAGGAAATATCTCGGGCACCAGTTTTATAAAGTTCATAAGATTTATCTACTACTTGATTGTGCAAGTTCTCAAAGCAATTTACAAAAAGAATAAAACAATAAGATTTTTTTTAGTAAAAATGAAACAATAAAAAAATTAAAATCAATAGTAAACTAAAAACATCAGCATTCTAAATATTTGGTAAGGCTTGTGTAAATAAAAATGTTTTTAGCAGGTGCCAAGAAGACAGTACAGGCACCTGCTGGATGTCAGCAGTCAGGGAGTTAAAAATGTGGAATGGATATTTTGGGGCATCTGTAGCAGTGCCAGTTCAAGGCATATATGAGAAAGGCAATCTTACAAGTAGATTGGTCCCAAATTATTGACGACTTTGGTGGCAAATCAGCAGGCAGTGCAGATCTGAGCATATAGTAGTTCTTACAGTGATCAGCTGTTCTGGAAACAATTGAGGTACAGCCTGAGGAAGAGCCTGAGAGAGCTGGTCTTGGGGAGAGTTGTTGGAAAGGGCCCACTTCTCCCACATGGAGCCAGCTGTCTTGGTTGCTGCTGAGCTGGTCTCTGGTCGGGGGAGAGAAGGCCTGATGGAACTGCCATAAGACAATTGCGAAAAGGGATACTCGTTGTGCTGGAGTGATGCACAGCAGCTCTGGGAGGAGGGGAAGACTTCTCTTGTGCCATGATTCTAAATGCAATTGTAATACCATCAGCATTGGTTTCAGTGAATCTTTGCTTCCAATATAACTTAATTAGCACTGCCAACTCCAGTTGTGTTTAGCCAAGCTGAATTTATTCTTTAGTAGGAGTGGGTACCTAGTGCCCTCCAGATGATGTTGTACTGCAACTCCCCATCAGGGATGGCCCAGTGGTCAGGGATGGTGGAGGTTCAACACCACCTCCGGGATAGTGCAGGCAGTTTTCAAGAAGCCAATCAACCAGTGTTATTGGTTAGGTTCAACAGCGTGACCTTAAATGCTGAAACATGGCTTTTTCCTACCTCCCAGGTTGACCCTTGCTTGTGGAGGCGTTGCTATGAATTCTGTGGACGACCTCTCTGTGGACTGCCTGGGACATGCAGGACTCGTCTACGAATACACACTGGTATGTGTCACTTTCCCCTTTCACATTCCTGGCAACAGTTTTGTTTCTGTGGCAAGTGTTGCAAATTGGGAAACTCCCAAATGAAGTATCATAATGCCTTCTGGATCAGTGAAGGCTTCAGTACCTGCTTAAGTTTTGCCAAATGGTGGTAAGATTCCCCACCCCCTATGTAGTACCTGGATTGCAGCTACACAATTTTGTTTTGTTGCTCAGTTAATTGGAAAATGCAACTTGGACCACTGCGTTAAAAATAAATAACTGGAGCCTGGTAGATTGCTGTGGCATTTATAACACTCAATAATTCATTTCCTCATCTTTTTGGCCCCAGGGTGAGGAGAAGTTCACATTCGTTGAAAAGTGTGACAACCCTCGTTCTGTGACGCTGTTGATCAAGGGGCCGAATAAGCACACGCTGACACAAATCAAGGACGCCGTCCGGGATGGATTACGTGCTGTCAAAAATGCCATTGAGGATGGTGAGTGGGTATTAGAAGCACTTCATAAGGCTTTGATGGGCAGGGCATGGTGGGTTAAAAGGGGAAACTTTGATTTTGCTACATCTTCTCTAGCAATGGTGGTGGTGGTGGTTCAATACCTAAGGGAGGAGGGCCCCCCCACAAAATGCCCTAGTTGGTGTGGAAATAAGAATACAAATTCTGTATTGTTAATAATATAAGAGAGTGTCCAAAATATGTAATTTGAACAGTCCTGTGCAACCCCTTGTAAAACTGTGAACAGAATGTTACAATTGAAAGGAAGTTGGAACAAACATATAATAGTCAAAAGGATGCACATATTGCCTTGAATTCAAAGCCAGTGCGGTGTTTAAATGCTGTGTCACATTGTCCTTTTTACAGGGTGTGTGGTCCCGGGTGCCGGAGCTGTGGAGGTGGCTATAGCTGATGCCCTCATGAAGTTTAAGCCCAGTGTGAAAGGAAGAGCCCAGCTGGGAGTCCAAGCTTTTGCTGATGCTCTGCTTATCATTCCGAAGGTCTGCTTGATGGGAAAATTAATCAATTTAAGGTGTTAAATTTACTTAGTTTTCTACCCAGTGGTTAAGGCAGCTGGGCTGATGGAAGTTGCATCTGGAATACAGCAGGCTGACAAAGGCTGGGTTAAGGGGAGAACCATCAATAAAATCTCCCGGCGGTGCTTCAGTTGCAGAGGGAAGAATGCAGCTGGAAGGGCAGGTTAAAAGGAAGATGAGGATAGGTAGACATGTTTCATGAGTGTTGGCAGTTGTGGGGAGAAACCTGAATTTTCTTTGTGTTGTGATTCTTTCTCAGGTACTTGCTCAGAACTCTGGCTATGATTCACAAGAAACACTTGTGAAAGTTCAGGCCGAGTACGCAGAGTCAGGGCAGCTGACTGGTGTGGACCTCAACTCTGGTAAGGGAGAGCATGCAGTAAAATAGAGGTTGGCTTGATCTCAAGAAGGGTTGGGACCCTGATGTGTTGTTGGAAGCCCTTCTGGATTTCAGACTTTGTGGAAGTGGAGGAGAGGTTGGCTGAGGAGCCCCCAAAACAGCTTATTTGACTTTCAAGTATTCTTCGTGTGGCTCTTGAGTAACTATTTAAGGAGAAACAAATTCTCACCCAGAACCCAGCCTCTGGAGAGCTGTTCAGAATTCCAGCTCGGTCTAAACCGGTTCATTTGGCATGCTTATCTCTGGAAACCACTGAGATGGGGTTAGTTGTATGAACTGGTAGCCGCAGTTGGGGATCTGCTCTTCCTTTATGCAGGCATGAAATGGGTTGGGTTTTTTATTTTTTTAAAAAAGTCAAACTTGTCTGTGTGAGGGGCTCTTTCTTGACTGTCCGACCTCCAAAGAACAGAGTGAATTCTAAACCATAGAAAACCTGGGCATTGAGGACTATGGCAAATATCCATTCCCAGATCCAGTCCTCACCATCTCCAGGTAGGATTGGGAAAGGCCTCCATATGAAGCCAAGGAGTGCCGCTGCCAACCTGTGTAGAGCAAAGGTTGCTTACTCCTCCCCAGCTCCATGGTTTTGGACTAGCACTCCCTAACATCTCTGAGCTGTGGCTGTTTGGGCTCATAGGAATCCCAAGAATGACTGAAGGTGCCATAGATCAGCTACTTAGGGTTGTTACAGTTCTGAACCAGGTGGGCCATTGGTAGAAGGTGTAAGGTAGTTGCCTTCCCCCCTTCACCTCTCTTGGAATAAGATGTAGGTCATCATTTAGCTTCTCTAGGCTTCGCTTCAGGTTTTGTATGCTCAAGGCAGAATTCAGCAGCCTAAAGTACGCACGAGCCTGTGAATAAATTTGTTCAGTCTCCATTACTGTTTGAAGTCTGTCAGTCAGCTACAGCATTGCCGTTGCCTTTTAAACATTTCTTTCTTGTGTTTTCCAGGTGAGCCAATGTTGGCGGCGGCAGCTGGAGTTTGGGATAATTACAATGTTAAAAAGCAGCTGCTTCATTCAAGGTAAACCTTTTTACAGCTAGCAGAAGTTGGCAGTTAAAAGAAGAAACACTTGGCTTTTAAAGGGCTATGCAGTGCTTCACAGATCCATTGAGCAGTCAAGTCCTGTTGCATTTAGTAATGCTTCCTTTTCAGCAGGCTGGGATGGTTTTGCTCTAGACTTTGCCTGTAGTCCAAAACAGCTAGAGGGGAACCTGGTTGGCAAAGGATGGGGTAAACAAATGATTGGCCTTGGAAGGGGTTTCTGTGGGGTGGCAAATATGAAGCATACATATCCAGAAGGCTGTATGGGAACTAATATGAAGGAGGGTGGCAGGATGTTGGTTGCATTCCACAATCAATGAAATCTCTCTTCTCCCCCCCCACCCCATTTTTTCTTCTAGCACCGTCATTGCAAGCAACATTCTCTTGGTTGATGAAATTATGCGTGCCGGGATGTCTTCTCTCAAAGGCTGAGCTGAAAAGCTGGCTTGAGGGCAGAGTGTGTCTCTTACAAGCAGCCTCTGGAATGAGTTCAAGATGTCCCCCTGTATTAGTCCCTGCACAATTTAGGTGGATTTTCAGGCCAGCATGAGGAATTGGAGCTCTGCCTTTGGGAAATTCTGGCCACTCACAGATGAAAATTGTTAGCTTCTGTTACTATTTATTTTTTACATGCACTGACTGACTTAATACATCTGAAGTTACTGTCTTTCTACCCAATAAACAGTTCTGCTCTCTGCTTCGACTGTAGCAATGTCAATTTATGCCAGTCTGTTCTTTCGTCTCTTCTCAGTAGCTGTTCCTGGCTTCTTTCTCTGTGTTGTTGGCAGGAGATTAAGAGTTAAACTCTCTGGCAGGTGTCCCCACCCCACCCCGCCTCCCTCCTTCCAGGTTGACTTCTGACCACTAGCAAGGAGGGTGTTTTCTCAGGTCTTGTTCATATTTTTAGCTGGTGGGGAAGGGGGTGTTTCCAAGACAATTGCAGAGGTGAATCTTGTCCTCTGTCACTTGTCCATCTTGCTCCATGGGCAAATGAGCCTGGTGAAAGATTATTCTGTAATGTGTATCACTGCCTTTGGCATGGAGACTGCTTTCCTTACAGTACCCTACCAGAGAGTTTTGGCTGCTACCCATTACCTCATGTCAGTGGATGAATGTTCTTTTCAGACTCCGGGAGATTAAAACAGAACCCCAAAACCAGAGAGAGGAAGCTTAAGCGGAGAAGGGCATGCTTGGTCCACAGAAAAGAACACTGATTTTTAAACCAGTGATTCTCAAAGCTGATGGTGGGATTATCTGGGGGGACCTTAAGAATTAAGGGGGTGGTGGAAAGCTGATGTCACTGAGTCAAGTTCATTTAACTAGTTTGAATTGCATTTTGAATAAATGGCAATTGTTGAATTTTATAGCATTTTCCTTTGTGTATTGTGAGGTTTTCAACCTTTTGGGGTCCACAGCTCCCTTGACCACCTGCATTCTTTCTGTGGCACCCCTGTGGGGCTCAGGAGCCCAGTTATGCCACCCTTTGCCTGCAGAGCTAGCAGCCCCTCACCCTTTTTTGAACACCCTCCCTTGTGTAGTATTCCCTCAGCCTTTTCTCCTCTCCCTTCTCCTTGGGATCCCTCCAGGCAACCTCTGCTGCAGCCCCTGATCTCTGAGCGGCCCCCCTGCCCCAAACCACAGTTTTAAAGGGTAGGCTATGGGGCACTGGGGATGAGTTTATGAAATTGAAGCACTGGGGACCTGAAAAAGATTGCACTGGTCTAAAGATTGCTTTCCTAGCAGTCAAAGCCTGCTAGGAAGTCCCCAAATGAGGATGTGAAACCGGCAACCCTTCCGTACTCTTTATCCCCAGCAACTGATTGCTTTAGACTGCATCTGCAGCTGGAGGTTCCATTTATGCAGCAACCCTAACGTGGCCCAATAGACCTCTCCATCTTCCACGTGTTTACCTAATCTCCTTTTCAAGAGGCCTCAACCAGCGACCATGTGAATCAAAGCAGGAGTGGCCATCCATGTGTTGATAAGATTTGGGGCTCCTCCAGGGCCATTTTCCACCCTAGGGAGCAACATCTGAAGGGCTGCAGGTGAGGCAATCCTGCCCTAAATGAATGCCAGGATCCCTCCTTTTGAGAGAACGTTCTTTGCTCACATCCCCTTGGCCTTGTTTTTGTACTGGTATCCATGATCTGTCCAGCTTGCTCCTTGGGGCAGAGACCTTTAATTCTCATGTCATTCCATAAGGCAGTGTTGGGGGGGTGTCACATGCAGCCTTTGCTGCAATATTTTACTTCAGAGTAAGAAAGCAGAGGATAAATAAAGACAAATGGTATTTTTAAGAATATTACAACAGAAATTTTCAATTGTCTTTCCAGCTTGCTGTGATTCCTGCATTGCAAGGGGGTTGGAATAGATAACCCTAGGGGCCCCTGTCCAGTTCTGTGAATGCTTTGATATATTGATGGGTGCCTTTTGATGCAGCCCATCCATTTACCTGTTATTAATTTGGAAGAGAGGCCTATTAAAAATCATTGTCACTAATAATTCAGGTTATTTATGTATGCAACAACTGGCCCGTGTTTTGTTAGCCCCAAAACGGCGCGAGGTCCCAATCAAAGAGAATCGGCAACTTAAGTTGACATAATATGCAGAACTTTCAGATTTAACACATAGAATAAGAGAGCAAGAACCACATACATTTAAAGAAGAGTGGAAAACATTTATTGAATATATGGAAATTATACAGCTTGTTGTAAAATTTAAGCTGGTTCCTATGAACCCAGAGAAATGGATCTTGACCCAGGGAGAGCTCAAGGATCCAGGCAAGCAGACGAATTTAAGCGTCTCCTGCCCACCAAATAACAGAGACCAAACCAGGACGTACGAAGCAAGGCACTTTTATTTTTGCTGTTGCAACAGGGTCCTTCCTCTCACACAGGAGAACAAGGAAGGAACCCCAAACAAAGATGTCTTGCCCTTAAAAAGAAATTTGAAATTGGTTTCAGCCCACCCCCCAGAAGCATCATCCATATGTCACAGAAGGGGTGTAGCCCAAGACCCCCCTCCCTAGATTCATCATAGGTACATCATGAAAGGGGAGGTCTGGTGGCAGTAATCTGAGCAGTCTGGACCCTGCCCCCTGCCCCCCAAAACCTAATCAACAAAATTGAGAGATATTTACATTTCCCTGTTTCCCAGCCAAGTTAATCACACCCTTTTGTCTGGCAGTCAGGTATCAGGATGCCAGGGATTATCACTTTAATTCCTGAGACAATGAGAAGGTTCCCCCCACCCCACTTCTTCCTTGCAGAGGAACACCTGGTCAGAGAGAGAGTCAAAATGGTGTCAGAAAGGCCTGTCTTCCTGTGCTGCTTCAGACATGTGCCTGTACATTCATGTACATGTTTTATGAACAATTATTATATATATATAGATATGACCTCAAAATTCTTATAACAAGCTGAAAACGCTGGCAACAGAGTAGCTAAATAATTTTTGGCGGATGTAAAAGTGGAAAACTGATTTGAATGGTTATAGTAAAATATGCAGGGGAAATATGTAAAATGAACCATGGAAAGAGGAGAAGGGAAGTCACTGGATATTTTACAGTTTGTAAAATGTTTATTTGAAATCGTAAAGCAGAAAGTTAATAAAAAGTTAATAAAATTAATTTCAAAAAAATCCTTCCAAAACAGGGAAGCGCAGTTTTATTTTTTATGTGGGGGTGTGGGGAGAAAACGTAAAGAAAGCTTCCCACGTGCTCTTTTCTCGGCTGACCCCGGAAGTGAATCCTCGCCTTGCCCTCGGTTCCCTTTGCTGCCTTCAGCTGCAACTCAATTCTGGGCGCGCGAAGGAGTCGGCTTGCGTCTCTCCCGCTCCCGCTGCCATGGTGTCCGGACCGGCGTCGGGGCGCCGCGGCGTCGGAATGCTTTGGGCGGGCCTGATCTCCGCCTGGGCGCTGGCCGGGAGCAGCTCCCAGCAGCCCGGTGAGTCTCCCGCCTGCCCGCCCGACTTCCTCCTCGGGATCGCAGGCAGGAGAGTTTCTCCAGGCTGGTCTCTTCCTCCTCATCGGTAGACCTATGCCTTGCCTGCCCCGCTGGGAAAGTTGCATGTATTAATATTATTATCGATGGTGCATCTCATGCATGAAACGGATTTCAACCTTGAATAAATCATTCTTGTTGAAGATGCATGAAACAGATTTCATTTCAACCTTGCATAGAAATTATTATTCTTGAACCTTCAGCAATGGGGGTTGCTCAGACATGACTTCATTAGGATCGCTGTGGTTAATGAGCGTGGTGAGGAGCATTGGGTGTCCCTATCTTTAAGTGTGCTTGTGCAACGCACATGTGAGCACACGGACACTGAGGCATCAAACTTATTTCAGACTGAGTTACCCATCATCTTTCCCTTCCCTGTTTTCAACCACTGCAAATGGGCACTGGAATGATTCCCCCTGGTGCCCTAACATTTAATTATGCCCCCTGTTGCTAGATGCTGATGTAATTCAGGTACAGTATATTTTTTCTGCAGAGGCACCATTTCATAGAATCGTACTGTTGGAAGGGGACCAATGGGTCATCTAGTCCAACCCCCTGTAAAAGCAGAAATGTAGGAATCACAACCACCATTTTTGTGTTGACTCTTCTCTCCTTAATAATAATAATAATAAAATTTTATTTATACCCCGCCCTCCCCGGTTGAAACCGGGCTCAGGGCGGCTGACACCAGTAAAATTACAATAAGACATAAAGAAAAAAACAATTAGTTAAAATACAGGTTAAAATACAATTTACATTCCTTGTTGATTTACACCCTCCTCTCAGCAGACGACAGTGTGGTGCAGCTGTCTGGTGGGGTGTTCCAAATCGGTGCAGGTTTCTTGGACGGTAAAAAAGGAGACGGAGCCTTCAGGATAGTCAAACCATTCCTGATGGACAAATATCCAGTCACCAACAAAGACTTCCGGTAAGGCATAAATCCCACGCTTGCTTGAGGCTGGCTGTGCTCCTGGGTCCGTGGGGATGTGGTGTTGCAAAATTGCAATGATTTCTATCTTAATAGGACATATGAATAGGACTCAGAGTGTTCAACATGTTCTGCACACAGTTTATTTTTTATTTCATTTATAAGAGTATTTCTAAGCTGCCAACTCGTTCCCCATGCCTTTTCTACACAGGCTGGCAGCAACAGGGTGATATTTCCAGCTCTGGCTGAAGATGTCAGGGATTTGAACCCGAGACCATCTGCATGCAAAGCACATCCTCTGCTGCTGAGCTACGAGGGCCCTTCCCTGAAGCAGATATTGAGAAAATTCAAATACTGGCTATATATGATGTTCTATATAGTTTAACCGACAGGTAGAACTGTCCAGTGGGAAGTGTTCAGATTAGGACCAGTGTAATTGATGGCCAAAAAACGATGCTGCTTTCTTCTACATTTATAAAATTATGCATGAGGTTGAGAAAGCGGACACAGAAAAGCTTTTCTCCCTCTTTCTCGTAACAATAGAACTCATGGGCATGTAGTGAAAGTGAATGTGAGAAGATTCAGGACAAATAAAAGAAAGTCCTTCTTCATGCAGTGTATAGTTAAACTGTGGAACTCACTCCCACTGGAGGCATTGATGCCCACTAACTTGGATGGCTTTTAAAGAGGATTAGATGAATTCATGGAGGAAGAGAGGGCTATCAGTGGCTACTAGCTGTGATGGCCATAGTCTGCCTCCGTCGTTGGAGGCAGTAATGCTTCCGAATGCCAGTTGCTGGAAGCTGCAGGAGGGGAGAGGGCTCCTGGGCTCAGGTCCTGCTTGCGAGTTTCCCATTAAGGGCATCTGGTTGGCCAGCGTGAGACCAGGTTGCTGGGCCATGGACCTGATCCAGCAGGTTCTTTTTAATGATCCTGCTATCTCAGATCTCCCATTCATTAGTCTCCGCGGATGCTTATGGTTGGGAAAACAACCACACTAGGAGGTAGAAAAAGAAAATGGGTTAAGAAAGGTGTTCAGATGTGCTGGATGAGAAAAGTTGGACAGTCGATCAAAGCCAGGCTTTGCCGGGGCTGATGGGAGTTGTTGTCCAAAACAGCTGGAGGGCACCAGGTTGGGGGAGCCTGATCTAGGGATTTGTGTCTAAGTTTCTGATTTGAAAACCTACCTCAATTGCCAACAGGGAGTTTGTGAGAGACCAGAAATACAAAACAGAAGCTGAGCAATATGGGTGGAGCTTTGTCTTTGAGGATTTTGTTCCTGAAGAACTAAAGAAGAAAGTGACACGGAAACTGGAGGTAGGGGACAGCCCTAAAGATGAACAGTGTTCCTGGTGGGGCCTTAGGTCATGGGGGTAAATGTCCATCACAAACCGGTTCCTGCAAACAATATGTTTCCTCCTCCCAAAGTTTCTGGATGTTGTCTCTCCAAAAACTGAGACTCTCCAAATCCTAAAGTTTCTGTGCCATGCTATATACCGTGTTTCTCCAAAAATAAGACACCGTCTTATATTTATTTTTCCTCAAAAAAACCCACTATGGCTTATTTTCAGGGGGTGTCTTTTTAAAAAATTAAGTATGGTACAGTTTAACCCAGGCATCCCCAAACTTCAGCTCTCCAGATGTTTTGGACTACAATTCCCATCATCCCTGACCACTGGTCCTGTTAGCTAGGGATCATGGGAGATGTAGGCCAAAACATCTGGAGGGCCGCAGTTTGGGGTGCCTGGTTTAACCTACAAAGTTAAACTGCCTATCACTATGGCTTATTTTGGGGGTATGGCTTATATTCCTTGAATGCTTAAAAATCCTGCTATGGCTTATTTTATGGCTACGTCTTATTTTAGGAGAAACTGGGTGAAAGGGTAGCTTGATGCTACCTGCCCATGGTTTGCCCTGCTCTCAAGCCATTGGCCAAGCTTCTGTGATCATAGAATCACAGAGATGGAAGAGACCACAAGGGCCATCCAGTCCAACCCCCTGCCAAGCAGGAAACACCATCAAAGCATTTCTGGCAGATGGCTGTCAAGCCTCCGCTTAAAGACCTCCAAAGAAGGAGACTCCACCACACTCCTTGGTAGCAAATTCCACTGCCAAACAGCTCTTGCTGTCAGGAAGTTCTTCCTAATGTTTAGGTGGAATCTTCTTTCTTGTAGCTTGAATCCATTGCTCCGTGTCTGCTTCTCTGGAGCAGCAGAAATCAACCTTTCTCCCTCCTCTATATGACATCCTTTTATATATTTGAACATGATGTCACTAGTAATACTTTTTTCCTAAAACGGGGGCATAATTATTGTAATTGGGGGGGGAGGTGGGCTGCATTAGCACTGGTGAGATTTTTGCCTTGAACCCACTTTTCTTCCTCCTTTTAGTCTGCCCCGTGGTGGCTTCCTATCGAGAAAGCATTTTGGAGACAGGTGAGCCTTACGTAGGGGCAGGGGGTGCTCATCCTTCTATAAGAGTGATGTCACTGAAATGGTTCACATTGACATCCAAGGAAAGGGAGTAAAAAGTGGCCATTAGCTGGAGCCCGCAGATCAGCATAGAGCCTATTTTTGGAGACCGCTTTGAGGCTTTTCCGTGCAACCAAGCGATGTATGAACTCGTGAAATAAAGAAATAAAAATGTCACAGTTCACAACCTGACACACCAGATCCTTATTTCCATCACCCACAAGACCATCCACCTGTTGCGACAAGTAAAGGAAAGTCCTGTTTCATGCAGCGCATAGTTAAACTTTGGAACTCCCTCCCACTGGAGGCGGTGATGGCCACCAACTTGGATGGCTTTAAAAGAGGGTTAGGCAAATTCATGGAGGAAGAGAGGGCTGTTGATGGCTGCTAGCCATGATGGCTACACTTTGCCTCCACAGTCGGAGGAAGTGATGATTCTGAATAGCAGCTTGAAGCCACAGCGGGGGCGAGTTCTCTTGTGCTCAGCTCCTGCTTGCAAGTTTCCTAGAAGAGACCACTGTGAGAACAGGATGCTGGACCAAATGGGCCACTGGCCTGATCCAGCAGGCTCTGCTTATGTTCTTATTGCAGTTGCCTGACACCATAATGATGTCAGGCGATTGACACTTGTCAAAGTTCAAGGGAGGTTGCTTTAACTTGCATCCATCTGTCAGTGTCAGTTATATGATTGTCAGTTACAGGGAGCCCCTCTGAAGTCTGCAGAGGGGAAATTGCTCCCCAAAACAGAACTCCCCCCCCCCCGAGAAATCAGTTTTTCTTCAAAGCGCTGAAGGGAGCTCTTTCAATGCAAGCCACTTCCTCCGCCTCCCTTGGCTACACTAAGAAGCTAGTTTGGTGTTTGCCCCAGAGAGGAGCTCACCCCATCACCACCCAGATTAGGGCTATGGTTCAAACTTTCTCAGGTCCCCTAGTTCCCATAAACTCCCCCCCCCCCCCCGTGTCTCCTACCTTATATTATAAAAAGCATTGCTCAGAATAACAGTTTCCATGACCCGCTAAAGAACATCATAACATGGTGACATTCAAAACAGTTACAACTAATAGCACATTTACTTACAACTAATTGCACATTTACTCAAAAATCCTGTTAAGACTATTTTAGTTTAATTAACTCAACAAAATCGATGCACTTGATCCAGGGATACCAGCTTCTCTGGTAGTCATTTGAAACTGGCTTAGGGCATCTTGCCCTATGCAAATTTAAGGTGGGAAGGGCTTTGCATTTGGAAGCAGTGGCCACCATCCTGGGTGTGCGCTGGTGCTCTGTGCCATCGTTGTTTACTGATATTGTGGGTTGGTTCAAGGCCTACTCAAGGTAACCCCAATCTAGCCCGCAGGTCCCGGATCGGGCATCAAGGAGAGGCTGGACTTCCCGGTGCTGCACGTGAGCTGGAACGATGCCCGGGCCTTCTGCGCGTGGAGAGGGAAGAGGCTGCCGACCGAGGAGGAGTGGGAGTTTGCTGCCAGGGGGGGCCTGGAGAGTACGTAAGCGAAGGGCCTGGGGTCGCAGTGGCAACAGCTTCATCCGATGAGCGTATCCAGACCAGGGGAGAGCAGGCTAAGTTTTTTTTGGGGGGAAACCCTCGTCCAAGGAGCATAGCTGCCAAGTTTTCCCTTTTCTCGCGAGGAAGCCTATTCAGCATAAGGGAAAATCCCTTAAAAAAGGGATAACTTGGCAGCTATGCCAAGGAGACCAGCCTCTGAGGACAAAGCTTGCTTTGAACAGCTTCAAAAAAATTGTCAGGACACAGGGAAGAGACAAAAACGAGGTTTAGAAGCATTTCGTTATTGCTGGCAGCTGTTTTTGTTCCCTGGATTCCTATAAATGGAGCAGGGGCTATTTTTTCCTCCCCTTTCTTCTCTCTCTCTTTGCTATCTCCTTTTCTTTCTCTCCCCTCTCTCTGTGCCACCCCCTTTACCTTCACTTCCCCCCCATTCCATCCATGTGAAAAATTAGGCCTTTTAGGACCACATAGGCAGTACAAGGGGCGGCAGATTTATGAGGGGTTCTCTGTTTAAAGTGGGGAGTGTGGCATAAGGAGGACTCCCCCCCCCCCAGTCTATGGCTGCAGTACATGCACAACAAGATTCAGGATCGGGGAGTCAATTAAAGTTTAGCCGAAAGTAGGGTTGCCAGACTCAATAGAGGACAGGACTTCTGTGCCTGTAATTGCCCTGCTCTCTTTTGAGTCTGGAAACCTTAAGGAGAAACCAGCAGACCCTTTGTTTAATTTCCAAGCAAAGGGTCTGCTGGTTTCTCTTGTAAGGTTTCCAGACTCAAAAGGGAGCAAGGCAATTAAAGGCACAGAAGCCCTGTCCTCTATTGAGTCTGGCAACCCTAGCCCAAAGGCAACCGTTCTGACCATCTCTCTCTCTCTCTCTCTCTCTCTCTCTCTCTCTCTCTCTCTCTCTCTCTCTCTCTCTCTCTCTCTCTCTCCTCTCTCTCGGCATGGGGTGTGTGTGTAAGATTTCCAGGCTGAGCTGTTGCTGTTCCCCCCGGAGCCTTCTGCATCATCATCCGTCGTTTTAATTTAGCATTTTAAGGGTAGGATTAAAATCACCCTTTCCTGCTCGCCTGGTTTGATAAGAGAAGGTGGTGTTTGTGTGTGGAACGGATAAAACAGGCTTTAAAAAATTGACCTTTTCTTTTTCCCTCCCTATCTTTTTCCAGGCAGGTTGTATCCTTGGGGGAACAAATTCCTCGCCAACCGTACAAACCTCTGGCAGGTAGGAAAACTGGAGAGCGGGGCTTGGGGAACCTTGGTTCCAGATTTCCCCCAGCCTGGCACCCCCGGCTGATGAGAGTTGTAGCTGGAAACACCTGGCATCCAGCCTACTAGTCTTCCATTTGTATTTTGTCATGATTCCTATTTATTTAGTACATTTATATCCTGCTTTCTTCTAAGGTGCTTGATGGTGGCACATCTGGTTCTCTCTCCGTTTGTTCCTCACAACAGCCCTGCGAGATAAATTTAAGCTGAGAGGCAGAGTGGTTGCCCAGCAAGGTTCATGGCTAAATGCGGGGGGTGGGGATTTGAACCCTGGTCTCTCTGAGGCCCTAGTCTGACACGCTAACCACTATGCCACAGCTGGCTGTCAAAGACTGGCCCCTTCTGCAGGAGACTCTGTGACTGCAATATCTCCCCAGCCTCCGGGGATTCTTAGGAAAGCAACAAAGCAACACCCAAACTTTGGAACTCCCTGCCTCTTGACATCAGGCAGGCTGGACTCTTTTTGGTGCCAGCTAAAAAACATTTCTGTTTTGACAAGCTCGCCTAGATGTTTAGAAAGCTAATGAAAATTTTAATTCTGTTTTTAGTCTATTGTTGTTTCAGCTTTTCGAAAGCCTTAAATTATTGCTGTTATTTTTGCTTATCAATAACATTGCTGTTTAATCATTTTTGTAATCCCTTTGAGGTGTTTCCCCCCCAAATGAAATAAAATAAAAAGCTTGTGGCATGACCACACAGAATATTCTGTGCAGTTTTGGCAACTGCATCTCAAAAAGCTGCTTGACCACTTCCTGCCTAGTCTAAACCTCTGATCCTTTTTTATTATCAATAAACAAAATATGCTAAAGAGAAGGCGCATAAAGAAAGACCATTACAGCCCGTTGAAAGCAGCATACGGTTGGACATTATCATTGAACTTGTTGTTACAAACATTACGAAAAATACAAACAAACCTGGTTTATATGTATTATTTTGCAATAAGTCAACTTAATCATAGTTACTGTAAATATTTTTTTTTCCCTCGATCCATTTGGCTATGCAGGCAACCCCCAATCTGTTCCAGGTAGGGTTGCCAGACTCAATAGAGGACAGGACTTCTGTGCCTTTAATTGCCCTGCTCTCTTTTGAGTCTGGAAACCTTAAAGAGAAACCAGCAGACCCTTTGTTTAATTTCCAAGCAAAGGGTCTGCTGGTTTCTCTTTAAGGTTTCCAGACTCAAAAGAGAGCAGGGCAATTAAAGGCACAGAAGTCCTGTCCTCTATTGAGTCTGGCAACCCTAGTACCAGGTCATCTTACGCAATGATGGAGCATGCAGAGGCCACTTTTCTGGCCACTTCCCAGTCACTGCGATGCATGTGTGGCTGCACATCAATTGGATGTGCTTAAATCAGTCATTGCCACCCCCCAATTACTAGCAGCAGCAGCTATAACATTGAAACACTATTTTTTTGATCATTTCCTGCAATAACAGGATAACCAAGCAGAAATGTCTTAGGTTCCCAGGGCGTATGGTATCCTAACATATCAGAGATATTAGCCTGAAAGGATTACCAGATTTCTGCAGCTTCTTAACGGACGCAGTCCTGAGTGTTTTTTCAAGGCCAGTTCTCACGTTTTGCTGCCCTTAGTTACAACTGAATCGGCTTATGCCCTGGGATGTCCTTTGGGGCTGGTGACTCCAGCTGTGCAACACAAAGACACACACAAATATTGAGTGGATGCTCCTTCCCTTTCTCCCCACAGGGTGATTTTCCTGCTGTCGACACAGCCGAAGACGGCTTCCATGGGGTCTCCCCAGTGGCTGCGTTCCCTCCTCAGAACAACTACGGTATGGAAAGTTTATTTATTGCATTGATATATCACACTTTTTCTTCCAAGGAGCTCGAGGTGGCACACATGGTTCTCTGCCTCCCATTTTATCCCCACAACGACCCTGCGAGGTAGGTTTAAGCTGAGAGGCAGAGACTGGCAAAGTTATCTTCGTGGCAGCCGAGGAGGGATTTGAACCCTGGTCTCCCAAATCCTAGTCTTGACACTCTTAACTACTCTGCCACACTGGCAACTCCTCCTTCTAGACCCCACAAAGCTTCCTGGGCTCGCTCAGTTGGTGGAGCGTGTGGCTCTTAAGGTCAGGGATGTGGGTTCGAGCCCCATGTTGGGCAAAAGATAGGGGCTGTTGGACTAAATGGCCTTCCAACTCTATGTTTTTGTGATTCCATACTCTGTTACCAGGACTTGGTTCGAATCTCCCTTTAGCCATCCCACCCACTTGAAAAGCCCTGGCCAATGAGCTACAGTAGTTTTGGTTCCTGAACATGTGTAGAGTGCATTTTCCTCCCCAGTGAGCTTCTAGGAGGTCAGGAAGTAGCCTAACCAACTGATGTTGCTCTGTATCCCAGGGTTATATGACCTGTTAGGAAATACCTGGGAATGGACAGACTCAGAGTATAGTCCAGAGGGGCCTACCGGGGTCCGCCACCCTGCTCAAGGGATGCGTGTTCTGCGGGGAGCCTCCTGGATTGACACGGTGGACGGATCAGCCAATCACAAGGCTCAGCTTACAACAAGGTAGGTTGGCCCTTGGGCTCCTCATTAGCATCGCCCCACCCACCTGCTCCACCCATTAATATTTAGCACTCATTTCGAAAACTAAATGTCTCAGCTGTCCGAAACGGACTCCCATTTTCTGAATCTTGACAGTCGTAACAGGTTTCACAATCTAAATCTGAAATTTTGCTTTTGTGGGAATGGTTTTTAAAAAGGCACGGGCGATATTTCTCGCCGAAGTATTAAGCCACACTCACTTGACAGTAGTCCATATTGCAGTCAGTGGGGCTTACTTCTGAGTAAAATAACACTGATTCTAACAGGGATGAAGAACTTAGGGGTTGCAACACTGGAGTGCTGCTGCCAGTCAGTACTGTAGACAGTACTGAGCTAGATGGACCTGATGGTTTGATTCTGTTGACGGCAGCTTCTTATATTCCTATGAATTTGTCTGATCCTCTTGTAGAGCCCTTGATTTAGGTTCATGAGGACTAAAGGTAAAGGTAAAGGGACCCCTGACCATTAGGTCCAGTCGTGACCGACTCTGGGGTTGCATGCTCATCTCGCATTATTGGCCGAGGGAGCTGGCGTATAGCTTCCAGGTCATGTGGCCAGCATGACAAAGCCGCTTCTGGCAAACCAGAGCAGCACATGGAAACGCCGTTTACCTTCCCGCTGTAGCGGTTCCTATTTATCTACTTGCATTTTGACATGTTTTCGAACTGCTAGGTTGGCAGGAGCTGGGACCAAGTAACGGGAGCTCACCCCGTCACAGGGATTCGAACCGCCGACCTTCTGATCAGCAAGCCCTAGGCTCAGTGGTTTAACCACAGCGCCACCTGGGTCCCTTCATGAGGACTAGGGACCTTCAAAGGAAGGGCTGTGAGCTCGGGGGAGGGCAGTTGCCTAGCATGCAGAAGGTCCCAGCGGCCTAAGTAGCACTGAGAAAAGACTCCCTGGAGAGCCATTGCTGCCAGTCAGTGCCAACAGTACTGAGCGACGTGGGCTGGTGGGCTGACTAAGTATGAAGCAGCTTCTCAGGAACTAACCTTTCCCCCTTTCGCTCCTTAGGATGGGGAACACTCCAGACTCGGCCTCGGACAACCTGAGCTTCCGGTGTGCTGCCAACCTTGCCGAGCAGCCGCCCCCAGCAACTGGGAGCGAAAAAGCAGAGCTCTGAAGGTGCTTCCTCCCAAAAGGACACAGATCTTTTCTCCCGTGGAGAGACCGGATCCCTGCTTTTGTTCTGGGGAGGAGCCTCTAGAAAAATGAGGTTTAGGAAGGGCTGAATTGATGCTGCTGCAAGTTTGAAGCAAAGGCGCCTTCCCCAACCTGGTATCTTTCACATGTGGTCGGACCCTAAGGGTCAACCCCCTGCAATGCAGGAGTTACAGCTCTATATCAGAATCATAGAGTTGGACTCTGAGGATCATCTAGTCCAACCCCCATGCAATGTAGGAATATGCAGTTGTCCCACGTGGGGATCGAACCTACAACTTTGGCTTTATCAGCACTGTGCTGTAACCAACGGAAGGCCACCCAACCTTTCTATAAAAACCTCCCACCAAGGAGAGTCCACCACCTTCCAAGGGAGCCTGTTCCTCTGTCCAACTGTTCTTACTGTCAGAAAGTTTCTTTGTAATGTTTTGCTGGAATCTCCTTTCCTGCCATTTGAATCCATTGTTTCGGGTCTGACCCTCTGGAGCAGCAGGAAATAAGCTTGCTCGGTCTTCCATGTGGCAGCCCTTCAGATATTGGAAGAGGGGTCTTGTTTCACCTCTCCAGGCTCAACATGCCCAACAACACCCTCAGCTGTTCCCCGTAAAAGGCTTGGCTTCCAGACCCTTCATCGTCTGGGTCACCCTTCCCTGCAAATGTTCCAGGGAGGGTGATGGGAGTTCGAGTCCAGCCACATCCAGAGGGTACCAGATTGTGGGAGGCTGAGCTGCAGAACACTGCAGAATAAACGGATTATAACTTGGAAGCGCACAGAGGTGCCTGTTTTATCATAGGATTCTAGAGTTGGAAGGAGACCAAATGTTCCTCTAGTCGAACCCCCTGCTATGAAGAACCCTGTAGACGTCGCTAAGCAAGTGATTAGAGGAAGCAAGATGTCTCTGTGCAATGAATAATAATAATAATAATAATTTATTATTTATACCCTGCCCATCTGGCTGGGTTTTCCCAGCCACTCTGGGTGGCTTCCAACAGAAAAATAAAACACAATAATCTATTAAACATTAAAAGCCTCCCTGAACAGGGCTGCCTTCAGATGTCTTCTAAAAGTCTGGTAGTTGTTTTCCTCTTTGACATCTGTTGGGAGGGCGTTCCACAGGGCAGGCGCCACCACCGAGAAGGCCCTCTGCCTAGTTCCCTGCAACTTTGCAACAAAAGTCCACTTCCAATAAATAAAGCACATTTATTCATTCTTAAATCAATCCCTTCCAATAAATCAATCCCTTCCAATAAATAAAGCACATTTATTCATTCTTAAATCAATCCCTCCCCTAGAAAACTAATCCATTCCCTTCCATGTGTGCAGTCATAATAAATATTTCACACCCCTGATGCTATATATAACAGGAAGTGTGGGGGACATCCCTTGCCCTCCATATGTTGCTGAACTACAACTCCCATCAGCCCTGACCATTGGTTGTGCTTGCTAGGGCTGATGGGAGTTGTAGTTCATCAGCACCTTTTATAAGGCTTGCGGGACACTCAATTTGCCACGGGGCATCGCAACACAGACATGAAGCAGCAGTTGTGTTCCAGAGTCCATGGCAGGCCAACCAGAGGATGCAAAGGCCTGCCTCCTGGTCCAGCATCCTTGTTTCCAACGCTGGCTGCACAGACGCCTTCAGGAACACGAGAAGCCGAACTTGAAAGCAAGAGGCAACCCCCACTCCTCCTGCCCAATCCCATTGTTTGTGCCCTATGATCTGGTATTCTGAGGTATACAGCCTCTGACCCTGGAGGTTCCATGTATATCTCTCACCACTCAGCTCCTGGAAAATGCCATGCTTTTGTCTAGTCTTAAAAGATTTCTTGGGGCAGCAAACTCAATATTTCTAAGATGTTTAAGGGCCTTGGGGCTCCTCCTTTCCATACAGCAGCTTCTCTGCCTCCTCATTTAAACAGCCATATGCTGGGGGTGAAAAGAAGCTTGCTTCACCTGTTGAGTTTCTCCAGAGGCTCTGTTGAATTTCTTCCTGTCATGCACCCCTTTTTACGTTGCATGGAGATGACCCTTCAGTGGCTGGAGTTTACCGCTTCAAAATGGTTAACAGAATCAGAATTGTAGAGCTGGAAGGGCCCTCAAGGGTTATTGAGCCCAAGCCCCTGAAATGTAGGGATATTGGATGCCTGCATTAAATTTCTGAGCATATATCACCTTGCATATTTTTGTCTGCCACTCTCAGGATGGGGCCTATTAGAGATTTAAACAATGCCCCCCCCCCAAGTCCTGGAAGAAAAACCAGACAAAATTCTGCAAGTTTCTAAAGCACTACTATATAGTTACAATTTTGGTGTGTCTCAGACTGTGTAATTAAGGAAAGTATATATAATGAGAGCATGTGGTACAGTGGTTAGATTGCCAGACTAAGACTGGGTTCAAATCTCCACCCAGCTCAGCCATAAAGTTCGCTGGAGATTGTTCACCCTAGCCTATCTCACATCGTTGTAGGGAAGATTAAAATGGTGAGCAGGGAGTGTAGCTGAGCTCCATGGAGAAAAGGCAATATGAGTTGTTTTTTAAAAGTAAATCATAAAGTTTCGCTTTAGCTGTTAACACGCTGGGAGGCTTCGCCTGACCACAGAGTGTGCTGGAACTCAGAACATCTCTTCCTCGGCTGCCAAGCTGAACAGAACAGCCTTAGGAGTGTTTTCAAAGAGAGCGGCCCGGTTCTGGGCTTCACCCTTCTTCACCCAGTGCCCGTAGATCCGGAAGGCACAAGCGTCAATCATTTTGCGGACAGGCTTCAGGCTGTAGGGGTCCCGCTGCAGCACGTCCCGGGTGACGGGCTTGACGTTGCGGTAGTTGAGGTAGATGCGCACCGATGCCAAGACAGTCAAGCAGATGACCTGGAGAGGGAGACGGAACATGTTTAGAAACTCGTCAGTGACGAGGGCTGTAGGCTGATAAAACGAAAGGACAGCACATAGGTTAAACTGCGGAACTCACTTCTGCAGGAGGCAGTGACGGCCACCAAACTGGATGGCTTTAAAAGAGGATTAGACAAATTCATGGAGGAGGAGAGAAGAAGAGTTTGGATTTGATATCCCGCTTTATCACTACCCGAAGGAGTCTCAAAGCGGCTAACATTCTCCTTTCCCTTCCTTCCCCACAACAAACACTCTGTGAGGTGAGTGGGGCTGAGAGACTTCAGAGAAGTGTGACTAGCCCAAGGTCACCCAGCAGCTGCATGTGGAGGAGCAGAGACGCGAACCCGGTTCACCAGATTACGAGTCTACCGCTCTTAACCACTACACCACACTGGCTCTCCGAGAGGGGTGTCAATGACTACTAACCACGATGGCTATTTTCTGGGAAACTGAGGAGGGTAGTGTGCTCTTGTGCTTGGATCCTGCTTGCAGGTTTCCCAGAAGAGGCATCTGGATTGGCCACTGTGAGCACAGGATGCTGGACTAGCTGGGCTGTTGGCCTCATCCAGCAGGCCCTTATGTTTAGGGAGCATTTCATTGACTTATTGCCTGTCTTTTGACTGAGGAATCTCGTATCAATTTAACTGCTTTGGAATGATCTTCAGCGTCAATAATTGACTTTTGGGAGGGGGAAACCTGTTTAGGTCAGGCCCAGCTTCTACAGAGGACCAGTCTTTGCCAAGCTGCAGTCACCAGCTGTTTTGGACTCTCAACTCCCATCAGCCTCAGCCAGCACAGCTTATACGATGCCTGGGGAAATGAGTGTTAAGTGATAAAAAGAACAAGGGGGAGCTTCCAGTGCACAGCAGGCCATGTCATAAAATTTTAGAGTTGGAAAGGATCCCAAGGGTCATTTAGTTCAACCCCCAGCAATGCAATAATCACAGCTAAAGAAAGGGAAAGGGACTGGAAATCTATGGTGAAAGGCGACATCTGGGAGTCAGACACTGGGCCACGTGAGCCCCCCAGCAGGACCTGGCTAAGTCACTTACCCTGAATTTCCGGAAGGGGCTGAAGTGCCGGACCTCCTCCACGACATACTGCTGGAAGAAGGGGTGGGCGAGGGCATCTTCCACGGTGTAGCGGTGTTGCGGCTTCACCACCAAGAAGTGGGCGATCTGTAGGCAGAGGAAGAAGAGCTGAGGTTGGGCTGCAAGAAGGCTTCGGGGGCTGCTAAAGCATGAACTGGGGCCCAGACAATTTGCCATCTGCCCTGCGCGAGTCACAGCTCACCAGCCGCAGATCATGGCCTGGCACATACCTAGCAATCAAACTCTTTTTTTTTTGCTTGCCTGATTATAAATTGTGCAGGCCTTGAATTAGGGGCCACCCGGGGGGTTTAGAGACCGTGGACTCTTTTAGACTGTCTCTGTTTTCAAGGGGGATTCAATTGCACCCCAGAAAATTCAGGTGGTGTAGTTAAAGGTCTGGCCGTTATGAGTGTGGAAGGGGTGGGGATCTCAATTCAGTTTCTGCACCCTGTTTGTAATTGTTCTGACTTCTGAGTTGCCTTTTCTTCCTGAGGGTCAGGAGACCTGGCAAGTGAACATAGGAAGCTGCCTATACTGGGGAAAAAGGAAGATTCTAGTCCTCCTGATTCTAAACAAAGGGTCAATTTAAATAGGAAGCTGCTTATACAGAGTCAGGCCATCTAGCAGCGCCAGATATAGGGTGGTGTGGGTGGTTCCCCCACATGGGGCACCAAGCTAAGGGGGCTAATAATAATAATAAAAGTACCTACTCCCAAGTACAAAAAGGAATTGCTGTGAAAATAAGAAATATATGGGCCACCAAATATTCTCCTTGCTCAGGACACCATACTACCAAAGTCTGTCCCTGCAACTAGCTCAGTATTGTCTACACTGACTGGCAGTAGCTCTTTGAGTTTCAGAAGACGGACGTTCCCCACCCTATGTGGAGATGAACCTGAAACCTTCTGCATGCAACGAATATGCTCCACCCCTGAGCTACAGCCCCTTCCGCTTAAACAACAAATAAAGGTAAAGGTAAAGGGACCCCTGAAGGGACCCAGGTGGCGCTGTGGGTTAAACCACTGAGCCTAGGGCTTGCTGATCAGAAGGTCGGCGGTTCAATTCCCTGTGACGGGGTGAGCTCCTGTTGCTTGGTCCCTGCTCCTGCCAACCTAGCAGTTCAAAAGCACGTCAAAATGCAAGTAGATAAATAGGAACCGCTACAGCGGGAAGGTAAACGGCGTTTCCATGTGCTGCTCTGGTTTGCCAGAAGCGGCTTTGTCATGCTGGCCACATGACCTGGAAGCTATACGCTGGCTCCCTCGGCCAATAATGTGAGATGAGCATGCAACCCCAGAGTCGGTCACGACTGGACCTAATGGTCAGGGGTCCCTTTACCTTTACCTAAAGGGACCCCTGACCATTAGGTCCAGTCGTGACCGACTCTGGGGTTGCTTGCTCATCTCGCATTATTGGCCGAGGGAGCCGGCCTACAGCTTCCAGGTCATGTGGCCAGCATGACTAAGCCACTTCTGGCAAACCAGAGCAGCGCACGGAAGCGCCGTTTACCTTCCCACCGAAGCAGTACCTATTTATCTACTTGCACTTTGTTGTGCTTTCGAACTGCTAGGTTGGCAGGAGCAGGGACCGAGCAACGGGAGTTCCCCCAGTCGCGGGGATTCGAACCTCCAACTTTCTGATCGGCAAGCCCTAGGCTCTGTGGTTTAACCCACAGCGCCACCCGCATCCCAAACAACAAAATATTATACTTTAAATCTGTTGTTCACAGGAACTTAGAAAGCGGCCTTATATGCAGTCAGGCAATTGGGTCCACCTTGCTCACTGTCAGCTACACTGAATGGCTGTAGCTCTCCAGGGTTTCAGGCAGAGGGGCCCTACCTGGAGATACAGTGGGTTGAAGCTGGGGCCTTGTGCATGCCAAGCAGATGCTCTGCCACGGAGCTATGGCCCTTCCGCCCTCCCTCTCAAAACACCACCCACCAGGTCCTTGACGGTGTCCGACTGATCGTCCCACTCCGGGGAGCCGAACTTGTAGTCCCCGTTCATGATCATCCTCAGCATCAGCATCTGCTTCCGGTGCCAGAACGGAGGGGATCCTGCCAGCAAGGTGTACATGATGACCCCGGTGCTCCACCTGGAACAAGCAATCCCACCCCCATAATTAAATGCATCCGTGCCTGAGCCGTGCGTAATGTAAAGCAGACGCAGCGCGCACCGAGAGTCATGCAGAACGAAGGGTGGATGGAGACAGAAGGGTTGGGTAATTCCAATAGTGTGCTGGTGGGTGGATAACAAGGAGGGAGCCAGTCTGGCCTCTTTGGGGAGGGAATGCTGCAATCTGGGAGCAGCCACGGAGGAGGCTCTCTCCTGGGTCAGGGGCTGTGCTTCTGATGCTGATGGGATCAAGAGAAGGTGCTTCCCCAAGTATCTGAGCACCCAGGTAAGTTCCTCGAGGGGTGTGTGATCTTTTAGGTAAGTCTGTTCCCCCACCCCATGATGATATATTGCAGGCATCCCCAAACTGTGGCCCTCTAGATGTTTTGGCCTACAAGTCCCATGATCCCTAGCTAACAGGACCAGTGGTCAGGGATGATGGGAATTGTAGTCCGAAACATCTGGAGGGCCGAAGTTTGGGGATTCCTGATATATTGGTTCTGCTTACATGTCAACTTCCTTCCCATAACCTGGATGGTCTGGATCCATGGAACATTCTAGTATTTCGGGAGCCAAGTAGCCAGGAGTTCCACAGATCTCTGCAAAGAAAAGGAATAAAAAGCTAAATGCTTGTTAAAAGTAATATCAGTTGTTATTAATTATTATTAAAATCCCATTGGCTCAAAGCAAGTTAAGAACCTAAGGAGAGCCTGTGGGATCGGGCCAAGACCTATCTAGTCCAGCATCCTGTTCTCACAGTGGCCAACCAGATGCGTGTGGGAAACATGCAAGTTTCAGGATTTTTTGTCTAGACAGATGCAGCAGTTTTGGACAGTATGATTGTGGGCTTGTAAGATGGGAAAGGGCTTTGACTCATTGTTTGCATGGTGAGGTTTTCCAGGCTCAACCTACAGCACCTTTAGGTGTTTGGAAAATACCCGTCTGAAACCCTGTATGGCCAGTGTGCACAGTACTAAACTAGATGGACTCAGTATAGAGCACAGATGGGGATCTTCTGGCCCTGGAGCAGAATGCGTTCCTTAGAACTAAGGCTGTAGGAAGGAATTTATTTCTGCTCCGCTCTGTCTACACAGCATGCAGCACTGTTTCCTTTCCACTGCAGTTCACCTTCTGGCAAAAACTACATTATTCATCTCTTAGCAATGGCATAATTTTACCTAATTCCACGCCATTCGTTTCAGGGCAAAGGAACACAATGCAGATTAGCGGGAAAGTCATCAACAATACATGGTTTGTGGGCAGAAAACAGCAACAGGGAACACCAATAACATTTGTGGATTTGTTTCCATTCTGGACACAAGATGAAAAAGCAAACATGCAGCAATTTCCCTCAGAGTTCTCTGGCCTCCCTTTGGAGCTCTGCCATAAATTTGAACATTTTCTCTTTCCAAGCTGTGACGCTTTAGGATTTACAGTTTCTATTCTTTGTTTTCTTTCATGTTTGCACTTTCTTTTTGTTAACAAATCAAATAATATTAAAAATATAAAACCTTTTGCTTGTGCGGATACAATGGTGTGTGTGTGTGTGTGTGTGTGTGTGTGTGTGTGTGTGTGTGTGTTTAAGGTTCCATATTGTACCAAGGTAAGGGTCCCACTAGTTACTCCACCCACTTTTTCCCTCTGGCCCCATCCACTCCAGCCACTGACCCCTGGGTGGTTTTCCTGTAAGGGAATGTGGCCCTTGGGTTGAAAAAGGTTCCCACCCCTGATATGGAGCAGCTTCCTAAGTTCCTACTTTTTTACTTTTTTTTTTAGGGGGCAAGGGTTAGAATGCAGCCTCCACCTTCACCACCCCACAGTTTCCAATCTTTGCCATAAGCCCGCCATGCCACCTTTGAGCTTTTCGTCTCTGTGCAGCTGACAGGAGAAGCCAAAGTCGGTCAGTTTGATGTTCATGTCGTCGTCCAGAAGGATGTTCTCTGGCTTGAGATCCCTGTGGACAATGTTCATGCTGTGGAGATACTGGATGACTTCCAGGAGAGCACGCATGATCTTCCTGCAGGGAGAGAGAGCGGACGCTTCTTATCGAAAGGAAACCACCCTACTGGGTATTCCCTACTGTTCCCTACTGCTTTGCAGTGGTCTGGGAGTACGCAGATGCATGGATGGATAGATCAGGGGAGCCTGTGTGGTACCCTCCAGATGTTACTGGAATCTCCCATCATCCCTGACCATTGGCCATACTGGCTGGGCCTGATGAAGTCCAGCAACATCTGGAGGGCACCACATTGCCTAACCCAGAGAGAAACAGAAACAAAACCAACTCGATATTTTAGTGGGGTAGCACCAACAATTTGGAACTCCCTGCCTATTAACACTAGGCGCCTAATAATAATAATAATAATAATAATTATTATTATTATTATTATTCTTTATACCGCAGCCACTCTGGGCGGCTTCCAACAAAATATTAAAATACAATAATCTATTAAACTTTAAAAGCTTCCCTAAACAAGGCTGCCTTCAGATGTCTTCTATAAGTCTGGTAGTTGTTTTTCTCTTTGACATCTGATGGAGGGCATTCCACAGGGTGGGTGCCACTACCGAGAAGGCCCTCTGCCTGGTTCCCTGTAACTTGGCTTCTCGCAACGAGGGAACCGCCAGAAGGCCCTCGGCTCTGGACCTCAGTGTCCGGACAGAACGATGGGGGTGGAGACGCTCCTTCAGGTATACTAAGTGCCTTCAATTCACTCTTTTTTGTACCTTCTTTTAACATTGATTAGATAACCCTACCCATTTGTTCAGAAAGCCGGCACAAGTTTTAATCTGTTTTTAGTCCATTATTACCTTACCTTTTCAAAAGTCTGAAATTATTGTTGTTAATTCTTCTCATTTGTAATTTCATTGTTTTATCTATTTTTGCAAATCGCTTTGAGGGTTTTTTTTTTTTTTGTACAACCAAGTGGCGTATAAATTTTATGAAATAAATAAAACCAATATATATACACACAGGCTACAAAACATGAGGCTAGAGGGAAATGAAATGTACCCTAAATTGATAATGAGAAACAGATAAAGCTGCCATCATAGTATATTTCTCTCGTCTTTTTATCAGTTGTTTTGTTTACAATTGTATCATTATAACACACATACACCCGATAGACATAGAAATATAAGGCTGTCACCACACAGCTCCAAAGGAGGATTTGTAGTGAAGGAGTAACAGTAGTGCTAGATTGGCATGAAGTCGAGGTGGGGAGCAAAAAGAGAAGGCAGGTTTTAAAATGGTGGCTTTCAACAACAGGAGAGATTTGAATAAAGTAAGGATGGAGGGACATGAGATGCTTTGAAGAGATGGGGGAGTTGGGTGATAACATAGAGATCCTGGCATTCCAGGGAACACTAAGCCACTTATCATGCCTAAATCAACCCTTTCTAATCAATCCTATCCAAAGATTAATTCACAGGACACTTGTCTTCAGAGCAAATCGGTTCTCTCTCTCGGGCTCAGTCCCAGACCTCTTATTACAGTGGTTCATGTCTCTAGAAAACCCAACTCCCAATATTTTGCCATGCAAAAAACTGGACCTGGGATGCACGTTGACAATTCTAATCAAGCCTCACAACAGCCCTGTGTGGTAGGCCAGTATTATCACCCCCATTTTGCCTCTGTAGGGCGGTTGAAACAGAGGGGGCTGGAACGCCTTACCTGGTTTCCTTCTCACTTAAGGTCACCTTCTCTGTGAGGTAATCAAAAAGCTCCCCTCTCTTCATTCTAAGTTGAGGGAGGGAAAACAAAATTAGCAAAATAATAAGCAAAGGAAACTAGCTGATGTGGGGAAGGTTGAAGGCTTCACAACTCCTCTTTCCCCTTTTACAGATCAAACAGCGCTCCTAAAACATCCAAGGTATACTTCAACTGGCCTCCAAATCCCAGGGTTTTGGGGTGTATTTCTTAAGCCTCTAGACCTCATGGTTCAAAAGATAAGCTTGGTCAGAAATGGGGATATGAATTCCACAGGTCAGGATACATATTTAAAGCACTCATGGGAATCAGAACTTCTGCCAGAAGATACATTTGGATAAATTCTAATGACTGTATCATTATGAATGAATTATGGCATATGGTTTAACAGATAATTGATATGTGAAGAGAAGTAAGAAAAAGTGTGTCTGAAAAAGGATGTTAGGAGAATTTGCTTACTCAGAGTGCATTATAAATGTGTCAATAATATTCGTGCAGGAAAAACTCCGGTTAAAACAGCCACCCCACCAGCTATTACACAAATGCAGGGTGGCTAAAAATAGACCCCCAAGGATCTGTGACAGCAGCAGAGGCCTTAGCAAAGGTTACGAGGAAATCTGAGCCAGCCCCACAACAGAGAGGTGGAGAGGAGGACAGCTGCTCCCTTCGTGCCATGGGAACGTTTATCGTTGACCATTGCGAGAAGCAGGAGGCTTGGCTGGAGGAACCTTTGCTCTGATCCAGCAGGCCTCTTCTTAGATTTCGAAACAGGCGACCCACTAATATGGTGGCTCAAGCCCGTATGCAGGCGAGTAGTAGCTGCATTTTTCACTAGCTGAAATGCTCCCCAAACCATTTCCAAGCATTCTCTTGTTTGTAAGCCCCAGCCCGGATGCCCATGGCAAAATCTCGCTCTTTCAGTATGATGCGTTGGTTAAAAAACACCAGTACTTACAGGTCAAACACCAGGAAGAAGAACGTGTTGGATTCAAAGCTGTCCTTCAGCTGGACTGCAAAAGAAAAGATGGTATTCTTAGCAATGCGGGATCATCTTTGAAGCATTCACCACCTCCACAAAATCTGGGCTTGAAAGCTGAATTGGGCTGGAAGGGCCCGGACAGCTCTTTTTACAAAGTGTTCTATACCACTCTAACATTGTTGATGTCTTTCCTTCAAGATATCCTAGGAACTGTAGTTAAAAATCAGCGCGGATATCTGTGCAAGATCAACCAGGGAAGCTGGTTAATATCTTTTCTGACCCAGTGTGAGTTAAACTTTTAAAAGCTGGCATCACTAGATCAGGTCCATTCGTTTTGTTGTATTAGTTAAACTAAATAGATTTAACTGGATTTTGAATAAATGTGCAATTCATTGTTTTGAATTTTATTGCGATGGCCTGAAAAGGTTTGGGAAACTCTGGTCTAGATCACTTTACTGGCTCTCCCAGATTTGAGACTGGGAAGGGTCCTTCCTGCCCCTTGATTTCCAAGGCCATTTAACTGGAGATCCCTGAGCAATGGTCCATTGTAGTTCGGCTCCACCAGGCCTGCTCTCCCTCACCTGTCACCTGGGGCCAGCCAAGCCACCAGCCGCCACCTGGGGTTGATGGGATGTTGAGTCCAGCATCATCCAGAAGACCACAAAGCATAATTGTCCCCCAAGGATTACTGTCTCAAATACCCCCCCTTTGCCCTACAGACCCTCTCAGATGTTAAGATCTGCAGAGGGGACCCTAAGAAGTATGGGGAATGACAGGCTGGGACAGGGCTTTCTCTGTGGTAGCCCCTGGATCGGGAAACTCCCTGCCACAGATGTGCATCTAAGCACCTTCACTATAGAGCAGATTATAATTGTCACACACTTGATGGTGCACGGCAGGTATGAAATAATTTAAATTAAATTAAAATGGGGCATGAATAGCACATCGACATAGACGTGATCATATAAGGAGAGCAATAAATAAATTTCACCGTGATGCCTGTAAAATGTTGAAATGTATGATTGTTTAAAAATACTTTGTGGATGGCGTAACTCAGCAAAGTCAGTCTGGGACATTTTGGCTGCCTGAGGCGAAAGGCAAGGTGGTTTCATGTACAGAAGCTGGCTGGACTGGCAGTTAAAACTTATTTTAACACTGGCAATGGGATGGATGTCTCCGACACACCTGAGGCCAACAGGCTAGTGATGGCAGAGGGAGACTAGGGGGCCAGGGGCAAGGACAGGTCACATGACATACAGAAGGTTTGCTAGCTGCTTAATGGCAGGCCCCATAGCTCAAGGACGCTAGCATACCCTCCAACACTTTGAAGCCAAAATCCAGGACACCGTCTTCCTGTTTTCCATCACACAAACCCGGTTGCCCTGACCTCATGTGACTTCATGCTGTGGTCCCCCACCCCCAATGCACTTTTTTGGGGGGCACAGGAATATAGGAAGCTGCCTTATCTCTTGCAGACTATTGATCTAGGTAAGTAATGTCAACAATGACTGTCAGTGGCACTCCAGGGTTTCAGAAATTTAGTCTTCTCAAGCCCTACCTAGAGATGCTGTCAGGAATTGAACCCAGGATCTTCTGCATGCAGAGCAGATACTCTGCCACTGAGCTACGGCCCTTTCCCAAATAATAAGCATGATTCTAGTCCCCGTTGTTCTTATTTGAATAAGAAGATAGAAACAGTCTTATATTTACCCAGGCTGTTGGTCCACCTAGCTCTGCGCTATCTACAATGTGTGGGACATTCTTATCCCTACCCGGAATTGCCGCCAGGGATTGAAAGTGGGGCCTTCTGCATGCAAAGCAGATGCTGTAACTGAGAAATTGCTGCCATTTCATACTAATGAAAAGTTACCCCTGATCTCTCTGCCTCCAGGTGGTTCTGGCCCCGGAACCAACTGATCCTCTGCTTGGCTGATCCACTTGTGCACATGCCTAGGAAACCTTCCAAGGGAGAGGTTGTCAACGCCTTGCTGTCAAAACTCCCTGGAATCAGCCCTGGAATTATAAATGGGTCCCAGAAACGCATTAGGCACCTCTCTACAAATGTCACGAGGCAAGGAGCAGATAGCAAGAAAAGGGAAGCCTTTTCCTGGGAGTGCCTGGTCCTCCTTAAGTTATAGCCTGTGTGTTACGGTACTGCTGATTCATCAGCAGATCGAAAATACGATAGCTGGGGCCGTGTGTGGGGATCTCGCAGGGGCTGGATTTAGAGCAGGGGGTGTCAAATGAGAACACCATCTATCGCAGGGAAGAAAACTGTGTCCACCCTTGCGAATGACCGAGGGAAGCAGAACGAGGATTTTTTTTGTGGCTCGGAAATTTTACTCTCTCGGCACTGCAAATGTCACACAAGGAATCGAGACGCTGCAGCACAGGTGTTTATAACAAGACCCCAGACCAGATTCCCCCCCCCCATCGTTCCTCACACCCATCAATTCATATTTTTCAAAGTGCGATTTCTATTCTCATTGAAACATTTTGCACATATATTTAATTTTACTTAAGTTGCATTGTTTTTCTTTTATTTGTTATTCTTGCATGCCAATGAGGTGTGTGTTCTTTTTAAAGTTGGAAAAAGGGAAGAAGATGACATTTCAGGGAAATGGGTGGGGTGCATCTGGCTGGCCACTGTGAGAACGGAATGCTGGGCCAAATGGGTCCCTCTTGGCCTGATCCAGCAGCCAGGCTCTCCTTATGTTCTTACCCTGAGCATTTGAAAGACAGCAGCACATTTCTCCTGACAAATGGTGGGACGCAGAGTTCAGAATCATAAAAACAAAGCAAATCCACAGGCAAGATCTTGAGGTCTAGGTCCTTCACTTCAGTGAAAATAACAGCCAGCAGACTCCATTTTTTGCCGCCCCCCCCCCAATTCATAGCTGTTGTTCCGTCAGAAATTTCTGGAACCAAAGCCTGACTTACTAACGTTTGGGTGTCCGGACACCTTCTGGAGTATGTCAATTTCTTTCAGAGTGGCGTCCCTCAACTCCTTGATTTCTTCCGGAGACAGATTCCCAGCCGTGATATCTATGATTTTCACTGCGTATTCTTCTCTTGTAACTTTATGAATGCAGCGCCGGACGACACTGCTCACTCCCCTGGAAGGGCAGAGTAGACAAAAGAGGTTTTAGGCAAGGATTAAACCCTATATCTACACCCTATCTACAAATATATAGGTACTAGGGCCAGTGTGGTGTAGTGGTTAGAGCAGGCACCCCCAAACTGTGGCCCTCCAGATGTTTTGGCCTACAACTCCCATGATCCCTAGCTAAGAGGACCAGTGGTCAGGGATGATGGAAATTGTAGGCCAAAACATCTGGAGGGCCGAAGTTTGGGGGTGCCTGGCAACGAGTCTGAGAAACCAGGGTTCAAATCCCGCCCCATCCTCAGCCAAGAAGCTCACTGGGTACCCTTGGGTGCCATCCACTGCACTGCCCCTCCCGGCCTAGCCCACCTCACAGGGTTGTTGTGGGGACTAATTGAGGAGGGGGATAACTATGTGGTATGCCACCTTGATCTCCTTGGAGAAAATGCAATAAAAAAGTCAATCCTAATATTACTACAATTTCTTCAAGGAACTCAATGACAACCATGGGAGGTAGGCTAGGCTGAGAGACAGTGACTGGCTCCCAAGGCCATCCACTTTTAGGTGGGGATTTTGAACCATTTTGTATTATGCCACGCACACACGCATGGCAGCCATTTTGCATTATGCCCCGCTGCAGGCAGCCATTTTGTTTTACTGGCACTTTCTCAAATTGCCAACCGGTCCCAAAAAAGGTGATTTGGCAGGGTCAATAGGAGTCCCCTGCACCTGTCAAAGTGGCTGGCCCAGAAGTGGGGGAACTCAGGATCGGGCCCATCAGACAGATCAAGCCCTCCACCCCATGCTATGAAAGATAATAGTGCAGCAACAGCTATAGGCCATGGTGGCTGGATAGAACCTCCGTGTCCAATAGCAGTATACCTGAGAACTACAGTTGCTAGAAATAGGACTCTTGACAAGGCAGTTTCAAAAAGGCTTGTATTGTGTACTAGTACTTGTGCTCTCTCTCTCTCTCTCTATATATATATGTGTGTGTGTGTGTGTGTGTGTGTGTGTGTGTGTGTATAAATATAAAATATTGAAATATTGTCCTGGCAAAAGCTTTCCAATTGCCACAACTGGTTAATTTTACATCCATATTCTGGTTCTGAGGGACATGCAGCATATTAACAAGAAATATTAGTCTCATATATTTCATTTTATTTCATTTCATTACCTCCCCAGGATTTCCTTTGGCTCATATTTCTCATAAAATTCGCCAGATGTATGGCTGTCTGGCACTTCCTCAGTCTTGGTCATCTTGGCCTGATTTCCAGCAACCTTCTAGAGGTTTACTTCAAGATGACAAAAAGCTGTAAAGAAACAAACAAGAAAAAAACATCCACAGGAAATTAGCCATCTTCTCCAATATATACCAAATCTTATTGCAGGAGAGCAGGTTCAGAAGGCATGGGAGTCGAATGTGGCCCTCTACACTGCTCTAACTGGCCCTCAGGGCTCTTTCCATTCCACACACACCCTTCACAGGCCATGCCCCTCATGAAATGTCCTCTGCATCCTCCTCAGGTGTTTTGACCAACTGGGATGTGCCCTTGAACTCTGATCATAGCACTTGCCTTACTTGGATGGTGGACAGAGAAGGGTATGTGTGAAAAATTGCCTGCTTAAAAAGTTAAAATTAACATTCCTTGCTCTGCCCACTTTTGCTACTGGCCCAGTGCACCACAGGGACGTGGCCCTCAAAAAGTTGCTCAGAAGGGAACGTGGCCCTTGGACTGAAAATAGGTTTTTATTTCAACTTTATTATCAAAAACTCCTTGTGTTGTTGATCTTGTATTATTTTGTTGTCACTGCTTGTTTTTTCCATTGTGTGTACAGTATAGTCAGTTTTTGTTGCTAAATACAATTTCCAAATTTGCAGTTAGTGCAAAATGCTGCAGCACCATTGCTGACAGGAGTGGCGTCTTTTCAGCATTTAACACCTGTGCTCTGAGATCTGCACTGGTTGCCAATTTGCTCCAGGGCCAAGATAAAGATGTTACGATTACAGTAGTATACAAAGCCCTTTGCAGCATGCAATATTCCCATATCCTATATCAGTGATGGGCAACCTTTTGATCTTGGTGTGTCAAAATTCGCCAAAAAAATGAGCATAACTTGGGTGGTGTGTCACTTCAAGAAAAAAACCATAATTTCACGATATTTATAGCTTAAATAACAAAAATGTATAATTGTAATATATAACTGTATTTAATAAACCAAAAACTAATTATTTAACCAAACCAAACGAAACGAAACCAAAAACCCCTTATTTATCACAAAGTGCCCAGAGTTGTTGAGCTTTTTTTTTGGGGGGGGAGCTGCTGACCAAAGTTTTGGAGGTTTTTTTGGGGGGTGCAAAAGTTGCTTTGCTTTTGGGGGGGATGCCCCAAAGCTGCTGCGCTTTTTGGGGGGGAAGAGAACATAAATAAATGATGAATAATACTTTCGCTACAACTAACACGCAGCACCGACATAGTCTGCCAAAGCGCCAAAAAACCCAGCACAGAATGGGTTAAAAAATGAACGCTGTTACACCCAATCATAGTCTGCCAAAGCGCCAGAAAAAACAGCACAGAAAGGGTTAAAAACCAATCTCTGGCTACCAGCAGCAACAACAACAAAAAAGAATCCGGGTTTTAACAGCGGAGCCAAGCTGTAGGAGGAGCGGGAGAACAAATGGGGGAAAAACAACAGTGCGAATGGACCAATGGGGCACATGCCAACAATGAGGGCTCTGCGTGTCACATCTGACACGCGTGTCATAGGTTCGCCATCACTGTCCTATATACAAGCCCACTAAACTGCTTCCATCTGCGGAATTGGCACTGCATATTACACATGCCAACGAGATGGTTGGACAGTGTTCTCGAAGCTACGAACATGAGTTTGACCAAACTGCGGGAGGCAGTGGAAGACAGGAGTGCCTGGCGTGCTATGGTCCATGGGGTCACGAAGAGTCGGACACGACTAAACGACTAAACAACAACATTACACATGCCAGGTGATTATATTCATTACGGATTTGCAATACTGTAAATCAGTCTTCTGGTGTGGTAGCACCCACACTTTGGAACTCCCTGCCAATTGACACCAGGCAGGTGACTTCACTGTACTGTATTTGGCACTTGCTAAAATATTTTCGTCTAGGCAAGTCTACCCAGACATGCAGAATGTTGGTGCATGTTTTAATTGGATCATTTGTTTATTTATTTCTAATGTTTTCAATTGTTGTTGTTTAGTCGTTTAGTCGTGTCCGACTCTTCGTGACCCCCTGGACCATAGCAATCTTCAATAGCTGATAGTTTGTTTGTTTGTTTGTTTATAAACTGCTTTGAGGTTTATACCAACTTATCTTGCAGAAATAAGGATTGTGTCAAATTGGCTTGTAGTTCCCATTGAAGTCTATGGGACGAATGAAGCCAGTGAAGTCTCGTGAGAGCCAGAGTAGTGCCGTGTTGGACTAGGACAGGCATCCCCAAACTTTGGCCCTCCAGATGTTTTGGACTACAATTCCCATCTTCCCCGACCACTGGTCCTGTTAGCTAGGGATCATGGGAGTTGTAGGCCAAAACATCTGGAGGGCCGCAGTTTGGGGATGAAACCGGGGTTCAAATCCCCACTTAGCCATGAAGTTCCCTGGGTGACAGTTGCTGCCCCTAAGCCTAACCTTCCTTACAGGGTTGTTGTAGGGATTAATGGAGGAGAGGGAAGACACCACCTTGAGCTCCTCAAAAGAAAAAGGTGAGATATAATTGCAATAAGCAAAAATACATACATCTGGAATCTCATTGGTTTCAATGGGCTCAGCCTTCTATGGGGAAGGAGGGGATCTTCATTCTGCCGGCCCAGGGTTCCTCACCTTTCTCATGCCCTGATCCCCCATACAATTAGGCTTGCTTAAAAACAAACAAGCCATTAGTAACAATTTAAGCTTTAAAAAAGCCTATGGTCACAACCGAAGGGCACGGAAGGAGAGGGTTAACCTTCCCCTCATTTTGTGCTGTGACACAAAATCACACTCCCACCCACAATTGTGGCATGAGGCTTCAAAATAGGCTCTGGACATTGGCTCCGACAGCCCAGTCCACCTCAGGACATAATCCTTTGAGGCATGTGCAGAGTACAAGCCTCTGATAGCCACACAGGCATCTCATATGCATTTGGGTTTTAAAGCGAGCAGCTTTGAGAGAGCTTCAGGGTCAAAAGTCTGACCTCGGTTCCAGATGTCTGTGATTTCCGAGCAGCAAGGAAAAAGCCACACTCTGGCCAAGCTCTGCTTTAATTCGGAGCTGAACCCAAGTGCAAATTCAGCTCTGCTTCCAGGCATACTCAGCCCCCCCCCCCCAACAAACACATACTACTTATGTCTTAGAAAGTAATCATTACATCTGCATCAACATAGGATGGTCTCCAACTAACTCCTACGCAGAGTAGGCCCACTGGAATTAACAGGCCCGTGTATATCATGCCCATCATTTTCAAGGGGGGGGGGCCTGTCCTGAGCATAAGAAATGCCTTTTCCTGGCCCCCCCGCCTTAAATATCTTTGCTGAATAGGAGCAATTTCTGGACGAAGTAAACTTGACACTCACCATTACCTTCCTTCCTCTGAAACTGTTCACTTAATCTGGCCTTAGGAAATGCCTTGTGAGAAAATCCAGCAGGCTACTCCAGAAACAAATTGCCTCGATTATGTTGAGGCTACAACAAACCAGCCTTCCTCCTGCATTCTCTGTTAATTTGCTGTGGGCGCCGTTCCGCCGCTGCAGGAATACCAATGCCCAAAATAAAAGTTGTCATGCAACCTGGGAGTTGGTCCAGCCCTCCGGTTTCAGCACGCTGAAGTGCTGGAGTGTTTATTTAGGAGTGACCCTGCTTTGAGGTGAAGGAGCAGCTCAGGAGAGGCAACAAAGCTGTCTCCGAGTTGCTGGACAGATCACTGAACAGGGTGTTCAAATCCTCACCTCTAAAAGGATACTGTAGAGTTGGAAAAGGCTCAGGAAAGGGCAACTTGAATGATAATGGGGATGACGTGGATCCCCTAGAAGATTCTGCAGCATTAGGACTTTTTAGTTTAGAGGAGACATGATAGAGGTGTGTAAAGTTACACATGGCATTGAGAAAGTGGGTCGAGAAAAGTTTTTCGTCGTATCTCATAAGACTAGAACTCAAAGGCATTTAATGAAGCTGAATGTTTCATAAATGAAAGTTCATGCAGAGCATAGCTAAACTATGGTACTTGCTCCCACAGGAGGCAGTGATGGCCCCAACCTTTAAGAGGGGATTAGACAAATCCATTGAGGATACAGCTCTCAGTGGCTACTTAGCCATGTTGGCTATGCTCTGCGGAAGGGAGGCCAGTTGGTGGTATGGGGTCTTTACGCTGTGCTGTTGTATTGTGAGCGGAATAGTGGTTGTATGAGGTATGTTCTTTATTTACATTGCAATGCAATGTAGTCGAAGCAAAATTCTTAGTATGGTTGATACTTGGCCAATAAATTATTCTATTCTATTCTATTCAGAATACCAAGTTGCTGGAAACCACAGCAGAGTTCTTGTGCTTGGATCCTGCACCTGGTTGGCCACTGTGAGAACAAAATGCTAGACTGGATGGGCCATTGGGAAGGCTCTTCTCACGTTCCTAGAAGGTCACCCCAAGGAGATAATTTGGCACACAAAGATAAGCTGGGCGATGCACACTGAGATGGCCGATGATCAAATCTGCCCATAGGGACTCACATTCAGAATGACTTCTGAAGAAAACTGGACCCAAACTTATCAAATAACATTCAACCAATACACACATCTTATTGACTCGTCTAGTTTCTCTAGGAAGGACAGATCCTAAAGCTGAGGCTCCAATTCTTTGGCCACCTCATGAGAAGAGAAGACTCCCTGGAAAAGACCCTGATGTTGGGAAAGATGGAGGGCACAAGGAGAAGGGGATGACAGAGGATGAGATGGTTGGACAGTGTTCTCGAAGCTACGAACAGGAGTCTGACCAAACTGCGGGAGGCAGTGGAAGACAGGAGTGCCTGACGTGCTCTGGTCCATGGGGTCACGAAGAGTCGGACACAACTAAACCACTAAACAACAAGTTTTTCTTTTTGCACATTTAAATCTTGCCTTTCTTCTGCCAGGTGGCATCCAGGCACTGGCCAGACCCCAAGCTACATGTAGCAGTAAAAACCCCACAAGGTGGTACAGAGCTACCTTTGGGCAAGAGATGCAGAAATGTCCCCCTTCAGTCTTTACTAGCAATTATTAGGAGTGCCAAGCTATGTAGCTTCCAAAAGGGGCAGTGGGATTACCTGGGGGTGCTAAGAGGCAAGCGGGGGGCAACAGAGGTGTAAACGACTATCAGACTTCAAAAGGTTAGCATCACTGGATCCAGTTCATCCATGTTATCGACTTGGAACTTAAAAGTTTTAATTGGATTTTGAATAAAGGTGCAATCACTGCAGTTTTGAATTTTATCGTTATCTGCTTTGGTGGGTTATGCAAACAGCTAAGCCATGCTTTTTCTAGGGGAGGGAACACTGGGGATGAGTTTATGGAACCCAAGGGGGCAGTGGCTTGAAAGTTTGGGAACCGCAAGTCTTTTAGTTGCATCACATTACACACCGTGTAGCTACTGGTGTCAAGGCAGCCTTGCAGGAACAATATGGCTGTATCTCTTTCAGTAGTGCTCATTCCCCGAAACAATGACCGGAAATAGCCATGTGGAATTGCCTATTAAGGAAGCTCATGCATGACAAGCATGAACAGAGGGGTTGTGCCCTGGTAGCTTGTCTCATGTTGTAAAGTAGCTCACGGCTAGTCCTGGGCACCTGCTTCTCCAACCCACTTTTAAAACTGCACTGTGCCCAGCCAACCACGTATTTACCATTGCAGCCTGCAAACACCCATTCATGGCAGTAACATAACCCTGGCTGCAGCCCAGAGCAGAACAGGCCCTACCTTGGCTCACAGGCAGAGATTTATTTCGTTTTCATAGCCTGCTATTCCGTTTTTGGAAGGATGCCCATTTTAATTTGTACTTGCTTCCATCTTCAAATAAGGCCTCTGCACATGTAGAGGGCAAGTGTGCAGAAAGGGGCTATATATTTGGCTCCCCCCACCCCAATGTTTACCTCCTCTCTCACCTCTACAGATTCTGGAGTAGAACTCTTCCTCCAAGCATGAAGGCTTTCTCCATGACTGAGAGACCTGGGAGATCAGGGCTCTATATAAACCAGGCAGGAAGCTCCCCCTTGTGGAGAAGACAGTTATTACACTCCATGCAGAGCAGCCCCTTTGGTCAAGCCCCTTTTCACCACTCCTCTGAGAAAATGTTCTCCACCACTTGGCACAGTGCTGGCATCAAGACACTCTGCTGCAGCGGATTGGCATTACTTTCTTTCATCAATTTGTTTGAGCTGCAGAATTTGGATTCCCACCCAGCAATACTCTACTCTGCCTCCTGTCTTGCAGAGGGCTGGGCTGGATGACCCCGTCGATCCCTTCCAACTCTACAATGCTATGCTTAATATTTTCTACTGTGACACTGAACAGCACCGGGGAAAGGATGCCATTCATCATACAGAGGGAAAATGGAGACTGCCAGTGATCCCACCACCTTCTGTCCCCCAGCTCAGCCAATACTCTTCAGAGATCCATGATGTGAGCTATAGAACAGGCACTTCAAAACAATGTTTCCTAGAGAGAATTTGACTTTTATTCAGAGGCGCACACTGGTAAATGCAGGCAGGGGACAATCACAATCCTAGCATTGTGTGTGTCTTATCTCTCCCCACGCAACTGATCCCCCACACTCTCCTGCCACAACCATCCTTCCTGCAGTAAAAAGCACTCCAGGTTTCCTTCCTCGGGAGACGGACAAGTGGCCACACATGAAGGAATGCCAGGCAGCTTTTAAGATGTTAAGAGTTTCACTAGCGACATGTCATCCAACGAGGGGGGGGGTGAGATTCATCTCACAGAGCTCGTTAGGCTAAACCTGTGTATTTGAAAGAGAAAAAGAGAGGAAAGGAAACTGATTACTATCAAGACACACATAAAAGCCAAATATTCAGAAGAGGTCTTGCTGTGTCCAGCAGACCCCTGGCTTCTCAATGTGTTCTCCAAAGACTGCTTCTGCCCCCTCCCCAGCCACCCCAAGCCCCTAATAACATTTCTGATATTTCCACAAGAACCTAAACACAGTCCACCTTGCTGAAACTGAGCTTCAGAGCAGTATTATTCTATTTTGCGGCAGGGTGGTGGTGGTGAAGCAGGTAGGAGAGTTCATGGATTTCAGGACAGAACCTGCGTATCAAAAAAGGGGCCCAGGATGGAACCCACCTAATGCAAATATACTGGTGTGGCCTTTTTGTTGATCAGCCTTCGCTAACCCAGTACCTTCTAGATGCCCTGCTAACGGAAGCTAGGTCCTAAAACATCAGGAGGGCACGCATTTCAGATTATAGGAAGTGTCTGTTCCCCACACTTCAGAGTCTGGTGCTCTGAAAGCAAACGAACTGGAAGACCAGCTCTTTCAACTGATCTGGCATCAGCCATTAATGAGAGACTGCTGCAGTGGGAGAGGTGGGAGGCAGGTCTCATTCCATCAGCCCTGCTGGAAAAACTGGTTCCACTGAACACTTCCTGTCCCTGAACCGCTTTGACAACAGCTAGTTCAGGCATCCCCAAACTCCGGCCCTCCAGATGTTTTGGACTACAATCCCCATCTTCCCTGACCACTGGTCCTGTTAGCTAGGGTTCATGGGAGTTGTAGGCCAAAACATCTGGAGGGCCGCAGTTTGGGGATGCCTGAGCTAGTTGATGATAAGCACCGCCTTTTAACATCAAAAAACGGTGGCTGAGCTGGGCTCCCCCTCCTCATCCATTTTTCCTTTTGCGCAAATGTGCAGGAACTGTCTTCAGTGGCAGAGCTTCATGCTCTGGCTCTGGGTGCGCCTCCCGGAGGGGTGGAACACGTGTTCCGGGGGCGTGGCGTGCATCCCAGGGATGTGGTGCGTCACCTGGAGGGGCGTGACACGCGTTCCGGGGGCGGGACGGGTGCCCGCGATGGCAACCCTTGGAGCCTGCCGCTCGGGGCGGCCCGCCCCCACCGCCCCTATCTTCCTACGCCCCTGACTGTCTTGTTTGCCTTTGTGGCTCATCCAATACAGGGTATAAATTAAGTTGAGTCTATGCACCAATATTTCACCTGGGTACAATGCACCCATCAAAGAGGACCTAATCCAAGACTGTGGAGCAACAACCCTCCCCCATAATCTGTGCGAGGCTCCCCCAAACCCTCCCCAGCAGAATCTTAGGGCAGGACAGGAGGCGTCACTGAATACAACCCCATGTCAAAACAGCCTCAGTGTGATTCACAGAGAGAACGAAGCCTGTCCGGGATCCCACTTTGGTTCAAAGAAATCACAGCACCTATTCAGAGACCATGTATTCTGCCAGGAACTGCAGTATATACTTTTACTGCAAAGTATATTAGCAGCTAACTAAAACATGTACAAAGGGCTCCCCGCAAAAAAAGGACTAAAATAGCACACAATTATGCAAGTCAGTTTTGTATTACTCTCTCATTTGCTCTATAGTGACTAGTGCAGCACTTTTTCTCTCCCCCTCAACCGGCTTAAGGTTTACTGGCAGGGTCTGGAAGAACCAGAAGCACCTCCTCAAAAGTGTTACACTGGCTCTTGCGGCCTGGCTTGAGACGCCTCAGCCCTTATCAATTGCAGCACCCTAAGTTAACTGGCCCTACAGAGCTTCAAAAGGCAAACCTGCTTTGCTCAGACCTCCGGGGAGGCCAAAGGAGCTACGCACCATTTGCAAACCGGCATTCCTTCAGCACCTCGCTGAACCCCTCGCATAGCTTCAAGTCAGCCTGGTTCTGGGCGCACTCCAGGAATTGCTTCATCTCGTACTGGCAAGGCCTGAACTGCGACTGCTGCATCGCAGGCTGGGCTGCCTGAGGCTCCTGAGGAGGAACAGTAGCACAATTAAGATGGGAAAAGGTTTTTTTAAAAGATCATATTTGCCAAGAACCCCACCTGCCTTCAACAATGTTTTCAGGGTGCCAGAGTATGGTGGCTCCCCGGCAAAAAGGGGAGGCATCAGTAGGCACAGCAGCACACTCATTCCCAACTGCTGGAGGATGGAATTTCCAAATCCCAGGCATGTCAACAATTTCCCTTCCCGTCAGTTGGCTAAATCCTCCAGTTACTAAGGACCACCAACTCTTTTCATACCATATGCATTCAGAATGTTTTCAATGTTTGTTGATTACATTTATATTTTCACCTTTAAGTCCAACGAGCTCAAGCTGTTGTACATGGTTCTCCCCCCCCCCCAATTTCACCCTTACAAACAACCCTGTGAAGTAGGCCTGGCCTAAGATCATCGAGGTTCCATGGCCGAGTGGGGATTTGAACTGTGGTCTCACAGGTGGTAGTCCAACACTCTGATCCAGGGGTGGACAACCTGAGGCCCTTCAGATGTTTCTGGATAGCATAGCCAGTGATCAGGGATGATGGGAGTTGTAGTCCAGAAACACCACACTGGCTCTTATATGCTGCTAATACAACTGAGGTCCAAGGGAGGGGGGGGGGAGCGCTATGATACCTTCTCATGATGCCCAGCTGGCTTGTTAGTTGGATTTCTACATTCAGTTCTGTCAGGTGTCAAGGTTATTTTATGTATTATTTCAAATTTATAACCAATCCTTTCTCCCCAAAGGAAATCCAGGGTGTCTCAGAGTAAAAACATGACCCACAAAAAAACAGAATAGCACTATAAAATACTGCTGAAAGTAGTTAAAATCAGCAGTATGAAAAGTTTCATAAAAACCATTGTCCCAAATCTTGGATAAATGAGAAAGCCTTTATGTTTTTCTTCCTGAATGCAGGGCACTGCCTGATCTTCATCGGGAGGCAGTTCCGTAGTTGGGATGCCACCACCAAGAATGCCCTGTTTTGGATTCTTTGTGCTATTCCTACGGATGGGAGACCATAAGCAGCGTCTTCTCCCCACGTAACAATGTTCTTATGGTGAAGGCACCCTTTCAAGTACTTGGGTCCCCAAGAGTTTATGGCTTTGTATGCTCATACTAACATCACGAAATGGGTGTGATTCCTCAATACACAACTGCACAATACACAACTCTTGACTTTCAGAACCGATGCAAATCTATAACTATACAAAAATATGCTTTACTCTTGGATTGGCAGGTGCTCAAATGGAACACACATGTGGCATGTATTCTTTTGTTCCTGAAAAGCTTTTAAGTTGCATCCTGCCAGCAAGGCTCACTCATAAGCCACGTCTGAGCCCGCTTCTTTGACTTGAGGGGAGGAGCCACAGCTCTGCCCTCGTCACCTATCAGGCCAGAAAACTTGACACGGGTTTCATCATCCAGGAGCAGAATCTGTATGGCTCAAGGTCTTGCTCCGAGCACATAAAAAGCTCAGATAAATAAAAATATATCATTTTCTCTCTCACCTGGTAAGTGATGTCGGGCCTTGCCGCTTCAGAGCTTCCACCTCCAAACCCTCCGGTCATGGCGTGCCCGAGAGTGTGCCCCACAGCAGAGCCCACGGCCACGCCAGCAGCAGTGGTGGCCATCTGGGCCATTAGGCCAGGCTGCCTGGGGGCAGGAGAAGCCACTGCAGAGGCAGGGGCAGGGGCAGGAACAGGGGCATGAGAAGCTGGTGGTGGAGCAGACCTCATAGGAGGCGCACGGCTGCAAAGGCAGGAGAAGAAACACATTGAAAAGCAATCCTGGGTGCAAACATTTGTTACAGCGGCCTAGTGTGGGATATTTTTTATTTACTCTGCCTGTGTTTATTTATTTGACTTCTTACCGGTCCTTCAGCATAAGGTCCCATGGTGCATTATGAAAATATAATCATACAAATAAAAATAAACAAGTATAGCAATTTCAAACCATAGTTTTTCCTCCAACCTGGTCCCCCCTCCAGAGGGGGTGGGGAGGCTGATTCTAGGCGATTTGCTGCCTCAGTTTAACACAGGCACCCCCAAACTTCGGCTCTCCAGATGTTTTGGACTACAATTCCCATCTTCCCTAACCACTGGTCCTGTTAGCTAGGGATCATGGGAGTTGTAGGCCAAAACATCTGGAGGGCCGCAGTTTGGGGAAGCCTGGTTTAACACATCTCCCTACAGCATGGTCTGAAGCCACCTGATGCAGCCATTTTGCTGAAATGGAAGGCAGTACAGATGTACCTTTCTCCTGAATGCTGATCCTATGAATGCTTCCAGGGTAAGAAAAATACCCTCCTTGAAGAAAGGTGAGCATTGGGGCTATGCTCCCGCACCACCTATGTTCATGTGAACACCACCTACACCAGCCATGAACCTTTCCCCTACTGACTCCAATCAGCCCCAGCAAGCATGGGCAATGACTGGCGATAACAGAAGTTGTAGCTCAGCAACATCAGGCCAAAGGTTCCACACACCTGATACATAAGCTTCCATGGGCTTTCCAGCCCACACACTTGTATCTGCAAGCAGGATAGTTCCTGGTCGATAGAGCTCCTGTTCAGAGAAGAGTTGCTAAAATGCCCCTGGTTCAAGAATCCAAAGTTTCTAAATCTTTGCATGCACAACCTTCTTGCCCACCTCTATCCCCAAAGAATAGAGTCCTCACTTTCCACCAAAGAATGCAGCATTAAACATATTACTAAGAGCTAAATTGGAAGCTGGGTGTCAACACAAAGCATTACAAAACTGAATTGGTCCTTAAGCTGGCTAAACATTCACAGAGGAAGATACAGCCTCTTATCAAACCTGCCTTGTACACTGAGAGGGAGTGAAACATGATACTGCTGATCTTTGGTCAGAGCTGATAGAGAGCCAGTCTGGAGCAGGAGAGGGGGACCTGCAGCCCTTCAGATGTTGCTGGACTACATCTCCCTGTATCCCTGGCCACCTTGGCTTGGGAATCCAGCACCCCATCTCTACCTGTCCCAAATTTGAAGGTGGGATGGGATGCTGATTATTGCAGCATTTGGATTTTGCAACTGAAACGTAGTCTCTTTGGTGACTGCCTGCCAATCTAGTGACCTGTCTGATGGAACAATTTTTTATATATATATACTTCTGTGGTGAGCAATGTATACATTTGATAAACCTAACATAGCAGTAACACTGGGATAATGGACTGGGATAGTACAGCCTGTGACGCTTAATCTCAGGGTCATGGGTTTGAGCTTCACATTGGGATTGGACTAGATGACCCCTGTGGTTCCTTCCACCTTTACAATTCTATCTAAGCTGCTTGGAAGGAAGAAGCAACCACATTCTAGCCCAGGCATCCCCAAACTGTGGCCCTCCAGATGTTTTGGCCTACAACTCCCATGATCCCTAGCTAACAGGACCAGTGGTCGGGGATGATGTGGATTGTAGTCCAAAACATCTGGAGGGCTGAAGTTTGGGGATGCCTGTTCCAGCCTCTCTTGTTGGTAAGTAAAGGCCAACTTGTAAAATTGGATTTACAGACTTTATGTATGTGGTAATAAGAAAGGCAAAACCAATTGTTACTGCTTTTGCAGTTCCAAAGACTAGTCACAGCCACCCTATGCATTTTAAGCACTCTGGTACTCTTCGTAGCAGCCGGAACAAGCTACAGTTCTCAGAAATCTCAATGACTGCTAAAAGCGGTCTAAAAGTGCTTCACGTGTCTGTTGTGGAAACCCCGCATTTGCAGTGCTTTACCAATGGGTCGGGAGCCGATGGAGCGGGAGCCAGCAAAGGCAGCAGTGCGCGCTTTGCCGAGCTCCAACCCGGCGGCGGGACGCCGCAAGAGCACAAAGCACGGCAAGAGCTGCAGCACGCGTCGCGCCGCGCCCTGACCCGGGGGGGGGGTGGGACCTAGCAAGAGCCGCAGCGTGCACCGCTTGGAGCCCCGACCCAGCGGGACCCAGCAGCGTGCCCTGCTGAAGCGCCAACAAAGCGCCCAGCAGCGCAGCAGCCAGTTCCGGGCGCCAAGCCACAGCAGGAAGAGGAGGTAATTTTTTTAAAAAATAAGTCACCCCCGAAAATAAGCCATAGGCCTATTTTCTTAAGTAAAATAAATATAAGACGGTGTCTTAAAATGTGAGAAACACGGTACTTGATCTGTCAATATTTTCATCTTCTGCCGTTCGCGTTTTTTTACCCTGGTGTCGCCAGAAAGCTGTGGATCCTTGATTTTTGTGGTGCAGGCTGTGCGCCTGGCTATGGTGTGTGATTTGAGGGTGAGTTCGGGAGGGGCATGCAAAAAGGTGAGGATCCGTGCGGATCCGTGCTTCAAAACCACGTTTTTGGGCTACGGTGTCGCCAGGAAGCTGTGGATCCTTGATTGTGGTGGTGCAGGCTGTACCCCTGGGAATGATATGTGATTTGAGTGTGATTTCGGGGGGGGGGGCATGCAAAAAGGTGAAGATCCGTGAGGATCCGTACTTCAAAACCACGTTTTTGGGCCACGGTGTCGCCAGGAAGCTGTGGATCCTTGATTTTTGTGGTGCAGGCTGTGCCCCTGGGCATGATATGTGATTTGACAGTGAGTTTGCGGTGGCCCAATGCAGAAATCATGGGGATCCATGAGGATCCGTGCTTCAAACCCACATTTTTGCGCCATTGTGACCACACGAAACAGTGGATGCGTGATTTTTTTGGTGTTGCCTACAGACTAATACACAGTCTACAGTATCATGGTGTTTTTTTTATTTGAATAAAAAAATCATATGAATTCATGAGGATCCGTTTAAAATCATCTGGATCCGCGTTTTACCCTGTCCCCAAACACAACACCAGAAATAAGCTCTGATTTAAGGATCCATAACACATCTTCCATTCCACAAGTGGAATGCAAGGCATGTATTATACTTGGCAACCCACTCCCTCTCTGCCAACTTTCATCACCTCCACGTGTGTTGCTGTAATCCTCACCCTACCTTGCCACATCCGCGTGGAGACTTTGGATTCCCTCCATCCCATTCCTTTCCCTTTCCTCCAGCATCTGCTCCTAACATGATATTACAACTCTCTCACACCCTTTATTAATAAAGGGTAGATACTCCCCCCCCCTTACTACTACACGTGGCAGGGAGATAATACACCCCCCCATACAGCTGTCCCCTGCAATCTCCAACATCGCCTTTGTTTTGATCCCGGACTTTTTGTCTTTCCCCCCCTTCCTCCAGCACCCCAACTTTTATGGCACTTCCCTAATATCTCTTTCCCCCTCCTCATCTCTACTGAGTTGGCAGTTCTGGGGGAGAAATTAGGAGGCCATGAAGGAGTCACGTGGCTCATTCCCAGCCCTCCTCCTATATCTCCAACCACACCTCCCCCACCCCAAAACCCTTCCCAGATCACCCTCACAAATCGCCTTGCCTCATCCCGTCCCCTTACCTGGCAGGGGGCGCCATCCGGGACGTTCTGCTCCTGCTTCCCCTCGGCATGGTGGCGACAATAACAAGAACGGCTCTCGAGTTGCTGTTGCTGCAGCTGCTGTCTCCCAAGGGCTCCGCAGTCCGGCTTTTTTCTATTTCCGCTTCCGGCTCTCTCTCTCTCTCGTTCTCTTTCAAGGTCACCGCTAGAGGTCGCGTGTCTCCCCCACTACGCCTGCGCAAACCATTCGTCCTGCCGACTGGGTGCCAATGGCCGAGAACGAGGCTGTTGCAGCTGTCCTCGCCCCCTTATCTAAATAGGGCGGAGCCAGACGGAGCGGGAAGCGTGGGCGTCGAACTAGGTGGTTGTGCTTAATAGTAGTGGCCGCAGCTAAACCAATGAACAAGCGGGGGGGGCGGAGCCAAAAGGTTAGAGAGCTTTATAAATAGGCGAACCTCAGCGTAAGAGTACGCTAATTGTGAGGGTTTTTGATGGGTGCGGGATGGGCTTTGCTGCTCCAGAGCTAGAAATAGGCGTCAGGGCCATGCGGTCGCCATTTTGGGACTGGGTGGGTCAGGGCTGCTTGTACATTTACTTTATAGTGAATTCAAGCTGTAGCTTGGCAAGTCTGCCAGTCTGTTTCGGTTTAAAGAAAGCTGCTCCAGCTACCATTTTAGCATTTAATTTCAGATAGCGAAATTAGTTTCATTAAGGTGGTTCTAAATCCACAGCTTTTCAAACTTAAGACATGTTCTAGTGTGCCTATAAAGAGAAATTATTACCGGCTCCTCAAATCGCTATTGTGTAAAATCTACAGATGTTGAGTCATACCTAAGTTCTGAAGAGTAGACTAGCTGAAATTATGCCCATTAATACAATTCCGGGTTTCATTTACTTGAATTTTTAAGTTTCTTGTACCTAACAGTTCATAAATATAATGGATATTGATTCCAATAAAAGTAATGCTGTGGGGAAAACTGCTTTATATCAGAATAGAGAACTGATTGGGAAAGGAGGAAGGGTTTTCAGGCAGGGAGAGGAGGAAATGAATTTCATTGGGTTTGTGAACAAAAATCCAGCTCAAACGGGTAAGGGCTGTAGTTCAGTTAGTAAAGCATCTGCTTTGCATGCAGAAGGTTCAAGGCCCAATCCCTGACGCATTTTGGTGGGGATGGGAGAAAGCACGCCTAAAATCCTGGAAGGCTACTGCCAGAGTAGAAAGTACGGTACAGTAAGTGGCTGGCAAGGATTAGGGACGCAGAAGCCCTCTCCAGACTAGGGAATATGAAAATTAACTTGCAGTAGAAGGCAAATATAGTACAAGAGAATGGAGCAACTAGAGAGCAGTATCCCAGAGCAGTATCAAAAATATATTTAAATCGAGCTTTTCAATCACAAACTTTCAGTCAAGAGTGTGAAACAATGGCATTCTAATTAACTGTTAACACATAAAGCAGGGTTACAAGGGAGAGCAGAAGTTCTTGAAACTTGAGGAAATGATTATAAACGATAATTGGGATAAAAAGTATTTAAGAAGCATCCCCTTCCCCAACAGGCATTCCTTTTGTGAAATGGTTGAAGTACACAGAAGTCAGAAATTTTTTATGAGTATGCTTCTAAAATGGTGTTCGAGTGAGGTCCCTAACAAAGTCTGGCAATTAAAAATGATTGAATATGCAGAGTTGTTGGGTCTAACAAGTAAAAGGAAGATAAAGATGAAGTATATAAGGAGTGGGTAAATTTTGTCAAGTATTTGGAAAATAATTTAAAACAAGTGAAAAACGCTAACAGGATTAAAGTAAATTCAACAGCATAATATACAGTACTATATGGGTATGTAAGAATATGCAGGAGTGGTGGGAAACTCAAAAGGAACCAGGGAAGAAGGGAAGTCATTGAGAATGTTTTATTATAAAGAAATAAACAGTGGAAATATATATTTGATGTGATTTTGAAAATGGTAATAATAAATTAAAAACAAATCACAACTGGATTAAAAAAAAGTAACACCCAGGCATATTGAACTAACAGGTTGTGTTTTTTAGACCCCTATCACAACCTAACCAACAGCACCTGGGCTTTACTAATTAGGTCAGTACAAGGCCAATTGCACCTGGACAGTAAATGCTTAATAGTGTCTCTTATTTGGAGACCTTTAAAATGTGTGATAGGTTCTAATATAAGTTTGAATACAGTACAGTATTTGGGAAACGGATAGTGGTTGACAATAGAATTTACAATTATATTTGCTAAGAATGTGAATATTGGTGACAAAAGGCACCCTTGTTTGGCTTTAACTTGTTAAAAGTTGTGTCATTAACTACCATAATTTAAATACAGACCTGACTGTTTTTCTGTAACACTTGAGTAGGTATAATATGAGAACCTTAAGTAATCCCAGTCCAATTTGCCAGAGGCCTTGATAACATCATTGACTTGCTTTCTTTGGTGTGAACAGTGCTCACAAACTATCACCTTGAGTCGATGTAGCTCTTAATTGGAGGCTTTTACCACAATGCTTGCCCAGTTTTAACCTATTGGAGTTACAAGGGCAACTTTTTCTCTGGGAGATCAGTGATTGCAAGGGGTTCAAATGGTCCGCACCATCCACGACTGCCTGGAGTTGTTAAATCATTTTGCGTCAGTGTAGGATTTGAAACGAGTAAAACTTGACAATTTAAAACATCCCCAACCCAGTTAAAAACGTTAATCCTACCAGGGGGCAGCCCGCCCCTTTAGTTACTTTTCTACTAGTTTGTTCCCATGCAGATTTCACCCCCCCCCCAAAAAAAATGTCCGGGGTGGACCTTCTTACCCCCCCCCCCAACATTTACTTTATTGATTCCCATTTCAATGCATAGTTGATCATTCTTTTAAAAAGTAATTTCTTGGGTTCTTCAATTGGTGTGACTAAAGAATAGTGTGAAGTAGCTGGGTTTCAACTAAAAGCTTTCAGAAATCAGAATTGTGCTTCCAACATCCCTGCCAGCAACTAGTCAGCTTACTTATAAAATAAGTCTGTACAGAATATTTTGAATAGCTTGATGTGATTTTTTTAAAAAAATGCTGCATCTTTTAAAGAAATCAAGTACAATACAGTAATTGAGTTTTCTTTTTCAAACTGTTCCAGTAGCAATCCCCCAACCGGTGCTGTAACCGCCGCCTTAAAATCGTATTTTCTATGCAGTTCGAATTGAGTGACTGTACTGTGATGGCCACTTCTGATGCTAGATCTGCATTTTCATTTTCTGATCTTACTTAAGTTCTGCCTCCCGAAATTTTCCTGCAGTAATAGGTAAAAGCTATAGTTTATTATGTGCTCATCTTTCCATCTCATTACTGTGCATTTTCTGCACATTTTATCTTGCTGCAAAACTACATCCTTTAATTTGATGTTACTTTATGTATATTTGTATCAGCTAGGCTTGGCTGAAACTGCTAATAAGCCATAATGCATCATAGACAAAAATGGAGACCAGATGTTCCCCAAAAGCCATAGCCCCATAGGCCAGAACTGTGGGCTGAAATATAGCTGGAGGACAGAAAAATGCCCAAGCCAGCCACCCCAGTATGATGCAACCATCAAAGTAGATTCAGAGCAGCCAGAGCCCTTTAATCTCCAGATCCATGATGTTGGCGGTTGCAGTAGGGTCCCAATAAGCAGACTTGGGGGGGGGGCAACATGAGTAACAGGGCAGGCTGTTGAGTGTGTGAAGACAACAGTCCTTTGAAGTGTAAAGGGCCTGCCAGAAGAGGTTCCATACCATGACCGGACAGGCAGATGGTTCGAGGGCGTGGTGGGTTACATGAACAAAGAACCATGAAGGAGGTTGGGTCTGAAATTCTTGAAGGGTCAGCCAAGATGGAGCAGGAGCGTTACCAATTTGTGACTGACGAGGTGGTTGTCCATTATTAACAAGCTTCCTGGATGGGACTCTGGGATCTGTGTATGGGAGAGGTCTGGAGGTGATGGATGAGGGGGGAGCCCATGGGGCACACAATGCCCAATGCCCCGGGTGACCACTTTGCTTGTTGGGAGATGGGCATGTTCTGCAGCTTGAGGGAATCTGTAGGGATGAGGTCAGCTTCCACCAACAGTAGCTCTCTTTGCCAATGAGGTTTTGAGGGGTCTTTGAGCTCCAGGTGGATGCAGGCTTTTGATGATAGGCTGTGTGGGGTGGCCTCTTTGAGCTCAAAGTCCAAGTGGAAGCAGGCTTTTCACAATAGGCTGTGTGGGGTGGCCTCTGCAACACTTCAGCTCTGGTAGTCATTATTGGAAATTGAGGAAGAAAATGGTCAAGAGGGCCTTGGATATCTGCAATGATCTTCTACAAGGGCACCTTTTTCTCTGGGCCCCCATCATGGTCTGAGGAAGATAGGAAACCGCTTTCACCTCAGTGTGGCCAAGGCTGTTTCTCCTGAATCGTGATTGCAAGGGGTTCACCATCCAGAAGTGCCTGGAGTTGTTAAATGACTATTTGCTCAATCATTTTGCGTCAGAGTTGTAGGATTTGAAACGAGTAAAACTTGACAATGTAAAACATCCCCAACCCTATTAAAAATGTTCATCCTACCAGGGGGCAGCCCCCACCTTGTTCCACCACTGAAGTGCTGCTCCCAAAGGGATAGCCCCTTTAGTTACTTCTATACTAGTTTGTTCCCATGCAGATTTCACCCCTCCCCCCAAAAATATGTCCGGGGTGGACCTCCCCCCCCCAACATTTACCGAATTGATTCCCATTTCAATGCATAGTTAATCATTCTTTTAAAAATTAATTTAGATCTTCACGTTTTGGAAAAGTTACCATTTTGAAGCATGGAGCTTGAGGCTTTTTGTTGTGGAGCTGTGTTGGATCCTGACGCTTTCAGCTTGAATTTGCACCACCCTGTTCTTTTCAGAGCGACACGTGGGTGCAAGAGATTGAGATTTGCACTGCTAGGACCCTTCAGAACCATAAAGACCGTTGGGCTTTCTTGGGAGTGCATGGCGCCTTTGTGTTTCCCCGAATTGCCTCGCAATGAGCAAGCCGTTCACAGAATTGCGCTTGCCATCCGATGCTGTTCCACGGTAACCTGGAAGTCAGAATCAATACGCTGCTGTGGAGGCGGAGGGATGATTAACAAAATCAGTCCTGCCAAACTGGGAATATCCCCTCTTGCAGTTTAGGATATTCCACACCTTTTCTCAGCAATTTCTTTTCTTGGCTTACCTAAATGTAAGCTAAGCTTTAATAAAGAAAACTAACAAAATAACAATGAGAAAAACAAAATGTTTTAAATACAGTACCTTGATGTGATTATTTCAAAAACGCTGAATCTTAAAAGAAACCAAACTGTTACAGTAGCAACACCCCCCCCCCAAAAAAATTACAAATATCGCAAAAACTTTCATGTGTGATAGCCAAGCAGGGGGTCAGCTGCTCCCCCTAACAAGCCTGCCTGCCCCTGTAGCAAAAATCCTGGTTACGCCTGTGGAAGCTTCCCAATAACTTCATACATGGTTTTTTTTTGGGGGGGGGGGATACTCACATTACCACAAAGAATATACACAATACTAAGGAATTGGGTATCTGGCAATGTCAAATCTCTTGATAATCAGTGCCCTTTGTTTTAGTTTCTTTACCATTGTTCCAATGGTGGTATGGGCAGTCTGGATCAGTCTGGAAGATCAAGATATTCTGTTAAGTGCTTGTGTGGCCTGTATTTGGTTCAGCTCTCCAAACAACTAGACTCAATTGCAACCCCTTTGTAAAATGTGATTTGACTTTTTAAAATTAATTTTTATTATTTTGAACTAATTCACATTACATGTTAATAATTGCCATACATTCTCATCATTGTACATAACATGAATCTATTATTTCTGCAAATTCCTCACATCTATCCCTGCAACCATCTCCCCTTATACCCAAATGCCCATGTGACTTCCTTTACCCACATTCGTGATACCCAACTTATTAATTAATAAAATCCTTTCACATTGTTCTAGTTATAGGTAGGTAGCCTTGTTGGTCTGCTGTAGTCGAAACAAAATAAAATCCGGTAGCACCTTGGAGACCAACTACATTTGTCACTGGTATGAGCTTTTGTGTACATGCACACTTCTTCAGTGTTCATTTTTTATTCAGCTACACATTGTGTTCATTTTTATTCATTACGATAGTCATTCCATCTATTAAAAAAAGAAAAGAGGAAAACACAACTTCTTCACTTGAGGGGTTCAGTCTATACTTATCCAGAGATTTCTAATAGAATGATTTTGTACAATATATTCTTCAACACATTTACATTCTTTTCTTAATTTTGTTTTGATTGCAATCTGATTGATGCTGTCATCTTGGCTAGTTCAATATATTCACAAAATTTAATTTGCCACTGAGATTAAAGGAGTCTCCTCGCTCTTCCAATATTTGGCCACCAGTATTATAGCGGCCGCTGTAGCATAACAACAACAAAAAACTCTTGGGAATGTCTTCTGAGACTAGTCCAAAAAGAAACGCTTCAGGTCTGTCTTGGAAGGTTTTTAAAAGATTTTTTTCAATTCATTGTAAATACTGTTCCAGAATGACTTAAAGAATGTTCCAGAATGACACAATTCCACCAAATGTGGTATAACGAGCCTTTGGCCTTTTTACATCTCCAGCATAGATTTGACGGGTAATCTATAAATTTTTTCCAATTTAACCAGGGTCGTTGTTGTTGTTTAGTCGTTTAGTCGTGTCCGACTCTTCGTGACCCCATGGACCATAGCACGCCAGGCACTCCTGTCTTGCACTGCCTCCCGTAGTTTGGTCAAACTCATGTTCGTAGCTTCAAGAACACTGTCCAACCATCTTGTCCTCTGTCGTCCCCTTATCCTAGTGCCCTCAATCTTTCCCAACATCAGGGTCTTTTCCAAGGATTCTTCTCTTCTCATGAGGTGGCCAAAGTATTGGAGCCTCAGCTTCACGATCTGTCCTTCCAGGGAGCACTCAGGGCTGATTTCCTTAAGAATTGATAGGTTTGATCTTCTAGCAGTCCATGGGACTCTCAAGAGTCTCCTCCAGCACCATAATTCAAAAGCATCAATTCTTCGGCGATCAGCCTTCTTTATGGTCCAGCTCTCACTTCCATACATCACTACTGGGAAAACCATAGCTTTAACTATACGGACCTTTGTCGGCAAGGTGATGTCTCTGCTTTTTAAGATGCTGTCTAGGTTTGTCATTGCTTTTCTCCCAAGAAGCAGGCGTCTTTTAATTTCGTGACTGCTGTCACCATCTGCAGTGATCAAGGAGCCCAAGAAAGTAAAATCTCTCACTGCCTCCATTTCTTCCCCTTCTATTTGCCAGGAGGTGATGGGACCAGTGGCCATGATCTTGGTTTTTTTGATGTTGAGCTTCAGACCATATTTTGCGCTCTCCTCTTTCACCCTCATTAAAAGGTTCTTTAATTCCTCCTCACTTTCTGCCATCAAGGTTGTGTCATCTGCATATCTGAGGTTGTTGATATTTCTTCCGGCAATCTTAATTCCTGCTTGGGATTCATCTAGTCCAGCCTTTCGCATGATGAATTCTGCATATAAGTTAAATAAGCAGGGAGACAATATACAACCTTGTCGTACTCCTTTCCCAATTTTGAACCAATCAGTTGTTCCATATCCAGTTCTAACTGTAGCTTCTTGTCCCACATAGAGATTTCTCAGGAGATAGATGAGGTGATCAGGCACTCCCATTTCTTTAAGAACTTGCCATAGTTTGCTGTGGTCGACACAGTCAAAGGCTTTTGCATAGTCAATGAAGCAGAAGTAGACGTTTTTCTGGAACTCTCTAGCTTTCTCCATAATCCAGCGCATGTTTGCTATTTGGTCTCTGGTTCCTCTGCCCTTTCGAAATCCAGCTTGCACTTCTGGGAGTTCTCGGTCCACATACTGCCTAAGCCTGCCTTGTAGAATTTTAAGCATAACCTTGCTAGCGTGTGAAATGAGCGCAATTGTGCGGTAGTTGGAGCATTCTTTGGCACTGCCCTTCTTTGGAATTGGGATGTAGACTGATCTTCTCCAATCCTCTGGCCATTGCTGAGTTTTCCAAACTTGCTGGCATATTGGGTGTAGCACCTTAACAGCATCATCTTTTAAAATTTTAAAACCAGGGTCATGTCCCACTTATAACACGTCTTCATGATAGTTTCTTTATCATTTCCACGTAACTTTTTCCATCTCGTACCAAATTGCATAGCCCAGATCTTGACCCCATTTTATCATAAATTCTTTTGTTTGTTCATCTTTTAATTCCCACTCAAGTAACAAATTATATATTTTAGAAAGGTTTTTATTTGTGTTTTGTAGAATTTCTGATTGGAGTTTAGACTCTTCCTTCAAGAAGCCAATTTTCTTATGCGCAGTGTTATTGTTTAGTTGGTAGTACTGAAGCCAGCTAGTGCACTATACCTTTAATTCTTCATATGGTTTAAGTTTTAACTGTCCTTTAACTGTCTGGGCGGAGGGGAGGTGGAGAGGGGAAATGTGTGAGTTTATGGCATCGTTGGGAGATGTTTGCATATGCTGATCCTTAGGGCAGGGTTGCATCCGAGCGGGAGGGGTGCGGGTCTCTGGAGGGGAGCAGAGGCGAAGGTGGTGTTGCGAGGGATTCTGGGTAACTGCAGCTGTCAGATTTGGTCACCCCTCTCTGTTCATTAGTAATGGTGTCCTGCAACCCCCACCCCCAATATGATTTTATAACAGTCCCCTCTCTGAGGCAATATTGTTGTGTAACAACCAATCATTGCCTCACATAATCGACAGTGACGTATTCTCCATTCCCCAGGTGGTACATTGGCACAACCTCGGGGTATGTGGTGGTGGCTCGAAGGGGGGCTTGCTGTGCCACTGCAATCTGCTGCTGCTGAAACTCAGGCTCACTTTTTGTTTGTGGCCTTGGAAGAGAATTTTTATGCAGATCACTCACCGATGCATTGGACTGCTTAGTGGACACCAGCCTGTGAGAAGATCTGGCTGGGGTGTATACACCATTCACCATGACATCATTGATGAAGGACGTCCAAGATGCCTGTTGGGTTTGGGGGGAAGCAAGTTTGGCTAGGCTTCGGACATTCGGTACTGGGGGTACGTTCAACGTGCTGGCAGCAGTCCCTGGTGGGGTGCCTCCAGAATCCACTACATTCTTGCTGCTCATCTTCCTTCTTTTGTTGCCAACCCAGGTCCTGACTACACTGAAGTCCAGCTTAGTTTCTTGTGCACACTGTAATATGAGCTGAAAGCAATTTTTACTCTGATTTGTCATTCCATTTTCATAATATTGACTAGGACAAATTCTGCAACAAAATAAATAAAACTAGCCGGGCGATGTTCCTCCAGCCTCATGAGAAGCCTCTTCAGTAGGGCTGGTGAGTCTAGGCCCAGCCCCCTATGCCAGGTGGAAAGGGCCTTGCAGGGAAATGGCCTTCATGCCTCGGAGCCAGGCGATGTTTCTCCGGCCTCATGAGGAGCCAAGATTCAGGACAAAGAAGGCATTTCGCCGGACCAGCAGAGGCTGATCTTGGCAAGCAGCTGGAAGACTGTCACACTCTGTCTGACCACAATATCCAGGAGTCCACTTTGCACCTAGGTTGTATGTTTAAGGGGTGGCATTTAAACCTACTTAAACCACCTAAGTAAACCCGCACTGCACTTTGTTTCATTAAAGCTGTTGCATTTTTAAATTTTTAACATAGTCTAATTAAGGGGCCCCACGTGCCATCAGGAAGCTGACATCCTGGCCAGTCTGCCATTGCTGGATCAGATGCCTTTTGGAAAAGCATCCACAAATAATGGGTAAAGAAGAACATGGAAGCAGATCCAAGGCAGGGAAGACTTTCCTCCCATCATGGGTCTGTGTGAGTTCTATCTGCTTGGCCCCAATTCTTTGCCCTAGAGAATCTCAATGGGTCCTGTGGCCTAGTAGGCAAGAGACTAAAAGAAAACACCAAGAAAGAAGGCAGGAAATGTGGTAATTATGCTTTATAGTGCGCTGGGGGGGGGGGCAACCTTGTATGTTATATGAGATATTACTATGAAGGAATCCTGTACATCATGAACTGTACTTCATTTCTGAAAAAAGCCACAGTTGACAAAAAAGGCGACTCCACAAGCCTGACATAACCTCACACATTCAGTGGGTGAAATGAAGGCAAAGAGCCTTTGTTGCAGTTTGGTTAAGCACAAAGAAAAGTCCCTTGAGAGAGAGTAGTAAGGAATTGCTGAAACCTTGCGTTATGTGTCAGAACAGGCCACGGAATGGGGAGTGAAACGTAGAAAAAGGCAAATTGGAAGAAAGCAACATGTTGGGAAATCCAAAAAGAGAAAGATCATGGATTCCAATAACGAACACAAGTATTCAGACATGGAGTTTAAACCTGATGAAGCTTAGCAGTGATGAAAATAGCGTTGGAGTTGGTGACAGGCTTCTGAATCAGAGGCTGACCTAGGAAAGAAAGTAAAGCGCGCCCCATTAAAGTCTCTCCTAAACCAGTGCAGGAAAAGGCATCTAAACCTTCCCAGAACAATGTGTCTGGAACGCCCAGCAGAGAAACAAATCTTTCTCCTGAGATCAGGCCCTTGCAGAGCCAGGCAGAGGCCCGGGCCAGGTAGATAATGTGGTCCCCCCTTTCCCCCCCCCTGGGGATCACTGAAGTCTTATAAATAAGTCTATAAATAATTTTTACAAAAGTTATGCTGACAAATACTTTTATTTCAAGGCTTGAACCGTATCTGCATATAAAGACAAAACGGAAAATATAGATATACAACAGTGCTTTTTAGGTCCTCTGTGCTTGGCGGCCTTGCGAGGAAGAGGATGGGGGATGAGGAGGACGGGAAGAAGCTGCGAGTGCTGCAGATGGGACAGATAGGAACTGTTTTACGTTTGTGCTCCACAATGAGGACCACACCCATGGCAACTCCCTTGAACATGATCATGAAAAACCCTGAAGATATAGCTATATAGATATAGTTCTGTGGATATAGCATCACCCATCCTTCTGAAAGAAAAATAAACCTCCGCATCCAGACCAAAGGAGGCCTGCCGGCTGTTGATAATGTTCCAGAAGGGGCTGGAGGATCTCATGGGTGTTTGCCAGCGCATACTCAGCAAATTTGAGGCAAGCGTGGAAGAGTACAATGCCAAGAAGAATGTGACTATGGAGGAAGCATAGTCTTGAGTTCCAATCTGCTGTTCAGTCCTGGCCACAGAACTTTGTCTGCTTTGGTTGTCCTGATGGATGGCCTTTGCAGAGTGTGGGACGGGGAGTGTGACCTTGCTCCTGCTTCTTGTTATCTCATTGGCATTTGATGCCGTTAACCATGGTATCCTCCTGGACAGGCTCCAGCAAATGTGAATCGGGGGCAGCGGTTCCAACCCCATCTTCAGGACCGAGTGATATTGGGAGGGTGCCTTTTGAACTGGAAGCTGCAGTTATTGCAGAATGCTGCAGCATCACAATCAAGCGGTGCGGAGGGGGTAGGGTTGTGAAAGAAAGGGTCTTGTTTTTTATGGACTAAAGGTTTCTCCCCCCTAATAAACATTGGATGATGGAATCCAAAAAACAAAACACATAGGGAAAAAGATTGTTTTAAGTATTTGCATTTAAAAATGCTTTCTTTTCTGCGAATTCTTGAATTACACAGGAAAAATCTAGCAACTTCGCCTTATCGTGGTTTATGTTTATCATTGCTAAACCATTTAGGCGTTCTTGAGCCATTGTTGATCAAAAGAAAGACTTAATCCGTTTTAATATGTTGAAACCTTTCTCATTGGAGTCCACTGTAGCTGGTAATGATAGCAAAATGCGTAATGCAATTAGAAGGTTTGGAAAAACGTTTTCCAAATTCAAGTTTAGTATTTGATCGGCAATTTATTTCGGTGACGGAGAAATAAGTTTGAAATTTGTATCGAAAATCCGCTTAAGGGCACTTCACTCTGAATTTCATCACGGGAAATATGTTTTGAGTATCGCAAGTGAAACCGAGTGCATTTTTGTATCTGTTCGTCCTTATTGAAGTGTTGGAACTTCCACAAAAAATTGGAAAGGTCACATATTTCCCTAACAGCAGAAAATCGCCGTGTCAGTCCAACAATAACAAAGTCAATTATTTTGAAGAATACATTCACTCTGAAGTCTTTTTCAGCATCCTCTTGAGTTAGACATCCCCTGCGAGTAATAAAAGTATCTGAAACACCTAGTTTGACTGATACATGTTGACATTCTTGAAGTATGTTATTCCATTTCTCTCTAAAATTCGAAATGTCTGTACGCAGTTGATTTATGTTGTCCCTTTCAACATCCAGTGTGGCATTGCGTGATTCTATTACCAAGTTTATCTCATGTATTATTGTGAGGACTCTGATCCAAATACTTGACATTACAACACATTCAAAAGTGTTCAAGTATTTTTTTATTCCACGAACATCAGCTTTACATTCTGCAGTTAAAATTTTTAATTCACTGATCTCGGATACTGCGGTTCGAATACCATCAAAATGGTTTGCAATTGGTTTTACACTATCAATTCTTGCTGACCATATTGTTTTCGAGACTCCATGAAGTGAGGCAGGAACATTTTCCTTAGTACCTCCCAACGTGAAGGGCTTGCACTGAAGACATCGAACATTTTCTGAATGGTTCCAAAGAAGGTAATAGCTTTGTTACAGGCCTCAGCGCAATTGGTACCAATGAGATTCAGAGTATGATTGGCACAACCGGAGAAAATACAGTTCCCATTCTTTCCATTTAGGATAGCCTGTACACCTGCGTACTTTCCAGCCATGTTAGACCCATTGTCGTATGCTTGACCCACACAGTCTTGAAAGTTCAAATTGAGCCTCTCTAAGACTTCTAATATTTCAGTGGCAATTTCTTCTCCAGTGTTTATGGAAAATTCATGAAAACCAAGAAAGCGCTCTTCAATTACAAAACTTTTAGCTTCCCTCCTCACATATCTGATGATGAATGATAACTGTTCTTGGTGAGCGCAATCAGGGGTTGCATCAACAGCAATCGCAAAATACTTAGCTTCTAGTACTTCTTGAATGATACTCCTCTGGATGAATGATCCACAAATTTCAATAAACTCATTTTGAATTCTACTTGATAGGTAGTGTACCTGGAGTCTTACACCATTCTCCTGTGCATTTCGTACTTGTGCAACATGTTCCGCTAATAATGAATCGTATTTACTAAGGAGCTCAACTAAACCCAAAAAGTTACCATTATGACTATCACCAGGTCATTCAGAAGAACCAAGGAAAGGGAGAACTCTCTCAGATAAAAACAGGATAATGTTGAGGATGCGTTGAAGTATTTTCTTCCATTTAGTACTTTCAGTCTTGAGCTGGTCAACAACATAATTGTGAACTGCAGAACCACACAGAGCAGCTCTACTTGACATTTTCCACGCAATATAGTTTTCTTTATGTAAGTTAGAATTTTCATGGCTAGGAATGTGATCCTTTAATCTTCTCCATCCTTTCTCTATACTCCATCCTGGATGATCTGTTAGTCGTAACTCCCCCTATAGAGAACAAAAAACAAGGTACACAATACAGCGATTGCTTAACTTGGCTCCAACACAACCAGTCTCGTTTATGTTTTTCACCATTTTTCATTATTACAGTAAAAAGACGACTTGGAAATGAATTATTGTCCTTATCACTCAGAACATTCATTGGTACCTCAAAGTCCTGAACTTTTAAAAGTCTCTCAGTATCATTTCTATTCCTCTTATTAATTAATCCAATATTGATGTGTGGCTTTGGGGCAGGGATTATTTCAACTGAAGATTCTGTATTATCTTCAGATTGTTGAGAAGGCGCTTGTAGTTCCACGGCTCGCTCTGTTGATTGATCGCCAGTTTCTTCGATATTATTAACCTCTATAATGGAAGTTCCTGATTCAGCAAGATGATTAACAGGATTGACTTGTTGACTTCTGACTACAAATGCAGTAATAGATTTTGATTGTTTTACAGCTGCATTTTGTTGTTTAGCGCGACTTCCCCCAGAGCTGCGGAGGCTCTGTGATGGGCCTGTGGGCCGCGATCGGCCTCCGAAGCCTTGCAGCCTCCCAGAGGCAAGCCCCAACCTCCCCTGGGCCTGCTGAGGCTCTGCGATCGGCCTCCAGGCCGTGGGAGGCCTCCAAGGCCTTCACAACTGCCTGGAGCCAGCCCCCGGCATCCTCAGGAAGCCCAACAGGTCGCATCCCAGCCCCAGAATTAGGTAAGAAACACTTACCTAATGAAGACCAAGAGCAGTATAGCTGCTAAGAAAACAAAGATGAGCTTGGGCCGAAAAGCCCTTTACCAACTTTTGCCCACCCCCAGCTATAGAAAGATGGGTGGCAACGAGCCAGGTAAGCCCACCTACCGGTGGTGGTGGTGGGAGTGGAATTTTTTGGGATTCTACAAGGGATTTGGGGATTTGTTTACATGAATCTGCCCTGTGCCTTTGTCTCTGGGGTTCAGGAGCTAATCAAGAAAGGAAGCTGTGGTACAATAGGCTGAGATAAGACAAGTGACCCTGAGATGAGGAGGCCCCCTTCGGAATCAGAGGCCCGGGCCAAATGGCCCATATGGCCCACCTTCTGCTTGGGCCTGCCTGAGATAAAGAATAAGTTAGCATCTTTTGCAGCTCCTGGATGCTTTGATTATCAGCCAAGCACTAACGGAGGGAGGAGCAGGAGCAGATGGCAATCTGATTTCGTGGGAACATGATAAAATTGGCTGGCTGGCTGGCTGGCTCCAGGATGGTAAAAGGAAAGATGCTCATAGGAGACGGCAAAATGATCCAGATTATGATCCAAATACTCTGATTTGCGCCAGTTTTCTAAATGTTTTTAAATAATTCATGCCAATATATTGTTGTTGTTTAGTCGTTTAGTCGTGTCCGACTCTTCGTGACCCCATGGACCATAGCACGCCAGGCACTCCTGTCTTGCACTGCCTCCCGCAGTTTGGTCAAACTCATGTTCGTAGCTTCGAGAACACTGTCCAACCATCTTGTCCTCTGTCGTCCCCTTCTCCTAGTGCCCTCAATCTTTCCCAACATCAGGGTCTTTTCCAAGGATTCTTCTCTTCTCATGAGGTGGCCAAAGTATTGGAGCCTCAGCTTCACGATCTGTCCTTCCAGGGAGCACTCAGGGCTGATTTCCTTAAGAATGGATAGGTTTGATCTTCTTGCAGTCCATGGGACTCTCAAGAGTCTCCTCCAGCACCACAATTCAAAAGCATCAATTCTTCGGCGATCAGCCTTCTTTATGGTCCAGCTCTCACTTCCATACATCACTACTGGGAAAACCATAGCTTTAACTATACGGACCTTTGTAGGCAAGGTGATGTCTCTGCTTTTTAAGATGCTGTCTAGGTTTGTCATTGCTTTTCTCCCAAGAAGCAGGCGTCTTTTAATTTCGTGACTGCTGTCACCATCTGCAGTGATCAAGGAGCCCAAGAAAGTAAAATCTCTCACTGCCTCCATTTCTTCCCCTTCTATTTGCCAGGAGGTGATGGGACCAGTGGCCATGATCTTGGTTTTTTTGATGTTGAGCTTCAGACCATATTTTGCGCTCTCCTCTTTCACCCTCATTAAAAGGTTCTTTAATTCCTCCTCGCTTTCTGCCATCAAGGTTGTGTCATCTGCATATCTGAGGTTGTTGATATTTCTTCCGGCAATCTTAATTCCGGCTTGGGATTCATCTAGTCCAGCCTTTCGCATGATGAATTCTGCATATAAGTTAAATAAGCAGGGAGACAATATACAACCTTGTCGTACTCCTTTCCCAATTTTGAACCAATCAGTTGTTCCATATCCAGTTCTAACTGTAGCTTCTTGTCCCACATAGAGATTTCTCAGGAGACAGATGAGGTGATCAGGCACTCCCATTTCTTTAAGAACTTGCCATAGTTTGCTGTGGTCGACACAGTCAAAGGCTTTTGCATAGTCAATGAAGCAGAAGTAGACGTTTTTCTGGAACTCTCTAGCTTTCTCCATAATCCAGCGCATGTTTGCTATTTGGTCTCTGGTTCCTCTGCCCTTTCGAAATCCAGCTTGCACTTCTGGGAGTTCTCGGTCCACATACTGCCTAAGCCTGCCTTGTAGAATTTTGAGCATAACCTTGCTAGCGTGTGAAATGAGCGCAATTGTGCGGTAGTTGGAGCATTCTTTGGCACTGCCCTTCTTTGGAATTGGGATGTAGACTGATCTTCTCCAATCCTCTGGCCATTGCTGAGTTTTCCAAACTTGCTGGCATATTGGGTGTAGCACCTTAACAGCATCATCTTTTAAAATTTTAAATAGTTCAGCTGGAATATCATCACTTCCACTGGCCTTGTTATTAGCAGTGCTTTCTAAGGCCCATTTGACTTCACTCTCCAAGATGTCTGGCTCAAGGTCAGCAACCACACTACCTGGGGTGTACGAGACCTCCATATCTTTCTGGTATAATTCCTCTGTGTATTCTTGCCACCTCTTCTTGATGTCTTCTGCTTCTGTTAGGTCCTTACCACTTTTGTCCTTGATTATGGTAATCTTTGTACGAAATGTTCCTTTCATATCTCCAATTTTCTTGAACAGATCTCTGGTTTTCCCCATTCTATTGTTTTCCTCTATTTCTTTGCATTGATCATTTAAGAAGACCCTCTTGTCTCTCCTTGCTGTTTTTTGGAAATCTGCATTCAGTTTCCTGTATCTTTCCCTATCTCCCTTGCATTTTGCTTGCCTCCTCTCCTCCGCTATTTGTAAGGCCTCGTTGGACAGCCATTTTGCTTTCTTGCATTTCCTTTTCCTTGGGATGGTTTTCGTTGCTGCCTCCTGTATAATGTTACGAGCCTCCATCCATAGTTCTTCAGGCACTCTGTCCACCAAATCTAAATCCTTAAACCTGTTCCTCACTTCCACTGTGTATTCATAAGGGATTTGATTCAGATTATATCTTACTGGCCCAGTGGTTTTTCCTACTTTCTTCAGTTTAAGCTGGAATTTTGCTATAAGAAGCTGATGATCTGAGTTACAGTCAGCTCCAGGTCTTGTTTTTGCTGACTGTATAGAGCTTCTCCATCTTTGGCTGCAGAGAATATAATCAATCTGATTTCGATGCTGCCCATTTGGTGATATCCATGTGTAGAGTCGTCTCTTGTGTTGTTGGAAGAGAGTGTTTGTGATGACCAGCTTGTTCTCTTGACAGAACTCTATTAGCCTTTGCCCTGCTTCATTTTGAACTCCAAGGCCAAACTTGCCAGTTATTCCTTTTATCTCTTGATTCCCTACTTTAGCATTCCAATCCCCTGTAATGAGAAGAACATCCTTCTTTGGTGTCATTTCTAGAAGGTGTTGTAGGTCTTCATAGAATTGGTCAATTTCACTTTCTTCAGCACCGGTAGTTGGTGCATAAACTTGGATTACTGTGATGTTAAAAGGTCTGCCTTGGATTCGTATCGAGATCATTCTGTCATTTTTGAGATTGCATCCCAATACAGCTTTTGCCACTCTTTTGTTGACTATGAGGGCCACTCCATTTCTTCTACAGGATTCTTGCCCACAGTAGTAGATATGATAGTCACCCGAACTGAATTCGCCCATTCCCTTCCATTTTAGTTCACTGATGCCCAGGATGTCGATATTTATTCTTGTCATCTCATTTTTGACCACATCCAGCTTACCTCCATCCATGGTTCTTACATTCCAGGTTCCTATGCAATATTTTTCTTTACAGCATCGGACTTTCCTTTCGCTTCCAGGCATATCCGCAACTGAGCGTCCTTTCGGCTTTGGCCCAGCCGCTTCATCAGCTCTGAATCTACTTGTACTTGTCCTCCGCTCTTCCTCAGTAGCATGTTGGACGCCTTCCGACCTGAGGGGCTCATCTTCCAGCGTCATAACTTTTATATGCCTGTTGTCTTTGTCCATGGAGTTTTCTTGGCAGGGATACTGGAGTGGCTTGCCAGTTCCTTCTCCAGGTGGATCACGTTTAGTCAAAACTCTCCACTATGACCTGTCCATCTTGGGTGGCCCTGCATGGCATAGCTCATAGCTTCTCCGAGTTATTCAAGCCCCTTCGCCACGACAAGGCATTGATCCATGAAGGGGGCCAATATATTAGCTCATATTTTTCTTGGACTAATTATTCCTTTCAATGATTTCCCCCAAGCTAGTTGTATTTTTACATTCACATTCTACTTAGCCAATAGAGCCCCCCGGCCGAACCTGCGAATTAGCTTTATTGCCTGGTCAAACAAGGTATATTTCACAGAACAAAGCTCTTGTGGTATCCACAGGTCCTTTTTAGCAACCAGGCTTACTTAAAGCTCATAGCCTAATAGCGGGAATTATTTTTAAAATACTTACTCGTCATTGTCTCGGTTTGTGCTGGTTATTGTTCTCAGGAAGGAGCTCAAAAGCGATTTAAGGCACCATCTTGGTTGATTATGTCACCATCCCCCCATCATATTTTCTTTTATTGCTTTGCATGCTGTGAATTTCCAATTTTCCCTCCAAAGCTTCTCCCATGGTGTTGTTTGAATGTTTTTGCCCAGATCATATCCCATTTAATCATTACTTCCTTGATTAGTTTGTCCTTAACTTCCCCTTGTAATAATAATCCCATACATTTTGGAAATTACCTTAACATTACTTGTAATAACTTTTTCTCTAATAGTGAGACTTCTATCGCAAATCCTGTTTATCTTGTCTTCATTAAATTTACCATATAACTAGTGGTATTGAATCCACCCTGTCAGGTGGTCCTTTATTTCTTCGTAATCCTTTAATTTTAATTTATGACCCCTTTCCTATAGCAAATGCCTGTTACTGCTTCAATGGGAGACAGCCACAAAGGTTCTTTGGGTTCTAAAAGTTATTTATATTTCCCCCATACTTTATATAATAATTTTCTTATAATATGGTTAAGAAAACCCCTGTTTCTCTTCACTTTTTCATACCCTAGGTGTGTGTGCCAGCTGAAACGATTATCGAACCCTTCTAGGTCCAATAAATCTCCATTGTTTAGTTAGTGTTAGCCATTCTCTCAACCACATGAAGCAAGCTTCATCAAAATATAAATTTAAATCGGGTAATGACAATCCGCCTACTTTTACTATCTCTTAATAATTTATATTTAGGTATTGCCAAATAAATTTTGTTAAATCTTTTTTCCATTGCTTAAAACATCATAGCTTTCATCTTTCTTAGGCTGTGGAAGTTCTCCCCTTTGTACAAGATCCATGATTTGTGATGGATCACAAGCTATGTGAGGAAAGACTATGTTCTGGTGATCTTGAGTGCCTGATAAACTGAGGCCGCAAATGGAAGGTTTCCAGTGTTACATAGTCCACTCAAAGTTTCTCCAGTAAATTTTTTGCATTGCATATAAGGATAACACCATTGCTTCCATCTTCATTTCTTTCCATTGTGAAAGTCTTTTTAGAGCTGCATGAAAACTCGAGACATTTGTGGTGATTCCACTTTATTCATTATATATGTTCATTCTCTTTAGAATCCAGGTCCCAGCATGAGTTACTATTGCTTGGTGCAGGTCTTCATTAAAGTAGTCCAAGTGCTCCACCTTTCTACTGAGTTTATTTAATTTGCATGTGTAGTCTTTGCTCAGAATTTGACCTCAGAAGATCAAAAAAGCCAGCAAGGCATACCTTGGTATCTTATGAACTGGCCCCATGTTTTTTCAACCAAAACACGATGTCTCTGTGGATGCAACTCCAGTGTAGCACACTGTGTGTCTTGAGCAAAACATGATCCCAAAGCCTTTTCCATTCCTTTTTCTCTGTCAGACACTATGACAACTTTATCTGAATTGAGCAAAGGACACTGCTTTGAAAAGGTTTCCAAAAATCTCCTGTGATTGTCCTCTCGCCTGTTGTCATGTATCATGAACATTACAGGAACCAGTGGTGATTCAGTGGAAAGCACATTTTGAAATAATAAAAGTAGGTAGAAGAAGCCTCCAAGTTGTGTCATATGAAAAAAGCATAGGTATATCTGCTTCAGTGATATTACTTCCCCAATTTCAGATGAAAAATCCTGTAGGCCCAAAAACAATCACTGTAGGACACAGATGGATGACGCCTTCAAGGAGTTCTGTAAATTCCAATATACTGTACAAACCATCATGGCTGATTCATGTACGTTAACTTTGAAGCTTAAGTTTGTTTTTTGAACCCCAGCCACCGAAAATCCTCTGGATGGACTGGCAGGAGGTGGAAGGCTGACTCAATGTCGCACTTAGCCAATAGAGCCCCCCTGGCTGAACCTGCGAATTATTTTCGCAATGGTGCGTATACTTAATTTGACCTCTGGCACAAACCCTTGTTAAACTCCCAGCATACCCTGATAGAGTTGTCCAGTGCAGAGAGTTCCTCCTTTATAAGCTTCTGTTTGGAATAGAGAACGCCGATAAGATGTTTGAGCAGCTTCTTGGATAAAGTGTGGCAAAGTTTCCTAGCATATTCTGTGGGATAAGTTGATTGAAGAGGGTTCTTAATTCTAAGACCCTTAGGAACAATGTCCAGGTTCTTGCATTTAGTCAGAAAGATTATGTCAGTTTGTACCTGTGCAAGTTTCTTGGTGAGGTTGATGGACTTCCATTTCATGAACCCCAGCCACCGAAAATCCTCTGGATGGACTGGCAGGAGGTGGAAGGCTGACTCAATGTCGCACTTAGCCAGTAGAGCCCCCCCGGCCGAACCTGCGCATTATTTTCGCAATGGTGTGTAACCACATTGAGTCCCAGCATACCCGACAGCAAGGATCCCTAGCAGGACCCAGAAATTAAGGCCCTCCTCACGTGAGACATGTCAGCCAAAAGATGCATAGCTCTCTTGGGGTAAGCAGCAACCACAACCCCCATTAAAAACCTGGAACCTGCCCAACCAGTTCTCAAATGTCCTGTCAGCCCAAGGAGCCCTGTACCTGCGTCTCCCATGTGACTGCTTATTTTCCCCTTTTCTTGTGCTTATTTTCCCCTTTTCCTGAGATCTTGGCTGCCGGAAGAAGGGTGAAAATATTGACATAATCCCCATTCAGTATTTTAGCCCTTTTTCTTTTGGAAAGATGGTTCCCAAGGATGACATCCGTGGAAACATACCGGTAAGTGAAGGTCTTTACATTCTCCACCAAGGCTTCTCCCTTCCATTCAAGCGACTTATTAAATGTTTTACAATGAGAGTTTGCCATCCTCTTATGACCCCAAAAGAGGAGCCCAGATAAATCCTCCCTAATTCCCCAATACCCTTCTAAGGGGGCCAGGGGCAGGGCCGTCTTAAATATGCCTGGCGCCCTGGCGCGACGGTCAGTTGGGCGCAGCGCGCAGCGTGGCTGCCGCCTGGAGGGCCAGCACCATCCAACCTGCCCCTCTTGCGATGCCCTCGCACGCGGCGGAGGCGGCCCCAGGCCCAAGCAGCCTGAACAGCCGAGATGCGTGCCTAGGGCAGTCTCCGCCGCGCCTCTCAGCGGGTGCAGCGGTGCCCCTGGTGGCCTGGCGCCCTGGTGGCCTGGCAAACTGGTGCCCCGCGCCACCGGACCCGGGCCTAGAGATGGCCCTGGCCAGGGGTGTACCCTGGATCAAAACAGGGGGGGGGCAAGCCATGGTCGTTCAGGTTGTGAAATTCAGCACGGAAAAGGCGAATGAAACAAAAATTTTAAGAAAGTTATATATAATTATAGCAGTGCTTTATTATGGTAGTTATTACAATTATTTGCTTGAATTTTTTTTATTCTAGTTACATGTCTTATACTAATATCAATATTAGCCCGCTAGAGACCTCTCCCCTTGAATCCCAATGGCTGGCTGACATAGATTCCTCTACCAGTCGCTAGGTGGCTCTAGATACGTCTCGGTTTTTACACCATGTCAGTGTGGTAAACAACTGGTTATTCGCCATCGCCCTACCTAATTTTGTTTTGTTTCATCACTTTATAACCATTTAATTTTTTTTTTTGCTTCTGGGGGGCAGCTGCCCCCCTGCCCCTCGCTGGGTACGCCTATGAAGGAGGGGCATCACTATCATATTCTGAGGAAGAAGTACCTGATTCCTCTTCCATATCCGAAGGCTTACTTCTCTTGCTTTTCTTTGAGGAATGCTTCTTCAACTTTTTCTTCTCCTGCCCTTCGTTGCTCACCGGCTGTTGTCCTGAACCCCCTGGCTGCTCCTGCACCTCATCCTCTGATGACAATTCTGAGCCAGCACATGTTTCCTCTTTGAAGCCATGTTACTGTTACTGTTCCCCTATACTATAGGTACTGTAGGATGGCCACCTAGTTCAGTATTATTTACGCTGACAACCAAGCTTAATAAACCAAATATTGCAAGGTAATAGTGGTGCCAACAAGCAATTAAATTCAGCCAATGAAATTAGACCATTTAAACTGAAAAATTAGATAAATTTCTTTATTTACTGAATTATCTATTTAATTATTGACAATAACTCAAAAAACTTATAATAATGCCAAAAGGAGCCAATTCCCCACGATTGGCAAGAGGCACAATAAAACAATGCAGCAAAAAGACCCCTCAGATAGCTTTAAACCCAGCCGCCTCAGTGTGTATCTCCTTTCCCCCTCAGAACCCCTTAACCCACTCTTCCAACCAGAAACCTGTCTAACCTCTCCAAACCAATCATATCCCTCACCAGGAACTCTGGCCAATCAGACGCTATTGCCAGTCAATCATTTGCTGGCAGGAAAAACTACTTGGTGACCCAAACTGGCCAGCGAACAAACTTTTCCATCACAGGCCTTAGGTGTCGAGGACATTTGTGGGCTCCATAGAGGAGACCAGCTTTTCAAGGATAACCTGAAAGACAGCTTGAGGGCATAGGAGAACAGTCAACCTGTGGACATCAGGAGGACTGCTCCAACCCCAACCCCAAACAGTTGCAACAGGAATTGGCAATTCCCTGTCAAATACCCATACAAGCTTTCCTTCCACCCAAAATCATAGCCCTAGACCTCTTCTGCCCACCTCGCCTGGATATCTCATGCAGCTTCTCACTCTCCACAATTGCCCTGGCAGCCATACTTGTTGACTAAGGTTCTTCATGCCTCTACGGTCTCTATAAAGTGGAATATTAGCATGCCAAATCATTAAACAAAGTTTATGCTTATGTTCAGGTTTGGGAATCTTCCTCGCATAGATTAGCTGTAAAGGGATGCTGCTGGTCAGCTGATTTCTGTCTCGTGTTTTCAGAGGCAGTGTAACATCTCAGCTTCTGTGGGAGGAAGCAGCATATCAGAATCACGCGGTTGGTCTGGACCAAGGAGGCACAGCACAGCTTGTGGTAAACCCCCTCAGCAGGGCCGTCCAGCGTCGTGGCGCAAAGGTCCTCCGGCGCCCCCTCCCTTTCCCCAAGCTGCTCTCTCTCGCCCTGGCTCAGGGTCCCCAGCGCCACCAGCCCAGGCTTCCTGCTGCCCCTCACCTGCTGTGCGGTGTCCCGCTGTCAGCCCAGGTCATGCCGCCGCCCCCTCTCTGCCCCAGCCAGGGCGCAGGCAACTCCCGCCACCTCCCAGCCCGGAGGCTGCGTGGCCCAGCGACTATCATCTGCACCGGAGGAAATGAGCGTGAGCGGTAATTCCAGATCCTGCAGTGTGCCGCTTGTTCCCCGGCCAGCTGACTGGTCCACCACTGCCTCTGCCTGCGCTCTCTCACTGCACTCCCAGAGGCCTGAGGAGCAGGAGGCGGTTGCCATGCCACCGCCTGTGCCCCGGGAGTGGTGGTGGTGCGGCGGCGGGCACCAGATGTGGAGGAGGCCCCTCGGGAGCCGCTCCCGCAGGTGACAGCAGCTCGGCGGGCAGCGGCTGAGGGGATTCCTGCGGGCTGAAGGAGAGGAGGAGGCAGCGGAGCCATAGGGCTCAGGCATCAGCTGTCTGGCGGGCGCAGCAGCGCCCCTGGTGGCCTGGTGCCCTGGCGCATTGTGCCACCCAGCCTAGAGACGGCCCTGCCCCTCAGTGAAGATGTGTCATAGAGCTCTATTGTCCTTATTTATGTCAAAGGCACAAGGCCTTCTGCGAGATCATCTTGGGCTCTCTGAAATGTGCCCTCTTTCCATGATGTTCAGAGAGAACCAAGGAGCAGAAATTAAAAGTTAGCAGGGGGTGTAAGAAGGCAATTTGGTACCCGGGGTCATTTTTTTTTTTGCCACTTCCCCCATTGAAATTACTAAAAAAAGGAAAGATACTTACAGTTAAAAGAGTTATTTTATTTATTTACGTTGTTTTATTCACATTGTGAACATAAGCTCTTTAAACTTTCTTTCTAACTTTCAACTGCAAATTACATCCTCAGAATCAATCCCCTTTGCAACTTATATTTTCAATACAAATTGTTAACAACATTCTTAAGGCCAAAGTCGGATTTGGCAAAATCTCCCAAGAGTTCATATTGAACAAGGAACTCTAAAAATCTCAATGAAGACCACATCAGAGAAACCTCTTTTGGTATCTTCGCAGCTTGCAGATATATCCTTAGTATTGGAATCTCTCTAAGCATGTAACCTTCAGATAGTTCATCATAGGTCACAACTAGGTTTTGGACTAGCTGAGGAAGTTTGTCGTTGGAAGTTGTTATAAGGTTCTCGGGCTTGAGAACTGCAAACCGAGCTGCTATGCTTTCCATATCTTTGCATTGGGTTTTGATCTCTTGATAGAACCTGTCAATACAGACAAACATTGATCTTTTCAGTTCCTCTGGCAATGTGAGTGGCTCTTCTGAGCCTTTTCTCCAGGCAACATTAGTCCAGCTCTTTGCAAGTGTTTGCAAACCGCAGTGCTGTTTCAACGATCTCGTCTCTCTTGTCTTTCAAAAAGATAATCAAACTTCTCATTTTTAGAAGACAATTCTCTAAACTGATCCCAGCAGTCTGCAGGTATTTTTGAGTTTGGTTAACTTCCTCCAAGACCTTACTCCAGAAACTCAAAAAGCACAAAAAATGAAATAAAAAGTTGAACATGGAAGCCAAGTGGCTGACATATAATGATATATTGACAGAAGAAAATGGGCAGATTAAGTTGAAATCATATGACCAGATGAAAAACCAATTAAGCGATTGGTTACAATATTATCAAGTTAATGAAATGTATAAAATGGACAAAAAAAATTGGTTTTCAATTAGAAAAATCAAAGCTGGAAACAGAATTAATAGAACCAAAAATTAAAAATCTTTCAAGAATGTATAATTTATTGTTGGAATGGCATACTAAATAAAGATGAACAAACAAAATGAGTAATGATTGAATGGGCAAAAGACATAGGACATAAAATTATGATGGAAGATTGGGAAAGGTTATGGAAGAGTAATATGAAATTTACTGCTTGTAATGTGCTAAAAGAAAATTTGTATAAGATGATGTATAGATGGTATCTTACGCCAGTGAAACTGGCGAAGATATATAAAAAGGACAACAAATGTTGGAAATGTAAATCGGAAGGGACCTTTTACCATATGTGGTGGACTTTGTCGCAGTCACCATGACCTGCGCAGCACCCCCGGATGTTTTACGGTCTATTGATGATGCGCCAACGACAAAATAAATATCTGCTGTCACTCAGGATAATGTGCCGCAACTGACTTGGATGCAATTCAGCTTTCAGACGTCTTTGGTTTCGCTGTAGTTTTCTTCGGGTCCAAATGATAACGCACTTGACCATGATGGTTTAGAGATGACTTGCTTCCGCGGTAAAACCGGTTTCCGTCTCTGACTGATGCGCTTGGCTGCAATAGGCTGCCCTCTCTGTCAATTTTATCTCTCTCGTGAATAACATCAACCTCAGCTGGACAGTCTGGTGGTAGTACTTTGAGTCTGCATCTAGGCTTTGGAATTTTTGCTTCAGAAGCAACTGGCATTTCTTGGTTTACTGCTATGGGCTTAGCATCTCCTGTATCAATTCTATGCAACACTCCATTGGCTACTCCTGGTTTATTACTGAATAACTGCTTGAATTCAAACAAAATCTGCTGTATTTCCGTTTGTTGTGACTGTGTTAGTTGTGCATCTAATTTCACTTCAGCTATTGTATTGGCGTCCGTGTCCCTTTCCCAACATGGTATTTTTATGTCTTGGGGATCTTCCTTTATGGCATATAGTGTCCATCCTTCAGCCTTAAAATAAGGTTTTATCATATTCACATGAACTACTCTCCTTCCATCACCATATTGTATGATATAATTGATGTCATTCATTTTGGCAATAATTTTATATGGGCCTTCCCAAGTTAATTGTAACTTGTTGCCTTTTACGGGCTGAAGTAAAAGCACATCATTTCCTGGTTCAAACGTTCTCACGCGCGCCTTTTTATTGTACCACACCTTTTGTTTAGTCTGGGCTAGCTTGAAATTTTCCCCAGCTAATTGCATTGATCTTTGGAGTGTGTTCTGTAACTTAAATAAATAATTTACTGCAGTCTCAGGGTCATCCTCCTGTTCTTCCCAACTAAATCGCAATAAATCCAAGGGACCCTTTACTCTTCTTCCAAATAACAACTCAAAGGGGCTAAAGCCTGTGCTTTCTTGTGGAACAGCTCTGTATGCGTATAATAGTGCTTGAATGTTAGCGTCCCAATCGTAAGGATGCTCTGCTACATAATGCTCTTATCCTCACCACAACTCCATTAAAATTTTCCGTCAAACCGTTACATTGTGGATGGTAAGCGGAGGAAGTTTTTTATTCCACATTTCTCCCACAGTTGCTGCATCAGTCTGGATGTGAATGTGGCTCCCAGATCTGTAACAATTTCTGAGGCAAAACCCAATCGGCACATATAGTTTATTAAGGCAGAGGCTACTGTCTCTGTGTCTATATTTCTAAAAGCTATAGCTTCAGGGTATTTTGTCGCGTAATCCACTATAGTCAAAATAAATCGATTTCCTTTGCGTGTGGCTTTTGGAAGGGGTCCTACCAAATTGATCCCTAATCGCTGAAATGGGTTCAATATTATCGGCAAGGGGCAAAGTTTAGCTCTTTTATCTTGCCCACTTCCTTGCAGTTGACACGTGGGCAGGCCTTACAAAATTGTTTGATTTGACTTACCATTCCGGGCCAATAAAATTTTTGGGCTATCTTTTTTGTGCGGGTTATGCCCATATGTCCCCCAAACACACTTCCATGAGCATGCTGCATTATTTCCCCCCTATAGTCTTGGGGTACCACTAGCTGTTGGTGTAGTTCTTCCCCTCTCTGGTTTTAGAAACACTTCCCTGTATAACAATCCCCTTTTCACCACAAAACGCTCAGGGCTCTCAGGGGTTAATTCTTTAATACTTGCATCTGCCTCAAAACAAGAATGTAAACTTATATCGGCCTTCTGGCTCTCAGCAAACTTTGAGGGTTGACTAGAACAGTGTTTTTCAACCTTTTTGGGGCAAAGGCACACTTGTTTCATGAAAAAAATCACGAGGCACACCACCATTAGCAAATGTTAAAAAAATTAACTGTGCCTATATTGACTATATATAAAGTAATTCTCTTGAATAGGAATCAAATAAACACAAAAAGTATTTTATAATTACTTTATTATGAAATAGTAAGTAAACAGAAATATGAAAAATTATAAAATACTTTATTCAGTGCGCAACCTGGGCCTGTTTGGCTGAACACAAAGCTGATATTCTGGCTGGAATCGAAGAAAGACACACACGTAGCTCTTCGCCAACAGCTCTCAGTCTCTCTCTGTATTTAGTTTTTATAGCAATCATGCTTGAGAAGCTCATCTCACACAGATATGTAGTGGAAAATGGGAGCAATGTCAAAATAGCTTTGTTTGCCAGAAGGGGGAACTCCTTGGCAGTATCCAACCAAAAACTGTCCAAAGGTAGATCAGCAAATCTTAGCTTGAAACCACGATTTTGTCTCAGTTCAGTTAGTTCCTCCTGCTCCTGTAAAGTCATGTCCTTTCCACCAACTGATGCTGAGCTATAAGGGTCCCTAACCCAGTCAAGGCATTCAGTGGAGACTGAAGAGAAATAAAATGACAACTTCTGGAGAGTTTTTAAATGTTTAACTATTATCTCACACAGTGCAGCAGTGTGAACACCTTGCCATTGCTTGGTGAGTGTGAACATTTCAAGATTGCCACTTTCCACGTGTTGATGCCAGAGTTGCACCTTTGAACGGAATCCATTTATTTTATCTGTACTTGTAAGCAGGTTTTCATTTCGGCCTTGCATTCGTGTGTTCAGTTCATTCAGATGATGAAATATATCTGCCAGGTATGCCAGCCTTGCACACCACTCATCACTTGTAAGCAGCTTTGCGTAATCTGACCTCTCATTTGTCAGAAACACTTTAAGTTCCTCCCGCAGCTCATACACACGAAGCCAAGACCTTACTACGCGACAACCACCGGACCTCCAAATGAAACAGCAAGGTTTTATGCTTCGCTCCCATCTCCTCACACAAAGCTGCAAATATGCGACTTTTCACGGGTCGTGACTTTACAAAGTTTACCATGCGCACAACATCATCCAACACATGAACTAGGTCTGCTGGTAAAGTCTTGGCTACGAGGGCCTCACAGTGTAAAAAACAATGCGTAACAATCACATCTGGATTTCTTTCCTTCACTCTGCTTACAAAGCCTTTGGTGCGCCCGACCATGGCTGCAGCTCCATCGGTGCAGACACTTGTGCAGTTTTCCCACTTAAGTCCTCCTTGTTCAAGGTATTCTGATGTGACCCGAAAAATTTCTTCTCCTGTTGTTTTTTCTGGCAATGCCTTGCAAAAAAAGTTTTCTCTAATTGCATCACCATCAACAAAACGCACATTGGCCAAGAGTTGAGCATGTCCACTGATATCAGTAGACTTGTCAAGTTGCAATGCAAATTTCTCACTGATACGGTTCTTTTCCAAAACCACACTTTCGATGTCTGCAGACATGTCATTAATACGTCTGGAAATTGTGTTGTCAGAGAGGGAATTCGGCTATTTCCTTAGCTGCTTCAGGTCCGAGCATCTCTTCTACAATAGCTTTGCAGGTGGGAAGTATTAATGTCTCTGCCACAGCGTGCGACTTTTTTGTCTTGGCTATAAGTTCAGCAACTTGATAGCTAGCTTTAAGAGCTCTTTCATTTACCTTTGTGGTATTTCTCATGAAAGTTGCCTGTTTCTCTGTGTTTTCACGCAGGCGAACAAAATAGTCCGCGTTCTTGTTTTGAAGCGAAGGGTGTTTCGTTTGGAGATGGCGTTTAAGTTTGCTTGGGACCATAGCACCACTTTTTTTATCAATTTGGAATCTGATTAATTTGGAAATATTGTAGCCAATTATTTATATATTTTTTAATTTCTTTATACTCCTTTAATTTTAATACTCCATCTTTCTCCTCTAAAAGTATACGATAGGTCGGCCAGATTCCATCCATATTGTGTCTCTTCACTGCTAATAATTCTACTGGGGAAAGCCACCAGGGGGTTTTTGACTCAAAAACCTCCTGTATTTCGTCCAGACTTTGAATAATGATTTTCTGATAATATTAAATATAAAAATATTCTTTTTCCTCATTTTTTTCCTTCTGCATGTACCAATTGTGATGTTAGAGCCCTGCAGTACCCTCAACCTCTTTCCCCCCTTGGCCTGCCCGCTCTCCCTCCGGAGTCCGCTGGGCTGCCCCACGTTACCTGGGAAAGGGTCTGGCTATACTCAGTGGCTCTAACGGGGTTTCAAAAACAGTTCCTTCAAGTGGTAAAGCTGCCACCACCCGGGGTCTCCTTAAAGCCACCGGGACCAATAATACACGCTCAGCCTGGTAGAGGGCAAAACAGCCTAGGACTGGGTTTAGCAATGCAACCAGAAAGGACCAAGATCCACAAAGAAATATCTTTCAACTATTTATTGTAAAACAGTTAAACAAAGTAAAATGCAACAGTTCTCAAGCAAAGGGAATACAAAGATAAAACAAGAAAAATATAACTAACTTACGGATACAAACTTAAGGCAAAGTTGGAACCAAGACTGCATTTCTCCATCTCGGCAAATTGCAGTCAAGAGCCATCGGCAGACCTCAGTCTCTCTTAGGCTCTTTGAAGAGAAACAGGACAGCAGTACCTTGCTGGGCCATTTTGCAAGACAAAAGGACAATAGAGCCCACTTCTTACAGACTTAAATCCCCCAGAGCCTTGAGGTATTCCACGTGGGCTTATAGGTCACTATCCAATCTGGGTTAGTTTGGCGTTTGAATAATCCAATCAAAAGTTCCACAACCGTTTGTCTTGTCAATCAATTAGAGGCTACACAGATGTCTTGTGTTTACCCATTAATCAACCTGCAGGGCAATTAGCGCTTTCGGTTCCCAGAGCACACCGGACAAGCCTTCCTCCCTAATTTCTTATCACGCAGGAATGGGAGATTTCACAGCTGCCAGGTTGGGGAAATTATACACGGGATCAAAGAACAGAATAGGAGTCAAAGATCCTCTTTCTCAGGGTTCAAGAGTTTAGATTCCCAGGCCATTCTCTCTCTCGATGGCCAGGGTCCCATGAGGCTTTGCAACTCCCATGGTGCTCTGTACAGACCAAAGACAGTATACACAGATCCATGACACCCCCTTCCCTAACGGGAATCTGGGGTCAAGGCTTCCCATATTCCCGCACTCTCCGATGAGGTGGGGTACCCAGCCTGTGAGGGTTTTAATACTTCAGGACAATATTGTACCTTCAGAAAATATAGCAGCTGCTCAACAGACTGGTACAAGCGACTGAGGGCATCCGCCACAACATTTTGCTTTCCTGGGATATGAACCACTGTGAAATTATAATCCTGTAAGGCTAGACTCCACCTTAATTTCTGATTGTAGTTTTTCATACGTGATAGCCAACATAAAGGCGAGTGATCCATCTCCACTCGAAACTCCGCCCCCCAAAGATAAACTTTTAATCTAGAGAGAGACCACACGAGCGAATAACACTCTTTTTCCACCGTAGAGTAGTTTTGTTCACGGGGCAATAACTTCTTACTTAAGTAGACCACTGGTCTCAATTCCCCCTCGGGATCTTTCTGAAGCAGAACTGCTCCCAGCCCTGTATGACTAGCATCCGTTTGGACCACAAAGGGCTTCTGCTGGTCCGGCGCTAGCATCACATTGGAACTAATCAGGGCTTGTTTTAACAACACAAAAGCTCGCTGACATTCTGGCGTCCAAGTCACTTTGACAGGCAACGCTTTTTTACAAAGATTGGTTAGAGGAGCAGCGATGGTGGCAAAATGTACAATAAATCTACGATAATAATTAGCCACTCCCAGAAAGGATAACACATCCTGCTTGGTCTGGGGTCGGGGCCAGTCCTGGATCCCCTGGACTTTGGCTTCCAATGCTTTAATATAGCCTGAGCCAACCTGAAAACCCAAATAAACCACCTCTCCTTGGGCAAATTGACACTTCGCCATTTTCACAGTAAGGTTGGCTTCTTTAAATCTAGCAAACACACTCTGCACATGCTCTAAGTGCTCCTCCCAGGTGTCTGAAAAGACCGATACGTCATCCAGGTAGGCACAACAATAAGCGCTCATGTCTGCAATCAGAGAGTTAATCAAGCGCTGAAACGTGGCAGGGGCATTCTTAAGTCCAAAAGGGAGGACTTTGAACTGGTATAGACCCATATGGGTAACAAAGGCTGACTTCTCAGAAGCCTCAGGTGATAAGGGAATCTGCCAGTACCCCTTCGTCAGGTCAAAGACTGAGATGAACTTAGCCAGACCCAATTTTTCAATTAGAGTGTCCACTCTAGGCAGGGGAAAGACATCCGGTACCATCACCATGTTAATTTTCCTATAGTCCACACAGAACCTAATTTGCCCCTCCCCTTTCGGAACCAACACCACAGGGGAACACCAGGCGCTTGTGCTATGAACTATAACTCCCAACTCGAGCATTTCCTTAATCTCTGCCTCAATGCACTGGGCATGGGCTTCACTCATGCGATATGGCCGTGAGGCGATGGGAGCAGCAGTGCCAGTTTCAAAGTGGTGCTGGGCCAAATGAGTCCGACCTGGTTTTGAACTAAAAACAGACTCAAATGGTAACAGAATCTCATACAGCTCCTTAGCCTGTTGAGCATTCAAAGTGGGGGACCTTAGAATATCCACAAGGGAGCCAGCCTGCTTAAATTCTGTTTAAAAAGAAAAAAAAACATAAAAATGAAAAAAGAAACAAAAAAAGACTGGAGAAAAATCCAAGAAAAAAATACAAAAGAAAAATACAATCTCAATGTTTTAAAATCTTGATCATGACTTCGACTCCCCCGCTCCCTCCCTCCCGAGTCTAATTATATATCCATTCTTTAATCCATGTTAGTGCCGCCGCATCATGGTAAATTTCAAGGTCTGGTAGCCCATATCCTCCTCTATCCCTGTGGTTTATTAAGATCTTATACTTTATCCTGGGTTTCTTCCCATTCCATATAAAGTTAGCAATATCTTTCTTCCAATCTTTAAAATGCTTCTCCATTCCCACCAATGGCAAATTTTGAAAGAGATATTCATCTTTGGGACAACACACATTTTGATCGCTGATATCTTGCCCAGGAACGATAATTTCAATTTCTTCCATACTTCTAATTTTTTCCTAATTTGTTTCCAAATTTCAATATAATTATCTTGAATCAAATATTCCTTTTATTGACATCTGTACTTCTAAATATTTCATCTTTTTACTGATTTTCAACTTTGTAATACCCTGTAATTGTTTTTCTTCCTCATCTTCCAAATTTTTTACTAATATTTTTGTTTTATTATAATTTATTTTTAAGCCTGCCAGCTCTCCATACTCTTCTATTTTATTTATAGCACTAGGAATGCTTGAGATTGGGTCTTCTGTTGTGATGATGATGTTATCAGCAAAGGCCTTGACTTTGAACCTTTTGTTACCAATCACAATTCCTTTTACTTTGTCCTCCTTCCTAATGTGTTTAACAAAATTTCAAGGGTGATAATAAAGAGGATTGATGACAAGGGGCATCCTTGTCCCGTGCCCCTCTTAATACTAATTTTATTGGTGAATCTTCCATTTATAATTAAACTGGCTTTCTGTGTTCTATAAATAGCTTTGATTGCCCTTTCAATTTTTTCTCCCAATCTCAAATCTTCAATTAATTTTAACATAAAATCCTACGACACCCTATTGAAAGCTATTTCCGCGTCTTCTATTTTCCAAACATTCCAAGATTTTTATAACGTTTCTTATATTATCCTTAGCATGTCTGCCTTTTACGAACCCCACTTGGTCGATATGTATTATATTTTCTAATATTGTGGTTGATATATTTGCTAAAAGTTTTGCAAAGATTTTATAATCGCTGTTTAAAAGCGAAATTGGCCTGAAATTGCTAAGTGTTTCGACTTCTGCTTTTGTTTTTGATATTAATATAATTTGTGCTTCCTCCCAGGTTTGTGGGATGATGCCTTTCTCTAATATTACATTAAATAGATCTTTTAAGTGGTACCAGCATTATGTCTTCCAATGCTTTGTAATATTCAATAGGAAGCCCATCTGGCCCTGGCACTTTTCAATTTTTCTTAATATATCTTTTATTTCAGGGACTGTAATTTCTTTGTTCAAAGCTGACAATTTTTCTAATGATATTGGTGGTAATTTGTGATTTTTGATATATTCATTTATTTTCTGGGTATTTGTCTCTTTCTGATACAATGAATCATAATATTTTTGGAGAGCTTTCGTAATTTCACTTGTTCCGACTAGGGTTCTACCTTCAAATTCAATTTTATTAATTATTTTCTCCCTTTGTCTTTTCTTTAATTGCCAAATTAATAATTTACTTGGCTTATTAGCCCATTTAAAAATTTTATATTTCCAAAATTGTATATATTGTTCCATTTCATAATCAATTAACTTCTCATACTCCGTCTTTAAGATTTTTAGCTCTTGTTTTATGGCCTCATTTCCTTTTTTGATTATTTTTTTTCCTTTTTCCTAATTTCTTGTAATAAATTTTCTTTTTTCCCCTCTCTAATTCTCCTTAATTTAGCATTTTGTTGAATAAAGAACCCGCGCATTACGGCTTTTCCCGCATCCCAAACTCTTAACGGTTCCACCTCGCCTTTGCTATTTAAATCAAAATAATCCTTTTTTTTTTTTGACGCTTCTTGAATTTTGAATTCTTCAAGAGGAAGACGTTTAATCTCCATCTTCTATCCTTAACTTCTTTTGACAGTGTTAACGTTACCAGGCTATGATCCGATATTGTGCGTGGTCCAATTTCCGCTTTTACCAGCCTTAACGTAGCTTCCTTGGGTATCCAAATAGCATCTATTCTGGATGCTAGTTGATGTCTAAAAGAAAAATAAGTAAAATCTTTTTGGAAGGGATGCTTGTGTCTCCAGGAGTCCACCAAATTTAAATTTTCTGTCAAATCTTCAAAATTTTTGGGAAGTTTATTTTGTTTCCTCTTCCGTGAGGTGCCTGATTTGTCCAAATTTGGATTGCTAACTCCATTCAAGTTGCCCAATATCACAATTTTCTCCCCGAAATAATTCATTAATTGTTTTTCTAACTTTTTAAATAAGGCGACTTTACTCCCATTTGGAGTGTATACCGCCACCCAAGTCTCTTGACTGTAACACTAACTTTATTTCGAAGGATCTTCCATCTGTGTGTGGAAGCTGAGAAAAAGCAGTACAGACGCTCCCAAAGAAAATTCCACATTGTAGAACACTTCCGAAAGAATGCACTCCACACAGATTAAGAGAGTGATTTGTACACGGAACAAATAACGCTTTCGGATTAAGTTTGCAAATCCTTGCCTGGACTCCAGATTGCACGGAACCCAGGGCGGCCCGCCCCCATCGCCCCCCGTTGCCACACCCCTGAAAGTTCGTTCTCCTTGGACATCACAACACGACAGGCTTATTTGATTCCAAGTACCATTGGCAAGTCCGTATCAGATGTCCTCACAGCCATTAGCTCAGTCAGATCTGCAGGGCGTTTCCCGAATTTCTATCCAATCGTCTCACTTGCCAGAATCTCATGGACAGCAACCCCTTTTGAATAGGCAAGGCTTTCCTTGTCCTCGTAGCAGGTGCCCGGGACAATGGAGAAATGCCTCGCCCCAGGACAGTTGCTGAAATGAAATGGGCGAATGTCAGGCTGTCACTTCAGGGAAAGGGCTTTTCAGCTTTTGGGACTGCAGAATGGAAAAAACTAGAAGAGTAATGGGTATTCCCGGATGCTGGGGGTGGGGTGGGGTAACACCATGCGGCTTGTAAAGCGAAAGTAAAGTTAGCTGTATCGCTACGTGCGAGTGGCAGTGGCTTTTATTTGTCGGTTTTTTTTCTCATGCCCCCCCCCCAACAGCTCAAAACTCTGTGCCCTCCCCACCCCCCAAAAAATCTCAATTGCTTTGATCAGGTTCCTGAGCGGCAGGTAATACGCTGAGCGTGGGCCCGCCTAAAAAAGGGGGGGGGAGAAAAGAAAGAACAAAGCCCGTCTCATCCCTCCCTGCAGCGCCCCCTGCCGTGGAGGCAGGCAAAAGCAGGGGGCGCTGCCAGCTTGGGTGGGTGTTTAAATGAGGGCTTTAAAAATGCAGCAAAGTCGGAGAGAGCGTGGCTTCCACAAGAGTCTTTGCAATCAAGCACCCCGTGACTGTTTCGGAAATGAGGGGGGTTGATTTGCTTCGAGTCGGGAGAAGCCAGTCACAAGCCTGTCACCTTAGAAGTAATCTCTGATTTTGAGGAGCTGTTGCCGGAGCTAAGTGAGGCTGAACTGAAAAGGAAGGCAAGAGGGAAGCTGGGAGAGACTTGAGAGTGCCAGAATGCTTCCTACTCAATCTTCCTACTGTGGACCACGGAGTTCTGAACCGAAAAAGAAAGTGAGAAAGCTGAATTGAGAAATGTCCAATGCGGAACAGCCCTCATGTAGCTATCGGGAAGCCTGTTCCGAAGCCGCTATCTTGGGTGGATCAGTCACAGCATCGTCCTTTATTCTTATAGAAAACATTTTCAATGTACGATTCTCCCATATTTCATTCTCCTATGGTCAGGGTGAGGGAAGGACCAGGAGCACCCCGACAGGCAGCAGGGCAGGGCTTGGGCCGAATGGTGGCTGTGGCTGCAGCCACGGTGGCGGCGGCTCTGAGCTGAGGGTTGCGCCCGTCTCCCTCCACCTGTCAGCTCCGAGGTCTGCGGCAAGCTGCTCTGCCCAGCCGCCTGCTGAGGGGGCGCACCGACTGTGGCTGCTGCCTCTCACCAGTTGGCTGGGGAAGGCGAGCGTTACTGCATGGAGTCGCTGCAAAGAGCTTTTCCCCGCCCAGATTCCTCCTACTCGCTGCTTGGATTTTTCGTGACCTCCCTAACCCTAACCCTGTCAGTAGATCCCCCCCCCAATTAGATGCAAGGATTTCACATTTTGAGGAAAGTGAGAAGGAACAGTGAGAATGCAGGAGAAGCAGCACACGAGGCTGCAATCTTACACCTGCTTACTTGGGAGTAAGTCAAGTTGAACACAGCGGAGCTTACTTCTGAGTAGACATGCTTGGCATTGCACTGTCAGTTTATTAACATTACACTAGAAAAAGAAGCTGTCAATTAATAGAGTACTTTCCATCTTTTTAAGTACAGCATCTTAAAACAATTTAAGAAGCTGGACGTAGCCTGTTACTATGACCCGAAGTATCTTACCCAAAAAAATCTGCACAAACCAGTTTATCTGAGTGCATTATTCTCGGGGGTGTGTGATTAGTTTATAATTGCTTAATCATATGGGACTAAACTGCATTATGTTGTAGGGACCTTTTATTAAATCTTAGAATTGTGAAGTTGGAATGGACCCAAGGGTCATCTAGTCCAACCCACTGCAATGCCTAGAACCTGGCGTTGGGCTGCAAGAATGTACTGTAAATTCACATTTTCAAAATATCTGATAGCCAAGTTCCACTTTTCACAGGCTGGGAGTAGTGGCTCCCTCAGATTGTACCTACTATGGAATTAGACTTGAAAAGAAAGTTTGTTGTGGATATGCTACTTCCATAGTTTACTTGACATGGTTCAGACTGACCAATGCATTGTTTTCAGTGACAGTCTGTAGCAGTTGAAGCTGTGAAATGTGCTAGGGGCAAGCATTTTTGTTGTTGTGAATTCTATTGCTGTTAACAACGTTGTGTGCCGAGACTACCAGAAATCCCCCCAATAACACACCACACACATCATTTTGGTTTGGGTTTTTGGCATTAATTTGGCCACAACTTTATTTAAATTAGAATTTAAATTTGAGTGTTGGCTTAGGCTTTGGTTAATCTTCTGTCTCCCGTTTGGGACAGGACCAGCTCCGACTTCCCTAACGAAATAGGGAAGTCAAGTAAACACCCCATGGGAGAGGAGACAGCTGTGCCCAGGCAGTCTCCCCTTGAGGCTCGTGCTCTGTAATGGCCCCAGCCCCACACCATTGCGGGGGTGTATGGACTAGAGCCCCGGAGCCCCAGGATTCCTTTAACAGAATACTTTATAAGGAGCAGCATTGAGGGGCAGGCAGGTCCATGCCATACCCCTCCACCAAACAAATTTATTAACCAAAGCCTAACCGCCATACGAAGCTGCAGGCTCGCAGCCAACACTCAAAACCCTAGCCAGCTTTTTAAACCCCTAGCGACAGCCCCCAACCAGATGTCATTCCCAGCCGGTGACAAATGAACCCCACCATCCCAATAGAGAGGGGTGGCCTTAGACTTTTATCTCGGCATGCAAAATCAAAGACCCCCCCCCCCCAAGTTCCATCACCTTTTTAGAGACTGCACTATTAATGCGTTTTCTAGTTCATTCAGTGGCAGCATGGCAAATGCTGCCCCGCCACTCACGACGCTGCAGCAGCTGAGACCAAAACAACTGCACCCCCGGCATCAAAGTCAGCAACTCAATTAAATCATTCTGAATGGTCAAGCGCAGCGACAAACAGTCCCAAGCTGGCAGATCATTTTCTCCCAACTGAAGCACCAATGCATTCTGGGAACCTTCCACAAGAACCCTGCGTCTAAGCGATGGGAGGAGTTCCCCCCAGTGCAGACCGAATTCCGACTCGCCAGCCCGGATGCCTGCCCAATGGACAATGGAACGGCCCGCTATCCAAATCCGCATGTCCGCTAATCCTGAAGGAAACAGCAGGAACAAAATGAATTAACGACGTTTACGCACATACAACTTATAAGCATCCGACTTCCACCAGCCCAGGTCCTTTATCTTATCGGCAGACAGGCCAGAATGGGCAGCTCCAATCCGAAAGGAGTGAGGAGCGTAATCAGCGGCTGTACAACCGCAGGCCGCTATCACTTTCCTCAACACCCTAGTGAATTGTTGTCTGATCAAAGGAGACCCATCGACCTGTTTTTAAAAAGGGCCATCCCCAGGGGGCCTATCGGCTAGATACTTAGAAACATCTTTAACAGGACGGGCCCTTCTGCCCAGTGGCAGGCAAGCGCATAACGGTGCCCCTGCCCCCTTGATACGTCTTGGAGCTTCTAACGGCCAGCGACAATTCAGCCGGCGATAAACGTACATCTTGCAGAAGCAGGCCCCTAGAAACTCCAGAATGGATTTCTTCCAGAACCACCTCGCCTATCCTTAAAGCCCCGAAAAAGGCGACCGAAAAGGCAGCAGAAAAAAGACGCACCTCATACTTGGACCAGCATATTGCTCGCAACTGCAAACGCATCTGGCTCAAAAGCTCGAAAGTAATTTGTTTCCTCTTAGGACCAAGAGGGGGGCACAATCTGCCCCAACCTTCCATGGCCTTTCACACCACAAACTTGGCGCAGGGGTCCCTATCAAAGAATAATTTGCCAAAAAATGAAATGGCCACAGATTGAAGTTTGATCGTCTTGGCCGCCCTCCCCAATTGGAACAGGTGCGCTAAATACTGCAGCACCTGGGAAGAGGAAGGACGTGCCGACCCCTCAACTGCAGAAGACTAAAAACGATAAATTTCAAAATCAGCCCAAGCCTTCTTATAAGCCCGCAAAGTGGAGGGGGAAATGGACGCTGCTAATAGCTGCCAAGGTTCCAGAGACGATCCGGGAAAAATACTGGTTGTGTCCGGGCGTCTGGAACCAGGGACCTGAACCGCTCCATCTGAAAACGGGACAGAGCGTCAGCTATATATCATTAGAGATCCCTGGGATAAAACGTGCAGAAAAAACTATATTAAAATGAAGGCACTGCAACACAAAAGCCCGGAGGGCAGATACCCTGGGAGACCTCGAAGACTGCTTTGCGAGCACGTCCACCACTGCCTGATTGTCGGACCAAAAACACACCCGATGGTCCTTGAAGTCCTCTACCCATAAGTGAACGGCTACTGCAATTGGGAAAAACTCCAGGAACGTTAAATCCCGCGTAATACCTCCTTTTTTTTGGTTTTCGAACACGTTGCAGGAGTGAAACTAAAATGGAGGGACGCTAAGATTTTAAGTGACTCGACCTGCCAATCAAAAGTTGATACATGCTTTTTCTCCCAGCAACACACAGCCCCCAATTGCTCAGGCTCACTCACTCCTAACCCCACCCCTTAAACACAAAGAGGATTTCTTTCAGCCCTTCCGCAACCCTCACTTCCCCTTTATGGGGTTAATGAGCTGTATCTGACCAATAGTACGCAAAGTCTCTTAACTGGTATTTGAAGCATACGGTATGTGTTAATGAGATGAAAGCAAACAAACCGTGGCTCCAATTGAGAAAATGTTTAGTGACATTTTTGTGGGTTGATTCATTTTCCACATTGACCAAAAGGTCGACAACTCAGGGGAACCTTTCCTTGAAAAGGTCCAGCAGCTTTGGGGTCCCACCCCTAAAAAAAAGTAAAGTCTGGGAAACCGGGGGGGGGGGGTATAGGGATGCGTGAGTACAAAGAAGCATGGGGTTCAGGGAAAGAAAGACAGACACACGAGCTTGACCAGAAAGCTCTGGGTAAAAAGTGCGACCCCCACACTATTACATTATATTCCTTTAATTTTAATTTCCCATCCACCTCTCCTAATAAATTTTTATAGGATGGCCAATTTGTTCCCATATTCCGCCTTCTCACAGCACCAATTTCCAAGGGTGATACCCATCCCAGTATTTTGGATTCTAATATACCTTGATGTTTCCTCCATATTTTATAAAGGGACTTCCTTATGATATTGTTCATAAAAATACTTTGGGTTTTTAAATTTTCTTCCATTAGATACCAATGCCAACCGGAGCCCAGACCTGCCCCCTCTAAATCCAATACCTCGTCATTTTTTTAATTCCAGCCATTCCTTCATCCAATTCAAACGTGCCACGTCGTGGTACAACTCTTAAACCCGGAAATTCAAATCCTCCTCTTCCTTTATGATCAATTAATAATTTATATTTAATTCTTGGCTTCCTGCCATTCTGAGTAAATGTAGATAAATCTCCCAATCTTTAAAGCATTTTGCCCCGCCCAATATTGGTAAATTTTGGAAAAAAATAGTTTGTTTTTGGGAGTACAGACATAATTGATATAATAATTTCTAAACTATAATCAATAAAACGACAAGGCACAATAAATAAAATAATAACAAATTGAGAAGAAGAGTCTAGAGCAGGGGTCTGCAGCCTTTAAGACAAAAAGAGCCACTTGGACCCGTTTCCGAAGAAAAAAAACAAAACTCGGAGCCGCAAAACCATTGCGACATTTAAAACAAATATAACACTGCATATGTTGTTTCTTACCTTAATGCTATATATACAGGATCGTGCAGCCAGCTGTCAATCTGAAGAAAAAAAGGACTTTCACTTAACAATGCAAAATATATTTTTGCAAATTAATAGCTAATTAAAATATTTAATTTACCTGGTTAATGGGACTTCTGCTCCTGAACCTCAGTGCTCAGTGTCTGCACATCAGGGCTGTAAGACGTCACCTTCATTTTCACACAGGCTTGCAAATCTGCGAGGTGTGATTGATGTTTGTTTTTAATATAGTTCATGTTGGAGAAGACCTGCTCACATACATATGTGGAACCGAAGATCGACAGGACTCCAAATGCATACTTTTTCATGTTTATATAAGTGTTGGGGATGGCATTCCATGTTTCGAATAAAAGTTTGTCCTGTTTGGGAAGGTTTTCAATATCACTCCATTTATGATTCTGAGCCAGAATGGCCTTCTGACGGGCAACATCCTCAAGAGTAGCGGTCAAGCATTTGAACTTGGACACCCATATATCTTTGTCGGCTATATCGGCCAGTTCCATCTCAAGATCAGGTTGACTTACACCTGCAAATGCAGTCATATTCAATAGGGGTGGATCGGTCGCCAGGGGAGTGACAGGGAAGGATAATGTGGTTTTTTCCTCTCTGAACTCACAGAATCGTTTCCCAAACGAGCTTTGCATTGCGGTGATTGCAGACTTGAAATATTCCAAATTTATCGTATCATGACTTTGTTTGAACTCTCTCAAAGAGGGAAAGTGAGACAGTGTACCTCTCTGGAAATCTTTGACAAACACTGTCAACTTGCGCTCGAATGCCAAAACCTCCTCCAGCATGTGCAGGGCTGTGCCTCCTTTCCCCTGAAGGGTTGTATTTAGCGTGTTTAGATGGGCTGTCATGTCTACCATAAAATGTAACTTTTCCAGCCACTCTGGCTGTTCCAGCTCAGCAAAGGTGAGCTCTTTGCTGGCCAGGAAGGTTTTTACTTCTTCCAAACATGTGACAAAGCGTTTTAGCACCTTGCCTCTGGACAGCCACTGGACCTTGTGGAGCAGGAGGTCAGAATATGTGCTTTCCACATTGACCAAAAGGTTGACAACTCTGGGGAACCTTTCCTTAAAAAGGTCCAGCAACTTTGGGGTCCCACCCCTAAAAAAAGGTAGAAAAGTCTGGGAAACCGGGGGGTATAGGGATGCGTGAGTACAAAGAAGCATGGGGTTCAGGGAAAGAAAGACAGACACACGAGCTTGACCAGCAAGCTCTGGGTAAAAAGTGCGACCCCACACTATATTACATTATATTCCTTTAATTTTAATTTCCCATCCACCTCTCCTAATAAATTTTTATAGGATGGCCAATTTGTTCCCATATTCCGCCTTCTCACAGCAACAATTTCCAAGGGTGATATCCATCCCAGTATTTTGGGTTCTAATATACCTTGATGTTCCCTCCATATTTTATAAAGGGACTTCCTTATGATATTGTTCATAAAAATACTTTGGGTTTTAAAATTTTCTTCCATTAGATACCAATGCCAACCGGAGCCCAGACCTGCCCCCTCTAAATCCAATACCTCGTCATTTTTTAATTCCAGCCATTCCTTCATCCAATTCAAACCCGCCACATCGTGGTACAACGCTTAAACCCGGTAATTCAAATCCTCCTCTTCCTTTATGATCAATTAATAATTTATATTTAATTCTTGGCTTCCTGCCATTCTGAGTAAATGTAGATAAATCTCCCAATCTTTAAAGCATTTTGCCCCGCCCAATGTTGGTAAATTTTGGAAAAAAATAGTTTGTTTTGGGGAGTACAGACATAATTGATATAATAATTTCTAAACTATAATCAATAAAACGACAAGGCATAATAAATAAAATAATAACAAATTGAGAAGCAGAGTCTAGAGGGTGGAGCAAGGCAGGTGGAAGGAGGCCTTGCCTGATGAAGTCTCTCCCCTCTCAGTTATTCCTTCTTCCCTCCCTCCCCCAATTTATTTTTTATTAAAAGAAGGCTAAATGTGAAGTAAAGTATCTTACTGCTAAAAGGCTTGAGCTTTGTTTGTTCCAGTCATTTCCTAGCATCAACAGTGGGAGCAAAATCCTTGCTCTGCCATCTGGGACGATTGCCCTGGTTGAGATCCATAAGACAGGTGACCATCCCTGTGCATCTCAATGCCATTTTCTTCCTTTACTGTGTAGATAATGCTTTCAGATGCTTGGCTTTGTTTTGAGGACTCCTAGCATGGGCATACCCAGGATCAAAACTAGGGGGGGGGAGCCATGGTGGTGCGTCCAAAACGGCGCTGCGCACGTGACACCAACAAAATGGCGGCTATCAGGTTGCCCTAGCAACCGTAAGCAGCAAGACGAAGCAGGCAATGAAGAGGCAGGCAGTACAAAATAAACACAGCCAGGAGATGCAGAGTTAACTCGGCCACACACGCTCCCCCGCACAGACTTAACCTGTTACTCAGCTGAGGGCCCGATCCAGCGGGAGGCCACAGGCCAACAACAAGAAGGCAGGGGAAATTTAGCTCATCTTCATGGAGGTTCCTTGGAAATGTCACTTGTTTCTTCAGGGTTTACCACTTTGGTTTTCTAGATCTTTTCTATTCAACATCTCATTTTGAAGATGGCTTTTGGAACCATTCACCTTGAGGGAGGCGATTTCATGCTCTGACCCTTGAAGATGGTTTTGCAGGCTTTGCTGTCTACTCAAGGATGTCACCAATTTGGCCTCTTTTTAGTGGAGCTGAGCATCGAGGTCCTTCACAGTCCTGCAGCAGGAGTCCCTTTGAAGCTGGGAATGTGAGGGCCTGGGCCCCGCCTCCTGGGCCAGCTGGAAAAGGCCTTGGAAGTGAGCAGGCCCTGCAGTCCTCACCACAGCCAATGGTCTGAGGCCTCACTGCAGCAGGAGTCCTTTTGAAGCTGGGATAATATTATTATGCCAGGCTTAAATCATTCTCATTTTTAGAATTCCTGGCGAGCAGCTGCTGGTGCTCTTTGCGCAGGTTCTCCAGCTCAACCTGCAGAGCGGCGCGTTCCAGGGCTTGCCTGTCACGCATCTTGCGCACCGCGGTCAGATCTCTCTCGTAGGCGCTATGTATGACGCCCACCTCGTGGCGACTGTCTTCGCAGAGCTGCAGCAGCGTGTTGGTGGCTTCTAGGCCGCAGGCGGGCACGATGGAGCCAGCTAGGTCACTCAGCTGGCGCAGCTCCTGCTGCTGCTACAGGGAAGAGATGCTGTTGCCACCCAGGCCGCTGTCCGGCGAAGCCATCATAGCTGCAGGGACCACTTGCAAGCGGCCCGATCCAGCGGGAGGCCACAGGCCAACAACAAGAAGGCAGGGGAAATTTAGCTCATCTTCATGGAGGTTCCTTGGAAATGTCACTTGTTTCTTCAGGGTTTACCACTTTGGTTTTCTAGATCTTTTCTATTCAACATATCATTTTGAAGATGGCTTTTGGAACCATTCACCTTGAGGGAGGCGATTTCATGCTCTGACCCTTGAAGATAGTTTTGCAGGCTTTGCTGTCTACTCAAGGATGTCACCAATTTGACCTCTTTTTAGTGGAGCTGAGCATCGAGGTCCTTCACAGTCCTGCAGCAGGAGTCCCTTTGAAGCTGGGAATGTGAGGGCCTGGGCCCCGCCTCCTGGGCCAGCTGGAAAAGGCCTTGGAAGTGAGCAGGCCCTGCAGTCCTCACCACAGCCAATGGTCTGAGGCCTCACTGCAGCAGGAGTCCTTTTGAAGCTGGGATAATATTATGCCAGGCTTAAATCATTCTCATTTTTAGAATTCCTGGCGAGAAGCTGCTGGTGCTCTTTGCGCAGGTTCTCCAGCTCAACCTGCAGAGCGGCGCGCTCCAGGGCTTGCCTGTCACGTGTCTTGCGCACCGTGGTCAGATCTCTCTCGTAGGCGCTATGTATGACGCCCACCTCGTGGTGACTGTCTTCGCAGAGCTGCAGCAGCGTGTTGGTGGCTTCTAGGCCACAGGCGGGCACGATGGAGCCAGCTAGGTCACTCAGCTGGCGCAGCTCCTGCTGCTGCTGCAGGGAAGAGATGCTGTTGCCGCCCAGGCCGCTGTCCGGCGAAGCCATCATAGCTGCAGGGACCACTTGCAAGCGGCGGCGGAAACCCCCCTCCCCCGGCGTTGAACCACGCTGCTCTTTCTCAAGAAATGTTTGCAATTGCAAACTCCATGAAAGATGGACTCCACTGGAAAATGGGACGCTCCACCTTGAGCACCAGCCATGGCTCCAATCTCCCAGCTTTTCAGCCTTCACCCAGGGTTACTCACACAACGTGGCTTGGAAGTTCGCTCGGCTCCTGGTCTACCCAGACACTCCTTTGCTGATGCGTCTCGCAGCCCGCTCCTGAGAACGCTGAACAGCTTCCAGTCTTGACTCTGGGTTAACTCTCGCGTGTATCTTAATCACTGCCACGGGTCTGGAACCTCCATAAAAGGTCAAAAAGGGTATTGTTTTTCACTAGGACGTGGTAGAGATGTGGTATCGGGACATGCAGAGTTCTGTGAGCAAGATGGCTGGGCTTGTCTGCATGAAAATTCTGAAGTTCGTTTCATCCTCAGATGATACAGGTCCAGTTGTGGGGTCCGAGGAGGAAAAGCCACGATAAAAAGACCGTGCTGAAAGTGATAGTGATGAGGAATCTGGGGATGAGGGTCCCAGTGTAGGGGTACCCCAAGGGGCCCCAAAATTGTGATAATGTGGACCCCTGGGAGTGACTGTTAAAAGGGAATTTAAATGGCTGAGAAAGCCTTTCACTTTGCAAGTAGCAGCCCCCATGGGAAGAGAGTAGGTAAAACTCAAGAACACAAGTTGCTATACATACATGCAGGTTCACGGTGCACATAATACAAAGCACAATACCGGTAGAAGCATAATAGCTTTTGCAATAAAATGTGTTCATGCGAAGGACATGTATGCATGGTAGATGTTGGCTATATTGCAGTGTTGTCCGACCGATCGCCTGCGATTTACAGGTAGATCGCGTGGATGATCCTGGTCGAGTGTAGTCGATCGCGGGCAAGTAATGTCCCCTTATTCCTCCCCCGGTGCTTGGTCCCTCCATTGGTGCTGCAGCAGCAGTGAACGTTATGTAATGTGGAAAGCTACGTGCGAGTGACGGTGGATTGAATTTTTTTGGAGTGTTTTTCATCACCCCCCCCAATAGCTCAACAAGTCAGTGCCCCCCCCCCCAGCTCAATAACTTTGATCCGGCCCCTGAGCGGCGCGGGGGGGGGGGAAGAAAGCCAATCTCCTCCTGATGCAAAAACAGGGGGCCATCCCCAGCAGGCCTATCAGACAAGAACTTGGACATATCCTTAACTGGGCAGGGGCCTGACTGCCCTGTAGCGGGCAGATGCATGACAGCGCCCCTGCTGGCCTGGTCAGTTTTGGAGCTCCGGATGGTAAGCAACAGCTCAGCTGATGACAGGCGGATGTCCTGCAAGAGTAGACCCCCAGACATCCCCTGCCGCACCTGTTCAACCACAATTTCGCCAATCCTCAGTGCGCCAAAAAAGGCCACTGAAAAGGCGGCGGAAAACAAGCAGGCCTCAAATTTGGACCAACATACAGCTCTTAACTTCCAGCGCATCCTGCTAAGGAGATCGAAGGAGATTGGGCTCCTCGAAGGAGATCGAGGAGGACACAATCTGCCCCAACCCTCCATGGCCTTGCGCACCACAAATTTGGTGCAAGGGTCCCTATGAAAAAATAATTTAGAGAAAAAGGAAATAGCCGCAGACTGGAGCTTGATGGTCCTGGCTGCCCTTCCCAATTGAAAAAGGTGCGCCAACTATTGGAGCACCTGGGAAGAAGAGGGACGGGCCGTTCCCCCCACCGCGAGGGACTGACAGCGAAAAGCTAAAAAGTCAGTCCAGGCTTTCTGGTAAGCCTGCAGAGTAGAGGGGGAAACAGAAGCTGCTACTCCCTGCAAGACTAGCAGCTGCCAAGGTTCCATAGACGATCCGGGAAAAACTCCAGCAGAGGCTGGGCGTCTGGAACCAGGGACCTGAAGCGCTCCATCTGAAAGCGGGACAAAGCATCAGCTATATCATTGGATATGCCAGGTACAAAACGCGCTGGAAAAAATTATATTGAAATGCAGGCACTGCAGAACGAAAGCCCTTAGCAGAGCCGATACCCGAGTTGACTTAGATGGCTGCTTTGCACGGACATTCACCACGGCCTGGTTGTCGGACCAGAAGCCTATGCGGCGGTCCGTGAAGTCGTCAACCCCAATATGGACTGCCCCTGCAATGGGAAAAAACTCAAGGAAGGTTAAATCCCGCGTAAATTCCATGCTCTGCCATGCAGGAGGCCAACGTTGTGCACACCATCTTCCGTTCCAGAACAAACCGAATCCCAATGAGCCCGCAGCATCTGAGTTCACCTGGAAATCATTGTGCAGGTTCAAAACGTCCTGCCACAAGGATTCTCCATTGAACTCCTCTAGAAATACCAACCACATATGCATATCGGCCTTCTCCCCACAGGCAGCCAGTTTCCTAAGGCGCATACACATAGTGAAAAAGTTATGTGGGAAAAAAAACACACCTAACAACTTCAGGTAGTCTTCTGTGTTTCAAGCACCAAAATGGACCATTTCCTGCTTCAGCAATACAATAGGCTGTGTCAAAAATAACTTCTACGGGCACAATCCAAAAGTTAAGCCCTTCCAAGTCCTATGGGTTTCATTCAGCGCCAGAGATTTAAAACACACATATTTCTATCACCGAAACCTATGCAATATGCTTTGCTCTCTATGCATCAAGCCCTATAATAAAATAAATCCAATTTAGGAACCATAGGAAAGCAAAAGCCTGCTGCTACTTTCTCTTCCTACAAAACTTCGCAACTCTTTGGAATTTGGGGTCTCCCTCTCTCTCTCTCTCTCTAGAAAGGAAAGCCCCTTGTCCTGCTTTCCCAGCATCAGGATGCGCCACCAGGCTTTGCGCCTTCCCCCCTCCCTCCTGACACATCCGAGAAGCTAGAAACCCATCAGCGCACAGCACAAAAGTACTCGTGAAAAGCGTCAGAAAGAAGACAAGGGCGCAGCCGGCTGCGTGGCAAAGAAAGAAAACAGGAAACGTAAACCTCAGTCAGTAAAGCATGAGACTCTTAATCTCAGGGTTGTGGTTTCAAGCCCCATGTTGGGCAAAAGATTCCTGCATTGCAGGGGGTTGGACTAGATGACCCTGGTGGTTTCCTTCCAACTCTGTGAATGGTTCTGTTATTCTATTGTATCTGAAGGGCTGTTCACAGGGAAGATGGAGCAAACTTGTTTTGTGAGAGATGCTTGTGCTGTGATTCCTGCACTGGAAGGGGTTGGTCTAGAGGACCCTTGGGGGTGCCTTCCAACCGTCCAGTTCTGTGATACTATGATTAAAATACTCCAAGAAATAAATAAGCTGGCTTCTCTGTTGGCAGTCATTGGAAAGGGCTCGGGGGGGGGGGGGATCCAGCAGAAAGTTGTTGTTATTTTACAATCGATTGTAGTAAATAAAAATAAAATAAACCTGAAGGCATCTAATCACTGAGAGGAAACTTTTTAAAAAAAGATGCAAGCCACATAGAGAGCGCCTTTAATTGACACCATCTCTGCAGTGGAAAAACACAGCCCCCCCCTTTCTCCCCCTGTGTCCTATGAAATAATAATAAGAAACCTGCAAAGGGGTTGCGAGAGGAAGAGAACAGGGTTGTGGGAGGCTAGTATAAAATCCTGCAGACACTGGGACACAGTTTTGATACTATGGTTAAGGGGTGCGATCTACTTTCAAGTTTAAAATCTGCCAGTGATCTACCCCCGTTTTTTAGGAGTTCAGCTCAAACTTGTTGACCTTTTTTTAGGGAGGGAAAATGCCCCATTTTTCAGGGGTTCAGCTCAAATTTTGATTGGGGTTTGGCATAAAGTTGTTGAGCTTTTTTGTGAACAAGGGAAATGCACTCACAGCTCAGCTCTTCGTTCCACAGAGCACAATAAAATGCAGGGAGGAAAGGGGGCGGGGGCGGGTGCTCCTAGGGAAAAGCAAAGGAAAAGGAGCCCAGGAACGACTCGCAGCCTCCCAAGCAATCGACTGTTTCTCTACACACGTCCATACTGCCAAGACTCCCAGCAGGGAAATCTAGTAAATTTACGGGGTTTTAAACAATCCGGGGGCACAGCGGGAAACGGATTTAAATCCTGTAGTTTCCTGCCGAAAACGGGAGACCTGGCAGCTATGCCCTCTAATTGTCCTTTTTGCAACAATTTGTAAATTTTAGAAATCCTTTTCTGATTACTGGATAATATTTCTTTCTCCCAAACTGAGTTTTTTTCTTCAAAACCCCTAGATGTTTTATCCTTCGCAAACAGTGTTCTTAATTGGTGGTAAAGGTAAAGGGGCCCCTGACCATCAGGTCTAGTCGTGTCTGACTCTGGGGTTGCGGCGCTCATCTCGCTCTATAGGCCGAGGGAGCCGGCATTTGTCCGCAGACAGCTTCCGGGTCATGTGGCCAGCATGACAAAGCTGCTTCTGGCGAACCAGAGCAGCGCACGGAAACGCCGTTTACCTTCCTGCCAGAGCGGTCCCTATTTATCTACTTGCACTTTGATGTGCTTTCGAACTGCTAGGTGGGCAGGAGCTGGGACCGAGCAATGGGAGCTCACCCCATTGCAGGGATTCGAACCGCCGACCTTCTGATCAGCAAGCCCTAGACTCTGGGGTTTAACCCACAGCGCCACCTGGGTCCCTTAATTGGTGGTCCTCTGGGCAATTTATCCCTTTCTGTTTTAGCTCTTCAAATTTCTTAATATTTGGGCAATGATTAATTTCTTCCACTAGCTCCTTGTACGTCATCCATTTATCTTTCATGGTTTTTCCTATGCATAGACGAGGATTCTAACGGCGATAGCCACCACGGTGTTTTTTCAAAGATTTTTGCCTTATTCCTTTCGCATACCTCAAAAGAGGGGTTTCCTTACTGCGTGGTTTGTAAATCCCCTATGAGCTTATATCTTCTCGTAGCCCAAATAACCATGCCAACCGAAGATCTTGTCCCAGCCTGCTAAGTCCAAAACCTCTGTTTCTTTAAGAGCATCCAGTCTTTCACCTACACAAGGCTTGCTGCACCTGAGTAAATTTTTAAATCTGGAACCCCAAACCCCTCCATTCTCTACAGGTGGTTTCATCAATTTAAATTTCACTCTGGGTTTCCCCCTTGCCATATAAAGTTACTTAAATCCCTTTCCCATTCCTTAAAGCTTTTTACTCCAATAATTATCGGGATGTTTTGAAATAACAAAAAGCATCTTTGGAAGGATCAACATCTTAATCATCGAAATCCTACCCCAGAGTGACAAATTAAGCTTCCCCCACTTTGCTAAATCTCCACTTACCTCCTTCCACTTTTTAATATAGCTGTCCTTAAACAGGTTAAAGTAAAATAAAAAAATTCCTTCAGTAGCACCTTAAAGACCAACTAAGTTTTTATTTTGGTATGAGCTTTCGTGTGCATGCACACTTCTTCAGATACAGTGAAATAGAAGTCCCCAGGCACTTATGTAGAGAAGGGGTGGGGAGGGGAGGGGGAGGGGAGGGGGGATCACTCAGAAGGGTGGTGGAAGTGGGTGATTGACTGACTGATAGCTGTTGATGACCGAATACGACTGCAAATGGTTTTGCATGAAAAAGCAAGGGTTGAGATGGCTGAAGATCGCTTATTATGTATAATGAGATAAGAATCCGATATCTCTGTTCAAACCAGGTCCCTCCATGGTTTTGAGCTTGGTGATAAGTTGTAATTCAGCAACTTCTCTTTCCAGTCTATTTCTGAAATTCTTTTGTAGTAAGACAGCTACTTTGAGATCTTGTATAGAATGTCCTGGGAGATTGAAGTGTTCTCCTATTGGCTTCTCTGTCTTGTGATTCCTGATGTCAGATTTATGTCCATTTATCCTTTGGCGTAGGGTTTGGCCTGTTTGTCCAATATAGAGAGCTGAAGGGCACTGTTGGCATTTGATGGCATACACAATGTTAGAAGATGAGCACTTAAATAGTCCTGAGATGGTATGTTGGATGTTGTTGGGGCCAGTAATGATGTTGTCCGGGTGTATGTGGCAGCAAAGTTGGCATCTGGGTTTATTGCAGGCTCTGGTACCAGTGTCCATGTTAAGTCTGGTGGTTGTATTATTGTGGGTGAGGAGTTGTTTAAGATTGGGTGGCTGTCTGTAGGCAATGAAAGGTCTTCCTCCCAGAGCTTGAGAAAGGGAGCTGTCATTGTCCAGGAGAGGCTGTAGATCTCTGATGATGCGTTGTACTGTTTTAACTTGGGAGCTGTATGTGATGACTAGTGGTGTTCTGTTATTTTCTTTTTTGGGTCTGTCTTGCAGCAGGTTCTCTCTAGGTATCAGCCTGGCTCTGTTGATCTGTTTAACTTCATCAGGTGGATATTTTAGTTCTAAAAAGTTTTGCTGTAGATCTCTTAGGTGAGATTCTCTGTCTGTAGAGTTGGAACAGATGCGGTTGTAACGTAAGGCCTGGCTGTATACGATGGATTGTTTGGTATGTTTGGGATGGTAGCTAGAAGCATGTAGATATGTTTGTCGGTCAGTTGGTTTTCTGTATAAGGTGGTGTCTATACGCCCATCCTGTATTTTTATAGTAGTGTCCAAAAAATGTATTTCTTGCATAGATTGGTTCATTGTTAGGTTGATGGTGGGGTGAAAGTCATTGAATGTCTGGTGGAAGGTTTCCAGGGTCTGTTGTCCATGTGTCCAGATAATAAAAATATCGTCAATGTATCGCAGGTACAAGAGAGGTTTGAGTGGGTAGGAGTTTAGGAAACGTTCTAAATCTGCCATGAAGATGTTGGCATACTGTGGGGCCAACATTGATACAGGTTGGTATCAATGTTGGTAATCCGTATCCGATGGATAATTTTTAATGTTGACGCCCTGTTCTTCGCCAAGATGTATTTATATGGTGATGCCAGAGTCTGGTCCAAGTGTCTCCATCCATAATGTAGTCAATATCTTTTCCCCACATCAGCTTAGTACCATTTAGATGTTTAAATTCAGAATCCAAAACAAATTTACATGAATTTGATATTTTTATTTTCTATTTCTGTTTATAAACTTTTGAAAAAGGTTATATACTGAGTCACATTCTCTAAAAAGGATTTGTTCATTAAATTCTTGCCAGAGTAGCCATGAGAAGAGGGGCTGCTTGCCCAGTTTTATCTCTTAATTGATCTTGGGAGATCAGAACTCCATTATCATAAAGAGCACACACGAAAAGTACAGTTTAATCATTTGCATGTTTTCTTAGCTATGCCATGTATTCTATCATGTTGGATGATATGCTAGAAGGGGAAGCTGAGGAGATAACCCAGGGGCCGATTAAGTTGCTTTCTGTGTGTCCAACATTTAAAAGTTGTAAATCTGCGTTTCTTAAAAATTGTTTATTTTCAGATTACAAAAAACAACAAACGAGTTCATACAACAAATGTTGTTCATCCCAATCAGTGAAATCAACATGTACAATGTCCTGTAATAAACATTTCAAGTATTATTCCAAAAGGTCTTGCCGCATTTTTGTATGTGTCGATGGGGGGACTTCTTTGTGCCCGGTATTTTTTTTTTTTACAATAGGATACACAGGATTTGCTATCAAAACTGATTTCTAAACAATCACCATTGACAGCAGGTCCCCCCCTCCCCTTCTTCTCTGCCTAGCTGTCAGTTTTGCTGACACTGCTATTCATCCGAATGTAGAAAACGGCAGCAGACAAAATGCCAGGTTAATTTAACTGCATTGGATGACATAGACATACCCCATGCATCTTCTAAGGATCTTTTCACATGACAACTTTTTATCACCTGAATTGTTACAACGGGAAGGTGAACAGAATGCGCCTCAAAGGAAGGCTGGTGCTAGGGCGGTAGCTTTGATCCTGCAAGTACATTTGAACTGGAAACAATTGGAATGCAGATCCACTATATATCATTTGAAGGTGATAGTAAAGCTGATTCTGTAATGTGACACTTGCGAATTATCTCTGCCTGGAAGTGCGCCTAAAAATGGCTGTGCCACAGAATGACGGACAGTTTCTAGTTGCGGTGATAGTTTCAGTTCACATGAGGCATTAAAGGATATTCTTCCTGAAGGATCTTCCAGCTTCAATTCGTAATATCTGCGAGCTGGTTCAGACAGCTGTCCACACTGCCAGATCTAACATTTATTTGTAGATAATGACCATGCCCATGATTGTGGTTGTGTTTCTTCCAGCTTCTGTTATGATTGTCCAGAATTACCTGGTCCACACATTCTGTCTACCCTCAAGAGCATAAATGTGGGGATATTTAAGACTGCTCCCATAGGCAAATATTATTTCATCTATCTGGGATTAATTAGTGGTCCCACTAATTTTGGGAGAAAGAAGTGATTGATTGAGGTTGCACCATAATTCATTGCTTTTCTTAGAAAAGACGCAAGGTTCATGTAGGGCTAATAGCAGGTTTCTGTGTGTTGCTCTGGTTTGCCAGAAGCAGCTTTGTCATGCTGGCCACATGACCTGGAAGCTGTACGCCGGCTCCCTTGGCCAGTAACGCGAAATGTGCACCGCAACACCAGAGTCGGCCGCGACTGGACCTAATGGTCAGGGGTCCCTTTACCTTTTAATAGCAGGTTACCAGTGCTGTGAGTATGTGATTTTCAAACATGAGAATTATACTCTCATACAGCATTACAGTGTGATGCAGCAGCTAAAAAAGCCAATGCAATTCTGGGCTGCATCAATAGGAGTATAGCATCTAGATCTAGGGAAGTAATAGTACCACTGTATTCTGCTCTGGTCAGACCTCACCTGGAGTACTGTGTCCAGTGCTGGGCACCACAGTTCAAGAAGGATACTGACAAGCTGGAACGTGTCCAGAAGAGGGCAACCAAAATGGTCAAAGGCCTGGAAACGATGCCTTATGAGGAACGGCTTAGGGAGCTGGGTATGTTTAGCCTGGAGAAGAGAAGGTTAAGGGGTGATATGATAGCCATGTTCAAATATATGAAAGGATGTCATATGGAGGAGGGAGAAAGATTGTTTTCTGCTGCTCCAGAGAAGCGGACATGGAACAATGGATTCAAACTTCAAGAAAGAAGATTCCACCTAAACATTAGGAAGAACTTCCTGACAGTAAGAGCTGTTCGGCAGTGGAATTTGCTACCAAGGAGTGTGGTGGAGTCTCCTTCTTTGGAGGTCTTTAAGCAGAGGCTTGACAGCCACATGTCAAGAATGCTTTGATGGGGTTTCCTGCTTGGCAGGGGGTTGGACTGGATGGCCCTTGTGGTCTCTTCCAACTCTGATTCTATGATTCTATGGTATGCTGGTTTGACAGCCATGGACAGAGAGTCCCTACGGAGGGTGGTGAAGACAGCACATGATACCGTGGGCTGTCCCCTGAGTCCACTAGATGTTATCGCAGGAGACCGTTGCCTCAGAAGAGTGAGGAACATTCTCAGGAATGACTCGCGCCCTGGCCAGCACCTTTTTAAAGCATGTTAAAGAACAGTTTCTACCCATGGGCCGTGAAGCTGCTGAATGGAAGACAGCAACATTGCAGCTGACGTTCGGGGTTGGTGGTCATATGACGTACACAGAGTGTAACAAGGACTGAAGAGATTGGGGGGGGGGGCTCGTTTAATCTCACTGTAAGCAAGTGGTACAGTGACAATAAAGTATTTCTATTTCTATACTGTGGAAAGAGTCCTCGTCCTGATTTTAGTTGGGGGTCTTCTTTTCCGGATACCAATGCTTGGTTTGGAAGAAACATGGGAAATCATTGTCATGGATCTCTCATATCTTTAAACCATAACTGGGATTCTAAGTAACAAGGCTGCCTTTGCAGCCCAAAGGAAACTGTGCATTATCTTTGGGGTCACTTGCAATGGAAAGCTCAACTGCCAATTTTCTATAAGTTTCTCTTTCAGGCAACGCCCCCCCCCCCCAGTTTTGGGGAAATTATTGAATGCTGAAAGGGCATTTGAGAGAGGGGGGGGGGAGGGTTGAGCACCTCCTCTCACCTACTGGTTCATCTCTGCAAGTGCCCCCTCAGCCCCCACAATATGGTTATGAAGGAATCATAGGATTGGAAAATGCATTATTTCCAACATGATGTCTTGTTTGGCCAGACTGTTTGTCTGCTGCACAGATAACATGGCCATCTCCTTAGATCTCCAGAGTTAAAAAGTAGCCTGTAAAGTATAACTTGAAATCTCACATCCAAGCTTGAAACCCTTGTACCCAGGCAGCTCTTTGACAAAATTCTAAACATTTGTTTTCAAATTTAAATCTGCAGTGAGGGAGAGATTTCCTAGATTGCTGAATTAATGAATGAATGAATGGTTGAATTAATGAAAGAAATCTACTGGTACTTGTTCACAGCCAATGGAAGTCACAATATGCACTTTGTTTTAACTTACTTGCTGTGCAGAGTACTTGCAGTTCTTACTCTCACCAACTCTCTGAATTAGGTCACTCCTTATTACAGTGCTTAATTAATGCAGGCACTTTGGAACAAAATAATGATTATGTGTTTACACATGGGAACATGAAGTTCAGACTTTGTCAAACCCATCCTCGTGAGTCCAGAGTCCATGGCTTTAGGTAAATGGTCAATTCATGTCTCTCCAGCCCATATCTAAGACCATGTACACATTAGCAGCTTGAAATGCAATGAGCTCATCCCTCCTCCGACATAACGAAGCCTAACACTTTATCCAGGAGGCGATGATACTGCAGATCGTTGAGGTCAATGTGCAAGAAAGTTGTAAATCAGCGCACAGGTAATTTCTGCTGCCTCTAGCCAATTGGATGCCCCGACCAAAGCGCCCAGCCAATGGACAGTCCCCGGGATGCAGGACTGCGATGAGGCAAGCGTGGCCAATCCGAAGCTTGGTCACCCACCTCCTCCTATTCTGAGGCGGTGGGGAGGGTGCTTCAGCTGGTGGTGGGAGGGAAAGCGGAGGAGAGGTGGGGGAAGCTTGGCAGCGTCAGCCAGAGGAGAAGGCGGGCTGTGGTGGTGCCTCCTGCTCTTGTCCCGGCTGCCCTCTTCCTCCTCCTTTTCCCCTTCTTCCTCCTCTCTCTTGCTCTCCCAAACATGGCAGGGCTGGGCAGCAGCGGTGCCTCCGCCTTCGGGCGCTGCACGCATGCCTTGGTGCGGGCTCTGCCGGAGTCCCTGTGCCAGCAGGCGCTGAGGCGCGAGAAGGGCAAGGAGGTGGACTTTGCGCGCGCTGAGCGCGAGCACCAGCTCTACGTCGGGGTGCTGAAGAGCAAGCTGGGGCTGCAGGTGCTGGAGCTGCCTGCCGACGAAAGCCTGCCCGACTGCGTCTTCGTCGAGGACGTGGCTGTCGTGTGCGAGGAGACTGCTCTCCTCACGCGCCCGGGCGCGCCCAGCAGGAGGAAAGAGGTACCGGGGCGGGGCGCGCTGTGAGGGGGCGACTTGAGAAGGGCTGGAACGGGGGGGGGGCTCTCTTTCTGACTCTCCCATCCCCACTTCTCGGGCGGGGGTCGCTGCAACTTTCCCACCATGGCCAAAGGAGTGTGGAGAGCGGGAAAGCAACTTCCCACCATGGGCAAAGGAGTGTGGAGAGATGGGAAAGAGGGTAGAAGAAGCGCCTTGGTGGGGGTGGTGGGGGTCCAGCATCTTTGGATGGGCTGGCAGAGCGTTGGCAGGCTGCGCTTTCCTCTCAGCCGGACCGAGGTGGGGGTGGGAAGCACGCCCTGCGAGGGGCTCCTGGACTGCCGCCGTCATCCTCATCGCCTCCGCGCGCGCGCTGGGTGTGGGGAATGCTGTGCTGTAAGGCGTGGCCGGCTGTGCTGGGAGGAGGGAGGCAGGAGAGATGCTGGAGGAATAAGATGCTCAGCACCAAGGCAGCCTCTTCTCTCGTTTCTTGCATAGCTGTCCAGTTTTCCCTTTTCTCGCGAGGAAGCCTATTCAGCATAAGGGAATTTCCCTTAAAAAAGGGGGAGAACTTGACAGCTATGGTTTCTTGTGAACTCTGAAGCCTTCCCATCCTCGCCCGTCTTTCGCCAAGCCAAGCCAGCACGATATTGCAGATTGGGAGAAAAAGTAGATCTGAATGAGCTTTTTTTGGGGGGGGGCATGAATCAGTTTTCAATTGTGGGGCACACAGATGCGCTGTGGCAGGGTGCTTGCTTTTAGAAATAATTGGCTGGACTGAAAAGATAATTTTCCTTTCTTTGTGTCTTCTACCCTGCCCGAAATTTTAGAAGGGACAGCTTTTTCATTTTATCAATGGACAGGCTCTTTTCGAAAGTAGTAATGGCTCCAAATGAAACCGCAGCAGGTTTCTTTTTAATGAAGCCAGATCAAGAGTGATGCTCATCACGTTTGCCAGCAATAATTAGAAACAACAACCACAGGAAACTTCACAGGTGCAGGGAATAAAAGGTACACTTCCATGCACAGTGGAAAAGTTGGCCATGAATATTGCTTGAAGACATATCTTTGTATTCCGAGTAGGTTATTTAAAGCACAGGTGCATGTGCCTTTGGAAGAACAGCAGAACGTACAGAGGACATCTTTCACTGGAAACCAGTGTGGTGTAGTGGTTAGAGTGTCAGACTAGGACCTGGGAGATCAGGGTTCCAATCCCCACTCAGTCATGAAGCTCACTGGGTGACCTTGGGCCAGTCACAGCCCCTTAACCTACCTCACAGGGTCATTGTAGGGATTAACTGAGGAAGGGGGGGGGAACCATGTACTCCTTGGAGGAAAAAATGGTGGTATATAAATGTAATAAATAAGTTGTTCTGCTTACAAAAGCTGGAGGGGCCAGCCAGATGGAGATGTCAGTTGCCAACCTGGCACCCAGAGACCTCTGTGTGGTTGCAATTGGACCCGCGCCTGTCATAAAATGCACCTGGCAAGAGAGAGCCAGTGTGGTGTAGTGGTTAAGAATGGTAGACTCGTAATCTGGGGAGCCGGGTTCGCGTCTCCGCTCCTCCACATGCAGCTGCTGGGTGACCTTGGGCTAGTCACACTTCTCTGAAGTCTCTCAGCCCCACCTACCTCACAGGGTGTCTGTTGTCGGGGAGGAAGGGAAAGGAGAATGTTAGATGCTTTGAGACTCCTTCGGGTAGTGATAAAGCGGGATATCAAATCCAAACTACTACTCCTCCTCCTCCTCCCCTTCTTCTTCTTCTTCTTCTTCTTCTTCTTCTTCTTCTTCTTCTTCTTCTTCTTCTTCTTCTTCTTCTTCTTCTTCTTCTTCTTCTTCTTCTTCTTCTTCTTCTTCTTCACATTGATGTATAGGTATCTTTGTGGGGAGCAAAGTATCCCCGTTCACTTTATTAGGTGAACAGTTGCTTAGCCTTCCACACTAGTATATATTTCCTTTTGGTGTTTCTTCCTAAAAATCTGTAGCCAGTGCATGATTACTCTGGAGAGAGTCCCATTGTGTTCAGTGGGTCTTTCAGGTGAGTGCACGTGTGCCATGCTCTGCTCTCTTTCAGGTGAGAGATCGCAAGCTCTCGGACATTTTTTTCTGTTGTGAAAAAACTCTTGATAGAAATGGAATTGATCCTGAACAAAGTGGTGAATTCTGCATGTAAACATTCAACATTTCATGCATAAATTCCATCCATTTTTATTTAGGGCACAGTCCAAACTTGCGTATGCACATCATGCTGCCAGGGCTTTGCAAAGCGGCAGAGATATTGCTACACCTGCAGCTCTACAGCTCGCACAACCAGCCGCAGAAGGTCAGGGGCAAGATCACCAAGCCTGATGTGGACCTGATGGCATTGCACAATGGTGGTGAGACTGGCTTGGGAATCCAGTGGATCCAGGGCCAGCTCAGTCCCATCTCTCCCCACCTTTGAAATGCCCTGTTTTGCCCACTGACAACTCTTCCACTCACCTGCACAGTCAGTTACCTGGTAGAAGGCCAGTTCATTCAGGAAAGCTGAGCAAGGGTATATCTCCACCTAATCCAACCCTCTCCCTACCAGCTCAGCATAAGTTTCAATTGCTCTGTACTTTACATACAGTTTGATATTTCAACATATCCCAACAAAAAAGCATCGGTGAAAATGCCCCGGTATATAGTCCACATTAAAATCTAAACCACCCTGCAGCTACTACTACTACTACCACTAATAATAATAATTCCACATTTTAAGTAACATAATTAAGCAACAACAAATAAAACTATATGCATGAATAAAATAATCACAAAAGTAAATTATTTATGAAACTTAATTGCAGTATATATTGTCTAGAAAATTTGAATGCTGATACAAAATAATACTGGAAGGATTTCAGCAGCACACACTTCTCGTTTTGGCATTTCTGCTGCTGTTGGAATGATCCTTCCTCTCCTTCCTGCATAGTCTTCTGGGGGTTCTCCTGACCCTCAAGAGTGGGAGAGGCATGGGTGGGAGAGGGGAGGAAAGCCCCATTGCCATTGAGGAAGACCTTGCAACTGACATCCACTAGTGTACTGGGTTAGTTGAATCTATCCCACATTCTCCAAAATTATTCACCTGCACATTAATTACATAACACCAATCTAACTACACAACCTCCACATATCCAATCACTCATCAACCACATTACAACCCCAACCCCACCCCAAAGGGTGCTCATCAATGGCTCCTCTTCATCCTGGAGAGTAGTGGCTAGTGGGGTGCCACAGGGTTCTGTCTTGGGCCCAGTCTTACTCAACATCTTCATCAATGACTTGGACGATGGGCTTGAGGGCATCCTGAGCAAGTTTGCAGATGACACCAAATTGGGAGGGGTGGCTAATACCTCAGAGGACAGAATCACACTTCAAAATGACCTGATCAGATTAGACAACTGGGCCAAAGCAAACAAGATGAATTTTAACAAGGAGAAATGTAAAGTACTACACTAGGGCAAAAAAATGAAAGGCACAAATACAGGACGGGAGACACCTGGCTTGAGAGCAGTACATGTGAAAAGGATCTAGGAGTCTTGGTAGACCACAAACTTGACATGAGTCAACAGTGTGATGCAGCAGCTAAAAAAGCCAATGCAATTCTGGGCTGCAATTCTGGGCTGCATCAATAGGAGTATAGAGTCTAGATCAAGGGAAGTAATTTTCTGCTCTGGTCAGACCTCACCTGGAGTATTGTGTCCAATTCTGGGCACCACAGTTCAAGAAGGATACTGACAAGCTGGAACGTGTCCAGAAGAGGGCAACCAAAATGGTCAAAGGCTTGGAAACAATGCCTTATGAGGAACGGCTTAGGGAGCTGGGTATGTTTAGCCTGGAGAAGAGAAGGTTAAGGGGTGATATGATAGCCATGTTCAAATATATAAAAGGATGTCATATAGAGGAGGGAGAAATGTTGTTTCCTGCTGCTCCAGTGAAGCGGACACGGAGCAATGGATTTAAACTACAAGAAAGAAGCTTCCACCTAAACATTAGGAAGAACTTCCTGACAGTAAGAGCTGTTTGACAGTGGAATTTGCTGCCAAGGAGTGTGGTGGAGTCTCCTTCTTTGGAGGTCTTTAAGCGGAGGCTTGACTGCCATGTGTCAAGAATGCTTTGATGGTGTTTCCTGCTTGGCAGGGGGGTTGGACTGGATGGCCCTTGTGGTCTCTTCCAATTTTATGATTCTATCCATTCAATTCACACTTCAGTTAAAAGAAAAAAACCCCTCTCCAAGAGTCCTGTGCAAAGAATTAGGTCCACTCGATAAGAAGAGCAGAAAAAAAAGCAAACTAAAACGTATGCATTTCAACCCCATCTCTCACCTGGAGCAATACAAGCAGTCTTTGCCAGCTTCTTAACCTAGAGAGCCCAATCCCTTCCCCACAGGCAGACTCTCACCCTGTGGGGGAGGCAGATGGTAGTCACCAACACTCTTGATGCTTGGAGCATCCCTATCAGCCAGATAAAAACAAAGGCAAATCTCTTTTAACAATGCCTCAGGGACACCAAATCGATGAGCAGGTGCGAGGACTCTGAAATGGAAATCCAAAAGGGACGAACATCTTTGGTGTCTTCCTGTGGTGTGGGTTCACTGCACTGCAGCAGTCTTGCTTTTTTTAGATCTATGGGGCAGGTGGTGTTTGGCTGCCCAGAGCACTCTCCATACTTCCAGCTGGTTCTGCTGCAGCTGTAGAACTTTGCAGACAGATGGGGGAGACTATTGGGAGCCAAAGTGTGGGGGCTGGCAGTGGCAATATTTTTCTCTCCCAGCCTCTTTCCTCTACCTTAACCACAAACAAAGGAAAAGTTGGTGTTCTTCCGGTGTATAATTTTCAAATGTATATTTGCACTTTGTATAGGAAGAATGCTTGAACTATTTTGAGAGAGAGAGAGAGATTCACAAACTGTGCCTCCCCCCTCTATATAAGCATTGTGGATTTGTTTGCATATACAAATACATCTTTCCATTTCTTCCTCCATAATCTTGTGGAGATGTTGTGTGATAGATAGTTTGGGCAGAAGCTTTAAATTTATGTAGTGATGATATGCGACCTAAAGTTTGCTTTTGTGTTTTCAGCAGTATTTTATTAACATGAAGTCCATTATATTCTGCCCTGTTAAACTTTCTCATATAGCCTACGAGTTGTAATTGGTTTCCAGGACAGAAGACAGTCATGTCAAGAACCACCTCTGCAATCCATTCAGACAGGCAGGGATAAGATCAGTGAGCCAGAAAATGAAATAAAAGCAGTCAGCAGAGTCTGATTTGGGAAATGGCTCAAATGGATTAGCAGCTAAAGGGGGTGGGGAGAACAGGCTGCTAAATCCAACAAAAATCTACCATGGAGTACTGATTACTGTATATTGGGAAATAAATGCATTGCATGCATGAAGTTTTTAAAAAGTTAAATCCACTTAGGTACTATGGAAATCTTCAGCATATATTTGCAGGAATGTGTCTGTGATTTTAGTAGGATGCAATTTCCAGACTGTGTCCTGGTGCATAGTAATGTGCTTCAGGAGACTTGCTTGGAATGAATGAATGAATAAATAAATAAATAAATAAAGGAAAGGAAAGTAGTTGCAGTGAGATACGCCCAAATACACCCCAGCAGCAACAACAACAACCACCCCCAACACATACAATGCTGTCTGCTGCATTTACGTTCTGGGCTTGCCTATATTCCAACAGCCTCCACTAGGAGTAGGTATTTTTGCCATATCATATTGGGTCATTCCGTCGCTGCTAAAGCGCGCAAGTGTGGTAGAATTCTCATTGCCATGAGGGGCTGCCTGCTACATCTCTGCATGAGTCACTGATCTGTGTTTTCCTTCTTCCGATCGGCAGGTACACCTAGAATTGATTCATGCAGAAACGCGAGGGTTAGATTAACTCCATTTAAGGTGGGATGTGTTCACTCATCAACATACTAAATGTAAACATTTTTAGGTGTAAGGGTAAAGAATCTGCATCCGATAACAGGTCAGAAAGTTTTCCTCAAATCTTAGAATTTTCAGGAAGCACTGGATTCTATTGTAGGTTTGGATATAGTTCTCTGGAGCATATAAGGTCTGTTAAAGGGTGCAGATTTCCTGTATCTGTTACTGACCTCCCTCCTCTACTCACCAGTGTGGTGTAGTGGTTAGACTGCTGGACTAGGACCTGGGAGACCAGGGTTCAAATCCCCACTCAGCCATGAAGAAGAAGAGCTTGGATTTGATATCCTGCTTTATCACTACCCGAAGGAGCTAATATGCTACCTAAAGCGGCTAACATTCTCCTTTCCCTTCCTCCCCCACAACAAACACTCTGTGGGGTGAGTTTGATTAGATTAGATTAGCGCAACTAGGATATTCAAGGGTATTTCAATCCGTTCTGTATCCCACCAAGTTCCCGCACAGTGGGAAAATGAGACTTTTTTTGTATTATCAGACTGGTATTTAATAAACAGTTGCAAGTGTTTTATTGATGTGGTGGGACCCTTATGTTCGGAAATGACTGATTTAAAACTTAAAATCTTATCTGGCATTTGGCTTTTGCCAAACCTGCTTGGCGATAGATCTCTCTCAGTTCCCTCATATATCTCCTGAAACTTCCCACTGCTTATAGGTGTCCAATGGAGAAGTGAGATAATTGGTAATGAATTAAAAAGGAACACACAAATAGTAACATGCTTAAAGTTCAGTTAGTGAAGTTGCAGCTTTCTTTTAAAGGCTAACTTTTAGATAATAAATTAATGGAAATTAAACTGCTGACTGAGTGCTAAAGTATATTCATTGGACCAAGTGATGGACTTGGACCTAGAAAGCAAAGGCTTCAAATTCCTTTTAAAGCATTTTCTTGGGTCAGCGTTATTTGGGAATGTTGCTGTCTCCATTCTGCTTACTTTCTAGTCTGTGAAACAGTTGACAATAAGAACTTGCTCTGCAAAGGAGGTTGGGTGGAGGATGTGCTGAATTTCAGTTTGTGCTTGTGGCAGAAGCACCCACCTGCTTTCCTTAGGGCATTCTCAAACAAACATTTTGCCCACAGTGGAACACAGGTTGCAATCACCAGATTGAACAATTCTAGTGGACAATATAAATAGTCTGTGTCCATTGGAGAAGGGAAAATCTGTTTGTCTGAATTTACACCAAGGTTTTTTTTTTTACCCACAATTCATGACAATTCTGCTATAATACTGAGACTGAAGGTCTTGTTTCCAACCGTCGCAACTGAAGAAAGCAACAATTGTAGTGATGGTGAGGGTGATATAAAATAAAAAGAGGCCAGTCCACAGAGGAGTTTTGGCATTGTTTATGCCGCTTGGAGATTACTTGGTCTTTGAAAGGCAGGTATAAATATTTAAAGTAAATGAATTAATTGATGGTTCTTGGGTTAGATAGTCCAGCTTTGACTGGAGCCAAACCATGATGAGTCCTGTGGTTTAGGTTAAGTCCTGTTGATCAAAGGCAGCAATTTTGCAGCAATTCCTGTAAAAAAAATTGTCTATGTTTTTGAGTTCTGAAATCTGCAAATTTTATTTTCAATGAAATCGGTTGATTTAATCTCTTTAAAGGAAGGTGATTTATCAGCTTAAAATTCTTGGTTTGCAGCTCTGTTGTGTATATACAGATGCAATATCAGTTCAATATCAAGGAGTCTCACTAAAAAAGGAAACGGGGTATGCTATTGCCACCATATATACACCGTTACACCTTCGGTTCTGTTAATTTGATCATCAGCCCAATTCCAAAATGTCCAATAACCCATGGAAAAGCCAAGCACTTCAAAGGGTTGAAGCCCACCCACCCCCATGCCTTTACCACTTTTACAGCCTGATCCTTCTCAGAAGCAAGGCCTATAGAGTTCAGTGGTGCTTACTCTCAAGTTTGCCTGCCTGTGGTTACAACACCGGGATTTCAAAGGTGGGACTGACATTGGGGGGGGGGAGCATTTCCGAAAGGTAGTGCTTTGTCCTGAATCTTGGGAAACTCAATTGAAAAATCGTGGGGGGGTTTTTGGCATGGGGGGGAAGGGGGGAAGCTTTGGGGTTTGTCTTTAAAAAAAGACTCCTTATAAATGCTCAACAACTCTCGGGTTGTCCTGGTTTTTACTTATGAAATATGGCAAACCTTATTTAAGTGTGACACAAACAACGTATTAAGTCAGACACCCCCAAACTTCGGCCCTCTAGACGTTTTGGCCTACAACTCCCATGATCCCTAGCTAACAGGACGAGTGGTTGGGGAAGATGGGAATTGTAGTCCAAAACATCTGGAGGGCCGAAGTTTGGGGATGCCTGCCTGTATTAAGTGATTCTGGGTGAGAGACCCGAACTGGTAGATGACAATTGCACACAACTGGTATATGCACACATTATTGTATTGTATAACTGGATATGTTATTTGAAACATTGGGTGACTGTTAAAAACAACGTGTTCCCCCCCCTCCTTTCCCTCATAATGTGTTGGACTTCTTACCTGGTTTTGTGAAGAAGAGGAGTGCAAAGGGGGGGGGGGAACAGGAGAGTTGACTTCAAGTGTATGGTGTTAACATAATTTGTACCCAGGTGGCGCTGTGGTTAAACCACTGAGCCTAGGGCTTGCTGATCAGAAGGTCGGCAGTTCGAATCCCTGTGACGGGGTGAGCTCCCGTTGCTTGGTCCCAGCTCCTGCCAACCTAGCAGTTCAAAAGCACGTCAAAGTGCAAGTAGATAAATAGGTACCGCTACAGCGGGAAAGTAAACTGTGTTTTTCCGTGTGCTGCTCTCGTTCACCAGAAGCGGCTTTGTCATGCTGGCCACATGACCTGGAAGCTATAGGCCGGCTCCCTCGGCCAATAATGCGAGATGAGCGCGCAACCCCAGAGTCGGTCACGACTGGACCTAATGGTCAGGGGTCCTTTAGGGTCACATAAGGGAAAAGAGAAGAAGTGGACCAAAGCACCTCACTCAGGCTCCACAGCCTATCCTTTGATGTCGTACTAGGAAGCATCCATTATGAGGACAGCTTTAAATGGATTAAGTAGTACTGCTCAGAACTGTGATATGTGTGATGCAGTTTGTGAAGTTTATCATATGTCCTGAAAGCTCTGTGCCAAGAGATGATTAAGGATAAGGTTCTTAATAAGGAAAAAACACGCTAATGAAATTGTTGGCCATATGCTAACTTCCCTATCATTAATTAGAATAATTAACTTTGCATTGCACATTAGTAGCAGCAGTAGCTCCAGTCACTGGCAGATCACTTAAAATAGACTCTGCTGCACAATTGGTCGTGGCCCATCAGTAGTTCCACGGGGAATTAGCACTTTACAGTAGATCAAACCCAAGAGATGCAAACGAAGGCTGAAATTTTCTATTATCACTTTGCAGTATTTATGTCCAAGCTTAAGTATACCGGTATGTACACTTGGTGGAATGTGTGTCTCCATTTCCCCCTCTGTTGCATTCTCCTAAAAACCTAGCAGTTCGAAAGCACGTCAAAGTAAATAAATAAGTACCCTTCTGGCGGCCAGTAAAGCGGAATGAGCGCTGCAACCCCAGAGTCGTCCATGACTGGACCTAATGGTCAGGGGCCCCTTTACATTTATGCTCTTGCTCTTTTCCCTGTCTCAGTTGGGAGGCAGACTTCTAAAAACCATTTAAAAGCAGTAACGGGAACGGGACATACCAGCCTAGAAAAACCTGCAGGGCAGGGGGAACCTAGAAAAATAGCCCAGTTCATTGCAAATCCAATTCAGACCCTGTCACACTCCCTGTGATATAATCAGGAGTGTAACAGAGTCTCACTCTCCCCCCCCCCCAACCTACAAGATGCAGAAGTCCTCTGCATGGAGAAAAGGATACTGTACGTAAGCTAACCCTGACAAGTAGACCAATTCCCTAGGTAACATTTATGGCCTTACAGCTTTGTTCTGTGTGGAGCTGGAGAGGCCAGGCTTAAAAGCCTTCTGTTCTAGCAACGAATGCTAGAACAATGTCTTCATGCTATGTGGCTGTTGGCTCTGGCTAACTAGTTGTTAACTGAACACTGCCTCCCTTATTGGTATTTAGACTTTCTTCACACTTCCTTCAGGCTTTGTATCTCTTATTTGTCCTTATGGGGGTTATTGATCCTGTGTGTGTTTTGCACAGGTGTGTGTTTGGGTGTAACAAACAGCCAGATGTGTAGCAGCGAAGGATGTAGCAGCAAGGCTTGTTGCAAGCGGTGGGCTCTCATGAAGACAAGACAGACAACTGATAGAACCAACCAGTCGTGGGACGAGAGCCCCGAGCTCTCTCGTGACCACATATTTATTTAGGTATAGAAAATGCATATGCACAAGCCATAAACCAATCATTAAAGGTAAAGGTAAAGGGACCACTGACCATTGGGTCCAGTCGTGACCGACTCTGGGGTTGCGCGCTCATCTCACATTATTGGCCAAGGGAGCCAGCGTACAGCTTCCAGGTGGCCAGCATGACAAAGCCGCTTCTGGGAAACCAGAGCAGCACATGGATACGCCGTTTACCTTCCCGCTGTAGCGGTTCCTATTTATCTACTTGCATTTTGACGTGCTTTTGAACTGCTAGGTTGGCAGGAGCTGGGACCAAGCAACGGGAGCTCACCCCGTCACAGGGATTCGAACCGCCGACCTTCTGATCAGCAAGCCCTAGGCTCAGTGGTTTAACCACAGCGCCACCTGGGTCCCTATCTAGCATTATCCAATAATATCAGCAGAACCCTCTTATGCCCATATATGCGCAGACCTATTGTTCTCCATAGTGTGCTTGTTTCTCATGGGAAGTTGTGCTCCTGGGGAATGAATAACTAAAGATGGATGGGGAGATGTTCCCCATGACTGGCATGACCTCTGAGGAATGGATAACTTGTGATGTATGGGAGATGTTCCTCATGGCTGACTTGGCCTCTGAGGATCATCTATCTTGTGTGGTATGTGGAGAAGTGCTGACTCTACATCCCTGGCTCGTTAGGCCTAGCCGATGTTGCCATGGTGCCCGCATACCACTTGAGAGAGGAGCGCGGAAGCACCATTTGATGGCTTTGGGATGTGGCTGCATTATTCCCACATGTCCACTGTTTTTGTTTTTTTCAAGGCTAAGAGAACTGGTCTGAGGAGTGCCTTCCCATGGATCGAGAGCCAAAAGGTCCCCCACTGGGGAGGGAGGTGGAGCGATGGGGGCAATCATAACTTGGGCAGCTGCTTTGCGTTCCGCAATCGATGACAGGCTATTGGTAATGGCTGTTCTGAGCATGCTCCGCCCAGTTCCAAAATGGCGGCAGTGCTACTTCCGGTGTGCTACTTCTGGTCCAGTCCCTTATTTTTCAGAGAGGAACTTGGCAGGTATGCCCACTGGTGGAAACTTGCACAAGGACTAGTCACGAGAGTAACAAGGTTTCCACCCTATCCTCCCCATGCCCCCCCCCAAAATGGGCTCAGGTGGTGGGAGGACCCCCACTACAGCATGCAGAAGGAGAAGAGGAGACATTGATTTGGCAAGGCGTTTTGACAATGTACTGTATGAATAAAGCAATCAAGGTTACTAACCTTGGGGTGCTCAAGGCTATCTGCTTAAGAAAACGTGTCATCAGATATCAGGCCTATTTTGTGGTTGAATCTCTAGTATGAAATGAAAGATTAGCATTCAGGAGAAAGGGAAAATTCAGCAAAAAATGGAGCTGCCTGAGCCAGAAGCTTTTAAAAAAAGGTAATTAAATAATGAGTTTCTGTCATGTTTGTGGAGGAAAGAAAATAATTTGTACAAGTAACCGTGTTAATTATGCTATCTGGCATAATGTTAAATATTTTATTAGATGTCCAAGGGTTTCTTCATAAAACATTGATATAACAAAAGCTATGGGACATTTGACTACGGCAAAGCTTTGTATAACCAATCTCTACAAAAGAGGGAGCCAGATAAGTGAAAGCTTGTGGATTGGGGGGGGGGGCAACAGAAGACTCTGAAACATATCCTTACTCATTTCGCCTGAGACCTGAAATGGAAAAACTAAGAAGGGGGATATGATTTTAAATAAAACATGCCTTCCAGAGTGATGTATGAAACATGTTTAAGAGAGTCTGTTATAATGTTTACAGCTAATTCTCATTGCTAACTGCAAATCGGTTGCATTCAAGTAGGGTTGCCATACATCTGGAATTTCCTGGACATAGCCAGAATTTGGCCATCGGAAACTGTGTCTTGGCGGAAATCGCTGAATGTCCAGGAAAATCCCATGCTGGAAGTGTAGATGTAGGCGAAGTGTAGATCTTTAGTTCAAAAAACTTTTGTGTCCGGATTTTCACATTTTGAAATATGGCAACCCTAATTCAAGATTCAAAGGTTGTTTTGTTAATGATCACTACTGCATTACTAAACAAGCAATGCTTTGGGACTTTGTGCTGGAAAATCACACCCAAATGTTCCAGACCCAGAATGCCAGGTTGCTGAAGTTGCAGTTTGAAGCAGAAGAGTACAATTTGGGGGGGGGGGACCTCTTAGCTCTTTCCTCATGTATAGGAAAAGAATAAATAAGCTACATATACACAATGCGTGCATAGAATCCTCTTCCCTCTGTAATTGTGCAAGCTCTATTGATGTGACCCTGGCGGCCCCAAGCCCATATCTCTTTAACAGTCCCGATTTGAGCGGGACATTCCAGAATTGCAGAAGCCATCCCGGCTTCTGATTGGATCCTGGAATGCCCCCCTGTCTGGGTGTTGGGCGTTCTGGTATGAGTTGGGTGGCTTGCGCCAGAGCAACCAACCAAAAGCTGCAGTTTTTTTTGCCTCGCATGAATCGGCTTGCTGAGGACCAAATAATGAACGTCCCAAATTTGACCACAGCGGGGTTTGGGAGGGTATTCAAGACATGACAAGGGGCACCAACTTGTAGGAACCGAATCCCTCGCAGAGCACTGGAAATAGCTTGCGCGCATGCGCAAGCATCATTTCCGGCCCACTTCCGGGTCGGAGGAGGCCCGTGCGCATGTGCACAAGCTATTTCCGGTGCTCCTGGGACCTGGAAGTGCGCCGAAAATAGTGTGTGCGCATGCATATGGGCGAACACTCCCCTGCGTTCCCCCACTGTCTGGCCCACCGCACGATTGGCGCTGCAGGCACCGGCCCGAAGCCCAGCAAGTTTGGAGACCTTCCTCAAAAAGCTTTCAGTGGCATGCTCAATTTCATTATCTTCCACAATGCAACTATTACAGTATTCGTTTTGGGGGTGTATCCAAACCAGACCATCGTTTTGAGCCAAAGTTCTTGTTTAGTAATTGTGAGAGAATGCAATATATCTTGAGTGTATCAAATATCATTTTAAAAAGCTACAGTTTTGAACCCATTATAACTACAGGCCATTCTCCATTCTGCTGAGCCCGTTTTTCCTCAGATGGGTTTTCTTTAGATATACAACATACCACATCCCTGGAGCATTGGACAGGAAACAATTGTGTAAATTATCTGCATTTATGTAGATTAGAATAAAAGTTAGCAGCTTGCCCAATAAAATCCTGGCTAATCTGCACTCCGATCATCCAAAGCTACTGGTGGCCCTGCAAACTTCTTTCTTTAAGGGGATATACCGGTAGTTAAGATTAAGTTGGTGCGATATTTGTAAAAGGAATAACATCTGGAAGAGAGCTAGATGTTAAAAGAGGATCATTTAAGGCTAGCCTGCATTTTCCAATGAAGTCACTCATGCCCGTGAAGGCAGAATTTACTGCTTTGTGGAATGTGGGTTATTTCCCCCCATGATCAACAAGGGATCCCAGTCAAGATATGAAGCAGCGTTTCCGAGTGATTATCTCTACTCTTGCCGCATCATCTCATTAGGTAGCTATTCCCCACACCACCTCAACGTTTTTTTTAATGATTGTTGTTGTTTAGTCGTGTCCGACTCTTCGTGACCCTATGGACCATAGCACGCCAGGCACTCCTGTCTTCCACTGCCTCCCGCAGTTTGGTCAAACTCATGTTCGTAGCTTCGAGAACACTGTCCAACCATCTCGTCCTCTGTTGTCCCCTTCTAGTGGATCAATGCCTTGTCGTGGTGAAGGGGCTTGAATAACTCAGAGAAGCTATGAGCTATGCCATGCAGGGCCACCCAAGATGGACAGGTCATAGTGGAGAGTTTTGACTAAACGTGATCCACCTGGAGAAGGAACTGGCAAGCCACTCCAGTATCCCTGCCAAGAAAACTCCATGGACAAAGACAACAGGCATACAAAAAGTTTTTAATGATTAGAATTTCCAATTTTTCTAGTGCAGAGCTGGCCATCCATCTCCCATCATCCCTGACCATTAGCCATACTGGGTGGCACTGGTGGGAGTTAGTATTACATATGAAGAACCTCAGATTCCCTACCCCTGCCCCCCAGTACAGTGGTACCTCTGGTTACAAACTTAATTTGTTCCGGAGGTCCGTTCTTAACCTGAAACTGTTCTTAACCTGAAGCACCACTTTAGCTAATGGGTCCTGTTGCCACTGCACCGCCGGAGCACGATTTATGGTCTCATCCTGAAGCAAAGTTCTTAACCTGAGGTACTATTTCTGGGTTAGCGGAGTTTGTAACCTGAAGTGTTTGTAACCCGAGGCACCACTCTAGATAAATAGGTATTGCTGCGCCAGGAAGGTGAGCAGCGTTTCCATGCTCTCTGTTGCGCCAGAAGTGGTTTAGTCATGCTGGCCACATGACCTGGAAAGCTGCCTACGTTTTGAGTCATGGCACATTGACTTACAGTTGCCGTTGCCATTCATGGAGGCGCTTCTGGAAATGCGACACCACTGGCAGAATGAGGATGAGTCAGCCCTTTCTTTGCACGCTGCTATGAGAACAGCTTTAATGAGTGTTCATAATGGCACCCAAAAATAAATAAATAATGCAAGCCCCCTGTTTCCTCTGAATTCTGCATCTGGCATCAGCATTCGCATGACTTATTTCATTCCATGTTACATGGCAGTCCTATCTATGTCATGACTACAGTGTCCGTCATATAAACAGGTCTTTAAGGCTGTCTCCATTGCAATCTTTTGACTCACTTTCAGAAGCCTAATTTTATTCTTGCCCCTGGTTTGCATAGAGTAGTTTTGAAGCATTTTCAACCAGAAGTACAGTTGTTCTAATTAAGAGGAACAGAGAGCACTACTTTGTCAAAAAAAAAAAAGAGAGAGCAAGATTTAGAAGAGTTACCTGGGTGTAAGTCCTATGTGGCATTGAAAAGAGAGACATAGGATTAGTAGACATTTGTGTTTTCTCCAGGCGTCAACTGAGCTGGTGGAATGTACGCAGCTTAGCTTTCCTCTGATTTAATAGTTTCGAAGAGATCGGGGTACATTTTGCCGTAGTGTCTAGCAATGTGAGTTTATTCAGGCCGTTTGGCAGACAACCCTGTGCTAAAACTGTGAATCGCCCATTGTTGGCTGAAACCACTCTAGTGACTAGTTGCTAAGAGATTTATCAAATGTTCACAAAAGCTTAAGGCTGTGTTTGCTCCAAGGAAGGATAGATGTATAAAAACCGAAAGATGTCACCTATTTTCCAAACAAACAACTCCCTTTCTGTTGTTATAAGCTGAAACGTTGGGGAAAGCAAAGTCGCTAATTAACTGGGCAAGCTGGGATATTTCTTGCTGCATGGGATTCGCAGTTCATGATATGCTAGGGAGGAGAAAAATTAACGCAACCCCAGAGTCGGACACGACTGGACCTGATGGTCAGGGGCCCCTTTACCTTTACCTATTTATCTACTTGCACTGAGGTGCTTTCAAACTGCTAGGTTGGCAGAAGCTGGGAGACAGAGCAACGGGAGCTCACCCCATCTCACGTATTCAAAGTGCCAACCCAAAGCGTATGGTCTGTGGCAGACCAACCGAAGACTAATATATGCAGAAGAAGAAGTTAGGAACATTTCAAAAAGTTTAGAGCTGGGATGGAGAGCTTGAGGTCTCCCAGAGGTTGTTATTCTCCCAAGTCCCATCAGCCCCAGCCAGCAAAGCCAATGGCCAGGCATGATGGGCATTGTAGTCCAACAACAATTGGGTGGCCAAAGGTTCTCAGTCCCTGGTTTAGGACAGAAATGTTTTAGGAAACATGGAATCTAGATGGAAATTTGAAGAGGCCCCAATCTAAGAATTGCAGCGTTTAGTCTTGCTCTGATACTGTTTGTATTCTTGCAGGCGTACATACACACAAGTACAAATAAGCTGCCTTTTCCTCCTGCGATATTAAATAAACGTTGCCATTGCATTTCTAGCTTTTCATACTGTATATGAAGCAAGAAGAATCACATCATTCTCGCAGTTAAATTATTATTTAATTCTCCTCCTTTCTGCCTTTGTATTTTAATTAATTTGATAGTAAGGCTTCAGGCAAAGCCTTTTATATTTCCTTTAAACTATTTTTGTAGAGTACCTCATTCATTTTAGGTGCTTTAAACAAACAACACGAAAAACCACGATAATAATTAAAATAAGGGACTCGGCAGTAAACAACACCTAAAGGATATTCTGGGCCCTTTAAAACAGAGCAGCTTGTGATCACTGGAATGGAGCAAGCGTTCTGAATACCTTGCATCAAGCCCAGAACAAATAGCACAGAAATAGCAGTACTGTACAAAGTCAAATCTGACACCTCAGTGTCAGGGGAAAGGAATGCCTCCTGTATGGCTTGATTGTTATCTACATCTTCAAGCGGGTTTATTAGCAATTTAATGGAATATTGGTTATTCAAGGGCAATAGTAGCTCCAGCTGAAATGTCCATTATACTCTCTTTTTACCCATGCACTTTGGAATGAGTAGAATGTGACAGCTGAGCTTTCAGGAAGCTTCATGAATTATAAATACTTTTCATTGCAAAAAAAGGACCAAACATTTACTGGTATTTTGCAGCAAGCTTACACTAATTATCGGCAAAAGTTTTCCATGCCTCCCGCACCTTATTCCCGTATTTCATCATGTACATTTCGACCAGATTTCTCCCTTCCTTCGTCGTTAGGCCTCAGACTTTTTATATTTTTTTCACCCTTGTTCTAAATAATATGCACGTATAAAGCTGTAATCCATTAATGTAATAATCACACAGGCTAAAAATAGCACACACCTAAGTGGCGATGTTGTATGAAGAGCCCTTCACATGCCTGTTTTATAGCTCTTGCGTTAAACGCTTTTCATATTAAAGGAACTGTCAAAAACTGTAGCATGTGTGTGTGTGGGGGTGCTGATAGTGAAACTGATGTGGGGAGCAGAACTGTGAATCCTTATGACTTTATGCTTAGGATTGGTCGAAGGAGAAAGAGAGATCGGTTAAACCAAGCAGAACACCTGAATGTTATGTGCATACAAACATGCTTTGTTCATGGAAGTAACCCAGCCAGATGGGCGGGGTATAAATAATAAAATGGTGGCGGTGGTGATGATGAAGCAAAACAGTTGAACAGTCACATAGGAAAATTAAGAGTTTCACTTACAAATGAGAAAGAAATTCAGATTTGGATGCATGCTGCAAGCTCATGTTTAGAGCTTGAAAACATAACTCACAGAGTTGCTTGAACATCTGTTTGACCTGGAGCAGTAAGGACTGGGCATCCCTGTGGAAGGCAGTGATGGGGCCTCAATACCTAATACATTCATACCTCAGGATATGTCCACTTCATGTTGTGTCTTTTCAGGTTACGGACGTGCCGAACCCGGAAGTCCTGGAACGGGTTACTTCCGGGTTTGGGGTATCCATGACCTGTGTGCATGCGCAGAAGCGCTACATTGCGTCATGCGCATGCGCAGATGCGGCACTTCATGTTGCGGCCCTTTCATGTTGCGAATGGGCCGCCGGAATGGATCCCATTCGCAACATGAAGTACCACCGTACTAGCCTAGAGCATTAACAATTTCCAGTACTGCTGGCTTGTTTGTTTCACTAATAATATCAGGTATTTCTTTAGAGGTGGTGCTAATAGGCTTGTTCAGCATTGCCATTTGTTCTCAAAGAACAGGGTTTAAGGGACAGGGAAATATATTTTTAACATACTTCCCTGTTGTCTATAAGTTCTGAACAAGGCATTCACAGTGGGAGAAATTCAGCCCCCACGGAATGACATTTCACGTCCTGTGTTGGGTTAAGAAAAGAATACTTCTTTGCTGGCCATTTTCTAGAGTGTATGCAAAGACCAGCAGAGCTATGGCTTAAAAAAACAAAACAAAAACATAGATCAGGCATACCCTGTTTCTCATATTTTAAGACATACCCATAAAATAAGCCATACAGGATTTTAAAGCATTCAAGGAATATAAGCCATACCCCGAAAATAAGACATAGTGATAGGCGCAGTAGCAATGCCGGCTGCGGCAGGAGGAGGAGGAAAAAAATAAGACATCCCTTGAAAATAAGCCATAGTGTGTTTTTTTGAGGAAAAAATAAATATAAGACGTGTCTTATAATATGAGAAACACGGTAGGCAAACTCAGCCCTCCAGATGTTTTGGGACTACAGCTCCCATCATCCCTAGCTAACAGGACCAGTGGTCAGGGATGATGGGAGTTGTAGTCCCAAAACATCTGGAGGGCCGAGTTTGCCTATGCCTGACACAGATCCCGGCATTTGTTCAACGTTTTCAGCTTCAAGCCAATTTTATAAAATATTGTACGCTGTTTGCAGCTAAGAAAATAAAGGATTCATCTCCCTGTTTCTTTTCCCTCCCTCCATTCTGCTCATCAATCTGTCATTTCTGTTCTCATTTTGAAAACATTTGTTTTGTTGCCAGAGGTGAGATAACCGAGTACCAATAAATAACTTTTTAAGAAATGGCTTTCATTTAAAGCACAAATGTGGAAGGGATAGATGTTTTGCATATAGCAGCTGAGGCAGTTCTGATATTATAAGCCCATTCTCCACTGCACCGACCACCCAATTCCTTGAGCAGTTTAGCGACTCTAAAGTAAGAGGGTTGGACTCAGGCCCGGCGGTGCGGGGCGCCAGAGCGCTGCACGGCAAAGCCGTGCTGCGCGCTACGAGGGCACCGGAGCAATCTCAGCGCCAGGGCGCCCCACCTGCTTGAGACGGCCCTGGTTGGACTTCCCTTCCAACTTTACAGTTCTATGATTAGATGCTTCTAAGGAAGGATAAATTGACTCAAGGGCTTCAGTATTTGATCTGGGCACAGGGGTACCTAAGTTAAGTTCAGGCTCAGTTAAACGGCTCGGGTTCAATGCCTTCCTGGTCATACTCCGTTCTGTCTGCGACACTGCTGGAATCTGAGGTCATGAAGGTTTTCCTGTTGAAATCTTCTCCCCCACCCCTGACGCTGCTAATAGTCCACTGCAGGCAGTTGGGGTGGGGGGAGAAGAGACAAGTATAATGGGGTTACATTGTGCCCATTAGCAACTGGGGGTGGTCATTTTGAGCAGAAAGCAGTGATGCAGGGAGAAAAGAATTAACCTTCATTGTGCTCTCATATTTATCATCTATCTATCTATCGGGGACGCGGGTGGCGCTGTGGGTTAAACCACAGATCCTAGGGCTTGCCGATCAGAAGGTCAGTGGTTCGAATCCTCGTGACGGGGTGAGCTCCCGTTGCTCGGTCCCAGTTCCTGCCAACCTAGCAGTTTTGAAAGCACGTCAAAATGCAAGTAGATAAATAGGAACCGCTACAGCGGGAAGGTAAACGACGTTTCCGTGCGCTGCTCTGGTTCGCCAGAAGCGGCTTTGTCATGCTGGCCACATGACCTGGAAGCTATATGCCGGCTCCCTCGGCCAATAATGCGAGATGAGTGCGCAACCTCAGAGTCGGTCATGACTGGACCTAATGGTCAGGGGTCCCTTTACCTTTATATTTCTATCATCTATCTATATCTGGTCACAGTTATTCAGTGTTACACCTAGCTTTCACCCAGAGAGAGAGAGAGATATTTTAAAGTTTGAAATGGTTCATAATATTATTAATGGGCATCGAACTCAGCTCATGGCTTAGGGTTTTTTAAAATGAACTCACTGTTTTCTACCACTGCACTCAATTTTTTTTATGAGTGAATTTTTTTTTTAAGTCTAGTTCATATTGATTCAATATTTAAGCTTTGACACTTGCAGCCGAATAGATTTTTTTGAAGAATTATGGCCTGTCTTATGAGTTCTCTCACTACTTAAATTCATCTGTCTCATCTCTCCTGTACAAGGAGGTTAAACGAATCTCCACTTAATCTCAGCCAATTCACTTGGTATTGCTATGCCATCACAGGCAGCGGAGACATTTGCTTTCTCCTATTCACATAATTGTTTTGCTCACTTTTTCTCAATTGCCATGCCAGAAGTTTTCCTGGTTTATTAGCATTTTCAAAAAAATCTGTTTTGTTTTCTTAATTTTCCATGCTATTTCTTCACTAATTAAAACTTTCCTAATGACACCAATCACCAGTGTGGTTATGCCAGATTGAAAGTTGGTTCTCTAAACTTGGCTTAAAAAGTATATCACCATAAATTTCCAGACATCTCTTTTCAGTCTGATTTGTGGATGTTCCAGTACAGCAGATACAAAGCCGAACAATGTTCATGGTTCAAAACTGTGCCTAGGGCTGCAGCCTTTAAATGAAATTCTAAAATGTGTCCTTTTCCAAACAGGTTGAAGTAATGAAGAGAGCGCTTGAAAGCCTTAACCTGAACATTGTAGAGATGACAGATGAACATGCAACCCTAGATGGAGGAGATGTTTTATTTACAGGTACAGTAAAATAAAATACGAAACTCTGCCACTTAATGTTTCGGCTGCACAGACACCATTTCCAGTTTCTCCTTACATTTTCATTAGTTAATTTGCAGTAACATGAGACTTTGAACACAGGAAATAATTTCCTAATGCAATAAAATTCCTGACATCAGAATGACAAGCGAATTAGGAGAAGTAAACTAAGTTTGTTGTTGTTTATTTAATTTCCCTTCCTCCCAAAGGGGCCTGAGATGGCAAAGCAGCAAGACGACAAAGTTACAAACAAAACAAAAGCATTAATAATATCTAAAAACAATTTAAAAGTGCTATCAACAGGAGTTGCTCATATCACACAGGTGCCCCGAGTTTCTGTGTGCATGTTTATTAGTCTGCTTTATTTAATAGGTTGCTTGGGAAAAATAATGTTAGTACAGTCGTACCTTGAAAGCCTTGCGAGATGAACATTTTGGCTCCCGAACTCTGCAAACCTGGTAGTGATTGTTCTAGTTTGCGAACGTTCTTTGGAACCCAAACATCCATCGTGACTTCCGATTGGCTGCAGCAGCGTCCTGCAGCCAATCGGAAGCCACGCCTTGGTTCCCAAACGTTTTGGAAGTTAGAACAGGCTTCTGGAGTGGATTCCATTCGACTTCCGAGGTACGACTGTATTAAGATTGCACCAAAGGTCAATTATCCAGGCCCCGCTGCTCTTTGTGTGGCGATACCCCGATCCCTCCCAGAGTAAATAAGGACACTGGACAAATTGCATAAGGTTAATGGGCATTAAAAGGCCACAACTTTATTGATTACGGATGTAGAGAGGTATTGGCATAGGCATTGGATCTAACAGTCTATATCCGACTCCAGCCCGTTCTGCTGGCAGTCTGTGAAGGGTTAACCACCGTTGGGCGAGTCCTGCGATGCACATCAACTAGGACTCACCCTGGGGCCACCGCTAGGGGCCGTGCCTTTTGGCCCTCACCTACCACGGCTTCGGACTAGGCCACGCCCCGGACTCCTTAAGGGAGTACCCTTCAGCATTTTGGGGGAGGTGATGGCAGCAACCTCCCCCCCACCTGTAACCTTTCAGCGATAATCCAATGCCTACCGCCAATCGAGCCCAACGGGCTCGCCGCCAATACCCCTACAGCCGTGACCAATACCTATTAGCAAAAGAAATGTCGACAAGCCAAACAATATTTCCCTCATTCGAGAGGTTCGCGCCATCAACACGGAACAGGGACGCCTTGCAGTCATATGACTCCAGCCCACTGTGCTGGAAGTCTGTGAAGGGTTAACCAACGTTGGTAAGGGTTAACCATCGTTGGGTGAGTCCTGCGATGCATATCAACTAGGACTCGCCCTGGGGCCTCGCAGCATCTTATGGCTGGCTACAAGATAGTTTTTTGTCCATTCAAGGCTGACACCTTTCTGGCCACTGCCAGATCCACGAACACCCTTGATGTACGCCATCATATGACTCCAGCCCGCAGTGCTGGCAGTCTGTGAAGGGTTAACCACCGTTGGGTGAGTCCTGTGATGCACATCAACTAGGACTCACCCTGTGGCCTCGCAGCATCCTATGGCTGGGTGCAAGATAGTTTGTCCATCCAAGGCTGAAGCTGTTCTGGCCACTGCCGGAACCAAGAACTTCCTCGATTTATCAATAGCAGAGGGGTTTGAAAGTCGCACAGAAATGCATCTCTCCAGCAGTGAAGAGCAAAGAAAGTCGAGATTTTTGAAAGGGCAGCCACCAGTTCAACAAAGTCTGTCAAATCTTCAATGCAAATCAACACATTTACAGTAAGCCAAATCATTTCCACTGCATTTCCAAGAAAACGGGTATATTGCGAGGTGGACCTGGCCTACGCAGCTGGCAGGAGTTCGTCCAGCACATCCATCCCCTTGTAAACCAGGAAAATTTGACCCGTGGAGGTAGCCCCAAACTGGGACGCAATCTCCAATCATGGTCGCGCGCCCGACCCCGGTGCATGGTACTGTGATCGACCATCCAGATATTCACCATATTATCTCCTGAGAACAAAGCAAAAGAACGTACCGTAAGTGATTTGTCAAACTCAACTACTTAGTCACATTGTGCGGCGGAGGTGACCCTTGTAAGCTTTGGACTTCCAGTGACCGAAATCTTTTATTCTCTCCGGTGAGAGGCCCTTGTGTACCACTGCTGTAGCAGACCCAATTCGAAAGGAATACACGCTGGAACCTTTCCCTCTCCGGTCCGTTTTTGATTGATAAATGTGAAGCAATAATTATGAATCGGATAGTGTTAGGTCAGATAACAGAGTGCCTTTGGCAGACTGGTCGGGGGCGGAGGGCTCACAAACCCATCTTGATGGATGAGGAAAGGCCCAGGCGTGGGTGTCCTCAACTGAAGGAATCGCATGGCGTCCTTCACAGATTCTTATTCAATTTATAAGCTAAGAGAGGAATAGCGGCCGTCAGACTAGTAAAATTCTTAACCACACGCTCAGGTTACCCAGTCAGGCAAGGTATTAAAGCACCTGATCTGCGGTGGGAGGGAAAACAAAGGTTTTGAACCGAAAGTAAATGAAATCAGCCATAAGAGTGGACCGAGCCAATATGCCACTACTCCCACAGCCCATCGAGGCAAGGCATCGCGATGCCATTAGTAACCCCAGGAATAAATGTGCTGGGAAGGTGAAGAGAAACTTAAGGTGAAGCTGCACGATTGCACGGAGTGAGAGTGACATCATCTTGGACTGCTTTTCAAGGGCACCGATGACAGCTCAATTATCCATCCCAAAGCAAACGTGGTGATCTCTGAAGTCCTCCATCCTGGGTGAACTGGAACTATTATGAAAGAAACTTCCAAAGGTTAAATAGCATGTAATAATACCCAGGCTAGCCGAAAGGCCACCAAGTCTGACACCAATGATTTTGGACTTAAGTCCCATCTTAAGGCAAAACTGCACAAATGCACGCAGCGGGAGCAACATCCTCTTGGAACTCAACGCCTGTTCTTCCGGGACACAGATGACAGCGCGACTATCAATCCAAAGACAAACGCAGAGATCTCTGAAGTCCTTCATACCAGGTGAAGTGCCACTACTATGAGAAGAAACTTGAAAAGGTTAAATTGTATGTAATCACCAACTTCACGCGCCCACTGGTGTCTGTGGAGCCCTGCTTGAACCTGATCATATGGAAAGCATTACAAATTGTTCTGCCAGAGAGATACCCCGTTGTAGAGATCCAGTAAGTTAAGCCAGGAGTACACCCATATGAAGAGGAATGAAGTCCAAATGGCCGGCCCGGCTTGTGAAGTTCAAGAGACCCCAGGGCCCAAGACAAGGCGATAGAAAGCACAAATTGCGATAGAAGCTTTGCTGTTGTTTTTTAATTATTACTACTATTACATATGTATTATTGCTATAGTAGCAGTAGTCCAATTATAACTGATACACGGAAGATATTTGTGATTGTCAATATCAGCACGGTGCTTACTATTATTATTACATATTGAAATTATTATAATCATTATTAATGGTGCACTTCTCCTTTCTTATCTAAAGCACTACTTCTACTGCCATCAATGTGAACAACAAATGGGCAGAATGTACACAGGCAATTTACAGGAAAGGAGTGGGTTAATCAGGAACCAAGTATAGACACAGCCTGACGAGTCCATGTGGTTCTAATCAAATAAGAAGATTGCAAACCGATATTGCTTTCGCTGAAGTAGTCACGAAACAGTAAGATAGTAAGGAGGCGGCCCAACAGTTTGGTGCGACACACAGCTTAAATTACTGAAAAGCTTAAGTCTAATACATGAAGGGTTTGTTTGGTTTCTTCTCTCTTTTTTTAATTATGCAAACATTACCACAATAATAATGCACAAAAGGCATCGATCAGTATTGCTCATACTGGACCACAACCGAGAATCTGTAAGCGACCCTATTGAGTGCAATCCAACAGGCCAAAACTGTTAATGCAATTAGGACAATCCAAGTGAAAATGAGTTTATATTATTATTATTATTAAATCTTCATTTATTTATTTGTTATTATTAATTATTATTATTATTATTATTATTATTATTATTATTATTATTATTATTATTACTAGAAGTCAGGGACAATAAAGGTAGTAGTGGATCCGAAAAAATGCGTTCCACCGGAGCAATGAAAGCCTAAATAAATCCAGTTATTTTAAACAAAGCATATTGCTCTGTTCGCAACTTAATATTTTAAGCATGACACTCAGTAGCACTAGCCAGGCTTTGAAACTGAGTAATAAATCGGACAATTTTTCTATGTTTCTGCACCGATATTTCAAATTATTGTACTAGACAGGAAAAACCAAAGAAATTGATATTAAAAGAGGTTTTCAGCACAACTAGAATGGGAACCTGAAGGACATCTAGTCCAACCCCCCGCAATGCAGGGATATGCAGCTTTCAAACAGGGATCAGACCTGCCACATTGGTATTACAAACACGCACTTCAGGTGATGACAGTGAATGGTGGTTTTAAATTAATTGTGCCGATGCGAATTGATTAACTCAAGATGAACTGAGAATAGTGAGCCTAAACAGTTGGAAGGGACCCAGAGGGTCATCCTGAAATTGCAATGCAGAATATGATAGTGGCCCATGTAGGGATAAAAACCCCACGACCTCGGAGTCCACCGAACCGAGGTCTGACAAGGTGAGCTAACTGCTACTAGTCAGAGATAAGCAGAGCAGTTTCCCAACAACGAAATTGACCCTCGCGAATGCAAATAAAGTAACACGAAATGTAATCAATCAAGAAAGTAAATGAACAAAACAGTTACACCAAGCCATTCCCCTGTTATTGAGATTACCCGAGGTGAATACAGTGGTACCTCGGTTTAAGAACACTATTGGTTCCGGAAGTCTGTACTTAACCTGAAGCGTCCTTAACCTGAAGTGAACTTTACCATTGAAAGTAATGGAAAGTGGATTAATCCGTTCCAGACAGGTCCGTGGAGTACTTAAACCGAAAGTACTCAAACCGAAGTGCACTCAAAACCGAGGTATGAGTGTAGATGGCTAAAAGCAAGCTAATTAACTTGAAATGAGCGAGCACATCCCCCCAGCTTCACTAACAATTAATTCCTATGATAAATCAAATTGTTGTGAAGTAAAATGAAAGATCCCATGGTGAATCGAATTGTTGTGAAGTCAAATGACCATAGGCCCCAGCTAACCTAAAGAATATTGTAAATGCATCTTGAATAAGACTAGCAGATATCCGCAAGCCTGAAGTAAAACTAGGCCAACTTAAAACGCAAAGCAACTGCAAATTAATGTAACTCATAACGTAAGAGATCCCAATCTGTTGTATACTAGGATTCCTTATGATGAAATTTCCATAAAAGATATTGGATTAACTAAGCTAAATGTGTGGTACCATGAACAGAGACAGTAATAATCAAACCACAGCTTTAAAAGAGGCTAAAGGCAGTAAACACTGTTTATAAGCAAATGAAACACTGAATAAAACTCCAGGGGGGGGGGTAAAAGGTGGTATTTAAATTAATTGTGTTGATGTGAATTAATTAACTCAAAATGAACTGAGCATAATAAGCATAGGGGAAAGGACTTGTTGTTATTGTTGTTGTTGTTATTTTTTCTCGTATTTGTTGTGATAAAGTGTTGAGTTTCTTCTTTTTGTAAAACTAATAAAATATGTATATGTATATAAAAGAGCACAATAAGCGTAAGCAGTTGGAAGGGGCCCAGAGGATCATCCTGAAATTGGCAGTTGTCGCTTTGATTGCTAGGACACAAAGCATCGTAGAATTGGAAGGGAACCTTAGGGTGACCTAGCTCAACCCCCTGCCATTCATGAATGCTGCCCACAGTTGGTGTTATTTTATATATATATATATATTCTTATTAAATATTATTATTCTTATAAATTATTACTATTCTCATTATTATTATTATTATTATTATTATTATTATTATTATTATTATTTTGTGGGGGGGCTGGCATGAACCTGACCCGTTAATGATTGCTGCCCTGCAAGCCTGCAGTAGAAAACTAGGCCGGGGTTGTCCCTCCTAATATGGCCACCGAAGTGAGGCGAAGCCACACTCAAAATGGCGCCGAGCACGTGCGCAAATGTAACATGGCAGTCCACGTTACCCTGGTAACCGATAACAACTAAGCAAAATTAAGCCGAGCTAATGAAAACAGCAGAGGCCGGCACACACACACACCCTGCTCAAACTCTCGGCTCAAGCCAATGAACATCAGACAACGCTGTAAACGTAAAATATAAATACAGTACTTGTAACTTGTAAGCAAGATGATGTCTCCAAAATAAGCCTTGGACGGGCGGCTTGACCTGGCGGCAACGGAGGGCGGCTGGAGGCGAGCCCTGGAAGCGCGACTGCGGCGGTAGGCCCTGCGGCTGACCTGAAGGCAACGGAGGGCGGCTGGAGGCGAGCCTTGGAAGCGTGCGCGAAAGCGCCAGCGCTGCGATCAGCTGCAGCTCGGCTCTATAAACTGCTGTTCTGTGGCGCTCGGGAAGCCCCAGAAGCTCCGAGCGCAGAGCAAGCAGAGAGGCGACTGGGCGGGAGGCGCCCAGAGCGTTGAGGCACAAGGGAGCGGTGGCTGCGAGCCCGGCGGCTGCGGAGGCAGCCGCGGGCAAGCGCCAATCGCCCAAGCACGGCGGTGGCGGCGCGCCGGCGGCGGAGACGGCCGTGGCGAGTGAGAAAAGAGCCGCCAGCAAGCGAAACTTCTTGTTGAAGTTAACAGCAGCTGCCCGACCAGCTGCCCGTGGCCGACCAGCTGCTACTCAGCGCTGCAGGCTGGAACCGCCAAGCACCTGGAAGATAGAAAAACAACAAGAAGCAATTAAAAGGGGTGTTCTCCAATGAAGAAAAAGCGAAGCGGCTGGGATCAGGAAAGAGACTGAATCCCAGCCGCGCGCTCGCTTAAATTAGCGAGCCATGCCCCCTTGGAGCGTCCCAATTGGGCACGCCAAGGGAGCGCCGCGTCTGGGAGCCAGCCAATGGGCTGTGAGAATGGCACTCATTCTCCCAGCGCGTGCTCGGGCTCGTGGCCCGCCCACAACCTCACCTCCTTCTACGTCGGAAGTGACTTTCTCATTGCCGTTGCTGCTTGTGCACCTGCCTTTTTTGAGCCTAGTGAGCAGTGCAATGTTGAACAAAGAAGGAATGGGAACCTCCAGATACCTTGGGCTCTCTCTCAGTTGCTGTCTCTGGGAGTTTATGCTGATTTTGCACAGAAGGAGGGTCAAGTGAATGGGCAGCAAAAGTGATGGGAAAAAGGCTGGCTTCACCCTGAGATGAGTAGCTCATTGAGATGATCGTGCCCACACAACCAAGGTGCAGCACAGATTACTGTGCTGATCTCAAAAGGACAGGAGACCAGGCAAGAACAATAGTACTTTTCAAAGGGTCCAGTGCCTTATTTCTATGTATGTATAAGCCTTCTGGCTTTTTGGAGTAGTTATCCTTTTGTCTATCTGAAGGAGGTGATGATGTTATACTTGTAAGTTACAATTTCTAAAAAAAATTAAAACTATACAGTAATTAAACTTGATATTGCAAGATTGTGTGTGTATGTTTTCAAAGGACATTTCTTTGGTCAGTTTACTTACTCAAATGCTGTTAACTTCAACAAGATTGGACAAAAACAGTAGATTATCTTACTGCATATGAACTCAATCATGCCTGTTAATATTTTCTTTCCTCAGGCAGGGAATTTTTTGTTGGTCTTTCAAAGCGGACCAATCGACGTGGTGCAGAAATTCTGGCAGACACCTTTAAGGTGAGCAGAGTAGCAGGTTGACCTTCGGATGAGGAGTCCAGTGAGTGGTAAAGTTTTGCATACTGTGTAAAAGGAAGGAGCCAAGAAATATGCCAGTACTGAGGCATCTTCTGTGGAGAATTCAAGGCATCAACACAGTGCAAGGACTAAATACAAATGAGAGAGATTACTACAGCTCTGTGCTATAATATCATATTTATTTTTTGTTAGTCACTTTCAAAAAAAAACAACGGGGTGGGGTGGGGGGCAACATTACCTTGAAGTGCATGAATGATCTTGTACCTTACCTGATTCTGAGGCTGTGAGGCTGGAAAATGGATTGTTCATCTTTTCTTACTTCATTTTTACACTATAAATAAAATTCTGCTGAGGCATACAGTGTCATTGGAGGATAGAGGACAGAGTGCTTGTCTTAAATTGCTGAGACCTAGGTTCAAAGGTCCATCGCACCATGAAACTCGCTGGGTTTTGGTGAGTCATGGTGACAAGGCATGGTTCCATGAGAACTTGGGGAAAAAGTGAGAAAAATATATAATTGAGAAACATGTCTTATGCTGCAATCATATGCACCAGGTACTGGGAATAAAGTCCATTGAATTGTACTGGACTTAAGTCCAAATAAACATGCATATGATTTGCAGGTTACAGCTCTTCATTTTGATTAAAAAGTGTTCGGCATTCCTGAAAAGCTGGTGTTTCAATATTTCTTCTTTGTCTGAACCTGCTTGTTCAGTCTGAATTTTTAAGCAGACTGACCTAATTTGCACATCCCAGACACTAATTGGAACATGATTATACTTATGATTTCCCCACTGCTCTGAGTGTTGCAATCCAGAAACATTCCAAAGTCATTTTTTAAAAAATTTGACTATTTTAGAAATGCATATTTTAAATGAGTATTTTGTATAATATACAGTACACTTATTTTGTGATAATAAGACTTCCTTTTTTTAAATTACTAAATAATTTTTATTGGTTTTACAAATAAACACAACAATTTAAACACAACAAATACAAACAAAAGTAACAAGAAAAAAAGTTACAAAAAATGACAATAAAAACACAAAAATCAATATACCACAATCCTTTTCCATTAACATTGTAAAAGGGGACTTCCTCGAGTCCCCCCTATCTGCGGTTCATTTCTCATTCATCTTTAGCAATTTCTAATTCATTGTTTAAAACTCCTTCCATTTCAAATCTCTCATACATCAATTTGTTTAACATAATTCTCATACCCACAGTTTCTATGAACTTCTAAATCTAATATCAATATACAATTTTACCATATTTTTTAAAATAAACTTTAAAATCTTTCCAGTCTTCTTCTGTCACTTCTTCTCCCCGGTCACGCAGTCTCCTGGTCATCTCAGCCAGTTCTATGTACTCCATCATTTTCATTTGCCAATCTTCCACTGTTGGTAATTCTTGAGTCTTCCAGTTCTTAGCTAATAATACTCTTGCCGCCGTTGTAGCATACAGAAAAAAAGTTACATCTTTCTTGGGAATCTCTTTTCCAACTATACCCAGTAGAAAGGATTCTGGTTTCTTGATAAATGTGTTTTTCAACACACTCTTTAATTCATTATAAATCTTCTCCCAGAAATCCCTTACTAGAGGGCAAGTCCACCACATATGATAAAAAGATCCTTCCTCTTTCTTACATTTCCAACATTTGTTATTATGATTATGATAGATCTTAGCTAGTTTTACTGGTGTAAGATACCATCTATACACCATCTTCATTATATTTTCTCTTGAAAGATTACACGCTGTAAATTTCAAATTCTGTTTCCATAATCTTTCCCAGTCTTCCATCAAAATATTATGTCCCACATCCTTTGCCCCACAATATCATAACATTTTTTGTCAGCTGGGAGACTTCCAAGGAGCCATACATTGGATGCTCGAGCTCTTTGGAGGAAGAATGGAGTAAAGTGTAATCAATCAATAATTTCTGAAATCATAATTGTAATATTATTTTGATCATTATTTCCCATCCAAACCACATTGTAAGAATGGCAGTCCCGCTGGCTTCAGCATAACCTGCTTCCATGGAAAGTATTCAGGAGAAGGGTGCTTGTTACTAGGAAACAGTTGTGTCCTCTTAGCACTCAACATTTCTTTTTTTAGAGGCTCTTGAAGTGAAACTGTCAATTTTATGGAGACTTCTTTTGCATGTTAATGAAGCATTTTTTAATAAAAAAACCTACTTGTTTCCTGAAACAGTGGGGCACTGAAGCGCATGGAATGACCCAAAACTGCCCATGGAAAAATTGCTGTGGTTCTAAGAGTTAACTCTACATGTATCTTCAAGACACACAAATTCATTAATGCACTGGGGAAATGCAATTTATCATTGTGTTAGTTTATGAGGTTGCCAATCTTAACGCATTTCCCTTGCAAATGCCTTGATTTCTATACAGGATTATGCCGTTTCTACAGTCCCTGTTTCTGACTCCTTGCATCTGAAGAGTTTCTGCAGTATGGCTGGGCCAAACCTCATTGCTATCGGTTCAAGTGAAGCTGCGCAGAAAGCCCTCAAGGTAAAGAATGCTAAAAAATAGCCTGTGCTTTAATAACATTGCTTTTAGACTCTGTGTTTCCTTATAGACTCCGTGTAAGAGGGAATCCAGCCTATGCAAAGTGCAAGCGTCAACAGCCTCAGCAGCTTCAAAATAAAGAACCGTTTCAGCTGTGATATTAAATACATCTTTGTTATTCAGCAACCAGGTTTTTCACTTAAAAAAAAAAGTGCTAGTAACGTCAGTTTGAGGGGTTGATAGTTTAGGGCAGTGTTTCCCAACCTTGGGCCTCGAGCTGTTTTTGGACTACAACTCCCATCATCCCTAGCTAGCAAGGCCAGTGGTCAGAGATGATGGGAATTGTAGTCTGAAAACAGCTGGAGACCCAAGGTTGGGAAACGCTGGTTTAGGGGATAACAGCAGATGTGCAGGGGGAAAATAACACTTCCCTCTCTTGCTGTGGTCCTGCAGAGAAACACCCCCACACACACCCCCGCGGAAGCTATCATTTACAGTAGACCTTCCAGATACAAACTTAATTCGTTCCGAGGGTCCTTATGTACCCCGAAAAGTCTGCAACATGAGGTGCTGCTTCTGTGCACGCGCATGGCACAATACAGCACTTCTGTGCATGCGCGCACAGCGAAACCCGGAAGCCGCGTTTGCAACCCGAAAGTTACGTTACCCAAAGGAAACGTAACCTGAGGGTCCACTGTACTTGGAGTAAAATAAGCAGAATGTATGTTGAGAGGGGGGGGGAGGTAACAGGAAACTGGAGAGAGCTGAATGAAATGGAGTATCCTGAAATAGGCATTGCTCGCTGGCTAGAACACTGGAGAAACCACCTGCACTGCAGCATTTTATTATTACGGGCCCCACTTGTGTTAGAGATGTAGCTGAAGCCAGAAGTGAAGGAAGCAGTGTTTTAAAAAGGAAATAGCAGTTAGGCATGCTTTTATTGTTCCGTACTCGCCTGCTCATCATTCTTCCCAGTCACTGCATAAGTTGCAGGCCGCCATTGTGTTCAATTATAATATCTGAACCCAGGCCAAAATGCACATGCTAAAGTAGTCATCAGGTTTGGGGGTGGGGTTAAGGGTGCTGCTATGATTTTTGAGAGCAAGCAGGTAGGAATGTTAGCATCCTTGTCAGAAATCTTCGGACCCCTGCTATTATTCACGTAAATTAACTAGCCTGTTTATGGGGTCTGTTGTATCATCTGGCCTTAGTGCATTCTCAGCGGTACGAGCGGTATTGGTTGCAAGCCCCCACCCCCCACTATCACAGAGTGTATATTACTCGGAATAGGACTGGAATGTGGCTTCTATTCCTTATCAGAATAGCAGTGGCATCTCATTCCAAACTCCTGTGAGCTCTTGTCCGCTGGGGACCTGTTCAGCAAAAGAGTGTAAGGGAAGCTGGAGAGAAAGTCCAGAGAAAAGATGGTGACTCTTGTTTGGATCTTTGCCATCACTTTAACTTGATTTAGGTGCCTAAAGAGAGATGGCGTTTCTGAACCAGCAGTAGAAGGGCTTCCCTGAAGGCAGCTTGGTATTCTGCAGTTTGAGCTGCCATTACTTGAATCCAGCCAACACCAAGAATCCCAAGGGGACAGATAAATCATACATTCGTGATTCCAGTACATATATTTTGAGCCCTCTGGTACTGAGGTATGAGCCATAGCTGCCAAGTCTCCCGTATTCCCCGGGAAACCTCCGTTTTTCCAGCCGTCCCCAGCTGGAAAAACAGATTTTGGAACTGGGCAGAGCAGCATCGGAAGTCGCTTCTGAGCTTGCTCCGCCCAGTTCCAAAATGGCGGCAGCGCTACTTCCGGTCTGCCAATCCCTTATTTTTCCGGCAGGAACTTGGCAGGTATGGTGTGAGCTTGGGGGAGGGGGTTATATACAAAAACTTACATGGGTAGTAAAAGGCTGAACATTTCCTGAGTTATTGTTACGCCCGACCTGTTTTTTGAAAATACATGGCTTGAAATATTCCCTCTGGTTGAGCATGCCATCATAATCACTGATCATTTGTTTTGGCAGATGCTTGCTGTCTGTGCTAGGGTTAGTAGCCTACTTTAAAAATATAACACTTGTTGCTGAGGGAGTTGTAAATGTTATGTTTATCTCTAGATTTAGGAAATTTGGTAAGGGTGATTTGCCCCTCCCCAACGAATAACCACACATTTGTCTTGTTAACTGGAAGAAAAAAGATCGATTTTTATGTACGGAAAGACATTATTTTAAGCAGTTTATCTGTTAAAGTGCAAAATAACCAATTGACTCTGGAAACCCTGTAGCTGGTTGACATTTCTAGAGCATGCATATTCTCAAATTCATGATTTGACTTCCACTGCCCCCATCACGAGCTTTAATTTCTTTCGGAATACCTCCGTACTAGAGAAAAACCTTTTTAATTAGCACATTAAGCCAGACAGAGTAGCCAAAAGAAGATGGATTTTTAAAATAAAAAAATCTGGCTGTGCTTCTCTTTGTTGTTCCTTATTGGGAGTGACACATGAAAGTCATTTCAAAGTCAATGTTCTTCAGTGTAGAAAGTTCATGCCACCCTACTGAAAGAGCAAGTTTACTATGATACCTGCGTGGCTAGCTTGCTATATCTAAAGTTGCAAAAACTAGTATCAAAGCAGAGGAAGATTGGAATTGCGTCGTGCATCAGTGTAAGTCAGGAGCCACGCACACTGCACAGTGAGGTTAACTGGTGATTTCAGGCTAAAGGAAGGAGATTTTGAGATAGGCAGGACTGCTATCAAAAGCAGGCAATTTCTAGGGCAGGTGCTTAATGGAAATTGGAAGGAACAGGAAATCTTCACTGTGCAAGAGTTCAACAATTGGCCTTCTGTGGTCGCTTGGACTGCTTTGGATCAGCAAATCCGTTGAGCTGGGGAGACTTCTTTCTGCACCACTAGGCTAGCCTCCTGCCCCCAGGTCACCAGTGTTGAAGTACGATTCAATGATCTGTCCAGCTGGAATGGAGTGGGGTGGAATGCACAGGATAAAAAAAAAATAGGGATGACATGTCATTTTGACAGCAAAATGGCATGGTCTGGTCCTGATAAATATCCATGCCTTCCAACATCTACAGTGTCTTTAATAGGATCAGTGGGTGAAGGTCTTTCGTCCAAGATTTAGTCTAGTGGCTAATGCTGGTTGTTATGAAGAAAGAAATAAAGAAAGAAAGAAAGAAGTCAGCCAATAGATATCTATCTAAGTATTATGCTTTAAATGGCCCCACTATCCTGTGTTTTGTTTCTCGAGTCACTTTTTAGCAGCCCTTAGAGTCCTGCTGAGGCAATACTTGAACGGATGCCTATTTCTGATGTAATTCAGTTAAAGTTTCATTAGCCCTGGGGACGCAGGCTAGACAAAATCACCACTAGGAATTACTGGAAGAACAAAAACCCACTTTATTCCTATTATGCTCTCCTTCTCATCCCTTCCTTCAAATGTAAATCCCAAGATTCTGCTTGTTTACTTGGCTGGCTGGGCAAACATGGATGTCCAGCTACCAGGCTCTGTCTACTCCTAGTCTAGAGCTTGTATCAACTTTACCAGGCAATGTACTTCTGTGCTGCTTGCCGTAGGTGGACAGAGGCTCTGACTTACTCAATATTGAGTCCGCTAACCAAAGAAGCCTCTCTTGTGCTTCAAGCCATCTGTTATTTTCAGGCACTTCAGAGCTATCCCCTTGGTTCCAAAAGGCTTTTGTATATGACAATCTGTATTCCCATTCAGGCTTAAGTACTATTGCGTAGGCGCCAGCAAAAAAACCAAAACAAAACTTTGTGCATATTTTCTGGAATATTATATACTAGTTATTTTCCAGTTCACTAGCTGCTGAGTTTACAGAGAAATGGAGAGATAACGTGCTTTACACTTGAGACTTCTGGCTGGTGCTGATCACTGTGTGCCACTGAATTGTTCTCCTCTTCATTGGGTTGGGTTCTTGGTGCAGATGTCTATTGGACAGAACTTAGTGTGTTCTTGGAGCTGGGAGAGAGGGAGAAGGCGGGAGGGTCTGCAAGGGGCACAGATATGCACATGTTTGGTGGAACTGCAGCAACTTGCAAATTTCTCTAGCATCTAAAACCCTATCTGAGAATACAGTGGTCCCTCGACTTATGAACTACTCGAACGGAAAACCGTTGGCGGTTTTATATGCGGTTTCCTCGACTTACGAATTTTTCCGAATATTTTTTACTACTTTTTTCCTATGGGAAACCGCTTTTCGACTTACGGACTTTTCGACCTACGAATGTGAATTCGGAATGGATTAAGTTCGTAAGTCGAGGCACCACTGTATTAGAATGGAGCAAATAGGTAGAGCCATATAACATTTCCTGGGTAGATTCTGTGAGGACTGCTACACAGAGATCTAAACAGGGGTTGGCTAATAATAATAATAATAATAAAGGTAAAGGTAAAGGGACCCCTGACCATTAGGTCCAGTCGTGACCGACTCTGGGGTTGCGCGCTCATCTCGCATTATTGGCCGAGGGAGCCGGCGTTTGTCCGAAGACAGCTTCCAGGTCATGTGGCCAGCATGACAAAGCTGCTTCTGGCGAACCAGAGCAGCACATGGAAACGCCGTTTACCTTCCCGCTGTAGCGGTTCCTATTTATCTACTTGCATTTTGACGTACTTTCGAACTGCTAGGTTGGCAGGAGCTGGGACCAAGCAACGGGAGCTCACCCCATCACAGGGATTCGAACCGCCGACCTTCTGATCAGCAAGCCCTAGGCTCAGTGGTTTAACCACAGCGCCACCTGGGTCCCTGGTAATAATAATAATAATAATAATAATATTTGTACCCCACCCATTGGACTGAGTTGCCCCAGCCACTCTCGGCAGCTTCCAGCATATACAAAAACATAATAAAACATTAAATATTAAAAACTTCCAAATACGGGGCTGCCTTCAGATGTCTTCTAAAGGTTATATAGCTACTCATCTCCTTGACATCTGATGGGAGGGTGTTCCACAAGGTGGCTGCCACTACCATAGCTGCCAAGTTTTCCCTTTTCTCACGAGGAAGCCTATTCAGCATAATGGAATTTCCCTTTAAAAAGGGGATAACTTGGCAGCTATGCACTACCGAGAAAGCCCTCTGCCCATAACCTCACTTCTCACAGGGAGGGAACCGCCAGAAGGCCCTCAGAGCAGGACCTCTGTGTCTGGACTGAATGATGGGGGTGGAGACGCTCCTTCAGGTATACTGGGCTGAAGCCATTTAGGGCTTCAAAGGTCAGCACCAACACTTTGAATTGTGCTCCGAAATGTTTGGAAACGCTGTTCCAAAAGGCATGTGGTGAAAATGCTTTTCATCCTGGGGTTCATATATATTCCCAACATATTGCTGTGTTAATTTTGGAAGTAATGGTAGTTTTCTACTACTTCAGCGTAGTGGATGCTGATTATTCTTAATTGCATAGCTGTCGTTGACACATTACTCTCCTAGTGAGACATTTGTCATGGGATATCAAAGTAATTCAAATAACACTAATTAGCTCCAAGTGTATCTGCAAAGAGCAAATTAGCACAATTTCTCAAGAGCATTCTGAATGTAGAAGAGTGCACAGCAGCCATTTAAGAATTTTACCACTGGCAATTGAGTAAGAGCCCAACAACCCGAGACACAGAGAGCTGTATCCAATGTTAATCCTGCTGAGAGTAGACCTATTGAAATGAGTGAACCTAAGGTAGTCATGTTCATTAACTTTCATGGGTCTCCTTGTAGGACTAGCATTGGGTATAACCACAAAGAGTCAAAGACGGCACAATGTGTCCTTGTCTACATACAGTATATGTGTGCAAGACATGCATGCTGATGGAATACACATAGGTATGTTTAACCAAGAGTCACAGTGTACTCTGACTCTCCCACCTGGCTTCCAAGACCAAGCTGCACCTTTTCTGAGAACCTGCTAAAACGCAACACAGTATCTCATGGGCCTGAATCTTCTGCCCTTCTTGGGCTCACAGATCAGTTCACCTGCTCCACAACTCCTGGGGCTATTGGAGAATTGTCAGCCATTTGTCTTCCACCCCTCAAATTCTCAGCTTTGATCTCCTGGTCTACTACTGTGTTCCTCCAGCTTAATTTTATTATTCAAATGAAGTTATTCTAGGTTTTTTGTTTTAATTCGTTCTCCTGCCAGGTTAACCACCTCCACTATTTTGGTGGTGTTGCTTTTCACTGAATCCACATGCTCGCTCAGATCGTCTAGCATTGTCACCCAGCAATCTTTTAAGTTCCTCTTTAAACGATGAATGTTGTTGCAATAACTCCCCCCTTCGCTGAATTAGTCAGCGTTGCCAACGTTATTGGGGCTTCCTTGGAAAGAGATAAACTCCCTGTTTAGGAAATGTCGTTGGGGGTTCAAATGTACCGAGAATATCATTGCAGAAAATGCAATTACACATTAAGGAAGGCGGATTTGGAATTCCAAATCTGGGATTTATACCATCATGCTTATTTATTGGCAATTATTGGACATTGGAGACCAGCTGATGGTCTTAATCTCCCAGGTTGGGCAACTAAGACGGATCCCTCCTCTTGACTCTCAGATTCCCCGTTGCCTTTTATTTCTCTGTGTCGTAGAGCGGGACTCTCTTAAACTCCTGTCCCACCAGTACTTCGAGGTCCGCCTAAAATAGCAATCTTCCCTTCCACTTAAGGTCTTTTAACAACAAGGGTACTCCTATCCAGCTACCGTGGCCAGTTACAGGCTTGGCTCTGGGTTACTGGGAATAATGCTCCTTTTTGCCTTAAGTCCAGGGCTTCCCTCACTTAGGGTCCCTCCCTGTTTCTGTTACCTCAGCACACAGGGCAACAAAGTGGCACTCCTGAGCTTCTCGTCCCTTCGCCCCTCTTCCGTGTAACTCGAGGACCTGACTTTATCACCCTTTAAGTCCTAGTGTCCCTTTCTTCAAGTTCACCACCTTTTGAGCCCGCCCGCCTTGCTGGATCAAACAGTCGACGACATTTCTTTGCACAACAAGAACAAGACTTTATTTTTAATATAACACATCCGTTTCAGTATTTCCTTTGTTTACAATATCCTGTCTTCATTCAGTGGAATAACAATAATTCCCACTCAATCTCTCCTAGCCACCACTATCCTGGCACCCCCCCTCTAACTTCCAGTCACCACTCTTCCCCCGCCCTCTTCTCCTGACCAATGGCTGCTCCCTCCTTTTAAAGTGCGGAATGTCCCGCCTTTCAGCAGCCAACTGTCACTCTTAACGGAGTGAGTGCAACTTAACTCTTGACACCCTGGAGATATTCCCAAGCCCTTTAAACTAAGACCCATCCGTCACAGCAACCCTAGAACATACATATACAGTGGACGCTCAGGTTGCGAATGTGATCTGTGCGGGAGGCATGTTTGCAACCTGCGTGTCTGCGCACACGTGGGTTGCGATTTGGCGCTTCTGCGCATGCGCAATGCGCAATTTGGCGCTTCTGCGCATGCGCGCATGACGAAACCCGGAAGTAACCCGTTCCAGTAGTTCCGGGTTCGGCACGGAGCCCAACCCGAAAAGATGCAACCTGAAGCGGCTGTAACCCGAGGTATGACTGTACTGGTATAGGACTTTTGGTTGGGTGGACAGTATTGGGATAAAAATATTTGAAAGGCTGATGCTGTTTTCAGGGCCTGCAACATTCCTAGAACCTTCAGCTTTTAAAGTATGCTGAAACCTCACATGATCAGTTCTGCCTTTCCCCACTATTCTTCCTCAAGCACAGAGATATTGTTTATTAAGCTGCGGGTCACTTTAGGCAGGCTTTGGGGTCCATTTTTACTGGGTGAGCCGGGTTGCCCCCTCACTACGGCAACATCTAGCAGGCACTGAAGCGCTGTCCCTTTATACATTTTCTGAAACATTTTTTTTTCCAGATTTCTCTCTCATTTTTGCTGCTGTTGCATAATAAACTGGGTAAATCTGTGATTGCGAAAGAGTTTAGCTAACCACAGAAATGCTGAGAGCACAGCAATTAACCATAGCAAAGAAAAGTCAGCAGAGAAATTAAGCTAGTAAACGAATGTGCGTTAAAAGTTTGGGACTCTTCTAATCATGTACCTCTGGCCACCCGGAGCTTGCCAGCTCTTGTGACTGGGGGAGCTGTCCGCTTGGCTTAACGTAAATAGGAACTTGGCTTCCCTTGTTCTTGTTCTTGTTTGCTTTCCTTTGCTTTTCTGAGGAGCAACTTCCCTTCTCTTCCGCTGTTCATGTTCCAAAAGACAGGATGTTCATTCTCCAAACTTTCTTGAATGCAACAGCAGTTTGAGCCATTTCCTGGACATGTTTTTTGCTTTCTGCAGGAGTTCCTATGCAATGGCTGAAGCTGTGCCCCCGGTGCCGTCTTGTTTCAAGGTTATATCAGAAGAGGCAGCAGAGCAGCTCAGGGACACGTGTCAAGAGTAGTGCAAATCTACACCAGAGTGCAGTTCCCGCACCTCTCAGGTTGGCGCCCTTGTGGGCCAGCACTCCATCCCCCCACCCACCCACCCACTTCTTGCCTTTACATACTTCTGAGAAGCCCCAAATGAACATTTCAAGTCAAAATAGAAGCTGGCCAGTGTGTTCTTTAATATCTATTACTCCACCTAGCTGCTAACAACTCCTAGCTGCGATTGGTAAAGCTATGGATCAGGACCAATTTGTATTTCCTTTTCTTCAACCCGTCTCCCATGTAGCGGCGGTAGGCTTTAAGCTCTTTGGCCAGTCCTCCACCATTGCCCACGTGCACGTTTGTGCGAGGGCCCTTCTGAGCTGCCCTAGCCATCTGCCTGAATGTCAGAGAACGGATGAGGAGGGAGCACATTTATTCGACCTACACCAGAATCGGGGGTGACCCCAAACCATCTAGGGAGACGGCTTGCTGCTGTTTTTAGCACCTCTGCAGGCGGTGAACGCAGCTGTTGTCAAACCGGCATCTGTTCAGGGCTGCCCCAAGTCGCCTGGCGACTTGCTGTTACAACTTCATGGTGAGTTCCTGCACCTATTTTCTTTGAGAGGAGGGGAAGCAGTGGTGGTGGTGATGAGGTGTACTCAGGGGCGTAGCCAGGATCAAAACTAGGGGGGGGGGGGCGGCAGGCCATGGTCGTTCAGGGGCAGGGCCAAGGCATGTGAGGGGAGGGGCCACGAAGTGGGAATGTGGGCGGGGCTACAGGGCCAGCGGGCCCGACGACATCGTGGCGGCGGCGGCAGAGGCCACCTTGTGCTTTGGGGGCTGGGAGCGTTGGCGGCTACCCTGCTTGGCTGGAGAGGACGAGAGGGCCGGGCAGGCGAGAGGGGGTGGCAGGGCGGGCGAGGGCGAGGCAAGGCACGGCCGCAGTCACGACGGCTCCGAGGCGTTGCTGCATATCAGCATAATATTTCAACCATGTCGTTGTGTTCAAGCCCCACCTTAGGAAAAAATTCCTGCATTGCAGGGGGTTGGACTAGATGACCCTTGTGGTCTCTTCCGACTACAATTCTATTGATATATTACCATAGCATATGCATCATTCTGCTTTCTTGAATTGTCCTACTCCTAGGCATAGCAACCAACTCCTAGAGGCCTAGGTGCCCCCCCCTTTACTAAAGAGAGAGTGCCTTGTGCCTGCATGTGTGCATGCTGTAAATGTGTTTGTTGTGTGCAACATGCATGGTGCTGGTGTGAGTGTGTATTTGCTGTATGTGTGATGAATGCACATGTGGGTGCGAGTGATGGAAGCCTGCTGGGAAAGGTTAGCCACCCACGTAATAAGGCTTCCCCCATATCTACCACAAGTTAAGTTGGCTGTCCTGCATTCACTCTTTCCTCTTTCCCTGAACAACATCTGTTTAAAATAAGGTCTCCAGCAGCTGAAAGGAACACCAAACTAAATATGTGACGTCTCATTAAAAAAATAAAAACTTTGATTTGACTGGAATGGGGCTCGAGGCACAATGGAACAATGAGAGCTGGGATGACAGCATGTGAATGAAGAATACTCAGTCTGTTTAGGGTCTTTGCTGGGCACATTTAATTGCATTCCTTGTTATCCTAGACCTCAGTTGGCAAAGTATGCCTTGTAAAAAACACAATTGGGAAAAATGAGATTGGGGGCTTCGGAAATTTCTTTGTTTGACATCAGGAAAGCGTGACTCAGGCTTTAGAGAATGCAGACCAAAAAATTGCCATGCACAGGAAGGACAGAATGCCCAGAAAAATTATGCTGGCAAATACCAAGGAATAGATGCAGGTGGGCTTGTGTGCAGGTGGGCAGTATGGCTGAGGGAAATGTCTTGCTAGAGACCTTGCTGACTTTCTTGTCCCCCACAATTAATGGTGTTGAAGAACATGTTGTTGTTGTTGTTGTTTAGTCGTTTAGTCGTGTCCGACTCTTCGTGACCCCATGGACCATAGCACGCCAGGCACTCCTGTCTTGCACTGCCTCCCGCAGTTTGGTCAAACTCATGTTCGTAGCTTCGAGAACACTGTCCAACCATCTTGTCCTCTGTCGTCCCCTTCTCCTAGTGCCCTCCATCTTTCCCAACATCAGGGTCTTTTCCAAGGATTCTTCTCTTCTCATGAGGTGGCCAAAGTATTGGAGCCTCAGCTTCACGATCTGTCCTTCCAGGAAGAACTCAGGGCTGATTTCCTTAAGAATGGAATAGGTTTGATCTTCTTGCAGTCCATGGAACTCTCAAGAGTCTCCTCCAGCACCATAATTCAAAAGCATCAATTCTTTATGATCAGCCTTCTTTATGGTCCAGCTCTCACTTCCATACATCACTACATGCATACATCTTTTAAACTTCTTTGTATAAAGGGTCACATGCAAAAGGTATTCTGAGACTATATAAATATAAATATTAATAGCTATTACACACACACACACAGCATTCTCCAATAATGCTTTTAATTGCTGGTTTGATTCCCAGTCAAGCTGATGGGAGTTGGCTCATTGCTGACTTCAAATGCAGAGCCACCCCTGCACCACATGGCTATGACTCCACTTGCATAGACCTGTAGGTTGTCACATTAGAGACAAAACACTGCTATCTTAAAGTGTTTTGTCTCTTTCTTTTTTTCTGTTGGCCCTATTTTCATCTAAGGAATGTCGGAGGGTATGGATGGAGAAATAATGTGATCTGGTATAAGTTCGATTCCATTGTTTCTATGTGATTCCTCAAATCACAGCTGTGGGCCCATCCTTATACCCTCTTTTCAAATGTGAGTTACTTAAACCAATGGTTTTCAACCAATGTGTCGTGGCCTTGAATGATGGTCAGGGGTGCCACGGGCAACCCTGGCCTCTGCCCCTCTTCCCTTCCCTCCTGTTATATACTGAGCTGAATCATAGAACAATAGGATCCAGAATCAGCAGTCTGATTGGTCCACAGGAGCCACCCAATCCAACTCCAGGTGGAAGTGAATCCGCAACCTGATTGGCCTGCAGGAGCAGCCAATCAGATGGCTGGCAGAAGGGAATCCGCAACCTGATTGGCCTGCAGGAGCAGCCAATCAGGCTCCCTTCCTCTGATGTCCTCTTGCGTCTCTGCCTCCCCAAAGGCTTGCACAGCTGTTTGTTGCAACAGCCCTGCTACAAGCTCCCCAGGCAAATAGTGCCTCTGGGGCTGGCCAGGGGGTGCTGGGTGCCAGGAGCGGGGGTGGCCTCGGAGTAAGCAAGCAAGCAAGCAAGCAGGTGAGGGAGTCCACCAGCCCTTGCTGTTGGGAATGGACAAAAAAGTCAACAGGCCCCTGTGGGGCAGTGTAAGGAGGCACCTCTCTTTGCGGCAGGTGGGGCAGCTCAGAGACTATGGGCAGCAGCAGTGGCTGCCCAGAGGATCTCCTAAGGAGAGGGGAGAAGAGAGGAGGCTGAGGGAACACTCCACAAGGGAGGGTGTTCAAAAAAAGGGTGAGAGGCTGCCAGCTCTGCAAGCAAAGGGTGACATAACTGGGCTCCTGAGCCCCACAGGGGCGCCGAAAAAAGAGTGTAGTTGGGTGAGGCAGCCATGGACTCAAAAAGGTTGAAAACCTCTGACTTAGACTATTAAGGTAAATAAAAGAACGTAAAATGTTTCGTTTGATATTCTTCCACAGACACTTAACTATGTGCACAAACTATGGGATAGTATACAACACAAGATATTTACTTTGTTGTTTCTATGTTTGTATTTGGTTCACATCTTTGGATTTGTAATAATAATAATAATAATAATAATAATAATAATAATACTGTAATAATAATATGCTATGTTCTTTCCAAATGCCTTCTGTTATTCCAGAGTTTGGTCTTGGTTTAATTTTCTGTTTCACTTGGGGGTCTTACATCTCTCAGAAAGTATCGCTCAGTAAAAGGTTACATATTCTGAGGAGTCGTCACATACTGTAAACAAAATCAAAAGGTGTTTGGTTTCTGTGCCTTCTGTTTAAATCGGGCATCCCCAAACTTCGGCCCTCCAGATGTTTTGGACTACAATTCCCAACATCCCTGACCACTGGTCCTGTTAGCTGGGGATCATGGGAGTTGTAGGCCAAAGCATCTGGAGGGCCGCAGTTTGAGGATGCCTGGTTTAAATGATTGCTTGCAACTGACTCAAAATACATTCCTGAGAACTGAGCAACTGCTTCCATAAAAAATTACAATAGCAGGGACTTATCTCCCTTTTCCCTTCAAGAGTGAGGCACCCAATTTGTGTCAGATCATATCCAATTGAAGGTTCTTTTTGCACTGATACCAGGAAAATGATGCTACGATAAATTATATACCTTAAATGGAATCTAGACAGATTTACTATGAACAGATCTAGCACAAACTAAATTAATTCCCAACCAAGGTAATCCAAATATTGTCCAAAGGAACAGTATTTGCAAACGAACTCATCCTCCTGCTACCTGTTTGATCTTGAGATCTATCTATTTAATTGGTGCTAAATGCATATAAGAGCATGAATCTGTTGCAAGGATCAACTAGTTCAGCGTTTCTCAACCGCTGTTCCGCGGCACACTAGTGTGCCGCGAGACGCTGGCTGGTGTGCTGCGACGTGCGGTGACGAGAAGGGCGATTTGCATTGTCACGTGCCCAGCGGCTGCCAATAGGCAGCGCTGACCTGCCGGAAAGCAATATTTCTCCTCCTCTTTCCCAAAGCTCAGTGCAAACAAGCCTGGCGGCCGCCAATACACAACACTGACCCGCCGGAAAGCAATATTTCTCCTCCTCTTTCCCAAAGCTCAGTGCAAACGAGCCTGGCGGCCGCCAATACACAACACTGACCCGCCAGAAAGCAATATTTCTCCTCCTCTTTCCCAAAGCTCAGTGCAAACAAGCCTGGCGGCCGCCAATACACAACACTGACCCGCCGGAAAGCAATATTTCTCCTCCTCTTTCCCAAAGCTCAGTGCAAACAAGCCTGGCGGCCGCCAATACACAACACTGACCCGCCGGAAAGCAATATTTCTCCTCCTCTTTCCCAAAGCTCAGTGCAAACGAGCCTGGCGGCCGCCAATACACAACACTGACCCGCCAGAAAGCAATATTTGGCAAGTGTTTCTTACAGTCATAATTATAATATAGGGCGGCACAGAGTTAAATTTTTTAACTTTTTTAATGGCGGTGTGCCTCGTGATTTTTTTCACGGAACAAGTGTGCCGTGGCCCAAAAAAGGTTGAGAAACACTGAACTAGTTCACTGTTCCCTACCCTATAGTGGTCAACCATATACTCCTGCTCCCTCTGTGGCAATCAAAAGTATCACTGCTTCTGCCGGCAATCTGAAGTGAAACAGTCCAGAATTTCTACCAGCTTAGTTTATCACTTCATTCTGAGTAACTGATATTGAGGATTGAAACTTCCATAGAGGGCATGTGCTATTGTCAACTGCAAACCTATACACCCTTACCTACTGGTAAATCTCACTGAACTCAGCTGGTTTGCTTCTGAGTAAACATGTACAGCAGACTTCCCCTGTAAATGCCATAGCTCTTTCCTAGAAACTGATGGAAATGCAGGTTTTACTTTCAGCGACTTGCTTTTAAGAAATCCTTCCGCCATCTTGGAAAGCATGCAGTCCTAAATTGTACAAATGGAATTCGTTATGACTTTGCTTGTTGCTAATACGTTTGGTACTTGGAAGTGCTTGGTATGCATTAGAAACCCCTCTGCGGCAGCAGTAGTACCTTTGTGCAATTATTTCTTGTAACCCCCTCCCAGAAGAGCCCATTCTCTGCCTTACAGCTGATGAAATCTTGCTCTAAAGGTCTCTCCACCTTCACTTTCCATAACAGATGATGCAGCAGATGAGTGACCACCGCTACGACAAGCTTACAGTTCCTGACGACGCTGCCGCAAACTGTATATATTTAAACATTCCTGGCAAAGGTCATATCTTGTTGCACCGAGCCCCTGAGGAATATCCAGAAAGTGCAAAGGTAAAAAAAAGCAAATGGAACAAAAGCTCCTTCTTATAAGGTGCTGATCAATGCTAAACTAAAAAAAAAATAGTGGCTGTGTACGAGAAGACGTGGAACGTTACTTTAGCTGTGCCTTCAAATACTAGCCATTTCCACTTCCCCTTGCACCGAAGTGCTTCGGTGCGTTAAAGAGGAAAAAAGGAGTGGAAAGGTGAAAGTTTTATGTGCATGGTGCTAGCAAAAAATAAATTAAGCAATGGGTCTTCTGCTGTGAATTCCAACAGCTTTTCTTAGCTGCTCCAGGTGATGGCACAAAGGTTGCCATTTTCAAGGATGTACCTGAGCGCAGAGCATTTTTGTCTCATTCATATGTGTTTTCATGACTAAAGCATAGGAGACCTGGTTACAGTTCCTGATCCTTAGCTGATCCTTCATAGCTCTTTTACGTTTTCCATCATCTCTGCTTTGTAGAGGATTCAGAGTGCAGGTTTGGGATACTTGCTGCTACTGTAGTATTGTTTGGTTAAATCAGTTCTATAAGTGATTCCGACACATGCTGCAATTTTAAACCGCCGGATTTTAAATTTTAAACCTGCAGGTCTTTCCTTGGTTCGCACCATTAGCGCACTTGCATTTTTTGCTCTGATGAACCCTGTATCCCCTTTCCAGTTTTGAACAATTTGTTGGACCGAGAGAGGTCTTTAACCAGGCATCCAGAAAGTGCTTCCCCAAAAGGCCTCTTTTTAGCCCTTGTCAGACTGAAATATGTGCTCCCAGTGTGATCTGGGAGCTGTAGACTTGTGTGTGTGTGAGTGAGTGAGTGAGAGAGAGAGAGATAGAGATTTCCAAGTCAGAACAGCGGGGGGGGGGAGGCATAAGTAAATATGGAACCAAAGCACAATATTTTAGTAGCGCAACCTCTTATACTTAGAAACTGTTTCTGTGAGAGTAAGAAATTCGCAAATATCAACCTTTCCCCTCTTGTTTCTTTTTCCCCCTAAATAGGTCTTCGAAAAACTGAAGGACCACATGTTGATCCCTATAGCGAACACAGAGCTTGAAAAAGTAGATGGGGCACTCACATGTTGTTCTGTCCTTATTAATAAAACTTCACAATTATGAGTTTACAGACTCCCTCCCTTGTAACTGGCAATAATGTGTACATGCAAGGCAGACAAATCTGTACCCACTTTTTATTGGTTCCCTTGACAATCTACTGTACCACTGTGCTACTAACCTTTGTTTACAATGGTGCCCTTTCAGGTGGTAATTTTATATATATATATATATGCTTTTTTCTGATGTAAAAGGACTTTGCTGCATGTTTGTCTGGACTTAACCGAAGACCATTATGACAATTGGTGGTTTATATAGTTGGTGTGAAACTGATCTAGAAAGCAGATCGTAGGGGGCCGCATCTAACATTACTTTTAACTGACACAAACCTTATGACCCAGGTCTTAAATGCTACTTTATAGAGTGTTCAGATCCCTATTGTGTACATTTCACTCCCAAGGCATGCTTTAGGTCAGGGGTTCCCAAACTAAGGCCCGGGGGCCGGATGCGGCCCAATCGCCTTCTAAATCCGGGCCACGGACGGTCCAGGAATCAGCATGTTTTTACATGAGTAGAATGTGTCCTTTTATTTAAAACGCACCTCTGGGTTATTTGTAGGGCATAGGAATTTGTTCATAGTTTTTTCTTCTTCAAAATATAGTCAGGCCCCCCCACAAGGTCTGCGGGACAGTGGGCCGGCCCCCTGCTGAAAAAGTTTGCTGACCCCTGCTTTAGGCGCAGGATTCCAAATGTATGAGGCAAGGCAAGTCCCCTTAACAGCACATGCGGACAGGTGCTAGAGAAAGTATAACTTTTCGAATTTAGCCTCCCTTCACACAAGCCAGCTTTGTAAGGGTGTGTTGTGTCCAGCAGTATGCTGATGACTGCCCACCTTGTGCCCCAATGTAATGCAGGGGTTAGGGGGATGATGGTCCAACTCTTTGCTTCTGCTGATGTTGACTTCATCATGGGAATTTCAAATTTGTTCCCGTAAGGGCTTTCTCGTCTTCTTTCCCCATTGATCTGCCTACCTTCCATCCCAGGTATTCATGGTAAAAAAAAAAGAACTTTAGAAATAACAACAAAGCTACGGGTTATCTTCATGTTTGAAAAGAGAAATCGCAGAAGAGGCTAATTAATTCTTCTTCCCTCCTGACCACTTTTAAAAACTAAATATTGGTCTTCAAGCATCTTTTCTACCTTCTGGGGAAAAGTCATGGTACTGTATATTTTCTCCCATGGGTAAGAAAGCAGCTTGAGGAGGATTTCATTGGGGGGGGGCGTTTGGAAATGGTTAGATGTGAAAGGCTTTAGCAACCCCTCCCCTGCTTATTCCTCCACTTGGACTTGAAGATATCCACAGCTGTTTTTCTTTACAAAAGGACCACATGTGACTGCCATGTAACTTCTGTAACCTCAGGCTTGAGCGATAGCTGGGACATAAAGGGCTCAGAGTAATACCAATGCCTTTAACTGGGGATGCATTAAGATGGATTTCATGCCCTCAAATCAGACTGTTACACTTGGGTGGCCTCTAGTCATTTCCCCTTGAATTTTGGGGTGCTTGCTCATTAAAGCAAGATCTTTGCGCCTGTGTTAGGTGGGTTGCTTTTGTGCTTTGCTGAAGGCATCTGTTGGGATTGAAATTTACATAGCGTGCCACCACGCATGAGGCTTACATTAGTTCTTGCTTCAATCCATTTTTAATGTACATGTGAAATCTACATTGGCCGCAATACTCGTGTTGCAAAGCTGACATTGGTTCTGACATCTGGGCTCCATTAAGAGTAATGCAGAAATCAGCCTCGGTTTTATTCACCCCTGACTTTTTCTCTTTTGTTCTGTGTCTCCCTTTCTCGTTTTTCTTCTTCTCCTTCTCCCTCCCCTTCTACCTGTGCCTTCTGTTTCTCTTGTCATCTCTCTTCCAGAAATCCCTATTATAAAAGTAACTTAAAAAAAAGAAAGAAATTCGATAGCATCATGAACCTGGGCTTCTGCATAGTCTTTTTTAGAGTACCAGCTGCAATGTGAAATGTACTGTGCTTTATTATTTCACAGTATTGTGTTGCTGCTCATGCCATGAAAGTCCATTAGAAGAGAATCGTGAGCGGAATCTATTGCAAATGACGAGTGGCACCTAGGGGAAAAGTGTTACCGCAGAGGAGGATTCTCAGGGGGGATTTCATTCTGATACTAGTCTTGAATTTCAGCAAGGCTTAAACCACTTGTAAGTTTATCCTAGTGTATCCTAGAAGATGAGACAATTGTCTCTTTGTTTATCCACTGGATAGGCAGATAGCTCATAAATAAATATTATATCAATCTTGTTCTAAGAATAATCCACGTGTTTATGTGAATCTCGAACTTAATGTTCTGACACCCATGATGTTAACAAATTTCTTCTTCATCTCACCTTCACCTAGGGTATTTTGCTTTACTTTTCATGGAATGTTTTTTTTGTTTTGAATTTTTGTTTGATCAGAGTTCTTCTGAGAGCCAGCAGTGAACTTCCTGAGACATTTTGGTAGTGAGAAAGAGATTGCAGGAGTTCTAGCTGCAGAAGTTTTGCTTTGGTTTTTTACTGTGGTGTATTCCTTCGAATAAGGAAGAGAGTTGTCTTCCAACAGGCTGCCATGACTACTCAGTCTAAGCATTCAGGTTGTTGTGCTCGGAACAATGAATATCTTGGATGATTTTTCTATTTTTTTAATTGTGCGACTGTTTACTATGGAATTCAGCTGAAAGAAATATTTCCTAAGGTAAATTCTACAACACAAGGCCTTAGTCGTAATGTTTTTTCACCACACACACAAAGAATATAAATAATCCCATTCTCTTGGAACTAGACTCTACAGCTAATATAGAGCTATTGCTATTGCCAAAGCCAATTCTCCCCTTCATTATCTAGAGGTTTGTAACATAATCACAGTGAGTATCCTTAAATGTTATGGGTGGGGTTGGGGAAAAGAAAAAAGGGCATGGAGCTGTTGCTTTCAGCTACTGCCCACATCTACCTAATTTTGGCCTGAAGCACTGAAGTGTTGCCTAAATAATTAAGCCTATGTTTGGCAGTTTGCCAGTTGTACAATCAGTAGGCTCAAATGGTGAGACCTTTCTTACACACCACTGCTTCAAACTTTGTTATTGAATATTCCATTATAGAAAATAACCATGTATTTAGAAAACTGCTATTTCCATTGAGAGTAGTTCAGCCTGGCCTCCTCTCAGTCCTGATATGGTTTAAATTCTTCAAGGTGTATCGGGGGGGGGGGGCATTTCTTTTAAAAAATGCAACACCCTTTCCTTGAAGTGTAGTCTAGATTGGCAAGAGTCCATTTGCCACCTGTTGGATTCAGCTGGTAAGGAAAAAGTTGGATTCAGCTGGTAAGGTAAAAGTAAGGTAAAAGGACCCCAGGACAGTTAAGTCCAGTCAAATTTGACTATGGGGTACGGTGCTCATCTCTGCTTTCAGGCCGAGGGAGCTGGCATCTGTCTACAGACATCTTTTCCGGGTCATGTAGCCAGCATGACTAAGCTGCCTCTGGCGCAGTTGGACACCGTGACGGAAGCCAGAGCCCTTGGAAACACTGTTTATCAGGCATCCCCAAACTCGGCCCTCCAAATGTTTTTGGCCTACAACTCCCATGATCCCTAGCTAGCAGGACCAGTGGTCAGGGATGATGGGAATTGTAGTCTCAAAACATCTGGAAGGCCGAGTTTGGGGAAGCCTGCTGTTTATCTTCCCGCTGCAGCGGTACCTAGTTAACTACTCACACTGGTATGCGTTCAAACTGCTAGGTTGGCAGGAGCTGGGACAAAGCGACATAAACTGGCCCTTAGCTTCTGATAAAATCTAAAATGACCTCCCTTGCACTACCCAATTCAATGTTCGGAACTGCTTAAATGAAAAGATGGCAAGCCTAGCACTGTTGTATTCTGCAACTTACTTTGTCCCACTGTTTCTTCTGTCGTCCATGACCTGCCCAGAACTTTACACTCCTCCACCCCACCCCCCCAAAAAAACCACTTTGGTGGTTACAAAATTGGAAGCCCCAGATAAGCTCCCCCATTCAATTTTTTTTATCCTTGTGTTGTTTATTTTATTTTGGGGTTGAAGAAAGTGATGCAACTTGTGGGTTTCCTTGTTGGACAAAATGTGATTGGTGTCATCTAAGGTTCCCCTCCGTAGGCCAACAAGAAGTTTGTATACATGATGCACCTTATATTGCTACACTTGGCATTTTTTTCCACTCCCACCCACACCACAAGGTATACACTCAGTTGAAATATTTCACAGATATGCCCCGTTTTAGAAGTTTACTGTGGCATTTTTTGTTAAGGACAGGCGGAACACAACAGTCCCCATAAGATGGAACCATAGCTCAGGCAGAACATCATGTTCAGCTTAGTGAAGAACTGTCAAAATCGCCCTCCCTGTCTTCTCCCTCACTGAAAGCAAACTCTGGTACAATCTCAGCACTTATTTAAATATAGGCAGGGCAGAATCCATTTGAGTAAGAATCAAATGTTTCTCAGGAGTTGGTACATACCCATACAAAAGAGAGACTGTTGTTTTTTGAAGAGCATTTTTTCATCTCTTAGAAGCTGTGAGCAAAATATCAGGGACCTTACTTGAAATCCCAGAAAGCTTGACACTGGATGCTTGATGGTGTAGTTTGTATGAGATCTATGAATCAATTGCATTGTGTTGCTTTACTGTGCACAGATATGACTACTAAATTACCACAGTATTTTAGACTGTTACCTTTGAGAGACCTTTATTACAACCCAGTATATTGTTGCCCATTTTTTTGTGCCAAACATCTACGCATTCCATAGTCTGTTAACACTGGAAAATGTTGATCCACATTTTCCATTTTCTTTCGTCTTCTGCAGTTTCAGTACTTCATATACACACCTATCACTATGGAATAAAGTGTCAGTTGTACCTGGGACTATGTGTGTTTTGTTTCAGTAGACGACTTAAATTTTCTGCTTAGTTTGGGTTTACACAAAAGTTTGCATTATTTTGCCAGCCATGCAGCCTAATTAGAGAAGTGGAGTTTAATAATAGACATTGCTTTTCAACATTGAGTTGGAAACTCAACAACAACAACATCTGAAGAAGTGTGCATGCACACGAAAGCTCATACCAAAATAAAAAACTTAGTTGGTCTCTAAGGTGCTGCTGGAAGGAGTTTTTTTAATTTTGTTTCAATGATATAATTATAATTCAATTTATATACCATCTCTTATCAGAAGACCCCAAGGCAGTGCACAACATTAAAAACACATAACAGAACATCAATGATATAAACATAATTGAAACATTAAAAAACATACTGACAAATCTAGTTTGCGACTTAGGATTTCACAGTGAAATCAATGTGAAAAAATTAGTCATGACTGAAGTCTCATTAATTTTAACGGGAACTAGCAGTGCAGTTCTGTATATGTCTACTCTAGGAGAGACCCAAATAATTTGGCTGCCTGAGGGAAAGGTCAAGATTCCACCCCAATTCTAAATTCAAAAGCTGACTGGAATGGCCGTGGAAACTTATTTCAATAATTGCAATGGAATAATGCACCTGAAGGGCAATGGGCTACTTGTGGGGGGTGCAGGACAGGCCACATGGCATACAAAGCCCTGTCCTGGGTATGACCCAGGAGGTTCATCCCTGCTCCCCAACCCTCGCAGCCTGACACAGTTGCCTCCCTCTCCCAGCGGTAGGGCTGGCGCTGTTCTATACAACAGTGTTTCCCAACCTTGTGCCTCCAGCTGTTTTCAGACTACAATTCCCATCATTCCTGACCACTGGTCTTGCTAGCTAGGGATGATGGGAGTTGTAGTCCCAAAACATCTAGAGGCACAAGGTTGGGAAACACTGCTATACAAAATCGAGACTGTCTGAGCTCAGTGGCACCTACCGGTAGTCAAAAATTAAGTTTGTACTGTACAGGATCACTGCTGGGTAGAGCAATCCTAACCCTGCATGGAGCAGGGTGTGTGTGTGTGTGTGTGTGTGTGAGAGAGAGAGAGAGAGAGAGAGAGATAAGAGTGTCAGAACCACTCTCAATGGGGGTGTGTCTTGGTTTGTTGTTTTCCTGCACCAGCTCCAAGCTGACACAATATTTTGCCTGCCCCCCTCACCTGGCAATGGGGCTAACATAGGATCCAGCTTAGCTTTGCTTGGACCAACTCCACCTTGGCTCCTACACCATTGGTAGCCTCCAAACTATTTGGAGAGAGGTCAGAGTCCTCATGAATCAGTGGTAATTGTTCCACCAGTGGAGAGAGGACTAGACTTCATCCTAAACTCCACCCAGCCAGATGGTTCCCTAACAAACAATGGACCCAACCCATAGTTCATAAAAGCAAAATATTCCCAACTATTATGTTGGTAATGCTAATAATGCTAATAATAATAATAATAATAATAATAATAATAATAATAATTTATTATTTATACCACTCTGGGCGGCTTACAACAGAAAAATGAAATAAAATAATCTATTAAACATTAAAAGCCTCCAGTCAAGAGCTATGAATGTCACATGTGGATGACCTGGATACAGCATTGATCTCCTTTCAGAGCTCCTTCAGAAGGGAGAGAGAGCAATCTTCCTCTTCCTGATAAGGAAAACTGATTTCATCAACTGATAGCTTACACGGGGAGAGAGAGTTTCTGAGATATGGTATGAAAGGAGGGAGCAGGGGGAGGCTGTGTGTTACAAGACTGAACGTGGTGCCTGGTTGCTAGTTCCTTACTCGACACAGAGGTACACAAGCAGCTGCAACAAGTATGCACACAATTGCACCAAATCATGAACACGATGACTTGAGAGGATATCTCTTTCAGCATTGTCTCCTAACCCAAACCTTGTTTTTGTGCCATGGATCTTTTGCCCAACATGGGACTTGAACCCATGATGTTCCCGTGCTGGGAGAGAGAGAAACCTATCTGTCCACTTTCTCCATGCATACACTTCTATCACGTTGCCCCTTTCTCTACAATGCAGGTGGAAATTTCAATCTAGTAGCTATAAATTACAGTATAATAATTTAAAGTAATGCTGGAAATGATTTTGGGGGGGAGGTGTGTTGGGGTGAAAGTGTTAAACAGCAGAGACCTCTAGTGGGCACTCAATAATTAGCACTGCCTCAAATTTGCTTCAGCATTGTATCTCCCATAGTTTAGGGAAGCTTTTAATGTTTGATTTCTTTATTTTAATGTTTTGTTGGAAGCTGGCTAGAGTGGCTGGGGGAACCCGGCCAGATGGGTGGGGTATAAATAATAATAGATTATTATTATTATTATTATTATTATTATTATTATTATTGTATAACGATCAGTATTTTGAAGGAAGGTTGGCATTATCCAAAACATGTTTTACTTTTGTGGAAATAACAATCTCCACCACCTACTAAAAATGGTGTGAACACTGTTTACAGATTAAGTCTAAAACACACTTTCTTGTGTCTGATAGTATTATGGCTATAATATAATATAATATACCGGTAATAAAATTACAATATTATATTATTACTGCTAGCCTCAGACTATAGTGAAGAAGGTATTATTACCAGTGCAATCCTACTCACATGACTACTCAAAAGTAAGTCTAATTGACTTAAATAGATACATGATTAAGGCCTGACAAGTAGGCATACAAAGGAAATAGTTTCCTCAGGTAATTCTGTGTTTCCCATATCTGTTAACATTAACTAGCTAAAATGAACATCTATTTAAAGGGTCTTTTCACTAGTGATTACTTTGATAAAATGTGACTGTAAAAAAGGGGAGGAAAGAAACAAAGAAAGAAGAAACTAAAAAACACGTCCCTTATAAAAATGGCTTCAGGGCTAGGCTAGATAAACCGTAAGAGGCAGATAGTGTGATGGTGTCACAAAAGGTTAGCTATTTAATTCATTCTTTAATTTATTGTTGTATATTTGCTGCCAGAGGGATGAGAGTTGTCTGTGAGATTTGCTGTCTCAGGTGGAATGAAGCACGTACGGTACAGTATAATACAATTCTTACAGATTTTTTTTACAAGGGATCCTATTAAAATCACCTTCAAATTATAGTTCATGTTTATACCTGTGGACTGCACCCAAAAAACAAAATAAAATACAGATGCAGTGATTCGCTGCACCCCAAAACACAAATCTAAGACACACATCCCAAAGAATTTGCATGATTTTATACAGATTCCCAGCAAAACCGCTTAGATTGTTTCCATATTCATAGACTAAACTGGGAATAGTCACAGGCGTGGCACCGGTTCCTGGCACCGTCATGGTGCAAAAACATTACAGGGTGCGGATCCTCATGGAATACTTGGAGTTTTCTCCTGGCATCTCCCCAAACCAGAGTGAAGGAAAAGGTTACACCTGTGTCCTCGGACTGTACAATAAAAATAACTCTATGGCACCAGTATGGAGCTTAAGCACATATCCTCATGCATCCTCTTGACTTTTTATATGTGACTAGCTGACCCGGCCACGCGTTGCTGTGGTTCTTTCCTGTGATTCCCCCCACTCTGTCCGTACACATGAGTTATCCTGCCCCCTCCTCTCCCCACCCCCGCAGCACTTCCGTGTGACTGGCCCCACTCTGTCCCGACCCATGAGCTGTCAAGTCCCCTTCTCCCCCCACCCCTCCAGCACATCCCTGTGACTGGCCCCATCCTGTCCTGACTCATGAGCTATTGAGCCCCCTGCTCCCCCCACCCCCTGTCTGAGCCCTCTGTTCTCTCCGGGAGTGTTGGCCCCTCCCCCCTGTTTCTCCATACCTTGGCCCCCACCCTTGGAGAAGGAACTGTCAGCTTTTGGGTTCTGATTCCCAGCATGCACTTTTGTCTAATCCCTCTGTTGTCCCTGTGGATTGTTGCTCCCTCCACCCTGTATTTCCATACCTGGGCCCCCACCCTTGGAGAAGGAACTGTCAGCTTCTGGGTTCTATTTCCCAGCATGCATTTTTGTCTGAGCCCTCTGTTGTCCCCGGGGGAGTGTTGTCACCTCCCCCCAGTATCTCCATACATTGGCCCCTGCGCACGCATTGTGAACATTTTTATGTACTGTATTTAAATAATTTTTTTTTTGAAATAAGAACATGAGAAGCAGAAGTTATTATTGTTGAATTTTATTTTTGGGGTTGTCATTTATTTTGGCATTTTGTATGATTTGGGCGTTGTTGTGTGTTTTGTGGTTTTTTCTAAAAGGGGCAGGCACGACTGCCCTTACTTAAAATGGCTGCCGGAGCCTTGCATGTGACACAACACCCGCTAAATTAAAAAGCAAAAACCGCTCGCCATGCCCCCAAGTGCGTGTTAGGGGAAATGATGAACGACTGCCTAATGCTGCCAGGCGTTTATTAAACAGAAGGCGTGTTCCGAAGCGCCCGAGCTGTTCGGTTCCATAAAAAACCTGCCACGGTGGCTCAGTTTATTAAATGGAGCCACAGAGTCCCACTTCAGACTCCCCTCATCTTCAGAGTCCCCCTGTTTTTCGTGTGTTATGTTTACATAGGCGCATCCCTGTCTCTTCCCCCACCCTGTTCTGACCCATTACCTATCCCTGCCCCCTATTTGCCCCCCCCATCCCACACAGGCAGGCCCCTACCTCCACTTGGCCTAGTCTGGGAAGCTGCCTAGCCTGCTGCAGCCTATGTTGGGCCTTGTTGCTGCAAAAGGCCTGTTTTCAGTTGGCGGAGGCGGGGTTTGTGGGTGTGGGCTAGACTCCAAGGGGAGGGAGGGGTGGAGGAGGAGGAGCTGTGGTCATAATGGTAAAATTCCACTTGAGGGCGCTGTTTTACTTTGTGGAAAAGCAGGTTTTTACCTGCACAGGTGTGAGATGTGAGGCATTTTTGTTTCTGCAAACACTCGGGGAGTGGCATGGATCGTTGTGTCAAAATTTCAGGACGATTGGTTACTGAGAAAAGTGGAACCCACACTTTCAACATTTTTACATTTATATATACTGTATATAGATTCCAGAAAACCACCATCAAATCACAGAGCACATCTGCGTCCATGTATATTATGCAGTTTGATGCAGAGGGTGTTTGTGTCAAATACAAATGCTTAGGGATTTGTGCCTTGGGTTCACATTTTTGTGCCAGGAAGCAGCAGATCCATGATTGTACTGGACGTAGATATAAACTGGTGGCGAATAAATGAACGAATGATCCAGTAAATGGTTGCCAATTTGTTATAAATTGAATAGAGACAGGTGTTCCCCTCTTAGCCAAGAAACCGACATGCCAATTTAAAACTGCTAACACAACTGACCATATTCTAGTTGAGTGGCTCTCAAAACACTTTTCTCTGGGCTACACTTTTCAGAATAAAAATTAGCTCGCGCCACACCCATTTTTTTATTGAGAAGAAAAAACACGCGGAAACGAGAGACAGTTCTTGAGAAGAAAAGACATGGGAAAACAAAAAAGAGACAACTCTTAGCAGTGCTGGTTTATAACATAGAATACAACTACCATGTAACATGACCATGGGATATACAGAAAGTATAAAACAATGCAGCTGTATAAGAACATGAATCATCGCCAAAATATAAAATAGTCGTACCCAGCACTCAGTTTGAACGTCGATTCTGGATCACAACTACGATTGTCCTCAGCATCGTTTTGTTTTGTTTTTTTAAAAAATACATACAAACTATTTAAAAAGCAGGTACAAAATAAACATCCATGAGCCATCCATTTATAGCTGTCAACTTCTGGATTTGAAAATAAGGGATCAGCAGCCTCACCTGTCCCGGGGACAGTCTACGGCAGGCATCCCCAAACTGCGGCCCTCCAGATGTTTTGGCCTACAACTCCCATGATCCCTCGCTAACAGGACCAGTGGTCAGGGAAGATGGGAAATGTAGTCCAAAACATCTGGAGGGCCGAAGTTTGGGGATGCCTGGTCTTGGTATATCTAATCCAGGATAGCAGCGGGAAACGGCACTGGAATAAGGGAATTTCCAGCAAAAAAAGGGAAAGTTGACAGCTGTGGCTTGGAATAAGGGAGTTTCCCGCAAAAAGGGAGGGTTGGCAGCTATGCATCCATTTCAATTGTTTTCACATTTAATAACCATAATGCTTATATAAAAAGTTGTGTGAATGCATGTAGGTAAGAAGAATGGAGAAATTAGGCTTTCTAACTACATGGTTAAAAGTTATGCCGGAGCTAATTTTTGAGCCAAGCTATTAAAACTATTTCCCTAGTCTTAGCAAATAAAGCATAATGAAAATGAAGAAAATATAATGGCAACCGACCGAACTACTGCACCATGGAAAATAGAAATCCTATTATCTGAACTGTATGGAGAGCCAACTTATTTGAGTGTATTTGCATACATGCACTTACTGTTATCAGAGAAACAGAACTGTAGCGTTGGAAGGGGACCCCTAGGGTCATGTAGTCCAACCCCCAGTAATGCAGATAGGCTTCCCCATATTTTGCATTTCCCCTATACTTGACACTTTGAAAGCTACAATCCTTCAAGGTCATACCATCTCCCAACTTGCACCGTGTGACTTACTTCTGAGTAAACATGCATAGGCATACTCTGCAAATGCTGTTTCGTACAACTTGTGGAAGCTGTCAAGTAAAGTGCTTGAGATAACACAAGCCGCATGTTAATTGACTTCATTGCTTCATGTATGTGGGCAGAAATGTTTTGAAGATGAGGATGCTACATTTATATTACACAAAATAATGGAAATAATACTTGACACAGCCTCATTCTATGCATGTCTCCTGCTATTCCAGTTCTTAAAATGTGACTGCTGCAGTTGATACAAAAAATGCTTTGGTCCTAAAATACACAAAAACCACATTAAAAACTGTGCTTAAGTCAGCAGCCCATAAACACTTTGTATAAAAGGTAATACTTTTTTTTAAAAAAATGTAAAGGCAACCTGTAGAGCAAAACAGCAAGGCAATTTGAATATATAAAAAGGGGATAAAATTGGGAAATTGCATAGGACACCTCCTTCATAGTGGAAAATGTTCATTGTCTGCAAAATTGACTGCTAACATTTGGAAGTGGGTAAGCAAATAAAGAGTAATCCAGAATGTACTTCGGTAATAACTCTTTGATAAGCCCCCTTGGAGTCTTACACAGGTAATAATGCAAAGTTTCTGGCGTCACTGGATTATACCACGATTGCCGTTCTGGGAACTGCACAAAAGAAGGCGCCCGGACCCTTCCTAGCACGTAATTGGCATCCTCATTTAGTCTTTCGTAGGAGCCAATGAAATCGTACCTGACCGCGCAAGGCTGGCACAGGTTGTAGATGGGCATCCAGTGCTCATTCATCCTCTCCACTTCTTCATCCAAGAGGTACTGGATGAATTCGGAGAAGGTGACGTCGTCTCCGGCGCTGCTTTGCCCAGGGCTTTTCCTGTACCGCTTCACTATTTCCACGCCGTACCTTAACTGGTATTCTTTGATCTCCCCGAATTTATTTCTGTAAGCGGACAGCAGCCTCTCCATCGGGTCCCGGACGAAGATGAACTTGAAGTAGTGCTTGAGGCGGTAGCGGATCTCGGCGGGCTTCATGTCGCCGAGGAAAACCAGGTCCCTCCGGTGGTCCATCTTCAGCTGGGTGTTCACGTTCTCCAGGGTGCCGCCCAGCACCTTCAGAATGCGCTTCCAGTTGGAGCAGGCCACCTTGGGCACGTAGCAGTACAGGAAGCGGTGCTTGTCGCTCACCAGGAGGTGCTTGAGCACCACTCGCCGCTGCGCCGCCGAGAGCTCCCACACACTGCGAGGCGTGCCCGCTTGCCCACACGCGGCGCGGATGGTCCGGTTGCGAATGTCGCGTATCACCTGCGCATCTACATCCTCCTCCTTCGCTGCTCTGACGCTGCCGTCACGCCTTGCTAGGAGCTCCCCGTGGACAGCGTGCAGAGGCAGGGGCTTCACCTCTGCCAGGATGCCCTTCTCGATCATCAGGAGCAGGCTGCTTGATGCCACAATCACGCCAAACATCAGCATGGAAGGCAGGAGCTGGCGGGGGCCGCTGCTCCGAGGCCGGGCCCTGGGAGTGGCCCCCACGGGCGCCGAGGGGCATGGAGGCATGGCCTGCTGTGTGGCCTCGGGCCAGAGGGGCTGTTTGATGGGCCAGGTCTGCCCTGCCGGCAGCTGCCTGCTTCGCTTCTTTTTTCGCAGATCAGCTGGGGCTGCAGCTTTCAGCCTGCCCGGGGCCGGTCAAGGATGGAAGGACCTGCCCCCCCCCTGCAGCTCTGCCTCCCTCTTCGGTGTCTTCCAGGAGCTCAGAGGTGCGTGCTGGGCGAGAAGAGGCAGCTCTGTTGCCACCGGAGAGGGAACCTCTCAATGGAAATGCGAGGGTTAATACCACAGAGCAGCCTTTCCCAAACTTGCTTCCTCTCCCCACCAGGAAGCAGATGTTGCCCATCATCTCTGATCAGCGGGGCCAGCGCTGGGAATGCTGGGAGCTGTAGTCCAACAAGCCTCCGAGTGGCGGAAAGGGGTGGGCGGTTTGGGAAGTGGCGTCACTGGCCACAGTCTGGAGGGAAAGCTGTCTGCAGTATCACTGGATGCTTTTAATCTCATTTTGAAAAGAGATCTATCCATATTCTGCAAAAAAACCCAGCAACACCTCACCCCTATCTTTACTATACTATACTATACTATACTATACTGTACTGAAATCTTCAAACGTTTCTTTGATTGCCCTTGATTGCCATCTTCTCCTCTCACACTTCCTATGAGAACCCCTGCTCTAGTCTATTATGCCAGGATTCAACATTTAAACTCCATTGTTTCTGGCAGCTAGTAATTTTAATTCTCACTGCTGTTAAAGACAAAGGAGAGCGGAACATTGTTAAATGATTTCTGGGTCTGGGTGACTTTAAACCCCAGCAATGCTAGGTCTGGTGTCACGTCTATCTTTATACCACAAATTGAATTTATTTCACTGGGAACAGCAGACAAAAATAATCTAATGACCCCACCATGCAACCACAGGTACCTTGGTTGTTATACCCCCTCCAGGAGATTTGACTGACTGACTGACTTGAAGATGTTAAAGCGCTATCTATGATACCCATCTTTAAATATCTAAAGGGTTATCACATAGAAGAGGGAACAAGCTTGTTTTCTCCTGCTCTGGAGGGTAGGACTCGAACCATTGGCTTCAAGTTACAAGAAAGGTGATTCCAACTAAAGATCAGGAAGAACCGTTGATGATCAGAGCTGTTTGACAGTGGAACAGTCTCCCTCAGGAGGTTGCGGACTCTCCTTCCTAGGAGGTTTTTAAACAGAGGTTGGATGGCCACCTGCCATGGATGCTTTAGCTGAGATTCCTGCATTGCAGGTGGTTGGAACAGATGACCCTTCCAATTCTAGGATACTATGACTCTTGAGAGTGTCACGGCCCCCTCAATACACACAAAGCACAAGGTTGAGGCCTGTAATGAGCTCAGAGCACTGCTGTTTTTGGTGGTGGTGGGGGAGCCCTAGTGGCTGGTCAGCAATGACATCACACTGGAGGGACCTGCACAGTGATGTCATGGAGTGACATCATAAAGCTGGGAGGGATGTTGGAAGCTCACAGCTGCTTCGTCCAGGAAGTCGCACAACATTTCTGGGACCACTTCAGCCTCTGAAGTCCCAAGGACTGTGTTGGGTTGATAAATCCCTTTAGCCATTGCCTAGACAGGAGGATTGACTACAGAGAGCAAAGGGTATGTGCTTGAAGGTATATGGATGCATGAGTTTACGTCTTTATATACAGTTCTTTGATTGCACCAATTTGTTTAACAGGTGTATGGGGTGTTAGGGGAGGTGGCTCCCTTGCACTCGGCTCTCAGGTGTGGTTCCTAGAAGCTGCCAGCATGTGACAGCAGCCATGCCCCTGAAATGGCTTTGACTGGCCAGCTAAACCAGGTGAGGGTAGCTGATGGCTCTCAAACCCTCAGGGAGTCCCTTCTCTACGAAGAGAGCCAGTGTAGGGTATAAGAAGGTGCCTTACATTGAGCCAGACACTAGCTCAGTGTTGTCTACTCTGGCTGGCAGCTACCCTCTAGGATTTCTGGCAGACGTCACTAGGGATTGAGCTGTGGCCTTTGCCCATGCGTTCACCGTGTGGGGCAGTGGGCAAATGTATGCGCCCAGCAAGATGCAGGCCTGAGCCACCCTGTCCTTAGTTGGGAAACCGGCACGGAAGCCTTAGGGACCATTTTTCCAGCCTACAGCGTTTTTCATTCTGTGTGTTTGTGTGTCAGGGCTAATGTCCCTTTCTCACTGCTAGGAAACTATAGGAGAAAATGTCAGGACAGTATTTTCCCTTCCTATCTCACCTTTTCCTCCAAAGAGCTCGAGGTGGTAGATGTGGTTCTCTGCTTCTTCATTTAATCCCCAACAACCCTGTGAGGTAGGCTAGGCTGAGAGACATGACTGGCCCTCAAGGCCACCTTCATTCAGTAAGATTCACAGCTGAGTGGGGATTTGAACCCTGGTCTCCTAGGTCCTGATCCAGCACTCCAACCACTACCCCACGATGGATAATGAGAGGACCTTCTTGGGAGTGGCACCCATCTTTTGGAACACCCTCCCATCAGGATGTCAAGGAGATGAGTAACTGTGTGTAATCGTTAGAAGACATCTGAAGGCAGCTCTGTATCATAGAATTGTAGAGTTGTGACCACTAGGGTCATCTAGTCCAACCCCTTGCAATGCAGGAATCTTTTGCCCAACATGGGGCTTGAACCCACGACCCTGAGATTGCTCAAGCAACTGAGCTATTCCCATATTTTATACATGGAAGTCTTTTAATGTGTAGTGTTTTACAGTGGTACCTTGGTTCTCAAACTTAATCCATTCCAGAAGTCCGTTCCAAAACCAAAGCATTCCGAAACCAAGGTGCACTTTCTTATAGAAAGTAATGCAAAACGGATTTATCTGTTCCAGACTTTTTAAAACAACCCCTAATCAAACAGCAATTTAACATGAATTTTACTATCTAAATGAGACCATTGATCCATAAAATGAAAGCAATAATCAATGTACTGTACTATAAAAGAAATAAGACAGTATTGTAGATGATAAAAATTAAAATTATTTTTTTTTCCCTTACGTGCACTGATGATAGTCAGTATTTGGAGGGGGGGCTTTTATCCATTTCCGCAGTCACACAATCAATCAATAAATTAATCAATCAGTAGCTGAACTGGGTTCCACACAGTCACTAAAACAAATTAACCAAAAAAGCCTCGAAAACAAAAACGATAAATAAATAGCAAAAACAAAGTCCCAGACGTAATCCATTCTGGAAGTCCATTTGACTTCCGAAATGTTCAGAAACCAAGGCGCAGCTTCTGATTGGTGCAAGCACCCCAGAAACAATAGACGACAGCCGCATCGGACGTTCGGCTTCCAAAAAACATTCAAAAACTGGAACACTTTCGGGTTTTCGGCATTTGAGTACCAAGGTGTTTGAGAGCCAAGGTTACCACTGTATTATGGTTTTTCTATATGTTGGAAGCTGCCCAGAGTGGCTGGGGCAACCCAGTCAGATGGGCAGGGTACAAATATTAACAACATATTATTACTGCTAGTACTAATAATTACTACGTTTCAAGGAGGCTCCTCCTTTTAAGATGTTACAGAAGAACATAAGAACCTGCTGGATCAGGCCAATGCACTCACGGTTGCCAGCTAGACTGGAATCGCGCAAACAGGGCCCGAGTTCGGGGCCGCGTTACGCTATGGGTCAACGTCTTTTTACTTCACAGACTTCTTCCGAGTGCTGGGCTCACCTCGATGGAGCCGGACATTCTCCAAAACCACGCAGACACGAACCCGTGCAGCCGAGTCCCTGAGCCAGGACCCCAGTCCCCGGCACCTGTGGGCAAGGGGATGCCCGGGGTGGTTCAGGGCGGGCTGAGCACCCTGTACCTGCACCTTCTCTCCTTGCGGGTGGGGCTCCTGGACTGGTATTTCTGCTTCAAGCAAATCCAGTGGGACCTCCTGCGGTGGATCCACGCCTCCTTCGAACTGGCCACCGACTTCTTTTTCTGCTGGGCCCAAAACATCCTCTTGGCTTCCATGATGCTTCTGCTGCTGGCCTGGAAGGCTCGGGACGGAGCCAAGGAACACGGGTGGAGATCAGTGCTACGGGGCTTGGTGAGGGGGCCGCAAAGGAGGTTGGGTCCCGAGGAGGAGGGCAGGGGAGTCGGGCTGAATCCGGACCCTTCTATGTACTTGGAAGCCTTTATCAAAAGCAGCTTCTCCAGAGCCTTGCAGAGAGCGGCTTGCAACAATAGCCAGTAATGGAATCATAGAAGTAGAAGTGGGAAGGCCGCTAAGGGTCAATCTCTTCCAACCCTCTGCAATGGAGGAAAGGAGAAAGATGCTCTCGGCCTTCAGATTTGGGACCCCACCTGCCCTCTCCACTTACAGCAGCATCGTGCTACTTTAAACAGGTACGGCTTCTCGCAAAAGAACCCTGGGAAGTGCAGTTTCTTAACGGTGCTGAGGGCTGCTAGGAGACTCGGATTCCCCTTGCGGAGCTACAGTTTCTCAAGAGTGGTTGGACCGTTGCTGTTTTCCCTTTGGGAACCATAGCTCTGTGAGGGGAAGAGGGTCACCTAACGATTCTCAGCATCCTTGACAAAACGATGTGTCCTGGGATTCAGCGTCCTTGACAAACTGTTCCCCAGAATTCTTTATGGGGAGGGAAGCTGTGATTGTTCAAAGTGTTATGATGCTGAAGGAGCGTCTCCACTCCCATCGTCCAGCCCAGACACCGAGGTCCAGCTCCGAGGGCCTTCTGGTGGTTCCCTCACTTCGAGAAGTGAAGCTACAGGGAACCAGGCAGAATGGCCTTCTCGGCATAGCTGCCAAGTTATCCCTTTTTTACAGGGATTTTCCCTTATGCTGAATAGGCTTCCTCGCGAGAAAAGGAAAAACTTGGCAGCTATGCTTCTCGGTTGTGGCTCCTGCCCTGTGGAACACCCTCCCATCAGATGTCAAGGAAATAAACAACTGTCCAACATTTAGAAGACATCTGAAGACAGCCCTGTTTAGGGAAGTTTTTTAATGCTTGATGCTTTATTGTATTTTTAATATCTTTTGGGAGCCGCCCAGAGTGGCTGGGGAAACCCAGCCAGGTGGGCAAGGTATAAATAAATTATTATTATTATTATTAGGTAAAGGTAAAGGGACCCCTGACCATTAGGTAAAGGTAAAGGGACCCCTGACTCTGGGGTTGCGCGCTTATCTCGCATTATTGGCCGAGGGAGCCAGCGTATAGCTTCCAGGTCATGTGGCCAGCATGACAAAGCCGCTTCTGGCAAACCAGAGCAGCACATGGAAACGCCGTTTACTATAGCGGTTCCCATTTATCTACTTGCATTTTGATGTGCTTTCGAACTGCTAGGTTGGCAGGAGCTGGGACCAAGCAACGGGAGCTCACCCCGTCACAGGGATTCGAACCGCCGACCTTCTGATCAGCAAGCCCTAGGCTCAGTGGTTTAACCACAGCGCCACCTGGGTCCCTGTATTATTATTATTATTATTATTATTATTATTATTATTATTATTATTATTAAATGGATAGTGGAGATGGTGGGAAGGCTCACCATGGAATACTGAAAGTGCCTGGCACTGTCCTTTACAATTTTGGGGGAGGGCTCTTGGCCCCGTGTAGATGGCGCCCCCTGTTCTTAGATGTTATTTCTGTTGGTGGTAGGAGTGGGGGAGCAAGCTCCTGCAATGCCGCTCTTTCTCTGGCTGATGGTTGATCCTAAGTTGGTTGTCCCCCACACCTCCCCACTTCTGGGAAGCGGAGAGCTGGCCCCACATTGGCCCTAGATCACCAGCCAGATCACTCTGCTTCCCGTCTGATCTGCCATCCTAGAGCAATTTCTTCCTTTTGTCCAGCATAGCAACTTAACTGCAGGAAGGAATAAGGATTTTAATTTGGTCATTGTGTTTATAGACAGAAGTACTCATTTATGCAGGGACGCGGGTGGCGCTGTGGGTTAAACCACAGAGCCTAGGGCTTGCCGATCAGAAAGTCGGCGGTTTGAATCCCCGCGACGGGGTGAGCTCCCGTTGTTCAGTCCCTGCTCCTGCCAACCTAGCAGTTCGAAAACACATCAAAGTGCAAGTAGATAAATAGGTACCGCTACAGCGGGAAGGTAAACAGCGTTTCCGTGTGCTGCTCTGGTTCGCCAGAAGCTGCTTTGTCATGCTGGCCACATGACCTGGAAGCTGTACGCCGGCTCCCTCGGCCAATAACGCGAGATGAGCACCGCAACCCCAGAGTCGGTCACAACTGGACCTAATGGTCAGGGGTCCCTTTACCTTTACCCATTTATGAGCTTGGGAGCCAGCTCTGCTGTTTAAAATTATTTTGATTAGCTTGCCATTTTAATGATCATTTCGGATGGTTTAAAATGGTGATTTATTGTATGTGGTTTGCTGCAATATTTATTATACCTTTATTGCAATTATATCCCACTTTTCTCCCGATGGAGCTCAAGGTGGCATACGTGGTTCTCCTCCCGCTCTTCATTTAATCCCCAAAACAATCCTGTGTGGTAGGTTAGTTTGAGAGAGGCAATGACTGGTCCCCAAGGTCACCCAGTGAGCTTTATGGCCAAGGGGGGATTCAAACCCTGGTCTCCCAGGTCCTAGTCTGACACTCTTAACCACTACACCATGTTGGCTCTGGTGGTGTATATATAAATGAATGGCTGAGTCAATGCATGAGCCGTTCCTCCCAGCCCTGCTGTTTGCCCTGCTGGGTGTGTGTGGCATGTTGCTAGTCCCTAACGAGGCCTCGCCTTTTCCTTGCCAGGCTCCGAAGGGTCTGATAGCTCGGGTTTTTTCCCTGCTGAATGCGTGCTGCCGGTTCCTCGAGAGCCTTGTGGCTCGGATCGTTTGGGGTCTGGCTTTCCGCTTGACGTGCCCCATCACCTGCATCACACAGGCCCTGGAAGGCACCTTTCAGCATGCTGTCGAAATAGCAAGCGAGGATGAAGATGAAGATGAGGAGGAGACGGCACTGGTGCCAATGCCGTGCCACGCCACCCTTCTCCCCAAGCAAGAGAAGTGGACCTAACTGGCATTCAATAAATGGCACTGGAAGCGAGCCTGGCTATCTGCTTGATTCCCAGGAACGGTACCCGATCAGATGCAGACCTATCCTTTGACATTCTCACTTCTCTTAATTTTGCAATGCAGTTCTGCAGCCAAAACATACACACACCCAAACATGTGCACGCTAGTCTGCCTTTCGACCAGGAGGGGGCGCCCTTGGTCCACATTTCTGGATCATTCCCTAGAGCCAAAAGGCAAAACTTTGCTTCTTCAAGCTTGTCTTGTGATCTTCTGTTTTTTGTTTTTTTTGTTTTGTCAGGAAGGGACCCATTTTTATTTGGGGATAAGCTATTGCTATAGCGTCAGCAACTCCAAATTGGGAGTTCATTTTAAAATAGCTTTGAAGGAAATGTACACGCATTAGCTCATAGAAGTTATACATGAGACACAAGGTCACAGGTCAGTGAGCTAAAACACATTTTCTGTCCGTTATCTTGGGTGTCCAGGTGTCTTGGAATCTTACTTTTAACATTTCACTCGCTTTTTGTCTGTCCACCAATTCCTTAGCATTCCATTCCCTACACCTGGAAAACTCAAAGTGAGAACATAAACGTGCTATTTCTAAAACGATTTAAACAGTTGTTAAAATGATAAGGGGATGGGAGTCGGGAGTTCAGAGGTCCACATAGCATAGAATTCTTACATTACATAGATTCCATCACAGAGAGTAGTTGCAGAAAATCCTGGTCCCTCTTCAGTTGCAGAAAATCATGGACCCTCTTTCGGGAATATGTCACTTTTGCCGAGTGATGCAGTAGATGTTTTTCTTGAAGCCTGGACGCTAATAACTCAGCTGCCGCATTGGAGAGGCCCAAATCATGGACTAAGTCATTCAGTTCCGGTTGGCAAAACTGCTGTGGGGCTGATTGCTGCTCAGATGAGGAGTCTTCGGATTCTACAGCCATTTCTCCATGAAAATCCTCGTCATCTTCCTCACCATGTTCACTTCATCATATCTCCCTGAGGGTCCTGGGAGAGAAGAGGTTGTGGGGAGGGATGCAGGAGACAGCCTGACTAGGTCAACCATCCAAACCGTCCATCTTCCTCCTTCCATCCTCAGCTTTGATTGTAGGATCAGCCTCTCGGATCCTTCCCGAGAAGCTCAGAAGGTTTTTAAAAAAGCAGAATGTTCCAATGTGCCCTTCGTTTTCTGAAAGCTTCCCCCATCCCACTGTGAAAGAGGCTCCCAGTTTTGTATTTCATTCTCAGGGCGTGTTAGAATTTCAGTGGGTGCAAAGTTTTGAGCTTACCTTACCGCTGCGGGGTGTTCTGTGTTTTCTTACAAGTAGGACATTTCTCCAGCATACTCCTGACCCCCGCAAAACTATAGAATTGTAGTGTTTGAAGGGGCCACGAGGGTCATCTAACTCCAACCGCCTGCAATGCAGGAATCTTTTTGCCCAACGTGGGACTAGAACCCATGACCCTGAGATTAGAAATCTCACGCTGTACCCTTGAAGCTTATCTTGTTTAGTAAAAAGCCTTTTCTCAAGATTGTGATATCTACAACGGGCTCACATTTCAAAACCAGGCCTTTTATTGTATTCAGTTTTAGTCAAATATTTATAAACCACACTTGCGTAAAAATGGCAGCGGGCTCGAAATTCAACACAAGACTTTTGAAATTTGTCTGTTTGGGAGTTCGGCTAAGTAAATCTGCAAGATTGATGCATATACAGTAGCTGTGCCCCTATATAGCATGTTGGGTGAATAATCGGCACGGTGAGAAACAATCCCGTGAGAGTATTTGGGAAACCTATGAAGAGAATTTTGAAAAGGGTTCGGGGTGGCAAATTTGTTCCAGCTTTTAATTTTTGAAATCCAAGAGAAACCATTTTTCTTGTGCGTGTTTTTTTTTAGAAACAGATACACCAATAGCGCCCCCTGGTGACCTGTGCACTTCTTTGCACATTTCGGGGTGCAGGATTAATGCTCCTTGAAGAAAGCAGGTGGGTGGGTGAGATCTGGCAGCGTTCCTTAGAGCCAGAATCGCAGAAGCATGCAAGAAATGGAGCTAATGTTCATCATCGTCCGTCTCCCTCCACACCATGGTCTGGCAGAGGGATAAACCAAGCCCCTACACCCCCCCCCCCTTTTCAACAGCAGGTTTCAGCCCAGACTTTGAACATCATCCTGGCCCTGTGTTGTTGGATTGCCCAGACATCCTTCACGGCTGTCAGAGCCTCTGTTCGCCCGCTCTTAAAAACCATTACTTTAATAGCTTGTTTCACACGTTTAGCACTTTTGTTTCCATTGCTAATTGAGCCGGCGGGTCCCCTTACAAGATCAACACGCAGGGTCACCTTCCTTCGCATTCTCCACTTGCTCGCTCGCTGGACAGGGCCCCGGACGCCTGGCTCGCCTCCCAAGCTGACATTCCTGAGCCGGTCCCTCTGACAGGCCGGTCCTTTTTTCGCTGAGAAATTCTCAAATTAGCTGGCGCTTTCCTAGACGCCGTGTTCCCAGGGGCTGGCGTTCGGCTCGGGCAGGCAACAGCTGTGCAAACAGCTCCGCTCACCTCTGCCGGGTGCCAGCTGGCGGGGAGTACGCTCGGCACTGGGAAAGAGGGAGGGGGTGCCAGAGGCAAAGCCAGGACTTGAAGCCCAGATGCCCCAGTGAGATGCCTCCGGACTCAAACCCCCCATTCCCTTTGGCGGCACCTGCGCAGCCTGACGCCAGCTCAGGCAGGTACAGGGCAAGTTGCGTTTTGCTCTGCAGTGGGGTCATCGAGGGGACTGGCTGAGCAGGGAGGACGCTGGCTTGTTGGGACCACTGCCCCATACTGGGATGCAGGGCACCTGCGGCCTTCCAGATGTTTGTTGGATTCCAGCAGCCAGACTGATCAGAGATGGCGATGGGCAGTGCTGTATTTTTAAAGAAAAAAGTGCCACACTTGTAAAGTGTGTGTGTGGGGGGGAAGGTGCTGGTACTGTGTACCCTTGAGTACCTCCAGAAAAAAGCATTGGCGAATGGGGAGTTGTGATCACAGAGTTGTAGAACTGTCGAGTTGGAAGGGGACCCCCTGGGTCATCTAGTCCAACCCTCGGCAATGCAGGAATCGTAATGGGAGAATCCCGGGCAGACGGCCATCCAACCGCTCTTTAAAAAAAGCTCCAAGGAAGCAGAGCCCACCACCATCCAAAGGAGTCTTGTTCTGCTGTCAAAAAGTTGTTACCGCCGGGAAGTTCTTCCAGATATTTAGGTGGGGCGTTGGTTTGAGTCTGGGCTTTTATGGGGCAGCAAAGCTCAACTCCGGAAGCAGCAACAAAGAGCACCCTGAGCATGTACAGAGTCCATGTACCCCCTTGGCTTCTGCAAGAATTTAAAGCGCCCAATGATTACGTTGGAAGCGCTTTCGTGAGAAGTCTCTGCACCTCTTTTTAGAACATAAAACTGGCCTCCTGCACTCAGTCTGGAGATTTCCCACCTCAACAGAACCCTGCATTGCTTAGGACAGATGTCTCAGAAACAGCTGGTCGGACTCAAAAACTCCCAATTTCTGCAGAGCTGAGGAGAACAAGAAAGCTGCTTTATCCCAGTTTTCCTATCTAGCCCACTGTTGTTGACACTGACTGGCAACAACGGCTCTCCAGAGTTTCAGGAAGGAACAAACATTCCCAGCCTTGGAGATGCCAGGAAGGGATCGAACCTGGGACCTTCTGCATTCGGAGTAAAAGCTCTGCCACTGTGCTATGGTGGTTTCCCCTGATTCTGAGGCTGTTTGAAAGAGGGACAGGCTGCTTTTGTGCGTATGAGAGAGGAGAGATGAACCATATTTCAGTCGTCAAAACTCCTTCCAGTCCTCTCCAAATAAAGAGCTTGATTCTGGCCTCTGTTCAGTTTGGGGACATAGCAAACTTGTTAACCTCAAGCAGTGATTTTTGGTTAAGCCTCCCTGGGTGGGGTGGGGGGGCACTCACCCTGGGGACCCCTCTTAAAGCCAAAGGCATTTCTTGGCCTGGGTGTTTATTGCCCCACAGAGACTTTCTTTTTACAGGGCAGAAATATCGCAAGATCTGGCGGGGAGAGGGAATGACTTCATGTTCTTGCAGGCTCAGGCATCACCCGACAGCATTCCAAGAGCATCATCAGGAACCGTCGAAATGCCCTGGTGGACATGCACAACTTGGAGGACGGAGCTGGGTTTGGGGGCATGATCCAGAGGGACGTCTTTGGCGCTAGCCTCACCCAAGCTCTGCACATGAGGAATGGCTGCTTGGGCAGGAGACGCCCCGGGGCATTATGGTCCAGGTTGCCTCTCCCTTGTGCCACCACTTTCTAGGCATTTGACTGATCTTTTCATATCGACTTTGGGTTCCCATCGGGCTCCCAAATGGAACTGAAAGAAAAACAAAATGTGAAAGGCTTTGTAAGTGCTTGACATCGTGGTTTCAAAGAAAAGGAGCAGGTTTGCAGGAGCAGCGGGTAAATTTGGGGTTTTGCATCCTGTACCCCAACATTCGGCTTCACTTGGATGTCCACAAGTTCTAGTGTTATATGAGAGGGAGAAAAACTGAATGTTACACTTAAGGCACAATACAGATCTGGGTAATAGCTGGGCATTCCAGTTCTCATTCCAGAAGCCATGGTACATAATTTGATAGGCACAGCACCTATTAGTGACTGACCCACTCTGCAATCTTCATCTTCAATCTGTATCCAAAATGCAGGCTTCAGCATAAAGCCCATTTATCTATTTTTTTATTTACTCACTCACTCACTCACTCACTCACTCACTCACTCACTCACTCACTCGCCCCCTGCATTGTGTCATCAAGTCAACAACTTAAATCCTGTTTGGAGACATTTTGCATGGTGTAGTGGTTAAGAGCAGTGGACTCGTAATCTGGTGAACCAGGTTCGATTCCCTGCTCCTCCACATGCAGCTGCTGGGTGACCTTGGGCTAGTCACACTTATCTGAAGTCTCTCAGCCGTGGTAGGAAGGTAAACGGCGTTGCCATGCGTTCTGATTTCCGCCACGGTGTTCCATTGCAGCAGAAGCAGTTTCGTCACGTTGGCCACATGACCCGGAAAGCTGTCTATGGACAGACACCGGCTCCCTTGGCCTGAAAGCGAGATGAGCGCCGCAACCCCATAGTCGCCTTTGACTGGACGTAACCAGGGATCCTTTACCTTTTACCTATTAGGGGTGGAACCTGACACCTTCTTCTGCATGCAGAGCTACGGCCGTCCCCCACCCCAAACAAGCCATGAGCACCCATGCAGCCAGTCCTCTTGAAGGAGCAGGTGTGATGCTCCAGTGGGGCATTTGAGGACATTGGCTGCTGCGGCAGAGGGATGGGGCTTTGGGGTAGGTGCTGAGGAGAAGGAACCCCCCACCCACCCCTGGGAAAGTTCAGCCAGAGCGGTCTGTGCGTTCAACCCCACATTTAGCCAAGCCTGCCAGAGCGCGCGGAGCTAGCCCTTCTACTGGTTGCCAACGCCGCTCTGCTCTGGGGCTGATTTACAGCTTCGCCCCGCTGCTCCTCGCTACCTGGTCGACAGCCATGTGGGTTTGCAGGCCAGCACCAAATGCCTTCGTGACAGCTCAGCTGGCTGTGAGCGCAGGGCAGGAATGTCTGGATTTATGAGCTGGGAAACTGGGCCATTGTCCAAGCCCTCCCTGGGGGCTGGTGGTGCTGAGTGGAGCTTTGGGGCACTTGCAGGAGGGCCTAGGCTTGCCTTTCCTCACCAAGGAGGCCTTCTTCCTATGCTCTGGCCCCAGGTATCAGGTGACACCCCCCCCCCGATAGGGGAAAACCCCATCCCTTGCCAGGAGAGCTTTCCCGACCCGTCCATCTCTTTGCGTGCCGAGTTGAAGATTGCAGTGTGAATTAGTTAATTAGTTGTCATAAAATAATGAGCGCTTTGCACTCTCTGACTCTTTGGAGTCATCCCATTTTGTTGCTTCGAGTGAGGGCCAGAAATCATTGAGAATGGTTTTACCAATCAGGATTAGCAAGGTCGGACGATGACGTCTTGAACTGGCAAAGCACAAACTCGTTTAAGGCTTGGCTGACGTCAGGGAGCTGGGCAAAGGAGGTGTCCGGTGCCGGCAACGTCTCCATGCAAGCACCAGGAGGAGAGCTCCCCTCGGCACACCGCTCCATAGTCCTTTGCACCTCATAAAAAAGGAAGGGCGCGGCCCAGCTTGACCCCAAAGTCCCCACTCCCAGCAGCAGGAAGGTGACAGCACTGGGATGCACCCGGTCCAGTGGCCGGGGGGGCATAGAGAGCATCTGATGGGCAGGGTCGTCTTAAGGTCATCGGGCGCCCTGGTGCAGGGATCCCTCTTTAAAAAAGGAAAGCTCTTACCTGGTGTGCCGGGAGCCTCACAGCGGCCCCCGCACCTCACAGCAGGGCCGCGCTGTGCCGGAGGCCGCCTGCCTGTTCGATGCCGCCGGATTGAGTGGGGGAAGGGGCGCCGCTGCTCCGCGCGGCCTTCCTCCCTTCTCCCAGTGGAGCGGGGTGCCTGGGCAGGCCGGGCCACACCGGGTTCCTTCCCGCCAACAGGGCGCTGCGTTTCATTGGTAGAGGTGCTGCCATGTGGCGTCACCTCTACCAATGAAACGCAGCGCCGGGGTGAGGGATGACCCTGGCGCTGCAGAGCGGAACAGGGTCCTAGTGCCCCTGTTCCGCTCGCTTCCTTCCCTGCTCTCGCGGCGCGGCTGGTGGAGGGAAAAGGGAGGCCGCTGTGAAGCTCCCCCACTTGCTGGGGCGCCCCTCAGCGCCCCCTGATTGCCCAGGCGCCGTGGTGCATTGCGCCACTAGAGTCAATGGGTGAGCCGGGCCTGCTGATGGGGATCTGAAAGGGCATCTGTCGCGTCCTAATTTGAGTTTACTTGGAGAACAAAAATACAATGTACTAAAGAAAATCAGGCCAGTGGCCAACCTAGATGCCCCTTTTGGGAACACGAGCGAAACAGCAACACACTCTTCTGCTGCTGTTTCCAGCAACTGGTGTTCAGAAGCATTGCTGCCCCCAGCGCTAAAACCAAATTGCCGACTGATGTGAATGGAAAAGTGAACATAAGTGGGGGAATATGAAAGGAACCGAAACGGGATCAGTTTGCCTGTGATGTGGCTGCTCCCTGCTGGGCTTTCTTCCTCGCAGGACAACTTCTGCTCCTTGATTCTCTCTGGACTGTGGCCTTGGGAGTGCTGAGCTTCTCTCTGCCACCACAAGCCACTCTGCAGCTGAAAACAACCGCCTGGCCTGCCATGTAAGCCTGGGGGCACCCAGGTGTCCGCCTCCCCAGCTCTTGGCAAGGGGCCTTTTCTTCTCCGAACATAACAGGCAGGCTGCCCGAGAACAGAGAACAGGAAGCCCACTTTGTTATTAGGCCGGGAGGCGGAGGTCTGCGAGGGGTGCTTTAAGGTTCCCACCGGGAAGGGGGGAAGAACAGGGTGGCGGTGGCGGTGGCATCGAGCCCCGCAATTGTCTGGCAGGCCCTGGAGAGACTGGCGCTACGAAGTGCTGCTTGGCCAAGGCTGAGCCTTGTGTATGGTTCTTGGCCTTGTCTGAGCCATTGGCCAGGTACGTAACTATTCCAGCCATTTCCTCTTGGTTCAAAAGGGAAAGGGGGTTTGGCTATAAATATCCCCTCCAGTCGGGAGGAAAACATTGCAGACAGATTGCGTCCGTGGCAGGCGCGGCCAGCACCCCACTTTTCTTTCCGTCTCTGGCTCAGCGGCACTGGCTCAGCGGCAGGGACCCGGGCCAGCTCTGTCCCACATTGGCCGGTGATTGATTGATTCCCCCCCCCCGCCCGCCCCATCCAACCCTGTGACTGGGGCCAAGTCTCCGGGTTACGTGCTTGAGGGTGCAGAGAGGGGACCGGGGGAAAGGGAGGCTGAGCTGGACCAGATGGTGCTATTGTCACTTGAACGGGTGTCTGGGGTCAGTGGCTAGTCGGGGGACGGAAAGAGCTCCCATTAAAATTGGGGGACCAGTGGCTCTGTGGAAGAACATCCATCAGTGTTTGCAACTTGCAGAGGGGAGTAGTCTCTTATGCCTTCCAACATTTAAGAACGTCTATTCCATAATAATAATAATAATAATAATAATAATAATAATAATAATAATACAGTTGTACCTTTGATCCCGAATGCCTTGCGAGTTGAATGTTGTTTTGGCTCCTGAATGCCGCAAACCCAGAAGTGAGTGTTCCGGTTTGCAAACGTTCTCTGGAACCTGAACGTCCGGCGCAGCTTCCGATTGGCTGCAGGAGCTTCTTGCAGCTGACTGGAAGCTGAACTTTGGTTTTTGAACGTTTTGGAAGTCGAATGGACTTCTGGAACACATTCCGTTAGGCTTCCGAGGTACCACTGTAATAATAGTTTGTATTATTTGCACCCCACCTATCTGGCTGGGTTGCCCCAGCCAATCTGGGGGGATTTCAAAATAATAATAATAATAATAATAATATAAACATTCAAAAACTTCCCCATACATTTCTGCCTTCAGATGTCTTCTAAAGGTTGTATAGTTACTTATCTCTTTGGCTCGGGGGTCAAATAACGCCACACCCTCCAGCATCGTAAGGAACATCATCAGGAAAAGCAGGACATTCTCTGATCAAATCAGAAATCAGGACGGCTTCTGTGAATCCGGGATGGTCCCTGGAAAATAGGACACTTGGACAGTCAACAGCAAAGGGTTGTCTCCCATACTAATCCTACTCAGAATAGGCCTATTAATAGCTAACTTGGGTCCATTAATTTCAATGGGTCTGAATTGGGGAGTTGTGGGGGACACATTGTGCTGCTTCTGGGGTAGCTTGTCTACTGTTGGTCCTCATCCTGCACTCAGCTCTCACCTGTGGCTCCTAGAAGCTTGTCAGCATGTGATAGCAGCCACACCCTGGGAACGGCTTCAACTGGTTGGCTCAACCAGGTGGTTAGTAGCCATTGATGGCTTTTGTTCTCCGTGGTCTTTTCCTCCAAAGAACATCGCTAAATATCACGGGAGTTAATTCTGTCTTGCGATTGTGGAGGTCCTGTTTAGCTAGCTGTCGTGCTTGCACAGCATGTGTGCGAGTGGACCGGGAGGGGAGGCAAACGTTATCTTCGTTCAGGCATGTGAGATAGGACCGGAGCAAATGTAAAGAAACAACATTCCCAAATCAGGCCTGTTAACGGCAGTTTCATCTGACAAATCAGTGCTTTCGTTGGCTACCCTTTTCACAGTTCTGGACGCCGCTGGGTTTAAAAAAGGAAAGGTGTGTGTCGGTGGGGGAGAGTGTCAAGTATTTAATCTGGCAAGTTAAGAGCAGCGGGCACGATCCAGGCTGCGTCCTGAGCAAAGGAATGCACACGCACACAGTCTTTGCACCAGCAGAACTGGAATAAATGGGAGGGGAGGTCTCTTGTAAGGAAATCCCATGTCAGATCAGCTCGATGGTCTTAACATTTGTCAACTATTTAGCTGTTCTTCCATAAGTCAATTTAAAGGAATTAACAAAATTCCCAGCCCTGGCTTAATTTGGCATTGCCCCACCTTCAGAATCTCAGGGCTGGTTGAATTGCACTTTGTTGTTGTTTAGTCGTTTAGTTGTGTCCGACTCTTCGTGACCCCATGGACTAGAGCACGCCAGGCACTCCTGTCTTCCACTGCCTCCCACAGTTTGGTCAAACTCATGTTTGTAGCTTCAAGAACACTGTCCAACCATCTCGTCCTCTGTCGCCTCCTTCTCCTTGTGCCCTCCATCTTTCCCAACATCAGGGTCTTTTCCAGGGAGTCTTCTCTTCTCATGAGGTGGCCAAAGTATTGGAGCCTCAGCTTCAGGATCTGTCCTTCCAGTGAGCACTCGGGGCTGATTTCCTTCAGAATGGATCGGTTTGATATTCTTGCAGTCCATGGGACTCTCAAGAGTCTCCTCCAGCACCATAATTCAAAAGCATCAATTCTTTGGCAGTCAGCCTTCTTGATGGTCCAGCTCTCACTTCCAATTGCATTTAAAGGTAAAGGTAAAGGGACCACTGACCATTAGGTCCAGTCGTGACCGACTCTGGGGTTGTGCGCTCATCTCGCATTATTGGCCGAGGGAGCCGGCGTATAGCTTCCAGGTCATGTGGCCAGCATGACAAAGCCGCTTCTGGAAAACTAGAGCAGCACATGGAAACGCTGTTTACCTTCCCTATTTATCTACTTGCATTTTGACGTGCTTTCGAACTGCTAGGTTGGCAGGAGCTGGGACCAAGCAATGGGAGCTCACCCCGTCACAGGGATTCGAACCGCCGACCTTCTGATCAGCAAGCCCTAGGCTCAGTGGTTTAACCACAGCGCCACCTGGGTCCCTCCAATTGCACTTAGCCCTCCCCAAATCCAAAACACATTAGCTGGCTCATCAATGACCTGTTGTTACGGGTGAGCAGCGTGGTGACCAAGTCCGTTGAGGATGCCGAATTGTTCAGGGTAGTTGAAACCCAAAGTTTGCAAGAGTTCCAGGAGAACCTCTCCAAGTGAATGGGTCCTAAAGTAAGAAATTCCACTCAGTGTAAACAAGTGATAATGTGATGCACATCGGGGCAGAAAAGATTTTAAGTTTGCATAGACGCTCATGGGGTTTGAACCGGCGGGGTGAGCGAGCAGGAACGAGACCTTGGGAGTCTCTGGGGAGGGATAGCTCAATGAAGATGTTAGCCCAGGGTGTGGCAGCTGTGAAGAAGGCAAATTCCATGCTAAGGACCATGAGGACAGGAACTGAAAACAGGTATCCTAATGCAGGTATACAAATCTATGCTGTGACCACGTTTGGAATATGGTGTACAGTTCTGGTGGCCTCACCTCCAAAAGGGTATTGTAGGGTTGGAAATTGCAGAGTAAAGGTATTGAAATGAGGAAGGGGGACAAACCCAAGGTGTGTTAGGAGTCTGCACAGTGTGGAGGAAGTGGATAAGGAGAATATATTTTTTTCTCGTTCTCCTGTAATACAATAGTGTGCTCAGTTCTGGGCACCACAGTTTTAAGAAGGATGTGTGCAGAGCAGGGCTCCAGAGCAGGGCCGTCTTAAGCCCATCCAGCGCCCTGGTGCTACGGTCCCTCCAGCGCCCCCCTCCAGAGCCTCTCCAAGGGCCCAGGAGTGCCAAGTGGACCGCGGCAGCAGCGGGAGGCCACCTCCGAGGACTCCACGCTGTGCCTCCTTCTCGTTTCCCCAGCGCTGGGTTCCGTTCAGTCAAGCTTCGCCACCAGTGCGTGCACCGCGGGACCAGCAAGAGCTGCTTGGGCGCTGTGCGCACGCTGGTGGCGAAGCTCAACTGAGCAGAACCCAGCGCTGGGGAAACGAGAAGGAGGCGCAGCGCGGAGTCCTCGGAGAAGGAGAGAGACGCGGCACAGCCTCTCAGCTAGTGGAGCGCAGTCCTCCTGGCCAGATCGCCGGAACCCTGCGCTCACTTGGCGCCCTTCAGCGCCCTCCAGCGCCTGGCGCCGTGGTTCTCCGCGCCACTAGCCTCTATGGCTAGGATGGGCCTGCTCCAGAGTCTGGAAAGCAAGCCTTATGAGCAATGGAGGAGGAAGTTGGGGATGTTTAGCCAGCAGAAGAGAAGACAGAGAAGGGATAGGAGAGCCATCATCCTATATCTGAAGGGCTGTTCGGTGGAAGATGGAGCAAGCTTGTTGCTCTGGAGGGTGGGGTCCTAAACCAATGGATTCAAATGACAAGAAAGGAGATTGCAACTAAACGCTAGGAAAGACCTTTGGAGGGTAAGAGCTGTTCAACAGTGGAACGGACTCCCTCGGACAGTGGTGGACTCTGTCTTGTTGGAGGTTTATAAAGAGAGGGTGGATGTTGGGAACTTCAGGATTGGAAAAAGATAGTGCTTTCTCACACCATGCATGGTTAAAACTACAGAATTCATTTCCACAAGATAAAAGAGCGATGGCCACCGACAGAGATTGTTTGAAAAGAGGGTTAGATTGCTTCTAGATATTACAATATCCTGCATTAGGAGGCAGTGTGCCTCTGAATACCAGATGCTGAAATTCACAAGTGGGGAGCGGGCAGCTGTTCTGCTGAGGTCCTGCTGGCGGACTTTGTGGAAAAGGCAGAAACTGGTCTTGTGTGCAAGGCAATTATGGTTGAGGGGCAAGGCGATGACCCCCACCCCCCCAAAAAAAGTAGTTAAGGGAAAGCTTAGTTGCACATGGATCCAGGGCCAGCTCTAGGTATAGTCCCGGTGGCGCGGGGTGCCAGGGCGCTAGGCCGGCAGGCGGGGCGCTGCGCGGCAAAGCTGCGCAGAAGCCATACTGTGCACTGCGAGGGCGGGGGCGCTGGAGCGATCTCCGTGCCTCAGCGCCAGGGCGCCTGACCTGCTCAAGACTGCCCTCCATGGATCCTCATTCAGAACCAGAGACCTGATTCAGCTGTACATTGTTCCTGGTCCAGATCTGAGTGGAGGCCAAGCATTGATACAAATAACCCATCTAATAAGTGCCACAAATTGATCCTGGGCAGCTCTGCTCAGTGGGCCTTGCTCACTCCTCCTGCTTCCAATCTTCATTATTTGCGGGATAATTCTGAAACGCTGATGAATTTTATGAGGATTTTTGTTAAATTGCAAACCGATGTGGGCCTATGGAGAAATGAACTTTGAAGGCTGGGAAAATGAAGTGAAACCGGAGTGGACAAATTTTGCCCATCCCTACTGTGAGTAGGGATGCACCCCCCCCATGGCACCCATAAAAACATTACAATCCTCTGCGTTTTGCTGTGGCTCTCCCCTGTTGCTCCTCCGACCGAGGGGTCTCCTACCTCTTGGCCTGTCAGCCCCACTGCCTCTCCTTTCCCCATCTCTGCCTTCCCTTCCTGGCCTGGCTGAGATCCGCGGGCAAAGACCCAGCCTGGCGCGTCGCCTTTGCACAGGAGCAGCCGACAGCTGCCATTTTTTATGGTTATGGAGTGCGACCCCCCGTCACGCCGCTGAGGAAGCAGTTGCTCTTCACGCCCAAAGTGGCTGGATCAAGCAGCTACTGGCTGTGGAGGTGGCGGGCTGGGGGGGGGGGATGCGCGGCGGTGTTCGTCTTGGCCAGCAGTCAATGCTGCCACTGGAAACTGGCCTCATTAAAACATTGCAGCCATTTGCAGGACAAATGGGCCCCCTGGGCACCACATTTGGCAGGACCGGGATGTCCTCATGAATCTTCCCGGCAGCTGACATCACCTGCCCTCAGGAGGTAGAGTAGACATGTGTTTGTGGTGCTGGGACATGAACCTCTGTAGGTCAAGGCTAGCAGCAGTTGCTAGTCCCCAGTGGCATAACGTAGGGGGTGGTTGCCCCGGGCACAAAATTTTTAGAGGGTGCACAATTTCAACAGCTGGTGCTGCCTCAATACAGCTGTGTGCTCCGTCACTGGGCTCTGTTGAAAACACCTTATCCATGCAAACCAGGAAGTGACCTCTCCAGACAATGGAACTACTCTTACCTGTGCGGCTGTGAACTCCTGGGTGACATGGATGCAATTGAATGCTCATCCATGCTCTGTCCATTTCCCTCTCTCCCACTCATCACACTGCACAGCCACGGGCACTGGCAACCCACGTTAAGCCACTGCTAGCCGTGATGGCTGTAGTCCACAGTCCAAGCAAGGAATTATGCCTCTGAATATCAGGTGCTGGGAATCGCAGGTGTTGCTGAGAGTTGCTGTGCTTGTGTACCGCATGTGGGTTTGTATCTGGCCTCTGTGAGAATAGGATGCTGGACCATAGCTGCCAAGTTATCCCTTTTTTAAAGGGATTTTCCCTTATGCTGAATAGGCTTCCTCGCGAGAAAAAGGAAAACTTGGCAGCTATGTGCTGGACTAGAGGGCCAGAGGAGGCCAAGCGCTGAGCCAAACACAGCACGGCATCAGTTGCAGGCTTCTTAGCACAAGATAGGAAGCGCCGCAGCCATTGATGCTGCACAATGCTGGGTTTAGGTGCTTGGCCTCCTTCTGGTGAAGCACGCCTGTGACATCACAGATGTGTGATGTCTGTTGCGTGTGTGACACGGTACTGGGTCCCCGCCAGTCTTGGGCCCAAGCCAGCACCTCTGGGCCCAACATAGTAAAACCTCATTGTAAGCAAGAATTAAAATATTGGAAACTGGATATCTTAACTTTACAACCCAACACATCGGCCTGGGCTAACAAATGCATCTTCAGCCAACGTATTAATTGATGGAGAGCGGTTAAACAAGAAACTTTGTCACTGCACTAGTATGTATCACCCCCACTTGCTCTCTGCTTTGGCAGTACCAAAATAATTCACCCATCCAAACTGCTTGTGACCTGTCTGCCAACGTCCCTCTGCCCTGCAAGGAAGGTCTCTTTTACCTGCTGCTCTTGATTTTATTGGACAGGCCTGGGTAGTGATGGCAGCCTTGGCTTTGGGGCAGGCTGGGATTAGCTTGTCCAAACTGGGATGATGGATCCTGCTTGCGGGTGTCTCGCTTCATCTGGTTGGCTACTGTGAGAACAGGATGCTGGACTAGCTGGGCCCCCTTTGGCCTGATCCACGCTCCCAATCCGGGAACAGCCATAGATTTTGCACCAGTCGAAGCTGATAGAAGCTGCTTCTACCCACTGAGGTTACCAGGATCCTGAAGAAGCCCCCAGACTGCATATCTGCTCCTTCAGGGTGAGTGCAATCCCAAACCATAGCAGGAAATCAACAAATTTCTCTGACTGGAAAGATTGGGGTGGGGGATGAGAAACTGACACACTCATTCACCCCCTAAGTTGAAACAATTTAATCACAATATTGTCTTGGCAAATGCTTCCTTTGAAGGATTGTTTTAAGTATGAAAAGTATAGTAGCATATGACTCATTTTTTTAAATAAAAAAATTGGACTGTATTATGGAATTTTGATTTTGCCAGTAATTTTACGGATAATTTCTAGTTTGATATGATGTGAAATGAAGCTGCTGTGAAATATGTATCTGGAAAATACATTGTCATTGGGACATTGTTTGTGGACAATAAATATAGGAACATTTTATTTTATTTTTTTAAAAAATGAGTTATTGCTGCCATTTTACCGGTTTAGGGGACTGGTAGTGGTTACAATGGTCGGAACAGGACCTGGGAGATGAGGGTTCGAATCCCCATGCAGCTGTTCAGTTCACTGGGTAACCTTGGGGACCAATCACCGCCTCTCAGACTAGCCTGCCTTGCAGGGTTGTTGTGTGGATAAAATGGGTAGGGTGAGAGCAGTGCATGCCACCAATGGGCTCCTTGGAGGAAAGAAATGTGGGGTGTAAGTGTAATAATAAATTCAATTAATAACTATGGGTATGCAGTGAGGTGAGATTTGAACTCTTTCTACATTTTATCTGTGCCATGGAAAGTACTTTAAAACTCATTGTAATGCCCTTCTGGAGCCCCCTGGAGTATCCCCATTCTTGCTGAATTAAAACTGCAAAGGCCATTCCTTCCAGATGTTCTGGACTACAATGCCCAGCATTGCCAGCCAGCTGTGAACCTTGATTGGCTTTGTATCGTAAGTCATAGAATCATAGAATTGTAAAGTTGGAAGGGGACCCAGAGGTGATCTAGTACAACCCCCTGCAATGCAGGAATCTGAGCTAATCATAGTTAGCAATTTTTACTCTTTCCAGGTCTGTGACACCCCCCCCTTTCTAGATTGATGGAGCCATTAAAGGTTCAGATTGTATTCCCATTGGGATTGCACTTTTGATTTATATAATATATAGATGACCCTTGAGTCCCTTCCAACTCTACAATTCTACGTTGCCGTGGCTAATCCCTGTGACTGCCACCACCCTGTATTGATCCATTACCTATCCCCCACTCCCAGGTTTTCCCTGTGACTGGCCCCACCGTGTCATGACCTATCCCGTTCCCCCCAACCCCCAACCAGGCGAGTCAGTACCTCCATTCGGCCTAGTCCGTAAAGGCTTCGGCCTAGTATATAAACGGCAGCTGAGGTGCTGCTGAGAGGGAAGGTTCTATAGGTGTAGTACCAGTGTAGCCTCCGCTAGAGGGCGCTGGTTTGCAACTGGTTCTTTTCCCAGCATGCACTTTCGGTTGAGTGGTGCGTTCTGGAACAGGGTTTTTTGGGGTTTCACCTGGCGGAGGTATGGCATGTGTCTTTGAAAACCTTATAAGAGCCTTCGGACATTCGCTTTGGACATTGTGTTCAAATTTGAACGCAATTGGTGAAGCAGTTTAGGAGAAAAGTAGATAATAACTCAAAAGCCCAGTTTACATTTATATATATATATATATATATATATATATATATATATATATATACTTGCTCCATTCGTCAACCCTGCCAAACCCACTTCTTTCATACCTCCATTTACACCTGACCAACTCCCTCCCTTTACATCCCACTAGCCCACCAACTCTTTCCTGCCTCTGTTAAAACTGCTCGCCTGCCTGCCATTCCGTTGTCTGGCTAGAGTGACTGCAGCGTGACAACAGCCTTACATTTTTATGCCTATTGGAAGATAATTTTACATTTCCAATTCCTTTCCCTAATGATCCCCGGGAACGTGCCCTTGGTCTCTGCCACAGCCCAGTGATTCAATGTTTCTCTCACTTCTCCTCCAGAAAGGATGGAAAACAAGGATGGTGGCCAGCCGTGCTAATCAACCGTGGCTTGGAGGAGTTACTTTGCCTGTCACAGGACAACAATGGTGCTCTATGGACTGTCATCTCATTGCTATTTATAATCCCCAATTGCATTGGCCTGGAACGTGTGTCTGAGCCCCATTCAGAGTCCCTGGGAGAGCTGTGGAGAAGCCTCTCCCCTCACCTCCTGGGCAGGACTATGTTGTTGTGTATGAGCTTTTTTTTTCTAAGGGACTAGAGTTGGCATATGCAGATGACACAACCTTGATGGCAGAAAGTGAGGAGGAATTAAAGAACCTTTTAATGAGGGTGAAAGAGGAGAGCGCAAAATATGGTCTGAAGCTCAACTAAACAACAAAAAGAGTTGGCATGTTGCTTAAACATGAGTGTGTGCGCGTTCTGCAGCCCTTTTCCTTATTGGCAGTCCTCTGAGGTGCCCGTTGGAACAGTGAGTCTCTGGAACAGTGAGTCGTGGGCAACTGGCAACCGCCAGGAGCAGCACCTCAATGCCTCCCACATGCACATTGCGCTGAGTCAAGATTTTGGGCATCACGTGGCAGGACAGAGTCTCAAAACAAAGATGTGCTCTCCCAAGCCCACATTCCCAGCATGTTCTCGCGCCTAGCTCAGCGATGTCTACGCTGACTCGGTCATGTCCACAGAATGGAAGAGGGCAGGATCCCCAAGGACGTGCTCTATGGGGAGCTGGCTTCAAGGACTAGGCCCGTTGACAGACCAACTCTGCACTGTAAAGATGCCTGTGAATTTGACGGGAAGGCTGGCAACATCGACCGTGTGGGAATCCCTTGCAGACGACTGCAGTGCCCTGACCCAGGCTGTCAGGTTGTGCAACCACAGCAATGACCAGAGGAGGAATGACCACTGGGAGGAGTGCAGAGAGAAGAAACTCTGTGATGCCTCTGCAGCACCAAGACTGGAGGCCTTCATCTGCCCCAGCTGCAAGAAAACATGTCTCTCTTGTATCGGGTTTCTACAACCACAGCAGGCGCTGCAACCTTCCAACAGTTTGACTTCACCCCCAAAAGGCTCACTCCTCCATTGTCTCCCAAGTCATACAGATGCCAACCACAACTTCCAGTGGAGGTTGGTCCATTAGGGCACAGCCCCACCAACCTCAGCTTGTCCTAGCTAGCCCCACCTGCCTGTTGGTCCTCTCTGCTTAGCACAACCAGTCTGTGGGGTGGCCCTACTTGCTAGCTTCCTCTTCTTCCTCAGTCTCAGAGTTGTTACTTTGTAGATCTGCGCAGGGAGGAGGAGGAGAAAGGACTATTCCACAGATCATACGGTGGGTACACCCAACACCCAGTGGATAAAGTGGACAGTAGCACCCCCCAGGTGGGCGATGGGATTACCTAGGGAGGCCCTAAGGGGCAAGGGGGCAGCACGGTGGCACCAGAGGTGGGAAAGTATCCAGCTTTGAAGAGCTGGAATCGGAAGTTCATAAATTTCTCTGAATTCCTTAAACTAAAAAGTTTCAATTGGATTTTGAATAGAAATGACTGCTTTGAACGTTGCTGTGTTATTATCTTCCGCAATAGGTTGTGCAAATCGCTATTTGAAATAGAGCTTTTTTATAAGGTAAGGGGTTTATAGGGTAAGGGGTTTGTTTAGGAAGCCTTCAGCCATGTGTCACTGCGGAAGGGACACAACTCAGTGGGAGTCCAATTGAACACTTGCTTTGTGTGCAGAAGGTCCCAGGGCTAATTCCCCCAACAGATCTGGTAGGGCTGGGAGGAGACGGTTCCCTGGCCTGCTGTCCTGGAGAGCCAGTCAGGGCGGATAATTCTGAACTAGGCAGCCCAGCGCTGTGACTTGGTATCAGGCGCACTGTTTCCTGTAGTGTGATGTCACCCAAGCATCTCATTATTTTGTCTGTGAAATGTTGGAGGATGCGGCACTTTCCCTGAACATTATGAGTCAGAAGTGAAGTATTGGAAAACAAATCACACTTTCGGTTCCAAAACACAGTGTAGGAAATTAAACACACACACACACACACACACACACACATCTTCGACACCACCAGTTGTTTCCGAGTGACGCCGAATACTTTTCCTTCCTGATTGAGCCTCTCAGCGTGTCCCGTCTCAGGCCCACAGAGAAAACTCACAGACAAAGCAAGGCAATGGCGCAGATGATGCCTAGCGAAACCTATGTTTGTGTGGATTCTTTTCAAGTGTGTAATTGGAAGTCATTAATGGAGAGAGAGAGAAAATGCAGACTGATGGATCCATGATAAAACAACTGGGTGTGAGGCAGAGAGGGTTGTGTTCATCTCAGGACAGCCACCCTGCCACCTCCCCACGGATCGGAGACGGAAAACACATCACAAAGCCAACAATGTGATGTAGCAGCAAAACAAGCAAATGCAATTCTAGCTGCATCAACAGAAGCCCAGTGTCCAGATCAAGGGAAGTCATAGTGCCTTGCTATTCTGCCTCGGTCCAACCACACCTGGAGGACTGTCCAGTTCTGGGCGGGTTTAGGGCAGAACAACCAGTTTTTCTGCACCAGTGTGATCCAGGGCATTGCAACTATGGCGTGAATTGAATCATAGAATCATAGAGTTGGAAGAGACCACAAGGGCCATCCAGTCCAACCCCCTGCCAAGCAGGAAACACCATCAAAGCATTCTTGACATATGGCTGTCAAGCCTCTGCTTAAAGACCTCCAAAGAAGGAGACTCCACCACACTCCTTGGTAGCAAATTCCACTGCCGAACAGCTCTTACTGTCAGGAAGTTCTTCCTAATGTTTAGGTGGAATCTTCTTTCTTGTAGTTTGAATCCATTGCTCCGTGTCCGCTTCTCTGGAGCAGCAGAAAACAACCTTTCTCCCTCCTCTATATGACATCCTTTTATATATTTGAACATGGCTATCATATCACCCCTTAACCTTCTCTTCTCCAGGCTAAACATACCCAGAATTGGCCAGAATGGAAGGTGAGAGGCAGGATGGGGGTGAATGTTGGTCTTGCACGGGGCGCTGCGGAAATTTGAAATGGCAGGCAGTGGAATGGACTCATTCAGAAGCTGTGGGACTCCCTTTGAGATTTCAGAACAAAGGTTGTGTGGCCATCTGTCGGGGATTCTTGAGCTGTGATTCCTGCACTGCGAGAGGTTGGACTAGATGAACCTTGGGAGTCCCTTCCAACTCAACAATTTATGATTCTCCCACCGAGCTACGGCCCTTTATTCGCTGATGCGGCAGAATTTCCTGTGCTTTAATGAATCGAAGCTCTAGATTGCAAGGGCCTCCTGGCGTCGGTTGCCCTGAGACCTTGGCGCGTCCGTTGCCTGCCTGCCTGGTGCCAAATGTGGCCATGTGAACTTTCCCAGGAGAAAAGCTGCCAGGATGGCATGGGAACAGTGCGGCTGTTGCACCTCAGCAGGGCTGGAGGCCGTGGTCCAAGAGAGCTGAACCAGCATTTCCTGGATCGGTGACCGTATTCCTGTATAACCCCAGCCAGGAATGTGGGTCTGGGCTTATGCAGCTGACAGTGGACCAGGGCAGCCTCCTGTCCCCCAACCTTTCGGAGGAAACGACGCTGTTCCGCATTTGGGAAACACGTTTGCAGCCAGAGGGGGCATTTCCCTTTCCTTTCCCCCCATTATCTCTCTGCAGTTGGGGTCATTCATGAAACATGCTGCATAGCGAGGGGAGAAGTTTGGCACAGGTCGTGGCATTCGCTTGAAAAAAGAATGGTAGAGTTGGACGGTACCCCCAAGGATCATCTAGTCCCATGCCCCTGCTATGCAGGAGTCTCAGCTACAGCAATCCTGATGGATGACCATCCAACCTCCGCTTAAAAACCTCCAAGGAAGGAGAGGTTAAGGTGGTGGTGGGGGGGCATGTTGAGAGTGACATAGATCCCAGCGGCTGGTGAGCAGCCACCTGTCACTGAAAGACCATTAGGATCCAGTGTCTCCCCAAACGGACAGACGGGTTCATTCCGCAGTCACCAAGGAGCTTGTTTACAACAAGAACATCCTTCTCCAACCCACCCACCCACCCCCTTCCAAAAGAGAGAACATAGAGTTACATTCCCCCTGCCTTCAACATTTCTGGAACTCTTGCATCTTTTGTTGTTAGAGGTGCAGACAAATGGCTGTTGGCTGGATTTCTCGCTGTCCCAGATTCGCCTGTTGAATCAGAGTTGGCTGCGCCCCCGGGTTTCTAGAAAGTTGGGCGTGATGGGCTCCGCAGACCTCGCCCGCAGCAGAAAATAAACGTCGCCCCCTCTATCTTGCACAACAAACAAACACACACACACACGGCGAAACCATGAAGTACACCCAGTGAGGGGCTGGTGCCGACCACCTTTTCAGGCCTGGGCGATGATACACAGCAGCAGAGTTGGGATGCCACAAAGGTGGATAAATGCAAAAGGAAGGGACTCCTCGTCTTGCTGGGCTGAGGAATATGTCCCTGTGGAACGCTCTCTTCCAAACGGCTGCCTGCACACCATATATTTGAAGCATAGTTAAAGCCCAGTTTCTTCCAAAGAACCCTGGGAACTGTAGTTTGTTAAGGCGCCGGGAATTGTACTGTTTGGAGCGAGCAACGATCTGCAGGATTGGGGGAAACCCTGTGCTCTGGCTGTAGGCATGATGGGCATGCAGCTGTTTGGGTCTGTATGTATTCAAATAGCTGCGATCCCACTGCCGACACCTGAAGACAGGTCTTTATCCAATGAGGGAATGTTCCCTCCAACTGTTAGGAGAAGCTACCCTCTTTGACATATATGTACAGTATTTTATTTCCTTCCGTAAAATTTATATACTACTAGATTGTAAACAACTTCTCTTCATCCTCGTCTCTACCTACGGAAGGAACCGGTGTGTGTTCTGCCTGAGGACAGAGGCAGAACTTAAAACAGCTGGTGACTGCATTTGCTGTCCCGGGGGGTCGTGGTGCAATGTGAAACCGGCAGGCACCTGAAGGCGCCTCATTTGAATGCCTGCCAGCTCTTCCTACACTTGCCTCTTGAAACTTACCAGATGTAGACAAGCATGGCTCAACTAACACCAGCAGCCTTTCTCTTGCGTTCTAAACATCTCGCCTGGGGAAGGGTCCTGGGGAGCTCAAAAGCTTCCACGCTTCCTTGCTTGGCCTAAGAAAGGAATGGGACAAATATGGAAATTCCACCTCTCTCCCTTTACATAAGAACGTAAGCAGAGCCTGCTGGATCAGGCCAATGGCTCCTCCAGTCCAACGCCCCGTTCCTCCAGTGGCCAAACAGTTGCCCCAGTTGGGGAATCTCCAAGCAGAATCTGTGATTTCCAGCAACTGCTCTTCAGAAGCATTACCGAGTGCACCATCGTCGTTTGGTAGCCATCAGTAGCCCTCTCCTCCAAGAATTTGTCCAATCCTCTTTTAAAATCATTTAGGTTGGTGGCTTTCAGTGCCTCAAGTGGGAGGGAGTTCCACAGTTTAACGGTGTGCTGCATGAATAAAACCTGTTATCTGTTCCGAATCTTCCAACATCCAGCTGGATGCCCACAAGTTCTAGTCTTTCCTTTTTTATTCAACAAAGAAAATCCCCTGTGCTGCAAAACAGAACAACAACAAGCAACAGTATTGGCAACAACAAGCAATTTATTGGCAATACTTATACCCCACTTTTTCTTTTTCAAATCCAAAGAGTTACAACTATTTACTGAATACTTAGGGTTGTTGTTTTTTACCCTTTCCCCATCTGTATCGGCCCTTCTACCCATCTTGATCCTCCAAGGCATGTGGCCCTCAAAAGGGAATGTGGCTCTCTGGCTGAAAAAGATTCTCTGGCTTTGCCCTAGAAGAATCGCTCCACCCCATTTCCCCCAGTCAAACCAGTTAAATGTCCAGCCTTAGTATCTCTTGATTACTAGTTTAAGCAGCCTTAGAGGATTATTGAATTGCCCCAGAATAGTGTGGCTGGAGCAACCCAGCCAGATAAATAATAAAATTATTATTAGTAGAATTGTAGAGTTGGAAGGGACTCATATGGGGTCGTCTAGTCTTAACCCCCCCCCCCCGCAATGCAGGAATCAACTGATTGAAGCGATGTGGGTTAGCGATTTCAAAAGTATTTCTGGTGGACCCAGAACAGATTCGGAGGCTCACTGATGAGCCCGGGGAAGCTGAGGCAAGGCGGATGGGTTGCTCAACAGAAATCCGCTTTCCCCCTTGTCCGCAGAAGTGGGTGTTGCTTGCCCTGAATTGGGGGAGCAGGAGGGGCTGCTAGGTGTCCTGGGATGATGGGCACAGACTATTCCCCTCTCCCTTGTTTGACCATTTCCAAAAGAGCAGCCTCTTTGTAGAGCGGGGAGAGCCTTTGCACAAAGTGGATTCAAAGCAGCAGGTGTTTTCTCTGTCCACTTCCCTTCTGGCCGGGCAGCCTCAGGCTGTGTAATATATTTGCTTTGGCCGCTGGCCATTCCACACAAGTTCTCGGCCGGCTCAGGCCTCCTGCTAAATGAGATCTGACACCGTCGACATGGAGCGACTTAGGCCCCTGTCAACAGGCGGCAGGAGCTCTGCCTTTTCCATGCAGCCGAAGCAAAGCAGGGATTGTAGGCCGTTTTTCCCCAGGATCCCCACTTGGGCAGAGGTGGGCTTGATTTCCTCAGCAACTGCAAAAGAACGGCCCATGTTGGCTTCCTTAGTTTGCACTACCCTGCAGGCAGAAATGTTGCCCTGGAGGCGGAATGAATAGGGGTGCTGTAGAGGCATTGCAGGGACCCAGGTGGCGCTGTGGTTAAACCACTGAGCCTAGGGCTTGCTGATCAGAAGGTCGGCGGTTCGAATCCCTGTGACGGGGTGAGCTCCCGTTGCTTGGTCCCAGCTCCTGCCAACCTAGCAGTTCGAAAACACGTCAAAGTGCAAGTAGATAAATAGGTACCGCTACAGCGGGAAGGTAAACGGCGTTTCCGTGTGCTGCTCTGGTTTGCCAGAAGCGGCTTTGTCATGCTGGCCACATGACCTGGAAGCTATACGCCGGCTCCCTCGGCCAATAATGCGAGATGAGCGCGCAACCCCAGAGTCGGTCACGACTGGACCTAATGGTCAGGGGTCCCTTTACCTTTAGAGGCATTGCAACCAGGGGGACTAGAAAGCCTTACGATGTTCCATCTAATATAGTGAATTTCATAATTTTCATTATTTAATAGGGGGTATGAGGCCTGGTGAATGTGCACAATAACCAGTTGTTCTGCATATTAGCCACGCGCCTCTCTCCAGGAAAGTAAGAGGCATGCTTGCAGCCCAAAGGCACGTTCCAGTCAGGGGGAAGCCCCCAAGGCAGGTGTGAAGCAGGGCTGGTGTAGGCCAGGGAGGGTCCTGGGTGCTGGAGGGAGAGGTCAACCAGGGTCCAGCTGCATCAGACCAAAAGACCCAGGTTTATGCTTCCAACAGAGGATAGCTCAGACGGAGAAGGTGCTGGAGATGGTGGCTTATTTTCAAGTTGGGCATGCAGAAGTTACACTGCTTCTGGAAATGTGGTTTTACCTTAGCTATCCTATTAAACAGCCATCATTATTAGTCCAACCCCATTCTCCCCCACACCAAATTTATGTACCACTTGATTGTTGTTGTTGTTTTAAATAAAAAAACAAAACCTTGAAGTGGTTTACAAGGAAAATAAAACAATAAAAAAATTTCAGTTCAGAACAACCCTTGAAGATAAAATCAACAATAAACTAGAAACAGATCAAAACGTACACCAATATTCTGCATGTCTGGGTAGGCTTGCCAAAAGAAAATTATTTTTAGCAGGTGCCTAAAAAAAGTACACTGAAGGCTCCTGCCTGTTGTCAAGAGGCAGGGAGTTCCAAAGTGCAGGTGCTGCCACACGTAAGAGATCCAAGTTCTTACAAATGAGGAACGGATCTTATGGGGCGCCTGTAACAGGGCCAGTTCTGCAGCAGGTTGAGTGGGCCTATATGGAGCAAGGCAATCTTGCAGGTAAACTTACCCCAATTTGTTAAGGGCTTTACCTACTCATGGTGACCTTGGCCTGGTAGCGAATTGGCAAGCGGTGCAGATCTCTGAGCACACAGGTATTCTATTCACTCCTGTCAGCAAATGTGCTTCAGCGTTCTGCCCTAGCTGCAGCTTCTGGATCAAGCCTAAGGGAAGCCCCACGTAGAGCACATTGCCCTAATCCAGACTTGCACGGTCTCTGGAATTGCACCCTGCACTTAGCTATCCTATTAAATCGTTAGACCAACCCCAAAGATGGAGACCAGCTCTCTCTCTGCCTCTTCCTGACCTCTCAGCCTGTCCAGCGGAGTATCCCAGGGAGACACAGCTGGCTTTTAAAAAAAGCTCTCAGACACATCTGGATGTGTTCAGGCCCAAAACGCCGCATGGGTGCTGGAAACGGGAACACACAGGCACGAGACAAATCAGCCCCATTTGCAAGGAGGGACTGACTGTCTGGTGCACTTGGGTGAGGCAGCCAGATGGTTGTGTTCAGGGCCTGTGCTTCAGGGTGGGGCTACAGAGTTGTGTCCCCCCCCCCCTCAAAACTGCTGAGCTGCAGACAAGAACCATCCATCTATAACCAATTCTGGCCCCTCTCCCACCTCCTCTCATCTCCCCACCGCATCCCAGAACTTCCCCAAATCCTGGAGAGAGACTCGGATTTTCTCCCACAGCCGTCCCCCTCTCTCCCGCTACCTGGCCAGTCATAAAAGTACATAGCTATTTTCATTTGCGAAGTCAAAGCTAACTTTGAATGATCTGTTAGGGCTTGTTCCGAGATTGCCGAGAGATGAATGAGGTATCAAAATCGCTGCAAATTTGCAGGGGCGGCGGGATGGAAATTCTTTGCTTGTCTTCCCCGACGAAAGAATGAATCCAGACCAACTTGGCAGAAAGGAAGGAAAAGGTGTGGGGACACACACACAAACACACACACACATACTGGAGTAGTAAACACAGCCCGCGGCTAGCTATTTATTGAAACCTAGTTAACTCTAGCCAGAAGAACACTGGCTTGGTTTATTGAAATGAGTCCTCCATGGGGTCAGCAGCTGCGGTTGCAGAATGTTTACGGATATCTAAACTGCTCTGGAGTTTAAAGAGGGTCAGCACACGAGGTTCTGGGGACGAGGTTCCGTCTGATAGAATAAAAGGAAAGGAAGGACGGAATTAAACCTTGCGTGTGAGAGGAACTGGTACTGTCTTGGTATGAATGGCACCGGGCACTGTCAATGTATAAAATCCTTAACTTGGGAACCAGTTTGCCTGCAAGATGGCCTTCCCCATATATGCCCACTGGACTGGCATTGTTACAAATGCCACATAATAACCCATTCTACATTTGTAAGAACGTTGGAACTCCCTGCCTAATAATATCAGTCAGGCCCCTTTCCCTGTACACTTTGCAGCACTTTCGTTTAGGCGGGGCTACCCTGATGTTCAGGGACGCGGGTGGCGCTGTGGGTTAAACCACAGAGCCTAGGGCAGGGGTCCCCAAACTTATGCGGCTTTGGGCCGGTGCCCACCGTACCGATCGTGCGGTGGGCCGGAGGCGGGGGAGTGCGCACCAGTGCGCATGCGCACACACTCTTACAGGCGCGGCAGCGCACTTTCAGGTCGGAAAAAAGCACCGAAAATAGTTTGTGCACATGCACATGGGCCTCCCCTGACCCGGGGAATGTCATTTCCGGTGCCCTTCGGGTTGGGAAAGGCCCATATGCATGTGCACAAACGATTTTTGGCATTTCCCCCCGACCCGGAAGCGCATCGTCGCGCCGGTAAGAGCGGGTCGTGGCAGCAGGCAGCAGGGGTCGTCGCGGGCCAGATAAAAGAGGCCTTTGGGCCGTATGCGGCCCGCGGGCCTTAGTCTGGGGACCCCTGGCCTAGGGCTTGCCGATCAGAAGGTCGGCGGTTCGAATCCCCGCGACGGGGCGAGCGCCCGTTGCTCAGTCCCTGCTCCTGCCAACCTAGTAGTTTGAAAGCACGTCAAAGTGCAAGTAGATAAATAGGTACCGCTCCAGCGGGAAGGTAAACGGCGTTTCTGTGCGCTGCTCTGGTTCGCCAGAAGCGGCTTTGTCATGCTGGCCACATGACCTGGAAGCTGTACGCCGGCTCCCTAGGCCAATAACACGAGATGAGTGCCGCAACCCCAGAGTCGGTCACGACTGGACCTAATGGTCAGGGGTCCCTTTACCTTTACCCTGATGCTCAGAAAGTTGATGTGAGCTTTAATTCTGTTTTTAGTCTCTTGATTATTTTAACTTTTCGAAGGCCTTAAATTTTGACGGTTAATTGCTCTCATTGATAATTTTATTGTTCTCTTTTGTAAACCACTATGAGTTGTGCCAAGGTTTGGTTTGTTTATTTATTTATTTAGCAACCAAAAAAAAAAGAGGTGTATAAATTTTAGGAAATAAATAAAAGACGAAGAGGCCCCCCACCCCGCTTCCCCATCTTATATTGATGCTGGAGTCACGCCAGCCCCCCTGCCCAGCAGTGAGGGCGCATTAGCAATCCCACAAGGAATTGTGCTTGATCTGGACTTTGTGAAGAATGGAAAACCGCCCTTGGAAATTTAAAGGCCGCCCCGCCACCTGAGACACTCCCCCCCCCAAAAAAAACCCAGCAAAATCTCCTTCGCTGAAACTCACGTTTTGTGGCAGGCGTCGAGACTGTGGCTTGCTTTTTGCATCCCATTCCCGGCCTCTTCCCAGGCCTCGGATCTTGCGCAGGCCAGCCAAACGCCTCACGGTCCACGGATCACGTTGCATTGGGCTCTTTCTTCAGCGCTGGGTTTGTGGTCTCACATGATGGCTTGTGGTTCCCCAACCATCTGGCCACAGATCATTGTTCCATTCGATGATTTTTGGCAGGCGCCTTGGGCATGATTATTCGGAGGGAGGCAGACAAAGGGGAATTAAGAAGATGATGGCGGCGGGGTGGGGTGGGGGTGTAGCGGGGAGAGAATTGCATATGGATGGAAGGAACCACCCTTCCTTTCCTTGACAATTAGAGGGGCCCATGGCTGATGAACTGACTAACCAATTTCCCAGTTTCCGCTCTTTGCTAAGGGCGTTGACTTCCACACCTTGTAGAAAGCTAACCCAGAGGTTTGTAAAATTATGAATAGGGTATTGTAGGGGTTTTCTTTTTTGCAGGGGGTGTCAGTCTGGACAATGCCCCGAGACTCTTCCAGTTAGTTCTTGGGAGTCCTGTGCCCAGTGAGGGGTTAGAACGGTGTTTCCCAACTTTGGCCTTCAGCTGTTTTTGGACTACAACTCCCATCACCCCTAGCTAGCAAGACCAGTGGTCATGGATGATGGGAAGTGTAGTCTGAAAACAGCTGGAGACCAAATGTTGGGAAACACTGGGTTAGACGAAAACACAGCCCCCCAAACAGGCATCTTTTGTGCTCTTGCAGGAGCCAAAACAAGACATCCCAGGATCCAGTCGGAAGCCAGGATGGTTTCTGTAATTCCGGGATAAGCGTGTACTGAATCAGCTTTCTCTTCCATCCCTGTCCTGGGCACTGGAAAATAAACACTCCTTGGCTGCCCTTACTCTTCAACCTCATCATGCCAAAAGGTTCTGTTCTGGGACAGGAAAAAAAACAACACCATGCAGTTTTAGCACGCCTGTCTTCACCCTTAGGATGCCGTTGTTCACAGGTATCCGGCTGTGGTCAGATTCATCCTCTGATGTTCGCGTCAGACTAGGATTGTGATTGATGGGTGTTGGGCAATGGAAGCCAGAAGCAACAAGAATCACCTGCCTCCCTGGCTGAGAAAGTGGATGGAATATTTTTCTGAAAACACATCCCATTGGATCATAGAACTCTGATTACTTTAAGGAGCCTTACAGGATAATTGAATTGCCCCAGAATAGAGTGACTGGGGAAACCCAGTCAGATGGGCAGGGTATAAAATAAAATTATTATTATTATTATTATTATTATTATTAGAATTGTAGAGTTGGAAGGGACACCAAGGGTCATCTAGTCCAACCTCCAGCAATGCAGGGATTGGCAGATGTGACCATCAGGCACCCTTTATCCCCTCGGATGTTGCCAGACTACATTTTATTTTATTTTATTTATTGCATTTATATTCAAACTTTTTCTACAAGGAGCTCAAGGTGGCATATATGGTTCTCCTTCTCAAATCCCTACAACAACTCTGCGAGGCTGACAGGCAGTGACTGGCCCCCGAAGGTCACCCAGTGAGCTTCGTGGCCAAGTGGAGATTTGAACCCTGGTCTCTCCCAGGTCCTAGTCTGACACTCTAACCACTACAGCACAATGGACCTTTTCAGTATGACTGATCCTTGGCCATGATGCCTCATGGACCTGACATCTGGAGTCCAGCAACGTAAGCCCATAAGACGTGCCTGCTGGATCGCCCAAACGCCTGTGGGGAAACCTGAGACCAGGATTCGAACACAAAGAGCTGTATCCCCTCCTGCAGCTTCCAGCAGCTTCCAGCAGCTCTGGCAGCAAGAGCCATAGCTGCCAAGTCTCCCGTTTCCCCCGGGAAAACCCCTTTTTTACTTACCTTTTCCCGGTGGTCCCCCGTATCACTTCGTCTCCCGTTTTTCTCCGTTATTTTCTCCTGCCGGCAGCCATTTTTTTTCTTTCCGATTTGCCCTTCTATGGGCACCATTTTTGGTGCCCATAGATGGGCGGAGTGACACCGGAAGTTGCGTCGACGCACTTCCTGACATGCGTACAAGCGACTTTCGAAGCCGGCGGCGGCCATTTTTGGTGCCCATAGAAGGGCAAAGCGACACCGGAAGTTACATCGACGCAACTTCCGGTGTCAAATGGCTGCCGGTCCCGGATTTTGCAGTCCGGAACTTGGAAGGTAAGGCAAGAGCATAGCCATCATAGCTCGCAGCCGTCAATAGCCTTACCTTCCATTAATTTGTCTAATTCCCTTTCAAAGCCACCCCCATTGCTGCCTCTTGTGGAATTGAGTTCCACAGTTTATGTGAAGAATTCCTTTCTTTTATCTTTTCTGAATCTCCCAACATCTGGATAGTGTAGTAGTTAGAGTGTTGGCCTAGCACCTGGGAGAGACCAGAAGAAGAAGAGGAGTTTGGATTTGATATCCCGCTTTATCACTCCCCTTAAGGAGTCTCAAAGCGGCTAACATTCTCCTTTCCCTTCCTCCCCCACAACAAACACTCTGTGAGGTGAGTGAGGCTGAGAGACCTCAAAGAAGTGTGACTAGCCCAAGGTCACCCAGCAGCTGCATGTGGAGGAGTGGAGACACGAACCCGGTTCCCCAGATTACGAGTCTACCGCTTTTAACCACTGATTTATGGACTACTTAAAATGAGGCTGCATTTTAAATTTTAATATTGTATTTTAATCTGTATTTTAATTAATTGTTTTCTTTTCTTTTATGTCTTACTGTAATTTTATTGGTGTTAGCTGCCCTGAGCCCGGTTATGACTGGGGAGGTTGGGGTATAAATAAAATTATTATTATTATTATTATTATTATTATTATTATTATTATTATTATTACACCACACTGGCTCTCAATTCAAGAATTCAAGTCCAAGTCAGACCATACCTGCCAAGTCTCCCGTAGAAAAATACGGGATTAGCAGCAGCAGCGGCACCTCCAAGATGGCCGCTGCCATGTGGCCATCCCTAAGATGGCCGCCGGGCATGCGTAGAAGCTATTTCCGGCGCCAGCAACGGCCATTTTCTGGTGCCCATAGATGGGCAAACCGGCACCAGAAAAATGGCTGCCGGCAGGAGCGGATTTAAGGGAGATTTATGGGAGAAGAGCTCAAACGGGAGACCGCCGGGAAATGGTAAGGAAAAATGGGGGTTTCCCAGGGAATACGGTGTACTTGGCAGCTATGAGTCAGACAGCTGCCTCCGCAGATCTCAGGTCTATGAGGAGATACATTTTTTATTTATTAAATATTTTTATTACAATGAAAAAAATTATTAAAATGTACACATTTAAATGAAAAGAAAAAAGAATAAAGAATTTAACACATTGGAATAAATTTGTCAAGTATTGAAAAGAAAACTGGTAAGAAATATAAAGGTATAACACATTGCTTTCGAGCACGAAATAAAGATCAAATCATTGCATAGACCTCCACCGGGATGTGATTCCCTTTCCAGTTTTTAGTGATAACCATTCTAGCGGCTGTTGACGCATATAGAAAGATGTTTACTCTATCCTGTGGTATGTCATTGTCTAATATTCCTAGGAGGTAGGCCTCTGCCTTTTAAACAAAGGGTGTTTTTATTAATTTCTGGGTTTCTATATGTACCATTTCCCAAAACTTATGAATCTCTGGGCATGTCCACCACATGTGGAAGAAGGTACCGATCTTATTTTGACATTTCCAGCATTTGTTGTTTGTATTTTTATTCATTTTCGCTAGCCTATCTGGTGCCAGGTACCATCTATAATGGAGTTTTAGAAAATTTTCTCTTATGGTGTAACATGCCGTAAAATTTATATTCTTCACCCAGAATTTTTTCCAATCTGCCGTCTTTATTCCATGACCTAGATCTTGCTCCCACTTGTTTATGTATTTATTTTTTACCTCTTGATCCATCTCTGATTCGTCTAGAAATTTGTACATTTTAGAGAGTAGTTTTTCGTTGCTATTAAGCACTTCCCTTTCGAATCTCGACACCCCCTTGTCAAATCCCTTAGTTTTCTTATCTTTCTCAACTGTTGTTTTTATTTGGATATATTGCAGCCAAGTTATTCCCATTTTTTTGTTCTTCATAGTCCTTTAATAAAATATTTTCATTTTCATTTTTTGTCATCTCTCTATACGTTGGCCAATTTTCTTTTTTATAACAATTTAATGTCGCATTAGCCTCCAGTGGCGAAAGCCACCAAGGTGTTTTATCTATTATTTTTTTCCCTTGTTCTTTCCCACACCTCTATCAAGGCCTTCCTGATCGTATGGTTTTTAAAATCTTTATGTATCTTACACCTCTCATACATTAAATATCCGTGCCAGCCGTATATTTTATTACAACCCTCCAGCTCTAAAATATCTGGCGTTTTCAATGTCAACCACTCCTTAATCCAAATCCAGCTTGCCGCTTCAAAATATCTTTTCAAATCTGGTAACGCAAGGCCTCCGAGTTCTCTTAGTTTTATTAATATTTCCATTTTTATTTTTATTTGGAAAAAAAGAGGAGATACATTTTCAACAAGTTGGGAAGCGGGAGGGCCTTGACCTTTTCTTCGACTGGACAGGGTCTGAGATGCTGCCACAGGAAGACCTGGCACATGTGCTTCAACGTAGGAGGGGAGTGTTCCAGCTCCTTCAGGCTGGTGAAGAGGTCCGAGATCCTCTTCCTATGGAACCGGCAGTTGCTGAGGTTGATATGGAAGTTGCTGGGGAGCTCGATGATCTGGGAGGTCGAGGCCAAGAGCTCCAGCACCTTCTTGGCCTTCTGAAAGAGGTCAGCAGAGAAGGTGTCGTCCTCTAACCACCATAGGTAGGAAGATGCTCCTTAAGCCTGAGCAGCAGGCAGGCCCGTGGAGGGTGCAGTTGTAGGATGCCCCAAACTCCAGGAGGAAGCGCAGGAGGAGAAAGCGGAGCTGGAAGTTATTCAGGCACACGAGGGTGAGGGACTCGTAGGTTGGCCCCATGGGTCATCAGCAGCTGAGTGACCTGGAAGCAGAAATGGTTGACAGTCCAAGCCTCCTCTTCATCACCTCCCACTGTCTTCCAAAGGAGGGAGATGATAGAGGAGAAGACGGTGTTGCCATCTTTTTGTTGTGGCCTTCACATTGGCTCCTGAAGGGCAGGGACAATAAAGAAACAGCCAGTTTAATGTGTGTGTGTGTGTGTGTTTAATGACTATTGGCAGCATCCCCACCGTCATCATTTTCCTATTTTTTCTAATCAATTTTTTTTACTAAAAGTATTCGACATCAAACACAATAAAAGCCAAACCAAGGAAGAAAAAGAGAGAAAGAGAAAATAAGAAAAAGAGAAAATAAATATATGGCCCTCTATCACATTTATATCTTAACCCTTATTTAAAGTAATGCCAATAATGTGTTCAGAACCGTGTTGGAAGTATTTGAAGTTGAGAATACATTGCGGCAATGCATGATTATTCATATTTCTTTCAGTTAACCTAAAATAAAGAATAATGTTCTTAAATATATATGCATCTTGTTTGCCTAAGTAATCCATTATCTATATAGATCATATATCTCGTAACAATACATTTGGATTGATCAGTGCTTACACTTTTATCGTTCCAACCCGCCCAGGCAGGTTGTGTTAGGGAAAATGCCATGTGGTGGAAAGAGGGTGCCAGACTACACAGGTGGTGGCCATTTGGGGTGGGTGGGTGGGGGTTGCGATCCTGACCCCCTGTATGCATTGGCAGATCATGCATAAGCAAGCCTCAACCCTGTTTTCAGGGCCACTTCTGTATCGGCAGCGACGAGCGTGATCATGTGCTAATCAGACAGGCGGAAAAATGGTCGCTGCCTGTACAATTCCTGTCATACACCGAAGATGTGCCTCTTTACCCTTTAACACTCAAGATGCATCTGTTTAGGAACCCACTTTATTCTTGCAATTGTAATTGATCTCAAACCAGTTTTTTTAATGCTTGTGTTTTAAATGGCTGGGAGCAGGCTGCTGATCAGTCAATTCCATAATAATAAGAATAGTGCCTGCATGGTGTAATGGTTAGTGTGCTGGGCTAGGAGCTGGGAGTGTTGTTGTTGTTGTTGTTTAGTCGTTTAGTCGTGTCCGACTCTTCGTGACCCCATGGACCATAGCACGCCAGGCACTCCTGTCTTCCACTGCCTCCCGCAGTTTGGTCAAACTCATGTTCGTAGCTTCGAGAACACTGTCCAACCATCTTGTCCTCTGACGTCCCCTTCTCCTAGTGCCCTCAATCTTTCCCAACATCAGGGTCTTTCCCAAGGATTCTTCTCTTCTCATGAGGTGGCCAAAGTATTGGAGCCTCAGCTTCACGATCTGTCCTTCCAGGGAGCACTCAGGGCTGATTTCCTTAAGAATGGATAGGTTTGATCTTCTTGCAGTCCATGGAACTCTCAAGAGTCTCCTCCAGCACCACAATTCAAAAGCATCAATTCTTCAGCGATCAGCCTTCTTTATGGTCCAGCTCTCACTTCCATACATCACTACTGGGAAAACCATAGCTTTAACTATACGGACCTTTGTCGGCAAGGTGATGTCTCTGCTTTTTAAGATGCTGTCTAGGTTTGTCATTGCTTTTCTCCCAAGAAGCAGGCGTCTTTTAATTTCGTGACTGCTGTCACCATCTGCAGTGATCAAGGAGCCCAAGAAAGTAAAATCTCTCACTGCCTCCATTTCTTCCCCTTCTATTTGCCAGGAGGTGATGGGACCAGTGGCCATGATCTTGGTTTTTTTGATGTTGAGCTTCAGACCATATTTTGCGCTCTCCTCTTTCACCCTCATTAAAAGGTTCTTTAATTCCTCCTCGCTTTCTGCCATCAAGGTTGTGTCATCTGCATATCTGAGGTTGTTGATATTTCTTCTGGCAATCTTAATTCCGGCTTGGGATTCATCTAGTCCAGCCTTTCGCATGATGAATTCTGCATATAAGTTAAATAAGCAGGGAGACAATATACAACCTTGTCGTAGTCCATTCCCAATTTTGAACCAATCAGTTGTTCCATATCCAGTTCTAACTGTAGCTTCTTGTCCCACATAGAGATTTCTCAGGAGACAGATGAGGTGATCAGGCACTCCCATTTCTTTAAGAACTTGCCAAAGTTTGCTGTGGTCGACACAGAAAGGCTTTTGCATAGTCAATGAAGCAGAAGTAGACATTTTTCTGGAACTCTCTAGCTTTCTCCATAATCCAGCGCATGTTTGCTATTTGGTCTCTGGTTCCTCTGCCCTTTCGAAATCCAGCTTGCACTTCTGGGAGTTCTCGGTCCACATACTGCCTAAGCCTGCCTTGTAGAATTTTAAGCATAACCTTGCTAGCGTGTGAAATGAGCGCAATTGTGCGGTAGTTGGAGCATTCTTTGGCACTGCCCTTCTTTGGAATTGGGATGTAGACTGATCTTCTCCAATCCTCTGGCCATTGCTGAGTTTTCCAAACTTGCTGGCATATTGGGTGTAGCACCTTAACAGCATCATCTTTTAAAATTTTAAATAGTTCAGCTGGAATATCATCACTTCCACTGGCCTTGTTATTAGCAGTGCTTTCTAAGGCCCATTTGACTTCACTCTCCAAGATGTCTGGCTCAAGGTCAGCAACCACACTACCTGGGGTGTAGGAGACCTCCATATCTTTCTGGTATAATTCCTCTGTATATTCCTGCCACCTCTTCTTGATGTCTTCTGCTTCTGTTAGGTCCTTACCACTTTTGTCCTTGATTATGGTAATCTTTGTACGAAATGTTCCTTTCATATCTCCAATTTTCTTGAACAGATCTCTGGTTTTCCCCATTCTATTGTTTTCCTCTATTTCTTTGCATTGCTCATTTAAGAAGACCCCCTTGTCTCTCCTTGCTCCCCTTGTCTCTCCTTGCTAGGAGCTGGGAGTGACCAGGGTTCAAATCCCCACTTGGCATGAAGATCACTGGGTGTAACCTTGGGCCAGTCACTGCGTCTCTAAGTCTGATCTACCTCACAGAGTTGAGAGAACCATCTACACCACTTTTAGTTCCTTGGTGTGTGTGTGGGGGGGGAAGGTTTGATATAAATGTTAATAATGAAAATAAAAATGGCAGCAGCTTACACAGTTTCTCCGGTTGATGTCCACACCTCGCTGCACCAACAGCTCCACCATGTCCGGCTTGTTCCGCATCACGACAATGTGCAAAGACGTATTATAAGTGATTGGATCTTTTGAAAACAGAGAAACACACCTTTATTTTTTTTACCAATTTGGCACAATTTGTTAATTTGTCACACTGAAACATCCTCACTTTTCTTCCAAGGACCTCAAGGTGACCTGGTTCCCATGCCCGCACAACAATCCTACGAGGTAGGCTAGGCTGCAGGTGAGATAGCAACCGGCCCAACTGTTGCTTAAGGCACCTTCACGTGGCTGAATGGGGAATTTGAACTCTGGTTTACTAGTTCCACAACCCTTATCCGCTGCGCCCGACTGCCTCTCCTAGCAGGCTAATTGGCTGTTGGTTTTTAGGAAACACTGAGCCCTTGCACATTCAGGGATGTTATTTTTATTTTCAAGGAGCTCAAGGTGGGGTTCATAGGTCTCTCCCCTCCCTGTTCCATCTTCACAACCACCCTGCGAGGTAGGCCTAGGCCCAGAAGCAATGACACTGACCCCAAGGGTCGTGTCCAGAGAGCTTCATGAGGTTGTGTATGGGATTTGAACCCTGGTCTCCCGGGTCCTGTAGTCTGACATCCTAATCCTTGCACCACCCTGCTGCCTTGCCTAGTAAAAGAGTCCGACCGTTGGTCCTTTGGATATGGGGACTGCCTGCCCACACAACAAATTATATACACAGACTATCAAATGTGGTGACAATAATAATTGTAGAATAGTGGGCAAGAAGGATGAAGACACAGCTCTCAAAACAACCAGCTCTTTATTTTATCTCTGAGTCCAGACTGAATAGTAGCTTAGCCAACTGGCTTATATAGTACTCAGGAACTTGCAACAGTAACAAACTTCCCCTAGCTACCCAATCCGTGAACAGCACTCTCAATCCTTCATTTGCATGTTGTGGACCTGAGTGAGAACTGCAGCCACAGTGGGCATGGTAAGAACTGCAGCCACGGTGGCCAGAAGGAGTGCTGCAGTTAACTTAATACATAACAATAATAGTACAACAAAACAAAACAGCAACACCACAAACTGGCTGGTCAATATAAAACCAAATTTACTGAAATAATAGCTAAGAGTAGGGATAGGCTAGTAACCATTCAAACAACAAACCTACTAAGGTGCCATATGTAAGTCAAGATCTGGGAATACTGTGAACAAGGAATGGATCAAAGCAAAACTGTAGCTAAACAAATCACATGCACAGTAAACATTATATAGACTGGATTAATGAACCATTCAACAGGTAGCATGAGTCCAAACATGGAACGGCAACCTTGTGTCGCCACAACGGTGAGGGTAGCTCAAAGGAGAATATGAAAAATGTTCAAAGCCGCTTATCAAAGATGAACTAGATGGAATGTTCTTCGAAGGGTCTTGAGTTGGAAACACAAAACCATGTATATGGATCAATCACGGGAAGGCGAATCGAAGCCACCACCCTGATGAGAATGGCGCAGGTGGGCGAAAGAAGACCTGTTTTCCGGATATATATTTCCGGATATATATCCAAAGGGCTGCATAGTACAAATAACACTCCAATTACAATGTGTGGTAAGCCAAAGAAATGATAAAACATCTATCTCATGCTATATCTTACCCAATCATACAAAACAGTTTGCTCAGGATAAAGAAGATATTCACAGGCACAGCTAGTGTTCAAACTCATATCAAGCAGTTAAATACAATGCAGGTGTATAGAATCGTCACATGGTTACATGCTTAAAGGTGCAGCATCGCTTTTCTTGTTTATCTTTTTTATTTAACTATTAAAGATTTTTATACACTTATAAACGAGTTACAAACTCATTTTTGCAAACGAGTCCTGTTAATGTAGTCAGGTATTTATAATGTTCTTTCAAATAGTCTATAAGTTTACTCCAGTCACTTTCAAACACTTGGTTTCACTGGTTTCGGATCTTGCCGGATAGTCTTGCCAGTTCACCATATTCCATCATCTTGGTCTGCCTTTCTTCTAATGTTGGAATGTCTTGTTGTTTCCATTTCTGGGCTAGAAGAAGTCTCGCAGCCGTTGTGGCGTAAAGAAATGCATTGTTATCTTTCCTGGGGATTTCATCTCCTATTATTCCCAAAAGGAAAGCCTCTGGTTTCTTAGGAAAAGTGTTTTTAAACATTTTCTTAAGCTCATTATAAATCATACCCCAGTAGGCTTTAACTTTAGGACAAGTCCACCACATGTGATAAAAATTCCCATCATTTGTCCTACATTACCAACATGCTTTATCACTTGTCCTGTACATTTTGGTAAGTTTAGATGGTGTCAGATACCATATATACATCATCTTCATTATATTTTCCTTTAAAGCTGTACAGGCAGTGAATTTCAAACCTTTTTCCCATAATCTTTCCCATGCCTGTAATTGAATATTGTATCCAAAATGTTTAGCCCATTTAATAATCACCGTTTAGACCTCTTCTTTTTGGTGTACCACTCTAACAATAAATTATACATTTTAGACAATGTTTTACTTTTACTCTCCAATAGCTCAGTCTCCAGTTTTGACTTTTTATTTGTAAAGCCATTATTTTTATTATCTTCTCTAAATATTGATGATACTGCAACCAATCTGTCAGCATTCCTCTTAACTCTTCAAATGATCTCAATTTTAATTTCTTTTCAACTTCTACAAGTAAATCTTTATAGGTGGCCCAATTTCTTTCCATATTTTTCTTTTTAACAGTTATAGCTGCCAGTGGCGAAAGCCACCATGGAGTTTTACGTTCCAATAAATTTTTATACCTATTCCAAACCTCATATAGAGATTTTCTTATTGTGTGGTTTAAAAATCCTCTATGTACTTTAACTTCATTGTACCACAGATATGAATGCCAACCAAATATATTATCAAAGCCTTCCAAATCTAACAAATCTGTGTTCTCTAATAGAATCCAATCCTTCAACCAGCAGAAACAGGATGCTTCATAATAAATTTTAAAAGAGGTCACTCCTAACCAGAAAGGAAGCAGTTGAAAAGAATGGGCTGAATTGAATAAGAACCCTGCTCAGTATTGTCTACCTACACTGATGGGGAAGCAGCTTCCCAGTTACCTGTCCATCATTTCCAGCACCAGAGCGGGATGCATACATTCCAAGATCTCATTGACCAACCCCTGTTACTCAGAGATCCGGCTGAAGCCATGGAGAAAAGGCCTTCTGCTCGAATCCCTGCGTCTATTCATTCAGGAAATGGTCTGAGAGCAAATCGAAAGCTTCTTTCTCGGCCTACCCAAAAATAAATTATTCATCACCATGACTGTCATTTACAACCATATGTATCCTACAGGGCTTGTTAACACATCCCTCCCAAAACCCACAGTACAGGTTAACCATTTAGGTAGGATAGGAATGTTTCAACCCTTCTCTTGCTTCTGATAACAACAACAACAACAACAACAACAACAACAACATCCTGCCTTTTCCCCAGATTGTGACTAAATGTGACCTACACAAATTAAAACATACGTAGTTCAAATACAGAAAGCTAAAAGATCTTTTAAAATAGTAGTTTAATTAAAACTGTAATACAACTTAAACAATATGAGAATGAATCTATTGACCTCTCCCCACAAAGTCACTGAGTTATTTTGGCGGTTGCTCACTGCCTCTCAGCACAACCTACCTCACAGGGTGGTTGTGTGGGGATTAATTGAGGAGGCGGGGAGAGCTACGTCCGTCACCTTGAGTTGCTCAAGAGAGAAAAGGTGGGATATAAATACAGTAACATAAATAAACAAAGCAGCGAACGTTCCCCTGCCAAAAGGGGGGGTAAGAAAGAAATCGCCACTGCAGAAAGCATTCTGCCGAACACAGCAAGCACATTTGGCTCAGCCCTCATCCAGACACGCTGTCAACATGTGTCTGCAGATATACAAGGGGCGGGCGATTGTGCGCACAAGAGTCCCGTGTGCGTATCAAACAGGCCCAGTTTCTGAGGACGCCAGATAGGATATCCAGAGTGTCAGGAAGATAAACGCCAGAGCCACAAGGTGTTTTCCTCTTGCTGTCTCCTTGTGGGCAGCGCCTGGGCTCTGAGCAGCTACACATGTTTATTCATTGGGGAAGGGGCTGGGAGGGGGGGTTGTAGAAAGAGAGAGTTTGGAGGGGACATGTGTGCGGACTTAGAAGATGTGTGGTATGGATTTATGGGGTGTGTCTGGCAGCTGCCGGGAAGTGCCTGGCTCCAGAGCAGCCGTCTTAAGAACCTTTGCCACAGCTCTGGGACTGCGCATGGCCGCAGACACCACCACACGGCGCACACCCAAGGAGAGGGGGCATAGAGCAGGACTGTGGGGTTTGGAGGTGGAAAAGGGCAGCCAGAATGGTCAAGGGCAGCTTCCCTATGAGGAAAGGTTGCAGCAGTTAGGCGTCAAAGATGACATGATAATAGAAGTTTTCCTCCTCTCGTAGCTCTAGAACCCGTAGACATCCAATGAAGCTGAATGAGGCAGCAATGCTTTTGAATATCGGTTGCCGGAAGCCACAGGAGGGATGCTCTTGTGTTCGAATCCTGCTTGCAGGTTTCCCACAGGCATGCTGAGAACAGGATGCTGGACTAGGTGGGCCATGGGCCTGATCCAGCAGGCTTTTCTTATGATTGATATGATTGCCAAACTGTTCTCTCCAGATTGTCCCCATATATTTTTTGCTATTGGTGAAAGTATATAATAAAAAAGCTAGAGTTAATATCTGTGTTCTTTGGGGTTTAGCACCTTCCGTTCTAGACCAGCATTCCTCAACCTGGTGCCCTCCGGACACTTTGTGGCACCATTTCCATCAGCCCCTGCCAGTTCCAACTTGAAATGTAGAATTATGCGTCAACATGTCCACCAATTGACATTCTGATGTCCCTCTTCTGGGGAGCGTAAACTCTTGCACACTCTGCTGTCCCTCAGCCCTCCTGGAAAAAAATGGCTGTTGAGTTTGAGCTGGGATTTGAACTCGCCCTGCAGATTTGTGTCCTGAGCCTGTGTGTGAAATTTCATGCTGATATCTTAAAGGGTTGCGTAAGGCATAAGCGATCAGAGAATGCCAAGCCGGGGAGCCAAACCAAAAGATTTGTTTCCCTTGACGTGTTTACATTTTGCTGGATCTCAAGGAAGGTGCCTCTCAGAGGATACTAAAGTAAGGTGAGGTTGAGTATTTCTCCATGAAGTGTTAAGATAGTGTTATATGCCGCCGCCCCCATCTCTGTTTAGCAGTAGCAAAATTCCAAGGGGGGAAATCAAGGCACAGCGGAAGCTGCAGGGTCTTTGAAATATGGTTTATTCGCACGTACTTACACCTGAAGCCTTTGCTGCATTTTGACCTGAGCAGGGCTTAATCCCAGGTCAGATTATGTTCAGGGGTGCTTACCCTCTGTATAAGGTTACTCAGAAGTAAGCCCCACCAGATACTCCCACTTTACTCTCTGTTGTCTTTACTAGTTTTTTTCTCCCTTTATTCTCAACTAGCTGGCCCTGCACGCGTTGCTGTGCGTTAGTCTGCCAAATGGAGGGTAATAGCGCCCCTTCAGATCCCCCTGAGTCTCAGAGTCCCCCTGTTTTACAGGATCTCGTGGCAGAGGCGGGGTTTGTGGGTGTGGGCTAGACTCCATGGGGAGGGAGGAGGAGGTGAAGGAGGAGCTGTGGGAATAATGCCACTTGAGGGCGCTGTTTTAGTTTGTGGAAAAGCAGGTTTACCTGCGCAGGTATGAGATATGAGCAATCCGAGGTTGTGCAAACACTTGGGTAGTGGCATGGACCGTTGTGTCCAAATTCCAGGACAATCGGTCAAGCGGTTTCGGAGAAAAGTGGAGCCCACAGTTTCACACTTTTTACATTTTTATATATATAGATTCACAGGTAGAGAATATTTTAAAAAACATATCTTTACTATTTCTAAAGGGAATCTTTGCATGAATTAATACTTGACTATCCCTTTCGAGCTGTGCTGTATCTTTGTACTTTTGTCCTTCCAAGCTAATTTAAATTTCTGATTCTTTGTTTTCTTTCTCTTTGTTATGTTTGCACTTTTGAGGGGTTAATAGATCTACTACTATTATTCCTCCCCTTCATGGATCAATGCCTTGTCGTGGCGAAGGGGCTTGAATAACTCGGAGAAGCTATGAGCTATGCCATGCAGGGCCACCCAAGATGGACAGGTCATAGTGGAGAGTTTTGACTAAACGTGATCCACCTGGAGAAGGAACTGGCAAGCCACTCCAGTATCCCTGCCAAGAAAACTCCATGGACAAAGACAACAGGCATATAAAAGTTATGACGCTGGAAGATGAGCCCCTCAGGTCGGAAGGCGTCCAACATGCTACTGAGGAAGAGCGGAGGACAAGTACAAGTAGATTCAGAGCTGATGAAGCGACTGGGCCAAAGCCGAAAGGACGCTCAGTTGCGGATATGCCTGGAAGCGAAAGGAAAGTCCGATGCTGTAAAGAAAAATATTGCATAGGAACCTGGAATGTAAGAACCATGGATGGAGGTAAGCTGGATGTGGTCAAAAATGAGATGACAAGAATAAATATCGACATCCTGGGCATCAGTGAACTAAAATGGAAGGGAATGGGCGAATTCAGTTCGGGTGACTATCATATCTACTACTGTGGGCAAGAATCCTGTAGAAGAAATGGAGTGGCCCTCATAGTCAACAAAAGAGTGGCAAAAGCTGTAATGGGATGCAATCTCAAAAATGACAGAATGATCTCGATACGAATCCAAGGCAGACCTTTTAACATCACAGTAATCCAAGTTTATGCACCAACTACCGGTGCTGAAGAAAGTGAAATTGACCAATTCTATGAAGACCTACAACACCTTCTAGAAATGACACCAAAGAAGGATGTTCTTCTCATTACAGGGGATTGGAATGCTAAAGTAGGGAATCAAGAGATAAAAGGAATAACTGGCAAGTTTGGCCTTGGAGTTCAAAATGAAGCAGGGCAAAGGCTAATAGAGTTCTGTCAAGAGAACAAGCTGGTCATCACAAACACTCTCTTCCAACAACACAAGAGACGACTCTACACATGGATATCACCAAATGGGCAGCATCGAAATCAGATTGATTATATTCTCTGCAGCCAAAGATGGAGAAGTTCTATACAGTCAGCAAAAACAAGACCTGGAGCTGACTGTAACTCAGATCATCAGCTTCTTATAGCAAAATTCCAGCTTAAACTGAAGAAAGTAGGAAAAACCGCTGGGCCAGTAAGATACAATCTGAATCAAATCCCTTATGAATACACAGTGGAAGTGAGGAACAGGTTTAAGGATTTAGATTTGGTGGACAGAGTGCCTGAAGAACTATGGATGGAGGCTCGTAACATTATACAGGAGGCAGCAACGAAAACCATCCCAAGGAAAAGGAAATGCAAGAAAGCAAAATGGCTGTCCAACGAGGCCTTACAAATAGCGGAGGAGAGGAGGCAAGCAAAATGCAAGGGAGATAGGGAAAGATACAGGAAACTGAATGCAGATTTCCAAAAAGCAGCAAGGAGAGACAAGAGGGTCTTCTTAAATGAGCAATGCAAAGAAATAGAGGAAAACAATAGAATGGGGAAAACCAGAGATCTGTTCAAGAAAATTGGAGATATGAAAGGAACATTTCGTACAAAGATTACCATAATCAAGGACAAAAGTGGTAAGGACCTAACAGAAGCAGAAGACATCAAGAAGAGGTGGCAAGAATACACAGAGGAATTATACCAGAAAGATATGGAGGTCTCGTACACCCCAGGTAGTGTGGTTGCTGACCTTGAGCCAGACATCTTGGAGAGTGAAGTCAAATGGGCCTTAGAAAGCACTGCTAATAACAAGGCCAGTGGAAGTGATGATATTCCAGCTGAACTATTTAAAATTTTAAAAGATGATGCTGTTAAGGTGCTACACCCAATATGCCAGCAAGTTTGGAAAACTCAGCAATGGCCAGAGGATTGGAGAAGATCAGTCTACATCCCAATTCCAAAGAAGGGCAGTGCCAAAGAATGCTCCAACTACCGCACAATTGCGCTCATTTCACACGCTAGCAAGGTTATGCTCAAAATTCTACAAGGCAGGCTTAGGCAGTATGTGGACCGAGAACTCCCAGAAGTGCAAGCTGGATTTCGAAAGGGCAGAGGAACCAGAGACCAAATAGCAAACATGCGCTGGATTATGGAGAAAGCTAGAGAGTTCCAGAAAAACGTCTACTTCTGCTTCATTGACTATGCAAAAGCCTTTGACTGTGTCGACCACAGCAAACTTTGGCAAGTTCTTAAAGAAATGGGAGTGCCTGATCACCTCATCTGTCTCCTGAGAAATCTCTATGTGGGACAAGAAGCTACAGTTAGAACTGGATATGGAACAACTGATTGGTTCAAAATTGGGAAAGGAGTACGACAAGGTTGTATATTGTCTCCCTGCTTATTTAACTTATATGCAGAATTCATCATGCGAAAGGCTGGACTAGATGAATCCCAAGCCGGAATTAAGATTGCCGGAAGAAATATCAACAACCTCAGATATGCAGATGACACAACCTTGATGGCAGAAAGCGAGGAGGAATTAAAGAACCTTTTAATGAGGGTGAAAGAGGAGAGCGCAAAATATGGTCTGCAGCTCAACATCAAAAAAACCAAGATCATGGCCACCGGTCCCATCACCTCCTGGCAAATAGAAGGGGAAGAAATGGAGGCAGTGAGAGATTTTACTTTCTTGGGCTCCTTGATCACTGCAGATGGTGACAGCAGTCACGAAATTAAAAGACGCCTGCTTCTTGGGAGAAAAGCAATGACAAACCTAGACAGCATCTTAAAAAGCAGAGACATCACCTTGCCGACAAAGGTCCGTATAGTTAAAGCTATGGTTTTCCCAGTAGTGATGTATGGAAGTGAGAGCTGGACCATAAAGAAGGCTGATCGCCGAAGAATTGATGCTTTTGAATTATGGTGCTGGAGGAGACTCTTGAGAGTCCCATGGACTGCAAGAAGATCAAACCTATCCATTCTGAAGGAAATCAGCCCTGAGTGCTCCCTGGAAGGACAGATCGTGAAGCTGAGGCTCCAATACTTTGGCCACCTCATGAGAAGAGAAGAATCCTTGGAAAAGACCCTGATGTTGGGAAAGATTGAGGGCACTAGGAGAAGGGGACGACAGAGGACAAGATGGTTGGACAGTGTTCTCGAAGCTACGAACATGAGTTTGACCAAACTGCGGGAGGCAGTGCAAGACAGGAGTGCCTGGCGTGCTATGGTCCATGGGGTCACGAAGAGTCGGACACGACTAAACGACTAAACAACAACAACTATTATTCCTACATTTTTACTTTCCTATCTGTCTTCTAGTTAAAGTAAAGGGTAAAGGGAACCCTGACCATTAGGTCCAGTTGTGACCCACTCTGGGGTTGCAGCGCTCATCTCGCATTATTGGCCGAGGGAGCCGGCGTACAGCTTCCAGGTCATGTGGCCAGCATGACTAAGCCGCTTATGGAAAACCAGAGCAGCGCATGAAAGCACCGTTTACCTTCCCGCCGGAGTGGTACCTATTTATCTATTTGCACTTTGACGTGCTTTCAAACTTCTAGGTTGGCAGGAGCTGGGACCGAGCAATGGGAGCTCACCCCATCGCAGGGATTCGAACCGCCGACCTTCGATTGGCAAGCCCTAGGCTCTGTGGTTTAACCCACAGTGCCACCCGAGACCTATTTATTGCCAGGGGTGCTTGGAGGAGATATTTTAGCCCGTATCATTTCTGTTGTATGGCTTGATTTGGAAAAGTATCTGGTTTTAATGGCTGGATTTTCGCTGTCAGAAATAACTTGGGGACCCTGGGTAGAAAGCGGTCTAAAAATCTTAACAAATAAATTACAGTAAACCCCTTTCCTTTATGGCTCGTCCCCACCTCATTCCCCAGTTCATCTCCATAGCTGGGCTGAACTATCATCTCTGATGATGCAAGTCCAGTGTTGACTGCCAGGCCCTCTGTTTTGACATTCCTTCTGCGCCCCCCTCCAGGGTAACTAGGGTGATTTCAGACAATCCCGAGCAGCCGCTTCTCTTGAATGGATCCCAAAATGTATCCGACCGCTGCGTTTTCTGAAAGGGCTCGGAATTGCAAGGAACATTCTGTTCTTGGTGGTGTTTAATCAAAAGATGCACAGATCCTTCTCCTCGCGCACTTGGCTCCGGGAGAACCATCTACTCGGTTACAGACTGTTAGTTTTAATTTAATTTGCTCAACCTTAAGAGGCTGGCCCATCTCTGAGGCACGGGCAGATGGCAACCAAGTTAGCGGCACGCATTGAGGCGAAATGGCAACGTCTGACATTGAGATCCTCAGACCTTTTGCTGGTTTAATCTCAACCCCACAAAGCCCTCTCAGATGGAGTGACTTAAAGCCATAGCTGAAATGTGAGAAAAGGCAGTGTGGTGCAGTGGTTAGAGTGTCGAGCTAGGACCTGGGGGAGACTGGGGTTTGAATCTCCACTTGGCGATGATGCTCACTGGGTGACCTTGGGGGAAAGTCACAGCCTCTCAGCTGAACCTCACTGAGTTCAGTTCTTTACATTTCCACATCATGGTGCAATTTTTTTAAAAAAGACATTGTGAAAATGCACGAGCATTTTAGTGTAAATTTCTTCTAATAAACTTACTGCAGGGGGGCAGACTAGATGGCGCTGGTATCCCTTTCAGTTCTACAGTTCCACGATTCTACATTTCTGTATACAACTTTACCTAATGCACACATTTTTTTGCAAAGCGACTTTCCTTTAACACATTTTTTAATCTGTTATTTTCACTAAGAGATGCAATTTTTATTTTATTTTTGCACATTTCAGTGCAATGCATTGTAGTACAAATTTCTTTCATGGAGAATGACATTGCAAAATTCGGAGCAATGCAAATTTCAAAGGAGGGGTGCATTTTGGTTTGTGGAATGCTTTGGAAACTCAATCAGGTAGTTTTGCATTTGTATGCAAACTGAATCAAATTTCTCCCCCCACCCCCTCCCCAAGAAGGGGGGCTTTCTACAACCGGGAAATGAAGTGGGTGGTGGCAGTGTGGTGCAGTGGTTAAGAGTCCAGGGTTTGAATTCCCACTCGGGCATGAAGCTCACTGGGTATGACCTGGGGGGGGCAGTCACTGCCTCTTTGCCTAACCTACCTCACAGGGCTGTTGTGGGGATTAAATGAGGAGGGGGAGACGCACATACGCCACTTGGAGCTTCCTGTAGAAAAAGGTGGCATGTGAATGCAATAAATAAACAAGAATAAACATAAATAATCATCTGCAGATGGAGCTCCTGTAGCGCTGGAGCGAGGGCTGGTGAAAACATTGGCAATTCTGCCTTGGATGTGTTGGTTGTGGATCAGATTGCTGCATGCAAAATATTGGAGAAGCGACTCTTGGCACAGGGCACAGTGACAGTCACCACTGGTGGTGACTCTTTGTGTTTGTGTGTGTGTGTGTGTGTGTGTGTGTGTGTGTGCACAGGATGGGTCCTGATGGGAACGCTGGCAGTTCCAAGTGCTTGAAGTGCGAGTCACATTTTTCTGCCAGGACGTACAGCGCTCTCTCTCTCTCTCTCTTGGCAGAGGTGTGTTCAAGGAGTGCTGAACGTGGCAATTCAGATTTGGCCAAGGGAGAGAGGCAGGCAGGCAGGATTTGGACTCTGTGAGCACCTAGAAAGGAACACTGTGATCACTAAAAGTCAGCATGGGTTTCTGAAAAATAAGTCATGTCAGACTAATCTGATCTCATTTTTTGACAGAATTACAAGCCTGGTAGATGAAGGGAATGCTGTGGATGTAGCCTATCTTGATTTCAGCAAGGCCTTTGACAAGGTGCCCCATGATATTCTTGTAAAGAAGCTGGTAAAATGCGGGCTAGACAATGCTACCATTCAGTGGATTTGTAACTGGCTTACTGACCGAACCCAAAGGGTGCTCATCAATGGCTCCTCTTCATCCTGGAGAGTACAGTGGAACCTCGGTTTATGAACACCTTGGTTTATGAATTTTCGGTTTATGAACGCCACGGACCCATCTGGAATGGATTAATTCACTTTCCATTACTTTTAATGGGAAAGTTCGCTTCAGTTTATGAACGCTTCAGTTTATGAACAGACTTCCGGAACCAATTACACCCATGTTTCAGTTTATGAACGCTTCAGTTTAAGTACTCCGCGGACCCGTCTGGAACGGATTAATCCACTTTCCATTACTTTCAATGGGAAAGTTCGCTTCAGTTTATGAACGGTTACTTCACGGACCGTCTGGAACGGATTAATCCACTTTCCATTACTTTCAATGGGAAAGTTCGCTTCAGTTTATGAACGCTTCAGTTTATGAACAGACTTCCGGAACCAATTGTGTTCATAAACCAAGGTACCACTGTAGTGACTAGTGGGGTGCCACAGGTCTTGGGCCCAGTCTTATTCAACATCTTTATCAATGACTTGGATGATGGGCTTGAGGGCATCCTGAGCAAGTTTGCAGATGACACCATATTGGGAGGGGTAGCTAATACCCCAAAGGACAGGATCACATTTCAGAATGACCTTAACAGATTAGACAACTGGGCCAAAGCAAACAAGATGAATTTTAACAAGGAGAAATGTAAAGTACTACACTTGGGCAAAAAACAAAAAACAAAAAATGAAAGGCACAAATACAGGATGGGAGACACCTGGTTTGAGAGCAGTACATGTGAAAAGGATCTAGGAGTCCTGGTAGACCACAAACTTGACATGAGTCAACAGTGTGATGCAGCAGCTAAAAAAGCCAATGCAGTTCTGGGCTGCATCAATAGGAGTATAGTTTCTAGATCAAGGGAAGTAATAGTACCACTGTATTCTGCTCTGGTCAGACCTCACCTGGAGTACTGTGTCCCGTTCTGGGCACCACAGTTCAAGAAGGATACTGACAAGTTGGAACGTGTCCAGAGGAGGGCAACCAAAATGGTCAAAGGCCTGGAAACAATTCCTTATGAGGAACGGCTTAGGGAGCTGGGTATGTTTAGCCTGGAGAAGAGAAGGTTAAGGGGTGATATGATAGCCATGTTCAAATATATCAAAGGATGTCATATAGAGGAGGGAGAAAGGTTGTTTTCTGCTGCTCCAGAGAAGTGGACACAGAGCAATGGATTCAAACTACAAGAAAGATGATTCCACCTAAACATTAGGAAGAACTTCCTGACAGTAAGAGCTGTTCAACAGTGGAATTTGCTGCCAAGAAGTGTGGTGGAGTCTCCTTCTTTGGAGGTCTTTAAGCAGAGGCTTGTCAAGAATGCTTTGATGGTGTTTCCTGCTTGGCAGGGGGTTGGACTGGATGGCCCTTGTGGTCTCTTCCAACTCTATGATTCTATGATTCTATGAAATAAATTTAGGTGCATTCCCCTCACTTATATATCCTATTTTGGTGTGTGTGGAGGATTGCTGCATCACAAAAATTGAGAACGTGTGAGCTTTGGCTACTGTCTTGGTTTGGGAAGTGCAAAGGAGAGAGGTGGGACAGATTTGTCTGTCATCCCAAGTAGATGCCCATCATCACCCGCTGGTGCTTTTTCCACCCAGGTTATGTGAAGGACTGTATCCTCCCATATAAACCTGCCTGGGCTCAGAGATCTTTGGGGATGGCACTTCTCTCAGTCCCATCCCCCTCACAGGCATGCTTGGTGCGGGGCAGGGCCTTCTCGGTGGCTGCTCCTAGACTTTGCAACTCCCTTTCTAGAGAAGCCAGACCGACTCCTTCCTTCCATCAGCTGATTCCCCCCCTTCCCCCCTAAACAGGTGTTTGGGAACTGTTTTTTTTAAATGAAGTGAAAGGAGTTTTAATAGTGTTTTACTGTTTTTATTACCTGTATTTTAAGAGATCTGTTTTTCCCATTGTTTTAATTCTATTACTGTAGAGTTTAATTACTTATCAGCTATTATTACTTTAAATACGTTTTTAGCTTTCTGCATTTTAGCTGTGTTGTTTCAATTTGTATAAGTCTCCTTGAGCCCCGGTCTGGGAAAATGACAAGATAAAAATGATGATGATGATTTTGAGCACCATAATCTCGTGCAATATTGTGCTGTGATTTCCCCCTGGAAAATGTGGCTTGGGGGGGGGGACTGCGACCTTAACACAGCACCCCAAAACACATGTTTTGGGCTGCTGTGCCTGAAAAATGTCCCCCCCCCCCAGTGGAAAATTGCGGTGCAAAACTGCGCAAACTGACGATTACCAAAATGGGCCCTGTTCTCTTGTGAGAAAAATGGGAAAATGGAGTCTAGGAAGATGGTATCCTGAATTTTGCTGTTGTGGTGTTGGAGGGTATGCAGTGCTGTTCAAGATGGCCTGATGGCCTGATTCGGTATAAGACAGCTTCCATTGTTCCTATTGAGTTCAGCTCTTTATTCAGAATCATGAGGACCAGAAGTTTACCTAATATTTAAGGAGAGGGCAAAAGGCTCTGGAGTAGAGCACCTGCTTTGCACACACAAGGGCCTGGACTCTCCAGATAGGGCTGGAAATAACAACATGCCTGAAACTCTGGAGAGCTGCTGCCAGCCTGTGCAGACAACACCACTGAACTAGATGGATGAAGGGTCTGACTCCGGCAGCTTCATGCACATCAACGATGCTCTGCGGATCAAAACAAAAACGTTATTAATAATAGCTCTCCCCCCCCTTCCCCAAAAAGAGAGACACTGTTTTGCAGAGCCGCTTTTCCTGGCAACTGCCCTCCGTCTCTTGAGCTGGGGGTCCAAGACAGGCCCTGGGGAGGCCTGGGACGCAGCCAGCCCCCTTTGGCAGGCCTCCCCTCACGAGAACAATGGCTGACATCATGTTTTGTTTAAGCGAAAAAGCCGCCTCGCAGTGTCGAAGGGAAGAGCATTTGTTTTCCTTTCCCATTTTCTCTCTCCCTCGCTCGCTCCTTCTCCGAGGCTGGCTGGGGCCCACATACCAGGCAAGTGAGTGCTCTTTGGTTATGGGCCCCAGCGCCGCCGTTGCAGAGCCTGGTCCCTCCTCTTCTCCTGCGCCAACCCTGCAAAGCTGGCTGCTTCCTGCCTGGCCAATGGGAGGCTTGCTTCCCAGCACCATGTCTGTCCCCCCACCAATCCTGGACTTGGGAAAGGGGGGGGGGGTTAGACGCTTGGAGAAAAATCTGCTCCAAGGTGACCTGACGAAAAGCTGCATTCTAGGAGCTGTAGAAATTCAGGCAAGTATTTGCATAAGCTTTGCAGGGTTCTTTTGGTCACAGGGAGGGGGCAGAGATACTCCATAGCACAGCAGTCCCATTCCCATCCCCAACCCAGAACCACTTGAAATCTTATTTCTCCCCCCGCACCTCCCGTTTGGCTTTGGAGATCTGGCACGTATTGTTCACACACACTATCAAGCTTTATTTCTCCTTGAGAACATAAGAAGAGGCTGCAGGATCAAGCCCACCTACTCTAGCATCCTGTTCTCACAGTGGTCAACCACATGCCCATTATGGGATACCTGGAAGAAGGTTTTCGGGCACAAAAGCCCTCCCTGCAGTTTCCAGCAACTGGTATTCAGAAGCATTATTGCCTCAGAGGCAGAGCATAGCTACTATGATGGCCTTACCTTCTGTTAATTTGTCTAATCCACTTTCAAGTTGGTGGCCATCCCTGGCTCCTGTGGGAGGGAGTTCCATAGTTTAACCATGTGTCACATGCAGAAGGGCTTTGTTTTATATGCCCTGAATCTTCGAGCAGTTTGTTTCATTAGATGTCCATGAATTCCCATGTTATGATCGGAGGGAGGAAACCTTCTCTGTCCTCTCTCTCTATGCCATGCATAATTTGATAAACTTCTAAAATGTCACCTGTTACTCCCTTTTTCTCCAAACTTCTTGTTGTTGTTTAGTCCGACTCTTCTTGACCCCATGGACCATAGCACGCCAGGCACTTCTGACTTCCACTGTCTCCCGCAGCTTGGTCAAACTCATGTTGGTAGCTTTGAGAACACTGTCCAACCATCTCATCCTCTGTCGTCCCCTTCTCCTAGTGCCCTCCATCTTTCCCAACATCAGGGTCTTTTCCAGGGAGTCTTCTCTTCTCATGAGGTAGCCAAAGTATTGGAGCCTCAGCTTCAGGATCTGTCCTTCCAGTGAGCACTCAGGGCTGATTTCCTTCAGAATGGATAGGTTTGATCTTCTTGCAGTCCATGGGACTCTCAAGAGCAGGCACCCCCAAACTGCGGCCCTCCAGATGTTTTGGCCTACAACTCCCATGATCCCTAGCTAACAGGATCAGCAGTCAGGGATGATGGGAAATGTAGTCCAAAACATCTGGAGGGCTGAAGTTTGGGGACGCCTGCTCAAGAGTCTCCTCCAGCACCACAATTCAAAAGCATCAATTCTTTGGCGATCAGCCTTCTTTATGGTCCAGCTCTCACTTCCATACATCACTACTGGGAAAACCATAGCTTTAACTATACGGACCTTTGTTGCCAAACTAAAAAGCCCCAAACGCTTCAACTTTTCTTCATGGGGGAGTTGCTCCATCCCCTCTGAATTTTGGTTGCCTTTTTCTAAACCTTTTTCAAGCTCTACGATATCCTTTTTGAGGGGAGATGGCCATAATACAGTGGTACATAGGAAGGCAAATGGAATCCGTTCCAGACGTACGTTCAGCTTCCAAAGTGTTCGGGAACCAAGGCGTGGCTTCTGATTAGCTGCAGGGAGCTCCTGCAGCCAATTGGACATTAGGGTTCCAAAGAACGTTGGCAATCCAGAACAATCACTTCCGGGTTTGCGGCATTCGGGAGCCAAAACGTTCCGAGTCGCAAGGCGTTTGCCAACCAAGATGTGACTGTATTAGGAGGCTCCCCCAAGATAACAAACTCTGCACCCATCCAACAAACTCTATTACCCCTCCCTCCAATAAAATCTATTTTTTTTTCAGAGCATCTTCAAACACTAGGGACGCACCAAGCACAGTCCATGTCCTTTCATGACAGGTGGGAGAACTTGGCTTTGAACATTAAAAAATTCTTTCTCTTTATTAGATCCAATAAAGTAAATAAAGAAATCTATGGACAAATACAGTATTCCAACACATTGAAGGCAGCATGAGATAAAACACTATTTTTAGACTCATTCCAAAACATTAAAATAACAAAACATTTTTTCCATGGACCTATTAGGTTGGTTTATATGTATTCCTTTGTAATAATTTATTAAGTAAGAGGTGACATGATAGAAGTTAATAAAATGATAGCCTGGCATGGAGACGATGGATCGTGGAGAGCTTCCCTTCCTCTCTCGTAACACTTGAACTCGTAGGCATCCAAGGAAGCTGAACATTGGAAGATTCAGCAGAGAGGAAGTTCTTTTTTCACGCAGCACGTTGTTAAACTATGGAACTCGCTCCCACAGGAGGCAGGGATGACGACCAACTTGGATGGCTTTAAAAGAGAATTAGACAAATTCATGGCTATTCATGGCTGCTGTGCTTTGCCTCCACAGTCAGAGGCATCAATACTTCTGAATACCAGTTCCTGGAAAACACAGGAGGGGAGAGGGCTCTTGTGTTCGAATCCTGCTTGTGGGCATCTCATTAAGGGCATCTAGTTGGCCTCTGGGAGAACAGGATTCTGGACTAAATGGGTCATTGCTCTGATCCAGCAGGCTCGTCTTACAGTCTAAATGTAATCATTCTTCATATAAGCCAGATCTTCTCTAAACATTCACATACAGTATGAGATATACTTCCTTCTCCAGTTTTTAGTATCATAATCTTTGCAGCAGTTTAAGGTTGAATACTACTTCTCGGTCATTTTCCAGGATAATATCCTTCAGAGAGCCCAATAGCAGTACAGTGGTACCCTGCAAGACGGACGCCTCGCGCGATGAAAAAATCGCAAGACAAAAGCGTTTTACGGTTTTTTTGAAGACTCGCAAAACGAAGTCATCTATGGCCGTGCTTCGCAAGACAAAGCAGCCTCGTGATGGGAAGGGAAGCCGCCTCCGCTTACCTTTAGGACTCCGCCGTCACGGCCGGGGGTGACGGCCACCGCTTCTGCCTCCTGCAGTGGTGTGGCACTCATGGGGCCTCCGCAGCTCCGGCCTTGCCCTCCTCGGCAGTCATGGCGGCCTCCGCGGCTCCTCCCCAGCAGGCTGGCAGGATCCAGCAAGAGCAGCAGCGGGGCTCACCATGCGGCCCTTGGCGGCAACAGCGGCGATGCCTGAAGGAGTGGAGGCTGCGGCGGGAGGAGACCCCTGGCCCTCCTCCTGCTTCCCCCTCCCCAGAGCCTTAAAGACTTCCGGCCGTGGCGGGTGAGTCGGCGCCTCTTTTTTTTTGGCGCTTCTTTTTTGCCCATAGGAACGCATTAATTAAATTTCAATGCATTCCTATGGGAAACCGCGCTTTGCAAGACAATTTTTTCGCAATACAAAACGACTCGTAGAACGAATTAATTTCGTCTTGCGAGGTACCACTGTACAGTGTTTTACATTCTATGGGTATCTGCAGGGGGCTGGACTAGACTTTCACCTCCCGGTTCCCTTCCAACTCTACCGTTCTATGATATCCTAACATGTCCGAAATATTAGCCTGCACATATTTCCAAAACGTTTGAGAGCAGTTCCAAAAGTATATGGTCTGCTTTACTCTATCCGCATCTCCAAAATTTGTCTGATTCCAACTTAACATATTAAGTTTAAATTTTGGAGTGTTCAAATACCTTTGATGAAAGGTCTGAAAATATTTCTCCTGATTCAGGCCTGCGGAAGTTATGTAAGATTTTATACTTTGCATTTGTTTTATTTATTTTTTCCTTGCCAGAATGGGAAGAAGCCGTCGGATTTCCATCTCAGCAGCAGCAGCAAATGTAAAATGACGGTCCCATGCAGGGTTTCTGATAGGACTGGGAGAATTTGAATGCCTCCTGCATTGAAACTAGGTCAGTTTTTTGTTTATTTGGAAAATTTAATAAAAATTATCTTTAAAAAGAAAAGAGAAGAAACTAGGTCAGTTCTTGAGGTTTTTCCACATTTCTGTCTAAAACCAAAATTCCCCGTCATGTTCTTCCCCATGATTGGAGTTGTAGAATCCTACAATTGTGGAGTTGTCTAATGCAACTCCCTTAAACACAGGAGTCGCAGCTAAAAATCCATGCATTGGCACAGAGCCGATGCAAAGAACTGAACTGAAAGATAGCAACCCTCAAATGACTAAAATAATAATAATAATAATTTATTATTTATTATTCATACCCCGCCCACTCTGGGCAGCTTCCAACATACATCAAAATACATTAAAATTTCACAGACTAAAAACTTCCCTAAACAGGGCTGCCTTTGGGTATTTTCTAAATGTCAGGTAGTTGTTTATCTCTCTGACCTCTGATGGGAGGGCGTTCCACAGGGCAAGTGCCACCACCGATAAGGCCCTCTGCCTGGTTCCCTGTAGTTTTGCTTCTCGCAGTGAGGGAACTGCCAGAAGGCTCTCGGCGCTGGATCTCAGTGTCCGGGCTGAACGATGGGGGTGGAGAGGCTCCTTCAGGTATACAGGACCGAGGCCGTTTAGGGCTTTTAAGGTCAGCACCAACACTTTGAATTGTGCTCGGAAACGTCCTGGGAGCCAATGTAGATCTCTCAGGACCGGTGTTATGTGGTCCCAGCAGCTGCTCCCAGTCACCAGTCTGGCTGCCGCATTCTGGATTAGTTGCAGTTTCCGGGTCACCTTCAAAGGTAGCCCCAATTAGAGCACATTGCAGTAGTCCAAGCGAGAGATAACCAGAGCATGCACCACTCTGGTGAGACAGTCTGCGGGCAGGTAGGGTCTCAGCCTGCGTACCAGATGGAGCTGGTAGACAGCCGCCCTGGACACAGAATTAACCTGCGCCTCCATGGACAGCTGTGAGTCCAAAATGACTCCCAGGCTGCGCACCTGGTCCTTCAGGGGCACAGTTACCTCATTCAGGAGTCCCCCACATCCGCCCGCCCCCTGTCTCCCAAAAACAGTACTTCAGTCTTGTCAGGATTCAACCTCAATCTGTTAACCGCCATCCATCCTCCAACCGCCTCCAGGCACTCACACAGGACATTCACCGCCCTCACTGGTTCTGATTTAAAAGAGAGGTAGAGCAGGGTGTCAAGGAAATTCGGGCCAAACAGGAAGAACTTTCAGAAGTTAAGAGCTGTTCAACAGTAGAATGGACAAAACCTTCCTCGGAGGTTTTGAAGCAGAGGTTGGTTGGCCACCTGTCAGGGATTCTTGAGCAGTGATTCCTGCATTGCAGGGGGTTGGACTAGATGAGCCTTGGGGTTCCCTTCCAACTCTACAGCTTTAGGATTATATAAGTCAGCAGAGGCCGGTGTCCTCTGTGCACCCCTGGGCAACAGAGCCCGGTTTCGTGATCCAACAGCCGTGTCTTCGTGATGAGAAATCAAATGTGGGATTCATCAATGCGATCTTGCTGACAATTGGTCATAAATATCTCGAGTGCTAGAGACGGTGCCATCGGAGCCCTTTCCCAAAAAAGCCGAGCAGTCTTCGTCCATTGCATTTGATTTGAATTGCTCAGGAAGGTTTGGCGGGGTGGAAAGGAGGGAGGGAGTCGGGGCAGCCTAATCATTCCCATCTGCCTCTCTTGAGTCGAGTGGCTCCATTTCCCAAAAAACATCCAAATTCCTTCCTTGATTTCCCCAAACACCAATTCCGTCTGCCCTCCCCACCCCCACCCCATCTCCCTTTCCAGCCAGTGTGCAGTTGTGGGATGGGCTGAGCTGTGGTCATACTGTAGTAAACATTCTGCCCCACCCTGGAATACTGCACCTTGTATAAATTATGCAAATTGGGAATATTTGCATATATTGCTTTAGTTGGCACTACTGATGTTCGAATCCCTGTGACGGTTCAAATCCCTGTGACGGGGTGAGCTCCCGTTGCTCGGTCCCAGCTCCTGCCAACCTAGCAGTTCGAAAGCACGTCAAAGTGCAAGTAGATAAATAGGAACCGCTACAGCGGGAAGGTAAACGACGTTTCCATGTGCTGCTCTGGTTTGCCAGAAGCGGCTTTGTCATGCTGGCCACATGACCTGGAAGCTGTACGCCGGCTCCCTCGGCCAATAATGCGAGATGAGTGCGCAACCCCAGAGTCGGTCACGACTGGACCTAATGGTCAGGGGTCCCTTTACCTTTACCTTACTGATGGGGACATTCCTACCTGGAGATGCCTGATACTGAATCCAGGGTGTGCCAAGCAGATGTTCTGCCACTGAACTACTTGTACATGGGCTTTTCAACTTTGTCCCAGGGTATCTTGGAGATTGCTTGAACTCATATCCCAGTTCACTCACTGAGGTCTTCTGCAGCAGCATTGGTTGTTCCCTGAGTTGGCAAGGCTCCTTTGGCAGCAAGAAGAAACTGTGTCCATGGCCCAGTCCTGTGGAACTCCCTGCCACTAGCGATTCAGCAGGTAAATCCCTGCTGGAAACCCAATTTTTGTCTGTGCTGGCAATTAAGAATGCATCTTTTCACACAGTGGTTAATTGACGTCTGTTTTTATCTGTTTAATGGTCTTTATTATATGCTTTTATGTTTTTGTTGCTGTAAACCGCTTTGATACACCTTTTATGACACAGCAGTATACAAATATCCTTAGAAATAAATAAGTCAACACTGGCCGATCCATCCCCCCCTCGTTGCCACGGAGGCGTCTCTCCTCTTCTTTTTTCTCTCGACAGTCCTGTGTGTGTCTCAGCTCTTTCATAGAGGCCAGAGACCACAGCTGATGGCAGGGCATCGCATAATAATGCACCATGCAGAATATTTTCTTTGCTTCTGCCCTGACTCTGTTGCTCTCTTGCTCCTCTCTGGGGCTGTTTAGCCCAAAGCCAAGATTCCTTCCTGCGTATTTCTTTGCTCCAGCCTGAAATGCAGAACCTTTGCTCATTAAAAATGTTCAGGGCTACCCAGGGAAATCCTGCTAATTTTATGGGGATTCTTTTTTCCCTTTCCCTCAAAACCCCTTACCGATGTACTATGGCCAATCCACATTTGCCACAGCTTTTTCCTTTTTTTTGTTGTTGCTTTAGGCCAAATTAAGTGAGGACTTCCTTCAGGAAATGCGCAGGGAGAGAGAAACGACTGAGCTTTGTAAGGTTCAGAATCCCAGTACAATCTTAGAACCCAAATTCTAAGCAAAATCTCAATGACACATGCCTTTTTATATATTATAAAGTTCAGAAGCCTTGAACTCTTGTTCAGGCAAGAAAGAACATGGCCCTGCTGATCTCTTTAACTGGCCCTTGAGAGCCTCCCCAGACCCTTCACCATCCCTGATCTGCACCTTTCTTGATTTTTGACAGGCTGGTGTGAGTCCTTGAGCTGCGATCCTGCCTCTCGCTTGCCTGGAGAGAGAGAGAGAGAGAGAGAGAGAGAGAGAGAGAGAGAGAGAGAGAGAGAGATTTGAAATATTAAGCAGCAAATAAATAAATGTGTCTCTCTGTGTATAAATAAACCTGCATAGCCGAAATGTAGCCTGCTGTGTGAAAGGCAAGCATCGCACCCATTGTTCTGCCTGGCTCTGGCCACTGTTGCAATGTGGCCCCAGAAAGCTTGTCAGTGATGGAATGCGGCCCTCTGATTCAAAAAACTCCCCCCCACTCTGTAGTAAAGTATCAGCTAGGCCAATTTAATCCTTTTACACCTTGTTTTACTTGAAGCCCCTCGATCTTATCATGACCCATCACTTGTAATTTTGAATTCGGATTCTTTTCCCTCTCTTTTTGTGTGTGCAGATAAGCAGAAACCATAATGGTTTGCTGTGAAACTGTTGTCCTTAAGAAGCAATTCTATCTCTAGCCTGGGGATTTGCCTCAGTTGCCCGGCCTCTGCAGATTTTCACCCACAAATGAGACACGGTCAAGGAGATGAAGTGACTCCCCTATGAAAAAGGGTTGCAGTGTTTGGGACTTTTAGGTTTAGAGAAAAGGCGAATAAGAGGTGACTTCACAGAAGCTTATAACATAATGCCTGGCGTGGAGGACGTGGATAGAGAAAAGCTTTCCTCCCTCCTACCCCTAGAACTGGTGGTCATCCAATGAAAGGGGATGTTGGAAGATTCAGGGCAGAAGAAAGGAATTCTTCATGCAGAGCATCGTTAAACTGTGGAACTCCCTCCCACAGGAGGCAGTAATGGCCACCAACTTAGATGGCTTTAAAAGAGGATTAGACAAAGGCTACTGATGGATGGTTCTGCCCCCCCCCCCAGTCCAAGGAAGCACTGCTTAGAGAATATTTATGTGTGTGGGAAGAGAAGGGAAAGGGCCAAACCAGCAAAATCCCCTCTGCACAGAGATGCTAGTTGCTCAGCCCTCATGGACAATGGCCATCTCCACCTCTGCACAATGTCAGGCCGGGCAGCGGTATTTAATTTTACCTTTTGCGAAAAATCTTGCAGCTTTTAATTGCACGCTCAGGCCCTGGGATTTCAGAAACTCCCTACTCTGGTGGAGAAAGGATCATCTGGATCTTTGAAAGCTTCCTGGGGTGGGGGTGGGGGGTGGGGAGAGACGTCACCTTGGTTACATTTTAAACCCACTTTGCCCTTTGCAGATCTCGGGTCGATGTCTGTGGAATGGCCCCTGTCGTCGTCCCCGCACACTGTCCTCAGCGACAATGCTGCGAGGTAGGCTGGGCCGAGCCATAGGTCACCGGAGGGAGCGTCGCGACTCGAATCCGCACCTTCTCCCCCCCCCATCGGTGTAACGCCCCGACTGTGTCCCAACGCAGAAGGGAGGCCTGCCAACGCTTAAGCCTCATGCCTGGGCCTGGCCTGGATTTCCCGGATTTAAAATAGCTGAGATCTCGCTCTGGTTTATGTCCGTCTGCCATCAACACTCCTCTTTCTGCAGAGGGACTTGGAGATCCCAGTCAAGACCCCTTCTCAGCCTCCCCACGGGGCTGCCTGCAAATCTCCTGCTGACAGCCCTGGAATTTATACCTGCAGCTTTAAAAAAAGACAATGGAGGCAGAGTCTGAAGTCACTCATAGGTCATTTAGCCCCCCCCCCCAATAGCTGTAAAGTTTTCCCTTTTTAAAAGGGAAATTCCCTTATGCTGAATAGGCTTCCTCGTGAGAAAAGGGAAAACTTGACAGCTATGCCCTCCACCCTTGGAGGATGATTCCACTTACCTCTTGGCCACACCACACACACACACACACACACACACACACACACACACTTCCATCTAGCAAGGCAAGCATGCCCAGAAAGAATAAGAATAAGAATAATAGAACTTTTTTTTTTGCTATGGCGACTCAAAATCGCTTACACTATTTTAAGCAAAAAGCAAACCAGCATTAAGAAAAAGATAAAAGACCTCTTTAAAAAAAAACAACCCATTGCCTTAAGACATTCCATCCATGGAAAAATGCCTCAAGATGTGTAATGATGGTGCCAGGTGAGCCTTCCCAGGGAGAGCATTCCACAGGAGGGGAGCCACCACTGAAAAGGACCCCTTCTTGTGTTGTTTGCATGACAACTTGGATCATGAGGGAAAACCCTATTTGGATGAGGTCCAACTAATCCAGGCACAGGCAAACTCGGCTCTCCAGATGTTTTGAGACTACAATTCCCATCATCCCTGACCACTGGTCCTGTTAGCTAGGTATGATGGGAGTTGTAGTGCCAAAACATCTGGAGGGCTGATTTTTCCCTATGCCTGAACTAGTCTCACAGTGGTCAGCCAGAGGAGGGACTCAGCCAGCAGTACAGACAAGAGTGTCTCTGAGCTTTTGCTGGGTGTCTCCCCCTCTGCCTCTCAGCAACCACAACCAGCCTTCCATTTGTTGGGATTTGAGGTGGCATAGATTGGGGTGACCAGTCTAAGGCAGCTGTCCTTCAAACCTTGCAAGTTTTGAATCCAGTACCACATGCAGTTATTCAACATCTTTATCAATGACTTGGATGATGGGTTTGAGGGCATCCTGATCAAGTTTGCAGATGACACCAAATTGGGAGGGGTGGCTAATACCCCAGAGGACAGGATCACACTTCAAAATGACCTTAGCAGACTAGACAACTGGGCCAAAGCAAACAAGATGAATTTTAACAGGGAGAAATGTAAAGTACTACACTTGGGGGGGGGGGAATGAAAGGCACAAATACAGGATGGGTGATACCTGGTTTGAGAGCAGTACATGTGAAAAGGATCTAGGAGTCTTGGTAGACCACAAACTTGACATGAGTCAACAGTGTGATGTAGCAGCTAAAAAAGCCAATGCAATTCTGGGCTGAATCAATAGGAGTATAGCATCTAGATCAAGGGAAGTAATAGTACCACTGTATTCTGCTCTGGTCAGACTCACCTGGAGTACTGTGTCCAGTTCTGGGCACCACAGTTCAAGAAGGATACTGAAAAGCTGGAACGTGTCCAGAGGAGGGCAACCAAAATGGTTAAAGGCCATTTTGAGGAACGGCTTAGGGAGCTGGGTATGTTTAGCCTGGAGAAGAGAAGGTTAAGGGGTGATATGATAGCCATGTTCAAATATATAAAAGGATGTCATATAGAGGAGGGAGAAAGGTTGTTTTCTGCTGCTCCAGAGGAGCGGACACGGAGCAATGGATTCAAACTACAAGAAAGAAGATTCCACCTAAACATTCGGAAGAACTTCCTGACAGTAAGAGCTGTTCGGCAGTGGAATTTGCTGCCAAGGAGTGTGTTGGAGTCTCCTTTGGAGGTCTTTAAGCAAAGGCTTGACGGCCGTATGTCAGGAATGCTTTGTTGGTGTTTCCTGCTTGGCAGGGGGTTGGACTGGATGGCCCTTGTGGTCTCTTCCAACTCTATGATTCTATGATTCTTTGATCAAACAATGTGCGTACCAGGGGGAAGTGTTTTAAAATGCCCCACATTATTGAAAATACGGCATTATATCAGGGGAAATGGCTTGCAGAAATTGAACAATCTGTCCATTCCTAGCTGAGACTGGAAGAAGAGGTCCTAAGTCATGGGATGTTTTCTTTTTGAGTTGGAAGGCACCCCAGGGGCCATCTAGTCCAACCCCCTGCAACTGATTTGCATTTGAACCCTGTGAGATAGGTCATGCTGAGACTGTGGCCAAGGTCACCCAGTGAGATTCATGGCTGAGTGGAGATTTGAACCCTAGTTCAACGCTCTAACCACTACACCACTCCTGCATGTCCAATTAATAACAGCTTGTGGGTCACTGATGTCCATCGCTCTTGCTATAAAACCAGACTGGGGATGCAGGGGATTTTTTTAAATTTTAAATATAGAAATAATGTTATAATTTATTATCTATCCTTCAGCCCAAGGTCCCAGTTTCGGCTGCAATTTGACACACGACATAAAAAAAAATTTGTTTTGAAAACACAAAGTGATGTGGAAAGGTTGGGAACTGGACGTGAGACTGGAAAAATGAGAAACCAAGAGAAATTGGGCACCTTTGTCCACCCTGAACTTCGGAGGCGGGTGGACTGGAAGTACAATAGACATGGGGTGGTACTCTGTGTTTTCTTCCCTTGGTTATAACACTAGAACTTGCGGAGTGTTAAGCCCGCAATTGGTATGTCTTGGATTAGTAGGCATGTTCCCATATGCCCCCCACCCCAACCAGTGAGTCAGAAGGGACTTTAATGAATATGCAAGCAGGAAGGATTTGCAAAGAAACTTTTATGAGCGATCAGAGGCTAACCGGGGGGGGGGGGGCAGGACTTTGCCTGCACATTTGGCAGTCTAGCTTTGTGGGAAAAGCGGAGGGGGTGGGGAAGGCTTTTTATTGCAGGTGTCTCTCCCCACACTTCGTCGACTGCCCCAAATTGCCCATCCGTTCTACCGCCGGACCCTCTGAGACTCCCCAGCCGCACTCCCGGCCCTGGTTTGATCAACAAACAAGAACCCTGGTAACCAAGATGAAAATTAAGACCAGGTGAAACCTCAAAGGGGGCGGCTGATGAGGCCAGCTTGTTGTGTAAGCAAAGCCCTGGACAGCTCCCTGCCTAAAATCTCCTCCGCTCCACCCCAGATCTCTCTGCCCTGTGGCTGGCTGGCCCCTCTGCGTGATGATGGCGATGAAGAGAGAGGGGGAAGCATGAGCCATTGAGAAGGAAAAACATGTTTGCTGGAACAAAGCGCTTGTGCACACTTGTTTTGTTCTGAACACAGGTAAAAACCTCCCCGCTACGGTGTCGGAGCCCAACAACACCAAGGTGTACGAATGCTCTAGGATAGTAATTTCCAAGCATTTTGGGGCCACCCATAAACTCACCCCCAGTGCCACCTACCCTGCCCTATCAAAAGTATTATTCAGAGTACAGACATACCTCGGTTTAAGTACGCCTCGGTTTGAGTATTTTCAGTTTAAGTACTCCGCGGACCCGTCTGGAACAGATTAATCCACTTTCCATTACTTTCAATGGGAAAGTTCGCTTCAGGTTAAGTACGGACTTCTGGAACCAATTACACTCATACCTCGGGTTAAGTACGCTTCCGGTTGAGTACTCCGCAGACCTGTCTGGAACGGATTAGTCCACTTTCCATTACTTTCAATGGGAAAGTTCATTTCAGGTTAAGTATGCTTCAGGTTGCAAGGGACCCAGGTGGCGCTGTGGGTTATACCACTGAGCCTAGGGCTTGCTGATCAGAAGGTCAGCGGTTCGAATCCCTGTGACGGGGCGAGCTCCCGTTGCCCCTCGGCCAATAATGTGATATGAGCGCGCAACCCCAGAGTCGGTCACGACTGGACCTAATGGTCAGGGGTCCCTTTACCTTTATGCTTCAGGTTAAGTACAGACTTCCAAAACCAATTGTGTTTGTAAACCGAGGTAGCACTGTAGTGACTTGCACGACCCACTAAACCAGAGCTTTCCAAATGTTTCATGTTGGTGACGCACTTTTTTTTTAGACATGCCTCATTTCGTGACACAGTAATTCAGTTTTACTAGCAAACGGGAGGTTAAACTAACCCCTTTCCAGCCCCGGGAGGAGCGTTTGTGCGGACACACCTACACACTGCAGCCGACACACTAATGTGTCACGACACACAGTTTGGAAAGCTCTGCACTAAGCAGTAATGAATCAGTTGCACGTTTACTCAAATCCCAGCTAAAACTATTGAGTTTAATGAATTCAACAGAATGGAGGGACTTGGTGCAGTGATACCAGAAATGGCAGGAAACATATTTTTATGCGTTCTTGAGGAAACATAAAGGTGAAGGGAATTTGTAGCATGAAATAGTTCTATATAACTACTTGCCAGAGGTGCTCAAATCTGCACCTTCCGCAAATATATGGTAAGTAATTAAAAGAGAACCAGTAGCAATGCTACCAATAATTGGCTAACCTGTGATGACTCTGAATCGTACATACAAACACACATGACCGAAGAAAATAGCTTTGAAACAAGAGCGTTAAAACTTTAAATATGAAGCAAGGAAGGTGTTTCGCTAGAGGCTGTAGCCTGGTCATTCAGAAATAAGAGATCAAGATGCTTGGAGGGACCCACCTCCAGTGCCCTCCCTGGCACCTCCTTGCTTCTTAGTGCCCCCCCCTGGTAATCCCACTGTCCCCCAAGGAGAGATGCTTTCTCCTCTGGGAAACACTGATCTAGCCCAGGCATCCCCAAACTTTGGCCCTCCAGATGTTTTGGACTACAATTCCCATCTTCCCCGACCACTGGTCCTGTTAGCTAGGGATCATGGGAGTTGTAGGTCAAAACATCTGGAGGGCCGCAGTTTAGGGATGCCTCATCTAGCCCATGGGGAAACGTGTGTGTGTGTGTGTGCGCGTGTGTGTGTGCTTGTTCTTTCCTGATTGATCATAGAATCACAGAATGGGAGTCATCAACAGCCTCAGTGACCTCTGCAATGATACCTTTCTGGTTCATCTTGTGGCCGGGCTGGGTGGAAGAAGGGTTGTTGCTCAGTGGCAGAGGAACACAGGGTCATGCCCCAGCAGCACCCCGCCCCCCCCACCTGAAATCCAGGAGCACTGATGAGATGGAGCCACATTGACCCAAAGATCTGACTTGGCCAAAACATGATGGCTGGAGTCTTGCATGCAGAATGCTTCTGGGAAACCCCCCAAGCAGGACCTGTGTGCAAGAGCGCACTCCCCCCTCCCTGCCCTGTGATATCCAACAACTGGTACTCGGAAGCATTGCTGCCTACAACCATGGAGGCAGAGCCCAATCCTTGGGACTAGTAGTTGTTGATCGCTTTGTTAACCTCCACGAATCTGCCCATTCTAAGGTTACCAGATGTCCCCGTTTCCCGGGGACAGTCCCCGGATTTACAAATCAGTCCCCTGACAAATTCCATCTACTGTATTTAGTAGGGAAGTTGAAAAGTGTCCCCGGATTCATTGGGGGGAAAAATCTGGTAACCTTAGCATTCTCCCTTTCAGGCCATCTAGGCTGGTGGTCCTGGTCTGAGAGCTTCCTGGGTGTTCACTGCACAGAACCAACTTGCTTTGGTGCACGTGCACCGTTGGTGAACGGCCTTGGCGTGCGAGCCAGCGAGCCTCCTGCAGTTTTTGTGCCCAGGGTTTGAGACGTCAAGTGGCTGTTGGCCCCTGACTGGGGCTTGGGCTGGAGCCCCTCTGCTTGCAGCGACGAGAAAGGAGAAAGGCGACGCGATGTTTTGTTTCTTAATGTTCTGTTCTCAGCTGTCTCCATGCAACGTACGCGGTGAGCTGATTGCTTATTGTATCACTGTATCCTGTTTACAGTCCGAAGCTGGAAAGGGGCTTAGGAATTGTGCTATTTTAAAACACACACACACACACACACACACACACACACCTACCTTATTTATGTGCTAGCAAAGGAATGACCATCATTCTGTCTGGAGGACAAAAAAGGCTGCAATCTCCTTGATTAACCTTCAGGGAGCTTACTCTGGACTGCATGTTTGCAGAGGGGGGAGAATCCTGCAATATGTTTTGAATGCTGACAGCACTTCCAAGTTTCTATTCGACGACGAGGTCAGGAACAGGATCCGACCAGCTTTCTTCTCCCCCTGCCCTCCTTGCCAGAAAGGGCACTTGTAAGAACTTTGTAACTAAGAAGTAGCGCGTCGAGTTTTTCTTCCTCCTCTCAACCCCTTTTCCTTTTGTGCCGTGTCTTTTGTTCAGATTGTCAGCCTGAGGGCAAGGACCTTTTTATTTGCAGCCCCAGAAGCCTTTTTTTTGGCTGAAAAGCAAGGCTTTTTTTTTTAAGCTTTAAATAAAACAAAACATTTAAATAAAAGTAAGGGAAGTAGGTTTGAGGGAAGGGATGAGTTAATCCTCCACATATGTTCAAATTAATTGCATTGCTCCTATGAGGGTTCAGCTACTGGCCGCCCCTGTGCTCAATCCGGCCCCTTAGGAAGGTAGCCTGGCCCCTTCTGTTTTTATATTCTACCTCCACTGCCAGAGGCAATCGCAACTGGGGAGAGTTGCTATTGCAACCTGGGTCTTATTTGCAGGCTTCCCACTGGGGCATGTGGTTGAGATGAGGACAAGGTGGGCTTCCTTTGCCCTGATCCGGCTTCTGGGCTCTTCTGATTGTCATCTGCTACTTCAGATGAAAAGGCAATCGGCTGTGGCCTTGAGATTTGCAGGTTGGATCTGGGGCCCCCGACCCACTCCCAGTTCCTTTTCGAAGCATTCACCCAGCAACATCTTGTGCTGGATGAGGTCCTCTCCCTCCCTGCCTCCCAATTATTTGGAGACGGCGCAATCCAAAACCACACTGGCTAAGCCCCCCGCTATTAAAAATGGGAAAGGTATCCCTGAGCGAAAAGGAGAGGGTGTGAATTCTGGCAAGCGGGGGCAGGCCTCGCGATACGGGCCAGGGAGGAATTTGAGGGACAAATAGCTAGAGACAGAAAACGAGGAACGTCTGAGACGGGGAAGCCTGCCAAGGAAATGTTACAGAGCATGAAGGCGTAAGAGGAACACTCAGAGCTGACGGGAGATGTGGCGGAGGGGTCCACATGCCCTGCACAAGTAGGGGGGGGGGGATGACACGCTTTGGTTAGGCCGCCCCGCTGGGTGGAGACCTCAGAGAGGTGATGAAATCTGGGCAATTAGCGCAAATTGAAAAGGGGTCCCAGGACATGCTTTGGGAGCCGAGAGGGACGGCCCTCGTGAGTCATGGTGACCATGAAATCGGAACACTTCTGAATCGGATATTCAACATCTCCAGTGTTCGTCGAGGCAGCACAGCTGTGGGCTTAGGCATGCCAGTGGTCCACTTTGTTGCTGGAGCTTGTCCCTGGTAGGAAGAAGTAGAGAAGGCCCCTTTCCCCGAAAATGTAGTCTCCTTAGGCGGTGTGCGAGATTTCCAGCCGTTTGCAGAGCACAGGCTTTAGAATAAGAACAACAACAACCATTTTACTATTATTTCTATGTCGCCCCAGCCACACTGGGCGGCTCTGAACGGAATATTAAAAACACAATGAAATATCGAACATTAAGAAGCTTTGCATACAGGAAGTTGCAGGGTCAGTTGCTGGTATTGAAACGGTAAAGAGGAGAAGGTTGCTAGACTTAAATGGTCACTGGCCACCAAGGCTATGATGGCCATGTTCTGCCTCGACAGTCGGAGGCACAGATGCTTCGGGATACCAGTTGCTTGAAGGCACAGGAGGGGAGGGGGCTTTTGCGTACAGGTCCTGCTGGTGGTCTTTCCAGAAGAGGCAACTGGTTGGCCACTGTGAGAACAGGAGGCTGGACTAGATGGGTCACCATACCTGCCAAGTTGCTGTCGGGGACCGCGCGGAAGTAGCAGACCGGAAGTAGCGCTGCCGCCATTTTGGAACTGGGCAGAGCATGCTCAGAAGTGACTTTTGATGCTGCTTTGCCCAGTTCCAAAATGACCGCCGCGCCAGAAGTCGCACTGCAGCCATTTTGGAACTGGGCAGAGCAGCATCAAAAAGTTGCTTCTGAGCATGCTCCGCCCAGTTCCAAAATGGCCGCCGCGCCAGAATAAACTGGGGGGAAACAAAAAAATCCATTTTTTCAGCTAGGAACAGCTGGAAAAACGGGGATTTCCTGGGGAATACGGGAGACTTGGCAGCTATGTGGGTCACTGGCCTCATTCACCAGGCTCTTCTTCTGGTACAAGAGTTATTGGTACAAGACTTTTGGAGTGAAGTACTCCTTCAGAGAGTTATAAATATATAATATATAAATAAAGTTTATATCAACAGTAGGCTGTACTCTCTCTCTCTCTCTCTCTCTCTCACACACACACACACGAATGGCAAATTAGACAAGCTTGTGGAGGATATTCTATAGCCCGTAAATGAAGCCTCCAGATTCAGCAGCTGTTCATCTCTTAATTCCAGTTGTATGGGGAGTTGGGAACATATTGCCCTTCATGCCTTCTTTGTGGGCATCCTGGAGACATCCTAGTGGCCAGGCTGGGCAAAGTGGGCTTCTGGACTGTCCTTGCACACATCTTCCAGCGCCTGCCTGTGTGTGTTGGCGGAGACAGCCAACCCTTTTCACTTTGACACCCCATTAACCGCCTAATCAGATTGCAAGTGTTGCTGGACCTGTCTTTTGAGTCCCCTTTCCCTGTTCCAGGATGAGGACTGCCAGTTCCTCAGTGAGATCAAGCGTGCTGTTAAAGCGACCATGAGCTTCTGACCCCATCAGCCAATGCCAACGATGATCACCCCTGCTTAGATTTGCACTGGCCGCACCAGTGCACCAGATATCGCAAGTGCAAAAGTTCTGCCCCACAGTCTCTGTGTGTTGGGTCGGATTGGTCCAGAGTCATCCATGGCTGTCAGGGTGGGGCATCAAGTGGGAAGAATAATAGATTCATAAAACGTTTCTAAGGGACCCCCCCAAGGTTCATCTAGCCCAACCCTCTGCAATGCAGAAATCACAGCTACAGAATTCATGACAGGTGGCCATCCAACCTCTGTTTAAAATCCTCCAAGGGAGGAGAGTCCACCACCTTTGGAGGCAATTGGTTCGATTGTTGAAAGGCTCTTGGCATCAGAAAGTTGTTCCTAATATTCAGTTATAACAGGGGTCCGCAAACTGAGGCCCGGGGGCCGGATGCGGCCCAATCGCCTTCTAAATCCGGCCCGCGGATGGTCTGGGAATCAGCATGTTTTTACATGAATAGAAGGTGTCCTTTTATTTAAAATGCATCTCTGTGTTATTTGTGGGGCATAGGAATTCGTTCATATTTCCCCCCAAAATATAGTCCGGCCCCCTACAAGGTCTGAGGGACGGTTTGCTGACCCCTGAGTTAGAATTTCCTTTCTAGCCATCTGAATCTATTGGTTGGGGTCCTCTGGAGCAGCAGAAAACAAGATTGCTCCATCGTTGGTGGGACAGCCCTTCAAATGTTTGAAGATGGCTTCCTTGTCACCTCTCAATCTCCTTCCGGCTAAACACACTCCACTCCCTCAACCATTCCTCAAAAAGGCTTACGTTTCCAAAACCACCATCATCCTGATTGCCTTCCTCTGTGCATCTTCCTTGTCAATATCCTTCTTAAACTGGGCTGCCCACAACTGGACACAGGACCATGTGTGGTCTGACCAAGGCAGAAAACAGAGCAGGGCTATTACTTCCCTTGAGCAGGACACTAGACTTCTGTTGACTTCTTCTCTAGCCCTGCCCCGTAAACTGTTTTGGGGATGGATTGGGTGCTCCAGCCTTTGGCACGCATCAAAGTGCATTGGGATTTCAAAGAAACAATTTTGCTTTCCTAGGCTGGTCCACAGTGGGTGAGAACTTTCAGTTCTGCTGGCCTGCGTAATGACTTGGGAGCATGTGGTAGGTAGGGTTTGACATCACTGCTGGCTGCAGAATCACCCTTTTGTAGATCAGCAACTGGCTACAGGCAGGAAACAGACAGGTGTCCATCAGGCAGGAAAGAGGGGTTCATTGTCAGCAGACTGCCCCGTGCCCCGGTCCTGGCAGTCTGGGATGTGACCCACACTCTGCTCCTGTGATCTGGGAAAGGGTGTGGGCCAGGGCAGGAGGCAGAACATCTGCTGAGGACACAAAACGCAAAAACAGCCGTTCAGGGCCGTATACTGAATACAGAACGCAAAGATACATTCTGCATAGATCGGTGTCATCTGAAAAACCAGATCAGGATACGCACATTTCCAGGGGAATGTAAGAAAGTCAGAAGGTCCTTGTTGGATCAGGCCAATGGCCCATCCAGTCCAGCGTCCTCTTTTCACGGGGGCCAAACTGGTAACTCTGTTGGGAAACCTGTAAGCAGGATTCGAGCACAAGAGCCCTCTCCCCTCCTGCGGCTTCTGACAACTGGTATTCAGAAACTTTGCTGCCTTCAACTGGGGAGGCAGAGCACAGCCAAAATGGAATTGAGGTAGACTGCCTCTGGACCTGGAGGTTCTATATGAACATAAGAAGCGTCCTGCTGGATCAGGTCAAAGGGGGGGCCCATCTAGTCCAGTATCCTGGCAGGTGGCATTTCATCTCTCTTTCTCTCCACCCCCTGCCACCATAATGCCTTGGCAGCCTGCTCCTCAGTACTATGGTTAAGCTGTGATTCCTGCATCACAGGGGGTTGGCCTGGATGACCTTTGGGGGTGCCTTCCAATTCTACAGTTTTACGAGTCTTATCATTCTAATACTTGCCCGGCTAAGGCTAATCTGCAGCGAACAAGGACCTCAGCGCCTGAGCTGCGTGCACCACAAGCCAGGAATATCTTGCATGCTTTTGGAAGGACTTCAGCGTTCAGCCACTTAAGAAATGCCTGTGAGTCAGGCCCGTCCTTTGCCAGAAACTGTCTTTTGCGCAGGGCTGGACAATGGGCGAAGAGCCACACAGAGCAGACTGGAAGACCCATAAGGACACCGGACGCTGCCTTGCACCGAGTCATACCTTTTGTCCATCTAGCTCAGGATCGCCTAGACTCTGAGGGGCAGGAGCTCTCCAGGGTATCAGGCAGAGCATCACATAATTGTCAAGTCGGGAGGGACCGCGGGGTCATCTAATCCAACCCCCTGCAATGCAGGAATCGCAGCTGCAGAATCCCTGACAGACAGAAATCCAACTTCTGATGGGTGTTGAAGGAGAGTCCACCACCTTCCAAGGGAGTCCGTTTCACTGCTGAACGGCTCTTCCCGTCAGAAAGTTCTTCCTAATGTTTGTTCAGAACCTTCTTTCTTGTCATTTGAATCCATTGATTTGGGTCCTCTTCTCTGGAGCAGCAGAAAACAAGCTTGCTCCATCTTCCATGGGACAGCCCTTCAGATATCTCAGTCTCCTCTTTTCCAGGCTAAACATCTCAACTCCTTCAGCTCAGCTTCCAGACCCTTAATCATCTTGGTCACCCACCTTTGCTCACCTTCCAGCTTGTCAGTATCCTTAAACTGGTCTGCCCAGAACTAAGAATGGTCCTCCATGTGGAATCTGACCAAGCCAGGATAGAGCGGTACTAGGACTTCCTCTGATCTGGACACTAGACTTCCGTTGATGCAGCCTAGAATTGCATTAGCTTTTTTTTTTTTTTTTTTTGCTGCTGCATCTACCTAGAGAAGCCATGGATTGAACCTAATCAGGTGCGAGTTGGCTGGAAACCACAAGAGGGGAGGGTGCTCATGTTTGGCTCCCTAGTTTCTCTGGTTGGTCCCTGTGAGCATAGGATGCTGGTCTAGATGGGCCATTGACCTGATCCAGCAGGATTTTCTTATCTTCTTAGGTCCAGTGGAGAAAGCCATCAATCACTGATTGTAGGGATTTCTGCAGAAGGGCAATGTCGTCCGATGCAGAGATGGTACCGGACTGTACCGTGTGTGTGTATGGGTGTGTGTGTGCTACTTCTGAAGGCTCCTCAGTGTGGAAATGCTTGGGTGTCCACAAGTAAAGTTGACACAGAATCGACCCATTAACACAGGCTCACTGATTTCAAGGGGTAGAACTTAGTGACAACCCATTTTCTACAAATCAAAACCAGCATGCCAATTGGGGGGGGGGGCAGCCTGTTCCTTGATTTCTACTTAAAAAAATTAAAATTAAAAAAAAAATGCAAGGAGCATCTCACACCTGCTGCCTGAAATGGTACCAGCCGCCCTACCATCATTGTGCAATTTCATGGGCTTCCATAAGCCAGGTTGGAATGAAGTAAGAGACTGAATGAAAGATGCTCCTTCATGTAACCAGTTTGCCTGCAGTAAATTAGCATGTCAGAGAAAAAAACCTCCCTCTATTTTAGCACAAGGGAGCATTTCTCTGCGAAAGGAACATTCAAAAATATGACACCCCTCCCCCTCCCTCAGGATGGGTTCATCAATCTCAATTTCTCTCCCAGTTTTTCATTTTTCTGATCATATGTTCAATTTTACAGTTCCATATTAGTTGGTGTGATTTCCCCCCCTTTAACAAAGTCTTAAATGAAAATTACACCAGCGTTTTAGTGCAAATCACTTGCAATTTACACGTTTGGGGATCATGTTGCCCAATATGCACATTTCTGCAAAGCAACTTCCCTCAAAATAGCTCGTTTCTGTATTTTATTTTCATGAATAAATGCACTTTTCATCTGAATGCACTTTTCATCTGAATATATCCATTTTCGTACCCATTACTTGATAGAAGTGCATTGCAATATTTGAGGAAATGCAAATTTTGAAGGGTGTTTCTGCATATCGGTTCACAAATTGCTTTGGAAAGTGTGAGTTACGTAGCTTTAAATGCAAACAGAATCGAATTTCTCTCCCCTTGCTATGTCCCCATTTCTGCAGTTTGAGGTGGCACAGTCCAAAACTCTACTGCATAAAGGTACCAACTAAAGCTGTCTTTGCTGGGGGGGGGGAGGGGAGGAACCAATGTTGGCATGCTTTTCTCCCCAACTCTTAAACATTTTGGCATGCAAGGAAAAAGGAATATGCTTTCTCCATAAAAGGAAAATGAGCCAATAACAGCTGCCCCTGGAATTCTGTCCATGCTCAGGAGAACAAAAATAATTCCACGAACCTCCTCTTCATTTGACATCAAACAAGTGTAAGGAGTTCGCCCTGATATTCTTTTCCCCTTTCAAATGGGAAGAGAGAGATTTTGCTTCAGGTCAGAATCCTTAGCCTTTCATAAAGGCGCATTGCATTCCATCATCATCACAGCTGCCCTCCAAGGGAGGCCGGGGCTAACCTGCCTTGATTGTAGATGGAGGGAGGGAGGTGGAAAGATTTTAAAGTACTGGAGGTCACTTGATTATTGTATTCACATATGAATGGAGAGAGAGATCACAGCTTGGGAACAGAGCACCGTCTCTTGCAAAAGTTGAATGCTAGAAGATTCAGGGCAGATGAAAAAAGTCCTTAGTCACATAGTTTATCTATGGAATTCTCTCCCACAGGAGGCAGTGATGGCCCCCAACTGAACCGGCTTTGAAAGAGGATCACACAAATTCATGGAGGAGAGGGCTATCGATGGATACTAGCCACATTCTGCAGGCAGTATGCCTCTGAATATCAGTGGCTACCAGCCACAATGGGTGCGCTCTGCTTCCATGGTTGGAGGCAGCAACAGTTCTGACTTCCAGAAGAGGGTGCTCTTCTGCTCAGGTCCTGCTTGCTGGTTTCCCACTGTGAGGAAAGGATGCTGGACTAGATGGGCCATTGGCCGGATCCAGCAGGCTCTTCTTATGTTCTTAAGGTCCCAGGTTAAATCTCTGGCACCGGTAACCCTGGAGAGTTGCTGTCAGACAAGGGGGAAACCATTGTTGTGCCCTCCCAGGTGCTGTTGAGCTCCAGTCTGCATCCTTTTCTGGAGCCTGACAGCATCTGGAAGAAGCCAGGTTGGCGATCTATGCAGGCAACTTCCTGCATTCCTCCGAGGATCTGAACCTCAGACGTGGCACCCCACCGCTTTCAAGGGCGCAGGAACGCAGCCTTCCTCTCGATGTGTGTTTGTTGGGGTCCAACATTCTTTGCGAGTCATTGCCTGGAGAGGAAAATGAGAAATTGTTCTACAAGCGGATTATGGAAAGAGAGAGAGAGAGAGAAAGAGAGTGTTCCTCTTGTTCGTTCAAAATCTGCAATTTGTTAACTACAAGTGCCCTCATGTCACTGCCTTAAGTGAGCAAGTAAACAGCTGTTGCCTGTTCATTTTTTCCAAATGATGCATGAGGTCATTGGCCTCTGGCATCTCCCCCCACCCCCTGCTCGCAGCCCCACCTACACAGATCTATAGGGCAGGGTGACCGTGCCCTCATGTTTCACAGCAGGGGTTTGCCCCACATCTCTATAAAGCCTCTGGAAGACCATTGTGTTGGTTTGGAGCTGTAGCAATGCCCCCCAAACCCTATAGCTCCTGGGATAATAAGTGCGCTCATGCACATTTCTGTGATCCCATTTTATGGCAGTGTTTGAATCATAGAATCATGGAGTTGGAAGAGAACCCCAAGGCTCATCTAGTCCACCCCCTGCAATGCAGGAATCACAGCTCAAGAATCCTTGAAAGATGGTCCATTCAGCCTCAATTTTAAAAACCTCAGATGAAACAGGGGACTGGACCAGACAATTCTATGTTTCTATGCTCTAGCCCTGAGCTGCTGGACCTCCCTTGAAAGATGTAGCCTGGGGAGCTTCAACAGACCCTGGTGGGTTCTAATAGGCAAACAAGGGCTAAGAGCAAATGTTGCTGAGCTGAAGGCCTTTCGCTTCTTTCTTTCACACTCAGGATAAATTTGGCGCCTTCCCACACTCCATGGTGAATCAGCCTCCCATTAATTTTAACAGACTTTAAAAATGGAATATGTTGTTTTGAGGAAGAAGGAACAAGCGTCGTTACCTGTCACAAGAAAGAAAGGCCAGTACAGGACAATCTGTGCCTTCGAAACAAACCGATGACAGAGCACACACACACACACACACACACACACCAAAAAATCCCGTAGGTGTGCTGTGTGGACGGTGGTGGCTCCCTTCCACATCCCCGTCCCTCCTGGAGGATTCAGCGAAAGAAAGAAAGAAGAAGAAGAAGAAAAGCGGGGGGGGGGGGTGGAGTTCGTTGTGTTTTGGGCTTGGCCCAAAGGACTCCTCCACCGTTCCTGCTTGGTGGCTGGCCTTGTTTTCTATTTATACAGCTCAGACGTGTCTGTTCTTCATGATAATTTTCTGAACCGGGTCCAGCTAGGCGTTTGCAAAACTTCACAGTCCTCGCTAGAACAGGCCCTTCTCCCATCCCGTATAGATAACGGGGCTCTCTTCCTCTCTTCTTGGACTTCGCTGCAGCTTTTGGCTTGCTCCAAAGGTCCATGGAATGGTTGCTCGCCATCTTCTTTCTCCCAGCTGGATTTCCAGCTTTGAGTTCTGGGTTTCTGGCTGGGCTGCCATGGACAGCTCTTGTGCTCCTATTCCATGGAGGTTGTGTGTGTGTGTGTGTGTGTGTGTGTGTGTGTGTGTGTGTGTCTTCCTGCCTTTCTCACGCAGTCTCTGCTCCTAATTAAACGGATGCTCAGAACAAGTTCTGGATCCTTTGCCATTAACAGTTTTCCAGCTGGGCGTGTTGGATCTGGGCTCGAATCGGCACTGGGTTTTGGATCTCGAAAGGAAGAAAGAAGCGGTGTGGGATCGCTTAAGGGAATCGGAGCGTGTTGTGTAGACAGGCGGTGTGGTGTCGATGTGAAGCGCCCTGAGATCTTTTGATGAAGGGCAGTATATAAATATAATAAATAGTAAAATAAATAAATAAAACTGAGTTATATGGGGACACACACACACCCTAATGATGTCACATTTGAACAGAAGTAGAAATTGGCAGTCAGCGAGTGAGCCAGCTAGTTTGAATTGATACATACCTGCTGAAGTGTCTCCTTGATGAGCGAGGCTGTCTGCTTCAATGCTGTGGGAAGGCCTGTCTCCTCCCGTCTGGTCTCCTGGCTCTGAGTTTTCATCGGAGGAAGAGGCATCCTGGCTTACAGTAGGTCAGGATCCGGCTTGACTCAAACATATGGAGAGCACCAGGTTGCTGAAGGCTGCTCTAGATAACCCACTTGATTTCTCCAGCTGTTCCAGATGTTTGGAACGGCCTCCCTCGAACGTTCTCTTCACTTCCTCCTCCTTTTTCCTTTACGAAAAGCAATTACAAAAACATCTTGTTTCCTCCTTGGCCTTCATCATTTTTTGTCCTTTTGCCGCAAAACACACTTTTCCTCTTATTTATTTTTTGTCCTGGTCTCTGACAAACACCCTCTGCCTTCTCTCTCTTGCCCTCAGGACCCTTCCCCCAGATTTTAAGCCTCAATGGAAAAGAGGAATTGACAAAACTGTCGGCTCTGGATTTCCCCATTTCCCACTTGTAAGTTGAGTTTGCCGCATTTCCACATCACTTCCCCATTTTCTTCTTGTTTTTCTAAAAGACTCCTCGTGTAAATTTGTAGCATTTTGGAACACATAATTCCTAACTTGCAATTTATTTTTTCCATGCAATTTCCTTTAATATTTTTAGGACTCACCTTAATTTTTGTGACTTTTTATCCTGTTCATAATATTGTGTTTTAATGTTGTAACCAACCTAGGGGCCTTAGGGTGAAGTGCAAGTAAATAATAATAATAATAATAATAATAATAATAATAATAATAATATACACATTTTTGCAAGCTGTTTCCCCTAATACAATGTATTGCATGTTATTTTCACGAATATAAGTCATTTTAATGCAGTCTTTCCACAAGCACATACTTTTTTTATAAGCATTACAGTATTTGGTTGGAAATGTGCATTGCCAAATTTGGAAAAGGACAAGTTTCAAAAGATAGCCACATCTCACTCCACATCAGCGGGAGACGGGGTGATGGGGCATGCCTGACTTCGACTTGGTGGCCCTGCTGCTGCTTCCTGGGAGATAATAGGGAAATAAATAAACAAATAAATTTACAAACAGATGTGGAAAAATGGAGTTGAAAAATGAGAAATCAGAATGGACAGATTTGCCCATCCTTTGCAAGTCATTTCCTCCCACAAGATGTGATAGCCATGGTCAAGGATAATAATAATAATAATAATGATAATAATGATAATGTATTTATACCCAGCCCATTTATACACCCCCCCCCCAAAGAGTGGCATTGCAGGAGTTTGCTCCCCCACTCCTACCACTACCAGAAAGAACATCTAAGAACAGGGGGCGCCATCTACGGGGGGCCAAGAGCCCTCCCCCCAAATTGTAAAGGACAGGGCCAGGCACTCTCAGTATTCCATGTTGGGCCTTCCCACAGCGGTGACAGGTCCTGCCGAGACTATCCACAGCCATGGCCAGCCTCCTTGCGGCCGTGGCATGCCTCCTCCCCAATTCCTTCTTCCTTTTGTGTTGGGCCTTTCAGAATTTAAGGTCCCATCTCCACTATCCATTTAATAATAAATAAATAAATAAATAAATAAATAAATAAATAAATAATTTATACCTTGCCCACCAGCCACTCTGGGTGGCTCCCAACAGAATATTAAAAACACAATAAAGCATCAAACATTAAACAGGGCTGCCTTCAGATGTCTTCTAAAAGTCAGGTCGTCGTCTATTTCCTTGACATCTGATGGGAGGGCGTTCCACAGGGCGGGAGCCACTACCGAGAAGGCCCTTTGGCTCACTTCTTGCAGGGAGGCAACTGCCAGAAGGCCCTCGGAGCTGGACCTCAGTGATGAACGATGGGGGTGGAGACGCTCCTTTAGGTATATCCTTCAGGTATATACATGCGACGTGGGTATTCCTTTATATAATCCGCAAGTCTATTTCCCAAGGATTAGCATGATCTTTCGGGTATTTAAGTAGGGCAATCCTTCACCTCGTTTCCCCTTTAGAAGAAGGCAGATGCTACTACCAGATTTCATAAAACAGAGGTTGGAGGGGCATCCGGCAGGGATGCTTTAGCTGTGGTTCCTGCATTGAACTCGATAACCCAGGCATCCCCAAACTTCGGCCCTCCAGATGTTTTGGACTACAATTCCCATCTTCCCCGACCACTGTTCCTGTTAGCTAGGGATCATGGGAGTTGTAGGCCAAAACATCTGGAGGGCCGCAGTTTGGGGATGCCTGCGATAACCCTTCCAACTCTACTCTTCCCCTTCACCTGAAAGTGACAGGTTCGCCCACTCTTAAGTCCATGTCTCTAGGGGACCACCCCATGGCATTCTGGAGCCAGGACAGATTTGGAGGCTGACACCGTACCCCTCTTTGTGCCGGCGCATGCATGTGCGAGTGTGTGGTCTTCTGCAGTTGCCTTCCAACCACTGTGTGTGGTGGGGGAGCGAGAGAGACCCGTGTGGCTCTTAATCGGCTCTGACGGAGGTTCCGTAGCCCTCGCCGGTACAGGATAAGCCCCAGGGACGTGACCAGCGTGTACTTCCTGACAGGCAGGCGGCAGGCAGGCCACGCAAACCCGCATCGCGGCCTGCGGGGTTTCCTGCCGCGCAGATGTCTCCAATTGACGACAACTTGTGGCGAGGTAATGGGAGGTGAGCGCAGACTCCGGCTCCCATCCAGCCTTCGAGAGACACCTTGGAATCACCGGTTGGAGGAGTCACGCGCAGGAGCGACGGAGAGGGCCTGGTCCTCGCTGCCAGCTTTCTGTCCATTCCAACACGCTGAACCATTTAGAGCTAATTTCACGCTAACTCCTCTAATCAAAAACATCTTCGTTTCCTTTTGAGAAAAGAGAGAGACCGGGGGGCGGGGGGCGGGGAGGAGCGATATATTTCATAGGGGCTTCCATCTCAATGCAGGGAAAAGAAACACGTTGGAAACGGTCCACATCTCCATGGAACCTTCGGGGCAAGGCAGAATGTGGCTACTTCCTGCAAGACATTACATCACTTCCTGCATGGCCACTCTAGAATAAGAACATTTCTTTGTGCTCCTGGAATGACTGAGACACGCTCCAAGAGCCTGCAGTTGGAGGGCTCAGGGTTGATTGGGGTGAGCTCACTCGAGGGGTCCTTCGTTAATGTCAGGCAAATTATTAATTATTTCCAGAATGTAAAAATTAAAGGTTTCCCGAGGCAATGGGTGTCTGAAGACTCCCCCTCCCCCCCGGTAACTAATCACAAGAAGAAATCTCTGAACATCTGGATGAGAAGGAAAACATCGTCTCGCTAACACAAAGCAAACACGGTTAACCGTGCTCAGGCGGCTGGCGCGGAGCAGATTCTACGACAGCCCTTCGGTGTAGTTCACACCCACACGTCGAGTAGTGTGGTGTTAATTCAGAGGTGTGGGAACTGAGTAGCTTACACAAGAACCCTGCACAGGGGCAGCCTGTCCCTCTTGCTGCCCCTGCCGAAGCCCCACTTGCAGGGGTCGCACGGTTGTGGCTTCCTGGGATATTTTGTGGGGTTCTCACGAGATCTCACTGGAACCCGGAAGCTATTGCAGCCGCTTCTCTGGAGTACGTATCTGGAGAGGGGCACCCATGGAGGCTCCTCTTGGGCTCCACTGCCTGCGCCAGCTGCCTAAGCCTGCCTTATGCCTTATTGTTATCCATTCCCATACCCTGGGTAGGCCTGAGCGTGTGGGGTTCCACCACCCTGCAGCGTAAGTGCACCACCTCGCCTCTTCTGCATGTCAGAGGACTTGCCTGAGAGACAATAACTTAACAGCAACCCTCCAAGGTAGTCCACTCAGAGATGGGGTTGGTGCACAATGTGAGCAGGGGCCGCAGCCTCTAATAGAACCTATATTGTTCTCTTTTGCCAACCAAAGGCCACCAGGCTAGCCTCTGTTTCTTTTTAAAGTCAGTTTCTAAAGCAGGGGTCAGCAAACTTTTTCAGCAGGGGGCCGGTCCACTGTCCCTCAGACCTTGTGGAGGGGGGGGACGGACTTATATATATATATATTATTGAATTTTACATAGAGAAAAAGAAAAAAGAAAAAGAAAAACAGAAATAAAAAATAAAGAAATTTTTTAAAAAAGAGATACAAAAGTACAAAATGCAAAAAAGACAATGCAGATTATTATTATTTTCTTTGGGGGGGGTGTGTGAACGAATTCCTATTCCCCACAAATAACCCAGAGATGCATTTTAAATAAAAGGACACATTCTACTCATGTAAAAACATGCCGATTCTCGGACTGCCCGCGGGCCAGATTTAGAAGGCGATTGGGCCGGATCTGGCCCCCGGGCCTTAGTTTGCCTACCCATGTTCTAAAGGAACATTACGTTCTGGCACAGTTTATTACTTGTACAGTGTCCTCTTAAGGCTGGGCCTTTTCCGCCCTTCTCTCCAGCTAGGAGACACTTCTCTGGTGCAGGTCTGTATTAAGAGCCCAGACAAGGAGCCATGTATAACCACCTCCAGAGGGGCAGGTCCTGTTAAGTCTTTTGTCTCAAGAGCAACAGAGTGCCTCGCGGGCCCTTTCAAGGCCAACAAACTTGCCAAAATAACACCAAGCAACTTCACGGAGGAGGAGGTTATTGGTGGAAGACACAAGCCATCATGGCAACGTTCTATCTCCACCGTCGGAGGTAGGAAGTGCCTCCGAACGTGACATCAGCAATGAGGAGAGTTGTTGCTGCTGCACTCAGGTCCGGCATCTGGCGGGCCACTGTGAGAACAGGATGCTGGAGTAGACCCCAGGCGTCCTTTAGTCCAGCCCCGTGCAATGCAGGGAATCACAGCTGAAGAGTTCCTGGCAGATAGCCATCCAGTCCCCCCATTTAAAAACCTCCAGTGAAGGGGAGTCCACCACCTTCTTATGGTCAGCCATTGATCCACCAGCCAAGCTGTCATTCCTTTAACCAATTTATTACAGCATCAGCTTTCATGGACTAGATGGATGATGTGTTTGCTTTCTTCATCAGATGCTTGAAAAATGTTGAGCTGATTGCTAGGGGGCAAGGAGCCAACCGGAGCTCAGGGAAAAAAATAATTGGGGGAGAAAGCATTCTTAAGGGGTGAAGTTGAAATTGTTTCTGATTGTCCAAATGGGGGCATGATAGAACCGGGGAATGGAGCGTCTCTCTGTGTGAGGGAACACGAGGGATGCAAAGATAAAACACACATGCCAGATATTTTTGGAGAGTCAAAGTATGCATAGATGGGGAACTAGGGAGGTGGGGGCTGGGGCACACACCAACGAGACCCCGCCAAGAACCAAAGAGATCTTTCCCCCAGCCTATTGTGGCTCAAAACATCTTTTAGGGATGTTTTCCTCACATGGAAATGGTTACGTCCAAGCGCTCACACATGGATGTTTCCCAGCAAAATTTCCGCACATTCCTCTCCAAATAAACCCAGAGCTTCTGCCAAGTTGGACATCTTCCTCAGTGGGGACTATTTTGGTGTCCTGGAGCAGGGGACGGAATCTGCGGCTGCCATTGGGGAGGCACCGGCCTGTCAGCGTTGTATTCTGAAACCGAGTGTGTAACTCCTCTAAGCGGACGAGATCTCCATGATCCCAAAATTGCTGCAGGAAGCCAAGAGGGAGACGATTTTTGAAGGCTGATAGTTGATTCTGGCCAGGCGACCGAAAGCACCGCCTTGGCATTTTTGTGGGTTTGTGTACGCGTGCATTTTTCCCACACAGCAAACAATATTGGCTGTTGTTCACCAATGCTTCACAGAGAGATCCATGGCATGGGCTGCGTGGCTGATCAGGTCTGGCTATGCCATCACGTGAGGGCAAGCGAGGGCAAAATAAATCAGGCAAGGTGAAGAAACCACCATTCTGTTGCTGCCTACACAGCAAAGGTGGCCAAATCATTTAAAAGCGAGGGGTTCTCTGTATTAAGGGCCAGCCATATGAGCAGAGACATCACCTTGCCTACAAAGGTCTGTATAGTTAAAGCTATGGTTTTCCCAGTAGTGGTGTATGGAAGTGAGAGTTGGACCATCAAGAAGGCTGATCGCCGAAGAATTGATGCTTTTGAATTATGGTGCTGGAGGAGACTCTTGAGAGTCCCATGGACTGCAAGAAGATCAAACCTATCCATTCTTAAGGAAATCAGCCCTGAGTGCTCACTGGAAGGACAGATCCTGAAGCTGAGGCTCCAATACTTTGGCCACCTCATGAGAAGAGAAGAATCCTTGGAAAAGACCCTGATGTTGGGAAAGATTGAGGGCACAAGGAGAAGAGGACAACAGAGGACAAGATGGTTGGACAGTGTTCTCGAAGCTATGAACATGAGTTTGACCAAACTGCGGGAGGCAGTGCAAGACAGGAGTGCCTGGCGTGCTATGGTCCATGGGGTCACGAAGAGTCGGACACGACTAAACGACTAAACAACAACAACAACATATGAGGAGTGTTGCCCATAATTTTCCCTCATGGCGGGATTAGATAAATTCATGGAGGAGGAAAATGCTATCAATGGCTACTAGCCATGATGGTGATGCTGGATCTTCACAGTTGGAGGCAGCAATGCCAGTTTCTGGAAACTGCAGGAAGGGAGGATGCCCTTATCTTTGATTCCTGCTTGAGGGTTTCACATAGGCATCTGATGAAAACAAGATGCTGGACTAGATGGGCCATTGGCCTAATCCAACAGGTCTCTTCATGTGTTCTTGTGACCAAGGGGGAGCCAAATCTAACCTTTCTTGCAAGAGAATCCCACAACCTGGGAACACCCACAGAAAAGGCTCGCTCTTGGGTGACCACCAGCTGTGTGTCACGGTCCAGTCGGCGGGTGGTTGAAGCCCTGGCTGAGGATGTCAGGACCAGAGGCAAGATGGTGGTGTAGAAGCAGGAACAGGTGCAGGGTTGAGGGTCCAGCAGCAGGCAGTCGCAGGGTCAAGGAGCAAGGCAGAGGCGAAGGTCTGGGAGTCAAGGAGCAAGGCGTCGGCAAGGCGAAGGTCCAAGGGTCGAGGAGCAAGACGTCGGCAAGGCAAGGGTCGAGGATCAAGGCGTCAGCAAGGCAAGGGTCCAAGGACCAAGGAGCAAGAGGCCAGAAGCAAGCAGGCAGGGATAGCGTTGCTGTGGCAAAGAGCTGAAGGGAAATGCTGAGCTTTTATCCCTCCCAGCTCCTGCCACCAGGTGCAGTGAGATATCAAGTGGCCTCACCTGAGTGACCACTCCTTGCCTCTCCAGCACAAGCTGAGGTCTCACCTGAGTGGCCACTCCTTGCTTCTCCAGCACAAGCTGAGGCAGGCCCCAGTCCTGCAAAGCCCCAGAGCCTGACTCCTGCCCATACTCCTGACACTGTGCCTCTGATGTTGATGGGACCAGAAGAAGGTGCTTCGCTGAGGATCTCAGCACCCAGGCATATAGGGAGATGTGATCTTATTCAGGGAGCTTCATAAGTATTAACCTGCACTTTGAATTGTACCTGGAAATGGACCAGAAGTGGCAACTGGTCATCCTGTAAAGCCTGAAGATCTACCAAGGTCAAGCAGGGTGATTTTTATTTCATTTGACATAAAGTTGTGTTTGTTTTCGAGATTGCAAGCTCTTCATATTCCATGTGCTGGGAAAGAAAAAAGGCCCCCTCCCTCGCTCCGAGACCAGGATTGCGTCAGCAGATGTCGCCCGCCCTTGCGTTGCCGCAGAAAGCGCGACGAGGAGACACTGCCAGATGTTCTCCGGCAGTAAATCCATGTTAATGGAGTCATGACAGGCCACTGGCATTGGCAAATGTCTTTGGAGCACCCCAGAACAAGGCAAGATGTGGCTTTTTAGAGGAAGATTGTGTTTTGTGGAGGGAGGCTGGAGGTTGTCATCTGGGGTGGCAGTAGCTAAAAAGGGGGAAATTGAAAAAAATAAAATTGTTTGCATCTGATTCTCCAAGGAATCACAAGATTCTGGTTGGAAATGAAATGACTGATTCCGACTGAACCAGAGGCGTTTATGCCTCTTTCCAACCCATAGAAAGCAGTGTGCCAATATAAGAAAAGCCTGCTGGATCAGGCCAGTGGCCCATCTAGTCTAGCATCCTGTTCTCACAGTGGCCACCCAGGTACTTGTGGGAAGCCCGCAAGCAGGAGCTGAGCTCAGTAGCCCTCTCCCTTCATGTGGCTTCCAGCAACTGGAATTACGGCCCCTGACTGTGGAGGCACAGCATAGACATCATGGCTCCCAGCCATCAATAGCCCTCTCCTCCATGAGTGTGTGTCTATCTACTCCTCTTTCAAAGCCATCCAGGTTGGTGGCCATCACTCCCTCCGGTGGGAGGGAGTTCCACAGTTTAACTCTGCATTGTCCTGAATCTCCCATCATTCAGCTTCATTGGATGTTATGTGCACCTTAGTGTTATGTGAGAGGGATGTCTCAATACTCAACTTTTCTCTAAACAGAAAACCCCCAAATGCTGCAACCTTTGTTTATAGGGGCACATCTCCATCTCCATCATTGCAAAACACCCCTCATTATTATTGTTGTATTATTTTAGAAGGGACCATGGCTGTGACTCTCTGGAAGCAACCCTGCACTTTTGAATCTGCCCCATCCTACTGCCCTTAACAGGCAGCTCTTTAAATGCAGTGCAAAGGTAAAGGTAAAGGGACCCCTGACCGTTAGGTCCAGTCGCGGATGACTCTGGGGTTGTTGCGGCACTCATCTCACTTTACTGGCCGAGGGAACCAGTGTACAGCTTCCGGGTCATGTGGCCAGCATGACTAAGCTGCTTCTGGCGAACCAGAGCAGCGCATGGAAACACCGTTTACCTTCCTGCTGGAGTGGTGCTTATTTATCTACTTGCACTGGCATGCTTTCGAATTGCTAGGTGGGCAGGAGCAGGGACCGAGCAACGGGAGCTCACCCCGTCGTGGGGATTCGAACCGCCGACCTTCTGATCAGCAAGCCCTAGGCTCTGTGGTTTAACCCACAGCGTGCAGAGGTAAATGGGCAGTGCTGGGCATCAAGCATTAACAACAACAACAATGGCAACAGCAGCAACAACAAATTGCCCTTCATCTGAAGATCTTGGGGCGGTTCACTAGATAAAAATACAGGATAAAAGCACAAAATAAATAGTTAAAATGAAAGCAACTGCATGCCCCTCTCCGCTTCCCCCACCAGCCGTCTCTGAGGCCCATTCTCGTGTTTTATTTCCAAGCGGACAAGGGAGACTCTAGAAAGGGGGGCGGGCGGGAATGAAGCAAACCTCAAAGCAGCTTACAACAATCCGGTTGAAGTGAGGACAACATTAGCTTGGCTTAGCCATGTAGGGCCTTGACACTCGAAGAGGCACCAGGGTCACTCGCACCCCACAACCCAGCTCCAGGGCTGATAAAAACAATCCCGAGCAGGATTGATAGAGTGGCAGCGGAAGAATGTAAGCACACGGATGTGTCGGGGATTTAAGGGACGGTGCGCAGGCATGTTTTGAGAGCCATCTTTTTCTATAAAGGGAAAAGGGAGACAGCTCACAAATTAGCCAGCTGGGATTTGGGGGCAGAATGCCGCACATTCCTCAGGGCCCGGGACAGGGGTTGCCACTTCTAAAGTGTCAGTCAACCCTGATTCCAGGAACAGAGATGGAGTGGACATCGGCCATCTGTAAGGAAGGGACAGCTCTCCAGGGGATTTCCATCAGCGCCACCATTCCTGTGGCCATTTGCCATTGGGAGTTATTGTAGAGTTGGGAAAAGGGCAACCTGAATAATCAAGGGATTAGACCGGCAGGCATGTCAAACCTGCGGCCCTCCAGATGTTTTGGCCTACAACTCCCATGATCCCTAGCTAGCAGGACCAGTGGTTGGGGAAGATGGGAATTGTAGTCCAAAACATCTGGAGGGCCGCAGGTTTGACATGCCTAGATTAGAGGGACTCCCTGATGTGGAAAGGTTGCCTTTCAGCTAGATCTGCTATTTTTCAAGCACGTAGGTGGGCACTCCAATGTCTTCTTCTGGAGCGACTTGTTGTGTTTTTACACTGTACCCCATTCCCTAGAAACTGAAGCACCCTTTGTGCTTTCAATGTGCAGCTTTGGGGCATGCGAAACAACAGCTCCTCCTCGCTCTTCCTGCACACTGTCTTCAGAGGGACCCTAGGAGCCCATCCTCACCTCCTTTCACTCCAATTGCTTCCAATCGGCACAAAGGGTGTGAATACTGTTATGTACTGAGCTGAATCCTAGAACAATAGGATTCAGAATCAGCGGGAGCTACCCAATCCAACTCCAGGTGGAAGTGAATCCGCAACCTGATTGGCCTGCTGGAGCAGCCAATCAGGCGGCTGGCAGAAGTGAATCTGCTACCTGATTGGCCTGTAGGAGCAGCCAATCAGGCTGCAGGCAGAAGTCAATCCACAATATTATTGGCCCACAGGTGTAGCCCTGAAGTAGCCAATCACGCAAGGCCCATTGTGTAAATAATGTATATAAGCAGATGGTTTGGGAAAAGAGCCATTCGTCTTCTCTTCTCCTCCTTGATGACTATGAGCTGAATAAAGAGCATGAAATTCACTCTCGACTCCGAGTATATTTCACTGGCGACGAAGGTGGGATCCTGCTGAGCTGACCGCCACCACGCACTGCACCGCAGCACCGCCACCTGCTGCACCGCTGCCTCGCACCGTGCATCCAGGCTTCAGCTCCAGGACCCAAGGAACCCAGAATGGCAACCGACAGCAGCTTCTCGCCATTCAAACCAGCATCAGGAGACTGGGAAGGGTACGCCGCCCGTTTCAACTTCCTCCTGCAAGCGAAAGAAGTCACCAACGATGCCATGAAGAGGGCGACATTCTTCAGCGTCTGTGGAGAGGAGACGTTTGAAATCGCCCGGGCTCTCCTTGCACCTAGAGATGTCGCTACCGTATCTTACAAAACAATAATGGAACGGCTGAAGGAGCACTTCTCACCACAGCCCTCGGTGGTAGCTTGCCGAAATGCCTTCTACGCAAAGCGGCAAGCCCCGGGGGAAACCATAACTGGGTTTGCGACCTCCCTCCGCCAAGCTGCCCGGTTATGCAACTTCTCAGAGTTGGAGAACATGCTTCGTGACCGCCTCGTCGGTGGCCTGAGGGACGAGATGTTGCAACGACGCCTCTACGCCAAAAAAGACCTCACGTTCCAGATTGCTCTGGAGGAAGCCCTGGCAACCGAAGCCGCCGAGAGGTCAACGCAAGAGGCACGACCGGCCCCGCCATCCCAACCGAGGGTCTACCACGAAGACCTCACCGACGAATCCGAATCTGACAGGGAGGAAGTACACCGAGTACAGCGGCGCACTCAAGCAGCACACACACCACAGCAGCCTCGACGAGAAGGAGGGAACTGTGCAAGCTGCGGGGAGAACCACGAGAGGAGGACCTGTCGTTTCCGCAACGCAGAGTGCAGGCAGTGCAGAAAATTGGGACACATCGCCCGGGTGTGTCGGGCTCGACTCACCCGTCGACAAGCATCAGATGACCGACCCAGGAGCCCCAGGTCACACGGCACCATGCACCAAGGCAACTCGACGGAGATCACGGACTACCAGGTATTCCAGTTGCCCCATCCCAGCACAGAGAAAATTTATATAGAGGTACAGATAGAGGGAGCCCCATGCCGCATGGAGCTGGACACGGGTTCAACTCTATCCATAATCTCGGCCCGAACATTAAGGGAACTGTGCCCTAATGGGGGTCCCAAACTAAGGCCGGCCCCATTCACCCTCCGGGACTTCCAGAAACGTAAGGTCCCTACAATGGGGGTGGGGACCTTCAGGGTGCAATATCGAGGACGAAAGCAACAATTGGACTTGCTGGTAGTTAAGGGCCCCTACGTTAGCTTACTGGGACTGGCATGGTTTGGACCTCTGGGGCTAGCTGTTACCGGGGTGAACCGCACTAGCTTACAAGTGGACGTGGACGCCATATGCAAAGAGTTTCCAGGGGTTTTCGATGGGGCATTGGGACGATATACAGGACCCCCCATTGCCCTACAGCTAGACCCCGCTGTACGACCTATCAGGCACAAGGCCCGCCGGGTCCCGTTCGCCCTGAAACCCCGCATAGACGAGGAATTGGACCGGCTCGTGGAGCAAGGAGTGCTGGAGCCGGTGCCCAACGCCCCCTGGGAAACTCCAATTGTCACACCCGTCAAGCCTAACGGTTCGGTCCGCATCTGTGCAGACTACAAATGCACCATAAACAAGGCTCTCACGGCCCATGCATACCCAGTGCCAGTGGTCAGCCATGTCCTCGCCACCCTGGCTGGGTCAAAAATCTTTGGCAAACTGGACTTGGCCCAAGCGTATCAACAGTTGCCTGTGGACGAAGCCACAGCAGAGGCTCAGACGATTGTGACGCACAGAGGGGCATTCAGAGTAAAGCGGCTGCAATTTGGCGTTAGCGTGGCACCAGGCATATTCCAGAATCTAATGGACTCTCTCCTTAAAGGGATTCCTGGCGTCACCCCCTTCTTTGATGATGTACTGATCGCCGGGCCCACACCAACTCGGTCTTGGCACACTTCGACGAGAGGCTGCCAGTGGTGCTGGCATGCGACGCCTCTCCCTATGGCATCGGCGCTGTCCTGGGACACCAACTCCCGGATGGAAGAGAGGTGCCGGTGGCATACTTCTCCCAGACGCTTGCTGCAGCCGAACGAAACTACTCACAGATTGACAAGGAGGGTCTGGCAATCGTGAAGGGCGTAAAAAAATTCCATGATTTCTTGTACGGGCGGCCCTTTACCATAGTGACTGACCACAAGCCGTTGCTTGGCCTGTTTGCCCCTGAGAAGCAGACCCCCCAAGTGTTGTCTCCACGTGTCCTCAGGTGGTCAATTTTCCTTGCCGGCTACCAGTATGCACTAATCCACCGCCCTGGGAAGGCGATGGGCCACGCAGACGCCCTCAGCAGGCTACCACTACCAGAAACAGGCCCCGACCCAGCGCCTGCGCAAGAGGTTATGACCCTGGAGCTGCTTCCCGACCGACCCATTCAGGCACAAGAAGTTGCGCACCATTCCACAAAAGATAGGGTCATCTCCCGGGTCCTGGACTGGGTGTGGCGAGGATGGCCCAGCAGCAGCCCCGGGCCAGAATTCGCTGGCTACACAAACCGCAAACATGAACTGTCGGCCCACAAGGGGTGCCTGTTATGGGGAAGCAGGGTTGTTGTTCCCCAGCCCCTCCGCAAAAGGGTCCTCACAGCCCTACACGAGACACACCCAGGGGTAGTGAGGATGAAGGCCCTTGCCAGGAGTTATGTGTGGTGGCCGGGGATTGACAGAGAGATAGAGGCCTGGGTCCAACACTGCCAGACCTGCCAAGAATCCCGCCCGGATCCCCCAAGGGCCCCAGTCCAGCCCTGGGAGTCCGCCCGACATCCATGGTCACGCTTGCACGTGGACTTCGCTGGCCCCTTCCAGGGAAAAACATTCTTCATAGTGGTGGATTCCTACACCAAATGGCTGGAGGTCGCACTGGTACCGTCCACTTCTACGGCGGCAGCCATCCGGGTACTACGTAAGCTGTTTGCAACCCACGGGCTCCCTGACACCCTCGTCTCGGACAATGGAACCGCATTCACGTCAGAGGAGTTCCAGACCTTCACAGTGCAGAACGCCATCCGCCACATCCGCTCAGCACCATTCCACCCTGCCACCAATGGCCAAGCGGAGCGCATGGTGCGGACCACCAAGGACAGCCTCCGCCGCATGACACAAGGGGACTGGGAATACCGCCTTGCCGCATTTCTTCTAGCACAGCACAGCACCCCAAGCACAACGACGGGCCGGAGCCCCGCTGAACTACTAATGGGCCGGCGCCTTGCAACTAGACTGGACCGACTTCACCCCGACAGAGCTCAGGATGAGGTAGTGGTGGGGAAAGGCAGGAACCCCCGGACATTTGTGGCCCAGGACCCAGTGTATGCAAAGAATTTTGGGGCAGGCCCAGCATGGGTACCCGCCACAGTCACCAAGGTGACCGGTCCCGTGTCGTACGAGGTACTAACGGAAGGGGGGCAATGTTGGCGCCGCCACTGCGACCAGCTACGGCGACGATTCCCAGGAGGAACCCGGGAGGAGAGCGGGACAGAGGGGTCCCAAGGGGACAGCAGGGCAGTGAGGCCTGTAGAGCGAGAGGGGTGGGCAGGGGAAGCAGAAGCAGTAGGCACAGAGGGGCGCCCCGAGGCTGGAAGGACACCGGAACCAGAGCTACAACCTAGTGGTTCAGTGGCGCCAGACCAGACAGCCCCGGCACAGCCAGCAGCCTCGGAACACGAGCCAGAACCAGAACCCCTGACCAAGGAACACCCCAGGCCACAACGCACACGGAGGCGGCCAGCAGACCTTGGGGACTACGAATGCAACTTCCCGGGCAGGACTGGAACTTAGAGGGGAGGGGTGTTATGTACTGAGCTGAATCCTAGAACAATAGGATTCAGAATCAGCGGGAGCTACCCAATCCAACTCCAGGTGGAAGTGAATCCGCAACCTGATTGGCCTGCTGGAGCAGCCAATCAGGCGGCTGGCAGAAGTGAATCTGCTACCTGATTGGCCTGTAGGAGCAGCCAATCAGGCTGCAGGCAGAAGTCAATCCACAATATTATTGGCCCACAGGTGTAGCCCTGAAGTAGCCAATCACGCAAGGCCCATTGTGTAAATAATGTATATAAGCAGATGGTTTTGGGAAAAGAGCCATTCGTCTTCTCTTCTCCTCCTTGATGACTATGAGCTGAATAAAGAGCATGAAATTCACTCTCGACTCCGAGTATATTTCAAATACTGTGTCCAATTCTGGGCACCACAGAAGGATGTTGACGAGCTGGAAGGTGCGCAGCAGAGCAAGGGCAACCAAGATGATCAAGGGTCTGGAAACCAAGCCTTATGAGGAACAGTTGAAGGAGCTGGGCATGTTTAGCCTGGGGAAGAAGAGACTGAGAGGAGATACGATAGCCACCTTCAAGGGCTGGCACATAGAAGATGAGGAAAGCTTGTTTTCTCCTGTTCTGGAGGGTAGGACTTGAACCAACGGCTTCAAGTTACAAGAAAGGAGATTCTGATTAAACATCAGGAAGAACTTTCTGACCATAAGAGCCCTTCGACAGTGGGACAGTCACATTGGGAGGTGGTGGACTCTCCTTCCTTGGAGGTATTTAAGCAGAGGTTGGATCGCTCTCTGTCATGGATGCTTTAGCTGAGATTCCTGCATTGCAGGGGGTTGGACTAGATGACCCTTGGGATCCATTCCAACTCTACAGTTCTTTGATTCTATTATTCTATGACTTCTCCATTGCTGAAAAGCTCCCCTTTCAGTGGCTCTAAGATACTGGAGAGAGGAACCCTGCAGCAGAAATAGAAAGGGATCTTTAATCCCAGTAAGATCCCAGACCACGACACCACCTTCCAGGGGTATAGGTAACCTCGGGCTAAATGTGTCCCTCTCAGCTTTCCTGTCTGACCCTCAGGGATCTCCCTCGGCCACACATGCTCTCCCAAGCCGCCCCTCTCCCTGGGCCTGCTCTGCATCTGCCTCAGGTGAGTTTGCCTGGCTGCATTGTGCTTTTGAACAGGGATTGCCTGCCTGGATGGAGCGAGGGGTATGCGTGGCTGGAACGCATCCTGCGGTTCAAAGGCCAGAGATGCGCCCGTTGGCCAATGCCTTTTGGCCCCTGCCCACCACAGCCACGAGGAATACAGCACACACCCATCTCGTCGAACTACAGCCTCTCGTTCTCTCTCCCCGGATAACTGCCCCAGAATGTCGTTCAGCTGTGGGAGCATGAAAGGGCTCGCTCTCATGCTTGAGTGTTGATTAGGCATGTGGCGAAGGAATGCAATGTGGAAAATTGGCCCGGAGGAAGGTGGGGGAGAGAGAGAGTTTCCAGCAACTGCCCCATCTGGGAATCACAGGACAAGTCACTCCCGCCCCCCCCCAAGCTTTCATATGCTGCCTGTTCCTCATATGCTGCCTGTTCCTCTTCCATCGTGCATGGTGATGGCTTGGGTACTCTTTGTACCTTTCCTCCCTGGGGATCCTGGTTACACTGGACTGTTATGAACATCCTGCCTGTTGCAAAGGAGGAATAGAAGGGATTGCGAGCTTTCTCCGGAGCCGTGCCGAGGACAGATTAAAAAACTCAGGACAGATTAAAAAACGTCCTTCTTCATGTAGTGCCTAAACTGCAGGCCTTGCTCGTGCAAGAGGCGATGGCGGCCACCAACCTGGGTGGCTTTGAGTGCAGGATTAGACCAATTCATGGCGGAAAGGACTGTCAATGGCTACTAGCCACAATGGCTGTGCTTTGCCTCCACGTTCGGAGGCAGCAAAGCTTCTGAAATTTTAGCTGGTGGAAATGCAGGAGGTGGGAATGTTGCTCTCGTGCTCGGATCCTGCTTGCTGGTTTCCCGCAATGGGTGTCTGTGAGAACTAGGATGCTGGACTCAATGAGCCACTTGTCTGCGTGGGGAGAGGCTCACCCGAAGGCAAGAAGGTGGGGGGCTGCTGAAAAGGCGATTACTCCCCCCCCCATCCTCTTCATTCACTGTGAAGAGAGCCAGTGAGACCGCCCCATGCATCTGCTTCCTTTGGGTGCAGGCCGAACATCCTGGTTTCTGCAGGGTCCATCTCTTGGGTCCCTCAGTTACCAGCAGGATCCACCTCGCCACAAGGGGAAGGCTCCCATGAGTCCCTGGTAACGCATCCATTCAAACCAGGGGTGGATCTAGACACATCAGAAAAGTGATTCAGTTAAAAGCATGGTAAACTTCATACAGGAAAATCCCGTTGGCGAATGACAGGACTCCATAGCGCCATCTGGTGTCACAGTATTATAACACATATAAAGTACTTCATCTTTACGAATGTAGCCGAGTCCCAGCAACGGGGGCGGGTGTGTGTGTGTGTGTGTGTGTGTGTGTGTGTCTTTTGTTGGGGGGGAGTACTTAAGAACATCAGAAAATACAATAATCTGCAATTCCTGGCCTAATGCAAGCACTGCAAAGGGATTACAGTGGTACCTCTACTTATAAATAACTCTACTTACGAATTTTTCTACTTACAAATGGAGCTCCGTCCGCCATCTTGGATGCAGTTTAGATAGGATTTTTTCTACTTACGAATTTTTAGATAGGGTTGCTTCGACTTACGAATTTTTTCTCCCAATCCATTCCTATGGGATTCGACTTACAATTTTTTTCGACTTACAAATGTGTGTTCGGAACACATTAAATTCGTAAGTAGAGGTACCACTTCTACTTAATTCCACTCTTCCCCAAATGTTCTACCGGTAACACTGTTCTCAGTGCGGGGGAAGGTATCAAAATATGTATATAAATGCATATAAATCTCTTAATCATGTATATTTATATGTCTAAAGAGGTGAACATATGAAATATGTACACAGCATATGCATATTTCTGGAATATTTCTAAAACTCAGCTTTTAAGTGCAGTACTGCGCTTTGTCACCTCACATTTTTAGATGCCAAGTGCGCTTTTGGGATCCTTTTCAGCGTTCTCCCTCTCTTGTTCCAATGGCTACAGGGCGCCCACATGAGCTGGGCTCCACCTTCATGCCACATGTGCTTGTCGGCCACTGTGAGAATAGGATGCTGGCCATTGGACACTTCCTAGGTTCCTTTGATGGTGGACTAGTTGGGCCTGTTTTGTCCTGACCCAACAGGCTCTTCTTAGGTTCCTAGGGGGAGGATCCTGTGCTCAGGTTTCCTGCCGGCATCTGGGTGGCCACCGGGAAAACAGGATGCTGGACTAGGCGGGGCTTTGCCCCATTGCAATGCAGGAATATGCAGCTGCCCCATAGGAGGATCGAACCTGCAACCTTGGAATTATCAACACCACAGCACTTCAGTGGTGGGAAGCTGAGATGTCCTTCTGTGCCTGACTCTCCCCTCTCTTTCTCTCAGGCTAAGAGGCAAGGATCCTGCAAAACCTGCCAGCTGCGTCCCCACTTCTGCCGCATGCAAGGAGGGCCAGGGTGGAAGCGGGGAGGAGAGAAAGGGCCTGGGGAAGGATGGAGCTCAGCAGAGAAGAATGTGTGCTGGGTCCCTGGAGGCGTGTGTGTGTGTGTGTTGCTGCCCCACGGAGCGAGGTAGAGGAATGTCTGCTGCGCTTGGGAGACAGCCTTCGTACGGCTGTCCTTGGAGACTTCCTTGCCCCCAGGCAAATACCAGAGCAACTCACACATCATCACACACAGACGTTTTCTGGACTGGCACAGAGTTCCTCTCCCAGTCCAGTGTCTCGACGAGTCCCCCTGAGGCTTGCTTCTCCTTCTCGCCCTGCCAAAGGCCCTGATTCATCTCCTCCGTCCTGTCAGCTTGGGAAGAGCAGAGTCAGAGCCCCGCCGGATGAGGCCAAAGGCTGGTCCTTGACCCGGGCCTGATTTCCAAGAGGAGTTGGCCAAATGCCTCTGGGAAGCTCGCAAGCAGGAGCCCATAGCGACAGCCCCACTCCCAGAGCTGCCCTCCAGCGACTCAGACTCAAAGGTAGACTGATGCTGAACGCAGGTGCTTCATTTCTAACTGTGGTGGATAATGGCCTAGCTGGATGAGGCCAAAGTACCATCTAGCCTAGCATACTGTTTCCAACAGTGGTCAGTACAGATGCCACTGCACAACCTAACCAAAAGGCCTTGAAATCCTTCCCTCTTTCAATGGTACGTGGCGATAAAATGATTCATCTGCCAGTTTACTCCATCAAGATTCCCGAACTGCTTCCATCCCAGCTGGTTGTTACGATAACTGTAACTTAAAAGAATTGTTGTCTGAGCTTGCTTTTTTCCTCTGCCCTCCTCATCTCTTTTTCCTTTTGTGCTATGTTTTCAGTTCTTGTAAGCCCAGGGACAGGACCTCTCTTCTTCTTTCTTCTTCTTCCATTCACCTTGAAACCAGCCAGCATGGCCTGTGTTCAGGGATAACAGCAACTGTAGGCACCATCCAAAGGGCACCCTAATGGTTATCTCTGAATTAGCATATGCAAATCCAGCCCAAATTTGTGCAATGTTCCCCATCGCTTCTTTATGTACCTAGCAACACCCCTGCACCTTAGGAGCCATGAAAACCTTGTGTATAATCCTGTTGTGGTCCATACGACAACCCTGCGAGGCAAAGTGCTGTTATTATTCCCAGGCTGCAGATGATGAATACTGAGGCCAAGAAGGGGGACTTGCCTCTGGCTACTGAGTGAGTTGACAGCAGAGACAAAATCTGAACCAGGGAGACAGCTTGATTTGTAAACTGGGTCTTTTAACCACCAGTGCCACAGCTTCACTCGAGAAGCAGGGCTTGTGGATGTGGTGAGAACTGTTTCCTTTTAAAATCCAACCACAAATTGCATCCCCAAGGAAGTGGGGATGAGAGAAAGTGCTCCTTCACACAGCTCTGCCTAGTTAAGACTCTGGAATCCGCTCCCGCAAGAGGCAGCAATGGCCACCAACTTGGACAGCTTTGAAGAGGGTCAGACGAATCGTCCTTGGAGGAAAAGGCAGTGAAGCTTCCCATTGGGCGAAGCTTCCCATTGGGGCATCTGGGGGCCCCACTGTGAGAGCAACATGCTAGTCGAGATGGACTCCCTTTGGTTTCACCCAGCAGCCAGGCCCTTTGGATGCTCTGCACTTTCTGATCTCAAAAAGTCGCATGTGGGTTAGACAAATTCATGGAGAATAAAGCTATCACTGCCACTAGCCAGGATGACTATGTTCTCCCTCCACAGCTGGAGGCAGTTGCTGGCATCTGTCTGACTTGAGAGACAATGGAGTGTGCCTTCGGAGGGGTGTCCAACCATTGCCTTTGGAGCACCAAGTAAATCTCCCTGGTGTGCAAGCCTGGGCTGTGTGTATGGAGGTCTTGGGCTGCCTAGAGGTCAAGACTCCCCTCTTGGCCTTTGCTGATGTGATCCAAAGCAGAACAACACCTTTGGCACCAGCTTGGCTGCGGGAGTTGCCAGAAGGAGGCGTACAAAGTGCCATCTAGTTGTCTAAGCCAGATTTGTGTAGGGTTTACTCCTTAGCCTTTTCTTCTCCCGAATATATGCTGCAAGCCAGCAGAGGTTTAGGACCAGAGTTTTCCTTCTCCAATCAGGAGAGTTGCTGTTGCACTAACACCCTGCTTTTGGGCTTCCCCAAAGAGGCATCTGGTTGGTCATTGTGAAACGAGGGTGCTGGATTAGATGGGGGGCCCCTTTTGACCTGATTCAACAGGACTCTGTTCTTATGGAACCTCCAGCTCCGGAGGCAGTCTATCTACATTCCTAGGTTCTTAGGATCATTTTGTCACTGTGAGAGCAGCATGCTGGGCTATATTGGGGGCCCCTTCTGCCTGATCCAGCTAGAGCAGTCTTCACCTGCCTTTATTTATTTTCTTCTTAAAAAAAGAAAAAGACACTAGCAAGGCACCCTCAGCCCTTAATTTGACCCTCCCTTCCTGCTCCGATTGAAGATGAGGCTTTGGATATTTTGAAAAGTGTTGTCTGCTGTGAAGTGGGGGGCGGGCGGGCGGCATAGCTGCCAAGTTTTCCCTTTTCTCGCGAGGAAGCCTATTCAGCATAAGGGAAAATCCCTTTAAAAAAGGGATAACTTGGCAGCTATGGGGGGCGGGGCAAGGGGCGGGGCAGCCTCATACCTTCCATGTTACTTCATTCATTCCTGCCTCCATTAAGAATTGTGTTTATTTCTCTGGGAGACTTTTGGCCCCGTCGCAAAGTTCCTTTTCGCACAGCGAGCGGGCGAGACGGCAGCCAAGCAGCGGGGAGCCACCCCCACCCCACCCCACCCACAGGAATGTGGCTCCTTTGACAAGGCTGGTCAGACTGGACCAGACGGGGAGTGCACCTGCCAGGATCCGAGCCCTCCTGCCTCCTCCTCCTCTTCTGAGAAAGGCATCCGTGCACAGGAAAAGCTGGGTAGAAAACGTGGGAAAGCAACAGAAAAGGGCTGGATCCCGAGCAGAAAGAATGCAGGGAAGCAGCAAGCACCTTTGGGGTTGAAAGGGGGGAAAAACCAAACCCCTAAATTATGCTCTGCTTCCAGAGGCTGTGGGACCTTGAGACTGACCCTTGCTGGTGCTGGAGGGCGAACCATGCCACGACAGATTGTAAATTGGGGGTGGCGGTGGGGGCAACTGTGGTCCTTCAGATGTTGACAGGCTGCAATTGATGGGAGCTGGAGTTCATCAACATCTGGAGGGCTGCAGATGTCTCCCACCCTGACATCCTTTGCCAAAAAGGGCTCTGCACATATATATATTGGGGGGGGGGCAACAGAATGAGCCACTCTTGGAGGAGTTGCTCTTAATAATTCATTGTTCTGACCTGGATCGCTCCCCCCCCCAATTTTTTTTATTAATTGACCTGGATCGCTTTTTGATCAACTTCTGGATAGAGATCGGGTGGGGGGAAAGCTTTCCTTCTCCCTCTCTCATCACAGTGGAGCTGGCGGGCATCCTACAAAGCTCTTGGAAGATTCAGGACAGGTAAAAGGAAGTCCTCCTTCATGCGGTGCTGTGGAACTGTGGAACTCGCTTCCACAGGAGGCATTAATCAATGGCCACCAGCCTGGATGGCTTGGGAAGAGGATGGGACAAATTCATGGAGGAGGAGAGGGCTACCAAGGGCTACCAACCACAATGGCTATGCTCTGCCTCCAATAGAGGCGGCAAAGCTTCTGAACACCAGTTGCTGGAAACCACAGGAGGGAAGATGACTTTTGTACTCAGGTCTTACCTTTGTGTTCCCGCAGAAGCATAAAGGGGCAAGGCTGGGGGGCTGTCACCCCACAACAGGTTCCCTCCTGTAGGCCAGAGCTGCGGGGAAGGAATCTGTGCCTGGGCTGGGCCTTTGTGCATTTGTGCCGTGACGGCTCGGCGCTGCCCTGCTGGAACTCCACTCTCTGATCAAGCCTGGCCTGGCAGCGGGAGAGGAGGAGAGGCAGAGGCAGCATCTTTGTGCCTCTCTTCTGCTTGGCTCCAGCATTCAAGGGACTTCCTTGTGCAGTGGCCCAGCACTGCTGGGCTGCCCAGTCCACATGCTCTTCCCTGGACAGCGGCAACTGATGCTACAAGTGAAACTCGGGAAATTAGAATATCGTCGAAAAGTGCATTTATTTCAGTAATGCAACTTATTATTATTTATTTTTCTTTTAATTTTTACAAATGCTTTCTTTTGGAAATTCCACAGTAATAAAACAAATAGTTACAATAATACAAAAAATAAACATCGCTATTACATTTCATTAATTACATTCCATTTATAATTGACCCGCCTAACAAGAAATAATTACAATTACAACAAATCAAGGCTTGAGATATCTTGCTTTGCATGTCATGCATCTATCTCATATATTGGTTTCACCTTTTAAGTTGCATTACTGAAATAAATGCACTTTTCGATGGTATTCTAATTTTCCGAGTTTCACCTGTACCTCTCAAAGTTGGCCACTTTGAGAACAGGATGCTGCTGGACTAGATGGGCGAGTGGCCTGATCCTGCAGGCTCTCCTTCTGTTCTTCTGTTCCTATGTCCTGCTCTGGAGGGCCAGAGGTTCCTGCAATACCCTCCCCCCTCTGTCCTGGGTCTCTGAGGAGCAGGTGGGAATCTGGAGAGGAGAAGCCCCCCCCCTCTGCCTTAGCGCTGGGCTGGGATCCCACTTGGCAGAGCTCGCCCCTGTCAACCAGGAGCTGGCCGGGCCGCCACTCTCTCTGAGTCACCCTCCGTGTTTTGTCTGCCCCGATCCAGCCCGCCTGGAATCAATTAGCCTCCCATCCATCCGCACTGGCTCTTCGCTGAGGCCTGCTTGGTTGCGAAACGGACAAGCCAGCATCCCCACATTGCCCCCCGTTGGACCCTCTGCTTCCTGCGAGGGACGGGTGGTGGAGGGGAGCCCAGAGAGTCGCTCGGGGCAGCTTGATTTGCATCTGTCCAGCGAGCTGAGCTCCACGCCCTGAAAGTATCAGTGGGAGGGTGGGTGGGGGGACAGCCCCCAGCCCCGGCAGCAGGGACAAGACAAGACAGCGTGCTTAGAAAACATGAGCCCTGGCAGTGGTGCTTGGACAGGAAGCGGCGTAACCCCCCAGTCCTCATTAAGGCTGCTGCATTCCTCCAACTGGACCTCCGAACCACTGCCTCCTCCCCACAGCCCGCCTGTCCCTCTGCTGCTCTCAGGCGCCTGTCAGCACCCCATTCTCAGCCTCTTTTGGTTCCGTATCATCCTGAACACAGACACAGCCATCAGGAAAAGCAGTCTGTGACGTACTGTGTTGAGGCAGGGAAGCAGGGCTGGAAGGGTTGCCTGTAGCCTGGGCTAGAGCATCTCTTTTGAATGCCTGGCCCTTGGCTGAAACCCAGGAGAGCTGCTGCCAGCCAGTGTGGACAATACTGGGGTAGATGGACCCAAGGGTCTGACTTGGCAGAAGGTGGCTTCCTAGGTTCCTATTTAAATCATCCCTTTCCTCAGAAGCATGAGGACCGGTGTCTTGGTTTGTGATGAAACGATTAAACTCGGTTTTACAGCACGTGCATTGAACAGCAGAAGGTAGCAGGTTTAAATCCCCGGCATCTCCAGTTAGGGCTGGGAGAGAGGCCCCCTGCCTGAACACCCTGGAGCTAGCTGCGGCTACACAGTGGTGAGAGAAAGGCTCTCTCTGCATTCTCAGAATCGCACTTCCTAATTACAAAGTTGTGTACTCCTGAGCCGAGAAGAGAGCTGAGCCCCCGATCAAATGAAGGCAGAATTGAGTCCGAAATCTGTGCACTCTTTGGGTCAGAAAGTGGAGACAGGGATGCAATCAATTGAAAAGGCACTCTGCACATGCTCAGAGGTAACATCTTCTCCATTATTACTGCACAACCCAGGAAGGAATGTGGGCCTCCTGCACTGGAGGGGGTTGCAATAGATGTCCCTGGAGGATCCCTTCCAACTCTTTGATTCTATGGTCTTCATTCAGTTTACACATTTGTCAATAAAATGGTGAGAATATAACAATGTTCTGGTGGATCAGAGCAAAGGCCCACCCTGCTTATTACCACCAATGTTCCTAGGACAGTGTAGCATTTGGTTTTTTATAGGCAGAATGTTGCTGCATAGGAGGCTGTTACTCAACGATCAAAGTGCTGCTACAATGAGCTCAATGCTTTTGAGTTGCCTGGGAAGAAGAGTGAGGTCTCAGCAGAGCCCTCTTCAGGCCTGGAGAGGGATTGCAGTGTTTAGCCTCTGGACTGCCGAGACCCAGGAAGAAACCAGCCTCAGCAGCCTGTGAAGTGCAGTTTCTCTTCATTCAGATGCAAACTGTCTGATCTGCACCTCCCAGGCCTAGCATCCTCTTCTTACAATGGCTGACCAGATGCCTTTTCTGGGAAACCCACAAGCAGAAGCCAAGCCCAAGAGCCCTCTCGCCTCCTGCAGTTCCCAGAAGCACTGCTCCCTCCCAACCATGGCGTCAGAGCCCAGCTGCCATGGTTAAAGGAAAAGGTACCCCTGACTGTTAGGTCCAGTCGCGGACGACTCTGGGGTTGCGCGCTCATCTTGCTCTATAGGCCAAGGGAGCCGGCGTTTGTCTGCAGACAGCTTCCGGCTCATGTGGCCAGCATGACTAAGCCACTTCTGGCAGAACCAGAGCAGCGCACGGAAATACCATTTACCTTCCCGCCGGAGTGGTACCTATTTATCTACTTGCACTTGACGTGCTTTCTATCTAACTGCTAGGTGGGTAGGAGCTGGGACCAAGCAACGGGAGCTCACCCCATCTCGGGGATTCGAACTGCCGACCTTCCAATCAGCAAGCCCTAGGCTCAGTGGTTTAGACTACAGCGCCACCCGCCATGGTTAGTAGCCTTCAATAGCCCTCTCCTTCATGAATTTGTCCAATCCTCTTCTTAAAGTCACCCAAGTTACCGTGCATCACTGCCTCCTGTGGCAGTGATTTCCACAGTTTAACTCTGGGCTGCATGAATACAGACTTAATTTTTTCTGTCCTGAATCTCCCAACATTTGGCTTCAAGGAATGCCAATGATTTCTAGCGTTATGGGAGAGAGGGAGAAAAACCTTTCTCTACCCACTGTCTTGGACGCGGGTGGCACTGTGGTCTAAACCACTGAGCCTAGGGCTTGCCGATAAGAAGGTCGGCGGTTCGAATCCCCGTGATGGGGTGAGCTCTGAGCAAACATTTATTAAAGAATGGGACATGTACAAAAAATATCTGAGGGAGCATTGTAAAAATCTGAAGTCGTTAGCAGGCCTAGAATGATTTCTGTGGAATAGTAGAAAACCTTAGGAAAATAAGAAAATTGTGATACGTTACGATTGAAAATGAAAAGTGTGTTATATCAAATATGTTGTGGACCCATGATGGGGTGACTGGAAGTCACTATAGAAATCATGTAAGAAGAAATTAAGTTAATTTTTGGCAAGGGGTATTATTCTTTTGATGACAGTTTGTTTGCTTTTTAATTTCAATAAAGAATTAAATTTTATTTTATTTTTTAAAGAAACAGGGAGGTAAACTTTTCTTTCCCCACTTTCCTCATGCAGTTCTATCTGTCTTGTCGCCAGACCTCAGCCCTACAGCTTGTAAGCTCTGCTTTGGAGCCTGGGCTGCACAGATTCCAGGGCTGAGCCCAGCACTTGAGCTGTGACAACAGGCAGGCCTTTGATTCCTTTAACAAGCTGTGCCAGGCGGCAAGCCAGCTGAGCAGCAGCACGCCCAAAAGATCTTCCTTAATCCCAGATGCGTGGGCAAGCAGCTCCCCACACAGACCTCCCCTTCTGCCTGGGTTGCTGTCTCAATGAGGATTGCTGAGCAGAAGCCATTGACCCCACCCACCCCACCCCGTTTAAGGTGTATACCAAGAATACTCCAGCAAACTATACATGGAGAAAGTGAACCGAGGAAGCGATTTTCTCCCTTTCTCTCATAATGCTAGAACTCACGGACAGAGGCGGTTTTAGGGTAGTGTGACTGGAGGGGGAGTCGCACTGGGCACCGTGCTGCAGGGGGGCGCCAAAACAACGTCGTAGAACTGAGCGCGAGAGGCCAAGGTGCTGAATTTTAGCGTTGCTCGGGGCGCTGCTGAAATGTGGGAGTCCACCACTATCACTATCACTGACAAGCTGGAACGTGTCCAGATGAGGGCAACGAAAATGGTCAAAGGCCTGGAAACGATGCCTTATGAGGAACGGTTTAGGGAGCTGGGTATGTTTAGCCTGGAGAAGGTTAAGGGGTGATATGATAGCCATGTTCAAATATATAAAAGGATGTCATATAGAGGAGGGAGAAAGGTTGTTTTCTGCTGCTCCAGAGAAGCGGACACGGAGCAATGGATTCAAACGACAAGAAAGAAGATTCCACCTAAACATTAGGAAGAACTTCCTGACAGTAAGAGCTGTTCGGCAGTGGAATTTGCTACCAAGGAGTGTGGTGGAGTCTCCTTCTTTGGAGGTCTTTAAGCAGAGGCTTGACAGGCATATGTCAATAATGCTTTGATGGTGTTTCCTGCTCGGCAGGGGGTTGGGACTGGATGGCCCTTGTGGTCTCTTCCAACTCTACGATTCTATGATTCTATGATCATGGACATCCGAAAAGAAAGTCCTCCTTCATGCAGTCATTCGTTAAACTATGGACCTTCCTCCCACAGGAGGCAGTTATGGCCACCAACCTAGATGGCTTTCAAAGAGGATTAGACAAATTTGTGGAGGAGCAGAGGGCTATTGATGGGCTCTGCTCTGGCTCCACAGCTGGAGGCAGGAATTGCTTCTGAATACCAGTTGCTGGAAATCACAGGAGGGGGGAGGGCTCAGATCCTGCTTGCGAGTTTTCCATTGGGACACCTGGTTGGCCACTGTGAGAAAAGGATGCTGGGCTAGATGGGTCGTGGGCATGATCCAGCAGGGTCTTTTTACGTTCTGATGTTCCTTTCAGTTTTAGGGTTGGGGGGAGTTGTGTCGAAGGTAGGGGTGGCTAACCTGTGGCCTTCTGGATAGGGCTGGGTTCCATCTCCCATCATCCAGGCCTATTGGTTGCTCTGGAGGGGCCCAGATTTCCATCCCGTCCCCTGTTCTGGGGCACATACGTGAGACGCTCATCCCTGCTTTTGAGCCGTGTGTCCGTTCTGCTTCATTTGGCCCTCGTGTGCCTCTTAAGGACTCGGACCCAGATGTATGTGGGTCAATAACATGCTTGCCTCTCTCTCCCCCCCCCCCGACTCCATCCCATTCCTCTATATCTACCTTGGCTTGTAAACAGACCCCCTTCCCCAAACGCTCCGGCCTGCGCGCCAAGTGGCTCTGTTATGTGGTAAGATGTAAAGCATTTTAATCAAATATTCTCCTTTGCTTTCCCAGGCTAGATTCCTAGAAGACAGGAATTTATGGTATAATCCCACTCCAGCCAGGGCGAGAGCCAGCCAAGGTCAACACCATAAGACAGGCAGCTCTTGCCAAGCGGAGAGAACAGCTCGCTCCGCGACGGGGGTGAAAGGGGGGGGGAGAGATAGAACAAGAGGACCTGGAAAGCAGACAAGTTGAAAAACACACTTGGAAATGAGCAAGGCCCAGGCGAAGAGGAAAACAGCGGAGAGGAAGAGTCCCACCCTGTCTGCCTGACTCCACCCCTTTTCTCGCTTTCCTGCAGTGGGGGCCCCCACTTGCATGGACCCCAGAAGCAGGTCTTCTGCAGCACCAAAGGGTTTAGCTAGGGGTGCACGGACAACCTCTCCTGAGGCATCTGTCTCATCTCACTGAAGCTGTTTTCATTTCTTGGCATGGCTTCAAATTCCTCAGATGTTTTGCCTGAATCCAAATCTGTTTGGGGTGAAATTTCAGGGCCAGCACGTGCTTTAACAAACACGTCAAATTGTATTCGGGCTCGTGAAATTTCAGGGCCAACACTAGTTTAATGAATACATCAAATTGCACTTTGCTCGTGAAATTTCGGTGCTAACATGAGTTTAATGAAGACATCAAATGGTACTTTGCTCGTGAAATTTCAGTGCCAACATGATTTTAATGAATACATCCAATGGTATTTTGCTTGTGAAATTTCGGCACCAACATGGGTTGAATGAATACATTAAACAGTGGTTTGCTCATGAAATTTCAGTGCTAACATGATTTTAAAGCATACATGCTTGGGAAATGTTGGTGTCAACTTCAACACGAGTTTAATGAATATATCAAACCATGTTTTGCTCGTGAATTTTTTGTGCAAACATTGGTTTAATGAATACATCAAATTGTATTTTGCTTGTGAAATTTCTGTGCCAATGTGAGCCTGAATACATCGCAGCACGATAGAGCACTTCTGCGCACGCACGCGGCGCAATTGAGCACTTGTGCACATGCGCGTGCGACGAAACCCAGAAGAATACACTTCTAGGTTTGCCACTTTGGCAACCCGAAAGTTATGTTACCCAAAGGTAACGCAATCCAAGGGTCCACTGTACCCATATTTGTGCTGCCTTGATGTTAAAATTCATGCAGGGGGCACACAGCTTTATTGAAAGGAATCCAGCATGTAGTCACGCATTGTGGGGAGAGGTGGATTCAAATCCTGACTCAGTCCCGAAGCTCATTGGGTAGCCTCAGACTGGCTACTTTCTCCCCCAACCTGACTTACATCGCGGGGTTGACGCAGTGACAAATCAGAATGTCTAACCTGAGCGCCTTGTAGGAACAGCAGGGCACAATTTGAAAAGAAATAAATTTGGAAGTTAGCTGACCAGAGGGATAACCTGGTCAACATCTTCCTTTATCTCCAAAAGAAAAAAAGAGGACTGCTTATTTTTTTATCGTAAGCATCCACCTTAATCTCCAAGTGGCAAGAGAAACTAGGGATTCCAGGTGCTTATTGAGCCAGTGGTAGCGGACCAGATCCAGGCGCTTGTGGAGAAAATTGATTTTCTAGATCTATTTCAATCAGGCTTTAGGCCTGGTTTTGGCACAGAAACTGCTGTGTCAGGGGAGAGACAGGGGGAATGTGTCCCTGTTAATTCTCCTCAACTTCTCAGTGGCTTTCAATAGTATCCTTCTGGAACCGCTGTCTGAGTTAGGGGTGGGTGGCCCTGCTTTGCAGTGGTTCCAGGCCTACTTAGATGGTTGTTTCCAGAAGGTGATGCTTGGGCAGGGGTGTTCTTTGGCCCTGTGGAGCCTTCAATGGGGGCTTTGTCAAGGCTCTCCCCATAGGAACCAATATGGATTCTGGAATCTGGATCATCTGGAACCAATCTGGATTCTGGAATCTGGATCATCATCCGAGGCCCTTCTTTGGGCGTCTCCTCCACAGGAGGTCCAGAGGGTGGCAACACAGGAACAGGCCTTTTCTCCAGTGGCTCCCTGTTTGTGGAATGCTCTCCCCAAGGAGGTTCACCTGGCCCTTCCAATATATATATATTAGGCACCAGGCGAAAACATTTCCCTTCCACCAGACATTTGGCTGATTAAGATCTATAGCCTTTTAAATGTGGCTGTGGGAGGAGGGCTCTTAGTTTGCTTTGCTTCTGTTTTATTGGGTATTTTGTATTTTTCATTTTTATGTTGTGAACCGCTCTGTGATCTTGTGATGAAGAGCAGAATACAAATGATGGTGATGATAATAAATAAACCCCACCCCAAACTCATCAAAAATTATGGATTGTATTTTTCTTTTTCCTCATTGAGCTGGGCTGAATGGCAGCATGTTGTGTAGTGGCTAGAGTGCATACCTGCCAAGTCTCTCGCGGAGAAATCCGGGATCGGCAGCCGCGTGACACCGGAAGTTGCGTCACTTCCGGACATGCGTAGACGTGACTTCTGGTGCCTACGATTTTCTGGTGCCCATAGATGGGCAAAGCGGCACCAGAAAAATGGCCGCCGACAGGAACCAAAATAAGGGAAATTTACAGGAGAGGAGCTGAAACGGGAGACCTCTGGGAAACGGTAAGGAAAAACGGGGGTTTCCCGGGAAATACGGGGTACTTGGCAGCTATGCTAGAGTGTCAGACTAGGACTTGGAGAGCAGGGTTCAAATTGCCAGATGGCCATGAAGTTCACTGGGTGAACTTGGGTCAGCCGTTGCCTCTCAGCCTAGGCTACTTCATGGGGTTGTTGTGAGGATAATATGGACGGGGGAGCCATGTACACTGTCTTGAGCTCCTTGGAGGGAAAAGATGGGATATAAATGCAATAATAAATAAAAATAACATCGCAAAGCCTATTCAGAGGGAATGTAATGGCTGGTACCTTTGCTCTGAATGAGCTTCTTTAAGCAAAACCACATCCCTGAACAGGATACACAGCCAGGCACTCTTCCTGTTTATTATTCCAGTGGAGGGCGCCCTGTGTGGCTTCTGGGGAGGTGGGCCACCAGCCCCTCTCCCTCCCACAACTGAGCCATCACAGTCAGGGAGAGCATTCCACAGTTGGAAAGGTCCCATGTTTCAATTCTTCCATTGACAGCAGCTTCCAAGGGTGTACTTAGAAAGCAAGGAACATTGAATGGGACTGCCTCCACCTCTGCGAGGCGGTCCCCTTGGCTTGTGAGATGGCTCTCTTGTCCAAGAAGCTCAAGGGCTCCCGGCGGCTTTGGGGAATGCAATTTTTCAAGCTCTCATTTCGTGGGCTCTGCGAGCCCCTCTCCTCTTGATTCCACCCCCCACCCTTCGTTGGATGCAGGACCCAGCCCTGAAAGGGACTCTCGAAATTGGAATTGGCACCACTAGAGGTACCGTTTAATCCCCATTCCACATTGGTAAGAACGGGATCTTTTAGTATGGCAGCACCTAACCTCTGGAACTCCCTGCCCCTTGACACCAGGCAGGCACCTCCTTCTGGTGCCTGCTAAAAACATATTTGTTTTGGCAAGCCTGTCCAGATGTTTAGGAAGTCGATGCAAGTTCTGATCTGTTTTTAGTCTGTTGCTATTTAAATCTTTTGAAAGTCTTAAATTATTGTTGTTCATTTTTCTTAGTAACAATACTGCTATTTTTTTCCTGGAATTACAAATACTGCCCTGAAATTTAATCCTACATATACTGGTAGCTGGCCTGATGTTTTATTCAGAAAACCACAACCTGAGTGATGGAGTGACTCCCCTACAAGGAAAGCTTGCAGAATTGGGGGCCTTTTAGGCAGGAAGTAAAATGACAGAAGTTCATAAAAGTTTGCATGCATGGTGAAAATGGATAGAGAAAACTTTTTTCTCCCAATCTCATAACACTAGAACTTGTGGACATCAAGAGAAGGTTGAATGTGGGAAGATTAAGGACAGATCAAAGAAAGTCCTTCTCCATGCAGCACATAGCTAAACTATGGAACTCACTGCCAAAGGAAGCATTGACAGTAACATGGATGGCTTTAAAAGAAGATAAGGCAAATTCATGGAGGAAGATGGTCAGTGAGGATGCCTGTTTTGCTTGAAAGGGAAGAAAACCTCTGAGAAGCTGGAAGAGAGGTTTTGAGACAGGATGACATTTTAAGGGGAAACGATGGAAGAATTGGCAACTTGCCCAAGAAATCCATAGTGGGGGTTAAATCTACACCTCTTCCCACATAAAGTTTGGTTCCTGTAGCCCAGACTGGATGTACACAGGCTGAAAAAGTCCAGGGAACAGTGTTGGCTGTAGTCCACCTCTCCTGACACCAGGAGCGAAATTCTGGAGAGATTAAACATCTTCGTTTTTATTTATATTTTCTCCCCCACATCCCTTAGACCCATTGTCAGATATAGGCACACGGGAAGCTGACTTGTATGAAGCCAGACCCATGGTCCATCAAGTTCTGTATTTTTTTAATTTTTAATTTTTCTGCATTTATATATCACCTTTTCCTCCAATGAGCTCAAGATGACATACATGGCTCAACCCCTCCTCATTTAATCCCCACAACAACCCTGTGAGGTAGGCTACGATGAGAAGTAGTGACCGACCCAGGGTCACCCAGTGTGACCTTCATGGCCAAGTGAGGATTTGAACCCTGGGCTTTCCCAGATCCTTGTCCAGCACTCTAACCGCTAGAGCACACTGTGACAAATGGCCCTCCAGGGTTTTAAGCAGAGAACCTTTCCCAGCCATATCTAGAGTAGGGATGGGGGAGAAAATTAATTCATTTCACATTTGACGACAAACTCGGATACCATTTGCGAAATGAAACACAGCCCCCTCTCCTTTGAAATTTGCATTTTTCGGAATCTTGCAATGCATGTCCACAGCCAAGTAATGCGCACTGGGGTGCATTAGTGATATGCATTACATTCTAGGCAGTTGCTTTGCAGAAATGTGTACCGAGGCAAAACGCCCTACAAGAAAATGTGGCTATTAAGATGAATTTGCATGACAATGCTGATGAATTTTCAGGAGGAGTTTAAAAAAAAGAAAAGTCCTGAACTAAACTGAACTGAAGACTGGGGAAAGGAGCAACAGGGAGAAGCTGAATTGACAAAATTCCCCCTAACCCGGAGATTGAACATGGGTCCTTCTGCATGCAAAGCAGGTGTCCTACCAATAAGCTTTGGCTCTTCTGCTCCTCAATATTCTGAATTAGAGACCTGTTTAAAATGGAACACAAAGAACTGTCTTGAAGTGAACCAAAACTAATGGTCCATCTAGCTCAGGAGTGCCTACACCAGGCATGGGCAACTTTGGCTCTCCAGATGTTTTGGAACTACAACTCCCATGATCCCTAGCTAACAGGGCCAGTGGTCAGGGATCATGGGAGTTGTAGTTCCAAAACATCAGGAGAGCCAAGGTTGCCTATGCCTGGTCTACACTGATGGGCAGCAGTGGCTGTGGAGCGTTTCAGAGAGGAAGTCTCTCCTAGTCCCACCTGGAGATGCCATTGGGCAGAGGCACCAACTTGTGCAGAAGATTGGGGGGAGGAGCGATGACACACGTGTGACCTCGAGGTGTTGCACAAGCGATGTCATCAGGACGTCTGGAGGAGCCAGGGGCAGAACCGAACATGGCAGAAGGGTCGCTTCAGTGGCCAGAAGCTCCTCCTCCTCTCTCTCTTGGCCTCCTCCTTTTGCTGCCCTCCACTGGTCAGGGGCTGCTTGTCCCATCTTTCCCTTATGCGGCAGGAGGAGGAGAAGGAGCTAGGGGCCACTGAAGCCTCGACTCGCCATGCTGGGCTCCACAATTGGCCTCTTTTTCCTCTTCCTGCCGTTGCCAACCACTAGGTGCTGCTTCCCCGTTCCTTGCCCTCTGCGGCAGGAGAGGAGGGACTGGCCACCGAAGCCACACTCAGATCCACACTCAGCCTCTTCTGCCCCCCTGGTCATTCTGAACATTGGGGGGGGGGGGAGAAGAGGCTGGGCCTATGCCATTGGACATCCAACGTGGGACCTTCTGAACACCAAGCAGGTGCTCTGCTTCTGAGCTGTGGCCTTTTCACATGGCAACAGCAACAGCAGAGGGAAGCACCGTCTTCCCTGCCAAATGAGGCAAAACCAACATTTTACGGGGAAATCTGCAGGTGTTTTAAGCCTCAGTTATTCCCTAGGGAATCATCTTTTCGGGATGCGAAAGACAGACCTGCTCTCTGAGCACACGCAGTGATGAGTTCTCTGGGAGTAAAAACGGCCCCTCCGAGGGAGAGACAGCGCTTGCGATGCAACAAGATCCCTCGCCTCAATGTTAGACTCGATTTACTCATTCATTTAAACCGTTGCTGCCCCACCCGTCATCAAACTCGATCCCAGGGCAGGGTTCGAAGCACAATTAAATAATCTTCTGATGATTGAAACATCTGTTTCAATTATAATAAGCCCTGCCTGGTTTTAGAGAAGGGGTGGGAGGGAATCATGGCACGCGCGAGGCCTCGGGTTCAAATCCTGGTGGCATCTCCAGGTAGGGCTGCGAACATCCCATGCCTGACACCCTGTGGGGCTTATGCCAGTCAGTGTAGGCAATATTGAGCAAGAGTCGGACAAACAGTATGACTTCGTATAAGACGTGTTCCTGTGTTCCTCTTTAATACCTTCAGAATCATGGGGACTGGAAACCTGTGTTGTTATTGGGGTAAGGACCTTAGTTCAACTCATCATGCTTTGCATGCAGGGGGTTGCAACTTCAATCCCTGGCATCTCTTGCCCAGACCCCATCGGGGTCAGTTTAAGAAGGGTATTGACAAGCTGGAATGTGTGCAAAGGAGGGCAACCAAGGTGGTTCAGGGTCTGGAAACCAAGCCTTAGGAGGACGGGTGGAGAGATTTGGGGCTGCTTAGCCTGGAGAAGAGAATATGAGAGCCACCATTAGATATCTAAAGAGCCATCGCATGGAAGATGGAACAAGCTTGTTTTCTGCTGTTTGGAAGGGTAGGGACCCAAACCAATTGATTAAAATGGGGGGGGGGGCGGAATTCCAACTAAAGATCAGGAAGAACCTTTGATGGCCAGAGCTGTTTGACAGTGAAATGGGCCCCCTTGGAAGGTGGTGGACTCTCCTTCACTGGAGGTTTTTGAACAGAGTTTGGAGGGCCACCTGTCAGGGGTTCTTAAGCTGTGATTTCTTATTACAGGGGGTTAGACTAGACAAGCCTTGGAGTCCCTTCCAACACAACAATTCTGATTTCTAGGCAGGAATCTCTCACTGGAGAGGCAGTGGAGGCAGTGAGAGATTTTACTTTCTTGGGCTCCTTGATCACTGCAGATGGTGACAGCAGTCACGAAATTAAAAGACGCCTGCTTCTTGGGAGAAAAGCAATGACAAACCTAGACAGCATCTTAAAAAGCAGAGACATCACCTTGCCGACAAAGGTCCGTATAGTTAAAGCTATGGTTTTCCCAGTAGTGATGTATGGAAGTGAGAGCTGGACCATAAAGAAGGCTGATTGCCGAAGAATTGATGCTTTTGAATTATGGTGCTGGAGGAGACTCTTGAGAGTCCCATGGACTGCTAGAAGATCAAACCTATCCATTCTTAAGGAAATCAGCCCTGAGTGCTCCCTGGAAGGACAGATCGTGAAGCTGAGGCTCCAATACTTTGGCCACCTCATGAGAAGAGAAGAATCCTTGGAAAAGACCCTGATGTTGGGAAAGATTGAGGGCACTAGGAGAAGGGGACGACAGAGGACAAGATGGTTGGACAGTGTTCTCGAAGCTACGAACATGAGTTTGACCAAACTACGGGAGGCAGTGCAAGACAGGAGTGCCTGGCGTGCTATGGTCCATGGGGTCACGAAGAGTCGGACACGACTAAACGACTAAACAACAACAACAGGCAGGAATAGGAGAGACCCCTCATATCCTTGAGAGCTGCTGCTAATCTGTTGTATGCAGCACTGAGTTTGGTTGATCAAGGATCCGACTCAATATAAGGCAGCTTCCAATGCTCACCTAGTCCTATTGTCTAGCCTGAGTTGTAGCAAGATCTCTAAGGCAAAGGGAATCCTATCCTTTCCTATCACTTGGCTGCTACCTGCAGGGATATACTGAGGTTCTGATACTTCCCCGCTGAAGACTGGGATTGGACGGCTTAATACTGATGACGCTTGACTCTAAATGGCCTCGGCCCTGACTACCTGAAGGAGCGTCTCTGCCTTCGCCATCCAGCTCAGACACTGAGCTCCTCCTCCGAGGGCCTTCTGGCGGTTCCCTCACTGCAAGAAGTGAAGTTACAGGGAACCAGGCAGAGGGCCTTCTCAGCAGTGGCACCCTCCCTGTGGAACATCCTCTCAAGAGATGTCAAAAAGATCAACAATTATACAACCTTCCATAAACATCTGAAGGCAGCCCTGTATTGGGAAGCTTTTGGTGAATTGTGTGCTCTTTAATGCTATGTTGGAAGCTGCCCAGAGTGGCTGGGGCAACCCAGTCAGATGGGTGGGGTAAATGTAATAAATTATCAGCAGCAGCAGCAACAGCAGCATAATCTTAATTGCACTAGCCAAAGGCCATGGCTTCGTTAAAAAACTCAACCATCACTACATATACAATAAAACCACCATCAAATCTACTAAAATTCTTTGTCACCTCCAACCTTTTCCATTCATAAAGAGTGCCTCTTAAAAAGCCTCGCCACATATCCTCTGAAACAGGGGTCCCCAAACTTACCCGGCTTCGGGCCGGTTGCTCCGGCGCCAATCGCGTGGCGGGCCGGAGGGTGGGGGAACGTGCTCCCATACGTGTGCGCACTCACTTTTTCTGGTGCAGGGCGCCGCCGGAAATGGCTTCTGGGCATGTGCAGGTGTCATTTCCGGTACACTTCTGAGTCGGTGCAGCGCCAGAAATAGCTTGTGCACGTGCACACAAGGTATTTCTGGCGCTGCGCCAACCCGGGGATGGGCAACCGCACTGCGGTGCGCCGGTAAGAGCGGTTAGTGGGGGGGGCACACAATTGGCTCGCGCGGGCCGCATCCGGCCCCTGGGCCTTAGTTTGGGGTCCCCTGCTCTGAAACATCTGTGCAGATTGGGGGGGACTTCAGAGCTATAAGGTCAGGAGCTGGGGGAAATTTGGGGCACTTGGGTTGAGCTCTGGAACCCCCTGTTCTTCCCTGGGTGTCGTCGTCCCCCCTCCCCTCGCCCATCATGCTGTCTCTGAGACCCCTTGCCTGGGCGGGTTGTGGAGGGACTCTCTGAGATCATCCCTTTCCAATTCCCCGCCATCTCTCCCTCCATCTCACTCCCTCGGGTTTTGCCTGGGCCAAGGATCAGTGACTCAGGCAAAAGGCATCCCCAGCGCTGTCCTCTGGGATCTGGCTCCAGGGTTTAACGAGGAGCGGTTTGTGGCAGTGAGCAGCGGCCGGCGGGGGTGGGGTGGGGAACACACACACACACAGAGACACACGCAGATACGAGACACGCTGCCCTCTGCTCCAGCCTCATCCTTCAGCTGCAATCCTGCTGCGGTTGCTCCCCAGTGGAGGACCCAATCTGCCACAAGGGTAGGCTTGGAGTAGTCATGGAGGCATCCTTCCCGTGGCTCAGAAAGCCCACTCTGATCCTGGCCATCATCATAATCATCACCAATGCTATTTTTCTAAAAAAGAGGTGCCAGAACTCAGCACATAACACCTTCCTTGTTCTCTTATAATGGCAATGGCATCCACATGAGAGCTGCCAGAACTGAGTTACGGCAAGTTCCCTCTGAAAAAAAAAGCCCTGAATAATAATATTAGCCAGTGGTGGGGTGGTTAGAGCAGGGGTCAGCAACCTTTTTCAACCGTGGGCCGGTCCACCGTCCCTCAGACCATGTGGTGGGCCGGACTATATTTTGAAGACAAAAATGAATGAATTCCTGTGCCCCACAAATAACCCAGAGATGCATTTTAGATAAAAGCACACATTCTACTCATGTAAAAACACCAGGCAGGCCCCACAAATCACCCAGAGATGCATTTTAAATAAAAGGACACGTTCTACTCATGTGAAAACACTAGGCAGGCCCCACAAATAACCCAGAGATGCATTTTAGATAAAAGCACACATTCTACTCATGTAAAAACACCAGGCAGGCCCCACAAATAACCCAGAGATGCATTTTAAATAAAAGGATACATTCTACTCATGTAAAAACATGCTGATTCCCGGACCATCTGCGGGCCGGATCGAGAAGGTGTTTGGGCCGCATCCGGCCCACGGGCCTTAGGTTGCCTACCCCTGGGTTAGAGTGTCAGATTAGGACCTGGGAGACCAGAGTTCAGTTTCTAACTCAGCCATGAAGTTCACTGGGGGTGACTTTGGGCCAGTCACTCACTCTCAACCTAACCTACTTCACAGCGTTGTTGTGAGGATTTAATGAGGAGGAGAAGCCCCACATGCATCACCTCGAACTCCTTAAAGGAAAAGGTGGGATATAAAGGCAACAAATGAGTGAATGAATGTTCTGGGAGGAAGATTCTGGGAGACCCATCAACCATGCACGAATATAGGATGGGGGATACCTGGCTGACTAGCAGTACATGTGAAAAGGATCTAGGGATGTCAGCCAACAGTGATGCAGCAGCAAAAAAAGCTAATGCTATTCTAGGCTGCATCAACAGAAATATATTGCCCAGATCAAGGGAAGTCATAGGACAGCTCTATTCTGCCTTGGTCAGAGCACACCTGGAGTGCTGTGTCCAGTTCTGGGCACCACAATTTAAGAAGGATGTTGACAAGCTGGAACGTGTGCAGAGGAGAGCAACCAAGATTATCAGAGGTCTGGAAACCAGGTCTTCTTAGGAACGGTTGAAGGAGCTGGGTATGTTTAGCCTGGAAAAGAGGAGACTGAGAGGAGATATGATAGCCATCTTGAACTATCTCAAAGGCTGTGACATGGAAGAGGGAACAAGCTTGTTTTCTTTCGCTCTGGAAGGTCGACTTGAACCAGTAGCTTCAAGTTACAGGAAAGGACATTCCGACTAAACACCAGGAAGGATTTGCTGACAGTAAGTTGTTCGACAGTGGAACAGACTTCCTCGGGAGGTGGTGGACTCTCCTTCCCTGGAGGTTTTTAAGCAGAGGTTGGGTGGCTATGTGTCATGGATTCTTCAGCTGAGATTCCTGCATTGCAGGGGGTTGGACTAGATGACCCTTGGGGTCCCCTTCCGACTCTATGATTCTATGGCTATTATGCCTATTGTCACGGCACTGTCAGGCAAGGAATCGAGGAATTAGCACACTTACAAGTTAGGAAAAGGCAGGTTCACTAGTCCTACGCCTCCCAGTTACTTCTAGGAGTGCGCTGAAGGCGTCCTAGCACTGCTTTTAAGAGGCACACCTCTTGAAACTGCTGGCTCTGGGCATCTTGGGGGAGATTTAGCCTGTCTCTGAACCAAGGCCTTTCCGTCCACACCCACCTGCCCACTCGGGGCACGTCTGGGTCAGCAGCGAGGCGAGAGGGTGTTGCGGCCGGCTCCACGGAAAGGAACCTGGGAACGGCCGGAGGATGGCGATAAGCCGGGCATTTCACACCCTCCCGTGCCAAGAAAGGGAGCTGGGCGGGGAGGAGGAAGCTGCAAAGGTGCCAGCGGGGCACGGAGGGGAAAGTGGGCGAGGTGAGTCAGAGGAGGAAATGGGGCTGGCCAGCGAAAGGAAATGCCTTATTGCTCTGGATAAGGTCCCATGGACCAAGTGGCACCAGGCAGAGAAGGGTCCTCCTGGGTCCTTGTGCCAGGAGTCCACAGTGGGCTCCCTGCAAGGAGGAGCAACTCCTAGGAGTGTGGGCAGGGGTAGCCACAGATACCCCCCCCCTCGACTCACATGTGGTTCAGCTGCCCCATATACTAAGGGCAGCCCCAATTCCAGGTTCCAAATGAGTGTTGGTATTTTGTCTCTAATTTTCCCCTTGGAGATCATCTCATTTTTTTATAAAAAAAAACAAAAACAAAAACAGAGATTTGCAGGAGCAGGGATGGAGGGGCTGTTGTTCGTCTCCGTCTCGGGAGACAATAGAGGACAATGGCGCCTCTATTGGAGAGTTACAGCTCTTGCTGTAGCTGTAGAGACCAACATGGGAGAGACAGGTTTTGTTGCAGCTGGGGCAGATGAAGGCGTCCGCTTGTACTGATGTGGGGATGGAGTAAGGGTATTTGATTCAGTTGGCACCTAAAGAAAAACCTACCCCATTTGCAAGATCCAAAATTGAAACGCAGAACCAACCTTTGAATTTGGCCTTTTCCTGAAATTTGCAATGTACTTCTCCAGCGAAGTAGTGTGTACAAAAACACACCTACTAGGGTAAAGTGTGCATAAAAATGCATGTGTGTGTGTGTGTGTGTGTGTGTGTGTGTGTGTGTGTGTGTATTTGGGAGATATTCTGAAGATGGCCCCTTTCACTCTGGCCTTTGACAATCTGAGATGTGTGTTTTCAGGACAAATTCATGGAGGGAGAGAGGGCTATCATGCTTATATTAGGCAAAATTGAATACAAGCATCTGTACATTAGGAGACATTCACTGATGAATAGGCATGTGAAAGCCATTTTTACCCACGTGGTGGATTCTGCACATGGAATTTGACATTTGCGAACCTGATTTTATTCCAGTTCTGATACAAAATGAGCTAACCTATCCCTCTTGGCTCCCGATTGGAACACTGCTCCTCAGTGGGCGTTGCATCATTACTGATTGTGGCTACCTAGTTCTGAGCATTTTAACTGTCTTGGAAATATGCACTTTGGAGAACGAGGAAGCAGGCAAAGGTTCCCCCCCCTTTTCTTGCATTTTACACCCACCTGCTGCTCTGTACACACCTGGGCATCACACCTTGTGTGCAGTGCCTGCGTTCAAGCCAGTAAAGACATCTCTGGGGTGGGGAGACAAGAAGGTTGCCTCTGTCTTGGAGACAATGGTCCTTTCAACAAGAGAGGGAGGCTGTGTTGGACAACCCAAGCCACATCGCTGGGCTGGCTTGCATGGCGATGCGGAATAAATGGCCAGCCAAATTTGAAGTGTTCTGGCTCAGCTGGCTGGACCAAGCCTCTTCCCCCCCCCCCAAGCAAATGGGCTCTGTGTGTGCGCGTGCATGCAAACCGTACATTTTCCCGCATGTGCGCTCACCCATCACATATCTCCGAAGTAACCCCAGTGCTCTGTCCTGCTCTCCAACTTTCCTTTAAGAGTCACCACGGGCTCGCGATCAAGCCCAGAGAAAATGCAGCCCGGGTGGAATTGGTTTGAATTAGTGGCAAAAGGCTCGGAACGGAAATGGAACATCAGCCTTAATTAGGTCTGTCGCTTCTGGTCACGCTAATGGCCCTGCAGTGACGCTTGCAGGGGTTCCATATGGGCCGGGGCTCCGTCACCGTCTCCCGTGGCATTTGCTCCAAAGCAGCCGCGCAAAAGCATCATGGACGCGCTGAGCGAGCAGGCTTGGCGTGGGCGCCTCCTCAAGCATGTCATTCAGTGCGCAATGCATGTGCATTGCCTCAAATGCGGCTGCCGGGCTGTTAATGAGAGCCAGATATATGGAACGTACAGTCCCAGTGTTCCTCCCTACAGGGCGTTGAAAGCCAGGGGGTGGCCACCGTCGCTCTGTGGGGCCGATGTTCCCCTGTCCTGCTCTTAAACAGCCATGCAGATGTCAAATGGGAGACCCAGGGCCATGCATTTTTTTAAAAAATAAAAATGACTACCATCCCATGTGAATGCCGTTTAAAATACCTCCCCCTGGTGGTGGTCACCCCATGGAGAACCTTATTCGTGCATAGCTTTGCAGCAAGGAAACCGAGGCACGCTCTCCGCAGGACTGAGGAGTGCAGGAAGCTGCTGTAAACTGAATCGGAATCTGGCCCGACTGTGTCAGTGTTGCTTACACTGATTGGCAGCAGCCATAGGTGCCGGCTGCAGGGGACTGAGGCTCTGTGGGTCCTCAATTCTTTCTTTCTTTCTTTTTTGAGGGGGGCAGGCCCCCCATCGTTAAGGCTAGGCCTTCCTTGAAACTATTTTCTCGACAATACATGTGACTCCTGCCTTAGACTAGATGACCTTTTGGGGTCCCTTCCAACTCTGCGATTCTATGATTCTTTGGTTCTAGGATTCTATGACCTCACGATGGTCTGCCGAAGCCATTGGTGCCACCCTGAATATCATAGCCCGAGTCCCACATGTATGCAAATGAAAAATCACATCTGTCTTTTTCCTCGATTGCGCAATTTATTCCAAGCTCAGGCAAAGGAGACGGGGATGGGTGGAGTTCCTTCCCACTGAATTCTGGTTATTTCTGTTATTTTGCTGTTGTTGTTTTCCAAGGAGGGAAGCTGGATCTCTCTGCAACCCCCCACAATGCCACAAGGCTTTCTTCTTCTTATATCAGTGGCTATGTTGTTGCGTCTCATTGTGAAACCCTCTGCTTCAAGGAGAACCATGTGCTGCAAATTAGGGATTCTTTATTTATTTTCTACCCAAGGCAAAAGCATCTGCTTGTGGTGGAAGGCAGGCTGAGGTTGCATCAGGCTTTGCAAACAAAAACACCTGATCCTCAAAACGGGGCTTGGCTTGATCAAAAACCAAGATCCATTTAATCCGGCATCCTGTTTTCAGACATCCAGCAAGCAGGAGATGAAGGCAAATTTTGCATGTTTTTCTTCTTCTTCACAAATGGACGCATTTTTGTGCATTCTTTCCCTTAATGGATGCATTTTTGTGACGAGCGTTCAGTTCAAAAACTGCGCCGCAAAATTCAGAGAGGTGTGAATTTATGCATGGCATGGAGAAAGCAGCTAGGGATAAGTTTCTTTTCTCTGTCTCATAACACTAGCGCTCTAGCATCCTTCCATTCTTCCAGTGGCCAGCCAGATGCCTCATCTGGGAAATCAGCAAGCAGGATCCGAGCACAAGAGCCCTCTCCCCTCCTGTGGCTTCCAGCAACTGGTATTCAGAAGCACTGTTGCCTGTGACCGTGGAGGCAGAGCATAGCCATTATGGCTAGCTACCTTCATGAATTTGTCATCTCATTAGGTTGGTGGCCATCACTACCTCCTGTGGGAGTGAGTTCCATAGTTTAACTAAGTGCTTTTGTTGTTGTTTAGTCGTTTAGCCGTGTCCGACTCTTCGTGACCCCATGGACCAGAGCGCGCCAGGCACTCCTGTCTTCCACTGTCTCCCGCAGTTTGGTCAAACTCATGTTGGTAGCTTCAAGAACACTGTCCAACCATCTCATCCTCTGTCGTCCCCTTCTCCTAGTGCTCTCCATCTTTCCCAATATCAGGGTCTTTTCCAGGGAGTCTTCTCTTCTCATGAGGTGGCCAAAGTATTGGAGCCTCAGCTTCAGGATCTGTCCTTCCAGTGAGCACTCAGGGCTGATTTCCTTCAGAATGGATAGGTTTGACCTTCTTGCAGTCCATGGGACTCTCAAGAGTCTCCTCCAGCACCATAATTCAAAAGCATCAATTCTTCGGCGATCAGCCTTCTTTATGGTCCAGCTCTCACTTCCATACATCACTAAACTAAGTGCTACATGTCCTCAATCTTCAAACTTTCTGCTTCATTTCGGATGCCCACCATGTCTAGCATTATGAGAGAGAGAAAAGCTTTTCTCTATCCACTTTCTCCATGGCAGGCATGATTTTAGACATCATGTCACCTCTTACATGCCTTTATGATATTGGCAGTGCTGTTTTCCTTTCCTAATGATCCCAGGAAGAGCTGTTCTCCAGCAGAATGGACTCCCTTTGGAGGTTGTGGACTCTCCTTCACTGGACGTTTTTTAGCAGAAGTTGGATGGCCATCTGCCATGGATCATAAGTGCCAAGTCCCGGATTGAAAGATCCGGGATCAGCAGCGCCATGGCACCGGAAGTCGCTTCTATGCACTTCCGGACATGCGTAGAAGCAACATCCGATGCCACTGTGCCCATTTCCAAAATGTCCACAGTGCCAGAAGTCACTTCTACGCATGTCCGGAAGTGCATAGAAGCGACTTCTGGTGCCGCTGTGCCCATTTCCCAAATGTCCGCAGTGCCAGAAGTCGCTTCTATGCATGTTCGGAAGTGCATAGAAGCGACTTCTGGCGCTGCGGACATTTTGGAAATGGGCACAGCGGCATCAGAACTCACTTCTATGCATGTCTGGAAGTGCGTAGAAGCGACTTCCGGTGCGGCATGGCACCAGAAGAACATGCCCGCCGGCAGGAGCTCCATAATCCGGGGGGAATACGGGGTATTTTGCCATTCGGGACACCTGTGGGAAATGGTAAAAAAATACGGGGGTTTCCCGGGGAAAACGGGGTACTTGGCAGCTATGCCATGGATGCTTTAGTTGAAATTCCTGCATTGCAGGGGGTTGGACTAGATGACTCTGGGACTAGATGACTCTATTCTAACTAGTCATCTAGTCATCTATTCTAACTAGTTGTCTAGTTGGACTAGATGGCTCTATAATTCTGTGCATTCAAAGTTGCTACCAATAGGCTTTCCTGAAGAGGGAATCTTGAAGCATATATATGGGTGGGTTTGGGAATGTCAGTCTGGATGATGCCCTGAGCCTCTTCCCATTCTTGGGGTTCAGTGTGGTTTAGAATCTAATAGAGGAAGTTGTTGAACTGGTCAGACAAGTTTCTTTGTAGGACGGTGACCTTAGCTGGCCACTTAAGTGCCCTCATCAGCATCCCAAAAGAATGAGCAAAGTTGCAACAGCTGCACCTAAGTGATGAGGCCCTCCAGTCTGATGGGTGGGCTTGCTTGGCTGCTAGGTAGGAGAACAGGAGCCTGTGTTTTTGGGTGTGAGCTGAGCTGGAAGCCTGCATGCTCTGCGCTGGCTCCAAAGCTGTGACTAATGGAGAAGCAAGAGTTGTTGCGGAGGCTAACGCTATGGCTCAGGCTGTATCCATGCATGAATAAAACCATATATCCTAAAGACACCACAGTCTCCGCTGGCCTTCATTCCAAGGAAACTGAGCTCTGAGCAGCCTCCCACTGCTCAGAGGGTGGGGTGGAAGGTAACTATTCTGTGCATGCTCAGAGGTCGCCTCCCCCTCAACAAGCATGACTGCATTTTCCAGGACGGCGCTCTGATCGGGAAAAACAAGCTCACATGTGTGAGCTCACAGGTTCAGGGGCCGACCTCTGGCTCAAGCGAAGCTGTTTCTTCAGAACTCTTGTCAAAAGGCTTGGATGGTGGGTTGGTCTCGGAACAAGCTGCCAAGGGTTTATTTTATTTTTGAATAAAGGGAGACTGGGTCTGTCTGGTGGGCCCTGCAGCTATGCTGAGCAGGAGGGGCTGGAAAGACCCCAGAGGGGCATAAATTCTGGGGGCTGCTGGCACCAAGACCCCCATCTTCTTTCTCCTGGACCCTCCTCTTCTCCCACCATGGTTAACTCTCCCAGCTGAGGTGCGTGCCCTTCTCTCTGGAACACGGCCGCTGATCACCAAGGGGAGTCTCGCTGGAAGATCTCAGCCCTGTTTTCCTTTGCAAACATGCCCAGCGCAAGAGAGCCACACACGGCCTCTCCCAGCTTTGTGCGGTTTCTGGAGGAAGAGCCTGTCCGCCTTGCCAACCATGTTCTAAGCCTCCCTTTCCTGTGTCGGAGAGCCTGGAATGCTGCACCTGGAGACACACAGGGGCTATTCATGTCCGATGCAAGAGAGACTTATGTCACCCTCGAGGCCTGCCAAGGTCCCATTCAGCCTGACAGGTGCTTGGCGCACGGAGAGGGAGAGAGAGCTGGGAGGGGGGTGGATGTCAAGCAGCCGAGGCACCTTTGCAGCAAGAGGCAGAACAAGCAAGAGGAGCCCAGAGGGAAAGAGCACTGACTCGCCTGCCTTGTTCGAAACAGCTTCCCCCCCTAGCCTTGTCCAAAGACTCAAGGCAGCATTGCAAAGAAAGCGATCCGTAATGTCAATGTTATTCTCTAATGTCTTTATATCCCACCTTGGGATTCAAGGTGGGCTTGCAACATTTAAAAATAGAAAGGGATAGAAACTCACAGGTAAACCAATAATTAAAATGCATTAAAAAAAAATACATCTAGAAGCAGTTAAAGACCACGTTAATGGCCAATTTGCCCTGACACCAGCCCAGGGATCAGCATTGTATGTACCTTAGTGGTTCACACCAGTTCATATGAAAAGAATCAATGGATCATAGTAGACCATGAGTCGACAGTGTGATGCCGCAGCAAAAAAGGCTAATGCAATTCTAGGTTGCATCAACAAAAGCCTGGTGTTCCGATCAAAGGGAGTTATAGTACTGCTGTACCCTGCCTTGGTCAGAGCCCGCCTGGAGTCCTGTGTCCAGTTCTGGTTGCCACAGATTAAGCTGGAAGGTGTGCAGAGGAGGGTGACCAAGACGATCAAGGGTCTGGAAACCAAGCCTTATGACAAGGGAGTTGGGTATGTTTAGCCTGGAGAAGAGAATATCTTCAAATATATGAAGGGTTGTCACATTGAAGATGGAGCGAGTATCCTTCTGCTGCTCCAGAGGGGAGGATCCAAACCAATGGATCCAAATTTCACAAAATTACAACTGAACCTTAGGAAGCACTTTCTGGCAGTAAGAGCTGTTTGACAGTGGGATGTACATCCTCAGAATGTGGTGGAATCACCTTTGTCTGAGATTTTTAAAGAGAGGTTGGGTGGCCACATGCCAGGTCTCCTTTAGCTGTGATTCAGGCGGTTCCCCCACTGTGAGAAGGGAAGTTACAGGGAACCAGGCGGAGGGCCTTCTTGGTAGTGGCGCCTGCCCTGTGGAAATCCCTCCCATCAGATGTCAAAACAGACAACCAGCTGGTAGGCTGCTGTGAGGTCAGGAAACGGGGCTGGATTGGGCCTGATCTAAGAAGCTCTTCTTCTGTAAAAAATTCCAGCAGTTAGAGCAGGGGTCAGCAACCGTTTTCAGCCATGTGCTGGTCCACCGTCCCGCAGACCATGTGGGGGGCCGGACTATATTTTTGGGAAAATATGAACGAATTCCTATGCCCCACAAATAACTCAGAGATGCATTTTAAATAAAAGCGCACATTCTACTCATGTAAAAACGCCAGGCAGGCCCCACAAATAACCCAGAGATGCATTTTAAATAAAAGGACACATTCTACTTATGTAGAAACACGCTGATTCCCAGACCGTCTGCGGGCCGGATTGAGAAGGCGATTGGGCCGCATCTGGCCCACAGGCCTTAGGTTGCCTATCCCTGAGTTAGAGCAAACCATGAAATGCCTGGTACGTGTGTCTGGGGCAGTAATCATGGTTAGGAAAATAGGTGTGTTGCAAGCATGCCCCTATTTTTCTCTGAAATTTGTTGGAGAACATGGCAAGCCCAGATCTCATTTCTGGAAAGAAGCAAGGCCACCAGGTATCATTTTTTTCAAGACCTTTGAACTGTGGCGACCTCTGGGATGTTTATGAACATCCAGTGTCCACCCAGCACTATTGACCTGTTATATTCATGCGCGGTTGCACTTTCTCCCTGGTGGAGTTTTACTCCACGTCTTTGTTTTAAGCTGCAAAGATGGCCCTGGATCCAACCTGAAGCCTTTGGGGGCCGTGCGGATTGAGCGCTGAGTGCCTGCACTGTGACTCACCCTCCGCTATGTTTAGAAGCCTCGCAGGATGCATTTTGCTCCGATTCCAAAAACATCTTTCCTTGCCCGAGTCAGGGCTCCAGTAAAAAGGGCGAAGATGAAAGGCCGGCTAATTCCAAGAGTTGCTCATGCTGGGGCCGGCAGGCGACTGGAGCTTTGTTGACCTTGGCTCCTCGCGGGCTTGGCATGCTCTCGCCTCGCTCGGAATCGGCTTGTGGAGCTAATCTCTGTCTCCCACACCAGTCCCAGCCTGCCTTGTCCAACCCCCCTCAACTCAAGAAGAGAGGGCGGGCGAGATGAGGAGCAGGACAAACTAGGCAACATCTTCCTCGGGAAAGGGAACACGAATTCCCATCATGCTGCTTTGCAAGGGGGAAGGGGCACCCTTGTCTGATTTCAGCTGGAGGCAAGGTGGAGGGGACACCTGTAAGGGCTCCAATGTCCATGCAATAATACAATCACAGAATTGGAAGGGACCCCAAAGGCCAAGTAGTCCAACCCTTTGCGATGCAGATGGCCATCCAACCTCTGTTTAAAAACCTCCAAGGAATGAGAGCCCACTGCCTTCCAAGGGAGTCCACTCTGGAGCAGCTCTCACCACCAGAAATTTCTTCCTAAAGGTTTCGTTGGAACTGCCTTTTGTGTCATTTGGATGCATTGGTTTGGATCCTCCCTAGTGTTTAGTCAGTTTCTCCTTCTTCATGCAAGGCACACTTGACATAAGAGCCCTACAGCTGGACCCCTCGAGGCCAGCATCCTGTTCTCACAGTGGCCAACCAGCTGCCCCAAGCGGAAGCTCGTAAGCAAAACCTGAGCACGACAGCAGCAAATCTCCCCACTTGAGAATCCCAGCAACTAGATGCACTCAGATTAATAAGCCTAAATTAGTTGTGTCCATTAATGCCCATGGGTTTACTCTAAGGCTAGCCTTTGATGCAATCTCTAGGCAGCTATCTGTAATTCCGCAAGGAAATGGAGTTAAGTTCATCAACCCTAGAAAATTCGGTTAGATCAAACAAGTTTGCTAGTTTGAAATAAGAAGGTAAGAGGAGCCTGCTGGATGAGGCCAATAGCCCAGCTAGCCTGTCCTCACAGTGGCCAACCAGATGCCTTGGGGGGGGGGGGGGACGGACGACCCAGAAGCAAGGCCTGAGCACAAGAGCATTCTTCCCTCCTGCAGTTTCCAGCAACTGGTATTAAGCTTCTTCTGCCTCCAGTTATGGAGGAAGAGAATAGCCCTCATGGGTAGCAGCCATTGATAGTCTTACCCTTTGTGAATTTGCCTAATCCTCTTATCTAAATTGGTATCCATCACTGTCTCCTGTGGGAGTGAGTTCCAATTTGTGAAGGGGAATTTCCTCTTACCTGTCCTGAAACGCCCAACATCCAGCTTCTTTAAATGGCCCCACCTGAGTTCTAGCATTATGCTAGAGGGGTTATGGAACTCATTGCTACAAGATGTGAAACTGGCTATTATTTTAGACAACTTTTCAAGGGCTTGCAAAGGACCTACAAAGGATAAGTGTATCAGTGGCTATCGGTTACTTTATTTGTTGACTACTTTTTACCACAGTGTGTTCACAAAGCAGTTTCCAACAAGTGTTATTGAAACAAATAAAGAACCCAAGTACCACAACATTTAAACCACAGCATTCATCTTCTCCCATATGAACCTTACTGGGTTCTGATATCTTCAGGGGAGGTGTGTCTCTCAGTCCCCCCACCCTCACTGGCACAATTGATAGGGATTCAGGACAGGGCCTTCTTGGTGGATGCTCCCAGGTTTTGGAACACCCTCCCTGGAGAAACCAGACTAGCTTCCTGCTTGCTGTCCTTCTGCTGGCAGGTAAAGGTAAAGGTAGAGAGAACACTGACCATTAGGTCCAGTCATGGACGACTCTGGGGTTGCGGCGCTCATCTCGCTTTATTGGCCAAGATAGCTGGCATACAGCTTCTGGGTCATGTGGCCAGCATGACTAAGCCGCTTCTGGCGAACCAGAGCAGCACACAGAAACGCCGTTTACCTTCCTGGAAGAGTGGTACCTATTTATCTACTTGCACTTTGACGTGCTTTCGAACTGCTAGGTGGGCAGGAGCAGCGAGCGAGCAATGGGAGCTCACCTCGCCACAGGGATTCGAACCACCAACCTTCTGATCGGCAAGCCCTAGGCTCTGTGGTTTAACCCACAGCGCCACCCGCGTCCCGGCAGGTAATACTGTTTTATTCCAACAGGCCCTTGAGAACTGATTGGTTTTCAGCTTTTTGTATTTTATCTGCATTTCAATTTGTGTAAGCCACTTTGAGTCCCAGTCAGGGAAGAAAGGTGGAATATAAATAAATACAGTAACAACAACAACAACAACAACAAAAACAACATCAATAATAACAGAACTATTGAAAGGCAAAGCTGGGCTCCTTTCTTGTCACTTAAATCCATTGGTTCAGGTCCCACGCTCTTCAGCAACAAAAAGAAGCTTGCTCCATTTTCCATGAGACGGCCCTTAAGATATTTGAAGATAGCTATCATGTCTCTGCTTCTCCAGGCTAAACATACCCAACTTCCTCAACTGTTCCTCATAAGGCTGATTTGCAGACCCTTGGTCATCTTGGTCACCCACCTTTCAGCTTCTTGATATCCTTCTGAGAACGTGGTACCCAGAACAGTGGCAAACAGTGCCGCTTGGCTGCCTGGGGCGGCACCCCCTGGGGGCGGCGCATCGTTCCGCAGCATGCATGCGTCCTGACGTGACGACGCATGATGTGCGCGCCAGGACAAGCCAGGACAGACTGCGCATGTCTGGGTTGGTGCTGCTGCTCTGCTGGCGCGGCTCTGCCGGCGCTCTGCTTCAGAGCACGCTACGGCAACCCGCCTGGCAACCCGCTCTGTAGCACGCTCTGCTTCTTTCTGCTCCGGCGGGGGAGGCGAGGGAGGGGCCGGGGGCGCTGCCCCTGCGTGCTGCCCCCACACCATAGCTGCCAAGTTCGAGCCTGAGAAATAAGGGACTGGACCGGAAGTAGCAGACCGGAAGTAGCGCTGCCGCCATTTTGGAACTGGGTGGAGCATGCTCAGAAGCTACTTTTGATGCTGCTCTGCCCTGTTCCAAAATGGCCGCCGCACCAGAAGTTGCGCTGCAGCCATTTTGGAACTGGGCAAAGCAGCATCAAAAGTTGCTTCTGAGCATGCTCCGCCCAGTTCCAAAATGGCCACCGTGCCACAATAAACCGGTAAAAAAAACAAAAAAATCCGTTTTTTTGGCTGGAAAAACGGGGGTTTCCCGGGGAATAAGGGAGACTTGGCAGCTATGCCCCACACCGCCCCTGCCAGAGTGGAGCTAGTGTGGAGCTAAGGGCGGCCCGCCCCCACGCCCCTCCCTTGCTATGCGCCTGACCCAGTACTGGCCAATTGCGGGTAGAATAGACTGTTACTTTCCTAGACTTTTGTTGATGCAGCCTAGAATTGCATGAGATCTTTTTGCTGCTGCATCACACTGTTGACTTGATGTTAAACTTGCGGTCTCCTTGATCCTTTCCTCATGTCCTTTAGGTATGGCCTGCTGTTACCTCCCCACCACCCCACCCTGTTCTCTTAATTCCACTGCCATGCCTCTCCCGGCCCAATCCCTCCCTTGCAGCACATCAAAAGAGGCAGGTGCCGTGCGCAACTTGTGTGTTCCTCTTGCGCAGCCCCGAGCATGCTACAGTCAACCTGCCTTGGATCCCTCTCTGCATGCTTGTTTTGCAATACTCCACCACAGCTGCGTAAAAAAGGAAAAAGGGGGGGAAAGAGAGAGAGGCTGTGTTCATTCAGAAGCAGAATCCACATCCGCCCAGACAGGCCATCTGGAGCCATCCAGAGCCAAGTGGAAAAGATAGAAACCCACTTGAGAGAGAGAGAGACAGAAGAGCAACAGGCAAGCTCTTGAAGAGACAGAGGCCGTCTCTAATTGAGGGCATTTCGATTGCTTCTTGGTCACTGACCGGAGGCTTCCCGCCAGGCTCAAAACAGCTGGGCGTGCAAACATCTGGCCGGGGTCCCTCACTGGCTGCCCCCTCCTCCCAAGGCGGTGTATCGTCAAGCTGTGCATTTATTGCCGGAGAGAGCCAAGGGCGCTGTCCTTCCTCTCCAGCCCGGTTTTGCTTTTTGCCCATCACACCTCGCCCCTTCAAAGCTCCTGGAGGGGTGCTGCACATAGACAGACCAGAATTTCAAAATTTGGGCAGGAACTCAGTTGCCGGGTGCCATCACAGGACATTCCCAGCGTGAAGCCGTAGAATGGATGTATGACGGCGGCAGTTTGGGGTCTGCACGGCACACGAAGGGGCCACGAGGGCTGGGAACTGTGGATGCAAGATGGGTTGTGCACACATTGGGGCCAGATAGACTTCTGATCCATAGGGTGGCAGGGGGGAGAGCATGTAGCCATCCAGATGTGGTTCCCTGGTGACAGGCCATACCGGTTGGGCTAAGGGCAGCTGGAGTCCAGAAACATTTGGCAGGCCCCCAGGGCTGCGCCAGTCATTGAGCAGGGCAGGCTAAGTGGACCACAAGCTTAACATGAGCCAACAGTGTGATGCAGCAGCAAAGCAAGCTAATGCAATTCTAGCTGCATCGACCAAAGTCCAGTATCCAGATCAGGGGAAGGCATAGCGCCTCACTATTCTGCTTAGGCTAGCCCCTAAAGCACAGTTTAGGAAGGATATTGATAAGATGGAAGGTGTGCAGACAGAAGATGGCAACCAAGATGACAAAGGCATGGTTGAGGGAGTTGGGCATGTTTAGCCTGAAGAAGAGAAAATTGAGAGGTCATACGATAGTCGTCTTCACATATCCGAACGGTTGTCCCTTGGAAGATGGAAAAAACTTGTTTTCTGTGACTCCAGAGGGGAGGACCCAAACCAATGGATATATTGTACAGTGGTACCTCGGGTTACAAACGCTTCAGGTTACAGACTCCGCTAACCCGGAAGTAGTACCTCGGGTTAAGAACTTTACCTCAGAACAGAAATCGCGCGGTGGCGGTGGCGGCAGTGGGAGGCCCCATTAGCTAAAGTGGTACCTCAGGTTAAGAACAGTTTCAGGTTAAGAGCGGACCTCCAGAACGAATTAAGTTCTTAACCAGAGGTGCCACTGTAAATGACAAGAAAGGAGAGTCCAACAAAATGTTAGGAAGATCCTACTGCTGATGAAAGCTGTTCAGCAACAGAATGGACTCCCTGCTAATGGTGTGGGCTCTCCTTCAATGGAGGTTTTTAGAGAGAGGTTGGACGGCCATCTGTCAGGGGCTTCTTTAGCTGTGTTTCGTGCGTTCCATGAGGTTGTACTAGATGACTCTTGGCGTTCCCTTCCAACTCTACAATTCCGTGATTCCATGAAGAGAGGGCTGGATACAGCCACGTTTGGTTCCAGGGCCCAAGGTTCCTGACCCGATCTCTACAGCCTGAACGCTCATCGTAGTGGGTCACATGCTAAGCAAAACCTCCCCACCAGTCGTTTGAGTACCTGACGTGGGGAAAGGACAAAGGCAGGGTAGCCAAGTTGCTTCATGGCGTGGTTATTCCCTCCAGCCCCATCCTATGCAAGGTCCCTTTGTTTCTGCCTGCACATACTCTCCTCACCCAGAGGGCTGGACACTCTCCTTTTAAAAAACAACAACAACACACCAGTGCAATCCAAGCTGAATCCTGCTCATGCTGCTGTCTTTGTGGCTCTCTCATGGGACCCGCAGAGCTCTGCTGGCCACAGCACTGATGGCAGGAAATCTCACTTGTGGCCGGGCATCTCTAGAGAGTGCAGCGCCCTGTGACAGGCAACAGGGTGGTCCTCTGCAGAGGTGGGTACAGAAAGAAAGAATGAGAGGGTTGCTTCAATGGCGCCACCTATAGGTTCAAAGAAGACCTTGGCGAGCTTTTCAAACTCTTAAGCTGTGCTGTTCTAGTTACAGATGGATGATTCTGTACTTTTCAATCTCTCTCGATTTATCATTCTCTTCCCCCGCCCACAATCTGAAGTTCAGTCACCCCTTTTCTGCATCCGTTTGCAATGTATTTAAAAAGTATGCATGGAAAAACAATTGGGTGCACAATTCTGGGCCTAATATACACGCTCCATTTTTTGCGAGCCATTTCCCCGTAAAATGATGGATTTTTGTACATGAAATGTGTGTTTGCTATAATTCGCTTTGATATGCATTTTCTGAAAGCAATTCCCTCAAATAATACACTTTTTGGAGCACCTTTCCATCGGAGACCTGCACTGCGATATTCAGAGTGCAGATGGGCAATTTGGGTGGTTTCTGATTTTTTCTTGTTCACTTGCCCACATTTTCACATCAGTTTGGGGAATCTTTCTTTTTTCAGTCTGTCAGCATTTTACTGCAAATTCCTCCCCTAATATACTTTGCCTAGATGCACATTCCTCTACCTACTAAAAGACTTCTTGGTATGCCACTCTCACTGATATATGCCCAGTGCATCATTATACACACTTTATGTTGATATATGAGAATATAATAGGAGCCTGCTGGATCAGGCCAGTTGCCCATCTAGTCCAGAATCCTGTTCTCACAGTGGCCAACCAGTTGCCTCTTCTGGGAAACCCACAAGCAGGATTCGAACCCAAGAGCCCTCTCCCCTCCTTCCATTTCCAGCAACTGGTATTCAGAAGCATTGCTGCCCTGACTATGAAGGCAGAACGTAGCCATCAATAGCCCTCCCCTGCATGAATTTGTCCTGTCCTCCTTTAAAGCCACCTAATTTGGTTGCTATCACTGCCTCCAGTGGGAAGGAGTTCCACAGTTTAACTATGCCCTGTATAGTCTTTTATCTGTCCCGATATCTTCCAGCTTTAAGCTTCATGGGGTTTCCACAAGTTCTAGTGTTATGAGAGAGGCAGGAAACTTGAGTGGAGAACGGCAGCTCAAGATTAGGAAACGCATGTCTTTCAAAGATTGGCTGTGTTTTGAGTCTGCATATTGTTTAGGAAACTGTGAATGCAGGAGGGGTGTCTTTAAGCGTGAACTGAAACAAGTTTCTCTGAAATACAAAGGGATGCTGAGTTTCCTCCACAAAGGAGGTTGGGAACAACGGATAAGCTGTCCTGAAAACCAGCTTGGTCAATTCTGCTTCTTGTCCTTTGCCTCCTGGGCTGCCAACTGATCACCCAAAGCCCAACCTGCAGCACCCTTGTGCCATTGACTGTAGTAGGTCCAGTAGGGGGAGCTTTTGAATGCAGGGAGATGATCGCCTGCTATTATTGCCCAAAATAAAGTACATAAATGCATTCTATTGGAGGGAAAGAGCTGGCGAAAATGTTTGTTTGAGACTAAAATGCATACAAAAATGTGTTTGTTGGGAGTACTGCAACACAACACAATTTGCACACGATATTCCAGATTTCTCCAGTTTTTACCTGTCTGAATGTGTTGTTTCTTTCCTTCTTTCTTTTTATTGATTGCATTGGAATTTTATTTACAACATAACACAAACCCCCCATCCCCCCATTACACAAATCCACCCTCATTAAACGTGAACATAACATACAACAATACAAACAACCAAATAAAATACTTCCTTTATCCTGTATCTGGCCCCCTTATTTAATTCTTATAAACTGTTTCCTTTATGAATAATTAGTAAGATTTTTCTAATTATAACTTAAATATCCACAAAGTCTCCTGCAGACATTAATAAAAACCAGTCCAGGTATGTATTTTAGGGCACTGTTTTGCGAAGTATTCTCTGCATTCCCCCCATGCTTTTTGAAACTCTTTTCTAGTGTGATCTCTAATTGCTTCTGTTAATCTAGTTCAGGCATCCCCAAACTTTGTCCCTCCAGATGTTTTGGACTACAATTCCCATCTTCCCTGACCACTGGTCCTGTTAGCTAGGGATCATGGGAGTTGTAGGCCAAAACATCTGGAGGGACAAAGTTTGGGGATGCCTGATCTAGTTCAATATACTCGTTAACAGTTTATATTGCCATTCCTTTTTTGTTGACACAGTTTCTTTTTTCCAGTTTTTAGCAATTAGGATCCTTGCCGCTCCAGTGGCATAGAGGAATATTTTCTGATCTTCTCTTGCTATACCTGTGTCCGTTATCCCTAGTAGAAAAGCTTCTGTATTTTTCATAAAGTTATACTTAAAAAAAAAATTAAGCTCTTCATGCACTGTGTTCCAGAAGCTTTTGATTTTTTCACAGGTCCACCAAACATGTATAAGTGTTTTACCACACCTCCAGCACAAATTTGTTTTTGTCTTATACATTTTAGCTATTTTGGTAGGTGTTAAGTACAATCTATAAAACATCTTGATTAGGTTTTCCCTCAATACTTCACAGGCTGTAAATTTCCAGCTCTTTCTCCATCCCATGCTGTTAATGGTTTTCCCAATATCTAAAGTCCACTTGATCATTACCTCCTTGACCTGTTCGTCTTTGACCTCCCACTCCAATAATGTATCATACATTTTTGGTGTTACAGTACCTTGGTGTTTTTTTTGTAGTAACACTTTTTCTAATAATGAAGGTTCATTTGAGAAACCTTTTTTCTTGTCTGTCCTGAACACTTCATGTAATTGATGGTTTTTGGATCCAACCCGTAAGGTGTTGTTTAATTTCCTCATAACCTTTAATTACCAATTTATTGTCTTTTTCCTTAATCAGATCTTTATATGTGGCCCATTCTAATTCCATATTTTTCTTTTTTTATTGTGATTGCTTCTAGAGGTGATGCCCACCATGGTGTTTTCGGTTCTAGGAGATCGTTATATTTTGTCCATGTTTTATATAATGATTTCCTTATGACATGATTCATAAATCCCCTGTGTACTTTTCCTTTTTCATAAGCTAAATACACATGCCAACCATAACGATTATTAAAGCCTTCTAGATCTAACAATTCATCTTTTAATACAATCCACTCTTTTAGCTGAATGTGCTGTTTCTATTCTACTTCTTTATTTATGTTGTGTCTTTTTAAAAAAAATTAAAATACTTTTCTATCATTTTATGTCACTATGCCTTTCAAGCTCAGCAGCAGAGCACCTGCTTTGCATTCAGAAGGTCCCCGCTTCAGTCCCTGGCAGTGTCTCTATGTTGGGCTGGGGAAGCTTGAAACTCTAGAAAGCTGCTGCCAGTCAGTGTTGTAGACAGTACTGAGCCAGGTGGAGCAAGGCTCTGAATGTAGATTAGAGGCAGAACACCTGCCTTGTAAATAGAAGGGTCCAGGTTCAACACACAGCATCTCTAGGGAGGGGTGGGAAAGACCCCTGCCTGAACCCCTGGCAAGCCGCTGCCAGTCAGTGTAGACAGTATTGAGCCAGTGGACAAAGGGTCTTAAGGTAGCTCAGCGGCAGAACACCTGTCTTGCACGCAGAAGGACTTAGGTTCAATCCACGGCATTTCTAGGTAAGACTGGGAAAGACCCCTACCTGACCCCCTGGATAGCTGCGGACCCATCTGGAACGGATTAATTCACTTTCCATTACTTTCAATGGGAAAGTTCGCTTCAGGTTAAGTACGCTTCAGGTTAAGTACAGACTTCCGGAACCAATTGTGGTTGTAAACCGAGGTACCACTGTATTCCTATGTTCCTATGAGTGGTACAGTCGTCAAATAAAATGACTGATAGAAAAATGTCAAAACTTCAGGATGTTCATTTTGCTTAATAGCCTGTCCTATCTCTCAGGACTTGGGGTGACTCTCAGTTGAAACCCGCACTTTGAAAAAAATCAATCAAATCTGTAATGCATCGAGCTTTCCCCTAATGCTTTTGAGTGCCTCCCCCCTCAATAGCTGGAGCCTTTCCCTGCACCCCAGGGGAGGGTCGGCCCTCCTCTCTTGGATCAAACCGAAGTCCACCTAATCTAGCATCCTGTTTCTGACAGCTGCAAGCCAGATGCCTCTAAAACGGCTACAAGCAGCGCATGAAGGCAACGTCCCTTCTCCGTTGGTGGTCCCCCAACATCTGGAGGTACTCGGAGGTAGATTGCCCCTGAAGCTGGAGGCTCCACATAGCTTGGCTAATCCAAATATTCGACACCTGTACCCAGCGACAGCAGGGCGGATGCCTCTGGGGAGCTCAAAAGCATGGCACGGAAGAGACAGCCTCTGTTGTTTCAGCATGCGGTATTTGAGGCAAACTGCTCCTGGACCTGGAGGTTCTACTCAGTGTGGAATTGAGTAAGCACATTTAACAGTTAAAGACGTGGGTGTTTGCTGCCGAAAATGGCAGGCCCCTTCTCCATCTATAACACGAGAGACAGCGTGGCGGAATTGCCCTAGTGCAGGGTTCAAATTTCTCCTCCATAAGAACGTAAGAGCCTGCAGGGTCAGGCCAATGGCCCATCTCCCCAGCATCCTCTTCTCACAGTGGCCAACCAGATGCCTCAAGCGGGATTTGAACACAAGAGCATTCTCCCCTTCCTGCGGCTTCCAGCAAACTGGTATTCGGAAGCACTGTTGATTTATGCAATGCACAGCTCCCATGGTTGATAGCCACCGATAGCCCTCTCCTCCATGACTTTGCCTAATCCTCTTTGAAAGCCATCCGAGTTGGTGGCGATCACACCCTCCTTGTTCCATAGTTAGATGATGTGCTGTGTGAAGAAGGAATTTCTGGATCACCGTAGTCCAGCTGTAGTCGCTCAGCTTGGCCTACCTCGCAAGGCTGTTGGGAGGCCAAACCAGGTTGTTGTGGAGGAAGGATTGGATAAAAACACTTGGAGAATTGTGGGGTTTGTTTGGTTTTGCAATCAATAAATTCCTCGAAATAAATAAAGAGATAACAAGCAAATGGTGGAGGGGGGAGGAAATCCTGATGGTGATGATGTATCACCTCACAAGGCTCCCCCTTGGCACCCCCATTAGAGAGGCTATAGAGAAAAGGAGGCCTGAATCTCTGGTGGTGAGGTATCTCCGACCTCTGATCTTAATTAACGACGTCTCCCCTTTTGGCTGTTGAGGGAATTCTGGCCACCCCGTATATGATGTTTATTCTGCCTCAGAAAACCCCACCTGGGGTGCATCTACACACAAGAAAAAGACACTATAAATAAATCAGAAATTAAATCGTTATAATAAAAGAAAACGAAAAACACTATGTAAAATCGCATAGGAATTTATTTATTTTTGCTCTCCGGTGCTCTCTGGTGTTGCATGTTTATAACGCATTCAAAACACTTTTTTGACTAATGTAGCTGAGTCCCTGGAGTCCTGTGTCCAGTTCTGGGCACCCCAGTTTGAGAAGGATGTTGACAAGCTGGAAGGTGTGCAGAGGATGGTGACCGAGAGGTTCAAGGGCCCGGAAGCCAAGTCTTGTGATGGAATTAGGGGTGCTTAGACTGGAGAAGAGAAAACTGAGACGGGATCTAAGAGCCATCTTCAAGTATTGGAAGGTATGTCGCATGGAAGAAGGGGCCATACCCGCCAACAAAATCAAAATCCAGGACGCCATCTTTCCGAATGCTGTCTTCCTGCTTTTTATCACAAGAGCCATTTGGGTTTCGTGCGATTTCGCATTGCGGTTCTCCTTGCCAAAAGTGCTTTGTCAGACACGGTGCCCCAAAACATGTGTTTTGGGGTCACTTGAACCCTGGCATCTCCCAGGTGCAGCCTGACACTCTAACCACTCTGCAACACTGTCTCTCTTAAGATAAAGCTTTGGCTTAGTTTGCACTTCATAGAAAGTCCATCTATTTATTTATTTATTGCATTTATATTGCCCCCTTTTCTCCAAGTACATCAAGCTGCTGTACCTGCCTCATCCTCCTCCCCCCTTAATCCCCACAGCACCCCTGTGGTTGGGCCAGTGGGGTAGTCACACCCAGTGAGCTTTGTGGCTAAGAAATAGAGATGCGAACCTTGAGGTCTTAGTCCAACATGCTAACCACTGTGCCACACTGCCTCTCAGCCATTGCCTCTACGTGTGGCAGGGAGTTCCGTAAGTGAATGGCTGCATCCTTTGCTCATTCTGAAGCAACCAAATGGACTTTGCTGAGTGCCTGCAAGCTCTGGCGTTTGGACAAGTCTCCTGCAGCAGGGAGTTCCATAAGTGAATGGATGCATCACATTAGGAAAAGAGGCTTTCTTTGCCTTGTTGAGTGCCTGCAAGCTCTGGCCTTCTGAGGAATCTGCTCCTGCCTGCCACCTTGTTCATGTAGGGAGAAGGAGGCCCACGTCTCTTCCTGTCTCCTCCACTGTGCCCGACAGTTTGGCGCAGGCGCCTAGGTGTGGCTGGGGAAACCGACAGGCCCCTGCCCAGCTGCCTGAGCCAATGCCACAGGAAAGTCTTATTCTGCCCGGCGGAGGGCTGCCGTGTTTTTCCAACCCTGCAAATACTCTGGGGCTCAGATTGCCAGGCCTCCTTGGGGAAGTCGGCTGAGGAAACTGTCAGATATTTGCAGGGTGTGGCTTCCCAAATGTCTGATATTTGGTTTCTCTCTTTCTCAGTTAAAAATCTCCGTTCTTGAGCCCTGAAGCACTTGTTTTTAAAGAAAACTTGCTCTCGGAGGAGTCTGTTCTCTGGGTTTCTGCCGGAGTCACTGCTCCGGGTGTGCAGCAGAGGGGTGCAGCGGTTTTGCCTGGGGCAGAAGGGCCCAACTGCAGCTGATGCAGGGTAGCAACAAAATTACTGATTCAAAGGAGGAGAGCTCAGACCAGTGAATCATGCAGGTTTGCAACAGGCAGCCTCCTCCGGATCAGGTGTGATGGAATGACCCACTTATATACAACAATAGGGACGAATTGCCCACTGTAGACCCAAACAGCGACCTCCTCTGAGAGAGGGATGGGTGCATTTATCATCTTTGGGTTTTAATTCTTCTTAAATTCAGTTTGCCACATTTCTGTATCAGTTTGCATTAAAAAAAAAAAGCTCTCATGGAAATTAATCATTACCTGGAGTACTGCGTTTGAGTCACTGATGGCCACCTTCCTTTTGATCCTTTCCAAATGTTTTTTTGTCTATCCTGGAACTCCTGCTAGCTTCATGCCGCATCCTAGTATTTCTGAGGGGGGAAAGCAACATTCCTCTCTACACCTTAAATACAGTCATACCTCATGTTGCGTCTGCTGCGGGTTGCGTTTTTCCAGGTTGCAAACGCGGCGATCCCGGAAGCATTTACTTCTGGGTTTCACTGCGCGCGTATGTGCAAAAACGTTCTGCGCGCTTCACGCATGCGCAGAAGCGTTCTAGTGTGCTTTGCGCAGAAGCACTCTATTGCGCTTTCACGCATGCACAAAAGCGCCACTCAGGTTGCGGACTTTTTGGGGTGCGAACGGTACCCCAGAACAGATCGGGTCCGCAACCCGAGGTACCACTGTAAAGTTTTGTGGTCTTCTGCACAAAATCTTTTTAAAAATCAGAAAAGTGGTATGCCCTCTCCGCTCTTTAATGGTGAGGGGGAGACACGCTCCAAACTTTTGCTAATCACAGTTCATGTTTCTTAGATTCATAGAATTGTAGAGTTGGAAGGAACCCCCAAGGGACATCTAGTCCAACCCCTGCAATGCAGGAATCACAGCTAATGAACCCCTCGCAGACGGCCATCCGTCCTCTTGTCTGAAGGCACTGAGAGGAACCTTTTTAAAATAAAAAACACTGTCCAACAACCTGGCTAATGTCTTCCAAACACTGACATCCTGAAAATGATGGGATCTGGCAAATAAATTTGCCAGACGGGGGTGGGAGGGAGCAGGGAAGGCACCCATTTCTGGCATCGAGGAAAAAAGTCAACAAAATACAGTACAGGCTTTCTAGGAGGCTGGGAAGAACAATTCCTTGGAAGCAAAAGGTTCCAGAAATTCTTGAATGGGGAATTCTGTGCCCCATGCCAGATTTCTGGGGATGGGGGTTATATCCATCTGTCTTCTCTATACGTGACCCTACACATTGTGGTGGAGCAGTCCTACTCTATCTGCCACTGCTGCCCACACCAAGGTGGGTGGCATAGCAAGGGATGGGACTCTATCAAAGGTAACACCTGGTTTCTGGGGCCTAGAGTGAAGATTTTACTAGCATCTTGAAGATGGCAAGAGTTCTCCTGGGCATATACAAAGTGTGCTTCAGTCATTATGGTCAGGTATGCCCACTGGGCTTCTCTATTCCACCTTCTGTAGCAGGATGGAGTGGTACTTTTCTTCAAGGGTCTACCCCACGCATGTGCAGAGAGCATTTCAGTCACCAAAGTGAGAAGGAACCTCATATGGAAGGATCTTCTCCAATCTTGCCATCTCCTAACCACCTTCTTCATTGCAGCTTTCCTTATAATCACTTCTACTAGGAATTTTGTCAACGGGTTGATGAATATACCCATTTCACAGAAGGGCAACAGAAGCCAAGAGAGTTGCCCAGCACTTTGTGGTGAATGCAGCAGGGCAAGACATCTTGAAATTCAGGCTTCCTCCCACTACCACCTACATCCCCAAAATGTGTGGGTCTCTTTTACCGCCCTGTAGGAGGCGTGGGGGATAAATTCCGTGGGCGAGTCTATCTAAATCGCACGTTCCCAAACAACCTGAGAACCAAACCTTTGACATATGCACTTCTCTGAATTTTGCAATGCAGTTCTCCAGCCAAGTAACAAAAATGCATTCTTGTTAGGCAAAGTGTGCCTAACATTGCATCTCTTAGCAAAAAGAACATGCCCAAAATGCATTATATTATGTGAAACTGTTTTGCACACAAAAAACAAAAACCTCGCATAGAGCCAGGCCAAAAATTGCATGCAACCAACTGCATGTAGCTGTGTGCATTCGGAGCTGACGAATTCTCGTGAGGACTTTTCGAAATAAATAAGCAAATTGCAAACCGATGTGGAAACATGCAGAAGCGGACTGGGGGACTGGAAGAACAAGGACCTGAAATGGGCAGGTTTATCTGTGCCTCTCCTCCTTTGCAAATGTGGCCACGAGAGCATTGGTGCTGTCGTTGGTGTGTGTGTGTGTGTGTGTGTGTGTGTGTGTGTGTGTGTTTGCTAAAGGTCAAGGGTCCGCAGCCCCCTTGGCTCAGTGCCACTTTCAGGCCACGGCTCCCTGTGTTGCAGAGCACCGGTCCAGGTGTAGGATGTCTGAGCACAAACAAAACTGAAGCAACCGCTTAGCGGGGGCTGGCTGGCTGCGGCCCAGGGGTTCGGCTGCTCGGAGCTGGAACCCTTTGGAGATAGCTTATCTCCAGACTCTCCGGCTTAATTTCCGCCACTTTCCCCCACCTCCTCTCTCCCCCACCCCACCCTTAGTCCTGTCTGTTTGGCGGGGACCCGTTTCCGCCGGCTCCCATCCTCAGGGCCCCTCACATTCCATTCCAAGACACCCCCCGCTTCCAAGACCCATTCCGACGAGGGACCCTCATCTCTCTAGGTTAAGTCCCACAACCTGACGGCCTCCTGGCCCGTCCTCTTGGCCTTGATGCCCTGCATTGGTCCGGGGCATCTGATTCGGCCAGAACTTTACCCCCCTCCCTAAAAGGAGGGGGGGAGCCGCTGTACCATTCTGGATCCCCCTCCCTCCAGCTCCCTCCCCCTTTTCCTGAAATCTCTCTTGGCAGCAGAGTTCGCTTTTGGCAACCGATCCCACCCGCGCTGGGGAGAGAGAAATTACAAAGGCAAGCCAGGCTCTTGGAGAGAGAGAGAGAGAGAGAGATCCGTCTGTGTGTGTGTGTGTGTGTGTGTGTGTGTGTGTGTGTGTGTGTGCCCCCTCTCCCAATGACGTAGTGTCCTGAGCCTTGTCCCCTCCCCTCATCCCTCCCCTCTCTCCCCCCGCTTTTACATCCTTGGAAGCCGCAATTAAGCAGCTCCGCTAGGATAAAACACTCCGGCGGCCAGCGGGCTGGGGCATTGCGTCGAGAGAGATGGCCAGGCTACGGACTCCTTCCTTCCTTCCCGGGGCTGTCACTGTCCTCCTGCTCTCCAGTCTCCCGGCTTCGTGGCAAGGAGGTAAGAGGCAGCGGGAGCAGCAGAGAAGGCTCAGTACGAAAAAACCGCAGACAAGCCCTTGGCCAGATGCTTTCCCCCGGCCCTGGAAGGGGTCGTCGAGCCGCCTCGCTTCCAAGCCATCTGCGGCGGAGGCTGCTCGGGTTTGGGCAATCGGGGCACCTGACCTCCGCCTGCACCCACCTTCCTGCCTTCTTGCAACAGGCCATTGGCTGTCACAGCCTCCTCTGCGGTGCACTTCTAGAACTCGGCAAGGAGCAGGATGGGGGGCGAGACTGAGAGGAGTCATCTCCGCCTCCCTCTGCGATGGGTCTCTCCAGCTCCTGCCCCACTGGTGGGCACCTGCCGTCGCACCTTTTAAAAACTCAGTGCCCCCCCCCCCCGCCCCCGGAGCAAGACTCACTGCTCCTTGTCTCAGACATGCTGCAGGGACCAATTCCTCTACCCTCTGCTTGTTGGTGACAAGGGGCAAAAGTCTGGAGTCCCCCATACTGACCCTCACCATCTCCAGGCTCTCTGAAATCTTCCAGGGGGGCACCCTGGAGGTGGCTGAGGTGCTGCCTGCCCACAGGGAGTCACTAATATTACCTTGACCCCCACCCCCAATGAAAAACTTTAGGGGTCTATTGTGGCGGTTGAAATGCAGTGTTTCTGAGCATGTGCAGAGTGCATTGAGGAGCCATAGCCGTGCTTTGGGGCTTGGGGCACAGAACGTCGGAGTAAAAAGGGTTCCTCTTGAACCCCAACATTTACTTTCACCGACTGTGGTGGTGGTGGTGGGGAGTTACCTCCCCGCTCGCCCTACACAAGTGAGTTTGGTCATTGCTCTAGAATTAGCTGTGGTTCCTGCTTTGCAGGGAGTTGGACAAAGTTGAACCGCTGAGTCCCTCCCAGCTCTACAATCCTATGAATTATTGCATGTCAAAAGGATGTGCCACCTGCACGGCCCACACAATTTGCACAGGTCACTCTCCTGTGGTGATGATGTGGCTCTTCCCGGGTGACCGCAGACACTTTGCCCAGTCTGGGAAGACCATGGGGAGCGGGAGGGCAGGATCCAAGTGAGGTTCCTGCCTTGCACCCGATCCAAAAAGGGGAATCAGGCTGGAGAAGTGGGTCATGCCTGTAGGATTAAATGGGGTTCATCAGAAGGGACATCGCCATCTCGGACGCCTGTGCCCCATTTCTGGGAACACCGCGGTCCCGCCAAACAGCCTTTGCTGCCTTTGCCTGCAACTTGGGTGTCCTCTTGGAAAACATGCTCTTCCCGGGTTTTGAACACAGCAAGAGGCATTAATGAAACACACTCTCTTGCTTTTCTATTTTGGCATTCCCCGCGAGATCACACTGTCTCCCCTTGCCGCCCTCAGGAACTGTCATCGCTTCAGTCCAAGTGTGTGGGGTGACGGCTTGAGGTTCCCATTTATTTATTTATTTAAAAAAACTCTTTGGGAGGACTCAGATCTGATAGGCTGGGAGAATTCCCCATCTCTGGGTCGAACTAGACAGAGACCTGCTGTTCAGAAGGGTGAGCTTTCTCACTCGAGCAACCTGCTTGACAGATCGCCTCTGCATCCAGTAGGGGAAGGATTGCCTAGGGCTCAAATGTTGGGACCTGGGTGAAGAAGGGCACCCAAGGATCACCAAAGTCAGGGCTGGGGGGGCTGGTGACCCCATAGACATTGCAGGACTCCAACTCTCATTGTTCCCCATCGTTGGCTGCTGGGAGTTGGAGTCCAACAGGGTCTGGAGGGTCACAGATGTGGTGGGCTGTAAGGGGCCGGGGGTGTAAGGGGTCGGGGGTGGCAGCCCAACAACCTTTGTGACATCATGGGAGAACCTGTGAGGTAGCTGTGATGGGTGAAGCAGGCCCACTCAAGTCAACTCGGGTCCCTTGCAACTCTACAATTCTCGCTTCCATGGGACAAGAAGCATTCCCCATATTCTCTCTCTCTCTGGAGCCCTCCCTAAGTGAACTAGAGGAACGCACACGACCCGTCTCCATCTGTTCCTTCTATTCGGGTTTTTTTCACGCTGGTAGACCGAAGTCGTTTTGCTGCAAGAGTCAATTTATTTATTTCCCTCCTTATTACAGTGGTACCTTGGTTCTCAAACTTGGTTCTCAAACTTGGTTCTCAAACAGTTTGAAAACCAAGACGCGGCTTCCAATTGGCTGCAGGAGCTTCCTGCGCTCAATCAGAAGCCACGTAAGCCACGTCGGATGTTCAGCTTCCAAAAAACGTTCAGAAACCGGAACACTCACTTCTGGGTTTGCTGCGTTCAGGAGCTGATTTGTTCGGGAGCTAAGCCGTTTGAGTACCAAGGTACCACTGTAAATTTATACCTTGCCCCTTCCTCCCAAAGGAACCTGGGGGTGGTGTTGAGAATGAGGTCCCCAAATTCACAGAGAGACCCTGACTGGACGGGTAGCGGGATTCTTTTTTGGAGTGAGGCAGCTGGCTCAGGCTGCAGGCAGCAGTGCCCAGCCCCTCTGCCGAGCCCCCTAAGCTAGCCTCTACTCTGCACCCCCTAAGCCGCCCTGCTGCCTCGGGAAGAGCTGAGGATCTTGTCAATATTAGAGTAATTTGTCAGTCCAGTCAGATGCTTTCAGGGCCCCCGGGACAGGGCAGAGATCTTGCCATCCAGCCCCTTGCCTCAGGCAGTAAAATGTCATGACCAGCACCCCATCACCCCCAGCCAAGGGTGGCAAGTCAGCTGAGAGGGCAGGAGTGGCCAGGCTACTTGGCGTGCCCAACTGGGTCCTTCATCACCTTGCCACTATTCGGTACTTCCCTGCCACCAGAAGCCGCCTCCTCTACATTTCGCCCAACAGCAGAGCCGGCCCTGATGCAAACTCCTGGCTGGAGCTGGAGGGGGGGGTGCCCTTTGCATGTTCTCTGTTCAGACTGCCTCGTACGAATTGCTGCATGTGTGGCAGGTCTGGGAGGCAGGGCGTTTGGAGTGTGCAAATCAAGTGCCATTGGGATTGCTCCTGAGTATGGCTGCACATGCATAAGGGTCCCAGGTTTTGTCCCCAGCTGGGAGACACGCCTGAACCCCTAGAGAGCAGCTGCCGGTCAGTGCAGACTGTCCTGAGCTAGATGGACCAAAGGTTTGACTTGGTAGAAGGCAGTTTCCTGCTTTCCTATGAAATAAGTCAGATTCCCCCCACCTCCGCTTTTCCTGGGCTCTCCTGGGGTGTAACCAGAAAATCAGCCTGGATAGCTTATTAAGTTGGTTAGAGCACGGTGCTGATGCCAAGGTTCCAGGTTCGATCCCCATATGGGACAGCTGTATATTCCTGCACTGCAGGGGATTGGACTAGATGGTTCTCAGAGTTCTTCCAACTCTGCATTCTATGAAATATCATCCATTAAATAGTTTGAAGGTTCAGGACCCTCAAGCCCAGGATATGGATTAATCTCTGGTCCTACTAACAACACCCCTGTATTTTGCCACTACCCATTCCTCCGACAGCCGCATCTCCATAAATATTTATCAGGGATAAAAAGAGTCTCTGAAAGCCAGAGGCAAGCCTGGACCTTTTTGCCCTTCTCACAAAAGTGTGTCTGTTATTACAGACTAGATGCCCCTTTGCGTCCCTTCCGACTCTACAATTCAGCTATTTCCTCCTGCCTAAACAGGAGTTCTGTGCACAAAAGATCTCATGAGAGTTGGCAGAGCTCTGGTTTCCCCTTCTTTCATTCCTGGAAGGGAAACAGCCACAGAAAGGGGAAGCGGGCTCCCCAATAGCTCTTTTCCTAGTCGCCTGGGGTGAGCCGAGATTGCCTGCTGGTCGACCACAGCTTGCAAATGATCAAGAGGGTGGTTTTTCTTTATGAGGTGCTAGAGTGCTTAGAGATTCCTAACAGAGGCTAGTAAATTCTTTTGGTAATGACAAATATGAGCCACTTTTTGTTTTTGTTTTTAACGTGAGCTAGTATTCTCTTCTGTGGTCAGAAGGTCAGTTTATATCTGTAATTCCTACTCTGTGTTGCTTTAGGCAGGGGTTAAATTGGATTTAACTTTCGCCTCTCACACAGACACCCATTCGGAAACCCAGCTCCACTCAGGAAAAAGACCGCCACATTTTCCTATACATTAAGGATCCTCAAGGCCTTTTCACACCCACCCGCTGTGTTCTGAAGTGAGTGCCAATGAATTAAATTATGGAACTCCCCACACCCAACTGGAGGCAGTGACTGACCACCAATATAGATATCTTTGGAATGGAGAAATTCACAAGCTATTGTAGTCATGATGGCTCTGTTCTGCCTCCATAGTTGGAGGCAGCAATGCTTTTGAATAACAGTTCCTGGAAAACACAGGAGGGGAGAACGCTCTTGTGCTTTAATCTCTGCCTCTAAAAGTGCTCTGATGTCTTTTAATTACAGTATTACTTTCCACTAGTTTCCTTAGCATTTGATAGGTTGGATGCTGCCTCGAATCCCAGCTCTGGAGAAAGGCGGAGAGAGAGAGAGTCCAAATAAATTTAAAAGATAATAACTTGCAAATACACCCACCCACCCCCACCAGAAAGAATCCAGATTTGCATAAAATTTGCACCTGCTGATTGTTATGCATTGATGAAAATTTAGGGACAATGACTGTAGTTTCAGAAGAAATGCAATAATCTCACCCCAGTGGCCAAGTTAGCTGAGTCTGCAAGTTTAACCAGCTGTCCAGGTGCTGATGACTGTGGACGGCTCATTTCAAGCGTCCCAGATCCCCCTTCCGAGACGTTAGTGCTAAACAGGACTTGGGCCAGCTAGTTCAATGGTTTTCATAGTGGATAGCACTCCCTGACAGGTGTTCAGATTACCTGGGGGTGGCCACGCTGAGATGCAAGGGTGTGGCGGGGGTGGGGTGGGCACTGGAGGTGGAAATGACCACAGCCTTTGAAAAGCTGAGTTTTTTGTGGTTCCTGTATTGCCAGGGGTTGGATTCTTGGGATTCCTTCCAACCTTGCAATGCTGTGATTCCATCAGTTTTTGTTGCATTGATCAAAATAGTTTTAAATGGGTTTTGAATGGATGTGCAATTAATTGTCGGTGCTTTGAATTTTATTGGAGTCTTGCCTTGCTTAGTGGGTCACGCAAACCACTATTCTGAAAAATGTTTTTTGTAGTGGGTTTTTTTTTGGTGGTGGTCAATGGGGATGAGTTTATTTTCTCCTTCAGGGAAAAAGGTAGGGTGTAAATTAACATGTGATAATAATAATGATAATAGTTGGGGGGGTAGAGGTGACCCCCAAACGTTTGGGAAACGGCAAGCTAGCTTTTCAAATCGGAGGACCGTTTGCTGCAAAATAGGGCACATACGAGGCCACCCTTGTCCCAGGAGAAGTGCCCTCCTCCCGTCGGCTGATCCTTGGCGTTTTTACTGGGAGGTAGCTCCCACTTGGTCCAAGTGGCCTTCCTCCCACATTGAAGCATTCAAATAATTGCAGGGAAATTGCTTAAGGAAAACAGGACGGTGCATTTTTTAGTTTGGCCGGCCTTCAGACCCTTTAAAAGCAGGTCAACAATTCTGAGGAATCAGGGCTTGGGTCCTGTTCCAAAGCAATCTTTAGAGTTCAGTGAGAGCCTGGGCCTACGTCTAGGAACCATGCACTCCACTGGACAGGACTGTTATATATAACGATACAGCAGCCCTGCTTGCAGGATTGCAGGCTGATGGGGCTTTGCAAAGCAGTAGCCAGGAGGATAGGAGGTGGAAGGGGAAGGGTGGGTTGCTTAACCCCTCCTCCTCCAGCCCTCCCCTTGGCTTTCTCCTGCCTTGTTTTTCCCTCCCACCAAGAGGCTAGAAATACGTCCGGCTGCCTTGGGAGGCAAAGGGAGGCAGGCAGAGAAATGGTAGTGGCTGGGAGGGAGGGGCAAATGTTTCTCATTTTTACAAATCGGAATTGTAGAATTGTAGAGTTGGGTGGGACCCAAAGAGCCCTCTTCTCCAACCCCCTGCAATCTGAATTTCAGTTCCCCACATTTCGACATCAGTTTGCTAAATTTAGTAATAATAATTAAAAAGTCCTCGTGAAAGTTCACCAGCGTTTTAGGACAGATTTCTCCTAACTGGGAATGCTTGAGGGAGTTAGGGGTGTTTAGCCTGCAGAAGAGAAGACTGAAAGCCGATGGGATAACCATCTTCAGATGTCTGAAGGACTGTCTCATGGAAGACGGAGCCAGCTTGCTTTCCACTGCTCTAGAGGGGAGGATCCAAACCGATGGATCCCATTGTCAAGAAAGGAAATTCTGATTAAACGTTAGAATCTGATTAAACGGCCTCAGCCCAGTATACCTGAAGGAGCATCTTTACCCCCATCATTCTACCCGGACACTGAGGTCCAGCTCCAAGGGCCTTCTGGCAGTTCCCTCATTGCAAAAAGTGTGGTTACAGGGAACCAGGCAGAGTGCCTTCTCGGTAGTGGCGCCTGCCCTGTGGAATGCCCTCCTGTCAGATGTCAAGGAAATAAACAACTACCTGACTTTTAGAAGACATCTGAAGGCAGCCCTGTTTAGGGAAGTTTTTAATGTTTGATGTCTTATCATGTTTTTAATATTTAATATTCTATTGTGAGTGGTCCAAGTGGCTGGGGAAACCCACCCAGAAAGGGGCGGGGCCCAAATAAAAATAAATAATAATAATAATAATAATACTTCCTCACAGTAAGAGCAGGACTCCTTTGGGACGTGTTGGGCTGTCTTTCATTGGAGGTTTTAAAAGAGAGGTTGGATGGCCACCTGTCAGGGATTCTTGAGCTGTGATTCATGCAGGGGGTTGGACTAGATGACCCTTGGAGACCCCTTCCAATTCTACAATTCCATGATTCTCTGAAATCTTGGAGAGCCCCTGCCAGTCAATGTCAGCAGTACTGAGCTAGATGGACCAACAAGCTCAACTGTCTCTACAGAATGGCAGACTCTGCACAAGGCATTTCACTGTGTCCTTATGAGTGGGGCCTCCATCTACAGGGGAAGTCTACCTCTGAGAACAAAATCACGGGAGCCAAAACAACAGGTCTTGGTTGTCACCTGCAGGTTCCTCTTTCATGGTTCCTATGGGTGCCTAGGCAAAAAGAGGAGGCTGGACTCCACGGGCCAGGAAGGGAGGGAGAAAAAGTTTGCTCCATCCACGAAAACCTCACAGATTTTTTAGAGCTGGCAACAAATGGGACTTGCAAGGTTTTGGAGGTGGTCCGAAACTGAGCAGCTGCTTGTTAGAGCTGGGGCAAATTAGCAGCCCCAATGTTTTCCTTCCTGGTGTATCATGGTCCCAATGTTATTTCTTATAGTGTCCTCGTGAAACCTCTTTTGTTAAGAAGAGGCCTGCAAGATAAGATTACGACCCTTACTAGGCTTTCTATCCTCCTTCTGTAACCAAAAAAAAGGATTGGGATCTGAGGCTTGCATGCGGGGGAAAGGAAAGTCTCGCCTCCCTGATCCCATAAAGATATTGTGTTTTGCTGGTTCCAATTCCTTCCTAGCTTGCATGCCCTTCATGTGTTTTCTTAAGCTGTTCGGGACATGGCAAGGCCTTGCCTAAGCCGTTAAGTCAGTTTCTTAAGCTGCCTCTCCCCTCCCTCGTGAGTAGCAGGAGCAGAGGAAGGCTTGGGAATTAATGCAGCAATTGGCATCAAGGCACCCAGTTCATAGCAATAGGCCCACTGTATTGTGCTTAACGCAAGTCAACAGTGTGATGCAGCAGCAAAAATGGTTAATGCGATTCAGCAGAAGTCAGCTGTCCAGATCAAGGGAAGTAAGTCTGCCTTGGTCACCTGCCTTGGACTCCACCTGGTGTCCCGTGTCCAGTTGTGAGCACCCCTGTTTAAGAAGGGTATTTTCAAGGTGTGCAGAGGAGGTGACCGAGATTATCAAGGTTTTGGAAACCAGTTCTTATGAGGAACTGGGTATGAGTTTAGCCTGGAATAAAGGGGACTGAGACGTGATATGAAAGCCACCTTCAGATACCTGAAGGAAGATGGAGCAAGCTTGTTTTCTGCTGCTCTAGAAGGCAGGACCCGAACCAATGGAATCAAATGGCAAGAAAGGCGATTCTGACAACACATTAGGAAGACCTTTATGTCTGTAAGAGCTGTTTGACAGTGGTGGTGGACAGAAGGTGGTGGGCTCTCCTTCCTTGGAGGTTTTTAAGCAGAGGTTGGGTGGCCCATCTGTCAGGGATTGTTTAGCTGTGATTCCTGCCTTGCATGGGGGGTTGGGCTAGATGACCCCAGGGGTTCCTCCCAACTCCACAGTTGAATGATTCTATTATATTACACCTTTTTCTTGACTTTTCCCCAAGGAACTCATGACAGTGTAGAAAGCCTTCTCACTCACTTTAGCATCAAAACAGCCCTGCGAGGTGGGTGCATCATGCTTAGAGATGGAGACTGGCCTGAAGTGGGGATTTGAACCCAGTTTCAGTGATGCTAGTAGTCTGCCCCCACTACCACCACGGTGCTGGGTTGCCGGGGGGGGGGGGGTCTGTCAGTTTCAGTTTCTACCAGTTTATCATTTTTTCAACCTTCAGTTCGGTTTTCCACATTTTTATATCAGTTTACAGATTAGTCCTTAAGAAAATTTGTTATCTTTTTAGTGCAAAGCAATTTCCGCTTCCATACTGCATGGATGTATTTATTATTATTATTATTATTAGATGCTATTTAGCCACGCTCTACCCCAGAGTTTGGATTTTTGTACACATAACTTGGCTGGAGAAGTGCATTGCAAAATCTGTTCAGATTTTGAAGGATGGGTTCTCTGTTTCATGTTTGCACATTGCTTTGTGTAAAGTGCAAATTAGGGAGGCTTGCTTTTAAATGCAAACTGAGCTGGGTTTCTCTTCCCAACCCTTGTCATAGCTCAGTGGCAGAGCATGCAAATGTTCCCGGGTTCGATTCCTGGCATCTCCAGGTAGGACTGGGAGAGATTCCCTGCCAGAAACTTTGGTGAGCTGCTTCCAGTCAGCATACTAAGGTGGATAGACAGGGTATAATAGAAGGTAGCTCCCTGCGTTCTTGTGAGTGGGGTCTCCATATACCAAAGCAGTCTACCTCTAAGAACCGGCGATGAAAAACCACAGCTGCACTGATTGGGGTGGCTGATAGGAGTTGTAGTCCATCAACATCTGGAGGGTTCTGAGTTGGCAAAGCTGGTTCTAGTCTCAGGAAAAAAAACACTATTATTTGGGCCAGAAATTTGGCTGTAGATGCAGACCTGATTCATCCAAGTCATAATGCAGGGGGTTGGAGTAGATGACCCTTGGGGTCCCTCCCAGCTCTAAAATTCTGTGATATTCACCTCTGCCAGGGCAGTCTTGGGCCTCCCGAGCCTGGCGTGTCTCAGCACTAAGGCGATTAGCTTGGCTGTCGTTGTGCGGGGAGACAGAGGGGAGGGAGGCTGAGGCTGAGACAGCTGGGCACAAGATGCCGGCACTTGGTGGCACTCTCAACTCCTGACCTCTCTTCTTCGATCGGAGCTTTGGCCTTGAGGACGTGGGTGGAGGAAAGGAAGCTGCTTTTTTTTGTCAAGAAAGGGGGCAGTGTTTGGGACTCTTTAGTTGAGGGAAATGGCGAGAAAGAGGCGACGCGACAGAAAATTATGCCTGGCATGGAGAAAGTGAATAGAGGACTTCCAGTGATGCTGAGTGTTTGAAGATTCAGGACAGACAAGAGAAAGTCCTTCATGCAGTGCAGAGTCCAACCATGGAGCTCTCAGTGATGGCCGCCATCTTGGATGGCTTTAAAAGAGGATTGGACAAATTCGTGGTGCATAATAAGGCTTTCAGTAGCTATTGGCCGCGATGGCTATGCCCTGCCCCTGTGGTTGGAGGGAATACCAGTTCTGAATACCAGTTCCTGGAAACCACAGGAGGGGAGTGTTGCTCTTGTGCTCAAATCCTGCTTATGGGCTTCCCAATGAGACATCTGGTTAGGAACTGATTTTATGGGTGGTTTTGTGGGGTGGACCATTCGACCTCTGCTTTTCTCATCTGTGAGATTTGGACAGTCAGGGTCCGGGAGATCCACCAGAATCCCAATTCCCATTTGCACGCCCACCCCACAAAATCTGGATGTTTCAGAAGGGGGTCTCCTCAATGTCTCTCCAGACTTTTCCCTCTGGCGGGAATTTGCATGAGGCGCCATCAGAAGTCCTTGGCAATGCTTTGGTTTGGGGTGGGGTGGGGTGGGTGGGTGGGTGGGAAATGACCTCCAGAGTTGACAAATGTATCCCTTGCCCCCCCCAAATGTTAACACCCACCAAGAGAGCAACCTTTCTTGCTTCCTCTCAATTTTACACCCCCGAAACAAATCTAGGAGGAAAATGAGAAAATGATCCCTTAATTTCCCCGTGACAAGAAAACATTCTCAGTCTGAGATCACGGCAAATGCAAACATTGCTCTCCACCTTTGGAACATGACCGGGGGGGGGGGGGGGCGACACAGAATCTGATTATCTTGCCAGAAAAAGCCCCCCCTCTCCTTTTTGAGACACCCCAGGCCACACCTTCAGCTGAACATACGTTCCCAGACAGGAGATAAACACAGACCCGTGGGGGGGATCAGATTGGCTGGAATAGCAGCCAACTTTCTCGATTAAGAACATGATTTAAGAGCCTAAGAAGAGCCTGGTGGATTAGGCCAGTGGCTCATCGAGTCCAGCATCCTGTTCTCACAGTGGCCAACCAGATGCCCCAATGGGAAAAGCTCCAGCAGGATTCAAGCTCAAGACGAGCAACTCTCCCTCCCATCAACTGGCATTCATAAGCATTGCTGCTTCCATCCATGTGGCTGCCATGCCTAGTAGCCACCAATAACCCATGAATCTGTCCAATCCTCTTTTTAAAGCCACTCAAGTTGGTGGTCATCACAGCAGTGAGTTCCACAGTTTCACTCTGCTCTGCGTGAAGAAGGAGTTGCTTTTTTTCCTGTCCTGAATCTCCCAGCCTTTGGCCTCCTGGGATGTCCATGATTTCTAGTTTTCTGAGAGAGAGGGAGGGAAAAAACCCTTTCTCTACCCACAAGAGGCAGTGACGTCTACCAGCCTGCATGGCTTTAAAAGAGGATTCGACAAATTCATTGAGGAGCAGAGGGCTATTGATGGATACTAGCTGGGGTGGCTGTGCTCTGCCTCCAGCTCTGTGGCTGGAGGCAGTAACTGAATACCAGTTTTTGGATACCGCAGGAGGAGGGGAGAGGGCTTGTATGCTTGGGTCCTGCTTGCGGCTTTCACAGAAGAGGCATCTGTTTGGCCACTGTGAGAAGAGGATGCTGGAACAGGTGGGCCAATGGCCTCATCGAGCAGGTCTCTGACATACTCTCCAACATTTATCCAATGAAAATAGGGGTGTCCTATTCCCTTCTCCTCCTCCTCCTCCTCTTCCTCCTCTCGCCCATCTGACTGCATTGCCCCAGCCACTCTAGGCAGCTTCCAACATATATAAAAACATAATAAAACGACCAACTTTATTTTTTAATTCCTTATATAGGGCTGTCTTCTAAAGGTTGTATAGTTACTTATCTCCTTGGCTTGGGGGGGGGGAATCCCATACCTCCCAACATTTCTCCGATGAATGTCCAAAGGAAAAGCAGGACATTCCGGGATCAAATCAGAAGCTGGGGTGGCTTCTGTAAATCCGGGACTGTCCCCGGAAAATCGGTACATTTGGAGGGTCTCCTCTAAAGCTTTTATGTCCGCTCTGTTAACTTGGCACCAGCAAGCCAAAGCGTGGGGCCGGGCTGTGGGGCAGTGCCAGGTATCATTTCCCGCTCTGTAGCATCTGACCATGTGCTCCTCTTGCCCTCCTTGCCTGCACCTGGCAGGCACATAGCTGCCAAGTTTTCCCTTTTCTCGCGAGGAAGCCTTTTCAGCATAAGGGAATTTCCCTTAAAAAAGGGAGAACTTGGCAGCTATGGGCAGGCATTAGCTTAGCCTGCTCACTTGCAAGCCAGCCAGCCAGCCAGCTACAGCACAGAGACACAAGCATCCAGGCTGGCGGCTATCATCCCCGGCTGCCTGTTGCCTGAGGAACTCCATTATCTCAGGGCTTTAGGCCAAGCTGAGGCATCCAGCCGAGTCCTGATTGGCTAGCCTCTAAGGTGTGTGAGTAAGAAGGAGCTGGGAGGCCCATAATCCTTCCCCATAGGGAGGCAGGGCGGATTATCGGCGTAAAAATCACCATTCCTGGGTCCAGTTTCCGAAGGCCATCTGCGTGTGAGTCAGGTCTCTCTCTCTCTCTCCACCCACCGCCCAGGAGCTCTCTCCAATTGCTTGCTGGGTGTGTGTGTCTGCAAACACCTCCATGCCAAGACAATCGTATCTGTGAAAATAGGAGAGGTTAAAAATACATTCAAGTTGGTTTGAAATATAACAGACAGAACTCCCTCCCTTGTCTGAAATGCCAGCTCCCAGCCTTGTATCTTGCGCTGGCCAAGAGATGAGGCATCTGTGCCATCTCCAAACTGAAGCAGGTGAAGAATCATAGAATTGGAGAGTTGAAAGGTCACCCTTAGGGTCATCCAGTCCAACCCCCTGCAATGCAGGAAACAAATCTCAAGAATCCCTGACAGATGGCCACCCAACCTCCAAGGAAGGAGAATCTGCCACCTTCTGAGGTATTCCTTTCTACTGTCAAAAACAACTCTTACTTTCAGAAAGTTCTTCCTAATGTTTAGTCCTTATGTTTGCTGTTGTTTTGCTCATGAAAGCCCCCTTTAGCCCCAGAACCTCTTTTGAATGTCAGTTTTGCTCCCTTCTGGAGTATGAAAAAGCAGGCACAGACATCTCTGGGCATGTGTCAAGTGCATTTTGCCCTCACAATCTACGTTGTGTCAGTCACCACTGAGTTTTGTTCAGAGCAAAATGTCAAGATGGGTTTTGCACGTTACTGAGCAGAACAGCTGAGATGGCAGACTTGACTCTCCGCCTGCCTGGATTGGGAGACGGGTTTTGATGCCCAGTGCCAATTTTAGAAGAGGCAGGACATCTTCCTGAGAGTAAAGGCCAAGATCTCCTCTCTGTCCCAGCATCTTTATGCCTGGAAGCTGAGATGGTTCTTCCTGCCACCTCTAAGCTATGGAACTCACTGCCACAGGAAGCACAGGAAGCAGTAATGGCCGCCAACCTAGATTTGCTTTAAAAGAGCATTCAAGAAATCCATGGAGGAGAGGGCTATCAGTGGCTATTAACCATGATGGCTGTGCTCTGCCTCCAAATTCAGAGGCAGCGATGCATCTGAATACCAGTTGCTGGAAACCACAGGAGGGGAGAGTCCTCTTGTGCTTGGGTCATGCTTGCAAGTTTCCAGTTGGGGCATCTGGTCGGCTGCTGTGAGAACAGGATAGGCCCCCAGGAGGGTCTCCTTATGCTGCTGTGGGACACCAAGTGCAGCCTACTTGGCACCGAGGCTGTGCAAAGCTTTGCTCCAGCTCTGCCGGAGGAGCTGGAAAGGTCGGCTGAGAGCCGCCCCCACCCCGCTGTTTGTCTGCGGACTGCTCTCACACACAGCAGGCGCCTCAGTTTTCCCCAAGGAGATCGAGGGAGGCCGCAGCGTTGAGCCCACAGCACAAGCTCTCCTGCCAAACGCTAGCCTCTTTGACCTGTCGTAAGCTCTGGGAAACAGGCTGGAGGCAACTGGCGAGGATGTCTGGGGTAGAGGGACACACCATCAGGATAGACTATGCAGAATGGCCACAGAGAGAGCAAGGGAGGCCAGCTCTTTGGGTGTTTTGGGTGGGGGGGGGCAGTGAGGTCCACAGGGCCCTTTGAGTTGACTCGAGGACTGTGGCATCTGGCTAACAGATGCCTATAAATAGGAGATGCTAAGAAACCGAACAGATCAGTGCAGTTTTCAAGTCTGTGCAGTTTGGAAAGGTTCGATCCACCACCTTCATTCCAAATGGTATCTGCCAATATCAAAATTTAGATGCAAACATGCCCTTTTGTTATGGACACCATTATCTCAAGAGAAGAGACAGACAGACAGATCACTATCTAGTAGATGTGAGGCATGTTGTAATGATAGAATTGTAGGGATGAACCCTCTTTAATCCAACAGGGATCTTTGGGTGGCTGTATCTATAGGGCAGGCTTAGTGTAGCTTCCTATTCACTCATTCCTCTCAGGAAATCCCTGCGAATTGTAGTTCTGCAAAGGGGGCAGGGCAATGAAGGTTCCCTCCCCTCCCACATGCCCCAAGCGAAACAGCGACTCCCAGAATTCGTTGGGAGACATTGCGACATGGATGAAACTTGATGCGAGAGCATAAGAAGAGTCTGTTGGATCAGGCCAGTGGCCCATCTAGTCCAGCATCCTGTTCTTAAAGATGCCAAACCTGTGAGAAACCAGCAAGCAGGATCTGAGTTCAAGAGCCTTCTCCCCTCTTGTGGTTTCCAGAAAATGGGATTTGGGAAGCTTTGCTATCTCCAGCCACGGAGGTGGGACAGAGCCATTCCAGCTAGTAGCCATTGATAGCTCTCTCCTCCACAAATGTCTCTAGTCCTCTTTTAAAGCCATCTAGGTTGGGGGCCATCACTCTCTCCTGTGGGAGGGAGTTTCCTTTAAAATATGTTCTGTGGGCACTTCTTTTTCTCTGTCCTAAATCTTTCAGATTTCCTTTTGCACTTTGCAGTCTGCATGTTAGTACAGTATATGGGTTTCATTTGAGCTTAGACCTTGGCAACCGTTTACAGCTGAGCCACTTGAGAGCAGGGACGGGGGTGGAATCCGAGCAAGAAAGACTCTGGGCTCATGCAGAGTGCATTTTCTCTTGTTCCTAAATCACCAGCTCTAAACAATTGTTTGTCCGTCTCCAGCTGTGAAATTTCTGGCGAAGGAGTTGGGGGGGAAAGGCACACGCCCCGTTTTATTTTCATTTTTAATGAAAAGAAAATACGTAAACATTGTAGCAAAACAATGAGCTCTTCAGAGGGTTTGCTGAGTCCCATCCCACCCTTTGCGTGCAAATAGTTACATCCTTTGCGGGGAGAGGGTAGATTTGCAAAATGGCATCCCCCTCCCTGAAAACACTCATGTTTGCAGCAAACCACCTGGGGGGGGTGAGTAAGTTTAGGAAATAAGTCTATTTTCCAAATCCCCCATTTTGTTTTTCATAGCAAGCCATGGAAAAATGGGGAGGGGGGGGAGAGAGAGAGCATTTTCCAAAAGTTGATTCATTTTCTGGGCACAAACATCAGTGTTACAATTAAGCAGCCTTTGACTGTCCTTTTCTGTTTGTTAACAGGGAGTGGGGTAGAGCAGGGCTTAATTAGACTATGGTTGCATCCTCGTTCCAATGCTAATCGTCTGGGGGGAATCAAACACCTCTGAGCATGAGAAGAGTGCCTTCCTTTGCAGCAGTCCTTAAGTATGGCATGCATGGCCTGGAGAAAATGGACAGAGAAAAGCTCTTCTACCCCTCTCATATTAACACAAGAACTTGCAGATATCCAATGAAGCGGGATGTGAGATGATCAGGACAGATATAAACTTCTTTATGAAGCGCAACTCATTCTTGCAGGAGGCCACCATGCTCACCAACTTAAAATCATAGGATTTTAGAGTTAGGGTCATCTAGTCTAACCCCCCTTGCAATGTAGGAATCTCAGCACACACACACACACACCCTCCAAGTGTCACTGTTTTCCAGGGATAGTCCCAGATTTACAGAAGTTCTCCCGGTTTCTGATTTGATCCTGGGGTGTCTCATTTTTCCTGAGGACATTCCTTCAGATGTCCCTATTTTCATAAGAGAAATGTTGGAGGGTATGGAGTTATGTGACACACACACACACACACCGAACCAAGGAGATAAGTAACTGTACAGCCTTTAGCAGACATCGGAAGGCAACTGTATGGGGACTTTTGGTTTAATGTATAATGCTTTCTTATGTTTTTTAAAAATATGTTGGAATCTGCCCAGAGTGGCTGGGACAACCCAGTCAGATGGGTGGGGTATAATAATAATAATAATAATAATAATAATAATAATAATAATAATAATAATAATGGAATAGGACATCTCTATTTTCATTGGACAGATGTTGGAGGGGTATGTTATTTTCAATTCCTCTCCTGATGATCCCTAGCCTTTTTCACGCCCTTCTTGGGAAAGGGATTGTAGGCCATTCTCCTTTTTGCTCAGCAGTTGCAAAACCCAATGCATTTAGACTGAGGAGACAGCGAGATATAAGCCGAGTGATAAATACAAATAAATCTCGGAGAGTCGTCCGTCTGCGAGGCATCAGATTCTGGCTTGCCAAGTCTCTCCGCGTGCAGCCGCCTCACTTCCTGGAATCGCTCTCCATGGCTGCCCATTCCTGAGTCACATTGCACAAGGAGTGTGTGTGTGTGTGTGTGTGTGTGTGTGTGTGTGTGTTGCAACAACTCCATTTTATGCATGTTCACTGACAGCCCAGCAGAGCTGCGGTGAGAGAGAGAGAGAGAGAGAGAGAGAGAGAGAGAGAGAATGATGGCCTGTCTTGCTTCCCCTTTCCCTGGAAATTCAAGAGCAACACTTTGGCAGAGCTTTATTTGTTAAACAAAATCTATATGCCACTTGATCAAGGCTCCAAACGGTTTACGAGAAGTCATCCATCAAAAAACAGTAATTGGAAGCATTTGGAAAATGATTAAAATTAACGGCAGGCTAAAGAGAGATTTGAAGTACATATATATGTACATGCCTGGGCAGGCTTGCCTGAGCAAAATCTTTAAGCAGGTGCTGTAAAGAGTGCAGCCGACGAGGCTCCTGCCTGATGTCAAAAGGCAGGGAGTTCCAAAGTTTGGGTGGTGCCATGCTAAAAGAACAGATTCCCACAAGTGCAGAAGTTGCGTAACTGGGCCAGTTCTGCAGAGCTAAGCAGTTGAGTCGGCACAGAGTCAGGTGATCCTGCGATGAAAGTGGTCCTAAGTTGTTGACAGGTTTTTGTACCGGTAGCAATGCATTGCTATTGTTATGAAAAAATGTACCCCAAAATGCGTTGCCTTTTAAGAAGGACAGACGTGGGTCGGAAGCTCCAAAATTTGCACTAAGTTCAGCTCCGCCGGGAAAATGACAGAGACCACACTTGGCCTGATAGCAAACTAGCAGCCTGTGCAGATTCCAGTTAAATGCTAGGAAGAACTTTCTGGTAGTAGGAAATGTTTGATAGGGGAGTGGACAACCTTTGAAAGTGGCTGGACTCCCCTTCCTTGGAGGTTTTTAAGCAGAGGTTGGATGGCCATCTGCCAGGTTATCTTTAGCTGTGATTCCTACATTGCAGGAGGTGAGATTAGACGACCCCTGGGCTCCTTCTTAAACTGTGGTGCTCAGAACTGGATAAGCTTCCCCTTGGCGATTCATCTTCTCTGGTCTGGAGAAATAGCTCCTGGTTCCAAAGGTTTTCTGAGGCAGAATCCTGGACCCAATGGGCTGTGTTTGATGGCAGACCTATTTTCTTGGGGGGGGGGGGAGAGAGAGAGAGAGAGAGAGAGAGAGAGAGAGAGAGAGAGAGAGAAGCATGTTCTGGTTACAGGCAAAGGCAGAGGGGAGCTGGCCCACAGCCACTGACAATTTTGGGAAGGAAACAAAAGATTGTGTTTTTGTTTTGATTTGATTTGTTTCTTACAAAGGAGACACAGAGAGCTCTAGTGAAGCCAGCTGTGAGGGAAGGCCAGGATTGCTCCAGCCACATACCTGGGCAGATTGAAGCCTCAGCGACATCTGCTGGGGAAGGCAGAAGCGGCACAACTAATTGTTTCCTGGGCAGCAGGTGATCGTGCTGATCTGCCTCAGGAATGGCCACTGTCCCAGTTTCAATCCCATAGCGTCTCCTGGTAAAGCTGGGAGAACCTTGTCTGAAACTCTGGAGACTCACTGCCTGTCAGTGTAGACACTGCTGATCTAGATAATAGAATCAGAATTTGTAGAGGTGGAAGGGACCCCCAAGGGTCATCTAGTCCAACCCCCTGCAAGGCAGGAATCTTTCGCCCAACGTGGGGCTCGAACCCTCGGCGCTGAGATTAAGAGTCTCATGCTCTACCAACTGTGCTATATGGACCAGTGGTCTGACTTTGTCAAAGGCAGTTCTCTGTGCTCCTATTTGGGAAAGGCCTATTTAAACCAGCTCTTTGCCTAGAACCATGAGGACTAGAATCTTACTTTACTATTAGTGAAAGCACCATTGCTCACCAGTATAGCATCTGCTCTGAATGCAGAAGGTCCTAGGTTCCATCCCCAATGGCATCTGCAGGTAGAGCTGAGACTGTCTCCTCCTTGAAACCATGAAGAGCCACTGCCAGACAGTGTCAACAGTAATAATAAAAATAATATCTTTATTACGGTCATAGACCAGCTGTCAACAGTACTAAACTAGATGGACCAGTGGTCTGATTCTGTACAAGGTTGCTCCCTGTGTTCCTCATAGAGTAGGCAAAACTGATGAGGAGGGTGGAGGTCCCACATTGGCTAGGATTATCTAGTGCAGGCATCCCCAAACTGCGGCCCTCCTGATGTTTTGGCCTACAACTCCCATGATCCCTAGCTAACAGGACCAGTAGTCAGGGATGATGGGAATTGTAGTCCAAAACATCTGGAGGGCCGAAGTCTGGGGGTGCCTGATCTAGTACAAGGTATATTCATTGTGTTTATGAACCACCTTTTTTCTCCAAGGCAGTGGTGTAGCATAGGTTGCCAATGCCCGGGGCAAAGCAAGTTTTGCACCCCCTAAGCCATGGACCATTAGCACAGATGCCAAGAGGAAGTTTTCTAGGTGGGGCTTGGCGATCTCACATGGAGCTAAAATGGACCAAGTTGAGTTGTAGATAACCTTAATAAGGTTACCAGACGTCCCCGTTTCCTGGGGACAGTCCCCGGATTAACAAATCAGTCCACATACAAAATCAATTGAAGTTGAAAAGTGTCCCTGGATTCATTGAAAAAAATCTGGTAACCTTCCCTTAAAATCAGAGGCTGGCGGAAAAGCAAACATAACTTTCTTCTTGCCTCTTTCTTTCTTTGTTTCGGGCAAGTCTGTGCAAGGGCTCATTTCTTTTAAAAGAGGCGCTTTCTGAATCCTAGGAGGTGGGAAAATCACAGCATGGAAGAGGACAGCAGCAAACTGGGAAGGGCCAGTATTTTTTCTTTTGAAATTTTGTGCCCCCTAATAATGTTGCACCCGGGGGCCCAACCCTCTCCCCCCCCCCCATGCTAGACCACTGCTGCAATGAGCTCAAGGTGGCGGACATGGCCCCCCTGCCTCATTTAATCCCCACAACAACCCTGTGAGGTAGGTGAGGCTGAGAGGCAGTGGCCAGCCCCCAATGAGACCTTCATGGCTGAGTAGGGGCAGAATTCGAACCCTAGTTTCCCAAGTCCTAGTAGTCCGATACTACAGTACATTGGTCCACAAAGAAGGCAGAAGGGGATAAATCTGGCTGATATCTGAGCCTCTTCCTGCTCCTCCCTCCTCCCTCAACGCCATCCCCCCCTTGCCGGCAGCCATGCTCCTCCTCGGGTCTCTGCTTATTTCATCACCCTCCTCTTCCCACCCTCCTCTCCTCCATCCGTTTTGGCGAAGCCTCTTGCCTGTTTCCCAATCTGCCCTGGCTTGCATGTCTTGGGGATTCTGGCTTGTGTTGACTTCACTTTGGGCCGTTGTCCAGCAGCCAATTAAGCTATATAATGCCGGAACTTTAAACCAGTTCTTGACCCGCTCCGGAGAATGGGGGTGGGAAGGTGGTTAGAAGAGGCATCGGTGTGTGTTGGGGTGGGAATAGTGTGTGTGTGGGGGGGGGCCAACCTAGAGAGTTTTGCTGATCTGGAGATTGGAGGCCTGTTTCTTATGCTGGCTTCCAGATGTTTTTTTCACGGCGCTCCCCAGCACGGCCAGAGCAGATGTTCAGGCGGTAGCGCTTAATTGGCGCCTTCCCTTGAACATGAGGACCCTAGGCTTCTGGATCAGGCCACTGGGCCGTCGAGTTGCAGCATCATGTCCTCCCAGTAGCTGACCACTGGGAAAAGCAGGAGCAGGATTCACCACTTGTGATTCCCAGCATAACTGCCTCCAACTGTGGAGGAAGAGCGTAGACATCATGGCTGTCTAATCCTCTTTGAAACATTAGGAAGAACTTCCTGACAGTAAGAGCTGTTCGACAGTGGAATTTGCTGCCAAGGAGTGTGGTGGGGTCTCCTTCTTTGGAGGTCTTTAAGCAGAGGCTTGACAGCCATATGTCAAGAATGCTTTGATGGTGTTTCCTGCTTGGCAGGGGGTTGGACTGGATGGCCCTTGTGGTCTCTTCCAACTCTATGATTCTATGATTCTATGAAATCCATCCAGGCTGGTGGCCCTCGCTGCCTCCTTTTGGAGGCAGTTCCTGGAGAACCTAGGGAGATCTTGCTGGATCAGGCTGATGGCATCTAGTCCAGCATCTTAGGAACAGGAGATGGGTTCAAAATTTGAGCAGAGAAGAGATTCCGACTAAACATCAGTAAGAACTTTCTGGGGGTAAGAGCTGGTCTGGACACTATTGGAAGGTAGTGGATGCTCCATCCTTGGAGGTTTCGAAGCAGAGGTTGAATGGCCACCTGTCAGGGTTTCTTGAGCTGGGATTCCTACATTGCAGAGGGTTGGACTAGATGGCTCTTGGAGGTCCCTTCCAACTGAATCATCTTCACCATCACACCCCTAGGAGGTGCTGCTGATTCCTCAGTCTCAAGCCTTCTTTGCATGCTCCCAAGTATTGTAGCCTGCCTTTCACGGTTGTTGTGTGAAATTACTGCGGCAAAGCATGCAACTCTGCTTTTGGAGGGGGGAGAGGGAAGTGTTATGGAAATTCTGTGAGACACACGGTGATTTTTATGGAGCTTATGAAAATACGCCCCAAGCTCAAAGGCAGGAGGTGGTGGGTGCAATATTGAGTATGTCCCCCCCCTCCCGCTCCTCTGAGTCGCACTATGGCTCACGACTTTGATATGGGGATGGGCTGGGGTTTTGTTGCCAGTGCACAGCTTGACTCGCTTGCTTGAGCCATCCATGAGTCTTTGCTCAGTTGCCCCATCTCCCTTGGGTGCAAGATCAGTGGGGGTGCTTGTGCTCATGGGGAGGGGAGATTGAGAGGGCCCTGTCCTTTGACTGTCTGTCTTTTTCACGGTTTGAATAGAGGGAAAACAATCTTCAGAGAATGACCCCAGTGTTAATTAGCTAATTGGGGGGATGCTGAGAGGGTGTGTGTGTGTGTGTGTGTGTGTGTGTGTGTGTGAGAGAGAGAGAGAGAGAGAGAGTCCTTCATTTTTCCACCCCCTAAAAAAATTAAACCTCTTCACAGCCCAACTTGGCCTTTGTTTGACAATGGAACAAACTCCCTTGGGAGGTAGTGAATTCTCCTTCCTTGAGTTTAGATGGCCACCTGTCAGGGATTCTTGAGCTGTGATTCCTGCATTGCAGGGGGTTGGACTAGATGACCCTTGGGTACACCTCCAACTTATAGAACTGTATTCTGTGGTTCTATGCATCTGAGGCCCCTCTGGATGTTTTGGACTGAAACATCCTCCAACCTCATCAACATGGAGCTGTGTTCCCCATGAGCTGAAATATCACATGACCACACTGGCTGGGGCTGATGGGAGATTTATTTATTTATTTAGATTTACACACTGATTGATTGCAAAAAAAAAAACTCTCAAAGAGGTTTACAAAAAGATAAAACGATGAACTTATCCGTAAGAAGAATTAACAACAAAAGTTAAGACTTTCAGATTAAGAACTAATAGCAGATTAAGAACTAAAAGCAGATTCACATCAATTTTCTAAACATCTCAGTGGGCTTGTCTAAACAAAAATGTTGTTAGGAGGCACCGAAAAAGGTACTGGGACTGTTTATGTATGTGACAACAGCTGCAAGGACGCTACTAGCCCAAAGATGGAAGGAACCAACAGTCCTCCTGACTAGGGAAACTGCTGGACTATGCTGAAATGGCAAAACTGACTGGGAGACTTAGGAATCAAAAAGATAATCTTTAAAAAAAGAATGGGGAAAATTCATAACTTACTTAGGAGACCATTGTAAACAAAGCTGGACTTTAAAAATAACTTGTAAAGAAACAAAAGTTATGGATAATTTAGAAAGATAAAAATTGTGGAGAACGTAATGATATGTAGTTGTGTGGTTTTTTTTTAAATAGTTTAAGGACCCATGCAGGGGACGGGGGGACGTCACAAGATTAAGAGAATATCGTATATATGGATATGTTGAAAGATTTTTCTTTTTATTACTTTGAATTTGTTCTTGTACAAACCAATTTAAAAATATTATAAGAAAAGAAAATGGCACAGGGAAGGCAGGTGCTTGGCATCAAGAGGCAGGGAGTTCCAAAGTGTAGGAATGGGTATTATGAAGTCCAAGTCATCTAGAGGGCCCTAGGCTAGGGGAGGATGGTCTAATTCCTCCCTCTGCCAGCTGCTCCAGCTCTCCCTACTTGGCAAGGGCACTCTCCAGATTTCCTGGTGGACATCCCATAATAAATCACTGTCATAGGGGGGGGGGAACAGGACAGGGGGAGATGCCCACTTGAGCAAAAGAGCACATGGGCAGAAAATCCCAGGGTCCAGCTTTCTTTTCTTTGCTACCCCTTCACAACTTATCCAGAGAGAGCAGATATGTTTGGGTGTTGCCGTTCTTTCGTAACTACAGGCAGATCTGCATTAGATTGACTCTCTCTTTTAAAAAAAAATGGAAAAGGAAAAGCCTTCTCTCTTGTTAACAGAATGTTCAAAGCTTTAGAGGAAAGAGATTGATGTGCAACTGCGCGGTTTGCATTTCTTTCTGTATACAAGCAAAGCAATGTCACGCCATGTGGTCCACCTACAGGAAAGATGGGCAACATCTGGAGAGGGGCTCCAGATGTGCTTGACTCCAGCTCATGGCATCTGGCCTCGGGGTTGATGGTAAGAGCTGGGAATCCAGCAAACACCTGGTGCCCCCCCCCAAGATCTCCCCCAACCATGACCTGCATCCTGTTCTTACAGTGGCCGATCAGATGCCTGTGGGAAACCCATATGCAGGACGTGAGCCCTGTCCCCCCCCCCCCCGTGGTTTCCAAACACTTGTATTCAGAAACATTGCTGCCTCCAAGGTCCCTCAGTGCCCCCCCAGCTGGAGCCCCGGACCCTGGGCTGACAATAGATCCCCTCCCTTTGCTGCAGCAAAAGAGAAGCACTCTGCTTGGGCTCAAGAGCAATCCTCTTTCTTGTTCCTACTTCAGAAGAACATAAGACAAACCTGCTGGATCAGGCCAGAGTCCCAGCTAGTTCAGCATGTTGTTCTCACTGCGGCCAACCAGATGCCACAAGCAGCATTTGAGCACAAGAGCACTCTTCCTTCCTGCAGTTTCCCGCAATGGGCATTGAGAAGTATGGCTGCCTCCATCTGTGGAGGCAGAGCAGAGCCATCCTGGCCAACAGCCATCTACAACCCTTTCCCCCATGAATTTGTGCAATACTTATTTAAAGCCCTAAGGGACCCAGGTGGCGCTGTGGGTTAAACCACTGAGCCTAGGGCTTGCTGATCAGAAGGTCAGCGGTTCGAATCCCTGTGACGGGGTGAGCTCCCGTTGCTTGGTCCCAGCTCCTGCCAACCTAGCAGTTCGAAAGCACGTCAAAATGCAGGTAGATAAATAGGAAGGTACAGCGGGAAGGTAAACGGCGTTTCCGTGTGCTGCTCTGGTTCGCCAGAAGTGGCTTTGTCATGCTGGCCACATGACCTGGAAGCTATACGCCGGCTCCCTCGGCCAATAATGCAAGATGAGCATGCAACCCCAGAGTCGGTCACGACTGGACCTAATGGTCAGGGGTCCCTTTACCTTTACCTTTATTTAAAGCCCAATCAGTGGCCATCACTGCTTCCTGTGGGAGGGAGTTCTGCAGTTTAACAATGTGCTGTGTGCAAAGTGGTTTCTTTTACCTGCCCTGAATCTCCCAACATCCAGCTTCCTTGGATGTCCAGTGTCACGAGAGAGGGAGGAAATCTTTCCCTTATCCACTTTCTCCATAACATGCATGCTTTTATAAACTTCTACCATGTTGCCTCTTACATTTCTCACAATGAAAACCCCCCTTTCCTTGGAGGAGGGTCGCTCCATCCCCTTGGCCTGCTCTGCTTGTCCTTTTGTGACCCTGCTTGGCACATTCTGGGGCTGGTATTGCAAACGGGTTCTGGGGCTGAGCCCCGTCTCAAACAAAGCTCTGTGTGGGCGCCTTGCACAAGGAAGAGGCGGGGGGCTTAGGTCAGCCTTCAGACAACTCAGCTCCTCCCCAGGGCTTTGCTTCCAGCTGAGCATCTTTGACTCCCACAAGCCACGCCAATAGCTCCTTGGCCCTGAGAGAGCCCTTCTGCAATCAGACAGTTGAGAAAAGGTCAGCTCTGTTGTTCGACTCCCAGGGCAAAGCATGTTGAACTTAAACACAAGTGTTTATTTAAGAGGGAAGGAGCAAGGAAGGCGTATTGGCTGGACAGGAGGGCGAGGGGGAGGGAAGAAGGCGATATGAAAACAAAGGGTGAGCTGTTTAGGGCATGGTTGTGCAATCCTCACGGAGGGTCAGAGGCAAAGCAGGATTCCACCCCAGAAAGCCAAAGCGCTGTCAGTAACTGGCAGCAAATGAACGGCTGACACAGGCCAGAGATGGTGGGGGCGGGGTGTGCAAAAGAGAGAGCGCAGATCATAACACGATACTTGCCATGTTAATTATTCCTCTTTATGCGTCCAGGAAACTAGCAGATCACACTTGCAGAATTGGTTCACAGAATCCCAGAATTATAGAGGTCGAAGGGAACCCCGAAGGTCATCTAGCCCAACCCCCCGCGGTGCAAGAATAATGGCAAACCCTCAACAGATTGCCCCTTGGACTTGTGCCCTGAGCCCTTTTAATACCCAGCTATGCTTCTGAATGGCAGGAAGATGGGAACGAGAGAAAGATGGAGGCCAGTCTTCCAAGCCTGTCAACACTTTTGTCTTAGATGGGCACGAATGGGGTTTCTCTTCATCACCAGCTCAATCAAACTCTTTTTTCCCTTCCAGGGGTCCCAGGTGCTGGCGTTGGAGTTCCCGGGAGAGGCTATTACCCAGGTAAGGGTCACCACTACCTGCAGTGTTTGCCACCAAATCCACCCGAATTTATTTGTGCGTGGAATTTCTCTGCCCCTTCCCACAATAAGCCACCCTTCTCAAAGCCCCTTTCTTGCAAGAAAAGGGTCACAAACAGGAATAATGGGGCGAGATGGTGCACTGCCCTGTTGAATTCATGCATGCATTCTTCCATTTGTCTGGCTGGTTGATTTCTGATCCTGCTGACATGTCCTCTCCCTAAGGGTCCCAGCGGGAATCGCAATCACAAAATAATGCATAATCAGTCAATGAGAGCTGGTGCGGTATTGTGGTCGGGTTAGGACCTGGGAAACAAGGGTTTGAATCTCCCCACACAACAATGAAGTTCCCTCGGTGACTTTGGGCCTGTCACTGCCTCTCAGCCTAGCGTACCTCATAGGGTAATTTGTGGGGATTGAATGGGGGGGGGACATGTATCCTACCTTGAGCTCATTGGGCAAAAAGGTGGGCTATAAATACAATCAATCAACAAACTGTGAATCAACAACAGTAAATGCTACAATTGATAGCACCATTTGCAGCGGGTGTGGCTTGTGGCCCCCCTGATTGTTGCTGAACTACGACTGCCATCCTCACCCCTGAGCTATTCTTGCTGGTGCTGAAGCTAGTTTCAGTTCCCATCAGCACCAGTGATGGGTGCTAGGTAAGCCCGCTTGCGATGGCTAGGCACTGTTAGAGGGCCCCTCCTGGGTCTCCTGAGACAACCGTCTTGATCCCTACAGGAGCTGCTGGTGTAGGAGGACTAGGAGGACTTGGTGGGGCAGGTGAGTCCCTGGAGGAGGGAAAGGATGCTCTCTGCCTCCTGTGCTTGAGCGACCGAACGGTTTAGAAGATAATGCATGGGGCGGGGGACATAGGTGGCGGTCCTTTCCCCTGTTTCACCAATGGATCAGCAGCTACTTCTTTGGACGGCTGCATTGAACCTAAACTGAACCAAGGATCAGAAAAGGGCAACCCAAACGATTGAGGGGCTGCAGCAAATCCCCCACAGGGAAAGGTCGCAGCGTTTGGGACTTTTTAGTTTAGACTAAGGCAAGTAGCAGGAGCTTGAAAAATTATGCATGGCAAGCAGAAAGTGGGTAGAGGAAAGCTTTCCTCCGTCTCTCAAAACGCTGGCACTCCTGGACATCTAATGAAGGAGAACAATGGAAGATTCAGAACCTGTAAATGGGAGGGCTTGTGGATAGCTTAGTTGGTCAGAGCATGGTGCTGATGATGCCAAGGTTGAAGGTTCGATCCCTATAAGGGATGGCTGCATATTCCTGCATTGCAGCGGGTTGGACAAGATGGTCCTCAGGGTCCCTTTCCAACTCCATGATTCTATGATTCTTCATGCAATGCATAGTTAAACTTTGAAACTCCCTCCCACAAGAGGCAGGGATGGCCACCAATTTAGACAGCTTTAAAAGGGGGTTAGACAAATTCATGGAGGACAATAAAGCTATCGACGGCTACTAGCCAAGATGGCTATGCTCTGCCTTCATGGTCGGAGGCAGCAATGTTTCTGAATTCCAGCTGCTGGAAATTGCAGGAGGAGAGAGGGCTCTTGTGCTCAGGTTTTGTTTCTGGGTTTCCCATTGGGGTATCTGGTTGGCCATAGGTGAATAGGATCCTGGACTAGATGGGCCATTGGCTTGATCCAGAAGCCTTCTCTTAGGTTCTTACATTCTGTGGTTCTCCTGTCCTCCACAGGAGCTGGTGTCGGAGGTCTGGGAACAGGCGGCCTTGGAACTGGACTGGGAGGAGCAGGTGAGGCCTCTGTTGAATGGTTTTGTCTGTTGGGTCAGCGTAGGGCAGCACCATTGTGGACCAAGCCCACTCTCTGTTGCTGTCCTTCAAGGCTATCCAACGGGGTGCCTTCCGGATGTTGCTACAACTCCCCTGATCTCTGGCCATGGCTGGGGCTGATGGGAGAGTTAGCTGTGATCCCAACATTGCAGGGGGTGGGCTAGATGGCCGATGAGGTCCCTTCCAACTCTACAATTCTATAATTCTATGAGCTGGCATCTATAGCATCTAGAGGGTGTCATGTTGGCTGCCCATGATACACTTTGGAGCTTAGCGTCAGACAGTTGGGAAATGTGAGTGGGGAGTCTTCAAAGTCCATTTCAAAGTCTTCAGGGTAGAAACCATGTTTGCCTTTCTGGGGAGGGAATTCCACAGAATGGGGCCAGTCACCATGAAGGCCATGTCTCCGTTTATGTCCGCATTAGGAAAGTGTGAGGGCAGACAATTTCAAGCCTGGGTGCTGGATGCAACTCTCTATGTGGCCCCTGAGACCCTCATCTGCCCTGCACCTGCCTGGAGTAGTATTGCCTGGGAGGGGTGGGTTCTTGACCTGAGACGTTGCCTCTTGCTTGCTTGGATGGCTGTTAAAGCAGTGGGTGTTTTTGTGGGTGTGAGAATTTCTGACTTTCATGGGGCTCGAATGTAGCCTACCATACAATGGTAAGTGTCCCAATTCATTGCTCTGCCCACTGTTGCTTTTGGGGACACTTCTCCTGACATAGGTGCTCATCTAACTGTACCGGATGCTTCCCTTTCTCCCCAGGATTTGGAGCAGGAGCAAAGCCTCCCAAACCAGGTAAGTGGCCATCTCCACTTCCCCTAATGCTTTTTGCGACTGGCATGGTCTCTCCTCTCTTGTTGTGGCTACTGAATGGGGAGAGGAGGAGGAAGAAGGAGCCCAGTGGGCTTCCTTGTGTACTCCTCTCCCCAGGTTCTGTACCAGGGATGGGGGGAAATTTGTGGCCCTCCAGATGTTGACCACATTATAACCGGCCACTGGCCATGCTAGCTTCCAGCCATGGGCATAGCTAGGATTCTTGTTAAGGGGTGGGGCAGGCCTTTTGTTGGTGGGAGAGGGCAGAACCTCAGTTTGTTATATGTTTTGTTGATTGATTTAGGGGGGCCTCTCCCTGCCCCCCTGGCTATGCCCATGCTTCCGGGGCTGGTGGGAGATGGAGAAGGTTTGGAAAAGAGCAAGGGGGTAGAATGTCTCCCCTGTGAGGAGTGGTTGCAGCCTCTGGGGATTTTTAGTTTAGAGGAAAGAAAAGCAAGGTAGACCTTTATAAACTGATGCACAGCCTCAAGAAAGTGGGCAGGAGAAAGTTTTCCCCTCTCTCTTATAACATTGCAACTTGTGGACATCAGGTCAAGCTGAATGTTGGAAGATTTGCAACAGCTAAAAGGAAGGGCTTCTTATTCCGACATTGCAGGGGGTAGGACTAGATGACCCTTGAAGGTCCCTTCCAACTCTACGATTCTATGGTTTTATGATTCACGCAGCACATAGTTGTCCTCTGGAACTCACATTTCCCACAGGAGGCAGCGATGGTGACCAACCAAGCCTAGATGGCTTTAAAAGAGGACTGGATAAATTCAGGGAGAAGAGGGCTATTGTTGGCTACAAGCCGGGATGGCTATGTTTTGCCTCCGTGGTCAGAAGCACTGATGCTTCTTAATACCATTTGCTGGAAACCACAGGAAAGGACAAGGCTTTTGTGTTTATGGCGTTTGGTGGCCACTGTAAGAACAGGACGCTGGGCTAGATGGGTCCTCTGTGGGCTGATCCAACTGCAGGACGTCTGATGCCCTGGCTTCTTTTTTCCTCTGCGGGTGTCGGAGGGGTTGTCGGGGGCACTGGAGCACTAGGTAAGCTTGCCGCTTGCACATGAGCTCTCCAGCTGTTTCCTGGGAAGGTCTGGCTGAGAGCAGGTATCTCAGACCCATCTGGGCCTCCCAGGCTGGTGAGAGGGAATTGTTTGGAGGATATACAGAGCACTGGCTCAGCACAACTGCTGCCTGGGGCAAAGCAGAAAGATGCCAGCTTATCCTATTCCATGCTCAAAAGCAGATTGGCAGCTGAGTCTTACTTCAGCACTGGCGATGAGGACAGCGCCCTATGCGGCATGTGAGGGCAGAATGCCTTCTTGACCTACCGTAGTGGTTCTCAAAGTGTGTGGCATTGTGCCCATGGGATGGGCTTACCTAGGTGGGTACTAAGAAGCAAGCACAGAGGCTGGAGGTGAAAATGACTCTCAGATTTTGAAAAGTTGGTATCACTGAATCATCCATTTTCTAATTGGGTTTTGAATAAATGTGCATTTCATTGTTGCTGCTTTGAATTTTATTGCGTTGTTATCTGCCTTAGTGGGTCATGAAGGCTGTTATTCTGAATAATGCATTTTATACAGTAGGGGAGATGAATTTATGGGACCAGGGGAGGTGGACCCCCCCCCCAAAAAATAGCAACCAGGTTGGATGGCTCTTGCTGGTTTAAGAGATGGGCACATGGAAATCAAGTGGAGCCCAGTGTCAGGGACTGGCTGGACAAAGAGGAGTGGTGGGAGGTACCCGCTGGGGGACCCCCAGGGGAAACCCCCAAGGAGGAAGGCTCAGAGCCCAGGGATTGGTGGTGGGACACTGGGGAGAGGTCAGGGGGAGCGGATTGGGAGGAGCAACTGTATGCTGAAATGGCAACAGGGTTTGGCGAGCAGGACGAGCCTGTGACAGGGTGTTCAGACTCCGAGGCTGAAACAGCAGACTGCAAGAGGCTGCAAAAGAATCCAGGGAGCCTCCCTCTCCTGCTGCAACAAACTCCCCTCCTTGCTGGTCTCCAATAACACAGAGAATAATGAGGAGGGGGGCAGAGCAGAGGTCAGAGATGCACAGACACAGATAGCTTGGAAAATGTCTAGGAGAGGAAAAACCTTAGGAGGGGTGGAAGGCAGATGCTCCATAGAGGCAAGACCTGCTTGGAAGTGTTGCTGAGTTGCATGCCATTTCCTTGAAGAAAGAGTTTTCTTCACTGATGACAGAGTCCTGCATCTTTCATGCTGACCTGCATATGACTCCAGCCCTGGCACTCAGCGCCGTTTTCTTTCTCTGCCCCAGGTGGTGGCGTCTATCCAGGAGGTGCCTATCCAGGAGGTGCCTATCCAGGAGGTGCCTATCCAGGAGGTGTCTACCCAGGTGCCGGAAGCCCTGCAGCAGCTGCTGCTGCTTATAAGGCAGCTGCTAAGGCTGGTGAGTCTCTGATGATTACGGAGGTTCTTCTGATTGCCTACTCTGTGGGACACAGAATCCGTGCTCTGGCTGCCTCTCTGCCCCACAATGCAGCCATTGCTTTGCTGGTCTCCCCTCCTGATATTTTCCCCTTAGGAGGCAATTCCCAAACAATCCCTCGGTGGTGATGTTGGACTGTCCCAATACAGAGATGCAGTGCTTTGAGGAGGCTTCCCATTCTAGTCAATCGAACACCTTCTCTGCACCGGAAGATGCCATCGCTTGTGGTGCAGGGGCATAGCAGAACAGGCAGCCTCTTGTAGGCTTCTGGATGAGTTCCTGTTCTGGACAGCAACTCACCCAGAAGCACAGGGGATGTGATTCCTGCCTTTAGGCACTCAGAAAATAAATATTGTGGGTGAGGGGGAAGGCGGCTTTCTGAAATGTGATCATGGCTGCTCCAGCTGTGACAACAAGGCCTGAGTCCCTGAGACTCTGTTTGTGTTGTTCCTTAAACAGGCGCTGGGGCTGGTGCAGGTACTGGTGTGGGCGTACCTGGAGCCGGCGTGGGTGTACCTGGAGGCGGTGTAGGCGTACCTGGAGGCGGTGTGGGTGTACCTGGAGGTAAGCTATTTTCACAGGTTATGTTGCCTTGATCTCCTCATACCCCACTCCCAGAGACTTAGGAACACTGGAGACAGAATTGGCCCATCTAGTTCAGCCTTGCCTGTGTTTCCTGCCAGCACAGGAAGTGAAACAGGTTACATTCCAGCCAGGCAAAGGCCTGCTGGTAGGGCTCAGAACCAGGCTAGAGGGGTGAGTGGTCTAGAGAGGAGGCATGGCTTGGGAAGTGCCCACAGAGGCCTGGAAAAGCACATTCACCCCCAGGCCTGAGACTCTCTGGCTGTCCTAAGGCAAGCAATGTGATATTTCTCTTTCTCTGTCTCCCTCCCGCAGGTGGCGTCTTGCAACCAGGAGCTGGCGGGGCTGGTGTTGGGGCCAAGCCTGGCAAAATCCCTGGTAGGTCAAAGGCTGCCTCCTCTAAAATCCAGGGGCAACTTGGGGAAGAGCCAGATGTTTTTGTAGTGGACAGGGAAGAAATCTGTGTGGTCTGGTGTGTGAGCTGCAACGCAGCCAGTCCTTTGAAACGGTCACTTCTACGAATTTTGTGACCTACCTTTGAAGGTGACCCGGAAACTACAACTAACCCAGAATGCAGCAGCTAGACTGGTGACTGGGAGCGCCCGCCGAGACCACATAACACCGGTCCTGAAAGACCTACATTGGCTCCCAGTACGTTTCCGAGCACAATTCAAAGTGTTGGTGCTAACCTTTAAAGCCCTAAACGGCCTCGGTCCAGTATACCTGAAGGAGCGTCTCCTCCCCCATCGTTCTGCCCGGACACTGAGGTCCAGTGCCGAGGGCCTTCTGGTGGTCCCCTCGCTATGAGAAGCTAAGTTACAGGGAACCAGGCAGAGGGCCTTCTCGGTAGTGGCGCCCACCCTATGGAATGCCCTCCCACCAGAGGTCAAAGAGAACAACAATTACCAGACCTTTAGAAGGCATCTTAAGGCAGCCCTGTTTAGGGAAGCTTTTAATGTTTGATGGATTTCTGTATTTAAATGTTTTGTTGGAAGCCGCCCAGAGTGGCTGGGGGAACCCGGCCAGATGGGCGGGGTATAAATAATATATTATTATTATTATTATTATTATTATTATTATTATTATTATTATTATTATTATTATACAGTTCTCAACCCAAAAGTTCTGTATCCAAAAATAGTGTATCCGTTAGGGGAAAATGGGCACCAAGACCAATGTGTTTGTGAAAACAGCTTACAAAAAGTATATGGCACAGATTATCTTGATCCATAACTGTTGCAGTTTGGGGTTGGAAATTTCCGTAAGAGTTTTGAACAATAGTTATCTCAGCATCTTTTAATCAACTCCTTTGGACCGTTTCTTTTTTAAACAAAAAGTCTTTTATGGTTCTTCCACATATAATAAACATAATTTAAAATACAATTACAGTGGTACCTCGGTTCTTGAACGTAATCCGTTCCGGAAGACCGTTCGACTTCTGAAATGTTCGAAAACCGAGGCGCAAAGGGCTGACTGCAAGTTCAATAGTGAAAATTGAAAAACATGCAGCAGAAGCCCTTCGACTTCCAAAGAGCGTTCGAAAACAGAAGGATTTACTTCCGGGTTTTCAGCATTTGAAAACTGAAACGTTTGGTTTCCTAGGTGCTTAGAAACCGAGGTACCACTATAACAGCAGCAATAGCATCTAGTCTGTAATTCATTGGAGGGAAAACATATCAACAGCTTAAATCTGGAACCACCACTTCGAACAAGTTTATTAAGCATATTTAAATTTCTCTCCAGATGTTTCCAATGGTCTGGGGAGGTTGTCTCGATTGATTGCCATGTCTCATATGGGAGATGAATGGCTGCTAGGATAAAGGTCTCATCTTGCTTTGAGCCGCCCTGACTTAGAAGGTCAATTTCTCAGCAATGGACCACACCTGAGCATACCAGGAGTCTATTGACACACCTGTTGCTGGTCACCAACATTTAGCAACTACTATACGAGCAGCAAAAATGTCAGCACCTCCCAGTGAGATAAATGTTGATTTGATTCATCTATTATTCCTAGCAAGGGTAACAAAGGAGTTGGGTTTATCTTTCTATTACAAATTGATCTCATATCTTCAAAGACGGCTAGCCATTTCTGTGGGCTGCATGTTGCAGATGCTCCACAGTTTGTGCTCTCTCCTCGACAGGTGTGGGGATCCCTGGCGTCTTCCCTGGAGGTGTGCTCCCTGGCACAGGTGAGTTCTGTCCCATTCTGGAGAAGGGCCATCGCTCAGTGGTACAGTCTCAACCTTGCATGCAGAGGGTCAAGGGTTCAATCCCCAAGGCCATCTCTAGGTAGGGCTGGGGACGTCCTCTGCCGGAAACCCTGAAGAGGTGCTACCAGTCAGTGTAGACAATACCAAGTTAGGTGAACCAAAAGATCTGACTCTCAGGGTAAGGCAGCTTCTTCTGTTTCTATTTAAATCTGCCCTTGATCTGGAACCATGAGGCCTGGGATCTTAGCTCAGCTGCCTTGCAGGCAAAAGGTCTCAAATTCAGCCCTTTCATAGAATCATAGAATTGCGGCTTTCGAAGGGACCCCAGGGTCATCTAGTCCAACCCCCTGCGATCCAGGAATCTCAGTGAAAGCATCCATGACAAGTGGCCACCCAACCTCTGCTTAAAAACCTCCAATGAAGGAGAGTCCACCACTTCTCATGGGAGTCCATTCCGCTGTAGAACAGCTTCCTGCCAGAAAGTTCTTCCTGATCTTTTGCCGGAATCTCCCTTCTTGTAACTTGATGCTATTGGTTTGAGTCCTACCCTCCAGAGCAGGAGAAATCAAGCTTGTTGCCTCTTCATGTGACAGCCTTTGAGATATTTGAAGATGGCTCTCCTATCTCCTCTAAGTCTCCTCTTTTCCAGGCTCAACATACCCAGCTCCTTCAACCATTCCTCAGAGGGCTTCAACTCTGTGTTCTCCCATAGGAACTCAACAGCTCAGCACATAGTGACAAAAGTCAACACCTTTTTAGCACATCCCATCCTGTTTCCAATTTACAGTTCAGCTTTAGAGTGCATTCAAATAAAGATCAACATTTGAAGCCCTGTTGTAATTTTTTAAAGAGTCCAGCATCTTCTGTTTCTTTTTCAGGGATCCGTTATCCTGGTGTTGGAGTCTTACCTGGCGTTCCCACCGGAACTGGAGTGAAGCCAAAAGTTCCAGGTAAGCCTTCTTACCCCTCCCCAATGATGGCTGTAACCATTCCTTGCTCCAGAGAAGGTGGGGCTTGTCGCCTTCAGATGGGCTTTGTTTCTCAAATTATTATGGCAGTTTTCATAGGTAGGAAGTCTCCTGCAGCCGATTCTAAAGTCGCCTGGTTGCTAGAACAAGCATAGCCATTGTGGTGCCTCCAGATGTCATTGGACCCCAACTCCCAGCAGCCAGCAGAGCCAAAGGTCAGGGCTCATGGGAGTTGTAGTTTGGCAACATATGGAGGGCACCATGTTGGTTATCCTTGCACTAGAATGTGGGGCCGTTTAACACATGATTAATGCTCACTACTTCAGAACTCCGGTTGTCGTACTTACTTAAGAATATCAGAACACCCTGCTTGAATCAGGCTGGGCACCCAGAGGTGATGATGGGAGTTGTAGTTCGGCAGCATCTGGAGGCCCAAAGGTCCCTTGCACTTTGAAACCCACTCTTTTGGCCAAAACGAGCTTTAACTAAAAACAATTATGTGTGATCAGAAAATAAATGTATTTATCATTCATTGCGTTTATATACCCAACCTTCCGTCCGAGGAACGCAAGGTGGCACACATAGTTCTCCTCATCCTCATCTTACCCTCACAACAACCCTGTGAGGTAGGTTAGGCTGACAGAGACTGGCCTAAATTCACCCGGGGAACTTCATGGCTGTGTGTGGATTTGAACCCTGTTCTCTCCCAGGTCCTCGTCCGACACTAAGCATTAAATCGGGCTTCCTCAACCTCCTCCCTCCAGATGTTTTTGGCCTACAACTCCCATGACCCCTAGCTAGCAGGACCAGTGGTCAGGGATGATGGGAATTGTAGTCTCAAAACATCTGGAGGGGCGAGGTTGTGGAAGCCTGCACTAAATTTTGCAACACATTAAGCCTTCTGCCGATTGCATTGAAATGTTTTGACCACCATGTATCATGCTGCTAGTCCTTTGTGTGCAGGGACAACCACTGATCATTCCCTCTTTTCCTTTCAGGGGCAGGAGGAGGAGTTGCCAATGGGCTCTCTAGTAGGTTGTAAAAACACACCTATGCATGTGCCCCCTTCCCAACACAGCCCACCTTGGTGGAGTAGGGTGGTGAGAATGGTTGCACTGAGGGAAGCCTCATTTTCTTTCCCTTTGCTTTTCTAGGCTTCGGAGCCGGCTTCGGAGGGCAGCAGCCCGGGCTCCCACTGGGCTATCCCATCAAGGCACCCAAACTCCCTGGTGAGCCCGACACCCAGAACCAAATTGCTGTTGAAAACCCCACTCTGAGAAGGTCCTCTTTCCACAATCAAAAGAACGCGAGGCATATCTCCCCTCCCCTCTTGTTTTCGGCAAGCCACCCAGGCTCTGAGTTTGAGTCCTGTCTGAGACTGTTGACTCACTGTGTGCAACTCGGGCAGGTCACCGCCCACCCCGGCCTCAGTTCTGCTTCCGTAAAATGGGACCCAAACCCACCCTTGGTTGCAGAGCTGTTAGGTGGCGGTTCTGGGTTCCTGAAATAAAGGGCTGTAATGCTCGTGTCAAATGTGAAAGGCAAAGATGAGGAACCTTTCTTCACCTGGGGGGGCCACGTTCCCTTCTAAGCGGCCTTCCGGGGGCCGTATACCAATGGTGGGTGGAGACAGAAACAAAAGTGGGTGGAACAACAAAGGTTAATTTTAATTAATGGATAATAGTGTTTTTTCTTCTGGGCGGACGCAGGGGTACGCATACCCCTAAACATTTTGTGAATCCTTGTACTTTTGTCCATTTACTATATTTATTTTTCCTGATTTGAACTATAAAATGGTGATTTTCCTGAGTCAAAATGAGAGTAGCCCTAAACATTTTTTTAGAAAAAAGCACTGATAGTTCTACCTTTGAACACCAGCCTTGTTTTTACATTTACACACACACACACACACACACACTTTCTTTTGTCCAGCCAAGTAAGAAACATAATAATAATAATAATAATAATAATAATAATAATAATAATAATAATTTATTTATACCCCGCCCATCCAGCTGGGTTTCCCCAGCCACTCTGAGCGGCTCCCAACAGATTAAAGGATTATCAGGGTTCAAGGGCAGATCCTAGCCAGGAAACATCACTCAACGAGGGTGCCTAGCAGGGTCATTAAGGGGTGTGGCCTGATGAAAGTCTCAGGGGCCAGATAGTGAGGTTGGAAGAGCCTCTGAGCCTGAGGTTCCCATCACTGGTGAAAGGCGTCTCAATTCTGTTGTTAATTTGTTTAAATGTATTCAGATGGACAGCTTCTATCTCTAAGGCAAAATGCAAAACATCCCTTTAACATCTCAACCATTGGGAGGGGGAATTAATAAAGATATTAAAAACTGGCTCTATTTGCTTAACTTGCTGCTAAGGGGTCAAGGACTCGCTTTGCATTCAGAAGGGTCTAGTACAGGCATCCCCAAACTGCGGCCCTCCAGATGTTTTGGCCTGCAACTCCCATGATCCCTAGCTAACAGGACCAGTGGTCAGGGATGATGGGAATTGTAGTCCAAAAACATCTGGAGGGTCGAAGTTTGGGGATGCCTGGTCTAGTAGGCAGGTAACCAAAGACCATTCTGTGCCATAGCTGTCAAGTTCTCCCTTTTTTAAAGGGAAATTCCCTTATGCTGAATAGGCTTCCTCGTGAGAAAAGGGAAAACTTGACAGCTATGTTCTGTGCTCGATGAGGCAGTGGCAGGCAGTTCCTTAGGCTCACATTATCATTTTTCTTTTCTTTTCCAGGTAGCTATTATGGCCTCCCATACGGCGCTGGGAAGGGACCTTATGGCGGTGAGTTCTCTTGGTCTCAAGTGCCTAGCTTGTGGCCTGGGGGAGGTGGGGAGGGGCTGAGAGAAACAAATGCATTTGGGGGGCTGAAAGTGCATGGATCTGTGTTTGGGGTGGGCTACTCCACTGGGTACCACAGTGAGACTGGCTGTGCAGGCACCTCAGTGCTACAGATTTCAACGAGTCGGTTTGAAACCTGTTTCACTCTCGCGGCTTTTGTGTAGGACTGCGCTTTTTGAGGGGGGATTTTGAACCCCCTTAGGAAACTCCGTCAGTTGCCATTCAAAACTACAATCCCATAGCATGGGCGTAGCCAGGATCAAAACTAGGGGGGGGCAAGGGGAGGGGCCAAGGCACGGAAGGGGAGGGGCCACAAAGTGGGCGGGAACAGCGAACTCGCGCTCCGCCGGGCTGTGCCCCTCCCTAGCAGCAGGGCTGGTGGGCGGAGGCGGAGCCCAGCCCAGCGGAGCGCGAGTTCGGCGTTCCCGCCCACCGCGCCGCGCTCCCTGGTTCCCCGCCGCGCTTGGCCTTGCCTGAGGGCGCGCCGGGGAGCTGGAGGGAGGGTGCGGCGCGGTGCGGCGGGAATGGCGAACTCGCGCTCCGCCGGGCTGTGCTCCGCCTCTGCCCACCAGCCCTGCTTCTAGAGTAGGGCAGCTGCCCTAACTTGCCGCATGGTGGGTACGCCCTTGTCCCATAGGCATCCCTGGATTGAGAAGCAGAGTTGCTGCTGGCCCCAATATCTCAGTGTAGACGCCTGGTTCTTTGCATCAATCAGAAAGAGGAGGGGACTGTACCACATCACTCTGAAGCAGTCTGGGGATAGGCAAAAGCACAACAAAAGGCCTCTGACCCTTAGAACCCCCGTCACCAACCCCCGGCCAATTTCCTCTGGGCTTTGCATTGTGCGGTTCCTGTCCCCTGAAGACTTGACTTCTCAGACTTTATGGAACTTGCAGAAAAAGACAGGGAGACTACGCGACCAGAAAGAAGATACGGTGGAGGAAGTTTAAAGTTTATATGAAAAAATATTGTAATATATGGAAATTTTGAATTCTTAGAGGAGGAGAGTAGGCTTTCGGTATAAAGGTAGAGTGTGGTACTGTATAGAATCTAGATTTTTTTTGTTTTTGTTATATGGAAAAGCAATAGGTTAATGGTATATTTTATTTAAATGTTGAAGGATATGTGAAAAATCAAACTGCTAAAGGTGAGTTAAAATGAAACTCGGAAGGAGGAGACCGAGGGAAGTCATTTAACATTGTTAAAGAAAGTTAGAAGAGAAACAAGAATCTTTTTATGTTTTTTTGTTCTTGTTTTTTTGCATTTTATGTTTTTATTTGTGTAGGTTTGCATTTGTTGTTTGTCTGAAAAGGAATTAAAATTAATTTTTTAAAAAAATGAAGACTTGACTTCTCTTTGTGATTCTAGGTGTTGGGCCAGGCGGAGTGTACGGTGGTGCCGGAGGGAAGGCCGGTTACCCAACAGGAACAGGTAAGCGGGTTGTGCTAGCACACAACACCAGCAAAGAATGACACACACACCCCAGAGTCTTTGACCCCTTGGCTGACACCTCTGTTGCTCTGCACAGACAGAAATCAACACATGCTTAGCCAACCTGGTGCTTCCAGATGTCGTTGAACTACAACTCCCAGCAGCCCCAGCCAGGCTAGCTGGGACTGATGGGAGTTGGAGTCCGAAATGGTCCTGCTGATTGAGGCTGATGGAGTCCAACAACTGCCCCAGGTTGCCAAAAGCTACTTGGTTTGGATCCTTGATGTCCGAAGCCAGTAAGTCAGGATACCTGTGCTTTGTGTCCTGAAGATTCTAGCAACGTGGCCACATCGCTGAAGCTCTTTATGTTCTTTTTGCAGGCGTGGGAGCTCAGGTAGCCGCTGCAAAAGCTGCTGCGAAATATGGTGAGTGACACCATGCTGGAGGAGCCCACATGTAGCCATGCTCTGAAGCCTGGGCTCTGGTTGGCCTTCATTCACTCCTCTTTCTTTCTTTCTCCAAAGGTGCTGGAGCTGTGCCCGGGGCAGTCGGAGTCCCTGGCGCTGGGACTCTTGGAGGAGGCTTGGTGCCCGGCGCTGGTGTCCCAGGAGCAATAGGTAAATGACCTTGGATGGGTAATAGGCAAATAGTTTTGCAAGGTTAATAGTCAATGCCTTTGGAGGGGTAATAGATAAGCATCTTTTAATGGGCAATAGTAAACGCCTTTAAAGGGGCAATAGTAAACACATTGGTATGTACAGTATGTATGTATGTATGTATGTATGTATGTATGTATGTATGTACAGTATGTGGGTTTGTTTTTCTTTCTTTCTTTTTCTTTCTTTAAATAATTTTATTTTGACAAAGTAATAATCATAAATAAATAAGAATAAGAATATGCACCCCGCCACCACCGAGACCATTCCATTGTAACTATCCAACCTCCCGAAATTTCAACACCTCTTGCAGTGGTTTGAGCCCTTTCCATTTTAGCAGTACAAATCCTACAAACACCCTCCATATCTCCTCAAAACCATTTCTCCTGCATATTCCCCGTCTTACTTTAATGGCACATGTTGATTTATCATTAATAGCTATATCCCACACCTCTTTATACCATTCTTCCATTTTATATTCCGCTTGCCCCTTCCACTTCCTAGCTATCATAATTCGTACAGCTGTCAATAAATTTGGGAGCAAGTCCTTCATAGCCTGCGATCCTTCTTTTCTTTGTTTTTCTAAGTCACTTTGAGTTGCCCCAGCAAGAAAAAGCAACTAATAAATTTAATTATTATTAATAATAATAAATAAATGATATAGATAATGATAAATGCGCTAGGTGAGTGCCTTTGCCGCCATTGTGACCAAAAGATTCTGCAGTTGTGCTCTTCAAAAATAAGCCCATCCAGGTAGGCCAGGTGAAAGGAATGGCTCTCAGTTTCTCTCACCCTTTTTCACCGCAGGTGGAGGTGGACCAGCGGCAGCAGCAGCAGCCAAAGCAGCGGCCAAAGCGGCAGCTTACGGTGAGCTGTTTACCAAATTGATCAATAAAACAGTCCAGAAATCACATGATTTCTGCAGTGCTTAAAACAAACAGAAGCCGTACGGGTAGAAATGCAAGTTCCATCGATAGGTACAGTAGAGCTTACTGAGAATGCCTGCTGAAGTCAAAAGGTCTTTGCCAAGTGCCTGAAATTAAACGGGGAGGAGGAGGGGGCTTGCCTGATCTTAGCTCCACAGAGTCGGTTCCGCAATCCTGAGGCTGATATGGAGAATGTGGCTCTCTATGAAAGTCGTTCTCCCTCTCTCCTAACACTAGAACCCACAGGCATCCATGTGGGAAGATTCAAGACAGAGAAAAGAAAGTCCTTCTTCACGCAGCGCAGAGTTAAACTATGGAACTCGCTTCCGCAGGAGGCAGTGATGGCCCAAACTGAATGGCGTTTTTTAAAAAGATCGGACAAATTCGTGGAGGAGAGAGATATCAACGGCTACTAGCCAGGGTGGCTCTGTCCACAGTAAGAGGCAATATGCCTCTGAATAATGCCAGAGGTTGGGAGTCAGAAGTGGGGAGAGTTGCTGTGGCACTCAAGTCCTGCTTATGGGCTTCCCTTTGGGACATCTGGTGGGCCACTGTGTCAGCATCATGCCAGGCTATGTTGGGCCACTGAGGAGTCCAACAGGCTCTACTTATGTTCTTATAGATATGAGCCAGGCATCTGAGCCAAGGGGGAACACTAAGAGAGAACCCTTTCCCCCAAGATCTCAGTGACTGGGCAAGGATATATGGAACCAGGTGGTCTTTAGAGTATCAGGTGGAATCAGGTGGTCTTTAGAGTATCAGGTGGAATCAGGTGGTCTTTAGAGTACCCCCCATCGTTCAGCCTGGACACTGAGGTCTAGCTCCAAGGGCCTTCTGGCGGTTCCCTCACTGCAAGAAGTGAGGTTACAGGGAACCAGGCAGAGGGCCTTCTCAGTAGTGGCACCCGCCCTGTGGAACGCCCTCCCACCAGATGTCAAAGAGAAAAACAACTACCAGACTTTTAGCAGTTTTAATGTCTTGTTGGAAGCCGCCCAGAGTGGTTAGGGAAACCCAGCCAGATGGGTGGGGTATAAATAATAAATTGTTGTTGTTATTTTTGGTGTTGTTGTTGTTGTTGTTATCTAAATTGTTGAGGGCCTTTTAATTTAATCGGGACTCTTTGAATTTTGCCTGGTAGCATATTAGTGGCCAGTGCAAAATTGATAGGGGAAGGAGTGGGGGGAAGGGTACTTAACCCTCCCCCCATCTGCCATCTCACCCACTGTACTCTCTATCTGCTTTTGTGAACTAACAGCAGGAAACTCTCCTTCCTTAGAGGCTTTGAAACAGAGCGTGGATGGCCACCTGTGATTTCTGCATTGCAGGGGGGTGGACTAGATGACCCTCAGAGTTCCTTCCATCTCTCTCTCATCTTTCTATGAAGCATACATCTGAGGAAAAGCAAGTGTGTGGGGTGGGGTGGGGTGGACAAAGGTGAGATAGCAGGGGGAGGAATTGAAAAAAGGGGCAAGGATTTCAATCAGGGCCGGATTTAGGTTTGATGAGGCCCCGAGCAACTGAAGGTAATGGGACCCTTTATATGTCCAGCTGTCCTTTGTCAACAACAAATTGTCATGGTTTTTTTGTGCTATATGATAATTTATGGACCTGATAGGTATCTAAAGCCATTTGCACATAACCAAATACGTATTTTATCATAAAATACATATTTTATGTAGGCACTCTATATATAGAAATGAGCAAACCAGTGATATTTTAGGGAGCAGGCTAGCAGGTGGGGCCCATTACTTACGTCATAGGAGCCTACACAACACAAAACACTGTTGCTGTATGTAGGCTTTATTTTATTTGTTTTTTATCTTATATTTTGGAAATGCACATCCAGGGTTTTTTTTGCTTTACATTTTTTTGGGGCCCCCAAGAGAGTGGGGCCCTAAGCTATAGCTTGTTTAGCTTATACATACCGGTAAACCCGGCACTGATTTCAACGCTCCCCACCCTTCGCTCCAGATTGCATCTCTTTCCCCCTGCTCTTTAAGAGGCCTGCCAAAGCCCGGATCCCCAAACCCAGATTTTCAAGCTGTGCCCTCGTGTTTTCTAATGGAAATTTCATTCCTGCCACCCAACGCCTTCTTGCATTTGGATTCGTGAATCCAGTTTGGATTTGGGGCGGGCGAGAAATCTTGCCCCAATTGCACAGAAGCAAGGAGAAGTGCAATATCAAGTATGGATCCATGCCAGTGCTTCTTGAGTGCTGAGAATAAGATCTGATTTGGGGGGTGGGAAGGGGGGATCTTCTGGACAGACTCCAGCTCCATAGGGGTGAGCTCAGCCAGGCTGGAGCCCCAACACACACACACACACACACACACACACACACACACACACACACACTTTCTTGGAGTCCTTAGTAACTCTTTCCCCTGCCTCAAGCATTGCACACCCAGCTGCACCTGATCTGCTCCGGAGAGCGAGAGCGGCCTGGCTATTGCATTGAACTTGCATTTCCTGGGATTGTCCCAGAACGCCATCTGGTTTTGATTGGAAGCAGGCGGCCAGCGGGGAGCTGTGCAATTTTGGGATTGAAGAAAAGCCACAGTCGAATCAGGTTTCGCTGGAGTGTGTCTGCAAGCAAGAGAGGGGGAGAGAGAATGTACTCCGTTTCCAGTTTTTGCTGTGCTTAGTAACCTTCCGCCCTGCGATTGGTTAAGAGAGCGAGGGTGCCAGAGCTTCATGGATCATCTCTATCCACACCACATTGGAGCTCATTGTGGGCCCCAAAGCAGGATGCAGGGAGGGAACTTCCAGCGTTGAAGTTGGGGCACTTTAGATGCTGGAGTAACTCGTCTTCACAGCAAGACCACAGACCAAAATCCAGTGTTCATTTCTAGTCACCTCACCTCAAGAAGTATAATAATAATAATAATAATAATAATAATAATAATAATAATAATAATAATTTATTGTCTATACCCCGCCCATCTGGCTGGGTTCCCCCAGCCATTCTGGGTGGCTTCCAACAAAACATTAAAATACAGAAATCAAACATTAAAAGCTTCCCTAAACAGGGCTGCCTTGAGATGCCTTCTAAAGGTCTGGTAATTGTTGCTCTCTTTGACCTCTGGTGGGAGGGCATTCCACAGGGTGGGTGCCACTACCGAGAAGGCCCTCTGCCTGGTTCCCTGTAACTTGGCTTCTCGTAGCGAGGGAACCGCCAGAAGGCCCTCGGAACTGGACCTCAGTGTCCGGGCAGAACGATGGGGGTGGAGACGCTCCTTCAGGTATACTGGACCAAGGCCGTTTAGGGCTTTAAAGGTCAGCACCAACACTTTGAATTGTGCTCGGAAACGTACTGTAGAGTTGGAAAAGGTTGAGGAAAGGGCAACTGGGGATGGAGCGAATCCCCTATGAAGAACGGTTTCAGCGCTTGGGACTTTTTAATTTAGAGAAACGGCGAGTAAGAGGCGACATGATAGAGGTCTCTAAAATCATGAAAGGCGTGGAGAGAGTAGTCAGAGAAAAGTCCCCCCCCCCAATAATAACATTGGAACTCCAATGAATCTGAATGTCAGAAGATTCGGGACAAGATTAAGGAAGTCCTTCTCACAACGCAAAATTAACCTGTGGAACTCCCTCCCACAGGAGGAGGCAGTGGTGGCCACCAACTTGGAGGGCTTGAAAAGAGGAGCGGACCAATTCATGGAGGAGGAGAGGGCTATTGATGGCTACTAGCCAGGATGGCTCTGCTCCATAGCAAGAGGCAACAATGCTCCTGAATTCCAGTTGCTGGAAACAAAGGAGGAGAGAGGGCTCTTGTGCTCGAATCCTGCTTGCAGGTCTCCCATAATGAACATCAGGTTGGCCATTGTGAGAACAGGGTGCTGGACTGGATGGGCTCTTGGCTCAATCCAGCTGGGCACTTATTATGTTCTTGTGCTATGTTGAGCCTTGCATTTGCCTAATTCCAAGGCATTGTCCTCATATCGAGGGGCTTTGGCAGAGAGCAACTTATGACAGCCCTGAAGTGGCAGCTACTCCCTGTTTGTTTTTAGCCCAGAGGTGGGTGGTGGTGGTTTGGATTCCCAGCCATCCCATCCCCCTGTGAAGCACCCCTTGAGGTTGAAACAGAGGCTGGTTCAGCCTGAGTCTATCTCTCAACTTCATTCTGAAGCATTGCACTCCATTGACCTGGGTGCAGAAATGTGGCGGATTTAAATACTGTATGTTAAAACTGATGCATATGCAAATACGTTTTTGCTCACAAGTCCTGAGTTAGAATGTGTATGAACTGTTTATGCTGTAATCTTTTTTTGCAGAGGTGGGGTACGGGAGAGATAGGCTGCTCCCCTTCCATAGCTACTACAGTGAAATTTTAGATTACCCCATTGATTCCTTATGGGTACATACATTCCCGAAGGAGTTGGAGATGGGAGTGTCTACTGAAGCCAGAAGTTCAGGCTGCATGGTATTCCACATGCTTTTAGCTCCATGGCCCAAGCAGAGTTTGGGAGGTGGATCCCACAAAAGAGGGAAGCTGCCCTCTAGTGGATCAGTCTGGCTACAACACCCATGTGATTCTAGGGGTGTTTGCACTGCTGATGGCAGGTGGGGGGTGGTGGTCCTCAATTTAAGGCAAGATTAACCCTTCACCTTCCATATAGCCAGAACTGTTGAGGTGGTGGTGGGAATCACAATTTGTTGTGGAGCAGCAAAAAGCCCTCGTGTCACATATAGATAATCCTATGAAAGGGGATGCCCATTGGGCTGCTTTGGCTATTTAAAATGTTGGGGTGTAAACTAAAATACGGCACTGATGTACTCTTTCATGGCCATTCATCCACTTTAAGCCTCAGTGGGATTTGCATCTGGGGAGGCATGAGAAGGTTTGCTGTATATCTTAGACACACACACCCCTTCGAATTAAGTCCTACTGAACTGCATGAATGTTGGGTGCGACTTGCATGGGTTAAAACAGATAGGGACCTCCACATTCCCAAACTTTCCCTGTATGCATGTTTAACCCTCCAACATTTCTTAGATGAAAATAGGGACATTCTATTCTACATCAAGAGGCTTCTCCCGTGTTTGATCTCCCGCGCTCATATATTTCACATACACATCGACATCGGTCACCTTGAGACAATTGCAACCTTTAAGCTTAGCCTACCTCACAGGAAAGTAAAAAAAAATGCGTAAGGGAAGGGTTCGTGTACAACAGCTTCAACAGATCAATGGAATGGAATAGAATTGTAGCTGGAGGAGAGGAAAATGGAAAACAGGGATATTCCATGATCAAATCAGAAAGTGGGATGGCTTCTCTCATTCCGGGACTGTCCCTGGAAAATTGGGACACTTGGAGGGTATGCAGTAGTTCCCAAACTTTTTCAGGGCTTGCCTCTTTGGTTCCATAAACTCACCTCCAGTGCCCTCTACAGTATTCTGTAAAAAAAACCACATGATTCAGAACAGTGGTTTGCATGAGCCCCTAAGAAATATAATAAAACAACGAAAGAATCACAATTAAACATGCCTTTATTCAAAATCCAATTGAAAGTTATTTAGTTTAATTAATTCAACAAAATGGATTTATTTTATCCAGGGTGCAACTCCCCAACACCATTCCAGAGGCCAGCTGTGTTTCTGGCATTTTTTTTTACTCTCCTCTCCTCTCTCTTACCCCAGGTGGCCGAGTGCCAGGAACGGGCATCGGTGGCGTTGGTGTCCCGGGGGTCGGGCCAGGTGGCGTAGTTCCTGGTGCCACACCTGGTGTGGTTGGAGTCGGCCCAGGAGGAACTGGGGTAGGAGGTAAGTGTCACAGAAGATTGGTGGGGGGACAGATGAGGAAGGTGAAGCCAAATTGAAGGGATTTGATTCTGTTTGCACATTTGTAATCTGTTTTTTCATGACTTATGAAACACAGACCCCCCCCCCATCCTTTAAAATTGGCATTCCTCTGGCATTTGCGGTCCATTTCTTCAGCCGAGTTACATGTACAAAAATGCACAGACCAGAATAACTGTGCGTATGAATTATTATTTGTAATTCATTTCCTGCTCTTCACCCTAAGGTCCCAGGGCAGGCTATAGCATTAAAACACCATGTCAAAAGCGATTCTAAAGAATTATAAGCGTACCTGCTTTGCCTCCTATTTCTGAGACCTATCTTCCTGTTTTCTCTTTGGCAGGAGTGAGTCCCGCCGCAGCAGCAAAAGCAGCAAAATATGGTAAGATCCTGAGTTGCTGAGTCACAGTTTTCAAAGGGGTTTGAGATGGTGGGCATGGAGAGATCCTGACTCAAGTAGAGTCCATAGCACTGGGCACACCATGCAACCCCCTTAACATCCTTGTGCCCATTTCGAGTTCTCAGAGGCGAAGAATAGGTGGGAGATCCGCTTGGGTCACCAGTGAAATACCACTTACTCGTTGTTGTTTTCGCTTACCCAGCAATGGGGAGGGGAGCCTTTCTTCCAGCAACGATCTTCCACTGCAGCCAGCCCGAAACAGATCCAAATAATTGGTGTCATCCAAAACCTCCTGGAATAATAGAATTGTAGATTTGGAAGGGGCTCTCAGGGTCATCTTAGTCCAGCCCCCTGCAAGAGTTAAGGAGTCGAGACATCGCCACTCACTCTTGCCCCAGAATGGCAAATTCAGTCCCTGGCAGGACTCACCCAAATTGGCTAGATCCAGGCCGGGTTTCTTCTGAAGGGGCCAAACGACGACCTCCTGTAAGGGAGCTGCACGGTCCCTCAAAGAGGCAGTAGCCACCTCCGGGGTCTATATTGTGGATCTTTGGGTGCTTTTAATGGTGGGGATCTGATGAGCGGGTTGGAACTGGCCTGGCTCTCAGATGCATTTCTTCTGCTTCAGGTCTTATTCCTGGCGCTGGCGTTGGTGGAGTTCCTGGCGCTGGTGTTGGTGGAATTCCTGGCGCTGGCATTGGTGGGGTTCCTGGGGCTGGTGTTGGAGGAGTTCCTGGTGCTGGAGTTGGTGTTCCAGGTGCGTTTACATGAGAAGGTTACAACATGGGACCAGTTTACCTGCAAGATCACTTTGATTTGCAGAACCGGCATTGTTGCAGGGCCACATCATACCCGTTACGCGTTTGCAAGAAAATTCATTTTTAGCATGGCAGCACCAACACTTGGGAACTCCCTGCCTTTTGACACAAGGCAAGCGCCTTGACTGCACTCTTTTCAGTGCCTGCTAAAAACATCTTTTGTCCAAGCACGCCTATGCAGACATGTAGAAATCTGCTGGGTCTTTTAATCTGTTTTTTTAGTTTATTGCAGATGTTATCCTCTGAATTTTCAAAAGAGTTGTAGGGTGTTGGTAAAAAAATTTTTTTTAAAAAAATTCATTTTTGTAATGTATATAAAACAGAACAATTATATCGAGAGATGAAAATTGAAAGTAGAAACTACAAGACAGATACACAGAATGAGTACAGTTGCACACGGGTTTTTTTTGGGGGGGGGGAGCTAGTCACAAGTAAAGAATATCAGTATTATCTGATAGCATAGTTCCAGATTTCTGATGAGGGCTGCCTTAAAAATGATGGTTTCACTGTATATATAATAAAGAAATGGCAAATCATATTAAAAGCACCTGGGCATGCTAGCCCCTGTGGAAATCTACAATATGCGTAATTTGCGTCCAGTATAAGATTTTGGGTCGTCGTCCTCGTCCCCGCATTGCTATTCCTATTCAAGCTGCCAAGGTCATATATAAGACCAATTCTTTTGGCAATATATCTACATTGGTATCATCAGAAATATCCAGCAACTTAAAGAGTTGCTTTTACCGATAATTCTGTTGTTTGACTCGCTTTGTAAATCACTTTAGGGTTTTGTTTTTAAAACCAAGCAGTGCATAAATGAAACAAACAAGGTAGCTCCAGGAGTGCATGGGTGCCGTGGCTGGCTAGCCCCTTGACTCATTTTTGTCTCTGCCAACAGGAGCTGGAGTGTCAGCAGCAGCGGCGGCAAAGGCAGCGGCAAAGGCAGCCGCCTACGGTAAGCTGAGCATCCTTCTCCTCTCCCAACAGCATTGAGGCTGTCGACCAAAGACAGGAAGGAATGGAAAGATCTCTTTAGGGAAACAGAACATGGGCTTGACCGTTTAAGAAAATCAGGCGATTATAAAGCAGCACTCCGGACAGAACACCTGATGCCACTTAATATATTATGGAAAACCCATAAAGTCTAGAGCAGGAGCAAGGAAGTTTTTTCAGCCCTTCTGTTTCAGGAAACTTTGGGGGAGGGGGGAACGACGTATGCCAGAGACAGGCAGGGTCAGAGGCAAAGGTTTCAATCTGTTTTAGTCTGTTGTGTGTGTGTTTTTTTGTCTATTATTATTTTAACTTTTTGAAACCCGTAATTTCCTTAGAGATAATTTTACTGTTTTTCCTTTTTTGTACGCCATTTTTGTTTTTGTTTAGTTTTTTTTTTTTTGCAATCAAACGGTGTATAAATCTTACGAAATAAGTGAATAAATAGAAATGGGCAGAGCAACACATGTAGATTTTTGCTTTGCACATCAGGCTAGTTTCTACACATTCTCACACAGCCCTCTCTGTCCTCCTTGTGGGGGGCAAGCAAAGATACATTGCCAAGGACCCACTCCAGCCAGGCAAAAAGCTTTCGAGGAGAGGAGGGTAGGAAGACCCTGCTAACCATGCCAGGCTAGACAAAGCCGGGAGCAGCAGGTCTTGGTGGATACACAGAATTGTAGAATTCCAAGTGAACCACAGGGGCCATCTAGTCCAACCCCCTACAAGGCAGCAATCACAGCTCAGGAATCCCTGATAGGCCGCCATCCAACCTCTGCTTAAAAACCTCTCCAGTGCGTCAGAGTTCATCCCCTTCCAAGGGAGTCTGTTCCACTGTCAAACAGCTCTAACCCTCAGGAAGTTTTCCCTAATGCTGAGTCAGAATCACCTTTCTTATCATTCGAATCCATTGGTTCAGGACCTCCCCTCTAGAGCAGCAGAAAACAAGCTGGCTCCATCTCCCAGGAGGCAGCACTACTTCAGGTATTTGAAGGTTTGTGGCAAATGGCTCGCCTGACCTCTTGTTTGTCATCTCCTGCAGGGGCTGGTGTGGTGCCTGGTTATGGGGCCATTGGTGGTGTGGCACCTGGTGGAGTCGCACCTGGTGGAGTCGGACCCGGTGGTGGGTTAGGTAGGTTCCCCCCCCACCCTTTGTGGGAAGTCAACGCCTTCTCAAGGCAACAGAGCGGCTCGTCCCGAAACCTTGGCCTTTGCAATAACTTGGAGGCTGCTGCTGCTGCTCTGTGGAACGGCATCCCCTTCGAGATGCGGCAGATACCTGCTCTCTGCATTTCCTAAAGACAATGGGAGATGTGAGGCAGTTGGGGGGGGAAGGTTCCTGGCAGGCTTTCACAGCTGGATGAAAAGGGTCTCTACTATGAGTGCGCACCACCCACTGCTCAAAAGCAACCAGGGTAATGGAAGGATGGGAGGAGAATGGTAGATGGGCTGGGCTGGGCTGGGGGAGAGCTTTGGCCAAGGTGGTCAACCACTGCTATCAGACCTGGTGCGGGTGGTCCTACTGACACCTCTCTCTTTCTCTCTCTCTCAATTCTCAGTGCCAGGAAGCCCCCTGGCCGCTCAAGCAGCAGCAAAAGCAGCCGCCAAGGCAGCCAAATATGGTAAGGAGGGCCACTGTGGTGTGTAGTGGCTACACCTGGGAGACGAGGGTTCAAACCCCCAGTTGGTAATGGAAGCTCACTGGGTGACCTTGGGGCCAGCCACAATCTCTCAGCCTGATCTGCCTCACTGGGTTGTTCGTGGGGATTAAATGAGAAGGGAAAGAACCGTGAAAGCCACTTTGAACTCCTTGCAGGAAAGGTGAGATTTTAATGTAGCAAATAAATAAATATCAAGACTTCCAACCAGTGCAGGAGATAAGGATGACAAAGGAGATGCGGATCAGTTTTTCTTTAGCCTTGCAAAATAGCAGCTTGTGCACAAACGTAAATTTCCATGACGCTCTTGGATTCCTGTCGTAAAAAACACTGACACTCTGGAGACACAGACAGACACGCCAGTGGAGGCTGGTCTATTAGGATGAAGAGGCATAGCTGCCAAGTTATCCCTTTTTTACAGGGATTTTCCCTTATGCTGAATAGGCTTCCTCGCGAGAAAAGCGAAAACTTGGCAGCTATGTGAAGAGGGCGCTGCCCCACTGCCCTCAGCCAGCCCCCACCCTGCCTGCCTTCTTCAATTACAACCACTCCATCGGGTGGCTCTGCCTATCAGCTTCCTCCTCCTCCTCCTTCTCCTCATCCATGTTGCCCCTTGTAGGGAGGAGGAGGAGGAGGAGGAGAAAACCAGGCATTGGCTCCACCCGCCATTGGCTCTAGCGCCACCTACTGGTAGGCTCCCTGCCTTCTGCCCTACCTATCCTGATGGACACCACTGAGGCAGGCCCTTCCCCTTTTGGATGATGTAGCCTCATTCCAAGAAGACACAGAAAACATCGGTGGGAATGCAACTGGCGTTAGGAAGTGAGCGGGCCGAGCGGGGAGCCTGCAATACCGTCTCCTAGTTTTGATCTAAATGATCTGAGGGCTTTGGCCCCACCCAGGTGCTGTTCTCTGGGTGTGGTGGAGCTCAGGACCATTTCCCCAAAGTGTGCCTTGCCCCAACAGGAGCAGGAAGAGGCATCGGTGGCGTTGGTGGTGTTGGTGGCGTTGGTGGCGTCGGCGGCGTCGGCGGCGGTGTTGGCGGTGTTGGCATTGGCGGTGGTAAGCAGCCCTTAAGTACCAGCAACTTAGAATTTTATCTTATTTTATTTGGGGCAAGGAGATTTCCAGGTGGCTCCATGCAGGGCAGAAGCTTCCTGAGCAGTTCACAACACAAAATGAACGTGAGCCAACCCAGAGACATGCTCGTGGGAAACCAAAATAATGATGAGGATTTTAAAAATGAAAACAAATTTCTTTCCTCAGCAGCAGCAACCCCGGTTTAGATAGCTGCACACAATTGCTGCTTTTAACTTTTTAAAGCAATGCATACTAGCTGACTGCACATCTCAGGTTGTGTCAGGGACTGGGTGGATGAGGAAGGGTGTTGGAAGCCACTTGCCCCAGAGCCCCCAAGGAAGGCACAGAAGAAGATGCCTTAGGTCCTGGATCCTGGTGGCAGGATACTGGCCCCATCTCAGAGGAAGGAACAAACTGGGAGGTACTAGAAGCAGGAAGCTTGAGGTATCGTGAAAAGGCAGAAGCAGGCTGGTGGCCCAGCACAGGGCAGGGGGGTGAGGTTTCCAGTTTGGCTGAAGGCTACGGCAGAGGCGAGCCAGACCCTGAATCTCTCCCACAGCTCCATCGTGACAACCTCTCTGCTGATGGCTCTCTGGCCCCTATAATGTGAAGGATGTTACATATTGCTGAGCAACAGGCTAGGCAGGCACAGAGAGAGGCTCCTGGGGCTTGCTGTAGCAGAATATTACAAGGGAGGAACCCTGACTCGGAGAGCTAGATAGTGATGGAGGGGCTGCATGCCACTTCAAGCAACTTCTTCATGGGGTGTGGGTGCCTTTATGAGCCTCCTTGTATTTTTTTCCTTTCCCTAATAATGAAACTAACTGCACGTTAGCTCATGTCTACCCCTCTGACCTGTGAATGACCTGATCTTTTGGTCAGCCCCCTCACAAATTGCTGGAAACCACAGGAGGGGGGAGGGCTCTTGTGCTCAGATCCCTCTCGAGGGCTTCCCGTGGGGGCATCTGACTGGCCACTGTGGGAACAGGAAGCTGGGCTAGGTGGGCCTCTGGCCTGACCCAGCAAGGGTCGTCTTAGTTCTTATGTCATGGTGTCCCAATGGGTTTGGCCATAATCCTGACTCCTGTTCTTCCACTAGTGCCTGGAGGAGCAGCGGCAGCTAAAGCAGCAGCAAAGGCAGCTAAATACGGTGAGTCTCCATTGCGTCCATCCTGATCTCATAAAGGTAAAGGGACCCCTGACCATTAGGTCCAGTCGTGACCGACTTTGGGGTTGCAGCGCTCATCTCGCGTTATTGGCCAAGGGAGCCAGCGTTCAGCTTCCAGGTCATGTGGCCAGCATGACAAAGCCGCTTCTGGCGAACCAGATCAGCACACGGAAACGCTGTTTACCTTCCCGCTGTAGCGGTACCTATTTATCTACTTGCACTTTGACGTGCTTTCAAACTGCTAGGTTGGCAGGAGCTGGGACCGAGCAACGGGAGCTCACCCCGTCGCGGGGATTCGAACCGCCGACCTTCTGATCGGCAAGCCCTAGGCTCAGTGGTTTAACCCACAGCGCCACCTGTGTCCCCTGCCTAATCCAGTTCTTCCCTGCCCCTCTGTCCCACTGCCCCATAGTGCCAGCCAGCGAGCTCTTTCCCAGATACAAAAACATGAGATCATCTCTGAAGCATCCCACATTGCCACGATTCAGATTGTTAACTTTCTGGGGCATGAGTTGTGTGCTCACTGTTCATTTAAAACACCTTCAGAACACATTCCCACCTGGAGAATCCTGAGAACTGTAGTTTGCCCCTCACAGAACTCCAGTTCCTCGCACCCTTAACAAAGCACAGTTCCTAGGTTTCTTGAACTGGCCCAATCATAATGGAGCAGATAATCATAGGATTATAAAGTTGGAAGGGGACCCCGAAGGACATTTGGTCCAATTTTGCCCCTAATTCCAATCTCTTTGTAGGTCGTGGTGCAGGTGTCTTTCCTGGTGGTGGAACAGGCGTCTTGCCAGGGGGCGGAACAGGCGTCTTGCCAGGGGGTGGCGTTGTGCCAGGTGTTCCTGGAGGAGGTAAGGGACCCCTCAGCTACTCCTCATCCTCAGATCTCGGGGAATTGGCACTGGAGAAGATTCCCAGTCCAGTTTTGCTGTGCACCAGAAGAGATCCCTGGGCATTGGGGCTCTGATCACAGATTGCTTCTCCTAATCTCACAGGAATCCCCCAAACTGGAGTGCAACCAGGGGCCAAGCCACCTAAATATGGTACGTATGAGTCCCTGTCAGGGAAAAGGGCACGATATAAGTAACAATAATTGTAATGATAGTACTGGAAGTTCTGCCTATCCACTCACCTGCCCACACCTCACCCAAAAAAACAAAAACGAAACATTCACAGGAGATCTAGCTACCTGTTGATAAAAGGAAGTCTTATCTTCACACAGCACAGAATTAAACTGTGGGACTCTCCACCACAACAAGAGGCAGTGATGGCCATCAAACTAGAGGGCTTTAGAAGAGGATTGGGTCAATTCATGGAGGAGGAGAGGGCTATGGATGGGTACAAGTCACGATGGCCATGCTCTGCCTCCACAGTTAGAGGCAGGAAAGCTTCCAGATACCAGTTGCTGGAAATCTTTGCAGGGAGCAGGGGAGAGGGCTCATGTGATCCTGCTTGCTGGTTTCCCATAAGAGGCATCTGGTTGGCCACTGTGAGAACGGGATGCTGGGCTGGATGGACCTGATCCGGCAGACTCTTCTTATGAGTTGAAGAACTGGGAGGACACGGAAAGTGTCTGGTCGGCAGTGGGGAGAAATGCCTTTGATAAGCCGAGACTCGTTTTTTCTCACCCCAACAGGTGTGCCGGGAGCTGGGCTGGGTGGCGTTGGTGTACCAGGTACGATGCGGCAGACCCAGGGGAGGGAGGGGAGAAGAGGGGCCTCCACGCTAGGCAGGACAAGATGGACAGCTCCATGGCTCATCCCTTGTCCTGGCTACACATCCGAAATCACTTGGGGGCTGGGCTGTGGGGCTTGGGAGCATTCCAGGCAGTCATAGGCTGAATAACTTCAGTATCCTCCATGTTCCTTTACTCTATGGGTCCTCCACAGATTATAGCTTATTTCTAACAAACCGTGAGGGTGGGTTTATGACTGAGCCACTTTTCCCGGCAGGCTTTGGTGGACGAGGAGGATATGGGGTCCCCGGCGCAGGTGGCATTGGAGCTGGAGGTGCGTAGAGATCGTTCAGCCAGAGCACTGGGAAGGAAACCCCCAGTGTTGTGCTCTGAATTTGGGGTGTGTGTGTGTGAGGGGACTTTGCAAGTTGTCTCGATGGCCTTACCCAACGGTGACCTCAGTGAGTTGACCCTCTGCTTTGTCATTGCTACCAGCCAGAGCCTGCAAGGAAGCAAGCAGTGGGATCTGCTAACTGTTGTAATTACACCCTGTTGTAGCTGCTCCCTATTTTAGCAACTCTTCGTTGTAGCTACTCCTCATCCTCTGACTCGGAGTACGAGTCAGAATTATGACAAAGCAGGAGGACGAAGCTCTCGTCATGGAGGATAAGATGAATATCAAAAGCTACTCCACGATTACCTCTTTTGGGGCAGCCCGTTGGCATTTTGTACTGGTACCTACGACACCTTTCTCGATATAGAAGTACCAGCACCACATTTTTCTTACCCCCCCCCCCCAAAATAGTACAGGATATACCACAAATGTTACAGCCCCAATCTGCTTCCTATGGTCCTATTTCAGGGGGTCCTGCCTCCAGCTCCCCTAGCCTGTAGTGCCCATGCCCAGCCCCACCACTTCCTTGAGGTCAGCAGGCCGCAAGCCTGACTTCCAGGACGACCTTCTAATTCCCCCTCACGCTCTCTTGCACAGGGCTGGCGTACCCAGGAGCCGGTGGCAAACCTCCCAAACCAGGTATGGGCATAAAGGACAAATTTACCCTAATGAAGGTTCCCAGCCCCACGGGAAAAAAATTCATTTGGGATTGGATATTTGACAGAAGTCTTGGGATTTCATAGAAGGAACCCCCCCCCCAAAGCCTTCAGCTCCCCTAAGGATGCAACATTGAATCTGGACATGTAGATTTCAGACTTTCGGTGTATTGCGATATCGAACAGGGCGTTGCCACAGTTGTGCAATACACACCCCAATTTGACCTCCCTCAACAACATCTATTCTGATCAAATGTCTTCTTATTTCCATCACAGGTTATGGTGCCGGCATTCCACAAGTTGGTGAGTTGATGAACTAAGTTCCCTTTATTTTATAGATAGATAGATGATAGATAGATAGATAGATAGATAGATTGTGTGTGTGTGTGTGTGTGTGTAAGAGAGAGAGAGAGAGAGAGAGAGAGAGAGAGAGAGAGAGAGAGAGAGAGAGAGAGAGAGAGAGAGAGAGAGAGAGATTATAGAACAAAGTTCAATAATGCTCTCACTGCGGGACAAATTTGGGTACAATAAAAATGCTAAGTCTTTAAAAAACACACACCTAAAATTACATTATTATGCTTTGTAGCCAAGATCATTAGACATCCAACATGCTTGCTTGTCAAGAAAAAAGAAAGCAAGGGAAATAAATAAATAAAAGAACAGGAGCAGCCTAGTGAGGCGAGAAACTCACAAAAACTGTAACGTACCGTGACTAGATTAAAAGGGGAAAATATCCTAATTCATATTGTCATTCAAAAAATGCTAAATCTAAATGATGTTAAATAGAGGTTAACTTCTTTTTATTTTAAGCACCTTTATCAGGGGTCACCAACCTTCTTATATATTTATATGTATTTCTATGATTATTTAATGCATTTATATGCCACACTTTTCTCCAAGGAGCTCAAGGTGGCTTACAAACAATAATTAAAAACAGATCTCAGAACTCATTTAGACGGGCAATTAAAATCCAGTTTGCCCTGGCAGCTACCCAGTTGGTCAGCATCGCCTGCCTCTCAGTTCCCAAAGGTCTGTCAAAGCAGGAAGACCTTATCCTGCTGGCGGAAGGATAACAAGGAGGGAGCCAGGCGGACCTCTCCTGGGTGGGGATCCCACAATCTGGGAGCAGCCACAGAAAAGGCTCCGTCTCTCGGTGCCTCTGATGTTGATGGGACCGAGAGAAGATGCTCACCCAAGGATCTGAGCCCCCAGGCTCAGAGCATCCTATCTTTCTGGTAGCCTAGATGGGTGGAAGAAGAAGAAGTGTGGAAACCTGTAAGGAGCGTCTCCACCCCCATCGTTCTGCCCAGACACTGAGGTCCAGTTCCGAGGGCCTTCTGGCGGTTCCCTCACTACGAGAAGCCAAGTTACAGGGAACCAGGCAGAGGGCCTTCTCGGTAGTGGCACCCACCCTGTGGAATGCCCTCCCACTAGAGGTCAAAGAGAACAACAATTACCAGACCTTTAGAAGGCATCTCAAGGCAGCCCTGTTTAGGGAAGCTTTTAATGTTTGATGGATTTCTGTATTTTAGTGTTTTGTTGGAAGCCGCCCAGAGTGGCTGGGGGAACCCGGCCAGATGGGCGGGGTATAAATAATAAATTATTATTATTATTATTATTATTATTATTATTATTAAGGGGTTGGACTAGACCCTTGAGGGTCCCTTCCAACTCTATAATTCTATGAACCAGGCTTGTGGAATTCCTGCCATATTGAAGCTTTTCTGACACTCTCTCTTTCTCCCCCACCCCCATCTTTTCTCCATTGTAGCGGGCGGAGCTGGATATGGTTATGGTTTGTCTCCTATTTACCCAGGTATGTTGATAGGGGGTGGGGTGGGGGTGAGTTCAGATCCTGAAAAACCCGGGTGCAGGAAGAAAGCAGTGCTGATGATGGATGACACCCACAAAGGAGCTAAAACAGGCCAGGGGAGAAGTCAATTTGGAGGCAAGCAGGTGGTCTTCAGTGGGGTCATCTCCCTCATAATGTATGCCTTACACCCTGTCACTGGTACCAGTTCATAAGAACTTAAGAATCTAAGAGCCTGTTGGATCAGGCCAGTGGCCCATCTAGTCCAGCATCCTGTCTTTACAGTGGCCAACCAGACGCCTGCGGGAAACCCTCAAGCAGGATCCAAGCGTAAGGTTCCTTGCTCCCACAGGAGGTAGTGATGGCCGCCAGCTTGGATGGCTTTGAAAGATGCTTGGTCCATTCATGGAGGGGGGAACTAACAATGGCTACTAGCCATGATGGCCATGTTCTGCCTCCATGGTTGGGGGCAGCAGAGCTTCTGAATATCAATTGCTGGAGACCACAGGAGGGGAGAGGGCTCTTGTGCTCAAATTCTGCTGTCATGGACTCGCTGGATGCAGAGGAGTGGTGCGAGGTGCCAGTGGGGGAACCCCCAAGGGAAGAAGTCTCAGAACCAGGGGGTTGGTGGTGGGTCAGAGGGAGAAGAGGGAGCAGAGGAGGAGGAGGAGGTGTCAGGGGCTGAGGAGGTAACAGGGTTTAGTGAGCAGGAAGAGGCTGTGGCAGAGAGCAGTCCAGAGGCAGAGGCAGAAGCGGAGGCTGGGGAGGAGGAGGGCCAAGAGGCAGAGTGGAGACAGGCTGCTGAAGAAGCCAGGGAGTCTCCCCCTCCTGCTGCGACCAGCTCCCTTCCCCACTGGTTCCCCAGAACCAGAAGAGGTATGAAGAGGGCGGAGGAAATATGGGCAAGACGGCAAAGCCTCAGGTTGCTTGGAAAGAACTTAGGCAGCTGTGGGAAGGTGGGGACCTTCAGTCCTCACAACTGCCTCCTTGGGGCAAGCTCTATCAGGAACAGTTGCTGTGCTCACTAGGCCTGAGCTGTTTAGTTCCTTTGAATAAAGAGTTAACTTTACCTTGTGAGTTATGGCTGACTTGTTCCCTACTCCTGCCTTGACACCTGCTTGGGGGTTTCTCATATCAGGCATCTGGCTGGCCACTGTGAGAAGGAGATGCTGGACCAGATGGGCCCCCTTTGGCCTGATCCAGCTACAGGGCTATTTGTATGTTCTTATGCTCAGGGATAGGAGTCCTATACTAATGATCTGAATACAAGGAAATATAACAAGATGCTTGGGTGTTTTCATAGAATCCTGGACCAGTACAGCCATCTAGTCCAGCCTCCTGCAATGCATCATTTCGCCCTCTTCTCTTTCTCTGAGGCCCACTGCGGCCTTTGCCATGCACCCCTCACCCAAACACACACACGTAGTTCAGAATGTGGGGTGGGAGGGGGCTGCTGGCTGCTCTATGTGGCTAACCAGCTTTCCTGCCTGGTTTGGGCTTGCAGGTGGAGTCCCTGGCCAGCTGGGCTATGGTGGTAAGTGCAGTGCTTTCAGCTGGCTGGGTGGGTGGGGGGGTCAAGGGTGAATCCAGGAGAACTTGCCTGCCTTGAGTGACCTCACCGCATGTTTCTCTCCCCTGCTTCTCCACAGGCAAACCTCCCAAGCCGTACGGCTACAGAGGTAAGTCGCACCCCAACCCAGAAGCATTCCACTTTTGAACTGTTTCTGTCTTGTTCCAAGAGCCTCCAGGTTCAAAGGCAGTCTACCTCTTAGTGCCAGGCTCTAGCAATGGGGGGGGGAGAGCTTCTTCCCATCAGGCCTCACCTGCATGGGAAGGGTTTCACAGGCCTAAAGTGGGCCGCTAATTGGAACAGGAGGTCGAAGGGCAAATTCTCTTGGTCTGGCTGTTTTTGCAAAGGGTTGGGCGGGCCAGGAGAATGGCCACCAATCACGTTATGTTTGCGGACTTAAATGATGACAGCTAGTACCAACTGGTTCACTTGCCTGAATTCTGCCCCAAGTTGATAGTCAGCACACAAACAGACACAATTTGGGGTACTGTTTTCCAGTCCATTGGAATCTTCCACCATCCCTACCTGTGAGCCACCCACGAAAAATGCCCCGTGTCACACAGTGTCCTCCTCCTGTTGTTGTATTTTATTTTAATGCCTTTCTCCGAAGGTCGGATTCAGAGTGGCTTGCAATATTATTATTTTTCAATTATTTTTTTTATAAATTACAAGGTAATAAAAACAAAGTAGTTTTAGAACCAGCAACTGAAATACAGTTTGCCCTGATAGCAGCCCAGAAGATGGTTAAATAAGGACACCCCTGGTAGCAAAGGAGCTAGTCCATACGAACCCATCCACCAGTTCTGGTCCTGCTCCAGGTGCCTCAGGGCCAGCCCACCCACGAGGCAGGGTGAAACGGAAGCCCCCGAGGCACCACCCCCACAGACGTCCTTTAATGCCATCAACCCAGTCCTGTGGAACTCTCCGCCACTGGAATTTCAGCAAGTGCTGAACGCTTTTCAATTCCGCCAAACCTAGTCAGGCAATTCAGAACACCTCCTCCCACAATGTTTGTTTTAAACTTTTTGAATGGTTTTTATGGTTTCATTGATGTAAACTGCTTTGACATACAGTGGTACCTCGGTTTAAGTACGCAATTGGTTCCGGAAGTCTGTACTTAGCCTGAAGCGTACTTAACCTGAAGCGAACTTTCCCATTGAAAGTAATGGAAAGTGGATTAATCCGTTCCAGACGGGTCTACGAAGTACTTAAACTGAAAGTTCTCAAACCGAAGTGTACTTAAACCGAGGTATGACTGTATATATTTTTCTGATGTTGCAGTATACTGGTAATATTAGGTATTATTATTTTTACAAGTACAAATAGTTCAAAGGCAGCTGGGATGTAGGTAAGACATGTGTCACCGCTGATTGTCTTCCTCTTCTCCTCTCCCCACCCCTTGCAGGTGGCGTTGGCCGCAAGAGGAAGTAGCCGTGACAGACTGCCTACGATTCACCTCATGAACTTTGGTGCTACTGCCTGGTCTCGAATGTACCCCTCACCCCGAGAAAAGCAGATTCCACCACCACCGCCATCGTCACCCGCCGCCCTGTGCCTTTTTGCCCCACAGACCCCAAACAGCCCTCCTCCCTCTCACTGGTGCTACACCCACCCTGCGGGGAACACCCAGCCGTCCACTTCCTGGGCGGTGGGGGGGCCTCTTTGGTGCTGCGGCCGAGGAGGGCCGCTTTCGGAGGAGGGGGGAGATGCCCGAGCACTTTAGCCCGCTCCTGAGCCCCGTGTGGGGGGTCAGTAGTCACACTGGCCAGTTGGCCCAACTCCCTTTCCCAGTCTCCACCCCCCCTCTCTCTCCAGGCTCCAGTTTTTTTGGGGGGGGAAGAATGTCACTGGGTTGCCATAGGAGCCCCTCCCCTGGCACACTGCCTGTGCATTGACAGGGGATGGGGAGCAGGCCGGGCTGGGGGGTCAGTGCCAACAGGATTAACCTTAATCCCGCAGCTGCCGCCTGTCAGGGCCGCAGCGGATTAGCACAGCCCAGGCCACATCCGGCCTTTCAGGCAAGAGAGCCAGAGGCCACTCCGTCCAGGTCCGAGCAAAGAGGCCGCCCTGGGGGGTCCCCCCCCTTTCCCACAGGACAGTGGCCGACCTGCTCCACGACTCTTCATGTTTAATCACTTCGATGTAACTGGGATGGGACACTTTTTATAAAGAGGAACAGTAAACCGCTTTCCGGGAGAAAAAAAAAAGAATTAAATAAAACCTGACTAATAAATAACTTTTTAAAGGAACACTTCTTGTGCTTTTTCCTCCTGGAGACGTCCAGGCTGGAACCTAGTTTCCCTTGAGCAACCCAAGCAAACACAAATTGAGTGTCTCTGAGCCTCTGCAAAGGGGCAAAGCGAGTGCATCTTGGCAGATGGGACTGTTTATTATTAGAAGCATAGAGTCGTAGAGTTGGAAGGGACCCTAAGAGTCATCTATCTGGTTCAACTCTTTGCAATGCATCATGGCTAAAGATCCCCGACAAGTGGCCACCCAGCCTCTGTGGGAAAACCTTCAATGATGGAAATTCCACCACCTTCCGAAAGAGCCCGTTCTACTGTCTAATAGCTCTTAACCCCAAACTGTTCTTCCCAGTGCAATTTTTCTAGAAAAAGAGGTACTCGAACTCGCCATGAACGCTACCCTTGTTTTCTTATAATGGCAATGGTGTTCACCTGAGAGGTGCCAGAACTAGGCAATGTATTGTGCAAAAAACCAGTTTGAAGTCCATACTGTGATATCGGTTTCATAATTTTTGACCTGGCAATATATCACAAATCATGGTGTATGTGATAATATATCACAATGTTGAAAAGCAGATCTCACCCAACCCTATCCAGAATCAAGTTCCAGTGAATTCTGGCCAAAAAAAGGGCCCTGGTTCTTCCTACTGTTTAGTCAAAATCTCCTTTCTGGTCATTTGAATCCATTGGTTCCAGTCCTCCCCTCCAGAACAGCAGCAAACCAGCTCACTCCATCTTCCAAATGGCAGCTCTTCAGATCTTTGAAGATAGTTCTCATATGATCTCTCAATTTTGATAGATAGTAGAGGGATGCACACTTGGAAATAGCCCCCTCTGGATCCCATAGCTTAGGGGGAGGAGTTGGGCTGTAGGGCTCATTAAAGATCCAGAGGTGAGCTTGCTAGAGTGGAGCAAAGCACTTTGCAACCAGCAGTTCAGCTCCTTTGCAGCCTGACGAGGAGCTGAGCTGTTTCACTGGGAGTCATGCAACTTTTATTGCAGAATGCCCAGAAACGGGGCAACGTCTGTAAGCAGACACAACTGAGAAAATGATGGTGTTGGTTTGTTTTTAAAAATACATTTTATTGAATTTCACACATATAAGCCATCTCAAACAATAAAAAACACTACAGGGGGGGGGGAAACAAGAGAGTAGAAATCAGAGAAACTGTAAATGAAGAATTAATTATCCTGAAAAATATTACAGAGGAACTGTTTTGGATTGTCATTAAACTAGGACCATTATATTTAAATGTAATATTTTTCTTTCCCTAGTCATAAAACGCACAAGTGAATAAATGCATCTGGTGGAGACGAACTATGTTAGTCCATGTTTGCAAATAGAATAAAATCATAAAATCATACCTTGCTGCCAAAAACAAATCTGCAGGGGCCCTGCAGCACCTGTGAATTTCACAAGGAAATATCAGTGTTTGTGGTGCAAGTGAACTGAAAATAGGCAGGAAATCAACACCGAGGAGGGGGGAGAGCATCAGTAATCATTGGGGAATGGAACTGAAATTTCTATGGGCCATGTCATAATGCCACCATACAAATCTATGCTGCGGTCGCATTTTGAACATTGTGTGAAATTCTGGCCGCCTCACCTAAAAACGGGTATTGTAGAATTGGAAAAGGTTTAGAAAGCAACAACCAAAATGATCAAGGGGGTTGAAGGACTCCCCTATGAAGAAAGCTTACAGCGTTTGAGGCTTTTTATTTAAGAGAAAAGGCAAATAAGAGGCGACATGATAGGTTATAAAATTATGCATGGCATAGGAAAAGTGGATAGGGAAAAGTTTTTCTTCCTTTCTTTCTCATAGCACTAGAGGTTGTGGACATCCAATGATGCTGGATATTGGGAGATTCAGGGCAGATGTAAGGAAGTCCTTCTTCATGCCACTTGCTCCCACAGGAGGTAGTGATGGCCACCAGCCTGGATGGCTTTAACAGAGGATGGGGCGGTTTCATGGAGGATAAGAATACTATTGATGGCTTCTGGCCATGATAGATAGCCTCTGCCTCTGCAGCTGAAGGTAGCAATGCTTCTGAATACCAGTTGCAAGAAACCAGAGGAGAGGAGAGGGATCCTCTGCTTTGGTCCTGCTTGCAAGTTTCCCAGTGAAGCATCTGGGTGGTCACTTTGAGAAGAGGATGCTGGACTAGATGGGCTGTTGGCCTGACCAGCAGACTCCTCTTACATTCTTAATAGAAGCTAGCCAGCGCTTCTGGTGGAAAATAATAATAATAATAATAAATAATAATACACATCAAAAACTCTCAATACTGTATAGCCATATGCATAATTGTCCCAAGACTCCTTTTAGAAGTTGTTCTGTACACTGGCAGTGTGTGCCGGGGTGGGGTGGGGGAGGAGATACATACACAAATAAGCTGAAGGAATTGAAGGCTGTCACTGCTTGCTGCTCTGTACAAATTCAGAAAGGCAGAAATACAACAACAGAACAATAGGAGATCCGAATGCATCAAATAAGCACTCTAAGAAGAGCTCTGCGGACAGATCAGGCCATCTAGACCGGCATCCCGTTCTCACAGTTGGTGACCCGATGGCCATTGTGGGAAACCCACAAGCAGGATTCATGCTCAAGAGCACTCTGAGCCCGCCTGGCTTTCAGCAGCTGGTATTCAGCAGCATTGCTGCCTCTGACTGTGGAGGCAGAGCATAGCCGTTGTGGCTACTACCCATCGATAGCCTTTTCCTCCACAAATGGCTGCACATTAGCAACCAGAAAATAGACAGCAGATAAGAACCTAAGATAGGACCCAGGTGGCGCTGTGGGTTAAACCACAGAGTCTAGGGCTTGCTGATCAGAAGGTCGGCGGTTCGAATCCCTGCAACGGAGTGAGCTCCCGTTGCTCGGTCCCAGCTCCTGCCCACCTAGCAGTTCGAAAGAACGCCAAAGTGCAAGTAGATAAATAGGTACCGCTACAGCGGGAAGGTAAACGGCATTTCCGTGTGCTGCTCTGGTTCGCCAGAAGCGGCTTAGTCATGCTGGCCACATGACCCGGAAGCTGTCTGCGGACAAACGCTAGCTCCCTCGGCCTATAGAGCGAGATGAGCGCCGCAACCCCAGAGTCGGACACGACTGGACTTGATGGTCAGGGGCCCCTTTACCTTTAAGAACCTAACAGCTTGCTGGATCAGGCCCATCAAGCCCAGTTTCCTTTTCATATAATTGTTGAGCTGGAAGGGACACCTAGGGTCACCCAAGTCCATCCCTCTGCAATGCTAAAATCTCAACATGTAGTCTCCTATCCAGTTTGAAACCAGGCCAGACCCTGCTTAGCTTGCAAATGTGCCAGCAGTTTTAGAGGCCAACCAGATGTCCCAAGGGAAAGCCCACAAGCAGGATTCAAGTAGAAAGGGACTCCCCATCACCCCACCATGGCATCTGGCAACTGGTATTGATAAGTCTTGCTTCCTCCCACTGGCTAGAGCAGTCCTTGGTTGGTAACCATGAGGACTGGCATCTTAACCCAGTGGTAGGAGAGCATCTGTCCCAGGTTCAATCCCAGGTGGCATCTCCAGGCAGAACGCAGGAAGAGACTCCCACTTTGGAGAGAGCTGCTGCTTGTCTGTGTCTACCATACTGGGCTTGACTGCTGGTCTCACACAGGACAAGGCAGCTTCCTAATGTTATGAGTTTCAGACTCTCCCCCCCCCCCCCAATTACAAGTTTCTGGGTGCCAGACACTGAACCTCTGGGTTCAGTAAATGTTAAAATATAAACCAAGCCAGTTTCCTGACCAGAAAATCGACCGGGATGATGGAAAACAAAAGCCATTAGGAAAACCAAATACAAGGGGCCTCAGCTCAGAGTTAGTTGGGAAGACGAGTTTGAAGTAGAGTTTTAGAGTTGACTGTGACCTGACCTAAGTTGCAGGCTAGAAAAAGTGACCGGCTGGAAAAGGCAGAGTCAGAGCACAATGGTTGATGTCTGTTTGAATCCAGAGAAGCAAGAGCCTTTTGGGGTGTTAATGCTGGGAACTGCTGCATCGTAGGCTCAGGTTGCATATACAGTATGTGTAAATAAACCATGTATCATAGAAAAAAATACCTGAGTCCCTGCTATGCCTCATTTTTAAAAGGAAACATGATGTAGGGGTGAATTTTTGTATTTCAAATTTTTAGTGGCGCCCTCTGCGAGGCCAAAAACTGATGTCCCCTGCCTCTTGCCTTCCATTCTGTGCACTATGTCACAGTTGTGGCGCCCTGTGGTGCCCCCTTGGTTCAGCGCCTGGTGCCGCCCTAAATCTGGCTCTGGAAATATGGACCCTTGGTAAACGTGCCTGGAACCCAATGGCGTCTTGCACATCTCAGAGATTGGGGTGGCACACAACAATACGTTTTCCTCTTCCCTGCACTACCCCCTCCCCTTTTGTCTGCAGTTGCCCCTGGGCGCTCTGCACATACTCAGGGGCCCCTTCTCCATCCCCTCCTGAAACCCTGGAGAGAGCGGCTGCCAGTCAGCGTGGACCATCACAGCTTAGCTGTGGTCTGACCCAAGATCATACATTTCTCTTCACACACACAAACCCGTCGTTTTTATCTCCCGGTGCCCCCGGACCCTCTGCACGCGCTCAGGGCCACCCTCACCATCCCCTCCCTTTCCATCAGCTTCGCTTCCCAGAGAGCGCGCGGCAGCGGGGTGTGTGTGAATGTGTGTATGTGCGTGCGTGCGTGCGTGTGTGTGTCCGGTTCTGGCTGGCTGGCTGCATCCCTGCCGGGACTCCGCTTCTTCTAGCCCCCCGCCCCGTCCAAGCGAGAGGGGAGGCGCCTGGCCTTGCATCGCCTTGCATCGCACGTTGCATTATAGCTGGAGACGGGCGGAGTGAGGGGGGGGGGTCCCCTCTGGCTGGCTGGCTCCTCTTTGGACCCGCCTCCGTCCTCCTCCTCACCCCCCGCCCCATTTTCCCAGGGCTGACGCGCAGTCGGCCCGGGTGAGTCCGCAGCCGGCGCAACCAAGCAGCCCGCCCTGCCCCCTTCGCCGCCCGGCAAGCGCAGGGAGGAGACGCCGACGCCGACGCTGCTGCCGCCCGAGCCGGGGTGGGTCTGGCGCGGCGTCCGCATGAGGCTGATGCTCCTTTGCTGTACCTGGAGAGACGAGCCCATGGGAGAGGACGAAGGTGGGTCTTGGAAGAGAGCCCTCCCCGCCCCCACTCCACGTCGCCCCTCACCCGGCTTCTGGCCTGCCTCCTGGGGCGCGGTGGTAACGGAGTGGGGTGCAGGGCTCCTTCGCCCCCTCTCCTGCTTGACCTTGAGCCCCACAGGGGGTGGGGGGGAGAGAGAGAGAGAGAGAAACGTCCGGGCCGCCCTCTTGCTGCATTGCACGCGTGGCAAGCATTCACACGTGCAAGAGGCCGGGAGTGGTGGGGGCGAAAGGAGAGATCTACTTCACGCGCGTGCGCTAGTGGTGCTTGTGGAGTGGTCCTCGGAAGGTTGGGAGAGGCCCCCAAGGCCTACTTTGCCCCTTCACTCGCCTTAACGGGCGTGCGCCAACTAACTGGGAGCACGTCTCTGAGCACGTGCAGAGCGCGCTTCCTCTCGCCCCACCTCCAGCCAGTTGTCTTCACGCTTTCAACTCACCCCAGGAGGCGGGGGCGGGGAGGTTAATCCGGTGCCCATCCGGTGGGTGCTGTCCAGGGTGCTGTTTTTTCCGACCTCCTGCTGAAATCTCCCTACCGCAGGCAAGGGAGTCTCGTCTGACCGGAAGGCAAGAAAGTGGAGTCAGGATAAAAGACTTCAGGGTTGATTCTAGGGTCCACGCTTTCCCCTTCCTTTTGCAAACATTTTAGCTACTTTACTGAAAGTTCAGGATTCACAGAGTGTGGGAATTCTCCTTTTGCAAACAGGTGGAACAGGAAAGGGTGAATGAAATGCTCCTTCACAGCAGGAAGAAGGGTGCCCCCCTCGCCCCACAAATCCTATCATCTTTCAGATCCTCATCACCTCAATGGCATCTGGGCCCAGAAGAGGGTGGGCATGCTGTGGTTACAAAGTTAAAAGGGGGGACCGACCCTCTGTGCATGCTCCAAGACACTCTTGCTCCCCTGTAATTGTTACAGCGTGGATGCCTGCTACTGAAAACAGGTTCAGAGTCTGAGTGCAAGGGAAATTTTATCACACACATCCCCATTCAGTTCCCCATTTCCAGGGATGCCCCCCCCCCTGGTTTCCCTGCTGCTCCTCTCCACACCCCCAATCTGGGGGGGGTGAAGTAGGGGACAGTCCTGCTGTTATATAAACAGGAGATCGATCTGTGGCCACCAGCCATGGGAAAGGAGGTCACAGGGCCAGCCTCAGCTAGGGACCTCTGGGCATTTGTGAGCAGCTGCGTGCAGGAGAATTGCCATTCTCTCCCCCCCCCAGTGCCCCCATGTCCCCTCTCAGAGTTAACGGGGATGAGGCTCCTGCCGAAGCCATGCTTCAGGTTTGGATTACGGAAGTTATTCTGCGTGTTCTCAGAGGAACCCTTGTTCATTCAGTGTGAGTGCTGCATTTCTTTGAGTACTGCTTCAAACAAATCTATTTGGGGGTGTACAGCAGGATGAGATGCATTCTAGCAGTCGTGCCTTTCCCCCCACAAAAATCCTGGGAAGTGTAGTTTGTTATGGGTGCTGAGGATTTTTAGGGGACCCGTTATTCCTCTCCCCAAACTGCAAATCCCAGAGTGGTTCGACAGTCAATCCCTCTTCCCAGGGAACTCTGGAAATTGGAGTTCTGGGAGTGGGGGCTAATAGGGGTATTTCTAAAAGCAACTCAACATCCTTAGCAAACTATGGTTCCCAAGATTCTTCAGGAGAAGCTGTGCCTGTTTAAAGTGGTCTTAGACTGCTTTAAATATGTGGTATGCAATGACTTCCTCCTTCTTCTCTGAGGTCGCACCACACATCCAACATGCACTGAAAGCCTGTTTGGCTTCCCAAGATCTGTAGTTTGTTAAGGGCTCTGGGAATTGTAGCTCCTCAAGGCCGAAACTGCCGTCCACAGAATTCTTTTCGTGGAAAGCCATGCCAGTTTGAAGTGGTACGATACCACTTTAAAAGGGTCGTGCAGGCAAGGGCCCTGTTTGCTAGGCCTACATCTGGTTTTGGGCAAAAACTGAAACCCTGCAGTGAGAGCCCAGGCTGTGCTGATGACCCCACCCCCACTCAACCTGCCTCCACCTCTGTTTTCCTCTCCAGGAAGCGATCTGCCAATATGCGCCAGCTGCAGCCACAATATCTACGACGGCCAGTATCTGCAGGCCCTCAACGCGGACTGGCACACCGACTGCTTCAGGTAGGACTGCTCTGGTAGGGAGGCTGTTGCCAGTAGGGTGGGAAGGGGGAGCCTGTAGCCTCAAAGCTGCTTTTCTGAACTCCCATCACCCATCAGGCCCTGCCAGGAGGGTTGAAGGTCAAGGACGATGGAAGTTGTAGTCCTGCAAACTAAGGGAAGGGCTATAGCTCAGGGATGGAACACTCGCTTTGCATGCAGAAGGTCCCTGGTTCAATCCCCAATGGTGAGAGATTCTCCTGCCTGAAATCCTGGAGATCTGCTGCCAGTCAGTGTAGACAGTACTGGGCTAGATGGGCCAGTGGTCTGACTTCCTGTATTCCGATCTGGAGAACCACAGTTTCAGAAAGCAGTGAGGAGGTTATGAGAGCAAGGGAAAGTTGCAAAATCTGGGGCTTTTTTCCTTTAGAAAGTGGTAGTGTTGGATTAGGACCTGGGAGAGGCCAGGGTTCGAACCCCCACTGTGTCATGAGGCTCGCTGAGTGACTTTGGAACTGTTGCTGCCTCTTGGCTTAGCCTACCTCACAGGGTTGTTGTGGGAATTAATTGAAGGGGAAGAGGGGAGAACTGTGTACACCACCTTGAGCTCCTTGGAGAAAAAGGAGAAATGCTGGGAGAGTCAAGGCAGACATAAGGAAGTCCTTCTTAATGCAGTGCATAGTTAAACGATATAACTCACTGCCACAGGAATCAGTGATGACCACCAGCTTGAATGGCTATGGTCTGCCTCCAGTCTGAGGAGTGGTCTGCCTCTGAATACTACTTGCTGGGGATCCCAAGTGGGGAGAGGGTTGCTCTGGCACTCAGGTCCTGATTATGGGCTTCCTGGAAGAGGTGTCTGGTTGGCCACTGGGAGGACAGGACAGGATGCTGGACTAGAAATTGGCTTCTTTTTGACTGAGCCACCCCAGGACTCTTCCTATGTTCACTGTTGCTTATTTGGCCAGAAAGGAAGTGCCCCCCCACCCTTAGAATATTCTTTAGCACGGGTTGGTGTGAGCAACAAGATCCAGCACTCTCCTGCCAAAGAGGCTTGTGGCATGGTCCTGGGACAGTTTGAACAGCTAAAGAGTCCCTGACTGATGGCCGTCCAACCTCTGTTGAAATTCCTCCAGTGACAGAGGATCCACTGCTGTGCAAGGAGGATCCTCCACTGTGGAACAGATCCTATGGTCAGAAAGTTGTTCCTAACGTTTTGTCAGAATCTCCTTTGTTGCCATTTGAATCCTTTGGTTCGGGTCCAACCCTCTGGAGCTGCAGAAAAGAAGCTGGCTCCATCTTCCCAGTGAGAGCCCTTCAGATATTTGAAGATGGCTATCATATCACCTCTTAAGTCTTTTCTTCTCCAGGCTAAACATAACCAATTCCCTCACCCGTTCCTCAAAAGGCTTGGACCCTTGATAATCTCCATCGCCCTCCTCTGCCCACCTTCCAGCTTGCCAACATCCTTCTTAAACTGCAGTGCCCTGAGCTCCACGCCGCACTCCAGGTGGGGTCTGACCAAGGCAGATCTGGCCACTAGACTTCTTCTGAAGATGGCTACCATAGAATTGTAGAGTTGGAAGGGGCCCTGATGACCATCAAGTCCTGCAATGCAGGAATATGCAGCTGTCCCGTGCGGGGATCGAACCTGCAACCTTGGCATTATCAGCACTGTGCTAGTCTAACCAACTGAGCTATCCTGCTTACACCTCTCAGTCTTCTCGTCTCCAGGCTAAACATACCCTCTCCCCTCCAGCATATGTTCCAGGTGTCTGGTGGGGAGGGGGTGAAAGACGAGAGTCACCTTCCTCCGCTGATCATCTGTTTCCCCAACAGCTTGGCTGCTCCATTCATTCTTGGCTTTACAGCCCGCCCGCCCCCTGCCCCCCGCCTCCTTCTGGGCAGCCGTCAATATGGCTAGTGGCATCTGGCAAGCACAGAGACTTGGCTCTCCTTGCAAGAGACATACTCCTCACACGTCCAGCTCGAAGCCGATTCCCTGGGCCCTGACCTTGGCTACTTTGGGGTTGTGTGCTTTTAAAAGTCTGGCTGCCTCCCTCACCGAGCAGGAAATAAAATAGCTCTTCTCTCACGCCCACACTGGAGTCTGCTTGAGGACAAACGGGCGCGTCTGTGATCCATCTGAGGACATGCATTTAAACTCCAGAACTTGCTCCTGCAGGACACAGTGGGGAACACCAACCTGGATTCCTTTAAAAGACAGATTCATTGAGGAGAAGGCAACTAACCATGATAGCTATGCTCTGCCTCCTCTCTCAGAGGCAGCAATGTTTCTGAATAGCAGTTGCCGGAAACCACAGGAGGAGAGAGGGCTCTTGTGCCCTGCTTGAGGGTTTCCCACAGGCATCTGCTTGGCCACTGTGAGAACAGGATGCTGCTCTACATGGTCCCCCTTAGGCCTTATCCATCTGGGCTATTCTTATGTCCTGATGGAACCTCCAGGCCCAGTGGCAGTCTATCTAGATTTCCAGGTTCTTAGGGGCATTTAGCTATTCTGAGAACAGGGTGCTGGACCAGATGTGTCCTTGGCCTGATCCATCAGGCTCTTCTTATGTTCTCACATCTATACATGCTGGGGAGATGCCCAGGCGTCGGTACTTCCCCACCAGCTGGAGGCGAGCGGAAATTGCTTGTGTCCTCTGAGGCGGGTGATGCGCAGGCTGGATCGATGATGCAAGAGGAGGTGCAGAGAGAGGCCTGCGCTCCGGCCTCCCAGCTGTGGCAAGAGCACATTTGCGCAGGGCTGTTGACAAAGATAGCTACATGACTCCCAGGGGGGCGGCTGAGAGAGAGGCCTGATGCTGCGTGGAGGCGGCAGTCACAGAGGAAGTGCTCCCTCTGTGTGATTACAGAACAGCTTCCTGCCCTGAGGCTTGGCTGGCCAGAGTCGGCTTCCGAGACAGAGCAGAGCAGAGCAGAGCAGCGCAAATTGTGGTGGCAGCGAGGAGCTACTCTTCGGGGTCAGAGCTGGCGAACTCGGGGGCTTATCTTGGGGGCCAGGCTCAGCCCCTGGCTGCCCAGGGGAGGCAGGGGAGGGTGTGCCTCTGCCCACGTTCAAGGTACCAGCAGTGGGCAGGTGCCAAGGAGGAGGCCCCATTGCTGGCTACAGTGCTCAAGAGCAACCACTTTCTGACAGCAGGAGCCAAGTAAGTCCCCGCCGGAAATGTTAAAATTCAGGATTCGAACTCAGAGTTGGCAGGAAGATAAAAGCCGACTAGCTGGGTCAGGCACTGGGTTGGGCTGGTTCAGTGCACTGCCTCCAACTGTGGTCAGTTGGGCGCCTCTGGAAGCTTCCCGGTAGTGCTCCTGTTGCCCTTTGCCTCTAAGCATCTGAGATTGAAAGATACACTGCCTCTGAATGTGGAGGTTTGATTTAGCGGTCAGGGGTGAGAACTGCTGACTAGGACTGGGCGATATATTGATATATCCTCCAAAACCAATTTGCAGTCCTTGGCATAGAACAAGCGGAAATGTGGACGAGCCCAAAGAGGTGACATGGTAGAAGTTTATAAAATGACACACGGCATGATGAAGGTGGCTTAGGTGGTTAGAAGGTGGTGTTAAAAATGCCAAGGTTGTGGGTTTGATCCCCGTATGGGCCAGCTGCATATTCCTGCATTGCAGGGGGTTGGATAGAGGACCCTCAAGGTCCCTTCCAACTCTGCCATTCTATGATTCCATGGAGAAAGTGGATAGAGATAAGTTTTTCTTCCTCTCTCATAACACTAGAACTCGTGGACATCCAATGAAGCTCCTGGAAGATTTGGTACAGAGGAAAGACAGCCCGTCTTCATGCCATGCATAGTTAAACTGTGGAACTCCCTCCAACAGGAGGCAGTGGTGGCCAATGACCTGGGCGACTTTAAAAGAGAATCAGGCAAATTCATGGATGAGGAGAAGGCTCTTGAAGGCTACTAGCTACGGTAGCTATGCTCTGCCTCCACAGTCAGAGGAAATAATGCTTCTGAATACCAGTTTCTGCAAACTACAGGAGGAAAGAGGGCTCTTGTGCTCAAGCCCAGCTTGCTGGCTTCTCTATGGGGCATTTGGTTGGCCACTGTGAGAACAGGATGCTGGAATAACTGGGCCATTGGCCTGATCCACCAGGCTTTTCTGATGTTCCTGTTGTTCTTTGTCTCTAGCATCAGGTGCCCAAAGATACACTTCCTCTGAACATGGAGGTTTGATTTAGTTGTCGTGGCTAGTCACCACTGGCCGGGTTCTCCACGGTATTTTCTAATTGCCTTTTAAAACAAGAATGGAGGGTCCCTGTTGGGCTTGTTTTTGCATTTGGTTTCTGATTCAGAACCATCCCCACCTAAAGTTATAGGCAGCAATGCTTCTTTTGAAATGGTCATGGGGCGGGGATGCCTGTTCGGCCCACTCGCACCTGGGATAAAGAGGTCCGGCAGGTTTCTGCGTGGTTTCAAAAACCCGCTGTACATTCTATCTCGTATACGTGGTTTTACCCAAGGCAAAAGGAAGGCGGAACAAATTCGTGTTGCACTCTGGGATATGAAATCCAATTCCATTTTCTTCAGATTGAGAAAAGGGAGCTACCAGCTCCTGCTTGCCTTGTAGAAGCTTCTCAGTGCCAGCAAACTCAGAGAGTTTTGAAGCTTCTGATTCTATTTCCAGATCAGCGGCGACCACTTGCCAGCACATGCCGGCAAAGGTCACCTTTCATTGTCCTTTGCGGAGAAAGAAAGGCAAGCTGGGCTCCTTTTGTCAGCATTCTATCTCGTATTCTTAAGATCACTGGTCCTGGGCAAGGTGGAATTCTGAAGGAAATGGGAACAGGAGCAGAAAATGGCCAGTGTCTGCTTATTTGTTCCTTGTGTGGGACAGAAATCAGTCCAGTGAATGCTATCCACATTCACTGTTGTGGCTTTCAGTCTACAAACGATATGTAATTGATGGTGTTCCTCTCCCCTGTTTGCATTGCATTTCCTTTGCATCGAAACAGATAGTGCTGATTGATTGATTGATTGATTGATTGACCTACTATATATTTTGGAAAGTAGTTTGTCTGTCTGCTCTTGGACATGTCTTGGGATAATGTTGCCCCAGTGTGGCATGATGGTGCCTGAGATAGAGGAGCATTTTTTCCGTCTATGTTTGAATACCATCTGATGCCATTTTGAACTGAGATACTGCTGTAGTTGTAGTAGTAGTAGTAGTAGTAGTAGTAGTACCGGTAGTAGTAGTTCACCTTTCCCCCCAAGGAGCTCAAGGTACCGTGCATGATTCTTCCCCTTCTCTTTCCAAAAGGAAGCCAAGACTCATTTTGGGTGGGTGTCCCACATTTAACCTCATTTAAACTTTAGATCTTTAAGAGGAAGTCCAGCTATCAGAGTTCATGGCTTGGCAGCAGACCTTTTTCCTTTCACAGCACCTGATTTTGACCGTGCTTCCTTTTAAATGTTGGTTTTCCTTGGTAGGTTTTTGGAAATCCCATTGAAACCCCAAATTCTTTTCTGCATTAACCCCCCGGGGCAGACTCTGAACAGGGAAGTGACTAGGTTTGGTTCCTCTAGCTCAGGGTGGTCCAACTTTTCATACCAAGTGGGCCGCAAGAGTACTTAGACACAGAACCTGTGGGCTTCATCACACAGCGTGGGAGGGGGAGTGAGGCCAAAATTTTAGCTAAGGACCAAAAGTGTTCAGGTATAACACCAGTCCATTACAGGAGATGGAGATCTGGGAGGAAGACTGGTCATTGTTGTCATAAAACATATTTGGCAAAAGGAAACCCAACAACTGAGAATGATGTTGTTACATAATTCGATACGTAACTGGTAATGTCAAATTCCAGAGAGTGAGATGAGTGTCTTGGTATGAAAATGGCATGTGTGATATACAGTCTTTCATGTGACTCTTAATGGAGGGAGCATTAAAATTAGAGGCTTCTCTGCCCCCAGAAGCTTACAAATTGAATTGTGTTTGAGAGGGAAGCGGCAAGGCAGGTAAGAAGGAAGGAGAGAAAAGAGAGAACTTCGAGTGGCTGCAGTTTCATGTTTTCAAGTTTCCATTTTGTTGTGGGCAGCAGTGAAGGGGCCTGAAGTGTAGGCCTCACAGGAAAGGTGTGGGGTTTTTTTTGGGGGGGGGGTTAGGGGAAGGAACCGAACATTACTTGCTTAGAACCAACTTCTGTGAGCTCATGAGTTTGCAATCCACAGGATAGACATCTGAAGGCAGCCCTGTTTAGGGAAGCTTTTAATGTTTAATAGATTATTGTATTTTACTGTTTTGTTGGAAGCTGCCCAGAGTGGCTGGGGAAACCCAGCCAGATGGGCAGGATATAAATAATAAATTTTTATTTATTTATTTATTTATTTATTTATTTATTTATTGAATTTACACCCCACATTTCTCTCTCTCCAAGGAGCTCAAATTGGCATACATGTTTCTCCCCAACCTCATTTAATTGCCTCCACAACCTTGTGAGGTAGGTCAGGCAGAGAGGCAGGGACAGAGCCCAAGCTTCATGGCTGAGTGAAGGGATTTCAACCCTGATCTTCAAGTTCCTAGCCTGACACTCTAGCCACTGTGCCACACTGGCTCTCCACACAGCCTTTTGAGAAATCTTAGAGTTCTTATTTTACATTGCGATGTTGTACTGAGCCCGTGGAGGCAGAGCTAATAGCCACTGATAGCCCTCTCCTCCTCCTCCTCCTTGAATTTGTCCAGTCATCTTTTAAAGCCAACCAATTGGTGGCCTTTCCTGCCTCCAGTGGGTTCCACAGCTGAACACGATAGTCTTTTGTCTGTTCTGAATATATATTCCAAAAATTCAGCTTCCTTGGATGTCCACAAATTCTACAGTTGTGAGAGAGGAAGGAGACCTATTCTCTATCCGCTTTCTCCATGCCAGGCATAATTTTATAACCCTCAATCTGATTGCCTCTTTTACTTGCATTTCCTCTAAACTAAAAACTCCCAAATGCTGCAACCCATGTGCAAATTAGCGTGGTGTGGAGGGGGAGGAGTGGAGAAGGAAGCCATCCACCAGCAAGGAAGTGCGAGTAGGCTTTGCATGGAAGTGAAAGTGATATCCAGCGGATACTGGATGCCAGATATCAGCATAGCTGCCAAGTCTCCCATTTTTTGCCAAGTCTCCCATTTTTCGTGGGAAACCCCCATATTTAAACCCGTTTCCCGCTGTTATCCCGAACAGAGAAAAATCCTGTAAATCCCCCGGATTTCCTACCTTCCAGGGAGGCTCCTTCTGCGCATGTCTGGACACGCACAGAACCGATTTCAGGTGCCGCTCTACCCATGTCTGGGCACCGGAAATTGGGCAGCACCGGCACCAGAAGTTGCTTCTACGCATGTCCAGACATGCGTAGAAGCAACTTCCGGTGCCACGCCACTGCTGACGCCGGATTTTTCTTACCGGGAGTTGGAGGGTATGGATATCAGGCTACCACAGACCAGCTGCTTCTTGTAGGCTTCCAAGGGGCATCTTGTTGGGTGGCGCTTTTGCTTAGATCCAACAGGGCTGCCCTTATTCCCTGTGGCAGTTAGGAGTGGACCCTCCATGTTCAGAGGAAGTCTATCACTGAACGCCACTTTCTTCAGGTGGGTGTGGTGGCTTTTGCTACGAACATGAGTTTGACCAAACTGCGGGAGGCAGTGCAAAACAGGAGTGCCTGGCATGCTATGGTCCATGGGGTCACGATGAGTTGGACACGACTAAACGACTAAACAACAACATTTTAATTTTAAAAATACTAATATCTTGAACGCCTTATATTCAAAAGAATTTCAGATCAGCGCATGGAAAACAGAGCTCAGATACAGCAGGGTAGAGTCTGAGAATGTTACACAAAGCGGAGGTCCAGTACTGTAGGGGGGGAAATAGGTCGCAACATTTGGGGACTTGTTTTTTTATGAGTAACAGGCAACACGATAGGCAAAACTATGCCTGGCATGGAGAAAGTGGATGGAGGAAAGTGGATGGAACGCTAGAACTGCTAGACATTCGATGAAGCTGAATGTTGGAAGATTCGGGACAGATAAAAGAAACTTATTTATGCAGCGCACCGTTAAACTGTGGAACTCATTCCCACAAGAGGCAGGGATGGCCACCAATTTGGGTGGCTTTGAAAGGGGATTAGGCAAGATAATTAGGGAGAGGGCAGGGTGGATTTGATTTAAATCAAACTGATTTAAATCAAATCACGATTTAAATCACTAGTCAGTAAGGCTTGATTTAAATCATAGTTTTCTACATAAAGACTACCGGTATTTCTTGCTGGTATAACTTTAATATGCAAGTAGATGAAGATTTTTAGAATAACAGCTTTTCATATTAGTTTTTTATCCCCAGTTTAATAGGTTAATCATTCATATTTGGACAACTTTACTGTTGTACTTAGGAAGGAGAAAAATAATCATTACCTTAATAATAACAATTTAAATAGATTTATTCAACTGAAACAATAACATTACAGCATATGTTATTTGCTTAAACAACATCCATGTTTGTTAACTAATTTGGCTAAACAAAAACAATATATATATATTTTAAGAAACTTAGACTGTCAGCCCAGCCTACACATGAAAAACTTAAATACTGTCTACTCCAAACACTCAGAAAAATATTGTTTCTATTCTGTTCAGTGAACCTCTTGAAACTTAGCACTGAAGGGGTTGTTTCTGTATTCATAGGTTTGTAGAACAATAGGATTAAGGTCTTTTTCTCAACTCTGTTCATGTTATAACATTTTTGCTGTGAAGAAGAGGCATGTGATCTGTTGAGTCAAATTAAGTTTTGAGACCTGCAAAAGTAAACCAAGTGTCTGTGATAATATCTTGTAGGCAGAGAAACTGCCCAATAATCTACAAAAACCTCTGGAAGAGCATGACATTGTGAATGGATTAATGGAATTTATTTACCCAAAAAATTAAACATATACAACCTTATTCTACATAATTTAAAAACTAATCTTTATTTCATGATGGAACAACCTTTGGATGGTAATATATTTTCCTCAAAAAGCATTTTATTTAAAAAAATTCGATTTAAATAAAAAATTCGATTTAAATCAAAAAAATCCATTTTTTTTTAATTTTAATTTTTAAAAATCATTGATTTTTATCCACCCTGGGAGAGGGCTATCATTTGCTAAAAGCCACAGTGGCTCTGCTCTGCCTCCACAGAGGCAGCAATGCCTATGAATGCCAGTTGCTGGAAACCGCAGGAAAGGGGGAGGGCTCTTGTGCTTGGATCCTACTTGCTGAGTAACAGTCTGGCCACTGTGAGAGCAGGATACTGGACTAGATGGGCCATTGGCCTGATCCAGCAGGCTCTTCTGATGTTCGAAAATGGAGATCCAATGCAAAAAAGCCAGATACTCTAATCGACATACATTATCAAGTATAATCTCACAACAAAATAAAAAGTGTAGGTCAAATGCAGCGCAAACAAAGATCAAGCAATATACTGCACCAGGCAAAAGTCAAAGGCAAAAAACAAATAAGTGCTCATTCACACTTTAACTTGACCCATATTTTGATTGGATTGTGTATCGATTAATTCCACTGCGTCTGAGAGCTTTTATCGCCGTTCCACTGCTGTGCCTTGTGAAAATCAGATCTTACCCGCTGAATCAGATCTCATCAGATGCGTGGAAAAAACCGGAGAGAGATTTTGCTTACCGAGTTTCTGATTCAGCGGGGAAGATTGGATTTCCACGAGGCACAGCTGCAGAACATTGAGGGAAGCCTTTGGACTCGGAGGAATGAATTGGGACGCAAGGCGATCAAAATATGGGGCAAGCAAAAGTGTGGATGAGCCCTAAATCTCAGAATGCTAGGACTGTAGAGTTGGAAGGGCCCTGAAGGGTCATCAAGCCCAACCCCCTGCAATGCAGCGAATAGAAAGAAGATGCTGTACAAAATAATAAAAATAAAATAGCATACACGAATATTAACAATAAAATTAGAGACCCTTTCCAAATAGCATTATGCTCTCAATTCTTATGTTCTCCTGCTCTTTACTCTTACGTTTGTATTCTCCTGCTAAATCCCAGGAAACCCAGAATAGCCATCGTTTGGTAGCTAGGCAAGGGTTAAACCCAGCCAGCTCTGCTATTGGCTCCCTTCTCTCCCTGCTTAGAGTTTGAGCTGGGAAGTTCCGCAAGGGTGATGTAATGAGGTGGCCCCCCTGCAGGTGACGTCAGTCATTGCTGCTTTGGCATTCCCCTCCTCACTCTGGAAATGAGGAGAGGAGGGGGCTGAGCAGCAATGATGCAATGGAGCCTCTTTACACAAGGCAAGGGGAGACACACGGTCCAACTAAATCTCCCCCTCTGGCATGAGCGTTTCTTTCATGGGGGGGGGGATGGAGAGTCTGGGAAGACCCTCTCTGCCTGGGGCCACTGGGAGGGATGAAGGGGTGCGTGAGGGTCGCTGTGACGGAGCCTCCAAATGGCAGCTGATTCCTGGCACTTTCACACCACAAAAGGGGGTGCCAAAGAAGATAAGAGCCCTCTCCCCTCCTGTGGTTTCCAGCAACTGCTATTCAGAAGCATTGCTGCCTCTCAGCAGAGCACAGCCACCCTGGCTAGTAGCCATGGAGAGCCCTCTCCTCCTCCTCCTCCATTGATTTGTCTAATCCTCTTTTAAAGCCATCTGGGGTCGCTGCCTCCGTGAGGTCAGCCGGGGTGGCACCCGCAGCATGCAAGGCTACTGTGCAGAACACCTGCTGGGTGGCCACGCCATCCTTCTGCAGGTGCCTCGTCCTAGGAGAGTTGTGTAGGTAAACTTCACCAGGGAACACGGAAGCTTATAGCAAAAGGGTGGTTTCTGCCCTTGGGGAGGGGGCAATTGCAGGCTTCGTGTACCGGAAGAGAGAGGGAGAGCGAAAGAGAGAGAGAGAGAGCTTCGCATGACAGCTTGCTCAGATGCCTCCTGTCACGTAAATCCATTGCACCAGAGGCAGGCAGGCTGAGTCACGCTGAATACCTTTCCGCAGAAACTCCTGCTGCAGGCTCACCGCTCCCAGGGTTCGTATTCGGTTGGCCAGCCGGTGAGGCAGCCACAAGGAGGCAGGCCTCAGACAATGGGAATCGTGGCTAGCCTAGGTGGCGCTGATGCAAGCAAAGACCTCCCTCTCCCTCCCCAAATGATCTGGACATGGAAATTAACTGCACTGTTAAGAAGGTGGCAGATTAGTAAAGCAAGGCAGGTGTTTTTCCAGAGAGTGGCCGTTCCAGAAGCCTTTTCTTCTTCCTCTGCCATATTCTGGAAAGTTTCATTTTTAAATCTCGGCATGCTTGCAAAGCACAGGTATATGTGTGCACCCTAAGTTCGGGAGGCACACCTTTTTATTGCCAGTGACACCTATAGTGTTTTTTTATTGTCAGAGGCAGTGTGGTGTAGTGGTTTGAGTGCTGGACTATGATCTTGGAGACCAGTGTTCTAATCCCCACTTGGCCAGGAAGTTCACTGGGTGACCTTGTGGGACCACCTAACCTACCTCACAGGGTTGTTGTGGGAGTTGATTGAAGAGGGAGAGAACCATGTACGCCACCTTTGTAGAGTGTTCAGGTAACGCTACCTCTTGCCAACCTGGGCCCTTCCAGCTGTTTCAAAGGACAGTATGTTCATCCCCTGGTGGTGGTGCTGATGGGAGTTGTAGTCCAAAACAGCTGGAAGGACCTAGGTTGGCCAAAGGGTTGGCATAACTATATGATTGCCCAATGCTGGTTTTCTGCATGAGAGTCATCACTGCTCAACTCAGGAAAGAGTTGTATGGTGGTTAGGGTTAGGGTTCTGTAAATCTGGCCAGATGGTTGTGATCCAACTGAGTTCTACTTGAATTGGTCCCATCAAAAGCAATGGGCCTAAGTTAAATATACTATTTTATTTCAGTGGGTCTATTTTGCATGGGACTAGTGTTGGACACAACATATGCCATATTTCATGTAGAAGGTACTGAGACTTACCCTTTTCAGAACAATTATAATTAAATACTTTGCCTGATAATTAAAAGACCTGCTGCTGTAGGAGATAAAAGAAGGAAAACATGTGTCACCACCAGGCTAATAAAATGGTTCACACACAAAAAGGTCACAACTCACTACATAGAACACCTATTTAGCGTGTGAGTGGGATCCTGGGTTCAAATCACAGCCGTTCTAGAGGATCTCAGCTTGACATTGGAGACAAGCTGCTGGTCAGCGAAGAGGACCTTTGGGACTAGATCCATCCAGTTCTGATTCCCTGGAGAAGTCCCCAGGGCAAGTCGGGTCAGTTGTTTCAGGGCCACAGAGAGCTCCTCCTGAGCAAGTTGCTCCATCAGGGTTGGATGTGAACCAGAGCCTCAGCTCAGTTAGCATCAAAAGAGAACTATGAGACAAATTCATGGAGGATAACACTATCATAAATGGGGAGAGTTTCTGTCATGCTTTGGGGCTTCCCATAAGCGTCCGGCTGGCCCCTGTGAGAATAAGATGCTGGACTGGAAGGGTCCGTGGCCGGATGCATCACAGGGGGGTTCAGTTTTGGGCCCCTTCTGATTCTGTGACCCAGCAGGGCTCTTTTCACACACAGACCACCCTTCAGATTTGCAGGATTTATGAGTAAACCTTAGGAGCAAGGTTGCCGATAGCAGCCTTTCTGCTCAGAGTTGAAGGGCGATGGTGGGTCCCCAGGGATGCCTGCTTGGCTGCCCTGATCCACCAGAAGCAGGGGGGGGGAGGACGAGCTGGGAGGGACATTTGACACCCAAATGTAAACGGAGTGCTCAAGGACAAAAGGAGCGTTGCAGACAGAGGCAAAACCAGCCTTTGCAGGTGGCCACTTTTCAGGAGACATCCGAGCCCAGCTTCTCCCTTTTCAGATTGGCATATCCGAACTGAGAATGACTCAGAGAGCCGCTCAAAGGGGATGCAGTGGGAAATGCCCTTTGACAGAAGCAGAGGCTGTTTGAGAATACAAGAGCCTGCTAGGTTACACTAGTGGCCCATCTAGTCCAGCATCCCATTCTCCCAGACGCCTCTTTGGGAAAACTTGCATGCAGGACCCGAGAAAAAGGTCGGGATAGGAATATAATTAATAATAATGCATTTAGCTGCTGATTAAAAATGGATCCTGGTAGAAAAATGAAAGTGCACTGAGAGCTCTGTTCCTAAAGCTCCATGTTGGAATAAGGTGGGACCCAGGATGGTTAGACTGGGAAGGTTTGGGAAGTTGGCCCACCCTTCATCTGTCCTGAAGTGGGATCTGAGCCTTCTCCCAGCTAGTATAGGGGGTTTCTGTGGCTTGTTGCTGATCCCATGCCACAGTGGCGTGAGAACACATGCAGTGGCTTTGCAACCTGTCAGACCCAAACAGGAAGTGAATCTGTCCCATCACTTCCTCCTTTCCTCAGGAGAAATTCCCACCAGCCGTTAGCTCAGCCCTGCCTGGTTCCTCCCATGCAAAATATACATAAGGAAGGATTGGAACCACCCATTTTTTTATCCTCATCCCTGGCATCTAGACTGCCCCCGACTCTGGAAGTTTCATTTAGCCACCAACCAGACACACAGACACCCCAATCTCCTCCTCTCCTATTAATCTGAGGGATCCCCATTTGGAGTCACTTCAAGGACTGCCCCCACCTCTCAGTAGTGGCACCCGCCCTGTGGAACGCCGTCCCACCAGATGTCAAAAAGAAAAATAACTACCAGATTTTTAGAGGACATCTGAAGGCAGCCCTGTTTAGGGAAGCTTTTAATCTTCAAGAAATTAGTGTATTTTAATATTTCTGTTGGAAGCCGCCCAGAGTGGCTGGGGAGGCCCAGCCAGATGGGTGTGGTATAAATAATAAATTGTTGTTGTTGTTGTTGTTGTTGTTGTTGTTGTTGTTGTTGTTGTGGCAGGGAGTTCCACCAGTGACTGCATTGCAAGGGGTTGGACTAGAAGGCCCTTGGGGATCCCTTCCAACTCTACAACTCCATGATTTCGTGCTGCATGTGAAGAAGTATTTGCTTTTGCCCACCCTGGATCTCTGCTGTCCTGCTGCCTGCTTGGGAGATCTTTGAGATTTCTAGCTGACCACAGTCTGAAAAAGGACACTGGGTGAGATGGTGGGGTGGAGAAAGTACAAGCACACACACATACACACCTCAGTCGCCCAGAAGTCTAGAGCTTGAGCACCCCATAGGAACATACAAATCATAGAATAGTAGAGTCTGAAGGGATCCCAAGGGTCATCTAGTCAGAACATTGGCCCATCCAGCTCAGTGTTGTCTGCACTGATGGGACAGCAGCTCTCCATGGTTCCAGACTGAGCTGGAGTCAAGCGTAGGTCAGCAATAAAACACCCAGTGTCAATGAAGTTAACTCTCTATTCACAGCAAGCAAAATATTGCAGGCCTTGTAATCCCACCAACTCCTCCCAGTGGGTCTTGCCTCAATGAGGCAGTTGTGAGGACTGAAGGGTCCCCACCTTCCCACAGCTGCCTAAGTCCACTCCTCTCCAGGGTTTCCCCCCCAAGCACTCAGAGACTGAGACTGCGTCTGTGCACAACCAATCTCTGCTCTGCTCTTTTCATGTCTCTGTGTGTTCTAGGAGACCCATGGAGCTGGTCGCAGCAGGAGGGGGAGACTCCCTGGCTTGTTCAGCAGCCTGCCTCATCTCTGCCTCTTGGCCCTCCTCCTCCCCAGCCTCCGCTTCTGCCTCTGAACCCCTCTGCCACAGTCTCTTCTTGCTCACTAAACCCTGTTGCCTCTTCAGTTTCTGACACCTTCTCCTCCCAGTCTGCTTCCTCTTCTCCTTCCAACCACTCATGGTCACCCCACCACCAATCCCCTGGCTCTGAGCCTTCTTCCCTGGGGGTTCCTTTGGGGGGTTCCCTAGCCGGTGCAACCACTCCTCTGCCTCCAACCAGTCCTTGACACTGGGAATATTCGCAGCCCTGCCTCGTAGATGCCTGGGATTGAACATGGGACCTCCTGCATACAAGGCAGAATGATTGCCACAGAGAAGCTCATCCCTCTCACCATCAGGAAAACTCAGCTGTTCCCAGTAATAGCCTTGAGGGCAGAAAGTTTGCTCTGCCTGCAGTCAGCTCTGGCACCCCCTGCTGTTGGGTTCCCTGCCTTCTACCCTATCCTGTCTCGATGGGTTCCAGCCACCATCACATCTGACCTTCTGGTGTAAGGAAAGTTCTTACAATATTTGGAGTGTGTGGGGATTTTCCTCTGAACCCAAAGGACATGTGATTTCGGGTGAGTTTTGCCTCCTCATGGTTGGGGAACTCGCCCAGAAAAGTGTCACAGCTCTTTTGCAAGCCAGGAAATGACCTCAACGGAGGTTCATAAGGGTGGAAAGTAGAGTTACTTCCCTAAACTTTCAGTTTCAGAGACAGAAACAGCGGGTGGCTTGTTTTGCCAGCCTTAGACGCCTCTTTGTTGCCGCAAACAAACTGCATCTAGCCTGTCTCTCTTCCACACGGCCCACCAGCCTTTCAGGGTTGCCAAGGATTCACCAACCTCTGTGCCAAAGAGACAATTTCACGGTGGATATATTTTGAATGTGCTTGGCAGTCACAACCAGATTGCCAGACGTCACCAAATATTCATCAGAGTTTTTGAAGAGCCGAGCCACCTCTGCCTCCCATAAAAACTGCAATCTTTTCTTTTCTTTTCTTTTATTCTTTTCTTTCTATTGCTCCTGCTTTGCCTTTAACCATTAGCCCTCGCGCAAACCTCAGGAAGTCATTTTAAAACGAGGCTGAATGTTTGGAGATTGCAGTAGGGGGTATTTCTTCACACAGTGCATAGTTAAGTTACGGAACTCCCTCCTGCAGGAGGTAGTGATGGCTGGATAAGAGAATTAGACAAATTCAGGAAGGATAAGGCCATGATAGCTATGTTTTTTGGCGAAGACTTTTTGTTTCATGTTATAATGCATATAAAACAGAGAGAATGGTGATAACAACAGACGAGAATTCAAAGATGACAAACAAAACTATAAAATAGGCACATGCACACATGGGCTAAAATAACAAAGTCCAAGTAAAAAATATTAGCATTTTCTGATTATTAAGTCTAGTTTCCGATTTGCCAGGCTGGGGACAAGGATTGTTATGAAAATGATGTTTCTGCTGTAGACATCATAATGCAATGCCTAATCGTATAAAAAGTGTCTGGAGGTTCTGATCCCTATGGAAATCTCAAATCATGCGTAATTTTCTCCATTATTCCAGTGTGAGAGGTACCAAACGTCCATTGTAAGATTTGGGGCCATTTTCCATTGAGTTGCAGTTACTGTTTGACCTGCCAAGATCATATATAAGACCAATTATTTAATTTTGGACAATAAACCATGGTTTCTTTAGGAATAATCATCTGCCAAAATTCCCCCCCCCAAAAAAAACCTTGCACCAATTTACAGCACCACTATAGATGATAATATGTACCAAGTTTGTTGCAACCTCCCCGACAATTAAGTGATGTAGAAGAAAGTGTTTTTGATATCTGCCAAGGAGGGTAATACCATCTGTGACGGCTGTGTTTGACCTCCGTTGTCTCTGAATGCCCATTGCTGGAAATTGCAAGTTGGCATAGCGTTGCTATTGCACACAAGTCCTGCTTTTGGAGCTCTCATTCAGGCATCTGGCTGGTCATAGTGCTGAACTATGATGGGCCCAATCCTCTGGATGTTGTAATGAGCCCAAGGCTCATGCCAGCTGACAATGAGAGGATTCCCCTTTGTCCTTGTCAATTTAATGCTTTGAAAAACTTCTTGACCGTTATTTGACCGGCTGAGGCAATCGTTTCCTCAATCAGTCAAATGCCCAGTCTGAAATCCATGACTCATGTTTAGGGAGGGAGGGGATTTATTTTATCTCTTGCCCTGATATCCTACCTTTCCAACAAGGAACTCCGTCGGAATACATGGTTCTCCTCCCATCTCCATTGTATCCTTAAAACAGCCTTGAGAGGTTGGTTAGAGAGAGTATGGCTGGCTCAAGGTCATCCATGGCTGGCTGGATTTGAACCCTGGGCTCCCAGGTCCTAGTCCAACAACCTAACTACTATGCCATGCTAGAAGGGAATTACAGTAACTCAATATTAAGTGGATCTGACCCAAAGGGACCATTTCAATCTTTCCCCAAACTTTTGGAAGGGCTGCTGTGCACACATTGTTCGGTTGTTGAGGGCAATGGCCATCTGTTAAGATGCTTGAGGCTGAAGCTGCAATTGGTGCAGAATGCTGCAACACGATTGCTGACAGGAGTAAGGCCTTGGCAGCATATAACACCTGCGCTCCAAGAACTGCACTGCTTGCCAATTTGCTGTTGGGCCAAGTTCAAAGTGTTACTATCTCTATAAATAAAAAAATGTAACTGTCCGTTCGTTACCAATCTATGCCCTCTGAAAGTACTTGACCGATTGCTCTGAAATTTTGACACGACGTTGCATTCGAATACAGGAGTGTTTTTATATACCTAGATTACATAGGTGTGTCACCTGTGCCCTTCTTTTTTAGAAAAACCTTCTTCCAAATTTAGTTGTATTACCATCTGCTGGATGTCAAAGCAGCACAGCTGAGGATGTCTCAGTTGCTGCCATTGGCTACAGAGTACCTGTGACATCACAATAACATGGCATTGCCCAGCATTGCCCAGCCAGAGGAACAGGCCAGGCCCTTCCCAAGATGCACATGGGGTGTGCAGATAGAAGAGAGGGGGGGTCGGGGTGATAGGTTCCATCACACGGGAGGAAGATGACGTCACGCAGTGGGGGGACCAGAGAGAGAGGTGTCGTGACGTCTGGAGTGAGGAACAGGGGTGGTATGAGATATGGGGGCGCTGAGTGGGGGAGGGTCGTGCCTTTGGGGAGAATGAATGGGTCGGGGCGGGGATTTAACAGAACACGTGTGCTTTTTTGGGGGGGGGGATGATTGCCACAGCAACGCGTGGCCGGGAACAACTAGTTAGTATATAAAGCTCTTAACAATTGGGACCAGTTTACCTGTGAGATCGCCTTACCACATCTATATCCATTTGGCTGCTTTGATTTGCAGAACTGGCATTGTTACAAGTGCCACATAATACCAGACTCTCCCAGTGTCCTTGTTTTCCAGGGACAGTCCCGGATGTACAGAAGCCGTACCGGTTTCTGATGTGATCCTGGAATGTCTTGCTTTTCCTTAGGACGTCCCTATTTTTATTGGGAAAATGTTGGAGGGTAGGGTGTTATGTGACCGTTGAACCAAGAAGATAAGTAACCTCAGTCATACCTTGGTTTTCGAACAGCTTAGTTCCCGAACATTTTGGCTCCTGAACGTAGCAAACCCAGAAATGACTGTTCCGGTTTGCGAACTATTTTTGGAACCCAAACGTCTGACAGGGCTTCCAAGGCTTCTGATTGGCTATAGGAGCTTCCTGCAGCCAGAAGCTGCAATTTGGTTTTCAAATGTTTTAGAAGTTGGAACAGACTTCTGGAATGGATTCCTTTTGACTTCCAAGGTACGACTGTGTGCAACCTTTAGAAGGCATCTGAAGGCAGTCCTGTATGGGGAAGTTTCTTAATGTTTAATATTTTATTATGTTTTTATATGTGTTGGAAGCTGCCTAGAATGGCTGGGGCAACCGAGTCAGATGAGTAGGGTATAGATAATAAAATTATTATTATTATTATTATTATTATTATTATTATTATTATTTGGTTGTTGGTTGTTGTTGTTAAATACTAAAAATATTATTGTTTGGGCAAGCCCACCCAGAAGTTTAGAACGTTGATGCAAGCCTCAATCTGTTTTTAGTCTATTGTTATTTTAACTTTTTGGAAGCCGTCATGGAATGAATTAATAAATACGGGTCCCGGGGCCTGACACCTCTCTCTCTCTCTTGCTATCCTTGCAGGTGCTGCGAATGTGGGGCATCCCTTTCCCACCAGTACTATGAGAAGGATGGACGCCTCTACTGCAAGAAGGACTATTGGGCCCACTTTGGGGAGCTCTGCCACGGCTGCTCAGAGCAGATCACCAAAGGACTCGTTATGGTAAGAAAAGGGGTCCAGGAGAGAGCAGAGGGATCTCCTCTAGCCTAGATGCTTTGCTAAAATGAAGACATTCTGTGTCTTTGGCATCCGCATGATCTACCAAACCAGCCACTGCATCAAAAAAGGAGACAAGCTTTGTCTGGCATGGCTTCCTCTTGAGAAATCCATACTAGCCTCTAATATCAACACATTATTTTCTAGATGCTCCCAAACAGACTCCTTAACCACCTGCCCTAGAATTTTGCCCAGTATAGCCATTTTGTTGGCCTGCCTGAATTTCCCAGAGCTGTTTTCCTTTCCTGTTTTTGAAAAGCAGGGGCAATCCCATCCCACTCCTTTTGCCCATCTCCAGTCTCCAGGCCCCTCGCCTTCTCTCCAAAAATGCTCAGAAGAGGCTCTGAAATAACACACTGCAAACCCCCCTTTCGACTTCTTTGTTCTGCATTTCCCAGGTTGAACATAGTTCCCCTTGGAGAAGAAGACAGAGGCCGAAAAGGAACTGAGTAGTTCCTATTTCCTCCAAGTCACCTCAAACCACAGCCACCTGCACTTCACCTGGTGTCATAGTTCTGGGAATTAGGTCTATGTCGTGTTCTGGGAGGGGGTCACATGCCCCCTATAGGATCAGACTTGGAGTGCTCCTGGATTCCAACATGTCCCTGACAGTGAGCCCTTCCTGATTTGAACCTTTGCAGGTGCAGTTTGAATCCAGGCTCAAAAGCAAACGGACCAAGCAGGGCTTGCTGTCATAGAATCATAGAATCATAGAGTTGGAAGAGACCACAAGGGCCATCCAGTCCAACCCCCTGCCAAGCAGGAAACACCATCAAAGCATTCCTGACAGATGGCTGTCAAGCCTCTGCTTAAAGACCTCCAAAGAAGGAGACTCCACCACACTCCTTGGCAGCAAATTCCCCTGCCGAACAGCTCATACTGACAGGAAGTTCTTCCTAATGTTTAGGTGGAATTTTCTTTCTTGTAGTTTGAATCCGTTGCTCCGTGTCCGCTTCTCTGGAGCAGCAGAAAACAATCTTTCTCCCTCCTCTATATGACATCCTTTTATATATTTGAACATGGCTATCATATCACCCCTTAACCTTCTCTTCTCCAGGCTAAACATACCCAGCTCCCTAAGCCGTTCCTCATAAGGCATCGTTTCCAGGCCTTTGACCATTTTGGTTGCCCTCTTCTGGACACGTTCCAGCTTGTCAATATCCTTCTTGAACTGTGGTGCCCAGAACTGGACACAGTACTCCAGGTGAGGTCTGACCAGAGCAGAATACAGTGGTACTATTACTTCCCTTGATCTAGATGCTATACTCCTATTGATGCAGCCCCTCCTATTGGTCAGCACTGACAGCGAGCCCCTCCAAAGTTATCCATTTGCAGGCACGGCTTGAATTTAGCTTGCAGCTGCCAATGGGCAAAGAGGGGCTCCCTATTGGTTCCTGTTGGTTTGTTTCAGAATTTATAAACCCCTCTCCATAGAACTGGAGAACCGGAAGAATTGTAGATATGTAAATACGCGTGTCTGTTTCCCTCCTAGGTTGCTGGAGAGCAAAAATATCACCCTGAATGCTTCAGTTGCCTGAACTGCAGAGCGTTCATCGGCGATGGAGACACTTATGCGCTGGTGGAACGGTCCAAGCTCTACTGGTAAGAGGGGAGAAGAGCTGAGCTGACTTGCGGGGTGGAGGCAGTACTTGGGCAGGAAACAGGCAGAGAGGACCAAAGGGACAGCTTTCATTATTGCAGGCTGCAAATGGAGATTTCAGGCTCCGCCGTGGCCTTGTCATAAGAACGTCAGAAGAGCCTGGGGGATCAAGTCAATGGCGAACCTAGTCTAGCCTCCTGCTCTTGTAGTGGCCAACCAGATGCCCCAAAGCAAAGCCTAAAAGCAGGATTCGAACACAAGAGCCCTGTCCTCTCCTGTGGTTTCCCTCCTGTGGCTTTGCTGTCTCCAACTACGGAGGTGGCTAGTAGCCATTGGTAGCCCTCTCCTCTATGAATTTGTCTAGTCCTCTTTTAAAGCCATCTAGGTTGGTAGCTCTTCTGGGAAACAAGGGTCATTATGTAACTTGTAAACTGCGAGGCAAAACAACACCGGTTCCTCCCTTTAGCTAATTCACTGATCCAAGTATTTGTTTCGTGTAACATCAGTGTAGCTTGTTTTCTCTAGGCTGCAATTTTGTGCTATTTCCAAATGATTGGTACTGGGATATTTCACCAGGACGCAGCAACCCTGTCATATAGACAGCTTCTTGAACATTGAGGGCAGCCGGGGACAGTGTGGAATTAAATTACACCTTCAAATAAAATGTGTATGGATTATTATTATTTTAGTGATTGATATTTTTTATTTCTAATAGTTTCTAATATGCTTTATTTTATTTTTTTGAACCGTTGTACTTAAGTGAACACATGAGATGTTGTGAGCCACTTTGGGCAGACTTTTGTAGGAAAATGGCATACAAATAAATAGATGATGATGATGATGATGATTATAAGAATTCAAAGGCACATTTCCAGCCAGGAAGAAACACTCAAGGAGGGTGTGAGGGAGCACCAAGGAAAGGCCTTGTGAGCAGGAGGATTGAAGAGTGCCAGGCAAAGAGGCCTGGTTTCCCTCACCCTGATCTAGAACCCTCATTCGGAGGAGACCTGTTGGAACATCTCAGGAGGCTCGAGTTACACTGTTCACCCCATTTCTCATGGGACTTCTGGGGCGCGTTCACCATTTGAGAACGACTTCCCTAGCGCCTGACCCTTCTCCTCCTCCCTGCCACAGCGGACACTGTTATTACCAGATGGTGGTGACGCCAGTGGTGGACCAGCTGCTCCCAGAATCTCCCGGCACCCGGATCCCGCACACGGTCACCCTCGTCTCCATCCCGGCCTGTTCTGATGGCAAGAGGGGCTTCTCTGTCTCCATCGAGGCTCCGCATGGAGGCTCAGAGCACCCACACACTGTCCGTGTCAGAGAGTAAGTACAGCCTGCCAGGCATCAGGCTCATGTCTTGCCCTTGTTCAGGTGATGTGGTTCACCTTAAGGAACTGCCCACACTCAGCCTCCACGGCCTTCTTATTCTAATCGTTCCAGTGAATAATAGCCAACACAACTTGAAATCGACCAAAGCTTCCCATTTCAAACACAGTTTTAAATTTATCATGTTTTCCTGTGAAATTTTACAGGCGGCATTTTGGAATTTGCATGCTCTTAGGCTTCACAGTGCCTGCTGATTTGTTGCGATTCCAGTAGGTTTCAGATACGGAATCTCGTATGCTGCTGGCTCTCAAACACCAAGTTACCATTGCATGTCAAATCCTAAATTACCAGTGCATGTCAAATACCAGATTACCATTCCATGCTGTCTTGTGTAATGCATTTGCGTGGCCCTCTCCAGACACTATGGAATTCTGAATAATGTGATACGGCTGTTACGAAATTTTGGATACTCCGAGACTCCTTTGAGCGGCTTTTTTCCAATGGCAGTAGACCGGAAGTCCTATGCTTGTGTATTATTACATGCCTATCCCACCATTTCCTCCAAGGAACTCTAGGTGGCCCCCATGGTTCTCCTGCTCCCCATTTTGTCCTCACAAGAACCTTGTGAGGTGGCTTAGGCTGAGAGACAGTGCCTGGTCCAAGATCACTCAGTGAGCTTCATTGCTAAAGGGAGATTCAAGCACTGGTCCCCCAGATCCTAGTCTGACATTCTAAGCACTACACTGCACTTAATATTTGAAACATCCACTGAATGTCAAGTGAAATTGGAGCTCAAGGCTCCAGCAGCGCAAGTGGTTCCGCTGTATAGGGTGCCGAGCCAAGAGGGCACAAAATAACAACAACAACAATAATATCATTTATATGGGTATCTACTGAGAAGATCCATTAAAAAAACAACTGCACCAAAAGGAATTATTGTGAAAATCTGAAATATTTAGAGAGGAACAAATTTTGTCCTCTCTCACGGTACCATGTCCACCTTTGCTCCAGTCTGGTCAATTGTAAATAAGAAATGGATGGACTCGGGGTCCCCACATCCAGCACCCCTTGCTGCCTCCTTGCCTCTTAGTGCCCCTCTAGGTAATCCCACCGCCTGCAGGGGATGGTACCACCCACTTTATTAATTATTATTATTATTATTACCAGTATTATTTCTTTATACCCCGCCCATCTGGCTGGGTTTCCCCAGCCACTCTGGGCGGCTTCTAACAGAAATATTAAAATACACTAATTTCTTAAAGATTAAAAGCTTCCCTAAACAGGGCTGCCCTTCAGATGTCATCTAAAAGTCTCGTAGTTGTTGTTCTCTTTGACATCTGGTGGGAGAGCATTCCACAGGGCGGGTGCCACTACCGAGAAGGCCCTCTGCCTGGTTCCCTGTAACTTGGCTTCTCGCAGCGAGGGAACCGCCAGAAGGCCCTCGGCACTGGACCTCGGCACCTTAGGAACTGCTGGTCATGATAGAAGGAGGTAACATGGCGGGAGTGTGATAGGTGACATTGTGGTCCTGCTAATCTTCCGCTAGGAATTCTGGAGTCTGGTTTGCTCCTCTGGGACTTGGGTTCGAGGAGGTGCCCCCATATGCCAGATTGGAGTAACCCTTTCCTTGCCTCCCTCTCCAACACTCTGAAAACAGATTGAACCCAGACTGCATAAGTCCTGACATGAAGAACTCCATCCACGTCGGCGACCGCATCCTGGAGATCAATGGCACACCGATCCGGCATGTCCCACTAGACGAGGTGATGTTCTGGGGGGTTCTTTCTCCTCCATGCTTTTAAGAAAGTGACTGCTGGATCCCATGCCTTGACGGGAAACATCTGGGCTCCCATTAGGAACATCAGAAGAGGCCAATGGCCCAGCCAGTCCGGCAACCTGATCTCACCAGGGGCCAATTATCCCTAGGAATCTAGATAGACTGCCTCTGGACCTGGAGGTTCCAGGAGAAGAACCTGGCTGGTGGATTCAGGCCCAAAGGAGCCTGTCTAGTCCAGCATCCTGTCCTCGCAGTGGCCAACCAGATGCCCTAAGGGGAAACCTGCAAGCAGGATTTGAACACCAGAGCCCTCTTCCCTCCTGCCATTTCCAGTAACTGGTATTGAGATGCATCACTGCTTCTGACTGTGGAGGCAGAGCATAGCCATCCTGGCTAACAGCCCTCAGTAGTCCTCTCCTCTTCCATGGATTTGTCTAATCCTCTTTTAAAACCATCTAGGTTGGTGGCCATCACTGCCCCCTGCGGGAGGGAGTTCCACAGTTTAACTCTGCATCGCGCAATGAAGTCGCTTATTCACGCCACACGGCCTGCCTTACTGTCTCCCCTCTGCAGATCGACCTGCTGATCCAGGAGACCAGCCGCCTGCTGCAGCTCACCATCGAGCACGACCCGCACGACATGCTGGAGAGCAGCGGCGGCAGCCCCCTCTCGGAGCTGCGAAGCCCCCTCCGCTCCCCCAGCCGCACCCCCTGCCCAGAACCGTCCACCATCCGCCAGCGCTCCGTCATGTAAGGCTATGAGGCCAAGCAGCCAGCCTTAAATCAGGGGGTGGGGGGGTAATGCCTGTATCCCACCCCTTGAGCAAGGATGGTGGGAGTTCAGCAAACTTGGGAGGCAGCAGGTTGGGGAAGGGTGGAGGCAGGGTTGTACCTGCTCCTTTTTTATTTATTTTGTGAAATGTAGACACTGCTTGGTTGTAAAAAGAAATGCCCAATACAGTTTACAAAGAAGATAAAACAATCAAGTTATCAACAAGAATAACTTTTTAAAAAAATTTTTTAATAATTTAAAAAAATTATTTATAAGCTTTTACAAGATATACAAAAAAAATCAAAAATTTGAAACAGCACCAATCTTTCATATGTCTCTTTATTTCTTTTTTAATAAACATTTTTATTAGATTTTCCCATTTTAACATATAATACATTCTCAAATTATACAAATTTCATTTAAACAATTAATCCAAATCTTCTGCCAAATTATACAAATTTAAAATTGACTTCCCATTCTTCAGACTCAGAAAGTTCCCTCCTCCTCTTGTCACTGCTTTCTAATCCATAATGTCCAGATCTTATCCAATACTCTATTAAAGTCCTTTCATCTTCTTTCAAGCCCCTGAGTTTTCTCAGGCAAGCGAGTTTGACCAAAATATAAGTTTCTGTGTGAATTTGTGCCTATGATTCCTCTGTAAATTAACACTGTCTCTTCGCACGCTGGTATCTTGCCAAGTCCGTCCAAGAATCCAAGAATCCTTCTCTCAGCCGGCAACAGCCATCTTTGAGCAGCCACCATAAATCAGATCTTTACACTCCTGTGGTATTTCTCGAGATAGTCTTTCCAGGGGGAGAGTAGCCAAATCAAAGCTATAAACACACATCCAATGTCTTATTTATGGCTCTTTCCCCCCTTTGACTAATCTCGAGCTGGCATAGTCTCCTCCATGTCAGACTCTGAATTAAAGCTGCGTCATAACTCAAAAATGTCTCGACAAGTTTCCAGCCGCTAATGAGACGGCTTCTCTGATGACCATAATTTGAGGAGCCTTTAACCACATTCCAGGCGATTCCAAGGCTGATACTCTGATTGTTCATATTTTCAATTCACACAGTATATATACTCAAAAAACTATATTGATTCAATAAATTTCCATATCTCTCTTATTTCAGCTCCCTTCCCCCTCTTTCTTCGTTTCCTTAATTTTATGTTGTTTTTATCAGCAAGAAGAATTAATAACAAGATGGGAAAGTTCTAAAAGTTAAAATAGCAATAGACTAAGAACAGATTGACACTCATACCAACTTTCTAAACATTCTGGTCAGCTTGTCTAAGCAATATATATATATATATATATATATATATATATATATATATATATATATATATAAATCAAAATTAGCAGGCTCTTAAAAGAATGCAGCAGAGGCGCCTGCCTGACTTCATTAGGCAGGGAGTTCCAAAGTTGTAAGCATTGACAAACTAAAAGACCAAGTTCTTACAAATACGGAATGGTTACGATGTGGGCACCTGTTAACAGGCCACTTTCGCCAGTCGAGGCTGTCGAGTGGGTATAAGGCAACCTTGCAGGTAAGCTGTTCCTAAAGTGTTAAGGGCTTTGTATACTAATAGCTACATCCTGGAATTGGCCCAGTAGCAAATCAGCAGATCTTTGAGCACAGGTGTTACATGTTGGCAAGGCCTCGCTCTTGTCAGCAATCGTGCTGCAGCATTCTGCACGATCTTCAGCTTCTGGATCAGGTGCCAGGAAGCCCCACGTAGAGCACATTGTGGTAATCTAGTCTTTGGTAACCAGTGCATGAACTACAATTCCCATAAACCCTCAACCAGCTGTGTTGCCCAGAAATCGTTGTGGGGGAAAAACATGCTTCAAACATGAAGGTACAGTGCCAAAGCGGTTGGGTGGGCGCAATTGGGGTGATCTTGCCGGTCCCACATTTCCCCGTTCAAGAGGGCAGGTGTGACCACTATTGTTCCTCTGTTGTGCCCCTGCTGATGCCACCTGTCTCTTTTTTGCCTTGCTCCCCCCAGGAGAAGCTGCAGCATCGACAAATCCCCCTGCTCCAGTTCCCTGGGCTCCCCTGCCTCGCAGCGGAAGGACATCGGGCGCTCTGAGTCGCTCCGAGTCGTCTCGCGGCTTCACCGGATCTTCCGCCCCTCGGATCTCATCCACGGCGAGGTCTTGGGCAAGGGCTGCTTTGGGCAGGCAATCAAGGTACCAGTGTGCCCGCTTTGCCCCTTCCCCAGCTGGGCCTTGCCCATAGCCAGATCTCGCCAACCCCGGCCAACTCGTTGATGGTGAACATGCTGTGACATCACTCTGGGATGCTCTCGCAAGATCTCGTGGGGCCATCTGAGCTCCTGTGAGATCTCGTGTGAGCATCCCCAGCCTTCCAGATGCCACATGCTGAGCCCACCTTGCCCCACCCCACCCCAGCAAGGCAGAGAGCTTAAAAGCTATTTTCGTGCTGTTTCCGCTTGGCTACCTGGCGCAAAACGAGCTTTTAAGTTCTCTGCCTTGCTGCAGTTGGGCAATGCCCATTCACTGCTCCAGCTAAACAGAGGAATCTCCCCCCCCCACTAGCTGTGGGGTGGCTCCAAAGGTTTGGGTATGCACGATTTTTGTGCATTTGTGGAACCCTTGGAACTGAACCCCCGCATGAGGTGCGCTAATACTGTTAATGATGTTTTAAAGGTTTTGAGCTTCCTTTCTGGGCATGAAGAGTAGGCAAGGCTGGATTTAGGTTTGATGAGGCCCTAAGCTATTGAAGGTAATGGGGCCCTTTGTCCTTTCATATATTTTGTGTTGAATATATGCTACATGGTAATTTATGGACCTAATAGGTATCTAAAGCTGTTTGGACATAACAAATAGGAGCCCACGCAACACAAAACACTGTTGCTGTAAAAGGTAAAGGTAAAGGGACCCCTGACCATTAGGTCCAGTCGTGACCGACTCTGGGGTTGCGCGCTCATCTCGCATTATTGGCCGAGGGAGCCGGCGTACAGCTTCCAGGTCATGTGGCCAGCATGACAAAGCCACTTCTGGCGAACCAGAGCAGCACACGGAAACGCCGTTTAGCTTCCCGCTTGAAGCGGTACCTATTTATCTACTTGCATTTTTGACGTGCTTTCGAACTGCTAGGTTGGCAGGAGCTGGGACCAAGCAACGGGAGCTCACCCCGTCACAGGGATTCGAACCGCCGACCTTCTGATCAGCAAGCCCTAGGCTCAGTGGTTTAACCACAGCGCCACCTGGGTCCCAGGTTTTATTTTATTTGGGGTTTTTTAATCTTATATTTTGGAAATGTACATCCAGTTTTGCCCCCTTTATATTTTTTGGGGGCCCCCAAGAGACTGGGGTCCTAAGCTATAGATTGTTTAGCTTATACGTAAATCCAGCACTGAGAGTGGACCACAAAACGTTTAAAGAAATAAATGCATCCTTTGGCAGGTGACGCACCGGGAAACCGGAGAAGTGATGGTGATGAAGGAACTGATCCGCTTTGATGATGAGACCCAAAGAACATTCCTTAAGGAGGTAGGTCTGACCTAAGTATATTCCAGTAGCTGTGGAGTCCCGTCGCAACACCCTGCTCTGTTTTTCTCTTGATAGCTACCATGGAGTCATAGAATCATAGCACCGTCAAGTTGGAAGGGACCCCAAGGGTATTCTAGTCCAGCCCCCTGCAATGCAGGAATCACAGCTAGAGAATCGCTGGCAGATGCCCATCCAACCTCTGTTTAAAAACCTCCAATGAAGGGGAGTCCGCCACCTTCCAAAATGTCTTTTCCTCTGTCACATGGCTCTTACGCTCAGAAAGTTCTTCTTAAGGTTTAGTCGGAATCTCCTTCCTTGTAACTTGATTCCATTGGTTCAGGTCCTCAGCTCTGGAACAGCAGAAAACAAGCTTGCTCCATCTTCCATCTCTCTCACGGAATGCCTGTATGTTGGCAGTCCGTGGCTGGCCCTTTCAGAATGTTGGAGGGCATCCCTTATGTGAAGTCACAGAAATCCAGCCAATGGCTAGGGAGAATCCAGAAACAGCCCTAATACAGTCTGAATTAATCTGCTAGGCAACCCCTCCCCAGGGCCGGCTCTAGGTAGACCCCTGGTGGCACGGTGTGCCAGGGCTGCACCCTGCGAGGGCGAGGGCGCCGGAGCGATTTCCGCCCCTCAGCACCAGGGCGCGCGACCTGCTCGAGACTGCCCTGCCCCTCCCCACCCACCCTAACTGCTTCTGGCCCCAGATATATTCTTGGATAATCTCTGCCGCTCTATCTTGGCCTGGTGGCTGACCCCCTTGCGGTGCTCTTGCCCCCCACCCCCACCCCAGGTGAAAGTGATGCGATGCCTGGAGCACCCCAATGTGCTGCGGTTCATCGGGGTTCTCTACAAGGACAAGCGGCTGAACTTCATCACGGAGTACATCAAGGGAGGGACGCTCCGTGGGATCATCAAGAACATGGTGAGGGCATTGGCAGAGATTACAACCTGGGTGACTCAGGGGCTTGGGAGACCCTCATTTGCACAACACAGGGGTTGGCGTCTTCTGCCTCCGCCATCCCACCAGCTCAAATAAGAAGGTTACAGCCACACATAATTTTGCTAAAGTATAATTCCATAGAATTTTAGAGTTGGAAGGGACCCCAAGGGTCATCTGGTCCAACCCCCTGCAATGCAGGGATCACAGCTGAATTTGACAAACAGCAGGAGGGGATGCATTCGCAACCCACCAAGTGTTTGTGAACTGTCCTGGGATTTTCTAAATTAAAAGCAGTGCATAGAAAATATCATTTATTTCATTTATGGAGCAATCCCCATGAGGCATTCCAAAGCAACTTGCACTATCATTTGCCATTTACAAGCCCACAATGGTTATCCCAACTGCCCGGCCGTCTTTGCTCCTCTGCCCAGAAAGTGGGGTGCCCCCTCACCACCTGCGTCTCTGCTTTCAGGATGGTCAGTATCCCTGGAACCAGAGGGTCAGCTTTGCAAAAGACATTGCTGCAGGGATGGTGAGTATACAGGGGAATCAGCCACCTTCCTGCAATGCAGTGCGACAAGGTGCTATGTGAGGTTCAGGAGTGAACAAAGCCATCACAAGATCCTCTGGAGAGCTATATTTTCCTGGTTTTCAAAACATAACTGGAGGCATTCCTGTTGCTGTCGGTCCAGAAGAGCTTCACTGTCCAGAGGCAGTGTACCTCTGGATGCCAAGTGCCTTTAACAGGGGGAAAGCCAAGAATTAAACATAAAATTATTATAGATATAAAAGAAAGAGGAGGCTTTACCCTGCCAGACCTGCAAATGTATTATGAGGCAGCCTGTTTGTGTTGGTTAAAAGAATGGATTACATTGGATAATGCAGACATCCTGCACTTAGAAGGTCATGACTTAAAATTTGGTTGGCATGCATGTCTTTGGGAAGAATTTTTTTAAATAAAAGTTTTATGAACCATATTCTTAGGAAGACTCAGTATAGGGTTTGGGAGAAATATAAAAATCTGCTGGAAAGGAAAACGTCTTTAAAGTCTTCTGAAAAGTAGCATGGCAAAAATCTAATTTGTCTCCCCTCCCCTGCCACTTCCAGGCTTATCTGCACTCAATGAACATCATCCATAGAGACCTGAACACGCACAACTGTCTGGTGCGAGAGGTGAGTTGTTGCAGCACCAGGTCCAATGCAGCACGGAGGGTCTTGTGCTTCCTCTGTCAATGACTGCGGACCTTGAAGCTGCCATGTGGCTGACGAGGGCCATTTCTCTCCCCGGACAGAACAAAAGTGTGGTAGTGGCCGATTTTGGCCTTGCAAGGCTGATGGTTGATGAGAAGAACCAGCTGGCCACTCTGAAGAAGCCAGACCGCAGGAAGAGGTACACGGTGGTGGGGAATCCCTACTGGATGGCTCCAGAAATGATCAATGGTGAGTGGGACAGAGGGAGGGCGAGTGGGGACCTTGCCAGGGCTTCCTTGCTTGGTGTTCAGCATCCAGAGCAAGGGAAAGTTCATGGGAACAAGGGAAACTGTCTTACCTTGAGTCAGACCATTGCTCCATCAGTGTTGTCTACACTGACTGGCAGCAGCTCTCAAGGGTTTCAGGGGGGACATTCCCAACGCTGTTGGGGGTCGACCCTTGGACCTTCTGCATGCCAAGCAGGTGCAAATAGTCCGATCCCCATGGTTCCCCATGGAGAAGGCAGCCTTACCCTGAGTCCAACCATTGGTCCGCCTTGCTCAGTGTTGCATGCACTGACTGGCAGCAGCAGCCCTCCAGCGTTTCAGGCTCAGGGGTCTTTCCCAATCCTCCCTGGTGATGTCACTGGGGATGGAACCTTCTGCATGCCACCGAGCTATGGCCCTTCCTGTCAGGGACTGGATGGATGACGAGCAGTGCAGGGGGGGCGGGTCTTCAGATGAGGAACTCCCTAGAGAAGCCACAGAGGAAGAAGGCTCTGACCCAGGGGAGTGGTGGTGAGACACAAGAGGCAGATCAGAGGAGGGAGGAAGCCGGGAGGTGGAAGAAACAGGCAGCTTGGGTAAACAAAGAGAGCCAGAGGCAGGAATCCCTCCAAGGACAGGAAAAGGGATGTACTTCAAGCTCAGGAATAAGAGTTCAGGGAGGGGGCAGAAACTGCAAGGGCTTGACAGCAACTGCCCAGTCCCTCTGCCTTGAGCTCCCCTCACCCTTTGAATCCAAGATCACGCAGAGCATTACACATAGGAGGAAGGCTAGGAGGAAGAGGAGGTGCAACATTTTCAGTGAGGGCAGCCATGCCGGAGTGATCTCTGTTGTATACAAATCTCCTGAATGAAGCTGCTGGCTTGACTCTGAGTCTCCCTCCTGACCTGTTGATAAACCTGCTCCCCTGACAGACCCCTGACACTTGCCTTGTAAAGTGGGGAGCAGTTGATGGCGCCCTCCCAGGCGCCCTCTGTGGCCGGGCTGAGCAATCCGGTTTGAGCCGCACTTTGGGGAAGATGTCTCTCACGAGGGCTGTGCCTCTGTGGCCCTGGTGAAATGGGTCTTTCGTTGGCACGGAGGAGCACCGGTGTCTGCAGGCAGCGCCATGTGGGCAGAGAAATGGGTTTGCTGAGAGAGTGCTTGTAGGCCTGGTGCCTGGGTAATGGACTCTCCCTCTCTCTCCTTGGGCAGGCAGGAGCTATGACGAGAAGGTGGACGTGTTTTCCTTCGGCATCATCCTTTGCGAGGCAAGTAGGCTCAGCTGCACCAGCCGCTACTACCATCTTTCCCAAACCATGCCCTTTTTGCCTGCCGATTTCATCGTTTGGAATTTCAGCCATGCACCTTTCTCTCTCTAAAGCGTGCGTGGCATGGAGAGAGTGAATAGAGAACAGCTTTTTCCAGTTGACACTTGAACTAATGGACATCCAAGGAAGCTGGATAAAATGAAAGTTCAGGACTTTCAGAAACTATTGGGAAGCGTTGCTGCCTCCGACAGTGGAAGCAGAGCATAGCCATCTTGCTAGCCCGCTCCTCCTCCATGAATGTGCCTAGACCTCTTGTAAAGCCATCCAGCTTATGGCCATCACTGCCTCCTGTGGCAAGGAGTTCCACAGTTTAACTAGAAAGGAGTTTCTTTTATCTGTCCTGAATATGGCTGCGAGTTCTAGTGTTAGGGTCCTTCCTACACTGGGCTCTGGGTTCTAATTCTGAGTGAGCCCCTGATGCGGGGAGGCACATCTAACACCTCCTTCCTCTCCGTTGCACACAGATCATTGGGAGGGTCAGCGCAGACCCCGACTACCTGCCTCGGACCCTGGACTTTGGCCTGAATGTGAGGGGCTTCTTGGACCGCTACTGCCCCCCCAACTGCCCCCCAAGCTTCTTCCCCATTGCCGTCCGCTGCTGCGATCTGGATCACGAGAAACGGTGAGCGACAAGGCGGGGGGCACCCATGTATGGGAGGTGGATTTAATGCTGGAACGGGGGCCAGGGTGTTCTAAGCTGGCCTTCAGGGTGGGCCCATAGGAACTAATTTGCATATGGTAATGTATAGCTGTAGGTTCACATTTGGAAGTTCAATGTCGCATGGCAACCAACCATTTCCCCTGTCCAGATCGCCCACAGAGACATTCTTCGGTTCATTCGCACCCGCCAACCCCTATTCCTATTCCCAACAGACCCCAATTAAAGTCCCCTTCAGTTACCCCCATTTGTTATCTCCAGATAAACTCCTGCATCACCAGGGGTGGGATTGGTGATCCTTTGGTCCCCTTACAACTCTAAAGTTCTGTGATTCTGTGATTCTTCTTCAAATCATTTATTTTCTCAGATCACGACCCATTAACTCCCCAACAAATGCATGTACTCACCCAGAAACAATCAGGCCCCTTAGACAACTATTGGAGGGCTGTGTCTCTTGGGCTCACCGCTTGCAACACCCCTAATCAAAATTTTTTTGAGGGGGGCAGTGCTTCCTGGCCCCTCTTGCAACACCCCTAAACTCACAGGTCCCTGAGATGAATTGGGAGGTAGGCTATGTCTCCTGGGCCCCACCCCTTGCAACACCCCTGCCAGCAGGCTCTTCTTACGATATTGTTGAGCCTCCGTGCACAGGAGCAGTCTACCTGCAAGAGCGAATCCTCATGTCCTCCTTGCTCTTCCTCCAGGCCTTCCTTCAGCCAGTTGGAACAGTGGCTGGAAGCCCTCCGGATGCACCTGGCCATACAGCTGCCCCTCATCTCCCAGCTGGAGCAGCTGGAGCGGGACTTCTGGGAGACGCAGCGGCAGGCTGAGGGCGGGCTCCCTGCGCACCCCGAGGTCCCAGAATGAGCACCGGGGGCTGGAAGACGCTTCCCATCCTGCTGGGCCATCCTGCAAGCTCCCTGCGTCTGCCACCTCCCCCCCCCATGCCCACCGGAGCCGGTCTCTGGGTCCAAAGAGGCCACGTCCGTCCGTGGTGTCCTGCGTGGCTGGGAGCTGGTTCTCCCTTCTTCTTTCCCTGGGGGTGGGCGGGGCGGGGCGGGATCTGTGCCTGGCATGCACAGTCGTCGGAAGGGGCACCTTGAAGCTCTTGTAAATACCCTTGTATATGGAGAGGCACCTGGACAAAAACACTGCAAGGGAAAGGGCGACGCCCCCTTGCCCCACACTGCCCCCCAACTTCTGCTTGGCACGCTTTGTGGCTGCGAAAGTCTTGGAACACCCACTGAGCACGTTCCTTCCTGTTACCAGCTGGCTATTGCTCCACAAGCTAGCGTTGTGTGTGTGTGTGGTTTTCTTGGGGGGAGGATCTCTGGGGTGCCTCATTCCAGTGCCCCACAAACAGGCTCTCTTCACTCCCTGCCTTGGGCAGGGTCTCCCACTCCTGCAAAGCGGTGCCTTCGGGTTTTCGTCGTTCCCTGGTTCTCTGCCCGCCCCCTTTCATTTGTTCTCCGTGTGTGGGTCACCTCCGTGGGGACGCAGGACTCGCACCTGTGACGTGCAACATTTAAGGCATGGCCTATGCGCTGCCCGGAGCCCGTGTGGTGCCCGTATCTCTCTGTGCCCAGATTGTGTGTCTGTCTTTCCGTACCCCCCTTAGGCAGTCTCCTAACCCTGCTGGTGGAGGAACTGTTGCCACCCCTTAGTTGTGGGTGTTTGGAGAGGAGAAGTGCTCTCTGTGTGCATTGTGGAGTGGCATGATGCGCTTGACCCCTCCCCTCCCGCCGCTTCTCTGCTCTGCATCGCCCTTCCATGCCAAACTGCTGTTCTGATAGTGGGGATTTTGTTGTGCTGCAGGGAGATATTTGCGACATCGGCCCACTCCTCTTTTTCCCACGGAGAGCTTTTGGCACACAGGCCTGGATCCTCCGGAAATGCTTCCCAGGTCTGAGGGGGACCCCCACAGCTTAGGAGTGGAGCAGAGTGGGGCCCGGAGGAGGTAGAGCTGGCACCATCAGGCATCTGTTGAGAGCCCTCACTCTTACAAGGGGCCACTGCCAGCCCCCAGGGCCTCCTGGCCTACTTCTCCTCCTCCTATCTTTTAGGAGCACCTTGGATAAGATAGAGAGGAATCATAGAATTGCAATTTAGCTGCGACTCCTGCATTGCAGGGGGTTGGGCTAGATGAACCTTGGGAGTCCCAACGCTACCATTCTAGGAGTCGCTAAGCTGCAAAAGGATGCATACAGTGGTACCTTGGTTCTCGAATTTAATCCGTTCCAGGAGTCTTTCGAAACCGTTCGAAAACCAAGGCGCGGCTTCCGATTGGCCGCAGGAGCTTCCTGCACTCAATCGGAAGCCGCGCCGGAGGTTCGGCTTCCGAAAAACGTTCGCAAACCGGAACACTTACTTCTGGATTTGCGGCGTTCGGGAGCCGATTTGTTCGACAACTAAGCTGTTCGGGAACCAAGGTATCACTGTACTAGGAAAAATGGCATTAAAAAGCATATTATGAGATATTCGGACTAAGATGCTGGTGAATTTTCATGAAAAAAAATATTTGCAAACTGGCATTGAGTCACTCGCTGCCGCTGGGCTCCACTTGGATAATTCCTGACCCTGTCTGTGTGGCCTCCCTTCCACGGTTGACCTGACTGGGTCCCTCCCTGCTACATCTGGGAGGAAGGCAAGCTTGGAGAGTGTGTGGCATCAGAGCCAGGGTGACCCAGGGCTGTGGCCCCCCTCTGCCGCGGGGGTCTCCTTCAAACTAATGGGGAAGTGTTGCATTTCCATGGGGCCCGTGCAGAGTGCATCCCTTGTGTCCCAGGTCAATCCTGATCTCCCATTTGGGGCTCCTGAGCCCCTTGCTGCTATCTTTGTTCTCTGGACCACTCCACTCCCATTCTGTTGTTTGTGAAGGGGCCTGGGCCAGCCTCCTCCAGCCCCGCCCCACCCTACTTTTGCCAGCTAGTGGGGCTGGTCAGATCCTGGCCTTTTGCCTTGCATTGATTTCTCCATGCCACACCATCCCTCTAGGTGCTTTTAAGCTCCTTGGTTGCTGAAGGGTTAGGCCCAGCATCTCAAGGAGTTTTTCCACGCTGGGTGGGGGAAAATCTTCCACACAGCCTTCTGCATTTTGGGGAGGGGTGCTTCTGCGCAGTATGTCTGAGGCCCCCTCCTCTTCCCTTCCCTCCCACCACTACATTCAGGTTAATTTTTCTGTAACATATTTGAAGAGAAGAGTTTGTATTATTTTTTCATATACAGCTGCCCTTGGCGCTTTTTGGAGTTTTGCCATGTTTTCACTCTGCCTCAGTTTCGCCTACGGGGAAGTATTACTTTGGGGAGTCACTGGGTGGGTGGGGAAGAAAGAGCACGCGAAGTTTTTTTGTTTTTTTAAAATAGACTGTGAAGCATCTGTACGCACTTTGACCCGGAAGTGAACCTAGATGCCGTCTCCTGAGGGGAGGCGGAGGATTTGCAAAACAGGGATGTGATTTTAAATCACGTGGAATTAATAAAAAAGATCTTTCCACCCCACACTTCCGTTTCCTGTCGTTTCCTTGGAGGGGAAGAGGGATAGAGGAAGTTGTCATGTACTGACTCAGACCATTGGGTCGTCCAGCTAACAGTATCACCTGCACTGACTGGCAGCAGCTGTCCAGGTGTTTCAGGCAGGGGACATTCCAGTGCTACAGGGAGATGCGGCTGGAAATTGAACCTGGAGCCTTCTGCATGCAAGGCAGGTGGACGATGGAGCACCCTTGTTTTTCGCTGCTCCAGAGTGGAGGACCCAAACCAATGGATTCAAATGGCAAGAAAGGAGATTCTGACTTAAACAGGGAGAACTTTCTGATGAGCAGAGCTGCTTGACTGTGGAACAGACGGAAGCTGGCGGGCCTCTCCTTCACTGGGGGTTTTTAAGCAGAGGTTGGATAGTCATCTGTCAGGGATTCTTTGGCTCTGATTTGTGCATCGCAGGGGCTTTGACTAGATGACCCTTGGGGATCCCTTCCAACTCTACACTTATTGGATTCTATGAAATGCCTTCTGGAGGAGGCCAGGGCTAACTACCCCCAAATGAGAGCTGCATGGAGCAGTACTTGATGGTGGTGGGGTCTGCTCTGCTTATTGAGTCCCTCCTCCAAACTTCTGGAGTCCTCCATGCATTGCTTTGAAAGCTGTACCAAGTTGGTGGGCACGACGGCTTCCTGCAGCAGTGAGTTCTGTAGTTTAACTAGGCACTGCAGGAAGAAGTACTTTCTTTTATCTGTTCTTAGTCATCCAGCATTCAGATGCCGACAAGTTCTAGTGTTACGAGAGGGAGACAGAAAAAATATCTATTTCTTTAAAGTAAAAAACAAACCCAAACACTGCAAGCATTCCTCATACGGGAGTCAACTCCATCCCCTTGATCCTCTTCATTGTCCTATTCTGAACCTTTTCCAATTCTGCAATCTCCTTTTTGAGGTGAGGCGACCAGAACTGTGCACAGCATTCCGATCACGAACGCGCTGTATATTTGTATATTGCCGTTGTGATATTGCCACGGAGCAATGCAGTCCACGTGCTGACTCCTTATGCTGCACTCAAAGAATCACAGAATTTTAGATTTGGAAGGGACCACGAGGGTCATCCAGTCCAACCCCCCTGCAATGCAGGAATATTTTGCCCAACGTGGGGCTCAAACCCACAACGCTGAGAGTCAAATGCTCTACCAACTGAGCTATCATAGCAGTACACAGACCCACGCTTCAGACCCAAATCAGGAGGAGGCCCCAACAAACTCATGGAAATCAGCTACATTTATTAGCAGGATAAAAAATATTTCAACTGGAGCAATTTGAATGTATAAACCTATAATTATTATTTTTTACAGCTTTTAAATAAATAAAGCTTTCCTTCTCTTTTCTTGGTACAACCGTGCAAAGATATAGACCCTCTCTGTTTTTGGTAAGAAAATAGCAAGTTTTGGAAAATAAAGAAGCAAAACCAGAAACAATCATTCCTTTCCACCACAACACAAGCCTCCTTCACAGCTCCCCAAAATAAAGAGGTTGAGGCAGGGGGTGTTAAGGCATCATTTGCCAACCTGGTGCCCCCACCCTAGACAAAATGGTGGACTTCTTCCTCAGAGGTTTTTCAACAGAGGTTGACAGCCAGGGATTCTTCTGTTCTGAGATTCTATGCTACAAAGGTGTGAGTTTGTACATCTGGGGGCCGAGGGTCACCTCTCCACAGAAGGGCTGCCATCTCAAAAGTAAATCGGTTTTCCAAAGAACTTTCTCAATGCTCCACCACTCCAATTGCAGCAATAAAATAATAATAATAATAATAATAATAATAATAATAATAATAATAATAATAATAATATATCTAAAACTGAGTAACATGGAAAAGGGCATTTTGCCAACATCTCATGCAGAGGAACATGTGGAAATGTAACTTTTCTCAACCTGGGTGAGGGCGGGAAATAATAATTAATAACCAACAGTAAACCATAATTGACAATAATAATAAATATATCAAACAATAAAGGAATAACAAAAAGGCAGTAAGAAACCTAAGGAGTAAAAAGGGAGTATTTTGAAGCCGAGCTTATGCTAGGGTTGCCAACTTTTCGACCAGCCCCTGCTCTCCTGTACATTAATAGCAGGTTGATCTGCAGACATGGGTCTCGGGGCTGGAGGGAGGATTTTCCTGCCACGCCATGAAAAGCATCAGCTGCCAGTTTGTGCAAATCAAGGTGCTGTTGAAGGCACAGGAGCGGGCCAGGGTAGCTTCTTCCCTGGTTAGTTGGCAACCTGATCTATGGGTTTGGTGGCTCGATGCAAAAGTGGCCTAAAATCCAGGGCCTGCGGTGGTTGTGAGACACGATGTCTTATAGGCTTTCCTCATGTAAAGGCTTCTGCACAAGGTGACCATTGTGGCAGCGATTTTGGAGTCCCTGGCTGAATTTGGGCTCAACTCCAGATGATGCAACAGCCAGTCATGCAGGCAGCTTAAAACAAAGAGGACTCAGGCATCGCCACCACGGCAGCTAGCAGGAATCTCTGATGGTGCGAACAAGGAATAGAGCCTCCAGTGCCAGATGAAGCCTATCCCAGATGACCAGATGCTGGTAATATGAGGGAGTCTTTGCAAACCTCTTTTGCACAGCGGTTTCCTGTAGGGGCCTCTGGCAGAGCATGTTCAATGTTCCTTATGTTCCAACATGAAGTGAGGTTCTCCCAATTCTTTGGCTGCACAGGGCCCCCCGATATTTGGCACCTACAGGCAGGTGCCTTGGGCTTCCGCCCACCCGCTCAGGTCTCTTCCTTCTCTGTGGTTGGTGGAGAGAGAACAGCAAAGGTAGAGGTGGCTCATTGATTTAATGTAAAAAGGGGGGGCTAGATATTTTAGGAGGCCCAGCCACACTGAGCTGCGCATGCAGGACCCAAGCAAGCAGACTTTGTGAGGGTGCGTCCAGACCAGGGTTTGCCCTGCTTCTTCTCCAGATCGTTCCCCATGGAGGTCATTTCTTGAAACAGGAGATCTGCCCCACCTTCCACATGGAATGGGCTTGGATTCCAGCGGCTCTCTGACGGTCCTTTCTGACAACCCCAGGGAGAAGGCTGTGCAGAGGAGCTGGTGGCTTCGACAGCACCTCTCTGCCCTGAGTCCATCTCTCACCACCAGCCCCTTTTTACACATGAACGGTGAACGTACGGTTTGGAGACGGGGGTATTTTGCAGCTTGGCTCACTGACTCGATCTCTTCAAGCTTAGCGTGGCGCATGGATGCTCAGCAGAGATGGGGGTTTGCAGCAGGCTCACAAACACGGCTCCGAGGGATGCCCGCAGCATGCAGAAGCAGCCTCTGAAAAAGGTGTTGCTCAAGTTTATAGACCTCTTGGAAGATTTCTGGGCAAATTAGGCCACAGAGTAGAGGTTCAATCTGCGATTTGGCTCCAGTTCGAGTGTATTTGACTGAGTAAGAAAACACACCCTGATGCTCTCCTAGTTTGTGCCAGAAACCCTCATGACACGAAGAAGTAAATTTCTCAGGCCAATTGTCCATAAATTAACTTGCAAAAAAAATAAAATTCTTTTAATTCCGTGTTTTGCTTTGAGCATTTCTCAATTATGGGGGCTGGGAGGGTTGTTGTGTCCCCCACCCACCCAAAGGATATAAAATAAATGTATTTCTTATTCATAGGAACAAAGCCACCAAGGAGTTCTTGGATGCAAAAAGATATTGAACTCCCATTCATTTTAATTGGAGACCTTGCACCAGCTGCCAGCCAGAGTCTTTCAAATTAACTTAAAAAAATATTAAGAGCAAAAAAAAAAGTCAAATTTTAAAACAACCCCATGAGATCACCTTACCCCATTTATGCCCACTTGACTGCTTCAATGAGGAGAACTGGCACTGTTCCAGGTGCCACACAATATTCATCCTGCCCTTTTAAGAACTCCAACTTTTAGCACGGCAACATCTACACTTTGGAACTCCCTGCCTATTGACATCAGGCAGGCACTTCCACTGTACTCTTTTTGGCTCCTGCTAAAAGCATTCTTGGTTAAACAGTCCTACCCAGATGTTAGAAAGCCGGTGCAAGTTTTAATCTGTTTTCCGTCAACTGTTACTTTAAGTTTCCGAAAGTCTTAAATTATCATTGTCACTTCTTATTGAGAATTTCATTGTTCTATCTTTTTGGTAAATTGCTTTGAAGGTGGTTGTGGGTTTTTGTTTTTACAATCAAGTGATGTATAAATTTTATGAAATAAATAAAATTTGATCTCTCAAACAGGCAGTTTGATAATGCATCTGAGTTTCAAATTTGTAATTTCACCTATAATGTGCCCCGTCATAAGTTTTCGGCAACGGAGAGGGCAGACGGTATGTTTGATCAGAAAAGTGACTCATATTAAAAAGAAAAAAAATCTGGTGCCTTGGCCTAGGCAGAGAGGAACACGGGCAAAAGCTAAGGTTGCCATGGTGGGATTTGCTGGGCAAATGATCAGAGGATACACACTGCCGTCAGCTAGAAGCAGGAAATCCCATTTTGCTGAATTCTTCTGGAGCTGGAAAAGGAGGTATTTGAATTGCACGTGAATTGCACCCAAATCATTATCACAATGGCTGCCAAAGGGTTCAGGCCAGGCAGGAGAGCAAGAGGCAGAACATTCTCACATGCTGGAGAGTCGCAGGCAGAATCTTTGGCGCCCGGGCGAGCTCCTCGTTCCTTAGGAAATCCGATCTAGAAGCAGGGTGGAGTGTCGATTATAAGGCGGATGATCATTGCATTGGATGGCCGTTAGCTTAAGGTGCAAGGTGCATTGCCAGGGCCAAGCGCTGGGGAGGGGCACATGGATCAGCTGAGATGTAAACATTTTGTGTCTCTGGGGGGTGCGGGGAGCAAAGGTGTTTTTGCAGGATCTGAGGGGTCGGGGGCTAGTGGGCATCTTCCATCTGCCGCTGGATTTTCTGCAACATGTCCTGCATTCGGCGTAACTGAAAAGGGGGCGGGAGAGAATTAGACCTGAGAGTTCCTTTTGTTGGATTGCAAGGCACAAACATTATGCACCACCACCACCACCCTTGATAGTGGGCCTGGGTCTTTTAAATCGTGGCTCTGTTCCCTCTGATGTGGCTGGCTCTAGCCATAAACCACAAGGGGGGGGGGAAATTAGAGGAAGACATGCCAATTTATTTTGGTGGTTAGCAAATTCACATTTAGGCTGCTCTTAATTTAGGAAATCTCCGAGCGGTTAAATCTAGAATCACCCATACTGTCGAGGGTTTGGCGGGGTCAGTCTGGATGATGCCCTGAGAACCTCCCAATTTTGGGGGTCCTGTACCCAGTGAGGGTTGCAATCTTAGGCAGGAGGTTGCTGAACTAGCCGGACAAGTTTGTGACTTTAGGCGGCCGCTTAAGTGTCCAGCATCCCAAAAGAATGAGCTCAGTTGAAAGAGCTACCACTAAGTGATGAGGGCCCTGCAGGCTAGCAGGCGAGACCCACAGGGGCTGACCAGATGCCCCAAAGGGAAACCCTCAAGGACTTGAGCGCAAGAGCTCTCTCCCCTCCACCAAGTGCTATTCAGAGGCATTGCTGCTGCTTCCGGCTGGGGATAGCCCTCTCCATGAATTTGTGTGATCCGCAAAGTTGGTGGCCCCCACTGCCTCCTGCGGCCGCGAGTTCTTTGTCTGTTTGGGGCGCTTCCCAGCCCTACTGGGCTCCCACCTCTCTTTCGCTCTCATCTCTGACCTGCAGGTAACCCACCCTGCCACTCACCTCGTCGTCCTTCTCCCGGATCAGCTTCTCTGTCTCCACATCTGGTGTTGAAGGGATGGCCGGGATGGGGAAATCTGTCCCACTTTCTCTTGTCAATTTGCTATTTATTTATTTTAAAAGAGAGAGAAAAAGAGAGAGAAGCCATCAAGGCCAAAAGCACCAGAGATGTGTTTGCACCCACCACCACCCCGACTCTGCAAGACACGGCTGTTCAGAGATGCCTAAACTACTAACACTTCTGCTCCATCTCCACCCTGCACCGAGGTCCTTAAATCTACTCGCTTAACTGCCACCCTACAAGGCTGTCACAAAGACACCCAACAGTTAAAATGGAGAGGAACACCTTGGGGGGGGGGGAAGCCCAGCGTCAGGCTCTTGGGGAAAGTGTTGCTCTCAAATTGCTCTTCACCCCCCGCAAAGCTTACCTAAATAAGTAGGACTTTCTGAGCCTTCACAGCGAACCAGAGTGTTGAACCTCCTCTGGGAACTCATTCCAGAGTCTTGGGGCTCTTGCAAAGAAGGACTTTCCTCCTCTGTCGGTCTGATCCAACAAGGGATGTTCTTAAGGAGCATCTAGAGATACAAGAGGTCGTCCCGTCCCCCGCCCCTGTCCCGTCCAGATCTGGCTGGGCTACAACTCCCAACAGCAGTAGCAGACCTTGGGGCTCTCAAATTCCAGCAGCGTCCTGCGCAATGCCAAAATTCGGCTCCCCTCCGCCTTGTGCTCTCCATTCTGAATCATAGTTGTGGCACCTCCCCACCCCCCTCCAAGTGGTTGCGCTCCCCTCAGTCCATGTCTGCCATCAGCCCCAGTCAGTGTGGCCAATGGTCAGGAATCCTGGTCTCCTGGTCTGCAAGCCCAGCCAGGTCACTGAGCATCTGTGGGCTAAGTTGAACTGTGGAACTCGCTCCCACAAGATGTAGCGATGGCCCCCAGCTTGGATGGCTTTAGAAGAAGACTAGGCAGATTCATGGAGGAGGAGGAGGCTATCAATCATGGCTACCAGTCTGCCATGGAGAGAGTTGTTGTTGCCAGTGTGTAGACAGGATGCTTGACTAGGCGGGTCTTCTAAGAACCTTCTAAGATAGGTGGCTTTCAAAAGATGGAAGTGCAGGATAAGTTCTGCTGACAGGGAGCTCACGGTGGGTGTGCAGCTACAGACACCCCATCCTGCTTTTTCTTTGGTGAGGTAGTCTGAGTCCAAATAAAGGACTGTCTTCTGGAAAGGACACCACCTGGCTTGGCGTTCAGTGGGTCCCAGGTTCAGGCCTCCAAATTGGTTTCTCCAGGCAGGGCTGGGAGAGGCTTCCCCTCTGAAAGTCTCCACAGACGCTGCTGCCAGTCAGTGTAGACAATACTGGGTGCGTCTGTCTCAATCGAAGCTCTCTATATAATATTTCCGTGGCTCGATAAGTGGCCGAAGGGCAGAGATACTGTTGCAAAGGCAGATTAGTGGATTTGGAAGAGGGGAATTAACAGAGTATTGTGCAGTAAACGCTTGTGAAAATATACCATTAAGTTTTTTTTTTAATGTCAGCAGGGGCTCATGACATTCCCAAGCATATGGGTCCCTCCCATTCAATTTCTCTCCAACTTCTTCTACCTCATCCCCAGTCACAAGCTCCTGTGATGGAGAGAAGCATCAAAAAGTCAGGGCACATCCCCAGAGGTACCATCACGCACAATGGTCTTTGGAGAAGCGCTGGTTCTTGGTTCATGTGGGAACCCTGTGCCATGTCAAGCTTGCTGAGAGATGTGTTTCCTGAGCCGTGATTCCTGCATTGCAGGGGGTTGGACTAGATGACCCTTGGGGTGTGTCCCTTCTGACTCTGTCATTCTGTGAGTCTATGTTCCATCCACAGGCCCCTTCCTACTCCCTCTCGCCTCTGAATGCAGTACCACAATCCTGCTTTGTCCCCACCCTAAAAGGTTCTTAGGGTAGTAGCAGAAGATATGGGATGACCCAGAGCACCTCGGCCAACCACCATAAAGGATACTGATGCTATAAGAGGGCCAGTGTGTGCAGTGGTTAGGGAGTCAGACTCAGACCTGGGAGAGACCAGGATTCAAATCCCTACTCGGCCACTGGGTGACCTTGGGCCAGTCTCTGTCTTCTCTCAGACTAGACTGCCTCACAAGATTGTTGTGCACATCATATGATGAGGAGAACCATGTACACCACCATGAGTTCCTTGGAGGAAAAGGTGAGGTATAAATGTGATAATTGAAATAGATAAATGCAATGCTGCTTCGTAGAGTCATCTGGATCTGGTGACAGTCTAGATCAGGCATCCCCAAACTGCGGCCCTCCAGATGTTTTGGCCCACAACTCCCATGATCCCTAGCCAACAGGACCCAGTGGTCGGGGAAGATGGGAATTGTAGTCCAAAACATCTGGAGGACTGAAGTTTGGGGGTGCCTGGTCTAGGGCAGGCATAGGCAAACTCCGGCCCTCCAGATGTTTTGGAACTACAATTCCCATCATCTCTAGCTAACAGGACCAGTGGTCAGGGATGATGGGAATTGTAGTCTCAAAACATCTGGAGGGCCAGAGTTTGCCTATGCCTCGTCTAGGCCCTCTGAACGTTTCAAGGCTGACTTGAAAATTCAGTGCAGTTCTTGATCCCCCAACCAAACTCTCCAATGATCGGGAGGCCAGCCTGGAGAGTAACTAGAGTGGAGGGAAAGAAGAACATGGCACATGGCCTTGAGGAATGAGGAGTGGGTCATGGGCGGCCATCTGCCAAAGATTATTTAGCTATGGTTCCAGCACTGGAGGGGGTTGGGCTAGATGGCCCTTGGGGGTCCCTTCCAAGTCTACAATTCTATGATCCTGTTCTGATGCACTCCGTCAAAAGCCAGGCTGTGCAGTGTATCAATGCCCCCCCTTCCTCCGCACAGCAAACTTAGTGAGGTGGAGGGCAAATCCATGAAACGGGCTTCCCTATCTCCCATGTACCCCTCCCCCCCCCAAAAAAAATCCTTGTGCTATGACTTCTCCAGTTGTCCAGTGATGGCAATATGACACTCAAGAATCTGCTTCGACAACCCTTGCTGGGTGAGAATCTACTTCAGGGGTCGGAAACCTCCAACCCATGAGCCAAATTGGGCCTAACAAGGGTCCCTGTTTGGCCCACGAGGCCGTTGCCCACAAGCCATGCCCTACGTTTAAAGGGCTGTCACGTGATGACTTTTAAGCAGTGTTTGGATGGCCATCTCTCAGGGATTCTTTAGCTGTGACTCCTGCATTGCAGAGGGTTATGCTAGAAGACTCCTTGGGGGTGGGGTCCCTTCCAACCCTACAATTCCACGATTCTGCCAGGGGACAGGCAGTCGCATCCAGCCTCAGCCGATTAGCGGGCCATCAAAGCGCTTTCCAAGCCCTGAAAAGTGCTTTGAAGTCCCTGCAATCATTGCCTGACGCAGAGGCGATGCATCCCGTTTCTCTTCTGGAGGTGAAGTAGGAAGTACTTTGCCCTGCCGCCGCTGCCCCCACTGAATTCCTTCTGCCACCGCCACATCCACCATTGGTGGAGAAGTGTCACCACCACCAGCGCTGATCCTGGGCAAGATTGCACTGATTTCGGGCAAGATCTCAACCAAATGGGCACCACCTTGCCCCCAAATTGGTGCTCATGGCGGTATTGCTTCTCTGTCGTTGGAGGAGGCGGTGGTGGAGCAGGCAGGGCATCTGTGGGCATGCCGCCTGGGGGTTTCTGCTGCCTGAGGCAGAGGCTTCACCCTGCCTAATAGGTGAGTCGGCTCTGACATCACATGATTTACAGCTTGCACTGGCAACCTTCTGGGGTTGCGTGGCAGAGGTAGGCGGGGCCAAAGGCAGGAAGTGGGTGGGGCCAGAGGCAAAGCTGGTCTCACCCAACAGCAGTGACCTTCCCTTGATGTCTTTACGGCCCAATTCTCCTTTGCTTGTGAAGCTCCCACCCGCTTCAACAGAGCTGACCCCAAACCACATCCTATATTGTTGTTTTCTGTCCTGTTAACGAACAAGTCCTCCCTCAATCCCCCCTCTCACCCCCTCCCCACCTGCAGGCATTGTTACTTATGCTTACGACAACAACACCCCTTTGCCAAGTGTGGGGCACGAGGGCAGATGACCCTTTTGGGTCAATAGTTCCGTGCTCCCCCCCCAAAAAAAAGCCCTTTTGCTTTCCCACAGACACAATGCAAGGGGCCGAGACAAGGATGGGTTAGAAAGAAAATAATTTATGTAAAAATGCACGGACGCCAGACAAAACACAGGTCTCCAGGAGAGAGAGAAAGAGAGAGGAGGAGGAGGAGGAGGAGGAAGTTGGTGACGCAGCCCCAGGGTGTGGGGCGGGTGGGAAACGCTGTGCGGATCTTCGGCCGGGAAAGGGGACCTCGGTCGCTCACTCCATAGAACAGTCGCTGCAGCAGAGTCTCAAAGATGAGGAGTCCCTCCTTGGTTCCCCCAAAAAGATGGCGGCAAGCAGAACAAGGGAATTGAAACACTAGGCTTAGATTCACCATCAGGGAAACCGAGGCAGAAGGCGGCGGAGACATTGCAGGGGGTTGGGCTAGATGACCCTTGGGATCCCTTCCAACTCTACAATTCTATGTTTCCCATTATGTTGGTCTTGCCCCTTGATATTTTGTGGGGGGCTCATAGCTGATGATGCAGACAGAGGGAGGGGAGTGCAGAATAATACCCTAGACAACGGAAAGGCCAAACCATGGGTTGTGTAGGCAGAGCTTATGGTTTGGGTGTGATGCACATAGAGGCGAACTTAGGGTCCCCTGGGCCCTTGGTAAGGAGTTGTATCAGCACCCACTATCAGAAAAAACACTTTATTGCAATTGCCACATTAGAAATTGCAATGGTGCCTCAGTTTTCGAGCGTCTTGGAAGCCAAACGTTTTGGTTTTCGAATGCCAAAAACCCGGAAGTAATTGCTTCCATTTTCGAACGTGCCTCTGAAGTCGAATGGCTTCTGCTGCATGTTTTTCGATTTTTCCAATTGAACTTGCAGCCAGCCCTTTGCGCCTTGGTTTTCAAATGTCTCAGAAGTCGAATGGTCTTCCGGAACGGATTACGTTCGAGAACTGAGGTACCACTGTACTACATTTTACACAGCCCTAGTACTCAAAGTGTCCAGAGTGAGGGCAGGGCAGAAGGGAGGAAAAAATTGCATGCCTTCATGCCGCAGTGCAAGATGGACGGGAGGCTTCTCCTGGAAATGAACTCGCCATAACAGTGACGAGGGTGTGGCCACACATGCCATACACTCCCTAGTCTGGTAGGTGATTTTTGTCAGCCCCCACTTGTTCAGTCTACGTCCCCGGCAGGGTCTGGCTTCGCCAACCCCTAGGTACACCTCTCTGTGTGGTTGTGTGTGTGTTCCCCTCCCCTTTGGCCGAGTGACAGGAATTCCAACTCCAGGGAGCAAAGGGGCAGTCACGGAATGTTGGCAAACTGCAACTCTTGGGGAGAAAGCGAGAGGTCAGTTTAGATGGGGATTGAATGCAAGCAGAAGGGGGCAGAAGAGGAAGGCAGCTAAGAGCAGAGGAGATCCAGAACGGGGTAAGAAGCTAGCAGCCCGAGGGAAGGAAAAGGGTCGTGGGCTAAGAAGCGTGGAGATCAGGGAATCACGAGAGTTCGGGGCAAGACCTGAGAGAGAGGCATGTGGAAAAGAATGCATTAAGGAGTTGAGGAAGGACTTAGGTAGCAGCAAGGTAGGTGGACTGTACATGCTCCTGGTATAGAAGGAGAGGGTGGGCATATGAGATTCAGAGACTGACAGGCTACAGACCAAAGAGGCAAAGAAAGCCACTAGGGGGAGCTGGAATTCAATCTACCAGTTGGAATTAATCAAAGTAAACTCATGCTGGGGAGTCCCTCAGATGACCTTCTCCAACCTGGCACCAACCAGATGTTCTGGACTAAAACTCACGCAGCACATAGACTGTGGAACTCCCTCCCACAGGAGGCAGTGATGGCCACCAACCGGAATGGTTTTAAGAGAGGATTAGACAAATTAATAGAGTATGGTTACCAGATTTTTTTCAATGAATCTGGGGACACTTTTTTTTTTTTTGAAGCTGAGTAGCAACAGGGAGTCAGTAGTGGTAGGCAAAAGACCCTGGGCCCAAGCACACATACATATTGTATAAAGGTGCAAAGCCCTTCTTTTGCGCCCTGTGAAACATAAATGCGCAGAGTTTTTTTAAAAAACTGGGCAACGGTGCGCCGCCTGCCCGTGACTCCCGAGCCTTCCCCGATCTCCTGCTCTGTTCCCCCTTTGTTTTGACAGATCAGGGGAGGCTCAGGAGTCATGGCTGGGCGGCTGTTGCCCAGGACAGGCACAAGGCGTGCGGATTCTCTGCCAGGCAAGTTGCAAAGCCCTTCTTTCGCACCCTGTGAAACAGAAATGCAGAGGTTTTTTCAATTACACCGTGCACCTGCACAGATACGGCGCTTCAGGTTGGGGGCTTTTCACATTGCAAACAGGCCTCTGGAACGGATCCCGTTCACAACCAGAGGTACCACTGTATTGAAAAATAAATCAACAAGCTGAAAACCAGAAGAAAGCACACATCAATGTTCTGTGTGCCTGGGTAGGCTTGCCTAAACGGAAATGTTTTTAGCAGGCACCAGAAAGAGTACAGCAAAAGCGCCTGCCTTAAGTCACGAGGCGGGGAGTTCCAAAGTGCAGAACAGGCATTATAAGCTATTTCCGCAGAACTAAGCAATCAAGTGGGTGTATAAGGGGTAAGGTGATCCTGCAAGTAAACTGGTCCCAAGTTGTTGGGGGGGGGGGTTGTGTGTGTGTTTTTGTAACCCTTTAAGAGAAAAGGGGTGGGGGGCACGCAGTTTCTTTTAAAAAAATGCTCCAAATAAACCAACGGATTTCAATTGTGCAATAATTTATTTCAGTTGCAAAATGGTGGCCTGCTGTGGTTTTAATAAACTCAAGTCCTGCTTTGGGGGGCGGGGGCTAAAACAATAATGTTTTTTGGTTTTTTTAATAAAAAAAGAAGAGATAATGATCTTGGAATCGTAGGCAGCGCTAACCTTCCTGCAGAATCCTTCTCTCTCTCTCTCTGTCTTACACCCTCGCCCCAGCTGGGGGCCCTGTCCATCTCTCCGCCTGAAGCCTGTTATTAGGGTGGAGGGGGGCAAGAGCATGTTATTGAGGTCAGGGAGGGGGAGCCGCGCTCCGTCCCAGAGGGGGGGGGCATATCCTCCCCACTCCCTGATCGATCGCACCTGCCCCAGATAAGACGCGCGAGCGCACACGGGCTTACTTGCGATTCCTCTCTTTGACCACCATCCTGGTCATGCTTTGGATGCACTGCGCCCGGTAGTTCTCGTAGTGGGTCTCCCGCGTCACGTCCTTCAGGTCCTGCATGTGGGTCCTCACCAGCATGGTCCGCAGCTTGACAAAGTCGCAGTGCAGAGGGTTCTCCACTGTGTGGGAGAAGGCAGCATGAGCGGGTGGAACTCCCCACCACATGACATGGTGATGGTGCAAATTGAAGTAAAGGTAAAGGGACCCCTGACCATTAGGTCCAGTCGTGACCGACTCTGGGGTTGCGGCGCTCATCTCGTGTTATTGGCCGAGGGAGCCGGCGTACAGCTTCCAGGTCATGTGGCCAGCATGACAAAGCCGCTTCTGGCGAAGCAGAGCAGCACACGAAAACGCTGTTTACCTTCCCACCGGAGCGGTACCTATTTATCTACTTGCACTTTGATGTGCTTTCGAACTGCTAGGTGGGCAGGAGCTGGGACCAAGCAACGGGAGCTCACCCCATTGCAGGGATTCGAACCGCCGACCTTCTGATCAGCAAGCCCTAGGCTCTGTGGTTTAACCCACAGCGCCACCTGCCTCCCTGTGATGATGCAAATTAAGACGCCTTTAAAAGTGTGTTGGGGGGGGGATTGTACAAATTCATGGAGGACAGAGAAGTCTGGTTATTGTGTGGCTATTAGCCATGACGCTCCATTTCCTGGAAGCCACAGGAGGGGGGAGGGCTCTTGTGTTCGAATCCTGCATGCAGGTTTCTCACAAAGGTCAGCCACTGTGAGAACGGGATACTGGACCCCTTGCCGGGCCCAGGAGGGCTTTTCTTACATTCCAGCTTCCAGATCCAATTGTTCAGGGCCAGAGCAGGCATTATAAAAGGACATGGTGTGATGTCATATCATTCATGGGCTGATACTTGGGGAGGGGGGATAGATAGAGGCGGGGCAACATTAGGTCACATGCCTTTTTCCTCTAGTTGTTACCAGAGAGATGCGAGGCTATTCCTCTATCTGCACACAAGCCATGCGTTCCTCTTAATACCTAGTTCAGCACTCAGGGAGCAGGGTTTAGAGCAGGCACCCCCAAAGTCGGCCCTCCAGATGTTTTGGGACTACAACTCCCATCATCCCTAGCTAACAGGACCAGTGGTCAGGGATGATGGGAATTGTAGTTCCAAAACATCTGGAGGGCCGAAGTTTGGGGGGGCCTGGTTTAGAGGCACCAAATCTTTCTGGGACTTCTACCCCATCGCTTGCAAAGGTAAGACATCCCACTGCCAAAATTAATTATTTCAAGCCCCTGTAACTGGTCATTAATTCAATCTGTGATCAGTTTTGGGCTGGCTTTGCTCTGCTTCCTGCATGGGCCCGCTAAGCAATTTGTTGCTGCTGCTGCTGCTGTTGTTACTACAATTACTGCTACAAAAATTTCTATACTGCTCTTCATCCGAAGATGAAGGGCCATTCAGAATAAAAACACAAAAATGCATACCATAATAACAAACTAAAACAATGACCGCCCACCAACAGTTTAAAAGGCTAACTAAACAAAGGGATGAGAAGAGAGGAATGTTTTTGTCTGGTGCCTAAAGATAGGTAATGAAGGCGCCAGGCCAGCCTCCCCGGGGAGAACATTCCATTGGGGAGCCACCACAGAAAAGGCCTGTTCTCGTGTTGCCGCCCTCTGGACCTGTTATGAAGGAGGCACATGAATAAAGGTCTCAGATGAAGAAGCTCAAGGTGGCAAACATGGTTCACCTCCTTCACGTTTTATCCTCACCTCAACCCTGTGAGGTAGGTTAGACTGAGAGTAAGTGACTGGCCCAAGGTCACCCAGTGAGCTCTATGGTCAAGTGGGGATTTGAACCCTGGTCTCTCCCAGGTCCTAGTCAAACACTCTAATCAATACATCACACTGCCTCTCTTGAGAGCAAGCTCTGGCCTAGTTTGGGCATCATGGAAAGTCAAACGTTTGATTGATTGATTGCATTTATATCTCACCTTTTCCTGCAGGGAGCTCAAGGTGACGGACATACTCCCCCCCCCATTTTCTCCCTACAACAACCCTGAGAGGTAGGTTAGACTGAGAGGCAGTGGCTGAGCTCAAGGTCACCTAGTAAGATTCATGGCTGAGTGGTGGGGATTTGGTCCCCCAGGTCCTAGACCGGCACTCTAACCACTATGCAATGCTACCTCTTGCCTCCAAATTCGAGATAAGTGGCTTTCCTTGCAGGCACAGCAAAACCAGCACAATCTAGGAAGGGCTCTGTTGGTTACCTTCCACGATGCCCCATGGATACAGCCTCCCACGGATCCGCCGGCCTTTGGTCTCCACCACCGTGTTGCTCCCAATGACGGCAAAAGGGATGCTCTCCTGGAAGAGGACAGGGGCAGTCAGGGCCTCATGGCATTGCAAAGAACACAAGTGGCTGTTTGCAAAATATTAGGAGCACAGAAACAGGGAAGGGATGGCTCAGGAGGTTTCTGGCCTGTGTCACTTTGAAAAGGATTCATTTATAAATCTGCTCCATATATTTATATTCCACCTTTAAGGAGTTCAAGGTAGCATATATGAGTCCCCTGCACCTCTTCATTTAATCTACACAACAACCCTGTGAGGTTGGTTAATCTGAGAGGCAGTGACTGGCCCAAAGTCACCCAGAGAGCTTCAGGGATGAGTGGGATTCGAACCCTGCTCTCTCGGGTTCTAGTGCAACACTCTAACCGCTATACCACCCCTGGCTCCCCATTTCCACCTTAAAGGAATTCTAAGTGGTCACGGGGTGTAGCTCAGTGGCAGAGCATCTGCTTGGCATGCAGAAGGTCTCAGGTTCAATCCCCAGTGGCATCTACAGGTAAGGCTGAAATCTGAAACCCTGGAGAAGCTGCTGCCAGTCAGTGCAAAGAATACTGAGCTAGATGGGCCAGTGGTTTAACACCATAGAAAGCTGAATTCCAATGTTCTTACATTTTCACACACACACACACACACACACACGTACAATGTATTTAAACAGGCATTTCAACACATATTTTTTTTCACAAAATATATCCTCCCCCTCACCTTGAGGGCTTGATCCTGAAGCTTGAAATCGTCATCTTCATCCGAATCACATTCAGGAAACTGGTAGATGCGGATCCCAAACTGATCAATTTCATCGCGGATCTGAAGAAGAGGAACTTAAAATTTATACACAGCTCAATTGTAAAGAGCAAACAAACTTCAAAGCACTTTACCCCCCCCAAAAAAAAGATTTAAAAAAATAAAATTGCCAATAAGAAAAACTAGCAATAACCATCTAAGACATTTGTAAAGTTAAAATAACAATAGACTCTAACTCGCTTCAGCTTTCTAAGCATTTTGGTAGGCTTGACTAAACAAAAATTTTAGCAGGTGCCGAAAAGAGGGCAGTGAAGGCGCTTTGCCTGATATCAAGAGGCAGGGAGTTCCAAAGTGTAGGTGCCACACGACTCAATCCGGGTTCTAACAAATGCAGAACGTGTATTACGTGGCATCTGTAACAGCGCCAGTTCCATCAACTGAGTGGGTGTGCATGGGGTAACCAGAATCCTAGAACTGTAGAGTTGGAAGGAACCCGAAGGGTGATCTAGTACCCACTGCATCTGGTTGGCCGCTGTGAGAACAGGTTGCTGGAGCAGATGGACTCCCTTTGGCCCGACAGTAGCCACGAGGCTCTTCGGATGCTCCTCTGCCAGGCGTGAGAGGATCTCAGGTCACAACAGATATCCTGGGACAAAGGCACTTCTCCCTGGACTTCCCACTGCCCAGGAAAGTAGCCAGGGCCACCAGGAAGGCCCTCATCTCCCCTCCCCGCTCCCAATTCCTCACCTTATTCTTCATCCGCTCGACCTCGGAAGGCATGAGAGTGTCCGCTTTGGCTAGAACTGGAACAATGTTGACCCGCTGGTGGAGAGCCTTCATGAACTCGACATCCAGAGGCCGCAGCCTGCCAAGGAGACAGTGCAAGTCTCAAGTGTACAGCGCACACACACTCACACACACACACTGCTTGGGGAAGACTCAGTGGCAGAGCAACATCCCAGATTCATTCTCCAATGGCATCTCCAGGTAAGGGTTTGGAGACACGCCTACCTGAATCTCTGGAGAGCTGCTGCTAGTCAGGGTAGACAAAACTGAACAAGAGCCGCCAATGGTCTGACTAGCGTAAGGCAGCTTTCTAATTAATCCAGCTCTCTCTTTTTAACCATAAAGACTAGAATCTTTGTTTTTAGGGGAAGGCCTCAGTGGTAGAGCTTGGGAGACAGACGCCTGCCTGATAATCCTGGAGAGCTGCTGCCAGTTAGTGTAGACAGCACTGAGCAAGGCAGGCCAATGGTCAGACTCAGTATAAAGCAGCTTCCTGTGCTCCTAGGCTTATTTTCTGTTTAGTTTTTTTATTAAGTGGTTTATAATATTTTCAAAAGGGACCCAGGTGGTGCTGTGGTTAAACCACTAAGCCTAGGGCTTGCTGATCAGAAGGTCGGCGGTTCAAATCCCTGTGACGGGGTGAGCTCCCGTTGCTCGGTCCCAGCTCCTGCCAACCTAGCAGTTCGAAAGCACATCAAAACGCAAGTAGATAAATAGGAACCGCTACAGCGGGAAGGTAAACGGCGTTTCCATGTGCTGCTCTGGTTTTCCAGAAGCGGCTTTGTCATGCTGGCCACATGACCTGGAAGCTATACGCCGGCTCCCCCGGCCAATAATGCGAGATGAGCGCGCAACTCCAGAGTCGGTCACAACTGGACCTAATGGTCAGGGGTCCCTTTACCTTTACTTTTTAATATTTTCAAAACACAGTAAGGAAAACTTCAAAATTGTATTTTCTTTGCTGCATAATGAGCCCAGGTGATGTGGTCCAAGATGCACACTGAGGTCTTAGCTGTTTATTTTTGCAACATCACCAAGTTTCGTCTTTCTATTCAAATTATTTCATTGAATTATAGAATTGCAAAGCTGGAAGGGACCCCAAGGTTCATCTAGTCCAACCCCGCATGGCTTGCATTGGGAGGTTTGGACGTCTTGCAGCAATTTGGGACATATCCGTCAGTTTCAGCTTCTCATCTGCCCAATTTTTAGTTGAGTTCTGCAACCATCCCATGCCCAGGCAGGTCAGACTCAGTTCGTACCCATGGCCAAAGGGCGAGATGAAGTAGAGGCAGCAGTGGACGCGGTTGTCCAGGATGTTCTTCCGGTTCAGGCCGCTCTCGTCCCGGAAGTACTGTTCAAACTGCTGGTCTACATAGTCAGCCACCGGCTTCCAGCTGCAGAGGGAATTGGGCAGGCTTTAGAGAGCAAAGAATCACCAATATGGTGCCCACGGGCACTAGTGTGCCCACCAGCGTTTCCCATGGCACCCACAAAAGGTCTGAGTAAATATCCTGAGTTCCCCAAGCCCCATACCTAATCAGAGTCTAGGCAAGACATCTGCCATGGCTTCTGTATTTATTTATTTATTTATTTGTTCGTTTCTTTGTTTATTTGCTTACTTGCTTCTCTACTGTTATTATAATCTTTTATTTGTCTGTTTTTACCATAGCAACTCAAAGCGGTTTACAACTATTTTAAACAGAGCAACACAAGCAGACCTTAAAAGCAACATTAAAAAAAAATCTAAAAAATGTTTAAGTATACTTTCCCCCAAAAAACTGAAGCTTTTCTATTGGGATTGATGGGAGAGGAAATAGCAAGAGGAGATCAGAGATTATTTATGTATGCTACAACCGCGGCGAGGACTTTATTAGCCCAAAAATGGAAATTATAAGATATACCGACGATTGAGGAGTGGCAGACGAAGATGATTGACTATGCAGAGTTAGCAAAGTTGACCTGCGGGATCCGTAAGCAGGAAGAGACAAAGTTCCAAAGGGAATGGAGTAAATTTATTGACTATATAGAGAAGAACTGTAGAAGGCCTGGAAACGATGCCTTATGAGGAACGGCTTAGGGAGCTGGGTATGTTTAGCCTGGAGAAGAGAAGGTTAAGGGGTGATATGATAACCATGTTCAAATATATAAAAGGATGTCATATAGAGGAGGGAGAACGGTTGTTTTCTGCTGCTTCAGAGAAGCGGACACGGAGCAACGGATTCAAACTACAAGAAAGAAAATTCCACGTAAACATTAGGAAGAACTTCCTGACAGTAAGAGCTGTTCGGCAGTGGAATTTGCTGCCAAGGAGTGTGGTGGAGTCTCCTTCTTTGGAGGTCTTTAAGCAGAGGCTTGACAGCCATCTGTCAGGAATGCTTTGATGGTGTTTCCTGCTTGGCAGGGGGTTGGACTGGATGGCCCTTGTGGTCTCTTCCAACTCTATGATTCTATGATTCTATGATTCTATGATTCTAAGTTTAAAGACACTTGCAGGACTCAAATAAATCCTACGAACTGGTTTTAAGCATGTGGGTAAAAAGGAACTGCGAGATAAGAGTGAGAAATAAAGCCGAATGACGGGAGGGAGGGAAGTCGCAGCTCGGCAGAGCGAAATGATTTGAGATGGGTGAATATAAGATATAATGTAGAATTTTTTGTTTTTGTTGTTTGATTATCTGGAAAAATTAATAAACATTTTTTTGGGGGGGAATCTAAAAGACAACTGCGTTTTGAAAAACTAGATTAAAACATTTAGATAATTAAAAGCTAAAGGCCTGGTGAAAAAGGAAAGCTTAGTATTTCCTATTTTATATTTATATTCATAATTTATATTTATATTCATAATTTAGATTTACATCTCACCTTTTTCTTTCCAATGAGCTCAAGGTGGGGTACGTAACTCTCTCTCGCTCCTCATTTAATCCCCACAACAACCCTATGAGGTTGGTTAGGTTGAGAGGCATATTACACCGATTCTGGTCCGGCTGGACTGGCTACCAATTAGCTCCAGGCCCAATTCAAAGTGCTGGTTTTGACCTATAAAGCCTTAAACAGCTCCGGACCGCAATACCTCAAGGACCACCTCTTTCCATATGAACCTACCCAGACCCCGAGATCATCTTCTGAGGCCCTTCTTCATGCGCCTCCTCCACGAGGGGTTTGGAGGGTGGCAACACGAGAACGGGGCCTTTTCTGCAGTGGCTCCCCGTTCACGGGATGCTCTCCCCAGGGAGGTTCGCCTGGTGCTTTCATTATACACATTTAGGTGCCAGACAAAAACATCCAATGCCCTTTTAAAATGTGTTGGGGAGGGGAGTTTATTGGGCTTTTATTTTTATGATGTAGTTTGTGTTTTTCTATTGCGATTTTATGTTGTAACCACCCTGATACTTGTGGGTATAGGGCAGTATACAAATTTAATAGTTATTTAGCTGCTAATAAAAATAATAATAATACAGTCATACCTTGGAAGTCGAACAGAATGCATTCCAGAAGTCCGTTCAACTTCCTAAACGTTTGGAAACCAAAACACGGCTTCTGATTGGCTGCAGGAAGCTCCTGCAGCCAATCAGAAGCCGCGGAAGCCCTGTCAGATGTTCGGGTTTCAAAGAACATTCGCAAACTGGAACACTCACTTCTGGGTTTGCGGTGTTAGGGAGCCAAAACATCCGAGTACCAAGGGGTTTGGGATCCAAGGTACGACTGTAATAATAATAATAATAATAATAATAATAATAATAATAATAATAATAATATCCAGGCCCTAGATGAACCAGTTTCACTGGCAGCTCTCAGCTGGATCCTGCTCTCATGGGATTTACCTGCCCCACAGCCAGCTAGACTTTGTCTCCCATATACTATTTTTATCCCTCCTTGGCCCCCACCCAAAGGTCAATGGCTTAATGGGATTCCCTCCAAGCGGCTCTGCTGCGAAGCTGCCAGGGCTAATTCCTCTCTGCTTCTCTTCTGCCCCCACCCCCACCCCCTGGGAGGTGGCCGTACCACTCTGTGTTGTTCAAGGCATCTCCAAAGCCTGGCGTGTCCACGATGGTCAGGCGCAGTTTGACGCCCTTCTCCTCGATGTCCACCACATGCTTGGTGATCTCCACCGTCTGGAGGATCCGTTCTGGCCGTGGGGAAGACGGAAGGAAGGAGTTCAGAACACGGTGGGGGGGGGTTGAGGAGGGGGCCCAGAGGGAGTGGGAGAGGATACCTCGCCCTCAAACCCTGAGAATCCCTCTCAGCCAAGAACATAACCAACAAATCAGGGCAGGATATGTCCAACCAGGTCAACTTTCTGGGTATAAGAAGCAGTGGCCATCCCATCCTCCTCACTGCTTCATCACCAGCATCTAAGTATTGGAGGTAGACTATTCCTAAACATGGAGGGTTTAACTTTAACTGTTACAAATAGCAGCCGCTGGCTGGCGTGACCTCCATGAGAACTGCCTTGCAGGGGTCTGCTGAGCCCAGAAAGGCCTGCCGCTCAGGTTTAGGGCACCTGCTTTGCATCCAGAAGGTCCCAGGTTGCACCCCAGGTAGGGCTGGGAGTGCGTCCTGCAAGAGACCCTGCTGCCAGTCAGTGTCTACAATACTGAGATAGGTGGCTTGATATATGTTGCTGTGTCTTAAAGGAAAAGCCATAGCTCAGTGGCAGAGCATATGCTTGGCATGCAGGAGCTCCCAGCTTCCACTCTCATTGGCATCCTCCTAGGTAAGTCTGGGAGAGATTCCCTGCCTGAAACTCTGGAGAGCTGCTGCCAGTCAGTGCGGACAATACAGACCCAATAAATTAACCCAACAGCCTGATTTGGTAGAAGGCATTTTACTATTTCATTGGGAGCCAGCCAGATTCCCCTGTGCGGCCTGAGAGCGACATCCCCACCTGCTTCCCCAGTTTAGTGCTTCCGCTGTGTCAGAACAGGGGCAAAGGCTGGTCCAGAACTCCCACCGACTGACCTACCTTCAGCATTTAAGAGTTTGCGGTCTTTGTACAGGTCCGTGAGGAAAAGGCTGTTCACCAGGGTGGACTTCCCAAGCCCGGCCTCTCCTGGGAAGAGAAAGTGGAGGGGGAGCAAGCAAGATCACTCAACAGGAAGGTGGGTCCTTAAGAATCAGACTTCGGGGAAGAAAAGGAAAAATGGAGACAAGCGATAGCTTTTTAAATGAAGAGGACAAGCTCAGGCCAAGTTCAAGGTGGTACTATTTATATACACAAGGCCCTGAAAAACTTCGGACCAGTTTACATTTGAGGTCGCCTTATCCCATATGGGCCCACTTGGCTGCTTTGATCTGGCCCTGTTACGAGTGCCACATAATATCCGTTCCTCATTTGTAAGAACCTGATCGTATAGCGTGGCAGAATCTACACTTTGGAACTCCCTGCCTATTGAGATCTGGCAGGCGCCTTCGCCACACCCTTTTCAATGCCTGCTAAATACATTGGATATGGACAAGTTCTAGTTTCATGGGGGGTTGGTAACCTTCTTTTCTCATGCTATGCCTAATTCCACACACTTCCATCGTGTCTCCTTCAACTCCCTTTTCCTCTCACCTTAAAAGCCCATTTCCTCATAAGGGAGTTACTAGTGTGGATGACTATGAGGGGAAAAGGTGAAGGCATCCGCCCTGGGGGGGGGGCAGCTTTGCCCTCTGATGTGCCCCCACCCACTGCCGGCCGCAATTTCCATCCTGATCTGGTACTGGCCAGAACGCAATCCTGGGAAGGTCTGTGAACCACCCAAAAGTGCGATGGAAGTGCTCCTAAACGTAAGTTGGCAGAGAGCTAGAAACTTGATAGCCTGTTTTAATCAGAATTCATTGTTGTGCATTGCACAGGCTCTACCTTGAAATATTCATGCGTAATTGAGAAGGCGGGAAGTGGGAACAGCTGCCCCCCCCCCTCAAGTGCCCTGGTACCTGCAACCATGAGGGTGAAATCGAAGCCTTTCTTCACAGACTTCCGGTGGACTTGATTGGGGAGCGTGGCAAAACCCACATACTCTTTGTCATCCTGGAGGGAAGGAGAGAAGGAAGGAAGGAAGGAAGGAAGGAAGGAAGGAAGGAAGGAAGGAAGGAAGGAAGGAAGGAAGGGGAAATGTGTGGTTGGAAGAATCTCAGAATTCCAAACAGCTGGAGCAAGTCAGTCCAAAGCGCTTATTCATATACTTGTTGTTATTTACAACCCATCCTGTCCTTGAGAGGCCTGGCCTGGTAAAAGGTTTTAAAGACCCTGCAACAAAAATCATATGCTATATATTGCCTAAGAGAGAAACACCACCTAACTGGGCAGCTCTACACGCATCCACCCTGAAGAAAATTCCATGGAGTTCAAGGTGTGCTGGGTATACTCCACATGCTATATTCCTACCATCTCCAGCGAGGTTCTAAATTTATCAGTTTATTTAGAACGCTTCTTAGCCACCCTTCAGCCAAAGCTTCCACCAAGGCAGGGTGGGCAAAAGTGTGAAGGAGATTAATTCGCAGGATGCAGGAACACCGGTTGAAAAACACGTTAACGTAACAAATGACAGGAAGGCAAAAGAACACATATGTCACGCCCACGAAAGCTAAGCACCCGCCATTTTAAGAAATCTAAACTGGGTTGAGGAACCTACACTCAGAAGACGGGGCAAGCTGGTTTTCTGCCACTCCAGAGGGCAGGACCCATACAACCGTACTCAAATGACAACAAAGAAGATTCTGACTAAACATTAGAAAGGGCAAGAGCTGTTCGGCAATGGGATGGTCTACCTGGGAAGGTGGAAGACTCTCCTTTGTTGGAGGTTTTTAAAGAGAGGTTGGCCATCTATTGGGGATTCCTTGGGGATCCCTTCCAACTCCACAGTTCTATGAACCTCAGGCAATGAGGCCAAATATGCCCACCCCAACGCCAAGAAGTTTGGAGCTGGTTGTGTATGGGAAGCTTGAGAGAACGAAAGCAAAAGTGAGATCTTGGGGGGGGGGAGTGCCATACCTCATCAGACTCATAGGGGTCCAGCCTGCCCCAGGGGCTTCTGGGACGGGACGGGCTGGGGGGCGTTGGAGCGGCCATGTGTTGGTGCTGTTTCAGATCCAGAGGCCGCGGGCGGTGGAAGCCCTTCTGCTCCTTCTCTTCCGAGGCCTCGTCGGGGAGGGTCCTGAGCGCCGCACTGGGGAACATCTCGGGCTCTGCGCCACCGCCGTGGCCCCTATCCTTCCAGGCCTCTCCCGGCTCCACGCGGCGGAAGCCCTCCTCAGCCGGGTAGTCGTTGAGGAAATGGACCAGCTCGGCCTCCTCCGAGTCTTCCTTCAAGAGGTGCTTTATCTGAGCAGGGCAAGGAAGCGGCAGAGGAAGAGAACAGGAAATGCACGTAAACACAGGGTTTAAAACTGGGGTCTAGTGTGGGAGTAAAATTTGGGGATCACAACCCTTAAAACCTGCTTCCAGTTTTCTGAGGTTAAATAACCACACAGGTAGTATCACTTTCCTTTACAAATGTCAAAACTCTTTCCTTCCAAAATAGGTAATTGTTGGATGGGTTGCAATAAACTTGGTACGCGTTTATTGTGGGAATACAAGTTGGCACAAGATTTTAGGAATTTAATTTTGACAGAAATGGTTAATATTACTATAGAGACTATAGGTTTGTTGTCCACAATCAATGTTACTCAATATCTTTGATGATACCAATGTAGATATATTGTCAAAAGTATTGGTCTTATAGATGATCTTGGCAGCTCAAATAGTTACTGCAGCACAATGGAAAACAGTCCAAAATCTTACACTGGATGCTTGGTATAACTCTGGAATATAGCTAGAATGGGGAAATTATGCATAATTTGAGATTTCAACAAGGACCAGAACCTCAAGGCACTTTTTAATATGATTTAGCATTCCTTTGTTATACAGCAAAACCATCATTTTCAAGGGAACCCTCATCACAAGCCTGGCAAATCTATTCTTGATAATCAGAGAACGCTAATATTTTTTTCTTGGATTTGGCTATTTTAACCCATGTGCAACTGTACTCATTCTATGTGCCTATTTTATAGTTTTGTTTTCCATCTTTTGATTTTCATCTGTTGTTATTACGGTTCTCTCAGTTTTATGTACATTATTAAATGAAACAAACAAACTTTATAAAAGAAAAAAAATGTGATCTATTTCTTTTCCTGATCTCGGTGCAATGGACTTTCTTCAAACTTTCTTTCCAACCAGGGCCAGCTCTAATGTTAGGGAAAGGGAAGCGGCTGCCTCAGGCGGCAAAATGTGAAGAGGTGGCAGTGAGGTCTGCAGGACAAGGCACCACCTGCCCTGCCCAATACTCCCCTGAGCTAACATTGCACCTTCTGGTGTGGAAGACAACACTGCCTGGTCACTATTGTTGAAGTCAGAGAGAACTGCCAGCCGCATCACCTCATTTCCATCTAAGACAGCAAAATGTCTTGGGCCAATGCCACTTCTAGCTACCTGCAGCCTTCAGATCACGATATGACTTTTGTTTAGGAAGCCCCACTGCCAATTCATGTCATGTCTCCCAAGTGCTAATGGTAGCAGTGTTGTAGCCACAGCAAACCTGGTAGACCTCTTTTTTTGTTGTTGTTCCATTCAGGAGTCTTGCAAACACTGGGTCTGCCAAGATCGCATCTTGGCTCATTTCCCTGTTCCCATCTCCCAACCTGAAGATACCAAATTGTAACTCATTTATACTATCTTACTATATAAAGAAAATTGTAAGGCTCTTATCACGCTGCAGTTTCCGTAGCTGCCAATAGGGGGCCGCACCAACTCCAACATTATGACAGAGCAGCACTTAAGAGGGCACAGCCATCATGGCTAGTATACTTTGATAGCCCTCTCCTCCATGAATTTGTCTAGTCCCTGGGGCCTGCTGATCAGAAGATCGGCGGTTCGAATCCCCGCGACGGGGTGAGCTCCCATTGCTCGGTCCCTGCTCCTGCCAACCTAGCAGTTCGAAAGCACATCAAAGTGCAAGTACAGGCATCCCCAGACTTCGGCCCTCCAGATGTTTTGGACTACAACTCCCATCATCCCTGACCACTGGAGGGCCACAGTTTGGGGGTGCCTGTGCAAGTAGATAAATAGGTACCGCTCCGGCGGGAAAGCAAACGGAGTTTCCGTGCGCTGCTCTGGTTCGCCAGAAGTGGCTTAGTCATGCTGGCCACATGATCCGGAAGCTGTACGCCGGCTCCCTCAGCCACTAAAGCGAGATGAGCGCCGCAACCCCAGAGTTGTCCGCAACTGGACCTAACGGCCAGGGGTCCCTTTACCTTTAAGCTGGTGGCTATCACTGACTCCTATGGAAGGAAGTTCTACAGTTCAACTATGCGCTGCATGAAAATGTACTTCTATGATTGTAGGAATCCTTTCATGTGTCCTGAATCTTCCAACATCCAGCTGCAATGGATGTCCTGAGTTCAAGTGTTATGAGAGAGGGAGTAAAACTTTTTTGTAGACACTTTCTCCATGCCATCCATAATGAATAACCTATGGAGGGGTCATGAGACCTCTATCCCTGATGAAGGCAAACCCACAGAGGTTACCAAAACCCAGCATTAACCCCATAACAATAATACATAGCAGTGCAGCAATGCCCGTCGCCAAAATTGGGGTGGAGGCGGAGAAATGACCGGGAGCAGAAGGAACGTGTAGCTACAGTCAACTTTGCATGCATCCCTTAATTCTGGAATTCCAGAAATTCTCCAGCTTAAATTCATCCTCATAGAATTAAAGATTCGGAAGGGACCCAAAGGGTCATCTAATGCAACCCCCTGCCATGCAGGAATCACAGCTAAACTAGGGGAGAGTCAATGAGAGGAACAGGGAAGGAATGCAACACGAAAATCTGTGGGGCTTACAGTATTTGCATCTTCCAAACATAAAGAACTGTTGGGTCAATCAAGGAAGGAAAGTGTGGGTTAGGCCGCAGTAGAAGCTGAGACATCTTGAGTCAGGGGTCTATGGAGGAAAAGTCCAGGAGAAGGCTCCCTCTCCCCACATGCGGAGGTCTTACTGCTTGCTCCCTGGGGATCCTGGCAGGCTCTTCTGGCTGTCCAGGGAGGCCAGGATCAGCATCCTCCTCTCCTGGGGCACCAGCAAAGGGCATTTCTGCTGGGCGGGGTTGAGTCTCTGTGGAGTCATCGTGGGCTGGCAAGGTCCCTTCCACCTCTGCAGCCTGAGTCGAGAGTACAGGGCAGGGCATAGGAAGAGAGGCGAGAGAAGTGGTTGGGATGGCAAAAAAAGAGGAACAGAAAGCAGAAGATGGAGCAAAGATAAAGCAGCTGGAAATGTCCCGGACCCAAACCCTGGGGGGAGCGAAGGCAAGAGGATGTTTTCATTCCACGACGGTTGTTGTCAGGGATCAGGAACCAGCTGCAAACCTCCAGATGTTTTGAACTCCAGGATGTTAGCCTTTTTGTCCCCTTTCGAATTCTAGAACTTTAGAGCTGGAAGGGACCCCAAAGGTCATCTAGCCCAACCCCCGGCAATACAGGAATCACAGCTAAAGAATCCCTGAAATGTGGCCATCCAACCTCTGCTTAAAAACCTCCACCACCTCCCAAGGGAGTCCATTCCACTGGCAGGCTGTTCTTGCCATCAGAAAGTTGTTCCTAATGTTGAATCTCCTTCTTTGTCATTTGAATTGATTGGTTCGGATCCTCCCCTCTGGACCAGCAGAAAATAAGCTTGCTCCATCTTCCACGTGACGGCCCTTCCGGTATTTGAATATGTCTGTCCTGTAACATGCCACGCCATGCCGAGTTTTATAAACTTCCACCACGTCAACTCTTGCTCTGCTTCTTCACCTAAGGTCTTCAGTTAGAAAACCTCCTCCTTGCCCCCATCCCTTTAACATTTGTTGCCACTTTACACAAAATCAGACAATGGGCCCATCTACCTCAGTACTGTCCCCACTGACTGGCAGCAGCTCTCCACAATTCTAAATGGGGGTCTTTTTCTCAGCCCTTTTCAAAGATGACTGTGAACAGACCTGGGAAAGTCTGCGTGTAAAAGCTATACTATTGCACTATTCAGATCATTTGTTCATCTAGTTCAATGCTGCCTACACTGACTGGCAGAGGCAGCTCTCCAGAGTTTTAGGCAGGGGAAACTCTCCGTGAGCCCTACCTAGAGGTACCAAGGATTGAACCTGGGACATCCTGCATGCCGCATAGATGCTGTATCCCTGAGCTACAACCCTTCCTATATACCTATTAAAAAGAGAACTGTACAGTATACTAATCCGATCATTGGTTCATCTAGCACAGTGTTGTCTACACTGACTGGCAGCAGCTCTCCAGAGTCCCAGACAAACTGTCCTTATCAGCTGGAAATGCTGGGGGCTTTTTTCATTATTTGCGACTGCAGGATGGGCCCCCTCTGCCCAAAAAGAGGCTGCTGTTGCCATTTGATGCAGGACTGGCAGGAGAGGATGCGAGCCTCAGCCGTGGGGTGGGGTGGGGTGGGGCAAGGCCAGAACGAGGTCAGGATGGCTCCCTCCTCTCCCCCCCCCCCCGCGCAGCAGTGCACCATCTGGAGAGGGGCTCTGCTCATCCACCCTAATCAATTTCACTCATTATGTCTGCCTAATTGCCATGTCCCAGATCCCAGCCACACTCGCTGACTCTGACCTTGGAGAGGTCGCAAAGTTTGTGAGCGACTGCTTTAGGCCCATGCGGTTGAGCAACCAAACACACACCCGACAGATTCTGCTCTCCTGCTCTCTCTTTGAGCAAGCAGTCAAGCTTCTAGTCCTCAACTTTCTCCTCTCCATTCCAGATTTAGGTCTCCTCCCTTTTGCAGTTTCCAGCACCTCTGCCTACCGGGAACCAGCCCTAATTGGGCCCATAAATGCATGAAATCCTGGTCAGAAAGAGTTAGGACCCAAACAGCGCTCTCTGCCATTGCAATCTTCAGGAACTGGTATAGAGGCATGCTTCCTTTGAAAGAGGGAGAGCGTTCTAGCTAGTTGCCATTATGAACATAAAAAGACCCTTGCCAGATTAGGCCAGTGGCCCATCTAGCCCAGCATCCTGTTCTCGCAGTGGCCAACCACAGTCCCCAGTGGGAAAACCTCAAGCAGGACCTGGGTGCAAGGAGACTCTCTCCTCCTGCTCAGAAACATCACTGTGGAGGCAGATCTCAGCCACAATGGCTAGCAGCCATCAATAGCCCTCTCCTCCTCCGTGAATTTTTTTCCAATCCTCTTTTCCAAGCCATCCTGCAGGTGGGAGTTCCACAGTTGTGCTGCATGAAGAAGGACTTCCTTTTATCTGTCCTAAATCTTCCAACCATCTGCTTTCAAAGGCTGCCCCTGAGTTCAGTTGTAGAAAGGGAGAAAAGCTTTCCTCTATCCACTTTCTTAATGCCACGCATAATTTCTTAACACTTATCATGTCTCCTCTTCCTCCTTTTCTCTAAACTAAAAAGTCACAAACACAGCAACTCTCTTCTTACTGTGTACTGAATGTTGTTGTAAATTGCTAAGGGACTTCTTGTGTGTGAGGCAATACATAAATCTAACTAATCTAATAAACAAAAGCCAATAATGTTTCCTGCCGCAAACAACCTTTCGTCAAGGAACCATTTCCAAGACCCACTCTTGGAGCAGAATTCCCAGAATATGGTTGGTGCAGGCAAATCTGTCAATTTCAGTTTATCATAGCTTCTTACTTGTACATTTCATTAATCCCTAACTGCACGTCAGTTTGCAAACATTTTTCTTTTTTAAGTCCCTGTGAAAATCCATGAAAATTTCTCCTTCGTATGCAATTCTTGGCTAACACGCACATTTTTGCAAAGCAATTTCTCTTAATAAAATGAATCTTTGCTTGCAATTTTTACCAACAGCTGCATTCTGATGCACACTTTGCCTTATACAGGTAGTATATTCGTTTTTTTCTACACATTACTTGGCTGGAGAACTTCATTGCAAAAAACCCGAGGGGACGAATTTTGAAAGAGGGTTGCAGTTCAGTTTCACAAAGTTTCACAAAGTGTGAATTTGTTACGTCTTTTTCCTTTCTTTCTTTTTTCCCTTGCTTAAATATCCTTTATTGAAAATTATTTAAAAGTACACGGATGTACAAGAATATGTGTTTAAAAGAGAGAGAAAATTCCATACATTTCAACTCATACACATAAGAATAAAGAAAGATTAAACAAAACCAAAAGAAACTAAGTCATTTTCAGATTGTTTCATCCAAATTTAAACATATGATACTTCCAACCCATTTCATTATACCTAGTTACTTCTACCCTTATTTTTTCACAGGATTTTTTTTATTAGTATCTCTACTTCTTTTTCCTCTTTTATACACTTTGTTTATTTTTTCTTTACAAATATCATTTCAGTTCTGTCAATATGGGGTTGTTGATACTACGGTATAGAGATTTAAATATTATTTATAAATAACCCACTCTCTTGAAACTTTCTGTTTCTCCAATCCTCGCACCCAACCCGTCAATTTCGCTAGCTGTAGGTATTCTATCACCAAAATCTGCCATTCTGTGATTGTTGGGAGTATTTCACTTTTCCATTTTCTTGCTACCAGAACTCTAGCTGCAGTCAAACCATACAGTCAAACCTTTCAATGCAAACTGAATCGGATTTCTCCCTCGTCCCTAGTGAGGGCCACCACATGAACCACACAAACTATGTACACCCCCTTAAGTTCCAGCATGAAAGAAAGCCAGGACATGAACATTTTAAAAATTGAATTGAGTAACTGAATAAAAGTCGAGAGAGGCAGCTGCGCTCTACAAAAATGAGATCCTGCGGAATGAGCTTTCATGGACTAGAACCAAAACAGCCGAGGCACTCAGAACAAGAGTCAGAAATGGCCACCAGTCAGGAATTCCTGCATTGCAGAGGGTTGGACTAGATGACTCTTGGAGGTCCCTTCTAACGCTACAATTAGATGGTTCTACTCAAAATCCTTAAAGGACATATCTGCACCCAGTGTGCATGGGCTCATTCATTCACAACTACTCTTCTAAATTTAAAGGGGTTGGGTGTGGGGTTGAGAAGGGCCGAAGATCGGGGCTTTGGTGCAGAAAATCTCCCTACTATGCCCCTGGCCCCCAGAAGGTAGAGACTTTGCTTCCCTTGCGACCCCAGAGCCCCAAAAGGGAAGAAGGTGCTGCCCCTGATAGTGCCAGATCCATCCCCCAAAATTGGTCATCCTCCTCAGTACCTTTTGATCATTTGTTGGCTCTGGGAAGGACGAGGCCATTTTCCACTCTGATGCGAGATCTAGGCTGCAAATGGAATATTTTGCTACAGGGCTTGTAAGATCAGGGGAGAGCGCAGTGGGATAGGCGCAGGAGGGCGGGGGGGAGAGAGAGAGAGAGAACATGCCTTTCATTTGCATGGCCACATCCCAGCAATGGCTGCATGTCCTTCGACCCGCCTGGGGGCAGCTGTTTTGGAACAGCGTGCAATGGAAAGGGTGTCCGCCATTGGTGCTGGGTGGCAGGGGGAGGGAAGCCAGCGCTTACTGCCGGCTTCCATTCATTCATTTGATTCCAAATCCTCTGCAGTAACAAAAAAGGAGCATCTCTGAGCATATGTAGAGTGCCCTGCACTTGCCAGTGAACTGACCTCAGCTGGAAGAGTGCTACAATTTCTAAAGCGTGGAGCTATTGGGACCTGAATGTGGATCGCATCCGTCATCTCTGAATTCCCTTCTTCTAGCTGGAGAACTGAGTTAACAAGTACGTAAGAAGCACCTCCTGGATTAGGCCCCCCTGCCCATCCAGTCCAGCATCCTGTTCACAGTGGCCAACCACATGCCTGTGGGAAATCAGCAAGCAGGATTGGAGGACAGGAGCACTTCAGGTAGCTGGCATTCAGAAACATTGCTGCCTCACAACTGTGGAGGCAGAGAATAGCCATTATGACTAAGAGACACTGATAACCCTCTCTCCTCCTCCATGATTTTGTCTAATCCGCTTTCAAAGCCATCCAAGTTGGTGTCCATCACTGCTTCATGTGGGAGTGAGTTCCACAGTTTAACTATGTGCTGCATGAAGGAGGACTTTATTTTATCCGTCCTGAATCTTCCAGCTTTCAGCTTCATGGGATGTTGACAAATACTGGTTGTTATGAGAGAGGGAGGAAAACTTTTCTCGATACGTTTTCTCCATGCCAGGCGTCATTTTATGAACTTCTATCATGTCTCAGCATTTTTCTAAATTAAAAAGTCCCAAACACTGCTACTTTTCTTTATAGGAGAGTCATTCCATCTCGATGATCATTTTGGTTGACCTTTCCCAAACCTTTTCCAACTCTACAATATTCTTTTTTGAGGGGAGGCGACCAGAACAGTATGAGGGAAAAACACTCTGCATATGCTCAAATGAGCTTGCGGGTGTGTTAAAGACCTCAAACATTAGAAACTCAGGTGTGAAGCCATCTTACAGGTTCAACAGGATGCCAGCTGGTTGCTTACAGCAGTCAGCAGAGAGTTCAGTGCAATTCTCTTTTGAACAGACAATTTAAATATTATTCATCCCTAGAAATCCTCATCTCAGCACCAGCCAGCTTAGCCTATCAGCACATGAACTCACCCAGAAGCAAACAGCTCATTGCAGAACTTGTTAAATCTGAGTTGCGAGGAAGGCTGTTGGCCGATTCATAAATATTTCTCTAGCTTGGTTAATTCATATGCCCTTTAAGCAAGTAGTTTTGAACCAGATGGATTAGATTTAAAGGCATGCCCGTACCAGCAAATCTCAATGATTTAGCTTTCTTGTTCAGATAAGAAGAGCAACAATGGATCAGAATGAGATCTGCCTAGTCTAGTCTCCTGTTTCCAACACTGCAAAGCCAACAGCTTCTGAGAAGCCAATGAGCCGGGGGGGGGGGTTTAACAGCCCTCCCCTGTTTTCTGACCCCCAGGATCCATTAAAATATTTTCCCTCCTAGCATCTCTCTGAATAGTTCCTCAAAAAGGGGGGGGGGCAGAAGAGGTCCATTATGCAACAAAAAAGCTGTACTCTTTTCACCAGCGGTGTTGAAGATCTGGAAAGTCTTGAGAAGCTACCCGCTGCCCCCAGATTTATTTATAAGTGAACTGTTGCTTCCGCCACACACACACAAACATGCATAGAATGCCTGGCTTGTTGCATGAGATTTTAAAATATATTGAGAATCTCTGGCATGTTGTAGAAAGCCATGGGAAAACTACATGAGTGGTGGAGGTGCTTATTTATCTATCTCATGAAATTTATATACAGCATGGTTATTAAAAGAAAATAAACCCACTCGAAGCTGTTCACAATAAAATTATCAATAAGAAGAATTAGTAAGTATTTGTTGTTGTTGTTGTTTAGTCGTTTAGTCGTGTCCGACTCTTCGTGACCCCATGGACCATAGCATGCCAGGCACTCCTGTCTTCCACTGCCTCCCGCAGTTTGGTCAAACTCATGTTCGTAGCTTCGAGAACACTGTCCAACCATCTCGTCCTCTGTCGTCCCCTTCTCCTTGTGCCCTCAATCTTTCCCAACAAAAAAGATGGAGGGCACAAGGAGAAGGGGACGACAGAGGACGAGATGGTTGGACAGTGTTCTCGAAGCTATGAACATGAGTTTGACCAAACTGCGGGAGGCAGTGGAAGACAGGAGTGCCTGGCGTGCTATGGTCCATGGGGTCACGAAGAGTCGGACACGACTAAACAACAACAACAACAAATACTTACTAATTCTTCTTAAGAATTAGGTAAGTATTTAAGATTTTATAAAAAGTAAACTAACAACAGACTATAATTGATTAAAACTCGTAACAGCTTTCTAAACCTGTGGACAGGCTTGCTTAAACAAAGATGTTTTTAGCAGGTGCCTCAAAGGAGTAATAGGGAAGGCTGATATTAATAGGCAGGGAGTTCCAAAGTGTAGGTGATGCCGTGCTAAAATGTCAAGTTCTTACAAATGTGGGGCGGGTGTTGTGTGGCAGTTCCGCTGAATGAAGCGGTCAAGTGGGAATCTATGGGGCAAGGCGGTCTTGCAGGGGTGGGTGGTGTGAGAATGACCCACTGCTTAGAAATAAACAAAGACCAGAAAGACAGAGAGGAAAGATCATTTCAGTGCAGAGAATGAACCAAAGTCTTCCTAAGAAAGTTATTAGAACAGCCCAACAGGGACAGGCTGAACATCCATCCCTTCTGATATCCCTGCTTCCAACAGGTGCCTCTATGAAGAGGACGTAAAGCTAGCAGATCTCCTCTGTGGTTTAATTCCATCGCTTGGTATCCAGAGATAGGCTGACACCGAAGCTGGAGGTTCCATCACAGCCATTCTGAGACTCCCTTTCTTCCCCCTATGAATGTGCCCAATTCTTTCATGTGTGCCATCCATGCCTCTGGTGACCCATCCCATCTCACGGCCACGAATCCTGCACATTCGTTACACGCTGGGAGGAAGAGGCCCTTCCGTCTCACCCGGAGGATTTTGGACCAACTCAAGTGAGTGATGAGAGGAAAGCAACGTGGAATGCCCAAAGGGTGACTCAGGGAGGAGGCGATTGCCTCAAGTTGTCTCTCTCTCTCTCTCTCTCTCTCTCTCTCTCTCTCTCTCTCTCTCTCTCTCACACACACACACACACACACAAACACACACACACACACACCTTGTTCCAGAGGGTGGCAAAATCAGGGCAAGAATCAGGGTGTCAGCCAAGCACACAAGGCATATACACCCTGCATTGATTCTGTGGGTCCCTACATTTCTAAGGGACCCAGGTGGCGCTGTGGGTTAAACCACAGAGTCTAGGGCTTGCTGATCAGAAGGTTGGCGGTTCGAATCCCTGCAACGGGGTGAGCTCCCGTTGCTCGGTCCCAGCTCCTGCCCACCTAGCAGTTCAAAAGCACATCAAAGTGCAAGTAGATAAATAGGGACCGCTCCGGCGGGAAGGTAAACGGCGTTTCCGTGCGCTGCTCTGGTTCGCCAGAAGCAGCTTTGTCATGCTGGCCACATGACCCGGAAGCTGTCTGCGGACAAACGCTGGCTCCCTCGGCCTATAGAGCGAGATGAGCGCCGCAACCCCAGAGTCGGACACGACTGGACCTGATGGTCAGGGGCCCCTTTACCTTTACCCTTTACATTTCTACGATTCCCGTGAAATGAAATTAAAACCTCCCTCATCCCAAGAAGAATGTTCGGGTTGTTTGTACAACTAGGCCAAGGTCTGGTTAATGTTGACATTGCCTCCTTACTAATCCTCACTGGGTGACCTTGGGCTAGTCCTTCTCATCTCCCAGTGTAGCCTACCTCACAGGGTTGTTGTGAGGATGAAACAGTGGGGAGAGGAGAACCATCCACATCTCCTAGAGCTTTTTGGAGTGGGGGGAGGGGGGAATATAAATGCAAGAATAAAAAATGCATTGCATTTGGATTTTGTATTGTCACGGTTTAAAAAATAATTCTGGCTTTTATGCATTTTGTTCTGTTGCTCTCTGACTTTTTGCTGCATAAAGCGTCTGAGCGCCAGTGTGGCATAGTGGTTAGAGAGTTGTGCTAAGACCTGGGAGAGACCATGGTTCAAATCCCCCCACTTAGTCATGAAGCTCGCAGGGTGACTGCCTCACTCCCTCACAGGCTAACCGACCTCACAGGGTTGTTGTGGGGATTAAATGAAGAGGAGGAAAACCATGTATGCCACTTAAAGCTCCTTGGAGGAAAAAGTGGGAAAGAAATACAATAAACTGATAAATAAATGGCAGAAATAGTATCAACAACAGCTTGGGTGCACGGATTTCAATGAGTATCCACCTCTGGAGCATTTAAAAGGCTTTAGAGCACAGCACATACAACACCCCTGCAAGGGAGGCTCACAGACACATATACACACGCTGTATCCATTCATCCCATATTCCAAGTGGTAAAACTGAGGCTGAGAACAGATCCTTGCCTAAAATGAGCTAGACAGTTTGTGGCTGGTGCCAAGCACAGTCCTGACTCACAGGGGAATCCCCAATCTAACTAACTGAGAGGAAGCCCCCTCTCTACCCCTCTTACTCTAGATGCAGGAAGAACAACATGTCTGGAATAAGAACCAGTGTTTCCTAGTGGTTAGAGCCGGAATCCCCAAACTTCGGCCCTCCAGATGTTTTGGACTACAATTCCCATCTTCCCCGGCCACTGGTCCTGTTAGATAGGGATCATGGGAGTTGTAGGCCAAAACATCTGGAGGGCCGCAGTTTGGGGGTGCCTGGGTTAGAGCATCAAACAAGGACCTGGGAGAAGCTAGGGTTCAAATCCCACTCAGCCATGAAGCCCACTTGTCGGCCATGGTGACCAGACCCCGCCTCTCAGTCCCTAACCTACCTCACAGTGTTGTCGCGTGAATAAAAGAGAACCCCCATATGCCACCCTGAGCTCCTGGGAGGAAAGTTGGGACAGAAATGCAATAAGCAAATAAAAAGTTTGACTTTCCGTAATGTGCAAACTGGGCCAGAGCTCTACCTGACAAGAACCAATGTGCTGTAGTGGTTAAAGTGCTGGGACCTGAGCGGCCTGGGTTCAAATCCCGCTGCCACTAAGAAACTCACTGGGTGAGTGACCTTGACGATCAGTCACACTGCCTCTCAGCCTGGCCTACCGCACAGGGTTGTTGTGAGGGGAGGGAAAGAACCACGTATGTCACCTTGAGCTCATTCGAGGAAAGAAGCTAGGCTGCAAAGGCAGGAAATAAATAAATAAGCAAGCAGGCAATCTGCAGATGCTCAGAGTCTCCCTTTCTCCTGGCTGGAAAAAGCGCTAAATGGGGTATTTGTGGCCAAACCGACCACGGAGAAGGGGGGGGCCTACCTGTGCCTCCAAAATGCAGTTCTGGAGAGCCGCTCGGGGCAGAGGCCTGTCTACTTCTCTTTCCCCTCCCGCCGCCCCACTTCCAAACCTCCCCTCGGCGATGCGGCGGCGGCGCCCTGCATCCCTTCCCTGGAGCAGGGAGGGCGATGCCTCTCGGAACAGCCGAGAACACGCCGGCCACTTACGCAACGATCCGGATCCCGGCGAAGAACGCCAGCCCGGCTCCGGAGTCACTCCGGATTGCCCCCGCCCGCTGCTCCAGGCGCGCACCCGCGAGGCTTACCATGGCAAGAGGAAGCGGCCAGGATGGATGGATGGATGGGGCCGGCAGGTGAGGTCTGCGGGGCTGGCTCCGTTCCTCTCCCAGCCGGGCGCCGGATTAGGGCAGCCGACCGAGGCAGGCAAGCAGGCGGCCATGTGACCGGCGGCAGGACGGGCGGGGGAGCCTGCCTGCCTGCCTGCCTCCCTCCCCCCCTCCGGGCCTCTGCGGCGGAGTTCCCAGGACGCCAGAGTGTCTCTGAGCATGGGCAGTGGGCAGCGCTCCCTTTCTCTCGGAGCCAGCGTGGGACCCTCAGCGGCTCCAGAACGGGGCGGAGTCTCTGGGCACGTGCAGAGGGCAGAGCTGGCATTTGAACCCGGGGGCGTGGACTGATGCTGTTAAAAGGAGCAACGGGACGCCCCTGCTTCGGAAAGGAAGAAGCAGGATTGGAAGAAAGGGGGAGCGGGGAAAAGGTGCTTTCGGGGGAAAGGGCATATGCAGAGTGCAGAACTGCTGTAGCGTGGAGCGGAGTCCAGGGCCAACTGCACCTTCAGAAATATTGAAAAAGCAGATGCTCTGCCACCACTGAGCTAATATTCCAGGCCTTATAGTTACAAGGGCTGTTTTAAAATAGGGAAACTGTACTAACTCAGACCTTTGATCCATCTAGTTCAGTATCATCTACACTGACTGGCAGCAGCGGTTCTCCAGGATTTGAGGTAGGGGATATTCTGACTCCTACCAGGAGATTCCAGTGTTTGAATGAACCTGGAACCTTCTTCATGCAAAGCTACTGTTTAGCTACCTAGCAGCTCTAACCTACAGGACATTAGATCTGGGCTTCCAAGTTCTCTTGGTTTACCTTGTTGCTTACTGCTTTAATTTACGGTACCTCGTTTTACATTTTGCAAGCCTCTCAGGGTTAGTATAGCAGCACAGAAAAGCAGAGTACAGGTGTGGAAAGTAGAATCATAGAATCATAGAGTTGGAAGAGACCACAAGGGCCATTCAGTCCAACCCCCTGCCAAGCAGGAAACACCATCAGAGCATTGACATATGGCTGTCAAGCCTCTGCTTAAAGACCTCCAAAGAAGGAGACTCTATCACACTTCTTGGCAGCAAATTCCACTGTCGAAGAGCTCTTACTGTCAGGAAGTTCTTCCTAATGTTTAGGTGGAAGCTTCTTTCTTGTAGTTTGAATCCATCTCCATCTGCAAACGGAGGCCGCAACTAAAAGCTTTGCAGGTCATCGATCTGAGCTACCTGACGGCTCAGGTTTAGCAAGGTTCACTGCGCGGTGTGAAGGAGGCAGGAAAGAGCAGGCCAAAATGAGGAGATCAGAAAAGTGGGCGGCAGGGATTAAGAGAGCAAGAGCTTTGAAGCAGGGTGTTTCCCTTTTCGCTCACGGAGAGCTGGCAGGACAGAGGACTCTGCCACAAGGAAGCAAAGAACCATGGAAGTCTAAATCTGTAGTCTGTCCACTGAGCGCCTGCCTCCCTCCAAGATCTGGGATTACTGAGGATTACCCTCTTAGGCCTTCCAGATCAGATGCATTTCTCTGCCACAGCAGCAACATTGCTGGTGCGCCTTCCCCCTGGATTTGCAAGGCAAAACCCAGACTGGAGAAGAGGGGAGAAAGGCAAGGAAGAGAAGAGATAGTAGAAGTTTGAAGAATTATGCTTGGCATGGAGAAAGCAGATAGAGAACAGTTTTCCTTCCTCCCTCGTAACACCAGATACCGTGGACATCCAATGAAGCTGAATGTTTGAAGACTCAGGACAGATAAAAGGAAGGACTTCTCCACAGAGTTAATCTATGGAACTCACTGCCACAGGAAGCAGTTATGGCCACCAACCTGGATGGCTTCAAAGGGAGATTGGACACATCCACAAAGGAGAAGAGGGCTCTCAATGGCTACTAGCCAGGATGGCTGTGCTCTGCCTTCAATGGTGGAAGGCAGCAATGGTTCTCAATACCGGTTGCCAAAAACCACAGGAGGGGAGAGAAACCTTGTAGTGGAGTAGAAGAGTGGGGGGGTGGGATTCACATCTGTCAATCAATGTGCCTCTTTGGTTTCAGATACCAGGAAGTTTAGTTTGGTCAGAATCGAGTATACACTTCCAGAGTTAATGCTAAACAAACACATTACTTCTGGTAAATGAGCCAGTGGTAGAGGGCCATGGAAATTTGTGTCCCGGGCTTTTTAGACTCATCTACCCAGGTACTGGGATGCAGGTCACGTGGCGCTTTGGGTTAAACCACAGAGCCTAGGGCTTGCTGATCAGAAGGTTGGGCAGTTCAAATCCCTGTGACGGGGTGAGCTCCCGTTGCTCGGTCCCAGCTCCTGCCAACCTAGCAGTTCGAAAGCACATCAAAGTGCAAGTAGATAAATAGGAACCGCTACAGCGGGAAGGTAAACGGCGTTTCCGTGTGCTGCTCTGGTTCGCCAGAAGCGGCTTTGTCATGCTGGCCACATGACCTGGAAGCTATACGCTCCCTCGGCCAATAACGCAAGATGAGCGCCGCAACCCCAGAGTCGGTCACGACTGGACCTAATGGTCAGGGTTCCCTTTACCTTTACCCAGGTACTATCTGCAGCCCAAGGGGTACCTCACAACTTGTGCTTGGATCTTGCTTGCATGTTTCCCACAGGCATCTTGTTGGCTACTGTGAGAACAGGATGCTGGACTAGGTGGGCCATTGGCCTGATCCAGCAGGGCTCTTCTTAAGTTCTCATGCCAGGGCAACATCTCATGACTCTGGTGCTGCACTGCAATGGGGAACCCAGGATGCTGCTTGATGCTGAGCCAGGCCACTAGTCCATCTAGTTCAAGAGTGTCGACACTGACTGGCAGCAGCTTTCAGACAGGGAGCCTTTCCCCTTCCCCCAGTCCTGTTTGGAGATGCCCTTGGGGATTGAACCTGGGACGGTCTGCGTGCCAAGCAGGTGCCCAGCTGCTGAACTACGGCCCTTCCCCAATTTCTGCCGTTCCGCACCTTTGCAAAATGTGCCCTTTTGCCAGAGGAAGTGCACACACCCTCCCTGGCACCTGGGGTGAAAAAGGAAGGGAAAAGCGACAGGCACATGTGTGCAGCGCATTGTTATGCCCTGCTGTGCTCCTCTTGACCTCAGCAGGGCTTGCAGAGAGGAGGCCTTCCTAGGGGATGCTGCCTGCCAGATCCCAGGAGCCTGCCTCCCACTGTGCTCTGGCCCTTGAAATCTATGGCTCTGGGCGGCTGCTTATCTACTTGCCTCACAGCAGGGCTGGCCCTTGGAGAAAGGGAGAAGCCTAGCACCATCCCAGGCGACAACCCCGGCAGCATGTAAGGCTAGTTGGAAATCGGCTGCAGGTAGCAAAACACGGCAGGCAGCAAAGCAAACGGCACACGGCGATGTGCTGAAAATGCAGGCACAATCTCTCCAAGGCCGCCAATGGATACGGCGTGCCGTAAAGAGCTGCACAGCCAACCGAGAACTGCGCAATGAGCCTGGCATGTGGGAAGAGCTTGCAACAGATGCTTTGGCACACAGTGCCAAGAGGGGAGCTGGCAGTAGCCGCAGTTGGAGGCTGTCAATGGCAACATTTGGAGCCCGAGCAAATCAAAGTAGCACCTGCTGGGGAAGCAAGAGAAGAAATGGCAATCAACCCTGAGCAGACGACCTCCGAAGGTGGTGAATTGCGGGAGGTTTTGAAGCAGAGACTATTGGGGATTCTTGAGTTGTTATTCCTACCCCAAATACCAGGGCCTGTAGGGCCAGGGCCCAGACTTTCCCCAAGCCACCACACATTTCCCACTGCACATCACCAGTGCAGTGGACCAGGGAGAAGGCAGGAGAAGGCTGTGGAACGGAGGAGGCATGCCCTTCTTCAGGTACCAGGGTTGGTTTCTGTGCTGCCTTCAGCTGGCTCACCGGCAGCCACCAAACCAGAAGAAAGCAGGCCTCACCTTCAGGACACATGCTTTGCTTACACCTCCTGTAGGCTGGATTACTGCAGTGCCTTCTGAATGGGGCTGCCCTTGGAGATGGTATGGAAGCTTCAGTTGGGGCAGACTTGTAGGAGCCAGGTGCTCTGATCCTATCCTGCACCCATGATGCAGGCTGCCTGTTTGCTTCTGAGCCAAATTTAAGGTGCCGCTATTGGTCTTTAAGGCCCTCAGCATTTGATTTAGTGCAACAGTTTATATACATGACATAGCATCATTAGGTTACAAAGTAGAATAAAACTCAACAATCAGAAAACATACTTTTTAACACTTGTTAAAATAAACAGGTCAGCAGACGTTCAACAGTTTCATTTTGTGTGTCTGGGACCATTAGGAACTGAATCAGGGCATTCCGTTCAGCCACCTAATTTTCACCAAATAAACACACACATTTTTATGAAGCAATTTCTCTATCACATAATGTTTGTTCTGTGTGTTATTTTCATGATTATATGCTCTTTTATGCATACTTGCCCCCAGCATTTGCATTTTTGCACACATTACTTTGCTGCCAAACTGCTTTGCAAAATTTGGAGGATTCCAAGGGACAGTTGCATTTCAGTTCACCAAGGGCAAATGAGGGTGGTTTGCCTTTAAATGCAAACGGAATCAAATTCCTCCCCCTTTCCCCACCCCCTCCCTGTCACACACACACACACCCCACTCATGGGATGGACCACCCTTAAGCCCAGCTTCCTGGGAAGGGAGGGAGGCTGCAGCAGCTCGTGGCTCATGGGGGAAGAGCTATAATTATCTGCAGAGACCAGATTTTATTTTGGGAAGGATCTGGCCCACTGCCCAGGCCACTCTTCCCAACAGCCAAACCCAGCAGGGCCAGACCTGTTGCAGAGACAAGCACCCAGACCGCAGAGCAACATTCATCTTACCCTTTCTTGCAGTTGTCCCCAGACACCTTTTTCACGTAGCACATGCTTCACACAGTGAGGGCCACCAACCTAGATGGCTTTGAAAGAGGATTCGGCAAAATTCATGGAGGAGAGGGCTATTGAAGGCTACTAGCCACAATGCCTATGCTGTGCCTCCACAGTCAGAGAGGCAGGGGTGCTTCTGAATACCAGGTGCTAAAAACTGCAGAAGAGAAGAGGGCTTCTGTTCAAATTCTATTTGCCCGTTTCCCAAAAGGGGCATTTGTATGGCTACTGTGAGAACAGGATGCTGGGATAGCTCAGTTGGTAGAGCATGAGGCTTTTAATCTCAGGGTTGTGGGTTCGAGCCCCACATTGGGCAAACGACTCCTGCATTATAGGGGGTTGGAGTAGATGACCCTTGTGATCCCTTCCAACTCTATGATTCTATGTTCTTATGTTCTCCACCCCTTTTAAGCCAACAGTCATCTACAGACTCATTGTTAAAACCGTGTTTATGGAAGACAATCTTAGTCGGCTACGAGTGATCACCAAAGAAGAAGAAGAAGAAGCTTAATTTAAAAATAAAATAAAACAAAACAAACCAGCCTTGCTCTTGTTTCTTTAACAGCCACCCGATAAGTCCATTAGTATACCTGTCAGAGTGGCACATCCACCTTGAAGCCCTTGAGCAATTCTGTGGCCTTGCATAGGCACAATTAGCCAGAAGGGGAATTAAAACAGAGGTGACGCCCAAGGATTTTTAATATATTCAATTTTGTTTTCAAACTTCAGGGCGGGGGGAGTCTACCGGTAGGGAGCCAGAAGCACAACTCTCACCTGCAAGGGCATGGGACCAGCATACTTAAGGGTAGGGAGACGCATACATACATTTGCAAAAAGAAAACCAGCTGACTAAAGACTGAGCATGCTCAGTCACTACAGAATGTTGGCTGACTGCTGAGAGGTAAAAAAAACAAACACACAACCAGGTGGGAGAAGGAATGGAATGGAAAACGGGGCAGGAGGAAGAAATATTAAAAGGGTAGAAGGAACTCTCTTGCTGTCTAGTGTTGATTGCACTTTAAAACGATCAAAAACTTGTTTTAAAAAAAGAAAAAAATCACATGAAATTAGTAGGGTTGCCAGACTCAATCGAGGACAGGACTTCTGTGCCTTTAATTGCCCTGCTCTCTTTTGAGTCTGGAAACCTTAAACAGAAACCAGCAGACCCTTTGCTTGGAAATTAAACAAAGGGTCTGCTGGTTTCTCTTTAAGGTTTCCAGACTCAAAAGAGAGCAGGGCAATTAAAGGCACAGACAGGGCCGGCCCTAAGGCAAGGCTGGGTGGTGCAAGGCGCCAGGGCACCGGGCCGCCAGGGGGGCGCTGCGCTGCTCTGCCCGCGCGGCAGCCGCGCCCGAAAACGGGAGAGGGGGCGCCGGAGGGATAGTTCGCACCAGGGCGCCAGCTATGCTTAAGACGGCCCTGGGCACAGAAGTCCTGTCCTCTATTGAGTCTGGCAACCCTACAAGAGATGCTAACTTTCATTGTTTCTCCCTGCTCAGCTACAGGCTGGGAAAGGGGTGAGGCACATCTGCTCTGCATGTAGAAGGATCCAGATTTAATTTCTGGGTAGGGCTGAGAGACCCCCGTGCCTGAAATCCAGCAGTGCCACTGCCAGTCAGTGGTGAGCTAGATGGACCAATGGTCTGACTTGGCATAAGGCCGTTTCCTACATTCCTGTGTCTCAGGACACCTGCTTTGCATGCAGAAGGCCCCAGGTTCAACCCCCAGCATCTCTAAACAGGAGTGGGAAAGATGCCAAAATGAAACCCTGGAGAGCTGCTGCCAGTCTGTGAAGACAATACTAAGCTTGATGGGATAATGGCTCTAATACCCACACACCAAGGTTTTGTTAAGGGGCCCCATTTGAAGGGCTATATGTGATCAATGAAATACCTCCCCACTGGAGCCGAGATCCTCACACCCACAAGTAAGGGATTCTATAGCTGTGATTCCTGCATTGCAGGGGGTTTAACTAGATGAACACTTAGGGTCCCTTCGAACTCTATAATTCTAGGTTTTTTTAGTTCCAGTCACCAATGGTTTCCAGCAATGTCAATTAAGTTTCTGCCTGGTAGGTTCATCTCATTTTATTTATTGGCATTTATGGAAGTGGGACTGGCGACACCTGTTAATTGCCCCCTTGTGATTGCTCCGCTGTCAGAATCTGTTCCCACCGGGTGTGGCAGGGGAAGCTTCAATTACAAGTTCCTTAATATTCTTTTCCTTTTTAAAAAGTGCACTATTTTACTGTTTTTCAAAAAATAAAAGAGTGACAGGAAGTCAGACATTAAAACTTGTCTACCCTCAGAGCAGAAGACAATTAAAAGAGAGTCTTCCTTCTGGCTAATCCTACAGCCATCAACCTTGGTGGCCTCTACAATGTACAATATAGGAAACAAATAGATTGGAGAGGATTCAGGCGGAAGAATGTCTGGCCAGTTGTTAAATCAACACTGCCACCTCCCGGATGAACTCAGATTGCTTGCATCCCATTTCTCTTGACATAAGATAGGCAATGTGCAGATAAGGGCAACCAAAGACAGAAAAGGGCCTGAGAACCCAGCCTTAGGAGGAACGGTGAAGGGGGTGGGTTGGGGATGTTGAGCCTGGAGAAGCCTGAGGTGCTAGTTTGCCTTCAATAGAGTCACTTCATGCTATCCGAACTAGGAAGAGAGCAAAGCGAATTGTAGCAGATCCGTTGCATCCCGGTCATCATCTGTTTGATTTACTTCCATCTGGACGTCGCTACAGGACTCTATACACAAAAATGGCTAGGCACAGGAACAGTTTTTTCCCCTTGTGCCATCAAATTGTTAAATTCGTAGTTGTGTAGCGTAAGAGGAGGCCAGTTATGGGTGGGGTTCCTTTGTTGTGTTATTGTATTGTGGAACAGTGTTTGTCTAAAGCATGTTTACATTGCAATGTAGCCGAAGCAAAATTCCAAGTATGTTGGTACTTGACCAATAAATAAATAATAATAATAATAATAATAATAATAATAATAATAATAATAAGATAACGGCCATGGTCAAATATCTAAAGGGCTGGCACATGGAAGACGGAGCAAGCTTGTTTTCTCCTGCTCTGAAGGGTAGGACTTGAGTTGTTCAAGAGTGGAATGGACTCACTTGGAAATTGGCAGAGGTTTATAAGCAGAGGCTGCATGGCCACCAGTCAGGGATTCTTTAGCTGTTATTTCTGCGTTGCAGGAGGCTGGACAAGAGGACCCCTTGAAGTCCCTTCCAGCTCTATATTTCTGCGATTCTATGCATCTAACTGGCCACATGGGTCCCAATCAGACCCGTTTCCACAACTGCTCTGCATGTACCAGCTGGCCACACCTGAAGGCTGTCAGGTTGGAAAATGAAGGGAATAAATTCGGAAGAAGACTATCTCCCTCCCTCATCATGGACATCCCATGAAGCTGAATGTTGGAAGATTCAAGACACATAAAAGAAAGGATTTATTCGTGCAATGCTGAGTTAAACTGTGGAGCTCGCTCCCGCAGGAGGCAAAGGTGGCCACTAACATGGATGGTTTTAAAAGAAAATTGGATAAAGTCATAATATGGCTATGAATGACATACTAGCCAAAATGGCTATGTTTGGCTGCCTCTGTCGGAGGCAGGACACCCCTGAATGCCAGCTGCTGGGAATCCCAAGTAGGGAGAATTGGCCATTGGCCATTGTGAGGACTAGATGGGTCCCCTTGGCCTGTTCTTCTGGTGGTCTTATCTTGCAAAGGAACTGAGAGGCAACTGTTAGGATGGGCAACTTGGCAAGCAGCCCAGACTATGAGACAGTATCCTAGAGTGAATTATTATTATAGGTATGAGAGCCAGTGTGGTGTGGTGATCAGAGTATCAAACTAGGGCCTGGGAGATCAGTGTTTGAATGATGCGCACTGGGTGACCTTGGGCCAGTCATGCCCTCTCAGCCTAACCTATTCATAGAGTTGTTGTGAGAGCCTTATAGTCATTTACACCTCCACACACCCACACACACCCACACACACCTACCCCACCTGGAATAAATAAATGAAATAAATAACCCCTTTTGACTTGTCAGCTGCTTGTCACACAACAGATGATATCCAGGTGACTTACAACGCACCTCTGAGTGCCAGCGTAGCCCGGAAATACTTTAGAATAAAAACACACACAGCTCATTGAAATCCACAAAGCATCCCCCCACCAATGGCAGAGAAAAGGTTCAGCAGCCCAAACTCACAGCAAACAGCATCATCCTAGCCCAACAAAGGTCTAGGAGTGGGGGCAGATAAGATGTCAAGGACAGCACCAGGCAGACCTCACTGGGGAGAGAGTGTTCTACAGGCAGGGAGCCACAACCAAAAAGGCCCTGCTCTCCCTTGCCATCACCCTCTGAGTCTCCACTTAAAGGAAGCACCCAGAGAAGGGTCTCAAGATGAAGACCTAAGAGTCTGGTTGGGCTCATAGCCAAGGAGAGGCATTCCAGAAGATACTGGGGTCCTGAGCCATCAAGAGTCATAAACCATCATTTTGAATGGGGTGTGGAAACCTAGGTTTCCCTTCTGCAATGTGGGACACCTTCATCCTCCTCAGAGTCTTCCACTTGAGTCAGACGCCTAATGTACTCTCTGACTAATGGGAGAGCCATCCATTAGTCAGATATGCACAAATGATGAAATAGCATGGAATTACTTTTTGAGAGTTCAACTTTCCCCCCTCCGAGGTGTCCAATGATGGGTGGGAGACGGAAGCTGGGAGGTGACCTGTAGTAACATGAATTGCACCTGGTTCCCATGGGATTGTTCCCGTGGGATTGCCAAGGCGGGTGCTAAGAGGCAAGGGGGGGCACTGGAGCTAGTATCCCTGGATCCTCAGTTCTGTTGAATTAATTTGACCAAATAGTTCTAATTCGCTTTTGATTAAATGTGCAAAGAATTGTTACCGTTTTGAATTGTGTTCTTTTCATATCTTCCTGAGCAGGTCTTGCCAACCATGATTCTGAATCACGCTATTTAAAGCTGGGGCGCTGGCATGAGTTTAGGGAACCAACTGCTTGGGGAACCACACCTAAAGTGTGATGTTTAAGGGTAAGACCATTACTATTTTGAGGTCTACTTTTAATCCACCCTGTAACCTCCTGAATAAAAGAGTAGACCTTACCTCCTCCTTCGAGGGGGTTGGATCCAATCCAACTGGGCTGGCAAGTCACTCAAATACTAAACTGCTGAAGGGAACGTCACACAGAGGGTCTCTCTTACCTCTTCGTCTGGTGGGTTCAAGGAGGCATCGTCCCAAGCAGGGAAGAGGTTGGAGAGACGGGCAGTCAGGAGGTGGCAAGGACGAAAAAGAGAAGGGACCGAATTAGCACAGCGTCACACCCAAGAGGTAAGCAGAGGGGCTTTGTAGGAGCCTCAGAACCCCCCGTGGCTGTCAGGACGGGTGCATTTGGGCGACCAGGGAGAGCTGGCTCATTCTCCTCCCCTCCATGAGAAACACCCCCCCAACCCACCCATCACACCCATCGCAAAATACATCCATCTCAGTCCAGAGAATCCCAACAGCTGTGGAGCTTCCATGCAGTGTCTAACTTTGCCCCCTAGCAATACTAGATCCAGCCCTTGCCCTGCAAAGCTCCACCCCATGATCTCCCAGATTCTGCCCTTTGATTTCAGCCGCAGGGAGAAGGAAGGGAGGAGTGCGATGGGGGTGGACTGCCCCGGATGTCACCACTGAGGGGGGTGACAAAATGCCGGGTGCCATTCACCACGGGGCCCTGCAGCGTGCCCAAGCCACATGTCTCTCCTGGGAGTGACGCTGTGGCTTGGGCACCCGCAGGCTCCGCGCTGCCCCAAACGGTCCGCCTACTGCCTCCCCCTCAGTTGTAGGGCGGCTGAGTGGGAGGAGGCAAGCAGACTCCTTGGAGGCCCCGCCCCCGGGGGCAGGGCACATGCGCCACCCCAGTCGCCCAATCGGCTTGCTCTGCCGCTGTTCAGCCACAGAAGATATGGCAACTCTTAGCACTTTTACCATTGTTATGTCTATTGTTTTAGTTGCCATTGCTATTAATGAGATGATGATGCCGATGATGATTGAATTATTATAGTTCCACCCATGTACAAGGCTCTGTACACAATTAAAATAAGAAATTCTACCCTGGAGGGTATGCAGACCCAAACAACAAATTTAAACAATAAAAAAATCAATGCTTTAAAATGTGTTATTCACAATCCACAGCACCGTGTATAATAAAACTCTCTAACCAGCCCCCCCCCCCCAAAAGATGAGTTTTAAAAAGAGACTTAAACATATGAAGTGAGGGGACAGCCCACAAATGTTCCAGAAGACGATTCTAAAGATAATGGGAGAATTAACACTGCTGACCAGTCCTGGCCTTTTGACCACCTTTCAATGCTGCTCCTGTCTTCCCTTAACCATGCCACTCTGAGCCACAGGAAATTCTGGGTAAATTCAGAATTGCTGGCTCTGAGTGATTGATTGGCTAATACCAACATAAGAAGGACCCTGCAGGATCAGGCCAATGGCCCATCTAGTCCAGCATCCTGTTCTCACAGTGGCCGACCAGATCCCCCCAATGGGAATCCCACAAGCAGGACTTGAGTGTAACAGCATCACTCTCCCCCTACAACCTAATTGTAGGTTGCAAATGAGTCTTTGGTTTTAGTGGGGGGTGGCAGCAAGCAACCAGGATTCTCTCTTAGCATTTCCAGAGGGCTAGACGTCCGCTTACAGAGAAGACAATGAAAAGCCTTGTGGTGCCTTTAATGTTAGAAGATTCACGGAATACTGAATCCCATACTTAATGTTGGGAGATTCAGGAAAGACAAAATAAAGTCCTTCTCCGCACAATGCATAAACACTGGAATTTGTACCCGCAGGAGGCAGTGATGGCTACCAACCTAGGTGGCTTTAAAAGAGGATTAGGCAAATTTATGGAGGAGAATAAAGCTCTCAGTGGCTACTCTCCATTGTGGCTCTGCTCTGCCTCCACAGTCAGAAGCAGCAATGCTTCTGAATACCCCTTGCTGGAAACCACAGGAGGGGAGAGAGCTCAGGTCCTGCTTGCAGGTTTCGGATTGGGCCACTGGGAGAACAGGATGCTGGACCAGATGGGCCATTGGTCTGATCCAGCAGGCTTTTATTGTGTCCTTATGTTCTCCAGCCCACCTGTGGTGTGAATCAGTGGAGGAATGACAGGATTTTAATGGGCCATGCTTGCGCACTAACCTAGGGAGGGGCAAACCTGTCAAGGTTAGTTTTTCTCTGCTCGTTATCTTTATTTATGTTACTAGTGTCATTCAGCCCGTTAAGTAAATGGGCGCTAGCCGGGCGGGAACGGGGGGGGAAGCCCTGGGGGGAGGCAAATGGCGAAAAGCCCCCACCGCCAAGCCAGTCCCCGAGCCGAAGTGTGGCGCGGCAGGTGCTTTTCGCCATTTGCCTCCCCCTTGGCTCTGGGAAGGCAAACGGCGAAAAGCCCCCGCCGCGCCGCACTTCGGCTCAGGGACTGGCTTGGCGGCGGTGGGAAGAAGGGGAGGAATTCCTCCCCTTCTTCCCGCCGCCACCAAGCCAAAGCCGGCTTCCCTCGGCGCCCGCTGCCGCTTCTGCTTCCTTGGCGAAGGCAAGCAGGCGGGCTGTCTGCCTGCTTGCCTTCGCCAAGGAGGCGCTGCTGCTGCCGAGCCGAAGCGGCAGCGGGCACTTCCTCGGCGAAGGCAAGCCTGCTTGCCTTTGCCGAGGAGACGCTGCTTAGAAGCGAGTGCGCCTGCGTGGAGACAGAGAGCGCGCGCTCGCACGGGGAGCGACGGTTGGCGGCCGCAGGTAGGTAAACTGTAGGCAGAGGTCTTGGGGGGGGGAAGAGCGCGCGTGTATGTCTAGTCTCTGCGTCCAATCCCTGTGTCCATGGGGCACATGCGCAGTAGCGCGGACACAGGGCATAGCTGCCAAGTTTTCCCTTTTCTCGCGAGGAAGCCTATTCAGCATAAGGGAAAATCCCTGTAAAAAAGGGATAACTTGGCAGCTATGACACAGGGACACAGGGAATCTGGACGCAGAGACACTTGCACATTATTATATAGGATTATTTATTGCATCCCTACGCAACCTTCTTCTCCAGGGAGCAAATGGTTCTCCCTTCTCCTCTCACTTAATCCCCACAACTACCCTGTGAGGCAGTGGCTGGCGCCCCCAAGTTCATCACCCCGGTGAGCTTGGTGGTCGAGTTAGCCTACCTCACAGGATTGTTGTGGGGATTAATTGAAGAAGAGGGAGACCCACGTGCATGCCACCTTGAGCGCCTTTGAGAAAAAGGTGGAAATAAATAAATATGCATGGACGTCAAAGAACATTTGCCACTAAAAATGAAAAGGACGGGAAATAAACAATGACTTTGCACAGGCTAACAAAAACAAAGAAAAAATGTCTACAAGCCAAGGCCTGCAAGGGGGATGCATCAGATATAATGAAGAACCTCAAAAATGTTTGGCAACTCTTTGGTAAGTCCTCTGCTGTTAATGAAGAATCTTCTATAGAATATTGACTCGACTGCTGTGTAATGGGACATGCTTCTCTTCTGATAGAAATGTGTTTTTTATTGCGTTTATTTCTGACCTTTTTCTCTGAGGAGTTCAAGGTGCACATGGTCTTCCCCTTCTCATTTTATCTACACAACAACCCAGTGAGGTAGATTTGGCGGAGAGCCAGTGATGGGCCCAAGGTCACCTAGTGAGTTTCACCGACGGGTGAGGATTCAAACCCCAGTCTCACCCAGGCCCTAGACTGACATTATAAGCGCCATGCTGTACTGGTTCTCTAACTGGAAATCGGAAACTACAACTAATCCAGAATGCGGCAGCTAGACTGGTGACTGGGAGCAGCCGCCGAGACCACATAACACCGGTCTTGAAAGATCTACATTGGCTCCCAGTACGTTTCCGAGCACAATTCAAAGTGTTGGTGCTGACCTTTAAAGCCCTAAATGGCCTCGGTCCAGTATACCTGAAGGAGCGTCTCCACCTCCATCATTCTGCCCGGACACTGAGGTCCAGCACCGAGGGCCTTCTGGCGGTTCCCTCGTTGCGAGAAGCCAAATTGCAGGGAACCAGGCAGAGGGCCTTCTCGGTGGTGGCGCCTGCCCTGTGGAATGCCCTCCCAACAGATGTCAAAGAGGAAAACAACTACCAGACTTTTAGAAGACATCTGAAGGCAGCCCTGTTCAGGGAGGCTTTTAATGTTTAATAGATTACTGTGTTTTATTTTCTGTTGGAAGCCTCCCAGAGTGGCTGGGGAAACCCAGCCAGATGGGCGGGGTATAAATAATAATTATTATTATTATTATTATTATTATTATTATTATTATTATTATTATTATTATTACTGGGAAACATTGGCCTGCGAGTGCTCCAGTTGGAGAACAGCCTTTGCCAAAGGTGTCATGGGCTTTGAAGCAACTCGATCTCAGGACGCAAAGGAGAAATGTGCTAAGAGGAAGGCACGCTTGGCAAATCCACACTGTGATCAACTCCCGCCTGGAAACCAATGTCCCCACTGTGGAAGGACATGTGGATCCAGAATTGGCCTCCACAGTCACTTATGGACCCATTGTTAAAACTGTGTTCATGGAAGACATAACTTACTCGGCTACAAGTGATCGCCAAAGAAGAAGATGCCAACGGCGCAGTCTCAATGTGCATTTTACTCAGAAGCCCTGCTGTGTCCAGTGGGGTTTACTCCTAAGTCAGGATCACAGCACGACTTAAGACGCCCCAATTGCTGTCAAGCAGCAGTGAATGGAATAACTAGAAAATGGACAACATCTTGCTGGAAGGAGCAGCAAGGTTTTGTTGATCTGTGACACCGAACACACACCCTGATTTGGCCCTGGTCCTACATCTTCTTAGCAACTGCCCAGGGCTTGCAGGAAAAGGATCCTAGGAAGGGAGAATTTCAGGAAAGGCCACAGAGCAATTTCAGCACAGACGCAGAATGACAAATCAAAACAGGAACTCTGCTTTCTTTCCCTTCCCTCTCGCCCCCCTGGGATTGTGCTCCAAAAACACCCACCTTTCAGCCACCAGAGAACGTCCGTGTGCTTCTCGTCCGGGACATCTAGAACAGAGGAAGAGGGAAAGGTGCATTAGGAGCTGCAGTGCAGCATCTGAGAGGCAAGAGGGAAGCTAGCCAGCCAGCCTGGGGATCCTGCTTGTGGGATTATTTTTATTGGCCAGGCTCCTGAACTCAGGAGGAGAAGAAGGAGTCAAAGGCTGGACTCCGCACCACCTCCCTGCCCGGGGAGGGGGGGCACTCTGGCTAAGCCAAGCCCACAGTGGGGGCAGGAAAGGTGGCAAAGACCCCCACGCCATTCCCAGTGGCAGCCTTGGAGGTCTTGCATCTCCCACAAGCTGTTCTGGCCGTCAAAAGTCGAGCCTTGTTTTGGTTCAGATCCAGCCCTGCTACCAGCAAACAGAGCCAGTGGCGTGCATGAAGGTTTGGGAGAGGGACGTCTGTGGGGGATCCCCAAGATATTGTCAGACTCCAACTCATCCCCAAACTTTGGGCAAGCTGGCCCCTGGGGCTGGTGGGATGTAGGGAAATTGACCTTTTAGCAGGGCAGCATCTATTTTCTGGAACTCCTTGCCTTTTTACATCGGGGGCACCAGCACTGTCCTCTTTTTGGTGCCTGCCAAAAGAGTTTTAGATTAGGCAAACCTACCCAGGCAGGTAGGATGCTGACCTGTTTTTGGTTTATTGCTGGTTTTGATTTTTTAAAATGTTTTACAGAGTTGGTTCCACTGATAATTTTATTGCTTTACACTGGTATCTTGGTTCTGAAACGCCTTGGTACTCAAACAACTTGGAACCCAAACACTGCAAACCTAGAATTAAGTGTTCCGGTTTGCAAACTTTTTTTGGAAGCTGAACATGCTTCGTTTTGAGTGTTACGCTTCCAATTTGAGTGCCACACTTCTGTTTTGAGTGTTACGCCGAGGTGTCTCAGGGTTTCTTGTTTTTGCATTTTTGTTTTTGTGGCTCTTCTTGTGACTGTGTGGAACTCAGTTCAGCTACTGATTGATGGATTGTGTGACTGCAGTACATTGTTTGTTGTTTTCATTTTATGGATCAATGGTCTCATTAGATAGTAAAAATTCATGTTAAATTGTTTTTAAAAATCTGGAACGGATTAATCCATTTTGCACTACTTTCTATGGGAAAGCGCACCTTGGTTTTGGAACACTTTGGTTTTGGAACCGATTTCCAGAACGGATTAAGTTTGAGAACCAAGGTACCACTGTATTCTCTTTGTAAACTGCCTTCAGGGTTTTGTTTTGTTTTTACAAAATAAATAAGTAATAAAAGCAGCAGCAGCAGCAGCAGCAGCAGCAACAACAACAACAACAACAACAACAACAACAACAACAACAACAACAACAACAACAGTAAACTTCCCCTCTTGTCTCTTCCAGGCCCCCTCCAAACAAGGATGAGTTGGCCCCACCTGCCATTGCCTCTGGCGCCCCTAGTGTCGGACTCCATGCCTTACACACACATACACCAATCATTTTGCTACGAAAATGAATTTGGGAACCAAAATGAATTTTGGAATTTGCTACCAAGGAGTGTGGTGGAGTCTCCTTCTTTGGAGGTCTTTAAGCAGAGGCTTGACAGACATATGTCAAGAATGCTTTGATGGTGTTTCCTGCTTGGCAGGGGGTTGGACTGGATGGCTCTTGTGGTCTCTTCCAACTCTATGATTCTGTGATTTCCAATGGGCAGCAGCCACCACTGGTGGCAAAGCAACCTGTTTGGCATGCAGAAGGTCCCCAGTTCAATCCCTAAGGGCATCTCCAATTAATGTTATGCTGCACTGTGACCTGTGACCTGAGTGAGGATCCGTGCTAAGGAGAGGTGCAGAAATCCCACCATTTCCTCATTTTAAGGTGGAGCCACCTGATTCGCACTTCCCAAATCAATATGTGAACCAAAACACAGTTCATCTTACAAAATTCGCATTTCTCCGAAATTTGCAATGCATTTCTCCATCCAAGTGACATGTGCAGAAGTGCATGTACTTAGTGCAGTAAAGCGTGCATTAAAAGGCATATGTCCAGCACAATGACATAAAGAAATGCATTTGATATGGGGAAGTTGGTTTGCCAAAATGAGTATATTATGCAATATTACATGCAAAAAGGGAGGAAATCACACTAAAATGCTGGTGAATTTTCATGGGGATTTTTTTTAAAATGCAAACTGTGAAAATGTGGAATGAGAGAGACTGAAAAGGACATCTTTGCCTGTCAGTATTTTTTCTGCCTTGCCCTTAGCTGAAACAGGAACTGGACTGAGAGCCAGCCCTACCATAAGGCAGGTTGAGACAGCGACCTTGGGCAGCCATGTTTTCACACAGGGCTGACCGAAGGCCCTCTGTTGACTGAATTTATATCCTGCCTTCTTCCCAAAGGAGCCTGAGTGGGGAGAAGGTGGTGCCAACCTCCAAACTCATTGATGGAACTCAACTGGACAGGCAGTGGGATCCTTCTTCAGAGTGAAGCAGTGGCCTCGGGCAGCAGGTGTCATAGGAGTGGCAAACAACCCTTCCTCCTGCGCCCCCTAAGCAAACCTTTACTCTGCACCCCCTAAGCTGCCCTCCTGCCTCAGGCGCAGATGGGGGATGTTGTCAAAATAAGAGTCATTTGTGAGACCAGTCAGATTCTGTATGTCAAATTGGGGGGGGGTCATCTTGTCCTTTGCCTCAGGTGGCAAAATGTATTGGACCAGACCTCACCGGCTCTGATGACTGCACTACTGTATCCAGCCCTGCCTAGCTCAGCATTCACCACTCTGACTGGCAGCAGCACCTCCTCCTCTTCAGAGTTTCAGGCAAAGAAACCTACCTAACGGGATGCCAGGAATGGAACCGCAGGACCTTCCACATGGAAACAGGTAATCTTAGATTTGCAGAACTGGCAGGGTCACCTAGTCCAACCCCTTACAATGCAGGAATCACAGCTAAAGCTGACTTCATGTTTTGTTTTGTGTTTTTTTGCAAACTAACGGGGTGGGGTGGGGGCTTTTTATTTCATCTTTGCAAATCCACCTTGCCTCTGATGAGCGCAGCCTCCTCTGCCCTCCTCAAGGGGGGACCCGGCCTGGTGGCACGAGACGCAGCCCAAAAGACTCCTGCAACATACCCACAAAGAAAGCACTAAACCTCAGGGGGGCCTTCTCTCGCTGCAGGTTGAGGAGGTCATCGGCCTCACTGCTGGGGCCCACACACTCCGGCCTCTGGTCCAGGTGGGCAGGCAGCTTTTCGAAACGCTCTGTCTGTCTTGGCAGGTCTTTGCTCGAGGTGGAAATGGCATCCTGCGGCAAAACCAAGGCCTCCTCCAACTCCCCAGGAAAAGCCGCCGCGACCTTTGCTGGGTCTGGAGCCGGCGGGCTGCTTAACATCTCCCTCAAGTCCGGAGCTAAACTGGAGCGAGGCTTCTCCCTCAAATCTGGAGCTGGCAGGCTGCAGGGCTTCTCCCTCAAATCCAGAGCTAAGCTGGAACGATTCTCTCCGAGGTCTGGAGCTGGTAGGCTGATGTGCCTGTCCATCAAATCCGGGGTGGGAGGGCTGGGGCCTGGCTGGAGCAAAGGCCACCAAGTTGACTGAGGCCCAAACTTGCTTAAGGGCCTTGGAGGCATGAGTCCCCAGTCCACGGTGGCCTCTGGATCCGACAAGCGCCTGGGTCTTGCTATGGTGGTGGTGATGGGCTGAAGAGAACCTCTCGGAACCTGATGGGCATCGAGGCCAGGCTCTGTCTGGGTCCAATCACTGGTCCTGGAAAGCCTAGCTGGCCCAAGGCTCCCGTGCTGTGGGGTCTCCCTGGTGAGGGAGCCCCTGTGTGGAATATCAGTCCCTGGGGGGGCGGACCGGCAGAGGGCTGCCTCCATTTCTTTATGAAAAGGGCACCTGTACTCAGATTCACTTTCTGGGTGAGAAGCAGGTCTGTAGACACGCTGGAATTCTTGCGGCAGAGAGTCAGTGGATTCGGGGACGGTTTGGAGGGGGGTCTTCTTGCCTTCGACCCTTCTTGCGTCAGGCTCCCGAGGGACAGATCCCCTTGGGGCTGGTTCGAGCCGGGCTTGGAGGGAACCTTTTTTCTGTTCGGCGGTGGAAAGGGGTTGCCGGCCAGGTGGCTCATGGCCCGGGGAGAGAGCCCGCTTCCAAGCATCCTCCATCTCCTGGTGGATCGGGCAGAGATACTCAGATTCATTCTCAGGGTGGAGGGAAGGCCTGTAGATGGCCTGGCTTGGTTCAGGCCTTGCCTGGAAGGAGGTCCGCTTCGCGTCTGGCTCCCTGGGAGGAGAGCTCCTCCGGCGGGTGGGTTCAGGGGGCGGTTCAGGGGTGCTCCGCCTCGTGTCTGGCTCTCTGGGAGGAGAGCTCTTACGGCGGGTGGATTCAGGGTGCGATTCAAGAGAGCTCCTCCTTGTTTCCGCCTCTGCAGGGAGAGGAAGGGCCAACCATACCTCTGCTTGAGGAGAGTCGCTCTTTGGGAATACAGAAACTTTGTAGGCTGGCTCCGTCTGGGTCCACTCGTCCTTGGGGTAGGGGACGTGTTTGCGGATGAGTTTCCGAGGTGGCTGGCAGGTGTCCTGTGGTCCCAACTCCAGTGCCAGCTGAGGAAACGCCTTGGGCACCTGAACGGATTCCCTCCTCGGGGGATTTACTTGTGCAGAATCCTCCTTGGGACTTGCCACAGGCCTCACATAGCTCTGGGTCGTCGCCTGGGGCAAGTCACTCCGATTTGGGGAGATGGGGATGCACCTGCTGTCTACTTGGGTTTTCCCTATTCTGGATGAAGCCCGGGACCTCTGGTAGATTTCCTCCCGTTGCGAATTGAGGCTCTGTTGCATCGCCAACAGCATCTGGCTGTTCGTCATGGTGAGCTGCCCCGGCTGGATGCAACACCTTCCGCACCGGTAGTCCACCGCCGCCTGAGGGGAGATGTTCCGGACTGGCGTCCTCCCTCGCTGCAGAGAACCCCCGAAGGAAAGCTCGTTTTCTTCAGGGCACACTGACCTCCAGGCTGGTCCCTGGGAGAGTTCGCTCCCTCGGCGGGATGAGGCCCCAGCTGGAAGTTCGCCCCCTTTCGGCGAGGAGGTGCTGCTCCAGAAAGCGTCGCTTCCTCTGTGGGGAGAATTGTTCCGTGGAAGGTCACCCGGTTGTTGGTAGAAGGAATTCTCTGAGACCCCACTCCCTTTCCGCACAGAAGGGCCCGGAAGGTGGTAGTTTGGCCCTCTTGGAGCAGACGGCCTTCGGGGTTCCTCGGCCCCCCTCTGAGAAGGGGTGCCCTGGGAGAGCTCGCTTCCCCTCCGTGAAGAGGCAGCCGGAGGAACGGACAGTCTTCGGGGAGCCTCGCTGACGCTCCCCCTCTGGGGCGATGCATTCTGGGACAGTTCACTTCCTCGCCGAGGGGAGGAGCTCTGGCCTGCATCGCTCCCTCTGGGGGGCGAGGAGCTTCTCAGGAACTCATTGGCTCTCTGAGGGCTGCTCCCTCGATGGGACTGGGTGCCGGAGGCTCCTTCTCGTCGAGGGGAGACGTTCCTCTGGGTGTCTCTGCTTCGCCGGGAAGAGCCCTGGCGGGGATCGTGGGCTACGTTGGCTGCAACAGGCAGAACCATCCTAGCGGGCGACCTCTTCTCATTGGAGCCCATGGCGCCGCTGGCTTCCCCTGGTCCTCCGCCGTCGGGGCACGAGCCTTGCCGGCAGTGCTAGGCACAGGTGATCTTGGGCCCTCCATAAAGCGCCTGGTTGTTCTGGGAGCATCTTCAAGGGCCCCTCCATTTCCTCAGCTCAGCAGGGTCCTGGCAAGATCACAAAGCCGTGATGTCATTCTGCTGGACTGTGATGTCATCAAACACAACATTGAGAACCTGCCCAGAGGCCATGGCCTCCTCTCCTATGCACAGCCCTCCGAAGCACTGCATCTCTCTGACCCGGCAATGTTGGCCCTGCACCCCCAGGTCCAAAATGATGAAATTTCCCCGGAGGTTTTAACAGCTTTAAAAATAACTCTGTTCCCAGGGCTTTTTTTTCAACCAGGACTCACCGGACTCTCAGGTGGGCACCATTGCCAGGGTGGTGTTCATGGTGAGTTCCCTCTTTTTATAGAAAAATAGCAGAGGCTGTTCCCAGAGCTGAGAGACAGTTGAACAGACTCCTTTGGAAGGTGGTGGGCTGCTCCTTCCTTGGAGGCCTTTAAGCAGAGGCTGGCTGGCCATCTGTCATTGATGCTATAGGTGTGAGCCCTGCATTGTAGAGGCCCTATAATTCTAAGATGGCAATAACTAAAGCACAGCGTTTAAAAAGATGCTGGTTTTGAACAACACCAGTCAATGCACTAGAACAGGGGTGGTGAACCTTATGCCCGACAGCTGAATGTGGCCCTCCAGGCCTTTATGTTTGGCCCTCAGAGTGCTCCCCAAGCCAAGCCCCTCAATGGACCCGCTTTTGCTTGGCTGGGATGCATCCTTGAATTCTGTTCTTACTCTTTTTTTGTCTGGATGGAGGACTGTCTGTGGGTGTGTAGACACTAGCCTACCATACAAAGGTAAAAATTTGCCTTTGCTGCTCCACCCATTTTTCCTCTGGCCACACCCACCACTGGCATGTGGCCCTCAGGAGGTTGCCCAGAGGGGAATGTGGCCCTCGGACTGAAAAAAAAATTGTTTCCCCGTACTAAAGGAACAGAGCAAAGCTAACAGAGATTCAGCCCAAACGACTGGTAACATTTAAGGGTAACATTTACTGGTAACATTTAAGCCTTAGAATCATTGAATTGTAGAGTTGGGACCCATAGGGTCATCTAGTCCAACCCCTGCAGTGCAGGAATCACAGTCTCCATTTGCCGGGTTCCTGGAAATGTTCCAAAGAGATTGGGTCACCACGAAAAAAGGCCCCGCAATTGCATTTCCCTACACTTTACGTGGCAAAATGATGGGAGCACTTAGGTAGCCTGGCAGGTGGGAAAGGCGCTCTCCTAAACCCCAGGCTTTGCAATCTGTGCTTTTTTCTCACAACAACCCTGCAAAGTGGGCAATGCAGTTATTCCCACTATTCATGTGTGAATTGAATCTGTGTGTTAATTGCTCATTGACCGACTATATTATTAGTAATTTATATTATTATTATTATTATTATTATTATTATTATTATTACTACCTACTAGTAAACCCATTCAAATTAAAAGACCTAAGTTCATCATGCTGTTAATTCCAGTGAATCTGCTCTGAGTACAACTTAATTGGAGACCACCCATTATTATTCTTAGTTTTTCACTTTTTCTATTTTTTAAAAAAAGGTTCACAAGAAAGAAAAAGCATCCAAGAACAAATGAAGATGCACGGTAGGAAACCATCCTTAAAAAATAATTTTTAAAACTCCACTTTTTAAAAGTCCACAGCCAAATTAAAAGCAGAGACCAGCGAAGTTCATTAAGAAGCAGAATACCATCATTAATGTTTAAAGAAGATTTTCTGCAAACACCAGTCGACGATCTTATCATTTATTAGTTTGTTTATTTATTTATCATTTTACTGTTAATCTGGCGCCAACCACAGGTTGGATCCCTGACTTTCACCCAGCCAGCCACCACAGCTTCTGACATTGCTCTCTTAACCAGCAGGAGGCGCCCTCGCAACAGCTGAGCACCCCCAGAGCATCAGGCAATGATGGGAATCTTCCGGGAAGATCAGCTCAAGTCCAAACTTTTCAGTGGAGACTGTTTACCCCAGATCAACGCATGAATGTGTATATTTGAATTTTAACTGCTATGAGGTTCCCCCCAAAAAACAACAACAACAAAACATTGTTTTTGTTTTTTAAATTTTTTTATGTAACTTGCTTTTAATGTTGGTTTTTTAAAGGTATTTTAAATTACTATTTTAAACTGCCTTGAAAACCGCAGAGAGGCCTTTTGTCCTAGTAAGCAGAATACTGTATAAATTTTGTTAGATAGTCCTGCGCTGTTTTTATTAGCTGTATTTCAATAGATTTGCTTTTTACATTGCATTAAATCTATTAGAGTTTAATTACTTTTAAACAATTACCTTCTACATGATTTTAGTTTTTTGTGTACTCTCCCCCCCCCCGGTGTTGCTTAAATTTGTGTAAGCCGCCTTGAATCGCAGTCTGGGAAGAAGGCAGGATATATTGGAACATAATAAATAATCAAGATCAAATACCAAAAAAAAAACTTTCCTCCTGTCTCTCTTACCAGCTATCTCACAAATCCTGCCCCGACTGTGTAGAATCGTAGAATTGTAGAGGTGGAGGGAACCTAAAGGGTCATCTAGTCCAACCCTCTGCAATGCAGGAACTGGTGTGATTGTGGTGTGAATGTGTAAACGCACCAGTGGCGCGCCTAAGGAGTGTTAGGTAGCCACGGCTACTTCTGATCACACCTACTGCTGGCATGTGGGCCCCAGAGGGCTGGGGCAGCAAGAAGATTAAGGTGTACACATTCAGACGTTGCTCTTGAGGGGTGCGAGATCGAGGTATGAACACACAAGCGTGAGCTTCTTCTAACCTGAGGAAACCAGCTCTGGTTGGGCCAAGGCTAAACAGAGAGTCTGTGGCAGAGATGGGGCTATGAGCTGAAGACCCTGATCTGAAGGCCCAGCGCTTTATCGCTAAGCATAGTTATTCTCTTTCGTCACCAGGGTGCCACCACTAAAAAGCCCTCCTCACAAGCGCCCTCCCACCTCTAATCTCACATCACCTAGAACCTAATAACGTCAGCTAGGTCAAGCCAAAAGTCCAGTATACTTTCGCTCAAGTACTAAATGTTCATTGTAATCCTCCTCACAATGACCCTGAGGGGTTGCTCCATATTGCAGCTACAGGAAGGGATTGGGGTTGAGCCACCAAGCTACAACTCAGATCCTAGTCTTCATTTTTGCAGGATTATTATTTTCTCCAAAGAGGTCACAAGAGGAGCCCTGTAGCCGGATGAAGCCAAAAGGCCAATCTATCTAGCCCAGAATCCTATTTCCACAGTGACCCACCAGTCCTCGGTGTTTTGGGGGGAGTTGAAAGAAAGCACTCTTGACATGCTCAAAAGCTTATTTTGTCAAAGCAGCAGGAGCCCCGCCCCCCTTTTTCCTGCTTCCCCCCCTATGGGAGGACAGAAAGGCGCCGTTAGCGTGGTCAGAAGCTCCTCCTCCTTGTTGAGATGTGATTAGACGCTCGGAGAGGATATATTGTTAAATGACACTACTGATTTCACTTCAGACGCCAAAGCAGCAGAAACCCCGCCCCCTTTTGCTTGCTCGCCCGCTGGGAGGCTGAGAAAAAGCACTCTTAACATGCTCGGAATCTCCAGCTTAAGATACCAAAGCAGCAAAAGACCCGTCCCCTTTAGGCGACTCCCCTTCCCCGCTGTTTTGCGAGGAGGGGGCTGCTTTAAAGCTCTCCCTCCCCCGCCCGCCCCTTCTTCCTCCTGCCGCGCCCACCGCCTTTTTTTTCATACCGGGAAAGCATCGTCGGTGTCGGCGTCCCCTTTAAGAGCGTCGGCGCGGCCGAGGGCGCCCCCTGGCGGCCCGCGGCGGCGCTGCAGGTGCAGGTGGAGGATCGCGCGCCTCCAGGTGCGGCCGCCGCTGCTGCTGCTCCGTCGGCTCGGCCGTCCCCACCATGGAGCGCGATCGGGGCCCGCGGGGCTCGGCGGTGGACCTGGGCTTCGGGGCGCTCAGCACCGCGCAGCTCCGCGCCCTCATGCGGGACGAGACGTGGCTGGAGCGCATCGTCAAGCTGAGCAGGAAGGTAAGACCAGGATCGGGACCCCCCGAGGAGGAGAGGATCGGGCCCCTGCGAAGGAGAGGTGGAACGGGGGGGGGGCGCATCCTGCCTCTCTTTTTTTGCACGCATCGCTTGGATGGCATGCATCGGGATGCACATCCCAGCCCTCTCCCGGTCCAAACATGTAACCGACCCCCCCACCCCGCCATCCATCTAATCCCCCCCCCCCGCCGCCGCCGCCAATTAAAACACCCATAGCACACAAAGGGGCACCGATGCCCCCGTCAGGCCTGCCACTGCTCTCCTCTGGGGCCGTGCCACACACCCCAAAACCCTATTGCAGCGAGGGTGCCCGCTGATGAGGGGGGCATGGCATGGGGGGCACAGTGCCCATCCAGCCAGGCCTGTACTTGGTGCCCAGCACCACCACTGACGGCCTTTCCACAGAGGCTTGTGGCTATGCCCCCCAAACACCCCATGCCCATGCCCCCCAAATGTGCAATCTTGTGGGGCAAACCAGCCGCTCCCTAACTGCCTCCCAACCTGGCTGATGTGTCTTTCCATCTCACCCCCCCCCCATCCAGGCTTCTGTCTTGGGGGGACCATAATGCCCCCCCCCACTTACCTTCAAAGCTCCTACCAGGACACCCCAAACAAATCTGAGCACAGCTGCTGTTTCCTTGGCGCCCCACTTCCTCAGTTACCCACCCACCCCCCTACCAAAATAGATGCTACTGAGTCCTTGTGCACAGTGATTTTAATATTCTGCTGCTTCCCCAGACACCTGTCACTTGGACCCCCCTCCAAAAAAAAATTTAACCGCCCCCTTGCAGCAGTTTTTGCAAAGGCTCCTTCTTTGTTATCTCTATGCCACTGGCGATACCAGTTGAGGGTCGAGGTGTGTGTGTGTGAGAGAGAGAGGCTGCAAGGGCCTGGATGCTTTGTGTCGGTGGGTGGGGAGAGCCTCAATCCTGGGGTCCCCCCTCCCTCCAACCAGCCCCAATGCTCACAATTGCAAACCCACACACCCCTCCCCCCCACCCCTGTCTGTTTTGTTTTTCTGCACCCTTAGGAAGGGAGTTTGGGATCCATCCAAGGCTCCCTGAATCAGCCAGAGGATTTATTTTTATTTTATTTTGAGGGGGGGGTGTTGCCGTCTGTATTGTGTGCAGGGTGGGTGGGTGGGTGGGTGGGCTTGCCGAATAATTGCCAGAGCCTTTCATACATTTGGATCACGGATGGCGTAGGGTTTTGCCTTTCCGACAGAGAGCCATGGAAACAAAGGACATCCTCTTTTTGTTTTTGGCCAACCCCTACTAAATCTAACTAGCCTCCTCCCCGTTCCAGGAACCCCCCCCCCCCGCCGCCGCCTCCTAATTCTGGCTCCCCAAAACCTTTACAGGCCCACTCAATTTTGTGTCCACCCCCACCCCCATCCAGACACGTCACAGACTGCTGTTGCTGTGTCCATTCTCCCAAGAATACGCCGGGTCTGTTTATCTCAGAAAGGCACCTTCGCCTCGCGACCCTGGGAAGCAGGAGATCCCCCCCACACACACCCTGTTTCCCGGGTTTGTCCCGGGTTAAACTGCTCTGGAATATCTGTTTCTCCGCGGGGTGCCCCACGGGAGGTTTCTGAGGACCCCGGGACCATGCCTGTGTGGTCCCACAACTCCGCCTCACTCAGTGCCCCTGAGATACTCCCAAATGGGGCACGGGTGTAGAAAGGAGTCCACATTGTGTGGACATTTAGCCAGGATTAAAACTGGGGTGGGGGTGATGCAAGGCCCTGTCTGCCCACCCTCGTGGGGGGGGGGGGGTAGGACCTAAACAAACCCTTGAAGCAGGCATCATACTTGCAATGCTATTTGATAATTGCTTAAAGAATTCCGCTCTGTGCAGTGTGTCATCTTGGAAGAATTAGACGCGTCTTCAGGGTAGTCGGGGGGGGGGGGAGAGAGAGTCCAGATGCCACCTTGCTCTGAGGCTCAGTCAGGGCAGCAGGTTAGGCGGAGGTGGGCACCGTCGCAGTTTCTCATTGGTCCTGGCTGCAAACTGAAGAGCGCTCACCGGATCTAGCTGTTGGATATGGGTTGGTGGAGCGGAGCATCATCCCGCTCTGGCCCAGCGGATGGTAGTGGATGTTGGGAGGTTCGGGACAGATAAAAGGAAGTCCTTCCTGCATTGCATGGTTAAACTATGGAACTCACTTCCACAGGGTGCCACCAACTCAGATGGCTTTTAAAGAGAATCAGACAAATTCATGGAGGATAATAAAGCTATCGAAAGCTATGGTGGGGCTATGCTGTGCCTCCAGAGTTGGAAACTCTGTTGCTGGGAACGGCAGGAGGGGAGAGGGCTCTCTTGCTTCGGTCTTGCTTGTGGGCATCCCATCGGGGCATCTGGTTGGTCGCTATGAGATTGGGATGTTGAGCCAAATGGGCCCCCTTTGGCCTGATCCAGGCCTCTTCTTGTGTTTGTTAAGCAGATGTAGCTGGTTTCTTCCACACAGGGGCTCCAAAGCCACTGTTGCTTGCCTGAGCCATGAGAACTTAAGGTTTCAGAAACGGGAGCCTTAAAGACAACCAAAATGTTCATAGCTTGAGAGCTGGGAGCCTGCTCTAAGGAGAGATGTTGTCATTGTCTGTGACAATTGCGATAGTCAGCAGTTTAGAATCTAAACTTTAGTTGCCTTGAGGCACAGAGACATTCTCTCTGGTTATCCTTATAAAGTCACAGCTTGCTTCTTATCCCCATATTGCAGATGGGAAAACTGAGGCTGTGGTGATTGTTTACTACCCAAAGGCACCACCAAGTGAGTTCATGGGTGTTAGATATAAATCCTCTCTGTTCACAGTTTTAGCCATACTGCATGGTTCTTCTTCATGTTGTTTTATAATTAAGTTTATTGGTTTACTCCTCTGTCCATCCTGCCCACCCCAGTGGGCTCACTGTTATGAAACGGGGCCTTTGTTTTGGTGGCTCCACTGCTCTAGAGCAGGCTTCCTCCACCTCGGCCCTCCAGATGTTTTGAGACTACAATTCCCATCATCCCTGACCACTGGTCCTGCTAGCTAGGGATCATGGGAGTTGTAGGCCAAAAACATCTGGAGGGCTGAGGTTGAGGAAGCCTGCTCTAAAGTTTGGCTCTCCCTGTCTGTGAAAGGACGCCCTTGTTTCCTCCAGCTTTGAATTGTTTTGGTCCCCGGCATATTACAAAAACCTACTTGACGTCTGCTGACTGTGCATGTCTGCCATTAAAGATTGCATTCTGCTCTGGATAGGAGCTGTTTATGGCACAAAAGCTTCTAATAGGTTTAAAAACCAGTCCATCAACTTAATGTCAATAACACAACACCATCAATTTGCCTGGCACTTTGGGAAGAAGTCCCTGCCTCATGGACCAAACCATTTGCAAGAAACAGAGGGTGGCTGAGCTGCAGAAAAGGTGCCTGGTGAGCAAACAGGTAGCTCAAGCAAGTTAGTCAAGCCACATACTGCAGAGGATTGCGAGTCGAATCCCTGTTGTTGTTGTTGTTGTTGTTGTTGTTGTTGTTGTTGTTGTTGTTTGTTATATTTATATCCTGCCTTTTCCCCAGACAGGGCATCAAGGCAGCTTACACAAATTAAAACAAGACAGATAAAGCACAGAAGGCTAAAATCATATAAAAGATGATAGTTAAAAAGTACTTAAGCTCTAATAAAACAATATAAAAAGAGATCTATTAAAATACAAATGTGGCACTATTTTCTTTAAAAAAAAGCTGGTTCCCAAAAAGCCTGTTGGAATGAAGCGGTCGTCTCCTGCTGGCGGAAGGCCAACAAGAAGGGAGCAAGTTTGGTTTCTCTAGGGAGGGAGTTCCTCAGTCTGGGGGCAGCCACCGACAAGACCAGGCACCCCCAAACTTGGCCCTCCAGATGTTTTGGGACTACAACTCCCACCATCCCTAGCTAACAGGACCAGTGGTCAGGGATGATGGGAATTGTATTCCCAAAACAAGTTTGGGGGTGCCTGGACAAGACCTTCTCCCACATCCCCACCAAGTGTGCCTTTGAGGCTGGCAGGACTGAGAAAGGAGCCTTTGTATGGCTTCCCCCATCCTGCACACCAACTAGGCTAGTAGCCGAAACAACCAAACTCAGCCTCACCCACCTACCCAAAATATTACCCCGGACTGTGTGCCTTCTTAAAGGTAAAGGTAAAGGGGCCCTTGACCATCAGGTCCAGTCATGTCCGACTCTGGGGTTGCGGCGCTCATCTCGCTCTATAGGCCGAGGGAGCCGGCGTTTGTCCGCAGACAGCTTCCGGGTCATGTTGCCAGCATGACAAAGCTGCTTCTGGCGAACCAGAGCAGCGCACGGAAACGCCGTTTACCTTCCTGCTGGAGTGGTACCTATTTATCTACTTGCACTTTGATGTGCTTTCAAACTGCTAGGTGGGCAGGAGCTGGGACCGAGCAACAGGAGCTCACCCCGTTGCAGGGATTTGAACCGCCGACCTTCTGATCAGCAAGCCCTAGACTCTGTGGTTTAACCCACAGCGCCACCTGGGTCCCGTGTGCCTTCTTAATCACAGCCAAAGCCACTGCCTCTGCCTCATACTCTTAAGCACATAAGAAGAGCAAACAGGGTCAGATCCGTGGCCTATCCAGTCCAGCATCCTGTTCTCCCAGTGGCCAGCCAGATGCCCCAATGGGAAGCCCTTTCCCCTCCTGTGGTTTCCAGCGACTGCTATTCAGAAGCATCGCTGCCTCCAACCGTGGAGGCAGAGCATAAGCAAATGGCCATCGATAGCTTTATTCCCCTCCGTGAATTTATCCAGACCTCTTTTAAAGCCATCCAAGTTGGTGGCCAGCCCTGCGTCCTCCTGTGGGAGGGAGTTCCACAGCTTAACGCTATGTCTGTCTGTTGCAGTTCCAGAACTTGCAGCTGGAACGGGAGAGGCGCCTGGCCTCCAACTACGCATTGGCCAAGCAGAACCTGGCACTGCAACCACGGCTGGAGAACGGCAAGGCCTCCCTGGCCATCAAGTATCAGGAGCTGAGGGAACTGCGGGAGTCGTGCCGGGACAAGCAGCAGCGTCTGGGTGAGCCCCCTCCCCCCATATCCCAGCCTGGCAGCCATCTTTCTTTGTGCCCCGCCCGACCCCTCATTCCGGTTGTCGGCCAGCTGTGGCTCTCTGTGAGGAAGGGGAATTCTGCACATGCTTTGGTGACTTATTTGTTGTTCATTTCCTAACCCTTCTAAACTGCTCCTTTGTAGAAAACCTCAGAGCTGTTTGCAAAAAGAGTAAAACTGTAAGATTTTTAGTTTTACAAAACCGCTCAGACATTAAAAACAAAAACAAAAACAACCAACAGTAAACTAAAAACACACCAACACTGTAACCAACTGACCAGGCTCGTTTAAACAAAAAAATGTCTTTAGCAGGGGAAAGCGTGCAGCAAAGGCACCTGCCTGATGTCAATAGGCAGGGAGTTCCAAAGGGTAGGAATTAGAGTTGAGCTCCAGGCTCTGGTGTGTCTCATGAGCAGGGCTGCCAGACCTCCAGGGCTCACCTGAAGTCTACAGGTTGGTCTGGCCCAGGTGGCAGGGGAAGCTGGCTGCAAATTATTGCATAGATTCTCTAGGGTGGGAGTCTGCCCTCCTGCCCTTCCTCCTCCCTTCTCCCAATTAACCTCCAGGGCTCAGTGGTGGGAGGGAGCACAGAGGAAGAACCACCAGGGGCCACCCCCTGTGATACCACCCTAAGTCTCAGCTTTGGGCCCTGGAATCTCAGCTTCTGGGATGCTCCTGACCCAGTGACCCTATCCTTGAGGCACGCTGGCATCTTAGAATAGCATGTCATAGCCCATAGGTCAGCAAACTTTTTCAGCAGGGGGCCGGTCCACAGTCCCTCAGACCTTGTGGGGGGCCGGACTATATTTCGGGGGGAAATTTGAACAAATTCCTATGCCCCACAAATAACCCAGAGATGCATTTTAAATAAAAGGACACATTCTACTCATGTAAAAACATGCTGATTCCCGAACCGTCCGCGGGCCGGATTTAGAAGGTGATTGGGCCGCATCCAGCCCCCGGGCCTTAGTTTGGAGACCCTGTCATAGCCTCTCCCTACTACCCCACCCACCATGCCATGGCGATTCCCTAGGATAGAAGCTTCCTGTTGTTGTTAATTGCCCACCCATCACTCTAAGGTCCCAAGGTGGATTACAGCATTAAAATGCAGTATTAAAAACAATTAAAAACAACATTCAACCATAAAATTAAAACCATAAACCTCAAGGGTCAAAAGGACCTTTTTGGTGGTGGCTCCCCACTTGTGCGAAGCTCTCCACAGGAGACTTGCCTGCAACGCCTCAACATACAAAAACATTTCTTTTCCGCCTGACTTTTGGCTGTGAATTCTCTGTGGCCTCCTTCCGTGGGTTTTAGCCTTGCATTTTAAAAGATGAACGCGTTTTAGATTTTTCTCTGTGTTTTGTCCTGGGCTGTTTTTAATGTGTGTGGTTTTTTTTTATTGTCTTAAGTCACGGGGGGGGGGGACAATCCTCAAAGTTTAATAAGTAATAATAAATACTGATAGCCAGCTACAGAGAGCAGAAGCGACTTGAGATCCAAAATATCTGGTTGGGGAAGTCTGATGTATGCAATGTAGCTTAGCAGGAGAGCTCCATGCTTTTACAAGACAGCTGTTCTTCTGGCTTAAAGTGTGAAAGAGAGAAATGTGGCATTAAGCACCCCCGTATGTATGCACACATCTGGCAGTCATGGATTGGGCTGTGGACCACTAGCCCCCAACACATCCTATAGGGATGCTTAGGGAGCCTGTGATTCCCATTAGCAGAACTGTATGAGACCCGCTTGCTTGTGTGGAGCAACCTTTGGACCGGAATGATAGGGCATCATCATTGATAGTGCATCAAGGTCACCCCTCCAGGAACCTCCCCCCCCCCTTTATTTGTTCATTTGAGAAACTGCATTTATTTACCACTATATATCATTTTTAAAATAAACACACACACACAATCAAAGCATTGTTCAACAATAGAACCATAAAAAGGTTAAAAACAGACAGCAGTCAACCAATGAGGAAGGATGTATTTACAATTGCCTGCAAATTATTGGCAGAATAGAATAGTTTCCAGCAGGTGTTTAAATGCCGGCACAGAAGGCGCCTGCTGCATCTCTAATGGCAGAGAGTTCCACAGTACAGTACTGTACACCAAAGGTTCGGTTTCTCCTTGTTGTCGAGCAAGCATCACCAACCCAGGGAATGGCCAGCGATGTTCCTGCAGATAATCTCAGTGATCAAGTGGGATGTTGGTGTTCAGGCAGTCCCTGGTCAGGATGGGAATCTTCCGAAAACAATTTGCAAGCCCCCATGTCACAACAGAAACCACAATGTAATTTAAGGAGGGGGGGTGGGAAAACATCAAAACAAAGCAATTTATTCAGGACTAGCAACTTGCCCATCCCACTAGTTCTGTACACCAAACAGAGACTTTTGCCAACCTGGTGCCCTCCAGAAGTTTGGGACTATGGCCAGATTCACCCCATCCATTTACTGGACTACGGTACCACTTTGAACAGTCATGGTTTCCCCCAAAAAATTCTGGGAAGTGTTGTTTGTTTAGGGTGCTGAGTATAGTTAAAGGTAAAGGTAAAGAGACCCCTGACCATTAGGTCCAGTCGTGACCGACTCTGGGGTTGCGCACTCTTCTCGCATTATTGGCCGAGGGAGCCGGCGTATAGCTTCCAGGTCATGTGGCCAGTATGACAAAGCCGCTTCTGGAAAACCAGAGCAGCACATGGAAACGCCGTTTACCTTCCCGCTGTAGCGGTTCCTATTTATCTACTTGCATTTTGACGTGCTTTCGAACTGCTAGGTTGGCAGGAGCTGGGACCAAGCAACGGGAGCTCACCCCGTCACAGGGATTCGAACCGCCGACCTTCTGATCAGCAAACCCTAGGCTCAGTGGTTTAGAACAGTCATGGTTTGCCCCAAAGAATTCTGGGAAGTGTTGTTTGTTTAGGGTGCTGAGTATAGTTAGGAGGCCCCTATTACTCTCCCAGAGCTACAATTTCCAGAGTGGTTTTAGAATCCCTCTTGCCCAGGAATGCTGCCAGGGGGTTAATACCTGACGTCTCCAGGTAGCACACTGGGAGAGATGCCTTTCTGAAACCCTGGAGGGCAGCTGCCCATCAGAGGTAGATGGACCAGTGAGTCCAAAACTGTAAAGGCAGCTTGTATTCATCATTATCTTTTATTATTTGTACGCCAACCATCTGACTGGGTTGCCCCAGCCACTCTGGCGGCTCCCAACAAACTGAAACATCCGACACGGTAAAAAACATCAAACATTAAAAACCATGAGGACTAGGAACTTACCACGATGGTAGATCACCTATTGTTTTGCTGACTCGGACTAATGTTCCATTTCCTAGAGCAGGATGGAGATGGGGTTAAACCCTGCTTCATGGGAGGGAAGAGTGGGGGCACTGGGGAAGGAGTGCCTGCGACTTAGACTCCCTTTTTTGCCTGGCAGGGGCCTGTATGGCCAAGTGGACCCCCGAGAATGCCGTGAGCAGGCTGCAAGCTGAGCTGGACGGCGTGGAGGCCAAGGTGGAGGTGAGTTGCCATGAGGGGGGCTATTTGTGAGGGGAAACACCCGCACTGAAGTGCTTATGGCCGCCTGCCCCACAAAACTGTGTTGTAGGGTTGTCAGGGAGTCCATCAGCTGGGGCACCAGAGCCCAATAAGGCAAGTTTTCTCCTCAGCCTCATCCTCCCCGTTGAGTTCTGCAAGAGAAGGAGGAAGCTCCTTGGGCTGTTTTTGCCATGGTGGGTAATTCCCTTTAACCCTGATGGTTGAGATCGCAGAACCATAGAACTGTAGAGCTGGAGGGCACCCCAACGGTCATCTAGCCCAATGCCCTGTAGTGCAGGGATTGCAGCACAGATGGGTGTTTGTGAAGGTTTGCAAAAACAACCTCCCCTGCAGAGGTTTATCATTTATTTTTTAATTAAATTTGTATACCACCCTTCACCTGTTGATCTCAGGGCGGTTCGCAACCTAAAATTGCAATACAGCCGATCCCGAACACCTTGCGAGTTGAACGTTTTGGCTCCTGAACGCCACAAACCCGGAAGTGAGCGTTCTGGTTTGCAAAGGTTCTTTGGAACCCGAATGTCCGCCGGGGCTTCCACAGCTTCTGATTCGCTGCAGGAGCCGCACTTTGGTTTCTGAACGTTTTGGAAGTCGAACGGACTTCCAGAATGGATTCTGTTCAACTTCCGAGGCACCACCGTATAAGATTTGCGTTCATTGCCCCACCCACTTTGCTCCTGGCTCCGCCCACCACTTGCACCCGAAGGTTTCCCAGAGGGGAACGAGGCTCTGGGCTGAACAGGGTTCCCTGTCCCTGACCTCTCTGTATACATTGGGCCCTGCAGGTTTCACTTTTCCCTCTTCACTTTAATTTCATAAAGGGGGCCCGAGGGTCATCTAGTCCAACCCGCTTCAAGGAGGGGGCGGGAGGGGCGGAAGGCCCTCCAGAGGCTTGCTTGAATTCTCCCATTCCTTCCCGTTTATTTCCAGGAGCAGATGGAGCAGTTTCTCTGCTGGGACCTCCCCGTGGAGACCTTTGTGGAGTCTTTCCAGCACGCCCGAATGCTCTCCCACCTGCGGCGCACCCAGCTGGAGAAACTCCAGGGCGCCCTCAAACTGGAGAAACTGGAGAAGGCCAAGGACAAGCCCAGCCCCGGCAGCGAGGAGCCGCCCGCCGTCTCCCCCGCCCTCCCGGTGCCAGCGCCGCCGCCTCCACCGCCGCCTTCGGCCCAAGCCCCTCCGCCGGTGCCAAACGGGCCTCCCCCCAAGGTCTTCCAGCTGCGCTTGGCACCGGCATTCCTCATCCCCTCGGAGGCCATGCTCCCCATCCCAGTGGGGACGGGGCCCCAAAAGTGCCGCCTGCCGGCCCTGGCCACCTCGCACCCTGCCGCTCCCTTCGTGAGCTCGCCCTTGAGCCTGATTGGACACATCCACCTGGCGCAGGCCCACCTGCCTCCCCAGCAGAAGAAGAAGGAGCCTCCGCACCGGTAGCCGACCGTAGCTGACGGACCGTTTTTACCGGAGCCTCCGTCGCGAGACGAGACGGGCCAGGGTCCGGGGCGCGGCACCGCCAGCACCCTCCCGACCTGCCGACCAATCTGCCCGCCCAGACTTGCCCGGAGCTGGGACGTTGGGGTGGGGCAGGACTATGGCAGCTACAGGGGGGTGTCATATATGATTTAGACGCTCGGAGCTGTCTCTGTCTCCCATCTCTTGGGGCTGCCTGGCCGGCTGGGGCTATCAAATGTTATTGTAAGTATAGGTGCCAGAGGGCCGGGGAGGGGGGCTGCCCTCCCCCATCATTTAGAAATAAGGGAAAGTCTATATTTTAGCTCCTTTTTTGTGGGGGGGACCCTATGACCATTCTGCACCCATCCGACGCCAGAAAGAGCATAGGAGCCAACTCTCAGGGGCCGAGGTCCCTTCGTCGTCGTCCCCATAAAATATTTGAGGGGGCCAGGGCCTCCCCAAAGTTGATAGGCATTGCCATTTGAATGGTGTGCGTGTGCCGCGTCTTGTGATCGATTATCCGGGGCGGGGGTTTACCTGAGCCCCCCAATATTTTATTCCATTTGGCACCCCTGAGAGAGAGAGAGGCTTGCAGTCTGTCCCCATCCTGCTCTGGGTGGGAACGCCTGTCCTCCGGACCCAGCCCACAAGCAGAACTTCCCCTATAGCACAAGTGTCTCCATTTTGGAAGCCAGAGGGAAAGATCAAGAAAAGGGGGATAGAGCAGAGCACATTTGGGGTGGGGGTGGGGCGAAGGGTGTTGGGCACAGGCAGGTATTCTGTTGGCGGGGTGTGTTGTTGTTGTTTTTGAGACAGAAGCTGAATTCTCTTTCTCCCCCTCACCTCCTCACAATAATTTGTATGTTGGGAGTGAGGGGGGGCGGCTTCTGAGGTAGAACTGGGAGGGCTAATTTGGGGGGGTTGGGGGGCAAGGGCTGAGGTTGCGAAGCACAGGGTAGGACATGAAGCCCAAAGTTAGGCCACGGCTAGAGGATGGGTTTGTGGAACCAGCACACACGGATTCAACAGGGTATGGGGTGTGGGGCTCAGCCAGGGTCTGGGGCGGGGGGCGGGGTGGAATTTGTCTTTCCAGAAGACGTAGGGCTGAGCGACACACAAACACACACACAAAAACAAACTGGGGTGGGGTGGGCCAGGTGAGGATGTATTTTTGAGCCGTTTTAACTTGAATGTGCTTGCAAAAAATTTGAATTGTCAGGATTCGGGGGAGGCTGCAGCGAGAGGGAGGATTGAACCGGAAAACTTATTTGTGTGTTTTTTTTTAAAAAAAAAAAATCCAGAGAGTCTCAAGTGCTCTCTCATGGAAGAGGTGGTTTCTGTGTCTCTGGATGAGTCACTGGCCCTGTTTTCTTCTCTTGTTCAGCCTCCTCAGGAGCTGGTATAAGTGAGTCATTCAGTCACTGCCGAGGGAACCAGAAAGCAAGTATCCTGACCTGCCAGCAGATGAGGCTGCCTGCCGCTTCTCTGCATGAGCAATTTGTACGAAGTGTCTCGAAAAATGTTTTTTTAAGAGAGCGAAACAAATATTGAAATTTGCGCTCAGCTGTCAAAAGGTCCCCACTTTTTGTTGACGGGCGGTGAGATTTTTATTTCAGCTCTTGCAGATGGGGCTTACCCTGTCCATGTGGAGACAGACAGCCGGGGTGGGTAAGGATGAGTGCAGCTGTTGCGCCTCTGACTGTGCCATCCCTGGTGTAGAAAGAGCGTTTGGGGTGTCCCTGGGTGAGCTGGTGAGAAAGGTAGATGAGTGGGGGGGGGCCTGCTCAGGCAGGAGACGGCTTCTCCCCTCTTCCATGGGGCATGACGTCCCTGTGACTGATCCCACTTTGGGAGAGGAGGGTGGCAGCGCCCTCCACCTCTGGCTGGTTGCTGGGGTGATTGTGTATGTACCAGGAGGGATTGTGTACCAGGGCAACTCCTCCAACCCAGTGCTGAGAAACCGGCCCCTGATGTAGGGAGCCAGGAGGTCTAGGGCAGTGAGAGGAAGAAAGCAGCTGCCAGCTGAGCTGGAGGCCTGGAGGAGCCTTCTTTCTTTGCTTGAACCCAGGCAGGAGCATGGCACAGCAGCTATGATAAAGGGAGTGCACTCTGCACATGCTCAGAGGCACTGCCAGCATTCCACGGGTCCCAGAGCTGAAAGCACATCCAGTTGCTTTGCCTTGCTAGATTACTCTGGTTCAAATGAACCCCTGGCCAGCCCAGTCTTCCTTCTACACTGTGTGATCCCTGACCCCCCCCCCCTCACTGCTACAGCCGCCAGGTTCTCCAATCCCAAGAGTCATTACAACTACCTATTTTCCCTTCCCTAGAGGAACGGCTGCAAAATCCAGTTCCTGGAGGAGAAAATGTAGAGGATTTGGCACTGAGGGGCTGTGATTCAGGACCACCTGAAACCACCACCACCACCCACTCTAGAGGGCGTATTCCAGGGAGCTGAAATGAAATGCCGATTTAATTTCCATAAAATTTATCCTCCGCTTGACTGTAAGAAAAACCTTGAAGCGGTTTACAGTTTTTGATGAGGTCTGAATCCAAAATGTCAAGCTTGGTGGAATTTGGCAGAAGGAAAGCCAGTTTGCAAAAATAGGGGGCGGGGGATGAATGGAATCATAGAATTGGAAGGGAGTTGGAAGGGACCAGAATAGGGAGCCTGTAGCCCTCCAGATGAAGCCAGACCCCAGCTTCCATCATCATCGTCCCTGACTACTGGTCATGCTGGCTGCTGGGAGTTGGACTCCAGCATCTAGGAGAGGCACCAGGTTGACAAAGGCTGGCTTAGATCATGGCACTCTGGAGCCCCCCCCCCCCGGCCCCTGCAGTAGTTATGGTGGCCCCTGATCTTGAATGCTGGAGGTGGCAGGACTGATAAAAGAAAGTCCTTTTTTTGTGCAGTGCAAGGTTGAACTGTGGAACTCCCTGCTGCAGGAGGCCGTGATGGTCAGCAGCCTAGATGGCTTTAAAAGAGCATTAGACAAATTCATGGAGGAGGAGGGCCACTACCGTAGCCATTATGACTAGTTAGGGCTTCCACAGTTAGAGGGCTAGGAATGCTTCTAAATACCGATTACTGGAAATCCCAGGAAGGGAGAGGCTCTCGGGTCCTGCTTGCAGGTTTTCCATAGGCATCTAGTTGGCCCCTCTAAAATAAAAGGCTGCTGGGACATAGCTGTCAAGTTCTCCCCCTTTTTTAAAATGCTGAATAGGCTTCCTCGTGAGAAAAGGGAAAACTTGACAGCTATGTGCTGGGATAGAAGGGCCAATGGTCTGATCCAGCAGCCTCTTCTTAGGTTCTTATATTGTTAGACTTTATCTCCCTTCATCCCTGGCCAATGGCTATGCTGTCTAGGCCTGGTAGGAATCTAATCACACCCAGAAGGAGGATACTGATTTTTTGCCCTCCACCCTGGTTTTATAGGCTGGCTCTCTGAAACCTGCTTGTCCAGAGCCCTACTGGATCAGGCTGACAGTCCACAATGTTCAGCGGTCTGTTTCCACTAGCAGCCAATCAGATGCCTTTGGGTGGTATTCGTTATTTCCAATGGGACAACTGCAACTCAGAGGTAGACTACTCCTGAACCTGGAAAGTCTCTTCAGCTGTTGTGACGGATGGTTGACGATATACCTCTCCATCCATGAATTTGTCCAAACTCCATGTTTTCACTGGAAATGTAACAGAGGGTGCTGCTTTAGATGAATATCGGGGGGGTGGGGTGGGACTGGCTCCATTTGCAGAGTAAATCTGACATTCCAAAATTTGTCTGAAACCTTCTAAGTTGTCTCAGCTCCCAATGAAGGAGAGGAGGAAAGGGGGGGGCATCAGGCAATTATATTTTAATTCATTTAAATGCATGCAAATGTAACGCGGCTGGTTTTCTAGCATTGACACAGAACAGTTTTCCTATTTGATGGCTAGGTTAAAAAAATAATACCTAATTACAACCACCTGGGTTGAGCTTTGAAAGGGCCCCACATCCTGGTTTTTTTGGGGGTAGGTGGGTGATAATGTATTTCCACCTATATCCAGAAATAAACCCCCACCCCAAAAGACCTCACTTCCCTGAGAAAGCCTAGTGGCCTCGTTCTTGGAATATGACTTTGCTGATTTGAATTTTTTTCTGCAAGATTTGAGAAACTGGGGGTGGGGGAGGAGCGGAAGGGGCAGTTTCCTAGGGTTCTCCCTGTCTCCGAAACATCAACTGAACTTTCCTGACACTCTCCCCACCCCAACCCCATTACAAGCCAGAACCTCTCTCTTTCAGGATCCACTGCAAAACTTTCCATGTGTGTCAGGGGGTGGGTGGGTGGGTGGGGTCTTTAAATATTCCCACGGTCTCAATCCGATTCCGGCAGCTTCAAGGTAGACCCCATGCTGTCTTTGTGGACGTTTTCTTTTCCATGTAATGTTTTTTGGAAAAATAAGTGTGGAAACAAGTATATAAATATATATTCTTTGGAATAAATCGAAGGAATACATTTCTGCCAGCGGCGTTTTCAACTGCAGGGGTCATCTGCATCCTAGAGACATTGAGGTGTGTGGAACTGGGAGGGCGGGAGACCAGCATCATGGCAGAAACGATGAGATTTTCACACAACTGTCAAGTTGGAAAGGACCCAAGGGTCATCTAGTCCAACCCCCTGTGGTGCAATTTGTTTTCCAGTTTGCACATGAAAACGTGGAGGGTGTGCCCATTAAGTCACAATCCCCCATGGTCTCTGAAAGTAGCCACAGTGGCAAGGCACAGTTGCCTATTTAAGCTCATGCCTATCTCTTAAATCAATGGTCTCAGACCTGCTAACAATGGCAGTCATTGCAATGTGCTGGGCATGTTGGTTGCTAAGCATGCAGAAAGGTCTGAGAACAGGCTGAAGATTGGCTGCTGATGTCACAAAGGCACTAAGGGCTACTTGGCACAGAATCTTATGAGGAACGATTGAGGGAGTTGGGGAAGTTTAACCTGGAGAAGAGCAAGAGATGATATGAAAGCCGTCTTCAGCTATCTTAAAGGTGGTCACATCACATAGAAAACAACAACAACATTGAACACCCGCTTTATTTGATGGGTTGATTTCTGTTCCGGATATGAGACGAATAGGTGGTCTGCCGAGACCACAAGCTGAACATGAGTCAACAGTGTGATGCAGCAGCAAAAAAAGCTAATGTATTTCTAGGCTGCATCAACAGAAGTCTAGACTCCAGATCGAGGGAAAGGATAGTCCCACTCTGTTCTGCCTTGGTTAGATCCCACCTGGTGGCCTGTGTCCAGTTCTGGGCACCAAAGTTTTAAAAGTACATTGACAAGCTGGAAGGTGTGCAGAGGAGGGTGACCAAGCTGGTCATAGAATTATAGAGTTGGAGGGGACCCTAAGGGCATACAGTATACTGGATCCAGGAAGTTCTATTGATGCCCCATAGATCTGTGAGGCAAACTGGGAGAGCGGACCCTCTGGAAGTTAGGATGTGATTGACTATGACAGGGTACGTTTGTCTCACAGGCCCTTTGCAACACAGCAAGCTCCCCTATAAGCAAAGTTTTAACAATTCAGACAAATGTTTAAAAGGATATTTGTTTTATTTACTTATAAAAATGTTTGTATACCGTAAAAATAGAGCCGTTTACAGCAATAAACACATAAAAGCATATAGGGAAAGCATAACAAGTGAAAAACAAAAAAGCTAAAAACAAGCATCAGTAAATCATTGTGGAAAGATATATTTTTATATTTTTAAACAGGCGTTTAAAAGTTGGCCTGCTGAGTATGTAGTGGCAGAGAGTTCCACAGGACTTGGCTGGGTCTTGGCTTCTCATTGTCATATGAGCCTCACCAACTCTGGAAATGATCAACAGCGCTCCTGAAGATGTTCTCACTGATCGAGCTGGGATATCTTAAGGGATCAGGCGATCCCCGGGGTACCCTGGACTTAATTGTCCAGGGGTTTGTAAATTAATACAATATTTGAGGCCCAGTGTGAAAAACCCAAGGCAGGAGGTGCTTGGGACAACCCTAACAATGTGAGGCAGGAAGCCAACACACCCTCTAGAGAGGGGCTGGTTCCCTGCTCTATTAAACTCCAATGGACTGCGCCCAGGCATTGGCAAATTGGCATGGCTTGGGCCAGAGGCCCGGCACTCTCCAGGGTAGACAGTAACAGAACATTCAATCACAACAGAAATTTGCATCACCAACAGCTCCTGCAAATATAGCAGGAACAGCCGGCTGGCAGGGTGAGCGTTTGCCTCGGCACAGCACAGCCGTGTTTGCTGTTTTGGGGGAAGCACCAGACAAAATATTGGCGAGGCTCTCCCCAGTCAGACAAGCAGTGGCTGCTTCTTGGAAAGACAGAATGTTTTAAAAGATGCCCCCCCCAAAAAAAATGAAATGTGTGTTTAATTAACAGCGAAACCTCCAGCAGATATTAAGAGCAGAAACCAGGCATCAATCAAGAAACCCAAATAAGGAATTATAGAGCAAAATAATTCAACACAATAACTACGGCCTAACATTCAGCAATATATTTTTACATCACATGAGGGCAGGGAGAGAAATGTTCAACAAGGGTATGGGCTCTGAAAAATAAAATGATCTTTGTTGCAGACTCCTGTTCAGGTCTACTCTCAAGTGAGGAAGTAACTGAGTTCAGAGAGGAAATGCACAGTACTGCTATATACTGTCTTGGTCAGATTCCTTTGCTCAGTTCTGGGCACCCCAGTTTAAGGAGGATATTGAGAAGCTAGAAAGTTTGCAGAGAAGGGTGACCAGGGTGATAAAGGGCCTGGAAACCTAGCTTTATGAGGAACGGTTGAGGGAATTGGGTAGGTTTAGCTTGCCGTTCATATATGTGTTTATGAGGTGTTAGCAGAAGGGTACACCATGCTCCTTCTAGGGTAGTTTCTCCGCCTTTGGCCCCCGCTTTGCACTCAGCTCTCACCTGTGGCTCATGTAAGCTGTCAGCATGCAACATTGGCCATACCCCAGGAACAGCTTCAATTGGCCAGCTAAACCAGGTGAGGGTAGCCAATAGGTCTCAAACCCTCAGTGAGTCAGGGACTTCCTTTGCATGTGAAGACAGGTTCTGGTGGATTAAACAGACAAAACCAACAGTGGGTCCAAACTGTCACGAAGGCAGTTTTGGGACTTGTCAACCTGGGAAGGTAGCCTATCTAGGAGAAAGAAGACTGATAGCCATGTTCAAATATATAAAAGGATGTCATATAGAGGAGGGAGAAAGGTTGTTTTCTGCTGCTCCAGAGAAGCGGACATGGAGCAATGGATTCAAACTACAAGAAAGAAGATTCCACCTAAACATTAGGAAGAACTTCCTGACAGTAAGAGCTGTTCGACAGTGGAATTTGCTGCCAAGTAGTGTGGTGGAGTCTCCTTCTTTGGAGGTCTTTAAGCAGAGGCTTGGCAGCCATATGTCAAGAATGCTTTGATGGTGTTTCCTGCTTGGCAGGGGGTTGGACTGGATGACCCTTGTGGTCTCTTCCAACTCTAGGATTCTATTATCCTAAACATCCGCTTCCTTGTGGGATATCTGGGAGAAGAAAAGGCTAAGGAGTAAAACCCTACACAAATCTGAAGTGAAGTCCCTAAGATGGTTGGATGGTGCCTTGTATACTCCTTCTGGCAACTCCTGCAGCCAAGGTGGTGCCAAATGTCTTGCTCTGCTTTCTTTTGGACCATATCAGTGAGGCAAAGAGGGGAGAGTCTCGTCATCTAGGCAGCCCAGGACCTCCATACACACTGCCCAGACTTGCGGCCCAGGGAGGTCACTTTGGTGCTGCTAATGCAGCAGTGACTTCACCCCCGGAAGCACACTCCATTGTCTCTCAAGACAGAAGGATGCTAATAGGTAGGTAGGTAGGTAGGTAGGTAGGTAGGTAGGTAGGTGATAGATAGATAGATAGATAGATAGATAGATAGATAGATAGATAGATAGATAGATAGATAGCAAGAGGAAGAGTTGTTGGGTAGCTCACTTTCCTTTTCACAAACTTAAAAAATTCCATGGAGAAAATGGTAGGGCGAGTTTGAATATCATCACTAATAATTAAATACTGTTTCTATTGAAAGTAGTGTGTGTGTGTGTGTGTGTGTGTGCACATTAAGGCTGTGGTTGGGATTTGGAGTAACCCCGAATAATGCTGATTTGGGTGCACAAACTCTGTTCCCCTTCATTCAGGCTAATGCAGCTCTGTGTGGAACCAGGGACAGAGTGGTGTTTCAGCCTTGCCTTGTGTTCCTGGTGGCTCCCCCATCAGAAATTGAGCATTGCTTGCTGGAATCATAGCTGGAGAACTAAGTTGGCTGGATCCTGTCCCGTCCCCCTCCTGCCCCCAAGCCTTTAGGGACAGGTTATTATGCTCATGAACTAGCTGCTAAGTAACCGCTGATAGGGAGGAGGGGGTCCTCTTAGCCCCCCCCCCCAGCTGCTTAGGTTAATAGGAAATCAAACGCTTTCCCAGAGAGGGGGGGAACTGGAAGGTGGGGGGAGAGAGATCTGCTTCCCATTTGCCAGTGGGTAACCCCTGGTTACAGGCAGCAGAGTCGCTGTCTCTAGGATGCCAGCCGGGCCCTGCGATTGGCGGAGAGGACCAGCCAGGCTCTCCTGCTCGCTGATGGGCCGCCCGTTGCCCTGGCAACAGCAGCATCCAGCTCCTCCTGTGTGTGAGAGAGGGATGTCTTGCTGTTCTGCAAACCTCTCCAAAGAGCCCTAGCAACTGCGATGTGCCTTCACCCGACAGTCAGGATCATGTGGGGTGTGTCGCAGAGGACCCCCCACCCCGGGCTGAAATAAGCAGCGCATGCAACAAGGAGTATATACCCCCCTCCCTTTCTGCAAGCTCTGTGGCATGGCTGGGTGGGGGGCTGGGGGGCTTCAAGGTGCTTTTATTTGGTTATTTACTGTATATATTCTAAGGAGCTACGTACATGTACACACACATGCTGCATTTTATATTCAGCACAACCCTATGAGGTAGGCCAGGCAGGAGGGAGGGAGAGAGGGGGGGGCTGGCTGAAGGTCACCTAGTGAACTACATAGCTAAAGGCGGGTGAGATTTAAATCTGGGTCTCCCTGCTCCTACATGCGAAGTCAATATCCTTCAACCTGCATGGTCCTCCGGATGTTTTTGGACTCCCAGCTCCCTTCACCATCCCATGCTGCCTGGGGCTGATGCGAGTTGTATCCAACAGTCATGAACAAGCTGGCAGCCTAATCACATTTTTCTTCTTTAATTTGTGGGCTAGCTTTTGTAAACCTGCGGGAGAGGCTGAGAAGAGGTCCAAAGCACTGAGGAAACGCAGTCCTGGGACTTCAGGCTTCACGGCTTGAAAATCAAGCTGAAACCAAAGAATCCTAGGATTTGAAAGGACCCCAATGGTCTAGTCCAACCCCCTGCAATGCAGGAAACACAGCTAAAGAATCCCTGAAAGATGCCCATCCAACCTGTTTATAAACCTCCAATGAAGGAGATTCCACCACCTTCCAAGGGAGTCTGTTCCACTGTTGAACAGCTCTTACCACCAGAAGGTTCTTCCTAAAGTTTCATCAGAATTTCCTTTCCTGTTGTTTGAACCCATTGGTTCGGGTTGTCCCCTCTGGTTCAGCAGAAAGCAGCTTGCTCCGTCTTCCTCAAGCATTCTCTTCTCCAAGCTAAACATAGCCAACTCCCTCAACTGTTCCTCTTAAGGCTCTGTTTCCAGACCCTTTATTCCTGCATTACAGGGGTTTGGACTAGATTACCCTTTCCAACTCTACAATATTATCATCATCTTGCTCGCCCTCCTCTGCAGAGAAAGCATCAGAAGCAGAACTGGAGTTCTGTTGACTATTGCTTCATGCTGTTAGAAGGAATTCTGACAGATGCAGCTTTTCCTGCAGTGGAACTAGACTATGAGCTATGAGGATATACTCAAGTGTAAGAAAGATTGAAGTACAATCCTCAGTAGAAACCCACGGGTGATAATTCAATTTGCAGTGGGGGGTTGCACTTGGGAGGCAGGATTTGCCACACAGGCCAGGTAGGGATTAGAGGCCAGATTCAAAGACCTGCACTTTGCAAGACCAGGATGAGGGCAGCGAATGCTGGCCCAGTGGCTAACCAGCCAAGTTAATCAGGGATAGAATTCAGCAAAGAGGTTCAGTTATTTTCTGCCCAAGCCAGTCAGAATCGCATTCTTGTCTGTATGCAGCCGCCCTGCGCTCTCCCTAACGCTAGCTCAAGTATCTCATAGGTGTCTGTGGCAAGACCTTTGTCCAAGGAAGTGGTCCAACATCCACAGCTGAAAAGGGAGATGGAGGGGGGCTATTCTGAATGGCCAAGGGATACCTGGGCTTGGAGGACAGCAGCAGCGGCATCCTGAATCAGGTGCAATACTCAAATGGAATGGATGGGTTAGTTGCCTGGTGAGGTTTTCACTTAGAGAGAAAACAATATACTCATCTACTGTATATTTCTATTGGGTACCTTTCATGGTTTTGTGATCCAGTTATCCTACTACCTCTCCAGCTAGTTTCAGGCTTCTTCATCAGCCACCCCAAGAAAAAAACTTCTTCCCTGCCACCAACCTATCAGTGAGAAGAGCTCCCTCACCAAGCCTGGCTGAGCAAGCCACACCCTCCTTATTTAGCTGTGGGATGACGATATCCTTTCCAAATGAAAATCAGTTTCCTTTCACTGTCAGCTGAACAATGGTGCAAGGACCCCCTCTGCTGCACCACTCGGGAACAGCAACCCAGCACTTGGAAAAACACAATTTCAACACAAGGGGAGTTGCTGAGCTGGACCAACCACAGCTCAGGGTGGTTGCCCTCCTCTCCTAACTTGCTTCAAAGGGAATTGCAAAAGGAATGGTGAATGGAAAGAATATGGGGAGAAGAGGGGGGCGGGCTTCTCCCCTTCCCACAGCCTACTAAAAACTCACCTTTTACTAAAAGTCTTTTCCTGACCCACAACCTTCAACCCACCTGCAATTTCAGTGAAACCTACCCACACGTATTCAAAGAGGGAGCCAAATGGACATCTATCCCAAACCCCTGCAATGCAGGAATAACATTCACCACATGCTACTCTCTCCTCTCTTGGCCTTCTAAATAACCCCACACAATGTTTGCTTACTTTTACAACTCAACACCAATCAAAGAAGGGACCAGGCAGCTGTGTTTCCAGAAGCATCTAAGTGTTTCACTTTAAGACTTGGAAGGACAAGGAGACAGTTCCTAAATTTTTCTTTGTGTCTTTATACAGCATATTAAAATAAATAGCATTCACATGATTGGTTTGAATCATTTGTATATATAAATTAAAACACCGTGGCCACATCATTACATTCCAAATTGCAAGAGTGAATCCTACAGCAGTTTACCCCATAAAAGAGAATGCATTTCCCCCAAACACTATTAGAAGCCACCACAAAGTCTCCAAATGAGAACGTTCTTCTCTTCAGATGCATCCTTTATCAAAACAAAGAGGTTTGTTAAGTGCCCAAGTTGTGGAGCAGCATTTTTGGGCCCAAGTGCAGGGGACACCCAATGAAAGAGTCAGCAGAATTCCTATGAAAGAAAGGAAAGGTAGACCTGAAATCCCTCCCTCCCCCACCCAGAGGGAGAATTTGCAGCTAGAGAGATGACACCTGCTAACTGAAGCACCATGCTCAATACCAGGCATCCCCAAACTTCGGCCCTCCAGATGTTTTGGACTACAATTCCCATCTTCCCTGGCCACTGGTCCTGTTAGCTAGGGATCATGGGAGTTGTAGGCCAAAACATCTGGAGGCCCGCAGTTTGGGGATGCCTGCTCAATACATTCTCATAAATACCATTCACTTCTCACAGTACAATTAGGTGTGGGAAATTAAAACCACTTGCACTTTGATCCAAATAAAACAGCTGAGGCAACCAATTCCATGCCAACAATAATTAGATGATAGGAGTATGATTTCTAAGGCACAGTAAAGCACGTTTTAAATGTTTTATTATTATTGGGACTGGCATCTGGAGTCTTGCTTCTCAGCACAGTGTCTGGGAACACTCCAAATCCTTCTGAAATTGTTTGTTATGTTCTCTGGGTGATTACAGTGAGGCATGTAGGAAAGCAGAGATCCCTCCAAGCTTGGCCCTGGTGGGAGCCCACATCAGCCTTCATGAGGGACGCTTTGTGTACCCCTTGAAGCCAGAGCCTTTGGGGAGGACACGCTTCTCCTACCCGGTTCTGCCTGCTCCAGGAGAAAGTCCCCCAGGAGTGGCAAGCCCAAAGAGACACCTGGCCATGTCAGCTCCTCCTCCTCCTTGCTCACTTGAAGCTGACGAGGAGGATCAGAACTGACAAGAAAGTGATGGCGACCACCAACTCCTGCAAGGACTCCCGCCGCCACATGTTTTCCATCTCGGCCTTGCGCTTCAGCATCTCCCGTCGCTTCTCGCGGATGAAGCGCTCGCGCTCCAGCTGCTCCCCATAATGGGCCTGGTAGAACTTGTCAAAGTCGAATATGGGCTTGTCCTGGGGCCGCGTGGAGGCAAAGGTTTGCGTCCTGCTGGCTGAAGAGGTGCCGGTGGTGGTGGTGGTCTTGCCCGAGGGCTTGCCGGCGGTGCGCAGGTCCTCCCTGCTGAGCAGGCCGCGGTCGTACTTCCTTCGGAGGGCGACGCTGCCCAGCACCAGGTAGGCCTCGTTGACGAGGGTGAAGCGCCGCGCCGCCTCCTCGCTGCCGGCGTTGCGGTCCGGGTGGTACAGAAAAGACTGCTTGTAGTATGCCGTCTTGATCTGCGCCTGCGTGGCCCCCGAGGGGACCCCCAGCAGCTCGTACAAGCCCTGCGGACCGGAGCCCGACCGGCCTGTTCCGCCCCCGGGTTCGGTCCCCGAAAGGCCCGCCGTGTGGGGCGGGCGGGAGAGCACCGACCACAGCAGTGGAGCCGCCGTCCCCTTGTTCAGGCCCCTTAACAAGGCCATGGGATGCCGCCGGCTTCAGCGGCCCAAGCAGGCCGCCCTTCCAACACTGACCTCCGCCATCTTGGCTCGCTTCCGAGGTAAGGAGCCGGCCGGTTAGTGACGTCATAGGGCCAGGACCCAATTGGGAGGCAGTTCCTTTCTGGGGAAATGGGTGGGGCCGTGGTTGCTGTTGGGCGGGATGCAGACGAACGCGTTTCTCTGCCAATAGCGGGAAAGAACGCATCACGGGCGAGGGCGGGCAAATGGCGTCATAAGGCGACGCATTTGCCCGCACAGCTGGTCGATGGAGGAGGAGCGCGCAGAGTGATGGCGTTCTGGCACTCGATTGGAGGGATGCCTGGCTCGGCTATTCGCCAATGGGAAAAGGTGCGGGGGGAGGCACTGAGTGTTATTGGACTGCTTTGGCGGAGGGAGAGGACGCAGGACTGCACTGCAGGGCCGTTGTAAGCTCCTCTCAGCCCACACCATAGTGGGAAACGCACTGGACTACACTGCGGGGCTGTTAGAAACCATCTTCTTTCCAAGCATCATGGGCAGTGTTGTCATAGCTTGACTCACTCATGAAAAATGTGGGGGTAAACCATTGACTATATTACTGGGCCATCATGTGCCAGACACACACACATTCCTGCAATGTCAGGCACACAGAAGCAGAGGCTTCTATCACTGTAAGAGGCAAGCCCCATAAGTCCACAGGAGATGCAGGGCAGGGAGAGAACAAATTAGCCAGGAGTTTGGGAATGCAGCCTGCTGAAATAGAAACCTTATAGACATGAAGCCTAAAATTTGGGGGTGTGCTTAAATGAACGTGTTGTGAGATTGTTAGGCTTACACTAGCCTGCAGAAGGAGTCGTCCGGGAGCTGCCTTGATATATCAGTCAGACTGTCTACACTGATTGGCAGTAGCTCTCCAGGGTTTCAGGCAGGAGTTTCTCTCAACCCTGCCTGGAGATGCTGTTGCGGATTGAAGTTGGGACCTTCTGGTTCTAAGGCAGACACTCGACCACTGAGCTATGTGGGAGCTCAAAGCAGCTCTTTTCGATCCCAATTGTAAAAGAGGGGGGGAGACAACTACAGAAAAGATAAGCAAATAGATCACATTACAGAATAAACATAAGCTTTTGCAGAAGTTTTATTGCTGCACTGAGAGGCAGTGTTTCCGCCACACAGGTGCAAACATGTCCTTGTTACAATTGTGGCTGCTTGTTTCGGATTTGGCACAGCCTGGCACAAGATGGTTCTGATGGTTTCATTTTGAAAGAGACAGGAGCAGCTGGGATTTATTTCCCTTAGGTGGAGGGTTGAGAATAATTTTTTGCAGTTTAAACATGGGCTGGAAAAGAGACGCAGGCTTAATGAAAGGTCGCCAGGGGAGTTTGCTGGCTAGCAGAAGGCAGTTGCTGCAATGCTGCACTGTTTAGCAGGTGGGTTGATGCTGGGGCAATTAAATGTGACAGCTAAGTGAGACCTCCACATTCAGAGGCAGTCTACATTAGAGCTCCAGATTCCGGAGATAAAACACACAGAGAGGGTTTGTGCCTAGTGTGCAGGTTTCCGAGAGGCATCTGAGAAAAGAGGGCCCTGAAACTCCCTTTCACTCAGAAATTAGTGCATGCAAAAGGGTAACAACAGCGGTTTGGCTAAGTTTGCCCACAAATGAAGAACGAGACCATGTACCCTGTCTGAAAATGTAGGTCTTTCTTCATTCGGGAAAAGCGACCATGTGTGTTCTACTATTATAAGTGGGGTGCCATTGGGATTCCCTTTGGAACAAAGTCCCCTAAAATTATTGAAATGTGGGCTAAGGCACAAGCAGGGGGCTGTCCAGTTGCAACATGGGCGCATCTCAGAGGCCTGAGTGGCACTGATGGAGACAGGCAAGATTTGACAGGGAAAAGGGCATCTTCTAGTACCCACAATGACTGGGAAAGTGGCATGGTGCCACTGCAGAAGCTGAAGATTGTCCACTATGTGTGCAGAGAAAGTAAACATCAGAAGATCAGAATAGTCCTGCTATATCAAGCCAAAGAGGGCCCATCTAGTCCAGCATCCTGGTCTCGCAGTGGCCACCCAGATGCCTCTCCTGGAAAACCCACAAGCAGGAGCACGAGCCCTCTCCTCTCTTGACATTTTCAGCAACTGGTATTCAACTGTGGAGGCAGAGCATAGCCATTATGGCTAGTAGCCATCAATAGCCTCCCCTCTCAAATTAGTATAATCCTCTTTAGAGCCATCGAGGTTGGTGGGCATCACTGCTCCCTGCAGGAGCAAGTTCCACAGTTGAACTATGTGTGAAGAAGTACACAGCCTACATGAGGTCTGGTGGCAAGTCCACTTCCTACATAGGCCAGGATGTGGAGAGTGCTGCGGTTGTGGCTTGCGCCGGGTGGTTTTTGAACTGTGGTCGCTAGTACAGTAAATTCAGGAAGAAATGGGCACAGAATAGCCTGCCAGGGTGAAGGAGGCTTCCCTTCCAGGAATGGGGGCTGGCCAGCCTGGGGTGTGGGCAATTTCTTCCAGGCTGCTTCTTTCCAAGCCACTCTGGACAAACAGTTCCTCAGCTGGGTGCTGCTCTAGCCAACGGCCCCTGCTGGTGCCTCGTCATCCTCTGGGGCTACGAAGAACCATTGCTGGCTCCTGCCCTTGTCACTGCCTGGGTGGCCTGCTCAGGGATGGCTGCTGGGTTGGTCAGGATCGAGGTGGAAACGCTCAGCTGACGGAGGGAGCTCAGGACGGCTGAAGGAAGAAAAGCAGGCATTAGATCATCAGCAAAGTCATGTAGCTGGATCAAGCCATGCGGGGGCCCACCCAATTCCTCACAGTGGCCAAACAGATGCCTCTTCTGGGAAGATACAGTGCTTCAGAAGGCAATTAATAAATGAAGTGTAACAATAATAATAAAACGTAATGACAACAAAAACTTTGCCTCGTCCTCTTTTGAAAACATCAGTGAGCACTTAGGAAGAACGCTGTAGCTGGATCAGGTTTAGTCCAGTATCCTGTTCTCAGTGCTGCCCACCTGATGCCCCAATAGGAAACCCACAAGCACAACAGAACTCTCCCCTCCTGCGGGTCCTGGTTTCCTGGGATTCGGGAGCATCGCTGGCTCCACTTGAGAATGAGTCGCTTCCCAACAGAAGCCATTCACACTTTCGGCCTCGCAAGCCAGCACGGAGATAGCTTTCAGAATGTACACACCATTTCCTAGCTTTGCTCAACTGCTCTTTCCTGTGCAATGATGATGATGATCATCAACATCATCATCTTTGTGTATATTTTCTACATGGTGCCTCGCCTCAGCTGGTGTCCAAGAAGCCTCCTTATCCAGGACCCCTTTGCTGTACTAGGAAGAAGATGGAGATAAGTTTGGAAAGACCTAACTGCCATCACCCTCCTGGTGGGAAGGAAGTGGGGGGTCACAGAAACTACTCACTGGGCCGCAGCGCTGGGAGCGAGCAGTACTGATCCAACCAGGCCAGGGATGTCTGGCCGAGGGTCTCCATGCTGCTTGTGGAGACCATCCCGTTGAAGGACTCAAAGAGTGGCCTCATGATGATGCTGAACTGAGAGAGGAGGTGCTGTTAAGGGCTAGAACGTAGTGTGATGAGCTGCCCCACCATTGCCACCTTCTCTTATCTGCGCTGTCGCAAAATCCGACCTGTTCACTGTCTGTTCCTGAATTTGGGGGCTACGATCCACATGACATTTCTACCGCCTAGGTAGCGTTTCATTTTCCCTGGGGCTAAAACCCACTCTCACTTAACCAACAGCAGCACAGATTTCTAAAATGATTACATTTCACTGTCACCTGTAACATGCATTTGACATACCATGTTTATGGTGTTATAGTAGTTCCCTGCTTTCACACCCCACCTCCTGGGTGGTGCCCGCAACCATGCAAGGACATAAGAATATAGTTACACTCTGCTGGATCTGGTGAATGGCCCATCTAGTCCAGCATCCTCTTCTCACAGTGGCCAATCGGATGCCGCAAAGGGAAATCCGCAAGCAGGTCACAACCACAAGCGCACTCTCCTCCCCTGCAGTTTCCAGGAACTGTTACTCAGAAGCATTGCTGCCTCTGAATGGGGAGGCAGAGCACAGCCACCATGGCTAGTAGCCATTGATAGAACTCTCCTCCATGAATTTGCCTAATCCTCTTTTATAGCCAGGAGATTCCGACTAAACCTTAGGAAGAACTTCCTGATGGGAAGAGCTGTTCAACAGTGCAGCAGACTCCCACAAGAGGTTGTGGACTCTCCTTCCTTGGAGGTTTTTAAGCAGAGGTTGGATGGCCATCTGTCATGCATGCTTTTGTTGAAATTGCTGCATTCCAGGGGGTTCATTCCAGGGGGTTCGACTAGATGACCCTCAGGTCCCTTGCAACTCCACAATGCCGTGATTCTGTGCCATGCATCATTTTATAAATGTCTATCATGTTGCCTGCTACTCGACTTTTATCTCAGTTATTGCTTGTCCCTCCACAGCTGCCTATTTCTCATTAAACCTTACCAAGCACTGTGAAGAGCAGTTGTGATCACAGGCAGGCACCCACGCGCACACACACACGCACACACACACCCTCTCCTCCCAAAAAGGATACAACCCAGAACTTCCAGTTCTGCAAGGTGCAAGAACGGACGTAGTCATCAAACATGTCCCGCATCTGGTCGAAGCGCTGGCGGGTGATGGGCACCCCCGTGGCAGGCAGCTGCTGCTGGCACAAGCTACAAAAGGAACCACAAGGAGACAGTTTTCCTTTGGGGGGAAACAATCTCTGAGAACATCTGCAGGGGCTTCGCTAGTCTTTCCTAAATTGGCAAGGCTTGTTGGACGAAGGAACAGAGCCTTTATTGTTGTCAGCCCAGTCCTGTGGAACTTTCTGCCACTAGAGATTCAGCAGGCACCTTCTGTGCTAACTCTTAAAACGCCTGCTGTAAACTTTTCTAAGTCTGCCTGGCCTACACAGGCAATTAAGAACACATTTTTTCACAATGGTTAACTGATGTCTGCTTTTAACTTTTCAATGGTTTCCTTGTATGGTTTTTATGTCTTTATTGCTGTAAACCTCTTGGTTATATGTTTTTATGGCAAGCAGTATACAAGTATAAAGGTAAAGGTAAAGGGACCCCTGACCATTAGGTCCAGTCGTGACCGACTCTGGGGTTACGCGCTCATCTCGCATTATTGGCCGAGGGAGCCAGCGTACAGCTTCCAGGTCATGTGGCCAGCATGACAAAGCTGCTTCTGGAGAACCAGAGCAGCACATGGAAACGCCGTTTACCTTCCCGCTGTAGCGGTTCCTATTTATCAACTTGCATTTTGACGTGCTTTGAACTGCTAGGTTGGCAGGAGGTGGAACCAAGCAACGGGAGCTCACAGGGATTCGAACCGCCGACCTTCTGATCAGCAAGCCCTAGGCTCAGTGGTTTAACCACAGCGCCACCTGGGTACAAGTATATTTAATAAATAAACAAACAAACAAATCATCAGTGCTCAAGAAGCGCTGTGGCTTTGCCTGCATGGTTCAATGTGGGGCTCACATGAAACAGAGAAGGTCAGGAATTGGCTCGTTGGCCAAATTGAGATCCCCACCCCTGAGAAAAGGCCTGATGTGCCTCCCAAAAAAACCCCTGTAGAGTCCTACTTGATGGCAGCGTTCAGCTCATCGATCTGATCCCGCAGGTGCTGTGCCTCGTCCTGCAGGGCAGCTCGCTCTTGCTGCAGCTTGCCAATGTACTCAGCCGTCTTCTGCAAGGTGGTGGCTTTGCTGACCTGCGCAGCATCGTCGGGTGTGGGGAGGCAGGAGGGAGAAAGCAGGGTAGGCTTAGAGGGGCCGGGTTCATCAAGAGGCCAGAGAGAGCTTCAAGAGCCCTAGCCATTCAATGTTACGGCTGCTGCACCGTTACAGGTGTCACATAACACCAGTTCCGCATTTGTAACAAAATCGATCTTGTCGTGCAGCTGCACCTACACTGTGGAACTCCCTGCCACTTGACAGTAGGCAGGTGCCTTCGCTGTACTCCTTTTGGTGCCCGCCAAATACATTTTTTCCTAAAGCAAGAATGTGGCTTAATCTGTTTTGAGTTTGCTGTTGGCTTTATCTTTTGAAAGTTGTCTTCCTTGATAATTTCATTGTTTTATCTGTAAACTGCTTTGGGATGGTTTCTCTTGCAACCAAGTGGTGTAGAAATCTTACAAAATAAGTAAGTAAAATACAGAGAACGACTCCATTTCAATGCTGGGCATCTGGCCGGCATGCAGAAATTCTCTGGTTCAATGCCCGGCACTTTGAGGAGAGATTCCCTGCCTGAAACCTCGGAGAGCTGCTGCCAGTCAGTGTCGACAATACGGAGCCAGATGAGCCGATGGCCTGATTCTGTATAAGGCAGCTTCCTGTGGTCTTGCGAGCCTCAGGGTGCCCCTCCCCCCTGTCCTGTTTGTCTCTTCCCACCCCAATCGCCTGCCACTCACCTTGAGGCTGGGCTGGGAGCTCAGGGTGCTGACCAAACTGTGAAGGGTGTCGAATCCCAGCTTGATGTTGAAGCGGCGCTTCTGCTCAGCCGAGATGTGGGTGATTCGGCGGCTCTCGGTCTGGGGAAGAGGGAAGGGCAGTTGCTAGGCGGGGTGGGGTGGGGTACAGAAAGCCACTCCTGTTGGACTGTCTTGGAAGGTGGTGGAAGACTGTCCCTCCACAGATGTTTTTAAGCAGAGGTTGGATGGCCACCTGCCAGGGATGCTTTTGCTGCGATTCCTGCATTGCAGGAGGTTGTACTAGATGGCCCTTGGGGTCCCTTCCAACTCTATGGTTCTATGGTTCAGATTTTGCTATGCCACGTAAATATCTAAGAGGAGCATTGGACAGAATGCACACCTGCATTGCCAATGTGCATTGGCAAAGGCCCCAGGATCAATCACTGATGGTATCTCCAGGGAGGGCGAGGATATATTATTATTATTATTATTATTATTATTATTATTATTATTATTATTATTAATTTCCCTTTATGTACCACCCTTTATGTACCACAAGATCCCAGGGCGGTAAACAACATTAAGAACAGAGCATGAAAATTAAAAGATAATAAAAAGCAGAATAATGGGCAGAATAATAATAACAACTCCATTTCTTTCTTCCCGTTTTTCTTGGAGTAACTTCCGCTAAGGTTTTCAGTATCGCAATGCAATATGAAAAAGGAAATGGATACAAACGAGGACAAAAGAAACAAGCAAAGGACGGCCAGAGGATTAAGTGCATATACCAAAGGCAATTGACCCATCTGGAAAATATATATATATCATTGAATGAGAAGATTGGGAATGTGGATGAGGGGGCCAGGAAGTATGTCTTATAGCTCCCATACTTCTCACGAGGCTGGTGAGAGGAATTAATTCAGGTGACCAACCTTGGAACACAAAACAGAGTCCAAACTGCCAGCAAAGAGTGCATTTGTATTATTGTAATTTATTTTTTGCACTTAAGTCCCATCTTTTTCTCCAAGAAATTCAAGCTCGCCTCTTCCTCATATAAACCCCACAACAACCTTGTGAGGTAGGTTAGGGCCAGGCATCCCCAAACTGCGGCCCTCCAGATGTTTTGGCCTACAACTCCCATGATCCCTAGCTAACAGGACCAGTGGTCAGAGATGATGGGAATTGTAGTCCAAAACATCTGGAGGGCCAAAGTTTGGGGATGCCTGGGTTAGGGCGAGAGGCAGTGGCTGGCCCTCAAAGCCACCCAGTGAATTTCACAGCCGAGTGGGGATTTGAACCCAGACCCTAGTCCAACATTGCACCACAATGACTCTCTTTTCATTGGGAGATGACTTGTCACGTTTTCTGCTTTGATCACTACCTGTCCAATGGGATGCAAGCACTCTTCATCAAATGGATGCACAGACCCCTCTGTTTCGCCCCCCCTTACCTTGCTTGGCTCCGTCTTGTTCCGACTGCACGAGTAGGGGCTGGGCGAAATCATCCCCTCCACCAGCAGCACTGGGGATCCCTGCCCCGACATCCTTCGGTTACTGGCTGAGGGGGGGGGTGGAGAAAGAGACTCTGCTGTTCTCAATCACATCTGAGCATGCACAGAGTGCTTCCCCTTCGCCGCTGACCCACAACATAGTGGAGGAGGGCAGCGTAGCTCCAGGATATGGGGCTTGTGTTTCGTTTTGTTGAGTGCAGGAAGGATGGCATTGTCCCCTGAGCATCAGAGGAACTGATGAATGAGGAAGCAAGATGTGTTGGCGTGTCAGTGCTGCCAAGCCTTCCATCCCATGCTCAGGTCATACAGTATATACGTGGCCAATAAACCTATATCTCGGTCATTCCCCAAGGGAGCAGTGGGATTACCTGGGGGAGGGGGAGCATTGGAGCTGGGCCCTTCTGAGCACACTGACCACTTCTTTTCTTTAGAGCCTCAAGCGAAACACCTTCCTCGCTTCATATTTAATTTCCCCCTGCTCTTCCCAAGCTATTTCCTTTGCTCGTGTTTGTTTCTATTAATGAGTTCCACACGACACTGGGAGGTGGGGGGGAGCTCATAACGTGCGCATAAAATAACACACGCGACATCACACCTGTCGGAAAGAGCCGTGAGGCCCAGGGAGGCCTGCCAACACCATAGATAGGCCCGACAGGGCCCTTTGCTATCACAGGGACATCCGGTGGGACCCAGCCCCTCAAGATTGGGGGTGCTCAGCCCTATCCCTGCAAGCTGGGGGGGGGGGGCTGAGCTGCCCTCAGCCCCATAGAGTTGGCGCCTACAGGTAAAACTCAGGAAATTAGAATATCGTCAGAAAGTGCATTTATTTCAGTAATGCAACTTTTTATTTTTATTTTTATTTTTACAAATACGGTACTTTCTTTTGGAAATTCCACGGTAATAAAACAAATAGTTACAATAATACAAAAATAAACATTGCTATTACATTTCATTAATTACATTCCATTTATAATTGATCCGCCTACCGACAAATAATTACAATTACAACAAATAGAGGCTTGACATATCTTGCTTTGCATGTCATGCATCTTATCTCATATATTGGTTTCACCTTTTAAGTTGCATTACTGAAATAAATGCACTTTCTGACGATATTCTAATTTCCCGCGTTTCACCTGTATGATCACAAGATTATTGGTAATAGCCAGGGCTTTTTTTTCAGCCGGAACTCGGTTCTGGCAGCTCTCAGGTGGGTGCCAATGCCATTCTAAGAGAATGAGGCATTCATGGTGAGCTTGGGCACCTCTTTTTCTAGAAAAGCAGCACTGGTAATAGCTACTGATTTCATTATAAATCAGTCACTGTACATTTGTGGTAGGGGAAAGTTTGCGCATATCTGGTAAGAAGGTAAAGGTGGATGTTTCATGCTATAAATTTCCTTCACCCTTACACATTTGTTCAGTGCTTTTTTTTCTTAAAAAAATGTTTAGGGGTACTCTCATTTTGACTCAAGAAAAATTACCATTTTATAGTTCAAATCGGGAAAAATCAATACAGTAAATGGACAAAAGTACAAAGATTCACGAAATGGTTAGGGGTATGTGTACCACTGTGTCCCATCCCCGTCCCCCGTCCCCCAGAAAAAAGCACTGCATTTGTTAGTAAGAAGGTGCAGCAATAGTTCTCCTGAAATATTCTTGGCTGAATGCAATTGGGTTACTAACTTCCTCAGGGGGTTGTGCAAACTGCTATTCTGCATAAAGCTGTCTATAGGGTAGGGAGCCCTTGGGGTGAGTTCACGGAACCAAGGGGGCGGTGGCCCCAGAAAGTTTGGGAACCACTTCTGTATCCTAAAGACATCACAGTCTCCAGTGACTTTCATTCCAGGGAAACTGAACCCAAGGAAAACACAGGAACCCCCTGGAGCAGTGGTTCCCAACAGGTGGTCCGGGGACCCCCAGGGGTCCGCGAGCTATGCCAGAGGGGTCCGCAAGATGCTATTCGAATAAAAAATATATTAAATATATTTTGTATGATAACAGATTTTTTGTTTTGGCCGCTTCCTGCATGAGCAGAGTCTAGCGCAAAACTAGAATTAGATGAGGCAGTAGTTCTGCTGTATGCCGTTAGGTGGCGCTTTACAAACACTACTGTTTTGCAAAGAGGCAGCGCGCGCATTCTACTAGCGCTCACCTCCCCAAGATGCTTTGCGCGCGTCGGCTTCATTTATGCGCTACTGCGCAGGTACCCTGTCTTCTCCATTCCCCTCCCTCCTCCCTGGACTCTTATAAAAAGACTCTTAATTTGGCTCTCACTTTTTAATTTTAGGATTAGGAATTAATGGGGGTCCTTGTCCCAATAGTGGCTCGATGAGGGGTCCTCGAGAAAATTTTGTTGGGAACCCCTGCCCTGGAGGGTCTCAGAGGTGGGGGGGGGCAGGTATCAGTATATGCAGGTCAACACAACTGCCTGCATTTTGGGATCCTTCTTTGGGGACTCTCCATGGGCCACAGCGAGGAGTCCCCACACGCTTCAAAATTGGCCCCTTTTGCTGACTTGCTACAGAATAGATCCTTTACACACACAGACAGATGTATAACCAGAAGTCAATAGAGCTGGAGGGCTGTGCGGGCGGGGGGGGCAGACTGCCAGCTCTGCGCCACTCACCACAGACAGGGGTGGGGGAGAGCCGTTCCGTCTTGGGGACGAGCAGGGGTCCCGATGGCAGCGCGGCTGGGACGGACTGCGAGGGGCTGGAGGCAGGGGACAGCCGAGGGCTGAGCTGGGTCATTCTGGGCAGGAAGCTGGTCGGCTCCTCACCAAAGGCATTTTGCTACAAAGGAGGACAGAAAGAAACGGTTAGAAGGTGCCTGCTCAGTGGGCAAGGGTGCCTGCGGAACTCACCACCACAGGATGTTGTGGCGGCCAGCGGCATAAATGACAGGAGCATGTGGAGGGTGGGCTCTGTCAGTTCACAGCCCTCCTGACAGCAAGGAATGGAGCTTCCAGGTTCAGGGAGAGTATACCTCTGAATACCAAATTCCAGGATCAGTCAACATTATCTCCATTCCGCTTTGCATATGAGCTTCCCAGCCCCCGACTGTTGGAGGCAGCATGCAAAATTAGATGCACTCTTGGCCTGATCCAGTGTGGTCACAGGCCCACTCCCTTCTCACCCCAAAGCCAGTTTGGAACCCAGAAAGGAAATGCGGCCCCCTGCTATCAACAGTTGACTCCTACCAGAGGTTCAGGCACCGGAGGAGCAACGGTGTGGCTAGGACCAGACAAAGCCTCTTGAGTTGGCTCTGGTTTAGCTGGAAGAAGGAAGGAAAAATGGGTTGAAGCCAACTAGTCCTCGCCAACCTCCACCCCCTGAGACTTCTGCCTCCCCGTGCCTTAAGGTATGGAGAACAGGTCTTCTAGTGCATATCTAAGAACCTAAGAAGGGCAAAAGCAGTGGATTCCGAAGCTGGCCTGGTTGATAGTGGTACCAGCCAGACTGGGGCTGGGAGGGGAGGGGGCTTGTACAGCCTCTCCTACCGGTAGCTGTCCCTCTGCAGCTCATGCCTAGACCACCATCCACTGTTTCTCATTGTGCTGTAGTTTGCAGCAGCGCCACCTGTCTTTGGCCAAGCAAACTGCAGCATGATGACACACCTTTTTATTTTATTTCTTTGATTTTTTAATTCACTTTTTCCAATCAGTACGACAAACTCCAAACTATAAAGACACACACAACAACACAAAACCATAATAACAATAATAACACAAATCGACAACACAAATTTAGACACAGTAATATCCCTATTACTTAGGGACGCGGGTGGCGCTGTGCTCTAAACCACAGAGCCTAGAGCTTGCCAATCAGAAGGTCGGCGGTTCGAATCCCAGCGACGGGGTGAGCTCCCATTGCTCTGTCCCAGCTCTGTCCCAGCTCCTGCCCACCTAACAGTTAGAAAGCACGCCAACGTGCAAGTAGATAAATAGGTACCGCTCCAGCTTGAAGGCAAATGGTGTTTCCATGTGCTGCTCTGGTTCGCCAGAAGCGGCTTAGTCATGCTGGCCACATGACCCGGAAGCTGTCTGCGGACAAAGGCCAGCTCCCTCGGTCTATACAGCGAGAGAGCGCCACAACCTCAGAGTCGTCCGCGACTGGACCTAACAGTCAGGGATACCTTTACCTTTACCTTCACCTACCGGTAATATCCCTATGCCTACTCCTTGTTTATCACCACACTCTCCCCCCTCTATTTCCCACTATTATCCGCCTTGTCACTTAGGTATTCATTCCAAATTTCTTCTTCTTTTGGTCAATCAGAATTTAGCCTAGTGGTTCCCAAGGTGGGTGGTACTGCCTCCTGGGAAGCAGCGGGAGCTAAGGCAGTGGGAGCTAAGAGCTAGGTGGGTGCTAAGAGGCAAGCAGGCAGCCGGGGAGCTGAAGGTATAAATGACTTTTAGGTTTTGAAATGCAGGTATCACTGGATCAAGTTCATCCACTGGGCTGATTTAATCAACCGAAACAGTTTGAGCTGGATTTTGAATAGATGTGCAATTAATTGTTACTGTGATGAATTTGATTGTGTCACTCTCTTCCTTAGTGATTCGGGCAACCCGCTATTCTGAATAAGGCTTTTTATAGGGTAGGGGGCACTGGGGAGGAGCTGCTGCTTTAACCAACCAGTCAGTCGAACATTGCAGCTCTGAGCTCAGTGCACATTAAAGAGCAGAAGGGACCCCTGGAAAAGAAACCCCGCCTTCCCCCTACCTGAGATCAGCAGTTGTGTCAGACACGGGTTGGGCATTGCCACAGGTGGAGGTGCTGGGATTCTCGAGGGCCTCTTGGTCTTGGCATTGGCCCCCTTCGCCCTGGGCCGGTCGCTCCCCGACTGCGGCTGCCCCCTACCAGCAGCAAATATGGGGGGACTTTGCACACCAGTGTGTAGGTGTGGGGTGCTGAGAGGAGAATGGTACCCTGAGGACAGGTCCATGCCGTACCCCGGGACGTTCTGGGAAAAGCAGGGAGTGGAGGGCAATGGGGATGGGGGTCGGGAGAAGAGCGGGGAGGGCGGGTAGTGGAACTTGGGGTTGGGGGCAGGAGGGCGCCCTGGCTCCTGGCTCAGCAGAGGGGCGCCGGGCATTGGGGTGGGGCAGTAGGACCCGTAGGGGTCTAGGCTGAGCCATTTGCCAGGGTACATATATGGGAACACAGACTTCTGCTTGAGGTCGGGGCCGAGGCTGCTGGGGGGCGTCGAGGGCGGAGCCGGCAGGAGGTCATGGTTGAGGAAGGTGCCAGGTGAACCGAGGTGAGCAGGGCACCCACTGGCTGGCTGTGGGGAGACAGAAAAGGGAGGGAACAGGAGGAGGAAGGTGCAATTTGCTCACTCTCAAAAGAAACTGCAGGAGAGTCATTCAGCAGAAGAAGAAGAGAAGAAGAGTTTGGATTTGATATCCCGCTTTATCACTACCCGAAGGAGTCTCAAAGCGGCTAACAATCTCCTTTCCCCTCTTCCCCCACAACAGACACCCTGTGAGGTGGGTGGGGCTGAGAGACTTCAAAGAAGTGTGACTAGCCCAAGGTCACCCAGCAGCTGCATGTGGAGGAGCGGAGACACGAACCCGGTTCCCCAGATTACAAGTCTACCACTCTTAACCACTACACCACACTGGCTCTCTGTTGTCTAGTTTCTTTTTGCAATGCTGAGGACTAGAAGCTTGCAAACAGGGGGGGGAGGAAACAGCAGATTGGGGGGCCCTGGGATATTAAGGTGCCTTGGGGAGAAAACTCAAACCATTGAAAACAGCAGGGAATTAATGTTGTGAGTTTAAGGTGGATGATGCCCTGATTTCCTTCCTGTTCTTGGGTTCCTGTATCTCTGGGGGACAAGGTGTGAGAGCAAGCTTGTCAAACCAATATTTTTCTTTAGTCAGTGGTTGTGGCTGACTAGTTAAGCACAATGAATAGCACAACCAGAGATGCTGATGTGTGATGTGGACCAAACGGGTGGGACTCCCCACCCCCTCCTCCGCCCCACCTGCTAGGTAGGAGAGCAAGAACAACAGGAGTCCGTTTGAGCGGAGGTGGAAGTCGGCTGGAAGCCAGAGACACAGAGACCAGCTTGCTCTGTGCTGGATCCAAAGTGGAAATTATTGGAAAAACAAGATCTGTTGTGGGGTTAATGCTGTGAGCCCCTGCATCCTAGGCTCTGGTTCTATATGTTTAAATAAAACTTCAATATCTGCTGACCTTCATTCAAAGGAAACTGAACTTTGGACGAGTGCCTGGAACCCTGAAAGTCTCTCACTGCTCAGAGATTTGGGTATGCCCCGCAGAGGACATTAAGGTCCACAAATAATAACATGCTGGAGATCCCGAGTCACAAGGTGGTTAGACTGGCCTCGACTAGGAACAGGGCCTTCTCAGTACTAGCCCCGACCTGGTGGGACGCTCTCTCTCAGGAGACTAGGGCCCAGCAGGAGTTGTCATCTTTTCGTAGGGCCTGCAAGACGGAGCTGTTCCGCTTGGCCTTTGGACTGACTCAGTCTGACCCCAGTGTTACCCTCCCCTAAGGCTTTATCCTACAGATATTTAAATGAGGTTGCACTTGTAGATTCCTAATTTTAAAATTTAATTTTAACATTGTATTTAATCTGCATTTTAATTGAACTGTTTCTTTTATGCTTGCTTTGATATTCTTGTTGATAGCCGCCCTGAGCCCGGTCTTGACTGGGAAGGGCGGGGTATAAATATTATTATTATTATTATTATTATTATTATTATTATTAGCAGGGCCAAAACTGGTTGGGTGGGACTCAGCACCATCTGACTGGACAGCAAATAGCTCAGCCTCCTGAAGGAAGCCAGACCACCTGTCCATCCCAGGAGTCCACACACACAACAACCCATGCAAATTACCAAAGTCACTCTGCACATGCACAGATAACCCATATCAGCAAGAGAGCTTCATCACCCAGGAACTTCTGCTCAAGCTAAACCTCTGACCAGGGCAGGAATTGTAGGACAAAAGAGCAGAATGGCAGGGCCTAGGGCAGAGCCATCAGCTGGTAAGACTGAGGGCAAGCAGAGCTTTCGCACCTGGTGCCGAGGACTGGGCAGGACGGGAGAAGCGGCAGGGCCTGGGGAAAGTAAGGTGTCTGCAGGGCTAGAGAGGAGGGTGGTGCCGGTGGTCCCAAAGAGGGTCTCTGATGCAAAACAGGGCTGGTCCTGGTAGTTCAGGGACTGAGTCTGAGCTGGCAGCGGTCGAGGGCTGGAAAAGAAATCTGGGCAGGGGATGAGAAAGAGAGGTCACAGCAGGCAAGGCAAATGGCTGTACCAAACATGCCATATTTTGCAACGTGATGAAACCGTGCCAATTCCAACAAATGGCATTTGCATGTATTTGCATGGATTAACTCATACAAAGATTCCCCCTGCAATTAATACAGATTTATAAAAATAAAAGGATTCACCGTTGCTGAGAATAAAGATTCTATATAGTCTTAAATGAGCCGGATATTTGCAGATACAAATCGTGCTGAACAATCATGTGCCTCAATATTCATATGAGAAATAAAATCATGCCATATATTTTTAAAATGCCATTTGAGCTCTTCCCGTTACTTCTTATGAGATGCACAATTTTCTCTCTCTCAACTAAATGAATGGGGGGGGGGCTTCCAAAGAAAGAAAACCAGAGACTTAATTCACCCCCCCTCCAACCTGCCAGTCTTTTTGCTGCATGTAAAGGAACAGGTGAATTTTGTGTAAATTAAGGACAACCAGGAAGTTTCCTTAGGGTACCCCAGGTTTATCCCAAAGTTTTGGGTGGGGGCAACTGTACTCCTGCTTGCGCCAGTCCTGCGAGGGTGGCCACCTCCTCCTGCTGCCACCGATGCTGCCTTCCTTCTCTCACCTAGCCAACTACCAGTTTGGAGCGGCTGTCGTTTCAAGCAGCAGTAAGAGTGTCTGCAGTTGTGAAACACGAGCATTTTTGCTGCATGGGCAGGCAAGCCCATGTCAGGTCCGCCCACGGGTCACTCAAGCCGCACCCTACACCTTCCGGAGCCCTGACCGCAGCAGGGCGGGGGGCACGGCGTTGCCACATTTGCAAGTCGAACCACCCCAAACATGCAATGCAATCGCCCTCTGCCTTGCACGAGAGCCTGAGGCTGCAGAGGTCAGGGGTCAGCTCCTGCAAGATTCAGTGTTCATGGGTGATGGGAGTTGGGTCCAGCTGCATCTCTAGAGAGCCACAGAGGTGTTGGGGAGAGAAAGAGCTTTCCCGTCACTTGCAGGGGGTTGGACTTGATGATCGTTTGTGCCCCTTCTAACTCTACAATTCTATTACGCTATTATGCTAGCAAGGTCAGAGAATTCTCCTGGAAACACAAAGAGGAGCGAAAATCGCTGCATTCTGAAAATTTGTCTGAGGTCAGGAACTGAAACCATGCAATATCGTACAAGCAGTATTCACTATTGTTGTTTTTTTCCCCCAGTGCACAAACGTAAAGTAAATCAGTAATGTTGTTTTCTGCATTGTTTGTGACAACTCCGTTCCATGGGAATTAATCACGCTAATTGCAACCCTTGCAGATAGGGAAACGAATTAATATAGGTTTTAGCAAAAGCTGAATTGCGGTGGAATGGAAACAGTGCTGGTTGTGATTAACATGGTATGGGACAGAAATCACTGCCTCCAGATGGTTGGACATGCTACTTGATCTTTGAAGGAGAGATTCAGGAGATTGACATAAGAATGTAAGAATATCCCTGCTGGTTCAGGCCAATGGACCATCTAGACCAGCCTCCTGTTCTCACAGTAGTCCTCCAGATGCCTGAATGGGAAACCCACAAGCAGGACCTGAGCACAAGAGCCCTCTCCCCTCCTATGGATTCTAGCAACTGGTACTCAGAAGCACTGATGCCTCAAACTGGGCAGGCAGAGCATAGCCATCCTGGCTAGTAACCATCAATAGCCCTCACCTCCATGAATTTGTCTAATCCTCTTTCAATGCTAGCTTGGGGGCTAACATTGCCTCCTGTGGCAGGGAGTTCCACAGTTTAACTCTGCTCTGCATGGGAAAGTATTTTCTTCTATCCGCCCTGAATCTTCCAACGTTCAGCTTCATCGCTGGTCCTTAAGTTCTAGAGGGAAAAACTTTTCTCTCTCTGCTTTCTCCCTGCCGTGCATAATTTTATAAACTTCTATTGTGTTGTCCTCTTACTCACCTTTCCTCTAAGCCAGGGGTGGCCAACTCCCAAGAGACGGCGATCTACTCACAGAGTTAAAAACTGGCAGTGATCTTCCCCCTTTTTTTGGGGTTCAGGTCAAGGTTGTTGAAATTTTTCTATGAAGGAAAGCCCTGGTTTTTGGGGTTCAGGTCGAAGTTGTTGAGCTTTTTAGGGAGGAGGAAAGCCCTGTTTTGGGGGGATTCAGGGCGAAAATGTGAGCTTTTTTTTAGGGGAACTAAAGTTGTTGAGCTGCTTTGGGGGGAGCCAGTGATCTACCACAGACGTCCAGTGATCTACCGGTTGATCACGATCTACCTGTTGGACGTGCCTGCTCTAAGCTAAAAACTCCCAAACGCTGCAACCTTTCCTCATGATCATTCTGGAAACCCTTTTCTTAATATTTTCCAACTCTGCAGTGTGCTTTTTGAGGTGAGGCAACCAGAACTGCACACATTAATTCCAGATGTGGTCATAGGGGTCTTCTTCTGTGTGCGAAGCAGGTGCTCTGTGCCACTGAGTGATGGGAGGCAGTTTGGCTTTGTTGGGGCGGGGGTATGAATTGAGCTATATCCTTCCCCAGCTAGTGATGGGGAGGCCATGAGTTCAGGTCACATCCTAGCACAAAGGGACCTAATTTGTACTTTCTGAACCAGCTGCCTTTTGAAATGTGCACACACCTTTGAATTCTGCGATGCAGTTCTCCAACCAACATTTTTTTTTGAAAAATGCTTTAAAAGTGTAAATTAGGGGAAAGCATGCTCAAAAGTGCTTAAACCTTCATTGAAGTAATGCATGCAAAATGCATTAGGGAAAGTTGTTTGCAAGAATGAGCCTATCTTGGAGAAATAGGAAAATAATTGAAACTGCCAGTATAGTGCAACTGCATTTGAAATACTGCGGATGGTTCTGCTCCCCTCCCCTCAAAAAAATTGATATTGTAGAGCTGGGGAAAAAACTTCAGGAAAGGGCCACTAAAATCGTCACGGGGGGTGGAGCAAGGTTGCGGCATTCAGGACTTTTCAATTTAGAGAAATAGCATTGCCCCTTATGGTGGAAGTTTGGAAGAAAGTGGATATGACAATTATTATCATAATTGTGATAATTGTTGTATTATGTAATAAAGTTTATTTTTAATACAAAATTTTTTTAAAAAGAGAGAAAGTGGATATGAGAGTTTTTATCCCCCTCTCAAACATAAAATAATAAAAAATATATTCTTTTTAAAGACATTTAAAAAAAGATAGGTGTGCATGAGTCAGCTTGGAAATGTTCAAGCCCCTCGGTGGGTGGGTGTGGCTTAACCCTCCCGGGTCTCCATCCCTGCCCTCTTGCGCTCGCCTTGCGTGCAGCCTGTGGCTAACCACATCCCGTGGCCTTCCCGAATCTGAGCCCCGTGACCCTGCTGTGCCCCCCCTCTCCCTTCCTGCCCCTGCAACCCTCTCGCTTCCTCAGAGTCAGACGACCCCCAAACTGCTGCGGCGGCACTTTCAGGGCTCCTGCGAAGGGATACACATCCAACACGGGCTTGTTTTCTTCCTCATTCCGAAGAGGAAAATTTGCAAACCGCAACCCCACATCAACCCCTCGGTGGCGGTTTTTTCCACTGCCTTTGCTTGGGCTCCTTGACCCATTTCAAGTCCTGACCTTTAAACGCAAAGTCACCCATTTAAAAACCATTTTGGGAGTTTTAGCCACTTTCCAACAATTGGTTGCACCTGCACAAGTAAAAACTAATTGCCCCTTATTTTGTCCTGTATCTATTTCACAAAATTTACGCACTGCTTGATTGTGAAAAAAAGAGAATTTTAAAATCTCAAAACGGTTAACCAAAAGGAAAAAAACTATAATATTATCCCTAAGAAAAATGGGCGATGGTAATTTAGGGCTTTCAAAAAGTTGAAATAACAATAGACCAGGCATCCCCAAACTTCGGCCCTCCAGATGTTTTGGACTACAATTCCCATCTTCCCTGACCACTGGTCCTGTTAGCTAGGGATCATGGGAGTTGTAGGCCAAAACATCTGGAGAGCCACAGTTTGGGGATGCCTGCAATAGACTAAAAACTAAGGCTTGCATCAACTTTCTAAACACCTGCGTAAGCTTGTCTGGAAAAATAATGTGGTTTTTTTTTCCTCACAGGCACCAGAACGAGTCTTGTGAAGGTGCTTGCGTGATATTAATAAGCAGTGAGTTCTAAAGTGTAGGAACTTGACTGATTTACTGACACAGTCCTTTGCACAGTTCCCTGCAGGCCGGGCCTCCTAGCACAGGCCTGCAGCAAAGGTTGCAAGCCAATGTTAGGTGGCCTACCAAAGGGAGACAAAGGGAACGGAGGACGGCATCACTAAGCTTTCTGTATTGCAGGGGGGGTGGACTAGATGAGCCTCAAGGTCCCTTTCGACTCTACAGTTCTATGATTCTATGAATGTGGCAGCTGATTTGCCTTTAAGCGGGCAGTGGAGTCAGTCCCCCCGTGCCCGGGTACAAAGGCAAATGCAAAGTGCCGCGGAAATGCGGTGAGGTGAACCCAAGACTGGGAAAATGAGAGAAAGCGAAATTGACTGATTTGTCTGTTCCTGCTCCCAGCCCCTCCAAAAATAACTCCCCTCCATAACATACAATATGCCCTCCTAAACACACACTCAGGCATCCTGGGCCAAGTCATTTCCCCTTTTTGCCACCCCATCAAAAAGCCCCCCCCCCACACACACAACACACCTCCCCTCCAGCACATTTACTACAGCCCTCATTGCTTCATGCAAACACAACACCGCCTATGCGGCTTCCTCCTCCACCCCCCCTTACACCAAAATATCCACATATATAACTTCTCTCTTCCTTTCCACTGCAACTTCCCCTTTGCATGTAAACACCAGATCGTCAGCATTTGCCTTTTATCAAACAGCTGTAGTAGCACACATAAATAAACCACCACACTCTCTCGTTTCTGCCGATTGCTTCCTTGCACAACAGCCCTGCAAGGTAGGTTCGCATTTTGCGATTCCCTCCCACCCCCCAGTGGGGATTGAAAGGGAAAGGGAAAATGAAAGCTGAGAGCAGGCTGCTTTCTCCTCCAGAAAGAACCGTGCATGGACATTTTGCCTCTTCTCTCACATACTACCAACACTAGGGGGGAAATTCTCTTTAAAAAATAATAATAACAGCTGGGAATCTTGGACTAAGATCTGGGAGGCCAGGGGTCAAATCCCCACTCAGCAATGAAACTTGGGGGCCAATCACTGCCTCTCAGCCCAACCTACCTCACAGGGTTGTTGTGGGGATTAAATGGGAGAACTATGTATGCCACTTCCAGGTCCTTGGAAGGACAAAAGATGGGATATAAACGTAATAAAGAAACAATAAATACAGGCCAAACCTGCAGAGGACTTTGCTATTGATTTTAGCTCATGCGCCCCGGGAGAGACTGGGTATGTTTAGCCTGGAGAAGAGAAGGTTAAAGGGTGATATGATAGCCATGTTCAAATATATAAACGGATGTCATATAGAGGAGGGAGAAAGGTTATTTTCTGCTGCTCCAGAGAAGCGGACACGGAGCAATGGATTCAAACTACAAGAAAGAAGATTCCACCTAAACATTAGGAAGAACTTCCTGACAGTAAGAGCTGTTCGACAGTGGAATTTGCTACCAAGGAGTGTGGTGGAGTCTCCTTCTTTGGAGGTCTTTAAGCAGAGGCTTGACAGGCATATGTCAAGAATGCTTTGATGGTGTTTCCTGCTTGGCAGGGGGTTGGACTGGATGGCCCTTGTGGTCTCTTCCAACTCTATGATTCTATGAGACAGAATGTAAGTAATATGCACTGGTATGGGTTTGGGGAGGGTCAGTCTGCGTCCCTCTCAATTCTTGGGGTCCTGGACCCAGTGAGGGTTAGAATCTAGCAGAGGAGATTGCTGAACTGGTTCCTCGGGATGACAGTGACCTTGGCTGGCCTCTTCAGTGCCCCCATCAGCATCCCAAAAGAATGAGCTCTGTTGCAAGAGCTACCACTAAGTGATGGGGTCCTGCAGGTGAATGGGTGGGCCTTTCCTTCACTCCCTCACCTAGTTGCTAGGTAGGAGAGCAATAGCTAGTAAGATGTGCGAGAGCTGAGCTAGAAACAGGCTGGGAGCTGGAGACACAGAGACCTGCTTGCTCTGTGCTGGATCTAAAGCTGTGACTAATGGAGAAGCAAGATCTGTTGGGGTGATGATGCTGTGAGCTCCTCCATCCTGTGCTCAGGATGTACAGATGTGCAAATAAAACCATATACAGTGGTACCTCGGGTTATGAACACGATCCGTTCCGGGACGCAGTTCGTAACCCAAAATGGTTGTAACCCGAAGCGCCATTTTGCGCATGCGCAAAGTGCAATTTCTGTAATTTTCGCGCTTTGCGCATGCGAAAATACTTCCGGGTTTGCGGAGTTTGTAACCCGAGGTGTTCGTAACCTGAGGTATGACTGTATCCTAAAGACGCCAGAGTCTCCTCTGACCTTCATTCCAACGAAACCAAGCCTATGTAAGCAGCTGGATTCTCTCAGCACTCAGAAATTGGTGTGGCCAAAAATTGGTGTGCCCTGGAGCCAAAACAAAAAAACACCAGAAATTGGTGTGGCATGCAGCAGTATTTTAAAATACTCTTGTAAGTCACCACAAGACTAATTCTAATAGTAGGTGACTAAGAAAATAATGGATTGACTAAATAATAAGCAAAGGCTCTGCCTTATTCTTTAGTCCCATGCCACATATAAATAAGCAAAACGAGAGAACTTGGTCTATCATGGAAAGAGCAGAGATTTCATGGCGCTGCAACTTCCAAGCAGGATTGCACCATGCCCCAAATTACAGCTCAAGCAGCCGCCTCTCAAGTTTCCATTCAGATCACGAGTTTGAATCCTGTTCTTGCATCAGCCAAGATGTTAAAAGAGAGAATAAAGCAACCTCTTGGCTTTATAAAACGTGTGCGGTGGGGGATGCACATGTTAAGATTAAGCCACAGAAGGCCCTGCCCTACCCCGATTTGTAAAAAGCAGGAATGCAAAATCGTCACCAGGTTATATTAACACCGAGAGGGAGGCAACTGGCAACTGGCACAGAATCAGGGCAACTCACAATTTGTGGTAGCACCCCAACTCTGGAATGCGCCCCCTCCTCAAAACCACATGTGTTATGCCAACGTTACAATCTTTTTGGCACCAGGTGAAAGCCTCCTGATTTTAGCTGGAATTCTTATGTTAAGAATCTGAAGAGAGCTTGCTGAATCAGGCCAATGGCCTATCCAGTGTCCTGTTCTTATAGTGGCTGACCAGACGTCTCAGTGGGAAGCAGGATTCGAGCAAAAGGGAACCCTCGTATTCAGAGGCAATGCTGCTCCTGACCGTGAAGGCAGAGCATAGCCAGCACGGATACTAGCCTTCAATAGCCCTCTCCTCCTCCATGAATTTGTCCAAATCCTCTTTTAAAGCCGTCCAAGTTGGTAGCCATCACTGCCTCCTGTGGGAGGGAGTTCCATAGTTTAACTCTGCACCGAATGAAGAAGGATTTTCTATTCTCTGTCCTGAATCTCCCAATGCTCAACTTCAATGGATATCCAGGAGGAGAGAGGAAGGAAAACTTTACTCCTATCTCCATGACATGCATAATTTTATAAACTTCTATCATGTCGCAGTGCAGTGCAGTGGTTAGAGTGTTGGACTAGGACCTGGGAGTTCAGGGTCAAAATCCCCGCTGTTGCTGTCTTTTCTCAGCCTAACCTACCTCACAAGATTGTTGTGGGGATTAACTGAGCTTGAGAATAATGCCCACCACCTTGAACTCCTTGGAGAAAAAGGTGGGATAGAAATGCAGTAAGTAAATGCAGTAAACAAACATGTGCCTTTTCTCGAAACTAAAATGTCCCTGACATGCAACAAATAAGGAATAAAATGTGACGTTAGCATATTCACCAAGAAATTCTACCAGACCCACAAAGTGGAGATCAGGTGACTGCCAGGTATACGCAGAAGAGCTTGGCAAGCCTTAAGTACAGCTCTGGTTGGCACCTGTGGCCCTCTAGATTTTGTGGGGAGACCCCCCCAACGGGGCCAGTATGGCTAGTGGTTAGAGATGATGGGTGTTGGACTCCAGTAGCATCTGGAGCGATGACCCCCAAAGCTCCTTGGACCTGGAGCATATCTGGTAATCTAAGAGACTGTTGTGGGTACCAAACACACACATGCGCCCATTTTACAGCAATCAGAATATACCCCCAAATCAGACAAAACTCAACGGAAATGAAACACAGACAAGAGAAGCAGGTACCTGACAACACCCCCACCCCAAAGCTTTGATCCCCACAAAGCATGCTGGGAGGGTCACAACTCTCAGAAAGTGTGGCCGGCTTTCCAACTGCCCTCACCTCCTGAGCCTTTCACAGCGGCCTCCTGGGCAACAACCAGGAGAGAATGCTTTTCAAGGAGCAGAGCTGGAGCCGACCGTACCATTAGGTAAAATGGAGCAGGTGGCTCCGGCAAGAGATGCTGGGCAACGGTGGTGTGGGCAGGGCCCATCCTGCCTTTTAGCCAGCAGCAAAGTCTCTCAGTCAGGCCTTTGCCAGGAGGACCCAAACCAATGGATTCAAGTGGCCAGGAGATTCCAGCTAAACATAAGGAAGAGCTTTCTGTCAATAAGAGCTATCTAACGGTGGAACGCTCCTTCACTGGAGATTTTTAAGCAGAGGCTGGGTGGCGATCGGTCAGGGATTCTTGAGCTGTGATTCTTGCATTGCAGGGGGTTGGACTAAATGGCCCTTGGGGGTCCTTTCCAACTCTACCTTTCTCTGATTCCCACTGCCAGCCCCTCTGCGATTCAGTGAGGGAGGTTGCCCAGAGAGCAGGGGGCTGGCTGCAAGCAAGATTAGGCAGCTCCCCACCCTCACACACCCCACACCCTACCCCCTGCCCCCCCACCCCAGTCTCCTACCTGCAGAAGGGGTCCACCCGCGGTCGGTTACCATCCCTAGGGTGGTCTGCCACGGACCTGCCATGGGGACTTCTACATATGGCTCAGGTTCCTTCTCCAGCCTCGGTTCCTCATTCACTCTGCCCTTTGATTGACAGGCAGGAGCCCAGGAAGCCTCTGGCTGGCTGGGGACAGAGGTGGTGACCTTACCCCCAAGCCCATTGCAACAGCCCTCCGTGGGGCTGGCCCAAATGCCTTGCTTGGACTTCCCTCCACCCACCCAGCCTCCCAGAGCATCTGGAGGCAGGATGGAAGCATTTTCAGCCTTCCATAAGAACGCGAGAAGAGACCTGCTGGATCAGGCCAGTGGCCCGTCTAGTCCAGCATCCTGTTCTCACAATGGCCAACCAGGTGCCTGTGGGAAATGAGCAAGCAGGATTCGAGCGCAAGAGCCTTCTCCCCTCCTTCCGCTTCCAGCATCTGGCATTCAGGAGCATGACAGCCTCTGACCAGTATAAACAAAAATGGCTATTGATAGCCCTCTTCTCCAATTATCTTTTAAAGCCATCTAAGTTAGCAGCCGTCACTGCCTCCTGCGAGAGCGCGTTGCATTGTTTAGCTCTGATCTGCATGGGGAAACAACTTTTTCCTATCTGTCCTGAATCTTCCATCCTTCAGCTTCATGGCTTGTCCACAAATTCTAGTGTTAGGAGAGAGGCAGGGAAAAAATATCTCTATCCACTTTCTCTATGCCATGCATAATTTTATAACCTTCAGATCCTCCTAGTGTCCCTATTTTCCAGGGACAGTCCCGGATTTACAGAAGCTGTCCCGGTTTTTTATTTGATCCTGGAATGTCTCGTTTTTCCTTAGGACATCCCTATTTTCATAAGTTATGCGACCCCCGAACCAAGGGGATAAGCAACTATGCTTAGAAGACACCTGAAGGCAGTTTTTAAATGTATTATGCTTTATTATGTTTTGTGTGGGGTTTTTTTGTTGGAAGCCACCTAGAGTGGCAGGGGTAACCTAGTCTGATGGGCTGGGTATAAATAATAAAATTATTATCATTATCAAATAGGATGTCCCTGTTTTCATGTTGGGGGGGTATGTAACTTCTATCATGTGGCCTCTTAATTCACCTCTTCACTCTTGTTTTCTCTAAACTGAAACGTCCCAAACACTTTTCCGCACCTTTATCAACTCTAATTTTGGAGGGGATGCGAACCGAACTCCAGGAGTTTGCCAAGGAGTCCAGCACTTCAGGTCTGGAAGAAGAAAAGACCAAGAAGGAAAGGATACTTGTCAGGGGGGGGGGGCTATGATCCCTGAAATCCAAGCTGCATAGCTTTCCTGCAAAGCCCAGTGGATCTCAGCACCTTGCTTTAACCAGAGGGCCTCTAAGGAAATTAAGGCAGCTGGAAAGGGGGGGGGGGTCTTGCCAGCATTAAGAGGTGAGGGAGAAATTCAGTTTTCTATGCATTTCCTGATAAACGACCAGAACTTCTCAAACAAGCCAGCAAACTGGAAGGCGGCTGTCTTTTGAAATTCACTCATCTCCGAATTACTTGACAGCCCCAGCTGCCCCCTCTTTCCCCTTTCTTGGGTCAAAAGTTTCCCTTCCTCTCTCGTCTCGCCCCCAGTGTGGTTTCACATTCCTGTAACCCAAACTCTATTTTGGGAACTGCTGCAAGACATAGGCACTCTATTTTCATTCAATATATTGACCATTTTTGCCCCCTCTGCCAGTCTGGCTTACACACACACACACACACACACACTCCTCAGAGCTCCTCAACGCTTCTCCATCCCTGCTTTAGTCAAACCTCTGCTTGTTGTTTAAAACCACCCTTTTAAAAACCTGCCTTTTCTTTTGCTCTCCCCCCCCCCAGACTTCATGTAAATCCAGGACTGTGACACAGCACCGGAGCTGTGTGACAACAGCCTTACATTTCTATGACTATAGGAAGGAAAAATTTGCCCCTCCCAATGGCCCCTAAACCAGTATCTGTTATTCCTTGGGAATACAGAATGATGTATTTCGTTATCAAATACGGTACGGAGATATTCTCAGTGTGGGCTCTCCGTTTGTGGAATGCCCTCCACAAACAGCTGGCGCTGACCCGGATGGCTTTTAGGAGCCACTCAAAGACATTTTTATTCCGCTAGGCTTCGGGCTAAATGGGTTGAGAATTGAGCCACCTGTCCTCATTGGTATGTTGTACGTGATGAGGGGTTATTTGGTTTCAGGTAATCTTTTTTATGCTTTGTGTTTGTTTTTAGATGCCCTGAAATTATTTTAATGAAGTGTGGGCTAGAAACCACTCTAAATAAATAGCAAAATGGTGCCTGTTTCCTGTTAGAAAAATTAAAAGAAAGAGAGAGGGGGGGAAACCACTCGTGCCTCCACTACAACCCACCTCAGAACAGAAATGGACCCTTCTAGAATATTTGAGGAGACACTAATGCAGTGTTTTTCAACCACTGTTCCGCGGCACACTAGTGTGCCGCGAGATGTTGCCTGGTGTGCCGTGGGAGAATTACTTTATATATAGTCAATATAGGCACAGAGTTAATTTTTTAAACATTTTCTAATGATGGTGTGCCTCCTGATTTTTTTCATGAAACAAGTGTGCCTTTGCCCAAAAAAGGTTGAAAAACACTGCACTAATGCATGGTTCATCGCTAATTCTCAGCCATGATAACATCCAAAGAGCCTGGCTTCTGGGTCAGGGCAAACCAACCCCAATTTTTTTTGTATAACACTGTGAAGTCCTTTTTTGCCTTCTCTCTGCAAAAAAATCCCTAAATGTTGTAACTTTTCCTCATAAGGAAGCTGCTCCATCCCCTTGATCATTTTGGTGCCCCTTTTCTGAACACTTTCCAGCTCTAAAACATCCTTTTTTGAGTTGAGGCCAACAGAGCAGTAGGCAGGCTTTCAGGTGTTTTCGCTGAGTATTTTTGTGTAATGACATCATGATATTGATGTAATTGACTGGTGTAATTGACTACGGTAGCATGCAGACTGACTGAAATATACTCGGAGTCAAGAGTGAATTTCATGCTCTTTATTCAGCTCATAGTCATCAAGGAGGAGAAGAGAAGACGAATGGCTCTTTTCCCAAAACCATCTGCTTATATACATTATTTACACAATGGGCCTTGCGTGATTGGCTACTTCAGGGCTACACCTGTGGGCCAATTATATTGTGGATTGACTTTTGGCTGCAGCCTGATTGGCTGCTCCTACAGGCCAATCAGGTAGCAGATTCACTTCTGCCAGCCGCCTGATTGGCTGCTCCAGCAGGCCAATCAGGTTGCGGATTCACTTCCACCTGGCGTTGGATTGGGTAGCTCCCGCTGATTCTGAATCCTATTGTTCTAGGATTCAGCTCAGTACATAACACCCCTCCCCTCTAAGTTCCAGTCCTGCCCGGGAAGTTGCATTCGTAGTCCCCAAGGTCTGCTGGCCGCCTCCGTGTGCGTTGTGGCCTGGGGTGTTCCTTGGTCAGGGGTTCTGGTTCTGGCTCGTGTTCCGAGGCTGCTGGCTGTGCCGGGGCTGTCTGGTCTGGCGCCACTGAACCACTAGGTTGTGGCTCTGGTTCCGGTGTCCTTCCAGCCTCGGGGCGCCCCTCTGTGCCTACTGCTTCTGCTTCCTCTGCCCACCCCTCTCGCTCTACAGGCCTCACTGCCCTGCTGTCCCCTTGGGACCCCTCTGTCCCGCTCTCCTCCCGGGTTCCTCCTGGGAATCGTCGCCGTATCTGGTCGCAGTGGCGGCGCCAACATTGCCCCCCTTCCGTTAGTACCTCGTACGACACGGGACCGGTCACCTTGGTGACTGTGGCGGGTACCCATGCTGGGCCTGCCCCAAAATTCTTTGCATACACTGGGTCCTGGGCCACAAATGTCCGGGGGTTCCTGCCTTTCCCCACCACTACCTCATCCTGAGCTCTGTCGGGGTGAAGTCGGTCCAGTCTAGTTGCAAGGCGCCGGCCCATTAGTAATTCAGCTGGGCTCCGGCCCGTCGTTGTGCTTGGGGTGCTGTGCTGTGCTAGAAGAAATGCGGCAAGGCGGTATTCCCAGTCCCCTTGTGTCATGCGGCGGAGGCTGTCCTTGGTGGTCCGCACCATGCGCTCCGCTTGGCCATTGGTGGCAGGGTGGAATGGTGCTGAGCGGATGTGGCGGATGGCGTTCTGCGCTGTGAAGGTCTGGAACTCCTCTGACGTGAATGCGGTTCCATTGTCCGAGACGAGGGTGTCAGGGAGCCCGTGGGTCGCAAACAGCTTACGTAGTACCCGGATGGCTGCCGCCGTAGAAGTGGATGGTACCAGTGCGACCTCCAGCCATTTGGTGTAGGAATCCACCACTATGAAGAATGTTTTTCCCTGGAAGGGGCCAGCGAAGTCCACGTGCAAGCGTGACCATGGATGTCGGGCGGACTCCCAGGGCTGGACTGGGGCCCTTGGGGGATCCGGGCGGGATTCTTGGCAGGTCTGGCAGTGTTGGACCCAGGCCTCTATCTCTCTGTCAATCCCCGGCCACCACACATAACTCCTGGCAAGGGCCTTCATCCTCACTACCCCTGGGTGTGTCTCGTGTAGGGCTGTGAGGACCCTTTTGCGGAGGGGCTGGGGAACAACAACCCTGCTTCCCCATAACAGGCACCCCTTGTGGGCCGACAGTTCATGTTTGCGGTTTGTGTAGCCAGCGAATTCTGGCCCGGGGCTGCTGCTGGGCCATCCTCGCCACACCCAGTCCAGGACCCGGGAGATGACCCTATCTTTTGTGGAATGGTGCGCAACTTCTTGTGCCTGAATGGGTCGGTCGGGAAGCAGCTCCAGGGTCATAACCTCTTGCGCAGGCGCTGGGTCGGGGCCTGTTTCTGGTAGTGGTAGCCTGCTGAGGGCGTCTGCGTGGCCCATCGCCTTCCCAGGGCGGTGGATTAGTGCATACTGGTAGCCGGCAAGGAAAATTGACCACCTGAGGACACGTGGAGACAACACTTGGGGGGTCTGCTTCTCAGGGGCAAACAGGCCAAGCAACGGCTTGTGGTCAGTCACTATGGTAAAGGGCCGCCCGTACAAGAAATCATGGAATTTTTTTACGCCCTTCACGATTGCCAGACCCTCCTTGTCAATCTGTGAGTAGTTTCGTTCGGCTGCAGCAAGCGTCTGGGAGAAGTATGCCACCGGCACCTCTCTTCCATCCGGGAGTTGGTGTCCCAGGACAGCGCCGATGCCATAGGGAGAGGCGTCGCATGCCAGCACCACTGGCAGCCTCTCGTCGAAGTGTGCCAAGACCGAGTTCGAGACGAGCAAGTCCTTGACTGCCTGGAATGCGGCCCTTTGTCGCTGGCCCCACACCCAAGGGGCCCTTTTATCTAGGAGTCTGTGTAGGGGCTCCGCTACCGCTGCCTTATGGGGAAGGAAGGCATGGTAAAAGTTCAATAGTCCCAAGAATGACTGAAGTTCGGGCTTGCTCTTGGGCGCTGGGGCCTCACAAATGGCCCGTACCTTGTCACCGGTTGGATGGACCCCTTCTGCGTCCACCTTAAATCCCAGAAAGTCCACCTGCGGCACTCCCAGTAAACACTTTTCCCGCTTCACCTTGAGGCCCGCCGTCTGGAAACGGTGCAGGACGGAGCGGAGGCGGTCCTCAAATTCCTCTGGTGTGGGCCCGGCGATCAGTACATCATCGAAGAAGGGGGTGACACCAGGAATCCCTTTAAGGAGAGAGTCCATTAGATTCTGGAATATGCCTGGTGCCACGCTAACGCCAAATTGCAGCCGCTTTACTCTGAATGCCCCTCTGTGCGTCACAATCGTCTGAGCCTCTGCTGTGGCTTCGTCCACAGGCAACTGTTGATACGCTTGGGCCAAGTCCAGTTTGCCAAAGATTTTTGACCCAGCCAGGGTGGCGAGGACATGGCTGACCACTGGCACTGGGTATGCATGGGCCGTGAGAGCCTTGTTTATGGTGCATTTGTAGTCTGCACAGATGCGGACCGAACCGTTAGGCTTGACGGGTGTGACAATTGGAGTTTCCCAGGGGGCGTTGGGCACCGGCTCCAGCACTCCTTGCTCCACGAGCCGGTCCAATTCCTCGTCTATGCGGGGTTTCAGGGCAAACGGGACCCGGCGGGCCTTGTGCCTGATGGGTCGTACAGCGGGGTCTAGCTGTAGGGCAATGGGGGGTCCAGTATATCGTCCCAATGCCCCATCGAAAACCCCTGGAAACTCTTTGCATATGGCGTCCACGTCCACTTGTAAGCTAGTGCGGTTCACCCCGGTAACGGCTAGCCCCAGAGGTCCAAACCATGCCAGTCCCAGTAAGCTAACGTAGGGGCCCTTAACTACCAGCAAGTCCAATTGTTGCTTTCGCCCTCGATATTGCACCCTGAAGGTCCCCACCCCCATAGTAGGGACCTTACGTTTCTGGAAGTCCCGGAGGGTGAATGGGGCCGGCCTTAGTTTGGGACCCCCATTAGGGCACAGTTCCCTTAATGTTCGGGCCGAGATTATGGATAGAGTTGAACCCGTGTCCAGCTCCATGCGGCATGGGGCTCCCTCTATCTGTACCTCTATATAAATTTTCTCTGTGCTGGGATGGGGCAACTGGAATACCTGGTAGTCCGTGATCTCTGTCGAGTTGCCTTGGTGCATGGTGCCATGTGACCTGGGGCTCCTGGGTCGGTCATCTGATGCTTGTCGACGGGTGAGTCGAGCCCGACACACCCGGGCGATGTGTCCCAATTTTCTGCACTGCCTGCACTCTGCGTTGCGGAAACGACAGGTCCTCCTCTCGTGGTTCTCCCCGCAGCTTGCACAGTTCCCTCCTTCTCGTCGAGGCTGCTGTGGTGTGTGTGCTGCTTGAGTGCGCCGCTGTACTCGGTGTACTTCCTCCCTGTCAGATTCGGATTCGTCGGTGAGGTCTTCGTGGTAGACCCTCGGTTGGGATGGCGGGGCCGGTCGTGCCTCTTGCGTTGACCTCTCGGCGGCTTCGGTTGCCAGGGCTTCCTCCAGAGCAATCTGGAACGTGAGGTCTTTTTTGGCGTAGAGGCGTCGTTGCAACATCTCGTCCCTCAGGCCACCGACGAGGCGGTCACGAAGCATGTTCTCCAATTCTGAGAAGTTGCATAACCGGGCGGCTTGGCGGAGGGAGGTCACAAACCCAGTTATGGTTTCCCCCGGGGCTTGCCGTTTTGCGTAGAAGGCATTTCGGCAAGCTACCACCGAGGGCTGTGGTGAGAAGTGCTCCTTCAGCCGTTCCATTATTGTTTTGTAAGAGACGGTAGCGACATCTCTAGGTGCAAGGAGAGCCCGGGCGATTTCAAACGTCTCCTCTCCACAGACGCTGAAGAATGTCGCCCTCTTCATGGCATCGTTGGTGACTTCTTTCGCTTGCAGGAGGAAGTTGAAACGGGCGGCGTACCCTTCCCAGTCTCCTGATGCTGGTTTGAATGGCGAGAAGCTGCTGTCGGTTGCCATTCTGGGTTCCTTGGGTCCTGGAGCTGAAGCCTGGATGCACGGTGCGATGCAGCGGTGCAGCAGGTGGCGGTGCTGCGGTGCAGTGCGTGGTGGCGGTCAGCTCAGCAGGATCCCATCCTCGTCGCCAGTGAAATATACTCGGAGTCAAGAGTGAATTTCATGCTCTTTATTCAGCTCATAGTCATCAAGGAGGAGAAGAGAAGACGAATGGCTCTTTTCCCAAAACCATCTGCTTATATACATTATTTACACAATGGGCCTTGCGTGATTGGCTACTTCAGGGCTACACCTGTGGGCCAATTATATTGTGGATTGACTTTTGGCTGCAGCCTGATTGGCTGCTCCTACAGGCCAATCAGGTAGCAGATTCACTTCTGCCAGCCGCCTGATTGGCTGCTCCAGCAGGCCAATCAGGTTGCGGATTCACTTCCACCTGGCGTTGGATTGGGTAGCTCCCGCTGATTCTGAATCCTATTGTTCTAGGATTCAGCTCAGTACATAACACTGACCATGCCTAAAACTAAAAATAGTATAGGACAGACCTGAAGTTTGATCCAGGTATTGCAGAGACTCCTGTTTTTGATGCTAACTCCTAATGTTGCAACCAGGGCTTTCTTTTTTCAAGCTGGAACTCACCAGAACTCACTTCCGGCACCTCTCAGGTGGGCGCCATGGCCATTGTAAGAGAACAAGGGAGGCGATCATGGTGAGTTCCGGCACCTCTTTTTCTAGAAAAATAGTCCTGGATACAACCCACAACTCAGCCTCAAACAACAGACCTACGAACATGAGAGGAGCCTGCTGGATCAGGCCAATGGCCCATCTAGCCCAGCATCCTCTTATCACAGTGGCCAACCAGAAGTCCCAATGGGAACCCTGCAAGAGCAGCATTCTCCCCTCCTGCAGTTTCCGTCATGGCTCATAGCCACCAATAGCCCTCTCCTCCATGGATTAGTTTAATCTTCTTTTGTTTTATCCATCCCGAACCTTCCAACATTCAGCTTCATGGAATGTCCATGAGTTCTAGCGTTACAAGAGAAGGAGGCAAATTTTCCTCTCTCCACCTTCTCCGTGGGCCAGGCGTCATTTTAAATACTTCCATCATGCCACCTCTAATTCACCTTTTCTCTAAACTAAAAAGAAGTGTGTCAGTCTTGCACTGCTCAGGGGCCCAGTGTCTAGTAGTGGCTTCACAGCTGCCCTCTGTTTTAATCCCGCTTTCAAATAACCGCAGAAATGCAACCTTAGAAGTGCTCAAGGGGTCCCAGAGTGGAAGCAACCAGTGCCCCCCAAAGTCGCTCCAATTTACCTTTTACCCTTCCCCCATAAAGGTGTCGTCCCCACCACCACTCATTGCATTATTTTCTGACCTTAAAAACAAAGCTGGCTCCTACCAGATATCTCCATGAAATCGTCGAGGGTCGGCTGCAGCGGCGCCAGGTCTGGTTGGATCATGTCTGCATTGCCAATGTAGGCTGTAGGCAAAAGAGAAGAGAGAGGAACCAGCACATCACCAGCTTTTCTCTTTCCTAAAAAGCACCAGTGTGGTGTTGTGGTTAGAGTGATGGGCTAGGACCCAAGAGACCAGGGTTCAAATCCCCACTTGGCCATGAGCTATGAATACCATCATGAGCTCCTTGGAGAAAAAAGGTGCGATAGGGATGTAATCCATAAATAAATCAACACACATCAATATTCTACATATCTGGGCAGGCTTGCCTAAATAAAAATGTTTTTAGCAGGCATGGAAAAGATTACAGTGAAGGCAGCTGCCTGATATCATGAGGCAGGGAGTTCCAAAGTGCAGGTGCTTACAGATCCAGATTGGCTGTTACGTGGCACCTGTAACAGGGTCATTTCCACAGATTGAAGGGGTCAGTAGGTGCATGGGCAGTCCCTATTTTCCAGGAACAGTCCCAGATTTGCAGAAGCCGCCCTAGTTTCTGATTTGATCCTGGAATGTCCCGCTTTTCCTTAGGGCATCCCTATTTTATCATAGCAATATTGGAGGGTATGGTAGGATGCCCATATTTTCATAGAAGAAATGTTTGAAGATATGAAGCTATGCAAGCCAAGGAAATAAGTAACTATACAACCTTTAGAAGATGTCTGAAGGCAGCCCTGTACAGGGAAGTTTTTTTAAAAAAATGTTTGATGTCTTCTTATGTTTTTATATATGTTGGAAGCCTCCCAGAGTGGCTGGTGTAACCCAGTCAGATGGGCAGGATAATAATAATAATAATAATAATAATAATAATAATAATAATAATAATGGAATAGGATGTCTCTTTTTTCATTGGAGAAATGTTGGAGGGTATGACATATGGACTAAGGCGATCTCACTAGTAAACTGGTCCCAACCTGTTAAGGGCTCTGTATACTAATAGTATATAGTATATATTAATAGTATATATTAATATACTATAGTATATTACTAATACTGTAATATAATATAATATAATTATATATAGTAATAGGGATACGGGTGGCGCTGTGGTGTAAACCACTGAGCCTTGGGCTTGCTGATCAGAAGGTCGGCGGTTCAAATCCCCGCAGCAGGGTGAGCTCCCATTGTTCAGTCCCAGCTCCTGCCCACCTAGCAGTTCGAAAGCACATCAAAGTGCAAGTAGATAAATAGCTACCACTCTGGCAGGAAGGTAAATGTCGTTTCCGTGTGCTGCTCTGGTTTCGCTAGAAGCAGCTTAGTCATGCTGGCCACATGACCCGGAAAAATTGTCTGCGGACAAACGTTAGCTCCCTCGGCCAGTAAAGCGAGATGAGCGCCGCAACCCCGAGTCGTTTACGACTGGATTTAACTGTCAGGGGTCCTTTACCTTTACCTTTATAGTAACACCTTGAACCCGGCGGCCCAGTAGCAAATCAACAACCAGGGCAGGTCTCTGAGCACAGGTGTCACGCGGTGACAGGGCCTGCCTCCCACCAGCAATTGTGCTGCAGCATTTGCGCTAACTGCAGCTTGTGGGTTCCAGCACACAATTACCTTCTTCGGGTGACAACTGAGGGGGGCAGCTGGCCTGGGTCATGGTGAAGAGGGTGTCAGAGATGTCCGAGATGAAGCTGTCCAGATCGAAGAGCTGCCTCCCCTCGGCTTCCTCCTCCTGGTCCCGCAGCAGCATTGGGACCACGTTGGAGAATAGGTGGTCGCACCAGTTTTCCGGAGACTTCCAAGGGTCAGCCTGAAGAGGAGAGGCAAGCAGGGCTGGGAGGGATCCACCCAGGACCATTCCCCACCCCCAAATGGGGACCAGGAGGACCCTCGTTCCCCATCCAGCAAGCCTGACTGGTTAGGGTCCCTCTGTCACAAGGGGGGTTGGACTAGATGACCCTTGGGGTCCCTTCGAATTCTGTAATGCTTCTTAACTCACTAGTTTGGGGCTGGCGGTTTCCTCTTCCCGGCTGAACCTGCGGAGCTGCAAGGGAAACACGGGCAACAATATGAATGAAACATTTTTAAAAATGAATAAAACCAACGCTAATTCTAAAAACCGGAATAAAATGCACATTAACGTTCTGAGTATCTAGGCAGATTTGTATAAACGAAAATGTTTCAGCAGGTGCCAAAAAGTGTGTAGGGAAGGTGTCATCCTGATATCAACAGGCAGAAAGTGAGATCCATTAGAATCCCAGTCTGCAATGAAGGAACCAACATTCCCTGCGCTTCGGAAGAAACGGCTGGATGCTGAAGCATTGCTGTTAAAGAATTTAAAGTGGATTGGTGACCTTTCCCTTCAAAATGGTAGGATGGGCTTCGTATGGCAGCACCAACATTTCCTTCATTCGGTGCAGATATTATTATTATTTCCCCCGCGAACTCGACTTTTAATTGATCTCCAAGAAATGGAGGGGAGGAGAAACGAAAACTGGGATCAAATCAGAAACTGGGGCCGTTTTTGTAATTCCGGGGGTGGAGCTACACTTGTGCTTTATAACCTTAGGAAACGGTTAAGAAAATGTTTCAAAATGTAATGGTCATATTACCGTATTTTTCGTGTATAATACACACACACACACCCATTTGGGGGGAATCCAAAATAAGAAAATGGGGGGAGATTGCCCAGAGTTGTCGAGCTTTTTTTTAGGGGAGGATTGCCGAAAATCGCTCACCCGCCTGACCTATGCTGCCACTCGCACATGTCGCAAGAGCCGCCAATCACCCACCCAATTGCCGCAGCGTCAGCCAATCAACACCAGCCCTTGCCACAGCCACCAATAACATGCACAATAGCCCCTGACAATCTCCGGCTCGCGGTAACAACCAATCCCACGTCCCCGCTAGCTACTATCTGTGTATAAGATGACCCCCAATTTTTAACATTTTTTTAAAAAAATAAAAAAGCTTGCCTTATACACGGAAAAGTATGGTACATTTCGTTTTAGAATGTTAATAATGCATTATTAAAACATGACAGCAGATGGCTCTGCAGAGCTACAAGCTATCTAAAACCGGGTAGACCTTGTGGAAACAAAACGAAGAGAAACTAAATGGGTTTTGGAATGACATTTCTACTAATGTTTTAAAGGGGACTGTAGATCCAGCCTGGGGTTGTCCCTGGAAAATAGGGACACTTTGAGGGCAATAGCCACTAACAGCCGTATCATGCTATCACTGGCTCTTGTGGGAGGGGGTTCCGTTGTTTAACCATGTGCTACATCAGTGATGGGCAACCTTTTGAGCTTGGTGTGTCAAAATTCGCCAAAAAACCGAGCATAACTCGGGTGGTGTGTCACTTCGAGAAAAAAACCATAATTTCGCAATATTTATAGTTTAAATAACAAAAATGTATAATTGTAATATATAACTGTATTTAATAAACCAAAAACTAATTATTTAACCAAACCAAACCAAAAGTGCCCAGAGTTGTTGAGCTTTTTGGGGGGAGCTGCTGAGGTTTTTTTTGGGGGGGGTGCAAAAGTTGCTTTGCTTTTGGGGGGGTGCCCCACAGCTGCTGCACTTTTTTGGGGGGGAAAGAGAACATAAATGACGAATAATACCTTCGCTGGAACTAACACGCAGCACTGACATAGTCTGCCAAAGCGCCAAAAAACCCAGCACAGAACGGGTTAAAAAATGAACGCTGTTACACCCAGTCATCGTCTGCCAAAGTGCCAGAAAAAAGGGTTAAAAAACCAATCTCTGGCTACAAGCAACAACAACAATAACAAAAGGATCCGGGTTTTAACAGCGGAGACAAGCTGTAGCGTGAGGAGGAGCGGGAGAACAAATGGGGGGGGGGACAACAACAACAGCGCGAATGGGCCGATGGGGCGTGTGCCAGCTGTAAGGGCTCTGCGTGTCACATCTGACACGCGTGTCATAGGTTCTCCATCACTGTGTTACATGAAGAAAGACTTCCTGAATCTTCCAACAAAGGTGAGGGCGGGGGAAAGAAACCTGACCCTTTTCTTGTAGTAGATCCGCCACTTGTGATACTCCTTCATCACGACCTCAATGCGTCGCTTCCAATAGTTCCCTTCCAGCACGACAGCCTAAGAAGGAAAAGGAGAAATGGAGGAGAGGGACAGAAATGGTTAAGTGCTTGAGACACAGCTAATACCGAGGGTGGCCAAGTTGGGAGCTTGCCTGGGCCTCAAGAGGGTCTCTAGTGCCCTCACAGCATTCGATTGGCACAGATTGTCCAGGAACATCAGACACAGAGACACGGCCTGAAATAATTCTCCGTGTGCGTGTCTGACCTCATCCAAACCCTGGAGGCTTAGTTTTTAGTAAAAGATTTGGAAGTAAAAGGAGGTTGTAGAAGAGTGTTAGTTAAGTTATTATTACGTATTAAGATTTAGTTAAGTGTTATTATTGTATGGAGTTTTAAGAGATAATTAGAATAGAATTGTACTTTGAGATAAGTATAAGAGATTTACAGTATTGATAAGTTATTAGGAGTATTAACAGGTTTAGATAATCATTAAAAAGATTGGAATCAAGATTTGGAAAGTACTAAGGAAGTAATATAATGAAACACAGTTGGGAGGGAATGGAGGAAGTCGAGAAAGATTCATGCTAGAAGATTGATTTGTTATCTTTTTTGTTGTAGTGTTTGTATTTTGTTTTGCTGTGTAATTTGTGTGTTTTTTGTGTTGTATGTTTTGCTTTATAAAACCCATAAATATATATTTATATATTTGCGTCTCTGCAAATGTAGTAAACAGGAACCTGATACTTTGGAGCATATTTTCTTTTCCTGTGAATTTGGAATTCATGCCAGAAGACAACTATTAGAGGCCTTGAAACTCAATTGGCTGATTTCCAAACTACCAACCGTTCAGGTCCTACTATCGGACAGGGATGATCAAATTACTACAGCCGTAGCTGAATTTTTGAGTGCTGTCCATGCAGAAAGGCTGGGCCATTACAAAGAGAGTTAGTGCTCCTTAATTGGTAGGTGATGTGGCAGTGTTCGGTGTAGTATTTATATATATATCTATACTCTTCCTGGAGTTAAGGAACTGACTGGGATAACCCTTGCTCAACTGAGTCTGTATTTTATATAATCTGTATATAAATTTTATGTGATAATGTGTGGTTTGATATGCCTAATAAAGGATATTTGTTTGTTGTTATATTTTCTTAAAAAAACAAAAAACCCTGGAGGCTTTCCCTAGGACCCCCACTCCCATACAGATATGGTTGAAGTTTTATAATTATGAGAAAAGGTAGCATTTATACGTTTATAAGCAAGAGAAAAGATACCAAATAATGAAACAAGCAAACAAAAAAGCATTATGCAGCATCAATGAAATATGAGTGCAGCAGAATATTTTTCAGGTTTAACTAATACTTCTACATATCTGGGAAATGCCACAATAATAACCGGTGTGTTGAACACAAAGGGGATCCAACAAAAAAGTTAACCTTAATTCCCTTGATTTTTCATCATGTCTACACCATTGGAATAGAATAATGGAAGGCAGCAAAGAAGGCATACTTTGCTGCCTCCATTGCGTCCTCCTTGTGCCGTCCAGCAGAGATTCCCCAGGTAGTGCAGGGCCTCTTATAGTCTGGCCCTAAGGAGGTGGTAGAACCAAGGGTAGCTCACTGTGACTTGTTTGCAAAGTATTTCGAGGGTAAAATTGATTGCATCCACTGGGATCTTGACTCTGCTATTACAGTACAGTTGTTGATGAACGCCTTGCGACTCAAATGTTTTGGCTCCCAAACGTCACAAACCCGGAAGTGAGTATTCCAGTTTCCGAATGTTCTTTGGAACTTGAACATCCAACGTGGCTTCCGATTGGCTGTAGGAGCTTCCTGCAGCCAATCAGAAGCCACGCCTTGGTTTCCGAACATTTTGGAAGTCGAAGGGACTTCCAGAACGGTTTCTGTTCGACTTCCGAGGTACAACTGTACCTTCATTACATATCTTTAGGCGCCAGGTGAAAATGTTCCTCTTTAAACCAGGCCTTTGGATGTGCTTGCGGCAGTGGGTGTTATTGGTTTGTTTGTTTGTTTGTTTGTTTGTTTGTGTCAGGGGGACTCCCTACAGGGACCCGCCCCCAGTCATCCTGACCAGCACTTCGCCCAGTGACATCGCTAGCAGAGGGTCAGGAGGAGGGAATGAGGAATGGAGCGGAGTGGAGGCTCTCTGATGTGTCAGAGCCTCGGCACCGACCCAGCTGGCCAGAGGGGGAAGGACAGCACAGCGAGGTGTCAGAGCCTCGGCAACGCTCCAGCCAAAGGACGGGAGAAGGCACACAGCTCCTTCCGGCGCCCGAATTGAGGCGCACGCCCACACGCAGGGCTAGGGGGAGGCGCTTTGGGGTGCCCAGGCTTTTATGCTGGTCCAAGACGCGACGGAAGCCATTGCCGGATTATGAATCAGACTAGGCAGTCATGTTTTCTGATGTCTCTGCACTGTAAATAGTATGCACAATAAAACTCTGAAAGACAGAGCAGATTGGAGCGTCTTTACTTGAGAGTAGCTGCAACAATCCCCTGACAGTTTCTATTATGTATTTTGTGTTCTTGCTTTGTATTTTTATGTTGCGAACTGCCCTGTGATCTTTGGGTGAAAGGTCTCATGCAAATGTAATTTTTAAAAATCAATATAATCAGAATACAATATGATAAAATTAAAGAGGATGAATGTGTTGTATTTAATTTATTGTATTTTCATGCAACCCATTAGCTGGGGGACTATCCATTTATATGTGTCCATATTGGTAAAGGAAAGGAAATCAAACCATACACACACACACACCTCACAAACACAGTTTTCTGCCAGAGATGAAAATGTGTTTGGGATACTCACCTCTGGCTTCCGGTGCTCATCTGCCTCTGAGCCATCCAGGGGGGTGACAAATCCACAGACGGGACTCTTCCGCCGTTCCACATCTGTGGCAGAGGAAGACTTCAGAGTAAGGGTCCTGATCCTGCTCCTCCTCCACCAAGCCCTCCTCCTCCTCCTCAGTCCAAGGCCTCTCCAACCCTTTCCCACCCAGCAAAGATACAGCCAGACTTCTGTCGCAGCTCAAGATCCCTTCATAGAACCATAGAATTGCAGAGGTGGAAGTGACCCCAGCGAACATCTAGTCCAGCCCCCTGCAAGGCAGGAACCACAACTAAAAAAAAATCCCTGACAGACATCCAACCTCTGTTTAAAAACCTCAAACGAAAGAGAGTCCACCACATTCTGAGAGAGTCCATTCCACGGTCTAAGCTCCTGATGTTTAATCAGAATCTCTTTTCTTGTCATTTGGGCCCTTGTTTATTTAAAAGGTGGCCCATGAAACAAAAAAGGGAAATCGCAGAAGCCCAATTTTCAGTTCTGGCTGCAAGTTAAGCTCCTTTTAGCTTGGGTCGCAATGTAGACCCAGAACCCCCAAACTGGCCCTCAGCTTCCTATGGGCAAATCCAGTCCCGTCCCCCCACTCTTCCCCAGCCCCACAACTTACACTGGATGTACCAGGCTCTCCAAATGGCATTGTTGAGGCGTATCTTGTCCCGGCAAAGCAGCCGCAGCCCCTTGAAATTCTTCCATTTGGGGGACACCAGTTTCTCACTAAAACGTCAAGCAACAGAATATGAATTTTTTTTGGGGGGGGTGGAGACACATGCAAAAGGGGAACATAAACGGATGCTGTCAGATTTGGGAAATTTAGGGTTAAATTATAGAAATGCCTCAAATGTTTAAGGGGGCTTCTAAGTGACCTCTCATGTGACTTTATTCTCTTTGCAGGGAGGTTAGACGATGCCTGCTTCTTCCTGAGCATTTGTTTTGATTAAAGTTTTTTTGAAGTGCAGCTACTGTGGCTTCATCCAAGGTGCATCCAAGGGGCTTCAACTGGGGGTCCCCTCCCCCACATATATTCAGTAAAATAGAAACAACGTCACCCGAACCCACCCCCACCCACCTCTCCCCCATCTACCTCTTTCCCCCCTTTCCTTCCCAATGTCTCAACAAATGAAACTGATCTGTAAAAATGTTAGGAGAGACATTGCACATATTTCTGTAAACCAAGAAAATCCTTAATAAAAAAAACTGCAAAAAACAAAAACTGAGAGTATCTCACGCCATACCCTGCCCTTGGGCCTTTGAGCTGAGCTAAGTTTGAGGGGTCAGTTTGGATCGTGCCCTGCGTCCCTTCTAATTCCAGGAGTCCAGTGAGGGATAGAACCTAATAGAAGAGGATGTTGAATGAGTCAGACAAGTTTCTTTGTAAGACAATGACCTTGGCTGGCCACTTCAGTGTCCCCATCAACATCCCAAAAGAATGAGTTCGGCTGCAAGAGCTATCACTAAGTGCAGACCCTCCGTTTCCCTATTTTCCAGGGACAGCGCCAGGTTTACAGAAGCTGTCACGGTTTCTGATTTGATCCTGGAATGTCCTGCTTTTCCTTAGGATGTCCCTATTTTCATCGGAGAAATGTTGGAGGGTATGGAGTTATGCAACCCCCGAGCCAAGGAGATCAGCAACTATACAACCTTTAGAAGACATGGGTAGGAGAGCAATAGCCAGTAAGATGCATGTGAACTGAGCTGGAAGCAGGCTGGTAGCTGAAGACACAGAGACCTGCTTGCTCTGTGCTAAATCCAAAGCTACGACAAACGCAGAAGAAAGATCTGTTGGGTTCTGAAATATACTCGGAGTCGAGAGTGAATTTCATGCTCTTTATTCAGCTTGTAGTAGCAATAGAAGAAGAAGAGAAGAATGGCTATTTCCCCAAAACGTCTGCTTATATACATTATTTACACAATGGGCCTTGTGTGATTGGCTACTTCAGGGCTGTGGGCCAATCAGGTTGCGGATTGACTTCTGCCAGCAGCCTGATTGGCTGCTCCTGCAGGCCAATCAGGTTGCTGATTCACTTCCACCTGGAGCTGGATTGGGTGGCTCCTGCGGACCAATCAGCAGTACATAACAGGTTCCGATGCTGAGAGCCCCTCCATCCTATGCTCAGGTTGTATAGATGTGTAAATAAAACCATATATCCTAAAGACACCACCATCTCCACTGACCATTCCAAGAAAACCAAATATTGGAAAGTGTCTGGAATCCCTGGAGTCTCCCACTGCTCAGAGACTGGGGGGGTGACGGCATGTAACAACGTAATGGTAGAGTCCTAATTTAATAAAGAGGAACTGAGCTGGCGCCAGGATTCGGCTTGGTCAGGCATCTGCCTGGGGCTCCCAATCCAGAAGCTGGGCCCCAGACCACAGCAAAACCCACCTAGCCACACACACACACCCGGCTTGCTTTTCCACTCCAGCAGTGCAACCTGCTTGCTCATCCGCCTCTCTCCCTGGCCAAAGAAAAGGGGAGGGGGAGGCTCAACAGATGCCCCTGCCTGCTGGCTCAGTGGCTCTCTGCCTAGCAAGGTGGGAACAGTGATGATGAGGCTGACGAGTGGCAGCGGTTGGCAACCCTGGCAGTGTGGGAGGTGGGGGGGGGAATTGAAACACTGAGGGGTGATGGCAGCTCAGATTGTTTTTATCTTTTCCTCGTATCCAAGTTCCCAGGAAGAGTCCAGATGCTGTTTGCTCTGCTGCTGAGAAGAGGGGGCTAATGGGGCCAGGTGCAGATCTGTGTGCAAGGACCCGCACTCAGAGCAACCCCTCCTTGTCTCCCAGATAGGAAAGCAAGTAAACAACAGGTGGGGTGGGGAAAACAGAGGCCAAGAGCTGGCGGGGTGGGGTGGGGGAAACATGACACTGTTTGGGGGCCCTGGTTTGGCCACTTTCTCAGCCAAAGTTGCCTTACAGGGTTGTTGTGAGAAGGAAATGGGGGTGGGTAAGGGAGCCTTGCATGATACTCTGAGCATCTCGGAGGAAATGGGGCGAGGATTTAAAAAAAAAAGTCATATAGAGAAAGATCAGGACAGAAGATAGGTCTGGAGGCTTAAAGCCATCTGAACATCTCCAGCTACATTGTAAGCTGGTCCAACACATTGTTCATTTTGTTTTCCAGCAGTACATAATAGGATGCCCAGTAGGGCGTGTTGAATTTTTCATCTTTAAAAATCCTGATTTGAGGGGTGTTAAAAAGTTGTGGTATGATGAGGTAATTTGAAATCTATTTTGGTTCCTTGTAAATATTGAGGTTTTGCTTGGTAATCTCTATGTGAAAAGTTCCTACTTTTTAACATTTTTTAAATTTTCCTGTCATTTATAAACATCTAGGTTATTCCCCAATTTTGATGAAAACAGATGTTGATAAGTGCCTAAAATTGTTCTGCAAGTCGCTTCGTATAGCAAAAAACTCGTCTTGCAAAACACGGTTTAAAATTTTCCCGGTTTACCCGGTCTACCCATTTAGTTAATGCATTCCTATTTATCTTGCGAAGCGCGGTCATAGGAAACTTTGTCTTGCGAGTCGCCTCGCGCAACGCAAAACGCTTTCATCTTGAGAGTTTTTCGTTGCATGAGGCATTTGTCTTGTGGGGTACCACTGTATTGTAGTTCTCTCATATATGTATTGTAGTTATCTGTACTATTAATATTAATATTATACAACAGTATGTGATATCTTTTTTGCTTTCTACCACCAGTCCACCCACTGAGGTCGTTGGGATTTCAAAGCCGAAATGCTCTGACAAGTAGATTTCTCATCTATCCGAGATAGACAGAATGGGGTGGCATGAGGACATCTAACCAGCCCTAGCAATTGTCTTCTGTGTTGCATTGGAGACTGGGGGCTGGGGTCTTGCTTGAATATGTTACAGAGCATCTCTGGTACCAGAACAATTGTGTGGTCATCAAAGGAGCTGGGATCCTCACCCACCAACATCATTTTATTATACTATACTATATTCTACATATATATATATATATACTATATTCAGCAGAGAATTGTGTCCTTTTGTTGCTCACTCCCACCCTTTGCAAACAGAATTTTATTCCCATGAAGGAGAAAAGCATGTTTTCTTTGAAGAATAGCTATGATGATAAACACAATAAGGAAGTCTATGCAGAGGACTGGATAAACTACTTGGAGGTGTTAAAAATACACTGTAAAGTAGAGCTACCAAAGTTCAGTCGAGTGATGGTCTTTCCTTATTGGATAAATTGGGGGTGCAAAAACAGCATTCTGATAGTGTAGGATTAAGGCTCTTGGGCAGGCACCCAATCTTAAGATAAGGATTGCCACATTTTAAGAAAGACAAGATTTTAGTTCCTTCAATAGTAGCATGGAAAATAAGCATTATGGTAACCCTTCTATCACAGTGATGGAAGGATGGAAATACTATATATTCTCCTGCTTCAGAACCATTAAAAGAAGAGAAGTCTCGACCTGCATGGAATATGGTTTCTCTAAGTCTGAAACCATCTTTGTGAGGATCAAGAGCAGGCCTTTAGATTCTACAGGAATCAAATTTTAACAGTGTACACTTCTTTTGAAGAGCATGGTCCAGGGGGCTTCTGCCGGTGGCTCTCTTACTCAGATGTGGGCCCTCAGCAGATACATGATCATGTGACACCAGCCCTTGAAGTTGTTAATTTATTATTCTTTTTTTACTATAATAGGACGTTATAAGATAAAGCAGACATCCCCAAACTTCAGCCCTCCAGATGTTTTGTACTACAATCCCCATCATCCCTGATCATTGGTCCTGTTAGCTAGGGATCATGGGAGTTGTAGGCAAAACATCTGGAGGGCCGCAGTTTGGGGATGCCTAAAATAAAGTAATGATATGTTGTTACAGCTGGAAACAAAATTTCTTTATATTTTCGCTTGTATAAAATGATTAAAAACTTTAACTTCGCTTCAAAATGCGAGTTTTCGGCTTTTTTTTTAGTGTATTTCAAACAGATCTCAATTTACCAAGCTAAACATCAACCAATCATAAAAATAATTGCAGATTTGGATTCCTCATGTGCAATAACATATTTTTAGAACCCCTCATTGAGCAAATTAAAAAAAAAAAGTCCTTCAATGACACTCCCTAATGCCCAGGTAACCTCACACTGAAAGATGGAACCACTTTACATTGAACAATAATGCATGCAATTAATATGACATGCTGAAGAATGAGAAGAATAGAATTATAGAGTTGGAAGGGATCCTCAAGGATCATCAAATCAAACTCCTTGCGATGCAATGCAGGAATCACAGCTCGAGAATTCCTGACTGGTGGTCATCCAACCTCCGCTTTAAAACCCCCAAGGAAAGAGAGCCCACCACTTTACAAGGGTGCCCATTCCACTGTCAAACTGCTCTTACTGACAGGAATTTCTTCCTAATGTTTAGTCGGAATCTCCTTTCTTGCCGTTTAAATCCATTGGTTCCGGTCAAAGTCAGAAAAGGCATTCTTATTTTCTTGGGCAATTGGGAAGTTCCCATCATACGATATTGTTAAATCTGTTTTAAACGTGCTTAGGTGAGCTTATTTCTGTTTTTTGCTCAGATACAAATCCACAGTATGACCACATTTGGAATACTGCGTGCTGTTCTGGTCGCCTCGCCTCAAAAAGGATATTGCAGAGTTGGAAAGGGTTCTGGAAAAGGCCACCAAAATTACTCACAGGAAGCAGCAAACGGCCACCAACTTGCATAGCTTCCTATGGCTGTCCTAAGGATTTAGTGAGGTAACTGAAGCAATTTGCACAGCGTCGGCTGCATCCTGCCCTGCCAGGCAAAAGAAAAGGAAGAAAAGCACTCTGCACATGCTCTCTTGCTTTGGAAAGGATGAACAGGGCTGAGGCCTGACCAGCCAAGCCTGCCATCCCAGGTTAAGGAGCCTGTCTGTACTCTGTCATCTGCTGGGAATTTGGACTCTTGCAGGGCAAACATGTTAAGCCGGTGACAAGCAGGCGAGTCAACCAATGGGGAGGCAGCAGCTCCCGGCGTCGGGCCAACCGCCCCAGGGGCCAAGGCTACCCAGCTGTTGGGAAGCCAAGGGTTGCCACAGTGCAGACTCTCCCCTTTAAAGGGGACAGCACACTGAAGCACCCTGGCTGCAGGGCCACAGAGCCTGCTGCTCTGGAATTGGCGCTGGAAAGGGAGACAGTCGGAAGTCTCAGGTCTGCCACAGAGAGGCAGTGTGGTGCATTGGTTAGAGCAATGGTTCCCAAAGTGGGTGGTGGGATGCTAAAGGGGTGCTAGGGGGCAAGGGGGTGGCAGGGGGTCCTGGAGGTGCAAACGCCGATCACTGGATCAAGTTCATCCATTTTGTTAAATTCATTAAATGAGATCATTTTAATTGGATTTTGAACAAATGTGCAATTACAGTAATTGTTCCTGTTTTGAATTTTATTGTGTTGTTATTTTCCTTAGCGGGCCGTGCAAGCCACTCTTCTGAATTAGGCTTTTTATAGGGTTGAGTAGGGGGCACTAAGGAGTAGGAGTTTATGGGACCAAGGAGACAATGGCCCGAAAAAGTTTGAGAACCACTGAGTTAAGAGTGTCAGAGTAGGATTTAGGTGACCCGCGTTTGAATCCCTGCTCAGCCACGAAGCTCATTGGGTGTGGGCCAGACACAGTGTCTCTCAGTCTAACCTACCTCACAGGGTTGTTGTGAGGATAATGTGGAGAGGAGGAGAACCTTGGAGTAAAGTTCCTTGGGATGTAAACATGATAAATACATTTTTAAAAGGAGATTGCAACCAAGGCAGCATTTCAAGATTCTCAAATAGGTATTTGTGCATATGCAGCCCAAATCGGCTCTGATGTGCATTCACTACTTCGCATTCGCCAAAGAGAGTTATCGGGAAGAGCATTGGGGGTGGGGGAGAGTCCAAGAAATCCCAGTGGGATTTCACACTCCCTGCCAAGCAGGATGCAGAAATCCTTCTGGTTCGCAGACAGAGCAAAAACTTATATCTTTATTTGCTCATTGAAGTTTAGCACTCGGAAAACACCCTTTGCCCCACATGTCTGGGACAGCATCTGGGTGACAAGCGACAGGGAGAAGGGAGGGTAGGGAGGCTACAGAGGTGGCCCCATTCTTGGTGGGGAGGGACACAGCAGATCTGGGCTGCCCCAGAGACGCATACATAGCGGGGGCAAAAAGGGACAACAGCATCAGCTGTAAAAAGGAAGAGTCATGAAAATGGGTGTTTTGCCCTGCTCAGGATGTCGCAGTGACGTAAAATCACAGAACTGTAGAGTTGGGAGGGATCCTGAGGGTCATCTAGTCCAACCCCCTGCAATGCAGGAATCTTTTGCCCAATGTGGGGCTCGAACCCACAACCCTGAGAGTCAAACGCTCTGCTGACTGAGCTCCCCAGTCAGATCTGGCCCACACATCATGGAACAGCCAAGCAGAGCCATTCAGGAGATCTGAGATATCCAAACCCCAGGGCTCACAGCTTCTCATGCAGAGGTTCCAAGGATGAGCCAAGAAAGGCAAATATCCTTAGCTATGATTCCTGCATTGTGGGGGGTTGAGCTAGATGACCCTTGGGGTTCCTTCCACTCTACAATTATATGTGTCTTTGCAAGGGCAGGGAATGTCCCCTGCCTGAAACCCCCAGAGAGCTGCTGCCAGTCAGTGTGGGCAACACTGAGCTCACTGGACAGCTGGGTCCGACTCAGTAGAAGGCAGTTTCCTATGTTCCTAAACAGCCCTCAGTTGGGAATCAAGAGGACTAGGATCTTAGCTCAGCAGCAGAGCGCCTGGTTTCCTTGCAGAAAGTCTTCTCATGAGGCCCCAAACACTGTCAGGATTGCACTCAGGCTAAAAGGCTCTCAGCTCAGTTCACACTCAAAGGCAAGACTCTTGCAGGAAACAAGAAGCAGGAAAGCCAATTTCCTTCCAAATTCGTGCTTGGTCAGATCTTGCAGTGTAGTTCTCCAGCCACACAATGTGTATAAAATCACACATATTAGGGCAAAGGGTGAATAAAAACCATGCAACTATCAGGAGGAAACAACATATTAAAATTGCATCGTAATAAAGATTGCTTTGCAAATGTATCTCTCTCTCACTTGGGGGAAATTGTGTACACGTATACATGCCTAAGGAGAAATTCACACAAAAACACCAGTGCACTTTCACGGGGACTTAAATTCAGATCTCCACATTTCCGCAGCTGTTTTCAATATCTTGAGGTGGAGTTGGGGAAGAAATGAGAAACTGGGGGGAAGCAAAACAGACGGATTCGGCAATGTCTATTTACCATTTATCACATTTATACCGCCAAGGATCTCAAAACAGTGTCCATGGCTCCCCCATTTTATCCTCACAACAACCCTGTGAGGTAGGTTTGGCTGAGAGGAAGTGACTGGCCCAAGGTCACCCAGTGAGCTCCATGGCCGAGTGGGGATTAGGACCCTGCTCTCCCAGGTCTTAGTCCGACACTCTAAGCTCTACCCCACCCTGGATCTCTGCATCGCTGCATTGTTGAGTGCTACTAGCCATCATCACAACCTCTGCTGGAAATGAAGGCCATTCAGTTAAAGTATTCCCTGAGTGAACCTCTCAGCACCAATCTGAGTTTTAGTGTATGGAGTGGGAGAGGTCATTTCCCTTCTGTCCCTCCCCTCTATGGCAGTTCTTAGAAAAACAAACAGCAAATGCATTTTTCCCATGTGTGTACGCGTGTCACAGCTCAGTTGTTCTGTCAAAGCAGACACCAAAAAAGGCCGTTTGCGGGGTAGACGGCTGAACACCACGGGGGCCCCTTTCCCGTGTTCCTATTGACCGGATCTGCCTGCGCTTGGACTACCCTGCTGGTCAAAGTAAACAGGACTTCAGCACAGCATGTCCAAAAGTCCATGGAAGACTTGCCATTGTCCTCCCACCCACCTCGTTCTACAGCAGGCAGGTCTGTGCTAGCACAACACCCCAGTTGCTTCAGCAAGCTAGGCCCATTGAGGACTCTGAATTGCATATTTTCAGACCCTCCAAGTGTCCCTATTTTCCAGGAACGTCCCAGTTTCTGATTTGATCCCGGAACGTCTTGCTTAGGATGTCCCTATTTTCACTGGAGAAATGTTGGAGGGTATGGAGTTATCCGACCCCTGAGCCGTCTGAAGTTTTCAGGGAAGTTTTCAAAAAAATTGTGTAATGTTTTATTATGTTTTTATAGATGTTGGAAGCTGCCCAGAGTGGCTGGGTCAACCCAGTAAGATGTGTGGGATATAAACAGTAAAATTATCATTATGGAATGGGATGTCCCTATTTTCATCAGAGAAATGTTGGAGGGTATGTATTTTTGCATGGCCTGGAGAAAGTAGATCTAGTTCTTCTCCCTCTCTCCTAACACTACAACATTTCTCTGATGAAAATAGGGATGTTCTATTCAGCAGCAACAACAACAACTTTATTACAGTGGTACCTCGACTTACGAATGTTTTGAGTTACGAACAGAGTTCCGTCCGCCATTTTGGGTGTGGTTTAGATAGGATTTTTTCGACTTACGATTTTTTTAAAAAAAATTCCCCATTGGCTTCGACTTACGAATTTTTTGACTTATGAAGGTCCGTTCGGAACGGATTAAATTCGTAAGTCGAGGTATCACTGTATTTATATCCCACCCATCTGACTGGGTTTCCCCAGCCATTCTGGGCAGCTTCTAACATATATAAAAACATAACAAAACAATATACAGTGGTCCCTCGACTTACGAACTTAATCCGTTCCGAATGCACATTCGTAGGTCGAAAAATTCGGAAGACGAAACGCAGTTTCCCATAGGAAAAAAAATATTCGGAAAAATTTGTGTCGAAAAAACCGCATGTAAAAATTCATTAAGTGGAGGAAACCGCATTTAAAGCCGCCAACAGCTTCCGTTCGGATGTAGAAAAATTCGTAAGCGTGCGGCCATTTGTCCTGTTCGTAAGTTGAAACCTACGGATGTCGAGTAATTTGTAAGTTGAGGGACCACTGTACATTTAAAAAAACTTCCCCGTATAAGGCTGCCTTCTGGTGTCTTCTAAAGGTTGTATCTCCTTGGCTTGAGGGTCTTATAACTCCATACCCTCCAACATTTCTCCAGTGCCCTAGCAGGCTGGGCTGATGTTCTTGTGGAGTAGCAGTGCAATACCACAGCAGCAACCAAGGCAGTGGCGTAGTGTGGAGGGGCAGACGGCAAGACTTAGGTGGTGGCAGTACCCCATCCTGAGGACACGCACACATGCATGTCCTACTCCTGCTCCTCAGTTCCACCCAGCAGCAGCAGCAGCAACAACAACGCATGGAAAAGCCGGTTAGGGGGCACAATATGTGCCTTAGGGAGCACAATACCTAGGCCTGTGTGCCGGCAACCCACACGATGCCACTGAGCCAAGGGCCTTCCTGGCCAACCCTGACAAGTGATAACAGGCAACAAAAATGTTTCAAAAGCACCATTTTTAAGATACAGGTCAAATGTTCCCTGGCCATGTCACAAGGGCTGGAGACACGAGGATGGCTTATGAAGTACCCACTAATCTAGATGCGGGGAACCTTTGTTCCTCCAAAGTTTCCTGAACTGTTGTAGCTCAGCGCTCTCTGGAGGGCCAAAGTCCCACCCAAACCCTAAGGATTTCCAAAACCCTAGCCGTTTCGACAAAAGCAGCAAAGGGACGAAATCTAAGGCTCGTGCATTTCAGCTGGCGCTGGTGCCTAGCCTTGATATGAGTCAGGGAAGCAGAGAGCTCAGCCCCTAACTCTGTGTCTGAAAGAAGAGAGGCTTTCTGTCCCTAACAGCGGTCATGTGGCAGAGAGTTCCATATGCTAATTGTGTGAAGTAGTCCTTTGGGAGTTCCCAGAGGAATCTTGCTGCCCCCTGCTGGAGACAGGCCACAGGTGGGGGTTGAAGAGTGGTGATGGGCTCCAATACAAGTTTGCTCTCAAGACCAGAGATGGACTCACTCGGGAGGTGGACTCTCCTTTGCTGGATGTTTTCAAGAAGAGGTTGGATGGCCATCCCTTGGGGATTCTTCAGCTGTGGCTCCTTCATTGCAGGGGGTTGGATTAGATGGATTTGGAGTCCCTTCCAAATCTACAGTTCTGTGATTCTACTATTCACCCTCCCACCCCCACCCCATAGCTTTCAACTCTACAAGGAAGCTCATCCATGTTATAAAATCATTTAGAGCTCCGTCATCTGTACAGCCTAAACTTTCCCCTAGTTTGGGATTTGGGGGATTTCGGGAGAGTGAGAGAGAAAAGCAAGCTTGGCTAACAGTGCAAGATGTAGGACAGTGAGAACATTTACCAGTAAGAGCTATTGGCATACAGGGGCCCCAACTCTGCAATTAATCTGTGCCTGCCCTCCCAGGACGTGAAAAGCCCCATAAGAATATAAGAAGCGCCTAGCTGCATCAGGTCAGTGGCCCATCTAGTCCAGCATCCTGCTCTCACAGTGGCCAACCAGATGCCCCCAAGGGAAGGCTGCAAGCAGGACCTGAGCCCAAGAGCCCTCTCCCCTCCTCTGGTTTCCAGCAACTGGTATTCAGAAGCACTGCAGCCTCTGATCATAGAGGCAGAGCTTAGCCATCATGGCGAATAGTCATGGATAGCCCTCTCCTCCTCCACAAATCCGTCTAATCCCCTATTAAAGCCATCCAGGTTGGTGGCCTTCACTGCCTCTTGTGGGAGGGAGTTCCATAGTTTAACTAAAGTATCGTTTCTGAGCAGTTCCCTCTCCTGAGCGATGGAGAAACCCGAAAGAACGTAAGAAGAGCCTGCTGGATCAGGCCAAAGGGGGGCAATCCTGTCCACCATTCTGTTCTGACAGTGGCCTACCAGTAACCTTTCAGAAACGCAGCAGGGGCTCAGTCTGTACAGCATGCGACTCTTAATCTCAGGGTTACAGGTTTGAGCCCCGCGTCTGGCCAAAGGATTCCTGCAATGCAGGGGGTTAGACTAGGTGACTCTCGTTGTGGTCCCATCTACAATTCTATGGAACTACATGTTTGAAACCAGCAAACAGCATTCAAACACAAGAGCCCTCTTTCCTGTGGTTTCCAGGAATTTCCTCCAGCCTCAGATATTCCTGAAGACGAGCCAATGAGTAGATGGCCAACCCAGTTGCACCCCAGACCTGTCAAGAAACAGACTTGGCCGCCAGTAGCCACCCGAGACTCACCTGTAGGCCAGGCTCATGCACTCAAAGAGCCGGGTGAGGGTGGGGTCGATGCTTGGAGGGGCAGGGGATTCCTGCTCCGCCTGATGGTGGCGCCGGCGAGGCCCCACATCGCTGTGCGGAGATGACACCATGAAATGTCCGCTGTGGATGACCTGAGAGCAGGTGGGGTAGCCCGCCCCGGGCCTAGTGCCGCTGGGGGCTGAGCTGTCGGAATCGGAATCCGAGTCATCTCTGGGTCCCATCTGCGGTTCAAGGTAGAGTCCAGAAGAGCCCGGCTGGAGGGATGCCATGGGGAGGGGCAAAAGGCCAGCTGGCCCAGAGGGCCCCTTGCAAGCAGCCTCTGCAGTCCAAGCTGGTGCCCCAGGTGGGCACCTGGTGACGATGGCACACCTTAGTTGGCAAACAGGTGAAGAGCCCCACCTCTCGCTCCCTCTCCTGCTGCTGCCACCTGCTCTCACCTCCTGTGGCGGCTGCATTTATAGAGCAGCCCGGTTGGCTCCACCTCCTGGTGGGTGGGCACAAAAAAAGCTGGGAGGGGGAGTTAACCCCTCGTGAGCTCCATGCATTCAGAAACGGACAACCGGGAAGAGGCAACTTTCAAAAAGAGTCACCTGAAACTCCAGCTAAGTTTGCCAGCTTCTGAACTGCAAAGGCGTCCGGCCCTTTGGTCTTCTGCCACGATCGGGTGATATGGCACAGCAAGAAAACCGTCCCAGTCACTTTATTGCTTCAGTTGCTGTATATGTGGGGGGGGGCAGGGACACCCCTCTACACGCACACACAGAGACAGCTGCTGCCAATGAGCTACTCAAACAGGGTTTGTTTGCCTTGGCTGAGAGTATGTGCAGGAGAGGGAATTATACCCAGTGTTTACCCACTGCTAATGTACTCCCCTTCCCAGAGTTCCCAGCGAGCAAACACCGATTAAAGGACAAAAATAAGCAGGAGGAGAGCGAACCGGGTGCAGCGCAGCGTGAATGGACATGAAAAGCTGCTCCCCACCTCCAGGAAACAGCGGAAAGAGCGAGCAAGGGGGCTCTTGCAGTCTTTGTGGCGTGGGGGGGGGGGGGAAGGAGGCCACAGATGGTGCCTGTGTGTTTGAGCACCCACAGAGGAAAAAAGGCACCCAAGCAGATTCATAGGAGGACCATAAGTACACAAGGAGAGCAAAACCTCCAACATTTCTCGGATGAAAATAGGGACACCCCATTGCCTATTTTGATAATTTTACTATTTAAACCCCACACATAATAAAATATTAAACACTGGGGGGGGGGGCGCAACACCTTCCCTATACAGGATTCCCTTCAGACGGCTCGGGGTTCAGATAACTCCATACCCTCCAACATTTCTCCAATGAAAATACAGTGGTACCTCGGGTTAAGAACTTAATTCGTTCTGGAAGTCCGTTCTTAACCTGAAACTGTTCTTAACCTGAGGTACTACTTTAGCTAATGGGGCCTCCCTCTGGCCGCGCCACTGCGGCGCAATTTCTTTGCTCATCCTGAAGTAAAGTTCTTAACCTGAGGTACTATTTCTGGGTTAGCGGAGTCTGTGCTGTCAACAATTTGTAGTTGCCTTCCCCAACCTGGTGGCCTCCAGCTGTTTTGGACCACAACTCCCACCAGCCCCCTGGTCATCACGGGGGCACCAAAGATGGGGAAGGCTGCTTGGAAAGCATATGTGAAATTGACAAATCTCCACAAAAACAAGAGGAAGTGATGGTGGATGAAAGCCAGCAAGGCATCTTTGTCAATTACCCTGGGCTTCTGGACTCAGTACTGAGATGGAGAGATGGTTCATTTCAACTAAGGGCTTATCCACTTGTCCTAATGCTCTGCCCACCACCACCTGAGAAAACCACTCTTTAGTGCTTAGTCGGACCAAACAGCAATTCAGGTTTCCTCCAGATTAATGTTTGCTCCAATTTAGCACTAAAGAGCAGGTTTTCCCTGGGAAAGGAGAGGGACAAGGCGGGGGGAGTTTGGAAAGCACGGAAGAAGCAGAAGTGCCACAAGCATATCCTTTTTCAGAAGGAAGGAAGGAGGCAACATGAACGTTAAAAACATCTACAAGGACATACAAGACAATTGCATCTTATGCAGGGGTTCGGTCCCAAGGGTTCCATGTTTACACAAAAATCACATCCAGGCAGCGACCATTTTGCACGGGTTAAAATTAATGCATGAATGCCAACATGCGAGTCGTTTTGGACACAGAAGAGGGCAGAATAGAGGCGGAACGAGGTGGAATGGGCTTATGTGTACCCCTCTGACATGTGTGGGTGCCACAAATGTGACCCACACCCACCAGGTGGATCAGGCATATGTATAACTTTTTAGTTCTCTGCCTTGCTTGCTGGGCAAGGCTCACTCAGCACGCTGGCTCTGGGGTGCTCACGTGCGATCTCACGGGAACTCAGACGGTCCCACAGTATCTCACAAGAGCATCCTAGAGCTGCTGGGCGAGCGGCCCTTGGCCCTCTTGCAAGGTGGAGAGCTTAAAAGCTCTTTTCGTGACAGGTAACGCCAAACGCATCCAGCACAGAAATAGCTTTCAAGCTCTCCGCCTTGCTTGGATTTCACTTGTGTGATTTCAACCAGCTTGCCTTCAATTGCATTTGGTTGAATTTGCTCAAGTTACACGCGTGTAAGGTGTGGTCGTTCCTGTACTACTTGGCAACAGTCACCGAAACTCACCCACTTGCTGGGACCACCAGGTTTAGAAATAGGATGTGGGTCACCACCAATATCTGCAATCCAGGGCAAGAATGCTGCCCCACAAGGCTGGCGGCGCTGACAAATACTCTGCAATAAGGAGCAGAAGCAAGAAGACATAAATCTCCAGCAGGGCAACACCGGTGCTGTTAAGTCTGCAAAAACAACAAGGTCTTGTGGCATCCTAAAGACTACGTCAGTGCTCATATTAGTGGCCTAAAATGCAGCGAGGTCATCCTTGTGCCGTTTCAAGTCACATTTGCACGAGGAGGGGTGCAAGGAAGTCTTTGACCGATCCACATTGCCTGTTTGATTTCCCCACACCTGCATACACACCCACACCCCGGAACTCCTGTTCAGAAAAAGAAATCATATGAGCATATGCAATAGCCGTCTCAAATGGGCACACACCTCAGCTTAACAGGGGCATGACAGTGTCTTACGTTTTCAAATTGGGTGGAAGCTGATTTGAGGGAAGACACAACAAACTGCAGCATTTCTCTAGAAAGTACAAAATAGCTAAGAATTGGGAGTACACATTTTCGAACGCCAGCAGCAGAAGCGTGTTGCAGCCGGAGGAAATGGTGAGATATACACAGCCTAATGCGTTTAGGGTGGATTTGCACAGGGAAAGCTAACAGAGGGCCCTTCAGATGCTCCAAGACTACAACTCCCAGCAGCCCATGTGGCCAATGGCCAGAGATAATGGGCGTAGTAGTAGTCACAGCAACATCTGGAGGGCACCATGTTACCTACCCCTGGGCTCTGCTGTTGTGGGGCAGAATTCTGACATAGTAGACCCTGGGGGCCTCCTCTGGCCCTGATGGCTGCTGGGAGTTGCAACAACATTTGAGGGGGCCACAGGCTTCCCACCCCTGATCTTAGGATCCCCAACTGTGAAGAGCTCATCAGGGATTGAACCCAGGTTCCTTCTGCATGCAGTATGGAGCCTCCATATAGCGATCAATGCCTGGCACTAATAAGACCTCTCCTCCCTCCTAGAATTTGTCATTTCAAAGCAGTGCACAGCTGTGGAACTCCCTCCCACAGGAGGCAGTGATGGCCACCAACCTAGATGGCTTTAAAAGAGGATTAGAGGAATTCGTGGAGGAGGAAAGGGCCATGGATGACTATGAGCCGTGGAGGCAGTGATGCTTCTGAAAACCAGTTGCTGAAAACCACAGGAGGGGAGAGGGCTCTTGTGCTCGGGTCCTACTTGTGGGTTTCCCATTGGGGCATCTGGGTGGCCACTGTGAGAGCAGAATGCTGGACTCGATGGGCCCCTTTGACCTGATCCACCGGAGCTCTTCTTCAGTTATTTCCTGCTCTGAGTAGGGCTAGGTGTGGGATACAGCCCTCTGAAACCAGAGCCCTGCTCGACGTCTCTCAATTTATGTGCATGCAGTAGAAGGCTCACTATGCTTCTAGTCGCTGTTGTGGACCAATTCGCTCTGCCCCCCCCCCATGGGGAAACAGGATCAGGGGGCTAGGGGAAGGGGGCTCCGCCTCCTTCCTCAGCTGTGTCTTGCAGCAGCCTTTAAAGAGGATTGGACAAATTGATTGAGGAGACTCAGAGCACACTCAGAGGCAGCAATGCTTCTGAATACCACAGAAGCGGAGGAGGGCTCTTGGGCTCGGGTCCTGCTTGGGGGTTTCCCACAGGCATCTGGCTGGCCCCTGTGAGAACAGGATGCTGCACTGGATGGGCTTGATCCAGCATACGCTTCTTCTTCCGGTCTCATGTTCAGGTCATTGTGTGGGCCAGCTGTCATCGCCACACCTCGTGGTTCACGGATGCCTGAACCAATTATGAGCTATTTCCTTTCTGCCTGTCCTAAGACTCTGCTGATGTGTCACCGGGAGGATGGATCGGGGGGAGGGGGGTGGCATGTGGGCCCTGGCAGAGAATGGCGACAGATGGCAAGTGGAGGCACAAAGGAGCCTCTGCAGAGGGGAGGGGGCAGCCCTCTGGAGCAGCTGGGGGGGCAGTGGAGAACCAAAGGGAGCCCTCTTTTGTCAGGCAAGTGCCCTGTCACACAGGTGAGGGCAAGCACAGAAGAGGCCTCCTCCAGCAGGCTCCAGGGCTATCATTATGGGTGGTGTTGCCATGGCGCCCCGTGGAAACAGACCCCCCCCTCCGTAAGGCACCGGGGTTGCGTCAGCAGGACGCACAGTGGCTGACTTGGCAAAAGACCAGGCTTGAAAATGCACCCCCTGGCACTGCCCTATCACCCCTCCACTCCATCCCCACGTCTCCTAAGCAAGCCAGGTGGGAAATCAGAATATACGGTTTGAAGCCAGCTGCTTCGGGAATTTCACCTGCAGATCATAGAATCATTTAACTCTAGAGTTGGAAGGGACCCCGAAGGTCTTCCTAATGTTTAGTCAGAATCTCCTTCCTTGTAACTTGAACCCACTGCTTCAGGTCCTACCTAGCCAATAGAGCAGGGGAACACAAGCTTGCTCCATCTTTCCTGGGATAGACCTTCAGATGGCTATAGATGGTTGAATAGGGCATACTGTAGGGTGGATTTAGAGCAGGTAGGGCCTGCCAGGTGACTCCATTTATCCCGCGAGACCGTTTGGGGGCAAGCCACACCCACCTGCTACACACCTCACATTGTATATGACACCAGGTGGGGGGGCATGTAAAGGAAAAACGGGGCTTTGCAGGCACTGCTGACCCTTGCAAAATGCTTGACAAATGGCTGGTTCAGCCAGCTCTTTAAGCTATCTCCCTCTCCCTACACCCCCAGTCAGCTTGGAAATGCATCAATCACCTGATGCCATTACAGCATCAGATGATTTGATAGGTGACCAGGACCACCCACCTGTCAAAGTGGGGTCCCGCCTACCTGTCCAATTTGGCCCAGGGCATTGGTGGGGGGAGAGAAAGGTCTGGCACTACATCTGCCCATTCTGCATCTGTAAGAAATCAATATTTCAGAGTGGCAGCACCTACAGTTGGGAAGCTACCCTTGCAGGGTTGTTGTGAAGGAGGAAGAAATGAGGACTGCAAAACATTAAGAACACGGGAAGAATGGTAGTAAATTAATAATTCGTGGAGGAGAGGGCGATCAATGGATACTAGCCAGGGCTGCTCAGCTCTGCCTCCACAGCCAGAGGCAGCGAGGAGACTACAGGAGGGGAGAAGGCTCTTGGGCTCAAGTCCTGCTTACAAGTTTCCCACAAGCATCTGGTTGGCCACTGCAAGGACAGGATGCTGGACTAAATGGGCCATTGGCCTGATCCAGCAGGTTTTTCTTATATTCTTAAACTAATAAATACAGTAGTTAGATTATCCGCACAGATTCTGCAGGGCATGCTGCTGTACTCTCGGCGACCAGCAGGTGGCAGAACACCAGAGCACATCTTGCTACGGTAGTTGTTCCAGAGACACCGCCGTCTCCCTTCATGCTCTTTGGGGACCTAGATCAGGGAGCACCATCCCTAGGATTCTTGCACTCATGGCAACATGCATGGAAACGAGTCAGGTTATGGGTTGCCAATTTCTCGACCAGCCATTGCCGCTGTGTCTTTCAACTGTGGCTTGGTGTGGGTAAACGCCAGCCCTGGGGTGCTCTTTACCTCTGGTCAGTTGGCAGCCATGGCTGGGCAGCAACCTCATTTTGTGTCCCCGCAAACACCTCTCTGTATTTGGCCTTTGACTATGATGATCCAAACAATGCATTCAGTTTCCCATTCCAGAAATCCCAGCACTCGGCTTCTGAGCCTGTGCAGAGTTGTTGTTGTTGTTGTTTTATCAGAGGGGAACAGGCTTGTTTTGCAAAGGCAGTTCCTAATGGTGGGGGTGTAAACAGGGCATTGTGGCCAGCGACTGAGACTGGCCAAGGTGGTAGGGAGTGGGGAGACTTAAAGATGGAAGCTATTGCTTCTGATCTGACCAGGCCTTGCTGAAATGGGGTTTTGAGAAGGCTGTTGGGTTATTTGTACACAGGGCTTGTGGGAAAACACAACTTGGAATAATAGAATTGTACAGTTGGAAGGGACCCCAGGGGTCATCTAGTCCAACCCCCTGCAATTCAGTTTAGGGAAGCAACAATGGCAAAGGCAAGTCACCTTGTATAACCCCTTCTTTTCCTCCTCCTCCCCCATGCTGACCAAGCTCACCTGCTCAGTCAATGTACACAGACATATACACAGGTACACATATACATGTACACCCATACACCCATACATACGGTACTCATAAACGTGTGTTCCTGAGCTTTTAACGGCCACAGAAACTAGCCACAGCTGAAAGCTTTTCCAGGCCTAGAAATGCCTGCTCCGCCACTCCTGCCTTCAGGCTCTCTGAAGCTTAAAATAAACTGGGGCCCACTGAACCAGACGGGGCTTGCTCCAAACTAAACCTGTCGAGGAACTGAGCGTGCTTCTGAGCATGTAGGGAGTGCAGGCGCCCGCGCAGCTGGAGATCCCCCTAAGAAGGCGGGGCGGTGTTCCATTTCTCCCAAAACGACTGGGGAGTTAGGTGGGGGCTTCGCGCGGCTCGGGCTCCTTCGGGGGTGGCCCCGTCGCGGGTGGGCGGCGACGCGGAGGCAGCCGTAGCGGAGTGGGCGGACAGACAGACAGACAGACAGGCGGCCGCTCCCCGCTCCCCTCCCTCCTGCTCGGGCTCCCGCGCATGTGCCGCCCCCCCCCCCCCCCCGCCGTCGCGGCTTGCTGCTCCTCCCTCGATCGCCGCCCAAGAGAGCGGAGCCGGAGCCATGAAGGATCGGACGCAGGAGCTGCGCACGGTGAGCCCCATCGGGGAAGGGGCCGCGGGAGGGAGACGGGGTAGAGCCCCATCACAAGGCTAACAGGGAGGGGTCCCCTCCAACCGTGGCCCCTCCAGCCTTGCCCCCTCCATCTGAAGCTGAGCGAACCTCCCCGTCGAAAACAGAGCCAGCGTACTAGAACCGGAGGGGGACGACAGCGATCCCTCCTCTCTTCATAGGGCGGTGCCGTCCATGGATGCGTGCGGCGGGGTCGTGGAACATTTTGCCCCTCTCTCAACTCTCCAGGGAACGGACGACAAGGCTGTGCCCGCTCCTCGCACCTCCATATCGCCTTGTTGATTCGTGGGTGACCGTGTGGGGTGGAGAGATAGGGGGCTGGTTGGAGGGATCGCCCCAGTTCTGATCTGCAGGAACAAGGGCGGCATCTCGTGTGCGGATTTGGTCTTAAACCCCTGGAATTGGGAATGATGAAGCACAATTCCCCACGCCCGCCATCTCCTTTGAATTCTCTTGGGGGTGTATGCGAGGGGTTGACGACGATTAGACCCCGTCCTCCTCCTAGGGACGTAGCAGCGCGCATCTCTGGGACTTGTGGCGTCAGAGAAGAGGGGGGGGAGGCTCCTGAGCATCTGCAGAGTGCCTGCTCTATCACCCCGCAGGGGGGGGGTGAGCAAGGCTCTGGTGATGCTGTTGGTCACCACAGTCCCAAAGGGAAAGGTTGCTAATGGGAAGTCCCATCGATGGGGCCAGCTGGGGTGACTTTTCTTCCTGGGGGGCTTTTACTCACAAATGGAGGCTCTTTCTGTCTTCACGGGGTGGGGTGGGGGAAGAGTGCTCAGGAGTGCAGCCTTAACATGGCTGTGCTTTACTAAGTGGACTGCTTAAATTTTGCCAGCTTCCTTCAAGCACCTAATTGTATAATTGTTTAACTGATTCTGGTTGCCTCTGTTGAAAGCCGTAACTTTTTTGAATGACAAGGAGGGAGCCGTGGCATGTTGTTTTCCCAAGCGGAATTTTTTTCCTTTGCTTTTTTTGCCTCTGGCAACCACAGGCATTTCAGGTGGCTGCCCTCCGGGTCTTCGACTGCCTAAAAAGGAACCTGCTTGAGCCAATGCATAGCTGCCACCCTCTCCCAAACTTTGCTGTTTTTGTTGTCGTTGTTCCTGTAATTTGAGGGTAGGGGACTTTGGGTACTAGACTCCAATTCCCATCAAGCCCAGCCAGGGAGGATGATGGGAGTTGGAGCCCAATGATGGGAGGGGGCTACAGATGTCGTCGCCCCCCCCCCGCCCGACCTTTGCTGTAATGCACAGCAAATTTCTCCAGGGCAGGGGCAGGGGGGAGATTGAAATGGAGACCTGTGACTCTCTGCATGCTTGAGGGCTAGCACCTTAGAAGTCAACTGTTGAGCATGCAACATCTGTTGCTACCGTGCAACACCCTGTGGCTTCCTTATGAGGAAGGATGCTTGTGGATTTAAGGAAGGGGTGGTCTGGGGACGGATTCAGGACCTCGTTGCTTCTTTTGGAAACCCAGCCACTTTCCAGTGAAACAGAAGTTCTGACATTTGTGGGTTTCGCTGCATTATGATGGCCCCAAAGAATCGTAGAGTTGGAAGGGACCACGAGGGTCATCTCAGTCCAACCGCCTGCAATGCAGGGATCTTTTTGCCCAACGTGGGGCTCAAACCCACAACACTGAGATGAAGAGTCTTGTGCTTTACCATCTGAGCTATTCAGACTCAACATAGGTTAGTGCACCTGCTTTGCATGCAGAAGGTCCCAGGTTCAATCCGTGGCATCTCCAGGTAGGGGCAGATGCCAGCCCGACATCCTAGTGAGCTGCTGGTGGTCTGAGTGTGCCAAGGTTTATAAGTGCCTTTTCACATTGCCTCTTCTCTAAGCTAAAAAGCCCCAGACGCTGTAACCTTTCATCACAGGGGAGACCCTCGCTCACCTAGGTCATTGTAGCTGCTCTTCTCTTAACCCTTTCCGGCTCTACAATATCCTTTTCAAGGGGATGCAGCCAGAGAGGTTTCCCATGTGTCACTGTGTGCCTTTAGGTCAGGCATCCCCAAACTTCGGCCCTCCAGATGTTTTGGACTACAACTCCCATGATCCCTGACCACTGCCCCTGTTAGCTAGGGATCATGGGAGTTGTAGTTCCAAAACATCTGGAAATCCAAGGTTGCCTATGTCTGGACTAGATGGTTCTTTCCAACTATGACTTTCTATGTGTGCCCTCCAGATGTTCTTCAACTACAACTCCCATGACCCCACGCTTCCCCATCCGTGATGCGGACAGCGCTAACCCCCGTAGTCCAACGGCTGCCTGACTCAGCAAGGCATTCCAACAGAGGTGCATAAACCCACAAGCCATAAGGAAAACCTCCTGGATCAGGCCAATGGCCCATCTAGTCCAGCATCCTGTTCTCGTAGCAGCCAACCAAAATGAAGCCCATAAGCAGGCCCTGAGTACATGAACCCTCTCTCCCTTACTGGGGCATCCAGAAACTGGTATTCAGAAGCATTGCTGCTTCTGACTGTGGAGGCAGAGCATAGCCATTGTGGCTAGTAGCCATCGATAGTCTTCTCCTTCTCCATGAATTTGTCTAATCCTCTTTTAAAGCCGGTTGGTAGCCATCACTGCCTCTTGTGGGAGGGAGTTCCATAGTTTAACTATGTGCTGGGTGAAGAAGTCCTTTCTTTTATCTGTCTGAAATCTTCCAGCGCATTAGAGGGTTCTTGTTTTTGAGGGTGGGCCAAGACTCGAGAGTCGCTGGCAGCGATCTTGTCTAGATGGGTTGAGGGTCTTCTGTTGTACAAATCATTCTTGACTCACAGATGCTGGCTTTTGTAAAAGAGGTCATGGCTGCTTTTATTTCTCATACAAATACTGAGGCACAGGGTCACTCCGCGCCACTGGCGTCGTATGCAAATATCTGGCTCATTTAAGACTATAGAGAACCTTTAGTCTCCATGAAGGAACTCACAGGTGGCGAATACTTTTATAAATCTTTGTTATTTGCAAAGGGAATCTTCGCGTGAGTTAATATTTTATAATCCCTTTAGAGTTGTCAGGGTCGTCTTAAGCATATCTGGTGCCCTGGCGCCGTGGTGCAAAGATCCCTCCGGCGCCCCCGTCCCGTCCCGTTTTCCAGCGCCCACCGCACGGCTGGCACGGGCGCAGCAGCGGGGTGCCCCCCTGGTGGCCCGGCCCTGAGAGTTGTGCAGCATCTTTGCACTTTTGTCCTTCTAAGCTGTGATGCCTTTATGGTTTATATTTTTGATTCCTTTGTTTTCTACCCCCCCCCCTATTTTAATCTTTCAGTGCGCCTCCATATGAGAATCAGCCCCCCCCCCTGCTGCCTTCCCTTCCCAAGTGGGTTTAAACAAACCCCAGTTGCTGTCTACTCAGAGCCACATCTTCTGTGCCCCAGCCCTTCTATTCATCCAGAATGAATTTCTGCTCAGGAACGGGAAAAGCCACAACTTGCTTCTGGCAAGGCCTGAGGGGGAGGAGGCTGTGAGAGCTTGTTGGTTGTGGCATGCAGATCGAGGAATGAAGCGTCCCAGTAATGAGGCATCCCAGAAAATGAGCAAGGCTTTTTCAACTCTGGGGAAGGAGGTCGGAATGAGGTCTCTGCTTGGCCAAAGGTGAAGCAGAGGGCACCCGAGGGTGCAGCTTCACCCTTCGTCACCTTTCGAGGCCTGCAGACTTCCCAGGAAATAACATAAGAATCTACTGGGATCAGGCCAGTGGCCCATGTAGTCCAGCACACAGTTCTCACCCTGGCTTACCAGATGTCCTAATGCAAACCCCGCAAGCAGAGTTTGAGCCCGATAGCCCTCTCCCCTCCTTTGGTGTCCAGCAACTAGTTCTCCAGAACAGTACTGCCTCCAATCAAAGCCAGTCCTGACCTAGTAACCCTCAATAGCCCTCTCCTGCACAAATTTGCCCAATCCTCCTTTAAAGCCAACCATGTTGGTAGCTATCGATGCCTCCTGCAGCAGTGAGTTCCATGGTTCAACTAAAAAGGTACTTCGGTCTTTCCTCAGCCTTCAGCTTCCTTGGGCGTTCGTGCATTCCAGTGTTAGCAGAGAGGGAGAACAGCTTTTCCTCTATGCGCTTTCTCCACGCCAGGCATAATTTTATAAGTGCCTTATCACATTGCCTCTTCTCTAAGCTAAAGAGCCCCAGACGCTGTAACCTTTCATCACAGGGGAGACCCTCGCTCACCTAGGTCATTGTAGCTGCTCTTCTCTTAACCCTTTCCAGCTCTACAATATCCTTTTCAAGGGGATGCAGCCAGAGAGGTTTCCCATGTGTCACTGTGTGCCTTTAGGTCAGGCATCCCCAAACTTTGGCCCTCCAGATGTTTTGGACTACAATTCCCATCATCCCTTACCGCTGGTCCTGTTAGCTAGGGATCATGGGAGTTGTAGGCCAAAACATCTGGAGGGCCGCAGTTTGGGGATGCCTGCTTTAGGTAGCCTTTGGCACCTCGCAGTTGGAAAACGTGGAAAGTTATGGGAAATATCCTTCCTTCCTTCATTTGCCTGCCTGCTCTCTGGCTTATACAAGGGTAGACTGCCTTTGCACATGGTGGCTCTGCTCTTTGTTGCCGCATAATGGGTCTGGAGTGGCGAGCGCCGCTTTGCACAGACACCTGCGTGATCTGGGACTCTGCTTTTGCTGCCAGCGATGAGTTCAAAACGTTCGCTGGCCGCTGGCTTCGTGACTTGATGTGCGTCTCCTCGGGGAGAGCAGATGCTTGACCTTTGCTCCACGTCTAATGGGACCGGGTTGGCTTGTTTGAAAAAAAGCCCGTTAACTGGGCTAATTGGCCAGCTCTGCCTCCTTTCCTTTGGGGTTTGCTATTCTTAGCCCCCGGGCTGCTCAGCGAGGCGACTGTTCCCTTTCGGCTGCTGTGCCAAATGTCCCCCTCGAAAGCAGTGCAGCTGAAGAACCTGGAAAGCAAAGGGGAAACGTAAGGAGAGATAAATGGACCACTCCTGGGAGCCTCCCCACCCCCCTTGCACGCCAGGCTGGGTGCCAGCTCAGGTTTGGATGCCAATGATTCCAGCAGGAATTTGTGGTTGCTTCTCGGCTGGTTTCAAAGTGAGGAGGTGCATTTTCAAAGGCTTGTTTATTATGCGTCTTATAAAACGTATACACACCACTTGATTGTAAAAAAAACACCCAACAACAACAACAATTTATTATTTATACCCCGCCCATCTGGCTGGGTTTCCCCAGCCACTCTGGGCGGCTTACAACAGAAAAATGAGATAAAGTAATCTATTAAACATTAAAAGCCTCCCTAAACAGGGCTGCCTTCAGATGTCTTCTAAAAATCTGGTAGCTCTTTTTCTCTTTGACATCTGATGGGAGGGCGTTCCACAGGGCAGGCGCCACCACCGAGAAGGCCCTCTGCCTGGTTCCCTGCAACTTGGCTTCTCGCAACAACCCATCTGAATGTGGTTTGCAAAAAAAGATAAAAGACAATCAAGGGAAAAAATACAGTACTTCAAAACATACAAAAAGTTAAAATACTGAAACAGGTTACAATTCATATCAGCATTTCTAAGCATATAGGTAAAGGTAAAGGGACCCCTGACAGTTAAGCCCCGTCATGAACGACTCTGGGGTTGCAGCGCTCATCTCGCTTTACTGGGTGAGGGAGGCGGCGTTTGTCTGCTCCGCAGACAGTTTTCCCGGGTCATGTGGCCAGCATGACTAAGCCACTTCTGGCGCAATGGAACACCGACACCAGAGCAGCGCACGGAAATGCCGTTTACCTTCCCACCGGAGCAGTACCTATTAATCTACTTGCACTTTTGGGCATGCTTTTGAACTGCTAGGTTGGCAGGATCTGGGACTGAGCAATAGGAGCTCACCCTGTTGTGGGGATTTGAACCGCTGACCTTTGATCGGCAAGCCCAAGACTCAGTGGTTTAGACCACAGTGCTACCCGCATCCCTTAAGCATATGTTGTTGTTGTTTAGTCGTTTAGTCGTGTCCGACTCTTCGTGACCCCATGGGTAGGTTTGCCTAAACTAGAATGTTTTTAGCAGGTGCTGAACAGAATATAGGGAAGGCGCGTGCCTAATGTCAAGAGGCAGGGAGTTCCGAAGGATAGGTGCTGCCATACTAAATGATTGAATTCTTACAAATGCGGAATAGGGGTCCTGTGGCACTTGTAACAGGGCCAGTTCTGCCAGTTTAAGCGGCCAAGCGGGCAGAAGTGGGGTAAGGAGAGATGTCATAGGTAAACTGCTCCCAAGTTGTTATGGGTTTTATATACTACCAGTAATAGTGACACCTTGAACTTAGACTCGTAGCAGATCTGCAGCTGGTATAGATCTCTGAGCGCAGGAGTTTTCTCCTCCTCCTCCTCCTCCTTCTCCTCCTTCTTTGGCGATCACTCATAGCCAAGTAAGATTGTCTTCCATAAACACAGTTTTAACAATGCGTATGTAAGTGACTGTGGAGGCCAATTCTGGATCCACCCATCCTTCCACAGTGGGGACATTGGTTTCCAGGCGGGAGTTGATCACGGTGTGGATTTGCCAAGCTTGCCTTCCTCTCAGCACGTTTCTCCCTTGCGTCCTGAGTTTGAGCATCTTCAAAGCCCATGACACCTTTGGTAAAGGAACAGGAGTTATATGCTGACAAGACCTCACCTTTGTTTGTGCTGAATGCTGCAGCACAATTGCTAACAGCAGCTTCCGGAACCAAGCCCGAGGGAGGCCCCACGTAGATGGTAGCATGACTCTTTGAATCTGTGTCCAATATTTGTTCCAGATTAAAGGCCTTTTGTTTTGGATTTGCTTTCTTTCCTTACCACCCCCCCCCGAGCACCCAGATAAGGTCATTGTCAAAATCTTGCTGCAGTCTAGCCAGTGTTTTCTGCCATGTGATTTTCTTCCCACCTCTTTTTTAAAAAAAATAATTGGAACACCAGCCTGTCTGGTATGAACACACACATCAAATGCCTGTTTTACGCGCGCGCGCACACACACACACACACACACACACACACACACACACCGGACTCCTGTGTGTTTAAGTTAACTGTTTCCAAGTGCTGGCCATTTTATTGGTTATTAATCACACTTTTTTGGAGGGGGTATGTCTATGTCAGTTTCTCTTCTCACCAGGCGGTGGGGTTAATTATGGATTTCCTTACATTTTTCATTTTTAAAATGGGAGAAATAATGCTATCTAGTTATTTTTAAAAAAGAAAATAAAAGAGAACATTAATGCAGGGAAGCAGGTACTGTAATTAACTCCGCCCCCCCCCGGGAACTGAAACTGACAATAACCCAGTTTGCGCATTACAGTAAACCCTAGACCAGTGATGGGCAACCTTTTGAGCTTGGTGTGTCAAAATTTGCCAAAAAACCGAGCATAACTCAGGTGGTATGTCACTTCGAGAAAAAAACCATAATTTTACGATATTTATAGTTTAAAAAACAAAACTGTATAATTGTTTCCCCTTTTAAAAAAAGGCCTGCCATCAGGTTCGCAGGGTGGGGGGGGGGCGGTTTCGGTGGCTCAGGAGCCCATCCGGCAGCTCCTGCAGCGCTGGTCACTTTCAGGAGCTCCGCGGCTCCATGTCGACCGCCATCTTGCCTCGCCGGAAGTCCACAAGGCCCCCAGAGATATGTCACCTGCGGCATTCCACCGCCGGCTGGAAGTAAGGTCTCGGCATGCAGCTGCGTGTCACCAAAAATGGCTATACGTGTCAGTGCTGACACGCGTGTCATAGGTTCGCCATCACTGCCCTAGACAATGATTGACTGTAACTGCACTGATCTGGGCTGTTTCCTCCTCCCTACTAGCACACAGATCTTCAATCCCTGGCATTGTTTTATGTTCAAACTGGGGTTCGGGGTTTGTTTTGCGCCAAAGAAACCACAGTCGGTAGCCAGCCTACTTGCTGTTTCTGACAGTGGAAGCAAATTGTGGCTCTTGTGGCAAGTAGCCATGGGTGTGAATTTGTCTAGTCGTCTTTTGAAGCTGTCCAAGTTGGTTGTCAGTCCCATGGCAGTGAGTTCCACCGTTTAACCATGCGCTGCCTGAAGAAGTACTTCATTTTCTCTGCCCTAAATCTTAAATCTTCCAGCATTCACGCAGAGAATGTTCTCCCCTTCTCTATGTACCATGCATAATTTTGTATGCAAGGGGCTTCTTGGCAATGAAGTGCTTTCTCTCTCTCTCTCTCTCTCTCTCTCTCTCTTTTTTTTGGGGGGGGGAATGGTCTTGTCTCCTGCGTGCCACATAGGAGGATCTTGGCACTTGCTCTCTGTGGAAAATGGCCCCAGTTTGCAACAATAGCAGATAAAAATGGCATAATAGGCGAGGTGGAATTAATTGCAGGGCGGGGGGACAGAGACGCTAGGAGTGCAGGTGTTTTTTCCATAGTGGTATCGAACGAGGGGCGGCTGCTGTTCCAGGCGCACAAGGATTGAGCCCGTCCGCCCATTTGCAAACACCCACCCATCCTCTCGAAGCGTACCTAGTTCCAAGGATCCTAGCTTAGCTGATGTTCCCCTGCATTCATTCTTTTGGATGCTTTCCAGAACTTTGCTTTTAGGTGTCACACTTGTCAGATCCGTTTTATTTTTATTTACTTTCTAAGTATGCACCCTGCCTTTCAGCGTTCAAGCTTTCAAGGCTGGGGAGTCTGGAGGGGAGTCAGACTGGGAGAAAGGGGATGGTCTCAACCACACGGCATGATCTAGGAGGGTTTAGGGTTCATATATATTACGTATAATTTTTAGGGATGCGGGGGGCACTGTGGTCTAAACCACTGAGCCTCTTGGGCTAGCCGATCCGAAGGTCGGCAGTTCTATTCCCCGCGACGGAGTGAACTCCCATTGCTCTGTCCCAGCTCCTGCCAACCTAGCAGTTCGAAAGCACACCAGCGCAAGTAATACAGGTGAAACTCGGAAAATTAGAATATTGTCGAAAAGTGCATTTATTTCAGTAATGCAACTTAAAAGGTGAAACCAGTATATGAGATAGATGCATGACATGCAAAGCAAGATATGTCAAGCCTTTATTTGTTGTAATTGTAATTATTTGTCATTAGGTGGGTCAATTATAAATCGAATGTAATTAATGAAATGTAATCGCTATGTTTATTTTTGTATTATTGTAACTATTTGTTTTATTACTGTGGAATTTCCAAAAGAAAGCATTTGTAAAAATTAAAAGAAAAATGAAAAGTTGCATTACTGAAATAAATGCACTTTTCGACGATATACTAGTTTCCCAAGTTTCACCTGTAGCTACCGCTGTGGCAGGAAGGTAAACAGCGTTTTTGGGCGCTCTGGCTTCCATCACGGTGTTCTGTTGCACCAGGAGTGGTTTAGTCATGCTGGCCACATGACCCAGAAAGCCTGTCTGTGGACAAACGCCGGCTCCCTCGGCCTGAAAGCGAGATGAGCGCCGCAACCCCAGAGTCGCCTTTGACTGGACTTAACCACCTTTACCTTTAACTTTTTATATTATGTATAATCTTATGGATTGTTGTTGATAATGCACTCTGGCATTATGCGTTGGGAAATGACAACGGGAATTATAATCCCTGGCATCTCCAGATAAAGGCAAGTGACCTGTGCATGCCTGCTCAGTGTGTTGTACAACAGGTGCTGCTGCTACCTGTTCATAGAATTGTAGACTTGGAATGGACCCTCAAGGCTGGTGGGGGCGTGGCTTAAAAAGAGGGGGTGTGGCTTGGTGAGAGTCCCAAGGACATATGGATTTGGCACTTGCTTATTATAAGATTGGCCATTACTATCATTAATCTCTCTCTCTCTGTGTGTGTTTCTTTATTTTGAACAAAATCCTTTTCTGGCTATACTTTTACATTTTTAAAAATGTAAATGAAAGTGTGTTACCTCTAAGGGGACAATGCTAATTTTTAAAAATAAAAAGGGGGAAAACATTTTGGCAACTCCCGTTCCCAATAAAGCACTAATCTATAATTTTCAGGGTTGGTTTCTCTCCCCGCCCCGCCCCCCATTTCATGGGTAGTAATGGGGATTTGTGTTAAAATGAACAAGTGCATAGTGCTTGATTAGTTATTGTTTTTTGAAACAAAAATAATAATAATCAAGAGTTGCTTGCAATTTATTCTTCCCCAAACTGGACCTTCCCCACCAATATCAGTTTATAGGTGAAAATGGAACAGCACAGCAAGATGAACATATTTGGGGGCGGGGAGGGGGGCGGGGAGGTATCCCATATCCTTGATAGGGTCTATTGCAATTCTGCTTGCAGCGTGCAGAAGAAGAGCAATGATTTATTAGTGCTTGGGAACTGCCTGTCTGGAAACGGCTGCTGTCTGGGCTGAGAGTAGTCGAATGAACACACTTTATCTTTTTCACTTACTCTGCACTCAGTGCCGAGGATGATGCCCTCCCCCCACAGGAAGCGAATTGAAAAGAGGAGGCAAGCCCAGAGCAGAGACTCATGCAGAGTCACAGCCAGCAACCTGTACTGTGAACTACTCATTTGGGCCTGTGAGAGCCTTTAACTTTTACTTCCCCAAAGTAAAATAGGCCAGTGGGTCAGCTCAACATAAAGCACCTGTTCCTGTTTAAATCAGCCTTTTATTCAGCTCCATGAGGACTGGAATCTTGCATTGTTTTTAATGAAAGGAGCAGAGCATTCAATTAGATCAGTGGTTCCCAAAGTGGGTCCGGTGGGATTACTACATTGATTGCTACGGTATATATACAGGTGAAACTCAAAAAATTAGAATATCGTTGAAAAGTTCATTTATTTCAGTAATTCAACTTAAAAGGTGAAACCAATATAGGAGATAGACCAGGGGTCCCCAGACTTTCTGCGCGGCGGGCCGGTGCCCGCCGCGCCGACCGCGCGGTGGGCCGGAGGGCAGGGGAGTGCGCGCGCAGCGGGCCGGAGGGCGGGGGAGTGCGCGCCCGTGCGCATGCGCACACGCACACGGGCGGGGGAAAAATCGCCAAAAATCGCTTGTGCGCATGCGTATGGGCCTCCCCCGACCCGGAAGTGCACCAGAAATGACCTCTTCCGGGTCGGGAGAGGCCCATACGCATGCGCACAAAGGATTTTCGGCGATTTTTTGCCGATTTTTTAGATCGTCGCTGCGCCGCGCGCTGTGAGAGCGGGCGGCGGCAGCGGGCGGCGGGAGTCGTCGCGGGCCGGATTGGAAGGCCGATTGGGCCGCATCCGGCCCGGGGGCCGTAGTTTGGGGACCCCTGAGATAGACTCATGACATGCAAAGCGAGATATGTCAAGCCTTTATGTGTTGTAATTGTGATGATTATGGCGTACAGCTGAAAAAAAAACCAAATTCACAATCTCAGGAAATTAGAATAGTGTTTAGCTACTCAATCCATAACACCTGCAAAGGGTTCCTGAGCCTTTAAATGGTCTCTCAGTCTGCTTCAGTTGGCATCGATGGATCAAGATAACCAATGTTGTTGAATTAATTAAATACCGTACTTGGATTTTGAAGAAATGTGCAATTATTTGTTACTGAATTTTAGTGTGGCGTTATCTTCCTTAGTGGGTCGTGCAAACAGCTGTTCTGAAGGGTCCTTTTTATGGAGTAGCTTAGGGGGCACTGGGAGTGAGTTCTTGAAAACAAGGGGGCAGTGGCACAGAAAAGTTTGGGAATCCCTGGTCTTGAAGGTCTCCAAAGGAGTCGGCAGGGTGCAAAGTCCCGGGGGTTTCTCTCCTTCAGAAATTTGTCCCAGAGGGTTTCTTTTATTCAGAGCATTTTGTGTCTTCTAGGCTAAGGACAGCGATGATGACGACGACGTCACTGTCGGAGTGGATCGGGACCGCTTCATGGACGAGTTTTTTGAGCAGGTGAGAACCCCCGCTTAGTTGCACAAATTTGTCAGGGAGTCAATTATTTGGCCTCTTCCTGCAGATTTCTCCCCCCGCCCCCACCAGTTGCCCCTTTGCTCCTTATTTGAGCAACTAGATGCATTTTGGGTGGCGGGGGTTGGGTGGGGGGTACACCTGGCAGCTCGAAGCAAAATGACTTCACTCCTGTGTAGATCACTGGGGAAGGGTTGAGAAGTGGGGAACCTTTTCAGTTTATGTGTGTCTCATATAGATATTTTACAGCACTGAAAACATTCAAAAGTTAAAAACAGACTTCAGTTAGCCACTGCAGAAGGTTGTACTCTTAATTGCCTGCATAGGCCCGGTGGAATAGGAAAGTTTTCAGCAGGCAAAAGTTGGCACGGAAGGCACCCTCTGAATCTCTAGTGGCATGGAGTTCCACAGGAATGGGCCAGTGTTGTGAACAGCCCTGAGATCTACAGCTGAAGGGCGGTACAAAGATTTTAAAAATAAAATAATAATAAAAATAATAAATTTATTATTTATACCCCACTCATCTGGCTGGGTTTCCCCAACCACTCTGGGCAGCTCCCAACAGAATAATAAAAAATTTATATTATATTATTATAAAAATATTGTATTAATATTATATTAATTAATATTATTTTATTGTTATTGTTATTATAATAACAACAACAATAACAACAATAATAATAATATTAAAGTGACAAAACATCAAACATTAAAAGGATTTCATTGCTGTCAAATGAGCCTCACCAGTTCCGGGGAACAACGTTCCTGCAGCGGTTCTTGGGGATTGAGCTGGGATAGAAGGTTTCAGGAGGTCCCTGAGCTACCCTGGACCGAAGTTGTGGAGGGCTTTCAAAATTAAAACAGGGACTCTGAGGCTGGCCCTGTGGCAAGTCCTTATTTTGGCGATGTTCGGTTTGATGTTGGAAGACATTCCAAGCTCTCTTGCTCACTCTCCCCCTCCTTCCTCCAGGTGGAAGAGATCCGGGGGTTCATCGACAAGATCGCGGAGAATGTGGAAGAGGTGAAGCGGAAGCACAGTGCCATTCTTGCAGCCCCCAACCCCGACGAGAGTGAGTAAGGCTGCCTTGCCTCTTCTTTGCAGTGGGCTGAGGTGGGGGGGGGGAAGAGCTTTTGCCGGTGCGACAAAACACTTTGGTCCATTTCTGTTTCCTGGGATGCACTTCTGCAAAATACTGCAGGCCGGAAGAGCTTTGTGTTAAGAGAAAGGACGTCTGGTGTTTGCTTCTTTGAAACCCCCTTAGTTTCCCCCCCCCCCCTGCCCGCAAACATTTTATTATTTTCACAAGCAGCAGCAGACCATATTTCACAACCCCACTCCACCCACCCCTGCAGAAACACCAAAACTCAATTACATTTAACTTGCGAGCCATTTCCGTTTTTAAACAAAGGCATCATTGCACAAGTTGCCATGTGTCCTTGGGTGCCTATAACCATTTTCTGTCGATATTGCAAAGTACAGTGGCAGAGCACCTGCTTGGCGTGCAGAACGCCCCAGCTTCAACACCCACACACCCGTGACATCTCCAGGAAGGGCTGGGAATATCCCCTACTTGAAACCCTGGAGAGCTGCTGCCAGTCGGTGCTGACAATACTAAGCTTAGATGCTCCAATAATCTGACCTGGTGCGAGGCAGCTTTCTGTGCGTGGGATGGGGATCCCTCTGGCATTCCTGCCTCCGGTGCAGCCTGGCTGACCTCAGCAGTTCCTTCTAGGCATATCCCTCTTCCCGTTCCCTCCCCTCTTGCCTCCTGTCTTCCCTGCGTGGGTGAGTGCCGGAGGTTTCTGTGTTGGCTGCTCCCTCTGTCGCTTCTGACTCACTGCCACGCTTCTCTTCTCTCCCTGCTTTCTCCTCCTCCTCTGGAGATTGTTGCCATCACCCGCACAACCCATTCCTGCCTGCTTATTCCATCTATACCCCTATCAAAAGTGGCCCCTGAGTGCTCAGCTGTCCTTCATTCCAAGGAAACAGAGCCCTGGGGAAGCCCTGGAGTTTCTCACCCTTGGGGTGGCATGGAATGCTGTTACTCCTCAAGCTTTGCTAGGTGGTTTGCCTCTAGCCCTTCCTCCCTCTTCTCCCAAGATAATATTCCATCCGCATAATTGCTTTCTCCGTTCACCGCTGGGAGGGTCAGCTCCTTCCATGCGCAGTCAACATCGATCTTGAGAAATTGCAGCCGCCCTGCCCACCCGTTCGAAAGAGAGCTGGCTGGCTGGCTTCTCCGGGGCCTCGGGATGTTATTAATGAGCTTTGGGCCCAGGCGAGAGGATGGAAAAGGCCAATTTTCCAGGCTGAGTCTCATCATCACCGTCCAAACACCTGCACTGTGGCAAGACGGAAATTGCACCCCTTCGGAGATGTTTTGTCTGTTGGAAAACACGGAGATGGGGAAGAGCTGATTAAGGAAGGGAAGGGAAAAAATGCCTTTGGGGAGGGGAAGCTGTTGTCAAGCTGAATGTGGAGCTTTATTCTGGGGTGGATGAGGCCACTGAGCCCTGCATGATGGGCAAAGGTGGCAATCCTCTTTGTCTCTGCCAATGTACAAACACAGGTCTTTTTCTGGGCTGCACCTTGGCAGCAGGATTGCCTGACATTTCCCTTTCCTTTATTAGCTGTGATTCTAATTGGACTAGATGAACCCTATGATTCCGCTACAGTCTCTTCTCCTGTACAGGTGAAATTCGGAAAATTAGAATATCTTCGAAAAGTGCATTTATTTCAGTAATGCAGCTTAAAAGGTGAAACCAATACATGAGATAGATGCATGACATGCAGAGCAAGATACGTCAAGCCTTTATTTGTTGTGATTGTAATTATTTGCCGTTAGGCGGATCAATTATAAATGGAATGTAAGTAATGAAATGTAATAGCGGTGTTTATTTTTGTATTATTGTAACTATTTGTTTTATTACTGTGGAATTTCCAAAAGAAAGCATTTGTAAAAATAAAAAATAATAAGGTGCATTATTGAAATAAATGCACTTTTTGACGATATTCTAATTTTACGAGTTTCACCTGTAATTTTAGTTAGCAGCTGCCTGATAGGATGCAAAGAGCAAGTCAGTGGATGCTGCTGTCCTCTGCATGGAGGCAGCAGGCGGGGGAATGACAGATCTCCAGGTATTGTTGTATGAAGACACCCCTCAGCCTTTGCTGTTGGCCTTGCTGGCCTGGGACTGATGGGAGACGGAGCTCAACAGCAACTGGGGTGGTGGTGCAAAGGTCCCAACCCCCTACGCTGAGGACTGAATCTTCTCGATCCAGCAGGGAAAGGTAGCAGAACACCTGCCTCAGCCTGATCAGTATAAGCCAGTTTCCTATATACCTGTTTAAACCAGCCATTAATTGAGAGCAATGAGGACTAGAGTCTTGGGTTGCTTGTAGAGGAAAGGCCACAGCTCATTGGTGGAGCCTCTTCTTGTCTGTAGGCCCTGTCCTATTCTTTTGCTTCCTGTTGACTGCAATTTTTATGAGTAATTGTAGGAATGTGATATTATAGTAAGATTGCATCATCGTAATATAAAACACCCAGGGCCGCTGCACTAAGTGTGTGTCCCACACATCCCCAAATCTGTTGGGGGGGGGGACTCAGAACAGATTTAGGGGCTCTGCATGGGGAGGGAGGGAGTTCTGCCATGGAAGGAAAATCCTCAGATTCAACGCTAGGCTCTTGAAGTCTTCTGAGAGCTCAACAGAGATTAAAGATAAGGCATTCTCCCGCTTGCAATGAGGATTTGCCCTTTAATTATTTTCTTCTCCCTGCAGGGTGGGAGTTAATTACTGGCTTCTGTGCATTCCGCCCCCTCTCCTTTTTCTTGTATAGCAAAATAGCAGTGCTGCCTGTCAGAGTAGACAATACTGGCTGCATGGGCTGACTCAGTGTGGGTGAAAACTTAACGCTGCTTGGCATTCCCCGCTGGCATCTCTGGGCAGGGCTGGGAGGGAGCTCCGCCTGGACCCCTGGAGTGCTGCTGCCAACTAATGGATATTATTGTTTATTTGTGGAGCCAAAGACCTTATGAGAAGCAAAATAGAGATAGCAGAATATATAATACATTGTGCATTTAAAATAATTGTGCAAACCAGACATTCTGTCAGATAAGAGTTTGTTCCCCTGAAGAATTTAACTTGGCTTCGCCACGAACTTTTCTCCTGAAAATTGCCACTCTAAAGGCAAAACGGGCCACTTTTTCAGCAAGTGTCCCCTAATAGCACATAAATGTATTTTTATGCAAGGGTAAATTGGGCATGCGTTGTTTTCTCTCTTTACGAAGCTCTGGGAAAGTGAGAGAATGGGGTTTATTTATTTTTTTACCAAGGATTCTCGGGATCCCTGTCAAACTGCAACTCCCCGATAGTTTAAGGGCACCCTTGACAGTTAAGCCAATTTAAAACTGCTGGAGTGTGAAGCAGGCATGAACAAATCTTGCCAATATTATTTATTTATTGAATTTATATACCGTCCTATACCTGGGGGGGGGGGGTTTCCTCAGGACAGTTCATAGAATAGAATCAAGATATAAAACAACAAAATACAAAGTAAAAATAAAAACAACCCAATAGCCCCCCCCCCAACACATTTTAAAAGGACATAGGATGTAAATCAGATCAACCAAAGGCCTGGTTAAAAAGGAATGTTTTTGCCTGGCACCTAAAGGTGTATAATGAAGGCACCATGCGAACTTCCCTGGGGAGAGCATTCCACAGGCGGGGAGCCACTGCAGAGAAGGCCCGTTCTCGTGTTGCCACCCTCTGGACCTCTCGAGGAGGGGGCACACGAAGGAGGCTTTTCTCAGTTTCCCCTACTTCAGTTGGGATTCCACATCATAAGAGTTGTAGAGTTGGAAGGGACCCCGAGGGTCATCTAGTCCAACCCCCTGCAATGCAGGAATAATAATAATAATAATTTATACCCCACCCATCTGGCTGGGTTTCCCCAGCCACTCTGGGCAGCGGCTTCCAACAGAATATTAAAATACAATAGTCTATTAAACATTAAAAGCTTCCCTAAACAGGGCCGCCTTCAGTTGTCTTCTAAAAGTAAAATAGTTGCTTATTGCCTTGACATCTGCTTGGAGGGCGTTCCACAGGGCGGGTGCCACTTCCGAGAAGGCCCTCTTCCTGGTTCCCTGTAACTTGGCTTCTCGCAGTGAGGGAACCGCCAGAAGGCCCTTGGCGCTGGACCTCAGTGTCCGGACAGAACGATGGGGGTAGAATGAACAAATCTTACCATTATTATTATTATTATTAACCCCATCCTGCCCACAGCCATCCCTGAGTGGGCTCGAACCACCAACCATTCAGTTAACAGCCAGATGCACTGACCCACTGTGCCACAGAAGGGCTCAGCTTGCATTAAAAATGGGGAGGGTTCTCATGAAAATTCAGCAGCATTTTCATGTGAATTAGTCCAGCGTCCTGTTCTCGCAATGGCCGCCCAGATGCCCATCATGGGAAACCTCCAAACAAGACCCAAGCTTCTGTCGCGTTCAGAAGCTGCTTCAAACTCTGCAAGAAGGACATAGCAATCATGACTAGCAGCCATCGATAGCCTTAATACTCCATCAATTTGTCCAGCCCTCTTTTAAAGGTTGGTGGTCACGACTGCCTCCAGTGGCAGTGAGTTCCACAGTCTGCGCTGCGTGAGGAAGTCCCTTTCTTTTATCTGCCCTGAATCCTGCAACATTCCACTCCATTGGATGTCCCCGAGTTCTAGGGTTAGGAGAGAGGGAGGGAAACATCTCTCCATCCACTTTCTCCATGTCAGGCATAATTTTATTACCATCCATCCTGTTGCTTCTTAAATGCTGCAACCTTCCTTCATAGGGGAGTCATCCCCTCGATCATTTTGCTTGCCCTTCCCTGAACCTTTGCCAAACTATTCCAAGTTGGTAAAATACTCATAAAATTGGAGAAACAGAGAGAGATATAGCCACTCTGGCAGCTTATCTCTCCTTCCTCTTAGCCCAAAACGCAAGAAGGGCTTTCACACTCGCCAGAAGCTCGGCCCTGCCCTCGCCGGTCCCGGAAGGATACTACAAAAAAGTTCCATATGCCCCAAAACTCTGCGTCTGTTCATTGGGGAAAATAGGAAGCTCAGAGCATCTATTTTTTTAGATGTCCCTTCTATGAAGAGGCACGTAGGGAGATCCTTGATTCCATGCTGGCGAGGCTAACTGACCTCCCGGAAAAGCAAATATACAACCTGCTCCTGTTCGGCAAAGATCAGAAGACAACCTGGACGGTCGCCAGATTCTCCGTTCAGATCTACAGACACAGACCTTCCCCTGAGTCAAACTAGGTCGTTTGAAAGTCCCTAAACCCGGTTCCCCGAGCGACCCAGGGCCAGTTCTCTGCGGCAGCTTATCTTAAAGCTTCAGCCCGGACACTGAGATCCAGCACCGAGGGCCTTCTGGCGGTTCCCTCATTGCGAGAAGTGAGGTTACAGGGAACCAGACAGAGGGCCTTCTCGGTAGTGGCACCCGTCCTGTGGAACGCCCTCCCAGCAGATGCCAAGGCAATAAGTAACTATTTTACTTTTAGAAGACAACTGAAGGCGGCCCTGTTTATGGAAGTTTTTAATGTGGTCTCCGGCCGTAATAAAGTTATTCATTCATTCTGGTGAAATACTCTAAGGCTGGCAAAGGGGTTCTTTGTAGGACAGTGTGTAAGCATGCTGATTGGAAAGGAGATGCGCTGGAAGCTCGACTGCAATCCCCTTCGGCCTCACAGAGGGCTGAGCGTAACCTCGGGCGTCTGAGGCCCTGCACAGATGCTCTGAGCTGAGCGGAGAGTCTCGGCGCGAGGCTGCCAGTGCAATGTGCAGAGACCTCGCCGTGCCCCCCGTTGCCTCCTCTGTGCCACCCTGACTTGGCTGCTCTGCCAGCGTTGCTTGGTTACGTTGGCGATGTTCAGAGTTCCAGGTGACGGCAATTATCTCCTCTCCGGGCCGAGGGAGGGTGGGTTGCGGAGGGGGCAGGGAGGGGGCAGGCTTGCACCTGGCACTTCCAGCGCCAGGCAGCTTGGGGAAGCTGCAGGAAAAGTTCAAGCAGAGCAATCCAAGGGGGCTGGAGCGCGCCACCCCTGCGAGGCAGGGCTGCACCTTTTGGGCTTAGGCAAAAGCTGATGGGCAAGATGGGAGGGGGAATAATAGAGGTTTGTGCAGTGAGGTCTGGTTTGGAGAAGGAGTTGGAGGGAAGGACTTCTTCCCCACCTCCCCCATTCTTTCTTTAAGCATTTATTTCTTTATTGCATTACTATTCCACCATTGTTTCCTCCGAGTAGCTCAAGGTGGCATACTTGGTTCATCCCCCTCCTCATTTAATCCCCGCTACAGCCCTATAATGGGACGTGGGTGGCGCTGTGGTTTAAACCACTGAGCCTAGGGCTTGCCGATCAGAAGGTCGGCGGTTCGAATCCCTGCGACGGGGTGAGCTCCCATTGCACGGCCCCTGCTCCTGCCAATCTAGCAGTTCGAAAGCACGAAGTGCAAGTAGATAAATAGGTACCGTGCTGGCGGGAAGGTAAACGGCGTTTCCGTGCACTGCTCTGGTTCGCCAGAAGCGGCTTAGTCACGCTGGCCACATGACCTGGAAGCTGTACGCCGGCTCCCTCGGCCAATAAAGCGAGATGAGCGCCGGAACCCCAGAATCATCCGCGACTGGACCTAATGGTCAGGGGTCCCTTTACCTTTACAGCCCTATGAGGTAGGCTAGGCTGAGTGGCCCAAGGTCCCCACCCACTGAGCTTCATGGCAAGTGGGGATTTGAACCCTGGACTCCCAGGTCCAAATCCGACACTCTAACCACTATACTGCACTGGCTCTCTACATTTATATTTATTATGCGCTCTCCCCTAACATATGCATTTTGGGTACGTCTTGTTTGGCTGGAGAACTCTGTGGAAGGAGGGTGGATTCCAAAGGAGAACCTCATTTTGCAGGTTCGGTGTAGATTTTGGGAAGTGCAAACAAGGCATGTTTGTGTTAAAATGTGGACCACAAATTGAACATGCATCCGATCCCAAAAGGGACTTGGCCAGAAAAGATCCCTAGGGTGGCAGGATTTGGCCAGCACAAGGCTGGAGGATAAATTTAAGCAGGGATGCCTGGCCCGACACTCATCGCAGTTCAAGGGACCGATTCCAACAGGGCCAAAATCCAGCTGTGAAATCAGGGTGCAATTATGGTCATCCACAAGCATTCCTAAGAACTCAAAAGAAAGTCCTTCCCTTGGCACATAATTAAACTCTGGAACTCTCTGCCACAGGAGGCAGCGATGGGCACCGACTTGGATGGCTGTAAAAAAGGATTTGACAAATTCATGGAGGAGGAGAGGGCTGTCAAGGACTCAGAAACATGATGGCTGTGCTCTGGCTCCATGGCTGGAGGCAGCAGGGCTTCTGAATCCCAGTTGCTAGAAGCCGCAGGAGAGGAGAGGGCTCTTCTGCCTGGGTTCCTGTTTGTGGGTTTCCCATTCCGGGAATCTGTTTGGGAATTGTAAGAAAAGGATGCTGGAGTAGGTGAGGCCATTGGCCTGATCCAGCAGGCTCAGATGGTGTTCTTATCTTCTCCTGCCTCTTCTGCCTTCCAGAAACCAAGGAGGAGCTAGAGGACCTCATGTCTGACATCAAGAAGACAGCCAACAAAGTGCGCTCCAAGCTAAAGGGTGAGTATCTGCTCGCACAGGGGCTGGTTTGGCTTCCGACCCCCCCTGTCTCTTGACTTGAGGCACATCAGAGAGAGGCAGGTAGCATGGCCAGCCTTAGGTGGACATGGCAGGAGATAGAACTGCAAGACTCTGGTGGCAAGCTTAGTGCAGGGGGCCATATTTTGAGGCTTAAGATTTATTTTCCTGGGAAACTCGGCTTGTGTTTCAAGTTTCTAGTCCTCATGCTCAGAGGTGTTGTGGGAAATGGCTGCCCAGATCTCTGCCTGAGCGTAACTTTGGGGGGTAACAGGGGCATCTGTGCCCTACAGAGCAAGTTGTCATTCTCCAATTCAGAATGGAGGAAGACCCTAAATGGGGCAGTGGAAAATGATCTGCAAGTCAAGGGTGTCGTGGGAATGTCTGCCTTCTTTTTTTTCAAGATTTTGAGTCCTCATGGCTTCCAAGATCCTTTTGGCTGTGCTGGAGATCTCAGAACCAGGGCAGCTCTTCTCCTCTCTCTGCTTGGAGATAACAAAAGGAAATACAATTTTAAAAAAATTCTTCCAGTAGCACCTTAGAGACCAACTAAGTTTGTCATTGGTATGAGCTTTCGTGTGCATGCACACTTCTTCAGATACACTGAAGCAGAAGTCTCCAGACCCTTATATATAGTGTGAGGGTGGGGAGGGGTATTCTCAGGAGGGTGGTGGGAATGGGTGTTTGACTGATAGGTGTGGAAACTCGTTGATGACTGTTAACGACAGCAATTTGTCTTACAGGAAAAAGCAAGGGGTGAGATGGCTAAAGATAGCTTTATCATGTATAATGAGATAAGAATCCAATGTCTTTGTTCAGGCCAGGTCTCTCCATGGTTCCAAGTTTGGTAATGAGTTGCAGTTCAGCAACTTCTCTTTCCAGTCTATTTCTGAAATTCTTTTGTAATAAGACAGCTACTTTGAGATCTTGTATAAAATGTCCTGGGAGATTGAAGTGTTCTCCTACTGGCTTCTCTGTCTTGTGATTCCTGATGTCAGATTTATGTCCATTTATCCTTTGGCGTAGGGTTTGGCCTGTTTGTCCAATATAGAGAGCTGAAGGGCATTGCTGGCATTTGATGGCATACGCAATGTTAGAAGATGAGCAATTAAATAGTCTTGAGATGGTATGTTTGATATTGTTGGGGCCCGTAATGGTGTATGTGGCAGCAAAGTTGGCGTGTGGGTTTATTGCAGGCTCTGAGACCCAGGTTCAGGCCCTTCAGCTCTCTATATTGGGACAAACAGGCCAAACCCTCATACCAAGGACAAACTTAGTTGGTCTCTAAGGTGCTACTGGAAGAAAAGAATTTTTTTTTGTTTCGACTACGCCAGACCAACACGGCTACCTACCTGTAAAAGGTAATACAGATTTGCATCCTTTATTTGGGCGGCAGGGTTCATCTTTCATGGTCCAGATTTTTGCTTTTCCTTCTAAATTAAATGAGGTGCAAATGCAGGCCCGCAAGTGTGCTGACTTTGCTGGGGCAGTTTTAGGGATGCTCCTAGATAGTCTTTTGCCTTCCGGGGAGCTATTTTTAACCTAGTCTGAAATGGGCATCAGGCAGGCTAGGAGAGAGAGAGAGAGAGAGAGAGAGAGAGAGAGAGAGAGAGAGAGAGAGAGAGAGAGAGAGAGAGAGAGAGTCCCATCTGTTTCTCAACACCCCCCTTTCTCCTCTGAATGTCTGATCTGCTTTTCTCTCCCCCTTAGGTATTGAGCAGAGCATCGAGCAGGAGGAGGGGCTCAACAGATCGTCAGCAGATTTGAGAATAAGAAAGACCCAGGTGGGTGGCCCTGTTACCTACTCATTGCCTGGTCTACGAGTTCCTTTTAAGCCCCCGTTAAAGCCTTATGACCCAGTGGGCACCACTACTTCTTGTGGCAGTGAGTTCCATAGATTAACATCCATTGGTGTGAACTTCCAAGCTGAGGTTCGGGGCACTTGGAAATCTTATGTGTCGCAATATGTTGTTCGTAGTCATAGAATCATAGAATTGTAGTGTCGGGAGGTACCACCAAGGGTCATCTAGTCCAGCCCCCTGCAATGCAGAAATCACAGCTACAGAATCCCTGACAGGTGGCCATCCAACCTCTGTAAAAAAAAAACCTCCAAAGAAAGAGAGTCAACGGCACTCTGAGATAGTCCTTCCTTTCTCCTCTGGCTGATTGGTTCCATTCGAGAGACCCAAAGGTCTGGCGTTGTTGTGGTTTGTGACAGATAACATTTAAATTTTGAAATATAAAATGATGGAGCTGTATTTGATTTCTACCCAAAGTTAGTCGCCATTAATTTCGGTATGTCTACTCTTGAGCAGAACTCGGCAGGCTTACACCCCCTTGGATGCTTATATTTTGAACTTCACAGTTAAAAATAATAAAAATCAGTTTTGTTACATTCCTTCTGTTTTATGGTTTATACGACTAGACACCTCCTGAAGATTTTGTCTGCAAGCCTGGCCTTTAATGCTTTAAAAATAAAATTCTCTCTTTCCACTTCCTCCACACCACGCATAATTTATTTTTAAGAAACAGTAAAACTTCTGTCACGTCCTTTCATTGAAAAACACCAAATCTTGGCACTGGATGTTTTCCTACCACTGGCAGGGGTGATGAACATGGCCCCCCAAATCCTCTCCATCTGGCCCTTCGGACACTCAGTGGCCCAGCTCCACCCTCTCCTCATGTGCTTCAGCCAAACTGGGATGTGCCCTCAAATCTGCAATGGTGCTTCTGCGGACAGAGGATGGGGTGCTGTTTTTTTTGCAGCTGGAACATACAAAAGAAAAATTTGCATCTTTTGCTCAGCCCACTTTTGCCTCAGCCCCACCCACTGCTGGTTTGGAGCTTGTTGGAATTGGTCCCCTGCGCTGTGAGCTGGGTGTTGTCTGTTCAAATTTCTCCTCAGTGCTGTCCTGTCGACCTAGGAATCTTTCATCCAATATTTCTGAATTCTCTTTGGGGTGTTTTTTTTGGGGGGGGGGGGAAGAGACACATTCCATTTGTGGTTTCCATTTCAACATACTGCTGCCTCGTTCGCTCTTCCAAAACAAAGCAAAAGGCAAAAATTCAGCTCCCCTTTGAATTTCCCCTCCTGCGACTACGAAGCTCTCATGCCAAGCAAGGTGTACTAAAAGGAACTGCTTTAGGGAAAGTAAAGGTAAAGGGACCCCTGACCATTAGGTCCAGTCGTGTCTGACTCTGGGGTTGCGGTGCTCATCTCGCTCTATTGGCCGAGGGAGCCGGCGTTTGTCCGCAGACAGCTTCCGGGTCATGTGGCCAGCATGACAAAGCCGCTCTTGGCGAACCAGAGCAGCGCACGGAAACGCCGTTTACCTTCCCGCCGGAGTGGTACCTATTTATCTGCTTGCACTTTGACGTGCTTTCGAACTGCTAGGTTGGTTTAACCCACAGCGCCACCCGCGCTTTAGGGGAAGTGTGTACCAAATAAAAATGTGTAGAGTGAGTGTGGTGCAATGGTTATTGTGTTTGATTAGGACCCAGGAGAGATCCAGGTTCAAATTCAGCCACAAAGCTCACTGGTTGCCCTTGGGGAGGGGGGCAGTCACTGCCTCTCAGCCTCACAGGGTTGTAGTGGGAATTAAACGAGGAGTCCCTTTGAGTCCACAGCTCCCGTAGTCAACTAGATTATTTCTGCGGTACCCCTGAGGGGCTAGGAGCCCAGTTATGTCACCCCTTGGCTTCAGAGCTGGCAGCCTCTCACCCGTTTTCAGCCTCCTCTCCCCTTTTCCTGGGGATCCCTCTGGGCAGCTTCTGCCGCGGCCCTTGGTCTCTAAGCTGGCCCTCTGCCCCCTAAGAGGGGTACCTCTCAGGCAGCCCTGTTTAGGGAAGTTTATAATGACTGTTTTAATGTATTTTTAATCTTTTGTTGGAAGCCACCCAGAGTGGCTGGGAAAACCCAGCCAGGTGGGTGGGGTATAAATTGTTGTTGTTTAGTCGTTTAGTCGTGTCTGACTCTTCGTGACCCCATGGACCAGAGCACGGCAGGCACTCTTGTCATCCACTGCCTCCCGCAGTTTGGTCAAACTCATGTTCGTAGCTTCGAGAACACTGTCCAACCATCTCGTCCTCTGTCGTCCCCTTCTCCTAGTGCCCTCCATCTTTCCCAACATCAGGGTCTTCTCCAGGGAGTCTTCTCTTCTCATGAGGTGGCCAAAGTATTGGAGCCTCAGCTTCACGATCTGTCCTTCCAGTGAGCACTCAGGGCTGATTTCCTTCAGAATGGATAGGCTTGATCTTCTTGCAGTCCATGGGACTCTCAAGAGTCTCCTCCAGCACCATAGTTCAAAAGCATCAATTCTTCGGCGATCAGCCTTCTTTATGGTCCAGCTCTCACTTCCATACATCACTACTGGGAAAACCATAGCTTTAACCAGGCATCCCCAAACTGGCCCTCCAGATGTTTTGGCCTACAACTCCCATGATCCCTAGCTAACAGGATCAGTGGTCAGGGATGATGGGAATTGTAGTCCAAAACATCTGGAGGGCCACAGTTTGGGGATGCCTAGCTTTAACTATACGGACCTTTGTCGGCAAGGTGATGTCTCTGCTTTTTAAGATGCTGTCTAGGGTATAAATACTATATTATTATTATTATTATTATTATTATTATTATTATTATTATTATTTATTTATTTATTTTATTACCTCCAAGAGGCAACCTTTGCCTACAGAGCTTAAAGCCAGGGCTGCTGCAATAAACAGCTGTGCAAACCTTTGGGAGGCAGAGACACAAAAGGGCAACAGAGGAAGGAGGGAAAGAAAGAAAGAAAGAAAGAAAGAAAGAAAGAAAGAAAGAAAGAAAGAAAGAAAGAAAGAAAGAAAGAAAGAGGGCCAGAGGCCAGAGTTGCCCATGGCACCCCTGACCATCATTCAAGGCACCCCAGGATGACACGGCACACTGATTGAAAACCACTGGCATATACCATCCTTGAGCCCCCTGGAAAAAGAAAAGGTGGGGATATAAATTCAGCAAATAAATAAATTGATGCAACATACAAGAACTTGTGATATTTTAGGGGAATCGCTTTGCAAGAATGTGCCCATTGGGGGGAAAACGGCATATGAAAAGTGCTGACAAATTCTGTGAAAAAGATGCAAAACAAGAGCTGAACTCAGGGTTGAGAAATGAGCAGCTGAAATGGAGGGATTCATCCATCTCTGGTCCAGTTTCAAAGCGGAAGGCTGGATTAAGGCTGAGGGGGCGAAGCAGCTGGTTTGGGGGGGTGGCTCCTCGTGAGATGCCTCCCCTTCCCAGGGGGTTGGGGAGGAAGAGCCTGACTTTTCCCCTCTTCCCAGCCTTTGTGGATGCTGAAGGGCACCAACAGCTCGTCTTCACAACAAACAAAGCCAGATCCAAGTCATCGCGCCCCCCCCCCACCTCCCCGTCACAGGATGATGAACAGCCAAGGCTAATCTCCAAAGAAACAGCATCTCTCTCTCTCTCTCTTTGACTCCCCGAAATGGAGCAGATGGGGAGAGCAAGTGTGAAAATGTTTTGCTGTGCAGCCGCCTGTTCCTTAATCAGAGGCAAGGAAATGTGGTTCCTGAGCCGGGGCGGAAAGCAGGAAGCAGCGGGTGGGTGGGATGCTCTGCTCTTCCGTGCTTCAGCCTTTTATTTCTCTCCTGAATTACGCAAGGGTATCGGGAGTAGAACAAGGTGGGGCCGTCTAGAGGAGCGAGGCGCAACCTGGTGCCCTCCAGGTGTTGTGGGTCGGGAGCTGTAGCTCCCATCTGCCCCCCAACTGACATGGCCAAGGGGTCAGTGCTGGTGCCAGGGCTCTGACTCCTGAGGGCAATTGTCGAGGGTCCACACACCCCACAAGGGGGCTTCCCGGACCTGCTCTTCCTCTGCCCCATTGCAAACGCTATGAATTGCAGGATATGTTGTGTGTGAAGGAGGTTTTCTTAAGAGCGGGGGCTTGATGGATAGTGTGGTCTAGTGGTCAGAGTGCGGGAATAAGACCTTGGGAGATCAGGGTTCGAATCCCCACTCAGCCAAGAAATCCGCTGGGGGACCTTGGGCCAGCCTTGCGCTCTCAGTCTAACCTACCTCATGGGTTTCTCGTAAGGATAAAACGGGGTAGAGGACTATGTACGCCACCTTGAGCTCCTTAGAGGAAATAAATGTAATAAAATAAACAGAAGTACAGTGGTACCTCGCAAGATGAATGCCCTGCAAGACGAATTTTTCGCAAGACAAATGTGTCTTGCGATCTGATGGTGACTCGCAAGACAAATGTGTTTTGCGAGAAATTCGTCTTGCGAATCGCGGTTTCCCATAGGAATGCATTGAAATTTAATTAATGCGTTCCTATGGGCAAAAAAAAGACATTTCAATGCATTCCTATGGGAAACCGCGATTCGCAAGACGAATTTTTCGCAAGACGAATTGACTCGCGGAACGAATTAAATTCATCTTGCGAGGCACCACTGTAAATCAATTGTCATAGAATCCTCTTGGTGCCGGTTTTTGAAATTCCCTAGGCACATTTTGTGTCTGGTGTGGGTTCAATTGTGATCTCTGGATGCCTGGTTGTCGGTCCTGCAGCAGACAGACTAACATGCTTACCGTTCTGGAAAATGATGGCAGCCATGTTTTCTCTCCCCCCACCCGCCCAGCATTCCACCTTGTCCCGGAAGTTTGTGGAAGTGATGTCAGAGTACAACGCCACCCAGTCTGACTACCGGGAGCGCTGCAAGGGCAGGATCCAAAGGCAGCTAGAAATAAGTGAGTTGCTTCCGTGCTCCCCCTTCTCTTGAGTATTGCTACCCGTTGTTCGCTGTCTCCTTGCAGGGAATCCGCTACTGCCAAATGTTTTATTCCCATATTTTTCTGTGCTGTTCTCCTGACTATTCAGGTCTTGTCTTTGTCTTCAGTCACACACACACACACACACACACACACACACACACACAGGCATTATCTTATTCACTGCATATGGGAAACGTCCTATTTTTCAGGACTACTGTGCCTTTTATTGGAAGCTTCCTGGCCAGCATGGTGACAATATTGGTTCCTGTTTCTGGAAGTGAGGCTCAAATTGCTGATTTCTTCTCATTGTTTCTCTCCATGCTTAGCTGAAAAAGTAGTATTTCACTATAAAAGAAAGATAACGAAACAACTTTATTTATTTATTTAATTCATTATACACACACACACACATACCACTTGATTGTTTAAAAAACCCTCAAAGTGGTTTACAAAAAGGTAAACCAATAAAATGGAGAAAAATTCACAAACATATTATTATTATTATTATTATTATTATTATGCATACCCCGCCTATCTGGCTGGACGGCTCCCAACAGAATATTAAAACACACAAAATATCAAACATTAAAAACTTCCCTGAACAGGGCTGCCTTTCGATGTCTTCTAAAAGTCAGATAGTTCTTTATTTCCTTGACATCTGACGGGAGGGCGTTCCACAGGGCCGGCGCCACCACCGAGAAGGCCCTCGGAGCTGGACCTCAGTGTCCGGCCTGAATGATGGTGAAGACGCTGCTTCAGGTATACCGGGCCGAGGCCGTTTAAAACATGCAAAAATTAAAATATTAAAACAGATTAAAATTACCTCTAAATAATTAGATGCCAGGAATTTTAGAGCCCCCGGCCATGGAACCATAGCTGAATTAAGGGGAAGTGTATCTCAATTTCAGTAAGGCTCTTGACAAAGTTCCTCATGATATTCTTGTGTAAAAAGCTGTTAAAATGTGGGCTGGGGGGGTGTAACTGTTAGGTGGATTCGTACTGCAGAGAGTTGTACTGGATGACACTTGTGGTCCCTTCCAGCTCTATGATCTCCTGACCATCAGGCCATGCTTGCTGTGACTGATGGAAGTTGTGGTCCACTGTTTTCCACAGGCATCTGGTTGGCCACTGTTGAGAATTCCATTCCTCCCGTGCTGCAGATGTGGGATTGGTACATGTCACATGTCTGTGTTTACATTCCAGCACTGATTGTTGGAGTCTTGTGAGCGGAAAGTGAGATGCGCTGTTTCCGTTCTGTATAGCTATTGCTTTTGCAATAACAAGAAAGACAGAAAGGGGGGGATATTTTCTTTGTTACGTTACGTTTGATTTTGTGCGCATTAAATTAGGCTTAGATGTTACACCCCAAGGCTCAGTCTGTTTGGACTCTGCTAGTCGTGTGCTCATGTCCTTGGATATGGGTCACATCAGCGCGGCGGGACACCGGAGTGATGAATCCCGGGCAAAGCTGCCTTGTGGGGGAGGCACTGGCCTCGGCGTTATCACCCAACATTTGGGAACAGGATGCTGGATTAGATGGGCCATTGGTAGTTCAGCTCCGTATGGAGGGCACCACACTCTTGCTGAAAGGAGAAAGCGTTGCAGGAGGATTTTGGCTGACTGGGACTGAAAGGGATTAAACATTTTAGGAAGATCCTGGCTATAAGAAAAGGGAGGTTTTAGGTAACACTGTGCTGTGTCTGGCACACCTTTTCAAATTCTGCTTCTACTTAATTGGAAGGAACAAACACCACCTCAGCAACACTCGAAAGCTCAGCCATTGGAACCACCCTCACCCCAGACGAAGTTTCCTGTGTGGAAACTTTCTTAGCAAAAACAAGATCTGCACAGGAACTCATTTCTGGTAGATCTTGCCCCCCTGAAGCAGTTGCTGAAACGGAAGGTCCCCACCTCCCCACAGATGCTTAGGTCCCCTCCTCTCCAGGCAATCTGAGACTGCGCCTGCATGAAGCCAACTTCCCCTCTGCCCTCTTCATGCCTCTTCTGGTTCTGGGAGACAAGAGGGAAGGGGAGCTGGTCACTGCAGGAGCGGGAGACACCTGTGACTCTTCATTGCCTGACTCCTTTCTGCCGCAGACTCTCCCTGCTCACTCAGCCCTGTCACCTCCTCTTCCCAGTCTTCTCCCTCTGCCCACTCATTGTTGTCCCACCGACAGCCCCCTGGCTCTGAGCCTCCTTCTTTTGGGGGCTCCCCAGCTGGTTCCTCCCACTATTCCTCTGCGTCCAACAGGTCTGCGACACCTGCTTTCTTTCCTGCGGATCATGCCTTACCTGCTTGGCTTCTCAGGGCATGCTACAGCCATCCCCTCCACCTGGCCTTTGGGCTTTGTGGCCAGCAACACATCCCTGGTGGCAAAATAAGGTGTGCAGTGCCTTGAGGCGATCTGTGCGTACGTGGCTTTTCTCAGACTGCCAGTGTGAAGGGGGTGGCCATGTGAGGAGCTGGTGGGAACAGGTAAGGGGGTGGAGGTGAGATCGGGAGAGATGAGAATAGAAGGACTGAGTGGGAGAAGTTGGGAATCGGAGGAGAGCCGGTTGCCAGGAGGGAGGGAAGGCAGGCAGCCGGCTAGAGGAGATGGAGCCAGTCGGCAGCCTTAGCTGGAGATGAGCTGATTGGGGGGTGGATTTAGGGCAGAGCACGGGGAGGGGGCAGTCTGCAATCTTCACTTTTACTTGCTGAGGCTAAAAGGAAGGTTGTGAAGATGAGCAAAAAAGCCTTTTGAAGGCAGGTCTTGTAGGAACTGAGCAGAAACATTGACTGAACCTCAAGGATTGCCTGTCCCCATATAAACCAACCTGGACTCTGTGATCATAATCGCAAGAGGCTCAAAGGGTGGCAATACGAGAACGGGCCTTTTCTGCAGTGGCTCCCCATTTGAGGAATGCTCTCTCCAGGGAGGTCCATCTGGTGCCTTCATTATACATCGTTAGGTGCCAGGCGAAAACGTTCCTCTTCAGTCAGGCCTTTGGCTGATGGATACACTTTTAAACGTGGAGCCAGGGTTAGGCAGTATTTTGTTTTGTTTTTTTGTTCTAACTATTTATTTGTGCTTTTATCCTGTATTTTTATATCATGAACCACCCTGATGAAGGGTGGTACAGTATATAGACTTAATAAATAAATAAAATATTAACGAAGAGAAGCATGGCCTGTCCTGGTGTCATGGTAAATTCCAGGCGAGCAGGGCCCCTTCATGAGAGTCACAGCCATGCCCCTTGTAAGATTATAGAGCCTTCTAAGGTGATGAAAATAATAATAATAAGTAATGGGCCTGCATTGCAACAAGCAGTGTGGATCGCCACATGTTGCTTTTCAGCTAGCTACTATTTTCTGCGCACGTCCCTGGGTGAATGGAGTGCTCCAATACCTTCTTTTGGAGTGATTTTAAGTTGTGTTAAGTTCCCATTCTCTTGAAACTGAAACACCCTTTGTGTTTTCGGAGTTCCTAAATGCTTAGCTTTGGTGCTCTTCCATGTGCCTTCTCCCTGAGGGACCCTGGGAGCCCCTCCTAGGAGGCTGCCTCCCCTTCTTTCGCTCCTGTCAGCACAAAGGCTGAGAAGACTTATTCTCAGTGCCTAGAAAGCTTCCCTTTCGTGCTGATTGGGCAGCTCCAGGATGCCAGAGTCAGACTGGGACCCTGCAGAATAAAGGGTAATGGGTCCTTTTGCACACACACATAAACACACACACACACACACACACACACACACACACACACACACACACCATGACCCCGGACCACTGCTCAAACTGCAGCATGTTGGAAAGAAAGGGATTCACTGGCTTCTCTGTGTCCTTTGCAGCTGGCAGAACCACCACCAGTGAGGAGCTGGAGGATATGTTGGAGAGCGGGAACCCTGCCATTTTCTCCTCTGGGGTATGTGTGTCGTCGTCGTCGTCCCCCAGCCCCCCCCCCCCTCAGCTTTGTGATCTTGCTAGTCTTAAGTCTCAGATTTGGGGTACCAATGAAGGCTTTGTTCAGAGGGGGGTTGCTTTAGAAGTGCCGCCTCTTTGACCTGGCAGAGGGCAGATCTACACTCATTGTTTTTAACGCTGAAGAAAACGTTAAGGAATGGTCCTGTGAACCATGCAGCCGTATGACCTTTAATGTTAATAACGTGATATTAACAACTAGCAGGTGGTAGACTTTGTGGAAAGGAAGCGAAAGGAAACCAAATGGGGTGTTTTTTTCTGTCTTGATGTTTTAGAACGATATTATCTAATAACATTTAAAAGGCGAGTGTAGATCCAGCTAGTCTGTGGGCAACTATTTTGCCACAGTGGGGAGAGCACCAAGGGCGTTTGCTGAGACCTCGGCCCAAATTGCCACCCGGTGCAACAGAGGCTGCTCTCTACCACTAGAGTTGCAGCCTTGCAAAACAAAACCGCAAACACTTCTCAGGCAGAAGCTGCCAGCCCAGCTGCTTAGGAAAGCCTTGTTAGTTTTTTCTCGCTCCTGCTTTTCACATGGCACTCAAGGCACTGTGCCTGGGCTGTCCAGGCAGGCCCAGGTCTCCTGCCCAGGCATGGACTGTTCCCCAATCTACTTCATGTCAGTAAAATTACTGCACCTTCAAACCATGCCGACAGGCCGCGTTAACCATCTATGACATGGAAAAAAGAAAACAATAAAGCCTGCTTAATCACCTAGGGTCATTTCTCAACTTGCCCCCACACCAAGTGAGTGTCAGTCCCTGACTCCTGTAAATTTTATTCAGCACCCCCCACCCCACCCCGGACTTATTCCTGGGACTTCTGCAGACATAACACAAGTGCACTTCCAAACGTCACTTCCAAACCCTAAGTGCCCCTTAGAACCATAGAAACACAGAATGGTAGAGTTGGACAGGAACCCGAGGATCATGTAGTCCAGTGTTTCCCAAACTTGGGCCTCTTGCTGTTTTTGGACTACAACTCCCATCATCCCTAGCTAGCAAAACCAGTGGTCAGGGATGAGGGGAATTGTAGTACGAAAACAGCTGCAGACCCAAGTTTGGGAAACCCTGATTTAGGCCAACCCCCCCCCTTGCAACGCAGAAATATGCAGCTGTCCCATACAGGGATCGAACCTGCAACCTTGGCGCCATCAGTACCACACTAGGGTGATGACTTTTTCATTTTTTTCCTCAAAAATTATTTCCTGTAGCACAAATGGATGAACTTTTGCCTATTAATGACTAAAATGAGGTATATTCCATTGAAATATTTAAAAAGGTCACGCACAAACCGTTTTTATATTTTTTTTGTATGCAGTTTTATCATTTCATAAAATTGTATTAACAATTCTATATATATTTCGTATCAAATTTGGACACACGACCACATTCCACAATGGGGAGTGTTCTTAAAAACATAGGGTATACAAACGTCACACCTGTGCAAGGTAAAAGCCCCTTTTTGGGATCTCAAAACTCAGCCAGCAGACCCTGCCGGGCATGCTGGGAAAAGAACCCACAGGAGAGGTATCAAAACATCGTCTTCTAGCGGCGTCTATACTGTTACTGCAGCTAAAAAAAGCTTCCTTGTGTGTTTGATGACCCTATATAATGTTGTATATATGTGACTCTAAAGCTTGGGTTCAATTTTATATCTGCTTACAGTGACTTCAAAAATGGTCAAAAAACTGATAAATAAAAATTTTAAAATCATTTTGTGCGTGAGATTTTTTTTATCAAATCTCTTTGAAAGTAAGATTTTATCTAATCTTTAATGAAAGCTCATCAAATTATGATACAGGGAAATGAAGTTGTAAAAAAGTCATCACCCTAGTACCATGCCCTAACCGACTGAGCTATCCATTCTGCCTAGGAACGCCATTTCATTTCCTTTTTCATGGAAGCTGCGGTTCTCTGAGAAGCAACTTCCGCGGTCTTGCAGGATCATGAGACTCTTTATCCGAATCATGCAAGACGGGGCGAGGCGGGGGAGGGAGTGGAAAGAAAGATCCCCTCAAGAGATCTGGAGCCTGGGGGTCCCTGATTCCAACGGCTGCTCACGCCCTGCCTTGGTTCGTCCCCAGATCATCATGGACTCCAACATCACGAAGCAGGCGCTGAACGAGATCGAGACTCGGCACAGCGAGATCATCAAGCTCGAGAACAGCATCCGGGAGTTGCACGATATGTTCATGGACATGGCAATGCTAGTGGAGAGCCAGGTAAGGGCTGATCTGGGGGGTGGGAAGGCCAGGGGAGGGAAGGAAGGAAGGTGGGAAACTGCAGAGTGGACCCCTGGGACTGACAGCTCGAGGAACCAATGTCTGGCCCCGAGAGCTGTGTCACCTTCAGGAGCCACCTGCCAGTCATAGGCGGGGCCAGAGACCAAAGTGGGCAGAGCAGATTCCAGTTGCTGTGGAAACCCCAGGAGGGGAGAATGATGCTCTTGTGCTCGGATCCTGCTTGCTGGTTCTCCACAGGCCACACTGAGAACAGGATGCTGGATTCGATGGGCCATTGGCCTGATCCAGAAGGCTCTTCTGATGCAAATCATCCTGGCCTTGGGCACCTGGGATCTGCATGGTTTGGACTTCCCACCCTATCCTTGTTGTGTATTTTAACTGTTTTTAACTCTGAATTTTACATTGTTTCTATCCACCTGTTGACCTGCTGGTGAAGGGAAAGCAAAGACCCCTGCACCTGAAACCTTGGAGAGCTGCTGTCTGTCAGTGTAGATCAGGGTTTCCCAAACTTATTTTATTAAAACAATTTTTATTGGTTTTTAAACAAATACGAATACAAGAACCATTAAACACTTATCCAGCAGTACATCTAATGGTATTTGTTTTATTCATTATCTCTGGGAGATTTTCAGGCTGCAAGCCGCTCCCCACCCCCTTGCCTATCTCCCCTAGAAATCTTTGGCAAAACACATAGCATAGGGTTGCAAATTTTGTCTGCTCCCACTTCCGGCTGCAAAATGCAGCCAGTGAATTAGAGCAGAGTCAGTTGGGTGGGGGCTCATGGGACCCCCAATTGTTTCCAGGTGGGCCAATTACCGTACTTTGGGTGTATTGAAATGGGTATCTGTGATCTTTTACATATGTTTGTGGGAGGGGGGTGTTGCTTTTTGTTGTTTTTGTTTTAACTATTTACCTGTGTTTTTACCTTGTGTTTTTATCCTGTGAACCACCCTCTTGAGACCTTTGTGATGAAGGGGGGGCGGAATATATACATCTAATGAATAAAGATAAAATGAAATCTGAGTTAGTGGGTAGGATATTCATTTGGGGGATTAATTTAGAACGATTTTTTGTAGATACCATAGGATCATAAAGCTGGAAGGAGTCCAAAGTGTCGTATAGTCCAACCCCCCTGCAATAAATGAATTCTGATGGGGGGGGTTGAATAAATTGGAGGGCTAAATAGATTTTTTGTGGGGATCTGGCTACGGTGCAAATCAATTGAGGGCTTTATTGGATGGGTGGGAAGGGGAGTTGCTTCCCTTCCCTTCTGTGATATTTAAAAAATAAATTAGCATATTTAAAAATAAATTAGCATGTGTAAATCAAGGTCTGTGGGCCCCATCAAAATGAGGTGCCTTGCAATGCAATACCTTGAAGAGGTTTCCTATATGAGTCAGATCACAAGGAAGAGGATAAAATTTAAAAAATATCTTAGAGAAAACAAAATCCAGAAATTGAAGGGGCCGAATTAAATAATTTAAACATGGGTGTAGAGATGGAGGAAATCAGGGACGTAATAAGGAAAATGAAAGTGGGGAAATGACCGGGCCCCGATGGAATAACAGTAAATTATTACAAAAAAATGGAAGATATAATTATCCCTAAACTCAAAAGGATCATGAATGAAATAATGGAAAAAGGGGGGAAAAAACCAGACTCCTTTGAGGTGAGAACAAAGCAGGGTTTTCTGCAACTTTAGTCCTACTCAAGAGTAGACCCACTGAATGGCATGACTAATGTAGGCCTGTTGATTTCAGTGGGTCTTCTCTGAGCAGAGCAGGGCTGATGACAACCCCCCCCCCATTCCTGGAGCTCAGTGCCTGCCCCTCCTGACCCCTCTTTCTATCCCCCCCACGCTGCCGTGCACACCTGGAGAAGGGCACCTAGGCATTGGCAGGTAATGTCCCCTCCCCCCAGCTCCCTGCACTGAGGCTGCTGCATGGCTGTGCTGTCCCTGCATGCCGGGTGTTGTGTGTCCCCTATGACGCCAGTGGGAAGTGAAGACTAGATAGAACAGGTGGGCAATCGTAAGGAAACCGGATGTTGGAAGACTCAGGACTCAGGGTAAAAGGAAGGACTTCTTCGCACAGCGCCGAAGTCCCGCAGGAGGCAGTGGCAGCCACCGACCTAGATGGCTTTAAAAGAGGATTAGAGGAATTCGTGGAGGAGGAGAGAGTCACGGGTGACTATGAGCCGTGGAGGCAGTGATGCTTCTGAAAACCAGTTGCTGAAAACCACAGGAGGGGAGAGGGCTCTTGTGCTCGGGTCCTACGGTACTTGTGGGTTTCCCATTGGGCCATCTGGGTGGCCACTGTGAGAGCAGGATGCTGGATTCGATGGGCCCCTTTGACCTGATCCACTGGAGCTCTTCTTCAGTTATTTCCTGCTCTGAGTAGGGCTAGGTGTGGGATACAGCCCTCTGAAACCAGAGCCCTGCTTGACATCTCTCAATTTATGTGCATGCAGTAGAAGGCTCACTATGCTTCTAGTCCCTGTTGTGGATCAATTCGCTCTGCCCCCCCCCCATGGGGAAACAGGATCAGGGGGCATGGGGAAGAAGTTTCAGCCTCCTTCCTCAGCTGTGCCGTGGAATAGCATGGTATGGGCAGTATGTGCTACCTTGGGAGGGCACCCATTTCTGGTTTTGCCAGGCAAGGTGGGTCAAGAGAAGTAAGACCTGGGAATGTGTTGTGCTGCGTCTGTGTTCCTTCCTGCATGCATCCGTGGTCCTTACTGTTGCTGCCTTCCTGGTGTGCTGCTGGAACATGTGTGGTCTTTGTTTCACTGACTTTGTGGAACCTTTCCCTCCTGTCTCTTTGAATGTTTTCTGTGCAAAACCAGACTCCCTGTTGCCCCATGATTTATTCTTTTTTTATTTATTGCATTTGCATCCTACCTTTTTTTTTTCCCTCCATGGAGCTCAAGGTGGCAGGACATGGTTCTGCCCATTTAATCCCCACAACAACCCTGCGAGGTAGGCTAGGCTGAGAGGCAGTAACTGGCCCGAGGTCACCCAGTCATCTTCATGGCCGAGCGGGGAGGATTTGAGCCTTGATCTCCAAGGTCCTAGTCCAACACTCTAACCACTATACTGCACTGGCTCTCAATTTAATCCTTTTCCTCCTCCTTCTCTCCTTCCGACTCCCTACTGGCAGGTCTGGGACTGAACGCCTTGGAATGGGAAGTGGGAGAATCTGCCCTCCTGCAAACCCCCAATGAAGATATTTGTGAGCAGGCAGGAGGGAAAGGGGAGCACCCAGAGGTCGCTGCCAGCGGCTTTGTTAAAACAGCAACGTATGTGCGTCCTCCGCTGCGTAGGGCGAGATGATTGACCGCATTGAATACAACGTGGAGCACTCGGTGGACTACGTGGAGAGGGCTGTCTCGGACACCAAGAAAGCAGTCAAGTACCAGAGCAAAGCCAGGCGGGTAAGTTAGTGCCTTGCAGTTAAAGCAGCATTGCAGGCATCAAAGGCTACCAACAGGGTTGGGTGATACCAGCTTTTCCACATCGCGGTGTATCACCAGCCAAACATCGCGGTCTGGCTCCATAGATGGTATTTAACTCCAAGTAGGTTGGCTAAGATTTATAAAACAGAATCAGATACGTGTTGGAAGTGTAAAGAAGCAGAGGGAATGTTTTTTCCACACTTGGTGGACATGTAAAAAGGTAAAAGTGTATTGGGAAATGATTTATAATGAATTGGGGGGAAATGTTGAAAAGTACTTCCCCCCCCCCAAAAAAAAACCCAGAATCCTTTTTGTTGGGGATAACCTAGGTGTCAGGAAAGGTTATTTATGTATGCAACAACAAAGTGGAAAGTGAGCGAGGTCCGAACTAAAGAGGGACTTAAATTGACAGATTATCAAGAACTTTTAGATTTAACATACAGAATAAGAGAGCAAGAAGAACATTCATTTAAAGAATATTTATTGAATATATGGGAAATAACTATACAGCTGAAAATGCTGGCAGCACTAAGATAAGTTCAACATAATAAAATTTTGACGGATGTAAAAGTGGAAAAGTGATTTGAATGGTTGTAGTAAAATATGCAGGGACGTATGATACGTAAAGAGGGACGCGGGTGGCGCTGTGGGTTAAATCACACAGAGCCTAGGGCTTGCCAATCTAGAAGGTCGACGGTTCGAATCCCCGCAACGGGGTGAGCTCCCGTTGCTTGGTCCCAGCTCCTGCCAACCTAGCAGTTCGAAAGCACGTCAAAGTGCAAGTAGATAAATAGGTACCGCTCCGATGGGAAAATAAACGGCATTTCCGTGCACTGCTCTGGTTCAGCAGAAGCGGCTTTGTCATGTTGGCCACATGACCTGGAAGCTGTACGCCAGCTCCCTCAGCCAATAACGCAATATGAGCGCCACAACCCCAGAGTTGGTCACGACTGGACTTAATGGTCAGGGGTCTCTTTACCTTTACCTTATGATACGTAAAGTGAACCATGGAAGGAGGAGAGAAGTCACTGGATATTTTAAAGTTTATTTTGAAATGTAAAATTGAAAACTTAATAAAATTATTATAGATGGGGGGGGGGGGAGAATTGGCCAAATTGGCTACCCACAGGTACTTGCCAGAATGCCTCTGCTCTGCCTCCAGTCAGAGGCAGCAATGCTCCTGAATGTGAGTTGCTGGAAACCACAGGTGGGGGAGAGTTGTTGCTGCACTCAGATCCTGTTTGTGGGTTTCCTTTGGGGGCATCTGGTTGGCCATTGCAAGAACAGGAGGCTGGACTAGAGGGGCAACTGGCCTGACCCAATCTAGAGCTTGTCTGATGTTCTCCTTCTCTCCTTGCAGAAGAAGATCATGATCATCATTTGCTGCGTGGTGCTGGGCATTGTGATCGCCTCAACGGTTGGCGGGATTTTCGGCTAGAAGCCCAAGACTCTCTTTTTTTGGAGGGGGGAACGCAGAGGTGGAGAGTGCCTGGGCCCAGCCAGACAGCCGCAACCCCCAGACCCTGCAGCGGAAGCAGCAGCCACCACCCCAGGGGGGAACTGGCCCACCAGCACTGCTCCCATCTCTTATGCATGATTGTTCGTGTTAATGCTGCGTGTCCAGTGCAGTGGGGTGGGGGGCGGGAGGAAGGCCACAGACACATGCAATTTCCCCACCTGATCTCTTCAGAGGGACACCCCCCCTTTTGCTTCCACTGGCCAACGACTCCCCTCCTCTCTGTTTTCTTTCCATCCCAGTGAGGTCCCTCTTTTTCTTCTCTTTCCTCTTTGCCTTCAAAGGTGAGTTTGCCAACAAAGGTGTGCAAAATTGGATCCTGCTCTCTCCCAGGGGAGGGGCCAAGATTTTCTCTTTCTCTCCACCCCCTGATCTCTCCAGCCACAGAATGGGCAGGCTGGCCTGTTGTTTCTTGCTCCCTTCTGTCTTGCTCTGAGCCAGGTTCTTGTCTCGTCCCCTCAGCATCAGGAGAGCTTGTGAGGCCTGCCTCTTGCCCTGCACCGTCAAGGCCTGCCTATGTATTGAAAACAGGATGCCACCTTTTCACTTAAGGCGGCCGCGGGGTGGTGTGCAACTCTAGATTTAAATCAAATGCAATGTTTTTATTTTTTATAAAGGACAGACACTTTTAGAAGTAGGCAGGAGCCACCTGTCAACAGAAGCAGGCTGTCAACGCTACGTCCCCATTATTTTTAGATGTTCTCTCTCAAGGTTTTCAGGCCTATGCTGAATAGCGTCCTGGTTTTTGGGGGGGTGGAGGGGGTTGCGGTTTGCAGTCCATGAATCTTCCTGTCCAAATGTGCTGTGGCTCTGTCTCTCTCAAGCCCTACAGCAGCAAAGCTCGTGTTCTGAATTTCCAGGTGTGAAACGGCGCCTCCTTCTAGAATTTCCAAAACGTTCCAAGTGGCACCGATTCAACACTTCACATGTGGGCAGCTTTACCCTCTCAGGGAAACCCTCCATGGACTTAAGATCTGTAACTGAGTTTCTCGAGCTGCTCATCTCCGGCTTCCCCAAATGTTTCTGGCCTCTCAACTCCCATCATCCCTCACCATTCCTGCATTGCAGGGAGTTGGAATAGATGACCCATTGGGGTCCCTTTTGACTCTGCACCTCTGTGCTGGCTGCTAGGAGTCAACACCCGGAGGTCCACAGGTTCCCTGCCCTGTGCAAGGCTGTGTCTAGCGGCTCTCTGCGTGAGTTTGTGTGCACCTTGCCAGACCAGTTACTCCCTCTGCCACATTTTTCCTCTTTGCTACAAGCCAAAAGCGCACACAGACGGTTGTGCCTGCTAGCAGTAGGTGACGGGGGCATGCTGCTCCCAGGGGCGACTGAGCAAATAGCTAACCCTTTGGAAACGCAGAACCTGTGTTGAATCCACCATCTGTCCCTGGGCCAGGGGGTCAGGAGAGAAGCTGCGGGCTGCACATGGGTGGGAAACCAGATGTTCCTGCCTTCCAAACTCATAGAACCGCAGAACTATAAGGCACCAAAAGGCTCATCTAGGCCAACTCCCTGCAATGCAGGACTCCCAACAGCCCCGAGCAGCATGGCCATAATGGGAGTTGCAGCCCAACATCCAGAGAGCCATAGCTGGCTCCCGTCCCTGCCACAAGGAGAGGGGTTTCTGCCCTCCCTCCCTCCCCCAGAGCCCATTAAGGGTGGTGCCAGTTACATATGCAATGCAGCAAGTGCCAACCCCCACCCTGCACCCCGGTCTTTTAACTCTGCTCTTCCAGCTGCTTCCCAGCACCAGCAGGTCTCTTGGAGAAAAGCAACACTGCCATTGTCTGGATCCAGAGCGCTCTCCTCCCTTAGCCATCGGAGTGCAATGGGACCCTTTTAACAAGGCGTTTGCTCTGCCTCCTGAATGTGCTCTGCTCACAAGCCGAGGCCCTGGAACGAGCAGGATGAGGCCTGCTCCGCCCCCGAGAGGACCTCAGCTGCACCTACTGCAGAACTACTCCGGGCTCCGGCCTGCCATTTTTTTGAGAGTCCGCACGGCAGTTGCATCAACAACTGTGTGGTCCTTCTGCAGCCTGAGAACGTTGTCTCCCTCTCTCTTGCTGCAGGACCACAGACCTTCCTTCCCCCGGCATCAGCTGGGGCAGGGGCCAAAGACCCCCTTTCTGCAGAGCACATGCAATTTACGTTTGTAGACTTTGCTCTCTGCCATCCGCTTTCTTCTTCCCCGCATTTCCTGGCCCTAAATCTTCTGCACGCAGCCTGGCATGGCGGCATTTGGCCATTGGTGGCCTCTGCTGCTTTGCTCCTCCTCCAGACCTTCCCTGCTTTCCTTGCATGTCAAAACCTGAGCCATCTGTGATGTGTCTGTGCTCTGGAAGCTGTTCTGCCCTCCAAGACAACAAACCTGCCAGTTGTTGGGGTGTGTATGTGTGTATTTTGTTTTTTAATTCAGAGAGCCCTGAAGTGCCACCACCAGTATTCCGCCTCCTCACAGGAAAAGGACATTTATTGATCCATCTTTGTGGAGGCCTCCCCTGGAGTCTCGTAGCATCGCTGTGTTGCTGTGTGAAGCCAAGTGTCCTTCTCTCTCTCTCTGTGTGTCTGTCCTCACAAGCTGCCTCGCTCTCCTGCCTTTGTGGATGTGGAACTGTCCGTCCGTCTGTTGCCTTCTTCTGACGTTCTGGCCTGCTTAGTTTACCCTTTACGCCACAACCCCCTCTATAAAACTTCAGGTGGAAAAGCAGCTTCCTTTCCTGGATGGGATTTTATGTAGAATTAAACAAAAAAGTGTTTATATCTGTGAAGTGTTTCCTGGCTCCTCTGTGTGTTTGGAAGGTGGGGGTGTTGCCCTCCTGTTGACTATGCAGCCACCTGGTTTAAAAACTCTGTCCCTCTCTAACATACAGGAAGGCTACTGACATGCCTCAATGCTTAGGTTTTAGGAGTTGGGGAAGGTGAAGAGATGCAGAAGTTATTCCTGAAAATCCAACTCTTACCGTTCTCTGGCCCTTGAGCCCTTTCTGTGGGTGTTATGAAATCTTAAGGACCTTCAGCATGGAGAGCTCAGCTTTTCCGGCAGCTGAGAGGCCTACATGCCCCCAGGCAGTGTGGTTTTCTCCATGAGTCTTTAAATGTTTTACCTGCCCAAAGGAGCCGGGCTACTTCCAAAAAGTTTATAGGGGAGAACAAGGGGTTTGGACAATAGCAAGTGAGCAGGATAAGTGCACACATAGGCAGGGAACCTGTAGCCCTCTTAAAGATTAAAAGCTTCCCTAAACAGGGTGGCTTAATTTAAAAGTCTGCGAGTCAAGGGCGGGGGGGTGGAGATTGAGCTCAGAGAACCCCGCATACAGCCAGCCCCACTTGATCTAGTAATCCAACATCTCAGGAAAGGGTTGTTGGTTTTTTAATCTTTTAATAGCCGCTGCCACAAAGCTTTCTGTCTTTGGGTGGGAAATATCTGCAGCCCTCTTCCAGATAGTCCTGGACTCAAACTCCCATCTGTCAGGGATGATGGTGGTTGTAGTTCAGCAACATCAGGAGGAGGGGGGGGGCAAAATATTCCCCACCCCCAGCATATACTACCCTGTGTTTCAAAGCATTTTATTTTAGCCTGGCACTTTTCTAGCAGAGGGGAATCACATCTCCCCGCCTCCTAGAGTGGTAAAAGACGAGGCCTCCTCTGAAACACTGCCTGGGATGGAGGGCTCTGGAAAAGACGAGCCACCATCTTGCAGCAGGCAGAAGGAACCACACCCCCCCCGCAGCAAAATTGGGCAGATGCTACTTTTTTGTCTCTTCAAAGCAGTCCTTGCTGGGTCTGGTGAAAGGACGTTCCCAGTCTGGAGGGAGTCAAGTGTCCCACGTGAAAATCCAGTGGCTGATATCACATCCCTCTTTAGAGGCTGCAGACTGGTGCTGAAATGCTCCATGCCATGATCAACGGCATTGTGATCAGAAGTGAGGCCGCCGCTTCCGGCCAGTGTACTTTGTGTCTGCCCGGACATCCCTGCAGGGAAAGCGTGAAAGAAGAAAGGGTAATGGGGTATGTGAGGAAGGGGGAAGGATTTGACCATCTTTATCTTGTCAGCATATAAATCTGTTTGCCTATTTGCTACCTGGCCAGGTTCAAGGTGTTAGTCAAGCCCTTAACAACTTGGGATCTTTTTACTTATGGAATCACTTTACCCCGTATACAAGTCAAACCTCTGTTTTCGAACGTCTTGGCTGCTGAACGTTTCAGAAGCCGAAAGCTGAAAACCCAGAAGTAAATGCTTCCGTTTTCGAACGCGCCTCGGAAGTCGAACGGCTTCCGAGGTGTGTTTCTCAATTTTCCCCATTGAACTTGCTGACAGCCCTTTGATCCTCAGTTTTCGAACGTTTCGGAAGTCAAATGGACTTCTGGAACGGATTACACTATCAAAGGGAGGTTCCACTATACGTCCACTTGACTGCTTCAATCAACAGAACGGGCACTCTTACAGATGCCATGTAAAACCCATTCTGCATATATAAGAACTAGTGTGGCAGCACCTGCACTTTGGAACTCCCTGCCTAGTGATATCAGGCATGCACCTTCTTTTTAGACAGGCCTACCCAGATGATTAGAAAGTTGATGCAAATTTTAATCTGTTTTCAGCCTATTGCTTTAGCTTTACTAAAAGTCTTTAAGTTGTTAATTTTATTGGGGTTTACCGCTCCCTGCAAACTGCTTTGAGGGCTTTATGCGAATCAGTTTTATGAAATAAATAAATGAACGGATCTACTCTGGTAGGGAGCGCCAAGTGCCACCCTCAGCACACAACCCCCGCAAGACCAAACGCTGGATGGGTTCTTGGGGCTGCAAATTGTTCCCTTCCCAATCCGTTAGATTGATTGGTTGATAAGCAGGGTAGGAGGGGAAAGCCCCTCGTCCTCAGCTGAGGAAGGGAGCCTTTGTGTGTGTGTGGGAAAGCTTGCTGGAGTATAGGCAGCAAAAATGGTTTTAACATTGGGAAGGGGGGGGGTGTTGCAAAAAAGCAGCCCAGGTTTCTGAAGACGTGTGAAGGAATTTGCTAGTTATTTTCATAAGGCCATGCTTTCCCTCTCTGTAGCCTGGGATGTTACTTTTTGCTCTCCCTGGCAAAGTCGTTGCCTGAAACCTAATGGCAACTTCTGCCTGTTGCGTGGCCTTGAAAGTCTGCCTGTGCTCTGATGGGTTCATTTGCAAGCTTGTCAAAAGCTGGCCTGCTCTTAGAGACGCCTTTGGAACTTACTACCCCTGCTTAACCTGATAAAGCTGTGCTTCACATCCTAACTGGCCAAAAATCCACGACAATAACCACAGCTGCTGAACGCATGCCGCCCACAGATTGAGGGCAAATGCAACCCCTCCATTAAAATTTTACCACCTTAGATGACCTGCCTACACCCAAGGGTGCCCCCATGCACCCAGGATAGAGAGGCCAGGCTTACCTGCCCTGCCGCCGCCTCCGTTCCTTCTTCTCGAAGACCCAGTCCCGGCTCTTCTTTGCAGACTTCCCTTTGATGTTCTTGAACCGTGTCCTTGGAAGGGAACAAGGATGAAGTCAGGAACCAGCCCCCGTCTCCTCCACCACCATGTTGGTCCTGCCACTGACTCGCCAAGGGGCACTTTTAAAAATAAATGGATCACTATACTGCCTGTGAAGTGTTTTAGAAGTATCCCTTTCGGCAACCATCACAGGTTTTAAAACAACAACAAATGCCACTGAAACTAGACAGTTAAAAAAAATCCAATGAAGCTGAATATTGGAAGGTTTAAGACAGATAAAGGACTTCTTCATGTGCCAAGTAGTTAGAACAACGGAACTCTCCCGCAGGAGGAAGTGATGGCTACCAACTTGGAGGGCTTTCAAAGAGCATTCGACAAATTCATGAAGGAGGAGCGGGCTATCGATGGCTGCTGGCCAGGATGGCTGTGCTCTGTCTCCAAGGTCAGAGGTAGTGTTGCTTCTGAATGCCAGTTGCTAGAAACTATAGGAAGGGACGTTGCCCTTGTTTGAGTCCTGCTTGCTGCTGTCCTATTTGTGGATTGACAGTAGCTCGGTCATCCGGCTTTGGGAGTTATTAGCCAGAAGTCCCTGATAATCTTCAGTCTGCTATTCCAGGGATTCGCTGGGCTCTCATAGGAGGGCTGAGACACTTGCAGGGCAGGCTGTATGAGGCAGGAAAACATAGCAACCAGGAGCTTCCGGGTGCCATGATGAAGAACCTCTGGCTCTTACTCTATGTCTGTCCCCCAAGCCGCAGAGGGTGGGTCTCGCCTTATGCAGCTGCAAGGGGGGAGACATTTGCTGATGGGGTGTGTGCAAAGCCTACACAGTCCAGAAAGGGCAGCTCAACTGCTTTAGATCAGTGGTTGCCAAAGTGGGAAGTAGCACCCCCTGGCTGAGGGGGGATTACCTAGGGGGGTGCAGGAAGTGTCAATGACTTATCAGACTTTATCAGACTTTGAAAAGTTGTTATCCCGGGATCAGATTCATCAGTCTTGTTGAAATAATTCAAATAAATAGTTTGTACTGGATTTTGAATGAATGCGCAATTAATTGTGCTAGTGTTTTGAATTTTATTGAGCCATCGTCTTCTTTAGGGGGTCGTACAAAATGCTATTCTGAACTATGCTTTTTATGGGGAACCGAGAACTGGAGGTGAGTTTATGGAAGCAAGAGGGTGGTGGCTCAAAAGCATTTGGGAACCACTGCTTTAGACAGCCTGTTAAAAGGAGTTGTGGCTCCTCACAGCCACCTTAAGAGATATACCACTATTGTTCCCATTGCACGGTTGGGAGAACTGAGGTCAAGAGGGGAGAGGGCCCTTGTGCCTAAATCCTACTTGCAAGTTTCCCAGTTGGGGCACCTGGTTGATAACTGAGAGCAGAATGCTGGACTAAATGGGCCATTGGCCTGATCCAGCAGACACTTCATACGTTATGGTTATCAATAAATCCCCTACATTAAAGAGTGGCATGCTTTCATGCAGTTAAGCAACCTTTTAAAGCCGTGGGCCAGTCCATCGCCCCTCAGACCATGTGGTGGGCTGGACTATATTGGGGGGGGGGACGAATTCCTATGCCCCACAAATAACCCAGAGATGCATTTTAAATAAAAGGACACATTCTACTCATGTAAAAACATGCTGATTCCCAGACCGTCCGTGGGCCAGATTGAGAAGGCAATTGGACCGCATCCGGCCCACGGGCCTTAGGTTGCCTACCCCTGAGTTAAGCTGTGACAGCAAGCTCCCCCTTCCTCCGGGTCCCCTACAGCCTCCCCGATTCAAGGTGAACAGCGCTGTCCCTGTGGCCTCTCCCAACCCTGACTCAGTACCTTTCATTGGTAAACTTTGCCCTCGCAGTCTCCTCATCACTGCATTCTGTGCCAAGACCCTGTCGGGGGAAAGCGGGAAAACACACACACAGCACATCAGGGGAGATGAGAAAACCAGAGCGATGCAGCTGCTTTTATTGTTCAGAGCAAACCCTCTCCTGCATCTCTGGTGCACCCCCTGGCCCACCCCCAATAGCCCCACAGATTGTTACCTTTGGCAACGCATCTGCTGCACCAACAAAAAGACAGAGAAAGAACCTGGGAGAAAAAGAGACACAAAATAAGGAGAATCTGAAAAAGGGGAACATATATATATTTTTTTACTTGTGCACCAAGTTCTCCTGACAGCCCACAAGGAGTTACTTTATTCAGAGAGGAGCTACTAGTCTGCCTATCTGCCCCCTTGACTGTCAACCCTCATCAGAAGTAGCTGCTTTCCAATGTTGCCGGAAAAGTTTTTCCTTAGCTCTCCACTCCAGGAGGTTGCATTCTCCAGATGAAGCGCAGCCGGAAGATGAAATGCCTTTCTGAGCGATTTGCCCGGGAAAGGAGAGGCCTCGATTAAAGTCTCAAGGAAGCCAGCTGTCACACAGGAGTGAACTAGATTGCTTTGGGTGCCTCCTTCTCCTTAGAGGCCTCCATGACTACTAGGTTTGGTATACAGGATTTGAATGCATCCCTCATGTAAGATTGCTCGCCATCACAGGCAGGGCAGCGCAGAAAGAGTCAGTTTCTGGCAACCCCCCTGCATTGCTCTGGCCCTGCAAAAGCCTCCCCAGGCAATATGGAAGGCAGAACAAAGAGCCCTCCCTGGTCTCCAAATGGAAGAGGACTCACTTCTTGGCTTTGGCGCTGTTGGGGTAGTCAATCACCATGCCGCCTGTGAAGCCAGCCTTCATGGCTTGGGAGGTGATGAGTTCCAGCTGGCAGGAGAAACGGAAGACAGGTGAGTCTGAGCAGCCGGGGCAGGGGGCTCCCTCCTCTAATGGGACCTTCTTAGCATGCCAACCCTGCCAATCCTTTAACTCCAGATTCTTTGTCTCTCTACCCGACTGGGGATTAGGGAACCACAACTTCAGCTAAGCCACACGTAGTCAGGCATCGGGAAGAATCAAATAGTTGGAAAGGACACCAAGGGTCATCTAGTCCAACCCCCTGCAGTGCAAGAATGACAGCTAAAGAATCCCTGAGATATGGATTCTACTAGCATGGCTAGTGGCCACTGACAGCTTTCTCCTCTATGGATGAGGGAGGGAAGAACCATGTACGCCAACTTTGAGAAAAGGGTGAAATAGAAATGCAAATAAATTCCAGCAGAGCCTCACCAGGCTTCGCTAAACACCATCAACTTGTGGGGAAAAAGCTGGCTACATGCCAAAGGGTGCCAATGACACTAGGCCCCTGCAAACCAACTCCTATATGAGCCCCCAAAGAGTCCTTGAGGGTGTCACATCTCCAGGCACAGCACAGAACCAAGAGCAGCAGGCCCTTGCAGATCTATCCAGAGCCTCAACCTCCAAAAGCCTCCTTCAGCCTATCCCTGGCAGCTCTGGGCCTCTGGCTGTGCCAGGCCTACCCCCCCCCCACCCCACCCCACAGTTCCCACAGGAGACGCACCTGCTGAGAGTTTTCTGGGTACAGCTGGAGGACGGCACGGGCTCCTCGGGCCTGTATGAAGAAAGGACAGTCAAAAACAGCCTATGGAGCATCCTTCTATCTGGCCAAGCGTCTCTATTGGGAGTCTCTAAACTTCTTAGGCCTGTGGGCACATTTGGATTATTGAGGGTTTGGGGGAGAAGTGACCCTCTTTGGTCACTTCTCCCCCAAACTCCAACGTAATCCCAGGATCAGTCCCAGATCTCACAGGACAATCCAACTTCCCACAAGATCTAGCAAGAGCGCTCCCAACTTGCCAACATATAGTTGAAACTGTGCAAGTTAAATGTGCAAAAGAGGCTTTTCCCTCACAGATGGTTTGGAAGAAGCAGGTTTGAGAAACCCTTACCAAAGCAGTATAGAGAGTCGAGAAAAACCGATACAGCCGCTTTGGGGGGCTGTGGGTCTTCTTGTCAGCATTGCATAGCCACTGCACTGCAGAAATACTGCAAGGAGGAAAAACGGGGAGTCCAGTCAGCAAGGGAACGCCTGTCCTCAATGACCTTTCTCAGTGGAATCTCATTCTGCATTTGCTGGTGAGTGAAGTTCTCAGCAGAGTTATCCTACCTGATGCAACCATCAAAGGTTCCTGGCCGGAAGGGGATGCCCTGGCCCATGTCTCCCAGCATCAAGTCACCCTCCACTTCTCGTTCTGCAGCTACATCTGTGTAGGATTAAGAGTACAAGAGGATTTTACCACTCCTGCCAGTTCTGACCAGTCCAAGGCAGGACACCTCAAGCCAAAGGGGCGTGTAAATAAGGGTGTCAATCAGAACTTTTTGCATGTTTATTACTGTAGATCATGGCATCAGTACGGCTGGTATCACTCAATATAAAACATTCTCCTAAATGAACTTTCCTCATCTACAGTAGTACTTATTTCAAACAGGTCCTGGAAAGCATCAAGGAGACAACCTGAGCTGCTAGTATTGATTATAAAGGACAGCACAAGTAATCTAGTTACCAGCAAGATTTAAGAAACAGCTCCTGTAAAAGAATGGGTTCCACACAGACAATAGTAAGCTAGCTGGCTAGGATTATACTCTTTAAACTACCAAATAAGCAGACTAAATGAAATGGAAAACAGGCAGGGCTTTAATAGGGAAGAGACACTAATTACAAAGAAATATAGGTAATATTAAAAATACGCATCTCAGAGACCCCTTTCCATTAGCATATGCTGGCCAAGTGGAAACACATGTAGGATTGAAATGCATCTCTTGTAATGGGGAAAAGTTCTACTTACCCAACATGGCAGAGCTGATGTCCATGCCAACCCAACAGTGTCCTTCCTCGGAGATGTAATCACCACTCAGACCAGAACCACACCTGGCCGGAAGAGCAGCACAGGTTAAGAAATAATGAAACATCGACTGGTTTTCATCTCTTAGCAGGAGCCAAACAGGATTCAGGCATTCAATAGCACCTGCCCAAGCCCCTTTCACAGAACTTTCTCTGCCCAACATCTGGACTAAGCAGCATAAGTCTGGCTCAGCATAAGGAAGCTTACTGAAAGGAGAGCCCTGTCACTGCTGCATCAGCCCAAAAGCGGCTCATTTAGTCCAGTATCCTATTCTCACAGAGGCCAACCAAATGCCTCTTCTGGGAAGCCACCAAACAGGACCTGAGCACAACAGAACTCTCTCCCTTCCTGAGGTTCCCAGCAATTGGTATTCCGAAACATTGCTGCCCCCGACCATGGAGGTAAAGCATATCCAGAATGGCCTTCAATAGCCGTATTATCCTTTGTGATTTTGTCTAATCCCCCTCTACAGCCTCTCAAGTAGGCAACCATCACAACCTCCAGTGGGAAGGAGTTCCATAAGAACAGCTTGTGAGTCTTCCAGCATACTGCTTCCAAGGGCAGAGGAAGATTGTAGCCATCAGGGCCAGTAGCGATTTGATAGCTGAATCCTCTTCCACAGCCATCCAAACTGGTGTCCACTCCTACTTTTAAAGGGAGTGAATCCTATAGCTTTAACTAAAGAAGGACTTTTCTTTGTATTTATGTTCCCGTGATGGACAGGCTCCTTAACTATTCAGCACCCCAACCCAAACTTACTGTCTGGAATAAGCATAACCTCCTACATAAGATGGACAAGACCAAAACTAAATTTTGGAAGCTGGGTTCAAAAAAGAAACTGCCCTCCCATGCTGGCAGTTTAGAGAAAGAAGCAGCAACACACTTAAAGGTACAATGCAGCAAGCTCACCCAACATCCAGCAAGAAACAGGGCCGGTCCTCCGGGAGACCCAGCAGCTCCACAGCCCGTTCGGACATCTGCGACTGGATCTCAATCATTCGAGAGCTGGAGAATGGAAATGCCCCAAAACAAGCAGTGAACAAACCCCAACTCCTCTTGGATGTCTGCAAGGCAGCTTGGGTGGGGTAGGGGGGGGGTGGGAGAGCACACACAGGCATTGCACCTATCCCAGATGTTTAAGTGGTAAAACAGGTGTTCCAGTGTTAAGGGGGACAGGACAAAAGCCATATCACACCAATGCCATGCAGTAGGAAAAAAATTGTGTCTGTCTGTATGGATGGGGGAGATGACAACCACTGACATTTGTTGGGGACTGAATTACTAGCATCTATTTACAGACCACCACAACTCTTCCATATATCCTGCTCCTCAAAAACAGTTTAGCTACTACCTCCAGAACAGTCACCTTGTCTTTCTTTTAAATCAAGGACATCCTCTATGCATTTTTTTCTCCATCCATTTTTACACCTCCAAGGACCCTGTCTCTTAGAGCACCCCCAAAGGGCACCACCCACTTTAAAAACCAATGTTTTAAGACATGCTTTAAAAGCTCTTTAAACAAATAGGTTCAAAAAAGAGAATAGCTGCTTTCCTCAGCCCAAGGCTGCCTTACTTGTGTGTGTATTTTCGGGCTTCAGTCTCATCGTAGAACTGGGAAAAGAAAGAGAAATGGGGGGTTTGCATTGAAGAGAGAATGTAAGCACCCTTATGGATCTGACTAACAAGAACATAAGAGCCTGCTGGATCAGGCCAATGGCCCATCTAGTCACGCATTCTGTTCTCAGTGGCCAACCAGATGCTCCAAAGTGAAAGCCACAAGCAAGACCTAAGCGCAACAGCAACTCTTCATTCCTATGGCTTCCAGCAACTGGTACAGTGGTACCTCAACTTACGAATGACTCGACTTACGAATGTTTTGAGTTACACAGTTCCATCCGCCATTTGGGATGCGGTTTAGATAGGATTTTTTTGACTTGCGAATTTTTTTTAAAAAAATTCCCCATTGGCTTCAACTTACGAATTTTTCGACTTATGAAGGTCTGTTCGGAACGGATTAAATTCGTAAGTCGAGGTACCACTGTATTCAGAAGCCTCTGACTGACTGTACAGGCAGAGCACAGCCATCATCACTTGTGGCCTTGATGAATTTGTCCAATCTTCTTTCAAGGCCATCCAAGTTGGTGGCCATTGCTGCCTCCTGTGGGAATGAGTTCCATAGTTCAAACAGGCACTTTGTGAGCTACTCCTTCCTTTTATCTGCCCTGAATCTTCCAACATTCAGCTTCATTTTCACAAGATGGACTGCCTCCGAACATGGGAGGTTCTTTCTGATTATCAGAGTTAACAGCAACTGAGGAATTTCTCAGCTCATAAAAAAGAGAGATCCATTCCCCGCCACCACACAGCTCAGTCGGCAACCTGGAGCCCTCCAAGTGAACTGTGTTACAACGTCCATTAGTCTGGCTGACAGGTGCTGTACTCCAGAACCATCTGGAGGACACCAGGTTGGCATAGACCGATACAGCTGACACCTGGGCGTCTTCTGTTTCTCACATTGGCCACCCAGGTGGCTCCAAGGAGGATGGAAGGAACCACCCTAGCAGCAAGACATGGAGGCAACCTCTATAAAGTTTTGCCCAAAGGTAGATTGCCTCTGTGCTTGGAGGCTCCATTCTTGGTCCTGGGGGCTTACAGGTACGAGCGCTCCACCAGCCCCTGGTAGTCCTCACCCCCGCCTCCCTCTCCCTCTCCCCTCTCTCACTAGTTCGGGGGGCCCGCGATGCTCGGGCCTCTTGCCGCTGGCCGCCATGCTTCAGCGCTTGTCTTCTACGTCACACTCGTGCGACACAGAAGCTGTCGCAGCTGCAGAGATCAGGAGAGAATCCCCAAGAGGGCAATCCTACTTCCTGGATAGCCTATTTCCAGGTTCGTCCTTCCTTCCTTCCTACTGAATTTCCCATTTGATCAAGAGGGTTGCGGAGCGAATCGAGTCGCTTTATCCGGAGGCTACACAAGTGTTGCATAGGCTGTAGCATGTTGTGTAATTGTATTCTTGCCGGCTTGGTTCTGTGAATGAGCCTTTTGAGTGCAAGTCAAGGGCATAGAGGCTTTTTTTAGGTGCACGAGGTGGCCTCTTGCCCATCGCTCCCCACCTTGGGAGGGCAATCTCAGCCTACTTTATACGGTTGTTGTGGGGATTAACATAAGGGGAAGGATAACGATGCACGCCACCTTGAACTCCTTGGAGAAAAATAGTGGGATATAATAAATAAATGAATGAATCAAGTGCAGTTGCTAGATCTGCCCACTGTGGACTGTAGGAAGCCCCTTCATGTATTTGTTTTAGAAATCGCTTCTCATAAGAGATCTCAGAGTCGGTCTTCACCTTTAAACCGGGCTTGGATCGGGCAGCCTTTCATAGCGGAGGGTCGACTGTCCTCTGTTAACGTAGCAAGACACGTGGCGATCCAACCGCGTGCGACTCCAAGCACCCCTCCCCCTTCCTTTCCAGGATGTTTGCCTTGGGGGGCAAGTAGCCCTTCAGATAGATGAGGACTATCTTCCTCCGCAAAGCGGCATGCAATGCTACGAGAGACCAAAAATATGTACAGTATAAGGGAATGTAGAATCAAAGTCTCCCCAACTAATTTCAATAAAAAGAGAGCTCGCAGTTTAAATTTTAAAAACCACCCCATCCCAATTAAAATCAATCAATCAATAATGGCTTGTGCCGTGACTCCTAGCGGGCTGGGTCTGACATTTTATTTGCTACAGTATATACATCTTGCATGTCTTTTTTGTACCACGCCTAGAAATCTTAATAGGCGGCATAGTGATGTGTGTGCGTATTAAAACGAATGAAGCTTTAAAATCATGGATATCGCTATTTATTCAAGTATACATGGACAGCTGTCGCTTCTTCCCCTCGGGAATAAAAGGACGAGGGAATCCCCCCCCCCCAAAAAACGAAGTTTAATGGTAACCGCAATTTCTCTATCCTACTTTAGACCCGAATCCTCTTTGCGGCCCAATCAGTGCACAGTGCGTGGCCAATCCCGCGAAGGCTACTTTTGCGCGCGCGCCCCTCCGCCTCAGAACCGCTTCGGCGCATGACTGACGGCGGCTAGCGAGCGCGCACGCGGCGGAACTCGCCACCCATTGGTCGGCGGCGGTGCCGCGCGCGTCCCCGTCAGGCTTGGTGCCGCGCGCTGAGGTGGCTAAAGCGAGAAGGTGGCGGGAGGGAAGATGGAGGTGGCGGCTGTGCCGGGTTCGGCGTGGCTGGCGGGGCTGTCACTGGTCCTCGGCGGCCTCGTTCTCTGGCTGGTGCTAGTCCTGCTGAGGCGGAGGACGGAGGAAGCGGAGCCCAGCCGGAAGGGGACGGAGCCCGTCACGATCGACGGTGAGAGCGCGAGAGGAGGAGGGGCGGGGCTTAAGGCGACCCACACCCCCTTCGGGAGTCCTCACTTTTCCCCAGCGGCAAAATGGGCCGCTAGGCTGAGCCGTACCAAAATTCCAGGATGAAAGTAGTGCCTCGTATATAATATTCAATTATATTGGTTGCATAAAATGGTTTAGGTCAGTATGTGTAATGATATAAACACAATTTAGGTGAAATTCAATATAATTACATAATTTGGGCTAAATTTCATATAATTTATCTCAGTATGGCGGGCAGTGGGTTTCCAGGGTTTCAGATGGGGAGCCTTTTCCAGCCTTACCTGGAGACACCAGGGATTTTACCTAAGAGCTTCTGCAGGCAAAGCAGATACGTGCCTTCTCCAGCTAGGTGGATTACTGGCTTTTTCATAGCATTGTAAGTTGTGTTTTCAAGCTACCTTAGTACGTTTGGACACTTACAATCTATTTCGAAAAAATGGTCCTGCATCTGGCCTTGCTTTTCTAAATTCTGGGGAAATGCTGATTGTGTAGTCCGTCTTATCTATTTTTAAAATAAGACTTTCTTCAATTGTATTCTGTAGATCAGGATGTGAACAGTGAAGCAGCCAGCAAAACAGTAGTCCCGAAGAAGCAGAAGCAGCTTCAGCGGATCCGCAAAGAGAAGCCCCAGCAACACACCTTCACCCACCCGCTCCTGGCTTCGGCACTCAAAGTGAGGCTTGGCAGGCTACGCTACAGCTTGTGTTCTGTGTTTTGCGGGGAAAGGAGTGGGCTAATCTTATGTAGGAAGTTTACCTTTATACCAAGTCAGAAACCTATCGGCAGTGCTAGTCCAGGGTTTTTAGGCCGGGAGTTGCTGCCAGCCCTACCTGGATATGCCAGGAATTGAATTTTCTGCATGCAAAGCAGATGCCCTGCCAGTTGGTCTTTATCTAGTGATGGGGTTTGCCCCTTCAGAATCCTTCTGGGTTTCTGGAAATATTGGATCCTCCTTTCTCCTCACATACATGCATGCACATTGCAGAAAAATATAAGAGCCAGTAGATTAGAAATGCAAAAAGCTCACAATAGTGGGGAAGATTATAACCTGAGAGAGCCGGGGGTGGTGTAGTAGTTAGAATATCATACAAGGATTTGGGAGACAAGGGTACAAATCTGCACTCAGCCATGAAGCTCACTTGCTGACTCTGGCCAATCAGCACCTCTCAGCCTAAGCTACCTCACAAAGTTGTTGTGGGAATTAAATGAGGGAGAGAACCATGTACACCACTTTGAGCTCTTTGGAGAAGAGATGAGATGTAAATCAAATCAATAAACAAACACTTTTGCAGCATGGCAACCAGCTCTTTGCTCCCTGTGCCCCAGGATGGAGCACCTCTGTATTCCTTCCACTTTTAGCGTGTTGAGAGGCCAAAAGTTGATCCTCTTTGCATTTTTCAGGGCCACAGCGGGAGCATCACCTGCCTGGATTTCAGCAGCAATGGGAAGTACCTGGCGTCCTGTTCTGATGACCGCACCGTCCGCATCTGGAGCACCAAGGACTTCCTGGAGCGGGAGCACCGCTGCATGCGAGCCAATGTAGAGCTGGACCATGCCACTTTGGTCCGCTTCTACCCAGACTCCAGGTGGGGAGGCTGCACCTGACCATGGGACAATCAGCTTTGCTCCTCCTCCTCCTCCTCTTTACAGCTGAAATTGCAGACTAGTTGGTCCTTTCCAAGAAGATGGGGAGGAGGGATTAGAATTACCAGCAGCTCAGGTTGATCGGTGGAGTCATCAGCCCTTTTTTTTTTTTTTAAAGGAGGTAGGAGCTAGAGCTAGTTCAAGTTCAGCATGCCCCAAAGCAACTAATTCCAGTTCATGTCTGTCTCCTTACAAAATGAACCAGTTCAGTTCAGTTCAGTTCACAGTCATTTCGTTTGTCCAAATGATTCTCTGCAAACAAAAAACCAGCCTTCAGAATGTTATAAGCTGCTGTGGTGGAATTATAAGATATATTTAAGAAGAGTAAGAAAACATTTTTCAAAACCACAGTGGAATGTGATGTGTTTAGTTTGTTTTTCCCAGCAGTTATTATATTTAAGCTTGAAAGGTCCAAAAAGTCTGACGAGGGGAAGATACACACATAAAGGAATGACTGTGAAATAAAAATTGTTCAAAATTATACCCCACAACAAATATAATTCACATTCTGTTCAGTCAGCATTTACGGGAGGTGTAGCTCAGAGATTTTGGAACTAAGCAAACTAGCTCATTCCAAGCAGTGAGGGTGGGGAGGGGGTCAATTCCTACAAATCAGTGTTAGTAAATTCTATCCTGGAGTAGGGGGTGTCAGCAGTGACCACCTGTCCAGGTCTGCTACTGCTGGTCCAAGCCACTGTCCTTTGCTGTAACAGCAGAGATGGAGTGGGCCTGTTGTCAAGCTTCTTCCTCGCTACTCTAGTCCCCTGCCAGCCTTATGTTAACATTGAACTGGCATTGGAGTTTGATTAGGGGAATGCTGAAGGAGGACAGCACAGGTGCCCATACAACACCCAGCCAGATTTACTTCCAGGAGCAATAATGGAAACACTGGCAAAGCACCCAGGACTGAGGGATGACCCTGAGGTTGCTGGAGCAGCTTTTACTTGTGCTGCTTACAGGCACTGCCTCTCCTTTCTTCAAGCAGAGCCTTTATTGCGTGGCTGGCCAATGGAGACACCTTCAGGCTGTTCAAAATGACGAAGAAGGAAGACGGCAGCTTCACATACGCCGCACTTCCAGAAGACTTCCCAAAGCTGCACAGAGCCCCCATCATCAACATTGGAGTTGCAGACACAGGTATGGAAGAGTGGAGGGGGCTCTCTTTCTTTTCTAGGGTTTGGCTTCCTAAGTACCCAGAGTTGAATTGGTTGGGGAGAGCCAATGAGAACCTAATAAAAAACAGCTGCATCAGGCCAAAGGCCTGTCTAGTTCAGCATCCTGTCCTCATGGTGGCCAGCCAGGTGTCCCAGTAAGAAACCCACAAGCAGGTCTGGACCACAAAAGCCCTCTCCCTTCCCATGGTTTCTGACGTTTGTGTGTGTGTGTTTTGCCAATTATTTTTCATTGATTTTCCAAATTACAACCCCATTTTCACAAATTATTACGAATGAATACCAAATTAATACAATTTTAATTAAATGATTTCCCACTCACCATTGTTGGTGCAACCTTGGCTTCTAATATTACTGCATTAACTATTTTAAATTATCTCCAATTACAATGTGTTACCCAAAATCAATTATCAGCTGCACTCTTAACAATTTCCATTCATGTTGTGTGAAACTTCCAAGTGAGAATATAATCTTTCTTTTCATTTCATTCTGTGTATGGCAGTTCTAATATATCATCTTCATTGGCATTATCCTCTGCCCTTTATACCAAACGTCTTCATATTCAAAGATGATCTTGAGCGGCATTCCTTTCTGGGTGCCTGCAGTGCTGCCGCTGCGGTCAAGATTAACCATGGCTAGCAGTTCTTTGCCATTGATCACTTGTCTCTCCTTCCCCAGGGAAGTACATCATGGCCGCCTTCAGTGACACCACCATTCTCATCTTGGACACAAAGGGGGACATCCTCGCCACCATCAACACCAACCAGATGAACAACACCTTTTCAGCTGTGTCACCCTGTGGAAGGTAAGGGTTGTGTCGGCTACGCAGCTGAGCTGCTCTCTACTGCTTGCCCACACTCAGGGCAGTCAGTTGCTTGTATTCCCCCATGAGCCAGGAAAGCCAAAGGCACATCTCCAGAATTAGCTCTGATCTAATACCAAAGAGTTAATAGAATCATGGAACAGTCCTTGGAGAACCTCTGGACCAGGCATAGGCAACCTTGGCTCTCCAGATGTTTTGGAACTACAACTCACATGATTCCTGAGCACTGGCCCTGTTAGCTAGGGATCATGGGAGTTGTGGTTCCAAAACATCTGGAGAGCCAAGGTTGCCTATACCTGCTCTAGACCAATGAGCCCCCCTCCAGATGTTTGGGGGTACAATTCCCATCTTTCCTGACCACTGGTCCTGTTAGCTAGGGATGATGGGAATTGTAGTTCCAAACATTTGGAGGGCCAGAGTTTGCCTATGCCTGCTGTAGACCTTCATTGGTGTTGGGTCTACAAGGCAGGAGGCAACAACAGGTTTCCTGCCACATGACAACTCAGCCTCTGCTTAAATCCCTCCAGTGAAAGAGGGTCTGTCACACTCTCAAGATTCCTCTTACGTTCCCTGAAGTTTCCACCCACTGTAGACCCCTGGAGCAACAGCATAAAAATTTGCTCCATTTTCTAAGCCCCTCAGATATTTGAAGACGGCTGCCCTTTCTCTTATCTCTTCCACCCACACCCCCGTTTTCTCCTCTCCAGGCTAAACAAACTCAACTCATTCAGCTGTTACTCACAGGATTTGATTTCCAAACTCCTCACCATCCTAGTCACCTTCCTCAGGAGAAAGTTTTTCAGTATCCTCCTTAAAATGTGTTGTCCAGAATTCAGATGTGGCCTAACTAGGGTAGTGTTAGCTTTCTTTCTCTCTCCTAGCTTTGTGTCATTGGCAGATTTGATGAGCATCCTCTCTACTCCCTGATCCAGATCGTTTATAAAAAATATTAGCAAAAGGCGTAGGACAAAGCCCTGTGGCACTCCACACAAAACAGACACACACACGGTTAAGACACAGCAGCCATCAATGAGTACAGTTGCTTCATGTGGCTCCAACCTCAGTAGTGTCCAAACACTCCTTTTCTAACTTATTTATTTATTGCATTTATATTCCTCCAAAGAGTTCATGGTGGCACACATGGTTCTCTCCCTCATTTAATCCCCACAATAACCCTGTGAGGTAGCTTAGGTTAAGAGGCATTGACCAGCCCAGGATCACCCAGTGAGCTTCATGGCCAAGTGGGAATTTGAATCCTGGTCTCCCAGGTCCTAGCTCGACATTTTAATCACTATACCACACTGTCAACAAGAATATAATGGGAAACTTTGACATGCTTCACCGAAGTCAAGACATACTATTGAACTTTTCTCAGGTTGCTTTCAACACAGGTACAATCTGTATGCAAAAGAGATGAGCTCTGCAGATCAACAGGTATACACTTTCACACAAACACGTGAATGTGTGCAGAGAAAGCTTATACATGCCTTTAGTGTAACATGAACAAGCCTTACATATGCTGTTCCCAGGAATATGAGGCAAGAGTGGTCGGGAGCAACTGGAAAGAGGCAACTTTCAAGGCTGGTTGGTGCAATTGATTTGGCACAGCCTGGCTTGGGAATAACAGGACACTTCCGTCCCCTGTGGCTTCTTCCCTTTCCTCCAGGTTTGTTGCATCGTGTGGCTTTACTCCCGATGTGAAGGTATGGGAGGTGTGTTTCACCAAGAGTGGGGACTTCCGGGAGGTGACCAGGGCCTTTGAGCTGAAGGGGCACACTGCTGGCGTGTATTCCTTCTCTTTCTCCAATGACTCCAGGCGGTAAGTGAGGAACCCTCTTCCAGCTGCACTTCCCTCTGGTAGTTCTGTGTCCTGTGTTTGTTACCTGCTGACTCCTCCAAGGAGCGCTCCTGGTTATCTGCTGCGCTGGGTGGGTGTGGCCAGGAGGCCCTTTGGACTGGCCTCCTCTTGCCTGCATCTCCTCCCCTATAACTAAGCAGCCAGAAGGAACCTCCTTCCAATGTTTGAAGTTACGCCATAGCACTGACCTCCATGCCCAGGGACAAGCATCCTGGTTTGGTTATTTCATGAGGCTTCTATGCTAAATGAGGTTTCAGACCGTTGTTGTTGTTAATTTATTTATTACCCACCCTGCACCTTAAGGTCCTGGGACTGGTTACAGCATTAAAACACAATATTAAAAACGATCAAAATACAACCATAAAAATAAGGTGGCTCCTAAAAGCATACACCTCAGGTGTCAAAAGCCAGGGTAGCAAAGAGGTGTATCTTCAGCATCCTCTGGAAGCTGTATAATGAAGGCAACAGATGTGGCAGGGAGTTCCACAGCTCAGTGGCTGCCCATCTCCCAGGCCACCACCCTCCAAGCCTCTGAAGGTGAAGGAACTACCAAGAGGTCTCCCTCTGCTGACCCAAGAGCGTCTGTAGGGAAGGAGGCACTAGTCTTTCAGGTGTTTTGCGCCTGAATCATTTAGGGCAGGCATCCCCAAACTGCGGCCCTCCAGATGTTTTGGCCTACAACTCCCATGATCCCTAGCTAACAGGACCAGTGGTCAGGGAAGATGGGAATTGTAGTCCAACACATCTGGAGGGCCGAAGTTTGGGGATGCCTGATTTAGGGCTTTAAACCACCAATGTGAGCAATATGAATTGGGCCCGGAAATAATGTGGCAGCCAGGTGAGTAACAATGAATTTAAACCAAAGCTGAATTTCACAGCTTGACTCTGACACCCCAAAGCCAGCAGAACACTGGTTATAAAGCAGAGGTGAGGAACCCAGCCAGCCATAAGCAAGAAGCTGATGGTGACTTGATGGGACATCCTCTCTACAGCTCAGACTTCAGCCAGAGGGTAATGTCTACTTTCCTTCCCCACCCCCCACCCCCAAACCCAGGATGGCAACGGTTTCGAAGGATGGAACATGGAAACTCTGGGACACAGATGTCGAATACAAAAAGCAGCAGGACCCGTACCTGCTCCTGACAGGTCGGTGCCAGGTGGCAGAGCCCTGTCGCATCGCCCTGTCCCCTGACGCCCGAGCCCTGGCCATCTCCAGCAGGACCAGCATCTTTGTTTACAATACCCGGAATGGCGAGGAAGAGGAGCACTTTGAGGGCGTCCATGGCGAGCACATCACAGACTTGGCCTTCGATGTGAGCAGCCGCTTCCTGGCTTCCTGCGGAGACCGGGCTATCCGCGTCTTCCATAACACAACCGGCTACCGGGCTGTGGTGGAGGAAATGAAGGCCCTGCTGAAAAAGGCCACTAACGAGTCGACAAAGCAGAGACTGCAGCAGCAGGTCACAAGTGCCCAGAACGCTCTGGACGCCATCTATGGCAAGGGCAACTGAGCCCTTCCCAGAGCAGGGGTGGCTTCTGCTGGGCAGACCCAGGGCTAGGATTTTCATGTCAGAGAGACGGCTAATAAAATATGTTTTGCACAACTGTCGTTCTCCCAAAGTTTGATTAAGCCTATCACCACAAGAAAGGCAGAGGAGCATTGCTCATTTCCAGACTAAGCCTCTAATACAGGGCATGAAAAAAAAATTTTGACCTGTTCCCACTTGGGTCTGAGCCATCCCAAGAGCACATCTGTCCCTACATGCCACAAGAGAGCAGGGCTAGCTGTCTTTTTAAGGGTGTGGGGTGTAGGCCTTGCTCCAACACAGCATACCGTAAAGGTAAAGGGACCCCTGACCATTAGGTCCAGTCGTGACCGACTCTGGGATTGCGGCGCTCATCTTGCATTATTGGCCGAAGGAGCCGGCGTACAGCTTCCAGGTCATGTGGCCAGCATGACAAAGCCACTTCTGGCGAACCAGAGCAGCACACGGAAACACCGTTTACCTTCCCGCTTGGAGCGGTACCTATTTATCTACTTGCACTTTGACGTGCTTTCAAACTGCTAGGTTGGCAGGAGCTGGGACCAAGCAACGGGAGCTCACCCCTTCGCAGGGATTTGAACCGCCGACCTTCTGATCGGCAAGCTCTAGGCTCTGTGGTTTAACCCACAGCGTCACCGTACATAGCCCTAAAAAGCAGGTTGAAGTGCTTTGCTATAGGGGCAGTGGATCAGCTGGCCTCATATTGATGGTGTTTAATGCAGGGCAGAGCTGGGCGTCCCTTAATTCTTTATTGATCTACCTTTTATTTTATTGAATCACCCTAGTCCACTGATGGGCATTTAATTTACAATCATACAGAGGAAGGAAGGAATTTTTAATAGTGAGAGGGCTTAAGCTGCAATCCTGTACATGCTTACCTGGGAGAAAGTCCCATTGAACTCAGTGTGGCACTTCTGGGTACACAAGGATTGCACTGAAGCTTACTATGCTAACCAAGCATACTTCTGAGTAAACATTAGTGTTTCACTGTCTGGCTAACACCACATAGTTTAAGTCTGCTTTTATTTAAGAACAAAAGGCATGTCTGCCTAGATTAGGCTGCTCTGCTATGGTCTACTTTTGATCAACTTTGCTCTCTTGGAAGCTTCTCATACTGTCATGTTGGGTGCTTTAACCAAGAACAGGCAATCTATGTCCCTCTGGATGCTGTTGAGCCTACAGTTCTCATCACCCCCGACCATTGCATTGCCATGCTGACAGGCTAATGGGACCTAGGAGTCCAACAACATGTGTTCCCCATGCCAGAACTAAACTCTCCACCAGACTTCCACTGCAGATAGTTACATTCCCTCCAGTTCTACCAATGGAAACCATTTCTCCTGCTGCTGGGGTTGCTGCCTTCAGCCTTCAACATAAGTTTCCAAAGACACCTTCTGTTAGGCAGTGGTATTGGCATGCAGTGATCACATCCCACTAGAGTGTCTAAATCAGGCATCCCCAAACTTCGGCCCTCCAGATGTTTTGGACTACAATTCCCATCATCCCTGACCACTGGTCCTGTTAGCTAGGGATCATGGGAGTTGTAGGCCAAAACATCTGGAGGGCCGCAGTTTGGGGGTGCCTGGTCTAAATGCTGCCCAAGTTGAACGCACCTAAGGGTTGGTACCTGGCACATTTTTAAAAAATACATCCATGGAACTCTCTTAAATATTTTTGTAGGTTATAAATGTGAGATTGACCCACATCCACCAGCTATCACCTTTTAAAGAGAGATGGTCCATATCTTATTTCTGCTGTGTATCTGTTGCTGTGTCCAGGATTTCTTACCCATTCAATTGTCACAGATACGGTATGAGTAACCTGAGGCCTTCTGCTATTTGCTGGACTTTGTTACAATAGGGAGAGTCAGCCCCAGCGCATGAGCTCTTTTCTAAAATTGGTCCCTCTCTAGGTGATGGTGTTTTCACAGATTTTTTTCCATGGTGAAAGGGCAGAATGTTCACTACCTGCTTTTTGTGTTCCGTGATCTTGAGATTCAAAAGATTCCACCAGACATAATCAATCTAGGTCCACCAGGCTTGATACCTTATTTTGTTTTATTTATATTTTGTTTTATTTTGTTTTATTTATATTTCACTGCCCACCCCATTTGACAAAGCTGTCAAGGTAGCAGCCAATTGAAAGCTACAATCCTTTGCATGCTTACTTTGGAATAAGGCCCATTGAACAAAGGAGGAGTTGCATAGCATAGGATCAAGCCTCACATAAATGAATAGTTCTTGGCTGGCTCTGCAGGGTAACCAGTCACAGCTAAGACATCCTTGGGGGTAGGAGGGCTGCCTTGGCCTAGCCCAGGTGTAGGGAACCTTTGGCCCTCCAGATTTTGCAGAACTACAGTGCCATCATCCATTGCCCTAGGTCACACTTGCTAGAACATAGCTGTCAAGTTCTCCCTTTTTTTAAGGGAAATTCCCTTATGCTGAATAGGCTTCCTCACGAGAAAAGGGAAAACTTGACAGCTATGTAGGGATGATGAATGTTGTAGTTCAGCAACTACACGATGGGCCCGGCCCTGTCTTCCCCTTGTTATAAGAATTTTGAGGTCATATATATATATAATAATTGTTCATAAAACATGTACATGAATGTACAGAAACATGTCTGAAGCAGCACAGGAAAACAGGCCTGACTGACACCATTTTGACTCTCTCTGACCAGGTGTTCCTCTGCAAGGAAGAAGTGGGGTGGGGGGAACCTTCTCATTGTCTCAGGAATTAAAGTGATAATCCCTGGCATCCTGATACCTGACTGCCAGACAAAAGGGTGTGATTAACTTGGCTGGGAAACAGGGAAATGTAAATATCTCTCAATTTTGTTGATTAGGTTTTGGGGGCAGGGGGCAGGGTCCAGGATGCTCAGATTACTGCCACCAGACCTCCCCTTTCATGATGTACCTATGATGAATCTAGGGAGAGGGGTCTTGGGCTACACCCCTTCTGTGACATATGGATGATGCTTCTGGGGGGTGGGCTGAAACCAATTTCAAATCTCTTTTTAAGGACAAGACATCTTTGTTTGGGGTTCCTTCCTTGTTCTCCTGTGTGAGAGGAAGGACCCTGTTGCAACAGCAAAAATAAAAGTGCCTTGCTTCGCACGTCCTGGTTTGGTCTCTGTTATTTGGTGGGCAGGAGACGCTTAAACTTTGTCTGCTTGCCAGGATACCTGGACTCTTCCTGGGTCAAGGATCCACTTAATTCTAGGGCCGTGTAGCTCTGCAAAATTTTTACAACACCCTTAAGAGGCATCAGTCAGAGGCTATTTTCTCTGGGTGCTGTGAGATGGCGGGATGTGCCCAAAAGTGCAGTAGTTGGCAGTTTGAGCTCGCCATATATGCAGAAAGAGTTTTCACTTCTGATGTTCAAGAGCTGTACCTTATCCCTGAAAACAGAGGATTCAAATTATGACACAGCTGTATTTGTAAGGAGGGCGTTGGGGTTCATTCATATTGTAAATGGATACCATGCACCTGCATGCTCCACCACTTCATTTTCACTGGGGCTCGTTTCAAAATTTAATAATAAATAAACAAGACCGTTGCCGATGGGCATGTACAGAGTGCGATAAAGCCCCGCCCCTCCGCATGCGCCCGGGAGTGGAACCGGCTTGCGCATGCGCACTGAAGGCCGACTTGCTCCCTAGGGCGGGGCAAGGGCGCTGACGCGTTACGCACGGCGGGTGTGGGGGCAGTCGCGCGCATGCGCAGCGCGGCTGGGCAAAGCTGCTGCTGCTACGGGAGCTGGCGCTGCCGGGGCCACGGGCGCCATGTCGGGTCGCTCGGTGCGGGCCGAGACCCGCAGCAGGGCCAAGGATGACATCAAAAAAGTTATGGCGGCCATCGAGCGGGTCCGCAAATGGTGAGGGGAGGGGGGGAGGGGCCGCGGGGGGAGGGCCTTGGCGACGGGTCAGCCAATCCTCGGCGGCCGCGGCCTTGGTGACAGTCGCCCAACCAACCGACGGCAGCCGTTTGGCGCGAAGGGCGGGGCCTTCCTGAAGTGGCCAATCGCATTGCGATTGTTGTAGAGGTGGGGTTGCGGGGAGAGATGTGGTTGGCGGGGCTGCCGGCCAATCATAGCTCAGGGGCGGGTGATGCCTGGCTGCTAGGATTGGCCTGACGCTTGGCCAGTCGCTCCACAAGGGACCTGGAGGGGTGGGGGCCCCAGTTGTCATGGGGACTGGCTAGCCTACCTGCCGCGGGCTGACCCAGTTTGCTGGAGAGAGAAGCTCTTCCTTAATTTGCGTATGCCGCTCAATTTGCATATGCTTTCCTTGCTTATTTACATATTTTACGCTTTTTTTCTGAGCTCTTTGCCTGCATGGTTTATACAATCCTCCCAACAGCCTTGCGAGGCAGGCTAGGGGGAGGTGAAAACAGTACTTAGGCATTTTATTCCTTATCATAGCCTCAAATAGAACCTCCAGACAAAGCGGCAATCTAGCTTCAATCTCTGCGTTTCATGTAAGGGCTGCTCCTGCTGTGAGTTCATGCCGGGAGTTTTCCCCAGTCCTACTTGGAGATGCTGCCAGGAATTTTAATTCTGAGCTAAAGGCCACTGTTGCAGCTTTATCTGCAATTATGGGGGCAGCCAAAGTAAAAATGCTCTGGGAGAGCATGGAGCACGGCCAGGAGCAAAGGGCGAGGGGCCAGATTTAGCTCACGGGCCTACGCTTCCCCACCCATCTGGACAGTTTCTCCCCGGCCTCATCGCAGCCTCAGAAGGCAAAGGCAATTGCCCAGTGGGAGACCTGTGGCAGGAATGGGTGGTGATGTTCATCTTCTTCATCGTTGTGGTTGCACCTAACCTCTTTCATTATCCTGGCTCAGGGAGAAGAAATGGGTGACGGTGGGAGACACGTCCCTGCGGATATTCAAGTGGGTGCCTGTTGCCGACAGCAAAGAGGTGAGGGGATGAGCACCAAGCCCTTCTGGGGAGCGAGAGAGGGAGGTCTGTCTTCCAACACTGAGCAGGAGCTTGGAGGGCCCCCCTCTTTCCCCCTCCCCATTGTAGGCATATCCAAATGAAGCACCAAATGGTCACTTCTGTCTCCTGTGAATGCAGGAGGCAGACCAGGGTGGCTGTCTGATGTTCGATGACGGCAATTTTGCCTAAGTGTTCATTCGATTGTCTTGCTTTGCCCAACGCAGAACACCCTGCACTTGTTTGGCCCCAGTTTTCCATTCTACAAATACCATTTTGAATTTTATTCCTGCCTTCTTGGATGCCTAGTTTTGTATATGGCACAAACATCATCATGGTTACTATTATTATTCATTATTAATATCCCGCCTTTCCCCCAGGCAGGAACTCAAGGCAGCTTACACAGATAAAATAAAATTAGCTTACAGCATATAAAATATAATCATAAAAAACCAATTAAAGTCTAGTAGGATTAAAACAACAGGGGGAGGGAAACAGATGATTGAAATGCAGATAATAAAAACAGCACAGCACTGTTAAAGCCCTTTCCTTTAAAAAGCAATCGGTTTTGATGAGGATTCCCTCCCAAGATTGGGATAGGGAACCTGGGACATTCCAGATGTTGGTATCTCCCATCACCCTTGGCTGCTGGGGCTGCTGGTTGTTGGGGTCCAGCATCTAGATGCCACCCTCTCAGCCCTGCTTTAAGCCCAAGTACCAGACCCAGGGCAGAATCGTCTTTCGCATTTGTACCCCCACAACCTCCAGGTTGATGAAGCACCACTGATGAGCATTGGGGCAGCCTTTATGGTTTGTCCTGTCCCAGTGCTGGCAGGGGAAACTCACAGCCTTATTTTTCTCTCCCTTCAAGAAAGAGAAGTCCAAAACCTCCAGCACTCCTGCTTCCCGGGAGCAGAACGGCTTCCCAGCCGAAGAGGCAGCCAACTCTTCACTCCTTCTGGAGTTCCAGGGTGAGTAGGCTGGGAAGCAGAGGGCTGCATTCTCTTGGGGGCAATTTTCTGGGGCCATGAGACAGTGGTGGGCAGGCCCAGAGACCAAAGTGGGTGAAGCAATGCATCTGACCCTTGCCTTTGCCTGGTAGGATTTTGGCCATGCCGGAGTCAAAGGTTTCTACACACTCACACATCTCCATCCTCTCTCCAGGCAAGCCAAGAGGCCTTATCACGGTTCAAGGACACATTTCCAGCTAGGCATTAGCACTTGAGGAAGGCTTGTGAGGCAGGTGGCCTGGGGAGTGGCGGTGCAACCTGGGAAGGAAGTGTAGCTTAGTGAGGCTCCGGAGGGCCAGATGGAGAGACCCAGTTCCACATTTGGCCCTTATGTCCTCCTCTGCCTTCAACCTTGGCATGCCAGCCAAGCAGGAGACGTGGACCTGCTACGGTGACCTATAAAACTTATGCCAGGAAGCAAAACTGCATCATTTCTCTGATTCTATATCATTGCGCCATCTTCCCCCTCCCCCCCCCCTCCATAGTTTGCTGGCTTTCTGGAAAGGGGCAGACACTGATTGCTCAACCATCACCAGCACTAAAAGCCTACTCAGTGCCCCCTGCTTTTCATTCTTGAGACTTTAGCCAGACCTTTCTGAGAATCTCTTCACGTCATAAAGGTTAGAAACATTAGGCTTGCTTTTTTAAATGAAAGGCTGAGATTCTCAGGAAACAAGATTCCACACCCAGCACCACAGCTGGTGGGTTTCAGTCCTGCCTTCTCACATACGGTAATTGCAGTTGGCCCGCTGCCCTGACCAGAAGCCTTTCTCAGCTTCTGGCCACCTATCTGTGTGGGCATCGTCATCCAGTCTGAGGGATGGGCTTTTTAATTCAGAGAAAAGGCGAGTAAGAAGCGACATGATTGAAGTTTATAAAATTCTGCATGGCCTGGAGAAAGTGGATGGAGAAAACCTTTTCTCCTGCTGTCATAAGACAAGAACTCAGCAGACATCCAGTGAAGTAGAAGATTCAGAACAGATAAAAGGAAGGACTTCACACACCACCAAGTTAAACTACGGAACTCCCTCCCACCAGAGGCAGTGATGGCCACCAGCTTGAATGGCTTTAAAAGAGAAGATTAGGCAAATTCATGGAGAGAAATAAGGCTATCAGTGGCTACTAGCCATGGTGGCTATGTTCTGCCTCCACAGAGGCAGCAATGCTTCTGAATCCCAGTTGCTGTGAGAAGAGGATGCTGGATGAGATGGGCAATTGGTCTGATCCAGCATCATCTTATGTGTGCTGGCAGAGGGCTCCAGCTCAGTCTCCAGTGGGATCTCAGTGAGCTGCAACATTTGCGTACCAGCCAATGGCTACTAGCCATGATGTGTGTGTGAGCTGAGGGGTTAAATAGCTCAGCAGTCGTCCTGTATCACGTGGGGCCTGTTCTCATATAAACAGGAAGTACCTGTGATGTGTCATTGTCAACAGGAACAGGAACTGTCTGTGTACTGTTGTAAACTTTCTGTCATATATGGGACTGTCTGTTTCTGTTCTGTCTGTTGTGTTGAAGCTTCCAGCAGGGATGGATCTGTCCAGTCCGGGGTGGTGTCAATAAATCTCTCTGTTTTAATGAACAAGGGAGTGGAAAGTGATTTATTTCATAGGCGCTGAAAGCTGGATAAGTTTCCGCTGCTACAAGCTGCAATTAGGCTGTTATCTAGACTTCAGAAGGAAAAATTCCGAGACGTTTAGAAACGAGGTTTGACTTTCGTGATAGAAGCAGAGGCTGCGCAACGGGAGCGCACTGGACAGTTCTCTGCTACGCAGCTGGATTTGGATGCAGGCAAGTAGATGCCTGACAAGGCTGCTTTTACAGTTGCTTACCAATTTGCTTAATTGGGCAACAAAATATTTTAACAGTGTGTGCATTCAGAGGCAGCGATGCTTCTGAATATCAGTTGCTGGAAACAGCAGGAGAGGAAAGTGCTCAGATCTTGCTTGCTGGTTTCTCACAGGCATCAGACTGGCTATTGTGAGGAGAGGATGTGAGACTAGGTAGGCCATTGACCTCACCCAGGAGGGCTCTCCTCATTTCCTTAGGGTAGGAAAGCTTGCATCTGCCCAAACCTGGTGGCCTCTCAGGTGTGGGGAACGCAGTGCTGCCCCTGGCTCCAGCTCCTGAGACGGCCTCTCCCTCCCCGTGCATTTCAGATGAGAACAGCAACCAGAGCTCCCTCTCGGACACCTACCCACTCAAGGCGGACAGCAGCCTGGCCTCCAGCCCAAGCCCCCAGCAGAGTGAGTCCATGAGCCCCAGCCACGCCTCCGACTTCCGGGCTGACGACTCTCAGCCGCCCACGCTGGGGCAGGAGCCCTTGGAAGGTGAGTGGCTTAGCCCAAGGGGACTGCGGTGGGGCAGGGGAGGCCCATCAAGGGCGACCACTGCCCTGGAGGGGAAGGGGCAGGTGGAGTGGGGCATCCCCTGATTGGCAGATTCTACCTGGGAAAAGGAACATTTACTACCTTTGTCTGGTAATTCTACAGCCATTCCTTGAGAGGGATAGCCTGACCACCATATTCCATGCATTGGCAACCTTGAGACTGGACTATCGCAATGCACTCTATGTGAGGCTAACCATCCACTACCGAGCCAGGTTCAAGGTCCTAGTATTAATTTACAAAGCCCTGAACAACTTAGGTCCAGGGTACCTCAGGGATTGCCTTCTTTCCAAGGTTGATCATCAAGCATCCCTGGTCATCTCTTAAGTTGACGGGGTTCATTTCCCAAGCTTTTAGTGTCATCACCTCAGTCCTGTGGAACTCCCTGCCACTAGAGATTCAGTGTGCTCCTTCTGTGCTAGCTTTTTAACACTTGTCAACTCCTGTTTCCAGAGCCTGCCCTTCCGCCCTCTGAAGTAGCCGATGAGCCTCCAACTCTCACGAAGGAAGAGCCGGTTCCACTGGAGGCTCAGGTAAGGATGGTGAGCCAAGCAGTTAATCAGCACTCTGGGATCTAGGGCTCAGGGGCTGGAGCATTCTAGATCCACACCCCAGAAAACTGGTGTTGATTCAAGGGAAAAACTAGGTATATAAAAAGCAGAATTCCTTAAATGCCAAGATCCAAGTTTGGGGCACATACTCTTTGATGCGTGAACCCCAGCAGAAATGTAAAATCACAAAACATGCAACAAATAAAAGTGTGGAAATATAGACTGTTAGACCTTTCAAATATGTTCCGAAATTTCCTTCTTCCCCCAGCATAGGATAAAGACCACATGCCTGGTAAGTTAAAAACTAGTTTGCTTACGAGCTCTCCAAAGATCAGATTCATGTGTTTCAGAAAAGGTTGCACAGGCAGTAAAACTTAGTTGTTATAAAGTGGTGAAAGTTCTTTAATTATTGGTATAGGAAATCAGGAGTGGCTTGTGAGAGCCATGTGGCCTGAGCTTCTCAGGTAGACTGAGGAGTAGCAAAGGCTTAATTTGCTGGTCCCTCCCAAAGTAGCTAAGCCTGGCAGGACAGCTTACTCTATGGTCTTAACCCCTTCATGCATTAATTTGACTTCAGCATGTTGCTTATATGAAGCTGGTTTTCCCACATGGAGATTCTGGAGAGGGTTTCCATTTCGGGGGCACAACTACAGCCTTTCTACTAAGTAACTGAATTTATTGCCCACTCTGACTCAAAGGCTTAGAGAAGGTGTTGTTGTTTAATCATTTAGTCGTGTCTGACTCTTCGTGACCCCATGGACCAGAGCACGCCAGGCACTCCTGTCTTCCACTGCCTCCCACAGTTTGGTCAAACTCATGGTGGTAGCTTCGAGAACACTGTCCAACCATCTCGTCCTCTGTCGTCCCCTTCTCCTTGTGCCCTCCATCTTTCCCAACATCAGGGTCTTTTCCAGGGAATCTTCTCTTCTCATGAGGTGGCCAAAGTATTGGAGCCTAAGCTTTAGGATCTGTCCTTCAGCAGTATGGTAGGTTTTCTAAATGCTCATGGCTCTGAATGATCCAGAGAATCCTAGAACTGTAGAGTTGGAAGGCACCCCAAGGGTCATCTAGTCCAACCCTCTGCAGTGCAGAGGTCTCAGCTAAACAATCTCTGACAGATGGCCATCCAACCTCTGTTTTAAAACCTCCAAGGAGAGTCCACCACCTTCCAAGGGAGTCCGTTCCGCTGTCAAATGGCCTTTACCCTCAGAAAGTTATTCCTATGGTTTATTCAGAATCTCCTCCTTGGTAATCAGTTGGCAGCCCTGTGCTAGAGAGAACAAATCAGAGCCAGGCTTGGTACGTAAAGCAGCTCCTTGTGTTCTTCTCCTGCAGGTGCCTGGCACAGAGGAGGATTCCGGCGCGCCTCCGCTCAAGCGATTTTGCACAGACCAGAACGCCACATGCCAGGTGGCCTCTGAGAGCTAGCCAGCTCGCCCGCTTCTGCCCCTTCCCAAGAGTCAGCCCGCCCCCAGGATGCCACTCTGTCTCAAAGTCGGCATTCTCTTCCACCTCCTCTCCCCTCCAAGAATCAACTTGCTGTTCCCACGGCCCTTCCAAAGGCCGCATTTCTCCCCCTACCACCCCATGCAATATTTTCCCGATGCCCCTCAGAGCCAGCCGGCCACATCCTCCCAATCCGCACGCCTAAAGGACAAGGCGTTGCCGGGGCTTCTCCTGTCCGCTTTTTAATTTGCCCTCTTTGTGGCTCCGGGGACGACCCCTTGGGAGGTTTCCGTAGGGAAAGAGGAGTTGTCAGCACTTAACGGGCAACCCCGAGGTCCACGCACCCCCTCTCCTCCTGCAAGGAGCGAACGACTCCCTTGCGAGGAGGGGCAGGGCCTGGCGGGGAGCCCAGCTGGGATGCTGTGCAATAGTTGTGGGGTTAAGCCATTAGCACTGGAGTAAGCCAGGTCTCTGCCCACCAAGCAGTGGGCCCTTGCTGGAGGTGGGATATGTCCGAGGAAGCCAAGGCTGCCTTGGCTGGGGTCAAGTGGCCAGAAGGCGCACTCCCTTGCCAGCGGGGCTGGCCTGGCCTTGGGGGTCAAGGAGGCCGCCCTGGGCACCAAAGGGACCCTGCAGCCCTCATGGCAGGAGCAGCTGCCACCGACCCCCCCACGGCCCCCTCCTGCCTCTGCAGACCTGTCCCCTCCGTCGCGATCCGCATGCGGAATGGAGTTTGCGATCGAGGCCCTGCTGTGGCGCGGAGTGCCCAGCCACGCAGGGAAGCAAAGAGATATTTTAGCACTGAAGAGAATATTTTTAAAATTAAAATTATTTGAAGTAATCCCTCTGTGTGTGCATTTGTCTTGGGAAGCGGCGGTGAGTGGCTTGGCCTTGGAGATCCTTTGCTAGGTGGACCAGGCCCTGGCAGGTGGGGGGAAGGGGCAAGAGAAGATTTCCAGCACAGCCATGGCCGACCATGTGCCCTCCAGATGTTTTGGACTAAAAGTCCCAGGCAGCACAACCCACACCCAGTCCTCCGCATTGGCTACTGTGATGATTAAGACTACTCCACACCCAGCAGGGACAGGAGAACCTTTGGACCATTGAATACACTGTGGAAAGGTTGCAGTTTTCAGGGTTTTCTTCGCACAGCACACATTAAAGGTGAAGCATTCTCCCTCAGGAGGCGGGGATAGCCATCAACTTGAATGGCTTTAAAAGAGGATCAGACAAAATCATGGAGGAAGAGAGGGCTCTCGATGGTTACTAGCCACAACTGCTATGCTCCAGGGGTGCCAGTTCCTGGGGGCTGAGCCCTTTTGGGTCCCCTGAATATTTTTGGCTTGGGGGCTGGGCCCCTCAATGTTCAAAAGGCACAGAGGCAAAACGTGGAGCCGAGCACAGCTCGGTGCCAGTTGCTGGCTCCCCCTCCTCCTGCCGTGGAGAGGAAGGAGAAGCCTTTTTTTTTACTTATTAAAAAAACCAGGAGTTTGATTAATTGCCGGCTCCCCCTCCTCCTGCCGTGGAGAGGAAGGAGAAGCCTTTTTTTTTTACTTATTAAAAAAACCAGGAGTTTGATGAATTTGCGAGCAGGATTTGAAGTATGACCAACAGAACGTATTAGAACTTACTGTAATACCGTTATGACATAAGAGATGGAAGACAGGGTACGGCAAAGGAGCGGAGAACAAAATCACCATGGAAAACAGGATGGGAAGTCAACAAAACCATAAACAAAATTATGTCAGAGTGTATATGTGGAATTTTTTTCTTGAAATTTAACACACACAAAAATAAATCTGTAGAACAATCCTAGTAAGACAACAGCAAAGAATGCTGGCAGCATAACATGTCCAGGAAAACCATAATACTGTTAAATGCTTGAGAAGAAGATACCGGTAAGTTTTTTACCTGGTACAGAAAATACCAAGAATTCACTTTATCTCAAGAAACAAATGCTTTCTCACCATATAGTTGTACAGAGATTTAATCTAATTAGTTTATAGGATTTTCTATGATGATTTGACTTTAGGCTGCCACCTTAAATTAACTGGGGGAAGGGAGTCCTATTTAACATGGTAAAGGTGCTCAGGAGTCAGAATTGTAGATTTGGAAGGGACCCCAAGGGCCATCTAGTCCAACCCCGTGCAATGCATCTAAAGAATCCCTGACAAATGGCCATCCAACGTCTGTTGAAAAATCTCCTGCTCTTAAGTCAGTGTGAACATTTAGTTCTGGGGTGCTTTTGAAACGTTTCATAGTACAACCAGGCTGCCTGGAAGGGTGAAGGAGGGGGCAGTTTAAGCAGATGGCTCTCTGCTGCAATCTGGGAGGCACGTTTTGTATATAGATATGTGTGTGTTTGAATGATCAAGTCAGGCTCAGCTCAACCTCTTGCCTGCAATATCAGCATTGGACTACCTTACAGGGCTGTTGTAAGTCAATCTGTCAGCACACAGTCCCTCCCACACCTGAGTCTGCAGTAGGAGTAAACCAATGAGGTCCATCGACTACAAACCATTGCTTTTGCAAATCATTCTCAGCCTGACCCCCAACCGTAAAATGTTGACAGTCATGGACTACACTGCAGGCTTGTTGCAAAGTACTCTGCTCCCTGCTAGCCCGCAAAGCTTAGCAATGGCATCTGTGCCGGCAGAGTTGATTAAAAAAAAAAGTTGGGGAACTCAGGGGAAATTAAATGCTCCACACAAAAAGAATCTTAAAAACAGAAATTCCTCCTTTGGTTTCTCTAATGTGATCCCGGAAGTGTCCTATCTGGAGAAGGCAGAGGAACTCTTTACTCCCCCCCCCCATCTCTGTGGCCGGCGCCATCTTGCCGTCCCCATGGAAACGCGGCCTAGCGGAGACGCCGAAGCCTCTCCAAAAACCCCTCAGACCATGGCGGAGGCTGTGTGGAACGAGGACCCAGGCGGAGCAGTCTATCGTTCCCGGGACCCCATCAGCAACTTGCGCGTCAGGTCGGTACATCCTCGCCACGTCTCTGCCCCACTTCGCCATTTTATCGCCCCCTCCCCCCAAAAAACCTCGCCCCTCCCCTTCCCGGCTAAGCTAACCCCCCACCCCCATCTATGAATCAGTATCACCTACAGTGATCAATCAGTATCACCTGTCAATCAGTTACTCAGACAATCAAAGCAAATCCATAATCCTCGATATCCATTTTAGGGGGTTGGAGGGGAGAACACTCCCATCACTCCACTTACAGATCTTCCTGCCCCGAAGAGTCTTATGCAAGCTTGAAAACTAGCAAACTCATTAGGAGAAAAGTTTCCCTTAGTTTGAAGGGTATTTAAAAATAATAATAATTGTGGCCTCTTTTCTGTGGGGTAGGATCTGCTTTGATTGGTGCGGTTGTTTTAAGTTTCTATTAATTTATTGCCATTGCTCCCAGTATTTATCTGTTTGTTTATATACCGCTTCATTAAAAAAAGAGGACGCCTCAAAGCATTTGTGTGCTTTGGACTAGATGATTCTCCCATGATTCTAAGTTGCTTTGGGTAATTTTTATGAGGAAAGTGACTTATAAATAATAACAATAGGAAACATGGGAACAAGAGAAGCTGCCTTATACCGAGTCAGACCAATGGCTCATCTAGCCCAGTAGTGTCAACCCTGACTGGCAGCAGCTCTCTGAGGTTTTCAGGCTGAGAGGATTTCCTAGCTGTTATGTCGTGCATGCGATTTCAGCTCTTCGTGAAGTCAGCTCAGAATAGTGATTCAGGATACTAGCAAGGAACTGCTAGGAGTCAAGTATAACAAGAACAGTCTTCTTTATTGCAGTAGGAATCTTGACTAATAGGAGGGAAAGGGTGAGCTCCTTTTATACTCTCAGGAGCAGGGGTTGGGGAAAGGATACATTTAGATTTTGATGGGACCCTATCAGAGTGAGGATCCAAATTGTGCTAACAAGTTAACCAATAGCAACTGTCACCGCAACCGTTTGAATCGCCCTGGAGCGGGAAAGTTAAGTTACAGGGCTAGCAGAGAAACTCATGTACACAAATTAAACCAATACATAACACTAGCTGTACCTGGATATGTTGTTGGGGATTGAACGTGGGACACACAAAGCCCTTCCCATAAAGATAAACTAAGAGTCCAGCCCTCAAGAGTCTGAATAAGGGGCCTATTTCTGCCTTATACCAAGCCAGACCAATAGTCCATGTAACTTAGGAGGGTCGACTGGCAGCAGTGGCTCTGCAGTTGACTCCGTGCTTAGGGCTTACACTCTGCACCATGATTTTCAGCCTTCCCAAACCCTTTTTCCGTACTCTTCTCATGCTCCAGATACGATATTGCTTTCTGCCTCTACAGAGTTCAAATCCAGCGTGTGACCTCCACCAGCCTCCTTCTGCAGCAGTTGCACCTGCCTTTCAGCCAGTCGGGACAGCAGCTCATCAGCTTGGCCAGCCTCGGCACCCACAACACAGCAAGTGAGTGGGCTACTGTTTCTTCAGGCTGCTCAGCTGATGGACCTTCACCGCAATATCTCATGCCGCCGTGTTGCTTTTCTGGCTAAGAGTAGACATTAAGCTCTCTTACCTTTTGTACTGTGGTTCAAGTTGGCTTATTTGTATGCAGCACTCGCACCTTGTCTGACTGTCCTCCGCAAGGCAGTCAGAATTGCTGTGTCAGTTCAGATGCTCTAGATGACAAGAGGCCAAAGCAAAGGATTCTTGGAGTTAGGTCAAGCACGTTGAGCAACTATGTGTGCTCCATGTGGAGTTTCCCTTGTCCTTGAGTTGGAAGCTGCAGTTAGTGTATATAATGCCTTAGCTCGATTGCTGATAGGAGTGAGGTCTTGTTGGCCTAGAGCAGCTGTGCCTCGAGATCTGCATTGGTTGCCATTCTGCTACTGGTCCAAGTTCAAGGTGTTACTGTTTGTATATAAAACCCTGAACCTGTTTACCTACAAGAACGGCTTACGTCATATATGCCCACTCGACTGCTTCAATCTATGGAAGTGGCATTCTTATGGGTGCCACACAATACCCGTTCCACATTTGTAAGAAATCAGTCTTTTAGTGTGGTAGAGTCTGTACCCAACTGTCCCCTGTCCTTCTGTGTTCCAGGTAACCATTGTCCTGATGAGGAGAAAGAGGAGGCCGTGATCGGCTGGCAAGAGAAACTCTTCAGTCAGGTGAACGGATGGGAGAGTCTTCCAGGTCACAAAGAGTTGCATCTCTGCATTGCAGAGATTAGACTAGATGATGCTGTGGGTCCCTTCCAACTCTACAGCTGCATGATACTTTAGGACATCTCAGAGTCCCTTGGAATTCTCATTTCATTTATCCTCGCAACCTGATAAAAATTTATGCCTTGTCCAGGCATTTCTTGGTTCTTAATTTTTCATTTTACTATTTCATTTTTGCATTTTGTTTCTGACTTTTTATTGACAGTGTGCATTTTCATTTTATTTGTGCCCTAATAAATTGAGATTTTTTTTAAAAAAGGGATAATTTTGGGGTGGGGGGGTGGGTCTGCTCTCAATGCTGCACTACCGCTTGAGTTTTTTTCTGTGCTTTCCCCAGTTTGAGGTTGATCTCTATCAGAACAAGTCCGCCTGCCAAAGCCCTCTCGACCAGCAGTACCACCAGGATGTGCTGAAGCTAGAAGAGTCTGGGGGTCGGAAGAACCGTCGGATCTTCACCTACACAGACCATGACCGCTTCACCAACCTGGAGGAGGTACCTGCTGGCCTTCCAGGAGGGTGGAGATGGGATGGAATAGGCCTTGGCATGGGGTATAGATTCCTCTCGGGTGTCCTGGGTGGTGGGAGGGAAATAACTGTCCACCTCCCGCAAATGGGAAGCAATGGGCCAGGGAATCTAGTTTATAACCCACATTCAGCTTCATTGGATGTCCCCAAATTCTAGCGTTACGAGAGAGTGAGGTTTCTGGTTGGCCTCTGTGGGAACAGGATGCCAGACTGGATAGGCCCCCTTTGGCCAGATCCAACTACAGAGCTCTCTTGATGTCCTTAAAAGTGACCGGCTGCCTCCCTGTGTTCCAGCACTGCCAGAGGGTCACCACATCTGCCACAGAAGTCCCTTCGTACCTGGCAGAGCGGATGGCAAATGTGAGGAGGAGGAGGCAGGAGCGGAGGCCGAGGTGAGTCAGCCATGCCTCTTGGTTTGGTGGGCCCTGATCCTGGATCCCTCATGGTGCATTCAGCCTAAAGCAGAAGGGGGCCTGCTTCCTCGTGGGTAACTGTCTCCTGTGTGCCTCTCGGCAGGGAAGGGAGCATCCTGAAAACCCGATTTGTCACCTGGGAACCCTCGGAAGAATTCATCAAGAACAACCACGTCATCAACACCCCCGTGCAGACCATGTACATTATGGGGGATTTGGGACCGCATGGCAAGTAAGTTGGTGCTTGTGGGTTGGAGCCCTCTTGGCCCCATCTCTCACTATTGGGTCTGGTTTGGAGCTTGGCACTAAACCAGCAGCTCACCTTGGTGTGGGCCATAGATCTCAGGGCAGTTCAGAACATAAAAATACAAAATAAAAGCACAAAATACATACTAAAAACAAGAATAAACCAACAACACAAAAACCAATACACTCCCTTCCCCCACCAATGTTAGGAGTGCTAATCTATTGTCCAGGGCTCGGGTTCCACAGTTCCAAAAAAGGGGCTACTTCACGTCACACCATCCTTGCTGCACCATAGCACCCTGTGCTGCCAGGCTCTGCTGGGGCCTGCTTTTCACGCTGACCTCTTCCCCGCAGACTTGGGTGCCGGGAGCATGAGCACGTCCTCTGTACAATCCAGGTGGACAGCAACGGAGTCATCACCATCAAGCCAGACTTCACAGACACAAAAGGGCCTTACAGGTGAGCAGCACAGGCCTGTCAGTCAAATCAATTGGATGTTTGATCCAATCAAACAGTCCCCCAACCATCATATTATAAAATATAATGAAATACAAAACCTGGTGTTATTCTGAAAAATGATCAAGAAATAGTGTTTAACCTTATAACTGTTGCAAAGATTACAATAGCTAAAAATTGGGGGGGGGGAGCATATCTACTATTATATCCCAATAGATTTGGAAAATTTGGTCTATAGTAACTATGACTAAACTAGTTTATTACAAAAGAATATATATAAACCAACCTAATATTTTTTGGTGAAATGAATATTTTTATAATGTTTTGGAACAGTAAGTTTGATGATGATGTTCAAACTTATGCCGTTTTGAGCATTACGGTTGTTTCTTTACACTTTTTTCCTTTGTTCTGTGTTAATTACTACTAGTAGTAATATTTTTTTAAAAAAATCAAAATCATAGTCTTGGAAGATGAAATTACATGATTCTATGATTCATTGGAGGTTTTTAAAGAGAGGTTGGATGGCCACCTGTCAGGGTTTCTTTCGCTATGATTCCTGCATTGCAGGGGGTTGGACTAAATTACCCTTAGAAGTCCCTTCCAATTGTATGGTTTTAAGACTCATAGCTGAACCCCGACTTCTCTACCTTCTGGGTCTTTGCAGGGGCAGGGAGTAAAGGTGAGAGGGGGAGGGGGCGGTTACTCTGGGTCTTCTCTGAGCTTTGCTTGCCTTGTTTTGGGGACCCTTAAAGGATCGAGCTGGAAGGGGAGAAGCGGGAAATATGGAAGTTCACCCTGGAGAACGCCTCGGCCCCCGTCAAGTCGGAGGAGCAAGAACGAGAGCAGCGTGTCTTCAAGGATGTAAGCACCACCTTTGGCTCTGGGTGGCTTGGCTGGCGGGGGAGCATTGGCATAGGTCAGCTTTCCCCAACCTGCTGCCTCCTCCTACTTTGTTGGCGACAACCCCACATAAATAAATGGTGGTGATTGACCCTGTGGCCTCAACAGAATCCACCCACTATTACCCCAAGGAAGTGTTTCCATGCTATTTAAGTTCCTGACTCCCCTTGTAAGAGTCCCAGAACGAAGGTTGGGTGGGGTTGGAAACCCCACTGTCCAGGTTTCCTCACCCTCCTTTCTGACTTCATGCTTCTTTCTTTAGTTGTACAGCCGGCATAAGGAGTACCTCAGTGGACTTGTGGGCTCTGACTTTGAGATGGTGAGTGACTTTTACTTGCCCTGGTGGGTCAGTCGCCTGGTCCTGTTTCCAGGTGGGCTCTGAAATGCATTGCTGCAAGCAAGCTTTGGGAATTAAGCCCGCCTTCCAGTGAGATATCTCTCTTTCTCCTCCCTCCCTTGCAGACCCTCCCTGGTGCTCTCCGACTCTTCGTTAATGGTGAAATTGGTAAGCTTTCACTTCTCCATGTTCAGAGGTGTTCCCCAGGGGTGGAGTGGGGAGGGTCCCTCCTCATGGGCCAAGGGGAATGGTGGGCTGCCTCTGAATATGCTCATCCTTCCCTTGCGCCCACCCCCCAATATAGACAACGTTCCCCCTACGGGTGTGATTCCTGCATTGCAGGGCATTTGACTAGAGTTGGTCACTTCCAACTCTGCAGTTCCATGATTCCATCCCCTGCGTGTGCCCTTTAAATCTGGAGATTCCACCAAACCTCCAGAACAGACTTTGGGATAGCACAGAGTGGGGGTGGGAAATTCCAGTTGCACTAGCAGAAATCTTTCATATGCTTCCAGAGCACAGTGCAAGCTAACGGGCCAAGAATCAGACTAGACGTTCACATTTGCATGTATGACAGGTGAAACTCGGAAAATTAGAATATTGTCGAAAAGTGCATTTATTTCAGTAATGCAACTTAAAAGGTGAAACCAATATATGAGATAGATGCAGGACATGCAAAGCAAGATATGTCAAGCCTTTCTTTGTTGTAATTGTAATTATTTGTCGTTAGGCGGGTCAATTATAAATGGAATGGAATTATTGAAATGTAATAGCGATGTTTATTTTTGTTTATTTTTTTATTATTGTAACTCTGTTTTATTACTGTGGAATTTCCAAAAGAAAGCATATGTAAAAATTAAAAGAAAAATTAAAAATAATAAGTTGCATTACTGAAATAAATGCACTTTTCAACAATATTCTAATTTTCTGAGTTTCACCTGTAACTTTGCAGAAAATATTGAACAAGGAAACATTAACCTTCACCACCACATAGTTCAGAAAAGAGGAATACAGTGATGTACAGTATATACTTCAAACTCAAAAAATGCATTGGCTATTCAGCTTAGTTACATTTTCACACAGCACAGCAACACAGTGTAGCTAATGACCTCTCGCCGCCACTTGTTAAGCATTTCCCCACTTTTACCGTCTTGCTTAGCTACATAATTTGCTCAGGGCATGGTTAGCTTTCCCACAATCCTTCTCGACATACTTTGGTTCTTTGTTTTTTCCCCATAACACCTTCCTAGACAATCCCACTACCTCCCAGTGGGCAGCACTGACCATTTTAAGAACCACTGGTCTACAGGGCATTTGCACACCTGTGCTGCAGCCCTCTGGCTGAGACACCATTGGCTGCCAACCAGAAACAGCCTCCTCCTCTGTGCTAGCGAGAGACACGCACAGCGGGATAGTTCAGCTGCTCACCACCCCACAGCATGGCTCTTGGGGGTGGGGGGAGCTTGGCAATTAAGAATTAGGATCCCTGGCTTGGGAGGAAGCCACAATCTGTCACCACCTTTCCTTCAGTTTCAGCTCAGGGCTATGAGTACAACAACCTCTACATCCACTTCTTCCTGGAGCTGCCCAGCTGTGAGTAAACGGGAAGTGGTTGTGGAATGGGAGGAAATGGGGTGGCATCATCCATGGCATGGGCCACAGCTGCCCCACCAGAGACAGCTGAAAGCTGAGCGGGGGCCTGGACCCCCAGCCTTTGAGAGTACGGTGGGCACTGTTGCAGGCTGCCCAAAGCCTGTCTGCCTCTCTCTGCTGAACCTAACTTCTGCTGTTTTGTCTGGCCTTCCCCAAATCTGGTGCCACATTCCACACAGATGCATGACACCTTTTTTTTGGGGGGGGTGGTTCTTATCCTTGTACTGTAGACTATGCAAACCACACCCACATTTGCCATCCGGGTATGCAAGAGGCATTGTCAGGGTACACAGATTCCAGCCAGGCAAAATGCTCCAGGAGTGAGCAAAGCAGTGTTATTGAAATCCAGAGCTTCCTGGGTCTGAGACTCCCCACCCTGACCTAAAGAGAGAATGTGGTGTGTGTTTGTGCATTTCTAATCTGCTGTGCCCAAGAGCTCATTGTGCAGCTATTCTGGATTGGAGCTGTTTTTTGCAGCACTGACCCTCTTCCTTCCTTCTAGGCTGGTCATGCCCCCCATCCCAGCAGCTCTCTGGCGTGACACAGACCTGCACTGCCAAGACCCTTGGTAGGGTAAGTGAATGGGGCACAGCTGGGGGCCGAGTCTCAGCACAGTCCTGACCAGGCTTTCCCATCTGGTCCTCCCCCAGAGACATCCTTTCTTCAACTCTCTGGAGAAAGCGGCCCTGCAAGACTTCAGGGGACGCAGGACTTTCTGGGGAATTTGGCTTCCTGAGAATCCTGGTGTCTTGAAACTAAGGGTTGTAGACCCATGGACCCAAGTTGGCTGTGCCCATCATTTCCCATGGGTCTACTCTAAGTAGGACTTGCAGTGGAGATGGTCCTAAGTTTCTAGCCCTTGATGCTGGAGAGAAAAGCACCATTGCTTTGGGCCCCCGCTTCTCAGTCAGGTTTCATATTCTTACGTGAATAAGAGTGTGAGAAGAAGAGGGGTAGATCAGGCCCACGGGGGCCCATCCAGTCCAGTCTCCTGTCCTCACAGTGACCAGCCATATCCCCAAAGGGAGTGCAACAGCAATTCTCCTGTAAGGGAGAAATGTGATCCTGTGTGATTCCCCACTTGTGATTCCCAGCACCTTGCATTCAGAGGCATCCTGCTGCCGCAAGAGGCAGTGATGGCTAGCAACCTAGGTGGCTTTAAAAGGATTAGGCAGATTCATGGAGGAGAGGACTATCAATGGCTACTAACCATGACTGCTGTGCTCTGCCTCCAGAGCCAAAGGTAGCAATGCTTCTGAATACCACTGGCTTGAAGCCACAGGAGGGGAGAGAGAGGACTCCTGTGCTCAAATCCTGCTTGTGGATTTCCCACTGGACCATCTGGTTGGCCGCAAGAGAAGACAGTTACTTTGGACTAAAAAAAAGAACAAAGTCAGAAAGAAGAAGAAACAAGAAAAGGAGAAAGCTTAAAAAATAGAAAGAAAAGGAAAAACAACAGAAAGATAGAAAAGAGTAAAAGGACTTCCGGCTTTCTGTCCTGCAGCTACGTATTATATTCATCCCTTAAAACCCAACCATTCTAGCTTCTATAAACCAGTTTTTTTTCCCCCAATCTTCAAGCCCGCTATTACAAATTCATTTTCTCTTTCACGCAAAAAGTCCACAAGAATTTTCCAATCCTTAACAAATGTTAGTCGTGATTTTTCTCTAATTAAACATGTTAACTTTGCCATCTCAGCCAGATCCAATAATTTTATCAGCAATCCTTCTATAGTGGGTAGGGCTGTACAGTATCTTTCCATCTTTGTGGATATAGCCGTCTCACCGCTGGCTGTAGTGGTCCTTTTCCAAAAGGCTCTTCTGACATTCTTTCATTTCACTGTAGAATGTAGACAAGTCCCTTGACCCTCTTTCAGGTGTATCTGTCTAAGAACCAACACCCATTACACACACACACACACACACCCTTCATCACAGATTCTTGTTTCCTTGCCGCCTTGCACAAAAGGTGATTTTCCTTCTCTCTTTCCAGGAGCAGGTGGCCTTTTTCTCCTTCCCTTTCACCCTGGAGGTCTTCTTCTCCCAGGAAGGCGAGTTGGAAGGTGAGTTGTTCCCTCGCATGCCAGCTCTGTGGCGCTGCCAAGCAGTGTCCAGAGGCGAGAGATGGAGGAGAGGTGGTGCCCCTCAAGTCCTTCTCGTGGTGAAAGCCCTCTTGGAAGGAATTGGAGCACAGTTTCAGCTGGTCTTGTGCCGAAGGATGTCAGAAGGGCTTCTCAGCTGTTGACACATGTGCAAAGTAGTGAGGGTGGGGGTTGCTGTTGACACCAGAATGCCTCACCACTTTGGGCATTTGAGGGTGGGTGTTACCGTTGACTCCTGGAGGGCATCTGCCCTTCAGCATCTGAGCACCAGCTCAGTGGTCAGTAACACCACTTGGACCAGAAATCACAGAATCATCTGCATTTCAATATATTTAGTGTTTTACAGTGGTACCTCTGGTTATGAACACGATCCGTTCCGGGACGCAGTTTGTAACCCGAAGCGCCATTTTGCGCATGCGCAAACCATGCACACTGCTTCTGCGCATGCGCAGAACGCGCACGGCGAAAATACTTCCAGGTTTGCGGAGTTCTTATCCCAAGGTGTTCGTAACCCAAGGTGTTCGTAACCCGAGGTACGACTGTATATTGTTTTAGTTTTATTAATGTTTCATTACTTTTAACCGATTGTCATTTTTCAGCCTTTTGCATTTTATCTGTGTTGTTTTAATTTGTTCTAGTTACAGGTAGGTAGCCGTGTTGGTCTGAGTCGAAGCAAAATAAAAAAATTCCTTCAGTAGCACCTTAAAGACCAACTAAGTTTATATTTTGGTATGAGCTTTCGTGTGCATGCACACTTCTTCAGATACCAAAATATCTGAAGAAGTGTGCATGCACACGAAAGCTCATACCAAAATATAAACTTAGTTGGTCTTTAAGGTGCTACTGAAGGAATTTTTTTATTTTGTTTTAATTTGTGTAAGCTGCCATGAGTTCCGGGGTGGTGGTGGAGGCGGGATAGCGGCAATTCCTGCCTTGCAAGGGGTTGGACTAGATGATCCTTGGGGGTACTTTCCAACACAACAATTCTATGAAAGGAGGAGGAGGAGGAGGAGTGGGTGGCTGGCCTCATCATACTCCTTGCCCTCCTCCTCCCACAGGCCCCCTCCCCCAGTGGCCTGTCCTCTACTTTGAGGTCCTCTCCTTGGACTATTGGCAAAGGTATCGCGTTGAAGGATACGGGTTTGTGGTCCTGCCAGATGTGCCAGGTAAGAAAGCACATGGGAGGGGTGAAGTGAGGGGCCTCCCAACAAGCTGGTTTTGATGCCAGCTGTTTGCCATGCTCCTGACTGAAGCCAAGCTGGGGCAGATGGGAGTTGGGGATCTAAAACATCTGGAGCAGTGGTTCCCAAACCTTTTCAGGCCACTGCCCCCATGGTCTTGTAAGCTCGCCCCCAGGGCCCCCTACCCTATAAAAAAATTAGAAAAGCAATTTACATGGCCCGCTACAGAAGAAAATAACACAATAAGATTCAAAACAGAAGCAATTAATTGCACATTTATTCAGCATCCAGTTGAAACTCTATAGTTTATTTAGTTCAACAAAACTGATGAACTTGATCCAGTGATATCAGCTTTTCAAAATCTGACAGTAATTTATACCTCTCGCATTCCCCTGCCACTCTCTTGCCTCTTAGCGCTGCTGCCCCCCCCCCAGTAATCCCACCTCCATACTGGGTGGTACTGTCCCCTTTGGGAACAAATGATCTGGAGGGCATCAGATTGCTCAAAGGCTGGTTTGAAGAAACCCAAGAGAGCTGCTGCCAGTCAGAGCAGGCGGTCCTGGGCAAAGCTGCCATTTTGCCTAACTTTGGTACCAGACGGCTTCAGTTGCCCATTGTCTTTGTGCATGACTTAATTGCTCCCATTTCTATCCCACCTTTCCTCCAAGGACTTCAGGTGGCATACATTGTTTTCCTCACAACCACCCTGTGAAGCGAGAGAGGCAGTGCCTGGCCCAAGATCCCCCAGTGGGTTATATATTGCTGAGCTGGAATTTAAACCCTGGTCTCTTCCATATCGTAGCCCAGCACTCTTTAACTGCTGCATCGCAGTGGTAGCATGTGGCTGTGCTCTATGCCCTAGTTCCTTGTGGCAATGCTCTCTGTGGTTGGTACTGCACATGTGTGCATGTGTGTGTTTGGTGACTGGCCCGTGCCCTTTTGAGGGACCGAATAACCTCTTGACCACTCTCAAATCTGCTGGCGCAGGGGCTCACACCATTACAGCATCCACTTGGCGTCCCATGGAGCTGGGAACCTTCTCGGAACTGCAGAGGTTTTTCATTGGGGGGTCGCCAGAGCTGGAGGACATGACCTATGCCAGAGTGCCTGGCACCTTTACGGTGAGTACCCGCACTTGGAAATGGACGGTATTTCTCCCCACCACCACAATATAGCGTTTCCTACTAGCCATGATGACAGTGTTCATGAGAATATAAGAAGAGCCTGCTGGATCAGGCCAATGTGGGCCCATCTAGTCCAGCATCCTCTTCTCATAGTGGCCAACCAGATGCCCACATGCAGGATCAGTGCACAGTAGCAGCCTGACCCAGCTGCTGACTGCTCTGCTCTTTGTATGCTCCTGTGTCATTGCCTGGGGGCATCCCACTTCAGGGTTGGCTGGATCCTTGAGGAAGGCATGAGGAGAAGGGCTCCTGGGTGGGGGTTTGAGACAGAGGGGCTACCAAGACTTGCCCTGACCTGGGGCTCATTCTCCCTGCAGGGTGAGCGCCTGAGCCGGTTCGGCTTCCGCACCGAGACGACAGGAAGCGTCACCTTCCGGCTGAACTGCCTGCAGCAGTCCAAGTAAGCCACGGGTGTGGGTGCTGCCCCAGATTCTTTAGGTATTTCATATAATTATAGAACTGTAGAGCCGGGAGGGACCCCTGAGGGTTATCCAGCTCCACCCCCTGCAATGCAGAAATCACAGCTCAAGAATTCCTGTTCAAAAACCTCGGGTGAAGGTCCTCGGGTGAGGTTGTACATTCCACTGTTGATCAGCTCTCAAAGTCAGAATGTTCTCCCTGATGCTTGTTTAGTTATTGCACTTCTATCCCAGTCTTTTTCTCTGAGGAGCTCAAGGTGGCATACATGGTTCTCCTCCCCTTCCTCATTTAATCCCCCGCAATAACCCTGTGGGGTAGGTTAGGCTGAGGGAGGCAGCAATTGGCCCAAGGTCACCCAGTGAGCTTCCTGGCAGAGTGGGAATTGGAACCCTGGTCTCTCCCAGACTGTATTCCAACCCTCCAACTCCTACAGCGCCCTCTGGGCTTCTGTCTGGCGCTGCTGGATCAGACCAAGGTGAGGCCATTCTGCCTACCACAGTGGAGCCCTCTCCATCCAACCTTTGGGCTGCCTATCAGGCAAAGAACAAAATGGAGCCTGTGTATACAAAAGCTGCCCAGGCAGGCAGTTGGCTCTTACTTCAGCACTTCTGACTGCACAGCTTCAGGAGGGTAGGAGGTTGGCATTTAGAACCAGTGTGGTGTAGCAGTTTGAGTGTCAGACTAGGACCAAGGAGACCGGGGTTTGAATCCCCACTTGGCCATGAAGCTCACTGGGTGACTGTGGGAGCCAGGCATTGCCCCTCAGCCCAATCTACCTTGCAAGGTTGTTGTGAGGATAAAGCTCCTTGTAGGAAATGTAGGCTGCTGCTAATGTAGGATAATAATAATAATAATAATAATAATAATAATAATAATAATAATAATAATAATTTAGGAGTGCAGGACCAGCCACATGGCACCCACAACTCTTCCTCTTGGCACTCCGTTGGCATTCACCCCCTCACATCCTGCTCTAAGGCAGTTATGGTACCTCCCTTCTTAAGAACCTTCAAGATGCACAAGGTGTTGTTCTGACCCTCCTTTTCCACCAGAGCCTTCCTGGACTCCAGCTCCATGAGGAAGCGCATGCAAAGCGTCCTGGACCGGCTGGGCACCTTCGGCCAGCAAGGCTCTCTCTACAATGTCCTGGGTGAGGAGGGAGAGCCGGCGGGGCAGGTGTTGGGGTGTTCCTTTGCTCCAGAGTGTTCCTTTGCACCAGGGTTGGGGGGAACCCCAGTCCAGTCTCCATGCTAAATAGCCCTATTTATAGAATCATGGAGTTGGAAGGCACCCAAGGGGCATCTCGTCCAACCCCCTGCCACTCAGCTGTGGCTCTTTCCTTCTCAGGCGAGTAACATGCTTTTGAAGCCCTGAGGCTGCAGTCCTATACCCGCTTCCCTGGGAGTAAGTCCCATTGAACTCAGTTGGGATTTCTTCTGAGGAGAGAGAAAGAGAGAGGGCGGCGATTGCACTTTCTAATGTATCTTCAAATGATTAACTTAAAAATACCCCAAAGTAATAGACTATATGGCTATCCTTTTTTTACTCTGGTTCGTTTATTTTCTGATTGCACCATTTGAATTTCCTTTGCATGGAATGATGGCTCACAAAGTGTAGAGCCTGCCCTAGTCTAGAGTTGCAGGCAGAGAAGGTGCAGTGGGGGACAAGCCAGCTGCCCAGACTGAACACGCTCCTTCCCCGCTCTCCATCTTCTCGATTTTGCAGAGGCTTTCCAGAGGGCCCGGCACCGGATGCAGGAGGCCCGAGAGAGCCTCCCCCAGGACCTGATCCACACTTCCGCCTCCAACCTCCAGCTATGAGGAGAGAAGTTTTGAATGACCCCTGATGGCAGCCTTGTGGAAGGAGGAGTCTGTGATAAGCCCCGGCCCACCTCATCTCACCACTGGGCTTTCTTTGTGTTGAGTGAATCCTGAGCCCAGGCAGTGGCAGCCGGGGGGGGGGGGGGGCTCTGCTTGTCTGGAGGGCATGTCCTGTGGCTTCTTTGCACTCTAGCCCTGAAACCCTCCTTCAGGCATCCACGAAATGCATCCAAGAAAAGCCACAACTCTTCATTTAGCAAGCACCAGCAGGACTTCTCCACCCCTCCATTTAACTCGTAGGATGGGCAGGAATTCTCAGGACAGGGCACACAGCGCTGCCCCCCTCCCCCCGGCAAAAGCAGAGTTGTTTCATCCATGCCTTGAAGATCAGAATCAAACTCTGCCACAGCAGCATCATCAGAGGAAGCGCTGCTCAAAGAACGGTAGAGTTGGAAGGGACCCAGAGGGTCATCTAGTCCAACCCGCTCAAAACTCGCCACCGTCAAGCCCAGCTGCAAAAACTTTGCAATTCAAAATCGACAATTGCGAAAGACACAGACTCTGTCTGAGGAGCTGGCCAAGATCAGGGTCCTTCTCCTCTTTGAGGGCAATTTCTGCAAAGGGTAGAGAGAGCCACTCCATTAGGCTCCAGTCTTTGCACTTTCTTCAGAGCCCTGCAGAAATCCCAGCCCTGAAACAACCTCTTGTTACTTGGATTGGCCTTTGGTCAGTTTTAGTGTAAAGGGTGAGGGGGAATATATTTTATTCTCTTCCAATTGCCAGCCTGTGTATATAATATTTTGTTAATATTATTGTTCTGGATGTCTGGGGCAGGGGACAATTGAAAGCAGGCCTCCCCCAACCTGGCGCCCTCCAGAGGTCACTGGACTCTAACTCCCATCAGCTCCAGCCAGGTTGGTTGGGGGTTGATGGGAGTATCGCCATCACAGCAGGGGCTGATGGGAGTTGGAGTCCAAAGCATCCAGAGAGGCACCAGGTTGGTAGTGAAGCTGCTTTAAAGGAATGGTGGCAATGCAATAATATTTTATATTGTAGCAGAACCATATGCAGAAATGGCTTCTTTGTTTTCTAATGACAAAAGAACAAATTAAACTGCACTAAGGTACTGAAACCCAGAGTTTTCTCAATAAAACCATCTCATCTCCCTTCTGTTTGGACATTTTTGCTGGTCTACCATCCTGATCCTCTTTGCTATCCCAGATCTAGCATGAACTCTGGAGCCTTCAGTTAGCTCCAAATCCAGGATCCTGTTCCATGGAACCGTGCAAGCAGGAGAGGAGGGGTCTGCCCTTTTCTGGGGTGCCATACCCATTTCCCCATGCTGCCCCCAGGATGCTCTTCCCAGGAATGGGTTCCTCTGAGCAGACCATCTCAGTGATGTCACAGAGCCCTCCTGGGTGTTGCTGTTCCGTGAGCCAAGGCCATCCTGAGCTTGTCACTTGAGGACACTTTTCCTGCCGGCTCACCTTCACTCCCAGCTTCCTTCTCTCTCTCAGAAGCAAGCACCCAGCCCCTTACAAAGTGAGCTGGAGGGGATCTCGAGGCCCGGAGAGGGAGGGAGCCTAGTTCATTCTTTTGTAGTGAGGAAATCCACCAGTTTGCCATCCCTGGGACTTGATTCCTTGAGCAATCCACCAGTCAGCATTAAGATGAGCAGCATCTCCAAGCTGGGATGTGTGAATTGGTTTTGCGCATATTGACTAACTGGGGATGGCTAGATAGATAACAGAATCATAGAATTGCAGAGTTGGAAGGGACCCCAGGGATCACCTAGTCTAAACCCCTGCAATGCAGGAATCTCAGCTAGATCAAATATATGACAGATGACCACCCTACCTCCGCTTAAAAACCTGTCATGTGAGTCTGTTCTACTGTCAAACAGCCCTTACTGTCAGAAAGGTATTCCTGATGCTTAGTTAGAATCTCCTTTCTTGTAACTTGAAGCCATTGATTCAGGCCCTAGCCTCCAGAGCAGGAGAAAACAAGCTTGCTCCATCCTCCATGTGACAGCCCTTTAGATTTTTGAAGATGGCTATCATATCTCCTTTCAGTCTCCTCTGTACCAGGCTAAATATACCCAGCTCCTTCAATATACCCAGAAGAATATACCCTCTGATAATCTTGGTTGCCCTCCTCTGCACACATTCCAGCTTGTCAACATCCTTCTTAAATTGTGGTGCCCAGAACTTGACACAGTACTCCAGGTGTGCTCTGACCAAGGCAGAATAGAGTGGTACTATTACTTCCCTTGACCTGGACACTATATTTCTGTTGATGCAGCCTAGAATAGCATTAGCTTTTTGTTGCTGCTGCTGCATCAAACTGTAGACTCATGTTAAGCTTTTGGTCCACTAAGACCCCTAGATCCTTTTATGTACTACTGGCAATCCAGATATCCTTCATCTTCTATTTGTGCAGCTGGTTCTTCCTGCCTAAGTGCAGGACATTACATTTGTCCCTATTGAAATACATTGTGTTAGTTTTGGCCCATTTCTCAAATCTGTTACAGTCATATTGAATCCTGATTCTGTCATCAGCAGCATTGGTTCCCCTCCCAGTTTGGTGTCATCTGCAAATTTGATGAGCATCCCCTCAATACCTTTATCCAACAAATGGCTAGCAATTTCACTCTTCATCTTAAATCTTTGCAAGAAAAAGTGGCTTGATTTATTCCTCTGTCCCTCACCTCCTCCACCACAAGAGACCTTTGCTGTGCTGTGGGACCATTTGGATGTAGACCTTTCTATTTCCAGTTTGGGTCCCGTCCCCCCAGTACACACAAGCAGGGTGTCCCCATATAAGTTGGTCTGTCCCAGTGGCCAGGGGTCAATTTCTGCCCTTAGCTTCTGTTAAGAATCTGTGAACATACGAAGAACCCTGCAGGATTGGGCCAATGGGGGCCCATCTAGTCCAGCATCCTGTTCTCACAGTAGCCAATCAGATGCCCGAGCAGAAGAGCTGGTATTATTTAGTATCTGGTGTTTGGAGGTAGAATACAACCATCATGGCTACGGTAGTAGTCATTGATAACTCTCTTCCATGAATTTGTCCAGTTCTCTTTTAAATCCATCCAAGTTGATGACCATCACCGTCTCCTGTGGTAGGGAGTTCCACAGTTTAACATCGTGGTGCACGAAGAAGGACTTCCATTTGCCTGTTCCAAATCTCCCAATATCCGGCTTCACTGGATAGCCCTGAGATTTACAATAAAGGGAAAGGGAAACATCTCCCTGTCACTTGGAGAACCTGGGGCTTCTTTGGAGGGGAGTGGGGTATGCCTGCCACTTCCCAGATGCCTTGTGACGTCCAAGGGGGCTGACACTAGGTGTGCCATTTGATGGCTTCCAGCTTCCATGGGGCTGCTGGTGGAGTATTGCATGGTATTGGGAGTCTCAACATTCATAACCTGTGTGTGTTTGTAAGGGCAAGTTGCAATTGTTGAGCATTCCATCTTGGGACAGAAAACACAGAGCAGAAGGCATATAAGGGCATGACTGACGAGGGAGAATCATCCAGTGAAGGTAAGGGACTTGGGCAGTTTGTGAAAGTTTTTTTTTTTTAAGTATAAATCTAGTAATTCAGGGCCACTGCAATTTCAATCACAACTTCCAAGGGATACAATGCAACTTTTTGCCCTTGTCTTTGCATTTCATGGAATTGTAGTGTTGGAACGGACCCCAGAGGGTCATCTGCTCTAACCCCCTGCAATGCAAGAATGGTTTTGTTCCCTGTGCATTCTGTAGGGATGCCACTCGCCATACCTCGTTCCCAAAGATCACCGCTTTGATTGCACCTTTAAAAGATATGTTGATCTTGCACTATTTCCCAGCAACATAAATAGTACAGTTGGCAAGTTATCCCTAAATCAGACTTTGTCAACATGGTGCGCTCCGTATGGTTTGGACTACAACACCCAGCAGCCCCAATTAATAGGGCCTGTGTGGTGCAGGGGCTAATGGGAGCATGGCTGTGCATGCAGGGGCTGAATAAAAACGGATAAGGAAAAAAGTTTAAAACAAGCATCAATAAACCATTCCAGGAGATGTGCTCTTAATTTCTTGCATAAGCCTGACAGAATAAAAATGTTTTCAGTGGGTGTTTAGAAGTTGGCACAGAATACAACCGCTGGTTCTTCCTATGTCTTCCCCTAACGCTGAGAGGGAAGTTAGACTGAGAGAGAGAGAAACTGGCCCCAAAATCACCCAGTGAGCTTCATGGCTGCATGGGGATTTGAACCCTGGTCTCCCAGGTCACACCCTGACATGAACACTTGTAGAGGTCCTTCTCATTTACCCTTTCTGCTCTTCTTATGTGGCTCTTTCATCCTGCCTTTGGAACCCTGGCGCTCTTTAGAATACGACTCCCAAGTGGCCTCCAAAGGAGCAGCCAAGGGGAACATGACCTTTTGGGTCAAAAAAGGGGTCGCCACCCCCCTGCTTGAACAAATGTGGTTTTTCTGCTCACTGCAGGAAGAGGCAAACAGTTATGATGAGCACTGTAAATCAGGAATGCTTCACGTGTGGTCCTCAGCATAGAATCCTGGAATTGTAGAGACCCCCAAGGGTCATCTAGTCCAGGGGTTCCCAAACTACAACCCGGGGGCCGGATGCAGCCCAATTGCCTTCTAAATCCGGCCCGCGGACAGTCTGGGAATCAGCATGTTTTTACATGAGTAGAATGTGTCCTTTTACCGTATATTCCGGCATATAAGACGACTGGGCGTATAAGACGACCCCCAACTTTTCCAGTTAAAATATAGAGTTTGGGATATACTCGCTGTATAAGAAATACGACCCAGTGTATAAGACGACCCCCAACCTTTGAGAAGATTTTCCTGGGTTAAAAAATAGTCTTATATGATTTAAAATGCATCTCTGGGTTATTTGTGGGGCCTGCCTGGTGTTTTTACATGAGTAGAATGTCTCCTTTTATTTAAAATGCATCTCTGGGTTATTTGCGGGGCATAGGAATTCGTTCATATTTTTTTCCAAAATATAGTCCGGCCCCCCACAAGGTCTGAGGGACAGTGGACCGGCCCCCTGCTGAAAAAAGTTTGCTGACCCCTGATCTAGTCCAACCCCCTGAGATGCAGGGATCACAGCTAAAGAATCCCTCGGGTGACTATCCAACCTCTGTTGAAAAACCTCCAATGAAGGAGAGTCCGACTTCCGAGGTAGTCCTTTCCACTGTGAACATGCGATTGGACTCCAGCTCCCATCATTCCTGGCCGTTGGCCTGGCTGGCTGTTGGAGATGCAGCTCATCCACATCTGCACAGCCCCAGATGTAAACGGCACTCAACTTTCCCCTTGTTCCTTTAAAAGGGCGCAGAGAGTTTTCACCAGACTTTGCACGCACACTCATTGCTTGGTGTCAACGAGGTCTAGAACCATAAAACTGCTCAGGCCTTCGGAAGTGCCACCTCCCTGCAGAACATTGGGCAAGCTATCGTGATTCTTGTCAGCCTGGTGGGTTGCTGCAGTCTCCTCCGTCCTTTACTCAGGTCGCCTCCATTCCATCAGCCACCTCCTGCAACTCCCAGAGGCCGCATCCCAGAAGGAGGTCGTCCTCTGCATTGTGAAGGCGGCTCGCAGCCAGCCAGCTGCAGTGATACCAGTTCTTGTGGTGATGCTCCAGCAGGACAAGGTAGGAAAAACTGCCTCTCTAACTTAGACCATTTCCCAAGACCAGTTCCCCCACCCCACCCCACCCTACCCCACCCCAGGTGCCCTTCAGAGATTTAGGACCACAAATTCCATCAGCCCCAGCCTGAGAATTGTAGACCAAATCCTCTCAAGAGCACCGGCACCAGTTGTCAAAGAGTTAAACAACTATATAAGTTTTTGCAGGCATCTGAAGGTTATGTAACGCTGCTTCAGGAAGCTTTTAAGGTTTGATGCTGTATTCTTGTTGGAAGCCGCCCAGAGTGGCTGGGGCAACCCAGTCAGATGGGCAGGGTAAAATAATAGAGATTAAATGGACAGGTTCCTTCCCTCCATGCTCAGAACCTCTCTCCTTCTCTCTCTTTCCTTCCTGCAGGCTTCTGCCTGGCAGAAGGTGGCCATCTATCGCAGTCTGCGGGCCATGATGGAGCACGGCCTGGAGGTGGAGCCCGCCAGCGAATTCATCCTTGCGGCCTCCAAGCACCTGAGGGCATCCCCAGATGTAAGGAGACCGCAGATGACTCTCAGAGGCATCTCCCTGCTTGGCGGTTAATTCTGGGTGGTGGTTGTTGCTTTTAAGACACCCTGAGGCCAAACCCTGCTTTGCGAGCTCCCAGCCATGTGGTAGGCGGGCTGGGATTTTCATCCTGCCTCCTTTGTTTTATTTTATCATTTATCATGGGCATTTATCTCCCACTCCCCCCCCCCCGCGCCAAGGAGCTCAAATTGACAAACATGGTTCTCCTCCTCCTTCATTTAAACCCCACAACAACCCTGTGATTTAGGATAGGCTGAGAGCCAGTGACTGGCCCAAGGCCATCCAAGGAGCTTCATGGCTGAGCAGGGATTCGAACCCTGTCCCTGGTCTCCCAGTGTTCCTAGTCAGACACTCTAACCAGTATGGCACACCGGCTCCCTTTGCTGCCATGTTGCTGGACTTTGTGCTTCCTAATCTCATTTCCGCTCTGTCAGCAGGAAGTGCCCCGAGAGCTCCAGGCAGCAGCAAGCAGCACTCTGGCCACCTTCGCCTGCCATCACTTCCATCCCATAATGATGGAGCTCCAGCACCAGCTCAAGCCCTTTGCCCCGCCAGATGAGTTCACTCTCCTGACCCTGGGGAAGATCGCGGCCAACAATGGTACGGGGGCCAGAGGCAAGTTCTGTCTTCACCCCTGTCCTGATCCAAATTGCCAAGAGTCCAATATGGCTCGTGATCTGTCCCGGGAAGCTCCTTGATAAAACCCAGGGGAGGTTTCATTTCCCACCCCAGGGTACAATCAAGCGCACTTCCTGCTTTCTCTGCCCATCTCTCCTCAGTGTACAGCTGCGTCCCTTTCCTGGGCATCACCCTAACCACCCTCCAGACCGCCATGCGCAGGATCGAGGATGGACGGAGGCGCAGGGCTCTCTGCACAGGTGGGTCCCGCAGGGCTCTCTGCACAGGTGGGTCCCACAGGGCCTCCTTAAGCGATGCTCTGCAAACTTGGTACACCTTACTCTAGGGTCTTAACCCCTTCGTTAAGCATGTTAATTAGAGTTAAGCATTAATTAGAGTTAAGCATGTTGGCAAGGGACGCGGGTGGCGCTGTGGGTTAAACCACAGAGCCTAGGGCTTGCCGATCAGAAGGTCGGCAGTTCGAATCCCCGCGATGGGGTGAGCGCCCGTTGCTTGGTCCCTGCTCCTGCCAACCTAGCAGTTCGAAAGGACGGCAAAGTACAAGTAGATAAATAGGTACCAATCCAGTGGGAAGGTAAATGGCGTTTCCGTGCACTGCTCTGGTTCGCCAGAAGCGGCTTAGTCATGCTGGCCACATGACCCAGAAGCTGTACGCCGGCTCCCTCGGCCAATAACACGAGATGAGCGCTGCAACCCCAGAGTCGGTCACGACTGGACCTAATGGTCAGGGGTCCCTTTACCTTTACCTATGTTGGTTATATGAGGCTGAGTTATCCCCACCGTTCTCACAGTGGCCAACCAGGTGCCCATTAAGGGAAGCCTGCTAGCGGGACCTGAGCACAGGAGCACCCTCCTCACCTGTGGCCTCCAACAACTAGCTTTCAGAAGCATTGCTGCCTGCACCTGTGGCAGCAGAGTAGTATACCCATTCTGGCTAGGAGCCATCCATAGCCTTCTCTTCCTCTTCTTCCATGAATTTGTCCTGTCCTCTTTTAAAGTCATCCAAGTTGGTGCGCATCACAGCCTCCCGCGGGAGTGAATTCCACAGTTTAACTATGGAAGCAGAACTTCCACCTTGGTTAACACCCTCTGCCTTTCTTTTCTCTCTCCCCACCTCTGTTCTCTGTCTGATATTCACATTCCCAAGCTCTGGAGCAGATGTGTGGGGCAATCCGGATATACCTGCGGACCTGGGAGCGAAGCTCTTACCCCCGCATCAGCGTCCAGCAGTTCTCTGGCTACCTGCTGCCTCTCTACTCCTGCATGACCCGAACTTGGCTCCCTGGATGCGATGCCCAGGTGAGGGAAAAGGGGCAGTCAGTCAACCCTCCCCCCAATGATCAGCAGGTTGCCTTCTATCGACCCTATCCTGGAACTCTCTCCATCTGGGGAGGGGTTGCGGGTGACTTTGCTGTCTCCCTAGGGGTCGTGCATGCTGCTGTTCCTTGGATGGAAGAGGGACATTTTCTACAGTGGCAAGATTTTGCAGCCTAGAGTAGAGGTGACTGGTCTTTTTCAGACCGAGGGCCACATGATCAACCTTGCAGGGGCTGCAGCTCAAAGCCACTGGACATTAAAAAAACAATTAAAAGGGTTTTGTAGGGCAGAGGACTTGGGAGGCCAGAATTTTTTTTTAGCACCTTAGGAACTACAGGGCTAGTCAGTAAAAGGTTTCTTTTTAATACAGTGGAACCCTGGTTCTCGAATGCCTTGGTACTCAAACATTTCGGCTCCAGAACACCGAAAACCTAGAAGTAACTGTTCCGGTTTTTGAACGTTTTTCAAAAGCCGATGCAGCTATTGGCTATTGTTTCTGGGGCACCTGCACCAATCAGAAGCCGTGCCTTGGTTTTTTGAACGTTTCGGAAGTTGAATGGACTTCTGGAATGGATTACGTTCGAGAACCAAGGTACCACTGTAGTTTAAAAATGGACAGATTTTGGAGGGCCTTGAGAAGGGGCACAACTTGGCATCACAGGATCACAGCAGGTGACCTCTTAAATTTAGAACTTAGTTTTGTTTTTGTTAAAAAAAAAACTCAGAAAATAAATGGTGGATTCTCCTTCATTGCAAGGTTTTCTGTCAGGGATTATTTAGCTGTGATTCCAGCATTGTAGGGGGTTGGGCTAGGTGACCCTTGGGGGGGGTCCCTCCTAACCCAACATTCTATCATTTTTAAAAAAACAGGGACTTAAGTCCCACTCAAGCCTGTTCTTACAGTGGGGGTGGTGGCTCTGGACCACCCTCACCCCTCTGTTGCGCCCACTCACCAGCAGTCACACTTCAATCAGCACCAACCCTTTTTCTGCAGGCAGATATCTCACTGGGCAAGCAAACTGACCCAGGCCAAAAACATGTGGTTTCTTGCTGGCCCCCCTAAACTAGCTCTCTGCCCTTAGTAACTGGGGGAGAACCCTGCCCTGTCACCAGTGTAGAAGGTGGGTTCCCCATCTTGCCTCCAAATGTCTTGTGACGGCTGCTGCCTCCCCACCCCCAAAGGTCCAGCTGGCAGTCTTGAAGACTCTGAGCCCCATCCTGCGACTCCTGCTGCCCAGGACAGACTTCCAGGCTCAGATCTACAGTGACATCTCTCTGCTCCTAGCCCAGTATGATAGCAGCACAGAGACCTTCCTCGTCACAAAGGTGAGCGTTGCGGATTGCTGCTCCCCGCTGGCACCCAGGACTTGAGCAGGCCAGCCCAAGCTCAGCTGCTGTGTCTATCTCTATTGTAATAAACAAAATCTGCCCTTATTCCCTTAAGGCAGTGGTCCGCAACCTCCGGGCCACGGGCTGGTACCGGTCTGTGGATCAATTGGTACCAGGCCGCCCAAGGAACATTAAATACAATTGAATTAAAATTATTAAATTAAAACAATCTAAATAAAATATAAACAATCAACGTCCCCCCTTCAGCGGGCCGCAGTAAAATTATCAAACGTTGACTGGTCTGCGGCGATAGAGGTGTAGCCCAAGACCACCACCCCAGACACGTCATACCTGCATCACAGAAAAGGGTGATCTACAGCAGAAATCTGAGTACATTGTTTATCTCCTGTCTGGCAGTTTACCTGTTAATGTTGGATTACCTGGGAGCCTGGCCACTCTTTCATTATTCTAACTACTCACTACTCAATTCCGGAATCCAGGTCCCAGGCTCCCCCCATTCACACCTTAAATGTGCCCTTAAGGCAGGATCTGTGAGCACAGAGAGAATGGGGAGGTTTTCCCATTTCCTTCTTCCTTTCAGAGAAACATTTGGTCAGTTTTGGGAGAGTCAAAATGGCTTCAGGATTGTCTTCTTGCATGTTTTACCTTGGTACATTTATGAAGATTCCTTATATATAGATAAGACCCTAATTTGTTTATTTCACTTGCAAGAAACCCTGGAGAGGAGGAGACATAGGCAGCTCCGGGGATCCAGGAACCTTACATCTCAGCAACTGGTTTCAGGGAATTAAGTTTGTGAAGATAGTGTTATTGCTAATAACAATACAGTATTTATTGTTAATATGCCACCCGTCTGACTGGGTTGCCCCAGCTGCCCTGGGCGGCTTTCAACACATTAAAACATTCACAGCAAAACCGAACATTAATGCAGGGGTGCCTTCAGATGTCTTCTAAAAGTCAGATTGCTTTTTTATTTCCTTGACATCTGAAGGGAGGGCGTTCCACAGGGCGGGCACCACTACCGAGAAGGCCCATTGCCTCACTTCTTGCAGGGAGGGAACTGCCAGAAGGCCCTCAGAGCTGGACCTCAGTGTCCGGGCTGAACGATGGGGGTGGAGACGCTCTTTCAGGTATACAGGGCCAATGCCTTTTAAAGCTTTAAAGGTCAGTACCAACACTTTGAACTGTGCTCAGAAACGTACTGGGAGCCAATGCCGTTTTTCTTATGCCTGTTGCAGATCCTGGGCCAGATCCTGGAAGCATCTCTTGTGAACAACAACCCAATCCCAAGGGAGCATGTGGGGCCTCTTACCTGCACTCTGGTTCGCCAGGTGAGGGGGGGGGTATTTTGGAGCCGGTGGGTGAGCCAACCCAGGAGGCAGGTGGCAATGGTGCTGTAAGAACATAATTTGAGGCTGCTGGATCAGGTCAATGGTCCATGTAGTTCAGCATCCTGCTCTCACAGTGGCCAAGCATCTGCTCCGATGGGAAACCCAAAAGCAGGACTCGAGCGCAAGAGCCGTCTCCCTTGCTGTAGTTTCCAGCAATTGGCATTCAGCAGCATGGCTTCCTTTTAATGTGGAGGCAGAGCAGACTCACCATGGCTGGTAGCCATTGGTAGCCTTTCCCACCAATTTGTTTACTCCTCTTTTAAAGCCATCTAGGTCGGTAGCCGTCACTTCCTCCTTTCAGAGTTCCATAGCTGAACTACATGCTGCAGGAGCAACAAATCATTGTTAAAATGCCAATGTCCTTCCTCCCCCTAGATCTGCATCAGGGGACAGAAATGGCCACCTCACCCGCAATGTGAGGAGAACTTCAAAGAGATCGCTCGCATCTTCCTGCGCCTGGGTATGGACATAAAGATGGGAGGCTCCCCATCCCAGCTCGAAGCAAGGGGAAGAGGGTGAAAAATGGTGGATATCCACCCCACGGGCCCCTACACTTACTGGGAGCATGGGAAGTCTAGCTCAATATTCCCTACACTGACTGACAGCAGCAGCTCTTTGGGGTTTCACACGGTAGACATTCCCAGCCCTGGCTGGTGATGACATCGGGGACTGAACCTGGAGCAGGCAAAGCAGGTCCTCTAGCACTTAAGTTTATAGTCCTCATGGTTCCAGATCAAGAGCTGATTTTAACAGGAACAGAGGAAGCTGCCTTATTACCAAGTCAGCATTATCCACACTGACCGGCAGCAGCTCTCTGGGATTTTCCAGATAAGGAGTCTCTCCCAGCCCAACTGGGGATTGAACCTGTTACCTTCTGCGTGCAAGTCAGATGCCCTGGCACTGAGCTATGGGCCCTTCTGCTCCCCCACAGCTCGTCTGCACCCCTCTGGGCTGATGGGGGTCTTCCAGGGGAAGGTAGAAGAGCGAAAAGAAGACGTCTGTGCGGTGCTCCTGGCGCTGTTCTCTGAAATTGTCGGTGCCCAGCGTAAGTATCTGGAGAGGAAGGGGGTCTAGGCTCATACAGCTGCCCCCCCTGCACTTTAGACCCCCAACTTCCCTCCCAGGGAAAGAGCATCTTAAGAGTGTTGAGTGAGGAAGAGAGTTTCTGGCCCAAATTTGCCCTCGGCCCTGACCTTGCGAGGTAGGCCAAGGCCAACTCCTCTTCTCATCTCCAACAGGAGGAGGCTGATAGTTCTGATCAACCTTGCAGGGCTGTTGTGAAGATTACTGAAGTGATGTAAGGAACGTCCCTTGACTGGTTTGAAAGAGCTGTCTGCAGTAGGACAACCTTTAATTGAAGAATTGGTTAGAGCCATTGCTTAAAAACCATAATTATAAATAATAATAATATTCTTTTTTCCAGCCCGGGACTCAAAGTAGCTTACACCAATTAAAACAACACAGATAAAAGGCTAAAAACATATAAAAGATAACATTTAAAAATAAATTGCAGTAAATTTTAATAGAATTAAAACAATATAAGAAAAAATGTATTAAAATGCAGGTAGTGAAAAAAAGGTGACCACTCTGATGAATTGGGGAGTGTGCCTGTTTTTTAATGTCAGTTATGCTTACCTTAAAAGATGATAAGAATTTATCATAATATTATGATGATGGTTAATAACAAATTGATGTGAACTGATGGTTGCCTCTTGTTCCTGTTAATACAAGAATGCTGCCTTTCCACAGTTCAAAGCATGCTTAAGGCGGCTTCCAACATGGAAAAAAATACATCAATGTGACGTAATAAAAGTACCGTAGTCATCAGCTATAACTGCAACATTTAAAAATACACAAGCAAACTAAGCAATTTCCACATAAATCACAAGAGCTAAAATAAAGATAACAAAAAAACAACAATAACAACTCCCTGAGCAACAGTATTTTTCCTCCAGGTACAGTGGTGGCTCACAAGATGAAATTAATTCGTTCTATAGGGTGGCAATGACCAGGGCCAGAATAATCCTGGTCAGGCCATAAAAGCAAGAGGAACTCCATTTTCTAAATCTCTCTGCCTCTGATAGAAAGTAAATTAGACAGCACTTTGCACACAGGCACAGCATGTTTGCACATCTAATGCAAAGATCTAACCACACACAGCACTTCTAAGAAATTCTAGCATAAACCACAAGAGCAAGAGGATGTAGCCCACCGCAAATTATAAGTAGAGCACAACCACAATTGTGCCTGTAAAATTCCACATAGACACGTGTATGAAGGTACCAGGTACATAACGCCACCTAGTAGAGTTGGGCGGGTGACTTTGCATCTTGGGGTGCTCTCTCTTGATTGGTTGATGAAGTACTGCAGAAAGGCTGATCTTCACTTCACTCTGTCAAAAAGGTATAAAAGCACTCTGTGTATGCCCATGGGTCGGGCAGAATGAGGAATGGTTTTTTCCCTACTGCTCCATATTGTTTTGCCGACAAACCAATAATAAAATTGTTCAACTGCCTGAGATTTCGTCTGGTCAATTTGGGAAGCCAGTCATCCACCTTACATTTCTGGTGCCGTGCGTGACTCGGATGAGGGCATTTCCCTGAACCAGAGGCAGTCCCCTTTTGCCCCACTGGACAGGGCGCAGATTCCTAACGGCGCCTCTGGTCTGGTGCACACCGGCAGACTTTTTCCGGAGGATCAGAGGTGGCCCTTGAGTTTCCGTGCCCTGGACGAAGAGGCAAAAGGACCGAGGTTGGAAGGGAAGAACAGGAAAAGCCGGCTGGGGTAAGTAGAAAGGGAAAAGGTACCTTGAAGGGAATTGGCCCCCTTTAATGAGGGGAAGGGAGATCCTGATCACATCTCCAGCGTGTTGGTAGTACTCAGTTAATCAGAGGTCAACTGGGAAAACCAGGCGCTTTGGGTAAGAGGCAAAAGGGAGGAGGAAAATGTGTATGTTAGTAGTCAGTAGGGAGGAGGTCCCTTGACAAATAGATACTTAGGAAACAAGGAAAAACTGGGAGGTAGAGTGTGGTAAAGTGTCCAATGCATGGTATGTGTGGCAAAGTTTGCAGTGTGTGCTGTGAATGAGGGGATACTTTACAGGGCCATAAATGGGAGGAGTATGGTCAAGAGGAGGGAAAAATGTGATTTCCCTAGAATTCATGATAGATAAATTCAGAATGTCATAAAAGAAATTTAATTTACAAGTCCTGCCAACAACAAGTTCAGAGAAAAAGGGTGGCGCAAACCAGTATTCCCCCCCCCCCAGAGAGAAGAAAGGCATTTTGAGAAAGAAGATGAAGAGAAAGGCAGTGGTTAAACAGCAACAAATAATGGCTCAAGGACCAGTGAGGAACCAGAAGGGGTTCAAAGGTCACTGGTGAAGGTCAGTTGCTAGGACGGAGATGTCTCGGTCAATGTAAAAGAGGAAGGAAGAGTGTTCGGAGAAAGATGGGACAAGGGGGTCCCAGCAGAAGAGAGTTCGTCGGTTTGGCAGGCATGGCAAGGAGCCATGGTCAAGGTGACTTAAGAGTTACCTGCATCTGGACTTTGTTATAAACATAGGCACCCAGTATTCTGTTTTTAAATATCCTTGAAACAGCCCCAAAAAGCCAAAAGAAGCATCAGACTGATTTTATGCCTAAAAGGGCTGTACAAACAGACAGCGGAGGATTGGTTCAGAAAAATCATCTCTGCAACCTTTAAAATGCTATTCACCACACTAGAAATGAGGCTACCGCCGCACAGGATACTGACAAAATGCCAGTAATGGTGCTCAGAAAATGTTTTCATATGCTTCAGCTGGCTTCAAAAGAAAAGAAAAGGAAAAAATCATGTACTTAAGTAGTTCACAACGCAAGAGACAATAGATTTTATTTGAACAATTAACATCTTTTCCCCAAGTCCTGTTGGAGCTGTGCAGATTTTAATTTTGGGGAAACTTACAAGAATGGGGAAAAAGAGACATTTGAGTCCTTCAAAAAGCAAACTACGTTTAAAAAGGGTTTTACCCTCCTACCTGCAACCCCATTTCATATGTCTTTGTGACAGCAACATGTTGGAAAAATTGTAGAACTGCATATTTTAATGAAATGAATGTTTATCAACTAAAGAATTCAGGATAAGGTAGAAGGAAGTTATACTGAATGGAGATTTGTGTGTAAAGACATTGTCTGTTTGAATCTAACACTACCATTGGAAGACAGGCTGCGAAAAATCTCAAGCAGTCTCTCAAACCTCCGGCAGAGATGTGTGGCGTAACCCCCCTTATTTGGTTACACAAGCGATTCTGCATGATTTGTATTTGCACAACTTGCTTTCTCCTGCAACCTGCACTTAGAGACTGTGGCTGTGCCTGGCTGGTGTTGCCATTTCGGACATTCTATTGTGTGACATTGTGTGACCAAGACCGTTGCTGTGAAAGTAGGGAGAAAAAGATGTTATGCTTTGGAGGTCCACATTTCAGCTTACAAAAACACTACTGCTCTAAATGCTTTGACTTTAAAAATTTTATGTCTCACGGAAACAGCCCGTTGCTACAAAGCAGCTGTAAGTTTTTTCTTCTTCTAGAAACCACAAGACTTTGCATAATTTGAAAAACAGGCTTCAGTATCCTAGCAGAACTCAGCCGTCGGCAGCTGGATGGGAGGCAAATACGGATTTAAAGGACCCCTCCTTAACCCTGCACATGCATGAAGTTCTGTGGAAGGAAAGAGAAACCACGGGGAGATCCTGAAAGATGGACCAGACGTGGAATCCTGTTGCAAGCCTTGTGAAATTCGGCAAAGACTGCTGTAAGGCACTGCTGCTATATCCCAGAGATGACTTCTCAACTAACTGCTGCTACATCCCAGAGATGACTTCTGTGTGCCAGACACACCTCAATGTCCAATACGTGGGACGCACTACCTCGGAGAGTTTGGTGGTGGACTAACCAGCAAGAAGTTCTAAAACAGCAGCGGCAGCTACAAGGACAATCTCTCTCCCCCCCCCCTCCTTTGTTTTTTATCTACAGGAAATCACTCGAGCGAAGAGCGTGTAGCCTTGCGGAGCCTGACACGATGGTTCCAGCCTGACGCTAGCGAGTCCCTGAGTGAATCCTTGAAGGAAGGGAGACGAGACCCTCTTCATTCCTAGGTGGTGAGGTATCCATTCCATCCGGTGAAAGTGCCTGAGATGACCCCCTGGATCCACACCCTGCTGTACCTAATCAGGAGTGGGTACCCAGCGCACGGTGCACCAGTTTCCCCTTGCAGCGTCTGACCGGCAAAAGACGCCCAGCGCATGGGAAACCGAAGTAGCCCCTGCTGTGACACTCCGGACGCTGTCACTCGACGCACGGGTTGAGGAATGTCCATCTTATGCAGCACCAAACATCAAGGAGACAAGGAGACGCAGTAAATCTTAGACCCTTATATATGTATGTATGTATGTATATTTGTATGGGAGGCATCAATTGAGTGGGACCCACAGTAGAAGTCTACCTGCCCCCAAAGCAGTATCCTTAATTTGGAAGGAAGGGCAGTGTACCTGCCTCACTTGAGCGAACAGACCCAAAACAGTTTCAGAAATTGAACCATGGGGTGGGTTCCAGCAACTCCCTAGGTCATACAGATATGGGGAGGGTTCCAGCAACTCCCTAGGTGATACAGGGCTATAGCTGGGTTGGGGATGTAACTGGAAGAGCTGGCCAGGTGCACCCCTCAGTTCTGGCTTTGGAAATGATGGGAGAAGCTTCTGGTAGTCCACTGATATCTAATGCAAGCCTCTCCTGATTCTGGCAAACTGGAACAATAGCCATTCTTTCTGTAGCCAAATGCTCAGCTAGGACAAACCTCCAATTGTTATATATATATATATATATTCCTGGCCTTTAGAACTGTGTAGGAACTTTTGAAACCCACTGATTTGCATTGAAGCCCAGTACTGAGCTGAGAGAGAACTGTGTATTTTCCTGCTGACATAAAGTTTTGGAAACAGTGGCTAAAGCCCCTTGGCTTTTAGATTTCCAGCAACTATAGTATCCTAGTATCTCTGAAGACTAGTGTGGCCATTATAGATTCATGGCCCACCTGAGAGAAAGAACCCTTTGTTGCCAAAAGTCTGTATTGCGATTTTTTTGTGTGCCTCAAATGGAAATGCAATGTAGTAGAAAGTGGCACTTGTGCTTCGACAAAAATGATGTTTGTATAATGCAAATATGTGTTCCCAGTTAGGTCTAACACGAAGGCTAAAAACTTCAACAGAAAATGCTTAGGAGTTATGGAAATAGATTAATCAAAAGCTGAACCAGGCTTAAATTCAGCAAGCATTTTTACTCTGCTTTATAGCATCAAGCTGAAGCAGAAAAAAAAAAAACTTTCATGGTTATTTTACACTGACAGTTCTGCAGACTGAATGCCTTAATCTACAGGCTCTCAGAGTTTGTGTATAGCCCTATGAATTAGCTGATGGTGTCTATCCTAACAATGAATTATCCTTTCCCCCTTAGGAAAGTTTCCAACCCCATGTGTATGTGTGGTAGCATTTTTAAGAAACTGCTTAGTAATGCACGTTATTCACAAGTTTTAGAAACACTAGCTTGTATACCTTAAGTTAAGAAGTTTCAAAATGAAGGTCTGAATGTGCCAGGTAACAAAATTTAGGTCAGTTTGTAAAATATTTTGCTATTTGATTTAAGAAAAGCAATGTACTATGTCTTTAATGACTGCTAGTTCCTGATCACAGCCGGAGGTTCCTGGAACCTTTTTAGTTCTGGTGACACTAAGAAACATTTAACAGCCTTGGTCAGGTATTTTAACTGTTCAGTAGAAAAGGCAGCCGCCACCCCGAAGTTCTCTATCTGCCTTGCACTATTTCCCTGGAAGTCAAAACCTAACATTTGAGCAAGCTTCCAGTTAGCCTTCTTCTGCCCTACATACCTCTTTGCAGCCCAGCAATCTTCTGAGGGCTCTGAACTAGCATCTGTATACAACCAGAGTAAACGTGTTGAGAGTGATGTTAAAAACATTAAGAAGCAGGCTGATTTGTACCACAAGGTTAGCCTAGACGGTGCAGGTCTGCCCAGTGTATGGAGTTAGATTAGTTCTTGGCTCCCAGGTTGGTCATAGTTAAAAGAGATTCTGCTCATAATATTAATTTTCTTTCTTATTGTCTTAGCCCTATGCAGAACCTTGGTCTGTATAAAGCTTCTGGTAGCCCTTCTGAGACAAGCTGAATAACAAGCCTGGGAAAAGTCAGCAGAAGCTTCCTCACTTACTTTGCTCTCTGTTGCCCATCCTTTGGCCTAACATTGGAGCATGGGAAGCTGCTGGCTCCTCTGTAGAATCATAGAGTTGGAAGAGACCACAAGGGCCATCCAGTTCAACCCCCTGCCAAGCAGGAAACACCAGGAAACACTGTAGTGCGATGGGTCAATCAAATGGAGATGCAGAAACACACCTGTTCTTCATCTCCATATTGAAGAGGAGGGAATATAGGGTGGCAATGACCAGGGCCAGAATAATCCTGGTCAGGCCATAAAAGCAAGAGGAACTCCATTTTCTAAATCTCTCTGCCTCTGATAGAAAGTAAATTAGACAGCACTTTGCACACAGGCACAGCATGTTTGCACATCTAATGCAAAGATCTAACCACACACAGCACTTCTAAGAAATTCTAGCATAAACCACAAGAGCAAGAGGATGTAGCCCACCGCAAATTATAAGTAGAGCACAACCACAATTGTGCCTGTAAAATTCCACATAGACACGTGTATGAAGGTACCAGGTACATAACGCCACCTAGTAGAGTTGGGCGGGTGACTTTGCATCTTGGGGTGCTCTCTCTTGATTGGTTGATGAAGTACTGCAGAAAGGCTGATCTTCACTTCACTCTGTCAAAAAGGTATAAAAGCACTCTGTGTATGCCCATGGGTCGGGCAGAATGAGGAATGGTTTTTTCCCTACTGCTCCATATTGTTTTGCCGACAAACCAATAATAAAATTGTTCAACTGCCTGAGATTTCGTCTGGTCAATTTGGGAAGCCAGTCATCCACCTTACATTTCCACAAGTCGCTTCGTCTAGCGATAATTTCGTCTTGCGAAGCGCAGGTTGCTGTGGCAAAAAAAAAAAAAACCACCGAAAAATTTTGTCTTGCGTAGCGCGGCCATAGAAAACTTTGCAAGACCAAAAACATTGCAAGACGCTTTCGTCTAGCGAGTTTTTCGTTGCGCGAGGCATTCGTCTTGCGAGGTACCACTGTGTTTGTTTGTTTGTTTGTTTGTTTGTTGCGTTTATGGCCCATCTTTTTCTCCAATGACCTCAGAGGGACTTACATGGTTCTTCCCCCTCTTCATTCAATCCCCACAGCAACCCTGTGAGGTAGGCAAGGCTAAGAGGCAGGGCCTGGCCTCCAAGGTCACACCCTGTGAGTTTCATGGCCGAGCAGAGATTCGAACCCTGGTCTCCTTAGTCCTAGTCCAACACTCTAAACCACTACAGCGCAAGCTCTCTCGCTCTCTCTTGTTGGACTCTAGCTCCCAGAGGTCCCACTATGGCCAATGGGATGATGATGAAGGGAGCTAGGCTCCCTCAACGCCTGGAGGGAGTCTAAGCCTTACCCGCCTTTGTCTTCCAGTGCCCGAGCTCTGGAGCAGGAGGCAGCTGTGTGTGAGGGTAGTCAAGGCCGCTCTGGGTGACGACAGCACCAGGGTAAGAAGGAGAAGGGATTGGGGGTGGCCAGCAGCAGCAGCAGGCCCCAGACTCTGGGCAGGCACCCAAGGCGCCCAGGGACTCAGTCCTCCAGGTTGCCATTGAGTCGTGTGCCGTAGGTGGGACACTTTTAAGTGCCTCGTGGTGCCCCATGGCATGGGGCATTTTCTTTCCCCGCCCGCTCTGGCTCTCAGGTCCGCCTGGCCACGCTCCGCGCCATTGGGAGGCTGCTGCGCACCAGCTACCTGGAGAGGATCGAAGGCTGGCCTCTGAACTACGTCTCCCTGCAGATGGCCGTGTCTGCCCACCAGCTGGTGAGGGGGCCCAAGGACCCTGCCCTGCCCTGCCCTTGAGAGGGAGGGCAGGGAAACCTGGATATTTCAGGTCAGCCGGGGGGCGGGGGCAGGTTGGGGGCCATCTCATGAGCCACACCACTGTTCTCCTTTCAGACACACCCCACACTGAGCCTCCCCTTGGGCGGCTTGGAGGAGAAGGCTATCGGAATTGCCAGCGCAGAGGTCCTCCACATCGCTGTGGCTTCGGGAAGGGGCACCAGCCAGGTCAGGGACCCCTTGAATTTGGGAATATCGAACAATGGCAGGGGAGATGGGGTTCCTACGGTAGTTTGTTCTCTCTCACACGTTTTATTCCACAGTGTGTGTGTTCTGAATCCGTAGTGTTACATGAGCCACTGGGGGTTTGCATAAAATACTATTGTTGGTAATGAAAGTCATAAAAGGGAACCACACTATGGCAGAACAATCTTGTTTGGCCAAACCCGGACAGCCCTGCTGTGGTGAGTTAGATATTCCAAAAAATGCCATTCTTCCAGAGAAGAATGGCAGATCAAGTGGATGGATTATCCCGAAGTGGCTAAAATGACCGGAAGAATCAGAAGTCAGGAGGGCCAAAATTTTAATACGGAATGGAGGAAATTTATAACTTATCTTAAAGACCATTGTTAACAGTTAGTAGGATTGGAATATCACTTGTAGTTTAATGGTGAATTTTGGACACAATGGAGAGGTAAAAGATTTGGATTATCATAAAAGATGCAGGAGGAAATGATTAACAATGGGACCCACAAAGGGGAGGAGGAAAGTCCAAGAGATTCCTTGGAATCTTGTTTTTATGTTTTATGTTAGATATGTGACTGTAAAATTTAATCTGAGAAACCAAATAAATAAATTTTATATAAAATTTAATATCATTCATACACACACACACACACACACACTGTATATTCCTGCATATAAGACTACTTTTTAATCCAGGAAAATCGTATTTCTTATACAGCGACTATATCCCAAACTATATTTTAACTGGAAAAGTTGGGGGTCGTCTTATACGCCCTGTCGTCTTATATGCCGGAAAATGCGGGGTGTGTGTTTCATTTTTGGAATATCTCATTATATATATATATATATATATATATATATATATATATATATATATAAAATGAGATATTCCAAAAATGAAATTTTCTGTACCCTCTCTAACCATCTGGTTAAAGTCCAACATCTGGAAGGTACCCCATTGGCTACCCCTGGCCAAGAGGTCTGATCCAGAACCTTTTGTCCACTTAGCCTTGCAGCATGTGGAGCAAAAGGGTGCCTCTGAGCATGTACCGACTGAGGAACTTGCCCCTTACATGTGCAGGGCAGGGAAGTGATGTTGAGGGATGGAGGTGAATGACTGGGGCTTTAAGGAGAAATGGGTTCTGTAGGGCCAGAGAGACGACAACTGACTCCAAGCGCTGAACTCTCCCTCCTCTCCCTGGCAGGAATTGTGGACCAAGTTGCTGAGCTACCTCATGCAGCCCCCTTACATGGCTTTAGTCACCCCCCTCTGCCACGCCTTGAGACTGCTGGCAGAGCAGCGACTACGCCGGGTGGGCCACAAGCAGAATGGCCTGGGGACAGGTGGGTGCCACCATGCCCGATGCTTGCCCCTCCAAGGCAAGCAGCACAGGAGTGGGGGAGCAGAATATACATTGGGAGACTTAGTTTGATACAAAACTTCTGGTAAACGAGCCACCATAGCTGCTAGAGGACCGTGAAAATTTGTGTCCCAGGCTTTTTAGACTCGTCTACCCATGTACTACCTGAAACCAACGGGGCACATGGGTTGCCAGATGTGGAATATTTTGGCATTATTTTCAGCTCTCCTACCCCACTACAATGGGACGTGTGTGGTGCTGTAGGTTAAACCACAGAGCCTAGGGCTTGCTGATCAGAAGGTCGGCGGTTCAAATCCCCGCGACAGGATGAGCTCCCGTTGTTCGGTCCCTGTTCCTGCCAACCTAGCAGTTTGAAAGCATGTCAAAGTGCAAGTAGATAAATAGGTACCACTCTGGCGGGAAGGTAAACGGCATTTCCGTGCGCTGCTCTGGTTCGCCAGAAGCGGCTTAGTCATGCTGGCCACATGACCCGAAAGCTGTATGCCAGCTCCCTCGGCCAGTAAAGCAAGATGAGCGCCGCAACCCCAGAGTCCTAATGGTCAGGGGTCCCTTTACCTTTAGCCCACCACAGGCAGCCCCCCAATGTCTCTTTGATCCCATTGATTTAGGGATGCAGATGAAGTTGTCTCAGGGTCCTCTGCCAGTCTGCAGGAGATTCTGGGGTAGAGAGGATGAGAAGGGCCACAGCTCAGTGCAGAGAAGCTGCTTGGCAGGCAGAAAGCCCCGGGTTCAGTCCCAAGTGTCCCCCGGCTGAGCTGGGAAAGGCTCATGTCTGAAACCCCACTGCCGGATGGGCCAACTCTCTTGCTATGTTCCTATTTACACCAGCCCCCACTTCCCTCCCCCTTGTTCTCTTCCTCCCTCCACTTTCCAGGGAGTTTACCGACTCCACAAGAATTGATGGCGCGGCTCCTGGTAAGTGATGTGGGTAACTGGGGAGGGGTTCAGGTTTCTAGTGGTTTCTGAAAGGGGGCTGCCTCGTTGCTAGACTCCTGGAGGAAACTGGACCCGAACCCGCATATGCTTCCTAAGAAAGAAGGTCGGGGGAGGCCCAGTTCAGTGGCAGAGCACCTGCCTTGCACACAGAAGGTCCCCGTTTTAATCCCCACTGGCATCTCCAGGTAGGGCTGCGAGAGACCCCCTTTCCCTGCCTGAAACCCTTCAGAGACATTGCTGCAAGTTGGTGTGTAGAAAATAGAGAGCTAGCTGAAACAGGTGACTTGTTTAAAAATAAGTAAATAAAGCCTCACTACCAGTCTGCGTTAGGGACCCAGGTGGCGCTGTGGTTAAACCACTGAGCCTAGGGCTTGCTGATCAGAAGGTCGGCGGTTCGAATCCCTGTGACGGGGTGAGCTCCCGTTGCTTGGTCCCAGCTCCTGCCAACCTAGCAGTTTGAAAGCACGTCTAAATGCAAGTAGATAAATAGGAACCGCTACAGCGGGAAGGTAAACGGCGTTTCCATGTGCTGCTCTGGTTTGCCAGAAGCGGCTTTGTCATGCTGGCCACATGACCTGGAAGCTGTACGCCGGCTCCCTCGGCCAATAATGCGAGATGAGCGCGCAACCCCAGAGTCGGTCGCGACTGGACCTAATGGTCAGGGGTCCCTTTACCTTTACATTTACCAGTCTGTGTTGGGTGTGGATTTAGGCTGGTGAGGATGGGACCCCGGCGGCCTCTAGATTTTTGGTTACCAGCTGTTCCCGGATTTACAAATCGGTCCCCTGACAAAATCCTATCATTCAAAAGGGTCCCTGGATTCATTGAAAAAAAATCTGGTAACCTTACTCCAGAAGGCCACAGAGGTGGAAGCAGCCTGACCTGGGTGAACCACCTTCCTGATGCTTAACCTCGAGACCCTTGCTCTCCTCCTCTGCAGGCCCTCACTGTCTCCCCCTTGGAAGGGACCGGCCGAGGAGGTGCCGTGCTGCTCCTGATGAACGCCCTACGCCCAGAGGCCTACAGGGATGTGGGGGAGCACTGGTGGGTGGAGATACCTGCCCTGGTCCGCTACCTGGAAGGTGAGATGAGAGGAAAAACCAACCCTCCCCTGCCCTGCCGAGCTCAGCTGACACACCTGTGTGTGCAGAGGATCAATTTTTGCCAAGAGTTGCTGGAGGACGACCTTTCCTCTAGGGTGGTGTCCGACAAAGCCAGCACCTCCACATCTGCCACCAGGCCTGAGCCTGGAATCTTCTGACCCTTCCCCTAAAAAAACAGGAAACAAAACTAAAAAAAAGCCTTTGGGAAGGAAATCTATAAATTATTTCTTTGCTGATGTATATTTATTTACTGAATTTATTGGTTGCATTTATTTGTTTATATTTTTTATTTTATCTGCAGACACAATAAACATGAAAACAAACAAAACATCAAGCTAAAAATAACAATAAGAACAAGAGGAATAAAAACACAAGATAGCAGAACCAGAAATCAATAATAGAAAGCTTTAAAAAAAGGAATGAGTAGCATTTGGCAACCTTCACATATATTTGGCATGTTTTGAATATGAGCCTTGTATTCCACTATGGAATGCATTTTATGCAATTTGTTGCATTTATATCCCACTTCCCCCCCCCAAGGAACTCATGTGGGTTCTGCCCCACTCCTTATGTAATCTCCACAACAAGCCTGGGAGTTAGGTTAAGGTGAGAGGCAGTGGCTGGCCCCCTGGGGCCCCCAGTGAGCTTCATGGCCGAGTAGGGATTCGAATCCTGGTTTGTCCCTGATCCTAATCCAACATTCTAAACACGGCACCATGCCAGCTCTCTCCCCAGAACAGTGCTGGGGAAGCCCCACCCACCCACCATCTAGATCTGCTCAATTGCAGATGAATCCTTAGAGGTCTAATCTGGCAATAAGCAGCATCAAAATTCACGCGTCATAATAACAACAGTAATTCACTTGGCTAGGGAAATATTGTTAGCGAGTCAGAGTCCTACAGAGTTCTCCCTCTCCCCCCCCCCGAAAGTCTGCCTAAATTGGCACAGCTGATGTAGATCTGTGACATGGCCCTATTGCAAGAGTGCTTCAGGTGCCAGCCACAACCCTTGTCTGGAAGTGGTTTCTATATGTTGCTGGGTGGCGCCTTATTTTTATGATTGCAGGTTTTCTATGGGTGTGACTCTGGCCCATCTCCGGCCTATGCCAGAATCACCCAGCGCTCCTTGGCTTCCCCAAAAGGAGCGCTGACTCCACTCCCCAGTGGCACCTCCTGCCCTGGACAGCTGCTGCCAGCCTGGATAGGCTGCACTGAGCTGGCTGGTCTGATTCTGTCTAATGCTGCTCCTCTCCCCAAGGCCACAGCAAGTACACGCTCGAGCCCGCAGCCTGGGAAGCCAAACTCTTGGAGGTAACGCCAGTGGGGCGAGCAAACGAACTGTTCTTGTGGCACTGCTGATCCTCCTCGGTGACCCCTGTTTCCACCGGTGCCTCCTCAGTTCCTGCAGAAGTCGTTGCGGAGGAGCGAAGCGGGAGGCTGGAACCTGGTGCTGGGGAAGGAACTCGCCAAGCAGCTGAACACCTACCACAACTCCTCTGCGGAGAAAGTCAGTGCTTTCCCCCTGCCCCCCCCACCACCACCAATATTGGGTATCTCCCCATATTTGTGCACAATGAATGCCCAGCCCCTCACCTTCCTATGAACAGCTGGACGGCCGGAGCATTCACCAAAGGGGTGGGGGATAACTTTGATCTGGTTCACCTGCAAAGCCAAAGCACTTTGTGAAGCCATTCACAAACTGGAATGCATGCACGTCCTTCAAAATGTGCAATTCTCTGAATTTTGCAATGCCGTTCTATACCAGAAATGCATAGCTATGGACATCTCTCTCCTCTGTCCATTTCTCCAGTCTAACCTAGATGGCTTTAAAAGAGGATTGGGCAAATGCTTGAAGGAGACGGCTATTGGTGCTCTTCTTAGCCTTGATAGCTGTGCTCTGCATCCATGGTCGGAGGCAGCAATGCTTCCGAATGGCAGTAGAGGAGAGGGTTGCTGTTGCACGCAGGTCCTGCTTGCAGGGTTCCCACTGGTGTGTCTGGGTGGCCGCGATGTGAAGAGGATGCTAGTCCAGGTGGGCCCCCTTTGGCCCAGCTGCAGGTCCTTCTAATAGACTGGAGGTAAATTGTGCCTAAGGTCTTGGCCGCAGTGGGTGAGACACCTTGGTTGTGGATGTGTGTGTCTGCTATGTCGTTGGCTGGCTGGGGTCTGCGCTGCTCAGCTTGCCACCTCCCTCCCTCCCTCTCCTCTAGGGCTTCCTCTACAAGGCCTTGGGGATGGCGCTGTCTGCCGCAGGAGATACGGATGGGGTGGCACAGACACTTCTGGACCTGCTGCTGCACACAGATTACACGGAGGAAGCCCAGCGAAAGGCAAGCCCTGCTATGGGGGGCAGGGGGGGCGGCATATGCCCTGCATCAACCTGCTTCCCTCCCCCCACCCCCACCAAATTTACCCATGCAAGATATCAGCACCAAATTTGGCACAACGGTTCCAGAGATCAAGCTGTGATTCCTGCCTTGCAGGGGGTCCTCGGGGGATCCCTTCCAACTCTACAATTCTATGGTTCGTGAGCTTGGCAGGTCGTGGACTCTCCTCCCCTGGAGGTTGAATGGCTGTGGGTCATGGATTCTTCCTGAAATGCAGGAATCGAAACTAAATAAAACCCCACAGGTGAGCACCTGAGCTCTGCTGAAAAGCCTCCAGTGAAGGATAGCCTTCTGAGGGAGCCCGTTCCATAGACAAACAGCTCTTGTCCTCAGAAAGTTCTTGCCGATGTTTAGTCAGAATCTCCCTCCTTGTCATTTGAATCCACTGGTTCAGCTCCTTCCCTCTGGAGCAGCAGAAAACAAGCTGGCTCCATCTTCCATGGCTTCAGGTATTTTGAGGCTGGCTCTCATATTAGCCGTCGGTCTTCTGTTTATGCTAAACATACTCTGAGATCATGGAGCAGGTTTTTGTTTGTATTCTGAGACAATTGGATGCTACTCTGAATCAAGACGGTGGGCTGAACCTTTCAAAATTACACTGATTTTAACCAAATGTGATACCGTAGGAATGGATATTCTGCTTTGCCTGACAACCTGAACATGAAAATGCCTACGGTAGTTTGTTTGTTTGTTTTCACCAAGGGACTGAAAAATTATGTCATCCCTCTGTGATCTTTTGGGTTTCTTCATATTCCAGAGAAATGCTGGGTGCTTTCCGCTAGCGCAAAATGTTAGGGGACATTTCTAAAAATGTGAATCTTATGCAAAATTGTGCATTAGGAGAACTGGGTGATGCATCTTCATGAGGACTTAAAAACAATCTCAAAGTTATGCAGAAATATGGAGAATGGAACCTTAAGTTTGGGAAAATGAGCAACTGAGAAATACAAAATTTCACTGATTCACCCATCCCTATTTAAGGCTAAGTAGGAGCTGCACCCGTGCTTGCTCCTCTCGCCAACCCTTAGGCCTCACCAACCCGTCTTACAGCTCACCTACCAACTAGCATTATCAGTGTGAGGTGGGCAGCAGCAGCAGAGCAGAATAGTTGCTGTCCTAGCCTCTCCTGACTGGTCCTCTGCTTGAGCTGCCAGCCTGTCCGCTCACTTGTCTGCCTGGGGCACGTGCCTGATAACACACCGGGGATGCCCGGCCAGTTGCCTGCCAGCCTCCATCTCTGCTTTCTTCCTCCTTGCTCTCTGACCATTGTCACAATGGCCCAGCTTGTCGTCATGCTGTAGTGTGTCGTGCCACCTGTTGGCCAGCACGAGAACTGCAGCACGATGACACTTTTTCATTCTTATTATATTCAAGAGATAAACTTGAAGTGTAGATAGACCCGGAGGAAGAAGATGGAAAAGCGGGGGGACTGGATCCTGTGGGAGGGAGTCTGGATTTTTCTGGAAGGTGGTTACAGCCTAGGGTCATTCCTTCTCACCCACAGGGGGTTTGCTGGTGTGTGGTCTATTGCGCTGAGGGACAGCTGACGGCTGTGCTCCAGACCCTGAGTCGCTTTGAGGAGGTGATCTCCGAGGGGGTGGATTCAGCTTACCATCACTTTGGCCAGGTTCAGACTTCCCTGCTTCCCCCCTTTTCTTTCTTCCCTCTCTCCCCCAGCGGCTGTGGAGTTGGGGAGGCATGAGAGCAGAATTTACCATTTCCAGGGCCATAGCTCAATTGCAGAGTAAGTGACTGAGACTCTCATCAGAAGAGTCTTCTGCTTCTGCTTATGGAAGCAAATGGGATCCCTGGGAGACGTGACTGCTTTGCAACGAATGCGAATCTTCCTCCTCAACCATAGAGTTTGCCGGAGCCAGGGAGGGGCAGCGTGAAGAGTGCTCTCCTCCTGCTTTACGGCAGCATGGCGGTCCGTGCCCCCCGGGAACAGCTTGTGCCTCTGCTGACGAGCGAGATTGTGCCGCGGATCCTGCGCCATTATACATCTAGCGGCCCAGAGTTGACTTACTTTGCGGTGAGTCTTCACCACCACAAATGGAGAGGAGCAGGGATAAGGATTGGGGCCAGAGTATGGGCAGTAGGGGTATAGGGGCAGCTGGGAGGGAGCTAACTAGAAAGAGGGCAGGGGCCACTGCAGAGGGGGTGCCCGGGGGGAGCCTCTCACAGCTTGTGGCTCACATGTGGTCAGCGGGTTGAAATCCCACCCAGCCAGGGTGACCCTGGGCAAAGTACTTTTTCTCTGTGCTTAATCTATCTCGCAGGGTTGTTGTGGAAGCAAAAGTGGGTGGCTACCACTTTCAAGGCTGCAGACATGGAGATAGTCTAGATGCAACATGTCAGCCTCCCCCAACCTGGTGCCCACTGGGGGCAGTAGGGGCTTGGTGGGAATTGTGTTCCCAAACACCTGAAGGGTGCAACGTTGGAGAAGGTGGCAGTGGGTGCTAATAAATGAAAAAGGAGGAGGTGGGAAGCAGGTTCTCACTGGATCTCTCAACTTTCTGTCATTGGCCCTGGGCCAGGAATTGTCAGTGGAGGGACATAGCCCAAGAGGAAGGAGACAGAATGGGGGCCATTCTGACAGCTGTCCTTTCTGTCTTGCAGGAACTGGGCTGCCCCACTGGGCGAAAAAAGGTACCTACTTGATACACACAGGTTGTGGGCCTGGCTGGGAGTTGTTGAGCTGGCTTTCCTTTTTCAGGGAAAGGACCATCGTAGCTCAGAGTCAGAACACCTGCCCTGCATGCAGAAGGTCCCAGGTTCAATCCCTGTCAGCATCTCCAGGCAGGTCTGAGATTCTCCCCTGCCTGAAACCCTGGAGAGCTGCTGCCAGTCAGTGCAGACGACACGGACCTTGAAGGTTGTCAGGAGTAGGTCAGCAATAACTCACTTGGTATCCGTGAAGTTAACTCTTTATTCAAAGCAACAACACAGCTCAGGCCTAGTGAGCACATCAATGTTTCCTGGTAGAGCTTTCCCCAAGGAGGCAGTTGTGAGGACTGAAGGTCCCCGCCTTCTCATAGCTGCCTAAGTCTGCTCCCCCAGTTCTTTTCAAGCAATCGGAGGCTTTGTCGTCTTGCCTGTATTTCCTCCATCCTCTTCGTACCTCTTCTGGTTCTGGGAGACCAGCAGGGAGGGGAGCTTGTCGCAGCAGGAGGGGGAGAGTCCCTGGCTTCTTCAGCAGCCTGCCTCGTCTCTGCCTCTTGGTCCCCACCCCTGCTTCTGCCTCTGAGTCTGGACTGCTCTCTGCCACTGCCTCTTCCTGCTCACCAAACCCTGTTACCTCCTCCGCTCCTGACACCTCCTTCTCCTCCTGGTCTGCTCCCTCTGACCACTCATTACCAATCCCCTGGCTCTGAGCCTTCTTCCCCTGGGGGTTCCCCAGCCAGCGCCTCCCACCACTCCTCCACATCTGCTCAGCCCACGACAATGGTTCTGACTGGGTATAAGTCAGCTTCCCATATACTACAGCTCAGTCATAAAGAATCTGCAGGAGGTCACAGGTTCAATCCCCAACGGCATCCCCTGGCAGGGCTGTCACCTGTGTAAAACCCCAGATAGTCGCTGCCAGTCAGGGTTAAGCAATACTGAGCCGGATGGGCTCCAAAATCCCACATTCCTTTTCTGTGGGGTTAGAAGCCAGGAGAGAAAGCATAAATCCAGTATATGTTCCTTTTGATCACTGTTCTGGGAGTACATGATGACAAGGGTGTGATGGATGGAATGAAACACTCCATGGGACAAAGGAGTCTTTATTAGCAAGGCTATGAGGCTCTTCCCTCCATTCAGAGCTTCCCCATAACCTCCTCAAGGAAAGGTATGTATGTATGTATGTATGTATGTATGTATGTATGTATGTATGTGGGGGGTCTTTTTCCTTGTGGAGCCAGCCTCCTTCCTACTCTTTCCTGTCCCTCCCCAGGGAGCCACGGATGCTGAGCTGGCCCTGAGCTTCTCCCAGTGTGTGTCTGATATCAGCCTTTCGATCCTGAGCAAAGGCGATGCCCCATCCTTCTGCCTGCCCCAAAAACGCCTCCTGCTTGACCTCCTCGTGGTGAGTTGCTTTTGTCTGCGCTTAGGCGAAGCCATTGGAAAGGGTTAATAAAGTGTGGTTTTTAAAATTTTGGGTGGGTGGGGGTGGTCAGTAGCTCATGCCCTGAAGTGCTGCTGGTGGGGAGAATCATAGAATTGTGGAGTTGGAAAGGGACCCCCAAGGGTCATCCAGTCCAACCCCCGGCAATGTAGGAATCTCAGCAAAAACACCCCTGAAAGATGGCCATGAGTGACGTCAAGACGTTGAGCATTTTCACTTGCCCTGGTCACCCACCAGGTCTGCCCTGGAAGGTGAGTGATGGCCTAAGGTGTGCTGCCCAAAGGATAGCGACCCTTTGGGGAGGATTCTTTGGAAAGATTCAAACCAAGGTCTTGACTTTCTTCCTGACCAAGGGTTCATTGCCCATGCTAAGCACTTCCCTTGCATGGCATTTGTTCCAGGACATTATCAAAGCAGAGCCCCTCGACGCCCTTGTATCCCCTGTCCGCCAGCAAGTGATGGTTGCCCTCCGGCACTTGAGGTGAGTACCCCATTTCCAGCACCCCTTCTTTTTATGGGGTGTGCATCCATCTGAGCCACTTTCAAGCTCTGATTTCAAAGCCCAAGTTTAGTTCTGGAACCCCAGGTGCCTCTGAACATACACAGAGTGCCATATTACCGCAGACAGCCCTTGTTCATCTTAAAGGGATATTTTGTTTTTCCAGGACAGGGTGTGACCCAGCCTCTTTCCACTCTTTAGTTTCTCTGCCGTTAATGGCCTGCCGGCCTCTGGGATGGGTTGTTCACAAATGCAGCCCTCCACTGGCTGCTGCAGGCATCAGCTGGCAAACTTTTTGCGTGGGAATCTACCCTTGGGTTACCCAGATATGGAGCCCTCAGCCACTTTGTCTCTGGAACGCATAGAATTCTCGAGTTGGAAGGAAACCCCCAAAGGTCATCTAGTCCAACCCACTGCAATACAGGCTCGGGGATGGTCAAGAAAGGGAAGTAGCAAATACCTATTTGATGGTGAAGCCTGACAACCTTCCTCCTCTGCCTTCAGCCACGTGCCAGAGCAGCTGAGCCGGGAGGAGAACCAGGTGCTGGCAGAGGTGGCCCTGAGCAGCGTCTTTGCTCTTCCTCCTTTGGGGCTGGCAGCGGATGCAGGCCAGGTGTGCATGTGTGTCGGGAAGGGGCTGGCTCCTTGGGAGCTGATTGCCTGCTGAAAGAGGAGCACTCCTGGGACTGCAAAATGTTCCTCGTAAATCTTTTTGAGGATTTAGTACCCTCAAGTAGTATATCAATTTTGTTAAATAAAATACAACAACAGCATTCTGCTCCTTCTGCACCACTAGGCACCGCTGCCTTCCAGCGTTCAAGCACTGCATACAGGTGTCCTGACATCCCTGTCAGAACTGGTGGAGACTCTGCTGGAGGAAGAGGAGGTGAGGGTGGAGCAAAGGGAGAGTGCCAATTTGCAGTGGTTCCAACAGGCCTTCCAGGTGAGCAGGGCGGGAGGTAGCCTCTGCATCAAGTTTCTAGTCCTCACTGCTAAGTCTGTCTTTTCTCCCTGCTGCTCTCCTTTTCCTCTCATCCCACATTTTGCTCCCAGGCCAGAGGGAGGGCAGAGTAGATGTCACACAGGAGTGTACAGGCCGGTAATCACACGTGATCTCCACAGACTTGGTGGAATGCCACACCTAATGCAGTTCATTCCCAGCAGTCTTATTCAATGAAAATCAGTTGCCAGGACTGAAAATCCCCACCTCTTCCCTCCCATCTAAGTCCCCTCCTCTTCAGGATTTATCCCAAGCAATCTGAGACTGCGCCTGCTTGAAGCTAACTTCTCCGCCGCCCTCTTCATGCCTCTTATGGTTCTGGGAGACAAGAGGGAAGGGGAACTGGTCACAGCAGGAGGGGGAGACACCTGTGACTCCTCTCTGCCTCTTGGCCTCTCTCCTCCCCTGCCTCAGCTTCTGCCTCTGAGTCTGGACTTCTCTCTGCCACAGACTCTTCCTGCTCACTAAACCCTGTTCTTCACTTCCCAGTCACGCCACCTTCACTTCCCAGTCTTCTCCCTCTGGCCACTCATCATTGTCCCACCACCGTCTCCCCTGACTCTGAGCCTTCTTCCCTTGGGGGTTCCCCAGCTGGTTCCTCCCACCATTCCTCTGTGATCAACCAGTCCATGACAGTGCGGTTCTTGAGAAGCCAGAGCTGTGTATATTTACTCATTTATTTGCATCACCCCAGTTCTCCATTAAGCTTCCGTTCAGAGCAAGGCAACGTACAACAAAAGATCAAAAACGACAGAGGCTCAGGCAGAATACAACACATTCTGAGTGCAGATAGAGAGGCTCAGTTGGATTAGATCAGCTAAAGCTCTCTTGAGAAGGGAAGAGATCACCTTTGGGGGGTTTCTTGACCTCTGGAAGCAAAGGCATTGAGTGAATGTTTGTTGGAAGTGGGTTTCACAAGTGCGGGGCCAACACCAAGCAGGCCCCATTTGGAACTACTACACCAGGCATCACCAAACTTCGGACCTCCAGATGTTTCGGACTACAATTCCCATCATCCCTGACCACTAGTCCTGTTAGCTAGGGATCATGGGAGTTGTAGGCCAAAACATCTGGAGGGCCGCAGTTTGGGGGTGCCTGTACTACACCCTGCAAGGGCCAAGAGAACTGCCCCCCAATCTTGAATCCAGCTCTACTAGCAGGACATTCTCTAGACATGCACCACCCTCCAACTCACTCTGTGGGGTTTCTGGGAGGGAGAAGCCTTGCCCATTGTTAACCAGTATGGCTTCTGGGTTGCCAAAGACGGGATGGTTCAGGCCGGGGCTGATTGTTCCTCCCCCTCTCCTCCATTTTCCCTGCAGCTCCTGGGGTACTGGATGGTGTCGGAGCGGGAATGGGAGCGTGCCCGGGCTTTGCAGCTTGGGGTGCACTTGCTTCGGGCCCATTGCCAGAAGACCAGCGCTTCCGTGAGTAAGGCCATACTCAGTTAGATGGATCAATTTAAGGCAGCTTCTGATGCTCCTATTTAACAGTCCTTGATTCCAAACTATGAGGACTAGAATCTTATTTTGGGGAAGGGCCATAGCTCAGTGATGGAAGATTTGCCTTGCATGCACAGGGTCCCAGGTTCAATCCCTGGCGTCTCCAGGTAAGGCAGGGAACATCCCCAGCCTGAAACTCTGGACAGACACTGCTGCCAGTCAGTGGAGACAGTATTGAGCAAGATCAGTCAATGGTTTGACTCGGCATAAGGCAGCTTCCTGTGTTCCTAATATGCTTTTTAAAAATTACCAGTCCAAGGGTTGCTTCTTCTAAAAAGCCTGGCCTGGGTTCCTAGTTAATTCAGAATATTGAGGGCAAGAATCTTGCTTTATTCTTAGGGGTGGAGTCTTAGCTGCCAGCCAGTGTGGACAATGCAGACAAATGGCCTGAATTGGTATATGGCAGCTTCCTTTCTCCCTCTTTTTGCACAGCCACGGATCCCCCCAGAACAATTCAGCCACCTGACTGGGGTGCTGGGGCCTTTCACCTGTGACGTGCTGGGCAGCATCCGGCAGGGTGCTGTCGACTGCATCAGGGTCTTGCTAAGTACCCAAGGTGAGCTTGTCTAGCCCCTTTTGCAATGTAGGTCTTCCTTTACTTGAGAGGAACTCCCCGCTCCATCCTCATCTGGAGAGCTGCTGCCAGTTAAAGGTAAAGTAAAGGGACTCCTGACCATTAGGTCCAGTCGCAGACGACTCTGGGTTTGCACGCTCATCTCACTCTGTAGGCCAAGGGAGCCAGCGTTTGTCCGCAGACAGCTTCCAGGTCATGTGGACAGCATGACTAAGCCGCTTCTGGTGAACCAGAGCAGCGCACAGAAATGCCATTTACCTTCCCACCAGAGCGGTACCTATTTATCTACTTGCACTTTGCCGTGCTTTCGAACTGCTAGGTTGGCAGGGACCGAGCAATGGGAGCGCACCCCATCGCGGGGATTCGAACCGCTGACCTTCTGATCGGCAAGCCCTAGGCTCTGTGGTTTAACCCACAGCGCCACCCGCGTCCAGTTAGTGCAGGCAATATTGGGCTACAGGGACCAGCGTGCTAATTCACTTTATTTATTTAATCAATCAATCAATCAATCAATTAATTAATTAATATACCACCTTTATCTGCCAATGATCTCAAGGTGGTGTACATGGTTCTCCTCCTCACCATTTTACCCTCACAACAACCCTGTGAGGTAGGCTAGGCTAAGAGGTGGTGACTGGCCCCCAAGGTCACACTCAAGTGAGCTTCACGACTGAGCGAGGATGCTGTTGTGCCCACACCCCATTTGCGGGATTCCCATTCGGGAATCTAGTTGATCACTGTGAGAACAGGATGCCGGATGGTACAGGAGGCATAGTATTCTGGTGTTGGAAGGGGATCTCCAAGGGTCATCAAATCCCTGCAAGGCAGGAATCTCAGCTCAAGAATCCCCTGACAGGACCACCCAACCTCTGCTTAAAAACCTCCAAGGAAGGAGAGTCCACCACCGCCTTGTCATCTTTCTGATGTTGAGTTGGAATCTTCCTTCTTGGGTATCTCCTGCAGGCACCCAAAGGCCAAGGGGCCGCTTGGTGGCCTGGCAGCTTCACTGCATCCAACGCAAGCTCCGGAGCGAGAGCAGCCCCCGGGAGGTGCGCACAGCCTCTCTCCAGCTGGCGAAGGTATTGTAAGGTGCTTGGGAGAAGGTTTCGACCTGGAGAATAGCACCCCTAGGCAGGATTCATCCTCCTGGGGCGGTGGATCATGTGGAAAGGGACACGTGCCTTGGCCCTGGATGATGCCAGGGCCAGCCAAGGGTTGCCACCTTTTAGGCAAGGCAGAAGTTCAACAGGTGCAGCAAAGAGGTTCAGTAATGAGAAAAGCACCCGCCTTTCCCATGTCTACCCGTTGTGGTGCCCTTAAAGCAATAGGCAAAGCCAGATAGGTGGCAGTCCTTTTGAAGAGCTGGATCGACCCACCAACATCCTGACGTGATAAGCACCGGGCACTGGGACTGGGATCAGGAGTCCCAAATCCAAGCCCTAACCCACAAGGCCTAGGAGAGGTCTCTTTATCTTCCTGCAAGCTCCAAGTGTCAGGCAAAATGCGCATACGAAAAAGGGGAAATCTGCACTAACAAGCTGACAGATTTTGTTTCCTTATTGCATTTATATCCCACCTTTTTCTCCAAGGGGCTCAAAGTGGCATCCATGGTTCGCCCCCTCCTCATTTAATCCCCACAACAACCCTGTGAGGTAGGTTAGGCTGAGAGGCAGGGACTGCCCCCCCCCCCGCCAAGTCACACCAGGTTAACTTTGTGGCCAAATGGGGGATTTGAACCCTAGTCTTCCAAGTCCTAGTCTGACACTCTAACCCAGGCATCCCCAAACTTCAGCCTTCCAGATATTTTGGACTACAATTCCCATCATCCCTGACCACTGGTCCTGTTAGCTAGGGATCATGGGAGTTGTAAGCCAAAACATCTGGAGGGCCGCAGTTTGGGGATGCCTGCTCTAACCACTACACCACACTGATTGGGAAAAATGAGAAACGAAGAGAAGGGCAATGGGCAGATTGATCCATCTCTCCCCATGTTATGGCCTCATCTTCTGCCAGGCAGCCATCCCAGTGAAACCCAGAGAAGGGCAGGTAGGCAGGCAAGACTGGCAGGGGGCTTTTGGGAGTTGGGGGGGGGGAGAGATCGATCCTTCTTTTACTTTGTTCTCACCTCCATGTAGGATCCCAAGAGATCCACTTGCAGGCACCCTGCTTGGTAAATATAGTAACAAAACTATTTCAACCCTGTCATACACTTATCCCTGCCCCCCACCCCCCAAAATACCCCAGAACCTCCATGACCCTGAGTTAGGTTGTGGAGAGAGAATTGCTAATTGTATTATTGAGCTAGATCTGATCCTATAGTTTGCATTGCTTGCATTGTATGAATCGCTTAAAATGCTTTCCTCTTTGCCTCTATGCCTCTGTGTGCCAGAGGGGAAATCAGACAGAATGCTAAGCTATCAAGGCCGGATGAGCTGGCCCTGTCTGGAACACAGAAGGGCTTATCAGCTGCTATGCCTGATGTGTAGTCTCACTCAAGGCTGCTGGAAGTTGCTAGCTTGACGCATAAACTGAAGGCTAAAAGCTTTGTTGAGCCAGCATGTGTTTACGCACAAGACCGGACACAGGAAGATCCTTATATGTATTTGTAACCCCCTTGCATGCGTGACCCCCTTGCGTGCGCACATTTACAGGGAGGGGGAAAGGAGCCCAAAGAAGTGTATAAGAAGCTTTGCAATTTGTGTTTCACTACTCTTGTCGTGAGCTGATCACCTTGAGTCTCTTATTAAAAAGAATTAAATTCTTTCTCTGAATTCAACCCCAGTCTTATTGACTGTCTCTGTCCTTGCCTGGGCGCAACTTAAAGGACCCTTAGTAGCTGATAAGGCTGCAAGGTCACAGCACCTGCCCAAGGAAGGAGAGGGTGTGGAGATGACAACCAAAGGTGGGGCGCATCTGAGCACATTCTCCCCATTCATTACCTGCCTGCCCCGGCTCAGGTTGTCAGTCGTGCTCTGCCCCCGCAAGAGATCCTGGCCTTCCTGCGCACCTTGCTGGAGCAGCTGAGAGCCGTGAGCCCCACCTGCGACCAGGCTGTCCTCCTGTGGTTTGAGGTGGTCGTGAAGGAGCAGAGGGCAGCCTTGAAGGACAAGGTAAGGGCCAGGTGAGGGAGGGACTTGACCAGCGGTTCCCAAAGTGGGAGGTAACAGGGGTCAGCAAGCTTTTTCAGCAGGGGGCCGGTCCACTGCTCCTCAGACCTTGTGGGGGGGGCCGGACTATATTTTGAAAAAAAATAATGAACGAATTCCTATGCCCCACAAATAACCCAGAGATGCATTTTAAATAAAAGGAGACATTATATACTCATGTAAAAACACCAGGCAGGCCCCACAAATAACCCAGAGATGCATTTTAAATAAAAGGAGACATTATACTCATGTAAAAACACCAGGCAGGCCCCACAAATAACCCAGAGATGCATTTTAAATAAAAGGACACATTCTATTCATGTAAAATCATGCTGATTCCCAGACCGTCTGTGGGCCGGATTTAGAAGGCGATTGGCCACATCCGGCCCTGGGGCCTTAGTTTGTTGATCCCTGGAGGTAGTGCCTCCCTTGGAGGGCAGTGGGATTACCTAGGGAGGCTCTAAGAGGCAAGTGGGTGGCAGGGGGCTGCTGGAGGTGTAAACAGCTATCAGGCTATTGCTGGGTCGTTCATCGATTTTGTTGAATTAATTCAACAATACAGTGTGAAATGGATTTTGAATAAATGTGCAATTAATCAATACTGTTTTGGATTTCATTATGTTATTATCTTCCACAGTGGGTGGTGCAAAATGATTTCTGTAAGGTAGGATAGTGGGGTACTGGGGTACTGAGTATGGAATCAACCAAAAAAGTTTTGGAAACACTGGGTTAGACCTAAAAGGCTTTCAGATTTTGTTGCATGAAAATGTTTAAAATAAATGTATAAATATACGTATAAAATATTATAGAATCATTGCAAACACATAAAGACACTAACAGGACTGAGATAAGTAAGACTCACAACATTTAATTAAGGAACTCCTATTTGAGATAAAAACTGGACAATATATTAAATTTGATATAGGATGTTGAAATTAAAAATGCGGGCAAATAAATTTGACATAAGAAAACCAGAAGAAGGAGGGAGGGAAGTCGAGCTTGGCAGAGCACAGGTTGCTATATCAATGTATTATATAATCGTTAAAAGTTGTAAAATCAATAAAAAAATTATTCTTTTATGGTGTTTTATTCCGCTGGACCTGTATTTTAAGTATTGTATATTGACTGTTAAAACCCCATATCAGTTGCTTTTATTGTTCATGTAGAGAATTATGCAGAATTTCTGGTTTAATATGCTGGCTATTTGCCGTAATAAACATTGAGTTGACTTGACTAAAAATTTTATTAAAAAATAAATAAATGTATAAAATAAAGCCTGTATTTGGTCCTGAACTTCCTAGAATCCTACAATTGTAGAGTTGGAAGGGACCCCAAGGGTCCTCTAGTCCAACCCTCTGCAATGCAGGAATCACAGCTAAAGAATCCTGACAGGTGGCCATCCAACCTCTGTTTTAAAAGTTCCAGTGAAGGAGAATCCACCACTTTCCAAGGGAGTCTGTATCACTTCATCATCATTTTTCTCCCTATGACAGCTATTGAGGCCAGTTTGAGAGCTGGATTACCAAAGAGGTGAATGAGACCCCATTTTAAGAGAGGGCTCTTGTGATTAGTTCTAGCTTCTGGGCTTCCCAGAAGCCCAGTGAGAAAAGGATGCTGGGTCTAGCAGACCCTTCTGATGTTCTTGTGAGATAACCAGCCTCATATAACCAACATACCAAAGTCTAATTAACACATGAAGGGGTTAATATCATAGAGTGAGCTGTCCTGCCAGGCTTATCTGTGTCCACTCACTTTACATTGGGAGGAAATCAGTAAGCAAGCCTATTGTTGCACCTTCAATATACCTGAGAAGCTCAGTGTGCGAAGAGGTTTTGAGCTGGCTCTCAGCAGCCATTTTTTGAGCTCTTATACCGATAATTTAGGAACTTCCACCACTTTGGAAGTAAACAAAGTTTTACTGCCTGTGCAACCTGTCTGACTGATGGATGGAAAAGCACATGAACCTGACCTTTGGAGAGTTTGTAAATAAACCATTTTTAACTTACTAAACGTGTGATCTTTTCCTATGCTGGGGGAAGAGGGGACTATTTTGGAACTCACTTGGAAATACGTATTTTAAAGGTCTAACAGCCTATATTTCCGTGCTTTGCTTTCCTGCATGTTTTGCTATTTTAGATCTCTTCTGGGGTTCTCTTACCAAAGGGTACTTGCCACAAACCTGGATTTGGCATCCAGGGAATCCTCGTTTCCATATATCTATTCCTGCCCCCACCTGAACCAACATTTATTATGATGCTGGACATAAGAAGGCTTCTCTTATGCTCTTAGAAATGGCACCCCAAATATATGAGGGTTACAGAGCTCCCCCCCCCTCACCTTGTCCTTTCTAGATCCCCGACCTGGTGGCTGTCATTTGCTCCTATGTGCAGCAATCAGAGGATGCAACTCAGCGCCATTCCCTGGCCCAGGCCGTCTGTGTGCTGACGGAGCGCCACCACAGGGCGGTCTGCGCCACCCTCCTTCAGCAGACCCTCCTCCCGGACAGGTGAGTGCAAGACTCCCAAGGGCTCAGAAGCAGGCGTCGTTGGGTGAGTTTGCTCTGCTCGTTGAGCTGGAACCCAAGCCCCCACCCCCACCCCCCCACCCAAGAAAAGCCCTCCTCCTAAAACAACAGGGGCACCTCTACACAGTCAGTATGTTGCGGGCATGTGTACTGGAAATCCAACCCTTGGCGCGCCGTTCCTGCAGAGTGGTGCTCTTTCTCTTGAATCTGCTCACCACCTGTGCCATTCCCCAGGGCAAGGATGGAGCTCTTGGTGGCTGTAGCAACTTACAAGGATAACAGCGAACCTGTCCTGAGGCATCTGCTCAACGTGGTGAGAGGGGAAGGAAGCGGCACCCCCAGCTACATCATGGTGAGGGCTCTGCTAAGCATAGTTGTTGAATGTGCATTGATTGAAATGGAAATCCTAGTGGGCTTGTATTGAATAGAGGCAACTCTCTGTGGGCTCGGGGGTTGTGCTCTGGGTCATTGCATGAAATTGCGTGAAATCAGAAATAAAAAAATAAAGTTTTATTAATTATTATTTTTTGGCATTACTTAACTAAATAAAGAAAACCCTGTTCCAGGCTCTTGTGCCCCTCCGTGAGGGGGTCCTGGCTCTGGAGGGCTGCACCAGCCGGCTCCCGCTGCTCTCAAAGCTGTGCCACGCTCTCTTGTGCCAACTCAGCAGCACGGACCTGAATGCAGAGACGCCCAACCCTCCTCCTCTGAAAAGGATGGCGTGTAGCAGGATGGTGCTGCTGGAACCCCGCAGGTAGCGCCCATCTTCCGTCAGTCCCAGGTGGCGTCTCCTTCCGCTGCCCTTCCCCACAAGTGCACTCTTTGTGGGGCTTCCTGTGTTGTTTTTCCCGGAAGCTGCCGTAAGTTAAGAATGCTGCAGGGCAATTGCTGGCAGGAGCAGAGCCTTGTCGAAATGCAACACCTCTGCTCAGAGAGCTGCGCTGGTTGCCAATCTGCCACTGGGCCAAGTTTAAGGTGCTCCTAGAAGCATATAAAGCCCTTAACCACTTGGGACCAGTTTACCTGCAACATCGCCTTACCCCACTTCTGCCCACTCAGACGCTTCAGTCTGCGGAACTGGCACTGCTACAAGGTGCCGCATAACCCCTGTTCTGTGTTTCTAAGAACTCATTCTTTTAGCGTGGCTTCACTTACACTTTGGAACTTCCTGCCTCTTGACGCCAGGCACGTGCCTGTTTCAGAGTAATCTTTTCAAACCACTCTTGTTCAGACAAGCCTAACTAGACGTTCAGAAAGTCAATGCGAGTTTTGTTTTTAGTCTGTTTTAACTTTACAAAAGCCTTAAATTGTTCTTGTGAGTTCTTAACGACAATTTTGTTGTTTTATCTTTTTTGCAAAACGCTTTGAGGTTTATTTCTTTTCTTTTTTACAATCAAACGACATGTAATTTTTATGAAATTAAATAAAACAAATAGGGGGGGGCAGGGGCTCTGCCTGGCTCCAAAGTGACTGGGGAAAGGAGTCTTTGGGTTTGTCTCCCAGGCAGGCTGTGCTGGTGCTTCAGGCTGTCCTCAGCAGAGCTCTCCCGGAATCGGCAGGGGAGATGGATGTCTCAGGAGACACCTGGAGCTTCCTGATGCAGCCAGGCAGTTACCTGAAGGGTGTCGCCCTCTTAGCCAGGTGATTCTTGTGCTCAGATCCTACCTGTGGGTTTCCAATAGCCCTCTGGCTGACTATGGGGCCAGGGGTGCAACTTGAATAATGTATATATATATATATATATATATATATATATATATATATATATATTATTTTAGATTATTATTTTTAGCATACAATATTATTTGAATTCATCCACGACAAATTACATATTTTTATAGGGGTTCTTCCACTCCTCTCCCCAGTTTCCAATATTTATCTCTTCTCTTTTCTGTGACTAAATACTTTTATCCAATCTATTAAGTCTCCTCTTTCAATGCTCCTTTATCAATACCCTGGGCATATAACATTCTTGCTGCTGTTTGCACATACATAAATAGGACCTTTTTCTCCTTCGGAATCTCTTCTCCTATTATACCTAAGAGAAAAGCCTATGGTGTTTTTTAAAAAAACAAAAGTTATTTTAAACATTTTTTTTAGCTCATTGTAAATCATTTCCCAGAAGGCGTTTGCTGACTTACAGGTACACCACATATGATAAAATATACCCTCGTTCTCTTTACATTTCCAGCATATAGAATATAATGATTTTCTAACAATATGATACATGAAACCCCTATGTACCTTCATTTTTCCATACCACAAATATGCATGCCACCCAAATCTGTTATCATAACCTTCCAGATCTAAGATATCCGGGTTCTTTAAACTCATCCATTCTTTAAGCCAACAGATACAGGATGCTTCATAATATAATTTTAAGTTTGGTAGGGCAAATCCATCTATTTCCTTTGCCTCTGTTAATAATTTATATTTAATCCTAGGTTTCTTTCCCTGCCAGACAAATTTAGATATATCTTTTTGCCATTGTTTGAATTGTCCTGTTCAGTATCAACTTGAATAAAATATTGGGAAGGGGGGGGCAGGTAAGCCCCACCCTGCATAATCAATCACATGACATGTCATTTACGCTGCTGGGCTTTGTTGAAAATGGCTTCGCCATGCAAACCAGGAAGTGACCTCTCCAGACAACGGAACAACTCTTCTCTTCTTATCACTGTGGTTGTGATCTCCCAGGTGACACGGACACTGTTAGGCAGTTGAATGTTCATGCACACTCTGTCCGTTTCCTGCCTTTCCTACGGTGCTCCATGCAGCCCCGGGAGCTGGCAACCCACGTTATGCCACTGGGCCATTGTCCTGATCCAGCAGGCTCTTCTATGTTCTGATCGTTCCTTTTCTCCCCCTGCCCCTTAGGTCCATGGCGTGCTCACAGAACCCCCTCATTGATGACCTCCTGCGTCGCATCCTGCCCCATCTCAGTTCCTCCAGAACAGCCTACAGAGACCTCAGCCTGGTCTTCTGCATGGAGGTATTGTATTTACTGCTATTGTTATAAGCATGTTTAGTGCAGGAGTTTACTGACGGTTCCTTTGCTTGGCTCAGATCCCAGGCCACTCTTTGCTTCACACACCAGAGATGCTCAACCTCCTTCTGCAAGAGATGTTGGCCAGGTCCCAGGATGGCAGCACCGCCCTGCGAGCCCTGGCGATCCGAGGCCTGGGGAACGTGGCAACTGAAGCCCCCCATGAGGTAGTTCAAGGGGTTCCAAACGGGACCTTGGCAGGTGATGAATGTCTTGCAAGGAACCCTAGATTTTTGGGGTGGGAATTGAACCCTGGTCTCTCTCAGGTCCTAGTCCAGCACTCTAACCACTACACCACACTGCTGTGGGTGTGACCGGTGTGAATGAAGGAAAGAGGAGGCAATGGAGAGGGGGAAAGGAAAAGAAGTGCAGCTGGGTGGGAGCTCTGCATATTGTCCTGAAGCCCCCTGGCAAACTGTTTGCTGCCAGCCACTACGGTAGATCAGGCCCCTCCAGCCAATCCGGGATGGTTTCCGGGGGGGGGGGGACAGGACTCTATAGGCATAGGGGCATCCCAGCCACTGAGGGCTGTGGGCTTTTCCCCGCAGGTGAAGAAGCACCAGGAGTCTTTGCTGGCGACTCTGCTCCAGGCCGCGGGCAACGGCGCCAGCCCCGAAGTGGCCGGCGAGAGCCTGTGTGCCCTGGGCAAGCTGTGGGGATGTATCGGGAGACGGCAGAGAGTTCGTGCTCTCCAGGCCGTAGCCGGCCAGGCCCGTGGGCACCTCTGGCACGTGAGTTGTCCCTTTCTTCCTGATCCAAACATACCCAGGAAGAGCTCTGCCAGGTCAAAGCAAAGACTCTCCTAGCCCAGAGTCCTGTTTCTGACCTCCTGGAAACCCAGGAAAGGGAGGGTCCATTTCCCTTGCCGAGTGCTTCCCAGCGACTGGTAATTCTGAGACTGTCCCTGGAAAATTGGGACACTTGGAGAGTATGGGTGCTTCCCTGTGTCCCGCTCGGTCCTAGCAAGTGGTGACCTTTCCCCTTTTCATAAGATCTTCTCATTCCCAACTCCCACCCCTTCCTGCTGTAGGTGGATGATTCCCTCCGCGAAGCAGCCTTTGAGCTCTTGGGCCAGCTGGCCAGGGCAACTCAGCCGGAGGAGGCCAAGTCCTTTGCCAAAGAGGTGGGGAGGTCTTTGACTGCCCTGCTGCTGCACTTCAGGGAACCCAGCCCCACTGTGGCCAAGGTACGGCATCATACCCACACCCTCTCCTTGAGCCTCCTGCTCCCAGACACTCTACCTGTGCACCATGAAACCAGGCAGCTGTCAAGAGACCAGGGATCAACATAAAAGCATCAGTAGATCCCTGCTAGGTCAGACCATTGCCCCATCTAGTCCAGCATCCTGGTCTCACAATGGCGGACCAGATGCAAACAGGACCCGAGTACAAGAGCAATTCTCCCCTTCTGCCGTTTCCAGAAACTGGTATTCAGAAGCCTCGCTGCCTCTGGGAAATGACAGACTAGCTGCTATTGTTGTTTACAGTGTTTTAAATTACATTAACGACTCTGTTCCAACTAAACATTAGGGAGAACTTCCAGATGTTTAAGAGCCGTTCGGCACTGGTTATTTAGCTGTGATTCCTGCATTGCGGGATGTTGGGCTAGATGGCCCTGGGGGTCGGGTCCCTTCCAACTTTACAGTTCTATGAAATTGTAATTCTAGCACCCAATCAGCTAGAATTACCAAGTCCTCCCCACCTTTCCTTCCCCAGTCTATGTTAGGTGGGGCTGGACAGAGTGTGACCCTCCCCATCTCTCCCACCAGGCCTGTTCCATTGCCTTCACGTCATGCGCCCCCTTCGTGGGCCTGCAAGACCTCACAGGGGACATGGAGGCTGGGCAGCTGCTGGCGGATGTCTCTGGCGCACGTCACATCCACTTGATGGGCAAAGTGTGCCGACAGCTGGTGAGTAAGCCTATAAGCTGGGATCAGGCGCCACCTCTTGCCATCATTGCCAGGAAACCTTCGCTCAGCTGCCTCCTGGCAACCACGAATGCATTTCTCTCTGGGGCCTTCCTCTCGTGCTGGTCTTCCTCTCCTGCTACTTCTCTCTGTTTACCCTAAACCATGAGAACCAGAAACTTAGACTAGAGTGCCTTTGGGATGCTGTCCCCAGGGAGACCCAACTGGGCACCCTTGACCCTAATATTTAGGTGCCAGGTGAAAACATTTTTATTTGTTTAATCTTGTTGCCTTCCTACAAGTGTTAGAGCAGGCATCCCCCAAACTGCGGCCCTCCAGATGTTTTGGCCTACAACTCCCATGATCCCTAGCTAACAAGACCAGTGGTTAGGGAAGATGGGAATTGTAGTCCAAAACATCTGAAGGGCCGAAGTTTGGGGATGCCTGAGTTAGAGCAAAGGCAGAGTGAAACTAGAACCCTTTCCAAACCCTTTCTGAGAGAGAGAGAGAGAGAGAGAGGGAGGGAGGGAGGGAGGGAGGGAGGGAGGGAGGGAGGGAGGGAGGGAGGGAGGGAGAGGGAGAGGCTAAGCTGTTTTAACTGGAAGTGCCACCAGCCCCTGCTCTTTTGTACCTTAAGGGTAAAGGGACCCCTGACTGTTAAGTCCAGTCGTGGACAACTCTGGGGTTGCGGCGCTCATCTCACTTTACTGGCCAAGGGAGCCGGCATTTGTCCACAGACAGCTTCCGGGACATGTGGCCAGCATGACTAAGCTGCTTCTGGCAAACCAGAGCAGTGCACGGAAACACCGTTTACCTTCCCGCTGGAGCGGTACCTATTTATCTACTTGCACTTTGATGTGCTTTCAAACTGCTAGGTTGGCAGGAGCTGGGACTGAGCAATGGGAGCTCACCCCGTTGCGGGGATTCAAACCACTGACCTTCTGATTGGCAAGCCCTAGGCTCTGTGGTTTAGTTCTACCTTAGGTGCCTCCAGACTTCCTGCTTTTTTTGCTCCAAGAGAATTAAAGGCGCATCTAAAAGGTAAAGGTAAAGGGGCCCCTGACCATCAGGTCCAGTCGTGTCCGACTCTGGGGTTGCGGCGCTCATCTCGCTCTATAGGCGAGGGAGCCGGCGTTTGTCCGCAGACAGCTTCCGGGTCATGTGGCCAGCATGACAAAGCTGCTACTGGCAAACCAGAGCAGCGCACGGAAACGCCGTTTACCTTCCCACCGGAGCGGTCCCTATTTATCTACTTGCACTTTGACGTGCTTTCGAACCGCTAGGTGGGCAGGAGCCGGGACCGAGCAACGGGAGCTCACCCCGTCGCAGGGATTTGAACTGCCGACCTTCTGATCGGCAAGCCCTAGGCTCTGTGGTTTAACCCACAGCGCCACCTGGGTCCCTTGAAGGGCGCATCTAGGCCATCTCTGTTTTGGGGTAGGATTCAGTCACATCCCAGCAAATTCAGGCTTCCGCCATCACAGCCAATTTGCAGCCCTGTCACACTTCTACAACAGTTCAGACTTTTTTGTGATAAGGAGTGTTATGGGGAAACGCACCTACAAAAGTGTGGGGTGATGTTGTCCAAGAAACAAATGGAGGCAGATGCTCCTGATTGCTGCATTGCAAGGGTTTGTTAGCCATGATTCCTTCACTGCAGGGGGTTGGACCCTTAACCCATGGGGTCCCTGCCAACTCTACAATTCTATGATTTCATGACCTTGGAAGGTGGTGGACTCTCCTTCATTGGAGGTTTCCAAACAAGAGTTTGGATGGCCCATCTGCCAGCGATTCTTGAGCTGTGATTTCTGCATTGCAGGGCTTGGACTAGATGGCCCTTAGGATACCTTCCAACTCCACAGTTATGTTAGTCTTTGACAATGGAACTGTTATGCAGTGACCTGGTGTGGCTTCCCCACGATTTCTCCTAGGCAAAGATGGATCCAACGCTCCTGGGGGCCATCCTGGCTGATGTGCCCCAGTACCTGTGCTGTACCTGGGAAGGAGTTCAGATTGCAGCCTGCAAGCTGGCCGGTGTGTGTCTGCACATGAGGAAGGAGGAGACCATGGCCCTCTCTCTCTTTGGAGGAGAGGCTAGAGGTGGCGGAGGCGGAGGCAGTGGGGGTGGGGCGGGGCAGGTGATCCTTCCCCCACCCCTAGCACCAGGGATGGGAGGTGTCCACAAGAGGGAGGCCTGGAGTTGACAACCCTGCCCCAGATTGAGACCCAGATGTCCCCTTTATTCCTGCTAGTAATCCTTGTGGAGACAGCGGATGCTCAGCGCCTCCCACGGCTGGATCTGGACCGGCTCCTGGAAGGTGAGTGTTGCCACCAGATGTATCCCATGGGAATGGCAAATGGAAGCCTGTCTGTCAATGCAACTCTGGAACATCCAGTCTTCAGCATACGGAGTGAAAAATTACTGGGAGAGTTTGGGGATGCTGAGGCTGTGATACGCGAGGAACCTAGCATTCTTTCGCAAAGTGCCTCAGAGGTAAGGGGTCTTGCCTTTAAGGAGACCCCTGTTTTCTGGCAACAATTGCCAGCACCAAAGCTTGGGGAAGTGGAGATCTTTTTTTTTTCTTCCTTTTTTTTGCAAGCTGCAGAGTATGGAGGAAGAGAAAGCCAATGATGGATGCTAGCCACAATGTAACCATGGAAATGTCTCTGGAGGGAACCAGTTTCTGGGAACCACAAGAGGGCTTGTGGGCTTCCCTTTGGGTCATCTGGTTGGCAGCTGTAAGACAGGACTAGATGGGTGCTCTTTGGCCTGATCCAGCAGCCAGATTCTCCTGATATTCTCATGGAACCTCTAGATCAAGAGAGACCCTATCTAGGTTCCTTGGTTCTTAGGGACAGTTGGCCCCTGTGAGAAGAGGAGGCTGGACCAGATGGGCCCTTTGCCTCATTCAGCAGGATCATCTTGTGTTCCTATGGAACTCCCTCCCACTGGAGCCAGGGACAGCCACCAACTTGGACAGCTTAAAAAGGGGTTAGACAGATTCATGAAGAGAGGGCTATCAAGCTATGCTCTATCTCAGGCATCCCCAAACTTCAGCCCTCCAGATATTTTGGACTACAATTCCCATCTTCCCCAACCACTGGTCCTGTTAGCTAGGGATCATGGGAGTTGTAGGCCAAAACATATGGAGGGCCGCAGTTTGGGGATGCCTGCTCTAGCTCCACAGTCAGAAGCAGCAATGCTTCCAAATGTTGGTTGCTGGAAACCACAGGAGGGGAGTGTGCTTCTCTTGTCCCAGGGTCCTAAGTGGGGGTTTCACACAGGCTGCTGTGAAGACAAGATCCTGGGTCACCATTGGAGGTCCTTCCTATCCATTTCAGGCCTTAAAGGGAACAGAGCGGGGCAGTGGTGTTAGTGAAACTGGACTGTGAATGAGGTGTCTGTCGAGGGGCTAAAAGCAGGCCCTGAAGATCTCCTCCCCACCCCAGGAGGGATACTGTGGCCTTACCCTGCCTCTTCTGTCTCCCCACAGCCCTCCGCCCTCTCTGCTGTGATCCCAACGCTGCTGTTGAGATTGCTGCCTCAGAAGCCCTCCGTGCCACCCAGCGGAAATGCCAGGAGAGGCAGGCTGACTCAGCCCGCAGCCACAGAAGGAGGCCTCCGCTGCTCGGCTGGTTGTTTGGCCGGCAACGTAAAGGTTCCAGGCCTAAGAGCCAGGGGGCTAGGCCTACCTGAGGGGGAAGGCTTGGAAAGCAGAAATATATATCTTACCCCCCCCCTCCTTGCACAGCTGGTGTCTCCTTTGGGTCGAAGGTGGCATGGCAACCTCTTGCTGGCTTAATCCTCCTATCTAGAGACTTAGCACAGTGGAGAGAGTTGTGGGGGCCCCATGGGGAGCTCTGAAGGGCAGAATCCCACAAAGAGGTCTCAGCTCAGGAAGAGAAAAGAACGTACCAAAAGGAGGACTATCCTCCCACCAGCACCTCCTATCCCTGTTGACTTCAGCTTCCCTGGCCCCAATTTGCCACAAGCACAGAATGGGGGAGCTCAGGAAGGGGCACCCCTCTGAGATTCCAAGGGCAAGCTGGGGAATGGGGAGAATGGCCCAGGAAAACCTGGAGGGGAATCAGAGTGCTGCTAGCTGTTCAGATTTTGTCTCCTACCTTCCCTGTGCGACCCCCCCTTTGTTCTGCATTTTCTCCGGCACACCCCTCACTTTGGCCCAGGTGGCCCCAAACAGATGGATAAGCGTCGGCATTGTCCACAGAATTCATAGAATCCTAGATCCATAGTGTTGGGAGGGGTCTGGGGGTCATCTAGTCTACCCCCCTGCAATGCCAGAATCACAGCTTGCCTGGAACCTACTAGTGGCTTGTTGGCTCTTTTTTTATTATTTTCCTCCTCCAAGTGGGACAACTTTCCTTCCCAGAGCTTGTGCCTGCTTCAAAACAGGCGAGGAAGCTCTGGCTGTGAGTCAAATGCAACAGATAGGGTTTCCCCTATCTGCAGCCCACCAATTTCTCCCCTGGCCCCCATTTTCTCTGCATGTAGCACTGAAGCCAGACAAGCGCCCCCTCCCTTCAAGAAAAGGTCAAGGTGACTCCATTTATCTGCTGTGCCCCCTGCAAGTAAAGTCAGGGGCCACTCCATTTCTGAAGAAAATATTTATTCTCTCAGCTGTATAAAGGTGGAGGAGGAGGAGGAGGAGTAGTAGTTTGGTCATCAGGCCTAGTCGCCAGGGACTTTCTCTTGGGACGTACTGGGCTCGGTCAGGGCCTGGTCGCTGGGGACTTTCTCTTGGGATGTACTGGGGTGGGTCAGGCTGCTGGCAGACGTTCGGGAGAAAACTCTGGACAAGGCATTGGAGACTTTCTCGAAGACGGAGGGCTTCTGCTGGAGTGGCGGTGGTTGCTCGGTGGTAGGTCCCTCTTGATCTGAGAAGCCGAAACAGAGGTTGGTCATGGAGTTGCACAGCCTCAACCTGCCACTCACAGCCCCTGTTGAGTGCATCAAGTGGGAGCAAAGAGTGGGAGCAAGGGTGTACTCTAGCTCCCATAATCCCCAGCTGTCAGTCACACTGGCCCCATGACCTAATGGGATTTGGAGTCCAGCAATGTCCTCTGTTAGATGGAGAGCAGCACAGGCAATAGATTCCGGGCAGCCGAGACCCTCAATTATCTTGCATCAGACAAGCATTTGGCTGCTCGAGTGTCTGGGTATTGTTTTATTTTTACACCGCCTAAAATTTATGTAAATTTTGACCTATTCTTGTTTCCTGCTCCCCCTCAATTGTTCAGGTTTTTAATGTTTGTTTTTTAAATCTAAAATGGTGCAAGCTGCCCTGGATTGTTTAAAATAGAAAAGTATGGGGTGTGTCTATCAATGTTTTAAATAAACTTAATCTCCTATATAACTTGGAAACTTGTTTGCTTATCTGCTATGCATTTGCACACCTCTTAAGACAGTAGTTCCCAAACTCTTTGGCCACCACCCCCTACATAAACACCCCCTACATAAACACATCCCCGATTCCTCCTACCTTACACAAAGCGTTATTTAGAATAGTGGTTTGCATGACCCTCTAAGGAAGCTAATAACAAAATAATTCAAAACAGTAACAATTAATTGCACCTTTATTCAAAATCCAATTTATTCTAAATCCAATAAAAGGGTTTTGTTTTATTAATTCAACAAAAAACTGATGAATTTGATGCAGTGATACCAGCTTCTCATAGACTGGTAATCATTTGCACCACCTGCCACCCCCCTTGCACCCCTGCCACTCCCAGAGGATGGTACACACACCCACAGGTGGTGGTATTGCCCATTCTGGAAATCACTTTGGTTCCCATTTTTACTCACGATGGTGGATGGAACCTTCAAAAAACCCCAGCAATTTTAACCACTGGTTTCAAAACTCCACTGATTTTGGGGTTGTTGTTGTTTTCAAATTCCTGAGCAAGGCTAGGTATGTGGGTGGGATTACTGAACATAAACCCACCTTGTGGTTCCCTGATGTGGACATGTCCATGCCGTGCTGGAAGCCTCCCTGTTCCACATCCCTAAGGAGGGAGGTGGCCTGGCATGGCCTGCCCCCCAACCATTGTTCAAGGGACAAAAGGGATGCCCATACCTCGAAACTGGCAGCAAGAAAACTTACCTAATTCATACTCTGTGACATACTCTGGAACGCCCTGGTATACAGACATGATCTGCGAAAGAAGGAAGAGGTCAGGAGGGAATAGAAGAGCAGGGCACATAAAATGTCCTTGTCCTAAGTCAGGATAATCAAGTCCATTGCAGGATGAGAGAAAGAGAGCTTATCCACACTTATCTTTTGCTCTGCTCTTTCCAGGCACAGCTCCACACTTTAATTATTATTATTATTATTATTATTATTATTATTATTATTATTATTGCTCTGTGTCTAAGCATGTTTTTTTTGTTTCTTGCCTTTGGAGTTTTCATTGCAAAAAACCCACTCTTTAGCGCTCAATCAGGGCAAACGTCAATTCAGATTTTAAGCAGGTTGCCGTTTGCTCCTATTGAGCTTTAAAGCGCAAGTTTTCACAGGGGAAAGCTCCGGAGCAGTTTCCCAAACTTGGGTCTCCCACGTTTTTGCACTACAACTCCCAGTATCCCTAGCTAGCAGGACCAGTGGTCAAGAATGGTGGGAATCATAGTCCAAAAACAGCTGGAAACCCAAGTTTGGGAAACACTGCTCCAGAGCAGGGGGGTGAGGCAAGGAGCTTCTAAGTTCAGACCGTACCTGAAAAGACTATGGATAAGCCCAGAGAGACATATTCCTGCCCAGTCCCTTTATATATGTATCCCTGTAGCAAATTGTCAACCAGTGCAGATCCCTGAGCCTGGGTGATTTATGCAGACAGGGTCTCATTCCTCTCCACAACTGTGCTGTGGCAATTTACCTCGAAGGGTCCTGAGACTGCTTCGGTGTCCCGGGAGAGGTGCATCTCGACTGCAGCTGGAAGAAAACAGGTGAGAAACGGCTGTGTTAGGATCCAAGCCAAGGGTGTGGGTGTGCTGCGAGCGACCTCAACAGGGTGAGGTCACTCTGGCCCCATAGACAGGCGCTCCCTGACAGCCCGTGTCCTCCCCCCATGAAGTGTGCCCACAACTCACTGGTTCCTGATTCCCTTTGGGGGCATCCTTCTCGCAGTTGTGTGCCTGGAGGAGGCCTGGGGTCTAGGTCTAGAGGCCTGAGACCCCCTTTGGCACCACAGCCCCCATGTGGGGCTCTGCACACGGCAGCTTCTAATGAGCAGCCATTCTAGAACCACAGAATGGTAAAGTTGGAAGGGAGCCCAAGTGTCATCTAGTCCAACCCCCTGCAATGCAGGGTTTAAACACACAAGTGCAATTGTATCAAACCCCAAAGCGACGGAATGAATAATCACCTTTATCCAGAATCTTCTCTCTATCACTGAAACGGATACAGAAAGGGCTTGGTTAAAATGCTGCACTTGTAATGTGTTCTCTCCCCAGTTGCACAGTGGCCTGGAGTTTGCCCCTCTGTCAAAACCTGTTTGGATCGTGGCCTCAATAGGTGCAAAGCCCAAGCATGAGGCAGGCATCCAGGTAGTTGTTTCCCCGAGCGGGATCTTACTACAGCCTACATAGAAACCACTGGACAAGTGGGTGGCCTGTGCCTCCCAACTGGAGAGACTTTCACCATTTGTTTGTATGGATTTTGGACTGAATGCAGGAGCATGGATTGAATCGTAGAGTTGGAGGGGACCCCGAGGGTCATCTAGTCCAGGCAGTACAGGAATCTCAACACGTGGTCCTCCATCCAATTTGAAACCATCCCAGACCCTTCTTAGCTTTGCAAATGCACTAGCGGTTTTGTTGCTGTGCCACTCTAAAAGACCCGCTTGCCAAGTGGTTACAAACCTGCTGATTCGTCAAGCGAGGCCTGCTTCCACACACTGCTACCGACAACAGTCTCCCCACCTTCAATTTCCAGCAGCTGGCCTTGAGAGCTTCACTGCCTCCAACAGTGCAAGTGAAAAAAACCAACCAACCCTGAAGTTCAGTGGGAAACCAAGATGGGCTTTGCTTGTGTGTGAAGAAACACATGCAACTCCTGAAAAGTGCCCCTGCTCTCCAAAGCCCAGCCCACCAACAAATGCTGCCCTCCAACCATTACCTGTCAGTGGTTGATGAAGGCTCCACGCTAGTGTAGGAGGTTGTGCGGGGGGTGCTGCCGGAAAAGGTGACAGGGCTGCTCTCCTCTGTTTCGGTGATGGGCGGGCTCGGCATATTGGTGGGTTGGGCATCCTGCGGAAAGGAAAAGGAAAGGACTTGGTTTTAAGCTCTCAAAGTCAACACATAATTCAGGAAAGTGGGGGGGGGCATGCATGGAGGACAAATCCCCTTCCCCATTTTATGCACCTTGTTTTGCAGTTTGTTTGTTTTTTAACTATAAGCCACTCCCTTAAAATCCATGTGCCCAGTGATCATTTTCATTGCTATTTTTCTAATGAAAACCTACTATTTATTTTGGAAAGTTGTCTTTCTGTTAACATTTGGACAGCTCTTAAGAGATTGCAACCAAATTTTACACGATGGTTCCTGAGATTAATCGTATGCCATTTGAGGATGAGAGACCTTTTAAATGATGCTGTCTTTTAGCCACTGGTTTCAAAACAGCACTGATTTTTGGGATTTCTTGGAATTCTTGGGAAATAGCAGGTATGAGGCTGCTAGTATTGAAATCAAGTAGGAAACAAATAAGATTGGACCCAGACATTCTACAGGTCTTAGAATTATAGAATTGCAGAGTTGGAAGGGGCCACAAGGGTCATTAAATACCAACCCCAGGGTTCAAACCCACAACCCTGAGATTACGTGTCTCATGCTCTGCAGACTGAGCTATCCCAGCATGGTCCACTCCCAATTTTCAATTTGCGTTTGGAGCAGTGGACAAGAAGTGTAGGGCAGGATAAAGGTAAAGGGGCCCCTGACCAACAGGTCCAATCGTGTCCGACTCTGGGGTTGCGGTGCTCATCTCGCTCTATAGGCCGAGGGAGCCGGCGTTTGTCCGCAGACAGCTTCCAGGTCATGTGGCCAGCATGACAAAGCTGCTTCTGGCGAACCAGAGCAGCGCACGGAAACGCCGTTTACCTTCCCGCCAGAGCGGTTCCTATTTATCTACTTGCACTTTGATGTGCTTTCAAACTGCTAGGTGGGCAGGAGCTGGGACCGAGCAATGGGAGCTCACCCCATTGCAGGGATTCGAACCGCCGACCTTCTGATCAGCAAGCCCTAGACTGTGGTTTAACCCACAGCGCCACCTGGGTCCCTGTAGGGCAGGATACCATGTCTAAATTTTGTTGCTCTGGCAATTCATAAATAAAATTAACCTTTCAGTATATTCATTTTTATGAATCTCTGTTCCGGGATATTCTTGAACAATAGGTCAATTTAAATAGCAAGGCTGCTGTTTAAAAATAACAGAATGGAAACATGATAAAGATTTTGCCGAGCAGCCACACCCAAGACCTTCTAGCTCTGCAAACAGTTGAAGGGACAAGTAGCCCATCTCCAGAACTGAGCACTTTTTCCCAGGTGAAACCACCTGAGTTTTCAAGTCCTGAAGGGTCAGACTTCTAACTAAACCTCTAATTACACCCGTTATTAAATATTATCTCACATTAATGAAAATATTTCCCAGTCCCTGTGTTCCAAATGGATGCATACGGTACAACGGATCTGTCTTTTTAAAATGTCTGTGTTTCACTTTAAAGGCTTATCTGACCTGATTTCTCTATCGCCATCCTGCAGGGCCACAAACTGGGTAGTGAAGGATAAAGGGGTCCCCCCTCTTTCCTAGGGGACCCTCCTGCTCCTGGGGAACACACCCGTCTCTCTCAAGAGCTGAGGGGCCATATTCCCTCATGGACTCACCATCTGTACCTGGCTGGTCGTGGACTGGGCCGTGACTTCAATCTGTGGGATAGGGGGGGTTTCCTTCCTTTCTTTTGCCTCACCGCTGCTGCTGGACAGGGTCAAAGGGGGGCAGCATTTGCTCAGGGACAAACTCCTCTTCCGGCTCGTACTACTGGGTGTCTTCGCCAGGAGAGGATTGCTTGAGGTACGCTATTTGAGGGCGAGAGGAGGGAGGGGAACCTCAGAACTGTTGGAAGTTTGGTTGCCTGCTGATAGGGATTACCATACAGTTGTACCTTGGATCCCGAACGCCTTGCGAGTCAAACGTTTTGGCTTCCAAACGCTGCAAACCTGGAAGTGATTGTTCTGGTTTGCGAACGTTCTCTGGAACCCAAACGTCCGACGGGGCTTACATGGCTTCCGATTGGCTGTAAGAGCTTCCGAACTTTGGTTTCCAAATGTTTTGGAAGTTGAACGGACTTCTGGAACAGATTCTGTTCAACTTCCAAGGTATGACTGTATTTCAAAAAGTGAAATTATTTTCCTGGGTGGGGAGCGATGTTGCTGAGCTGAACAAAATCTAGACTTCCAACATGGATTTCAGCAATTTCCGCCCAGACACTGTTTCAGACTGCCGTATTCCGGCTATATCCAGGAAAATCCAGACATATGGCAGCCCTGGGCTAGACCATATGAGGTTGCTACAACTACCCAGGAGGACTCCACTGCTCAGCGCCTGAGGGCCCCAGCCCTGTCACCTGGCCCCGGGCAGGGCCTGACAGGCCTATAAGAACTGCTGCTACTACTACCACCCAGGACTCCCCTGCTCAGCGCCTGAGGGCCCCAGTCCTGCCACTCACCACCTGGCCCAGGACAGGGACTGAGAGGCCTATAAGAATTGCTGCTACTACTACCACCCAGGAGGACTCCCCTGCTCAGTGACTGAGGGCCCCAGTCCACTCACCACCTGGCCCAGGGTGGGGCCTGACAGGCCTATAGAACTGCTGCTGCTGCTGCTACTACTACCACCCAGGACTCCCCTGCTCACCGCCTGAGGGCCCCAGTCCTACCACTCACCACCTGGCCGAGGGTGGGGCCTGACAGGCCTATAGAACTGCTGCTACTACTACCACCCAGGACTCCCCTGCTCAGCGCCTGAGGGCCCCAGTCCTACCACTCACCACCTGGCCGAGGGTGGGGCCTGACAGGCCTATAGAACTGCTGCTACTACTACCACCCAGGACTCCCCTGCTCAGCGCCTGAGGGCCCCAGTCCTACCACTCACCACCTGGCCGAGGGTGGGGCCTGACAGGCCTATAGAACTGCTGCTACTACTACCACCCAGGACTCCCCTGCTCAGCGCCTGAGGGCCCCAGTCCTACCACTCACCACCTGGCCGAGGGTGGGGCCTGACAGGCCTATAGAACTGCTGCTACTACTACCACCCAGGACTCCCCTGCTTAGCGCCTGAGGGCCCCAGTCCTACCACTCACCACCTGGCCGAGGGTGGGGCCTGACAGGCCTATAGAACTGCTGCTACTACTACCACCCAGGACTCCCCTGCTTAGCGCCTGAGGGCCCCAGTCCTACCACTCACCACCTGGCCGAGGGTGGGGCCTGACAGGCCTATAGAACTGCTGCTACTACTACCACCCAGGACTCCCCTGCTCACCGCCTGAGGGCCCCAGTCCTACCACTCACCACCTGGCCGAGGGTGGGGCCTGACAGGCCTATAGATCTGCTGCTACTACTACCACCCAGGACTCCCCTGCTTAGCGCCTGAGGGCCCCAGTCCTACCACTCACCACCTGGCCGAGGGTGGGGCCTGACAGGCCTATAGAACTGCTGCTACTACTACCACCCAGGACTCCCCTGCTCACCGCCTGAGGGCCCCAGTCCTACCACTCACCACCTGGCCGAGGGTGGGGCCTGACAGGCCTATAGAACTGCTGCTACTACTACCACCCAGGACTCCCCTGCTTAGCGCCTGAGGGCCCCAGTCCTACCACTCACCACCTGGCCGAGGGTGGGGCCTGACAGGCCTATAGAACTGCTGCTACTACTACCACCCAGGACTCCCCTGCTCAGCGCCTGAGGGCCCCAGTCCTACCACTCACCACCTGGCCGAGGGTGGGGCCTGACAGGCCTATAGAACTGCTGCTACTACTACCACCCAGGACTCCCCTGCTCAGCGCCTGAGGGCCCCAGTCCTACCACTCACCACCTGGCCGAGGGTGGGGCCTGACAGGCCTATAGAATTCTGCTACTACTACCACCCAGGACTCCCCTGCTCAGCGCCTGAGGGCCCCAGTCCTGCCACTCACCACCTGGCCCAGGGTGAGGCCTGACAGGAAGAACTGCTGCTGCTACTACCACCCAGGACTCCCCTGCTCAGCGCCTGAGGGCCCCAGTCCTGCCACTCACCACCTGGCCCAGGGTGAGGCCTGACAGGCCTATAGAACTGCTGCTACTACTACCACCCAGGACTCCCCTGCTAACCGTCTGAGGGCCCCAGTCCTGCCTCTCACCACCTTGCCGAGGGTGGGGCCTGATGGGCTCTGTAAAAGACTGCTGTTGCCGCCGCCGCTGCTGGGCAAAGAGGGCTCCGTTTTGTTTTGTTTTTTGTTTAAATTGCTGTCATTTTGTACCTATGTCATTTTAGACTGTGATATTAATGCTGTATTCTTAGTTTTAGATTTTGATTCATGTGGAAAAATTTTTTCCATTTGGTTGTGTATTTTTTATGTGGTTTATTTATCGTTTGTGACTTTTGTCATTGTGTAAATCTTGTCATGTTGTAAACCGCCTTGAGCATTGTTTTTAACTGTGGAAAGGCGGCATACATATAAAAATTGAAAAAAGAAATAAAAGAACATATCACAGCAAGGGATCTCCAGAGTCCCTTTGACCTCTCTTTGGCGCTCTTTCTGGAGGAAGTCATTATGTGTGTGTGTTTTCTGTTGTTTTATTTATACCCCGCCCATCCGACTGGGTGTCCCAACCACTCTGGGTGGCTTCCAACATATATAAAATCATAATAAAACATTTAAAAAAACTTCCCTATACAAGGCTGCCTTCAGATGTCATCTAAATATCATGTAGTTACTTATATCCTTGGCTTGGGGGGGGGGGTGTCACAAAACTCCATACCCTCCAACATTTCCTATTTTCCTGCAGTGATATATGATTTCTGCTAAGTTCTTGTCTGGGCATTTAACAGCTAACACCATTTAATAGCTATGCGGAGAGAAGGCCCTGTCCCCCACCCCCACCCCCAATCTAACCCTGCTTTCCTGCCTTGATGATGACCACCAACTTGGACGGCTTTAAAAGACAAATTCGTGGAGGGGAGGGCTATCAACAGCCACTAGTCATGTGTGCTATGCTCTGCCTCTGTGGCTGGGGGCAGCAATGCTTCTAAGTATTGGTTGCTTGAAGACACAGGAGGGGAGAAGTGCTTGTGTTTGAATCCTGCTTGTGGGTTTTCCCACAGGTATCTGGTCGGCCACTGTGACAACAGGATGAGTCCCCTTTGGCCTGATCCAGGAGTCTCTTCTAGTGTCCTTATGTCCTTGGTCCTACAAGTGCCCCTCCCATTTCCCCCGGACTTCCAAGGATCCTGACCTCAGTCCAGACCAGACCCGCCTTTCCCATAGGGCTTAGTGGTGTGTTGTGCCATGGCGCCAGCCTCTCAGGGGCGCCCCAGCAAGTGGGGGAACTGTGCGGCTTTGCCGGCAGCCTCCCCTTTCCCTGCAAGCTCGCCAGCTGCGCCCTGCCAACCATAAGGCTGGCGGGCATGCAGCTTCCCTCCCAAGCCTCTGCGGGAATCACTCTCCTCCTGCGGAGGCTTGGGAGGGGTGCAACTTCACTCACAAGCCTCTGCGAGGATCGCTGTCCCGCAGCGGCATGGGGGGGGGAGTTGCGGGGGGGCATGGCTGGCAGTGCGCAGCTACGGCCACCCCAGCACTGTCCGTGGTAATTTAGGGGTGCTGGGTGGATATTTGCATCCCGGCGCCGCATCTGCTAAAGACGGCCCTGGTCCAGGCCTTCCCTAAGCTCTCTGGATCAAGAGGCGACTCTCCCTCAGCTAGGAGGACACAGCTGTGGGCTGCATCCCTTCCTTCCCTGAGCCAATTGCTTACTGTGGAATGTGAGCTTTCGCGCCGCTTGGGCGCAGGTGGGACCTCAAAGAAAAAGGATCTGTGCTCCTTCAAGACTGTCTCCTCCCCGTCCTCCATATCACTAAAGTGATGGGCCCTGCCAGGTTGGTTGTCCTCAATGTCGTGAGCCACGAGGCGGAGGATCAGGTCCTGCTTGCTTTCCACGTCCTTCAGGAGCTCGACCTTCGTGATGTCTGGCCTCATCAGGCTTTGGAAGGAGTTTCTGCAGACTGCCTGTAAGTGTAAGAGCAGGGTGGGGGGTGGGGTGGGTGGGGGTGGGAGGACAGTACATTTTAGCTGCGAGGAGAGGCACGCCCAGGAGGCTCTGCAGAGACAGGTTCAAGTGAGCCAAACCTCAGATCGCGAATTAACAATGAACAATTTACGAGAACGTGACTCAAGTTACAAAAAACCGCACATGATTTTGAAAGTGTTTTCCTATCAACAGTCTATACTAGCAATGCCATCATACAAATCTATGGTGTGACCACATTTGGAATAGTATACAAAGTTCTGGGACTTCCAAGGAGGATCATGGCAGACTGACCGTCTTCTGTCGGCAGCTTGCTGACAGAGATAATTATGTAGTGATTGATGATAGCCAAGGAATAAATCCTGGCTACTGAAATTCACTCTAAATATGAGAGTGAATGGGGGCTTAACATGAAGCCTTGATTTTTATTCTGCTTGGGGCAGGATGCCTTAAACCAGGCATGGCCAAACCTGGCCCTCCAGCTGTTTTGGGACTACAATTCCCATCATCCCTGACCACTGATCCTGTTAGCTAGGGATGGTGGGAGTTGTAGTCCCAAAACAGCTGGAGGGCCAAGTTTGGCCATGCCTGCCTTAAACCAAATCTACTTCTGCACATGCAAAGAAGGCCCCCACCCCACCCCACCCTGCCCTGCCTACCTCCTTCGGCCTCACCCCAAGGCGCCCGGCCATATCCAAAGAGGGCCTCCGTTCTTTCTTCTTGTTGGGATCCTGAAAGCCGATGCTACTAGAGATACTCTTCCCTGATGCTGAGGCTCTCCTCAGCTCCGTGAGGCTCATGCCAATCTTTGACAGGCACGTCTTTTTCAGCTTCTCTAGGGGCTCTGTCTTGATGGACAGGACGGCTAAGTGCTCCGCAACGATCTCTGGGTCGACTTTCAGGGCCCTGTGCCCGATGCAGGGGACGATTTTCACCGGCATATCGCTCTTCTGCAGAAGGGTTTCCGGATCTTCAATCACGGTGGTCAGATCTGACAGATCCAACAAGGGGGGTTCTTCGTCCTCTTCTTCGATGGAGCTGACCCGAGCATAGACTTTGCTGACAATGCGGTCCAGTTCCAGGGCACTGATGGTCTCGTTCTCTAGGTTTTCGTCAAAAGGGTTGCCGCCGATGTTGCAGCTGGAGACCTCATTGATTATGATGCTGGCCACCTGCTCAGGGAAGATGACTTTGTTAGTTGTCATGTCATTGTACAGCTCTTGCTGGGACCCGGATTTCTCTAGGATGTTGTGGACAACGTGGTCAACCTTCTCCTCGTATTGCGGGTCCAGCTCTGGCTGGTTGCTGTAGGTCACCAGGTCCATTTTGTTCTTTGACATCTTTTTCTCCACGGACTCCTTCAGCTGGCAAGCAATTTCGTTGACAGCTGTCTTGGACCAAGCCTTCTTCTCTTGGAAGCCCAACTCATTCTGGGCGAGTAGGATTTTCGTGAGCAACCTGCTTAGGATCTCCTCCAGGAAAGCCACTGGCACTTGTGTGACCATGGGCAACTCTGTGGGTTCCATTGCCCCAATATTGCCAAGGAATTTCTCGATTATCTTGTCTGTTTCCAGCTTTATTTCCGCACTGGAGCGGGGCAACTCGTCCTCCATGTTCGTGGTCGACTGGAAATCGCGCCCGGAGATTTCGCTCACCATGAAGCAGGCGACCCGGTTGACAAAATCCTCATTCTTGTTGGTTAAGTCCTCGTACATAGAGGCTTCAGAGCTGGAATGCTTGAGCATGTCAGTGTAGACAGAATCCACAACCTCCCCAACTGCCCGGCTGTCTTCTGAGCCCAAGTCCTCCAATTCGTCATGCTGCCAGACTCTCATATTCTTCTTCGAAATAAGACTTTGCAAGGAGTTAATCATCTTTCTGCCCACCTCCTTCATTAAAGCAACACTCCTTGTATCCAAGTCATCCACAGGGAGGGCATTGAAGAGTTTTGAGAGGAATTTAGCAGCCACCTCCTCTATGATGATGGACGACAACCCCTTGAGGTGGGATCGCAGTGGTGTCTCACCCTCTGCACCCTCAGGACCACCCCCATATTGTTCCTCCAGGTTTCTTTCTGCTTCCATGGCCTCCTGCTGTCTGCCGAGCTCCTCTGAAAAGTACGCCTGCATGGCGTTCCCATAAATCTCTTTCATCACCAAGTCAGTGATCCTTTCCATAAGGATCGTGCAGCCTGTCCTGATGCATTTCTCAATGGCTGATGCAGTTCCAAACTCTGGCAAAACCTGGTGGTAGACAGTGTTGGCCACCGTTTGGCTCACGACACGGTTGGGCTGCACCCTGTCAAGGTACTGGACCTCAGCGTTCTTGTCCTTGGAGATCTCTGACATCACATTGCTCAGGAGCTTCATGTGAATGAAATCAAACTCAGCGCACTGATCCTCAGTGGCGTCGGACGACGTCGTGGGGAAGGGGAGAATTTTGGACAAGAGGATTGCGAGAACCTCATGTATGAACCTCTGAGACACCAGGAGTGGGTTTGGTCTGTCACTGCTGACTGGGGACGGAGTGCTGTTCTTCTTCACCTCCATCAACACTTTCTTTGCCATCTCTCCCATTTCAAAAGGTTTTGAGGCCTGGCTCTGGGTTGTCCCTGGCAGCCCCTGGATCTGGTATCCTAGAATCTCTTTCTTTATCACACTGGCCAATCTCTCCACTAACATCTGGTTGCTTTCCTTGCCTGCCAAGATAGGGGCTCCAGGAGCCCGATCTTGCAAGATGCCACACAGAGAAGCATGGATTATTTTAGCCACGTCCGTCTTCCCCGCAGATGGGAAAACCTGTCCTTTGATGGGGAGCTGCAGGACCTTAACCGGGGACTTGGCAAACTCCTTTAAAATGGATTCCACTAGATTTCTGACGGAGGACTCCTCCTCCGCAGGCACTGCCTCTTTTTTCTCCATCGGGCACACACTGGTTGTTGACGAGAGCAGCTTGCTTACCAGCCCGCTAAAAATGTCCTTCAAGAAGGTGGAGGAATAAGCACCTCCTCCATCCTCAAACTGCATCGCCTGCACCTCCCCTTCCCCAAGCTTCACGTGGTGGATCGTCCAGTCAGCTGTTTTTGCAGAATAGCTGGGGGAAGGAACCGGCGGAAGTTGACTGGGAGGCGAGTATGGCTTCTTGCGCTGGAGCGTCCAGTCACCTGCTTCTGCAGGAGGCGGGTGAGATCCGCAGGGAGGCAAGGCCATCTTATCCTCGTAGATCGTCCAGCACTCTGGTTTTGCGGATGTGGTGGGAGGAGTAGACAAAAGTTGGCTGGGAGGAGAGTGTGGCTTAACATAGTGGATCGTCCAGCGGTCTGTTTCTGTAGAATAGGTGGGAAGGGGAGACTTTCTAGGAGGTGAGTGTGACTTGGGAAGTGGATAGTCCTGCCCTGATTGACTGAGAAACCCTGCACTCTCTTCCTCTGTGCTTTCGTACTTTTGGTTTAGAGACCCGGGTTTGACACAGACGGCCTTGCAGATATTGTCCATGAGGCTCTGGATACTTTTGCCTGCCTCGGGAGATGGTTTTCTTCTTGCTTTCTTCCTGGGAGGACTTCTCTTCCCTACACTGCCCAAAGGAGAATCTGATGAACTTCCAGGGACCCATGACGGAAACATTTTGTGCATTATCTTAAGGAACATCTCTCCAAACATGGAGCCAGAGGATGTGGTGTCCGGGAGGATGGTCTCCACTCGGTCAAGGATTGTCTCAGCTTCCAGAAACGAAAACAGGTACGGGGAGGTATCCCCAGTAAACAAAGGCATCAGCTGGTACGCACAGATTTCTCTGATTATTAGTTGAGCTAGCTTTTCTGCTAATGAATGTCCTTTGTTTTGGAAAGCTTTAAAAAGCTCACACTCTGATCCAAGCTGCTGCAGTAACTTCTCATAGATGCAGTTGCTTATCTGAATCACTTCTTCAGGAGCAATCTTTGGGAGAGGGAGGTCTCCCTCCAAACCATGAATGACCTTGACTTCTGATCTTTTGAACTCGCACACTAAAGCATTGACTAGCTTGGTAACTAGATCCCTCATCTCCGACTCTGATAAACAGCAGTCTTTGGAATATGCTAAAAAGTTTGGGGAGGACAATATTTTGCAAAAGAAAGCCACAATAGCATCCTCTAAAAAGGCTGCAGAGTAGATCCGTTGAGAAACTGGCTGCTTTTCCTTCTGCAATTTAGCGCATTCACGGGTGGCAGAATCACTGCTGTCTAAAAATGGGTGGAGGTGGAAATTCAAAATCTCCCTTGTGAGCAAATTGGCAATTTCACGGAGGGTGCTGTTCCCTCGGACCTTGAGAGTACTCTGAAGCTCGCTTTGGGAGTTAGACTTCTGCAAAATCTGGTTGTAAACTGAACAGGCGATGTCCTCTTTGGTTTCTTCGTCCATCTCTGGAGTTTGCCCCGAGGTGTTTCCCAGCAGGATTTGATGTGCCAGAATCTCTGAAATGACATAATGTTTCAGGTTGGCGACCATCTCGGCGAAATCTGTCTCTGAGAAGTCAACCTGGTTGCCAATGCAAGCGTTGATGCTCTCTGGAGTGGGAAATATTCTCTCCAAGAGCTGGTTGAGCATGTCCTCCAGGAGACTGAAAGGGAAGACCGTCATGCAGGAGCTTAGGGAGACCCCAGCCGAAGAGTCCACATAAGAGGGCGCCTCATCAAATGTCGTAGACTGGAGGTGGTACTTAAACATTTCATTGATAATGAAGCAAGCTATCTGAGTGACGTACAAGTTCCGCAGGTTCTCTTTGTCTTCTGGGAAAGGCTGCTGCAACATCACTTCGTGCAAGACGTCGCAGTAGACAGAGTCCACCATGCACGCAATGGCTTCTTCTGAAATGCTGGCTTCTTCCCTGTTGCCATAAGTGCTGATCCAGATGGCCTGCTTCAGAACGATGTCCAGGATGTCTTTCTTCAGCTGCGCAATTGTGCTGCTCATTTCAGAGCCAAAGCTGCCTTCGCCCTGACCTAGGCGTGCAGTGCTACTAGAAGGAGATGGGAAGATCTGCAAGAGCAGCCTGTCAACGATGGCCTCCAGGACTGGGTAGCAGAGCGCAGTGGAGTAGGGTGGTGAAGCACTGGCTCTAGGGACACCCTGGTCCACAACCAGTATCTCATGGATTAGGCACTTTGATTCTTCCACAGGAGGCGGACCCCGTGCTGAACCCATCAAGCGATCGATGGCACCTTCAAATATCATGGTGGCTGTCTGGCGGGACAACACATGCCTCTCTTCGTCAGTATCTTCCTCAGGCTCCAGGTCTTGTGCACTGTCCTTGTAGGTTCTGCCTTCTGGCAAGGAGCCCAGGGGCGGCTCCTCGGGGCCGTCTTGGGTGTGCAGCTGAGCTTTTGTAAGCTCCTTCGTAAGTGACTTCACCAGCTTCACAGCTGTGTCTCCAATGAAGTCCCCGGGGCCACTTAGAGGGGTGTCCGAGAAAGAGTTGGAGATCCTTGATATCAGCTGAGAAATGACTTCTCCTAGGAACGAAGAAGGACTCGACGGGCCTCTCTTCTCTGCCTGGCTTGCCTGCCGCAGGTCCAACGGCTTGACGTTGGTTTTGAACACTTCGAACCTCGACATGGAGTCTCCTGCGGCTGCTCTGTCCCAGGTAGGAGAATCCTGCCTGGCTACAAAAGGCTGGAGGTGCTGCTGCAGGATGTCGCCCACAAGGAACCCGGCGATTCGGTCAATCAGGCTTTTGCTCTTATTCTTCACGTCTCTCTGGACGGCTTCGAGGGAGCCGGATTTCTGTATGATCTTGCTGCACAGGGAATCGGTCATGTTCTGGACATCTTCCTCTGAATACGCTTGCTCTGGGTGCATGTCTTTTGCAACCTTGATTTGATGCTTCAAAAGCTTCATCTGGACATCGTTGAGCAGCTGGGTGGAGAGCTTGCTGAAGTCTGACTCCGACAGGTGCCTTTTGTCCATCGATGTGGAGGGGAAGATTTTTGACAACAGTCCAGTGATTAAATCTTTCAGGAATCCTGAAGATAGGAAGGTGCTGAATGGAGACCGGCTCTCGGTTTCCTCAGAAACATACTCTTGGAACGGAGTTGAAGGTGTAGCCTTGGGCAAGTCTCCAGAAAACAGTGGATGGAGAAGATAATCAGATATGCCTTTTTCAACCAAACTCTTAATCTTGTCAAAGAAGGCACTCTGTCTCCCGCTGCTGAGGTCGTCTGGCGAAGCAACATCTCTTTCTTTCATCAAACTGTTGCACACAGAGTCAACCACATTCTGGACAACAATGTCCATCAAGGGGCCCACTAAACTCGGCTCCTCTTCTTTTGGGACTCCAGTAACTGCAGCCTTGCCAAAATGCAAGTTGATTGAACAGGCCAATTGCTTTGCAATTCTCTCCAGCTCAGCTTCCTGCCACCCTTTGCTTGCTGTTTTCTTGTCCTTGGAAACAGGCAGAACGTTGGCTAAAACTCTGGAAACAATTTCTTCTAAGAAACGAGCTGGGAAAACTCCTCCACAGGGACCCAAGGGTTCCCCAAGGCTATCCAGAACGGTCCTGACAATGTCCTCGGACATAGCTTCAGGATCGGGGCATCCTGAAGAGGACTCCTCTTTAGAGAGGAATCTCTGAAGATGATGGTTTGTGATTTCCTGAATTATGAAGCTGGTCATGCAGTCTATAAAATCCGTATCCCGGCGCTTGATTTCTTTCTGTATAGACTCTTGTGAGCCAGACTTCTCCAGCATATACCTGTAAACAGAATTGACCATGGCCTGAATCTCCATCTCCGAATGGGAACGGCAGGGGGCGTCCTTTTTGGCCACCCAGATTTTGTGTTTGGAAATGGACGCCATCACTTGTTTGATCATGTAGGAGCAGAGCTCATCAAAATCTGTTCCCGGCACCTCCCTCTTCCCTGGCTTCCGCATTGCACCCTCGCAGGGTGGGAAGAGTTGCTTCACCAGCTGGTTGACAACCCTTTCCAAATACTTCTGAGACAAGACAGTAATGTACGCCGGGGTCGGCTGCTGCTGCTTTTGGAAATTGGGGAGGCAGATGCAACATTCGATCTTCTGGATGATCTGTTCAGCCTTGATGTTTCGAAAGGCATTCCGTGGCAGCCTTCGACAAACTACCGGCGGCAGTTGGTAATCCAGAATCTCCGTCAGAATAATTTCAGACGCCCTCTCAGCCAACGACTCAATGTCCCTGCCTATGCTTCGGTCGGCAGCCAACTGGAACCCAAACTCCCCTAAGATGGAATCAACAATTTTGCTGACCGTTCGGCTGTCCACCTGCGGGAAGTATGCCTTCTCCTCGGCCCTCTTCAAGGTCCCCACGCCAGCCTTTGTAAACTCTTCCACCAGGGCACTGACAAACAGGGTGTTCATCTCCTGGAGGTCGATGCACGTCTTCCGGTTGTATTTGCTGTGCAGCGAAGAGAAGATCTTGAACAACAGCTGGCAAATGACTTCCTCCAGGAACGATGCCGAGTAAATGGTAGTGAACTCCGGGTGGAACTGCTTGTGATCCCCACGTCCCGTCATGGTCACCACTTCTCTCCGGTAAGTCCTCACGTTGCAAGTGGCAGAGTGAGGCTTCCTTCTCGCATGCTTGCCGCTCGGAGCCCGGGAACTGCATGTCCGGTGCTGCATGGCCGATTCCAGCACTGTCTTGTTCCTGTCCCGCAAGCTCTTGCGGGGCTGATGCCTCCCCGAAACGGGTGGTCTCCACTCTGGCCGCTTGCCTCTCGGATATGAGTGGTACATGTCACTTTTCCCACCTCGTGGGTGCTTTTTGCCAAAGCTCTGCCCCCCTCCCTTTTTGCAGGGCCCCTGTGAGAACCCCACAGCCTTCTTCGAGTAAGGTTTCCCATGTCCTGGATGATCAATGCAGTGGGTAAGCTCTGTAATCACCGGTTTCACCAGGGTATGTGCCAACATGTCGAGCGCTGAATCGTAGGAGGACACGCCCGCCTCAGGCTCCAACCAGGGCTCCTCGCTGTACTGGATGTCATATGTCAAAATGGTGGAGGCAGAGTCCGTCTTGTGGGCTTTCACCTCCCTGCTTGAATATTGGAAGAGCTCGCCATCGCTGGCACTCTTCCGGATGTCACAGAACTGCTCGTCCTCTGGGAACTCGTCGAAAGCAAAGGTGCTGGTGAAATGGTCTGTCGTGATGCATTTGTCCAAGAGGGTCCGGATCAGCTTTTCGCTCACAACGTCCAGCAGGACGACCGATTTGGGCGAGAGTCCCAGGTTGCCACTGAAGATCTCATTGCCCAGCCTGTCGGCATGCGGGCACACAGACGAATAAAGGTCCTGCCTCTTAGGCATCAGGTCTGTGTCGTGGTAGTTCTGATCATCTGGGAAGTGCCCCGCGAAACCGACCTGAGACTGACTGGGCCACATCGAGTCCAAAATGATGTGCAGGACTTTGTTGACGACCTGCTTTGCTTCGGTGGACTTCAAGCTGCGAATGTAGCTGTTGAGGTTGGAAGCGATGCAGCTGAGCCGCTGGTTCTTGTGGCCAATTTGGTCCATTGCCGACAAGCAAGCCACCCCTTTGATGTCGCCGGGGCCTCGGCAGTCTCCCCTGGAACCTCCACAAGCACAACGAGCGGAGAAGTAGGGCTGCTGCTGGGGCAGTGCGTCCCGAGCTTTCCTTTCGCTCATGGATTTGCACCTGATTTCGATTTCCAGGCACAGCAGGTGGGCAACCTCCTTCACGAGAGGGTGGTAAACCTCGTCAAAGTCCGCCAGGCAGAGGGGTGGCAGGCAGATATACCTTGACTTCTTCGACAGAAAGCCTTTCCTGCTGACATGCCTGCTGACAGTCTCCTGCAAGATGTTCCTCTCACACAAGATGCCCAGGATCCTCTCGGATATGTGGAACGCCAGCTCTTTGATGTTGACGGGAGACGATTTGGGGCCCCTGACTCCATGCTCAGGGCAGCAAGGGTCCACCGAGCAGAACATGGAGAGGCTGGCCTCAATGCCATCGCTTCTCTCTCTGGCGCCTTGCCGGGCACAGGGGTTCAGGATGCTCTGGATGACGTTGGAGACTACCGCCTGGGTCAAGGGCTCCCAAAACACATCGAGGCAGGAGGATTGCCTCTTGCAGTGGGGCAGGTAGGTGCTCCTCCAGATCCGTTCCTGGAGCCACCTTGATTCAGACTGGATCATCTCCTGCTTCCATGCTGGGCAAGAGGTCCTGTAACCCTTCTCGTCCAAAGCATCTGGGGGAGGAAACGCAGACAGGTTTACTATCACACACCTCAGGGAGCTTCTGAAGCCCCGGAAATACCACGAACCAATTCTGGAAGTCCCAACTCGGGTTGTTTGGGGCAGAAACTGTTACTGTTAACTATTAATGGGGTTGTGTGTCCAACTAAGTTCTACCCAGAATTAGACCCATTGAAATTAACAGCTCGTCATAGCCATGGCAATCAATTCAATAAGTCTACTCTGAGTAGAATCGGGTTGGGTAAACCGGTTCTTTCTGCCTTTGGGTGGGACTTTCCTCCCCGGGAACCTTTCTGACGTAGCAGGAATGCTGCTCATCAGACACTTATGCACATTCTCAAACACACTGGCCACAATGTCCCTGGCAACTGAGCCGAGCTTGGCCTGGGAATCACTGTGGAAAAGCCCTGGAGCCTCCGATCTCTTGAAGCTGCAGCAGAAGAGCCTCTCGCTCAGCTCTCCTTGTGTCTTCTTCAGGATGCAAACAGATGACTCAAGATCCCGGGTCTTCATTAGAACCTCGCTGGTGATGCTCTCCGCCACTTGCAGCACTTTAAGGGTTTCGTTGGTGTTCACGGCAGTCAGTGGCTGCTGCTCAAATATCTCTTTCAAGATGCCCCAACAATTTAAAAATTATTTATTTATTTATTTAATTCTGCACTCTGTATAAAACAGGAAAATCGGCCCAAATTACATCTCAATAAGTAATGACCCAGGTGGCGCTGTGGGTTAAATCACTGAGCCAAGGGCTTGCTGATCAGAAGGTCGGCGGTTCGAATCCCTGTGACGGGGTGAGCTCCCGTTGCTTGGTCCCAGCTCCTGCCAACCTAGCAGTTCGAAAGCACGTCAAAATGCAAGTAGATAAATAGGAACCGCTACAGCGGGAAGGTAAACAACGTTTCCATGTGCTGCTCTGGTTTGCCAGAAGCGGCTTTGTCATGCTGGCCACATGACCTGGAAGCTATACGCCGGCTCCCTCGGCCAATAATGTGAGATGAGCATGCAACCCCAGAGTCGGTCACGACTGGACCTAATGGTCAGGGGTCCCTTTACCTTTTAAGTAATGTTAAGCTTTTTTTTTTTACTAACTTTAAATGGTATTCCCAGCCTGCAAGGGATCCTTTCGCTGGGGTTCCTGCATGGCAGGTGGTTGGGATAGAGGAACCCTTCCAACTCTACAATCCTATGATTATATGTTGCCGAAATGTGAAGAACTGGATTTAAGACCGGAGGAAACAAGAAACCGAAAGAAACCCAAACGAACCCTTGTCTCCATCCCTGTTTCCGGCTGCCACAGAGCATGTCAGCTCCTTGAAAGGGGTCGCCACAACGTAGACCCTGAGGTTTACCTTTTGGCCGGAAGGCGATCAGCTCCTTGATGACGCTCAGGACAATATGGTTGGCCAATGTCTGGATCTCGCAGAGGTCTGGGACATGGAAGCAGGCGAGGAGTTCCAGGTCTTTATGCCTGTCTGGGCTCTTGCTTTTGAAGATGTGCTGATTGCTCTCCCACTTGGAAAGCAAATTGCTCCCTTCCATGAAGAAGCAGCTTTCCTCCGTCGTCGCCCTTTCGCTGGAATCGCTTTGCCTCTTATCCCACCGGCTGAGCAAGCCGTGCGCCCCGGGCTTGGTGCCCTCCCTCAGAGGGAAAAGGTGTGTGTTCTTATCATAGCACATGGACTCGGCCTCCACGCCAAACTCACAGAGAAGGGTGTTGACAATTTCCTCGGCGGCGTGGCCCAGCTTCAGGGGGCAGATGGCGGAGCAGCAGCCGCTCTCTGGGGCGACAGGTGCAGGGCCTCTGGCAAAGGGCTCATGCTGGTGTATGGTGCCAACTTTGCCCCGGTGCCCTGTTTTGGTGAGTCTGGGAACAGCCTCGCAGTCCCCTGTTTTTTTGAACAGCTTTTCCAAAATGGTCCCCTCAGGAATGGAGCTTTGCCTGGGGAGCCAGTCGTCCTCCGGGAAATCCAGACGGAATCTGTTGGAGACCCTGTCCTGCCTCCGTCTTCCAGAAGGCCTCACCCTGGGGGCCGACAGGGAACCGGGCAAGCACTGGTGCCTCTCTGGCCCGACGTGAGCATCCCACTCCGAGTACCTGAAGACGGAAGGGAATTTGGAGGGCGTCTCCTCCTGCACCTCGGTCTCTTCTTCTGAATAGATCACCATCCCGGGGACGTTGATCGGGGGGAAGCTATCCCTCATGTCTATCCTCCTGATTTTCTTGGACGTAGTTTTCACATTGCCTGGTGATGCGGCGAGATCCCGAAAGAGGGTTTTGTCCTTGGCAAAGGATTGCCCCGACATCTCCAACTGCAGGTTTTCCACCATCAGCTCAGACGTGATCTCGGTCAGGCTCTCGTTGCAGCGGTCCAGCATGACGCTGATGGTCTCGCTCAGTACGAGGCTCTCCGAGGAGCTGCAGAACATGATGGATTCCTTGTGGGTGAGCTCCCGGTCCAGGGTGCGTTTGATAATTTCCAGGATGCTGCTGACGGCATTGTTGGCATAAACGTTCAACTCGGTATGAAGCATCTGCACCTGCCGGATGGCTGTCCCAATGCACTCCTTGGTGACGGCATTGCCCAGCTTGGTGAAGTCCGGGAAGTTATGGGTCGAGCCCAAAGTTGGCAGCCCTCCTTTCTCTTTCTCCCCCTGCAACTTGTTCCGAAAGCCATCCTGCGTGGTTTCCGCCACATTCCCGACCTGGCCCGAGAGACAATCCAAAGAGCGGGTCAACTGTGCAAACGAGAGGCTCTCCACCGGGAATTTGACAATTTCCAAAAAGTTGCACCGGAAGTCCCGCCTGAAATGCCGGGCCACAAATGTTTCCAGCATGAGGACGGTGCACTCCACTGTCTCCTTGGCTATCTTGTCGATTGTATCCATGGCCCCCTTCAGTGAAACATTATAGAAAGGAAAATCAGGTTGGGTGAACCGGTTCTTTCGACCTTTGGGTGGGACTTTCCTCCCCGGGAAGCTGTCTGACGTAGCAGGAATGCTGCTCATCAGACACTTATGCACATTCTCAAACACACTGGCCACAATGTCCCTGGCAACTGAGCCGATCTCGGCCTGGGAATCACTGTGGAAAAGCCCTGGCGCCTCTGATCTCTTGAAGCTGCAGCAGAAGAGCCTCTCACTCAGCTCTCCTTGTGTCTTCTTCAGGATGCAAACAGACGACTCAAGATCTCGGGTCCTCATTAGAACCTCGCTGACGATGCTCTCTGCCACTTGCAGCATTTTGAGGGTTTCATTGATGTTCGCGTCGGTCAGCGGCTGCTGCTCAAATATGTCTTTCAAGATGCCTTCCTTGGGGAGCACTTGCTTGAGGTAAGTCAGAAAGTCCTCGTAGAAAAGGCACTTGGGTTTACCCCGGATGTCCTTTGTGGTTGACTCAATCTGGAGATACATATGCCCGCTTTCCGTCCTGTAAGACTTCGTGGTGGTGTGTTGGTGCACGTGAGAATGTGGGCCGTCAATGTGCAGGTCTTGCACAATGGAATGCACCAGATCACTCGCGAGAGAAATCTGCTCTGACGATAAGGTGTTGACCCGTAGTATCGTCCGATGGTAATCTTCGGTTTTGAAATCTTCAATGATGGTTCCCAGGACTTTGCCGACGACATCCTTTGCATACACTGTCAAGTCTGACTTGCACAAGCTCGCTCTCATGAGGGAGGTTTCGGAGTCATCGGAGAAGGCTTGGGGCCTCCCTGCCATGCCGTCACCACCATGCATTTCATACTGGAAGCCGGAGAGCCTCCTCCGCTTCTGCTGCATAGACTGTGGGAGGACCTCTTCCAAATTGGATGCGGCAAAGCAGGCGATTTTGTTTAGCACATTCTGGACCAGTTCTTCCCCAATGGTCTGCGGTGTAGGGTGGAGTTGGGAAAGGGCCAGAGTCATCTTCTGGATCTCTGATTTCCCTGTGGGGGAAGAAGCCTCCACAGGTGTGTCTTTATTTCTGCCTGACTTGTCTCCATCCTTTGAGCCAAACAGCATTTCCATGACAATGGAGTAGATCTTCGTGAACACGCTATCCACAATTTCGCCAGCTACACTCCCCGCATTTGCCTGGGTGATGGCATCTATCATCCCATTATAGGCAGAAGACTTTGATTCGGAACCAAAGCATAAGGAGTCGGTGCGAAAAGAAGGTAGGTGACCCAACTCGCCCACAACCTTTTGGGTCACCTGGTTGAGGACATCTTCGACTCCTGTCACCGGTGGGAAGCCTCCTTTGTGCCCTGATGGCTGCTGCCTAAAAATCCTTTTCAGAACCCTTTTCTGAACCTCGTTTTCCGTCAGAGCTATTTGGACAGACAAAATCTTGAGCAGATCATTCATGAGCTCATTGGCAGAGGCGTTTTCTTCATATGGGATGATGTTCTGGCAGGAAAGCATCTCCCGTTCCAGGTCCGCCTGGATGACTTTCAGGATGGTACTGGTCAGTTTCTCGGCACAAAGTCTCAAGTTGGACAGGGATTCTTGAACAACTACTTTGGCTTTGTTGCGGTGGCTGCCCACCTTGCCCTCTCCAGCTCTCGGCTGAGCATCTGTGGCCAACTCAGCTTCCAGTTTCTCCTCAGCAAACAGCTCCAGCCTGTGGGAAATGTTGTCAACTAAGTATTTTGCCATCCGTTCCGGGGAACAGTCCTTCAACTCCGATAGCTGCTTGGATCCAAACTCTGCTGCCTTTCTGCCTTTTGTCAGGCCTGGGGCTTTGTGGCGATCTGGTTTGAAATCCAGGAAATGGCTCCTGAGTCCACCCTTGGCCTCTCGGCCAGCCAGCTGAGTGAGAGGCTCAACAGTCCTCTGAATAAGGTCATAGAGGAAGCACTGGAGCCGGCCGGAGAGGGCTCCCCTCGTATTCAGAACAGTTGCAAGGCCAGCGCTTAGATCTTCGAGCACAATGTCCACCACGTCATTGGAAACCAGCGAGACGTCGGGTTTCCCCACCAAAGGAGCAGAGGGGACTTTCTTGGCGCTGAGCGTTCTGGCCTTAGAAGTCCCAGGTGTGTGAAGTTTCTCAGTGGCTGAGGGAGAAGGCGAAGTGCTTCCCACATCCAACATGACAGTCTGGTAGATTTCATTTAAAAACATCTCAACGGTGTTCTGGATTTGGGCCTGGATATCTCTTTTGTAGTCAGGGTTCTTCCTGAAAAGCTTCTCCAAAATGCTGTCTTGCCGGGGTAAGGAGCACTGCGCTTCCGTAGGGGTAAAGACCATCAAAACCAGGCTGACGATCTGGCTGGCGGCGATGCTTTCGGAGAATATAACGGGAGGGATGGAAATCTTCTCCACTTCCCTGTCCAGCCCATGCTTCAGGCTCTTCAGCACCATCTTGGCCACTTCCTGGGCATATGGTTTTAAGTTCGCATGAGACGACCTCAGCGCCTTCTCCTTCCCGCCTAACACAGAACTGTTCAAGATGCCTTCTAAGCAGCTGGGCAAACCCCCACACTGATTTGCCAGCATCCGCCTGAGTTCCTGCTGGATGGCAGAGGAGAAGTCTGAACTGACGCATGTTTTGAGGTTTTGCACGTCTGAGCAAAGCTGGGATTCCACTTTGCAGGTGACAAATGTTTCCAGCTTTGAGATAAATGTTTGCACCAGGTCGGTAGCCAGGTCTGATTTGGATGGAAGGCGATGCTCGGGCTGGCTAGACCTGGCTGAATCTTCTGCAGTGCTTGTGGGGCTGTTCCGTGTTTCCTCCTGGGCAGGTCTTGACTGACAAGCTGTCTCTGGTTCTCTGAAATGCACCGTCGGCGGACTTTTGCTGGTGTCTCCAGGTACATTAAGAGGGAGGATGTCAGTGATAATCAGACTTGAGTGCCTGCTTCGGATGCCCTCCGCCTCAGTTTGAGTGGCACGCGAGATCTTCTCGAACGCCGTCTTCACCAGATCGTTGGCAAAACTGCTGACGTCTGCATCTGGGATCACAGCCTGAGCCCTGAGCTCGGCAGTGTGCCCTTTGGAGGCTGGCTGTTCTTCAGGCGGGCACCGACTGATGTCCATGTGGGCAAGAGACGGAGGAGGAGGGCCAGGGGGCCAAACTGGTTGTTCAGCCCAAATATGCTGGAACATTTCGTTCAAGAGATTCCACACGGTCCGGATTATCGGAGATTGCTCTTCCTCCTTGAAGTCCTCTTCCATTTTCTGCAAGGCCTGCTCCAAGGACCACTCACCAGCTGTGGCCCATTGTCCTTTCTGCTGACCTCCAAGAGATGAGAAAATGGCGCCTTGGACAAAACGTTCCATGTCCTTTTCTGCACCTTTTGCATCAGTCCTGCCCTCTTTGTCCGCATCAGCTGATTTGGGGCCGAGCCTGTTCCACTGCCGGGATTCCAGCCCAAAGCTTTCATACCTTACTTTATCCGGGGTCTCTTCTGTCAGCAGCACTTGCCGCTCCTTGTTGACCGATGACAAAGTTCCGTCGGGTTCCCTTTTCTCTTTTTCCTCCGCTTCCATCTCGGAATAAATTACCATGCCCGGGACATTAACGGGAGAGCACGGCTTCCTTGGCGATTTCTCACCTGACACGTGTGTGGTGGCCTTGGGATCAGGAGAAGCTCCGCGGCTAGGAAGCTCCCCCTGCACTCTGAGGCAAGATCTCGGTTTTGCTGCTGGATAAATACCCTGGAGCTTTTCTGTACTCAAGCTGTTGAACACGTCATTGATGAGCTGAAGCACAATCGAGCTCTCCCTGGTAGGAAGCGTCCCTTCCGGGCACATTTGCCTCTGGATGAAGTTTAAGATGCTGGCAATCATCTCTTCCACATACTGGAGGAGGTTTGTCTCTGAGGAAGAAACCGTTTTGGAAACTATCTTGCGGATTGTGTCCTTCACTAAGGCATTGGCTGCCTCGGATTCTACCGTGTGCGGTGGGACTGATGCACAAAGCTGATCCAGAGGTATCCCGATGGCTTTAATCTTGGCACACAGTTCAAACTGGGACACTTTCGTTTGGCTCGTGGTGGCGAACACTTTCAGCTTCTCAATGATGATCTGGACGATCTCCTCTGCAATCTCATACGTCGACTCGAGGGACAGGGGCATCCGAGACCGCCAGAAGGATGGGTCAGGTGCAGAATGCTTCCCGGACGCCATGACGCACATGACTTTGCACTCGGCCATGAAGCCGTCCTTGGAGATGGTCTCGAAATACTTCTTCTGAGTGGTGGAGTGCAGCTTGCTGAGCACGCTTTCCACAATCTCAGCAGCCACGAAGCTGGCAATCCTGGAGACTGACCCAGCAACTGGCTGGCCTGAGGGCTGGCTGCCCAATAGGCTTTCTGAGATGGATTCCAGGAGGTCCTCCACGGAAATGCTGACGGAGCAGCCCTGGTCCACCAGTATCATTTTGTAAACGTCGTCGAGAATAATGGCCGTGATTTTGCTGAGAGGAAGTTTCAGCTCGGTAAAAATGCTCTTGAGGTCTTTCAAGCAGATGCCCTCTCTCTGGTCTATAGGGCCATGATAAGGCGGCTTTTGCTCTCCTTCCACAAAGGAAAGCCCTTCTGTGTCCGTGGTGGTGGTGCCAGTCGTGGTAGCTGTTGTCATATCTGCTTTGCCAAAGAGACCCCTCGACATAATGCACTTGCGCTTGCTGTGATACAAAGCGCCTGGCTTCTCAGGGCTGTCAACAGGACCTTTCTGCTGCTGGGTGATCTGGCTGTCCGATTTGGAGCTGCGCATGCTCGTGGTGGTGGACAGCAGCCCACAGTGCTTGGTAGGGGACAGGTATATGGCCGTCTTCCCTCTCTTCAGCTTCCCTTTGATGAGGTCAGTGTCCACCGAGACCTGGGTGCTCTTGGTATAAGAGGTGTAGGAGGACTTGGAGGAGAGCATGGAAGCAGGCTTCCCGCTGATGGTCCGCAGGTCGCTCGAGGTGGCGGGCTTGATGCTAGTGTCCGTGAAGCTGACCTTCCTGGCAGACATGGTGGGGAGGGTCCTGTAGGTTTCGTAGAGGTCCTCGTTGCAGCTGCTGCAGCTGCTGGAGTTGTCCGTGGACAGCACAGACTCTTCAGAGATGGTGTACACTCTGGTCCTGACCCGCTCTTCGAACTTGGTGAGGGCTGGGTAGAGGATGCTGGTGACAGCTGACACGACCCAGGTCATTATATTCTGGATGATGCTGTTAAGCTCCGGAGCAGAGATCTATTATGGAGAGGGAGAGGGAGAGGGAGAAAAGGGGTTATTGACTTCATATGCAGAAGACACTGGCTCAGGTATCATGTTTAGGGAGGGTCCCTGAATAGAGCACCCAAAATTTTGATTTTCATCCAAAAGTAGTCAGGCAGGTGAGAGGCTCTGAATTCGATTGGGGTGGCAAAACTGGGGGGGGGGGCAATAGTCCCTCCCCGTGCAGTGTTTTCCCAATCAAAACCCAAGGAGTTTGTAACCAAATTTTCCATGCACATTCCTGAGTTTGATGAGTGTTTCAGCTATGCTTAGATATGCAACTGGACACCATTTCGCATCAAGATGGCGGACTGAACCTTTTAAAACTGCTCAGCACATCCGCTATGAAATGTATCAGCACAATTCATGGAGCAACCTACCTTTCCTCTTAGGCTTTCCCGGATTCCCGACTGATTTCTGAAAGAAAGGGGGGAGGGGGGAGTAAAGAGAAGAAAAGAAAAAGAAAAGGAAGTCAAAATGTTGGAGTGAAGTTGTATTTACATGTGCCTAGGATTGGGCCACTTCAATTCTTTCAGGGGTGATCTGGCCAACTCGTGCACCAGTAAGTATCACGGCAACAGCTCCCTGGCCCAAGCAATTGAGACAACTCTGTTGTGGCCAGTTCTGGTGTAGAAGGGGAAGGGAACTCTTAGGATTTTTTTTTCAGAGCAGGATCAATCACATCCATCAACCAGAGCCCCCAAGCCATAGCTCTGGCAAGTGAAAAGGGCAACAACAAGGCTTTCAAGTTTGCATGTGGCAAATTAGCATAGGGAAAGCATAGGATGTGGGGGGGGGATAACCAAGCAGAGGCTAGACACACCTCGCCTTTTCTTGAACAGGGTCCCTACTTCACACTAGCAGTTCAAACAATAGCACTTTCTTGAAAGGTGGTCTGCATTTCTAATTAAAATCTAATTGCTGTATTTCACTTGGCTGGCAGTGCTTAAGTGAGCTGCAGTTGAGGGACATCTGGGAGGCAGTTACATTGGCTACCCATTCTCTAGAGCAGAGGAGAACTGTGCAAATTCCTTATCATGCTTCATTCCAATTCTCTCTGGGGCACTTACGAAGTAGAAAGCAGTTGGTGGATATAAGCTGAGTAAGAGGACTCAGAATCTTCATTTTCCTGAGATGAGGCCATACGCTCTGCAAGAGGAAATAGACCTTGGGATTAATAATCCTTTCATGGTTGCAACTACAATCTAAATTAGTGGTGGTGGGGAAACAGTGAGGGAGGGGGCACATGGGGCAGTGCCTCTCCCCCTTTAGCCCACTGTATGTGCCCTGCCCAAGGCTTTATGCATGAACTGAAATAAACTTGAGGCCTAGCCTCTCTAATTTCAAAAATCAAGCCTGAGCAGGGCATATCCAATCTGCTTCCAAACCACAGACTCGCAGATATAATTTGAACAGGAGGCCTCCAATGTGTCTAGCTCTGTGAGTTGCACAGCCAAAAATCCATGATACATTCAGTGGAGACCTCCATTTCTCAGCTCAGACCTGGGTCAAGACAAGGGCTGACCACACCCTCTGCCAGGGCTTAAAGATCCCGGGACTCAAGCCTGCCAGGAACGATGTTCTCTCCCACTTCTTCTTCCCCACCTCCAATCCCATGGGAAGCTGGGGGTAATGCGACGGTGACAAGGGAAGTTACCAGAGCATTGGAGTATAGTGGTCAAGTCACCTCTGTCCAAAAGAGACTGGGGCTAACGAGCCAGCTGGAGCATGAAAAAGGCGCTCTGAGCGACTGAGGCCACCTGAGCCCCTGTGGACAGTGCTGAAATTCATTTCCCACTTCACAAGAATTCAGGCAGACCATTTTTTCCATTTAAAAGATGGTTGGGGAGCAGAGAACAGGCTCAAATCAAATTTATATACATACACACACACACACACACACACACACATTCAAGAATCATAGAATTGTAGGGTAGGAAGGGATCCCAAATATCATATAGTCTAAACCCCCTACCAAGGGTCATCTGGTAGTCCAATCTCAGTTAAAATATCAATGACAGATGGCCTTCCAACCTCTGCTTAAAAACCTCCAAGGAAGGAGAGTCCACAACCACTGGCAGAGGAAGGGGGCTGCGGGGGGGGGTGCGGCTCGTACTGGGTGTCATCCCTGAGGGGGAGTGACATTGCCGTCCCGCCCCCCTGGGATGCTCACCCTGCCCCCGCAGACAGCTAGCCCCACCCCCAGGTGCACAGCATGTGATCCACTCCAGGTGCTGGAGCAGCCAGCTCCACCTCTGTCCACAACCTCCCAAGGGAGACAGTTCCACTGTCAAACAGCATGTCAAACACACACACACACACACACACACACACACACACACAGAATCATAGAGTTGGAAGAGACCACGAGGGCCATCCAGTCCAACCCCCTGCCGAGCAGGAAACACCATCAAAGCATTATTGACATATGCCTGTCAAGCCTCTGCTTAAAGACCTCCAAAGAAGGAGACTCCACCACACTCCTTGGTAGCAAATTCCACTGCCGAACAGCTCTTACTGTCAGGAAGCTCTTCCTAATGTTTAGGTGGAATCTTCTTTCTTGTAGTTTGAATCCATTGCTCCGTGTCCGCTTCTCTGGAGCAGCAGAAAACAACCTTTCCCCCTCCTCTATATGACATCCTTTTATATATTTGAACATGGCTATCATATCACCCCTTAACCTTCTCTTCTCCAGGCTAAACATACCCAGCTCCCTAAGCTGTTCCTCATAAGGCATCGTTTCCAGGCCTTTGACCTTTTTCGTTGCCCTCTTCTGGACACGTTCCAGCTTGTCAGTATCCTTCTTGACACACACACACACACACACACACAAACACACACACAGCAGACACCACACCATAAAGTATGAGATGCTTAGGATATAAATGGACACTTCCAGAAGCCTGGAAGGCAACCAACCTGCCTCTCTCGCCATGTGGGGCCTGTGTTCACCATGTTCTGTACCTATTTTGCTCTTCTCCACTCTCCTCTTCTTGCTTGAGCTCCTCTCCTTGGGCTGACTTTCCTTCTCACTCTGGGCAAACTAAAGCAGACATTCAAAAAACAGAAGTATTTGTTAGCATCTGTTGAGAGTCTCCTGCGACTTTGCCAGATGAATTTTAAACCACCCCAAAGTTTGAGGAATCCCTTTATATCTTCCTCTTTTCCTCCAGGGAGCCCAAAGTGGTGTACATGGTTCCCCTCCTCTAAATTTTTATCCTCGCAACAACTCTGTAAGGTAGACTAGGCTGGGAGGCAGTGACTGAATCCCAAGGTAACAACACCCTGTGGGCTTTGTGGCTGACTGAGGCATTTGAACCCTGGTCTCTCCCAAGTCCTAGTCCAGCACTCAAACCACTATGCCTCACTGGCTCTGAAAAATAAGCTGTGGACCCTTTAAGGACTGTAGACGGCCTCCCAGGTGGGGTGGAGCCACTGGGAAAAAAGGTATTGCCAGCTTCCTTGAACCTTCAGGTGTCTCTGGTCCTTGGTTGAGACAACATCTCCCATAGATCAGCCAGCAGATCTCATGGGGAGCTGTCCAGGGTCCTGATCTGTTCCACTCTCCCCCCCCCCCACAAACCCTAGCAACTCCCAACCCATTTTGAGCCTGATGCTACTTCCTTTGGGCCGCTTTTAACTTTTTTTCCGTTGAGCATTTCAACCATGTACCATTAAGGTTGCTCGCTTCTTCTGCCTCCCTTTGCCAGAGCCCTCGTTAACAGTATGATGGGGGGTGCCTGAAGAGACGTTGGCTTTGTTGGAAGGCTTCGATGATGATCGAATGGACACTCCTAGAATGAAAGGGGGAGGCATAACTGGCATTTGAGGCACAGAGATCTGGAAAACCTTGACCCTGGCTCCTTGCCCACCCAAGCGCTCCACTGGCACCCTGCCACTGAGGCTGCAACTCTAGGGTTGCTTTCCAAGATCAATATCTCCCCATGCCAAAGATCCAGCTTTCATATTTACTGTTAAGTAAGACCTGCTCAGCAATGGTCCTCTTCAATGTTAATTAAAAGATTCCTGTTTGCAGAGCTTAGTGGTTTTGTTGCTTTCTGTTCAGCACAGCTGGAAGACCAGTAGTGAGTTTAGCCTGTGAATTGTCCCTGCTCGAGCCTGCTGCCCCTTCAGCATCCCACTCTTCTCCCTCTGACCTCTCCTTGGTGTCCCACCACCAATCCTTGGGGTCTAAGCTTTCCTCCACTGGGGCTTCCCCGGCTGGTGTCTCCAGCTACTCCTCTTTGTCTAGCCAGTCCCTGACAGTTGCAGTGATTTAAAAGCAGAGAGTGCTGTTGCACTCAGGTATTCCTCGAGGGCTTCCCACTTTAGCATCCAGCTGACCACTGTGAGAGCAGGATTCTGGGCTAGATGAGACATTGGCCTGATCCAGCAGGTTCTCCTTATCTTCTGCATGTGCATAAGGTGTGTTGCCTCACATAAAGCTGTGTGGCAGCGATGGGCTAACTATGTCCCCTGCTTCTGCTCCAGTGCCAGTCTGTGGGTAAGAGCTTGGCAATCTAGAACAGGGATTCTTCCACACTCAGGGAAGCTCCCTGGGTGTTTAAAAACCTGGAAAACAGAAACTTTTGCAAGCACACAGAATCTGCTCTGCAACTTTCCTCCCTGCTCTGTATATTTCATGTCAAGCTTTGACCCTGCCACAGAGTCTAGGGCTTGCTGATCAGAAGGTCGGTGGTTTGAATCCCTGCAATGGTGTGACCTCCCGTTGCTCGGTTCCAGCTCCTGCCCACCTAGCAGTTCGAAAGCACATCAAAGTGCAAGTAGATAAATAGGGACCACTCCAGTGGGAAGGTAAACAGGGTTTCCATGCGCTGCTCTGGTTCGCCAGAAGCAGCTTTGTCATGCTGGCCACATGACCTGGAAGCTGTCTGCGGGCAAACGCCGGCTCCCTCGGCCTATAGAGCGAGATGAGCACCGCAACCCCAGAGTCGGACACGACTGGACCAGATGGTCATGGGCCCCTTTACCTTTACCTTTCCATCAAGCCATTAAACTTACCGTCGGCGGGGACCTTGCCGCCGCTGCCTCCGTGCTTGCCGCTGCTGCCGCCACTGGAATCATAGCCGCCGGTCACTTTCCCACTATGCCTGTACAATCGGCCTGAGCCAAAGCCAGACTTGTTGCTTCCGCAACCGGCCGATCCGCAGCAGGACCCCTTGCTTCCGCAACCGGCCGATCCGCAGCAGGACTCCTTGCTTCCGCAACCGGCCGATCCGCAGCAGGACCCCTTGCTTCCGCAACCGGCCGATCCGCAGCAGGACCCCTTGCTTCCGCAACCGCCTGATCCGCTGCAGCACCCCTTGCTTCCGCAACCGCCTGATCCGCTGCAGCACCCCTTGCTTCCGCAACCGCCTGATCCGCTGCAGCACCCCTTGCTTCCGCAACCGCCTGATCCGCTGCAGCACCCCTTGCTTCCGCAACCGCCTGATCCGCAACAGGACCCCTTGCTTCCGCAACCGGCCGATCCGCAGCAGGACCCCTTGCTTCCGCAACCGGCTGATCCACAGCCTGACACGCCACCCTCGCCACCCTCACCACCCTCGCCACCCTCATTGCTGATGACTCCGCCAGAGACAGAGGGCATGAGTTTATCATTCATGCTTTCTGCGACACTGGAGGCAATCTCTGTCGGTGGGTTGGTGTTACTGGTCAGCGATGCGAGGTCTCTGGCGGAGCTGAAGGAAACTTTGCTGCTGCCGCCGTCTGCAACAGGGATGGCTCCACCTACTGCACAGGACAAAAGGAGACATCTAAGATGGGTGAGTTTTAATGTTGGGAGCTGCCCTGGGACAGTAGGGTGAAGGGCAGGCAATAAATAAATGACAGCTGGAGATTTTGGTGACTTGTTTTTAAGTACTGAACCTGAAAATGTAAACAAACTGCACAAGCCAAGCCTTTGGTGTCACCGACCCCTGTCCAACAGGCAGCTTCTGTGCCAACCTTTTAAATGCCTGATGACAACTTTTTTATTTCACCAGTCCAATTAAGCATACATCTCCCACAATGGTCTACTGATGTTTGTTTTTTAATTCTTTTGCTTGTTGTTTTTAATTTCTTATGATTTTACTGTATGGTTTCATATTATTTCCTGCTGGGGGAGTGGGAACTTTGGAAGGAATTTTAAAGGGCACATTATAAAGTTCTAACAGCCTATATTTCCACACTTTGCTTTGCTGCATATTCAGTGATTTTAAATCTCGGCTGGGGTTCTCTCACCAGAGTACTTGCCCCAAACATGGAACTTGGCATCCAGGGAATTCTTCTTTTATACCTAATTTTAGTTTCCCAACGGATATTCCCCCTAACTCATTAAATCTCCACAATGATCCTGTGATGGAGACTAGGCTGAGAGGGTCAGTGACTGGCCCCCAATATCACCCTAGGGAGTTTCACCACTGTGTAACTAAGCCAAGTTTTATTGTCTGTGTTTTCTGCCTGCTGTGTGAAAAAGCACATGAATCTGACATTTGGAGAATTTGTAAGGAAACAGTTTTTAACCAACTGAATGTGTGGTCTTTTACTATGCCAGGGGAAGAGAGGACTATTTTGGAACTCAGAAGGGCGTATTTTAAAGGTATAACAGCCTATATTTCCATGTTTTAGCTTGCAGCATGTTTTGTGATTTTAAATTTCTGCTGGGCTTCTCTCACCAAAGAGTACTCACCCCAAACTTGGATCTTAGCATCCAGGAATTCTCCTTTTATATAGCTATATTTTGCTTGCCAGCCAACAAGTCCAATACCCTAAGCCAGGCATCCCCAAACTGCGGCCCTCCAGATGTTTTGTCCTACAATTCCCATGATCCCTAGCTAACAGGACCAGTGGTCGGGGAAGTTGGGAATTGTAGTCCAAAACATCTGGAGGGCCGAAGTTTGGGGATGCCTGCCCTAAGCCATCACACCACGCTGGCTTTTGCCCAATGAGCACCAGGCGTGGCTTTTGGGGGTGCATCTGTACTCAGAGATGCTGCGCTGGCAACCCATGAATCAATCAGTTCAAGAATATCCCAGCTCTTTGAGCCCTTATCCCTGCCCCCCGAAATAAAACCAAGTACTCCCAATGTTTCAGCAAAAGACACTGAAAATCCCACAGACCATACCCTGCACCCTCATCCCACTTGCAGAATGAGACCAGGAAGAGCCTCTCACCTGGCTCCAATTCAAGACCATCCTTCTGTAGGTCTCTCTCACTAACAGCACCTTCTTGCTGCGAAGCAAAAGCAATACAAAAGGCAGGCATTTTAACAGACTCATTTGGGTTGGAACTAGGCTGCAATAGGCCCCCAACCTCCCTCTGGGAGCACAGAAAGAGCCATGCTGGATGAGTCTCAAGAACCCTCCAGTCCAGCACATTTTTTCCCTGGGAGGGGCCCTGCTGAATGGCCTGATGGAACAACTCCTGCATTGCATGCAAAAGAGGGCCAGTTCAACCCCCAATAGCATCTCCAGGTAGCACTGGGGAAGGAGAGCATATTTCCCCCACTCTTTATTTGGCAAGATTTATATGCCACATATTAATACGTAAAAGCTGAGGCTCCAATACTTTGGCCACCTCATGAGAAGAGAAGAATCCTTGGAAAAGACCCTGATGTTGGGAAAGATGGAGGGCACAAGGAGAAGGGGACGACAGAGGACAAGATGGTTGGACAGTGTTCTCGAAGCTACGAACATGAGTTTGACCAAACTGCGGGAGGCAGTGCAAGACAGGAGTGCCTGGCGTGCTATGGTCCATGGGGTCACGAAGAGTCGGATACGACTAAACGACTAAACAACAACAACAATACGTAAAAGCAGTTTGCAGGTCCCCAGAGACTGGTAATTCGGATTTATTCTGGAGGCAGAACAAAACCTCCATGCCATTATTTTGTCCAATCCTCTTTCATAAGCCCTCTAAACTAGTGGCCATCGCTGCATGCATTTTAAATGTTTGTTGACTGTTTCCAACATACAGTGGTACCTCAACTTACGAATGACTCGACAACCGAATTTTTCAATTTATGAATGGGGATAATGGCCGCGCGCTTACGAATGTCTCGACATCCGGAAAAAAACGCGGCGGTTTTAGATAGGGATTTTTCAACTTACGAATTTCTAGAAAGGGCTGCTTCGACTTACAAATTTTTCCATTTTCAATGCATTCCTATGGGAAATCGCGTTTCCAATGGCGTTTTTCGACTTACAAATTTTTCGACTTACGAAGGTGCCTTCGGAACGGATTAAATTCGTAAGTCGAGGCACCACTGTATAGGGCCCTCATAGAGCCAGGCCAGCTGCCCTCTCCCTGGGTCGGCGGCCTTTCGAGCACAACTCGGCCCCTGGATTCTGACCCCAGGTCTACTCACCTCCAGGGATGTGCCAAACTTGCTAGCGGCTTCCTCTGCATTGGGCAGGGATAAGAGGGTTGTCATGGACTGCTTAGCCCCATTCTTCCCTTTGGCAGTAGACAATTGGCTCCCCAGCCTGTTCCCACTGGTGCTTCCTCCTGAAACTGGGATAGGTCAGAGAAGGAGAAGAGGCGGGTGTGAATGGCCTTGCAAGATGGGCAACGGGCAGGGGGCTTTGGACAAGTGTGAAGCACACCATTCGCCTTTCTTGGGGGGTGGGGGCTAGCCTCGACTCTGCTCCCAGTTCCTTTTCTCGCACCCCCCCCCAAAAAGCAGAAGGTACCTTTTTGAAGCTCTGGTCCTTTCTTGTCCATGAGGCTGGTGGATTTCCTCTCTATTGTTGAGCTCTTACTGGCCTCCGAGGTGCTTGTCTTGGGCAAGGAGGAGTCTTTAATCATAACCATAATCATAATCATAGTCAGCCTCTAAAATAGCTGAGGTGCCTATGGCGGAGCAGAAAAGCCCCTGAATGTGGCGTTTAGCCTCTGCATTTGATGTGCAGGAAATGTATTTTATTTTAGTCATGGATAGTGCTTTTTTCCCTTAAAAATGTTTAGGGGTACTCTCATTTTCCTACTCATATTGAAATACTGCCCCTCAATGAGGCCAAACTTCGATTGACAAAATGTTTAGGGGTATGCGTACCCCTGCATCCCCCCCCCCTGGAAAAAAAAAGCACTGGGTTTCATATTTCAGGGGAACTCTCTCAGCAGTTTATCAATCCAAACAAAGGCACGCAGTTTAAATTCAACATGTTGTTGATTTTCCTTGTTGAAAATCTTACCATTTCACCTTTTTTGCAAACTGCATACCAAAATAAAAACTTAGTTGGTCTTTAAGGTGCTACTGAAGGAATTTTTTTATTTTGCTTTGAGGGAGTTGTTTTTTTTTACAATCAAGCGGTTATAAATTTTATGAAATAAATAATAAGGCAAGAAAAGAAAGAGTAACCAGCAACAGGGAACAGCTGCAAAAGTTCTTAAAAGTAGCGCAACAAATCTACTTAAAGACAACAGCGGCGGATTCTTTGCAGCCAGGAAAGTGAGGAAACAAACAAACCGGAATGGATAAAGAGAGGACATAGCTTAACGTACACATAAGCCTTGAGTGAGAAAATCAGGATCGGGGCTCAAAAAATGGTTTGTCCAGGGGAGCCCTAGGGAGACTTGAAAGCATCCCAGGAGAAAGAGGAAGTAGGGGAGAGAGAGAGAGCACAGCAAGAGGTCATTCCATGAAAGCCGTTCCTGGCCATGTACCTTGTTTTTTAGCTGGGGGTCGCCGATCTCCGGTGTCCATCGCGTGGACCATCTTGTCAGCAGGGAGCAGGAAGCCTTCTCTCTGGAAGCGTTCCTGCAGCTTCCTCAAGTGGTGAGCCATCTTCTTCTCCAGCATGCTCTGTTTCTGCAGGGTGCAAAAAGGGCAGGGCCTCGACACTGTTTCGGGATTCATTCCAGGGTCCTTCTCTCATCATTCTGGATCCAAGGGGAGGTGCTGGGGGGGACCCCCAAACTGGCAAAGGCACTTCCCCTTTCAGTTTGCACCACAGACACTCAGAAGCAGCATGAGAGAATTTTTCGTTTGCATGCCTCACCTCTTTTCAGGCTGGGGGTGAGGGGGGTCACTAAGCATGCCTAGCTGGAACACATACACACAAAAAACCCAACAGACCAAGTTATTAGGCAACTGCCCAATTATGATCAGCTGGATAGCTCAGTTGGTTAGAGTATGGTGCCAACAACTCCAAGGTTGCAGGTTCAATCCCCTGCTGCATGTTCTTGCATTGCAGGGGGTTGGACTAGAGACGACCCAACTATTCTATGATTTGCCAGATTTTGCCCCTATGAACTGGGCATCGGCAGCATCTGTCCGTTTTCTGTGATGAATTGCTAATTTCTCCAGTCTAAACAGAGCAATTCTGCTATCAAAGGGGAGCAAGTAAAAGGAAGCCAGTAATTAAAACACTCCCTACATAATGAACAGGTAAGTAGCCGTGTTGGTCTGAGTCGAAGCAAAATAAAAAAATTACAAAATAGGTGCTACTGAAGGAATTTTTTTATAATGAACAGGAACTGACTAATTGAAGGACGCTTAAGGGACAACTCTGTACTCCATGCTTGATAGGAAGTACAAGGAATAAACTTTTTTTTCTGACAAAAGAAGAATGGATACAAAAACTTATGGACTATGCAGAAATGGCAAAACTTACTGGAAGAATAATAAATCAGGATAACAAACTTTTTATGAAGGAATGGAAATGGTACATTGAATATTTACAAACAAATTGCAAGCAGATAAAAACATTGGCAGGGCTATTGTAATAACCTACAGTTTTAAAAATATAGATATATGAAAACAGATGAATAAAAGAATGATTTCATATAACTTAGAATATGCAGGGAATAATGATTAAAAAATTAACGAATCGCAGAAAAAGGAGGAAGGGAGTCGATATTTGAAATGTCTGAATTATTGTTAAATTACTACTGAAATGCATATAAATGAATATCATATTGTTTTTGAAAAAAGGAATAAACTTTTAACTAACATTGCAGGGGGGCCTTTGCTAAATAAAGGTTGCTGCTGAGTAAGCATTAGGGAAGGGTCTTGGCTAGGAGGATGGGAACTTCTGGGTAATATAAAACTACATAGATGGAATGCTGCGCGGAACCTCCTTCCTGCTGAGATAGTGGCACCCTACCATGACCGCTCAGGAGCCAGCCAAGACCCACACAGCTGCAGCCGCCTTCCCTGCCCCTCTTCCACTTACCTTTTTCAGCTTGTCTTCCTTGCTCTTCCTCCTCTGCTCTTCGATCCTTGCTTCCCGTTTAACGTCGTCACCGATCTTCATCAGAAGCAGCATTTCCTTCTTCCTCCATTCCTGGGAAACAAAGACTCATCAGCCGCTGGTCACCTGTTTCTCTGCTGTGCCTGTTTTCAGCTGGGTCTAAAACGGCAAAGGGGACCCAACTCCCAGCAACCCCAGGGATGGGCGCCACCTCCTGTTCCAGCTTCCCTTTGTGGTTACCTCTTCCATTTTCTTCCGTAGGAGCAGCTGCTTGCGTTTTTCCAAGCCTTGAATCTTTTTGTCGTCCTGAGCCAAGGCGAGTTGTCGGTTCTCTTCTGCCAGCTGCTCCAGTTTTTCCAGCTCCTGGTTAATCAACTCTAAATATCTTTTTGAAGGGAAAAGGCAAAGGATCGATTAGAATGGCTTGGCTGAACCTCACCCCGTTTCCTCTTCTTCGCTTAAGTTTCTCGGCTAACCTGGGGACTTCAGGTAAGCCATGGGGGTCTGGCAACTTGATGTAAAGCTGAAAGCTCATTCCCCTCCCCTCCCCGCATGCCCTCTGGTGGCCCCACACCAATTTGTGGAAGGGTAAGAGATTGACTGGTTGTAGGTTCGAGTCCCACTTTGAGCAAAAGATTCCTGCAACACAGGAGGTTGGTCTAGATGACTCTTGTGGTCCCTTCCAACGCTTACGACTTGCATTTCATTTCGGCCCATTTCTCCTGCTTTTAATTCCTGTTCTTTCTAGCTGTTTATGCAGAAATAGGATTGCAAGAGAGGCTTCAAAGGAGCACCAGGCCCAAGCAGGGCAGGCTGGCTTTGTGGTGTCATTCTGCAAACCGCACAAAGGTCCGCTTTAGACCTCATGTGCAAAAATGCCCTCAAGACTCCTCCCCCTACCCATCTCCTTTGGGCACCTGTTCCTCATCACGGTCTCCTGCTCCTGTATCGTGGGCCTCTCCTCTTTCAGCATCCAGTCCCGATATTTCGACGTGTCGGCAGCCTCCGGAAGATGCTGAGTGTCTTGGAGCTTGGTGATCTGCTTCTCAAGCATTTTCTGGAATTCAGAGGATTAGAGGGATGTGGGAATTAGGGCTTTTGCTTGGGACATTGCTGCCAGCAAGTCGTCACTTGGGGTCGGGTGAGCAGAGAAACGCGTCAGACCAATTTAGTGGGGTAGGAGAGCTTAAAACAATGCCAATATTTTTCACATCTGGCAACCAATGCGCCCCTTGTGTTTCAGATAGCAGTACATGGGGTAGACGGATCTAAAAAGCCCGGGACACAAATTTCCATGGCCGTCCAGCGGCTACTGTGGCTCATTTACCAGAGGTAATGTATTTGGTGTTAACTCTGGAAGCGTATACTCAATTCTGACCAAACAAAGCACAATATACATCAGGAGCCCAAGATGGTTCATGTGGTTCTCCCGTCCACATTTTATCCTCACAACAACCCTGTGAGGTAGGTTAGGCAGGAAGTCATGCTTTTTATCAAGTTCGCAATATGCTCTTTGTTTGTAGCAGCTGAGCAGAGGCAGAAGGAGACCAAAAAAATGGTCCCAAGACTTGCCTGTTCTCTGATGTAGTGTTTCTCAAACTCCAGCTTGAGGGAGGTCAGGTACTGCCTGTATTCGTTGAATTCCTTCAGGGTGCACACCACCTAGGAGGCAAAAAGGAGTCAGGCATCCCTGGGAAAGGTTCTTTTTAAAGAATTATTTATTTGGTTTTTCAGATTAAAGTTTTACAAGCACATATCCAACGTACAACATAAAAACAAGATTCCAAAGAATCTCATGGACTTCCCTCCTCCCCCTTGTGGGTCCTATTGTTAATTATTTTCTCCTGCACATTTTATGATAATCCAGATCTTTTACATCTCCATTATGTCCAAAATCCACCATTAAACTACGTTATTCCAATCCTACTAACGATGTTAGCTGTTTAAGATGGTTTTTAAGATAAATTATAAATTTTCCCTATTCCTTATTAAAATTTTGGTCCTCCTGATTTCTGACTCATCTGGTCATTTTAGCCATTTCTGCATAATCCAACAACTTAATCTGCTATTCTTCTCTGGTAGGGACTTTATCTTCTTTCCATCTCTGACCCACCATGGGAAAAGGTTCAAGAGCCCTCTCTGTACTTCCATGCTCCCCACCAACAGTGCCGACATCCCAAGTCCCTGTCTGAAATCTGTTTACTCAGAAGCTACAGTCCTTCCCCTAAGATTCTAGCCTTCATGGCTCTGGAGAGAAGACATATATACATATAAACACAGGAAGCTGCCTATCAATCCACCTAGCTCTGTGTGGCCCACACTGGCTGGCAGCAGCTCTGTGGGGTTACAAGTACAGAGTCTCTCACAACCCTACCTGAATATGCTATAGCCCTGCTCCTTTAAAACATTAATTTTTTCTATAGGATTTGCAGCTTTTTAATATGACTTCTAGGCTGTTTGGAGGTGACATCAATGGTGTTGTTTGTTGATAAACGTAAAGGGAACAGGACCCCTGACCATTAGGTCCAGTCGTGACCGACTCTGGGGTTGCGGCGCTCATCTCGCTCTATAGGCCAAGGGAGCCGGTGTACAGCTTCCAGGTCATGTGGCCAGCATGGCAAAGCCGCTTCTGGCGAACCAGAGCAGCACACGGAAACGCCGTTTACCTTCCCCGCTGTAGCGGTACCGATTTATCTACTTGCACTTTGGCGTGCTTTTGAACTGCTAGGTTGGCAGGAGCTTTGACCGAGCAACGGGAGCTCACCCCGTCGCGGGGATTCGAACCGCTGACCTTCTGATCCTAGGCTCTGTGGTTTAACCCACAGCGCCACCTGCGTCCCATTTGATAGCCTTGTAAAAAAAAAAGTTTTTGGCATGGGTTGTGTTTTTTTATGGCTGTCATTTTGCCATCCTGATTGTCTCACTAGAAAAGCACAGGGATGTAGGGGCATCAATGCCTGAATCAGCTCAACTTGCCTTGTTCTTGTCAGTGATCTGGCCTGCCTTTTTGAGCCTCCGCAGGTTGTCTTTCCGCTTGTAGTAGGCACGTAGGTGTGGGTCATGGAGGCTCTTATAGCTGGGTGCCATGAGTTTGCAGTATGGGTCGTTAAGGTCAAAAGTGGCAGATGGCTGGTAAAGCTGGGGATTATTATTATTATTATTATTATTATTATTATTATTATTATTATTATTCCTATACTACCCTTCATCCGAAGATCTCAGGTTCGCAGCATAAAAACACAAGATAAAACACACACAAGATGCACGATAAAAACCAAACAAAACCAAAACAATAGCCCCTCCTGTTACATCAATACATCAAATATAGCCCCTCCTGTTACAGCAATACATCAAAAAGGGTCAGGGAATGAGACAGGACATTCTATTCAAATATCAGGAAGAACTTTCTGACAGCAAGGTCTGTTCGACAGTGGAATGGACTCCCTCTGGAGGTTGTGGACTCTCTGTCCTTGGAAGCTTTTAAGCAGAGGTGGGGTGGCCATCTGTCAGGGATGCTTTAGTGGAGATTCCAGCATTGCAGGGGGTTGTACTAGATGGCCCTTGGGGTACCTTCCGACTCTACAGTTCTATGATCCTAACAAAGGATCTCTCAGACTCCGAGGCGGCCTTCTTCCCAAGCTGTTGAGCCTCCAGACGCTTGTGGACTACAACTCCCACCAGCTGCAGCTGGCCTGGATGTCAGGAGTTGTATTCCAAGAGCAACTGGAGGGCGACTGACTGGGGAGCCTTGCTTTGAAGCGGGGGGGTGGGTCAACACAGTTCCAGGTGCATTGCTGGTTCCACAGGACTAACTGCAATGCCTATTTGGAATGCTTTATTGTCTAGGACTGGAGCATAGCCTTTTCAGCAGTGGCTCCCCTTTTGCGGAACACTTTCCACCAGGGAACTTCACCTGAAGCCATCATTAAACATCTTTAGGTACTGGGCCATTCCCCGCCCCCTCAGTCAGGCTTTGGGATTTAAATTATCTGTGGTCTCGTCCATGTGGTGGGGGTGGGGGTGGGATGGGATGTTTTAGTCCCGCCTTTTAAAAATGTGACTGTGTGCGCATGTGCAGACGTCCTCTGTTCACCTTTTCACCCAAATTGGTCCTGTAGAACATAGTGTTTGAGCCTGGCAGGAAAGGGATCTTGGTAAAGAGTGGCATGTCCAGGATCTGGTTGGGTCCCACGGCTGGCATCTGCTTCCCAGGCCCTACCTGGAAGACACAAAACATCCGCGTGTCAGCAGGGAGAGGAGACCAGTTGCTGCAGTTGCCCATTCACTTCAGGGTTTCTTCAGAAAGATCTCTTGAGGATGCAACAAAAAACCCACGCCTCGCCAGTGTGTGCGTGGTACTGCCAATTGCTTCACACAACTGCAGCTCCAGAAGCACACCGCAAGGTTCCGGTAACTTATTTTCAAGCACATGTGTTTCTTCTGCTGCATAGCCCGGTGTATTGGGCATGGGATAGGCCAAACAGCTTTGTGCTCAGAAAGTCAGTGGCCTAGGCTGGCCAGCCCTTAGCCTGGCATCCTTCAGACCTTTTAGACTCCCATTCCCATCAGCCCCAGGCATCAGGTTGGGGGATTCTGGCTGGGTTGGTGGGACACAGAGCAAACCTCCCCCAGAAGCAGATTGATCTTAGGTCCCAGAATGTGGACAGGTGGACCCTGTTTTCTAACCTAGGAACACGAGTCAGAGATTTCCCCTCCCCAGCTTGCATTTGTCTCTGGTTCCCCCCCCCTGACTGCAGCTTCAAAAGAGGGTGGCCTCAGCACTCACGTCTACAACGTCTTCGTCCGGTTCCATTGCTTCGAGCGCCGTCCGGGCGCTCTCGGTCAGGTAATGTCCCATGGCTGCCTTCAGCAGCCCTCGGTTGGGGTACGTCATCTTGAGGTTCAGTCTGGGTTGTTGCCCTCAGAGGACACGGCCTCCAACTGCCACCTCCACATAGGCCTTCTAGAACTCTCCGGGACATTGTTAGCAACAGGGGAGTTCCACCAGCAGTTCTCTGTGGAGCTCTCAAGATCTTTGATGTTCCGTTCTGAAAGGGGGAAATCCGGCGCTGGAATCCACCGTTGCTGTCCGGATTCTTAATGACTCCAAAGCTCACTCACCTCTGCACCACAGAGGATGCTAGCAGGCTTGCTTTGCTAAACACGGGGATTATTATTATTATTTTGCAAATATATTTGTTTCATTTTATAATGTATACCAGAACAGAGAGAGAACAGTTATAACAACAGATTAAAAAAATTCAAAGTTGAGAAACTAAACTATAAAACAGGCACGTGGAATGAATGCAGCTGCACATGGGTTTAAAAAAAAAACCAAGTCCAAGTAAATACAGTAATATTAGCATCATCTTATGATGGACACTAACGCCACAGATCTGCCAAGCTTTCGACAAGATTTGTCTTGAAATCCTGCTTCCTGGGCCTATTTAGTTTTCTATGTGTTGTATATATGTGTAAATAAGAGCATATAGCCTAAGGACACCCCAGTCTCTGCTGACTTTTTCCCCACGGAAACCAAACCCTGGGTAAGTACAGTCGTACCTTGGTTTTCAAACAGCTTAGTTCTCGAAGGTTTTGGCTCCCGAACACCGCAAACCTGGAAGTGAGTGCTCCGGTTTGCGAACTATTTTTGGAAGCCGAACGTCCGACGGGTCTTCCGCGGCTTCCGATTGGCTGCGGGAGCTTCCTGCAGCCAATCAGAAGCTGCGCTTTGGTTTCCGAACGTTTGGGAAGTCAAACGGACTTCCGGAATGGATTCCGTTTGGCTTCCAAGGTACGACTGTACCTGGAAACCCTGGGTTTTCTTACCGCCCAGAGATTGGCTTGGTGTGTAACACTACTCTACCCTGAGGACTCATGAGGACTAGTGGCACCACTTATAACAGTCAGGATACCTCTGTGGACATCATGTCTCTTGCAGATTGGGCGCTGCATGCTGAAAGTCTCCTACAGTACACGTATTGATCACGGAAAGGAAGAGATGGTTCTTCCCATGCTACGCAGTGAGCAGGAGGAATTGAATGTCCCAGTATGTGATGATGATCACTGGTCTCAGAATACCTTTAGAAAGGGGGATGGTGGAACAAATGGATAGAAGGGCAAGCCTGATGTGCTTGTTTGCTTGTTTCATAAAATTTATACACTGCCTGATTGTTAAAAAAACAACAACACCCAACCACCTCAAAGCGGTTTATGAAGAAAATGAAACCACAAAATTATCAGTTAAAACAACTCCTTAAAACCAGCAACAAATTGCAGGGTGCATCTTAGGGCACAACAGTGGCAGCTTTTCAAAGGGTGACGACTTTGCAAAGATCTCTCATAAAAATACAAACACATCCTATGAGGATCCGTAAGAATCTGTGGATGGTTTCGTACCACGGTCTTGCTGCAATGCACCAGATCCCTGATTTACATGGTTTTGTTAACAGAGATAGATGAGATCTGTGATCAGGTGGTGGTTGGAGGAGCGGGCAAAATATATGAAAAAAATTATGCCATTTTGCCATTTCCTGGTATTTGATATGTATGCCTATTCTCCCTTTCTGTCCTCATACAGTACTTGCGGTTTCACACTTCTTTCTCCCTTGCCTCCCTCCAGGACATTCTATTTTCCTCCTCCCTCTCAAATGGTTCCCTTTCCACCCCCACCTTCTCAGTTGCCCCACTTTTTGTCTGTGGGGCTGCATCCCCTGTCTCTCAGGAAGATCGTAACGGCAAGGGGGAAACCAGAGTAGGAGCAGCAGTGTTTGATTTCCTCTACCCTCCCCATTCCTTTTTCCTTTTGTGTTGCGTCTGTTTCATCGTGAGCTTGCAGCTAAGGATTGTCTTATCCTTTAATGCATGGGCAGCAGTTAGCAAAGTGTTAAGTGCTTTGCAAGTGTTAAGATACATAATGCCAATTACGTGGAAATGAGCACTGAAACATGTGCCATTTTCCATTGTGCGAAAGCTCCAATATGATGTGGAAATTAAGAGTTAGGGGGAAGTCGGGGAAATGGAATAAACGACCCTGTGAATGCAGCCTCTTTCTGCCCTATCTAGCCCTGCCTAGCTGGGATGTGTCCAGTTCTCCCTTTTTTAAAGGGAAATTCCCTTACGCAGAATAGGCTTCCTCGTGAGAAAAGGGAAAACTTGACAGCTATGGTCCAATGACACATCCCAGCCAGGCAGGGCTAAAGAGGGCAGAAATATGCTGTGATGCTGCTGCCCCTGTGATGCTGCTACCCCTTGTTCACATCCCAGGTGGAGGTTGGAGAGAGGAGTAGAACCCTCAGACTGTTCCGCGGCTGGAATGCAGCCTGCCGTAAAAAGGCCAAGCGTCACACCTGTGCTCCACCCACTTTTACCTCTGGCCCCGCCCACCTTTGGCACATGGAAGGTTGTCCACAAGGGAACTGCTGCAGGAGGAGGTTCCTGATCCCTGGCCTATGCAGACAAGGTCAGACCTTTCGGTTTTGTACATTTTTATTCTGGGTGACAGCTGAAAATCCAGATGAGCACGAGACCTGTGGGGGGAGGGGAGGGAAATGCAAGCACCACGTTAGGAGCAGGGGACAAAGGCAACAATTCAAGGGCAAATATTAATAGAGAGAATTATTAACAGATACAAAGACAGAGTTATATTATGGCCATTGTTTATTACATTAGTATACCACCTTTCATCCAGACAGCCCAGGGTGGTCCACAACAGAAAAGTACAAAATGATCACCCATATGCATGCCTCATTGTCACAATACATTATTATTATTATTATTATTATTATTATTATTATTATTATTATTATTACTGATCTGCCCTTCACACTAGGGTACCTGGGCAGGTTACAACAATTTAAAATGCAACATTACAAACTGTTTTTAAAACTTACAGTTACTAATAATACAATACATCTAATAGAAACAGCAATAATGTCTAACAAAAACTAACAAGTTCATACAATTGCTTACTTAGATTTCCAGTACAGTAATTAACTTGCAATAAGGATTTGGGTGAATTAAGAAAATTATTTTGGTAGATTTATATTCCACATCTAAAATCTACTATCTGCAGGTGTAGATGAGATACAGAATATGACCATTCTTCCATCTAGCTTAGTACCGTCTGCACTGACCGGCAGCAGTTCTCCAGGGTTTTAGGCAGGAAACATTCCCAGCCTTACATGGAGATATTCCTGGGATTGACCCTGGGACCTGCTGTATGCAAAGTGTGTGCTCTGCCACTGAGCTACTCCCTTTCCACAAGGTAAGATTCTAGTCCACATGGTTCTGAATAAAGGAATGTATTAAATTGGAACATAAGAAGTTGCCTTATATCGAGTGAGACCCTTGATCCATCTAACTGAGTAGGGCAGAAGCACTTGGGGTTTCAGGTGGGGAACATTCCCAGCCCTACCCTTAGAGATGCTTTGGGGCATTGAACCGGGGACCTTCTGCATGCAAGGCAGGGGCTCTGCCCCTGAGCTACGGGCCTTCCCTTACTGGGGGACTTCCTTTGATCGAACACACTAGGGTTCTTGTGTTCCTGCAAGCAACATGTCAAAGGGTGGTGCCAACACATTACTGCAACTTTTCTGACTTTTCCATTTCATTATGTGCAAAAGGAGCGTCCCACTATCTGGCTGCTTAGAAACCCTCAGGACAGCTTATATTATCTCAAGCTGATGCAATGATCTCAGTTAAAAACAAGATTTTTTTTTAATGTCAGAACTCAGCGCCAGAAAATATAATCAACAGCCATCCGATCTCTCATGTTAAACCCAAAATAAGATCTGGATTTACCGGTATATATCTCCAGCCCATCACGCTTATAAAGAGGTCCTAATTTCCACATGGCTAGGAAGATATGCATCTTTTGGACTTTAGGGTGTTCCACAGACGTGGGGATCATCACCCCAAATGGGCACAGCCTCTTGTGCCTGCCACTTCCAACACCACTGGCACTCAAATGCTGTTGCACTTGGTTCCTGCTTGGGGGCTTCCCAGAAGAAGCATCTGGTTGGCCCCTGTGAAAACAGGAAGCTGGACTAGATGGGCCCCCTTTGGCCTGATCCAGCTACAGGGCTCCTCTTATGAGCGGGATTGCCTGAGGACTGTATCCTGCAGCCATCCAGGGCATGCCTTCAAAGGGACTAGTTGCATGCCCTGCTTTCTCAGATTGCCTGCAAGCAAAGCAGACTCCTTTGAAGCTGACGCAAATCAGCTTTGTGCCCTCAAAGGGACTTTCTTTCAGCACCATTCAGCTGTTTGACACTGACAGCGAGCCCCTTGGCTGCACTAGGGAGTTCCTGGTGGGTAATCCCAGAAGGGCTCACTGTCGGTGTCAATCAGCTGATAGTAAGCGAGCTCCGCTTGCAAAGGAACAATTGGGAGCTCACTTTGAGGAAGGAGTGTGTGGTTTGGGGGGCAAACATCCTAGTGGACCAAATCAGAAGGTTCCTTCGGGGCTTCTCCGCTTCTGAGCTACAAGCTGCGTGAATCTGCCTTTATTCCCTCACCTTAGCCGGAAGGACAGCCTCCACCCCCATCGTTCAGCCCAGACACTGAGGTCCAGCTCCGAGGGCCTTCTGGCGGTTCCCTCACTGTGAAAAGTGAGGTTACAGGGAACCAGGCAGAGGGCCTTCTCGGTGGTGGTGCCCGCCCTGTGGAATGCTCTCCCCATCAGATGTCAAGGAAATAAACAACTATTAGACTTTTAGAAGACATCTGAAAGGCAGCCCCGTATAGGGAAGTTTTTAATACTTGATGTTTTACTGTTTTTGACATTTTAATTGGTTGAAGCCACCCAGAGTGGCACAGGCAACCCAGTCAGATGGGAGGCATATAAATAAATTATTATTACTGTATTATTATTATTATTAGCTCGAACCCTCATGAGTGTAGCCAGGATTTAATTTAGGGGGCATAAATAGCCTGTGGGAACCTTCCAGTTGTTTAGAAACTAGACAAGGCCCTGCAGGTGCGCGTTCTCAGGAGAAAATGCTGGAAACTATGAGAAACTTCCAGAACGGAGCTACCTGCAATGTGATTGGTCAGTTTGTGGAACTACGCCTATCGTCCAGTCTAATTGCCAGTTGCGTCACTAGAATGTTGCATCACAACATCATCCAAATGACCTCAGCAAGAATTACAATTCAATTATTCTGATTATTCCTATTTTTATTTATTTACTTGATTTAGGGAGGTCAGCTGCCCCCATGGCTATGCCCGTGCTAACCCTGGGAGCAGAAGATCATCACCCCCTTGATACGCACCTTAACCAGGTAAGGAGGGAGAAGTCCTGGCAGAGTAGAAGGCTTTAGATTGGCGGGTGGTGGTAGAAGTAATAGCCCCCGTAGGCCATTGTTCCGAAAGACAGCGCAGCTCCCAACAACTGAATAAACCTTGATTTGTCTGTCCAAGTTTCGCTCTCTTGAGGGTGGAGGGAAAAAACAAACAATTCCTTTCTACAGCACCATAAATGTGCATCGCACTTTGCAAAGAAGTCTCCGCCCCCAAGGACACTACAGTTTGCCCCTGAGGGAAACCACAGAGGGAGATGGAGGCAGATGCTGTCATGTCACTGTCGCATGATTAGACTTTTCTTATACAGCGGGGTAAGAGGTTGCAATTTATCTTATAACATTGCCCATATGATGCCCATTAACAGCATCCTCTGGGCAGCTCACAAGCAGGAAAACATGAAAATATATAAAGAAGCCCAGAACAGGAAATCAAAGCAGAAAACAAATCCCAGCATAAACATTCCTGGCAATGCTCTGAGCAGGGGATTTGCTTGCATACAGGCCTCAAGAGAAGGAACAGCCACACCAGCCTTCATTAACCTGGAACAACTTTCTGAGGGCAAGAGCTGTTTGAAAGTGGAACAGACTCCCTTGGCCTTTTTTTTTTTAAGGAGGTGCAAGGTCATGTGTCAGTGCTGGGATGCCTTGCCCATGGCTGCTGGGTGTTGACACTGATTCTTCTGCAACACAGGAAATGATACTGAAGAAGAGTATCTGGGCACGCACAGAGTGACTCCTCTCCCACGCAGCTAGTAGCAAGCCACCAGATTGAGCAGTAGCCCACTTTTCAGCCCCAGAGGGGAACATTCAAGCTGGTTCAGGAGTACAGGTGTGTGTGGGGGAGGTGTCTCACAACTGCTTGGGAGTTGCAGGACCAGACCCTGAAGCCTCCTTTCCTCTCTCTCTCCCCCTCCTCCCCCCCAAAAAAAATCATGTCAGAAAGACTCTCCCCTTTCATCCTGAGAGCTGGTGGTTGGCTTATGACGAGAGGCTTGGATTCGAATCCCCACTTGGAAAGGAAGCTCACCAGGTGACAACGGGCCCTTCAACATCTCTCAGCCTAACCTACTTCACAGGGTTGTTGTGGGGATGAAATGGGGAGGGGGAGGAGAACCAGGTACAGTACAACACCACCTTACACTCCTTGGGGGGAAAGGTGGTATATTAATGTAATAAATAAATGTGCCAAGCAAATAAGACTTAGGGGGAGGGAGGACTAAAATAGCTAGTGGAAGGGGCCTTGCAAGGGATGGTTGCCACTCTGCACATGCCCAGAAGCAGCTTGTGCCACAGCAGGAGCTAAGCCCATATCAAGCCTGAGCAGCCACTGAGGATTTGATTTCAGCCTCCGCTGTTGCAAGTGATGAAGAGTGCCCCTGAGCATACCCGGAGTGTTCCCCGCTCCCCCTAAATCTCACTGGCAGAAAGACTCTCCTCCATCATATTGCAAGTAAACAAGCCTTGCGGGGAAGGAGGGCAAAACTAGCCATTGGCACTTGCTGGTTAGTATGGAAACAGGATGGGGCTTTGCAAGGGCTGGCTGGCCCTCCGCACAAGCCCAGAGGCACCTTGTGCCACAGCAGGAGGCTTGCGCAGCGACGGGGTTCTAAAAGCGGCGAAGAGCGCCCCCGAGCATACCCAGATCGCCTCCCGACCCCTACTCACGCGTTCGCTTGGTGGCGACGTGGCCCCTGACGCGCCGAAGCTCGAGGGCGCCGTGGGGCCGGCCAGGAGCAAAAACTGCCGTGTGGATCTCCATAGGGCAGACGCCCTCGACTTCGAAGACCTCGCGGAGCAGCTCCTCTAGGCGACTCAGGGCTTCGTGCTCCTCCTCGGGCCGCGGCTGCACAATTACGCCCACCAGGGCGGCTGGCGCGCCGCGGTTCTGGTCCCGCACGCCCTGCAGTACCTCCCTCAGCCGCGCCGCCCGCTCCCGCAGCGACGCCGCCCGGCACAAGAAGAAAGTCAGCTGCCCCGACGGCGCGACCGAGGAAGTGCACGGCGGCAACTGAGTGCCCAGCTGCTGCTGCTGCTGCTGTTGCTGCTGCTGCTGGGTGTTCGCGGTGGACTCGGCACCAGGGGCCTCTTGGGGGCCACCACTCGTTTTGGGCAGCACGTGGTGCGCGAAGGAGCTGAGGACCTGCTGGCCGCTCTCGGCCCCCCACGGCTCGCCGGCCAGGAGCACCACTTGCGTTCGCTGCACCACCGTGCCCCCGGGGTCGCCCTCGCACGGCTCCTGATGGGCGTCGGTCCGCCGTCCTCCGCCCCGCTGCTCTTTCCTCTCCATTCCGCCCGGCTCCAGCTGCTGGTGGCCCCTCCCGACGGGCCGGGCGCCACTCGCCACAGTGTCACAATCCCTCCCTCCTCGCGTAGGGGGTCCTTGCTGCTGCCACTGCTGCTGCGTGTGCCCACGAAACGCCGCGCGCTTGGCCTGGCTGCCCGTGCGCCCTGGGCACACCGGCTAGATGCGTGCGCCCTGGGCGCATTTGGCGAGACCCCTGTTTTTCGGTGCGCCCAAGCAGGCGTGCAAGAATTTTGGCCAAGGTTGTTGCCTCCTCAAAAGCTTTCGAGGCTTGGAGAGAAAAGCGACCGGGACGAAGAAAGTGGGACGTCAGTCAGCCTTCTTGGCACCAAGTCCATTTGGGAATGCACGGCCCTCCGCTCTCATTCTAGCGCTCGTGGCCTTTCGCGAAAGAAAGGAGAACAACTCTTTAACTGACACTGCTCAATGCAGGCATGTTTACTAGAAAGAAAGTCCTACAGAGCTCAGTAGTGCAGGTACTGAGGGTCTCAAAACTGGATTACTGCACTGCGTTCTGTGTGGGGCTTCCCTTGTGCTTCATGACCCAGAAGCTCCAGTGAGTGCAAAGTGCTACAGTACAGTTGCTGACAGGAGAAACATTTTTGTTTAAGCAAACCAATCCAGGCAGGCACGTAGATGTCGATGTGGTTTAATCTCTTTTTGTTCTTAATTTATTTTTAAATGTGTCATTTCTTTTATTGATTATTTTATTTTATTTTTTGTAAACTGTTAGAGGTTTTGCTACAATCAAGCAGTATATAAATTTTGCAAAATAAATATTTTTTTACATTTCCTCCCAAGTAAGTGTGTTTACCATGGCAGACTATATGGGTTGTTCCTGATGGTTTCAGTCACATACAGTACCGTACTTGCAAATTCATGTTGTGCAATAGAAGTTGATTGGGAGCTCATGTGCGACAAACCATCTGCCTCCTTCCCGCTCAAAAAACCCTGACTTTTGGTGATAAGGAAAGTAATGGGAAAATGCGCTGGAAATGATGCCTTTTTTCCCAATCCTGTAAACTTCATTCAAATAAATACCGGTAAAAACCTAATATGGGCCTGTTGGATCAGGCCAAAAGGAGGTCCTTCTAGTCCCGCATCCTATTGTCACAGTGGCCAACCAGATCCCTTAAGGAAATTTGCAAGCAAGACTCAAGCATGATCACTTCCCCTTTCCTGCGGTTTCCAGCAACTGATGTTCAGAAGTTTTGCTGCATCAGAATCCTAAAGAGTGCTCAATAAAATGGCATCTGAAAGGAATCTTTGCAAGGAGGTTGCAACTTCTCCTGTTTGAGCATATACTCTGGTTTGTGGAGAGGTCGTCAGATGATGTTTTGTCACGCACCTTCCAGCACACACTCATCATTTCCCTTACTGCAAAAAATCCAATGTGTGCACCCCAATTTCTGAGCAAGATAATCCAGGGGTTCCTCCTGTGCATGCTCATGGTTTGGTTTCCGGGGAATGAAGCTCAGTGGAGACTGCTGTCTTAAGAGTGTATGACTTTATTTACACCTAGGTATATTGTTTCATTATTTCGTTGCATTTATATCCCACCTTTTTCTTTAAGGAGCTCAAGGTGATGTATACAAGGTTCTCTCCCTCTCATTTACTTCCCACGTACCTACCAGTAGGTTAAGCGGAGTGTCAGGGACTGGCAGGGCTCTGAAGTGTGTGTGGTGGAGGCAGGAAGCCAGGACAGTGACCCAGGAGATGGGGACAGCAATTTAGGGGGTTTGGTGCTGCCTGCAAGGCAGGAGCCCAGGCAGGAGGAGGAGAGAGGGGCCTTCTTTGGCTGGGCAGGCAGGGAAGGAACATGACACTGAGAGGCACTGACTGGCCCTTAAGGCAGGTAGGTAGCCGTGTTGGTCTGAGTCGAAGCAAAATTAAAAAAAATCCTTCAGTAGCACCTTAAAGACCAACTAAGTTTTTATTTTGGTATGAGCTTTCGTGTGCATGCACACTTCGTCAGATACACTGAAACAGAATAAAATAAAATAAAACCCTAAATAAATAAATAAATAAATAAATAAATAAATAAAATAAAACCCAAAATAAAAAACCCAAAATAAAACCCAAAATAAACCCAAAATAAAAACTTAGTTGGTCTTTAAGGTTCTACTGAAGGATTTTTTTTTTTTTTTGGCCCTTAAGGGTCACTCAGTGAGCTTCATGGCCAAATGGAGAATTGAACCCTGGTCTCTCCCAGGCCACAGTCTTACACCAAACTGGTTATATCCAACCTGGACAGATCCCACCTGGAGTACTGTCTCCCATTCTGGGTGCCACAATTTAAGAAGGATGTTAATGAGCTGCTATGTGTGCAGAGGAGGGCAACCATGATGATCAAGGAGCTGCGTATGTTTAGCCTGGAAAAGAGGAAACTGAAAAGAGATATGATACCCATCTTCAAATAACTCAAGGGTTGTCACATGGAAGATGGAGCAAGCTTTTTTACTCCTACTCTGAAAGGTGGGACTTGAACCAATTTCTTCCAGTTACAAGGAAGTAGATTCCAACTAAACATCTTTCTGACAGCAAGAGCTGTTCGCCAGTTGAACGGACTCCCTCAGGAGGTGGTAGACTCTCCTTCCTTGGAGGTTTTAAAGCAGAGGTTGGATGGCCATCTGTCTGGGTTCATCAGCCATGACTCCTGCATTGCAGGGGGTTGGTCTATATGAGCACAGGCTAGAGGGGCTCACAGCAATAACACTCTTGCCTCCCTATTAGGGTCCTAGGGAAGCCCCAAGCCACAGCTTTGGGTCCAGCACAGAGCAAGCAAGCCACTGTGTCTCCAGCTTCCAGCATCAGCCATAAACATTCCAAACCTAGCTCTCCTGGACCCCTTCTGGGACTTGGTTGTAGCAGCTGCCACTGGCCTTTTGCTGAACCAATCACATGTGGAGTTGAAAGCTCCAGGCTGTGATGCAGCCCCCTGGGATGAAGTGAGTGAGCACTATGCTCCTGAGCTGTGTGAGGTAGGGGCTGCTGCAGGCTCTGTCTGCATCTGTGTGGGTGGGCATTGTGACATCGGCAGGCCGTGTGGCCTGGAAGCCCTTCAAGGTTTAGCTAAAGGCAGAAGGCCACGGGACTCCATGCTGGCAGGACATGACCAAGGAGGCGAAGGGCAGCGAGAAGCTTCCCGAAGCAATATGCATTGCAGGGCCCGGGAGCAAGGTCTCCAAGGACCTCCAGGTCCTGGTCAAGAAGGTGGCGGGCCAGCCTGAGGTCCTGCTCATTGGGGAGACGCTGGAAGGCAAGGACATCCACGGGATGATGGACAACTTTGTCAAGGACCTCTTTACCACCAACTGCTACCCCATCCACCCTGGTGATTCCTTGAAGGAGCCCCTGGCCGCCACCACCTGCAACATCGGGGGCACGCAATGCCAGCTGATCTTCTTCCTCTGCCGGGCTTCCTGCCTCCAGGGGAAGCAGAAGGAGCTCCGCAGGGTCATCAAGGAGGTGAAGAAGTTTGTCGAGAAGTCCCCCTGTGCCCTGGTGGGCATCGTCATGGACCCCAAGACTTCGGAGGCGGAGGCCGCCCGCGACCAGCTGCTGCGCATGCTCCGGGGCGCCTTCCCCAAGGGGTCTGCGCAGAAGCAGAGCAAGGCTGGAAAGGCTGCGGAGGAGGTCAAAAACGGCCCAATGGAGCTGGAGGACGTGGAAGTGGAAGCAGAGATCTACACCCCAGGCCACCCGCGAGGGAACCTGGCCATTGTGAAGGCAGCTTGCAGGGCTTCTGAAGCCCTGGTCAAAACCAAAGGTGTGAGGCTCCGGGTTCTGGCACAGTAAGGCAGCAGGGGCTCCCCCAAGGTTGACTGGTGGTGGCCTCTAGTGTGACATGGCCCCTTTCCTTGGAAGGAGGCTACTGGAGGTTGCCTGCCACTTTGTGATACAGAGATATAGAGGGTTGGAGGCAGCATTGTTTCTGAATACAGTACCAGTTTCTGGAAGCCCCAGAAACTGGGGAGAGGGCTCTTGTGCTCCAGTCCTGCTTGCTGGTTTCCCAACAGAGGCATCTGATTGGCCACTGTGGCCACAAGATGTTGGACTAGATGGGCCATTGGCAGGATGGTCCATAGGCAGTCTATCTAGATTTCTAGGTTCTGAGGGGTATTAGGCCGCTGTGAGAAAAGAATATGGGGCCAGCAGACAGTCTCCTCTTAAATTCTTAAGTATTCAGGCTGAGTGTAGGTGGAGATACAGTTTAACTCCAACAGAAGTCCCAAATTCACTGATCCCTGCAAGATTTCTAGGGGAATCACCAGGACCATCGTTTTATTGTTGTTGTTTTTAACAGAGAGCAACCTAGCCCTTTGTGTTTCTCACCCCCAGCTTAGCCAAGCTGAGGGGCGGTAGCTCAGAATGCAGGAGGTGCCAGGTTCAATCACCACTGGCATCTCCAGGAAAAGACCTGTGACTATCTGGAGAGCCGCTGCTGCCAGTCAGTGCAGACAGTACTGAGCTAGTTGGACCCATGGCCCAACTTGCCATAAGGCAATCAGCTATACTTTGTCTGCCCCAGAACAACGAACAGGGTGCATGCTTTGTTCTCTCCCCCACAAGGCCTGGCTTGTCCCCTCTCCTGGGCTCATGAAGATTCCTGTATTGCAGGGGGTTGGACTAGATGACCCTTTGGTCCCTTCCAATTCTATGATTCTATGATCACTAGACAGTGATTCAAGATCAGTTCTGATGCACGGTGACTTACAAGACAGAATCCCATGCATAAGTCAAAGGTCCAATATTGACCTCCCTGATCTGTGTGGTTAAGGATAGACAACGGAACTTCCTTTCCGCCTTAGGACTCAAAGCTGCTTAGTGCTAACTTTTTGGGGTCGCTGCCCCCTTGATCACATCAACTTGTCCCCAGTGCCCCCTGCCTCAATCCTATGAAAAGCATTGTTCAGAAGAGTGGTTTGCATGACCCAGTAAGGAAGATAATAAGAATGCGATAAAAGTCAAAACCGTAGCAATTAATTGCCCATTGATTCAAAATCCATTACAAATTATGTAGTTTAATTAATTCAACAAAACTGATGAATTTAGGACCAACAGGATAGCAGAGTTGGAAGGGGTCCCCTAGTGTCATCTAGTCCAACCCGCTGCAAAGGAGGAAGCACAACTAAAGCATCCATGACAGATGACAATCCAACATTGGCTTGGAAACCTCCAAGGAGAGAGAGTCCATCATCTTTGACTCCACTGTCAAACAGCTCTTACTGTCAAAAAGTTCTTCCAAATGTTTAGTCAGAATCTCTTTCCTCCCCCAGTTTGGGTTCTCTCCTCCAGATCAGCAGAAAAGAAGCAGGCTCCATCTTCCATTTGACAACCCTTTGGATATTTCAAGGTGGCTATAATGTCACCTCTAAGTCTCCCCCTGTTCCCCTCCCAGAGCTACAATCCTCAGAGTAGTCCAACCATAATTCCCTCATTCACAGGGAACGCTGGGAACAGCAGCTCTGTGCAGGGAGGAGGGGATCCCCAAACACTCTCAGCACTCGGAGCAAAGCACAGCTCCCAGTGGGACCATCTTTTCAAAGTCTGGTGGTCATTGCCACCCCCTTGCCTCTCAGCCACCCCACCTCCTGGAATTCCTCCCGCAGGAAGCACTACCACCCGCTTTGGGAACGACAGGCTTAGAGGTTCTCAGAGCCTCTGAAAGGTCAAAAGGGGTATGCCAATTTTGCTGAATGGTAGATAAGAGGTGTGTTTTTAAGAATGGGTACAGGAATGGGAAAGTGGGACTACCCCCTCAATCTAGTTAACCCAAGAATTCCTGTGCAGGTATGCCGGAGGATGCCTCTAACGCCGAGGTCACTAAGGATTCGCTAACCATTACAGGTTCGTGGACTTCGTTTGTCATCAAAAGTTTCGTGGGGATGACATTCATTGCCTTGGCTTCCGGAGCAGGGTGGTACGCCTACAACCAAGGGATGATCCCGCCAGAGGTGTTGCAACTCCTGCACTTGCCGCCTGTCTGAGGTGTGTGTTTCCTTCGGCTTTCTCTGTCAAGAGCCTTGTTGGCTTTGAGCAAGAGAACTTCAACTCAGGCCCATCTCAGAATGCCAGCCATTGGGCGTCATCCAAAAGCCCTATGGGGCGAGCAAAAGAGAGCAGCTCTTCAGCCAGATTGCACACATAACTTGTGGGATTCACTGCCACAAGGTCTGGTGATGCCCAGCAAAGGGCTTCTGGCTCAGTGGTTCAGCTTCAGCTTCCTATGAAGAAAGTCGCAGGTTCATTCCCCAGTGGCATCTCTGGACTAATCTGATTTGGTATAAGGCAGATTCCTATCTTCCTATTTAAATTTGCCCTTTCTCCAGAATCATGAGGACTAGGATCTTACTTTACTCTTAGGGAAAGAACCTTAGCTGAGTGATAAAGAATCTGCTTTGCATGCGGAAATCCCCAGTTCAGCAACTCCAGGTCGGGCTGCTCATGCCTCCATCTGGAACCCTGGAGAGCCACTGCCAGTCCGTGCAGACAATACTGAGTTAGATGGACCAGTGGTCTCACTCAATATGAGGCAACTTCTTAGGTTTCAGTAGCTTAGATAGATTGAAAACAACTGATTTTACATATTTATGGGTACAGTATTGTCAGTGAGTATTGGCCAGGACAGTTGAAAATGGAGCTTCCATGTTCAGGAAAAGTTTAACACTAATAAAGCAGATACCTATCACTGATAGTAAATGTGGATGTGCAGGAGCTCAAGACAAGATCCTAGAGCACGGGTGTCAAACACAAGGCCCGGGGGCCTAATCCGGCCCGCCAGACCTTGTCATGTGGCCCGCGTAGCCGCCGCTGACAATAACCACTGACAGTAGTTCTGGAGCCTGCGATTGGCCGAGGGTCAAAACTGGGGGCAGGGCTGCAGGCGGAGGCCGGGGCGCTGGAGCCGCGCTGACGGCCTTGGCCAGGGAATTTCAATTTCGAATGAGGCTGAGGGAGGCGGTGGCACAGCAGCAAGACGGGGAAGTGAGATGCAGGAGGAGGAGGAGGAAGCCCGCCGAGGAGGTAGGAAAGCCCTACAGGCGCCGCCGGCAAAGTTGGCGGGCTTTGCTGTTGTCTCCGAGAGCGAGTGAGGCGGCACTGGGGAGCCGCCGCCCGCCACTTCCCTTCCTCTCCTCGGCTGCATCCGGGAGGTGGGCGAGCGAGCGGGCGAAAGGGACGCGGAGTGAGCTTGAGGGGGAAGTAGGCGAAGCGCAACAGCCGCTCTCTTGATGGAGCCGGGTTTCTCTTCCCTCTTCCCCCGTTTTCTCCTCATAGACACTCGGGAGGGTGCCTGGCTTTTGCTCTGCCCCCCACCCCCGAGCCGCCCTTTGGCTTCTCAGTTCCGGCGGAGCTGCTCCCCGGGGGGCGGCCAGGAGGGAGGTGGCGGCGTCGGCACGGGTTCCTGCTCTTCCCGCTCTGCCGCCGCCTCCTCTCAGCCCCTCGTGATGTAGGGCTCCAGATGGAGTCGCCTCGCGGTTTGAGTAGGTGGGAGGGGAATTTTTTTTTGGGGGGGGGAGGTTTTCAAGCCTCCTCTGCCTGCAGTCCCGGTAGGGAGAGGCGGCGGCGAAGACGACAACAGCGCGGGTGGGGGGAAGAGCAGCTCTGAGGCGAAGATGCACGTCCGCTGGGGCTGCCGCCGCCTTCCTCCTCAGGAAATCCGCTGCCCTCCCTCAGCGCGAGGGGAAGGGACTCTGGCGCTGAGGAGGGAGGATGCAAAAGCAAAGCAGGGAGTTGGCGCTGCACCGCATGTTCCTGCCCCTCTCTAAAGCATGGGGTGGGTTGCCTAGCGGGGTTTGGGTGTGCGCAGGGCGGGAGAGGGAAGCCCTCTTTCCATCTGCAGGTTTTTAATCCCAGCAGTGGCTTTCTCCTTCCTGCCGAAGGTTTAGTTGAGGGGCCCCCCCGGAAGCCGTCGATCCCCACCTTTTGTTCAAATTTCCCTCGTTTACATCCCCTCCCACACACGCGGCACGACGCAGGAATGTGATCCGCGTGGGGGCGGGAATGAGCTTACATTATTACAAAAAACAGCAATAATTGAATGCAGTGACAATAATTTTTGATAATAAAGAGTGGACACATAGTCCTACAGACACAACCGGCCCTTTGAGGGTGACCAAACTGCTGATGCGGCCCCCGATGAATTTGAGTTTGACACCCCTGTCCTAGAGCCATGAGGTGGTGTTTCCCTTTAGGTTCCCAGCAAGACCAAATACAAAATAAGTAGAACACATTATACTGTTTTTGTGGCATGGCTGCAATCCTGTACATGGTTTCCTGGGTAACCTCCACTGAACTCAGGGGAGCTTCTTCTCTGATTGCACAGGTCCAACATGCAGAACACTCAAGCACTAGCCAGCTAAAATCCAAGCTTTGGCTTTTAATTAGAAATGTAAATAAGTGTTACTTTTAAAACTGCTGGTGTAAAGCAGGGCCCCATCAAAGAAAAGGCGGAGCCAGCCTCTTCTTATTTTCCTAATCCTCTGACTTTATACCAACCAGTCACTAACTAGTAACACTTGAAAGCCTCCAGTAGCACCTTAAAGACCAACTAAGTTTTTATTTTTAGTTGGTCTTTAAGGTGCTACTGAAGGAATTTTTTTATTTTACTTCGACCCAGACCAACACGGCTACCTACCTGTAACTTGAAAGCCTCCTTATCCCCTCATTCACTGGAGGGTCCTGTCGCTGCTGTGGTGCGGGCAGGGTCTGAGAATTAGTTGGGGGCCCTCCAGGCCAGTTCTGGCCTGAGGGCTGCTGGTTCCCTGCCTGCTCCACTATGTAGCCATAATGGCTATTGCCCCTAAAGACTTGTCATCCATGTATTTGTCTAAGTTTTTATTTTGGTATGAGCTTTCGTGTGCATGCACACTTCTTCAGATACCATGCACACGAAAGCTCATATCAAAATAAAAACTTAGTTGGTCTTTAAGGTGCTACTGGAGGAATTTTTTTATTTTACTTCGACCCAGACCAACACGGCTACCTACCTGTAACCATGTATTTGTCTGTTATAAACAAAATCTGCCCTTATTCCCTTACGGGGTACCCAAGAGTCCTTTTTAGGTTCTCCATCGGTAGGAGAAAATAAAAGAGGCCAACCAGAGAATATTGAGAAGCCAAGTAGCTAATAAGCTTGATCTTTACTGACTGTTGCAACAGGGTGTTCTCTCTCACAAGAGAAAAGGACCCCGAACCAAAGGTGTGCCAGCCCCTATATAGACTTTTGAAATTGCCCACCTCAAACTCAAGATCAGCCCCAGAAGCGCCATAATACATCACAGGACCACCCCCCAAATACATCACAGAAAGAGGTGGTCTCCAGCAGAAATACATAGGGGGTGGTCTAAAACAGAATTCTGTGTGTTGTTTATCTCCTGGGTTTTGGCCACTCTTTTGTTATTATAAAATAACTACTTAGTTCCTGAATCCAGGTCACCTCCTCACCTTATTCACACCTTAAATGTGCCCTTAAGGCAGGATTTGTGAGCACAGACACAATGAGTTTTTCATTTCCTTCCTCCTTGAAGAGAAAGATTTGGTCAGTTTAGGAAAGTTAAAATGGTTTCAGGACTGTCTTCCTGTACTGTTTAAGACATGTGATTTATACTGTATATACAATTATGAACATTTGTTTTTTTATATATATGACCTCAAAATTCTTACAACATGTCTAACTCCTATCTAAAGCCATCTAAGGTTGTGGCCTTCATATCTTGTGCCAGTGAGTTCCACAAAATAATTGGGTGTTGTGCAAATAAGTCCTTTCTTTTGTCTGTCCTGAATCTCCTGTTTAGCATTATGCCACAAGAGAAGCCCAGGATGTGCACTGAGACATGTGTTCAGATCAGATTTTTTTTTAGGCATAGTCTGCATGCTTACTGAAATACAGTGGTACCTCTGGTTAAGAACTTAATTTGTTCCGGAGGTCTGTTCTTAACCTGAAGTACCACTTTAGCTAATGGGGCCTCCCACTGTCACCAGCACGCAATTTCTGTTCTCATCCTGAAGTAAAGTTCTTAACCTGAGGTACTACTGGTACTTCCGGGTTAGCAGAGTCTGTAACCTGAAGCATTTGTAACCTGAGGTACCACTATAAGCTGATTGCTCCTGTGGGTGGGTTTGGGTTTTGTTTGTTTGTTTTTTTGTTTGCTTTGCTAATAGGTGTTGCATTTATTTTATTGCTAAAAGAAATTTGAATGCAATAATACCCACCCCTTAAAAAGGAGGGGAAACTATTAACCTGATGGTTTTATTCTGTTTTCTCTTCAGATTCCGAGTTCTTTTGGGTTTCAGCTGTCCTGCAAAATAAAATCAACAGCATGGCACCTCTGTGTGTGTGAGTGTGTGTCATGTATTTTACCATCCTGCACTGGGAAAACCATTTGCTATCTGTCTCTAGTGCCCCCTTCAAAAAAACCCACAAATGGGCCCTGTGCCCTACCCGCTTCGTCTTACAGCATAGGCAACTACGGTATTTCGCCTTGGCATTCAAGATCACCAGGACAAAGTTGAACTGCGTTCTAACCCTGGGCCCTTTACACATGCTCAGAAGCACACGTATTCAGTTCACACGTATTCTAGTTATAAACCTCGGCCAGGAAAATAGGTTATGAGCAGAGGGCACAAGAGGAAAACAAGGCCCCCTCCCGCAACAAAGTTTCCCACGGTGTTCTGCAGCCGCTGCTTTTTTAAAGGGCGCTGCCCCTTTAAGCAGAGGCCGCGCACCACTCGCCCAGACAAAAGCCGGGCAACCGGGCTTTTCCTCCCTCTCCCTCCTCCCTGCATTCAAATCCCCGGATGAAGCCCCGTATTCTCATTGGCAGCGGGAGGCGGAGACATAATATCAGCGACACACAAAATGGCGTTGGGGCGGTCGGCGCGCTACTTTCTTGCGCTTACATAATGCGACCTCCCTCGCTGCTTTCCTCTTCCCCCTCCTTTTCTCTCTCTCCCTCGCGCAAGCAAACGCGCCTACTTGAGTGACGTAACACTCCGCCAATAGCGCGGCGGGACATTCCGAGCCAGACCAATGGCGGCCCGCGGAAAGGCGCGAAAAATCGAGGAGGCGGGTCTCCTTAATAGTTAAAATTAAGAAGAAAAACCCGCCACCGTTCTTCTCTTTAATTCTCTCCCTTCCTTGACTTCTTTCTGTGGTGGTGGTTTTTTTGCTTATCACTGTTTTTTTTTTTGGTGTGTGTGTGTGAGAGAGAGAGAGAGAGGAGGGGGGGAAAGAGTTGCTTGCGCATGCGCAGAGCGAGCGAGCGCGAGAGTGGCTGAGGAGGGACTGAGCGGGCTTCTCCCTCCCGCGCTCTCTCCCTTCTTGTGAGGAGAAAAAGGAGGAGGAGGATCATCATCACTGCCGCCACCGCTGCCCGCTTCTCCCCTTCTGTGTATCCCGCCATTTTCCCGGCGGCCCTTTTAGCTCCGGAGCCGCCGCCGCCTCCCCGGGGCCTGGTGGCCGGGCGATGGCACCGCTGCTGGGCCGCAAGCCCTTCCCGCTGGCCAAGCCTTTGCCGCCGCCGGGAGAGCCGCCGGGGGGAGACGAGAAAGAGGTGGCGGAGGAGCGCTTCGTCATCGCCCACACGCAGGAGGCCTTCCGCACCAGCGAGTATCCTACGGACCGCATTAACCGGAGGGGGCAGGCAGGGGGGGGGAAGAGTGTGGCGCCCCCCTTGTTTACCTCCGAAAAGAAAGGAAGAGAGAGGTGGGGGGTGCGTGGGGGGCCTTTGTTGTGTCTGACTCTGCTCTCCTTCCCTTCCCCCCTCCCTCTCTTATCCTGACCTGACCCGATTCTGGCGAAGGAGGAAGGCTGCCTCCGCCACTACGTCGTCCTGTCTCTCCGCTCCCGGCTCCCCTCCCTGCTTCTTCCTCCTCCTCCTATTTCGGCTTAGTCTCTTCTCTTGCCTTCCTCCTTCTCTGTCGGGCCTCCTCCCGATGTTTTTTTGGGGGGAGACGGGACGGGACGGATCAGGGCAGCAGGAAACCTCCTTCCTTCTCTTTCTCGGGACTTTCCCAGCAGCACTCCTTCCTTCTCTCTCCCCCCCCCCCCCAACCCACCACCCACCCGGCAGTCGGAGGCAGTAGGTATATACTTAAGGATACCAGTTCTAGGAAATGGCAAGTGGGGAGAGTCCTGCTTTTGTGATTGCGTCTTGCTTGGGGAAACCTAATCTTCTGCTTGTGGGCTTCCCATTAGAGTACTGTATCTGGAGAACAGGATGCTGGGCTAGATGGGCCCCCTTTGGCCTGATGCGACAGCGGGGCTTTTCTTGCATTCTTACAGCCCAGTCTGCTCCTCTCACTCGGGCCATCTAAAGTTTGGACCTCAGTGCCTCTTGAAGGGATGGAAGAAGGCCTGGCCCAGTATATGCGGGGGCAGAAGCCCATTGGGAAGCCTCATCCCACAGTCCTTTTCTTGGTGCTCCCCCAGCAAGTGTTAATTCACAGGGTTCGGCTTCTTCCTTCTCACCTGCTTAAAAATTGGTCCTGCAGCTGGATCAGACCAAACGGAGCCCATCTCACCCTGCTGCTTCTTTCCTGTAAGGGGCATGCCTGGTTCCCACAGGCAGGGTAGGAACATCACTTCCTCATTGATTCCCTGAATTCCTGTTGTCAGGGCTCAGGGCGGATGCAAATTCCATATGTGTCTTAGGCTGAAGCAGTTTTATGGCTTTAATTATTTTCTCATTAGCCAAGAGAGTTTGAAATTGAGCCTCCATAGCCAGAGGCAGTTTGCCTCTGAATACCAGTTGGTGGAGGAGGGGCTGTTGCCCTTGACCCTGCACTTGTGAGCTTCTGAGAAGCTCCTGGCTGGTCAGTGCAGGAAAAAGGGTGATGGTGATCCCTTTGGTCTGATCCAGCCAGGGGAAACCTTCTATGCATCCTTAGTTACGGTATATATCAAGTAACTGGAGCAGCACAGTTTTGGTTACTACCGTGTTTCCCCTTTTTTAAGACACCGTCTTATAACTTTTTTCCCTCAAAAAAACACACAGTGGCTTATTTTCAGGGGGTGTCTTTTTTTTAAAAAAAAAGTGCTGGTACAACTGGGACCCACTGGCTCAGGATGCTCGGTGCTCTCTTCTGCACATTGCTGGGCGCGTTGTTGGCGCTGCCAGTTCCGAGCGCCTGCAGGGTGGGGTGGGGGTGGCAGTGCTTTAAACCCCCAACCCTGTAGAAAGCAATGGAAGTTATGGACCGTAACAATCCTTAAGAGGCGCAGGTCTTAAAAAACCCCTGGTATCACCCTTGAAGCACAGCCTTCCAAAGTCAGGGGGGAAGAGGTCTGTTTAGACAAAGGAAAGGATCGGGGTGATTCTGTGCCCTGGGACCCACAGAACTACTTTAAAAATCCCAACCTGGGGTGGGGGGTCAAATAGTGAAGCCCCATAGCCCTGTAGCAACAGAAGGCACATTCTGAAGCACCCGAGCTGTTCGGTTCCATAAAAAATCCAGGAATTGTAAAATTAACAACAATAATGGGGGGGGGCACTCTATCCAAAGAGTTAAGAAGGAATGGGAAAGTGTTGAGTTATATATGGAAAAATATGGAAAGGAAAGTTAGTTAAAGATAAAAAATAAATAATTATCGCAAGGGGAAAAATAACATCATAAAGGGTAATAATATTAAATATAAAATAGACAACACAACAGAAAAAGCAAGTATATGACTAAATGAGATCGCACAGGAGTGAGGGAAGTGGGGAGAGAGGGAGGGGGGTAAGGAATGGAAGGAGACAATGGTTGGAGGAGGGTATAGGGGGATGAATTAAAGGAAAATTAAGACTGAGAAGCGCATGGTTTTTGTTTTTTAAAGATGCAAAGGCTTGCAATCAGCCAAAGTATAGAGCCCAACTTCCAAGAGACTGCGATCTACTTGCGGATTTATAAACTGGAGGTGATCTACCCCCGTTTTATTGGTGTTCAGGTCAGAGTTGTTTTTAGAGAGAGGAAATATCCCATTTTTGAGGTTAAAGTAAAAGTTCCTGACCTTTTTTTTATAATGAGGAAATGCTGCTAAAACTCTGTTCTTCATTCCACGAAGGGGAGAGGGGGCGGGGCCGGGTGCTCAAAGACAAAAGAAATGGAAAAGGAGATAGCGATCAACTCCAGCCTCGCATTCATGCAGCCGTCGGGAGAGGCAGGGGCTGCAGCCGAGTGCTGCTTCACAAACAAACGGGGGAAAGTGCTTAGAACCCAGAGAATCCAGCTGAAAAACACGAAGCAGCAACAGCAATTGCACACACACCATCCCAAGCCAGCACAGTAACCAAGTCCCAAAAGCAAGAAAGGACTCAGCAAACACTGCTGCGGCCGGCGTTGCTGCTGCTGACTCGGGGAGCTCAGTGATCTCTTCCGCACAGCGCCTATCACTATGGCTTATTTTCGGGGTACGGTTTATATTTCTCAAATGCTTAGAAATGCTGCTATGGCTTATTTTATGACTACGCCTTAAAAAGGGGGAAACACGGTAGGAGGTCTCCACTCTCCAGGCTGACAAGACACTGACCTGCTTGACTTTAGCAGAAGTAAATTAAGGGTAGAACCTCCCTGCACAGCGGCTGTCTCCTGTCATGTAATACCTCCAGTGAAGCTGATTGGCAGAAAGTTCACGAAATGTGAGTGGTAGTTCAGAGTAATGGAAGTTGCTGCCTCCTGTGGTGGTCTGCATAAATTAACTTGCTCTCACAAGTGTTGAAAGGCGTTAGCTTATATATATTTAGACCAGTTTCATGATGGAATTAGTTCAGCTGCAGCAGTTGACCCTAATAATGAAATGGAGCCTCCATGTTCAGAGGCAGTGCATCTCCAAGTACCAGGTGCTGTGGACAAACAGCAGGGGAGAGCTGTTTTCACACACTGCTTGTGAGTTGCTCTGGGCACCTCCCTGGCTGGTGTTGAAAATGGCCTTTGCCAGCTTGGCAGGCCAGCTTCCAGATGCTGCTGAACTACAATTCCCATCAGCCCCAGCCAACATGGCCATGTGATGCTGGGGCTGATGGGACTTGTAATATGAAACGTATGGAGGGCATCAGGTTGGCAAAGGATGAGTTAGATCAGATGGTTCTCTTGGTTTGATTCCTAGGATTAAATTATTTCTCCTAATTCTTGGTACTTTAAACATTAGTGTGGTGTGGCAAAAATGACTGTTTAAGGACCATTGGCTGCCATGTGCAGGGGCTTTCTCTGCATTCAACAAAATATTTGTGCTAGTGCAAGGATTCATGCTAATGCAACCCCCTGCCTAAGAGCCTCACACTGTCCCATATGTGCTCAGGACTGTTGGAGGAACCTCCAGAACAGATTTAGGGGTTTGTGGTGGGAGGAGAGGAGGAGAACATTTCATTGCTGATGAAACATTCACCATAGCGCTGTGCTGACTATAACCCTGAATGTTGGAGGCAGCCTTGTGTTTAACTGGTAGCTGTAGGTGTTGTGTTATGTTGTGTTGCATGCAGGCTGAGCAGGGATAGAGCAGCTTATTGCTCATTTCTCCTGGGTTATCAAGGTTGAAATCACATGAACCCCTCTGCCAGGCATAAGTAGACTGTCACTACTTTCCCCCCTTTTTCTTTTTGCAGCCTAGTCACTTTTGTGAGCTTATTTCCAATGTTGATTTGCGGCCTAGTGCCTGGAAAAGCCTGGCCATACTGATGCAAGTTTTCAGTGTAACTTGTCCCTTTCTTCAGAGACTTATTTTTTCAAATAGTGTGTTAAAAGGTTATGCCTGATATGTCCTTGCCCAGGCCACTTAAAGATCTTTTGATGACTGAGCAGAGATTTGAATGTGGTCTGCATCTAAGCCCACCAGTGATTGATGTGTAGTTCAAGGAAAGCTGCTATTTAAGAACTGATCACTACAATATTGTTTGCTGCTCTGGCTTCATCTTCTACATGCTTCACTATACACATCTTGCAGTTATTTTGATGTTTTTCAGACTTTGATGGAGATGGATTTTTGTCCAAGGTTAGCCAGCCAATGAGGTTAATAGCTAAGCAGGGAACTGAACTTGAATCTGCCACCTCCAAATTTCTATTCAGTACATTGCTAGACCTACAGTACTTACCCATTTCTTTTCTCCTATAAAATATAATTTTACCTCTGAAGTTTTAGTCGAAGGTTGGTGTTGTGGGCATCTTAAAAGCCCAAAGAGCTGATTTTTATAGGCCTAAGCAATGAAATTTAGCATCCATACAAGGAAAAGCTTTGTTCCCCCCATCATTCTCGCTTCTTTGTCTTGTACCCAAGAGAGCCCTTTCCTCTGACCCAACCCTCTCCTCTTTTTCTTTCTCTTTCCCCTCCCCCTCCCCAGTTCTGTCTGAACAGCCTGGGCTGTTCTGGTCATCAATGGTTGAGGTTCTTTTAGGAAGCAGGGCCGGGGTTGGGTTGTTTTGTTTTTGCAGTGTCTTGATGGATAACCTAAAGCAAGAGATTGGAGGTGGAAAGTGACTTCTTCAGAGTTGGATTTTCTGCTTTTTGTGTTTGTAACTTGTTTACCATCACGTGACCAGAAGCTGTTTTGTGAAACTGGAGCTCTTCAGCCTCTGTGCACAGATCTGACTGGATAAGGCAGAAGCATGTCCACAGTAAACTCATAGTCCCCAGCCCATTTCCCTTGGAACAGCTCCTTCGGGCCTGGATTGCAGCTTGCATAACCCATTCATGCCAGCTTAATTCTACTGGAATCCTGTGGACTGTCTGCAATCTCTGTCTTATCATTAAAAAAAATGCTTACCACTGTGATGGGGGCAGCAGAGCAAAGTCAAGCATGATATAGAACCCTTCTGATGAAAAAAACCCTCCAAAAAACAAAACAAAAACCCATTGCAGGAAAGGCTGCTTTGAGCTGTGTACTCCCAGCCCCCACAGTGTGTTGGTGTTAAGGAAGTCCAAACCTGGTGAGGAGGAGCTTGAGTTAGCCAGATCCCTCTGCTGGCAGGAGGGCTGGTTTGTGGGGAGCATGCTTATTGAGTATGTGTGTTCAGGACCAATAGCCTTCCTCAGCTAGCAACAAAGACTGCCTGTCTTGATCCAGTTTCTGTCAGGAAAGAATGACTTGGGATGAATCTGTACATGGACTGCATAACTGCCAAGTGAGGTGACAGGGTGCCAGTCAGAAGAGAATGTGATTGGCAGGGGGATTTCCTTGGTGAGTGTGAGATAAGCAGTCTGGAGCTGTCAGTTGGAGGGTGGTGTAAGGGCGACTGCAGTGCACAGGTTGTTGTGGTCTGTCATGCCATAGACAACTGTGCTGCAGGCCACAGGGGCTTTTATACATGTTAGTGGCAAATTTGAGTGGAATATGCTTTGGTGGGGTTACTTGCTCTTAAACTAGCTGAGAATGCCTGCATTTTAGGAATCTAGGTGCATTGGAATTCTTCACCAATGCAGGAAAATTCACTTTTTGTGGGTTTTATCCTCCCCAATAGTATGTAGACCAGGGGTAGGCAGCCTTCTCAATCCGGCCCATGGGAATCAGTGTGTTCTTACGTGAGTAGAATGTGTGCTTTTATTTAAAATGCATCTCCAGGTTATTTGTGGGGCATAGGAATTTGTTCACCCCCCCCCCCCAAAATAGTCCAGCCCACCTCATGGTCTGAGGGACAGTGGACCGGCCCGTGGCTGAAAAAGGTTGCTGACCCCTGATGTAGACAGCAACACCGGCGTTTATTCTTTGCTTTCTTCACTATTCTGACCCTGGCTCTCCATCCCAAGATCAGCCCAAGGCATATAGTGCTAGCAAGGGCAACAGAGCTACATGTTTCTACTTTAAAAAGATAGGCTGTGTGTGCATTGTCATATTAGGAGAGCGATTTTTTTGTCAGTAAGAGCCGAGTTTTATAAGTGCGGCTTCTGCAGCTTCTGTATGCCCTAGAAATGAAGGATGACTCCTCTTGGTTCATCTTTTTTTGTAGCGTGACATGCTCCTGCAAGTCACCTCCAGGACATCTTGCTAAATTACAGTTGTATTTGCACACCTGTGTTGGCTTGCCTAAGTCCTCTCACTTTTGCCTCTTGGCTCTATAATTTAGAACACTTAGAGTCTGACTGTGGTGCACAGATTTGAATGCATCTATGTTTTTCCTTTCACCATCTCAAATCTCCACACTTTCTCAAGATCCATTCTTATCTGCTTTAAGGTTTTCAATGATAAGATGAGTTGCTTTTGAAAGCTTATCGGCTATCATAAGCGAGTTGGTCTTCAATGGGCCTCTGGTCTGGTCAGCCATAGTTTTTGATCAAATCAGTAGAATGGGGAGCTTGGCTGTTCAATTGTGCAGAGTTCAAATGTTGTTCTGCTTCAAGTCACTTTTCTCCAGCAACTCATCCTGGAGGTGTTAGTTTATGGAAGTTCAGAGAAGTTCAGGTTGGGCTGTGGTGAATCCTGTTTGTCTAGCAAGCATACAAAAAGTGTGCCATATACTTTGATAACAATTTAGCTGTACACACGTCTTGGATTTGTTATCGTTGGTATACATTTCTTAGATTTGTGTTCACATAGCCCTGCCTCAGATGCCCAGAGTCAAATTATGGGCTCATGCATTCCTTCCCCTCTCCCCGCTATCCCTCCTCTCATGGGCACAGATTCCTTCCCTTAATATTCTGCTTTGAGGTAGCTGTAGTTTGTTGTGAAATCTGGATTAGGTAAATTGTGCTGATGACAAATGATTGTTTGTATTTAAACTAAAATTGGAAAGCCACTTCATTGTTTGGTTTCCAATTTGGTAAGGAAGCAAATTGTTTGGTGACCATATAAAGTGGCTCAAAATGTATCTGATGGGTAGCAGTAAATAATAGCACTTTGAAAAATATAATGGGAGCAACCAAGCACAGTATCAACAAGTAAATATATGTAACAAAAATACTAATCATTCCATGCAACTTTGTGTAAAGCAGTGCAGATAAACTGACAGCTGCAAATTAAACACGATGTTTTCCTGAGTTGTTGCTCCTTCAGAGAGTATGAAGCACGGCTGGAGAAATACAGCCAGCGAATATGGACCTGCAAAAGCACCGGAAGCAGCCAGCTGACACACAAAGAAGCCTGGGAGGAGGAGCAGGAAGTCGCTGAGCTGTAAGTAGCAGAATCCAAAGCATCTATTTTTAGAGACCAGGGCATGAGCCCTAAACGTAGGGTGCTGGTTGTTTGGCAGGCGGCTGACTGTTGCTGTGAAAATCATCACCAGAAGTCTGAGTCAGCATCCAAAGAAGGATTGAACATCTTTCTCCACCTGTGTTGATCAAGGGGATCAGCCTCAAGTTAGCTTTGGCCTTGCTGCCTCTTCTAATTCTTGCTTTTGTTTTGTTAGGGCCTTATTTTTCTTGTTGCTTATAAATGTACAACTTGCCTTTTTTAGTCCGGTATGCTTTATTTTTTAATTGGCTGTACTCTGTTAAGGAATCAAGGCAGTTCTTGATCCGGTTGATATTATACTGCAGTTAAAATCAAATCCAGATGTGTTGCACAAAAATGAAATAAGAACACCACTCTTTGTAAGCATCTCAACGCTGTTCCAGAGGCTTTCTGGAATATCTCGTGCTGGATATTCGTGTAAAAAAGCCACTCTAGGCACATTTCCCCCCTCAGGTAACAGTTGCATGTTTGTTCAAGACATCTTTCTCTGCATACCAGGCTCCCAAAGGGCCCAGTGTCTGAGGTGAAAGTTCCTGGCCTAATTCTGTGGTGTGTTTGTGAGTGTTGGTCTGCAGGTGGAGCTTATGTCAAAAAGTTCCTGCACATAGAAATCTAGCAGATCGGGAAGAATGCAACTTGCCTCCACTAAGAACAAGGTTCTATGAGCCTCTGCTTGCAGTCTTAGTGGGGTAATATTGAGAAGCAGTTTTATTAGCTCATCTGCTGTTTGTGAGAATTAGACCATGAACTTTTCACCTTGTCTCTAACTTGTCCTTTGATAGATTGACTAAATCTTCCTACTCAAGTTTTATAATTGTCTATCAGAGCAGGCTTATACAGTTCCCTTGATATGTACAAGTTTTGTACCAGAGAACTGCACATAGCTTCATTAACATCTTTCCCTCCCCCTTATCTTGGAAGCTGTAAGGCAGCTTCCTATGCCATGGTGGATTTTGTCATTCTCAGCTGACATTGCTGATAGAGGGATTTGTGAATTGCTTCATGAACGTTGGCTGCTGATTCTGTGAGTTTACTGTTGTCTGTTTTGTAATAGTTGCCACTTAAAAGGAATGTGTTATATTCCCCTCTTTTGATGATATTTTTAGCTTGAAGGAGGAATTCCCAGTTTGGTATGAGAAACTTGTCCTGGAAATGGTTCATCACAACACAATTTCCTTAGAAAAACTGGTAGACACTTCCTGGCTGGAGATCATGACCAAGTTTGCTGTGGGAGAAGAGTGTGACTTTGAGGTAAGGCCCCAGCTTGAATGGATCAGGATATCCAAGGCTGTTTCTCTTTTCTGGGCCTACTTGTTCTTATGCACCTTTCTGTGACAGCTTCTGCCGCCATGTCCAAAAGGTGGAATACTCTTTCCTCACCTCCAAACTGATGTAATTGGTTTCCAGAGGAATTTCAGTGTAATTATTAGATGCAACATACCTGGAAAAGAGGGAAGGGGGTACAGGTTACCTTGGAACAGGTTCCTCTTCCAGTCACATGACTGGAACAAGTGACCAGTTATCTCCTAGAGGGCATCTTTTGGGTGAACTCAGGTGCCATGTCTTGTTCAATGACTGCAAGCAAACCTCTACAGGAGTTCTATAAAAGCCATTGCTGGGTTTCAGCTGTGGATGGCTGCTGGGTTTTGATCTGTTTAGTGCTTCTTTTTAAATGTGTATTTGCACTGTATATTAATTTGGCATTAGTGGATTGTCATACCTTCTTGCCTGTTCCAGCCAAGCACAAGGGGGTGTGGCTGGTAAACGTAGCCTTGCTCCAGGTGACTAGCAGCTCCCCACCACCCCCAACTGCTTGCATGAACCACCCCCCCCCAGTCACCATTTTGTAAGCAGCTCCCTGAATCTAGTCATGTGGTCACTTTGGGCCTCCCTACCAGTTCTCATCGGTTTCCCTCTTCCCATCAGGTTGGGAAAGAAAAGGTGCTGAGAGTAAATGTAGTAAAAATCCATCCTCTGGAGAAGGCGACAGAAGAAGAGGCACCTGAGAAGAAAGCTGACGGGGCCTGTGATTCCCCGTCCAGTGACAAAGAAAATTCCAGCCAGGTGGTTCAGGACAACCAAAAGGAGTTGGCACTGAAGGAAGATGATAGCCGGAGAGAGAGTCTGAGTGAGTAGCAAGCCACACCCTGGCCTGAGTGATGTTGATGATCCACTATCTTTTATCCGGGTAGTACAGGCTGCCTTCAAAAGATCTATTGGTTACACAAGGGTGCGTGGGGTGTTGTGGGCTGATCTCCCTCCCAGGTTTTCTCAGATTGCTTTGGAGAGAGAGTCTATCTAGACGACAGGTGTCTTTGGTTTGCTGGTGACACCCAACTTGCTCTCTGTTCTGGCTAAGTCAAGGCCTCCAGTGTCTGTCATTGTAGGACTGATACTTAGTTGAAGAAGCATTAGGAAGCCCCCATTCCCTTTGCTATGGATCACTGGCCCTGTGCAAGGCTGCAGCCTTTTTTAATGTGCGTGTCTGAAGGGTGTTGCCTTTGGTCTTGCCACTTTTGTATTAATAATCCACTTGATTGGCCTTTGGGTCAATAAATGGAGCATTCTGTGGGAAAAGACAGTCATAGTTGTGGTCGTAGCTTAAATATGGTATGCAGGTAGATCCTTTGTGTAGCGCTTCATGGGAAGTAGTTCCATTGGCTGGTGTTTTATGCCCATGCTTTTCCCTGCAGCTTCTCCTATAGATTCTAGTTAATGTGCTTTGCTGTAGGAAGTTTTCACAAACAAATAAGGTGCATTGTGTGGTTGGACAGCGCAAACATTTCAGGTATGCTGTTTGCAAGCAGGGAAACTTATAGACTGAAGCCAACTAACTTGTCACGTTCTTTGATTAAGTCTCAGCAGTGTACTAACTGAGCATACTTAAGGGTTTGCAAGCAGCAACAAACAACATCACTAGTGGTGCTCAGACATCCTGGCTCCTTTCCAAAATTAGGGGTGCTCTGCCCTGACTTTTATAGTTCACACATTTAAAATATTCACTAGCGGTGCATATGCTACCTTTATGTGCCTCCATTAGAATAAAGTCAGAAGTCTTTGTGCAGCCAGAAATAGTGTGCGCATTGGAGCCTCCCCATGTACAAGATTCTGCTAGTGGGCTGCCAGTCCTATTTCCCTTGACAACATAAAACACTTTACTTGCTAGAATGATAATACTCAAACTTTGGATCACCTAATGAAATTGATTGGGAGAACATTTGGGGGGCGGGAATGCAATTCACAGTCTCTGCTGCTGCTACAGGATTCCATTAAATGTGAAATCTTAATGCAATATTGTCATTTAATGCTGGTATTTTATTTTTATTGTTCTGTGTCTTGTTTCGCTGTAGTGTTTTTTTTTGTTGTTGTTCTGTTCTATAAAAACACTTCACAGGAGAGATAGATGGCAGATCTGAATGCCATAAGATGTGGTGGCAACGGCAGCAGCTCCTAACTTTAGACTGCTTTCTAAAAAGCTGAATTAGAGAAATTCATAGAATAGCTTAGGTCTGTCTCGTGCAATGGCTGATTGGAGCTCCCATGTCGAGAAGCTAAATACCAGGAGCTGGATTATCAGAGTAAAAAGGGGAAGGCTGTTGCTTCTGGGCCCTGTTTGGGGGCTTCCAGTGGTATCTGTAGATGCAGGATGCTGAGTTGTAGGTGGACCTGTGATCTGATCCTGCAGAGGGCACTCAGTATTAATCCCCCTTTAGAAACTTCCCTGCCTGCTCCTTCAGTATTGGATGGTATGTGTTTATTCCTTGGCCATCTGTGCTTTTGTTGCGAGCTGCAGTCTTTGCCCCTCAGTACTGTACTGTACTTCAGATTAGTCAGCCTAGGCCTTTTGGGGCATGTTGTGCTGCTAACTCTCTCTCTCTCTCTCTTTCTCTCTTATGCAGGTGACCGGGCGCGTCGATCTCCTCGGAAGCTTCCTACTTCTCTGAAGAAGGAAGAAAAAAAATGGGTCCCTCCGAAGTTCTTACCGCACAAGTATGATGTCAAGCTGCAAAATGAAGACAAGGTTAGGAGGAAGTACAGAGGGAGTTAGAGTGCAGTGAGAGAGAATCAAGGGTCCTTGACTGCCAGTTGGTGAGGAGGAGGTGTGGCTGGTTAAGGTATCAGCACTGCTGTGAGGTCAGGAGCAATTAAAAGTAACTGTTTCTATTTTGAACAGTGGTACTTAAGTACAGTTGCAGGCTGTGGGCTGACTGCCACAAACTGAGGAATAGAAGTGTCTAAAGGCTTGTTTCTTTGTCTCCCAAGATCATTAGCAATGTGCCAGCAGACAGCTTAATTCGTACAGAGCGGCCGCCAAACAAGGAGATTCTGCGCTACTTCATTCGCCACAATGCACTTCGGGCTGGAACAGGAGAGAATGCTCCTTGGGTGGTCGAGGATGAGTTGGTGAAGAAATATTCCCTTCCCAGCAAGTTCAGTGACTTCTTGCTTGACCCATATAAAGTGAGAAATAAGGCAAGATCTGTCTTGGGTTGTGGGTTGGGAAAAGGACAGGAGTCTCTGTTGATGCATAATGGTGACTTTTGGGGGGGGCAGTGTCAGCAGGGGTGAATCTTAGCTCTACAGCAAGCCCTTGCCAGTCATCAGGTGCCAAAGGGATGGTTCTGGCATGGCTCAGACTTGACTCTCCATTGCCTTCCATGTGGTCTGCCTGCACTCCATCTCTGCAGTGTGCCTTCCCTTCCCTGTGACTGCCATGTGCAGATGTCTTTCAAGGAGGACTCCAGAGCCACCTCTTTTGTACTTCTGCAAACCTCAAGGTTTCCCCAACCATCCTTATGCCTCCCTCATGCCAGGTTTTGCAGTCAAGATGGCTACAATATGTGTTTAAAACAATGGAGTGTGTATTGGGTCTCATGTTTTGAGCTGGGTGACTACTGTAATCCTAGAGCACGTTTTTGGCTAGGTGGGATATGTAGAACGATATATGTTGCCGGCAACATGCTGTAGGTACCATTGAGGTATTCTGTTGACTGCAAGGTGGAAAGGGCAGTTTCTCTAGAAATGTATGTGGTTGTCCCTTTCTGCATCGCTAGCACTCAGGAGCACTTGAGGCTGCAAAGCAGCCTCAAAAGTTTTGTTGACTTTCAAGCAGTACATTGAAACAGATCCCCAGTTAGATTTTCCAACCTATCCCTTTCCTCCCTTGTGTTTCTTTCCCCCCAAGACTAGCATTTACCGTTGCTTCTTCTTCAATTCCAGTACCTGACCCTCAATCCCTCGACCAAGAGAAAGAGCACATCATCCCCCGACCGGAAGCCTTCCAAAAAGCCTAAGTCGGATGGCTCTGCGCCAGGTCAGGGGCTAAGCCCCTCTCTGTGGTGCAGTGTGCACTTGAAGAAGTCTATTATGGGCTCTCCGCTGAAAGTCAAGAACTCCAAGATCTCCACGGAGGAGCTGGAGGAGGTGATGAAGATGATGTCTGCTGGGAAGCTTGGCAACTTCAACAAGAAACGACAGAGGAATAAGAAGCTGCTGAATGGGCAGAAGGCTACTGGGAAGTCCCGCTCTCCCAGGAAGGACTCCAAGATGAAAATGAAGCAGATGACATTGCTGGACATGACGACCAAGGGCACCCCCAAGGTATCTCGAGCGCCCCGGGGCTCAGGGGGAAGCCCCAGGTCCTCTGGCAAGCCCAAGCACCTCCCACCCGCAGCTCTCCACCTCATTGCCTACTACAGAGAGAACAAGGACCGCGAGGACAGGAAGAGCGCCCTCTCCTGCATCATCTCCAAAACCGCCAGGCTGCTCTCCAGCGAGGATCGTGCCCGCCTTCCTGAGGAGCTGCGGGGGATTGTACAGAAGCGCTTCGAGCTCCTCGAGCACCGGAAGAAATGGGCCTCCATGACTGAGGATCAGCGGAAGGAGTACTTGAAGAAGAAGCGAGAGAAGTTGAAGGAGAAGCTGAAGGAGAGAGCCAGGGAGCGGCGGGTGAAGGAGATGATAGAAAAGTTGGAGAAGCAGAAGCGCTACGAGGACCAGGACATCAAAGGGAACAACCTGCCCACCTTCAGGCTTGTGGACACTCCTGAGGGGCTCCCCAACACCCTCTTTGGGGATGTGGCCATGGTGGTGGAGTTCCTCAGCTGCTATTCAGGGCTGCTTCTGCCAGATGCTCAGTACCCCATCACGGCCGTCTCCCTCATGGAAGCCCTGTGTGCCGAGAAGGGGGGCTTCCTATACTTGAACAGGATCCTGGTCATTCTCCTGCAGACCCTGCTGCAGGATGAGATTGCAGAGGACTACCGTGAGCTGGGCATGAAGCTGTCAGAGATCCCTCTCACCCTGCACTCTGTTTCTGAGCTAGTCCGCCTGTGTCTGCGCAAGTCGGATGTGCAGGAGGAGAGCGTGGCCTCGGAGAACACGGAGGAGAACAAGGACCTGGCTGCTTTTGAGGACAACGAAGTACAGGATGAGTTCCTGGAAAAGCTCGAGACCTCAGAGTTCTTTGATCTGAGTTCTGAGGAGAAGCTGCAGATCCTCGCTGCCCTCTGCCACCGGATCCTGATGACCTATTCTGTGCAGGACCACGTGGAGTCCAAGCAGCAGATGTCAGCTGAGCTGTGGAAGGAGCGGCTGGCCGTGCTCAAGGAGGAGAATGATAAGAAGAGGGCGGAGAAGCAAAAGCGGAAGGAGATGGTGGCCAAGAGCAAGGAGAATGGCAAGGAGGAGAGCAGCTATACAGGGAAGGGGGAGAAGAAGAAAGGAGAGGCTGTGGCAGCTGTGGCAACAGAGAAAGCGGTCAGGATGGAGCCACGGGTGGAGTTGGAAGACATGATCAGTGCCGTCAAGAGCAGGAGGCTACTGGCCATGCAGGCCAAGAAAGAGAAGGAGCAGCAGGAGATGCAGATGAGAGGTAATGTTGACTCAAGGCCCAGAAATGCCACTGTGGAAAGAGAAGAGAGGCTGTAAGCTCCTGTTCCTGCTGAACCTCTGATTCCAACCTGCAGTGGAACCCCTAGGGAAGGGGGTGGGTGGGTGGGCGGGTGGAGTTTGTGGAGAGGGATTCCCACTGCTGCTCAACCTTCTTGGAGGCCTGTGCTCCACTACTGTTACAGCAGGCAGATCTGAGCTATCTGTGTAGGTCTTCACCAGAAGTATTTTGTTCATAGAGGCCCCCTGGGCCAGGAACTCCCAGGTTTGGTTGTTGCTGTCATGCCCATCCTGCCCCTTAAGGCCTCCAGTCCTGACACCCAAGCACTGTAAACATCTGCATAGTGACTGTCCTTTGCTCATTCCCCTTGTAAGTGCGGGTTGGTGGTGGTAAGTCACATGGGGGCTGTTTCACCTGCTCAGTAGTTCAACATTTCATGTCTGTAGCTGAAGATGTACCTGTGTTCCATGGGACGCTGTAGTGTACTGGAACTGGATAATTTGGAAATTCTGACCAGCTCTCAGCCCCAGCCCCATGCATTTTCATTTGGCAGATGTTCCATCTGTGAACCAACCCTAAGTTTGGTTGCTTTTCTCCACCCCACCCCCCACCCCATACAAAAGTGTGTGTGAATGCTTCCCTGATTGAAACAATGTGTGTTTCCTTATTGGCTCTTAATTGAAGGAAGAGATAGAGCCCTCTTATGAGAGAGAGCGAGATAGTTTTCTCACCAAGCTTTAAAGGTGCAAGAGCTCACACTGTTGGGTTTTCTTCCTTTTTCTTCCCCACCAGTGAAGCTTGAAAGAGAAGCAGAAGAGGAGAGAATCCGCAAGCACAAAGCTGCAGCTGAAAAGGCCTTCCAGGATGGCATTGCCAAAGCCAAGCTGGTCATGCGCAGGACACCTATAGGCACAGACCGTAATCACAACAGGTAAGGGTGAGGAATGAAGAATCTAGCTGTGTGGCAGTTGGGAAGCTACTTTGTTATGCCCGGATGGACCATTTGGCTGTGCGGCCCAGTGGGGTGCGGAGCCTGAGGCCCTCTGGATGTTGCTGGACTCCCAACTCCCAGCAGCTAGCCTGCCCCAGTGATCAGGAATGATGATGGGCGTTGGGAACTCAACCACATTTGGAAGGCTGCAGGGGAGAGCCCATCCCCGGGGGGGGGGGAGGTAAGAAGTGCAAGTTCTGAAGTGCAAAACTCACTACACAAGAGACCTGGAGGCAGAGAGCACATGGGGATCTATGATGGTTAGTCCGTGGTTAGCCAATGTGGGGCCCTCCATATGTTGCTGGAGTCCCAACTCCCACCATTCCTGGAGGACCACAATCATTGAGTATCCTCTCCTCTGTCTGGCAGCAGCTCTCTAGGGTTTCTTTAGGCAGATTGCCATAGGAACACAGGAAACTGCCTCATATCAAGTCAGAGAATTGGTCCATTTAGCTCTGTATTGTCTAAGCTGACTGGCAGTAACGGCTCTCAAGGGTTTGGGGACATGGGTCTCTTCCCGCCCATGTGGAGATGACAGGGATTGAACCAGTGATCTTGAGCATGCAAAGCAGTTGCTCTTTTCACTGAGCTACATGGGCCTTCTCTGTAGTCCAAGGAGGAGGCTTTTCTTCCCTTTGCTTCTGCTCATTTCCCTCCTCCTGCTACTTGAGACACCCATCTCTCTGCTTTGCAGCCTGCTCACTGCTTGCTCTGTTTGTGACTTCAGCCATCTACCTGCTGGGTTTCTCCTGCCAGCAAGTTGCTGCCCTTTCTGCATCTTGGTCCTATAAGGCACCCTCCTAAAAACTATTAGTCACCACAAGTACAGTACTGCCAACGTTCTGCAGCCTATGCTTTTTCCTCAGTGACCTGGGTGTTTCTTGGCAAAGCTGCTCATCGCATAATACAGTGGTACCTCGACTTACGAAGACGATCCGTTCCGCGACTGTCTTCGTAAGTCGAAGTCTTCGGTTGTTGAAGCGCCCGTTCTGCGCATGCACGAAGTGCAATTTCGCGCATGCGCCAACCGCGCACGACGAAAAGACTTCCGGGGTTGTCGACTTCGGAAGTCGAGTCGTTCGGATGTCATTGTACCACTGTACCTGGTGCCTCTCTCACCCAAAGATCTGGCATCTATCTGGTCTCTCTAGGTATTGGCTGTTCTCTGATGAAGTTCCCGGGCTGTTCATAGAGAAAGGCTGGGTACATGATGGCATCGACTATAACTTCATGCCTCCCCACAAGGATGAGGATGAGGAGGAGGAAGAAGAGGAGGAAGAGGACGACGACTACCACCACCAAGGCAAGACTGACCATTCTCACATGTTCTTGGTGAAGTTGCTGGATATATTGGGCGGCATTCATCTTGGACTTGACCGATTGAAATTAATGAACATGGCTAAGTTAGGACCATTAGTTTCATTGAGTCTACTCAGAATAAAACATAGATGAATATCACTTGCTATATTTGAGAGTATCAGTTGCTGAATTGCTCAACAAGAAAAAAACTCAAGCAAGTTAATCATTAAGCAGCCCTTAATCAGAAATTGTCCTCCATGGCCTGTGAAACAGCTGCCTCCATTTGGTGGGGAAGCAGGTGCTAGGGCTTCGCTGGGCCTTTGTTCACGTCACTGGAGGCTAAGCCCTGTCAGCCAGCTATTCGTTTTCTTGTGCTGGACAGGTTGCTTGAAGCCATGTAGCAAAGTTGTGCACTAAGCAACCATCCAGGAGCAGCTGGCATGTTATTTTAAAGTAAGAGCCCATAGAGCAGTGTTCTGTAGAAGGCTTCTCTTATTTAGGGGCCCCAAGTGCTCAGTTGACTTGCCTTGCCTCTGGAGTGCTCAAAGGAAGCTGTGGGCAAATGATGACAATGACAGTGGGGCTCCTTGTTCACTGTGTGTGTGTTGCTTGCAGACACTCAGGAGAGCCTGGTGGAGGGCAGCGTCTTGAACACTCCGCAGGGCGCTCTACTCATCCCGGAAATCCCTGTGGAGACCACAGCACCCAAGCAGGGACAGAACCTGTGGTGAGACTTGCTCTTGGCAATAGAGATGTGTGGGTTCTTGCCCCCCTGTAAAGTTGGTGATTTAGAGGTGGTGGGATTAGGCAGCAGCCGGGAGGAGAGTGAGTTTCTCAGTGCTCTTCAGATTAGGAGGCTCCCTTGCACATGGCATCTTCAAAGGAGGGCCAGGCAGCACCCCTCCCGGCTTGCAGAAGTGCAACCTGGACTTTGCCAATAGGCCTGCTGCATCCCATTGCATTTGGCACCACCCCCATTTGGCGAAAAGGTTCCACTATGTGTTACATTTGCTTTGATCGGTTAACTGCTGTATGCTTGAAGCTTCTCAGCTACAGAGCTGAGCCTTGAGCTAATTGGCAGAAAGGCTTCTGGAATCCGCTCTGTACAAAGTACTCAGTACTGCAGGGTACAAGATCTGTTAATTAAATTATTGTTTAAAGGTGGCTGGAGAGCTGTGTAAAATGTAGGACTCACAGCCCCACTCTTGAGGGGTTGCCAGATTGATGGCTGGGCCCCTCTCTCCAGCTGAGCTGTTCGGTTTTGACATCCCATCATAGCTGCCAAGTTATCCCTTTTTTAAAGGGATTTTCCCTTATGCTCAATAGGCTTCCTCGCGAGAAAAGTGAAAACTTGGCAGCTATGCATCCCATGCTGATGTGCCTCTTGACCAGCAGGGGGCAGTAATAGAAGTCCTGTTTGTGCAATGAGTCATGCCCATGTTCCCTAGCTTATTAGCATTTAGTCCCTCTTTTGCTTCAGGAAAAATGGCAATCCAGAACATTTAAATTCACAGCAGCTTGGTGTGAGAGTTGAATATGGTCTTCTCTGATTGAAACATGTTTAAACGATTTGAAGTCTTTGTTAGTGGTGTGGACTGGTGAGAGACTGGGTTATGGGTGCCCACCTGTCTCTTGGGGTGAGTTTTATTTTCCTGCCTGCTGAGAGTGGCATTGAGGAGGGTGTCTGGTCTCCTCCTCCAGGTTTCTCTGTGACAGCCAGAAGGAGCTGGATGAGTTGCTGGCCGCCTTGCACTCGCAGGGGATAAGAGAGAGCCAGCTGAAGGAGCGACTGCAGAAGAGGTGAGGCCTCATGGGCTGTGTTTTTTAGCAATGAGGAGTAGTGTCCCTGGATGCTGGTCAGGCAAGGGAGGGAGAAGAAGTTGGCATTTGATGCCGGGACCATTTCAGGGGTTGGGAAGAGCAGTGTGGGAGGAGTAGGGTGGTGTTTTTTTTGAAGCCATCAGATCACCTCTGTGTTCTTTTTTGTGGCTTTTCTCCTTACGCAATGATCCTTTTGTTGGGGTGTGGGATTTACAAGAGCACAAATCTTTCACTTCTTGGACAAATGTTTGTGGATGGATAAAATTACTGAGTGGTTTTGCTGGTGTTGCTGCAAGTGTAGACTTTTAGGCGCCTTAGTGCTTTTAACAAACATTGTACGTAACAATGCAGTTGCAGCACTTCATGAGTGATCCTTTATGGGCCGTTGTATACTTCTGGACAAGACTCTGGAAGTATTTAAAAATTCTTTTAGGCACCAGCATTAAATCAACCCCTAAATTTCTGAGTATCAGTGTAAACCATCACTGGTAAACCAGTTGTTTGGCCCAATGAGCTCACACTGCTGATTCAGAATGGCAAATAAGCATCCTCGTGAGTGTCTGTCAAAATACAAACCTTTAGGTTATAGAGCTGGATAGTTCTGCAATTTTCACAAGGTAACTGACCATCATCTATGTCTGAGGACCCTTGCTTAGGCTAGACAACTGTTCTGTAGAAATCGGAAGGTAACAGAGCATCTCCAAAGGCCCTACCTCATGAGAGAGACAGTCAGCTATACAGAATGACCATATATTGTCTCCTCTCCCAGATATCAGGACATCACTCATTCCATTCACTTGGCTCGGAAGCAGAACCCAGGTCTGAAGTCTTGTGACGGCAACCAGGAACTGTTGAACTTCCTGCGCAGTGACCTCATCGAAGTGGCCACCCGGCTGCAGAAGGGAGGCCTGGGATACATCAACGAGGCAGAGTTCGAAGCCAAGGTGAGCACTAGCATTGCAAGAGGTGGATGGCTTAACAGTAATCAATCACCCAGGCAGGGCTTCTGAGCTTGGAAGCAGCTGTCAAGTGTAGTCTTGCTGGCACAGGGCCTTGGCTTCTGGGCATCCCTCTGGGTGGGCCACATAGCCCTGGGCTAGCTCTTTGCTTTGAAGTCCAGAAGCTCCTACTATTAAACTGTCTTCTGAAGGGTCATATTCGCTGGTGGTACCTAAAGCCAACAACATTGGGAGACTTGCTTTGAATTGGGGCAGTGGTGAAGGATCTGCCTTCTAGGAGCTGGAGAATATTCTTGGGAGATTCTGGTCCCTGAAACAGATGCACATTAATTGTTGCTGACCACGGGGTGAAACTTTTGAGTTTGTAACAGAGTTTAAGCCCTGATGAACCTCAGGAGCTGCTAACTGGTACACTAAGGGGCTCAGACAAAACAGTGCAGTATGCCACTGACTGGGTTGGCTGGGGAAATGTCTCCAGGCCAGGTGAGACTTCTGAGGTCCCTGCTCTTCCAGCACAGAGAGGCTGTAGCCAGGTTCTTGCCAGTTATCCCATCTGGGGAGCTCACCTCTTAGTTGCTTGGATAAATGAGAGCTACAAAGCCCTCTGCACATGAGAAGAGAATCATAATAAGAATGTGTTTGTGCCTTTTTGATCAGGTTTGCACACTGGAGAGCCTGAAGGATTTCGGGGAGTGCGTGGTTGCCCTCCAGGCCAGCGTTATTAAGAAGTTCCTGCAAGGCTTCATGGCCCCCAAGCAGAAGAAGAGAAAACATCAAGGCGGGGAGGATGCTATTGCCAAGGCAGAGGAGGTGGATGAAGAGAAGAGGGTGGCGGAAGAAGCCAAGGTCTGGATTGGGACAGATAAAGTCGGAGGGAGGGGGGAGGACGGGCAGAGAAGCTTGGGAAGCTGGCATGAAACGGTTGCTGCTCCTGCAGGTTACAGGTGTGGATAGGAATTGGGACGAGGGCAAAAGCCTTTGCTTGCTTGCCAGAATTATGGCAGGGAAGATGCGTTCTCCCCTGTCAAACCAAACAAAGAGGAAGAAGCAGCTGCTGCCAGTTGAGCCTTCTGGAAGGAGAAAACTGACTCCAATTCCTGAACATCTTACCTTGAAATAAATTGGGGGTGGGACTTCCAGGTAGGCTTGATGAGTGTTGGGCTGCAAAGTGGCTAATTCTCTGTTCTGAAGGGAGAGACTTTCCATGAGGATCACTCACAAATTTCAGATATCAGAATGGGGGATGAAAGACCTTTTCCAGCTTGTCTTTCACATCCCCTGGACTGTTTTCACTCTCCCAGAAGTCTCTGCATTGCCAGCAGCTGTTTTTATTTGGCTCTGTGGCTCCTGTAAGCTGCCTGGCCCACCTATCTGTTTCTCGTCCTCCCTATTGGGCCATTGGTGGTAACGGACAGTATTTAGCTGACCAGTGGAAACACTGTGTGGACAGAGGCCAGGCCAACAGGTCAGAAGGGCAAACTGCAGCCCACCAGGCTCTTGGGTGGCCACTTGGCCCCAAGGCTGCCCTCTTCTCCGTCCTGGTTACTGGACAGCAGGTGATGGATAGCCTTGAATTGGCCTCATTTTGAAACAGACACTTCTGTTCCCTTGACCATGAATTGTCCCACCTTTATGGCTGACAGATCCCAGTGTTGGTGTGTCTTGCAACTCTTTGTGTTTTGTTTGTTGCTTACTGTCTGCTGCCCAAGGTAGATTGCTGGGCATTGCAAAAGGTTCTCATTCGACAAGACAGGCAAGAGCAGTTAGTGCTATGGGGCCTCCCGTATGCCTTTTGGCCCTTCAGCTATGGGCATTTCTCTGCCTTTTTCTTCCCTTTTGTATTACCAACTGGGCGCAGATGCCTATGGTTGGGGCAGTGAGTCACCTGAGGGAGAAGCCCTCCCTCCCCCACCCTGGTTTTATAGTGCCTGGGAAGCCACACTGGAAGCTTGATGCTTTCTCCAGTGCCTGGATCTGCTGCAGGTTTATCTTGGCCCAGCATCTTAGCAGCCGAACTCTGGGGAGGAGCTTCTTGGAAAGCTGATGTGTCTGAGAAGGCCCTGGGCACATTCCGGGGGGGGGGCACAGACAGGCTGGTCAGGCTCCCAGCCTTCCCCACCGCCTTGGCTGCTGCCTCTTGCTCCAGGTACTGAACCTGGGAGCCATGAGGAGAGAATTCTAGACTGGGGCGAGTGAGCCGCTGTTTTTTTAGGTGTCCCATTCACACTGCACTTCCTCTGATTCAGTGGGAGGGGAATGTGCAACTCTGCAGAAATCCAGGTTTTGCTTGGCTCCTGAACTGCTGCTAGCAGCAGAGCTCAGCCATTCCCCTTGAAGCTCAACTGCCCTGACTAGGAGTAAGCAAACTGATGCTGTGAGCTTTCCCGCTGCTGGTGCAGGAAAATAGGGCTGGGGGCTGGGCACAATGGTTGTGGAGAAGCCTCCCCCGCCCCCCCGTTTATCTGCCTCTTGATAGCTTCTGTCACAAAAGGTAGGTGTCCTGGCTGAGTGGCAGCTTGGGCTAGAACCTGACGTGCCTCTGCACAGTTCTGACCCATGAAAACATTCCAGACATGAGGACTTGTGCCTTGGGGCTGGTGGCTGCTGCCACCGCTTGCCCACTAGGCATCACCTCTGGGCTTGTCCTGGGCACCATTACTCAGAGGTGCCACTAGAGGGCAGGCCAGGCTCTTCTCGGGCTCCAGCCCCTGAACTTTGCCTCCCCAGCTGTCCCTGCAATTAACAGCTAAAGTTCTCGGCTGTTTGTTTTTCCTTGATGGACAAGGATTTGGTTTGGATTTCAAAGTCAAGAATGCAGCCCCCAGTTTCAGGCTGGCTGTGTGGGATATGTTGAGCAAGACTTGTGGGCCTCTGAGCTGGCAGTTGGGCAGGGGGTGGGGGTGGAGGAGAGGAATGTGTGCTGTCGCCTGAATGGCAGCTGCCAAGAGCCCCAGGGAAGGGCCGAGAATGCCTCTTGAGCAGCCTCCTCTGCCCCCAGGTGGCTTCCGCCCTGGAGAAGTGGAAGCTGGCCATCCGTGAAGCGCAGACCTTCTCACGCATGCACGTGCTGCTGGGCATGCTGGACGCCTGCATCAAGTGGGACATGTCAGCCGAGAATGCCAGGTGCAAAGTCTGCCGCAAGAAAGGTGCGTGTGCCGGGCCTGGGGGCCTCCAGGGCTTGAGGTAGAGGGAATGGGCAGTTGCAATGGGCAGTTGCCCTCCCAGAGAGAGTAGGAGAGATGTGGTCAGTGCTTTCTCTTTTATGACATGGGGGGGGGGGACTTCCTGCCAAGGCTATTGTAGCCACAGCATCATCCTGGCTTTTGATATCCCCTCTGCTCCCAAATGGGTGGGGCAGTGAGGGCCCCTTGCAACAACAGTCCCTTTCTGGGCTTTTCAGAACAAGCATTTGGTTCCTGCCATCCCCTCAGGGCAGTAGAAATTTCCATTGCTTGCCCTTCATGGGTGTGAGACCAGGAATTTCAGTGGGCCTACTCTGACTGTGGTCTCCTACCTGAGCTTCATTTCCCTCCCTTGATCCTTCTATCTTTCTACTCCTTGCTAGGTGAAGATGACAAGCTCATTTTATGTGACGAGTGCAACAAGGCCTTCCATCTCTTCTGCCTGAGGCCGGCCCTCTATGAGATCCCAGAAGGCGAGTGGCAGTGCCCGGCTTGCCAGCCTTCTGTTGCCAGGCGCAGCTCCCGGGGCAGGTGAGGTTTCTTTTGCTGGTTAGGAATGGCAGCTGGCCTCAGTGTGGGCTTTGCTCCTGTCTTAAGGTCATGGTAAACCATTCATGGAAATTGGGATGAATGGGCTGGCCACATCTATCCAGGCCAGGCTTTTTTCCTGCCAGCCCCAGGTGGGAAGGCTGAATGCAATTCCAAAAGATGTGCATGTTCTCCAGTTCAGGAGCATTGGATTCCGAGGCTGCTTTTGGCTTGGGCTGCTGGCAAGCAAAGCCCACCTCAAGTTGACATGGCACAGCAAGGGAAAACAAGGTGGCCCACTGCAGGACAGGGCTGCTGAGGCCTCTGGTCTACCACAGCCTTTGAGGAAGCAAACTCCTGATTCTGGTGTGTTGATCCTTGCCTGTAGAAACTATGCTGAAGACTCTGTGGAAGAGGAGAGTGATGCTGGGGAGGAGGAAACTGATGAAGAAGACGATGATGAAGGGGAAGAGGAAGAGGAGGAAGACTATGAGGTGGCTGGATTAAAACGTACGTACTTTTTCTCTCTCCCATAAATGGGTAAACCTTTAGCCAGTGGGGAGTGAAGGGATCCTGTGTTGCCACAGAAGGGCAAAATGTCCTCCTCCTAAATCTGGGGTGACCGGCGGGCAATTCTGGGCTAAGGAGCTGCCTGCCAATGCCACCAAGCCATCAACAGTCTTGTTGGTGAGGGGGTCTTTTCTGGCTAATAGCTGGATTGCTTGAGGCAGGACTGCTAGCCAAACAGGACTTTGCCATGCTCTGGAAGGAGGTCTGTCCTGGGTTTCCCACTCAGTCCCATTCCTGAAATTGCAGGGCCCTCTTGCCTGTCTCGCACAGCAATGCTTCACTTGGAGCAGTGAGGTGGAGGTGGAGACAGGGATCTGAATTCAAACTGTGCGCAGTCAGAGTGGCTAGGGGGAGCAAGGCTGAAATTTCTGGGAGCAGGTGGAAACGATCAGCAATGTTGAAAAGTACCATTGTGTTTTTAATCAGAGTAGTCTTTGGTGGTGGAAATGTTTCAGGGCTGCAACCTGCATCCCAACATTCTTGGGCGTGGGGATTTTCCGGACTGTAATACTGTACAGAAGCAATTGAGATGTCACTGACGTGCAAGCCTGCCCTTTGACTGGAGCAGAAATACTATGACAGGCTCACACAGGCTTCTGAAATGCCAGCAGCGGATGATTTCACATGCCCTGGATTGCCGCAGTGGTGTTGCAGCAAGAGGACTGCCCCAGGCAATTCCCCCTTGCTGTGTTGTCCGAAGTTTCCATATTTCCATCTATACCAAGGCTTGGCTATTAGCACAGATGTCAGAAAGCTGACTTAGGCAGAACCAAGTGATTGTGTGTGTCAGGGGCTCTGAGCTAACAGCTCCTATGGAGAATGTGTTGGACTTCAGAGCTTCTGCAACGGTGAATGTGTTGCACTTGTCCCTTAATACATTGTAGCTGACGATTCAGCTCCTAACACACATCCTGCCCATTGCCTTGCTAGAAGCCAGTTTATTCATTCAGTTAGTGGAGCTGGGGTGTGTGTAGGTGGTGTGTGTGAATGTTCCTTCCAATTAGAGAACTGAGGTGTGTGGGAAAGCCTTGGGCCTGGGAGAGGGCTGAGCAGAGAGCTCTTCTCTTGATGGCTTTGTAGGTCCAGTGAGTCTCTTTCCACAGAAGACCACTGAAACGTGTAATTCCCCTCACAACTACCTGTTGTCTGGGGAACTCCTCGCCCCTTGATTCTGTTGCATGTATAAACTGGCCACAAGTCTTGAATGGGTTCAGGTAACCATGTTAATGGAATGGTTATTATAAACAACTGGCCATCTGGTCTCTCTCTCAGGAAATTTCCATGACACCTGGTAACCCAGTGGCAGGAAAGTCCTTTTTGTTGGGTCAGTTCTCCCTTAGTCTTTCTCTGTCTCTCCTCCCTTCTCATCAAATCCACTCAGGGCTGTAGCCAAATTAAGCTTTCCGTAGAGTGGACCCGTTTAAATAAATGGAGCTGCATTATCTATGTCCTTTGTGCAATCTGAATCACATGGGGGAAGCTGCCGGGCGAGCAGGCTGCTACAGGGTGAGGTTTTGCTGAGGTGGCCTCATGCATTGTAAGCGTGCCTGCTGGCGGAACTTGTCCATCCTCCTTCCTGCCTAGGCCCAAGCGGGTCGCTGTCACTAAAAATAAAGCCTTAAGCCCCGGCCCCAGCTTGACGAGGCGTTTAATCAGGGGAAGGTCACTGTGGAGATATCTCCCCTTTCGGCAGCGTTCCGCTTAATCCTGGGCGCGGTGTTGATCCTGAAGGCTCTCCTGAGGAATGTTGGACTGCTGGGCATTTAGCTTGGACTACGCTCTTGACGCAAGGGAGAGCCAGCTCAGGAGCCAGGTGCCTTGGGCAGGACGGCAACAGCGGCCTGTCTGGTGGTTGTTTGGCTCCTTGTTCCTGCTGGCAGGAATCGCTGCACACCCAGCACCTGCACAAGCTGCCTGCCCCGGTGGCTTAGTTCACCAGGACAGCCACTTGCTGGTGCCTGGGATGGAGCTTAGTGCAACCAATCATGTTTTTCTCGGGACATCTAAAACTGGCACATGACCATAGCTGCCAAGTCTCCCGTATTCCCTGGGAAGCCCCCGTTTTTCCAGCCATTCCCAGCTGGAAAAACTGATTTTTTTTTTGTTTTCCCCCAGTTTACTTAACAGCCGGGGGAGGCTCCTTCTACACATGTCTGGAGTCTCTGGACATGCGCAGAAGTGATTTCTGGCGCGGTAGCCATTTTGGAACTGGGCACAGCAGCATCGAAAGTCGCTTCTGAGCATGCTCCGCCCAGTTCCAAAATGGCGGCAGCGCTACTTCTGCTCTGCCGATCCCTTATTTTTCTGGCAGGAACTTGGCAGGTACAGTGGTCCCTTGCTTAACGAATGCCCTGCTTAACGAAATTTTCCGCTTAACGAAATGATTTTTCGAGCGGAGGTTGCCTCGCTAGACGAATTCGTTTTATGAAAAATTCGTCTAGCGAATCGCTGTTTCCCATAGGAATGCATTGAAATTCAATTAATGCGTTCCTATGGGCAAAAAAAAATTCAATGCATTCCTATGGGATTCGCTAGACGAATTTTTCGTTATAAGAAAAGACCCGTGGAACGAATTAAATTCGTCTAGCGAGGCAGCACTGTATGCACATGACTTTCTGAGGGAGCTAGAGAGCTGGTGTTGGGGCTTCTGCACTCCCTACTCTGTCAGCTGCCTTTAAGACCATAGGTGTGTCCCACCTACCTTACATGAGGTCTCCCAGTTTTAGCAAGGTGGCTGCATTGTGTGTCTTCAGGGCAAGACCCTGGGAAGGAAGGAGGGCAAAGAGCAAGAAGTTTAAAGGTACAGGGACCCCTGACCATTAGGTCCAGTCGTGACTGACTCTGGGGTTGGGGCGCTCATCTCGCATTATTGGCTGAGGGAGCTGGCGTACAGCTTCCAGGTCATGTGGCCAGCATGACTAAGCCGCTTCTGGCAAACCAGAGCAGCACACGCTTGGAGCGGTACCTATTTATCTACTTGCACTTGACATGCTTTCGATCTGGTAGGGAGCTCACCCCATAATAATAATAATAATAATAATAATAATAATAATAATAATAATTTATTATTTATACCCCGCCCATCTGGCCGGGTTCCCCCAGCCACTCTGGGCGGCTTCCAAAAAAACAGAAATTCTAAAATACAAAAATCCATCAAACATTAAAAGCTTCCCTAAACAGGGCTGCCTTGAGATGCCTTCTAAAGGTCTGGTAATTGTTCTCTTTGACCTCTAGTGGGAGGGCATTCCACAGGGTGGGTGCCACTACCGAGAAGGCCCTCTGCCTGGTTCCCTGTAACTTGGCTTCTCGTAATGAGGGAACCGCCAGAAGGCCCTCGGAGCTGGACCTCAGTGTCCGGGCAGAACGATGGGGGTGGAGACGCTCCTTCAGGTATACCGGACCGAGGCCATTTAGGGCTTTAAAGGTCAACACCAACACTTTGAATTGTGCTCGGAAACGTACTGGGAGCCAATGTAGGTCTTTTAGGACCGGTGTTATGTGATCTCGGCGGCCGCTCCCAGTCACCAGTCTAGCTGCCGCATTCTGGATTAGTTGTAGTTTCCGGGTCACCTTCAAAGGTAGCCCCACGTAGAGCGCATTGCAGTAGTCCAAGCGAGAGATAACTAGAGCATGCACCACTCTGGAGAGACAGTCAGTGGGCAGGTAGGGACTCAGCCTGCGTACCAGATGGAGCTGATAAACAGCTGCCCTGGACACGGAGTTGACCTGTGCCTCCATGGACAGCTGTGAGTCTAAAATGACTCCCAGGCTGCGCACCTGGTCTTTCAGGGGCACAGTTACCCCATTCAGGACCAGAGAGTCCTCCACACCCGCCCGCCTCCTGTCCCCCACAAACAGTACTTCTGTCTTGTCAGGATTCAATCTCAATCTGTTAGCCGCCATCCATCCTCCAACCGCCTCCAAGCACTCACACAGGACCTTCACCGCCTTCACTGGTTCTGATTTAAAAGAGAGGTAGAGCTGGGTATCATCAGCATACTGATGGACACCCAGCCCAAACCCCCTGATGATCTCTCCCAGCGGCTGCATATAGATATTAAAAAGCATGGGGGAGAGGACAGAACCCTGAGGCACCCCACAAGTGAGAGCCCAGGGGTCTGAACACTCATCCCCCACCACCACTTTCTGAACACGGCCCAGGAGGAAGGAGCGGAACCACTGCATGACAGTGCCCCCAGCTCCCAAGCCCTCTAGACGGTCCAGAAGGATGTTATGGTCGATGGTGTCAAAAGCCGCTGAGAGATCCAGCAGAACAAGGAAACAGCTCTTACCTTTGTCCCTAGCCCGCCGGAGATCATCGACCAGTGCGACCAAGGCAGTTTCAGTCCCATGATGAGGCCTGAATCCTGACTGGAAGGGATCCAAATGGTCCGCTTCTTCCAGGCGTGCCTGGAGTTGTTCCGCAACCACTCGCTCAATCACCTTGCCCAAGAATGGAAGATTTGAGACTGGGCGATAGTTGGCCATATTGGCCGGATCTAAAGATGTTTTTTTAAGAAGCGGTTTAATAACCGCCTCTTTCAGCGGGTCTGGGAAGGCTCCCTCATGGAGAGAAGCATTTACCAACCCGCAAAGCCCATCGCCCAGCCCTTCCTGGCTAGCTTTTATAAGCCAGGATGGGCAAGGATCAAGGAGACAGGTGGTTGGTTTCATTCGTCTAAGCAGCCTGTCCACATCCTCGGAGGTAACAGATTGAAATTGATCCCACAAAACTTGACTAGACAGGACTCTAGCACTCCCCCGCCCCGGCCCTGCTCCCACGGTGGAGTCTACCTCTTCCCGAATCTGAGCGACTTTATCTGCAAAAAACTTTGCAAAATCATTGCAGGAGATCATGTGGCCCGTACTGGGCCCGGATGGAGCAGGTGGTTCCGCTAAATTGCGAACCACCTGGAAGAGTCTCCTGCTGCTGTTTTCTGCAGATGCGATGGAGACGGTGAAGAAGGTCCTCTTCGCCGTCGCCATTGCCACTTGGTAGGCTCGAAGTTGAGCTCTAGCCCGTGTCCGGTCTGATTCAAAATGAGTTTTCCGCCACCGGCGCTCTAGCCGTCTCAACGACTGTTTCATTGCCCTCAGCGCCGGGGAAAACCACGGGGCTGTCCGGGCTCCATGCAATCTGAGAGGGCGCTTCGGAGCCAGACAGTCAATAGCGCTGGTTAACTCCGCATTCCAGCGGGCCACCAGGGAATCAGCTGAAAGGCCATCGACATGGGATAAAACATCCCCTACCACTCTTTGGAAGCCAATTGGATCCATTAAGTAGCGGGGGCGGACCATCCGAATTGGTCCCACCTCCCTGCAGAGGGGAAGGGTTGCGGAGAAGTCCAGTTGCACCAGAAAGTGATCTGACCATGGCACTTCTTTTGTTTCGCTTTTACTTAATGTCAGATCACCAACATCCATAGAGGTAAACACCAAGTCCAAGGCATGTCCGCGGCTATGAGTTGGGCCAGACTTATTCAGGGACAGCCCCATGGTGGCCATGCTTTCCACGAAGTCCCGAGCGGCTCCTTGTAAGGTCGTGTCGGCATGGATGTTAAAATCCCCTAAGACAACCAAGCTAGGTGTCTCCAGGAGCACATCCGACACGACCTGAAGCAGCTCGGGCAGGGAATCCTTGGTGCAGCGGGGAGGTCGGTACACCAAAAGGAATCCTGTACTGCCTCTATTGCCCAACTTCCAGAACATGCACTCAGAGAACTGGGTCTTCCCAATAGGACGCCTGGTGCAAACTAATGACTTCCTAAAAATCACTGCAACCCCCCCTCCCCGCCCAGATGGCCTGGGTTGCTGTGCATAAGAGAAACCTGGTGGGCAAGCAGCGCCAAGAACGGGCCCATCGGCTTCTTCCAACCAGGTCTCTGTCACACATGCCAGGTCAAATCCTCCATCCACAATCAGGTCGTGAATGGCGGTGGTCTTATTCATCATTGACCTGGCATTGCACAGCAGCACCTTCAGGTCATGTGGGTATCCCTTGCCTATTCCAATATCCGTCCGGTCAGGACCAGACCTGGAGGCAGGGATAGTCCTCAGACAACGATAGTCCTCAGACTAGCAGGGTTTCGAACCGCTGACCTTCTGATCACCAATCCCTAGGCTTTGTGGTTTAACCCACAGCGCCACCCGCATCCCTGAAGTTTAGCACAGGACTAACTTCAGGATAGGACTCCTTGCTGGTGGAAATCCCTCCTTTCAAATCTGCAGTTGCCTCTCTGCTACAGATGGTCACTTGGCACTCCTAGTGCGATTTGCCTCTTGTCTGGGTATCAAGGAAGAGCTGCAGGTGGGTTAGCGAGGAGTTTGGAGTCCATCATGAGTAATGTGGGGGCAGGGGATAAGACACCCTGTTTCCTTGCTGCCACTTGGGCTCTCCACCCCCCCCCAATGACTAACTCATTGACTGCCCTCTTTGTCTTACAGTGAGGCCCAGGAAAGCAGCCAAGGGGAAGCAAGGAGGCCCAGCTGCAGACCCTCCAAGGCGGAGCCGGCACCAAGGGAAGAAGAGGGCCCTGCACAGCACCCGCAGTTCCCGGCAGCGACCGGCACCTGTCAGCGAAGCAGACATGGATGAGCTGGTAAGAGCCACACACACACACACACCCCAGCCAGGTGACAGGTGCTTCTGTGCATCTCCCCTTGCCGAAAGGCTCCTCCCTCAGTATTGTCCAGAGAGGTCTCTGGCTCAGCAGACTCAGGCTGGGCGGTGCAAGTATGCCAGGCATCCCTCCAGGGGGGCTGTGTGCGCGTGTGTCTCCCTTCTCCTGATGAGCAGGAAGCTTGTTAAAGGCTCTGAAATAGCCGCCACTGCTGCAGGAGCAGTCGTGTGTCTCTGGCGAGAGGCGGGGGAACGGGGAGCATGGTGGGTTGTTGGCATTCCTGCAATGCAAAGCACTTGCATCCCTTCAGATGTCTCCCTAAGGAGGACATTTGTTGCCCAGGTTGCCTGTCCCTGAGCATAATTCAACCAGCTTGCGTTTCACTTGACATTTCAAAGAAGATTGTAGGCCTTCATTCTCTCCCTCCCACCCCACCCTCCTTGGTAGTGTCTTGAGTGGCTGCTACTGCCTGCCAGCTTTTGTGGATTGTCTCTGCATCCGTTAGTGGCCACTTCCAGGGAGCGTGTTGCAGAGTGCAGCTTATGGGCTCATGTGGGTCGTGCTGCTCTCTTTGCCTCCTCCCAACCTGAGATCTCGAAGGAGCAACACTCTCCACCTAGGACAGTTCATCCGCTGGTTCTCCAAGGGCCAGGCTTTCCTTTCACTGCCAGCTGCTTCCTCTTCTCTTTGGCTGGCCCTGCTGCCCCTCCAGTCCCTTGTTGTGTGTGGAGGGCTGACCTTGGACCTTGCTTTCCTCCCTCCAGCACAGCAGGGCACTCAGCTGCTCTTTGGCATCCCAAAGCTGGCCACTGGGTTCCTTCCACAGCCTGCTGCGTCCCCTCCTGCTGCAGGCTGTGTGCTGCTGGGCGGGTCACGGTTTCCCTCCTCACTGATCCCTTGGCTGCTTTTGAAGCTCTTTGAAGACGCCTGCTGCCCCCTGGGGAGGAGTGGGGCTGCCTGGAAAGCGATCCGGCTGGCTCTCTTTTGGGCAGGGCTCCTGAAATTCAAGCTGGCGGCTTGTAGGGGTGGGGGACACGTTCCTTGGCTGCCCCATCAAAGCTCTGGCAGCCACCCCGTTTGTTTGGGGCTTTATTGCTGGTGGGCCTTGGAAGTCCTGAGTGTCGCTCGCTTTGTACCATGATCTTGACTGTCCCTGCCCACCTGCTCTCCCTTGGGAGGCTTTGCCGAGCTGCTCCTCCCCACAGGCGCACCTGCTCTTCTCAGTCGGGGTCGCTTGGCGTGTGCCCTACAGCATCTGCTGGCTCCCTTGGCTTCCAGGGGTGTGTGCTGGGCTGGATGGGGAGGGAGGAGGTTTATTCTGGTCAGCCTCAGGGGAGCTCTCTCACCACCTCCTGTCTTCTCCCAGATGTACCCAACAAAGAAGATATCTCGCCGGCAGAACCTGGAGCTGCAGAAGTGCGAAGAAATCCTCAACAAGCTTGTCAAGTATCGCTTCAGCTGGCCTTTCAGGTGAGGCCCCGGGAGGGAAGGGCCCCTCGCTGAGCCCCGCACAGAACCTACCCCACACCCTGCCAGGCTCCAGCTCTTCCCCCTTGAATCTGTGTTCCGGCTGTTTCACTTGGAGTCACTCTGGAAGGGCCCTCCTGCCATCTATTCCTTCCATTCAGAAGGGCAGGGTTGTCTGACGCTCAGTGAAATGGCATCTTCCGGGTTAGTGTCCAACACTGGAGTTAGTACCTAGCCCTTGTGGCTGGGAACAATTGACAGCCTTCCTCCACAAACTTGCCTAGTTCTCTCTTAAAGCTGCCCCAGTTGGTGGCTATTGCTGTATTTTGTGACAGTGATAAGTTGCGCTGCTTCAGCAATGTGCTGTGTGAAGTCCTTTCTTTTGTCTGTCCCAAATCTCCAAGCATTCAGCTCTGTGGATGGCCCCGCTGAGCTCCAGTATTGCATGAGTGGGAGAAAAACTCTTCACACTGTACATAATTTGATATACCTCAGCCCGGTCTCCAGCCTTTCTAAACCAAAAAGCTCCAAACACTGGAGCCTTTTTTCATAGGGGAATTGCTGCATCCTCTTTACCAGTTTGGTTGCTGGTTTTTGGACCTTTACATGCCCTACAGGTAAGGCAGGCAAAGGTCCAAAAACCAGCAACCAAACTGGGGTGAGGCAACCAGAACGGTCCACAATATTAAAAGTGCAGTTGCAACCCTCAGCTTGTACAGTGGCCTTGTGATACGGCCAATTGTATTTTCAGTTCCTTTCCTGATGATCCCCAAAATGGAATTCACTTTTTCCACACTCCACACTGGGTGTGTACTGAAACACTGGAAGATACTACCTGCGCAAATTGGGTAGAAACAATAAGTCATCACAGAGTGGGTATCATGTCAAACAGAATAACTGGTGATCCAAGGGGAGTTCCTTTGTAATCCAGCCCCCCCCCCGGTCAGGAGCTACAAATAACCAGCATTCTGTGCAGTGTCTTTTCAGTGCCTCACAGGTGCATGGAGATTCTTGGCTTTTTCAAAAGAATTAGGCTCATGGTCTTGGGGGGGGGGGAGAGAGAGAGGGTTGCTTTCTGTGCCTCTTGTGCCTTGATGGGGACTTTTTCAGGGAGTGTTAGTCTCTGACCACTTGGACAGTAGAAACAGGGAGGAGTGGCAGGCGAGGGTCAGGCCAAGGCAGCCTCTGGGCTGATGCAAGTGCTGCCCTAGCTGCCCACTAACCCCATGGCCTTCCTTGGCAGGGAGCCGGTGACCACTGAGGAGGCGGAGGATTACTTTGAGGTGATCAGCAGCCCCATGGACTTCCAGACCATGCAAAGCAAGTGCTCGTGCGGCAGCTACCGCTCGGTGCAGGATTTCCTTTCTGACATCAAGCAGGTTTTCGCCAACGCTGAGCAGTACAACCAGAATGGCAGCCATGTCCTCTCTTGCCTGGAGAAGACGGAACAGTGCTTGATTGACATGATGCACAAACACCTCCCTGGCCACATGTACTCGCGAAGGAAACGCAAGCGGCCTCTGGCCCCACCCAGCCAGGGACTTGAGGAGGCAGATGGGGACAGCGACCCCGAGGCACTGGAGTACTCGAGGGGGCGGAAGAGGAAGAAATGAAGGGCCGCCCTCCCTCCACGTTCCGGACGGGATGCGGTTGGAGCCGGCTTTGTGCAGCCTGCAGCGAAGGGAGCTGGGGGGCGGCGGGGGGTCACCTGGCTTTCCCTCAGCTCGCTCCAGCTTAACTCTCAGCAACTTCCTGAAAGCATTTGATCAGCCCTCGACTGGGAAAGATGGCTCAGTAATTCCTCAGCAGCAGCACAGGCAATTCTTGCAGGTTTTTAGGAGGCCGGAGGGCCAGGGGGATAAGTGGAGGGAGTCCCCTCTAGCCTGGGCACAGCAGGGGATGGGACGAGGGTCTCCTGAACCAGAATGGTCACCACCTTCTCTTCTGCAGTCCTGGCAGCCAGGGACAGGTCCAGGCTGCCACGCTCCACTTCGGATGCCCAACCCCATAGGCTGACCGATTGTCTTTCTTGACCAGCCCCCTTGAGCAGAAGAAGCCGCCACCTTGGAGGGCGGGCAAGCACTTACTTTTCCAGAGTGACTCCCCCTTTTTTTCACCAGCATCTCTGTGCAGACCAGCTTTGGGGGTGCTTGTCTCTCTCCAGCCTCCTTATTTTGGATGCAGCAGAGGGAAAGTTGCTCTCCCCACCCTCCGTTCTCCCCTGCCCCAGGAACAGAGTGTGGTAAATCCTGCAGAGTTTGGCAGGAGGAACGCTGGTTCTTTGACTTTTAACCTTCATTTTTTTTCTCTAGTTAAGATTCTTGTTTCCAGCAGTGACCTTGTACAAAACGCCTTGTAAGATACAGTTGTCTTTGCTCTGACATGTACTGTACAGTTTATATGAGGATGTGTTTGCTTTATATTCCTTCCTCCTGGCCCCCTCTATAAACCACTTGTTTTTTCTTAGATAAAGTAGCTGGGAGTTGGCCCAGGGAACCCATTGGGGTTGTACACTTCATAGCTTCGCTCTTCCCTCTTTTCCTAGCCATACCCCATCCAGCCTGCCTCGTTCGTCTCCCCTTTCCTGATGTTGGAATCCGGATTGGGTCAAAGGAGGGTCTCCTTTGCACAATAATCACCCAGGTGGAGAGGCAGCTCTTTTCTGCCTTGGCCACCTCACAAAGATGCTCCCCACACAGTCTTCTGTTTTGACCTTCATCCATTTCGAGCAGCATTTATTTCCCCACAACCTTTGAATTCAAGGCTGTGGGATTGCAAACAAGGAATACTCGCTCTCCTAGAAATGGGCCCTCCCTGGCCACCTTTTGCTTTTCCTGAGGCATGGGAGAGTGTGGTGCTGAGGACTCCAGCCTGGGCTCTAGCACTGACAGACACACCTCTGGCATCACTTGCAACCTTCCCACTTTCTGCCCTTTAGTTTTTTGTTTTTATCAAGTCCTACCAACCCCATCCCTTTCCAACCTCTACACGATGAAACATTTTTGGACTACATTTTTTTAAAGAAAAGGTTGTTTGTTGGGGGAGGGGGGAATTCTGCTAAGGGCTGTACTTGTAATAAATTGGAAATATTAAAAGCAAGGCTTGTTTTTCTTCCTGCCTGTATTTACTGGTCTTTCTAGGGTCTGAGAAACTAAGCGAAATGAAATTTGGAGCCTGGCTGGTGAGAGTAGGGTGGTGTCTTTACTCCAGCATATCTTTACTTGATGAAGCCTGTGGCCTCTGCCTCCCTTCTCTTCCTTGGCTGGGATGGTTCTAAGGAAATGTTCTGCCTTGGGGATGGGGAACCTGTTGTGTTCCCAACTCCCAGCCTCACCCAGCGGTCAGGAATGAGGAGGGCTGTGAGTCATGGTAGGGCCCTGATTAGCTGCCTCTCTTCTAGCTGCAATGAAGGTCTTTTGTGCAAACCCAGCTTTCTCAAACCAGAAGCTTGGAGAGGGGCTCTCAATGGCAAAGCATAGACATGTGGCATTGGAAGGGTCACCTAGTTAAGGCAGCAATCACAACTAAATAATCCCTAGCAGATAGCCATCCAATTTGCTCGCTGGTCCCTGCGCCACAGGGCTGCCTGCTGCATCAAGGAGCTGCCTTTGGCTGGGCTACTGTAAGTTTGCATACAAAAGCACAAAATTAACAGCTGAGTCCCCAAATAGGTTGATTCAGAAGCTTAAGGCAGAAAGGAGCTGTGCCTCCCACCCATCCCTTCATCACCTTGTCTTATCGCAGGGCAGAGACCACCAGGTCTTCCAGAAGCACCACTTCCAGGAATTGCTAGTGCAGCCCAGGACCCACCACCCAGGAGAGCCCCAAGGGAAGTTAGTGTCCCACTCTGATGAAGAATTAAGCTTGATGGGTGGGGTGAGCAGCATTGGTGGAGCCTCTCATGCTAGCAGGGTGTGTGTGTTTAAGAGAGAAGCTACTTGGTGCTAGCCCCATTTCTAGGTAGCATCTCTAGTGGAAGCAGTCTCTACACGCAAACCATCTTCTCTCCAGGCTTCGATATCCAGCTGCTTTCAGGGGTCACAGAGGGAGGTGGGCGGAAAGAGAGCTTGTGCTTGTGGCTGCCAAAGCACAAATAGGCCATTCAAGGGATCCAGCGTTTGTCCGTAGACAGCTTCCCGGTCATGTGGCCAGCATGACTAAGCCACTTCTGGCAAAACCAGAGCAGCACATGGAAATGCTGTTTACCTTCCCGCAGGAGCAGTATCTATCTACTTGCATTTTGACGTGCTTTCGCTGGGATTTGAACCGCCGACCTTCCGATCAGCAAGCCTTAGGCTCAGTGGTTTTTAGACCACAGCGCCACCCATCCTCCCTTCTCTGTCAGGATTACTTGGTATGAAATGAGGGACCTGGTTCTTGGCGTTTTGCTTAAATGTCTTCAGTGTAAACTCTAGAGATCAGTAGCCTTGTAGGGTTGAGATGTATCAGCTGTACAGCTTGAGCATCTGACCCTCAACTCATAACGGGGTGCTTTGTAAGTTGCAAGGCTTGGCTTGTGCCATGCCTGAGCACAGGAGCTGATGCCCAAGATCTGACCTCCCATTATACTGATTGGATTGCCTGGCCTCAGCCTCAAACCATCTCACAGCCAACCTGAAAACAACGCTCCGCTTATATCACCAGCTGCCTGTTAATACGGGAAGCTCTTTTAAACTGGAAATGTTACATCTTCAAATGCTAAACGTGATATTTAAACAAATCTGCCAGACCACAATCATTTTTTTTTAAAAAAAGATTTATTCAATTAATTTCTTGCTCATTACCAATTAGCATCACTCCCTCATGGGCCCAGAGAAGGTAGCTGCCCCTCTTGTTCGCAGCTTGGCTTCTTCACACGAGCCACCTTGCTTTTGGGTTAATCTAATCTTCAAAACTGTCCCAGGTGTTTGAATAAATATCTTGGCATGCCCATTAAAGCATTAAAGTGATGTGATGTTTCTGTGTTTTCTGGGCTAGAAGGAACTTAGTGGTTTTAGTCTAGGGAAGCCAGACCCCCTCTGGGAAAACTCCTCTGATTGCTTGGAGTCTATGGGATCAAGGCACTGCGGTCAAGTTGCGAGATCTGGCTCCTGAGGGGCTTGGGTTCAGTTCCTGCCTCTCCCATAGACATCTATAACTTCGTTTCTGCTAAATGGGGAAAGTTGTGGCCTACAGCACAGAGGTGTTTACAGGAAGTGCTTTACATACAGAAGGGCCCTAGGAACTGGCTGATTATGAGAAACAAGCACCTGTTGGGTTTTTCAAGAATAAACTGCTTCAAAATCCCAGCAACTGTATTGCTTGCATGGGTGGCTGGGGCACGGAGGATAGGAATTGCCCCATCTGGTCTGAGCCAAAAGGGGCTTTGTGCTGCAGGCTGAGGGATCCGGCAAGTGAGCCCTCCACAATTTAGAGGTAGGCTTCCCCACCAGTCTTTGAACTTTTGCTTCCAAGTCTACATTTCTCCAGCTAAAGAAGCCCCAATTTGTATAACTGGTCATATACATGCACAAGTGTGTTCCTTTCTTCCTCTGCTTTGCTTGCAGCAGCAAAAGTGTTGGGTGAGGGGTATGCAGAGTGAAAAGGTTCCCTGCAGCACCTCCTACCTCCCTTTTTCACGTGCTGCACTGCACACTGCTTGCTCCCCACTCCCTGAATTTGTAGCTTTGACATTTTATTTCTAAGCAGGAGCTTATTTCTGAGACGATCAAAAGGATCAAATGCAACACAAGACCTGTGCCACCTAGCATTGGCCACACGGTGGCCTGTATAGCAAAATCAGAGTGCAACGCTGACTGTATGCTCTGTCTCTGGAATCTCACCCTATTTTGCAACACATACACCCCAAAAAAACCGGCGTGGGAAAGAATTTTTCACGGAGATTAAGGATGTTTGAGAAGCCCCTCTTGTTTCAGCTCAGCCCTTGTCTAGCCATCTATCTAGATCAGTGGTGGCCAAATGCCCCCGACCACTTGGAAATTGCTAAGGGTCTTGCTAGACCACTTATTTTTCTGCCTGTTGCAGCAAAATTCAAAATGCAATAGAACAAATAATAAAAATACAACTGAAAAGCCAAATGAATATTCAGCACACTGGAAGGGCCCTCTCCTGTCTTCAAACCACACACCCATAGACACACCACGGCCCACTGGTGGTCTGCAGACCACACTTTGGGAACCCCTGGTCTGATAAGTCTCATATTTCAAGCAGAGGTCCTCTCTCTAGGAAAGTTGTGCCCAAGCTTGGATTCACCATGTGTGCCCTAGAACCCACTTGACATAATTTCCCGCTACTTTGTCACCCACCGGCTAGAGAAGTTGATCTAAAAAAAACAAACATTGTGCAATGAAGAAAGTTGTCTAGAGCGCCTTCTAATTGCCTCTGCCTTGCATCCTCTTACTGAAGGGATGACACAGTCCCTGTGAAGCCTTTGCCCTCTGGTGCCACTTTTAAAATTTATTAAAGAAATCAAGCCCTGCTCCCCACCACCCTGGAGAGCTGCTGACAGTCAGTGTAAACAGACAAAGGGTCAGCTTGTTAATTTACTAACTTTGGAACACTAAGGCAAGTCTCCTCGGCCGTGAAATTAAACTAGTACAACACTCCAAAGTCTCAGATGGGATTCATAGTCCAGATGGATGGGTATAAATAATAAATATTATTATTATTATTCAGAGGTTGAGGAGCACAAGGCAGAGTCAAGTGCTTATGGCTCCCTTGGGTGGCAAGAAATCCAACGGAACTCCCCCCACCCCACCCCGCTGTTGCCACCACATCTGGGACCACTTGAGGGAAGAGGGAAGTCTGTTTTTGCTGTCACAGTGCGTGCCTTGGGCAAGGCATGACAACTGAGGATGCAACACACATCCAGAGCATCTGTGCACATGCATTGTGGGGCGGAACACCCCTGTTGGAAGCCCATCTCCAGGTTGACACCATTAAAAGCTCTCGTCACTGGCTTAGCAAGGAGTCACATGCTCGCTTGCAGCTGCCACCACCTGGGTGCCCTTCCTGGTGCTGCCCAGGAAGGCCACTCTCTGCAGGTGTCACTGGAACCGCCCCCCAGTGGACCTTCCTTCCTGGCAGCACTTTGCTCTTTCCTACCCAGAGCAGGATGTAGGTGGCGCTGTGGGTTAGACCACTGAGCCTAAGGCTTGCCGATCAGAAGGTCGGCGGTTCGGGGTGAGCTCCTGTTGCTTGGTCCCAGCTCCTGCCAACCTAGCAGTTCAAATGCACGTCAAAGTGCAAGTAGATAAATAGGTACCGCTCCAGCGGGAAGGTAAACGGTGTTTCTGTGTGCTGCTCTGGTTCGCCAGAAGCGGCTTTGTCATGCTGGCCACATAACCTGGAAGCTGTACGCCGGCTCCCTCGGCCAGTAAAGCAAGATGAGCGTCGCAACCCCAGAGTCGGTCACGACTGGACCTAATGGTCAGGGGTCCCTTTACCTTTTTACCCAGAGCAGAAGGACGGGTGTCCCTCGGCAGGTTGCCAAGTGTTGCACCCCTAACCCAGGAAGAGAGCTGGTTAGCCAAGTGGCATTTCCTACAGCTGGCAAGGGCAGGTGTGTGTGAGCAACAGTCGCCACAGGTAGCATGGAAGCTCCTCTCTGGGGTCAAAAACCCTTCTGGCGTCTCTTGGCAGCCGGGCTCCACATCAGGTTTCGCCAACCAGGTGCCTTCCAGATGTTTTGGACTACAGTTCCCATCAGCCCCAGGCAGCACAGCTGTATTATGACCCCAGAGGCGATAGCAGCCGTAACCCAAAAGGAACTGGAGGGCTCCAGGTTGCTGAAGTCTGCTCTGAGTAGCTCCTTTTCCCAGGAGACTGCCTCAACCAACTCCACCTTGCACTTTACTCCAGGATACGCTCCCAAACAGATGGGAAAGCTGTTAGCTTGCGACCATCTTCCACAGGCAAGAAGCTCAGGCACCTGGTTCATTCAGTGCCCACCATGGAAAGGGGTCAGCAACAGGTAGCCCCTGGGCCAAATTGGGCGCCTGAAGGATACCAACTAGCCCTCCTCGCATCACCAGACTGGTGATGCGACTGTGCTAATAAGACTGGAGGGCTTGGCATGATCCAGTACCTGCATCAAAGTGGTTTCAGCTGCCAGATCAGGCCCAGGTTCATCTAGGCCAGTCAGAGGCTTACAAGCAGGACATGAGAACAACAACTTTCCTCTGCTGGTGCCTCCCCTGGTGCAACAGGCAATACCCTGGTAGACTGCCTCTGCATCTGGAGGTTCTGTTTATACACCCAGACCAGCAGGAGCCTATTACTAGCAAACCTCTTCTCTTCCATGAATTCGTCTATCCTCTTTTTCAAGCTAACTAAGCCGGTAACCATCATAGCGGGGGGGGGGGGGTGTTTGACTTCCAATCAATTTCACAGGGAACCCTGGCATCTAGTACTATGGGAGAGGGTGGAAAAATCACTCCCTGCACCCATTTCTCCTATTTGTACAAGATCTCAACCATGCAGACCAGAGCTTTCCAAACTGTGTGGCACGTGACACGTTAGTGGGTTGGCTGCAGTGTGTCGTGTGAACGCTCCCCATGCTCCTCCTGGGGTTGGAATGGAGTTAGTTTAACCTCCGGCTTGCTAGTAAAACCAAGTTTCTGTGTTGCAAAATGATGCATGTCTTAAAAGTGTGCCACCAACATGAAAAGTTTGGAAAGTTCTGATGTAGTAACACATGTTTCTGTACACACACGGCTGCCCAGCTCTCTTTTACCCCTCTAGCTGGTGGCTAAGCATCCCTGGGCAAAGGAGTCTGGAGCCAGAATTAGCCTGCAAAGGTCCCATTCCCCCCCCCCCAGTTTCATCACTCAAGGGGGCCGGAACCCCAATTTCTAGAGCCTTCCCCTCAGGTGGAAGTTGGGGAACCCAGCATTGGCGAGGGCCTCAAAAACAACAGTGTCTTAAAAGACTAACCAATTTATTATGGCAGATGGTTTTGCGGGCTTCTCCTTTCCTCAGGCCTGCTGGTGCCCTTAGCAGCGCCAGAGAAGACTCTAGTGAGCTGGAGGCGCCAAGGCCAGTCACCTGGATGGGAGGGGAGCCAGGGTGGAAAGGATTATTCATCTGCAGGAAGGCCTGGCTCCAGGCGGGGCTGGAGGGCGCCAAAACCAGCACTGGGAGCTGAGCAGCTGACCCAGGCAGCCAGGCAGAGCAAGGGGCCTTTGCTCAAAGGCTGCCCTCCACCCCAGCCCCACTGGCTGCTGCCAAATGATCGCTGCAACCCCCACCCCACAAGGCCCCCTGGCTCGCTCAGCAGCTGGCTTCTTCTTGGCTACTGGCCAGAGCCTCCCTGGGGAAGGGGGAGTGGGAGCTCCCTGCCCTCCTGCTGTAGTGAGAGGCAGGGATGGGGGCCTGGGGGAGTGGAAGGGGAAAGGGGGCTTTGGGTGGCGTTTCAGCAAGAAGGGGCCAAACCCATCTGCAATGGTGTGGCAGCCGGGTGTGTGGGAAGCCACTGCTTCGCCACTACAACCACAACCCGGCACTATATGGAGGTGGGGGCTGGCGACCCACACTCTCCTAGTTTCCCTGGAGCCTTTGAGACATTTCACCAAGCCCAAAACCTCTGAAATGTCCTGGGCCAATGCAACACAGCTTCTCTGGAGGCCGGCTTGTCGGTTGGCCGGACCCCAAAGGGCACTGGAGGCAGTCGCCTCTCCCCAAGCCCCTGGCAGCCACCCCCTTCCTGGATCTCAGCGGCAGAGGAGGCTGAAGGTCACAGCATGGGCAGCCGCTGGGGACTCCGAGGGAGAGAAAGGGGGGGTGCTGCTGCTGCTGGATGATGACTCGCACAGCCTTGGCACAGCCAGCTCAGTTTTGTCACTCTCCAGCCAGGCTAAAAATATTTTGACAGCCTCCCGTCCTTGGCCTTGGCTGCTCGAAACAACTTGTACAAGCTCCCCAACTGGGCAGGCGGTGGTGCTGGGGGGGGGGGGACAGGGAGGCCTCCCCAAGGCAGACTAGCCATCTCCCCACACTGGTGGCAAGGCCTAAAGCTGAGGCCAGCTGTGAGAGGATTTACCCCGCTGCTCTCCTTCTTGCAGACATCCAGGCTCCCCCCCCCAAAAAAACTCTCTTCATCCCCCACCTCCCCTCCATGCTGCGTTTGGAACAGCTGTTCCCAAAGCCTCCTGAATTCCTGCAAACAGCATCGACCTCAGTTGAAATAACACAGCCAGGTTTTATTGGGGATTCTTTCTTTCTTTCTCTCTCTCCCCCCCCCACTCCCGCTTTTTCCATTTCTTTCAGCTAATGGATTTCTTTATAAAAAAAAATCTAAAATAAATTACAGAATTAAATAAACTTGGACAAATGCTCTCTCCCATCTCGCCTCCGAAACGAAACACTGAAATAGTTGGCTGGGTTTTGGCAACGGAGGTGTCCATCCCGCAAGGCTGGGAAGCGTAGATATATATATGATTGGGGTGGGTGGGTTGGAGGGAGGGAAGGGGGGGGCTTCCATTAGCTGCTCTTTTCAGACCCACAGCGTAACAAAGATGCTCCCCTGCCCTCCCTAGATGGCCACAGACAGCCACTCCTTCTGCCTCCCATCATCTCCCCCCACCAAGACATTCTCGGGAGCTCCTTGCTCCTTGACCTGCTACAAACTATGTGCATGGCTGTTTCCTGGAGGCCCCAACCTGCCTCAGACGTGCGTAGGGTTGTCCAGGTAAGGGTCCGTCTTGGTCATGTGCAGCACCACAGCAGGCACCTTGTAGTGGCAGTGGGTGCCCGTACAAGTCACCCCGCTGCAGGGCTTCCCTCTAGTCCTGACCCCCAGTTTCCGGTTGCAGAGGTTCTGCCAGGTCTGCAGGGTCTTGGAGCTCCACACCCAGACCCCACTGGTGATGCCCACCACCAGGGACATGAAGATCTTGAGCATGAAGATGGCCACAGTGGGCACGGAGGCCTCCAGGGCACAGTCTAGGCTGCGACGCCCGGGGAAAGGCAGGCACCCGTGTTCCAAGGCCCGGAGAGTCCAATACTCCACGTTGAGGCGCTCGTAGAAGTAGCAGACGATGACACAGGTGGCCGGGACGGTATAGAGGATGGAGAAGACCCCGATCTTGACCATCAGCTTCTCCAGCTTCTCCGTGTTGGTGCCTCCCGTCTTCATGATCTTGCGGATGTGGAAGAGGGCGACGAAGCCTGTCAGGATGAAGGAGGTGCCCACTACCAGGTAGCAAGACAGCGGGATGAGGACAAAGCCTGTTAGGGCAGCCACATCCAGGCTGGCCACATAGCAGAGGCCCGTCAGCTCATCGCCAGCCACCTTGCGCATGGTGAGGATGACGATGGTCTTCATGGCGGGGACCCCCCAGGCGGCCAGGTGGAAGTAGCTGCTGTGCGCCTCGATGGCCTCATGGCCCCACTTCTTCCCCGCCGCCAGGAACCAGGTCAAGGTGAGCACCACCCACCAGAGGGATGAGGCCATGCCGAAGTAATAGAGCAGGAGGAAGACCAGGGTGCAGCCAGTGCTCTCCAGGCCCTCCTGGATGACGTAGAGCTGCCCGTCCTCACGGTCGCACGCAATGGCCTCTGCACCGGCCACCGAGCGGATGAGGAAGGCCACCGAGTAGACGTTGTAGCACATGGAGAGGAAGATGATGGGCCGCTCCGGGTACTGGAAGCGCTGGGGCTCCAGCAGGAAAGTCAGCACTGTGAAGGCGGTGGAGGCGAAGCAGAGCGTGGCCCACACGGCCATCCAGATGAAGGCGAAGTCCTTGTCGCGACGCGCCCAGTACACGTCCACTCCCGGTGAGCAGCGCGGGGCGCACGACGCGCTCTTGGCCACGAACTGGAACTTGTCGCCGTTGGCGCACGGGCCTCCCGGAGCCGAGCCGGGCGGGCTGCCTGCCGGAGGGGGCCTCCCCTCGACGGCGGGCCGGGCCGGGCGAGGGGCCACCGGGAGCATGCCAGCTCCGCGCTGGGGCTCGGCAGTGGCGTTCTCGGGCGCCTCCATGCACAAGGCGTGCGGGTCGTGCTTGGTGGGCAGGCGGTCGCAGTCGAGCGCCTCGGGCCAGCCGAAGTGGAAGTGCGCCATGATAGGCGCGCAGCGCTGGCGCGCCTGCTCGCACATGGGCCGGCAGGCCGGGATGCTGCTGGACACCTGGTCGGTGCACATGGGCGCGTAGAGCGAGCACAGGAAGAAGAGCAGGTGGCCGTGGCAGCCGTAAGCCACCAGCGGCGCGAACTCGTGCAGCTTGAGCGCCGCCTCGCCCTGGTGCTCGTGCCCCAGCAGGTTCGGCATGCGCGTCAGGTTGTAGCCGATCCCCTGACACATCGGGATCTCGATGGCCTGGCAGCGCCCCGAGCCGCGACCGCCGCCCAGCCGCTCCGACGCGTCGTACGCCCCGACGCCCGCGCCGCCCAGCAGCTCCAGCGCCCGGGCGCCCGGGGACGCCGCCACCAACATCGCCAGCAGGACTCGCAGCGGCAGCAGCAGCCCGGCCATGCCTCGCGGCGGCGACGACCACCACCACGGAGCCGGCCGCCGCTCCCGATCACCGCCACCGCATGGCGCGTCACCAGCTCCCCGTGTGCCCACACGGCCGGCGCTCCGCTCGTGGGCGCCTCCGCCGCGCCAGCAGCGCCGCTACACCCTCGGGAGGCGGGCCCGGCGCCGGCGGGACACACCCCGCGCGGGGCGGGGCGGAGCGCAGGAGGAGGAGCGGGAGGCGGCAGTGGCTCGGGCAGCCAAGTTGCAGCGCGCCTCCCAGCAAGCCCTGCCGGGCCGGCGCTCTGCGCGGGCTCAGAGGCGCTGTCGGCTTCTTCAAGCCGGCTTGCACTCTGCCCTGCCCCTGCCAGCCTATGTTATTTCTTCCTTTCTGCTGCTGCCAAGGGTGGGGAGAGTCATTGGAGCGGGAGCCTTACATGTGAAGCGGCATCGTGTGAGTGGCAGAGCGAAGACATGGCCAGGTCGACGCAGAGTGTGAAGCTCAGCCCGCACTATCGACCCCCCCCCCCCCGCCTTCCCTCTCTTCTCCCTGTCTCGAAAAGCACCAGATTCAGTTTGTGTATGAGTGTGTGGGGTATGTGTGTGTATGTCTCTAAGGGCGCCCCCCAAGGTGGTTCCACGAGGCTCCCAGTTAATTTTTGGAAGTGGCTGAAGTTTTTGTACTCCTAATCCAAGGACAGCCCTCTCCTTGAGCAACTGGCCAGTTGTGCCATGAGAAACGACGAGCAAATTGTGAGTTGGCTTCTCTGTTTACTCCCAGGGAGAGTTGCGCTTGTGAGGTTTTCTCTCTCCTGGGTGCCCAAATGATGGAGCCAGGCATGGGAACTTTGCACCCCTTGACCTAGGGAGGGGTCTGTTTGGCATTTGTGGTTCTGCATCAAACAGGAAAATGCCACCTTGGACCCTGAAATAAAGCAGTCCCACTACACGGGTGTAAGTCAAACAGTGACAGGAACCATTTCTTCCCTAGAGTTGGAGGCAAGGTTAGGGGGCTAACCAGGGAGTGTTAGGGGTGAGATGGTGGGCAGCCCCCTAGTGGTGGCAGAAACCTAGAGAGATCTGCCCCAAGGGGCACAGATAATGCAGCAGGGAATTTTGCGCAACAAAGCGGTCAGGAATGCCATTCAAATCCCTGCTTGCTATCTAGACTTGCAAACTTGTGCACAAGAATTAAACCCAAAAGCACCTCCTTGGGTGCAGCTGTCATGTCAAAAGCCATCCTAGGTCTTTATTTAATTAACCGAATTTATATACCACTTAATTCCTTCTACAAAAAAACTCACTTAATCTTTGCTTCTACAGGCCCCTTTAAAGCAGCCCCATAGGCTTTAAGTGAGCCCAAGGATCCTTCTGAGAACTCTTGAAGCAGCAAAATAGATCTGTCTTTCTCTGGGATCCTTTTTTAAGCAGGAAGCAGAAGACTGCATCAGAAGGACAGCTGGAGACAAGCAGAGGGCTGTTCCTCTTTCCATGGGAAGGGGAGGGGGGGTGGGCATGTTTAATGTATTAGGGCATCTTTAGAAAACGGCTTTGAAGATGAAACAGCCTCTGTTTAAGTGCCTGGGACTATTATGTATGTGTCACACGTAGGCAAGAACCAGGGAGATGCTGGGATCTGCTCAGCAAAAGCTGATCATAAACAGAATATTTAATCACCAGCCTGCCCCTAACAGGCCTCCTCCTCCTCCTCTTAGACACAAATAATCCAGCAAAAACGGGCAACTCCCCCTCCCAACACAGCTGCATTGATTGAGGGGGTGGTTAGGAGAGCCCTACTTCTGTGATATGGGGGACTTTTGCACCCAGCTCATGACACAGATGGTCCCCCCGTGGCTCCTGTCATTCCAGGGATTCAGTGTCCTTGCTCTTGGATCTCTCCTGAGTCGGTGTCAGGCCGAAAGCGACACTGGCCTGTGGAACTCATGGGTGCATGAAAAGGGAACACAATGCCATGTGCACAGGGTTACTATTTGGGAGGTTGTTTTCTGCTGCTCCAGAGTAGCGGACACGGAGCAATGGATTCAAACTACAAGAAAGAAGATTCCACCTAAACATTAGGAAGAACTTGCTGACAGTAAGAGCTGTTCGGCAGTGGAATTTGCTGCCAAGGTGTGTGGTGGAGTCTCCTTCTTTGGAGGTCTTTAAGCAGAGGCTTGACAGCCATATGTCAAGAATGCTTTGATGGTGTTTCCTGCTTGGCAGGGGGTTGGACTGGATGGCCCTTGTGGTCTCTTCCAACTCTATGATTCTATGATTCCATGTATGATGCAGTGGGACCTAGAGGCTGAGGTCCCTTCACCCTCCCCCCCCACGAAATATTTGAGGGGGTCAGCCCCCCCCCCAGTTGGTGGGCATTGCCATTCAAATAGCACGTGTGTGCTGCATCATGTGATTATGTGGGACAGGGCTTACTTGGCCCCCCTTATTTTATTCAAGTTGGCACCCCTAACAGCCATCATGGCTAATAGCCATCAATAGCCCTCTCCTCCATGAATTTGTCAAATCCTCTTTTTAAGTTAGTGGCCATCACTGCCCCCTGCAGCAAAGAGTTCCATAGTGGGGTGACATCCAAGCTAGGGTTGACGTATTTTAGGACACCCTGAAAGTTGTTGAGCTTTTTAAAGACAACTCCCAAAGTTGTTGAGCCAAAAGACCATGGTTTTTAAATTGAAATGCCTAAGATCCAAATCAAGGTGCCACCTTTCGGAACCACCCCCCCCCAACGTCAACCCCGCCTTTGAAATCCTGGTAATGTCTGGGAAAATCCAGGCGTATGGCAGCCCTAATCCAAGTTATAGCTCAGCTGTCCCATATGGGGATTGAACCTGCAACCTTGGCATTATCAGCTCCACGCTCTAACCAATGGAGCTATCCAGGCTGACTATTTGACTACCCATGCTGAAATCTGGACCTTTACAAATACATAAAGGGGAGAAGGTAAAGGTAAAGGGACCCCTGACCATTAGGTCCAGTCGTGACCGACTCTGGGGTTGCGCGCTCATCTCGCATTATTGGCCGAGGGAGCCAGCGTACAGCTTCCAGGTCATGTGGCCAGCATGACAAAGCCGCTTCTGGCAAACCAGAGCAGCACATGGAAACGCCGTTTACCTTCCCGCTGTTGCGGTTCCTATTTATCTACTTGCATTTTGATGTGCTTTCGAACTGCTAGGTTGGCAGGAGCTGGGACCAAGCAACGGGAGCTCACCCCGTCACAGGGATTCGAACCGCCGACCTTCTGATCAGCAAGCCCTAGGCTCAGTGGTTTAACCACAGCGCCACCTGGGTCCCTTCAAAGGGGAGAAACAGGGCACCAAATATTTAACTTGGTAGGTTAATGCTAAACTGAAATGTAATCCAAAATGCTGGGGTTGGGGAAACTGGTTTCAGCCATCCCCATCATCACACTGATTTTTCAGGTGCCTCCCTGGTCCAGCCTCACCAGAAAATCTCAGAGGTGGCCTAAAATCCAAAATTGTGAGGCTGCGAGATCCCCTTTGCCTCACCATTTCGGTGAGATGGCAGAAGCTGGATCGTTTTAGTCTGGGTCCCACAAGCCCCTTGTAGGCTGTGTCACCAACCTTCAAAATTTCCACAGGTGGCAGAAAGTCTAGAGGTCCGTTTGCCTTGTGCCACTACTTCTGTCTGAAATGGCATATTTAAAAGTACCACAAAAATACAGTAAGTGGATCTCCCACAGGGGAAGAGAGAGGCGGCATCCCTTTCATTGCCTGCGCATGTTCTCTTCTAAGAAGAACTGGCTACCAGCAGCAAATCTCTGCCTGTTGGACGGATCCCAGAGAAATAGTCCGGCTATGCTGATTTCAAAGCCTGGTTGAGTGACTATGGCAGCTGTTGGAGATCCTGTGGCGTCCACTCCACAGACACACACAAAAGGCAACATCTCAGTTCAGGGGAATGCAATTTCCTTGAAGAGAGAGGACAATGGAGACCAAGGACACCTTTTGTTATAAGCTGTTTATTCAGAAATCTGCAAGTCAAGCAGGGAGCTGAGTAAAGGGGCTGGCAGGTGCACAGGTGGGCAGGGTGAGTCTTTTGAAAGCACCTAGGACACCTGATGCTGGGGAGCAACTGAGGACCTGCCTTTCTCTCACTTTCACCAGTCAGATTCAAAGATGGCGCCATCCCATGGATCAGGTGGGATGGATAAAGCTACAGTATTCTGTCCCGCTGGAAAAAGTGGGTCAGAAAACACTTCATGTAATGAAGATGATATTGCAAAGATAAACACTATTTTTTTTCAGGAGGGGGAATTGGAAAACCATTATTATTATTATTATTATTATTATTATTATTATTATTATTATTATTATTATTACTACTACTGTATTCCTTTTCCACTGACAGGGACTCAAGGTGCCTTAAAGCAACACAGAAGAAATACTAAAAGCTAAGCACGTATGAAAGATAACCATTAAAAAGTAATTAAACTCTAATAGAATTAAAGTGATTTAAAAATTAAAATGCAGAGAATAGAAGCAGAGCAGTGGTATTAAAAGCCCTTTCCTTAAAAAAACCAGTCAGTTCCCAAAGGCCTGTCTTCACTTGCTGGCAGAAGGACAGCAAGGAGGAAACCAGTCTGACTTTGCTAGGGAGGGAGTTTCAAAGCCTGGGAGCATGCTGTGGTTTGAGCAGGGGTAGCTAACTTGGTTCCCTGCAGATGCTGCTGGACTGCAAAACTTCCCATCACCCTTGGGCCATGCTGGAGCGAATGGAACTTATAAGAGCCCATCCACATCTGGGGCTGAACGTGGGAGACCCAGGTTCAAATCTCCACTCAGCATGAAACTCACAGGCCAATCACTGTCTCTGGGCTGAAGCCTACCTCACAGGGTTGTTGTGAGGATAAAATGGGGGAGAGAATCAGGTGCACCACCTTGACCTTTTGGGAGGGGGAGAAAAAGTGAGATATAAATGTGATTAATAAACTAATAAGCCAGAGCAGCATATTGCCAGAGGAACTAAATAAATAAAGATGTTTCAAGCATGGCAAAATATGTAAGGTCTGTCTTTCCCCTTCCGCTGTGGAGATGGTATTCCTGAAGTGCTGCATTGCAGGGGGTTGGACTAGATGACCCTTAGGATCCTTTCCAATTCTATGATTCTGAGTTGCCTATGTGTATATTGAAGAGGGCAGCAGACAAGCAGTTCTGGAGCCACAGTGTCCTGACAGGTTCTCTGAGGCTATTGGATGTTTCCCTAGGAAGCTGCTGGACTGCATCACAGAAATACTGCAAGTCTCTCCAGTGACACCATTCAAAGGAATCCACCCTGGGGAATGTGCTGGGACCCCTGAAAACCTCTATTCGCTCTGGAGGCTGCCATGCATGTAACAATGGCATAAACTTCCACTGACTGGAGTGAGGAAGCGCTTTCACTAGTCTTTGATGTTCTAGCTGCCGGAGACCAGCCTTCTCTGCCCCTCTCTGAAAGTTGTGCGTCGCTGAGGCAGGCAAGAGTTAACAGGCTCCTGACGACACACAAACACAAAATGCATGCCTTTTAATTTAATTCAGCTTTAATATGTAAAACTGTTGCTCTTGGCCAGAGGCACCAAGGCTTGGCGAAGAGTAATCATGTGGCTTTCAGAGTCAATGCGCGCTTTTAAACTCGCAAGCCAGGCTATCAGGCGAGGCACAGAGTGGTGGACCATCATTCATATGCAACACATCTCCTTGGGACCCTTTCAAAGGGGCTGCTCCCCAAATGCACTGGGGGGGGGGAAGTAGGAGCCCAAGGCTGAGGGAGGTTGCTGGCTCCCCTCCCTTGCTTGCTGCCAGGCTACTAACCCTTCTCATCTGGCTCCAAATGTTAACTAGCTCTGCTCCTATGTGAGTTGCCCTATCCTTAGGCAGGAGCCATCTCAGAAGGAAGCTGGCCCTGTGGATGAGCTGCGGGGCTTGCAGGGAAAACAGGGGCAGCAAGGGCTCCAGGGCTGTACCTGGGACCGAGTGTGACCAGCCCCACTTGCTGACACTCCTTCTTTTACACACTTGCTTTTCATGTCATCGTCCATCTCTATCTCACCATTCAGAGGCTGTTTCCAGAAGCAGATTTTCTTCCTGGCTCAAAGCCCCAGAAACCAGTTCAACCTCTGAAGACAAAGGTTGCCTCCAGACCATCAAGCATGTACTGGGAACTTTAAAAAGTATGGGACAAACAGGGACACATATAAGCACCTTGCAAGCAAGTCAGGATGAGTGCAGGATGGATGAAGCTCCTTGCCATATAACTGCTCCACAGGTAAATCATTGCATTAGGGCTGATAGGATTGCAGTCGTATCTGGAGAACTTCAGGTTGGGAAAAGGTGCTCTAGAGCAGTGTTTCCCAACCAGTGTGCCTCCAGATGTTTTGGGACTACAACTCCCATCATTCCTGACCACTGGTCTTGATAGCTAGGGATGATGGGAGTTGTAGTCCCAAAACATCTGGAGGCACACTGGTTGGGAGACACTGCTCTAGAGAGGGTCCTGGCTGCATGTACAACCCATCTCAGGGGAGCAGCCTGGTTGCTTGCCTGCTGAAATGGCCCCTTTCCCATCGGCAACCCTCCCTTCGCCAGGTCTGGAAGTCTTTTGGGGAAAGGCAAAATGCTCTCGGTGGAGGGACAGATCACCTTTCTTCGCAGCCCTGGAAGGGATTCCAATATCAATAGACAGAAGAAAGGAGGCATAGAACTCGGATGGGGAGCCTGCCCAGAGTCCTTTTGGGATGGAAGGGGCAGCAGACGCAGGCAAGGCTATATCTCAGGAAGCTGGGAGACTGTGGTTCCTGGCACCTGTGCAGCAGCTCACTTCCTCCCTGCCAGTTGGGCTTAGAAACCTGCACAAGGAAAGGAGGGAGGATTGGACCGGGAGGCATCCCGGCACAGCCATCTTTGGAGCTGAGAGGAAGGAGGCCGAGGCTCTTCCATTTGCCTCCAGCAAGCCTGCAGATTGAGGCCCTTGTGTTATCCAGCCCTGCTCTTTGCCCCCTTTTGACAGTGTCCTGAGGAATGTTGGTGGGAGGAAGGAAAAGAGGGAGGCAATAGCACAGTACAAGCAGAAGCAAGGTGGCATGGCCAGAAGAGGTACCAGGAGGCCATAACCAAAGGATGGAAAGGCTGTAGCTCAGCTGCCTTGCATACAGGAGCTTCAATCTCCCTGATAGCATTTCCAGATAGGGCTGAAAGAGACCTTGGAAAGCTGCTGCCAGTCAGTGCAGACAATGCTGAGCAAGAAAGGCTCCAAGGGTCTAACTCAGTATAAGACAGCTTCCCATGTTTTCCAATGAGAGCAGAGAGTGACAAGCAACAGAATGCCAGGAAGAAAGAGCACATATGAGTAAGAGGGTGGGGTGCTAGGGGTGGGGTAGTACCTCTGCTAGGGGACACTTTGTGCTTCTTCTGGGATAGTTTGGTCCCCACCTTGCCCTTGCCTGTGGCTCCTAAAAGCTGTCAGAGTGAGACAGGGGGCACACCCCAGGAACGGTTTTGACTGACCAGCTAAACCAGGGGAGGGAGGATAGCGAATGGGTCACAAATCCTTGGAAGTTTGGGGCTTCCTCTGCATGCGAAGACAGGCTTTAGAACACTGAACGACGAGACCAATAGTGGGCCCAATGGCCAAGAAGGTGGCGTCTGAATGTGCTGTGAAGTGAGGAGAAGATGGGGCTTGTCAACCTGGGAAGGTAGCTCATCTAGGAGAAGGAAAACTCTGGTCCTAAACCTACCTTTCGGGATGCCTTCGGGAGAACAAAAGGCTAAGGAGTAACAAATACAGTGGAGTCCCTAAGATGGTGTCTTGCATGCCTACTTCTGGCAACTCCTGCAGCCAAGCTAGCGCCAAACATATTGCTCTGACTTCCTTTAGACCACATCAGTGAGGCCAAGAGGGGGGGGGGTCTTGTCATCCAGCAGTATACACTGTACCCCAGGGAGGTCACTTCAGTGCTGGTAATGCAGCGGTTTGACCACCCCCCGGAGGCACACTTCATTGTCTCTCAAGACAGATGGATGCCAACAACAACAAGGGGGGAGAGGACTCTGGGCCAGGCATCCAAAGAGGTGATGATAATGCGGGAGGACCCCTGCATGTTACATATCCATTGGAACAAACCTGCAATCACTTTGTGCTGCAAGGCCTTCAAATGTCCCATCTGAGACAGGATATAAAGCAGAGAAAAGCCACCCCACCCTGTCCATCTGCCTTTTTTGGCCAGCCCGCTGGCTACACCCCCTGCCTGCCTTCCTGACTTAACAGGGATTGGCAGCAACCCAGTGGCAGAGAAGCTGTTTCGCATGCAGAAGGTCCCAGGTTCAGTCCCTGGCAGCATCTCCAGGTAGGGTTGGCCAAAGGACCTCTGCCTCAATGGAGAGCCATTGCTGCCAGCCAGGGTAGTCTCATTCTGACTCAGCACAAGTCTGACTCAGCACAAGGCTGGTTCCTATGACTTACACTTGGCCAACAGAGATTGATGCCAAAGATTTGTTGAGTCTGCAGGGGAAGGAGGAGCCCCACCATCCAAAAGAGCCTGGCTTGGTGGGCAAGAGTTGGGCAGATGGATAAAGTTGGTGGGATGGGCTGTGGGGACCCCAGTCAAGCCAGCCCCTGAATGAATGCCTGTGATTGCACTCCTAACGGCCCCTAACGGCCAAAACCTGCCTCTAGGGAGGAGCTTTGCCCCTCCAGAAATGCCTGCACCTGCCCCAGCTTGAGCTGCATCCATTACGCTCATAGCGAGGGAGCTATAGCTGAGGTGGAAGAACTTGTTCAGATTGATCCTTGGGAGACAAATTTATCTTCCTCTGGAATTTCACAGAAATAGATGGACAGAGAGGCTGGGAGGGGTTCAAGTTTCAAAGAGCTACCACCAGGCAGTGCTCTGTGAGGAGCCAGCAAGCTTATGCAGAGGAGGGAAGAGGGAGGAAGAGAAAGCAAGGATCCCGAACCCAGAAGGCAAGGCAAAGCCACAATAATCTAGGGCAGCCGGGTGCCCTCCTGCTCTTTTGGACTACAACTCCCATCAGCCCCTGGGCAGCATGGCTGTGTACTCCAATTGGTCCCAGTACAGTGGTACCTCTACTTACAAATAACTCTACTTACGAATGTTTCTACTTACGAATGGAGCTCCGTCCACCATCTTGGATGCGGTTTAGATGGAATTTTTTCTACTTACAAATTTTTAGATAGGGTTGCTTCGACTTACGAATTTTACGAATGCATTCCTATGGGATTTGACTTCCAATTTTTTTCGACTTACAAATGTGTGTTCGGAACGCATTAAATTCGTAAGTAGAGGTACCACTGTATCTCATAGGATTATATAATTGTAGAGCTGAATGGACCCAAAGAGTCATTTAGCCCAATCCTGTGCAATGCACAATTCACAGCTACAGCTGTGCTGGCTGGGTCAGGTGGTCCAAAAGAGCTGGAGGGCTCTGTGGCCTGGTCTTCATATGCCGCAGAACACGATGGCAACCTCTCAGCTCCAAGATTGCAGGCTGGACTGCAAGGGTGTGTGTGTGTGTGTGTTTAGAGCAGGCACCCCCAAACTGCGGCCCTCCAGATGTTTTGGCCTACAACTCCCATGATCCCTATCTAACAGGACCAGTGGTTGGGGAAGATGGGAATTGTAGTCCAAAACATCTGGAGGGCTGAAGTTTGGGGATGCTTGGTTTAGAGTGTCAGCTAGGAGTTGGGAGACCATGGTTCAAATATCCATGAAGCTCCCTGGGTGTGACTTTGGGGGCCAGTCACTGCCTCTCAGCCTAGCCTACCTCACAGGGTTGTTGTGGGGAGAAAATGCAGGGGACGACTATGTATGTTTCTTTAAGCTCCTTGGAAGAAAAGGTGAGATAGAAATGCAGTTAAACAATCAATCAATCAATCAAACACTTCCAACTTCCAACAGTCTGCAGTCCTCTACCATCACCCCATCCTGCAGCTTATGCAAGATAAAACCTTTGAGAAACAAGCACACATTCCAGGCAGAGCTGAGATTTGCTGCCTCATCAGCTTTGTTTGTGCCACATAAAACAAACTGAGCAGCTTTTCCCCAAAAGAACATACTGGGGTAGGAAAAACTGCACCAGTGGATTTCCTGCCTGCCAGAGAGAGGCTCCTGACAATCACAGAATGGCTACCCATCTCAACTCCAAATATTGCAGAACAAAGCTACTGCTTTGCTGGACCCAAGCCACTCCTTTGGCCCTTCCAGGCAAAGTGTCTGTGTCCAACAGGGGAAGTCGAGTGCTTCTGGGAAACCCTGAAGAGGCACTGCCAGTCAGAGTGGACAATACTGAGCTAGATGGACCAATGGTCTGACTCAGCATAAGGCAGCTTCCTTTGTTCACAGCTCATTCTCTCAGCCGCAGCATTGCAGCAACTCTGAGGGTTAATGTGGGATGGAGCATGTGGCCTGAAAAGGTTATCCTGGCTGCAGAACGCAGAGTTAGGGCAGCTCCAGGCAGCTCAGGTTTTTCTCTGTCCCCTCGGCCAGGTGTTCCTCATGGGAGCCCAATGAGAGGAGAACCAAGTGCAGGAGTTTGCAGCTCCGCCAGCCATAAATCCAAGCTGCCGTTATTTTTATGCCAGGGGGCGTGTTAAGCTCACTGGCATTTCCTGTAACGTCCTGGCACTGGGAAGGAAAGCTGAGCTGGGAGGACAGCTTTGGAAGCAACGCTAGGCTGCCCTGCAGAGATCAGGTTTTCTGCGGACAGGCAGGTGGCAGGACAGGTAAACATAGAGGCAGCAGCGGCTCCAGCAGCACCTGGGAACAATGCTGTGGGGCAGGGAAATAAAGAGGTGATCAGAAAGAGACTCTGGGGCAGAAGCAGGAAGGCAGAGAAATAAGAGAACCCAGTGGCAATTGTGTGTTAAGCAAAGGGACCTCTTTCCAACTGCACAGAATACAGAGCATGTTTCCATACCACGCATCCCAGTCCCTAGGAATGGTCCAAACTGCTCTCTGAAATGTGGGGACTAAGAAGGAAGATAGAGGTTCCCTGAGTATGGGCAGAGTGCCTCTCAGCTGCCCAGTTTCTGTTGGACCCTGGAATTTATTCCACACCTGTTCCATCCATCATTAGCCAAGATGGGCCCCAAATGTTCTTGCTTTCAGCATCAAGGTTCTTGTGCAAATTTCTGAATTGTGGAAGTGTGAAATCTTTGGACTCTTTGGGAGCAAGATTTGTTTGTTTGTTTGTTTCATGAAATTTATACACCACTTAATTGTAAAAACAAAAACAAAAAAACCCAACAACAGCCCTCAACGCGGTAATTTGTTTATTTATTAAAACTGTTTCTATACCACCTGATAAGCTGAATTCTCACAAGGTGAAAGTCCTGTCTGTGGATGTTTCCTGGGTCCAGAACTTGTGACAAGAGGAAGGCAACAATCTCAAAGAGGCATAGGTTCCAAAATGTTATGCCAAGGGTCTTTGTGCATCCCTTCAGGGATTTGCTATTACGTTGGCTCCGATCAGAGCTGGTCTTCTAAGGAATGGGACAGGTGGACTTTGTATTCCTAAAGCAGTTGCAAAACTCTATGTTGAGAACCTAGAAGGCTGGTGCTGGAGGAGACTCTTGAGAGTCCCATGGACTGCTAGAAGATCAAACCTATCTATTCTTAAGGAAATCAGCCCTGAGTGCTCCCTGGAAGGACAGATCGTGAAGCTGAGGCTCCAATACTTTGGCCACCTCATGAGAAGAGAAGAATCCTTGGAAAAGACCCTGATGTTGGGAAAGATTGAGGGCACTAGGAGAAGGGGACGACAGAGGACAAGATGGTTGGACAGTGTTCTCGAAGCTACGACCATGAGTTTGACCAAACTGCGGGAGGCAGTGCAAGACAGGAGTGCCTGGCGTGCTCTGGTCCATGGGGTCACGAAAAGTCGGACACGACTAAACGACTAAACAACAACAACAACAACAACAACAACAACAACATGTTGAGAACCTAAGAAGAGCCTTGCTGGATCAGGTCAGGGGCCCTTCTAGTCCAGTGTCCTGTTCTCACAGAGGCTGACCAGATGCCCCTTGTGAATACCAGCAAGCAGGACCAGAGCTCAAGAGCCCTCTCCCCTCCTGTGGTTTCCAGCAACTGGTATTCAGGAGCATTTTCCTGCTCTCCTGAAACAGCCAGCAATCTTGGACATTTCTGCAAAAAAGTAAAGGCTGACTCCTGGTTCCCCAGCCCTGAAGTGGAACTTCTTTCTCTTAAAAGACCTTTGGAGGTGAGAAGAGGCCATGAAAAGGGGCACCCACCAGTCCTCTGGTTTGCTGCTCCTGCACAAAGAGACCACTTAATTCTGCCAGTCTTGCTTTCCTGCCACCTCTGGCAACTCAGGGAGGCCCTTTTCTTCCACTCTTCCTGTGCGTTATTAATAAAATGAGGAATAAACAGGGGGCTCCGAGTCAGGCCGGAGTGCGTGCAGCTGACCCCTGGCGGCAGGCACAAGGCACCCCCTGGTGGGACGGGCCTTGGGTTTTTCCAGCTCCATCAACCCCACCCCCTTGCTGAGGCTGTGCTGAGAGGCCTCTCAGTATTCCTGTGTGCAGCAGCAGCAGCAGCCTTAGTAATTCTAGCAGCTGTGAGAGCTAAATTGGGCAGGAAGGTCAACCTGAACCATTCCCCTTATACACTGCTTTGTATGCAAAGCGCACCCCCACCCCCCAAAAAGAATCCCTAGAGCTGTAAAAAAGCGCTGCAGGACAGAGCCAGACCAAGCCTGCAGAATCCTTTGGGGCAGCCTGCTGGTTTTTTACCTTCCCAAGGTAGAGCTCAATTTCCTCGCCAGCCCCCCCCCCCCCGCTGAGGAGGCTCTCTGCTCTGCCAACCAGCTGGCCCCTTCCAGTTGTTCCCTTGTTTTCCCTCACCAGGCTCCCTGGAAAGTGCGGTGTTTTTCTTCCCTCCACAGCTCACGCCTCACCTGAAAGGCCAATTGTGCTCCGAGCCCAGTTAAAAAGGTCCTGCAGGAACTTTGGCTTAGCTCTGCCGGGGGCCCTTTTCCAATCTAAACGGAGCTGAAAGGGCTCCTCTGTCAAGGGGGCTGAGTGCGCCCATGGCTGGCCTCTGGGCTTCGCCGCCAGGAGGTGAAACCAGATTCTGTGCCCATCCACCGCTTCACCCGTCCTGGGTGATAAGGCGCTTTTATTCAACTTGCTTGCTTTAGAGGCTTGGGTTCTCTTCAGAGCCAGAGCAGGGCACGTGCGGAGACTCCCTCTCCCACTTTAGCACATCTTGGGGAGCCCCAGGAAAAAACACCCTGGCTTCTTAAGCAGCCATAGCACCACCCAAAGAATCTTGGGAATGGTGGTCTTGATGCTAAGGTTTCTCCGACAAGATTCCTAGCCCTCCTTCACAGAATTGCATCTGGGAGGGTTCCATAGGAAGAAGGAATAACTATCCAGCCAGCTTAAGTCTGTAGCATGGTGCAGATGTGCCAGGCCAAATCATCTATGGCCCTCTTCCCCAAGCTGGTGCCTCTTGGAGGTTTTGGATGATAACTCCCACCATTGTATGGTTGTACTGGCTGAGGCTGTAGTCCGAAGCATCCAAGGGCATCTGCTGAGGGATGATTGGTCTGCTGGGTGGTGGTAAGATTTTATGGGCAAGTGCTGGTCCAACAAAAGATGCACCCATGTGGTTCTTGGGAAGCTGCCTTACCCTGCATCAAATCCCTGGTCCACCTGTCTTAGTATTATCCACATCGACCGGACTGGCAGCATCCCTCCCAGGGTATCACATAGGGAGTCTCTTCCAGTCCTACCTGGGATGCCATTGGGGATTGAGCCTGGGACATTCTGCATGCCAAGCAGGTGTCCTGCCACTGAACTGCAGCCCATTCCATCCCATATCTTGGCTCTAAGGGTTTGTCCACATTGGACTAAAATGTGGGCTGCACCTCCATGTCGTCCGGAACCTTTCCCGCTTTAAAGGCAGGGTGTTTTTTTCTGATTTAGACATTCCGAGGATTGAAAACCCCCTCACTTAAAGGGGAAAAGATCCAGGATGGCGATGATGTCACTTGGAGGCTCCTACTTAATGGGAAGACCGGCCAACACAAGTCCACAATTTGCTCTGGTGTGGACAAGCCCTATGTCTATTATTACCTGAATGTTGGAAGATTGAGGACATATAAAAGGAATAGGGTTGCCAGACTCAATACAGAGCAGGGCAATTAAAGGCACAGAAGTCCTGTCCTCTATTGAGTCTGGCAACCCTAAAAAGGAAGGACTTATTCACGCACTGCATAGTTAAACAAGGCAACCTGCTTCTACAGGAGGCAGTGATGAGCACCACCTTGGATGGCTTTAGGAGAGGATCAGGCAGATTCATGGAGGAGAGGGCTATCAATGGCTACTAGCCTGGATGGCTATGCCCTGCCTCCACAGTTGGAAGCAGCAGTGCTTCTGAAGACAAGCTATCAGCTCTACAATTCTATGATTCTGTTCTATGAATTTCTTGCCCTCAATATTAGGCAGGGTTCACATGCTTCCTCCCCCTCCCAATCATTATTTTACAGCCAACTGTATTGCTTGCTGAGTAGGGGTGGGGGGTGGGGGAGAACACTTTTATTAGCTCTTCCCCTCCTTCCTATCAAACTAGGGCCACACTGGCACGGCTATCTACTTTTGGGACACTCTCCAGAAATGTGGCCTCTGAGAGTGTCAAGCTTGCCAGGGATTGGCTGCCCTCCCAAGTGCTCACCATGCAACTTGCCCCATCCTGCTGCAAACCTGCACCCACCTCTCCCTCCCAGATGCTCCCACAAAACACAGCCAGGACATGGAGACTGAGGGCTAGGCACAGGGACACCATTTCTGGTGGTATTTTCATGGCGAACGTTTGCCACAAGTCCCTTTTGGCCAGCTTGGCCACCCAGGGGGCAACCAGGCTCTTATCCTTCCCTCTGGAATTCCCCTAGTGAGAGGCAGGTTGGCTTTTGACATCATAAATATACAAGGCCCACCACACAAGGCTGTTCTCTGTAACTTTCCCTGCTGCTACCTTGCGGACTTGAGCTCAGGGGTTCTTCCAGCAGCGGAGGTAGGGCCTGGGGCGGGTTAAGAGGAGTTGGGGTGGGGTTCGGCTACAGTTCAGCAGCACAGATTCTTCTTTCTTTGCCTATCCCCACATCCCCCCCCTGCTGCTCCCCCCCAATAACTCCCAGCCTAAAGGCTGGTCCTGGCAGCAAAGCCTCTCCTCCTCCTCACACAAAGTGGCTCCTTGTCTGGCCTTCCCAGCAGTGGGCTGCGGAGAATTTCATGGAACCAGCTCCATTTCCTGACGGAGTTTTATTACATTCCCAACAGAAATAAATAAATAGGATCTTGGAGCCTCCTGAGCAGAGCAGAGCAAAACTTGGGGCTTTCTGCAGAGGCTATTCTCAAGAAACAGGCCCAGTGCGACAGGGGCACCTCCGCATGGATAAGTGGGGCCGCTTCTGGCAAGAGTCTCCTCCCGGGGCAGACCCAACCTACAACTGTTCCAGGGGACCGAGGAGGCTTCCAGCGAAATGGATGACTTAGTGGGCACCGCTCAGAATTGCTGCCCTAGTTTCAGCTAGGAGAGAAATATCCACTCTGTTTCCACACTTCCAACTTCCTGTGCCCCCCCCCTCAACCCCAAATGCAGGACGGGGATAATTTTTGTATTGTGGGGGCAAGGGGAGAAGGATGTAATGTACAGTTGTTGGGACTCAACACTGGAGGTGCAGAAACCATCGCTGTTTTGCACTTGTGAGGACCTGCACACATTCTGCTGCTCTGGCAGATGCCTCCAGGGTGGAAGGTCTTCTCAAGGCCAGCCCACTGGCTGCCATACCTCTTCTCCCAAGATTGCCTTGTTGAGAGGGTTCCCCCACCCTCCCTGGAAAGCAAGCGAGTTACTCCCAGTTAGAGGGAGTAACTATTAGTGTCACCTACCCAAGGTGGCAGTGGGGGTGGCGCAGCCCTTGTTTGGGGAGCTGCCCCAGCCATAGGTGAAAATGTGGCAAGAGAAGAGGGAGCGGGGAAGGAAAACCCTTACACTAGTATTTGACTGCTACACTGCTCAGTTTCACTTGCAATTTACAATGGACATGATCCTGAATGCTGCATCAATTGCACCTTGATTTGAGTTGTAGCATGCTCTATGTGGGGCTGTTCCTAAAAATCTCTTGGAAGCTTCAACTGGTGACAAATTACACTGCTAAAATCCTGGCTTCTTTGCAGTATCAGCTGTGCTGCCTGCAAGTTCATTTGCAAGTGCAACTCAACGTGCTGTTTATCAGTTTCAAAAGACCGTCTCCTCCCATGTGAATCTGTGCATCCTTTAAGAGCAGCCGGGGTGGTCTGTGTGGTTTGTGGCAACATGCAACACGGCTTCCTCAGCCGCAGAGCCCTGTCTGTGTTGCAGAAGTTATCAGGGCTCTTCAACCTCAGGTCCTTATAAGCTGTTGGCCTGAAACTCCCAGCAACTCAGCTCCTGACAGTGTTTGAAGGTTGCTCTCTTTAAAGGAAACTTTTATTCTGCTGCTCTTTAATTTTATTAAATGCTAGCCCTGCCTTCCCCCTGCTTTAGACTTGAATTGTGCTGGCATTTATTTAGTTGTTTAAATGGGGTGGGGGTTGCTGTTAATTTTATTTTTGTGTTTGCTCTTACACTTTGGATGTATCCTTTCAGAGGGAGAAAGGCCAGATACATTATTTGTATAAACAAACAAGCAAAACAACTGCATCAAAGCAGAGCTCTTTGGTAAACCAACAGCTCCCTTAGATTAAGAGAAATATTGCTAAACCTGAGCTTCTAGCCACCCTAGAACAGATGCCAGGTCAGAACCCGTGTAATGGCGTGGAATAAGGACTTTGTAATGGGAGATGCTTGATGGGACAACGTTTCAGCTTCTCCAGCATTCAGCAACTCACCTGCTCTCGCTTCCCTGTATTCCCAGATCCCACCCTGAATAGCTGCTCTCCTGCAGCTAGAGCCAGGCTTTGAGAGAGTGGAAAGAAAGATAAGCACCACCAGTGTCAGCAGTTTCTTCTAAAGCACAGCAGAAGTCTGCAGAAGCAGTTGGATCCCCTTTCAGCGATAAAAGAGAATGAGAAGGAAAAGAGAATGGAATGAGCATACACCTGCCATGAACAAAGACAGATACTCCTTCCGAAAGAAGTGCACAGAAGAAGAGAATCACTGTCTCAAGCCAATGTGTGCTCACTGCCCCTCAGCTTAGTGCAGGAATGTAAAAAGGACCTGGTTGCTTGGATCAGGCCAAAGACCTACAAAATCCAGTTCAGCATCATGTTTCCCACTGTGCCTCAAAAAGCTTATCATTGCTACCTTTTCAAAGGATCAAATTTCATAGTTTTAACTACGGGCTGTGTCAAGTTTCATTGGATGACCCCCACGGTATTAAGAGATGATAGTACATACTGTATTATGAGAGGGAGGAGAGCCTATCTCTATTCACTTTCCCATCTTTTTATACACATCTACCATGACCTGTTTTTCTTTTCTAAACTAAGAAGTAGCAAATGTTTTAACCATTTCTCCTAGGATATTCAATCCAGATCTTATCTGGGAAGAAGAGGGCGTCTTCCCCTCCATCAGGCTCTTTCTGTCCCTGTCCCCACTTTCAAGTTTCCTACATCCAGATAAAGTTTGAGAGAGAAATGCATTGCTCTTGCCACCACAAGCTACTTTAATGTTCATAAGGAGTTCCAGCTCTCTGGGCATCGGGTGGACCCTCCTGTTGCCACCTCAGTGGAAACACCTCAAAGTGACATCTCTTTACAAATACTGGGTGAAGAGCTACTCTCAAAGACCCCTTTATTATTTTATTTGACTTACCTAAAAATGCAGAGGATCTTTTTCGCTTTAACCACCACCACCACCACCACCACCTGAATAATTTACCATGGGCTGGACATGAGGGAATTTGCAGTGGAAAAACCTTCAGCTATGCTAAACCAAATTATTATTTACCATTTACTTGGTAAAGCTGATCTCCGCCTTCTAAGGAAAAAAAATATTGATTTAACAGGACTCAGCAGTTTGGGGGTTCTGCCAGTGCCACCTAAATATAGCTCATGGAAAACAAATGGATCCCGTAATGGGGTGGTGGGGGTGGTGAGAGCATGAGGGGAGAAACAGGAACACATACAGTATTCCTTCAACTCTGTTTTATCAAACTAGATGGGGAGAGGCGTTTTTCATCCAGAGAAGAGGTGTGCTGCAGCTCAGATGCACCTGACCCTTTGTTTAAAGGTAGGAATTTGTGGCTCCCCCCACCCCCGCCCCCATCGCCTGAAACATCACTACACTCGAGCAGGAAGGTGGGTGTAATTGCCTACAGACAGCGTGATCTGGAACTGCCAAGAACTAGGCTGGCTTCATGCCTTTCCTGGCCTTCCCCACTTTGCCCAGTTTGAGAACAACAGGATCCTGGAGAAAGAGGACCCTCTGCAGCTGCATTCCGAGTGGGGTTAAGAGCCAGGAATAGCCACACGCCCATGAGATTTTTAATGGCACAGGTTTTCATGGTCTAGAGCTTTGCCAAAACAAATTTGTTAGTCTTTAAGGTGACAGAAGACTCTTTTGTTTTTGCTGCAACAGACTAGCGCAGCTACCCTTTTGGAAGAAGTCCACGAGATGGAGAGCAGCTTGACTGTTGCCTCTGTGAGCTTGTTTACTCTGGAGAAACTTTGCGAGAGTTCAAAGCTCCAAGCTGAGGTGTGCTGCCAGGATGAGCCATAAGCAAGCAGGATCCGATAGCAAAAGTCTACCTTGCTGTTGTTTGCAGGTAGGGGGGAAATGGAGTTGGGTTGGGTCAGAGTGGTAGTTAGCAGAAGGGACCTTTTGAAGTAAGCATCCTTGAGGCATTAAACTGAAATGGAAAGTCTGCATGGACTGAACCATTCAGCCCTCCAGAAAGGATAAAGGGCCTACAAGTAGGAACCGGTCTTGTAGAGTTAACAAGCCCAGCAGCTTGGAAGTGAGAGCCACAAATTACATAGAGCAAGAGAGCAGACCTTCTACAGTACCTGATCCTCTCTATGGAGAGCAACACTGGTTAGAAAAAGCAGGACCAAGACCACAGAAGCAGGGGAAGACTTGGTGACTTTGCAGACTTTCTAGGTAAGTTTCAGGAAAGCAATAGCCAGCAATGCACCTCTTCCACAGGTCCACAAGTTTGTTTCTAATCCAGAGTATCAAAAGATGGAATTGTGAAGCTCATCATCTTTATCTTTTTCAAAAAAGAAAATGAGGATTCTAGCCGTTATGGCTATTAGGGCAAAAAATAAAATAAAATAAAATATTATTAGTCTGCTCTGAATCCTCAGTCAGCTTCTTTGGATGTTCCCAAGTTCTAGTGTTATGATAGGGAGAAAAACTTTCCTTCTCTATCCACTTTCTGCATTCCATACATAATTTTATACATTTCTATTATGTAGCCTCTTATTTGCCTTTTCTCTAAACTAAAAAGCCACAAAGACTGCAATCTTTCCTTGTAGGAGAATCCTTCCACCCGCTTGATCATTCTGGTTGCCCTTTTCCAACACTACAGTACCCTTTTAGAGGTGAGGCAACCAGAACCGTAGACACTATTCCAAAGTGAGTGCACCACATGTTTTCTGTGACAGCATTATGATATCAGCAGTTTATTTTCCATCCCTTTGCTAACAATCCCTAGCACGCAATATGCCTTTTTTTTACAGCTGTCACATGATGGGTCAATATCTTCACAGAGCTATTCGTGGCTCCAAGGTCTAGCTCCTGGTCAGACACCACCAGCTCCAGCAACTGTGAGTCTATGATCGCAGAGTCTATGGTATTCTTCTGAAACTTTTAACAGCATTAATGCCAGCATTTCTATGTTGTAATGGGTATTTTGATTCATTTTACAGCATACATTTTGAGTATGTGGTGCAGCCTTTCCACTGAGCTGCAGGAGAAGAGAAGAAGGACTGCAGGGCCTCTCTATCAGTGCTGTGGAAAGACCAGAAACTTTTGGCACCTTCTTTTCTGGAAATCTTTTGGCTTTAGCTGCTCATTACTACGGTATAACTTTGTTAATTTAAAGAAACAGTGCCCAGATTTTCCTCCTCCCTCCCCAACCCATTTTCCTTATGCACCATGCTTTTTTAAGACAATAAGCCTTGAGGCTAGAGACTGTGAGTGAGTATACATTGTGTGATAACGTGCATTCAAGGCTGCAGATAGGCATCTTTTGGGGATGCTGTACACACAATGCCATCCCCATGTTGTCTCTGTTCCACTGTATTTGCCAGTCCAAAGCACATTCTGCTGAAATGGTTTTAATCTGTTTTGTGCCGAGAATGCACTTCTCAAGCACTTCCTGCCTACATGTGCATTTGTGAATTATGCTTACAACTTCCACAAACTAAAATGCATTCATCAGCCCTCTGCTAATGCACTTTAAATAGGCTTTCCAAGCTGAGTTCAGCCTCTCCTCTCTACCCTCTCGGGTAAATTTAAAGACCTCCCTTGCAAGGTCTTCTTAGATAAGGGACTTCAGGTTTTTTTTCAGTTAAGGAATTGAAACCAGGATCTTTCATATGCACGCATACGCTCCACCATGGAGCTTCACCCCACCTAATCCCCACGGACACCACAAACAAGTCAGTTTCCCCATCTCTCTCTCTCTCTTGAACAATTTTTTAATGAGCAAACGTTCCAGGACATTTGGTGTCACCTAAGTTTTGCTGATGCAGGGGAAAGCCTCCAACACCAACTAGATGAAGTAGGTGAGTAATTTTGGTGAAGCACACACGGGATTTCCTGGAGACATGCATGATCAGCAAGAGTGGAGAAGGGAAAAAAAACTTGTGCCCCCAAAGTGGGCTCCGTCAGCAACAGGAGCAGCAGCTACCTATTGTCCTCCTCCTGCTGCTGCTGCTGCTGCTGCTGCTGCTGCTGCTGCTCTACAAGAGAAGGATCCCATCTGAGGAAGAACAAGGGAAGGCCTGAAGCTGGCAAAGGGAATAAAGACACTGCACTGTAAAGCTGCCTTCAGGAGGCTCCCCTGAATCCCTGCTTGAAGAACACCTCATTCATCACTTTTAAACAGAAGTGGCTCACTTGCTGGAGATGGGGGCGGGAGGACAAAAGAAGCAACAATGGTTGGCGCTTGCAGCCAGGCAGCCAGCCGCAAACTGACACATCGGCCTACTGTTCCAGCTCACTGGGGAAGAAAGGAATTTCTGTATAAATCACACCAACCATCAGGTTTCTTACTTCCTGTCCACAGGACTTCCCGGCTCTCAGAACGCAACAGTATGAAGGGACTCTCTCTCTCTCTCTCTATATATATATATATTGGGGGGGAATGGGAGAAGTTAATTTTTTAAAAAATATATATAAAGAGAGTCTCTTTCAGCTAATAATGAAGCGAACAGTATATTAAGAAGGAAAACATTCAGCATTAACCTTGGAGGGGGAAAGACAGAAAACCTTTTCATAATGCCCTGGCCACAAAACAACAACTGCCAGTTAAATCAGCTCCGTTCCCCAGCCACTGCCAACATAAACTCAGGGGCAGCCACAGGAGAACATTTGAACCAACATCTTCCCCTCTTCTCACTCCCCCCCCCCCACCAACCAGGAAATAAAAAACAATAATAACTCAGGAAGGCTGAAGGTGCCAGCCATAGGCTTCAGAGCAGCACTTCTGCTGGCGCCACAGAGCAAGCAGACTCTGCTTTGAGCTCCAGACATGGCAGTGGAACCATAAAGAGGAGGTTGCCCTGCTCCGCACTTCTTAATTCGCCTTTGCTACAGGCTGTCAGGCAGGCAGGATGAGAAGTCCTTGCTGTGAAAAGGCACCCATGCAATTCTGCTCAGGAGGTGGTTGTGGGGAACAGTAAGCGTGGAAGACAGATTTGAAAGATCCATTCGGAAGAATGACACCTCAATGCAGGGACTCTGGCTTGGGGTGAGGAAAGAACTCTTTCCCTCCCTGTGTTAAATTGGGCCACTGACGTATTCTGTTTAATCCCTTCCCCTGTATGGTTCAACTTGGCTCAGAATGAATAATTTCCAGAGTGTGAGTGTTACTCTGTTGGATCAGAAACAAAGCATCTTAAAGACCAACCTTTAGAATTTTAGGGGTAAAAAAAAAATTATTATGGCATAAGCTTCTCTGGACGACAGGCTACCTTGACAGACACATGAAATGTTACCCCGCCACAAAATGTAGTGGTGGTCTTGATGGCCGTTGGTGCTTTTGAAACTGAATCGGACAAATTCATGGAAGAGGAGGAAGATGAGATCTAGTAAATTAGTTGTACTTAACATTTACACAGACAGCGCCTTCCAATCCTCAAAGTTCTCGCAGGCATCTAGTTTTAATCTTCACAACCACCCTTTAAAGTTAGAAATAAACATCCCCCATACTGCAGATGGAGGAAAGAGAGGCAGAGCAGACTGCCATGCAAGTCTGTTAATGGCCATGTCACAGGGCTAAAGGACACACACACACACACACACACACACACACACACACACACACACACACATGTAGCTGAGGGAGAGCTTATAAGCAGGGTGGCTGATCTCTGATAAGTTCTGCCATGGGGTGGAGGCAGGGATGCTAGGCTGCCAACTTGTTTTTTAATGCAGCATCAATAGTGACATAGTACAGGGCAGAGAGTATAAAATAAAGAGGCAGCCAAATGAGAGGGAAATGGAAATTGTGCATGAATGCAGTGACGTATTTTGGTTTTATTTATTTATTTATTTTCCATTTACTTCCAACAATTTGTATGCTGTTTAATCACAGCTATTTCTAAGTGTTGCACAAGAGACCCAACACAATAAAGGCCAGAAAGCAGTTAAAACTGTAAAATCAGAATTCAATTTAAAAGTCTGGAGTTTTTAAAAGAAGAATCCAGTAAGCACCAGAAGTTCAACACGGTGTGTGTGTGTGCGTGGCCTCAAGTGGTCTGAGGACTTGAAGAATTAAGACAAGACCTTCCAAAAATAAAAGGAGGCAAGTTCTGAGCTGGCTGTATTGCAGCAAGAGGAGAACACATCACTGAGGTGCTCTGGGAGATTATTACAAGCAGAAAGTGGAAAGTGGACAGAGTTATTTAAGACAACCTTGGACCTTTGTAGAGCTGGCAGTGGTGGAGTTAGATGAGAAAAGCTCATAGGCTGTGTGTGTGTTTGGCTCAGATAGGGGGAGCATAGCTGCCAAGTTATCCCTTTTTTAAAGGGATTTTCCCTTATGCTGAATAGGCTTCCTCGCGAGAAAAGGGAAAACTTGGCAGCTATGAGGGGGAGAGAGGTCTTTTGGCCTCTTTTTAGTCCTGAGGTGGAGCAGGAAGTGAGGTCCTTGGTGGAACTACATAACCACCCAGACCTCAAATTCTACATGCTGCAAAATGAAAGCACAGTGCCTCAAAATAAAGTATACCATTAACTAATCAACCTGAAGCAGGAAAACCAAGGTAGACATATTCAGTAATGTCAAATTTGCACAATTCATTCCAATTAAGGGAGTTTTGACCAAAATGCCCTGGAAAAAAATGGGTGCCTGGATTTGAGCACAGAGAACCTGACTGAAATGAAGCAGGTGGAAGAAAGAAAGAGATAAAACTGATAGCTAAGGCAAGTTATCAAAGGATCTGCTGCCACCTGCTGGTTTATACAGTTCTTCAGAGCCACAGGATGGCTGCAACCCATCCGCCACCACAGCATGAGGAGGGATCTGTTCGCTCAGCTTGCACACACAGTGATAATACATGCAAGGAAGGTTTATTATTTCTAGTAAAGTGCAGGAATATAACATTATCACAAAAAGCACCTGGCATAGTGAGTTATTTAGTAGAGATTTGGATAAAGGTAAAGGTAAAGGGACCCCTGACCATTAGGTCCAGTCGTGACCGACTCTGGGGTTGCGTGCTCATCTCGCATTATTGGCCGAGGGAGCCGGCGTACAGCTTCAAGGTCATGTGGCCAGCATGACAAAGCCGCTTCTGGCGAACCAGAGCAGCACACGGAAACGCCGTTTACCTTCCCGTGGAAGCAGTCCCTATTTATCTACTTGCACATTGATGTGCTTTCGAACTGCTAGGTTGGCAGGAGCTGGGACCGAGCAACGGGAGCTCACCCTGTCGCAGGGATTCGAATCGCCGAACTTCTGATCAGCAAGCCCTAGGCTCTGTGGTTTAATTTGGATACAATGCCCCAAACAGTAAATTCATAATCAGGTAATCCAAATTCTGCACCAAAGAAACAGAACATCAATCTTATAATAAGCTCCTTTTCTGTGGTGAATAGAGGGTGTTCTATTGCCCTTCATTTCGCCTGAGCGAGCCAGGCATATCCTCCAAACAAGTTCTCAAATCCACAGACACAGGATAGATAGGTTTTGTCTGGCAGGACATCAGTCAGAGCATCAATATTAAGAATCATATACAGAAATGCCATGATGATGCCTTGCTAGGCAGCAACACCCAAATTGGTCGCACTACCAAGGCAAATGGGTGACAGTGGCTTCCATCTACAGAGACTCATCATCCACAATAAATGGACACCAGCCATGCTGACATTTTCAGCTCAGAAACAAGTTTTATTTTCTACAACTAGGAAAACAACATTTCTAACAATCTTCTCAGATAAGCAAAAACCATGGCCGCCTACTTTCACCAGCCTGAGTCCAGGGCAATGAGAGAAGTTAAGGAAAACTGATTTGTATCCAAACAGAGAAATCTGACTAACAAGAGAAAGGAGTTCCTTCAAAAGAATGAGAGAATGCAGAGCAAATTTCTTCTTTTCAAAAGAAGTCTCTTAGTAGTCTTGACTTCAGAATGCCACTAACAAAGTGTACATAAATATTGTGCTTTTATATATTAAACAACCATATAATCTTCTGAGCTCCAAGTACTCAGAATGAGGAAGGCCTTTTCCATATGGATTTTCAAAAACAAGAAGGCAGTTGTTGGCTGTACTGAAGTGGGATCCCTTCCCATTATAGAAAAGTTTCTTCCTTCTGCATAGATGGATTCTGAAATGACCAGCATATCATGACTCAAAAAAACCCCATGCATTTCAGTTTGTCAGGACATGGTTGCTTTAAAAAAATGAGAACAATTATAACACAGTGACCTATATTACATAGTGAGCTATCAAGGGCCCAAGCCCTTGTATCATTGCAATGTAATGGTTAGAATGGTCAGAAATCTTAAAACGGGTACTAATTTTGAGATAGCATACCATACCCCAAATCTACACCTAATACATACCACAAAGGGCCACTGTTAATACATTTTCCTTTGCTCTACTGAGCACCATTTTCAGCTCCCTGTATTTCCACTCCTCTCTTTCAATAGCTTCCATATTAGTATGGACCAACCTATGTACATATACCTGAAACTCCATGGGGGAAAGGCATAGCTTTCCCCTTCTCCAATCACTACTCCTCCATTCTCAGTCAACCTCTCCCCCCACAAACTGCTTTGCAGCCTAAAAAAGGGATGTTGGGGTACAGTTGCAGGTGGTACCATGTAACATCCAGATTCGTCCAGAGCCTCAGTTACTCGATCTGGCTCTTGTCCATTGGGTTCCTGGCTGGCACATCAACCTACAATTCTGTTTGGCAAGCCAAGTGTGTTGCTGCCTGTGGGTGTGCATAAAGAAACAGATTGTGTAGCATTTAGGAACCTTGCTATAGCAAGTGACTGAAGTGCCATCCTGTAACACCCAGCCAGCTTCACACCTCCTCTTGACACCACCCAGAAGTCACAAAGAAAACCCATTCAGAAGCAAACAAGAGTTCAGCCAAGAATCTTCTGTCAACCTCCTTGAATACATCACGCCTAAAGAAGTCTTTAAAGGTAAAGGGGTTGCGGCGCTCATCTTGCATTATTGGCCGAGGGAGCCGGCGTACAGCTTCCAGGTCATGTGGCCAGCATGACAAAGCCGCTTCTGGCGAACCAGAGCAGCACACGGAAATGCCATTTTACCATCCCGCTTGGAGCAGTACCTATTTATCTACTTGCACTTGGCATGCTTTCGAACTGCTAGGTTGGCAGGAGCTGGGACCGAGCAACGGGAGCTCACCGCGTCTCAGGGATTCGAACTGCCGACCTTCTGATCAGCAAGCTCTAGGCTCTGTGGTTTAACCCACAGCGCCACCTGCGTCCCAAAGAAGTCTTTACGCTGAGCTAATTAAAGAGAGAGAAGTAGGCAAGCTGAAACCCTTTAGCCATTCTGAGTAGCATTTGATCGTCTTGTCTCTTTCATTCCCACCCAGTGGCTACACAATCAAAAAGCAGGCTCGAGGGGCTGCACAGATAAGATGGGCTGGATCAGCTTCAAAGAAAGGATGCTCCTGCAGGTACCAGAACAGCAGGCAGCTACTAGGACATTCTGCTGAAAAAACATTTCCTGCTTTCGCCAACAAATCTGCATGAACAACTAACCTAATTACACTAGCAACCATGTTCCAAATTCAAATAATCTTATCCTTACCAACCCATTGTAAGATATCACACAGTGAATTCCATCATTCTGCAACCCCAGCCCACCTGTTCATAATAAAGTTGTTTTTGCTCTAGCTGCTTTTAACAACCAAATATGAATTTTGAACACTTATCCTATCACTTGCTGACTGACAGTGACTAAAACAGAAAGCAGGCTCTGTTCACCTACGGTAGCCAACCATGTACAGTAATCGGGAACAACAGTGAAGAATGCAGATGCTTTTTGTTGTAATACCATTATCTAAATCACTGTATTTTCAGAGCTGGTTGTTGATAAATGAAAGCCACTTTTTATCCTGCATTGTTGAGTGGCACAATATAAGGGCTGCTACTGATAGATAAATTTACATGATGTTACGGTCTTAAAGAGGGGTTCATGCCATCATTGGCAAGGATTCAAAAGACTAGCTCGTTTTAAGAGTGCAGAGGACTCTGTGCTTGTGTTTCTAGAACAGCACATGCAATGCAGCAAGCCGATTTTGAAGCTGTTGAGTATTTTTGCAGTGGAGCTAAGAAGCAGTTTTCAATAGTTCTAGGAAGAAAGGTTAGGGAGGCAGGGCTATTACTTAAGTTACCATCCACTTACAGACATTCTCATTTCAGGGCAGGGTGAGGGGACTAGCCAACCATGTATCCTGTTTACAGTGGAATTCTGCTATAATGAACCATGAGAACTGGCATTTGTATCTAGCAGGAACAGGCAGCTGCCCAAGACGTTACAAAGATCTACCAAGAACAGTAACCTAAAATAGCCTCACCAACCTGTTGCCATCCCTGATGCTTTGGACTACAAATCTCATCAGCATCAGCAAACATGACTGTATGATGCTGGAGGTGATGGGAGTTGTAGTGCAAAATCTTTGGATGGCACCAGGCTGGCAAAGGCTGCCCTAAAGTTGGGCATGGTGGTTAAGGACTATGGAAGTAGTAGGAAGATGAGGGGCTATACAATGCATGGCAACAGAGTCATATTTCTGCTCAACACCCAAGGGGTGAAAAAAGCGAGAGAGTAGCAGAGGACATGTCCTGCCTCATAAGCCCTACAAAAATCTAGAGCAGGCACCCCCAAACTTCGGCCCTCCAGGTGTTTTGGACTACAATTCCCATCTTCCCCGACCACTGATCCTGTTAGCTAGGGATCATGGGAGTTGTAGGCCAAAACATCTGGAGTGCCGCAGTTTGGGGATGCCTGATCTAGAGCAAGTTCCAGAGTGCAGTTGTCTCAGAGGACAACTCCCTTGGCACCTGCCTACCACTAAATGCCTTGCTGTTCATACATGCTCCTGCTACACTCTTCAGACAATACAAGAAAGGAAGCTTAGCACCAAGATGAAACTGAGAAACAGAAGCGGCTCAGAGCCTGTTACCTTCAGGTTTTCTCCTGCTGAAGGAGAGTTGAGGGTGCCAAACATCCTGCAGCACATTTCCTTCTCCTTCAACATATGATTTCTGTAACAGCTGCAAAACAGGGCAAATTGTATGATCACAGGGTGTCCACCAGCCGAGTTTAAAAAACAACAAGGTCTTGAAATTAAGCCTGCCCAGAACTCAAGTGCTTCCTCAGAAATAAGATATCTTTATTGTCATTGTCATTGTCCCCTTGCGGGAACAACGAAATTACTCGGTTGCTACATCCACTCTGATAAAGCATTCCGCATAATCCAAAATTACAAAAACCTAATTAAAAACAGTAAATATAATACAAAATAAGAGGCAAACTGTTCCAGCACAGGCACAGCAGCTGCATCTGGCCACGTTTTGCCCTTATTTCAATGCTCAAAACCCACATCTCCTTCAGCATAGCTCACTGTGTACACAGCTTTGGTGATGTCTGAAACAAAGGCTTCGCCAAACAAAAGTCAAACCCAGGATTTAGTGTCAACGGTAGAACATGGCCAGTACAGTGGTACCTCGGGTTACAAATGCTTCAGGTTACAAACACTTCAGGTTACAAACTCTGCTAACCCAGAAATAGTACCTCAGGTTAAGAACTTTGCTTCAGGATGAGAACAGAACAGAAATCATGCTCCGGAGGCACGGCGGCAGCAGGAGGCTCCATTAGCTAAAGTGGTACTTCAGGTTAAGAACAGTTTCAGGTTAAGAACGGACCTCTGGAATGAATTAAGTTCTTAACCAGAGGTATCACTGTATGATTAAACTTAAGTTATAGTTATTCATGAACAGAGCAGCTCAGCATCTGAGAGATCTTGCTTTATGCATGAAAATCCACAATACTTTTCAGTAGTGTTTATACCTATGCAGAACACCCACCAAGTATGGAAGCCAGAGCTGCTTTTACTAAAACACTGCCAGAAATCCATGTGTTCAGGACAAGCAAGTCTCACAGATCTACTGGCGATCTATTTCCAAGCATGTTTCAGGGGGGCAGCTTTGAGGACTAAGGAATTCCCCCTCATGGCCTGTGCACTTCCCAGCCCAGGGAAAGGAAGCACACAAATGAGGGAGCAGAGGGACAGGTGGCCTCGGCAAGCAGAGGTTTTTGCTGATGAAGAAAGCCATCTTAAGTGAAGGATAAACATGGCCCAAGCCTCTCCTTAACAGAACAGGGAAAGGCTGCCTGTCAAAGGACAGGTAAGGCAAAGCCACAAAGGCTAGATGCCCCCATAAGGCGTTCATTCATTCAAGGAGAGCCAGGGAATTGCCTTGTTATCCTTTCCCAGTACTGCCATGGAAGGAGAACTCTATTCCCTCACACTCTACATACAGCACTGCCACGGTTTTGATAACCACACAGGTTATTTTCTGGATTAAACAGAATTCCTGAGGATGCTTCCAAAGGTGGAAAGGGGGTGGCACCCATGCACCTGAGGTTTACCCCACTGCAAGGACATTGACCAGTTTACAGAGTTTGGGATTCAATACCCCTAACAGCTTCCTGTGCTCTCACTTACTCAGTCTGCTAGACAATTTAAACATTATAAGAGTATAGAGGCATCAACACCACAAAGAATAAATCTGGACAATTATATACAGAGAAAGCAGTTCACAGCTAACCGATTATCCAAACTTCAGTAAAGAAATAGCTCCCTCACCTGGCCAGCTTTTTCAATTCATTGTTAATGCAATGGTTGAAGGGCTGCTGTTTTTGAGCTTTCACCAAAAAATCCCGAGCTCTCTCATACTCTGCCAGAGAGAAACATGCCTAGTAGACAAAAGAATCATTATTATTTTTTAATTTGGTATGCTGTTCCTCAGGGGGGTGGAAATCCCAGCATGGCCACAAAGTTAACAACTAGCAAAGAGAAAACTCACCAGTACAAGCAATGTACAGAAAGCCCAGGAAAAGAAAAGCTGTGCATGGTCAGATGTGCACCTGGAAACTTAAAACTTCTTGAATCAACTGCCCTAAAGAAATCCTGGTTGCCATCCCATAGATAGAATGGTGCAAGTAGAAGGGAGCTCAAGTGGAAAGTATTGAGTGGGAGGTGTGCCTCAGACTTATCCCACAAGGGATACTGTGCTCAGCCTGGCAATGATAAATAAAATGTTCGAGAGAAGGAGTTTGAAAGAGGTGTCTGAAAGTGGAAAAGATTTTGCTGCAGAAAGTACTTGCAGAGGCTAGATGGCCACCTGCCGTGGGAACACGGAATCTCCTGCATTGGACTAAGTGGCCTCCAGGGTTTCTTCCAGGTTTAGGTGCTCTCATACATCATTTTTATTGTCCACACCCCCTATCAGGCATTTGAAACTTGGAAGACTAAGCCCACAGCTGCTGCTCCTCCTCACCTGAGCACACCTGAAGAGGGCTTTGGCATTCTTCTCATCCAGCTTCAAGGCCTTCTCTCCGTAGGCAAGGGCCCGAGCTGGCTGTTCCAGTTTCAGGTAAGTAAAAGACAAGTTCAGGAAGACCAGAATCTTGGCAGTATCAACTTTGACTTGCTCTGCTTCTTCAGCATTCACACGGTGCAGCAGTGTAGAGGCCTAATCAGGGATCGCAAACATGTGCTGTCATTTTATAGTCTTACACAAAACTTATATTGATTGTTGTACACACTGGGCTGTGTGGATGTTGACTTAGGAGACGAACATTTCCACATAATAAAACGCTATCAAGCAAAAATATTCTCTCATTTGAGGGCCAGTTACATATTTACATTGTAGATTTTGGGGGGGAAATACGTATGGGCAAAACTGTATTTTTCTGCATTAGGAATCTAAAACAACTCTGATGGGAAAGCATGAAATAAGATTACAATGAACAATTAAGTTGGTTAAATGACAATACAGTGCTTTTAAACCATTCAACTAAACATTCTCTTCCATCAGATCACCAACTCCTTTCTCATTTTACATTTCAAAATAATTCCAGGTGATCAATTCCCATCTCACACTTTGGGGGCAACACATTACAGCAGCCTTCACCAATTTGACAGTCCTCCAGATGTTTTAAGCTACAACTCCCACCAGCCCAGTTAGCACACTCTGTCTTGGGCAGCTAACAAAGGAAGCAGGGTGAAGGAGAGAGGAAGAAAGTATAATATGCAAAGTTAAGTGTGCTGGCCGGGGCTGATGGGAGCTGTAGCCCAAAAGCTCTGGAGGGTACCAGACTGGCGAAGGCTGACCTAAAGAAGTTCTTTGACTTCTGGAGACCAGCCCTGCCTTTTGCTTGACCAGAAAGGACTACCAAGGTACAAATACTAGCATGATGGGGAATGGAAAATAATTGCAGCAGGCCCATTTTAAATTTCCCTTTTGCATTACTTGTGACTCACTTGCCCCCACCCTTCTCATTTGCTTTACTTACCCGTTTGTATCTTTCTCTGGCATCCATGAAGTGCTTCTGTCGGAAGAGATAATTGCCAAATTCCCGCTCGGTTTCAGCCACCTTCAGCACTTTCTGCAGTGGAAACTGGTCCTGTTGCTCCTGTGAAGAGAAGCCACAATCTGGTCGTGGAGGTTAGTATTGCTGCATGCCACCCCAATGTTGCACACCCTCCCAATCTCTGAGTGTTGCAATATTCCAGGGATTCCAAGTTTCTTCAGAATGAAGGACAGCTGAGAATGTGGTGTCTGTAAGGTATATGGTTTATCACATATATACAATCTGAGCCTGCAATAGAGGGGTTCACAGCAATAACACCCTTGAAGTATTGCTTCTCTTGGTCACAACCTTTGATTCAAATAGAAATCAGGCATAGCTCCATCTCCAAGCTTGCAGCCTAGCTTCTAGCTCACTCCCCATTCTGGCCTTTGTCTTTCTAATCACCAGTGAGTTGTATGGTGCTTTATAGTACAGTATCTTTTAAAAACTGCTTGGTAACCATCTTTGGTGAAGGGTGGTACAGAAATCTAAGAAAAACTAGCAAACTTACAGGAGTCAGTTTAAAGAACTGGTCAGATTCTGCTGAGTCCAGAAAGTCCAGAAGCTCAATCTCAAACAAGACTGTGGCATTGGGAGGGATCAGAGGAGGGCAGCCCGCAGCTCCAAATGCGTAACTTGGCTTGAACAAAAATCTTGCCAGCTCTCCTTTCTTCATTGTCAGCAGACCAATCTCCATTCCCCCAAGAGTGATGTCTGGGAAAGCAAAAAAGAGCAAGGTTTATTTCTCAAATGTATGTACTGCAGTACTAGTCAAAGCGGAAGACATCCTCCCTGATCCAAGGTGTGATTCAGATTGGGCCTGACCCAGGACAATTTGGCCCCAACTCAGGCCCCCAGAAAAATCAAATCTTTGGATGCATGAAATTTGGATAGCTATCCTAGCTTCCCTCTTAAAGGATCTCATATAGTTTGCTTGCTATGATAGAAACTAGGCATGAATGCACCTAACAAGTCCAGTTTTTTATATAAGTGCTAGTGCACACACACAATTTTATTATCTCTTAGGAACACATGATCATTCTGGGCTTACCTTCACCAAGTTTCATAAGTCTATGATTCCTTCTGTAGCAGTTTGTGTCAAAGGGTCTGTCCATGTGTTCCAAGTAACCTGAAAATTTCACTGAGAAAGTTAAAAGTTAGAGGAGAGTAAATCAGTTTCAGTTAGGAAGGTTGAACATAGTTTCTATTTTCATCCATAACAGACAACTACTATGTGTGTATCTGAAGAAGTGTACATGTTCATGAAAGCTTATACAGTACCAAGAACAAACTTAGTTGGTCTCTAAGGTGCTACTGGACAATTTTTTAATATATATTTTGACTGCGTCAGACCAACACGGCTACCTACCTGAATCTAGACAACTACTAGCAATCCTTATTTCCTATAAGCCATGCTGTATTATCCCAGGAACTTGCTGAGAGCACATCAATTTCATCCATTACGGAAAAATTGCAAAATTAGAATTATGGTGTAGCATTTGCTCATGCTTTTTCAGGTTCTGTAATATTCATCAAACTACATTTTCCTGTATTCATTTAAAAACCTGAAGGCAAAAACCCAAGGGCTCCCCAGTAGCCTTAGAAGCTACTCACAGCAAAACAGTTTTTCCCAACCTGCTGCCTGGGTCCCATGGGACTGATAGGAATGGTAGTCCATAACACCTGAAGGGCAGCAAGTTGGGGAATATTGCATTAAAGTCTAAAGGACCTGTATGACAAGAGTACCTGCTCACTTCCAGCATACTCTTGGGTGGTAAAAAGCACAAAACAGCTTTAAACTGGGAGTTTGGGGTTGCTTATTAAATGGAAACCACAAACAAAATCTACAGTTTACACCCATGAGATTTTAGGTGATTGGCTAAATACTTAATCCATGCTTGGCTAAAGTACTAATACCACTCTTATTTAAATATTAACATTCAGATTCAGAAAGCCACCCTCACCATTGCATTGCATTCCCTCACAAGTAGCTTGTGAGGGAAAGTGCACAGGGAATCCTTCCACATAGTCCATATTAAACCACACATTAAAGTGCTTCTTGGGGGATTATAAAGGGAGTTAATGGAAATCAATAACTTGTGGTATAAACCACTATTCAAATGTCAAATTGGATGGTGCAGATGTCAACTGAAAAGACAAGTTAACTTGTTAAAAGCACAAAATCCACTTTAATTTGAGTCAAGCCAAACTAGGCATGAACATGTCTAGTTTTTTTCTCATTTAGACAACAGAACTGCAGAGTGCTCATCCTTTCCCCTTCATCAACATGGTCCTGATCTACATTCTCACACCCCAGCTCCTATTGGTCCCACAAGGCAGCTTTAGGCTAGAGGAGGGATTAACATCCAGGCCACAGTAGGAAAGGGGAAAGTGGCTATTCAATGTAATACTATGCATTTAGAGAGGCTTACCCATTGCCTTAGTAAGGTTGCTTAACACCACAACCATAGACTTGTCAGCACAAGGTTCTTTTACCTAATATGGATGCATCAGGAGGCACTGTTTCACCAGAGCCGGCACGGATAATCTCTTTCAACACTCCATGGTCTCCAGTAACATCCTGCATCCGTTGACCCAGCCGGTGGTAAGGAGACTTTGGAAACAAGGGCATGGCAAAGCATAATGTTATTTATGGACTGCTTAATGCCGACAGGCTTCTGTTGTATTATTAGCAATAATGTTGTACTGTATTATGAATATGGATTTCTTCAAATGTCTTTTTAAATCGGGTCAAAGCTCAGTGGCAGAGGACCTGCTTTGCATGTAGAAGTTCCCAGGTTCAATCCCCTATATATAGGTAAAGGTAAAGAGACCCCTGACCATTAGGTCCAGTCGTGACCGACTCTGGGGTTGCGCGCTCATCTCGCATTATTGGCCGAGGGAGCCGGCGTATAGCTTCCAGGTCATGTGGCTAGCATGACAAAGCCGCTTCTGGCAGACCAGAGCAGCACATGGAAACGCCGTTTACCTTCCCGCTGTAGCGGTTCCTATTTATCTACTTGCTTTTTGACGTGCTTTCGAACTGCTAGGTTGGCAGGATATATATATATATATATATATATATATATATACGCACAAACAAAAGAGAAAAATAATACACCCTCACAATCATGCACTACCCCTCTACAATTAGCTATAAAAATGTTAAAAAATAAATCAGAAGCACCCATAAATCTCCCTATGATTTTGGAACTTGCCCACTGTTTTCCTCAGTTGCCAGAGGTCATTAAATATCTGCCTGCAAAGATGAGCCTGGCAGAAACTGGAGAATGGGAGTGAGATGTTTGTGCTCACAGTGCTCATATAAGCGGCAGCCAATGAGAGACATCCTTGGCCTCACTCGTGCCACAGAATATTAAACCTCCGATCCAAGAAAGCAGTGGGCATACATTGGTGACAGAAGGCTGTAGATCATTTCCTTAAATTTATGATGGATGCACAGACTTGCAAATATTATGTAAACTAGATTTGGCTGTTTTGGACTCTTACATAAATTCAAATTTAACCAAAACTGCCAAAGGCAAACCTATATATATATATACAGCACATTATATATTAAGAGACTTCCCTAAAGATATATTTATTGTTCATGCTAATTCTACTTGAACAGTAGCATAAGTGCATTTTTTAAAAAAAGGTACACCTTGATTTGCACTGGCTTTGGCAGTCCTTATGGTGCTGATATTTTGCTGCGTTGGTTTGTTTTGCTTCTAACTGGTCCTCTCTTTCACAGCAAAGCTGTGCTTTTCATTGAATCCTACAGTTGGAAGGGACTACCAACGGTCATCAAGTCCAACCCCCTGCAATGCAGGAATTATCTACTATTGTCGTTTCATTTCAGCAGGTGCCTCCCCTCAGGTTGCCCCTGAGGTTGGTTGAGGCAATAAAAGAAGAATTTCCCTTCCTCTCTCTTTTTTTCATTTTGAGGGGAGGTAGGCTGAAAATGTACTCCTCGCATGCTGACACAGCAATCAGTTGGGCTCTATCTTCCAAGGGGGAAGGCAGAAGCTGAATGAAAGAGGTTCCATCCCTTTGTTGTTCTCCTCTCGGGTAGAGGGAGCGCCAGGAGGAACTCTGCTCATGCCCACCAAGGCTCACCATGAAGTCCCCCGCGCCGCTCCCATCCCCCGCCTGCCAGCTCTCCTTCTGGGCACCGCCTCTCGCCTTCATGCCGCAAAGGCTGCTCTCGCCGTCGTCCTCCTTAATCCTCACAGCTAGGCCCAGCCTTCCCGCCCAAACGCCCCCGCCAAGGCCTCGTGCCGCAGACCAGGCCACGCCCAGCCCCAGCGGCAGAGCCAATTCTGCGCCCTCGGCGGCGACCGTGGAGGGGGGGGGGAGCGAGCGTGGTGCATGATGGGGCATGTAGTCCTCACCCTCAGAGATTTTTTTGTTTTTGTTTACCGACACACCCGCTTTTCGTCTAAAATGGGCTCCCGAAGCGGTTTTAAGTGCGGGGAAGCTCGAGTTAATATAACGACATGGCGTTAACGCTAGATACCCTGTGGGTGTCGCTTTGTTTTGCTTTTTTTTTACTCCCAATTAACTTGCAAGAGTAAACCCAATGAAATTTAATGCGCCAAAGTTACCCATATCTTTTGAATCCTGCTCTGAAAGTGGCTAAGACTGGATGCTACCCCTTGATTTAAATTTTAAATTTTGCCCTCGTCTATCATTTAGAAAGTTTTCACCATGACACAAAACCATGACAATCCTTAAACGTGGTTTATTTCATGCCTTTTGGTCCAGCAGGTGGGGGAGGGGAGCTTGAAATAGCTTACAAGCACATTGATTTACATAATACAACATTATTTGTCATCATAAAAAAATTAGCCACCAAAACAGTAACAACAAAATCCAACAACATGTAAGGTAAAAGGGTAAAGGTGAAAAGTAAAGGACCCCTGGACGGTTAAGTCCAGTCAAAGGGGACTATGGTGTGTGACGCTTATCTCATCTTCCCGCCACAGCGGTACCTATTTATCTATGGTCTGCTTTCGAACTGCTAGGTTGGCAGGAGCTGGGACAGAGCAATGGGAGCTCACCCCATCATGGGGATTCGAACCACCGACCTTTGGATCAGCAACCCAAGTATAGCATGAATGGATGGTGGTGCATTCAGTGACTTCTTCCCACCTCGAGCACAAGCACAAGAACTGCAGGTACCGGTAGAAAGCAGACATTTCCTGCAGTGGGATTTGCTCCCTGTGAGATCCCTCACCAGCTGGAAGGACCATGTGGTGGATACTCTTTGGTAGCTCTGGAGGCTGTCAATAACTCTGTATTTCCGAAGGATTAATAAAAACGGATTTCCCATTCTGCTACTGTATCGGGTTGTGCTATGGCTGTGTCACGATCGTCTTTAATTGCAACGGGAATATTTGTTTACTCCTTCTACACTGCCTAGAGGCTGCAGAATTAGGTACATACAAAATTTTAAAAGCGCATGATCGAACGTGTTACAAAAGCATGGGAAGCAAAGCTAGTAGGAAAACAACTGGACAATTCAGCCACCTTGGAGAACTTTTTGGATGTCTACTAAACAAAGGAGGAAAATAAATCTGGATAACTTCCAGTTTGCAGCTTGAAGCTCACTGGAGGATGGATGGATGGAACCACTGCTTCAATGGTCCTCTTCCATTTCTAGGCTCCTTTCTTGTGTTCCTTTCAGCCTGCAGGTAGGGACTGTCAATTCTTAATCTTTTTTTAGGTGTTCAAGGAAGTGGTAGAGAGGGAAGCTTCAGACTAAGGAGGATAGAACACTTAAGAACAGGCATGGGGAGTCCATGGGGCTGCCATTGCTACTGAACTACAGATTCCATCAGCCTCAGCAAGCTTGGCCAATGGCTGGAGAAGATGGGAGCTATGGTTTGGAAACACCTGGAAGGCTACAGCTTCTCCATCCCTGCTTAAGAGCAACCCATAACCAGCCTTCCCCAAACTAGTGCCACCAGATGTTTTGGACTAAAACTCGCATCAGTCCTGACCAGTATGTCTGTACTTTTAGAAGACAACTGAAGGCGGCCCTGTTTAGGGAAGTTTTTAATGTTTGGTGCTGTACTGTTTTTAATATTCAGTTGGAAGCCGCCCAGAGTGGCTGGGAAAACCCAGCCAGATGGGCGGGGTATAAATAATATATTATTATTATTATTATTATTATTATTATTATTATTATTCTCCCATCAACACTGGCATAATAGAGCTGAGTTGGCTGTGGCTGATGGGCATTTTAGTCCAAGTAATATTGAAGGCACCATGTTGGCAAAGTCTGCCTTAAAACAGATTAAACATAATGCTCTGGTGCAACCTCTAAAGTGCATTTGTGGCAGACCAAAGGGATGTGATGGGAAAGCATTTTCAAAGACATTGGTAGGACAGTTTCAGCCTTTAATCTTCCCCCCTTTTAAATGTGGCCCCATGGCATTGGCAAATGCAGGACGATTGTAGCAATGTGTCAGGAAGCTGTATGAAATCTAGCCTTTAAACTTCCTGGTGAAGAAGACTAAAAGGCAGAGAGGGAAGCAACGAGCCTTTGAAGTTTAAGCATCAATTAACTGGCATGTTTCCTAGAGGCAGCCCAGAGGCAAGGTGAGGTGGTTGAACAGATTGAGAGTGCCATCAAGGACAGTTAGCAGGGAGAACGACTGAGCTGATCCTTGGACCATGCCGTTTAGAAAAAAGGAAGTTCTCCTCCTTGGGGGATCACTGGGTTTCTTCAAAGCAGGCACCAAAATGTATTGAGCTGTCTCTCTCACTTGCTCTTGAGATGCTTAACATGGCTCCTTGATTAACCAGCCATGTTCTCACTCCTTCAGCTGAGCTGAAGGCAAAAGGTTCTCAAACAAACCTCTGGAGCCCACCTTGTATACAGTATGTGGGGACTGTTCTCATGTGAGAATACAAATCCAGTTACACCTTGATCAGGGTTTCTCTAGTCCAGCTTGCCATGCTTTGGAGCAGAGCGGTCTGTGGCTGGCGCCTTTCTCCCCTGCAGCTGCAGCAACATGGCACTGACTCTGCAGCCCAGCAGGCAGGAACTACCCACTTACAACTTGGTGGGCTCCTGGGCATTGAGGCCATCATCTTCTTGGACCTGCAGCATGGTGGGTGTAGGCAGGACAATGGGCAACGTGTTGGTGCCCCGTTCATGCCAACACATGTCCAGGATGGGGTACAGCTTGCCCTGGAACTCTGCTTGAAAGGTGTAAATTGGTACCAGTTCGTCAGGGCTGTTGGCATTGTAGAAGGTCAGCTCACCCTTCTCGTAGTGCAAGTAGACCCCGATGCGCTGGGGGCGGGCTGAGAGTGGCAGCACCACGCGTGGGTTGTTGAAGGCCTCATAGACCTTGCCTTCCTTCAGGCCGATCAGCCACGCCCCATGTTCAGGGCTCTTGTTCAGCTTGCCCTTGCGGCTGACCGTGGCTTTGACGATGCCCAAACGCCAGTGGCTCTTGAGGCCCACAATCACCTCCCAGTAGTGCCTCCCCCAGGAGAAGCCCTTGTTACCCAGGATGCAGTTGCTGTAGTCGAAGCGGTCTGGGTTGCTGCCTCGCCTCTGGAAGAACACCCCACACTGGACCACAGTGTTTCCCTTGGACAGCTCCAGGATGGGGTGTGCACTCACTGGGTCCAGTTTCAGCATCTCTGGAGCTAAGAGATGGGGTGAAAATCAGGAGGGATCAACCCACCTTTTACAGGTAAATATGATTCGTTTTACAATGACAAGGAACCCACCCACCCCTTTACTCTTCACAAAAGCTACGTCCTCCCTTTTTACCTTGCCAAAGCCACCCACCTCCTCCCTTCAGCAAACCTTCACAGCTTATTTGGACCACCTGCCTGCTGCTCTGCTCTGCTCTGCTCTGGGATGCCCAACTGCCCGCTTCCATCTTCATTTATGTCCTCCTCACCCTCTGGTGCTGCTGCGATGGCCCAGCAGCTCTGAGAGCCCAGCTTGTTGTAACACTCTAGTTTGCAGTGTCACCTGTCTGGGGCCAAATGAACTGCAGTGTGATGACACTTACATTTTTATTATATGTGCAGAAATATTGTGCACCGCTTAAAGGTTTTTAAGCTGTTTAAAAACCTTTTTATAGATGCAATACAATGGCTCTGGTGGAGTTGTTGTCCACAGAGCCTGGAGAGCACCAGGTTGAGGAAGGCTGCTTTAAGACCTCTGAGGAGTCTGTTGGCTTCCTCTCCAACTAGGGTTGCCAGACTCAATAGAGGACAGGACTTCTGTGCCTTTAATTGCCCTGCTCTCTTTTGAGTCTGGAAACCTTAAAGAGAAACCAGCAGACCCTTTGCTTGGAAATTAAACAAAGGTTCTGCTGGTTTCTCTTTAAGGTTTCCAGACTCAAAAGAGAGCAGGGCAATTAAAGGCACAGAAGTCCTGTCCTTTATTGAGTCTGGCAACCCTATCTCCAACAGCGGCTGTACCTGGGAGGACTTTGCGTAGTAGTCTCTTCCACACCATCATCTTGATGTCATCTTGGTGGAAGTCGGGCTTAAAGGAGACTGCGCTGAACATACCATCGGCCAGATGCTGGCGGGGGAGCTCAGACCTGGGGGAGCAGGGCAGCATATTGATTTTCATCATGATTTCCTCAAAATGAAGACTTGAGTCTTAATCATCTGCTAGAGCTTTCCAACCACCTGGCCCCAATTTAATTGTTGGAGTGATGCTGCCGAGGAAGCACTCTGACCTTGAAGATCTGCAGTGGCTCCCTCATATTTGCAGGAAAGTAGGAGGGCATAGCTCAGTGGTTGTGGACTACAATTCCCTTCAGCCCCAGACAGCACAGCTGGGAGTTGTAGTTCAGAGCAACAGGTGGGCACCAGGTTTGTGAAAGCTGCATTAAATACGGTAATTGCTCTGGGAGGAAGATAATGAATATGTGTTGCATCTCGGGGTGGGGGAGACTATGATAGACATGCATCTGATCCCTTGTTGCTTTTTGACCTTGGGCCTATTCCATGGAGCCCCTGAGAGATCATGGAGCATGGCCTGACTCCACAGTGCACACATACACACACTTTCTCTCTCTCTCCTCCCCTCCCCTTTCAACATACCTGGAGGGAAGAGATCTGTATTTCTGTAAAACAAGAGATGAAGAAAGCCTTAGTGAGCTTATGCTGCTACAGCATCTATAACAGAACCTTAGGCTTACAGGCAGGACACAGGGAAAGGGGTGGAAAATGTGGGCAAACTGAAATGGGGCTGTAGAACACCCCTGCTTTTATGGACCCCACAGCTCCTATAGTCCTCTGGGCACTTCCTCTATACCCCCAAATCCTAAAGTTGAACTTTCCCCTACGTGAATAAGTGTGTGGTAGAGAAAAGGTTTTGTTGGCCATTTGGATTTTCTGCCTCAGACAGCACCAGGCAGGCAGACATACCCTTATGAAATCCAACTGTCCTTCATTGTTGAGTTTCTCCAGGGAATTATCCAGCTCCTTCAGCTTCTGCAAGATGTCCGTCGTCTGATTCACCTGGACTTCGATGGAGGCAATAAGTTGGCCTGCCTCCCTCTCAATTCGCCCCAGGAACCTAGCCTTCTCCTCATCGATGTACCTGTGCAGTTCCTGGAACTGCTTCCGGACCACCCATTTGAAGACATCGGACTCGTTCTGAGGGGGAATCCAGAAACATAACTAACAGTAGAATGAGGCGTGACTTAATTTGAGTTGAGGTGTGCATGGGTTTAATTCTGGCAACTGCCTTCTGGGACTGTTTCCAAGAGGCGGCCTGCCACAGCACTCTTTGGTAGGAGAAGCTGGTGGCAAAGCTTGCATTTCAAGTTGGCTTGACCCTGTGTCCTTGGCAGCAAGATTAATAAGTTTGCATTTTAACATTCAACAGTGAAAATTCTGTTGGATATAGGAGGTATCAAATCATATTTAAAATCATTCAGTAGTATGAGTTAAGGTTCAGATTTAAGGTTTTTTTTAAAAAAAATCTAATTTTGAAATGAAACCTGAACATTTTGGAAACTGGGTGTTAACGTCCACAACTCAGTTCCCAATGCTGAACGCAGTTAGCTCCGTGGACCCAACATATAGTAGGATTGCCTGGACGCACCGCAATGCGTGTCTTGTTGTTCATCAGCCTGCTGACTTGCTCATCCAAGTTCCCCTTCTGCTTCTGCACCTCCGTCATCAACGCAGAGAGCTTCTCCTGTGGAAACAGAAACAGCTTTAGCAGATCAGGCCAGGGGGAGTCCAGCTTGCCATTACGTTTCCAACAGTGTCCAGCTGACGTAAAAGGGAACGGTTCTAGGTCAGTAGGGTCAGAATAGCTGCTTTGCAAGCAGAAGTCCCTGGATCAAGCCCTGGCAACATCTAGTAGGACTGGAGAAAATTCCCTGGCTGAAACCCTAGAGAGCTGCTGCCAGTCAGTGTGCACCAGGAGTGAGGAACCTCACCTGAGCCTTGGAACTCTTCCCAAGTTCCCAGGCCCCACCCCTTTTGCACCTTGAGTGTTTTTGCCTGGCTATAAATATGTCCTTGAACTCGAGTAACACCTTTTGCTCATAGGCAGAAGAGAGAGGGGGGCATGTGACTGTGTGTAGGAAACATGGCTACAGTGCCAAGGTAACATTTACATTCATTGCCCCGCCCACTTTTGCCTCTGGCCCCACCTACCAACCTAGCACATGGCCCCCTCGGAAGGTTGCCTAGAAGATTGAAAAAAACCTCCCAGCCCTGGGGTGGGCAATACTAAACTTAGACCAGGCATCCCCAAACTTCGGCCCTCCAGATGTTTTGGACTACAATTCCCATCTTCCCTGACCACTGGTCCTGTTAGCTAGGGATCATGGGAGTTGTAGGCCAAAACATCTGGAGGGCCGCAGTTTGGAGATGCCTGACGTAGACCAATGCTCTGACTCTCAGAATAATGCAGCCTCCTATGTCTCTGTTTTAAGATGGGATTCTAGGCCAGATACATCCCCCACCCCAGGTACCAGGGAAGGAGAAACTCATATATGGAAAGGATACATGTAAGCTGCCTTCTGCTGGGTCAGACCTTTGATCCACCTAGGCCAGAATCACCTTCTTTGGCAAAAGAAGCTCTTGGGGGTCTCCTCAGGCAGGGAAGAGGCTTTCCTCTCTCTCACACACACACCCCTGGCCTGATCAGATATCAGGTGGAGTCAGGCCAGGGGTCAAGGTCAGGGCTTTCAATTCACAAGCTCATTGTTAGCATTGGCATATGCTACGGTAGCACCACCAGAGTCTGGCTCCGCTGCGAGTCAGACACACCCATTTGTGGGCAGGAGAGATTTCTTCTGGCTTATCTCTGTCCTACCTAGTGACAGGCACACTCAAAGGAGCCGGGACAGCCTTGCTTTGCTTTTCCATTCCCATTTCCAAGGCTTTTTGTTTGCCTCAAGGCAAACCTTGTGGCTCGTTGTTGATCAGGCACCTGATTTACACGTGATTCCCCACACCCCGTTTTCAGAACACACCTGCATCCAAAGCACAGCAGGAAGCACCAGGCTGGGGGAGGCTGCTCTAGACCCCCAAACAAGTGGCCATGTTGCTGAAACCTTCAGCATGCAAGGCAGGGGCACTATGGCCATTCCCCATATTACACCAGAGAAGATATGGAGCTACTTTTCACCAAGGAATGTGAAGATTCCTTGGTGTAGATGCTCTACCACTGAACTACAGCCCTTCCCCTTCCTTTTTTTTAAACAAAAAATCAAGACACTGAAAGCTGCCTTGCTGGATCAGACCAAGGTCCACCTAATCTGGCAACCAGCAGGCATTTGGTGGTTCACCTGGAATCTGTTCGAGACTCACCTTCTGCCTAAGCCCCCCACGTCACTCCCCCACACCATCCAAGCACTTACCTTCATCCGGCTGTAGATGGACGAGATGGGGGTGACCTTGTGGTGCTGATGGGTGCCAATGGTGCCGCAGAGACCACAGATCACCTCCTGGTCTTGCTCACAGAAGAGGCTGAGGGGGTTGTGGTGGTTAGGGCAGGACTCCTCGTTGGGATCTGAGCTGCCTGCAGCATGCAGCGCCTCAATGATACGAGCCAGATTGACGTTGGGCGGGGAACTGCCGCAGTCCACAGCCTTCCGGCACACCGGGCAAAGGAACTGGCTCTCCAGGTCAACTGAAAGCGCGACCACGCAGGTCTTGCAGTATGAATGCCCACACTGGAGCATCAGGGGCTCTTTGAAGACTTCCAGGCAAATGGGGCAGAGCAGCTGGTCTTCCAGCTGGTCGATGCTCATCTTCCTGGCCATTTTGCCCACCAGTTTATTTTCTTAACCTAGTCCTGGAAGCCCAGCACCCTGTTGTGGGAAACTCCAGTTGTGGCAGGCAAGGGGAAATGAGAGCAATTCTTGTTCCTCCTGATTAACAGACCTCCTGCAACAAACGAGAACCGATAAGATGACAAGTAAAGAAGCAATGCAATCTTAGGGAGAAGTAAGAGTGCCCCTGAGCACATGCAAAGCAAAATAACAAGGCTGGGACTGGGGCAAATGAATTTGCTCCTGAGTCATGAAAACAAGAAGGGAGGAAGGAAGGTCAACATCCAGGTAACTGTCATTCCATACTTACCAGGAGATCAGCACCTGGCTCCTTTGCTCAAAGACATCAGAAGTGCTCTGCAGTCTCAGGGGCACCAGCCTTCAGGCAGCAATGCCTACAGTGTTCTCTGGCTCTTTTAAGGAAATGCAACAAATTTGCTTGGGAACGGCATTACAGAGCTGAGAGGGGAATAGTGTGTGTTTTCTTCAGTGGTGGAAGAGGGACAGTTAAAAGATTTTGAGAAAGCAAGAGTGACATCGGAACTGTAACCCCCTTAAGGGCAGAGATGGGGAACCCGTGGTGGCCCTCCAGACTTGGTTGGTCTCTGATGACTCCCATCAACCTTGGGGAAGGACCTTTGCTCAGTGGCAGAGTACCTGTCCCTGGTTCAATCCCCATTGGCATCTCCAGGTAGGACAGGGAGCAGCGCCATCTGAAGCCCTGGCAAGCCATTGCTGCCAACCTGTGTTGACCAAAGAGAGCATCCTTACCTTCCACAGCTCAGTTGCCTTTTGCTTCCGCCTTCCTTGCTCACTTGCCCTTCACCTGTAATCACAGGGCTTAGAAAACGCCAAGGCTTGGGATTCAGAGACCCTTCCTTTTGGGGAAATGCTCCTGTCCTCAAAGAGTGAACTACTTCTGCCCCCTCAAATCAATCCATGTGTCTCCCAAGCGGGAACTCTGAGCCACACCACTTACTGTGAAAATCAGAGGTCAGCAGCACACCCACCCATTCATGCGCCTGCACCTTTACCTTGAATGCTCACATTGCAAAACATTTGCCCTCCTCCCCACACACCCTGGCCTGGCCACGCCTGGCACCCATTTATTTGTCCATAAGGCGCCAAAGACTTCTTTACGCTTACCCGCTAACTGGCAACAGATAAGACTTCTGGCACATTTTTCCAGCCTTATTGTTGTAGGGTAGACTTGAAGTCTCCAATGCTGATGTTCCTGAGAAGAGAAGTAAAGTTGTACAAAAGCAGCCTTGCTGGCCAGTTTCCTTGATGGCCACCAGAATTGCAAAAAGAAAATGAGGGAGTAATGGGAGGGGGAGCAAGAGGTGCTAGGCTGGTCCCTGTTTGGTGGGAACTAGCTAGGTCTCTGTCCCTCCTGGGTGTTTTTCAAGGTGAAACTTGCCTCAAAAAGAGTTTCATCTCAGCTATCTGCTGAGGGTCCTGGTTGTGCTGACCCTTAGAAAGGGGGCCTTGTGCCACGACCAGCTCTGCCTTTGACAGATGTGTGTGCAGTGGGGTCAGAGGACCTTAAGGAGAGCTGCTCCCTGTCAGCAATTCCCACCAAGAAACAGCTTCCTTCTTCCAAGAGCCTGGGGGACTTCCAGTTGCTCAACCCCAACATCTTGTTTGGTGTAGGGACAGCCTGCAGCAACTTTGCCTGGATTATCCTGCTTCCCTAGGAAGGCAGCAGGGAATTTCAAGTTCTGTGTCTAGTTTTATTTGAGACTTTATTTTTTGTCACAGTTGGAATAGTTTTTATACACAGAATTGTTCTCAATTGTTTATAATCGTTTTTGCACTTCTCTTGCTTTATGGTCCTGTCTTATAACTATGTGCGGCCTGATGGTAAAGGCGGGGGCACAGATAAGAAATCTGATTATATAACTGAGCCACTTATTGTGCCTTTTGAGGCTGAAAGCGGTATACTAGTCTTTTCAGGCGGCAGCCCTACACATACTTCCCTGGGAGTAAGAGCCACTGAACTCAATGGAGCCCCGTTATTCCAAGTAGACGCGTGCGTTACACTGCGGTCTGCATTGGGATGTGGAGCTTGAAGCCGGCGTGCTGCCGAAGCCTTTGATTTCTCTCCGAGGATTTTTTTGGGAAGCGCTAGCGGCTGTGAAGAATGCCACATCGAACCCGGAAACTCGTCGAGCGAGGAACGTCTATCATTCGCAGCTCTACGAGCATCTCCGCTAACCCACCCGCGAGCATGCGCGGCTCCCTTTCGCAGCGCATGCGCATTCAGAGCGTGGCACCATGCGGGAACACGGGCGGAAGAGCGCCTCCGCCGTGGGGCCCGGCTTGTACAGCGCTGCTGCCTCGGTCCTGGCCGGACTGGAGCGCCGGGAGGGTGCCCTCAAGACCCTGGTCTACGGGAGCCGATTCCAGGCGAGTAGAAATAAATATTTGCATGTATTTGCATAAATTGGACCGGCAAGCTTGGCGAAAGGAGGGGGGGTCTACAAAACGGGGTCAGGCAGATTTATGTCAGAGTTGGAGGCTGCTGCCGACTGTGATGGTGCAAATGGAATCGCCTCCTGCGGGGGCTGTCTATCTTGGGATGTCAATAGCGAGTGGATGATGTCAGAGAAGGGGGCGTCACCCTCAGGTCCTGCATCAGATTGGCCATTGTGGGGAAGCAGCCTGATGGGGCCAGGAAATGCTCGGATCCAACAGGTGTATTTTATAGAAGGATATAAAGCCACTTTGTTATACCAAGCCAGGCCATTCCTAGTGTTGGAAGGGACCATGAGAGTTCCACAACCCTGAGATTAAGAATTCTATGCTCCACTAGCTCAGCTATCCCAGGTGTTCATTGATGCACCTAACACAGTATTGTCTACTCTACACTGACTGGCAGCAGTGACTCTCCAGGGTTTTTCTGGCAATCTTTTTAAACGCTCAGGTGAGTTGCACAGATACAGAGCGGCTAGCTTTAAAAAAGGCAAATGGCACCTTGAATTAAAACAATAAAATAAGAAAAAAGCTGAGCTGCAGGCATTTTATAGTTTGAACTTGTAGCCAAGAGAGATGGTAGAAAAAGAGAGGGGTCTGCTCAAGCTGAAGCTGTGCTAAGCTGTTAAGGGGGGCACCTGAGACCTTCCAGATGTTGCTGGACTCCAATTCCCATCAGCCCCTGCAGCTTGTGTATCCAGTGGCAAGGGACGATGGGAGCTGTAGTCCAACAACATACAGAAGGCCATGGGTTCCCTGGGGTAAAGTGCGGAGCCCAGCTGTCCATCAAATTATTATTTCAGGTGTGTGCAGGGTGGGGTGTCCTTCCAAACTTAAAAATAGAATTCCCTGTTCCCCAGGGCTTGTTACCTAAATCAAGTGTTCAGAGTGGTCATAAAGGTAAAGGTACCCCTGACCATTAGGTCCAGTCGCGGATGACTCTGGGGTTGGGGGCGCTCATCTCGCTCTATAGGCCGAGGGAGCCAGCGTTTGTCCGCAAACAGCTTCCGGGTCATGTGGCCAGCATGACTAAGCCACTTCTGGTGAACCAGAGCAGCGGACGGAAACGCTGTTTACCGTCCCGCAGGAGCGGTACCTATTTATCTACTTGCACTTGACGTGCTTTCTAACTACTAGGTGGGCAGGAGCTGGGACTGAACAACGGGAGCTCACCCTGTCGTGGGGATTTGAAGCACCGACCTTTTGATCGGCAAGCCCTAGGCTCTGTGGTTTAGACCACAGTGCCACCCGAGGTCATAGTAGCAAGTAAAGCAGCCCCCACCCCCACGTTGGCACCTTCAAGTGTTTTAGACTGTGTTTTCCATCAGTACCAGCCAGCAGGGACTAAGGATGGCCCTGGGACTGATGGGAGGTATAGTCCAAAGCACCTTGGAAGCAACAGCACGGGGGAGGTTGGAGTATAGTGCCCACTTAGCTGTAAAACATGAATAGTCTTTGCTCCATTAGTGACAATGAACCCTGCTCCTCTTCCAGAACCCTCGGCTGCTCTGCGCCCTTGTTTCAGAGACCTTTCGCTATTCTCCTGTGCTAGACTCTATACTGGAGGCTGCTGGCTTGCTCCGTGCTGAGAAGAAGCTGCAGCCGCACCTGGCAAAGGTGAGCATGAGGGGTGGTTGCCGCCACAGCCCCTGGGCTCCCCCATGCCCAGAACAAATACCCCATGCTGTCACCCACTGGTGCCCCTCTCCTTCCTTTTCAGGTGTTGGTGTATGACTTGCTCTTTGGCAAGGGCCTGCGTGGTGGAGGGCATGGCAAGGTCCTAGTGCTGAAGCATCGTGCCCGTCTGCAGGCCGAACTCGCCCGCTTGAAAGTCCAGAAGAAAGTGAGCCGCAATGAAGATTTGCTGCCACCGGTGGCGGCAGAAGGGGCTGGCCAAGGTAGGTGGCTGGACGTGAGGTGCCTTGCCAATATCTAGGCTACTGCACTGGAAGAACCTATCTTAATATTTCATGGCTGCCAAAATGCATATTCTTCCGAATCTCCCCAAACATAATGCTGTTCTTGGGGAAAAATGCATAGGTTCTGACTTGGGCTGACTCCCAAGGAAAGGTGCTTTGAAGTAGGACGGAGAGACAGGGAAGCAGGCATAGAGAGCGAGCAGCTCTACAGCCTGGATAAATGCATATCCTGGTGGTGCAAGATGAGGCTCCTGGTCTATCAAGTTTTATTTACTTAGGAGAATTTTTAGACTGCAGAATCACTGCTGTCTCTACACCTCAAGACTAGCTCCAGGGGCGGAAGGTGGTGGGAGTCTTCATGGTTAATAATAATAATAATAATAATAATAATAATAATTTATTATTTATACCCCGCCCATCTGGCTGGGTTTCCCCAGCCACTCTGGGCGGCTTCCAACAGAAAAATAAAACACAATAGTCTCTAAAACATTTAAAGCCTCCCTGAACAGGGCTGCCTTCAGATGTCTTCTAAAAGTCTGGTAGTTGTTTTCCTCTTTGACATCTGTTGGGAGGGCGTTCCACAGGGCAGGCGCCACCACCGAGAAGGCCCTCTGCCTAGTTCCCTGCAACTTGGCTTCTCGCAACGAGGGAACTGCCAGACGGCACTCGGTGCTGGACCTCAGTGTCTGGGCAGAATGATGGAGGTGGAGACGCTCCTTCAGGTATACTGGACCGAGGCCATGATGATGAAGGAAGACCAGCATCTCAGTTTGAGAACTCAGTATCCCAAGTTCCTTGTTTGTTTCCAGCCCCTCGAGTGCCGCGATACGTCCGAGTGAACACCTTAAAGACGTGTGTGAGTGACGTCGTTGACTACTTCAAGCGCCAGGGATACTCTTACCTGGGTAAAGCAGCCAGGTGAGCTTGACATTCCTGCCCTCCTGCTCAGATCCTGCGTGATCTTGGGAGAGGCTGGTACATTCAGGGTGTCCACCTGCTACCCAGCAAGGGGCTCAAAACCGTGGCTAGATTTGCTTGCTGTTCCTACTCAGATCTCTTCTAGATAGTTGAAAGCCCTCCAATTGGAGGAGGAAGAGCTTTATTCCAGTAGTGGGCAGATTCTCTCTGGCATGGATTCCCTGCCTTGGGAGGTCACAGCTAGCTGGCTCTGGGCTGTGTGGGTGTTGGGGACCTGGAATGAAACATAACTCCACATCCCATTGTATTTCCCTTCAGCCTGGAGGATGTGAGCTCCTTGTCCGGGAAGAAATTCCTGCTGGATCCCCACCTTCCTGAGCTGCTCATCTTTGCTCCACAGACAGACTTCCATGAGAACCAGCTGTATGCAGCTGGGCACATAATTCTTCAGGACAAGGTAAGGGTGTCGTTTTCCAGCTGTGGCACAGGAAAGTGGGGGAGGGTCATTTTTGCCCCAGCAACATCCTACCTGTTGCCCCTGGAAGTGCTGGGTTCCTGAAACAGACTTCTGCTTTATTCTAACTGTGGCTTTGGGGTTCCTTCAGGAATTGTGTTTCCATGGATATTGGACTCTGCCTTATACCAAATCAGACCACAAAAATGTTGCTTTCTGACTCTGTTTTTACCACATTGGTGGGGCTTCTGAAATCTGGTGAATGCAATGCAGCGAATGCTCGTCTTTGAGACAGATGTGCTCTTTAAAAGACAAGAATGTAAATGTAGCCTTACTGGGTTTTGTCTACAAAGGAGACACCAGCTTTTGGGTGCTGTTTGGTCTGCCTGCTTGTCTCTCTAGGTGTGGGTGGGAATAGGCTGCTAGGGTTAACATGTGCTTGTGGGGTGCTGAGAACCCCCTGCTGAGGCCAGGGAGTGTTTGGAAGAGGCAGGTCTCAAGTTCTGCTTTGACTTGGCTCCTCTTGTAGGCCAGCTGCCTGCCTGCTTTCCTCTTGAACCCCCTGCCGGGGTCCCACATCATCGATGCTTGTGCTGCCCCTGGCAACAAAACCAGTCAGCTTGCTGCTATCCTGAAGAACAAGGGGTAAGTACAGGGAAGCCAAGGAGGTCCTCAGTGGTCAGAGGGATCTCTAGGGAGCCAGCTGGGGCAATTGGCACTTGGGGGGAGAGATGCACCCTGTAGCCTTAAGGCTACACTGCCCCATCTCACTCTAGGCTTACCTTAGTGAGTTTCGAGAGAGGCAATAAGTCCTGTGTGCCTGTCTCTCCTCTCCCCACCAACCTTCTAGCTCCCAGGGCCTGCCTTGCCTTTTCTGGCCAATGGTGCCACTTAGAGGACCTGGAGCAGTAGAGAGAATAGGCCCTGCTTCATCCAGTTTGACAGGGGTGGGTCCTGCTGGCCATAGTGAGAGTTATGATTGGCAAAGCTCAGTCAATGGGAGAGGGAGACTGGGCTGGGGTTTGCAGGGTGGGGATGAGGAGTGTCAAATTCTCTGGAAGAGGACTCTGCCCTCCCTGACATGCTTGCTGTGTTTCTTCTGGGTTTCTCTCTCTTTCTGACTTTCTGGCTGTGAACACTCATGGCGCTTTTCATATTCTCAATGCACAGGCAGATCTTTGCCTTTGACCTGGATGCCAAGCGCCTGGCCACAATGAGCACCATGCTGGTGAGAGCGGGGGCCACCTGCTACCAGCTGGCACACCAAGACTTCTTAGCCACAGACCATGCTGATCCCAAGTACAGCTCTGTGAGATACATCCTCCTGGATCCCTCGTGCAGCGGCTCAGGTGAGCAGGGGAAGGGTTTTGGAGAGCAGATATTCCCATGGAACTCCAGCTTTAGTCTTGCACAGCTGCAAGCAAATGTGCCCTGGGGTGTCAGGGTTTTGCATGTTGAGAGATCAGTGAGGCAGTAACTGCTCTGGGGTGGTCCTAAGTGCTTGGCTACTCAGTTTTGGTACCACAGAGGTGGCCTCTGAGCCCCTGGCAATCATCTGCTCCCCCTCTTAAGCCAGGAAGAGAAATTGGTGGAAGTTGGCCAGGGAATTATGGTGCATTTGCTTTTATTTTTTAAATTTTATTCTAGCTAAGGATGCCTTTTGGCCCTTCCTCTTCCCAATAGGGTGAGTGATGGTCTCTCCAGAGTTTGTGAAACCTGGTGGAGTTGACCAGGGTTCACTTTATGAATTTATACCAAAGGCTTCCTATGGAAACTTCCATAATGGAGACTCTGGTGGGCTGAATCTCTGGACTCCTACGTTTTCTGCACTGTGAGCTCCAGCCCAACCCTATAGCAAAGGCTGCCTATTTTAGGGCATGGCCTGCCCATTAGGTGTGCTCAGGATTGGGGGCCAGTTGCTACCAGGCAGATCCCAGCCTGGAAGCTGAGCTCCAGGTACCACCAACCTAACCTGTGGAGCCCAACCCTGCAGCCTTGGAGCAGTTGTAGCCTATAGCACCAGGTTAGGGAAGGCTGGGTCCGTCTCATGTGCCTTTGTCCCAGGAATGGTCAGCCGGGTGCCAGTTGAGGAAGAGAATGCCAACCTCCCCGAGCGCCTGCAGGCGCTGTCCAGGTTCCAGCGGAAGATGCTGGCTCATGCACTGAAGTTTCCTGCTCTCCAGCGCCTGGTCTACTCCACCTGCTCAGTACACCAGGAGGAGAATGAGGATGTCGTGCTGGATGTGCTGAAGCAATGGGAAAAGGAGTTCAGGTACCGGAGAGAAGGGGGTCGGGCAGAGGGTAATGGTGGCTGCAGGGCTCAAAACACAGGCAGGCTTGACAGAGCTGGCTTGGGGGCCAAGGCAGTTCAGCCTTATGCCACCGTCCTGGGGGGCTTTACCTAATACATTCAGACATAGGAATGAGGAAGCAAGGTCAATAAAGGAGAGGTCAGAAGGGCCACCAGTTAGTTAGTTAATTAGTTGATCAATCACACACCCTTCACAGGTTATAGCATTAAAACACAATACAGGCAACTCCCAATTTACGTGGGGGTTTGTTCCAAGGCACTGCACGTTTAAGCGAAATTGTGTATATTTGAAACACCATTGAGAAAGCCTGCAATCACCGCTTTTTGTGATGTTTTTGGGTCACTTCTGGTAGTGCACATATTGGATGCATCTAAAACGGTTGCTGCCTATATTAAAAACAAAACTTACCATAAAAATAAGGTGTGTCCTAAAAATACACACCTCGAGAGTCAAAACCCAGGATAGAGTTTAGCCTGCTGCCTCAGGAACCTGTACTTCTTCCATCCTGAATCATTTGGTGACTCCTGCTGCATCACTGTCCTCCCCGGACGCAGCCAAGCCCGGTACAACCTCCTGTATTTGTTACGAATGACTTGTAGTTGTTACGAATGACAGTAGTTAAGGATAGGTGCCTCCCCAAGACTGAAAGTGGGTGGAGTGTTATCTGCTGCTTCCATTCCACTGCCAGAGGGAGGCCACAAGGGAGCTTGCCACTCACAGGAGTCTTGCTTTTCCCCTTCTTGCAGGCTGGCAGAAGTCCTGCCTTCCTGGCCCCAGCGGGGCTTGGCCACTTGCCCCAAGGCAAAGTGCTTCCTGAGGGCCTCCCCAAAGGAAACCCTGACAAACGGCTTCTTCGTGGCAGTCTTGGAGAGGCAGCCGGCGGGAGCCTCTGGGCCCAGGTGAGTGGGGCACTTGCTACCCTTTCTACTATGCTGGAGAAAGGAATGGAGGGGCATGATCCAGGCACAACAAGAGGGACCGCAGTGGGATTTCTGGCTTCAAACCTCCGAAGCTGCCGGGAGCTTCTCCACACCCTCCTGCAAACGCTGTGTGGGCTGATCTTTTCTATATCACATAGGAAAATGATACCTTTGTTTAAAAACTGAAATGACTGAAATATAATTAAATATGCATTTGGTGCTGGGGGGGGGGGTTATTTACTGCTTTTTGTATAATTGAGTGAAAACAGCAACATATCTTTTTTTTTGTGGGGAAACATAACACTAATCCAAAGTATTGAGGATTCCAGTGGACACAGCCCTCCTTGTTCTCCTTCTACTATACTAAATTAGATGCTCCTATTTCAGCAGCATGCAAAATAGGCCCATGTAGCCTAGCAGAAGGCGGCCAAGCAGGCCTTTGCAGGTTGCTTTGATCAGCCATGCTGATTCTTCCAATTGTGTGAAGCAGGGCATACGCAGCCCTGTAGGCCTTTTTGATCCTCCGAAGGTCACACTCCACTCAGTCCTTCTGCTTGGCTGGAACTTTGTGATGCCTCTTGCTTACCCGGCTAGAGGTGGTGGTGGGACTTGCAAGCCAGAGCCATGGAGCTTCAGGAAGAGGAAAGGCTTAGAGGAGCTGGGGATGGAGGGCTGCTCATACCTTTGCTAACTCCTGCCATTTTTGTGCCCTTAGCTCCCCACAAGAGTTCTCCCAGGCTGTCAGTGAAGTAGGTGCAGACCCATGCCTTCCTCTTAAGAAAAAGAGAAGGAAGAAGAAACCACAGACTTAAGCCTTGTAGGACTGACTTGTAAAGACAACACAGACTCTGCTATCAACACAGAGTCGGCACCAGATAACTTGGCAGGTTTTGGAATAAAAGTTTGCACAGAAGCATTATTCTTCCCCCTTCTCCAATTTATTCCAGAATGTTGTGAATCATGGCAGGATGTTGGTAGATGAAGATACTGGGGTGGCAGGTGCTGTAACTTAAAAGGCACCCACCCGGCACTGCTTAATTCTACTCTGGGAGGGAGCTGTCTCTAAACTACTGGTCTTTGCCACTTCTGTCTGCCCAGAACATGCAGTCTGCAGGTACAGAAGGATGCTGCTGCACCCCCCCCCCAAAAAAACCTCGCTAAAGCTAAGCGAGGTCAGTGGCCTATTACCTGCTTGGGAATGAAATGTGTGTTGCCTTTGCTGGAGCATAAATAAGGAAATAATTTTGTGCTGTGCAGATCCATCTGAAGTGGGCAGGCCTCCATCATTCAGGAAAACCCGGGGGGTGAGTTGGCTGCTGCTGCCTTTGGGAAATACCTCCCACTGAAACAGAAAGACACTCTCCACCTCAAGCAGTTTTGTTTTTATTTTAAATCAACATAAGCAAGGAAAAGAAATTGCACATTCACGCTAAAACCATCAAAAGGAATGATCCAAGTCTTCATTGCGATGTTTTTTTTTTTTAAAAAAAGGTCATTCTCCCCATCCTCACAGACGTCATCCCACTCACACAGTTGACGCTGGCACTCTGCACACAATCAAGGGAAAGGAGGGTCCCAAGCTGTTTCCCTTAGCAAGCTCAGGATGTGGTGGCTACCTGGCTGGGCAGAGACGTGACTGAGGTAAAGGGAGAGAAGCAGCCCAAGCTCAGGAAGCACCTGTTGTCTCTACCTTCACAGAATTGGGTTTCTTTTTTGGGGGGGAGGGATACTAAGGGGGTTCTTAAAGACAGCACCGTTCCCATAGCAAGGCACTGCTCTGCTTACTACCAGCATGCCAATCTCATTTATCCACAAGGCAGTGATCTGTGGAAGCCTCATTCTTTTAGAAACCTCCTCCACCCCACATCCAGGGGCTGGATGGAAGCTTTTGGCTACTGCCCCTCCAATGGCCCAGACAGAACACTCCCTCCCCACGCCAGGCACCCTCTAAATGTGCAAGAGCTCTCAAGCATTACAGGACAGACAGAGCCACATCCACATCTATAAAACAAGAACATGGAATGGGACGGGGAGAGGGGGGAGGCAGGCGAGGGGCTCCCAGCTTGAGACTGCTGCAGCCTGGCCACCTCCCACTCCTCAGAGGTCCCCGCCCCAGCTAATTTCCTAATGAACAGCTTTGCACTTTCACACACTTCTATGAACCAAGCTTGAAGGAATTCAAAGGCAATTTAGCTTAAATACAAAAATAAAGTTTCATTTTGTTAAAAAATGTTTAAATACTTTTTTCTTAAATTTAGAATTAGGCAGGCTCACGCACACTCTCACACACCGTTGTCTCCACTGTATGAAAAAAGCTGGCAGACACTGGGCTTTCGCGCTTCAAGGGGGGGGGGAGTGAGGAGCTGGGATGTTCTGTCCCAAAATGAAGGGAGCTCCTTAGAAGAGGAGGGGGTGCTCTTTTGCTTGCTGGAGCCTCTTGCAAGCAGTGATGTGTAGTAGGGCAGCCGGCATTGTGCCATGGCAACCCTGGCAGACTGCAGAGCCCTTCCACATTAGAGCCTCTTCTCTCCCATCAAAATCCAGTGCAGGAAGTCAAAGGCGCTGGAGTTGTGCAGCCCTGCTAGGGAGGGCGGCCTTGCTTCACCTCCCTCTCCTCCCAGATGATGCACACAGAGCCGCCCCCCGCTTAGCACTGCCAGCCTCCCAGTCTGAAAACTCCCGAGTGCTTGGCTCCACTCAGCACATGTAGCCACACAGCAGCGATGCTGCTACCACCACCGTCCACACCCAATTCGGCAGGGTTCGTCTCCCTTGGAGACAAGACAGCCACCCACCAAAAGAAATGTTTACAGCAAGTCCGGCATTACCAACATGCCGCCACACATACAATTAAATTCTTCCTCCAAACTCGATTCACAGAGCAATTGAGAAAAAAAAAGGAAAGGGAAAGAACACATTCTGTGAGCAGAACAGACAAACGGATGATTGGGGGGGGGGGAGATGGAAGAGGGCAGGGGCTCAAGTGAAGCAGCAGCAGCAAGGGGGTGGGGTAGGGAGCTACCTCTTTGCTCCCACCCAGCATCTCCCTGACTGGAGGAGGTTCCAACCACAGAGGAACAGTGATTAGTGTTTCGACGAAAGGCCCCCAGCACAGTGGCTGCAACTATGGAGCCTTGATAAGGTGGCTTTTGCCAGCTGCAAAGGGGCTCTGAAGGTGGTGTGAGCGGAAGCTGTGGGCCACAGCATCATCGGGAAAGGACCCCAAGCCCTTGGTGAGGGGGGGCCTCTGCCCTGGATCAGGAGAACCTTCTGCCACTTGTCTCCAGGAAGAGGGGAGGGAGCTCCAGGTGGAAACTGGCACACCACTGCTGGCCTCCCCGCTGCACACCGCCCTCCCTTGGCAGCCGGAAAAGGGAGCAGGTTGGGGTAAGGCAAGAAGGTGGATGGGAGGGAGGAGGGATCCACAAGGGGCTGCTCACATGGGGAAAAGGGAAAGTAGCCGATATGTACAAAATTTAATCCAGACTCAGTCATGGACTGTTCAAGTAAAAAGGGCTTGGTTTCTCCTGTCCCGTTTGTGGGGGTAAAAATTGCTCTGGGTAACTTCCTGCAGACGTCGCAGACAACGTGGCCCCTAGGTCAGTCAGTCCTGCTGAGGGTGGGCTATAGAAGCAGCAGCCTCCGTTGGGCAGGTGCTGTGCCCAGGCCAGTCTGGGCCCGACAGCAGGTTGGCCGGGAGCTGGAGCCCAGCCAGGAAGTCTCTCTTGGCTACTTCTTGCGGGTATGCTGCCTCCGGGCTTGTAGCCGCTGGCGGGAGCCAGTCTTAGATCCTGCCCCAATGGAGAAGGTGGGGGCTGGCGGTCCTGCAGGGAAGGACAGAGAAGCAACAAGAAGCCCCACATCAGTCTCGCCTGCATAGACCGAGGTCAGAGGGCTCCCAGCAACAGCCCCCTTCTGCCACGCAGGGGCAGCTGGATGAGGGGGAAATGTATGCTGAGGGATACCACAGCCCCCCACCATTCATCCAACCCCCTCAAGTTCCCAGGGGGCAAGGAAGCAGACAGAAATCCTGCCCCATAAAACTCTGCTCATCTTCCCAGACTCTTACCAAAAGGAGGTCCGGCACTTCCAAAGGTGGGGGTGATGGATGTTCCAAAGGAAAGGGTGCTGCCCCCCACTGTGCCCGCTCCTGGTGCTGGCGAGCTCTGCCCAAATGTGGGTGGTGGAGCTCCTAGAAGACCAAAAGGTGGTGAAATGAGGGGCCCATCAGAGTAGGGACATGCATCCAAGGGGAAACAAGGGGAGAGAAAGGAGCCAGGGGCATGGCTGCAGCAGACCCACCCTGCCCTCCACCTCCCTTGCCCAGGACCCAGGTATGTGTGTCCATCCCAGGTTGGGGAACGACTCACCTCCAAAGGCTGGCTTGTTCTCTTGTGTGCCAGGGATGCTGAAAGCGAAGCCAGAGCTCTGGCTCTGGGCCCCCAGAGGGTTTTGTGCCAAGGAAGATCCAAAGGGCGTTGCCGCTGCCCCTGCCCCCCCACTCTGTCCACTACCAAAGCTAAAGCCCACGGGAGCCGCTCCAGAACCCGCAGTGCCAGCAGCAGCAGCAGCAGCAGCTGCACCCATGCCAAAGGCATTGACTGCTCCAGGGGGCTGGTTGGCTGCCCCAAAGCTGAAGGGAGTGGGAGCTGAGCTCCCAAACACCGAGCTTCCTGCACTGCTGTTGCCGCTTGTGGTCTGAGTGTTGGACCCAAAGCCTGACGTAACAGAGGTTGTGGGCGTCCCGAAGGAGAAGACAGAGGTGGTGGCTCCAAACGCTGGCTGGGTGGTGCTTTTTGCGCCAAAGGATGGCAGGGGCCCAGGCCCACCGAAGGGTGTCTGTGAGGTGCTGCCAAAAGCTGGTTGGGCCGCTGGCTGGGAGAAGTTGAAATTAGCTCCAAAGCTCACAGGCCCTGCAGACGGCTTGGTGGCCGCCTGCTGACTGTCGGCAACTGTTGTGTCCAAAGCCAGCTGGCTGGTGTCCGTTGGGTACGGAGGCGGCGGCTTGGAAGCCGTGCCAAAGCCCCCTGTGAATGCAGAGGCGCCAGACCCAAACGTCAGGGGAGGCTGTGTTGTGGCCAAAGGGGCCGTTGTGGCGCTGCTGTTGCCGAAGAGGCTGAAACCTGCTGTTGTGGTGGTGGTGCTGGGAGCCGCCTCTGTGTTGCAGGAGGGTGCCTGGCTGAAGGCAGAGCTCACCAAGGGGCTGAGAGTGGGGCCTGTGGGGGCAACCAGCTTGCTAAATTGGAAAAGGGGAGCAGGGCTGCTAGTAGATGGGGCCCCAAAGAGCGAGGGATGCTGGGATGATCCTGGTGCGGTGGCAGAGGTGTTGCTAGGTGTAGCCGTGGAGGCCGGCATGGTGGACCCAAAGCCAAAGACTGCCTTGCTTGAGGAGACAGCCGTGGCGTTGGCTGTGGTGGAGAGCAGAGCTGCTGCGGTGGTGGTCACAGTGGCCTCCAGGGGAATGGGGAACCCAGGCGTTGCTGTGGTGGTGGAGCTACTGGCGGGCAGGGTGGGCATGGGCGTCGCCTGGAAGGTGAAAGGCGAGGCAGCTGCCACTGTTGCAGAAAGAGCTGAGGTGGCTGGTGGAGGTGGAGCCCCAAATACAGGCTTGAAAGTGCTGCTGGAAGTGACAGGAGGAGTGGCCAAGGAGGAGGGCAGAGTCCCAGTAACCGGGGCAGGCCCAGTTGTGGTGGTGCTGTTCATGGAGAAACCCAGCCCCTCGCTCTTTACCAGGCTGCCAAAGACGGGCTTGAACATGGGTGCTGCCTCAGGCGCAGGAGAAGCAGTCGTTGTTGTTGGCACAGGGGCTGCAGGAGGGCTAGTAAGAATCCCAAAGAGGGTGCTGGGCTTTGCGGCAGAGGCAGGCCGTGCTGGAGTCTGGCCCAGCTCAGAAGAGGAGGCAGCCATTGGGCTGCAGGTGCTGCTGGCAGGCTGGGCAGCGCTGGAGGAAGGAGACAGTGCTGTAGTAGCCAGGGGCGCTGGGACACCGAGTGACAGCAGTGGGGCCTTGGCCACCTCAGGGGAGCTCATGGGCATGGAAGAGCCCAAATCCAGGGAAGGAGAAGGGGCTGACAGCGGAGGGGTCTCTGCAGCAGAGCCAGCACCTGGAATAGCAGGGGAGGAAGAGAATTGTCACTATATCAGAGAGGAAATTCTGCTCATCAACAACAACAGTTCTCTGTTTTGCATCAGACAACCATTATTTTCTCTCAATGCTCCCCGACCCCCACCAGATATCGCAGAGTCTTCAGCTTGGTTTTAAGTTGCAGTGTCAAATGAGAAATCCTGCAACTTTTATATTCTCCTTCTGCCACCCAGCTGTGATTACATACAGGGAGGTTGAAGAGGGCCGGGACTTAACTCTTGACAGAAACTAACACCTGCACACCGCAAAGAAGCAAATTGTGGGGGAGGGGAGTTTGTGCCCTCAAGAAACTCGTCAGGAATTCCAGAATATTGTGCCAACCTCTCTCCCCACCTCCTCTGATGTAGTTAACTTTGTCCATTAATCTCTGGAAAGTGGCTTAGAGTAACCAGCTGGTTTTGACCTGAGACTTAAGGTCTCCTTGATCTTAACAAGACTGGACATTCCTCAAGGAAGACTCTTCATGAAGCTACAAGCAAGTCTATCGCACACAGGAACGACGATTTCACAGACCACCTTAAGAACAGCCACCAGGAACTGAAACTCCCACCAGCTGTGGGCTAACACTGCTCAGCTTCCTCCAGTCCCAACATCATACAGCACTGCTGGCTGCGGCTGATAGGAGCTGCAGTCCCAGAAAGGGAAACATGCCTTACAAAGCACACAGAGGTAGAGCAGGGGCAGCCAAGGCAGCGCCCTCTCCCCACATGTGGTTGGACTACAGCTCCAATCATGCCTAGTGACTGGCTGTGGTTGGCTGGGGTAGGTGGTAGAAATCAACATCAGGCTGGCTACCCTGGAAGAGGTTCTCCTGCAAGTAGGCACTCCGAATTAGAGAAGCTCTCAAGGTAGGAAATTCCGGCTCTTGAAAGGAAGTGTTACCCAAGCTATTTTTGTGCCTCCTTGAAAAACTGCAATTATCAGCTTTTAATGGTATGATGCCTTTAAAAAACCCAAGTAACTCGGATCCTTTAGCGCCCAGGGTCATCAGGTGCCCTCCACCAGATAAAAACCCCTCTGGAATCTCCCTCCCTCCCTCACCCACCCCTTTCCACACCAGCATGGCTAGGTTTCTGCAGCAGGAAGGCAGGACACCCTTGGGAAGAGCTGTACCCTCAACCACATCATAACCAAGCTACTGTCATCCCCCAAGGCCTCCCCAAACCACTCACCAGCCTGCCCTGAGGAGTTCTGCCCATCTTGCATCTTCTTCAGGCTCTCCAGGAGGGGGTTGGTGCTGGCAGCTGTGACAGCCAGCGACACAGCGGTGGACTTGTTAGGTATTGTCCCGAAAGACAGGGTGCTGGTTGGTGAGGTCATCGGCACTGAGAGGCTGGGAGTGGAATCTGTTGGGGAGGACCAGCATGTAAGGACAGAGTGCTTAGGGCTTTAAAAATATATTAAGCAGGATATAAATGCAAAATAAACCAGGGGGACCCAAGCACAACAATCACAGAGGCAACCCAATGTACAATGTCCATTGATAGACCTGCTATTCCTGAAAAACACTAAAGGGACGTTCTTGAGGATATCCACAATTCCCTGTTTTCTGTTTTATTTTACTCTGCAAGCCCCTTATTCCAAGGCCCTCCCCTACCTAAACTTGAGGCAGTTCATACACAGAGGGGAGGGGGTGCTCCTACCAGTCTTGTCTTCCAGGACTCTGTTGAACCACTGCAGAGCAGCCGCCTTTTCTGCATCCAGGTCAGCAGAAGTGACAGAATAGCCCAGCTGAGGCGGAAGAGGCTGTCGAAAGAAGAGGAGGGACATTGCTTGCTTCAGTGGGCACCCAGAGGAAGGAGGAAAGGCCCTCCAAGGGGAAGCAGAGGCAGCAGCCTGACACCAAGACAGTCTACCTGGCTCAGCCTTGTTTACACCAGGAGCAGTCAAAGCGGTGCCCTCCAGATACGGCTGGACTACAATTCCCTTCACTTCCTCCATTGGCCATCCTGGCTGAGATGATGGGAGTTGGTAGTCCAACAGCCCTGGTAGGCAACAAACTGGTGATCCTGGTGCAAGCAGTAGCTCCCCAGGGTTTCAGTCAGGGGACATTCTCAGTCCTACCTGTAAATATGGGAGATTTATTGTGTTTTAATTTGTTGGAAGTCACCCAGAGTGGCCAAGGTAGCCAGTAGCCAGATATGATGAACGGCAGCATAACAATATCTGGCGACCCACAGGTTCCTCACTCCTGGTAGATACAATGCCAGTGCTGAAGTAAGTTCTGTGGGTGTCCCAGATCTGCAACCTTTGACTCAGTCAAGGCAAAGGGCGGCCAGAGTCAAGAGCTTGGCACTCATTCTCTCTCACTCCAAGCTTCTCATTTCTTGTCCTCAAGGCCAACTAAGTCCAGAAAAAGGAACAGAAGTAGCGTACCATGGTGAAATTATCTTCCCGCCGAGTGGAGAGCAACTGGATCTTCCGCTTGCGCTTGCCAGTGCTGCCTGATGAAGGTGGCGATGCTGGTGAGCTGTGCCTGCTCTGCAGGGGCATCTCTACTGCTGCAAGAAGAAGAGGCCAAGGTTGGTAAGCCCATGATTTCATGCAGGAGACCCTGCCCAGCCAAAGGAGGCTTGGGATTTTGCAGCACTGGTGGCCTGTTTCTAAATACTGTCACTTTAAGCTTCCAATAAACCCCAGGTGGACGTAATGTGAACATGGGAAGTGAGAGGAAAAACCTTCTAAAATGGGGTGGTTGAGACGTGTAGCGTCCAGCCCTCCAGATGTTGCTGAACTACAACTCCCCTCACTCCTGACAGCCAACGTGGCTGAAGGCCAGGGACAGCGGAAGCTCCAGGGAGATCTGGACTGCTACATGTTAAGACACACCCCCTGCATCTGGCCATTCTAAAGTCTTCCCAACTAGCCTGTATTGAGATAAACATTCTGCCCGCCCGCCCGCCCCACCCACCAAGAGTTTTGCATTTGTTCGTTTTTTGCTTTAAGATCATCACGACAGAATCAATGCCACATCAATTCTGGTTCCTGCTCCAGGTATGTCCACCTTTTTATTAGCAAAGCATCCCTGCCCCCTCCCACCTGCCTACTCACACTCACTCTTCTCTGCTGGCACCTCCTTGTCTGTCCTCACAGGTGTGGAGTTAATGGACTGGTGAGACTCGTCATCCCTGGAGCAAAAGGAGAAAGCCGGTGAGACCTGACTCTTGAGGACTCATTGCTCTCAAGACTCTGGCAGGTGAGGGGGGTGTAGCTAGGGAAACGGATGGATGCCTTGGAGGACCCTTGCTATAAAATGTACCTTGTGCTGTCCGAAAACACCCACATTAAGGAGTCAGCTTTCCCATTTCACAGAATCCTACCTAAGGGAGGGGCCTTGCCTATTCAAAGGCAAAGTTGGTCTTGTATAAGACCTCTAATGCTTTCACTCAGGAACAGCACTCTTTTCCAGATGGTGCATCAACATAGGAAAACTGTGGCAATGTGAAAGGAAAGGGAGGTGTTGCTCTGGATGGGAACCATGGGGAAGGGAGGAGTCCTTGAACACCCCCCCGGGCCGGCCTCCTGGCCCTTCCCGGCCTTGGCCCCACACTGCCACAAGCAGGGCAGGGAGAAGGTACACTCACGTGAGGCTGGCGTTGGGGTATCTTGCTTTTTTGTTCGGCCTCTCAGGTGTCTGAGAACGGGAGGATGCTGGGCTGGAGAGAGGAGAGGTGCTTGGGCCACTCCTCTTCCACAGCTGGAGGAGGGAAGGAAAGAAGACAGCAGAGGCAGAGTGAGATGGCAGCATCACACATCTCTTAGCTGGAGCTCTAGTGAAACCACTTAGCACAGCCTCAGCCAACCTGGAGCCCTTCAGATGTTGCTGGGCTACAGTGCCCATCAGCTCCAGCCAGCAGATTTAGTCCAAGAATGGAGAACTTATGGCAGCATTCCAGGCATTGCTGACTGGAACCCCCATCACCCTGACCATTGGTCGTCCTGCTGGATGGGCTGCTGGAGTCTAACAGCATCTGGAGGGCACCACAGATCCCCCTGTCTTAACAGATATAAAATGAACGAAATAGTGGTGCCCCGAGTATTCCCTAAATCCTGGAACACGGCAAAAGTCACAGGAAGATCAGAGTCCTAGGTCTGCATCCTCTTACAGGTTTTGCTTTTAAAATGCAATTACAAAATCTTGCCGACAGATGAAGTAACATACTTTGTAACCACGTTCACACCCCGCTGTTCTCTCATAGAATTCAATATGAAAGTGCTTTCATGGGGGCTTCCAATTCAAGCACTGACCAAACCCAGACTGGCTTCATGTCTGCCAGGTAGCTGGGTGAAGGGCCGACAGGCCAACCCAGATAATTAGAAGATAAAATAAGACGAAGTACGATGATGCAAGCAGTCAGGACACGGAGCAACAATGTTTCTAGGAGATGAAAATATTTTTGGAACTCTTGAGAGGCCTTTCATGTTCCATGTCCTAAAGGCATTTCATTTCAGGGATAACTTTCAAAGATTAACTAAAGCTATATGCTGTCAGCTGGGCCTTCTACAAGTGGGAACTCTCAGGGGCATCTCAGTTATCCAGTGTGGCTTTGCCATCCCCATGTTCAATTTTATCTAGAACTAGGGCGGCCTTCTGAAACCTGGGCTCCAGATGTTTTCGGCTAGGACTCATCAGTCCCAGTCAACACGCCATGAATTATACCAGTTGAAAATGTATAATCTCTTAACAGTAGGGGGGGGGGAACCTAAGCTTGACTTCTCAGGTATAAACTTTTGGTTTTTTAAATATGAGAAGAACAATTTAAAGATTTATGTTGAAGTTGAGACTTAAGATGATGAAGACCATTGAAAAATAACTACTGAAACATTGGATTTAGAACTGATTTTCTTATTAATTTACATAAAGCGATTGCCACTCAGTTGATATATCATGACTTGTGATGCTAAATATATAAAGTATTCTGTTCCTATACCATCTACTACCAAATTGGGATACAAAATACGCAAGTACAGCAAAAAGGCAAAATTAAGTGGTTATAATGAGATAAACGGTGTTGCAGAAATGTTCAATATTTTGGGGGAAATTAGCTTTTCTTTATCAGAAACTAGCAAAGTAAACGTGACTTGTGAGGGCCTCCAGCCTCCCTGACCATGGGGAAAAGAAGCCAAGGGACAGGCACGTACCTGTGAAAGGCCCCGGGTGGAACTGTAGGAGCTGGCGATGGCATTGCGGATGGAGCTGGGGATCCCCCCTGCAGGCAGGCTGTTGATGGAGCTGAGGGAGGAGGTGCGCGACCTCTTGGAGGAGCCTTCTTCCAGGCAGTGGGACAAGAGGAGGCAGCGCTTCAGGGAGCCAGGCCTAGGGGCAAGAGGCAGAGATGGCAGTGGCACTGTGAGCCACTTTCAACAGGGCTCCTCTTCTGTCAAAGCCTTGCTGGGAAGATGGGCCTTTTGCGGAAATCACCCCTCAATTCACATCCAGGAGAGCATGGAGAGATTTGCCAAACCTCGAACTTCTCTCCATGCATATGAACAATAGCCTCAATCTGCCTCTCCTAGCACAGCCCTCTGCACAGCAGCATTTCAGCACCAAAGGACACATGATGAAGCAGATCCAATTATGGTTTCTCTCTTTTTAAAAATACTTTAATGCAGGCGAGAGGAGGGGAGAGGATGGAGCTCAGGCACCTGAATTTGATTGGAGTAATGAGTACTGCTCCCCTACACTCCACCATTATGTGTTAATACCATTAGGAGGAAGCCTTTTTCCAGGCAAAACTCTCAGTACTTACTTGGGGACCAAAGATGCTGGGGCGCCGTTAGCCACCAAGGGCTCAAAGGCAGACTGTCCACTCCCGCTGCTATCATGGCGCCTGGAAGGGGGGAGAGAAAAGAGGAAACAAGGTCTTCAGAAAACCTGAGAGGGTAGCCGCCACAGGCATGGATCCAGTTCATTACGATACTGAGCGAGGCCAACTCAGCTCTCAGCCTGGCAAGGCAAGGGATGGCATAGGGGTGGATGCCAACAAGCTTGGAAGACCCCAGTTTAAATCTTGGTGCAACTTAGCAGGTGATGTAGGGCGCTGGTGGTTTACCATTTCATTCATTTTTTTGAAGGGAGCTATTCAGAAATTATTCAAATGGTTTTGAGAGAGGGGTCTTGCTCTTTTAGATTTTAAAGCTGATTGAAACTGAAGTCCATCTCAGCAGATTGAAGCTGATTGAAACTGAAGTCCTCTCACCCTCACCCCCACAAAGCCACACTGCAACAGTGCCATGGTCCAGTTTGGAAGCAAAGCCAAGCCAAACCATAACTGAGCATGAGGCTGAGAACAAGTGGGTGTAGAGTGAGAATCATGATTGCCACTCTCCTCCTCCTGGCTGCGCAACCTATAGCTAAGTCGCGGTACGACATAGCAATATGGGCTTGGGATTTGTCTCCCCCATGCAACCACAAGCCCAGCTGGAGGCCCAGGCAGGAGGAAAAGCACCTGCAATTTCACCTGCAAGCACCTGAATACTCTAGCACTTGTGCACAGGTCCCTTAAACAACCATGTGGTTCACCCACTTAAGAGACCCGGAGATATAGAGCGTTCCAACAACATGTAGGAATCTGAGGCTCACTATATCACCCAAGACCCCACTCCTGCCTTGATAGGAGCAAGGTATGACTTGGGTTGTTTCTGCCTTTTCTCAGTGATTAAGCATCAATGGTTCTGAGGCCGACATCTTCAGTCCCAGGATCTCAGCCCCTTTGTGCCCTAACAGATGTTGCTGGCAACCAGACAGGCCACTGCTGGCGGTTACCTCCTCTTGCTCTCCTGGCCACCTGGGACATTCTGGTCCTCCTCTCCCTCTTCCTCCTCCTCCACGGCCCTCTTTCGGCTCTCCCTGAGAGCGCTCAAGACCGTCTCTTTGGCGCATGGGTCCAGGGTACTGTTGGGCGTTGCAGAAAAAGCCACGGGGGAAGCCAGCTGCTCCAACCTGTGAATAGGAAGCAACAGTAGTCATAAGGAATCAGAGCTCTCCCGTATCCCAACAATATGCTCTCCCCCAGGAGGCAAGGTGTCCCCACCCGCCTGAATCCAGTGAGATCTTGTTGGCAAGAGTTATGGCTGCAAGGAGTCTCTCTCCACATCAGCCTGAGGGCTGGCTCATGACCTCACAAAGCTCTTCTAGGGCAACAAGCTGATGCTGATTAAGAAGTCATTCTAGGGCCATCAGGTGAAGAGAGGCTTGGCCACTCACACCAACCAATCAGGACTTGGCCTAATGAGGCAACAGGGCCAAGTGAGATTTAGGCTGTGTACACACCCTAATTTTACAAAAGGGATCCCACCAGAAGGGATCTTCCCAATTTCTCCTAGCTCTACCCAGCCATTTTTTATTTTTTTGAAATAAATTTTTATTGTTTTCCCCCATTTCCCCAATTTTTATTGTTTCCCCCCATTTTTTTAACATCATAGAACATATAATCAACAACTATGTAACATATAGCTTTACCAAGCTTTGGCTTCCCTCCTCCCCTCAGCAAGTAATTTATTTCATTCCACTTGTGCAATTTGCTAACATTACTTAAAATCAGGAATGTAGGATTTATCTCAATCCTGCTAGTGTCTTCATATCTTTATAATTATCTTTTACATACTCTACAAATTTACTCCATTCTTTCTGGAATTTTGTGTCATCTTGATCCCGGATCCTGCAGGTCAGTTTGGCCATTTCCATGTATTCTAACATTTTCGTCTGCCACTCTGCTATCAATGGTTCCTCTCGAGATTTCCACTTTTGGGCTATCAATATTCTTGCTGCCACAGTAGCATACATGAACAGTCTTTGGTCTGCTTTTGCAATTTCCTTACCCATCAGCCCCAGCAAAAAAGGCCTCAGGTTGTTTTTTTAGGGAAAGTGTACCTAAATACCTTTTTTAGTTCATTATAGATCAATTCCCATTTTTTAAAAATCCTGTCATATGTCCACCACATGTGATAAAACTCACCATCTGATGCCTCACACTTCCAACATGCATTATTTTTCATTCTATACATTTTTGCTAGCTTTAAAGCTGTCAAATACCAGCGGTATATCTACCCAGCCATTTTAAACATTTATTGGAATTGTGTTTTAGTCTGGGTTTTTTAAAAGTGTTTGGGCTTTTTGTTTTCTCTTGTTGCATTTTGTTATGCTTATTGTTTGTTGCTTTTGTAAATCTTTTGATTATTAAAAAATAAAAAATAAACCTATGAAGGAATTGCTTGGCTTGGGACAGATCCTAGCCAGACTTACAGTGGGGAACGGCAGAGGCTGCTGTCTGGCCGAGCAATCTTCACCATCACAGGGCTCCGGGTCAGGCTGGAGTTGTGGATAGACAGTCTGTTTTTACGCCGATATCCATCCCAGCAGATTGAGGGCAGGGTCCCCAGAGAGCTATACTGGGCCTGCTGGATTGGGTAGCGCCGCCGAGGGGACAGCATAAAATGAGGTGACGCAGAGAGGTGGTCCCTGAAGAGAGAAAAGAACACGGTCAGTCAAAACAGAGGGAAAGAAGATACTCAAAGAATGGCTGGTCTTTCCTCAAAAAGTACAAGCTGGAAAAAGAAACCCTCAAACTGAACAGGCAAGTTCTCTTCTTGGCCACTACAAGGGGTTTCTTTTCACAGGCATGATCCACTTTGTAAGAAGAACCTGGGGTAAACTACACATGTTCAAAAGCTGAGCACCGATGGCGCTCTGAGTGTTGATAACCTCAGCCACAAATAGCAAGACACATGATCCACCAGTTTACACTGCCGGTTGCTTTACTGCCCTGGCAAAATACTTGGCAGACACTGTCCTCACTACATCAACCTGAACACTAGTGCAGCAGTGGCTGGATTCAAGTGTGGAAGGCTTCTGTTATTCATCTGAAAGATATACATCAAACAATCTCCATCTAATTGTTAAAATCACTGCTGAGCTGTTAAGATCACCTAACCTAACAAACACACATGGAGGTTGTGAAGCTCAGATGCATCACATCAAATGTATGGCATTCTATTGAACACCCACATGAGCTCGTGGAAGGAGAGAGGGGCTCCTCTAACAGTTTAAAGTTGGCTGATTCATGTTCAAAGAAATGAGGTGCCGAAATGGGCTCCCCACCTACTTCATAAGGAAAAGTCCTGCCTCAGCAGCCTTTCAGACAGGAGAGAGATATGCTTCCTTAATGCAAGGCGAGCACATCATTCAGGCCTTCTATGACTTCAGGGATGCCTTTATGTAAGGCAATTTCCTGCAGAAAACAAAAATGTATTTCTCTCTTCACAGCACACATTTCCTGGACTTGCCATCTCTGAACTAATCACAATGCAGAAAGTTTTGGACAAACCACTTCCACACAAGGGACTGGAATGAAGTTGCTGAGAATCCTCTGTGAGGAAACAAGCAGATCACACTGCAGCTACAAGAAGAACCACACCCTGCATCCTGATGCTTCTCACATTAGCCATCCTGGTGCCTCTGGGAAGCCCCCAAGCAGGGGAGAAGGGGCAGAGGCGGCAACCCTTCCCAGCATCTGATTCAGAGGGAAGCTGCCCCTGAAGATGTCTGAAGGTTCCATTCAGCCATCAACAACCCTCCTCCTCCTCCTCTGAACATGCCATCTAAGCCAGGGGCCAACACTCTCCATATAATCCAACAATTTCCTATACGCCATGTGTAATTTGATAAACATCTATCCAGTCCCTACCTTAGTAGTGTTATTTGCTAAATAAAAAAGCCTCCAATACGTTAGCCTTTTAGAACACAAGAAGCTGTCCTACACAGAGCTTGGACCAAACCTAGCTTAGTATTGTCTGTATTGATTGGCAGAGGCTCTCCAGGGTCTTCAGCAGGTGACACTCTCAGCCCTTCCTGGAGATTCTGTCTAGGACATTCTGTGTGCAAAGCAATGTCCTACCACTGGGACACAGCCCTACCCCTCACAAGAAAGCTACTGCCAGCAAAAGGACACACACCTGAGTTGGGTCTTTTTCTTTATTGTTTAGATCATTTACACACCTAACTATTCTGTCTGAAACCAACATCACTCAAAGTGTCTAACCTGCCCTTTTCAAAATACAATGGTAAAGCTGATAAAGAACAAACAGAATCTCTCTCAACACAGTCTGGCACCAGGCACAACTGTTGATCCCAACTGGCACATTCAGCCTTGAGAAGAAAGCCTGGCTGGTCTCTAGGCAGTGATGGGCCTCCCTCAGGACATTCAGCACCCACTGCTTTCAACTAAAGCACCTGGATTAGCACCACACAGCAGGGTGATTAAATGTTCCAAGGCTTTGAATGAAAGTGAAACAGGAGGGAGGAGAAAGGGAACCTGAGCTTTTCTGTGTTGGAAGCCCCAAGATGAATCTGACAGGAGCTCTAGAAGAAGAGCAGCAATAGATGGGGAACTTGGAAGGATAAAGAAGCCCAGGATCTGATACTAAAGTGATATAATGAGAAGGGAGTAAAAAGACAAAAGCTGAATGACACTCCAGTGCACTGTCAAATGAAAAGCCTGGCCAGGCAAGTTATTGTGACTAATTGCAACCAGGGCCAAGAGTGGGAAATGATGCAGAGCAGAAAGAGCAACCGGAAGTGGGAGGGATGCAGTGAGGTGGGCAGGAGAGGTTGCAGCCCACATGCTCCTCCAGGCCATGCTGGGGGAAAGGTCTTGCCTGAAACCAAGTGTCCTGATCTGCCCTAAGCTCCCTTAGTCCCCCACAAGATCTCTACCAAGCGCCACCCCCAGAGACCCCTCTAGCAAAATCACTCTCTTCTTCCTGGAACCATCTTCCTGGAACCATCATAGCTACAGAAGCTGTCTCAACACAAAAGGCTAAACCCTGGGGAACAGAAACTGCACTTTTGGGCAGGTGCTCAACAGCAGGCAGGCAGGAGTGCCTTGCCCCACATGCAAGTGAGAGGGTGTGTGTTGGAGAAGAAGAAAGGAAGGCTGGGTTCAAGGTGTGGGAGGTGAACATGTGGATGGTTGAGGGAACTTTATTTTGCACATCCACATGCCCAAAGATGATGAAGGAGCTCCCTAGACAAGCTGAAGACAACCAGTGGAACAGGAATAATAATGGACAGGGTCAGCTTCTGTTCGGTTTGTTTTTCCATCTCCAATAAATGGGCATGTGCTCTTCTGGAGGCCCAGCTTATAGCACAAGCAGCAGGCGTCTTTCCTCAGCACAACCCACCCACCCCGCATGTACAGAATGCAAAAGAGCGCTCCTCTCTTCCTCCGAGCATGGTTGGAGGTTGTGGAGAGAGGAGTGTGACAAGCTTCTGCCCCCCCCCCCCGAAACATGTGCGGAGTGCAGAAGGGCGCTCCTCCTTTCTTCCTAGCGTTCTTGGGTGGGGGGCGTGGAGAGAGGACTGTGCCCGCCGCCCTCTTCTTACCCGCAGCACCCTCTTTGATGCTGCTGCTGCTGCTGCCGCCGCTTCCTTTCGGGCAGGACCGAGGCCGGTGAGGCGTAGCAGCATCCACCCCCCATGGCAGGGCCCCCGTTGGCCACGGCGGGGGAGAAGGCGCGGTGGGGCAGCGACGGCGGCCCCTTCATCTCCTTCCCGAAGCCGCCTCCTCCCGCCGAAGACGAAGAGGCCGCCCAGACTCCCCCGGCCGCTGCCGCCACGGCCAGCGAGAGCGCCGCCCCGGACAGGCCCAGCAGCAGCACCAGCAACGATAGCGACGCCGCTGCCGCTGCCGCCGCGGCCGCGGGGAAGGCCCAAGCCCGGCCGCCCTCAGACGACCCTCCGCCTCTTCGCCGGCCCCGCTGCTGCTGCTGCTCTCGTTCGCGAGGATTCCGCCGCCGCGACGGAGGCCACCAGCCCCAGCCGGGCCCCGACGCGCCGCCGCCCCGAGACATCGAGGCTCCGACGCGCCGCCGCCGCCACGGCCGCCTCAGCCACTCGCGCTCTTCCCTTTCCCGTGCCCGGCATGCACCGCGCGCCCGCGCGCGCCCGAGGAACAAGGGGGCGTGGTCCGCGGAGCTCGTCGGCACGGGGGAGGAGGGAGGGAATGGGCGTGGCCTGGAGAGAACGAGAGGCCTCTTTCTGCTAGGCGGAGGGGAGGGGGGAAAGGCGGGAAGGAAGGAAAGTGGGGCGGGGCGCCTGAAGCGCTGAGGAGAATCTGAATCGCTCTCTCTTGCGCTCTCTCCAGCCTGGGTTGACCCCATGGCAGGCGGGGATTCAAAATGGTCTCCCTCCCTCCCAAGTGTCCCCGAATTAATTGCCATGAGGAGAAGAGGAGCCCGGCTAACGGGTCATAGAAAATGTCTGGCCACAGAAGGAGCTGAGGAGATGTTCAACAGTGATTACAGTCACAAAAAGGGGGAGGGAAAACAAAAAGACGAATTACGCGAATAAAGACGAATAAAGTAGAAACAGTAATAGAAATAAATTAGTAACACGTATTACTAAGAAAAACAACGCACACGGGGGCAACAATCCCCACATGGAGGTAGACTGCGACGGCGCTTAGAGATTCTGGGGCTGCAGCCAAGCAAGTCCTCCCAGTGGGCTGCCCCTTGGAATGAATTCACCAATGATAATGTTCTTCATTTCAGTGGGTCCCCTCGGGGTGTTGTTGTTGTTTAGTCGTTTAGTCGTGTCCGACTCTTCGTGACCCCATGGACCATAGCACGCCAGGCACTCCTGTCTTGCACTGCCTCCCGCAGTTTGGTCAAACTCATGGTCGTAGCTTCGAGAACACTGTCCAACCATCTTGTCCTCTGTCGTCCCCTTCTCCTAGTGCCCTCAATCTTTCCCAACATCAGGGTCTTTTCCAAGGATTCTTCTCTTCTCATGAGGTGGCCAAAGTATTGGAGCCTCAGCTTCACGATCTGTCCTTCCAGGGAGCACTCAGGGCTGATTTCCTTAAGAATGGATAGGTTTGATCTTCTAGCAGTCCATGGGACTCTCAAGAGTCTCCTCCAGCACCATAATTCAAAAGCATCAATTCTTCGACGATCAGCCTTCTTTATGGTCCAGCTCTCACTTCCATACATCACTACTGGGAAAACCATAGCTTTAACTATACGGACCTTTGTCGGCAAAGTGATGTCTCTGCTTTTTAAGATGCTGTCTAGGTTTGTCATTGCTTTTCTCCCAAGAAGCAGGCGTCTTTTAATTTCGTGACTGCTGTCACCATCTGCAGTGATCAAGGAGCCCAAGAAAGTAAAATCTCTCACTGCCTCCATTTCTTCCCCTTCTATTTGCCAGGAGGTGATGGGACCAGTGGCCATGATCTTGGTTGTTTTGATGTTGAGCTTCAGACCATATTTTGCGCTCTCCTCTTTCACCCTCATTAAAAGGTTCTTTAATTCCTCCTCGCTTTCTGCTTTTCCTCGCTTTCTTCATTTCAGTGGGTCCCCTCGGGGTAGGACTAAGTAAATTAAAATCCTCCGATCAGCTGCCCTGGGTTAAGATCCAAGGAGGGAAAAGGAGAAAGGCAGTACTAGTAGACTCAGCACCTGTCCTGCACCTCAGCCATGAGTAGCCAACATGGCGCTTTTAGGATGTTGCTACAAGACTGGACCATAAAGAAGGCTGATCGCCAAAGAATTGATGCTTTTGAATTATGGTGCTGGAGGAGACTCTTGCGAGTCCCATGGACTGCAAGAAGATCAAACCTCTCCATTCTGTCAGCCCAGAGTGCTCACTGAAAGGACAGATCCTGAAGCTGAGGCTCCAATACTTTGGCCCATAGCTGCCAAGTTTTCGCTTTTCTCGCGAGGAAGCCTATTCAGCATAAGGGAAAATCCCTGTAAAAAAGGGATAACTTGGCAGCTATGCTTTGGCCACCTCATGAGAAGAGAAGAATCCTTGGAAAAGACCCTGATGTTGGGAAAGATTGAGGGCACTAGGAGAAGAGGACGACAGAGGACGAGATGGTTGGACAGTGTTCTCGAAGCTACCAACATGAGTTTGAGCAAACTGCGGGAGGCAGTGGAATACAGGAGTGTCTGGCGTCCTGTGGTCCATGGGGTCACGAAGAGTCAGACACGGCTAAACGACTAAACAACAACAACACAATACTCCCAACCGCCATCAGCCCCAGCCAACATTGCCAATGTCAAAGGCTGATGGGAGAAGGAGTCAAGCAACACCTGAGCTCCCCACATATGTCCCCCACCTCTGGTTAGAGCAGCCTACGCTGATGTGCCCCAGTAACCATGTATATTGGATTGTAGCCTTAAACCAGTTTAAGGATTGTCCTTCCTCTTCAGGAAAAACTAGTTCTCTGAAGGGGAGCTCTCCAGACGCAGCAAAACACAGCTTGAAAATAGATCTATTTTTTCCCCCTTTTAAAAGAAGATGGTCAAATGTGGGGTACTTCTCTGGCTATATATAAACCATCACCACCCTCTGGCATGGCACCCATCATCAACCATCACCCTGGGTGCAACCATCCAATGAGGCTAGATGGGAAGCAGAGATGTTGCACCGGTTCAAGCACACCAACAACTCTCAGCTCCTTTTCTTCCACAATGGTTTCCATCACACTTGGTTCTAATGAGAACTCAGTAACCAATAAGAACTAGTGCCAGTTTGCTATTTCTTCTTCTTCTTCTTCCTTTTTCCTTTAAGGTATTTTTGATTATGACTTGTAGCATGAGGGTTGTATTATTATTTATCTTTGTATGTCACTTTAGGAAGCTATCTCCTATCAAGTCAGGGCATAGTTCCATCAACCTTAGTATTTGCTGAGTGGCAGCAGCTTGGAAAATGCTGGGAATTGAAACTGGGAGCTTCTGTATGCAAAGTGGATGGTCTGCTATTGAGCTTCAATCCTTTCCCAAAGGACTTTGGTTGCCTTTTCCACTGAAGTGCAGAGTAAAAACAAAGGTTTTAAGTACATACAATTGCCCAGGGTGGGACCCAGGTAGCGCTGTGGGTTAAACCACAGAGTCTAGGGCTTGCTGATCAGAAGGTCGGCAGTTCGAATCCCTGCAACGGGGTGAGCTCCCGTTGCTCGGTCCCAGCTCCTGCCCACCTAGCAGTTCGAAAGCACACCAAAGTGCAAGTAGATAAATAGGGACCGCTCCGGCGGGAAGGTAAACGGCGTTTCCATGCGCTGCTCTGGTTCGCCAGAAGCAGCTTTGTCATGCTGGCCCCATGACCCGGAAGCTGTCTGTGGACAAACACTGGCTCCCTGGGCCTACAGAGCAAGATGAGCGCCGCAACCCCAGAGTCGGACACGACTGGACCTGATGGTCAGGGGCCCCTTTACCTTTAATTGCCCTGGGTAGGGAAATCAGGTCCTTGCTCCTTAAGCAGCGCCTTACAGAAATAAAACAGCATTTTTCATTTGCTCAGGCGAGACACCCCAATGAGGACTGTTGTACAAAAGGCCAAGGGCCATTATAGCACAGGGTTTACCGAACAGAACTCCTGAAAGGTGTCGGAAGCTCTTCTACATTTGACAGCTGGGAGTTTCATAAGAAATTAACTAGCAGAAGGCTGGGCTAGAAGAAAAGATCCATTGAGTGAATTTCACTGAGACCCAACCCAACAAGCACTCTGCAAGCTGCTTTGAGAAACTCCCTTGGGGAGGGAGAAAGCAGGGTATAAATGTTTAAAGCAAACAATGAATGATGGTGTGGACAAAGGTGCAGGAATGAATGTGGTGATATGAAGTGCCTCAAGGGGTTATCAGGGTGTTGAAAGCTGGGATCTGATGCCTCACCTTGAGCTTGATGCAGCTTCTAACAGCTCTATATACTTCATATTGAGTCATTCCAAAAGATCTAGCCCTGTTCTCCCTAACCACTACCCTTCTCTCCGTTTCATGGCCTAAGGGGGCCATTGTTATATTCCAGGCTTCCACAATGGCACAGAATGAGAAGTCAGACATGCATATTTTTGTGTTATTCTGACCCCAAAGGCAGGACGGTCTGCATGCCACTCTCCCTGCCTTTAGCCCAACCTAGCACCCCACATATTATTTTGAACTTAAACTCACATCAGCCCCAAGCTGGAGGGCACTGGGTTGAGGAAGGCTGCTATAGGTCAACCAACTCTACTTTGGGTGCTGGTCTGGCTAGATTGTTGGGTTCACCTGATCACATACAGAGTAAGCGGGAAAAGGAAGTCTGCCAAGGGGAACACTGTGAGTCCTGGATCTCCCTCTTCCAAATTACAAAGCCAACAGAACCGGGTTGAAATATTTATTTAAAAATTGAAAACACACATTCAACATATCATACAAAGGGGGGGGAATCTTGTATTTAATACAATAATTAAAAAGAGAGCTGGCACCTGGGTCAACTGGTAACCTGGCCCCAGACCTGTGGTGAGTGATTTTAGTCACTTAAGGGAAACTGCTCTAATGGAAGTTTTTGTTTGACACCCCTCACCCCAATTTAGGAAAAATTTAAAAAATAGAGGAGAAAGAGCGAGCACTGAGGAAGTCACTTTACTAGTGAGACAAAATGGCCTTTCTGCCAGGCTCAAGACATCACCCTGGCAGGCAGTCTTCTTCTGTTTTGTCCCCAACACGGGTGGGCCCATCAGCCTGAAAACCTGAGGTAGTTGGGGGGAGAGGATGGAGGGCAGAAGGGGTTGCGTAAGGGTAGTTCAGTGCCATATGGAGCCTCTTCTCCTATCATGTGCTGTGGCGGCAAGGCTGTTCCTGCTGCTTTGGAGAGAGAGGCAGGCAGCTGAGTGGCCTCATTCAAGCTGGCGGTGGGAAGAGAGGGCTATTTGGTTCTTGGGCTGCTGCCACCCAGATGGCAGGAAGGCCGGGGGCATTAACAGGCACCACTTGGAGAGGCTGTTGGTCTAAACAACAACTTCTTCAGAAGAACTGGGGAGGGGTAGGCAAGTCAGAGTAACTCCCAACGGGGAGAGCAAGAAACCCTGGCTCCTCTGTGGGTCCCTCCAGCCCCTGCACCCCAATGGCAGTGTGCGACAGACAGATTGATCTTGAGTGACTTGAGGGCAAGGAGGAGGGTCTGGAACGGGCCCTGGGACACAGCGCCACAAGTCAGACTCACAAATTTCCCTGTTTTGTCTTGTCAAAGGCTGATCTGGGGCCCAGTCCGACCACCCACTCCATTGTTAGAGCTTCCAAAGTTCCCAGACTCTATGGCAGCCCTTGGGGCCATTTCAGATGACCCAGGGAGAATGTTACATGGTTGTCACCTTTGTTTGGATTGTAGCTTGAACCCTCCCGCCCTCAAGTTGAAACAGCCTGGCCTGCTGGCAAATACCAGACACAGGGCAGTCCCACCCAATGCAGCAGGGAGGTTCTCTGCTTCCGAGTGATTGCCCCAGCTGGAGCGAGGAGCAGGCACACATTGGATTGCCCCCAGTGGCAGGTTTTAATCTAGGGTGTACAGGTGTATCCATGCTTGTGTGTATGTGTGTGTGTGTGTGAGAGAGAGAGAGTGCACAACACACACCTCTATCATGAACGAGGACAGTGCAGGGTTGCTGCCCAGATGTTTCCACTGCTGTATGGCTAATGACTCACAGTGATCACAAGGTGCCTGAGGCAGCCAGTCATGGAAGGCAGCATCAGTTGGGTGGGGGAGAACCCAAGTCTACAACAGGATCCACATCGCCTCGCGTTGCTGGCTATTTCAGACTCCGTTCAGTCCAGGGAAGGCTGACGGGTTGCGCTAATGGACTCTGTGTGAGAAAAGGGCAACTGGCCAGGTCTACGTATGAGCAGGTGGAGTCCCTCACAGAGCCCAACATGAAAGCAGCTGCTCTGGCCCCATCAGACCATCGCCAGCTCTTCCCGCTCTGAGATTCTCAGCTGTTTATTGCTGGCTCAACACACAGTGGGCTGCTCTGAAGCAGCAGAAAGGCCTGCTTTGTTGGAGCAGGCAGCGGAGCCAGAGAAGAGAGGGGCTTTGAGGCCATGAAGTGTTTCCTGCCTGTTACTGGATGGCCTGTGAGAAAATGGCTGCCACCCATCTTTGGGATGGACCTAATCCGTCCCTCCTATGGACACCATGGTCTGTTTGTACTGAAGGCCCTCCAACCCTGTCATCGCAGGGTGGGCAAGTGTACACACACACACACACACACACACACACACACACCAGTTTCAGCAGGTCCTGCCACCCTCCTGGTTCTGAGGACAAGAGGTGGCAGACAAAGAGAAGCAGCATGAGCAGAGAGATGTCACCACGGGCCCTGATGTGAGTCGAAGGCCAAGGCTGGCAGCTCAGAGGTTGTGCAAATAAGGAAGTGAACTGAAGGTGGTGGAGGAGAGAGATGGAGTACGACTCTTGCGGAGAGGCTGCAAAGCTGGAACAACGCCCATGAGGCCAGTGTGGGCTTTGTGGGCTATGGCAGGCAGTGCATGTTTATGCTGCTACTGTTGCTGCTATGGTGCTGGGGAGGTTCCTCACTTCCTCTCCCTGTGCCCCCTCTGCCATGGCTGCTACTACTACCTTCTTGACCAGCAGGGTGCCCTGGCTGGCCCAAGAGAGAGAGAGGAATGTCTTTGTGGTAAGCACAGGCTTTGCGGTATGTTCCAAAGGAGTTTATAATTCGTGTTCGGAAGGAGCTGCACCAATGGATGGTGCCTCTTCTCCGGCTGTCTCCTCAGGGGGCTAGATTAGCACCTGGGCAGAGAGAGAGAGAGAGAGAGAGAGAAAAGAAAGCTATCAGCATCACAGGGGACAGACAGCTCTTTGACAGGTATAGGCAACTAGGGAAGTCAAGGTATTGATGTATATGTGTGAATACAACCCATAACCAACCTGCTTTTGGAATAAATCTTTCAAGCACAGTTTGGATTCAAACCTCAGCTATGGCTCCAGCTGGGGTTGCAAAGGAAGGAACAACAAAATAATAATTGGGAGCTCACTCAAGAGCATGCTTCCGTTTCTTCCCTTGACGTTTGACACCTGGTGGCAGGTGATTGACAGGTAGGCAGCTCCGCTTACCTTCCAAATGTGGCCTATCAGAGGAGGGTGGGCTATTTCCCTACCACTGCTATAAGGTAAGGCTTTCATTGACCCATTATTATTATTATTTTTGGCAGGGTGCTCCACAAATGTAATTTTGCCCTTTCTGTGGTTGCAGCACTAACTCAAGGTGTTGGGAATTGATATGAAAAGGCTCCTTTCACTTTGCTGGTCCTCAGTGTCTTAGCAGGAAGAAGGCTACAGGCCCAAGTTGGGAGAACCCAGAACCTGCTGTGGCCCAATGGCCAGCAAAGGAGCCAACAAGCCACCAGACTCACCGTTCTCATCCCAGCCCTCAGCCACCCCTGCCAGTTCATAGTGCTTCTTCCGCAGCTCTCCCAGGCGCTGGCGTTCCTTCTGCAACTGGTTCTCCAGCTCCAGGACTCGCACCTAGGAGGGAGGAGAAAGGCTTCTGGAGTGCAAGTAACCAGGCTGCAATGCCTCTCCCTTCTGCTCTGCCTGGCATTCTTTACTCCCTTTTCTCCCTCCCTCCCCCAAATACCTGGGAATCCATTTCTTGACGCTTGATCTGTGTTAGCGTTATGGCGGAGAAGTCCATGCTGTCTGCAGGGGGACAACAAACAAGTTTACTATCATTAATGGAAGCATGGAAGTGCAGGACTCATCCCTTCCCACACTGTGCTGAGAACTGCCTGGCAGCTGGTGAGCCCAGCTGTGTTTCCTGTGGGACTCAAGCAGCCAGATGAATAAGCAAAGTCAAAATAGAAAGAGAGAGGCGGTAACTGAACTGAATGAAAAATAGGGACCGCTACCCCTCAGCCTTAGAGAAACAGGTGCCTACAGGAGGTACCTACCTAGACAGCATCTTAAAAAGCAGAGACATCACCTTGCCGACAAAGGTCCATATAGTTAAAGCTATGGTTTTCCCAGTAGTGATGTATGGAAGTGAGAGCTGGACCATAAAGAAGGCTGATCGCCAAAGAATTGATGCTTTTGAATTATGCTGCTGGAGGAGACTCTTGCGAGTCCCATGGACTGCAAGAAGATCAAACCTCTCCATTCTGTCAGCCCAGAGTGCTCACTGAAAGGACAGATCCTGAAGCTGAGGCTCCAATACTTTGGCCACCTCTTGAGAAGAGAAGACTCCCTGGAAAAGACCCTGATGTTGGGAAAGATGGAGGGCACGAGGAGAAGGGGACGACAGAGGACGAGATGGTTGGACAGTGTTCTTGAAGCTACCAACATGAGTTTGACCAAACTGCAGGAGGCAGTGGAAGACAGGAGTGCCTGGCGTGCTCTGGTCCATGGGGTCACGAAGAGACGGACACGACTAAACAACAACAACAGCAACAACAACAGCAGCAGCAACAACAACAACAACAGGAGGGAAAAGGGATCTCCAACTTCAGATTCAGAAACTGACCTGTCTCCTGAATTTGTGACATTCCTGACTTGGTGGTAGCCACCACCCTGGCTGTCGCTTGGTTGACTCCCCGGGAGGCGACCTGGAGCTTGCTGAGGTTTGCGCTGTCTTTATCTGCTTTCACCTGGCGGATCAAAGAGGAGAATCAGTGGCATCTTTGCAGGTGGGAGAAAAGGATTCTACATGCCACATGTGGTGGCAAAGCAAGTGATCTGCAATGTGCTGCTCCAGAGGAGCTCCAGATGTTACAAAAAGGAAAGGGCAGATCCCCTGCTGGTTGGGAAGAGAGCAAGCAAAGGTCCCCATCGCCACTCTAATGTCATCCTAGAAGAAAAGCTCAAACACCAGGCACCACGGGTGGTCCCAGTCCAGGAGCAAAACACTTATGAAATGCACTCTTGCTCACTCAAAGCCCCCTATTGGTTTCTTCTCCCCACTCCAAACTCTTATGGAAGTGGGATCCTGAGACATTAAATTGGCTTTTCCAGAAAAGCCTTTGGATGATTGTCTATGCAGGAGGAGCACCCAAAGTAGGAAGCTTTAGCAACTGATTTGTGATGGGGTTCCAGCTGCAGCTGTACTTAAGCTGGAAGGAAGCCATGGATCATTTTGGTGAGGAAACATCACCAGGCCACAAATGGGTCCTACTGGCTCAGTTGCTTTGCCACTGACAGCAGATGAGAAAGAAAGCGCTGGTGGCAAATGGAGCAGGGCACTGCTAGTCAAACAGCTGTTGGCATCCTGACTGCCCAGGAAAACCTATTAAGCTTATTCGTTCCTAGTATGACTGGCTGTTGGCCACTTGCTCAGGCACTCAGCTCAACATTCCTGCAGCAGGGGGTTGAACTAGACCCTTTGGACCTCTTCCAACTCTATGGTTCTAAGGAGGCATCACAAGGCAATCCCTACCTTTGAAGCAGCAACTAGTTGAGCTGTGCTTGCTGCAATTTCATGCGAGCAGACCATGAGCTCCTCAAACTTCCCCTTGCCTTGAACCACGAGGTCAGCAGCATCTCTAGGGAAAGATGCAAAAGGGATGTTAGAGCACCACCCCTGACACTCCAGGGCTACAAGCCACAGCCCCTCATCGCAGTACTGCCTAGCTCGCAGGCAAACAGTAGGCTATGAAGTAACCCCAGGGGTGTCTGCTGCCTTTTCTTCCCCAAACACTTACACCAGCACAGTTGCTCCCCAGCCGACAGCCTTGGAGGCAGAAATCAGTCCCTCCGTCCAGCGGGAATTTCTGGCGTAAAACTCCTTGGGGGATGCTGCTCCCTAGGCGAGAAGAGGAGTGAGATCTAAGCATTGCCGGGAATAGCTGAAGGAGGAGTTCATTCTGTCTCTCTCAAGTCCCACCAGAAGCTCTGCGCCCGCCACGAGGCCACAGAGGTCAGTGCAACGCCTTCACAGCCTTCTAGCTTCCATGGCTGTGAGCTTCAGCCCGACAGTGGAGTTGGCAGCTGCCTTATACCAGGTTAACCTTTGGTGCACCTTGCTCAGTATTGCTTGCCCTTACCGGCCTTCGGCTAGTCAGGGTTTCCAGGCAGGGAGTCTTTCCCAGCTCTGCATGTGAACCCAGGATCTTGTGCATGCAAATCAGGTGCTCCACCGCTAAGCCACAGCCTTTCCTGGGGTGGGCAGAGAGGTAAGAGCCACCTCACAGACCATCTTTAGATATTCCAGAACCTGGTGGTGTTCACTGGAGAACAAACAAGCTGCTTTCTATTTTACTCTTCTCCCTCCTCTCTCTCTCTTGCCTACGTTCTGAGGTTAGGTAAAAGGCTCTGCAAAGGGTATCTTGATCCCAAAGGGAACACTGGACACAAACATTCTCTCAGAATGAACAGACAAGAATATATGTGAGTTATGAACTCTCCTTCTAACCACTTACCAAGTGATGTAGCATCTGGACCTGCACTCTGCTTTTTGCTATGCAACCCTGTTTATCCAGCATTGGACTTTTGAAAGAATGATTGGTGTTTTCAAAATTTTATGTATACAGTACTGTACTGCTTTGAGAGGCTTGACCTCATAATTACAACACAGTACTCTAAATAAAGCAAATTAGTTTAACTCGCCCAGCAGTATGAATTGTGTTCATGTGGGCCAATTCTCATACTCCTGTGTTAACTCCACATTCATTGATAGCAATGAGAAAACAGAACCCCTGTGGGGGTCCCCTATCACCCGCCATTCCGGCATCCTATTTAAAAGCTAAAAATCCACCTGTCTCCTAGGCCCCTATAACACTTGGAAGAGAGGCACTTAAGACAGCGAGAGGCTGTAGTTAGGTCCCAGAAAGCCATCTCATTTTGTCATCCTCCGCCCAGCTGCCCAAGGGACTGGAGTGCTATTAGCATGAGCACAACACACCCCTTCAACAACTCAGGAGCACACTGGAACAACGGCACTTTCCTGCCCCACCTTTAACCAAGGAGACGAGTATGTTTTATGTAAACAACAACGCAGACTGACAGCATCTGAGGCAAGAAGGCACACTGAGTGAGAAGCCCACAGTCCCAGCTTGCAAGGCCGGCACTGCTCACTCACCCTTCCACTCTCCACAATCTCCCGCTGGAGGTCCTTGGAAGCCTTGACCAGAACCTGGATGGCCTGCATTAAGCCTGTGCAGGAGCCCAGAATCCTGCAAATCACAAAGGGTTGTCTGTGCAGTGTCTGCTTGCATCCAAAGCATATGGGCTCCACTGTAAAAGCCCCAGAGGCCCCATCCCCACATTGTTGAGCAAAAACCACTTGCCAGGTAGAGGAAGCACAGCAGTCAAGGAATGAGCGGGCACCCTTCTCTGGCTCCGAGATGATAGCAGACTAACCCTTTCTTTTGAGGACAGGCAGCCTTCGCCAACCTGATGCCACCAGGCAGCTGTAGTGGCTGGGGCTGATGGGAGTTGTAGTCCAAAACAGCTGGAAGGTGCCAGCTTGGCCACGGCTACTCTAAAGCATGCTGTCCTGAAAATGGTGTGTCAGAGTGGGGTAAGGAGGAAGAGGTGTGCCAATGGTGCCCAGAAAAAACTCCAGGCAGGGAGGAGGGAAAGGCAGCTGGTGCCAGCCTTCCATACCAACCTTTCGTTGACCTCAAGCTTGGCTCCAGTGTCTCCTGCCCGTGACTTGCTCAGCATCTCCTGTGTTGACAAGGGTGGTGGGGAGAGAGTGGGGTGGGTGTCAGAGCTACAGAATGAACAGCGTTAGCCACTGTCACTTGCACAGCAAAGTTGTGAACCAGCCACCCCTAGCATGGCACGGAGCTGGAACTGAAATCTAATCCCCTGCCCTGAAAAAGAAAACATCATTCCTCCTCCTTTTTTGAAGGAATCCCACTGGGCAAACAGGAAGCCGACCATCTTCTCTTTCATCTCACCTCAATTCTGGAAGCTGCCATCTCAATGGCTGCTGCTGTGGCTGCCATCTCCTTGTCCACCAAATCCCCTAGTTCCGCTTGCTTGATGTCCAGGCCCTTGGGGCGCAGGTCCTGCAACAGAGCAGAGGGTGACCCACAAAGTTGCTGCCTTCTCTTGTATCCCCCACTGCCTCATATCAACTTCATCTTCAGAGGAGCTCACTAGGTGTGGGGAACAGGATCCTTCCATTTGTCTCTGTCAACTGCATTCTGTCGCCTGGTACCGACGGCATCACATGAGCTGCTTTTGCCTGCGTGGATGGTCAGCTGATTCCTGCAATCCCCTTTTGAGGCTAGCTGCATATTTCCCTGCCCTGCACAATGTGGGCAGGTGGGTGTGGCCTGGCCTGGCCAAATGAGGAGGTCTGACCATGGAGTTGGAAGGGACGCCAAGGGTCAACTAGTTCAACCCCATGCAATGCAGGAATAGGTTCCTTGGAGGAGATCCACTCTGGGGTTGCGACCCCAACCAATGGCAGCCAATGTGCTGTGGTGCTTAAGAGTGTTGGGGCTAGGACCTGAGAGACCTGGGTTCAAATCCCTGCTTGGCGACAAAGCTCAATGATGATGTTGGGGGCAAGTCAGTCTCCCAGCCTAACCTAACTCACAGGGTTGTTGTGAGGCTAAGGGAGAGAACCACACCTTGACAAAAAGGTGGGATTACAAACGCAATAAATAAATAAATATAAATAAACCTGTTGCCCTCCCCAAACCATACAGTGACTCACCTCTCCAATGGCAGTGATCCGGCCAAGACAGTTCCTGACGGCTGCGCAGTTGGCCCTCTCCAAAGAGGATCTGTCCTTCAGGGTGCCCAAGTAGCACAAGGCCTCACTGCCACACTGCCTGCAGGCTTCCAACAGCACTGGAAACATGCAAAGGGGAAAGGCTCCACTCAGGCCCTGCATGACCTAGGAAGGCCCCTGTTTCTGTCCTACCCTTTTCCTGGCCAGAGGCAGGTACTCACAGTCTGCAGGCTCCATGGGGGCCATGTGTGAAGTGGCGCTTGCCTGGACGATGGTGTCACCAACCAGGTGGCCAAAGAGAGCCACGTGTGACAACAAGCTGCTCACATCTAGGAAGGGAGAAGAGAACACATGAGACCAAGCACAGGTGATCCTCCCAGGCTCATTGAGATCTTCTAAGAGAAATACTGCCAAGTGCTTCTGCCACAATGGCCACCTTTAACTTTTCAATTGCGGAGTGGAAAAGAAAATGCCACTGACAAATGGGTGCAGCTGCTGACATGAGCGGGGTGGCTCTCAGGGTCTCCCACTTCCATGCTGCTTGTCCTACATGGGGCCTGTTGCCTGGGCAGCTGGAAACAGCTCCAAGTTTCTTACCTGACTGGTTAGAGAGGTACTGGGTGCATGCCTCCTGCAGCCGCTCTACGCACTCGGATGCCGCAGAGGTCCTGGATAGAAGGTAATCTACACAGCACACAAAATAAAGGAAGCATTGAATACAACCCTACTAGGAAGTGCAACTGGAAGAAGGCCTTAAAAGCTGATAATGTACAACCCAGCAATGAGGGTTGTCTTGACTTTCTCCTTGGCCTGGGCTACTCCTCTTCAGCCTTTTAAGAATTCATTTTAGTTTATAACCTGCCCTCCCCCCCCAAAAAAATAGATTAAGAACTTAAGAAGAGTCTGCTGGGTAAGACCAAAGTGGGCCCATCTAGTCCAGTATCCTGTTCTCACAGTGGCCGACAAGATGCTTCTGTTGGGAAACTCACAGGCAGGATTTGAGCACAAAAGCAACCACTCTTGTGGTTTCCAGCACCTGATATTCAGAAGAATCACTGCCTCCATCTGGGCAGGCAGATGGCTATCATCCCTAATAGCCATCAATGGCCCTCTCCTCCCCCTCTCTAAAATTTGTTTAATCATCTTTTAAAGTAATCTAAACTGGTGGCCATCACTGCCTCCCGTAGGAGAGAGTTCCATAGTTTAATGACTAGTTGATTGAAGGGAGGTGCAGAGTGACTACAAATTACTCTCCCTCTGGTAACTGAAGCCATGGCTTCTCCAACTTCAGCAGGAACTGGCCACAGTTGCAAGTTGCTGAGCAAGTCTAAGGTGTCCCCTGGAAGCATGAGGGTCAGAAGCAAGCTTTGGTTGCAAGCGGGCTCTGGCCATGAAAATCTCTGCTGAAGGAAGGGGGTGAGGGCCCCCAGGCCTGCTTGGCTGACCTGCAGAGCTTGTGCAGCTGACATGTGTGGGGTCCTCGAGTCGGTTCAGGGCATCCTGCACCATCTGCTCAGCCTCTCTCGTGGCACACTGCAGGAGGGCAAACTGCTTGTCCAGGAGCTGCTGCTGCAGGGCCTGTGTGTTGCTCTCCTGAGGGCAGAGGAAGAGAGGCTAGACCTCCGCTCTTGGCTACTCGTGGAGCAGCGGAAGAAGAGCTTGGGGTGGCCCTCCATCAACCCCCACCACACAAAGAGCCTCTTGGGCTGTTCCCGGCTAATCACCACCACCCCACCTCCAGCCCACCTCTCACCCTTTCCTCCAGGCAGCTCCGCAGCTCCTCCACCGCTTTGCCACTGTCCTCCTTCTCTCTCTGCAGGGTGGCCTTCAGCTGCTGCACTTCGGCCTGCAAATTGGCCAGCTGCTGGTCACGCTGGGCCACAGTCTCATTGAGGGTGGCTGTTTCCAGCTGCAGGCTGGCCAGCTGAGTGCTGTGCGCTGCTTCGGCCTAGCCAGCAGGTAGACAAAAAATAAAATGAGAGCTGAGGCTTGTCCAAACTGCACCAGTCCTGCAGGAACCTTCTCCGCCCCCAGGGCACCCAGGGGATGTATCAGTCCTGCCTTCCATCCACAACTGGGCCAACCCAGCCTCTTGCTCCCCTCCCTCTCCCAACTGCCCTTTCTGCTTCCACTTCTGCTGCTTGTGGTGGCTGCAGCCCTAACAGCTGGTGTTCCCTGTGCCATTATGGCAAAGCGAGGAGAAGTCATACAAAAGACTTGTTGTGTGTGTGTGTGTTTGTTTGTGTGTGTACACACACACACACACACACACACACAACTTCTGCCGGGGCCTCTGAGGAAGAGGACAGGCTGGAGAGTCTCACCTGTGCGCTGGACTCAATGGTGCTTCGGAGGGTCTGGAGTTCCTGTTTGCTGACAATGAGCTCCCTCCTCAATGCTTCCAAGACTTCCACCTGCTCCTGTGTCTGCGAAAAAAAAAAAGGTTTGTGCCCTTTCCCGTCAGGTTTCTCCAACTGACATTCTGAACCCCCTTTCTCTTCTTGCTCAGTTGAAACTCCCCCCTCTGCCCCCCCTGCTCACCTTCCGCTGGGCCTGCTCACTCAGTCGCTGGAAGGAGTCCTCCAGCTCTTTCTTATCCCGCTCCACGTCACCTTGGACCTGCCTGGCCACCGTCACCTGCTTGGTCACCTCAGCATTCTAAGGAACAGGAAGAGGGAGGCAAAGGAAGAGAAGGAAGCGGGTTCATGGGCATAACTCTCCCTCCTCCCATCTTCAGTGGCACCAGTGAATTTTCCTTGCCCCCTCCCTCCAAGTCTTAAGCAGCGGAAGCACACTGCAGCAAATCCCCTCCGGGCACAGTCTCCATCTTTGCTGAGAGGGCTCTGCTGTTGACTTGGTTCCTCAGCCACTGACTGACTTTTGAGAGATTCATTGAATTCCTTTCTAATTCCAGGTAAAACTGTGAATTTTGCTCAGTGCAACGCAGAAACATACCAAAGTGCGCTCGCTCTCTCTCTCTCTCTCTCTCTCTCCCTAGCTACTGGTTTCCTAAGTAGTGCTGAAGAGATATGATAAAAGCTGTAAGTGGAAATCTAAGCAAATGCATAGATAGCTGACCCAGAAAGGGTGTGGAAATCCTAACAAAAGGAAGGCAGTGGTTCACAGCTACTGAATCTTAACTGGCTTAACAGGGCTATCGTTAGGGTGCTTCAGCAGATGCAATCCCATCTTGTTGCATGAAGTCAGAGGAAGTGACACCCCCCTCCCCCCAACTCTCTAGTACCGAGAAGTGAAGGAAGAACAATGCAGGGTTACCTTGCGCAGGAGGTCTGCGTGGTTCTGCACGAGCTCACTGTACTTTTCCTTCAGCTTTGTGTATCGCTGCTCTGTAGCTTGTGCTTTCCCTGTAGCAGAAACAGACAAGGGTGGTGACTTGGTGGCTAGGGTGAATTAGCCATGTATTCTTGCAGGAAGGGTCTAATTTCTTATGCTATTAGCCCACTTGATTTTCATACAAGTTTCGAACTGTTACAGACAGAAACTGGAACCCAGGTCAGCTAGGCTAAGTGTACCGACATATTCTTTCACGGCTGTTATGAAGACATAGTTTTAATTGACTTGTGGTGTGTTAATTCTTGCTCATTTTAATCGCCCGTGTGTTTGTGCTTGCAAGTTGCTATCCACCCTGAGCCTTCAGGATCCGAAGCAAAGCAAACGGGCAATCAAGTTGCCACCCACCTGCCTAGTGGCAGCTGGTAACATTTTGACTTGTCAGGGCTGCAGTTTTTTTAACTTTGCTGTTTTCATGACAATAGAACTTGTACGGCACTTATTTAGGAAATAAGGAAACAATACAAATCCTAAAAATGAAAAAAAAGCTCCTTAAAGCAGGAAACACTTTGTTGGTTCTTTGGCCTTTGGGAAAATAACTCTGAGCATGCTCAGAAAGAATGTATGGTTCCTCTAGGCCAGGGCTGTCCAACATCCAAGAGACAGCAATCTATAACCACTATTAAAAAACTGGCAGTGATCTACCCATTGGATTGACCAGAGTTGTTGAGCTTTTATTGGGAAAGCTTAATCAAAGCTGTTGAGCCTTTTTTAGGGAAGCCAAAGTTGCTGAGTTTTTTGGGTGGGTGGGGGGAGAGAGAGAGGCTACAAGCTCTGCAGGCGAATGGTGCCTCTGGAGCTGGCCAGGGGGTGCTGGTTGCCAGGAGCTGAGGTGGCCTTGGAGTAAGGAAGCAAGCAAGCAGACAAGGGAGCCCAGCCTGCCCACCAACCCTTGGCTAGACAAGTCACAGGCCCCTGTGGGACAGTTTGAGGAGGCACCTTTGGAGGCGGGGGGTGGGGGGTGGGTGGGTAGCTCAGAGACCAGGGGCGGCAGCAGTGGCTGCCCAGAGGACTTCCAATGAGAGGGGAGAGGAGGCTGAGGGAACACTCCCCAAAAGAAGGGTGTTCGAAAAAGGGTGAGAGGCTGCCAGTTTTGCAGGCAAGGGGCGAGATAACTGGGCTTCTGAGCCCCACAGGGGTGCCACAGAAGGAATGCAGTTGGTCAAGGGAGCTGTGGACTCAAAAAGGTTGAAAACCTCTGACTTAAGAGACACATGGGAGGGACTTTTTGTTGCCATAGTTGAACTTTTGGGTGAGGATTGGCTGAGAGCTGACTGGCCAGAGAACAGGAGACTGACAAAAACGTCTCTTTACCGGTAAGTTCCAGGAAGTACAACGTGTGTGTGGGAAAAGAAAGAGTGTGTGGTTTTGAGATTTTCAGGCATTTTTTTTTAAAAAAACTGCTTGACATTTTCGGTGGGAGGGCTATGTACCAGATACTACACTTGATCTTAGCCAAAAGGCCGAGAAGCCCAATTTGAGAAGAGCGTTTACTATGGCCCGTTTCCATTCTATACCCACGGCCTTCCTGCAGGGGATTTACTCCAAGACCCCTATTACTCAGCGTCTATGCCCATGCACAATGAATGAAACAGAGGACTTCATACATTTCTTTTTCTACTGCCCCATTTATGAGCCAATAAGATCTAAGCTCCTCCTCTTGATCCCGTCCACCATTACATCTAAGGAAGACTGTTTGAAATCGCTTCTTGTGGACGCAAATCCCCAAATTTCACGTGGGGTGGCAATCTTCATAGTGCAGGCTCTGAAACTCAGGGCTACCCTGACAGGGTAGTGTGTCCTATGCCTGGACCTGTTTTAATGCTCTCTTTTATATATTTTTAACTCAATGTGTCGAGCCTATTTTGGGCTATTTTATGCTTCACATATATCCGCATATTAGATTTTTGGCGCTGGCACCTAAACCTTTGCATCATTGTCTTAGGGTAATTTAAATGCTATTACGCCAACAATACCGCCTTGAATTATGTTTCGTTGCTTGTCTCTGGCATTTTTGTATTGATTTGATTTGGCTATGTACCAGTGTACTAGCCCCCGCTGCCCCAGACGGGAGACTTGGTGCTGGGGCTGCCATTCAGCCCTCTGCCCACTCACTCTCTATCTCCGTGAGGCTGCGCTGGGCTTTCTCTGTGTCCTCGTGCCGCTTTTTCAACTCGTCCAGCTCTGTGCGCAGGAAGTCGCTCTCGTCCAGGGCCTGCTGCTTCAGGTGCTGCTGCTCCGCCAGCTCCGCCTCCAGCTCGTTGATGTGCCCCTTCAGTTGCTGCACCAGGCGGTGGCTCTGAAGGGCCCACAATGGAGAGGGGAGGGGATTAGGGGACCCGCTGGCAAGATTTACGGGGTGTGTGTGTGTCAGGAGAGGGGACACAGTCTTGGCTAGGGAGGCCAAGTGAAGCAGGTCACAGAGCACCCCTGAAACAAATTAAACAAGGACTGCCCATCAGATGGAAGGGGCACCCCCGAGTTTGGGACACCTCCACATTCAGAAAATGCCTCCCCATAATTGTGATGAGCTGAGGTGCGGGTGTACACACCCATGCCTATTTACAAAGTTAAATGGCTACAACCCCTAACAACACATCTGTTTCTTGGTCTTGGGCTGGGAGCTGCGAGTGCTGTCCTCACAGTCCAGTAGCCTGGACCATCCTGACTACTGATCACTCCTGCCCCCCCCCCAAAAAAAACACTTGCTGATGGATGGACACTCCCTGCTACCTGCTGCCTTCCAGGATTATGCAGGTGCTGGTGTGAGTTGTAGTCCGAAACATCTGGAGGGCACCAGGTTGGGGAAGGCCAGCATGCTGTTTTGCTTCTGTTCCCAGTGAAATTTAGCAGATTTGTCTGCCCATTATTTGAGGTAACCCAAACAAGAGGCAGAGAAGAGAGGCAGGAACTGAAAGAGGTAGTGGTGGCCACATGGAGCTTGTGTCTGCAAAAGACGTCATTTCCCCAGGTCTAGCTGATGCAGCATTTTGGACTTGTGAAACCCTTCACAACTTCTGCCTTGACATTAAAAGCAGCGGAGGCTGTGTGTGCCATTGTCCTACCCCACCTTCTGGGATTCTCCTGTTTTGCCCCACAAACCTCCCTTCCTGAGAGCTGAGCTCTGCCCCAGAGATAGGTGCCAGGTGTGTTACCAACAGCGATGGGGGCATTTCATTCACCTCGGCCTTGAAGTTCTTCAACTCATCCTTGAGGGTGCCGATCTCCCTGTGCAGCTGCTCAATTAGCCGGTCCCTGGAGAAAGGGAGAGATAGGTTGGTGTCGTGTTTCCAATCTGTCACGAGGACAGATAGCATTCTTTTTAAAAAGCCCCTCACTCAGGACCATGGGTGCAGGCTCAAATCTAGAAGAGATGGGGGCATTACATGAACCCACCAAACCCCCAGACTGATCATCTTTCTAAGCCATTAACACCCAAACACCGTGTACCCTGGATGCAGTTAAAGCAGTGCAATGATAATGAAAGTTTCTAACAAAAGAAGGAAGGGCATTCAGAGAAGGACCCTCACTCACTTGTCATCCTTGGTCATCCCATTCTGGCTGTTAAAGTTGAACGGATCATTGCTGAATGAACTGCCAAAGAGGTCATCAAACTTATTGTCAAAGAGACTCTGAAAGAGGAAGAAGAGATGGAGGCTGTTAGCTCCATGCAAGAGCAGGGCGGGTCTTTGCTATGGCCTTTAGAAGGCGGCAATAATTGCAATATTGAAAGGATGCAGATTTAACTATGTTCTGACCTTCCTATTGTCAGAGCAGAGGCTGTTTGCTGGAGAAGACTGGAGCGAAAGGGAAGGGAAACACCTGGGAGACTTCAGCTTGTGTCCTGAGCTTGTGCTTGCTCCTCCCACTGCTCAGGTATTTAGCCAGGAGCCACTAGCCAATGGCATGGGAGCTAAAAGGTTCTCAGCTAGTGGATCAGCCAGCAGCTGAGAAATCCCTGTTGGCCCTTTGCTCCCTACAAAAATTTGTTGACCTCAACCTAAGTGAAGAAAGAGGTTTAAGTGTAGTGTGGGATGCCAGCAAGGCAGCAATGAGAGGCTTTTTTAATTCAAAAAAGTGCTTTTCATAAAAAAGGAAAGGAGAAAAAAGAAGCAGGAGATATCAAGTGCCTTATTGAAGAAGGAGGAGGAGTTAATGGCAAAACCAAAGGATAAAGATGCATCTCAAGTGATTAAACTCCAGCAAGCACAATTTTTGATGTTAGTTAATAAAGAGATTGAGCTGAAAATTAATGAAACAGAAAAAAATTGAATTTGCTAATAAACCTGGTAAACTGCTAGCATGGCAACTTAAAAAAGAAAAGAAGAGTAAGACAATAAATAATATTGTAGATGAGGATAAGCATGTGACCAGCTCAAAAGAGATAAGGAAAGTGTTTGACAAATTTCACTATACTGCTGTGGGAAAGAGGACTTTGAGAAAATGGACTGTAGCATATCCCGAGTATCTAAGGAAAACTGGCAAAGTCTGAATGCACCCATATCGATATCAGAATTGCAATTGGCTATAAACAGAATGAAGATGGGAAAAGCACCGGGGCCAGATGGACTTACTGCAATTTATTATAAAAAGTTCCAGGATGCACTTATAGAACCACTTAAGGAAACCATGAATAGAATTTTGGTGACTGGAGTAATCCCAGTGCCATGGAAGGATGTATTGATTACCTTGATCCCCAAACAAGATAATGACTTAACAAAGACTAAAAATTACAGACCTTTTTCATTATAAACTGTTTGCTACAATTTTAGCTAAGAGACTGAAAAGGACACTAACTGAGTCAGTCCACAGAGACCAAGCCAGGTTTTTACCAGGCTAACAAACAAAGGACAATATAAGAAATGTAATTAATTTAATAGAGTACAGTATTTGGAAGTAAGAAATGAAAAACAGGCTGTGCTAATCTTTCTAGAGGCGGAGAAAGCCTTCAATAACATTTCATGTTCATTCGTGACCAAGGCTTTAGAGAAAATGGAAATAGGTAACTCTTTCCTAGCAGGAATTAAAGCAATCTATACTGATCAACCCGTAAATATATTAATAAATAATATTATTTCAGACAAATGCCCAATAGAAATAGGAACGAGACAAGGCTGTGCCCTGTCTCCACTGTTGTTTAGGGCATTAGAAATATTGCTTCAGAATATAAGGAGAAATAGGGAAATTAAAAGTACAGTTTTGGGGTGGGATGTAGAGTTAAAAAAAATTAAGGGCATTTGCTGATGATGTGGTGTTGAGACTTTGGAGAGCATTCCCAAAGCATTAGAATCATAGAATCATAGTTGGGAGAGACCACAAGGGCCAACCAGTCCAACCCCCTGCCAAGCAGGAAACACCATCAAAGCATTCCTGACAGATGGCAGAAATTAAAAGGTTTGGGGAAGTGGTGGGTTTGAAAGTAAATTCAGATAAAACCAAAATGTTGGTCAAAAACATGGATGAGCAGTCAATTAAAAAAAATTTTTTTAAAGAAAAGATGCCTGGTCTGTAAATAAGTAAAAAAAAGTTAGATATTTGGGAATTTGGCTGACAGTAAGAAATCTCAACCTATTTGAAATGAATATTAAATTGTGGGCAGGTTAAGAAAGAGTTGGAGATATTTTTTGGGGGGGGGGGGAGGGGGGAATGAAACGCTCCCGGTTAGGTAGAATTTCAGCCATTAAAATGAATTTATTGCCTAGGATGCTGTTTTTATTCCAATCAATCCCAATAGTAAATAATTTAAGCTGCTTCAAAGAATGGGAAAAAAAGAATGGGTTGTATTGGACAATGCAGACATCCTAGATTTAGATGATCATGATTTAGAATCTGGCTGGCATGCATGTCTTTGGTATGGGAAGGCTAAAATCTGTAAGAGTTTTAGGAACTACATTCTTAGGAAGAATCTGTATAGAGTTTGGGAGAAATATAAAAATCTGCTGGAAAGAAAAACACTTTTATGGCTACCGCTCATTGAAACAATTACAATTAAGAGAGTTAATATGGATATACATTGGGTGACTTACAGAGAACTGCTGGATTTTACAGGGGGGGAACCCAAACTGAAATCAATGGAAAGCCTAGGGAGCCAAGTTACTGATTGGTTGCCATATCACCAGTTACATGATAAATTAGATAGAAAGAATGGATTTTTAGACCAAAGCTCACATTTGAAAAAGCTGCTTCAAAATAAGGATAAACTTTTGTCTAAAATGTATAATCTTCTATTAGAATGGGACCCACAAAAGACGAGCTTGTTAATGACAAGTCAATAACACACTGGGCAACTGATATAAGACACAATATAGATCTCAACCTCTGGGAGAAATTCTGGAACAGTGACCTGAAATTTACAGCATACTATTCATTGAAAGAGAACTATTTGAAAATGATTCTGAGTAGGTTGGCTAAGATTTATAAGACAGAATCAGATAAAGAAGTGGAGGGAATGTTCTTCCACATGTGGTGGACATGTAAAAAGGTAAAAGGGTATTGGGAAATGATTTATAATTAATTGAAAAAAAATGTTCAAAATTACTTCCCCCAAAACAAACCAGAGTCCTTTTTGCTGGGGATAACCCAAACTGAAATTCCCAGATTTCAGAAAAAGTTATTTATGTATGCAACAACTGTGGCTCATGTTTTGTTAGCCCCCAAATGAGCCCCCAAATGAGCGAGGTCCCAACTAAAAAGGACTGGCAACTTAAGTTGACAGAATATGCACAACTTGCAGATTTAACATATAGAATAAGAGAGCAAGAAGAACATATGTTTTAAAAAAGATTGGAAAACATTTATTGAATATATGGAAAATAACTGTACAGCTGAAAACACTGGCAGCATTAAGATAAATTCAACGGAGTAAATAATTTTTGATGGATGTAAAAGTGGAAAATTGATTTGAATGGTTATAGTAATATATGCAGGGGTGTTTGATATGTAAAACGAATCATGGAAAGAGAAGAAGGGAAGTCAATGGATATTTTAAAGCTTGTAAAATGTTTATTTGAAATTGTAGAACAGAGGGGGGAAATACAACAAAAGATAAATCCCTGTTGGCCCTAAACTGTGAAGGGCATATTCCTCCTTTACAAGCAAGACAATGAACAGCTGTGCTTCTGCAATCTGTTTTCACCAGCAAGCCCCACCCCTGAGGGGCTCCTGGAGATGCCCCAGCGGTTTCCGATAGAGACATTCAGCAGCAATGATAGGCCTGTCGACAGACAGTTATTAAGAAAACAGAAGGGAGCAATTTGGTGCATGAGGCAGTGTTGATTGGCCGGCGCTGCTTAGAAATGGGGATGCTGGACTTTACATCCACCCTGAGGGTGTGTTTCATGATGGAGAGAGAAAAGCCATGCATACTGCAGGAACCTCAGCCATGGCAGTGGGGGCCACCCTCAAGGGGAAAACACCAAAGGGAATTACCCCTCTGGTGTCTCTCCTACATCCTGGGTGGATGAAGGAGGTGGATAGTGGAAGGACCTGGAGGGAGAGGAGGGAAGTGAAGATCTCCCAGGGTGAGAGACAGGGAGAGGAAAGGAAAGGAAAGGAGCTCTCAGGTGAGAACTGGGAGGGTCTGTCATTTTTTGTGGGGTTTCAGATTAAGAGTTACCTTTGGCTAGAGAGGAGATTCTGCATTTGCACACTGTTTTTGCGATTTAGATACCCTGCTGCTGATTTTCTGCTTCATTTTTGTGTGCTGCTGCTTTTATGAAAATCTGCATTTTATTACGCAATTCTTATAAATTGCATTCATATAACTGTTATCGTGTCTCTACTACATAAAAATTAAGTTATGTGTTGACATTTGTGTTCTATGTCACAAACCACCTTGTGGTCTTTCGACAAAACAAATTTAAAAGAGGAGACTATGACCCTACTTTATTTGAACAACTCTGCCCCCCAGGGACCAGATGACACAATCATGAGAATGGTGGCAAGACGCTTCCTGATGTGGTGTAGTTCAGGTGGCAGGATGATTATTTGAATGCAACAGATTCCCTGTACATTTTCAACATGCTGTGGAGAAATCTCAGCTGACCCCTTAATCTTTTTTATTTTATATTTTTACATACATGGAATTTTTGCTGGGGGTGGGGAGTTACGTAAAGATGCAAAGCCAGCACTGTCTCCAAGCTGAAGGGTGCAGTCCAGGAAAATATTTTAACATAAGAACATAATAAAGACCTGCTGGACCAAGTCAATGGCCCATCTAGTCCAGAATCCTGGTCTCATGATGGTTACCCAGATGCATCAATGGGAAGCCCACAAGCAGGACCCAAGTGCATAATTGCTCTCTCCCTTTCTGCTGTTTCCAGCTACTGGTATTCAGAACCATTGCTGCCACGGAGGCAGAGCATAGCCGTTGTAGCTAACAGGCATTGACAACCCTTCCCTCCATGAATTGATCTAATCCTCTCTTAAAGTCATCCAAGTCGGTGGTCATCATTGCCTCCTGTGGGAGAGTTTTTTTCCTTTTTTCATAACATTTTATTAAGGCTTTTTATAATGCAATACTATAAAAAAACCTAATCTAAATGAAGACACACACAGAAAAAGAAAGGGAAAACAAAACACAAAGTCCCCTCTCAAAGGTAGAGCTTAACTCTTGTCTCATACAGAAAGGGGTGGACCCTCCCAGCTCCCAAATGGGAGCTTCCCTTTCTTCTCCCAATCTCCCACCCTGGGAGCTCCTCTCTTCCCTGTCTCTCAAACAGGGTCCCTCACCAACCACCCATCACTTCCAGGTGTGTATAATCCCAATAGCGGCCCAGAGTAGAGGACACAAAGAGAAGAAAAGAGAGAGAAAAGGCGGAAAATAAAAATAGGAGAAGGAAATAAAAGAGATAAAAAGGACTTCCGATTTCCCATCTTGCAGTTACATACAAGTAGATGATTCAAAGTTTTCACTTTGAATGACAACCAGCTGTTCTTCCTTATGCTAAGCAATATTTTCCCAATCTTCAGACCCAAATGTCTCAAATTCATTCATTTTCCTTTCCACACAAAATTCTAAAAGGGGTTCTCTAATTATTCATCTTTGTTCGTACACAAGTAAGTCCTTTTGCATTGGGCTCCACTAACTATGAGCAGGCTCATCCAGGAGAACACAACAAGGCTGGAAACTGGTGAAGAGTTTGCTTAGTTGAAATAATGTTCTGCAGAACAAGTAGCCTGTGGAGTGGTGGTGCATAGAGAGAGATTCCCTGAAAACAGAACACAGCTGCCCTCTCCCTCCTCTCGTGGGCCAGGACCAGATTCTCACTTGAGGAGCTCTGCCCCTCAACTCACCTTCTGAGAAGACGTTTCCATCTCCACAAGGTCCATGATGGGCTCACTGTCGGGGGATGAGGCTTCCACTGGGATGACAACCACAGGGCTGATGTGCTCGGAGAGTGCCGATGCCCGCAGGAAGTTGGGTGGATTCTGGTGATGGAAAGAAGGGTTAAAGCTGGGAAACTCGAGAACTGTAACACTTCGTAGAGGCCCACAACACAGGATGGAGCACTCCTGCCCTGCACATCTTCGACCTTGGGAGTTCAAAAGGCACAGCTGTAGCAGCCCCTCCACTTAAATTCTACAAGGGAACCTGTGGGTGCCATTCGTTGAAGGCCCACAAAGGTCATACCTCAGGCAGCTGTGGGATCTGAATAAGCCGCTTGAAGTACTGAAGGTTGCTGGAGCGATAGAACAGATCCTTCAGCCTGCAGAGTACAAGAGCAAAGGCAATCAAATCCATGAACGCATCCTGAGTGGGCCTCTGGACAGTCCGGGGGGGCGGGGGCGGGGAGTCTGCCAGCCTCAAGAGTGAAGCAAAGCTTTATGGGTCCCATATCTGTGTTTTTTTTAACTATGATTGCATTTGTATATTCATTTTAAAAATTGGTTTGTGGGTTTTCGCGTCCGTACACCGCTTGGAGAGCTCTTCAATCTAACGGTTTAAAAACCTCCTCAACAAATAAATGTGAAATTCAGAGCTGTTACCAGGAACTGAGCTATTCACACACTTACTTTTTGAACTGCTCCAGGAAACGGTCCCTGTGGCCTTGGAGTGTGTCAGCTGGGAGACCTGGAGAAGAGATGCCCAGAAAGGGAGTGAGATCAGGGAAAACCTGGATTATGCAGCCAATGCCTTGGAAGGGGGGGGTTGATGTTTGTGGGGGTGGGGAGACAGACAGATGTGTGCACACCAGCAAAATAACCAGCTGAGCACACGTGCGACACCTGCTCCCTCAGGCACTCTGCTCCCTGTATGGAACAGCTTCAGATTCCTGCATTGGAAAGGTCCCTTCCAACTCTGCAATTCTATGATTCTATCAGGTTGGGCAAAGCAATGATGCACCTCCAGAAACCGTTGAGGGACAGAAGTGCTTGGTCACAGCCTTGGAAGCCTCCCTGAGTTCCTAACCTGAGGTGTGGAAGCTGGTTTAATATTTGGTGAGGAGGGAAGGGTACTCTGCACATGCTCAGAAGTTTCATTGTCTACTCGTACCTTGCCTATTCCAGGGTACTGGCGTATCACAATGGCCAAGATCTTAACTAAGTGCCCCTATGCAAGCCTCCTTCTCCCTGCTCCAAAATGGAAATACAGTCATATTGGAGCAGGGAGAAGGAGCACTTCATACCTCGGTTTAAGTGTGCCTCGGTTTGAGTACTCCGCGGACCTGTCTGGAACGGATTAATCCACTTTCCATTACTTTCAATGGGAAAGTTCGCTTCAGGTTAAGTATGGACTTCCGGAACCAATTACACTCATACCTCGGGTTAAGTACACTTCAGGTTGAGTACTCTGCGGACCCATCTGGAACAGATTAATCCACTTTCCATTACTTTCAATGGGTAAGTTCGCTTCAGGTTAAGTACGCTTCAGGTTAAGTACAGACTTCCGGAACCAATTGTGTTTGTAAACAGAGGTACCACTGTAGTTATATTGGCTGAACTGACAGTGAAATGGTAAAGAACTGCCAAGGTATCTGTAAAGCACTCTTGGCATTTAGAAAAAGTAAACACTATAAACTGCTACAACATTAAACAGGACTCTGTTTGCAGCTGCTCTGACATCAAAGATGGAGAAGGGCTGCAGCTCAGTGGGGGAGCACCTGCTTTGTCTGCAGAAGGCGCCAGGTTCAATCCCCAATGGCATCTCTAGGGAGGGCTGGGAAAAAGGCTCCTTGCCTGAAGCCCTGGAGAACTGCTGCCGGTCAGTGTGGACAGTACTGAGCTAGCTGGACCATTGGTCTGACTCCATATAAGACAGCTTCCTACGTTCCTGCAATCCTTCCAGCAGGGAGTGAGGTGTGGGATGTCTCAGCCACCCCCAACTATCATTGCTGTGATAACTGGAGCACAATGAATGAGAGAGGTGGTGGAGGGGAATCCAAGCCCCCAAGGGGACAGTCAGATTTGTACTCACAGGAGTGGAGCTTGAAGAGGAGTTTGACTGTGTAGTCGTAGAGGTGGCTGCAGTCAAGGATGACCTGGATTAGTGGGGCCAAGCGGCACTGCCCGGAAGCCGTGACCGACACGGAGCGAGACATGTCCAAGGAGCTGAAGACTGGGAGGGAAGGCACACAGAAATGAGAAAGGGTTGGATAAGTACATGTTGCAGGCACAACAAAGAAGGACCATTTCTAAAGATTGCGACCCCGGACTCAAAAGCAGCACGCAGTAAGCGACAGTGGGTATCAAATGCAGCATATGCCAGTGAAAGTGGAGAATGTTCAAGGAAGCCCAACAGTATCTAAGAGGAGACTTCCCAAAAACGAGAGGATTAAAAATGAAGCATTGTCTGCACGCCTTTTCCTCCACTTTGTTCAGGAGGACCCTCATGTCTCTTCTAAGAGATACAACCCACTTGTCCCATGGCTAGCCTAGCCAGGAATCCTGAGCTGTCCCTCTTCCCGATCCTCATTTCACCCAAGCCTTCTTCATCGCAAAAGCTGCTGCCTTTTTATTATTTGTGGGCGAATGTGCATCTGGGCACCTAGTGCTCTGCTAATTTCTGGCTAATTTCATCCGCTCTGTTTGTGTGTTTTAAAATGAAGAGAAGCTGAACCTGGGTTATTTCTCAGTCTCACTTCAAATCCCCCGCCCCTGTTTCCTGGTGCACTTTATTAGATGTGTGGACCTGAATTGCCCTTTTCCTGCAAATAATGCTGAATTTGCAGAGAGTAGACAATTCCAGAAGGAAGCGGAAGAATGGTGCATACATAGGAAAGAGAGGGAAATCTGCACGAGGTCAGTACAGGACTCAGCAGGAGGGAAACAAAAAGAGATAAGCACACGCTGGAATGCATGTGCCCCTCAAGGGGAAGATGAGCTCTCCTCCACTCAGCATCCTTCTCTCTAGTCTGAAACGGAAACTCCCATTTTGTGTGTGTGGTGTTTTTGTTTTCTGTTTGCAAAGGGAGATGCCTTCTAGGGGTCCAGGAACACCCTCTGTCCCAATGGACAACGATTTCTTCCTAAGGGAAGGGAAAACATGCTTGCCATCCACAAAGAGTGGGGCAAACGGCCAATGAATTAACCACACCTCCCTGAAATGTGCCTTGCAGAGGAATCTGGCATGCTTTGAACAGTGAAACCTTACCTGTCTGAAATAGGTTCAGTTCACACTCCAGGTAATCGAACATCTCCACAGTGAGTTGGAAACTGAGTGAGAAAGAGAGAGACTGAATGGGGGATGCTGCAACACTGAGAATGTGGAGGCCATGGTCTTTTACCTGCCACAGGACCATCGCAGAAACTTTGTGGAGTCCCAGAGGACAGGGAAGCAGCTCATGGCTCCACATAGCAGAGGGAGATCTGCAGCAGGGGAGCCAAGAGATGTGACAGAGCCTCAACCTGTGAGCCTGAAAGAAACCTGCCCCCACCACTCACCCACCCACCTGGGGCCACCACCAAGCAGGCAGCCCACCCTCTTGCCTCCCATCATTGCCCTGATCCCAGAAAGTAAAAGCATCCGCCACCAATGCCCCCTCCCAACAAGCAGCACTTACAAGTTATTCACGTCGTTCTCGCCCGTCTCGTCAAGCTGCCTGTCCGACATCTGGAGGTTTCCTGGGAACCTGGGGTTCTGTATGAGGGGAGACAGAGAGTCAGGCCAAAGCTGTGGCTCAAGGCAGGTGAAATGAAATGGTCTCCTCCTGCCAGACCCTCTTCCGGGGCTTTTGCCTCTCCAGCTCCCTGGAGTAGCGGTGCCCAGTGGGAAGAGCAGTGGGGCTGCAGCCAGGAATGGCCCTCAGCAGCTTCCCCTCCATCATTTGGGCAGGTGATGTTGAACTTCTCTCCCTCTGCTCACCCAGAATAAGACATGGCCTCTTCTGGGACCCCTTTTGAAGAACAGGGAAGGGTGGGCCCAGGGGAAAGGCAACCATCCCTTTAACCACAGGGAGCTGCATCATAAACCCCAGCCGAGAAAGGAAAAAGTGGCCACATTCCAGCCCTGGAATGTGGCCACGGGATCTCTGAAGAATGGACTGGGCTAATTCTGGCCACAGTGGTGAAGCCTGGCCACACTTCAGAAGCAGTGGCAATCCCCTGCCCCACCCCGCTCATCCCTGCTAACTGTTCTGCTCCTTTTCACACAAGCACCCTCTGGCCACCAGAGGGGACCATGCTTGGCCTGCAGAAGCAAAGGCCTCCCCGCCTGCCTGCTTGCCTCAGGACTCTGGTTCTGAGCCAAGCTTCCTGGTCCAGTCAGCCGGATTCCATTCTATAAATACCTGCTGCCGGCTCCACTCCCCAAACGGGATGCAGGCAAGACAAACGGGCCTGTCTTGAGCCAATCACAATGTGGGAAGGGAGGCTTGCAAAGGAACATTCTGGGAGCCAAGGAAGGGTGCAGGCAGGGAGGAAGCAAGCTCAGGCTGTTTGTCCCCAGGGAGCAATTTTCATGCACATGTGTGTGTGTGTGTGTGTGTGTGTGAGAGAGAGAGAGAGAGAGAGAGAGAACACCCAGGTATATGCCACCATCCTGCCTGTCTGCTTGAGGCCATCTAGTCCGACCCCTCATATGCCAAGAGGAGTTTGTAGATCTCTTCTTTTTTATTTATTTAATTTATATCCCACCTTTTCCCCCAAGGAGCTCAATGTGGTGCACATTATTCTCCCCCTCCTCCATTTCATCCTCACAACAACCCTGTGAGGTAGGTTAGGCTGAGAGACAGTGACTGGCCGAGTGAGGGATTTGAACCCTGGTCTGTCCCTGGTCCTAGGGCAGCATTCTAACCACTACACCACACTGGCTCTCTTCTGCATAGCTATACTGCCCTGTAGTTCTCTGGGTGGTTCCCAAAGTTCCCGCTTCCCAGTCAGGAAAGGGCAGGAAACAGTAAGGAGTGGCTGGCGATGAATAAAAGCAGGGCACGAAAACTGTCTTCCCTATTTTCCCTTCCCAGATTCTTTGGCCGTGTTAAAGCACAAGAGAGGGAAAGGCCAGAGTCAGGTGGAGCCACCCACAGTGCAAAACAGACACACCAGGAAGTATTATGGAGGGTGGAGAGGGAGCTCCAGATGTCCCTTCCCTCTGGCCTGCCCAGTCCTGAGGCCCATAAATCAGGGGAGGGCTGTAGCTCATGGGTAGAGCATTTCACTTTCATGCAGAAGGTCTCTCCCCAGCAACATCTCCAGGAAGGATGCCTGAAACCCAGCAGAGCCACTGCCCGTCAGCTGGGGCAATACTGAGCTAGATGGACCGATGGTTGGCCTATGTATAAGCAGCCTACTCTGTTCCAGCACTATCATTCATAGAATCAAAGCGTTGGCAGGGACTCTGAGGATCATCTAGTCCTACCCCCTGCAATGCAGGAATATGCAGCTGTCCCATACAGGGATCGAACCCACAACCTTGATTATCGGCACCATGCTCCACCCAACTGAGCTGCCAAGTCAGTTTTAAAAGGAGTGATCCACAGATCCACAAGACAATTCAGGTTGCCCCATCTGCATGAGAATTCAGACCCACAACGCCCTGCTGCTGGTGATGATGTCGCCTCTCCTGCCGACGATGGCATCCAGTTCCCAGGTGGGGCTAAATCCTGCATCCCCGAGGGAGGCCGCTGCTGCTGCTGTCGCCTCTGGCCTTTTTGTTCCTCTGCCCAGCCAGAGATCCCTTGGGTACCCAGAGTGCTTTGCAGACGACTGGAAGAGGCAAACAGCCCCACTTACTTTTGTGTGGAACTCCATCTTGGTTCTCAGCAGTTTGAGGTAGATGCTGCACAGCTGCCCGTAGCCCTCGCTCAGGTGGCCCTAAGGGGGAGAAGGGGGCAGGAGAGAGTGAGGGCCAGGGCTGGCAGGAGGAGCTCTCTCCCTCCTGGGAATAAATAAGCATTTTCCACTGGGAGCTTTTACAGGGACACCGAAAGAGCATCTGCTTGGCATGCAGGAAGCATGCCCCAAGTCCAGCATCTCTAGTTGGAGCTGGGAAGTGTCTCCTACCTGAAGACACAGGGAGTCTCTGCCAGTCTGTGCAGAAAATATGGAGCTAGATGGACAAAGGGTCTGACTCTGCATAAGGCAGCTTCCTACAGTATGTTCCTATGAGAATAAGGGGCACCTGCTAAGCTACGGAGAATGTCCAAAGCTCAAGAGAAGTCTAGATCAGGCACAGGCAAACTCAGCCCTCCAGTTGTTTTTGGGACTACAACTCCCATCATCCCTGACCACTGGTCCTGTTAGCTAGGGATGATGGGAGTTGTAGTCCCAAAACATCTGGAGGGCCGAGTTTGCCTATGCCTGGTCTAGATGCTGCTCTGGCACACAGACTTGCATAAGCTGGCCAGGATCAGGGGTGAGGAGGGAGGGAGGGAGGGAGGGAGGGAGAGCCTGTGTGTGCCTGGGCACTATTTTATTTTATTTATTCAGGACATATTTATGTATTCATTTATAAAAATATTTGTATCTTGCTGTACCATAAAAATGTATCAAAGTGGTTTGCAGCAGTGAAACCAAAAAGCCATAAAATAATAACCAGAAAAAAATGTTTAAAAACATACATCCATTAACCCAGGCATCCCCAAACTGCGGCCCTCCAGATGTTTTGGCCTACAACTCCCATCATCCCTAGCTAACAGGACCAGTGGTCAGGGATGATGGGAATTGTAGTCCAAAACATCTGGAGGGCCGAAGTTTGGGGATGCCTGCATTAACCATTGTGGAAAGATGTATTCTGAATTGCCTGCATAGGCTTGGCGGAATAGAAAAGCTTTCAGCTGGCACTTAAAAGTTGGCACTGAAGGTGTCTGTCAAATATCTAGTGGCACAGTGTTTCACAGGGCTGAGCCGATGACACTAAAGACTTGGTTCCTTGTTTTTGTCGAACGAGCTTCGCCAACTCAAGGAACAACCAGCGAACCTCCTGCAGATGACCTCAGTGACTGAGCTGGGATATGAGGCTTCAAGTGGTACCTGGACCTACGGCGTTCAGGTCTTTGTAAATTCATACAAGGACCTTGGAACAGGCTCAGTAGTAGATGGGCTCAGACAGTGCTCTCTCTCTCTGTCTTACAACCAGTATCAAGCCAACTCACAGCTTCCAGGATGCGCAATGCCTTCCCTCGCCCACATTCTCATCCAGAGACTCTTGGGCAGGGAGACCAGCTTTCAAAAGGCTGGATCTCCTTCTCCACTGGTGCCTGCCCTCCAGAATTAGCAAGAGACTGAACTGGAGCACGTCTGGAAAGGCAGACTGGTGGGTGTGAAGAACTATTAGCAGCATATGCCGAGTGGGTGTGTGGAACACCCATCCACCCCCAACCCTTTGCCTTCCCAAGAGCCCTGAAGTCAACTCAGAAGGGCAACAGGCAGGTGGGGAAGGAGAAGGGAGCTGATAAGAGTAGAAGCAGCAGCAGCAGCAGCAACAGAAACACCAGCCAACTGTTCAGAATTGAACATGCTTGGCCAGCTGGCTCAAGGAATAGGGAATTTGGCAGGGAGCTCGGGGGGCGGGATGATCCAAATTTGGTTTGTTGAATGGGGAGTCCTGCGTGCCTCAGAGCTTCTGAAAAAGCATGTGCCATTACCAAGCGGACTTCCACACCTCTCTGCCCTCCTGATCCAAAGGGGAGGCATCGAGCTCGCTCCCTGACTCAGGACCTTGTCAGCAGATGAAGGGACTCTCTCCAGGCCCAGCCAGCACTTACCCACATACGGCTGGTGTCGCTGAGCTCGCTCTTGTACCTCACAGAGTCCTTCAAGACCTGCCGGAGAAAAGGAGACAAGGATTTTGATAAGATCTTCAGGTACTGGATGCCAGCGACGCATCTGTATAACCTGTATCGGGCTTGTGGTGGCAAAGCCTCCCATGCTGCTCGGCTGAGCTGGTGAGGCGGGACTGAATACTCAGCTGCATGGAGAACTACAGGCAGTTTGCAGTCCAACGTCTGTGAGGGAAAGGACAGGTGGAAGTCTGGCTGGGAATAAAACCTCACACAGGGGCAGCAGTATCCCAGGAGGGAGTCCTGGGACATGGGAAGTTTAGGGGACGAAGCAGCCCTGAGGTGGGGAAGCTGAAGGAAAGGTGCAGGGTAGGTACTGACCCCTAAAACTGGAGGCTGAAGGAAGGGGAGGTGGAGAACGAGGTTTGAGAAAAATGGTGCGAATGGCAGAGAATTGACGCCATCAGAAAGGGACTCTGGAGTGCTCAGGAGGCTGTTTAAAAGAAAAGGTGGCTCAAGGAAGCAATATGATGAAGGCAGTAGACTGGGAAGCGGGACCCTATCTCAGCAATGGGTAGCCACAGGACCACATGGAGCAGGTAGGGCGTTGTCATGCCTCGCACTGACCTGGGACCAGATTTGGACTCCTCAGGGTATGAGCCAGACACCCCACAGCTCTAGGAGCAGGCAGGGCCCCCTGGAACCAGTGCTGAGGAACCCCTTGAAGGGGTCAATGAACTCAGATGTCTGGGAAACCCTGGGGTGGCCCTTGCAGTGGGTATCACTTTATGATTCTACTTTGGGGTGGGGGAATAATCCATCTTTAAATAAATCCCAAAGACTTTTGCAACTTAAAAAAAATGATATAGAGCTAGAGCACTATCATAATGCTATAATTAAGCATATATTTATCTCAGATTTCCTTACAGGTTATCACCATTAGCTATATTACTAAATTGGTGGTGACCAAAAAGGGTTTATTTTTATTTTTTAAAAGTAACATTTCAGTATTGTGGAACTCCTGCCCTGGAGGCCTGTCAGGCTATTTCTTTATTAATGTCTCCTGAAAACTGGTTTCAACAAGGCTTTAGGTCTTCAGTTGTTACCTTTCGCTGCTGGCTTTTAAAGCTGCTCTGCTTCCTGAAACCTGGATCTGGATTCAATCTGATCTGCTGCTGCCTTAAACGATTTGTTTTTATAATGACAAGCAATTCCTTGATCATTTCTAAACCTTGTAAGCTGCTTAGTGTGTCCACGGACAGAGAAGTAGGGTAAAAGTAATGAATCAAAAGAGGGCATTGGTCCTAGTCGGCCCCCGAAAGAAAAGAGGTGGAATCCTGCCCCCCCTGCCCCAATGCTCTGCCACCAGCCTCTAAATGAAGGCCTTTTGTTGGCTCCACCCCAACATGGATTTCAAAGCAGGTAGGAGGGGAAATGGAACTAGCATCGCCCGCCCTGCATCCCAGCCACCCGAGTTCCACAAGGAGAAACAGGAAGCTGGTCAGTTCAGGACCTCCAGAGCAGAGAGAGGTTTTGGGAGAAGAGTCTGCTGCCCTTACATTTGGATGTCCATCACGGAGGAGCTTGTGGAAGACGTGGCAAAATTTCCAGCAGAGCACGGCATTGCTGGAGAGGGGCAGCCGGCCCACGACGGCCCAGAAGGTGTGGGCTCCTTTCTCGTGGTGCGTCCCCAGGATGCATGGTGAGAGATGCAGGCTAAGGAAAGAATTCCAAGGAAGGAAGCAATGCTTTCGGGCAACAAGCAGGCTCAAAGCCCAGCATCTACATGCACAGAAAACACACACACACTCCTAACACAGGTGCTTTGTTCCAGCTCAGCTTGGCCAGGCCACGATGGGCATTTTGCCCCAGCAAGGCAGACGCAGCCTCTGCCTCCACCTTCCCCCAAAGCTGCCAAATTCCAAAAGGATATTTCTGGCGTGTTTCTCTTTGACGGCAACTTCCTGAGCATTAATGGCCTTGTTGATGCTGACAGTCTAAAAAAGAAAGGAGAGGAGGAGGGAAAGCATTAGTAGGAGAGGTTGCAATTGCAGAGAAAGGTAACCCCCCTTCCCACAACCCTGCTAGCACCAACTGTGTTGTCCCGTCCCGTCCCCCCAAAATCTGTCAATCCCCACACCCATCTCTGAGAAGATTCTGGTGGGTCTCTCGCACTCAGCAGTTGCCAAGAATTGTCCCCCTTGGCACAGTGGTGAGGCCAATGAGATGGGCCAAGGGATGTTGAAATCAGCCCAACTGTCCAGAACATAGGCTGGCTGCGGAGTGGCTGCAATAACTCAGAGGCAGAGTCTTCGTCCAGTGGAGGCTGGAAGGTACAAACCCTGAAGGAACCTGGAAGCCTCAGAACATCCTCCTCCAGGCGCAACAATTCAGGGCAAGCTTCTCAGACCTCCTCTAATTTTCCTTAGTGGGACAAAGCACAGCAGCACCTGACTCCCAAGATGGTCCCCCACCCCCACCCCACTGGTACACGGTTCTTGGAAGCAGACCTGCAGCTGGGCATCATGGCCTGACAGCGAAAGACTTAGAATCACAGAACTGTAGCGTTGGAAGGGACCCAACCCCCTGCAATGCAGGAACCTCAGCTCAAGCATCCATGACTTCCAGGCACCAGTTCTGGCAACTAGGAATGGCACAGTTAGATGGGAGGCTGCACCAGCCTGGCTGTCTGCCAAAGTCTACAGGGAGATCCTGCCTACAGCTTTCTCTATGAGCAATGATGCACTTCAGCAAGAAGTCAGTGTATGTCTGGATGTGATGGAGGATGTGTTTGCAGACAAACCACCAGTGGTGGTTGAGGGAGGGGGCTTTGTGGTGAGGCTAAGATCTGGGCTGCCCTTGAAAATAATAATCCCTTATCCTGACAGATCCCCAGTTATCTTCTAGCATAGTAGTTTTCAGACCACTGCCCCTTTGGTCCCATAAGTTCAACCCCAGTGCCCACTATCCTACCCTATAAAATGTATTATTCACAATAGTGGTTTGCATGAGCCACTAAGAAATATAATAACACAATAATATTCAGAACGGTAACAATTAATTGCACATTTATTCAAAATCCAATTAAAACTATTTAGTTCAATTCAACAAAGCTGATGAACTTGACCCAGTGATACCAGCTTTTCAAAGTCTGATAGTCACTTACTCCCCCAGTAACCCCCCCCCGGGGGGGCAGTACCACCCACTTTCAGGACTGCTGGTCTAGCAGTTACCCTCATTAAAAAGCCACCTGCAGAAGACCCTGGCTAGGTCTACCAACTAGGTCCTACCAACACTATCTCACTTTACAGTGAAGTGATGTGAAGTGGATCTCTAATGTTCTATAGCAGAGCTTTTCAAACTATGTGTTGTGACATCTTAGTAGTGTGTCATGTGAACGCTCCCCGCGCTCCTCCCAGGGCTGGAAAGGAGTTAGTTTAACCTCCGGTGTTCTAGTAAAGTTCAATTACTCTGTCACAAAACGATGCACGTCTAAAAACTGTGTCACCAACATGAAAAGTTTGGAAAGCTCTGTTCTATAGAAATGAAATATTTAGTGTACTGTTATCCACAATCTTTTCCCCCCCAATGGATCTTATAACCATAACAAAAGATAACTTACATGAAACATGAAATAGCTTTTAGAGATCTGCAAAGGGTGTCACAATCATAGCTATTCCATGTATGGCACAGCGCAATACTCAGGAACATTCTGATATACAGTATAGAGAACATTTCCTAGCACAGGATCTAGAGAGGGTTTAAAGTACGCACTGGAGGTTTGCACAATTAAAGTGAATTAGAGTGCTCTATAGTGACAAACCCACCTAAAGAAGATGATGGACTTTTGCGGTTAGGAAAGTGATGGGGAAATGCACTGATAGGTGTGCGATGAACAAATAATTAACTGGAAGGCATGTAACCCACAAACAAGAACAAATGCTCAGCAATGACTGGACATGGTCTGGCCCCTGCATAAACTTTGTACACACAGATCAGGATGAAAGATTAATAAAGTGGCCACCCAGAGAAGTACAAGGACAGAGTGGCACAACTTTCCCATCTGTGGTCTGCTCTAGATGAGATAAACAAGTGTCAGAAGCTCAGCACAGAAGCAGCCTCGCATTTCACTGCCTGCGCTTCTCATCCTGACTGAGTAAACTGAGGAAATCTTACAGAGTGACTCAGCATTGCCCATCACCAGGCTCCATATTTGGATATCTTAAAGGGAAATCGAGATTTGCTCTTGCCTGCTACCAGGACTCACTAGTCCTGTCCTAAAGATCCCTCCAAAAAGCTGTGACTTTGCTTTGTCATACAACCTAATTTAGGGCTACACAGAAGCTCACTAGCCTCAGTATTAGCCACTGCTAAACTAGAGCAAAACATACCACCCACCCCAATATCAATTCAAGCTACATAGGGCTGGATCAAGGCCTTAGTCCAGGTACTGAAAGTGGGCCTTTCTACCTTCAAGGCATGCCATGCCCCTGGTACCTCTTGGTGCAAGGCAGATGTTAAAATCAGTAGCCAGTCAAGCAAACGGAACGTACAACATCACTGTAACATACCATGGTCCCCCAACAGCTTAACTTGGGATGGGGCTCATCTTGTCACAGTTCAGATCAGTTCAGTCAAACCTCTCAGTCAGATCTCCCCAAAGCAAACTTCTGTAGAAGTCCACCCAACTCTGCGTCACCTGTAACCATGAGGACACGCCACAGGATGCAGGGAAAGACCCAACATTTTAGGAAGGTCCTTCTAAGACTGTGTATAAACCTTATGGGGAGGTCAGAAAACTTCCAGGCAGGCATCAAAAACACTGGTGCTTTTCTCTTGAAATCTGCCATTCCTTTGGGGCTGTGCAGTGCCTTGCCCCTGAGAACTGGATTCTGCCTCCAAGGATTCTCGCAAGCATGCAATCTGGAGTGCTAGAATCAAATGTGTACCGAACATTCTGTGGAGAGTCACTGTTCTCTCTTCAAAACCACAGGGATCCCATGACTTTCTGTGAGGTGTTTATGCACCCTCTCTCCTGCCAGAAAATAATTTCATCATCTGGGGGCGAGGAGAAAAGGAAGCCTTGCACTCCAGCTGAGCTGACAGCTGCACTGTCACTCTGAAAAGGCTTCACCCAGGAGGGATTCCAGGCCCAGCTGCAGAGTCATGAATGAAGCCTCTCTGGCTGAGCTTGGGAGGGGGGTTAACGGTTGGGAAGGTGCAAGGCAATATTCTGGGGCCCTGTCTCCTCCCCTCTGCATCAGCTCGCCATCCCTTTCCTGGAAGGTTTATACACTGGACTTGAAATCCTCAGGGCTGAGGGTTTCCTGGACCCACAGAGGGAAACGGTCACGGCTCAGCTGAAAGGGTGGCATTGTCCAGCACTTCCTGCTCCAGCAGCTCTGTATGCATCAATTTCTGTAAAGGCAACGTGCAGGAAAATGCCAGCTTCATTCCACACCCGCCCGCCCCATGCACAGCAACAGGAAGCTACAGCCAAGGCAGGAGAGGCACCAGATGGGCTCATTGCAACTCCCCAGCTGCTATCACAACTGGCATGAGATCAAGAAAGAAGCCACGGCACTAATGAGCTCCTGGTCCAAAATTATCCATGGAAATCCCAGAAACCCAACTCTTCCTTATGAGGGACATCATAGCAATTTGTGGGTATTAAGCTGTTTTTGTCTGGCAAGGTCTAAACAAGGATAATGGCTTCTTCAAAGCAGTCTCCATCTCTCAAACTGGGTTCACACTTAGTGCTTTGGTGATTGATTTGCAGATGTGGTGCTTAAGATGCGCCACCAAAACTCTGCCCTCAAGAGAACACCAATCCCAGTATTAGAAACTCAGATATAAGCTAGGAGCACCTTGGATCTAGGTTTTGGTCACCACAACGGAAAGTCTATTTGCCAGGGGGTTGGACCAGATAGATGACCCTTGGGGTCCCTTCCAATTCCACAATTGTATGATCTCAACTACATTGCCTGACTGTAACTTGCGCTTACAACAATTCATTTGTCCCAGTATGCAAGAAGACAGGGGTAACTGGACCCACACCAGTAGCAAAAAGCTCCTGGGGAATTTTGAACACCTGGATCCCCCCCCCTGAATCCAGGGCTTCCCTCTTGTCTCTGAGTGCTTCACTGACGACCTCAAAGTTGGTGTCCAGTGACAAACTGAGCTAGGAGCTGCCAGGAGGGGGACAGAATGTCCACTGCTGGCCCTATAGCAACCTTCAGCACTGCAGCAAACCCACCAGTGATTATTCTGGGAAAAGCTGAAAGCTGGGAGGCTTTCAGCATCTGCCGAGAGTGCTTTGGGGCTCTGAGATCAGAAGGGGGGGGGAGAGACACCTGCAGCTCAAATGTTAAGGCCACAGGTCACATGCACCAAGCACAGCTCTGGCTCTTGAAGGGAGCCTCTGGCACAAAGCCCACTGAGAATGGAGGCAGACCTACCTTAGCTCTACTTTTTCCTCAACAAAATCCAGGTCTTTTCCTGCCTGCCCTGCAACTGCCCTTATAGGAAACTGGAACTACAAGCTGCCCTGAATCCAAGAAGCAAGTGGCAGTTTCCAAGCCAGGCAAGAGGGAGGACTGCCCTGTGCTCTTCCATCACTCCCGGAGTTATGACAGGGCACAGGAAGCTGGCCAAGCATCAGTTTACCAGTGTGCTCTGCCAAGGGCTTTTAGCAGTAAAGAGCCTTGGAAGATGCTCCCGCCCCCTTGCAGGCAGGCCTTCCTAGAGTTCTGGGGAGGGGCCACAGCTCACTGGCAGAGTGTCTGCCTTGCAAGCAGAAGGTCTCAGGTTCAATCCTTGGCATCTCCAGGTAGGAGTAAGAGGGACTCCTGCCTGAAATCCTGGAGAGCTGCTGTCAGTCAGTGTAGACCAGGGTCCCCAAACTAAGGCCCGGGGGCCGGATGCGGCCCAATCGCCTTCTAAATCCAGCCCGCGAACAGTCCGGGAATGAGCATGTTTTTACATGAGTAGAATGTCTCCTTTTATTTAAAATGCATCTCTGGGTTATTTGTGGGGCCTGCCTGGTGTTTTTACATGAGGAGAATGTGTGCTTTTATTTAAAATGAATCTCTGGGTTATTTGGAGGGCATAGGAATTCGTTCATATTTTTTTCCAAAATATAGTCCGGCCCCCCACAAGGTCTGAGGGACAGTGGACCGGCCCCCTGCTGAAAAAGTTTGCTGACCCCTGGTGTAGACAATTCTGAGATGGATGGACCAATGCTCCGACTTGGCAGCCTCCTATGTTACTGTGGAAGACACCATAAGCAAACTGATTTGAAACATGTCGTTATTGTTATCATCATCATTTTCTTATTCATTGAATTTGTTCATCGCTTTATCTTCGCCAGGGCAAACCAAAGTGATTTACGACCAACCTGGTTGTAGAGGAAAGTTTTTTGCCTGGTGCCTAAAGATATAACAATGGCGCCAGGTGAAACTCCTTGGGGAGAGAATTCCACAATGGAGAGCACTGCAGAAAAGGCCTGTTCTCGTGTTGCCACTCTCTGGACCTCTTGTGGAGGGGGCACACAAAGAAGGACCTCAGATAATGATCACAGAGTCCAGGTCAGTTAATATGGGGAGAGACAGCCCTTGAGGTATCTTGAACCATTTGAGGCTTTATATGTCAAAACCAGCACTTTGAATTTGGCATGGAAACTAAGTGGCAGCCAATACAGTTGAGCCAGGGATGCGGGTGGTGCTGTAGGTTAAACCACAGAGCCTAGGGCTTGCCGATCAGAAAGTTGGTGGTTCGAATCCCCGTGACGGAGTGAGCTCCCGTTGCTCGGTTCCAGCTCCTGCCAACCTAGCAGTTCAAAAGCACGTCAAAGTGCAAGTAGATAAATAGGTACTGCTCTGGCGGGAATGTAAACAGTGTTTCCGCGTGCTGCTCTGGTTTGCCAGAAGCGGCTTAGCCACATGACCCGGAAGCTGTACGCTGGCTCCCTTGGCCAGTAAAGCGAGATGAGTGCCACAACCCCAGAATCGTCCATGACTGGACCTAATGGTCAGGGGTCCATTTACCTTTTACAGTTGGGCCAGGATTGGTGTTCTATGCTCAAACCGTCTTGCCCCAGTGAGCAACCTGCTCAATGAATTCTGCACCAGCTGAAGTTTCTGAACCGTCTTCAGAGGCAGCCCCAAATATTACACATTGCAATAATCTAATGTAGAGGATACCAGAGCACAGACTACAGTAGGTAGGTTATCCCTGTCCAGAGAGGGGTGCAGCTGGGCTGCTAGCCAAAGCTGATGGAAAGCACTCCAAGCCACCAAGGGCACCTGAGCCTCAAGTGACATCAAAGGATCCAGAAGTACCGCCAAGATACGTACCTGCTCCTTCAGAGGGAGTAGAACCCCATCAAGAGCGGGCAACCTCCAATCCACCCAGTCTAGGGAACCACCCACTAACAGTGCCTCAGTCTTATCTGGATTGAGCTTCAGTTTATTGGCTCTCATCCAGCCCAGTACATCCGCTGCACATCTATACCAGAATAAGATTTCCAGGGGAGGTCCTCTTTTTCAAGAGATCTATAGAAAAACCCTAATGCTGCATTCAAATGAATGCATACCATTTAAATGGTGATAAAGCAGGAATTGAGGAATATGTAGAATGGCCACCGAAAGGAAGCTTTACAAATAATGTGCTCTCTGTTTACACAGTGCCCAACCCCCGGCAGTCACACGCAAGGTCTGAGCACTGGCACCTTCTGCACACTCCAGGGCCAATGGGGTCGCTGGGGTCCCCAGTAACAGCTGCTTGAAATATCTGGGAATTTTGTTATTTCTTTAGAGTGAGCCTAAACCACTTCATGCTCCAACAACTACAGTCAACAGTCCTGTGAGGCTTCACCTCCTTCCATTTGCCTCTTAATGTATATATACATTTAGTTTGGAAGCAATCAGATATCTGATTTACCCAGTGAAACTGCTCAACACCTAAGCTACGTTCTACCCCAACTTTTCAAAACAGGATATGAAAACAATTTAGCATTTTGCCTGTATCATGAATTCCATTGTTTGTGGTTATACAACTCCAAGGACATGTACTGACCCCCTCCCATTTTTATCAATCTCCACCCCCACCAATAAATTATTGTGTTTCTCTTCCCCTCCCCAAATAAGACCTCATTACAAAGCACTACAGTGGTTCATGGGTCCACAGGATTAAATTTCATCCTAAATTCTGAGCTCTTATTGGCTTTACCTACACACCGGAATTTACACCATAGGTGTCAAGTTTTCCCTTTTCTCGCGAGGAAGCCTATTCACCATAAGGGAATTTCCCTTAAAAAAAGGAGAACTTGACAGCTATGATTTACACTCATAATGCAACCTTGAAAAACAGATTTCAGACATGTACGTTGTTTTTCTTTCGACCCCTATTAAGCTGTTGGGGTACATTGGATCTGCCTCCACTACAATCAGAAAGTGAGGCTTTGGTGGTGATGTTACTACCAGGTGTCAACCGGTTGGCACTGACTCATGACAGGGCCTTTTCAGTCGTAGCTCTCCAGTAGTGGGATGCACTCCCTAATGAGGTGTACCTGTCTCCATCATTATTAACTTGCAGGAGGTCTTTGAAAACATTTCTATTTATCCAGATGTTTGGTGGCTGAAGAATACTGTTCTAGGCAACCATAAGATCAACTGATTGAAAAATGTTTATAACTTTTAGAATTTTATTTACAAAATGTAACTTATTTCAGCTGTATTTAACTATAATTTTAAAAAATGTTTTACTGTTTTAAATTTTTTGCTTTGTTTTTGTTTTAAATGATACACTCATTTGGTGCCTGGGACATCTTGGGGAAGGATGGGATATAAATTTGATAAATAAATATTTGCTCAGAGGCTGGTATTTCACCTCTGTATCTTCTGTTTTCTTCTCCAGAGCTTCCTAAAAGCCAAGTGAAGGATTTAAGTTAACATAGTGGGATCACACGAAAGCTCATACCAAAATAAAAACTTAGTTGGTCTTTAAGGTGCTACTGAAGGAATTTTTTTATTTTGCTTCGACTCAGACCAACACGGCTACCTACTTGTAAATAGTGGGATCTAATAGCTTTTGTGACATACTATTTTATTCGGAATACAATGGCAATTTTTTTAAAAAAAAACACACCTGTCAGAGTTGTATTCAACTAAGTCCCATTCAGAGCAGGCTTGCTGGAAATAATAAACCTGTTAGTCATGTTCATCAACTTCAGTGGGTCTACTCTGAGGAAGACTAGCATGGACAACCTCCTACCCCTTAACCTGGAATCATTTTGAAATCAACCATTAACTTTATTGGGGCTTGTTGGTTTATGTAAAACATGTTGCAGAAGGGTCTAGAAAATGTTCTGGAGGGAGAGTGGTCAAGGAGCTCAAGCAGCCACTGGCTTACAGGAGCCACCACAAGCTTCCTTTCCAAAGAACTGCTTGCATTACTTCCCCATTCCAGACAGCCTCACAGTGGCTTGGAAAGAGAAGGGAAACCAAGGCTCATCAGCTCCAGGCCAGGAGGGGTGTGTTGCCCCAGGAAGCGGGGTGAGGACCCCCAGAATTTAAATAGTGGCAAGAGAGACTCCCCTATGAAGAAAGATTTGCACAATTTGGGACTTTTTCGTTTAGAGAAAAAGCAAGTAAGAGGAGGCATGATAAAAAGATATAGGGACCCCTAACCATTAGGTCCAGTCATGACTGACTATGGGGTTGCGGCGCTCATCTATTGGCCGAGGGAGCCAACGTACAGCTTCCAGGTCATGTGGCCAGCATGACAAAGCCACTTCTGGTGAACCAGAGCAGCACACAGAAACGCCGTTTACCTTCCCGCCGGAGCGGCACCTATTTATCTACTTGCACTTTGACGTGCTTTCGAACTGCTAGGTTGGCAGGAGCAGGGACCAAGCATGAATGTCTGTAAAATTAGGCTCTTATGCTCAGCTTCTCCTTCCTGGTATCCTGCTCAAGTGAGCTTTCGTGGCTGAGTGTTGATTTGAACCCAGGTCCCCCAGGCCCGACTCTGACATTCTAACCACTACACCACAATGACTCTCTTATGCTAAGGGGCCCTCCCCGAAGCAGAGAAAGCATCTGCTGGATCAAAAAGGTCCTGTGAGATAAATGTAACAAGGCCCAGTGCAAAGAGGGATGATAGTGGAAGCAACAGCCAACTAAGCACCAGAGTGGCATGGCTCTTTCCACAAGAGGAACCACAGAGAAGGAGCAAAGGTGTTTATCAAAGGCTGGCATATGTACCCTTTCAAGATGCAAATGCACACACAGGATTCCAATTTTCAATCAGGCATATCAGCCTCGTTATCTCCCACGACTATGTTTTGTGTTACAAATTTTGCACCAGGTTGGCGGAGGGGACGGACCTCTGCTGGCGCCACCCAACAGCTGCATCAATAATCTATCCTGAAGAACTAGGCTGTGCTTATCCTGATTCAAAATGGCACCCAACAGTATCCAAATGTAAGCCCAAACCCACTGCTCCATCTCAGGAACCGTCACACTAAACTAACTGGGAGACAATATTCTCAGAGGCATTCAAATCAGTGCTAGTAAACCTAAAGCAGAGTACTTCTACGGGCTCATTCGGATAACCCAAAGACCACTCCCACCCCTCTGCACAACACAACAGCACTACTTCCCCCATTGCCATTTGGAGTGGGAATGCCACACCTTTCTAGTCCCCCCCCCCAAACAGAATTCAAGCAAGTTCTAAGCACACAGTGACTTTGAGACAGGGACACTCCCCCTTACCATGAAGGCAATTCAGGCACTGAAATGAAGAGCAATAGGGTTCTTTGATCGCAGAAAAGAAGCAGAAGGGAGATTGACTGTTCCCTCCCAGGTTCCTCAAGAGGCAAATTTCAGTTGCCCCAAACAAGGAGGAGGTAGGTGATTTACAAGAGGGTGTATGTGTGTAACTGAAACGTCCCTTAATAATCTGAATACACTTATCCGCCAACCATCAGTTAACATTTGGAGTGATCAATTTCTCTTATCTGAGGGGCTAACCCATCATTTTAAACCAGTAGCTCACCCCCAGCTTCTTCCAGAGGCTGCTGCTGCAGATCTCAAGGGTGGCTTCCCTGCCAATAGGTCAGTATCAACCTCATTATTCTACCCTTCAAAGTTTGCTGTTCCTAGCTTGAGCCATGAAAGTCTTTAGCCCTGCACTCCAGGTGCATCTGCCCTCTCTTGACAGCTCAGGAGATGCTGCTCCCAGCAGCCCTTTAGACTGTGATGAGTTGCCCCTCTCTCAGTGGAAGTCCTGGACTGGAGCTAGGAAGCCTCGAATATGTGTGTGTGTGCGCACACACACACACTTTCTCCCTCATGTCACCCTCTAGTCAACAGTTCATACCCTCTTGCCTCTAGGAATGTAGGAAGAAGCTTTATACCAAGAGGTATAGTGGTCTAGTTCAGGACTGTCTGCGCTGACTGGGAGCAGTTCTCCAGGGTCCTTCCCAGCCCTACCTGGAGATGCCATGGGGGGTGGGTGGCACCTTCTGCATGCAACACATTTGTTCTGCCACAGCACCCCCCCCCAATGCCCTTCTGTGTGTCAAATTCAGACAGGAAGGAATGAAAATGCAACGCCTCCTCTGCCCCTTGAATGTATTACTCCCTTCCCCCCTTGCACAACCGCCTTAAACCTTGCAATCTTTTTGCTTAAGTAGCTGGGGTTAAGCACACTTCCGTATATCCGCTCGTTCTTAGCTCTTGCCTCCTCTCCACCCACCTGCCACTTTCCTGACAGAGCCTACCTGTGGTTGCTGGTCCAGCAAGTACCCCTTAGTTTGCCTCCCCTCAAGGCATTATCACCATGCTCCAGAAACCCCCGCTACTCTTAAAGCACGAATTAGGGATGGAGGGGGGATTGTCTAGGTAGCATGATGTCACTGGCAGCCAATCAGTGGCTCGCAAGCCCCCCCCCCAGGTGGGCTAACTCCCCCCACCAAAGCCTGCCCCCTTTTGCTGCTTGAAAACAGCTCCTGTTCCCGGCTCTGAAGGGTTCAACCGCTGTGACTGCAGGAGGCAAACACCAACACGCCCCCCCCCCCCGGCAACGGAGTCTCCGGCGGGAGTCCTTCAAAGCCTTTCCTGCTGCTTCCGAAAGGCAGCCCTGGGGAACTCTGTTGCACAGAACCAACTTGACCCCTTTCGAGGTCGCGCCCTGCCCCCTTCGGCCCAGATCCACCCGCAAAAGGAGGGAGGGAGGGATAGTGGTCCTGGACACGCTCACAATGCCGGCTGAGAGTGTTTCGCTTAGCCGGAGACAGGTGGCGGCGGCTCTTTCCCTGCTGCAACAAAGCAGAGGCTGGCTCTGCGCGCTTCCCCGCTAGCCATGTTCTAACCCAGGCTGGGAAGACGCCGCAAGGAGACTCCCGAGATGGGGAAAGGGGGGTGGAGGCTCCCGAGCCCTGCAAGGCTAGATAGACGGAGGCAACCGGGGACAACGGAGGCAGCAACAAGCACCTCCCTCCCAACTCTCCTCTCGAGGAAATGGGAGGAGGAAGAGAAGGCGAGCTCCACCTCGAGCAAGCCGGTGTCCAAGGCTTGGGGTGGGACCACCCCGTCCTCCGGCGCTGGACCTCCTCCAGTGCTAAGTCTCTGGAGCCGAGCGCCCCGAGGGTTCTCCTGCAAGCGGCGGCAGGGCACACAATGCGCTGGATTACCGCCCGGCCCGCTCCTCTCCCTTCTTGAAACCCCACCCGGGGCTGGTGACAACCCCGGAGAGTATCCGCGCCCCCATCCCGCCTGCCTGCCGGGGAGCATCCCGGGCGCCGCCCCTCTCACAAAGCCGGGCGCCATCTGCCCTCCGCGGCTCCCGTCCGCCTGCGTCGGCGGCGCCCTGCCCTTACCATCTTGCCCACCTCCATGGTCGGAGGCTGTTGCTGCTGCTGGGGCCACCGCCGGTGGCGGAGACGGGGCGGGTCTCTCCCGCCCTCCTCTCCTCCCTGCTCCAGCTACGGCGAGATGCCCATGCCCGGGGCGGCGCTCCTTCCAAGAGAGGACCAGACGAGGGGGCGGCGGCGATGGTGGCGACCCCACGGCCGCCCCTCCCCGGCGGTGGGATTGCGCCGCCCGCCCGCAGCGCCCAGGCGCAGCGCCGGAGTGAGCGAGCAAGCGAGCGAGCGCGGACGCGTCTGCGTGTGTGATCGGAATGACAAAAGGCCGCCGCCGGCGCTCGCTCGCGCCCGCCCAGCTCTCCCCTCCCCTCCCCGGAAGGGTAGCAGGAGGGAAGCAGGCAGGCAGGGCTTCTCCCCCCCCCCCCCCCCGCTCAGGCGGCACAAAGGAAGACACCGTACAGAAGCAGTGGCCGCCCGCCGGGCCAGGCCCGGCAGACCCAGCCAAGGCGGCGGGAAGGAGGAGTTTGCGCGGCAGCGCCCACGCGGGTAGAGACCCTCCTGCTGCCTGGAGGGGTCACCAGAGCGCCGGGCAGGCAGCTTCATTGCCCCCCCCCCCGATCGCCACTATGCATAGAGATGGCGAGGAGAGGAGTGAAACTCCCAAGCAGTGGGAGGACCAGCCTCCACCACTGTCTCTTATCCCCCAACTCCATCACCTCCACTCTCTGCATGTCATGGTTGGCTTAGAGAATCTTTAGGCTGCCCATCAACTGCTTACTCAGTTCTTACTTACAGGCAGCCCTGTTTAGGGAAGTTTTTAATGTTTGAAGTTTTATTCTGTTTTTAGTGTTCTGCTAGGAGCCGCCCAGAGTGGCTGGGGAAACCCAGCCAGATGGGTGGGATAATAATAATAATAATAGTAATAATAATAATATCATCTAGGGGAATAGAATCATAGAATTGTAGAGTTGGAAGGGACCCTGAGGATCATCTAGTCCAACCCCTTGCAATGCAGGAATCTCAGCTAAAGCATCCATGGCAGATGGCCATCCAACCTCTGCTTGAAAACCTCCAGTGAAGGAGAGGCCATCACCTCTGATGGGAGGCTGTTCCACTGTCCATGTGACAGCCCTTGAGATACGGCTATCATATCTCCTCTCAGTCTCTTCTTCTCCAGGCTAAACATACCCAGCTCCTTCAGCCATTCCTCCTAAGGCTTGGTTTCCAGACCCTTGATCTCCACTGCATGTGCTCCAGATTGTCAACATCCTTCTTAAACTGTGGCACCCAGAATTAGTATTCCATGTGCAGTCTGCCAGGCCCCTGGGTCCATATAGCTCGCTACTTGCCAGTGGCCCTTGTGGCCCAGCATCCTCTTCTCACAGTGGCCAACCGGATGTCCAGTTGGGGAAACCCACAAGCAGGACCTGAGTGCAACAAAAACCCTCCTATGGTTTCCAGCAATGGGTGTTCGAAAGCATTACTGCTTCCACAATGGCAGAGCATAGCTACTGTAGCTAGTTAGCCATCAATAGCCATTTCCTCAATGAATTTGTCTAATCCTCATTCAAAGCCATCTAAGTTGGTGGCCCTACACAGTCTGAACTGTAAGGAGACTCCTAGGAACTCGGTACCACAAGGTCTGCTCTTTCTATCCCACAGAAGCCTACATGAGAACTGTAATGACAAGCTCAACAGTGTAGTCACTTGCCCACCACACTCTCCCAGCCATTGGCACACACACTGCCCACGTGATTGCAAAATGCAGTCCTGCAAAACTGCACATTGCTGACTTCCGGTTCACTTTGTGTTTCCCACCCCAAGTGCTAAGTCATTTCCCCTCTGAGAGACCTGGAAGTGACAGGAAAGGACACAAAGCTTAAGGAGGATAACAGCTCCTTTTTGCAAAGCAGGATATCAGAATCAGTGCAGTCCATACACTTAAATACCTGGACTTTAGATGATATTTTTGCCTAACTCGTTTTTAAGTGGCGTGTGATTGTTAAAAAACATGAGAATTTGCCATACAGTCAGCCAAAGACTTGGTTGACTCCAGCCCTCTGCATCCAACTGTGGCCCACCTGGAGCTACAGGAAAGCTCACATAGGCAGGGCAAAATGGTGAAGAACCCCTTTGGTTTCCAATACCCCATAATTGAAGCTATCCCAATTCTGAATAAAGAGGCTTTGCTCTGAGCTATTATGGCCAACAATATAGTCACAATGTCTATTAATGTTTCTTACTGTTCTTTGAAAGCTATCACAATGTACTGTGGCAACGAAATCTACAGGAGTTCCCCCCCCCCCCTTAAACTGGCTGCAAACCTTTGGCATTTCATACGTGCAGTCAAGAACAAAGCCACTTAAAGATGACAGATTGAAGTTTTAAAAAGGAATTTAAGATCATGATTTGCCTTTTAGTTTCTTGAAGGCAACACAGCACACACTTCAGTCAGTTATAAAAACTGATGGGACACTGCCTTCTAAGAACAGAAGCGGAACCAGGAAGCCAGTGCAAGCAGCCTCACAGGTGACAGCCACCCATACCTGGCTATATCCAATTAATGAAAGGCAATAAGGGGGATGGTTGGGGTTAGCACCCCTGCAGAGGCCCAGCTTAGCTACCAAAGGCCTGAGTTTTAAAAAGTGTCCTAGCCTGCTGTCTCAAACCTGAGGATGGCACCAGGTATGTTTCCCTGGGAAGAGCATTCTACAGATGGGGCACGACTGAAAAGGCCTATTCTCATGTTTTTGTGTTTTACATTTCTTTTTTAGAGGGTGGTTTCTGAGCAGGGCCAGCTCTAAGGCAAGCCCGGGGGGCACCGCATGGCTGTGCCTGCCGCAGCGAGAAACGGGGTGGGGCAGGGGACGCCGGAGCCATCATCGCACCACGGCGCCCAACATGCTTAAGACGCCCCTGTTTCTGAGCATTGTTAGTTTTTCCTTCTGTCAAATAGGAACTGTGCAACTTCTTAGATTTCCAAATGTGTACCTGGGCCCAAAAAGATTAGGGGCCCCTAATCTACTTGCAGTTCACAGCCAGAAACATTATATGCATCATAGGTTAGGCAAGAAAAGTGGAAGTTTGATGTGCCCATTGCCTCAGGAGGGATGTAAACTCTACAATTCCTCAAGCTGAGAGCAGAGCAAAAGGCAGTTCCAGCAGCTTTAGAACCAACCAGCTGAACTGTGTGGGGTTCCCCCCCCCCCATATAAAAAAGGTGTCAGACAGCTTCTGTTTTATTATTGCAACTGAAGTATTGGGGGATGCTCACCAACACCCGCTGCCTCAAGCATCTTAAGAAAAAGCAGTGCTGCTATTGCTTATTGTGGCTTCCAGCTAACAGGAACAAATTGTCCAAGTAGCACAGAACAAGAGCAAAAGCTCCCACGCCAAGCTGGGCTAAATGAGGGTTTGGGTGGAAATGCAGTTTCCTTTGCTGTGAAATCCCAAGTGGGCCAACAGCCAGCTTCTCCCTAAACAGGCGATGCAAAAAAATAAATAAATCCTGTTTCAGTGCAGCCTTGGGCAAGACGTTATTTAGGAGGCTTGTTTTAGAAGACAGAGGCCCCTCCCCAATTTTGCTCAAGCAGCCTATGGAGCAGCACAACCTGGCTCCCATACTCAACAGTGATGGAAAACATCCTCATTAACAGCCACAGTGGTGAAGCCCCCCTGCACCTTGCCACTAGGCTTGGGAGGTGGGGGGGAAACATTTCTCATTCCCAGGGGCCAGCCTTGTAGATGGGCCGTGTAATGCTTCTAGATTTCAAGGCATCTACCTCAGGAGTATTGTTTGAAGACACAGGATACCATTTGACTGCTGGCTAGGCAGGGTTGCTTCTAGCAGCTGCCTGGAGATCACATGCCAGCTTCTCTGAGGAAAGACAGGTGGCTCACCTGTCATTGAGGTGCGTGAAATGTGGTTGTCTTTGCAGCCATACATATACCGGGTAGCTCCTGCATCTGCTGCATGGGTATTGCTTTGGAACCTTCTGGAGCTGGGCCAGCATTTTGGTGGGCCACTCTCCCCCACCCTCCATGTTTATTCTCAAGGGGGCATGCATGGCTGCTGCCTCCGAAACCACATGCAGCAGCTATGTAAAAAGTACCCTTGTCAGGAAGCCCACAAAAGTTACTAGCCTGCAAAAATGCCCACTAGCCTGCTGGAGCACTGGCAGAGGAGGGATAGGGGACTCCATTCCTCTCCTAGCATTCTACTGCATTCCTATTCTGGGTGCAAAGGAAGGGCCTTCACTTTTTCTGGCAAAGCCACTTAGGCTTCTGTACTGGGGACAGAGGAAGGACTGAATGCTCTGCTGCCTTCCGCCAGCTCACTCACTTGCCTGCATGGAATTACTTGTCACCTATGATTACCCGGTGGGCGTGTAAATATGAAGCTTTGACCAAGAGCAGGCTAAGGTAGCAAGCACAGCGGGGATGGAGGGTGGATTGTGAGATTACACAGATGATCATGCAAATAATTACTGTACAGGTACAGGAAAGAAACCAGTTCTTTTCCTTTGTGGTCACACACATGGAGCTCAGCACAGACAGCCCTTTCAAAGGAAAAATCCACCCTGAGATGAGCATCAAAGCTGTAGTGGTTTAAAGGCTACTCTTTAGCATTCCCATTGGAGATATAAGCAGCAAGTTTTATCCAACACCTGCTGATAGATGTGGGCTGGAGTGGCTACTACAGGCAATGGAGTATCCAGCAGTCTTTGTATGGAGGTGTTTTTTTTGGGGGGGGGGTCGGGACAAGGGCCGATTAGTTTACTAGTCTGTTGACAGTATGCTCCATTAACACCTTGCACTATTACCTGGTACAGCATCCATGTCTGGTGGATTCAGTCTCACTAAGGAGGAACAAACAAATAATATTGAGCAGTACACTTATTAGTGAAGACCACAGGCACTTCCCCAAAAGTCTACGGAAAGCCTCTTCTGTGTCAATTGCTTTTTTCTCCCAATGCCTCTGTTTTCAGGTGGCAACAAAAGAGGGCTATACCAGATTTCAAAAGGGCAAACGTTCTGGCTGGGCACCCTCTGGCAGCTCTGTGAGGCCACAGATGCAGAACCACATGCAGAGATCTGAGGACCAAGAAGAGGGGGAGGACCAAACACCGAGATCCAGGTTTTTCTGAGCTAGGGAAATGGAAAAAGTAATGAAAAAGATGAACCTAGGGAGAGGAAGTAGTCAGTCAGAGCAGTGGTGAAAGGGTCACAAGAGGAACAGAGAGAAGAGGTCCCTACAGGCTCACATTTTCATGCTGCAGCTGCCTCACAGCTTTCTCCTGCCACCATACAGCCTTGGGAGTGTAGGTGGGTGAGGAAGGTTTGGACCAACTGTGGAGGCAAGGAAGTGCCCTCTGCCCTCAAGCAATTCTATCCTGGCTCAGATGACAAAGAGAAGCAGCAGCTGCATAACAACAACTCAGTGAAGAGCTGCCAGTCCTCCCGTTCCCCTCACAGCCCTTCCCCAAGCAGCTCCTCCTCCTTCAGCACATCTGTTCTCTCCAGCAATTGAAGTTCACTGCATCATTCTCAGGACAGATGGGCTCGCAACTCTTTGGTGAAGAAAAAGGACAGCACCCTGCACATCACGGTCAGGGCTTCCTAGGAGGAACTCATGCCAAGCGCACAAATAACTAGCGGGTGAGTTGGAGAAAGCAGAGAAGCCTCCACTCATCGGCTTTGCTCATTTAGCACGTGGGGTTGCATCCCATGCTAGCCCTACTCAGAGTAAACTCATCAAAAATAATGGACATTGCTAAGTTGGGTTCATTCATTTCAATGGGCCTGCTCATCTAACCCTTGGCTTCTGCATCTCAACTCACAATATGCAGTCTCTCAATTCATTCTGATATTTAAAGGTCACCTTTTTGGGGATTAACCTGCCCAAGGCAGCTCACAACACATTAAAACAAAAAAATTAATTCATAGCTTACTTGTAAATCATAAAACCACAATATATCAGACATCTAGAGATGTTTTTAAAAGCAGTAGTAAAGCAGTACCGTACCAGTATAAAAAATAGGAAAACAAGCAGAAAACCATTAAATAGATTTTTTTAAAAAAGCAGCTGTTAAATGCAAAACTGCCAAGGAATCAAGTAAAATCAGTTTAGGACAAAAAACAGTATTCTGGGCCCATTTAAAAGTCATCAGTGTCAGGACACTGAGGGAAAGGGTGACAAAAGCAAGCATCCACCATCTTTAACACCCATCGATCCAACAGTTTCTGATGGCAAGCCCACCAGCAGGGCCTTCGAGGTTGATTTTAAGGCAGATTTGATACAGATGCAGGTGACCCTGAAAATAACCTGATTGAGCAGCATTGAGGAGATTAAAATATCTAGAACATTAAACTGAGCTTTGAAGCAAATGGGCAACCCGCACTGCCAATACACAGTTCATGTTATATGCTGCAATTGCCTGGTCCCAACAAGCAAATAGTCTGCTGCATTCTGCACCACTTGCTGTTGATTATGTTATTTATTACTACTACTACTACTATTCATATCCTGCCCTTCATTACAAAAGAGCTCAGCATGGCAAACCTACAAGCAATAAAACAATTTATATGAAAACAATTGCAGACAAGCTGGTAGTCCCATTCTAAGCACATTGCAGTAGTCTGGATATGACCAGAGCTGGTATAGCTCTTCCCCCCACATCCCATTTTCACAATAACCACTTTTAGACACTGATGGTGCTGTCCATATAAACAATAAGTCAGAGGATGATGCTGTCTGCAATTAAGGGACTGGTAATGTTTATCCTGGAGAAAATGGTGGCTGGGGGGGGGCAAGAATATGATAGCACTTGAAATACTTTAAGAGAGTTCACATGGAAGTTGAGGCTAGGCAGCTTCCTGCATCATGCAGTGGGTTGGACTACATAGCTTACAAGCGTCCCCCCCCCAAAAAAAACCCCCATCTATGGCAATAATGGGGTTGAGCACTGAGTTTCATTTGCTTTACAGATGCTGAAAATTCCTGAAAGGGGTAAATCACTGGGGCCTAGAATCAATTTGTGCAACCCAGGATGAAGAGCACTGGGTGCCCTTCTCTCTGTGCTAGGGAGTGTGGGCAATGAGCCCAGCCTAAGGTTAGGAGAGCATTACAGGAATCTGCCTCACTTGCTCTGTGAAATATACATATTGCCTCTCTCTTTTTTTTTCAAGGAAGGAGGAATGGAGGCAGAGGTCTCATGCTGTAATTATTGATCTGGCTATTTTTAGTCTCCATTTGCCCAGGCTGTTCTTGTCAAGCAGCCACGAGGCAAGCTTTGCACAGGATCATTGCAAAGACGGCAATGCCTAATCCAGATGCCTGCTTGGACAATTTCTTTGGAAAATATTAAGTGAAGAGGCGACAGAAAGCAAAGAAATCATAGGCAAATGCTGGTACTTCTCTTCTTCCACACCATTTCACTGCTTCAGATTTATAAGCAGAGCACCAGTTCCCCCCTCTAGATTGGTTGATACAGAGCATCAAGCAAGAGACATGGGGAAGTGTGGGGGGGGTCATGGTGTGAGCCAGTGATTTGTGTTAAGTAGGGCAGCCAAGAAGATTTATTCTGAAACCTTCCATTCCACTAGCAGGAGATGGCCGGTCTAGTTAGTGCTCCTTGCAACACACTTTCTTTGGCGCCAGGCACTGGTCCAATGCTTTCTGCACCAAAACGAGATGCTAGAACTCAAGCTAGCCTCAAAAATGGCTCCAGAGTACAAATGTGGTTACTTAGCTATGAGGAAAGAAAGCCTGAGATGTTTGGATATGTTTTTCCAGCCAACCTGCAAGCACATTCCTAGTTGATACAAAATATGGGAGATGTGGGCTAGAGGCATCTGAAACAGATTTGAGGCCCGCTATCAGAAAAGGGAAGTGGGTGGGTGGAAGTATGTGCCCTTCCAGCTACCACAGGGTGGTTAAGAGGACTTGTGTGAATGCACAAGAGGCTGCTGTTTTGGTAGAAGGGAGGCTGTTTGGGGACCCTGCCAGGGTTTGGCCAGGAACACGTGTGGACTCAGAGCCCGGTCCAAAGCCAGCTAATCAGGGCTGTGAATCCGGTGCTTCCCAGCCAACACCCAACATACTAACTACTACTTTGCCAGTTTACTATTTGATCACTGTCAGTTGATCCAAGCACATTGTGTATTATGCTGAGTGTCTGGAGGCGGTTGGAGGATGGATGGCGGCTAACAGATTGAGGTTGAATCCTGACAAGACAGAAGTACTGTTTGTGGGGGACAGGAGGCAGGCAGGTGTGGAGGACTCCCTGGTCCTGAATGGGGTAACTGTGCCCCTGAAGGACCAGATGCGCAGCCTGGGAGTAATTTTGGACTCACAGCTGTCCATGGAGGCGCAGGTTAATTCTGTATCCAGGGCAGCTGTTTATCAGCTCCATCTGGTATGCAGGCTGAGACCCTACCTGTCCGTGAACTGTCTCACCAGAGTGGTGCATGCTCTAGTTATCTCTTGCTTGGACTCTTGTGATGCGCTCTATGTGGGGCTACCTTTGAAGGTGACCCGGAAACTACAATTAATCCAGAATGCAGCAGCTAGACTGGTGACTGGGAGCGGCCGCCGAGACCACATAACACCGGACTTGAAAGACCTGCATTGGCTCCCAGTATGTTTCCGAGCACAATTCAAAGTGTTGGTGCTGACCTTTAAAGCCCTAAACGGCCTCGGTCCAGTATACCTGAAGGAGCGTCTCCACCTCCATCGTTCTGCCCAGACACCGAGGTCCAGTGCCGAGGGCCTTCTGGCAGTTCCCTCGTTGCGAGAAGTCAAGTTGCAGGGAACCAGGCAGAGGGCCTTCTTGACAGTGGCACCCGCCCTGTGGAACGCCTTCCCACCAGATGTCAAAGAGAAAAACAACTACCAGACTGCAGCCCTATTTAGGGAAGCTTTTAATGTTTAATAAATTATTGTATTTTAATACTTCTGTTGGAAGCCGCTCAGAGTGGCTGGGGAAACCCAGCCATATGGGTGGGGTATAAATAATAAATTATTATTATTATTTTTATTCTGTTGGTGTGTAATATAAAATAAATAACAGATCAACATAGCTGCCTGCATTTTTGTTATTGTCTTTGGGGGTGTGTCTATGGGAGCTGTCATGATGAGCCTTTACATTTCACAATGCATCATTACAGGACAGCATATTAATTTGGCTTCCCTCCCCAACTGGGACGAGAGCTTAGCATGAATTCACCATTCTGTCCCTCAGAGATCAATTTGTTGCCATTCCTCTTCCCTCCCTAATAGGATTAGAGCAAATGTCTTTATTAATATTCATGAAATCCCTGAAACTTAAGGGGAGCTTAGCTGTCTCCGGAAGCACAGGATACCGCCAGAGGCAACAGGCTGGACTGGGACACCCAGGCCAAGGAGAGCAGACATCACTAGGAAGCCATGGCAAGATACTGAGTGCTCTTTGGAGAAAACAAAGCTCACACTCTATACTTATGACTCCCCTTCCGGAGATCTGAACAGGAGCAGAGCTTGCAGGACGATGTGCATATTGAGAACAAACAGGCACTGCATTTCTAAGAAATAAGTAACATACTAATGGCCTCAGGATAGGGTTTCCTCTGTTAGTTGATTCATGCAGATTTCAACTGGGCAATGCAGCTAGGCAGAAGCAATTCTTCACAGGAAGAAAGGCCAAGGAGTTCCAATTCTGGAATCAGGAATATTTCCTGACTCTCCTGAAGAAGGTGCATGTCACAGCTTACTGGGCTACATAGTCGTAGTGCTATTTATAACCCACCTTCAACCTGAAGGTTCTCACAGTGGGATACAACATTTCATTCAAATATGTCACAACGAATGCAGCATAAAAACCTCCTAACACCACTGCGCATGCATAGATCTTAAGGCACGACCTCACTGACCATTGTCCTGGGTTAACAACATATAACATGTCTGAGAAACAACGAAAACAAATACACAGGAAACTGAAGCGAGGGTGGAATGAATGCAATTTGAACTAGTAATTTCCTAAACCCATTCCCACCCAAAGCAGAGCTGGCTGAGGTTGATGGGAATTGTAATCTGAAACATCTGAAGGGCACCAGTTTGAAGAAGGCTGACAATGAATGGTAGAATCATATACAAGAATTGCAATAAAAATAATTTTTAAGTAAAGCTTTGAATATTTTTGCTTATAACAATTTAAGGCTGCAATGGGTCGTTCCATATCAAGTGGTACAATTTTTGATGATTTTTTTTACTATATGTCGTCCAATTATCTTAAAATTCCGTACACTTGTTAAATGATCAGAACAAATCTAATAGTTTAAATCTAAAAGTCCATCATGTGCCATATCATATTAAACTCATGAAGTTCTGAAGAGATTGGTATTTTTAGTTTTGGAATATCTCAATTCTGGGCTGTGTTTAAATTTATTGCGTAGTCTGGCAAGACTAAAATTGTCATTTTAATTTTTTTTAAAACCCTCATAACTCAAAAATGGGATGAAATAAAAAATTAAAAACTGAGATATGGGACCTTCCATTTTACTACGTTTAGAAAACTGAAACGGAAAGCAATATAACATGGTAAGATAAAAGTTCCTGAATCACTCAACATGGAATGACACCGATGCTAAAGACATTTACCAAGGAAATGCATTTCTGAGTAAACATGCATTACATTGCACTGTAAGTGTGCTATATTCAATTTATTGTTATGAATCATTATTTATTGCATTTATGTCCTGCCCTTTTGTCCAAGGAGCTCAAGGTGGTCCTCCCCCTCCTCAATTAATGTCCACAACAACTCTGTGAGGTAGGTTAGGCCAAAAGAAGACAGTGACTGGCCCAAGGTCACCCAGTCAGCTTCATGGCCCAGCGGGGACTTCAACCCTGCAACACACTGGATCGAGAACTAAATGTGACATTTCCAATTTCCAATCAAACACCTCAGTTAAACTGATATTAAAGTTAGCGGTATTTGGCAGGTTTAAAAACTTTGAGATATTTATACAGAACATAAAAATTCTGATACAATAGCAAAAAAAGTAGTCACTGCTTGGATGCACACCCAAACATGCTGTAGGCCCCCGGCCCTTCCATGATCCTGAGCAGGTTTCTTGGGAAGCTGCCACATGGCAAGGGTTTTGACCTTCCCCATCATTAGTGAGCCTCTTTCAGAAGGCCAGCTCATTTCACTCCTGATTGCTCCCCTTGGGAAAGACCTATGAAGAGACAGACAATAAAGAAGGGTGGGCTTTTGCCAAGCAGATTCACACAGCCAAAGCTCAAGGAAACTTCAAATAGGATATTGCATGTCACAGCACAACAAAAAAACAAACACCTCTGTTTGAGTGTGCAGAGCATAAATTTTGCATACTCCAAACTTCACAGCTGAAGCTTTTCCTTTACCATTTTTCAGAAAGACTACACTTGACATGTTTTATCTGTCATAAATCTTTGCAAAAATGAAGGAAGCAAAGCTGGAGGCTGTCCAACACTTTTCTCTACAGATGCTTCTGTGTTGCATTTTTTTCTCAAGACACACCTTGAGTAAGGAAAAAGCAGACCTCCTCTCAGCTGGCGAGGAGGAGATGTTCTGAAGGAGCGCTAGGTCATCTGAGGAAGCAAGAGGCAGAGATCAGCTTATAAAGGAAACTTTGTTCTTGTAACCTCTGCGGCTGCCCACTTGACAGCATCCAAGCACTGAATTGCCAAGGGTAACCTCCCTCCTCTTACCAGTGGCTGCAGCACTCCTTTCCTGTCATCCAACCTTTTTCTTAGATTTAAAACTACCTAGTCCGAAATGTACAGAAGGGGCACAGCTCTGCTTACGAATAACAAAAACAGGAAGTCATCGGACAGCAGCTTAGGGAAGAAACACGCAGTCACACCCTTTGCCTCTCAGTACCGGCAAATTTCCCCAATATGGATCCTCTCCAAGTACATCATTGCCTCTATTTTGTTTCCTTTACATAACTTTTTAATGAGATTTTCAAATACAGTATGACAAACAAGACACCAACCTAAAATACATAACAGAAACCATCATAAAGGCAAGAGTAAAAATACAAGATAATAAAAAAATAAAACTTTAAAAGCCTGAATAGCACAAACTATATTCCATGGTTGGAAACAAGGATCATATTAATGCAAAATATGTCAAGAATTCATACATGTTGCCAAACAAAATTATATTTAGTAGGATTGTGCCAGCCATGAGATTGTTTGACCATATAAATCACAAAGAGCTCCCAAACAGAAGCAAAGTTAGAGGGGTCTACATTGCCCCTGGCAGAATGTAACATATGAGCTAGTTTTTCAGAGATTGCAATAAACATGACTTTTAGAAACCACAGGTCCAAAGAGTAACAAGATGCATTCTTCGATTCTTGAGAGATCACTAAATGAGTGGCGACCAGCAGACAGAGAATTGTTTAAAAACTAGATCAGCATTAGCACCATCAAAAATGGATCTTCAGTTTCTGATTCAAGTCTATGTTGTGCTGTAGACGAAAATGGCATCCCAGAACACACAACAGGGAAGGATTGGCAAACTGAAGATCGGCAGTTACTCAAAAACCCTTGCAGGGATAAAAACTGAGGAAAACCTCAGATATAGTCCAATAAGAATTAAAGAGCATGGAATGTTGACTGGCTGAGTGGGAAAGAAAACTGACAGCCAGATGGGAGGGGGAATGGAAGGGCGTTGCTGGAAAGAGAGGAAGAGGCACAGACATCTAAAAATCACAGAAAGAACCATCACGTTGTCTGGACAGGTCGTTTTCTGGATCATACTAAAAAACTGACCGTAATAAATTATTCATTCATTCACTACTATAACATGTTCCCAAGGAAGTGAGCTGCACACAGAAACCAATAGAGAAATGAAAGATTTCAATGTAGACAGAACTGGGCACAAGAGTGTTGTTGTTCACCCCCATCCAAAACAGAGACCAAGGTTGGGTGAGGAAAAACAAAAGGTGCTCAATGAGGACTAGACATGCTCAGTGGAGACATGGCTGGCTGACCATTTTTGTTGTTTAGTCATTTAGTCGTGTCCGACTCTTCGTGACCCCATGGACCAGAGCATGCCAGGCACTCCTGTCTTCCACTGCCTCCCGCAGCTTGGTCAAACTCATGTTCGTAGCTTAGAGAACACTGTCCAACCATCCCGTCCTCTGTCGTCCCCTTCTCCTTGTGCCCATCTTTCCCAACATCAGGGTCTTTTCCAGGGAGTCTTCTCTTCTCATGAGGTGGCCAAAGTATTGGAGCCTCAGCTTCAGGCTGACCATTAGGAGGTGAAAAAAAGGGAAAACCAAGTTTGGGGGAGGAGTATGGATTCTCTGGAACTCTGAACAGAAGTGCTCCACACTACAGAGCTACTGTTGCAGAAGACTAACACCATTCTGAAAGAACAGCTGCTTAAAACCACACAAGTCTGAGCATGCCACAAGCACATGAATCCACAGGTTGAAAACCCCAAAAACTGCTGTGAAAGGCAGATACCCAGTGAAGGGACATTTTGTTATCAGCAGCAACAACTGGTGCTAAACCCCCTCCCCCACTGTTCATCTCAGGCAGGTTAGCAATTCCTGGCAGGCTTCTGTACATGGGCAGTGGTCTGTATTCAGCTGGATAGCAGTTTAATTGCACAACTGCTGATAGGAGTCTCTGAACACAACTTCTCTGGCAGGATAACAAGCCAACACAACTGGTATGAGGAACGGATTACTGTGAATTAGGATGCATCTGTGTAGAAGTAGGTTAACATACTATCTTCCCATCAGCAGTGCTGGGAGTCCAGGGCAGTGCTTCTTAATCTGAAAGTCCCAAAGTATTCCTGGGTGGGTTGCATAATGAGGGGCTTTTGTTCCAGGGGCTTTGACCACTAGCACACCATTACTGTTGAGACCCTTTTAAAAGAAAGGGTTGTCGAAGGCTTGAAAGGCATTGATGAAAGGCATTGATGAAAGGCATTGATGGTTTACAAGTGGGTCCTGAAAGGTTCAGTAAGTTTGCAGGTAGGTTCCACTTCAAAAAGTTTGTGAAGCACTTATCTAGGCTGATGCCACAGCAATCACATCTCTCAGGGCAGCTAACCCAACAGCACCCTGCAGAACACAGGTGTTTGACAAAGCTGTTTTCAGAGTGAGCCTGATCAATATTTACTCTCAAACAGCAGTGGAAATCCAGAAAGGACTCTGCTAGGCTTGCCTCTGGAACCCCCCAAGACTCTAGACAGATGCTTCACCCTGAAGATGTAAATCATAAGTCACCAGTGAATCGCTGAAAAACAACTATTCCTCTTCAGTGCGCACTGTGAATATTTTGGGTTTCTATGCTGGGTCCCTCCTTCCTCAGCCAGCCTGAATGCAATTCCTTGTTGCCTGTGGCTGCCATGCAAGTCATTAAATACAAGGATGGGCTAATATGTACTCATATCCACTTTATTAAAAAACAAACTAGTTATCATTTAATAATATTTACATGTTTAATTTGCATGATTCCCCTTCCCTAGCGCTCATTTCTGCTTTCAAGAAACACAGCTACCATACAAGCGCTAGGAGCCCTTCTGGATGGTACAGCAAAAAAAAAAGGAAATCTAAACTAATATGAACACAGTGGATCATAAGCTGGGGAAGTTGGACAGTGTAAAGAAGATGTTTCATACCAAGCACACCAGGAGCTTTCCTGCCCCCCCACCCCAATGACAGCCTATGTGTCTTCATGAGTTTCAGGATTACCAGTTGCTCCCAACTTACTACTTTTGAGCCCCAATTCCCTATGTTCTTTTGCCATTCCAGAAAACCCCAGAGTTCAGGATGATCTGGCCCTCCTCAACCTGGGATCATCATCAGCAATCACTTATTGCCTTCTACTGGTGAAAAGCAGAATGGCACAAATAAACAAGAGGAAGTTTGTGGATGGAAGAGAAGATGATTGCAACACCTGCACAGGGGCTTACTCAAATTATCACGACACATTAACAGCTATTCAGAAAAGAAGTACCATGTTCTGTAGCATGTTCAAGGGAGGGAAAAGGTCCTTAACAAAGTCTAATTATGAAAGAACAAAGGATGCTGTCAGTGAAGCCGCCTGTAAGACATGCTGTGGTACAAGTGACTTCTAGTAGGCCAATGTCACAGAAAGACTCCACTGGATAGCTCCCACTATCCACTCTCACCTCCCAGGGTATGAACAGCTCCTTAAGGAGGGAGATCCTCTGACAAGGGCCAAGGTTTAACAGTCCCACTATCTTGGACAAAGACATTTCCCATATGATTCAGAGCCATATGTTTTTCAAATTTCCAGCAGCCCACCACAATTTTTGGCAGAAGCAGTGCCAGTTTTGGCTCCATGTGGCAGGCAACATCATGGATTTGGGCTGTGGGCAGACTGGAAAAAACCAAGGTGTCTAAATTTAGAACTGTTAGCTTAAGAACTCATACTATGATCATCACCAGCCAATCCTCTAAAACACATAAAGGAAACATTCAGATGCCACAAGGAAAGCAAGAGAAAGATTTGTCTTATGCACCCCTCACACACGGCCTATAAATTGTCTGTGTGTAATTATCAAGTTGGCTGCAGTGACACCTGTTCCAAGCAGTCACATTCACCACAAAACATCAATATATGGACTCACAAGAGAAAAAAATAAAATCATTTCAACGTTAAATGAAGCAGTAAGGAAAGCAAGTACAATCACTATTCCCAATGGACACAACTACCCTGAGCCACAGATTAAGCATTTGCATGTATCCTGAGTACGGTAAACTTCTAATTTGCAGCCATCTAGACAATGTGCCAGTAACCACAGCTACTCATGCCCCGAGGCCATCATGGCCATTAAGCAATGAACCCTCTCAAGGCAAAGAGTGTGAGCTGCTAGTTGCCAAGGTCCAGGCTGCCTTTTAGGTGCAGTTAATCAGCTTTTCCAGAACTGAATTTTTACAAGTCTCACTGTTTTCAAGCCACTCTGAGTAGAGTAGGTAAAAACCAAATAAATGTTGCCCTTTCTTTTGAGAGCACGGAGCTGCTCACAACTGCAGTACAAACACTTTTTAAATGAGAGGAAGTTGCTTTCCCAAACCCCAGAGCAGATTCCCAACCCCCTAATAGATCCTTTGTTTGTTGCCAGTTGCGTCATTTCTGTATGGTAAATATTTAATATGCCATCTTCTGCCGTGCAGGAATTGATAGCTGCCTACACCAGCTGCCAGAATAATGGAGCTATTTGCAGAGCAGCTTACAGCTTGGTCTTTCAGGGGATGCAGCCTCTTCACTACAAAGGAATTAGGTCATCCTGCAAAAGCAAGCACCAGGCTGTGAAATCAGCATGCTGGGAAGGGACCCTGAGGGATAGGAAATGAGAATGCCACTGTGGGGTTGGTACTGCTGACCCTCTATGCTTAAGGTTCATCTCAGCTGCCTTTTCACTTAAGTCTTAACAGGCCTGCACAATCAGACAGCATCACTCAGAACCTATCCAAACAACCGAGCTAGCTCTTGTTTCCTTCCCCCAAACTGTTTTCTGCACCAAAATCCTCTCTTTCCCTTTGCAGACAGCCTAACAAATTCATATTTTGTATACCTAAGCAGAAGCAAGTGTTGGCCTTGGGTGGCCCACCTTCTGACAGGGCACAGGCACATTTGTGGAAGAGGCAGGATGAAGCGATGAAGAGACTTGCTCTACTGCAGGGGTGGCCAACTTCCAAGAGACTGGCAGTCACCTGTGACCTACCCCCTTTTTTTGGGTTCAGATCAAAGTTGTTGAGCTTTTTTTGAGGAAGGTGAAAGACCCGTTTCTTTGGGGTTCAGGTCAAAGTTGCTGAGCTTTTTTTAGGGAGGGGGAAAGCCCCGTTTTTGGGGGTGCAGGGCAAACATTTTGAGCTTTTTTAAGGGGAGCCAAACTTGTTGGGCTTCTTTGGGCGAGCCAGTGATCTACCATAGGCGTCCAGTGATCTGCCGGTAGATCACGATCTAACTATTGGATGTGCCTGCTCTACTGAATCACCTCAGACCTCCTGTTGTTCACTGGGGTCGGTGGCCAATGCAAGCAATATCACACATACAGCACCCCCAGGAATGTACTTCCCACCCCATGTTCAACAGGACATTACCCAAGCCCAGTGGACATTTCCACCTGAGTTCACAGAAGCCATCATTCCCAGCTACAGCAAACGTAACCAGACCAGAAAGAGCACACACATATTAACTAGCTCTCCTTATGCGGAAAGGGATCTTTATAGGCAGTGAGAGACACAGTTCAACTGCATAACTCCAACATAGATGACAAATCCAGCCCCAGCAGAATCTAAGCTGCCTTCATTTCCCACAGTAATGGCCTCAGCCTGTTTCATTCTCCAAACTGCAGTTGCTCAAATCTACAGCCTAAAGGGAGGCTCCCTCCTGCAGTCAAAGCCCATTAACTAGGCTTCTGACTAGTCCACTAATGAAGACCACATTAATGCCTTCCCTCTTTCACCTTTGGAGGAATCAGAGCTTCAAGCTCAACTCCCTCCCCCACCCTTGTTCTGAAGCCTTCCCCTCAAACATCTTATTCTTGTCATTCATCTGTGGCTCTGTCCTTCAGCATCCAAATTAAGAACATTTCAATTGGTTCCTTTGCTGGGTACTCGGGGCTTGAAATGTGTGGAAAAGAATGCTGAACTCAAAGCTAAACTATTCACAAACTGCTGTGAGAAGAGCACTAAAAATACACAGTCCAGCAAAAGTCAGGATAAGAAATTGACTATTATGTAGAGTCCCCCTCACAATGCATCTTGTTTCAGAGGATGTGTGCTTGCACCTCTGTCAACCAATGTTGTCTTCTTTGGCAATCAACTTGTAGCCAAGTAAGATTGTCTTCAATGAACACAGTCTTAACAGTGAGTCCGTAAGTGACTGTGGAGGCCAATTCTGGATCCACACATCCTTCCACAGTGGGTGTTTCTGGGTGGAAGTTGATCATGGTGAGGGTTTGCCAAGCGTGCCTTCCCCTTAGCACGTTTCTCCCTCTTGTCCTCAGTTTAAGCATCTTCAAAGTCCATGACACCTTTGGTAAAGGTTGTTCTCCAACTGGAGCACTAGCAAGCCAGTGTTTCCCAATTGTCAGTGTTTATACTACATTTTTAAAGATTTGCCTTACCTCTTTTGTTGACAACCAGCATTACGCTTTCCATTTTTAAGTTCGGAATAGAGTAGTTGCTTTGGAAGACGATAATCAGGTATACAAACATGACCAGTTCCTAACATCCACCAATCTCTGAAGTCAGTACCCAGTACTGGAAGCAGAACAGGGAGTACTCCAGTAACTAAAGAGATTAATTACGATTCCACACTTTAATAACAAGTGAACAATGGAGTTCATCTGCACATCTGTGGCTCCCAATTCCCTAGGATACTGCAAGGTGACATATTTGATCCATTAAATGCATCCTGCTTCATTCACCATATTTCTTCAACACCAATTTGTGCAATAGAAAGCAGGAAAGCATGCATATCCTGAGATTAAGGAATAGCGCTTCATAGGCTTGGGTAAGCCTCAATTTACTGAACATACCCTGAAGGATGTTACAATGAAGTGCTTTTACAAAAATATGCATATGCAAAGGGGAAGGCTTCCAATGGTGTCAAGATATGACAGCCAAAGTGCAACCTCCACATCAAGAGAGAATGCTCTCACCATGTCGCCTTCTTTGTGAGCTTCCACCAAGCTTCTAACTGGTTACAAATAAAATACATAATGCAAAGCTGGATGGATGAGCCTGCAGGGCAATTTTTATGGTCCATAATCTCATAGATCAAATTGCTTGGCCTGGCCCAGCACTTGCAAGAATAGTCAGATTTGTGGGGGAAACTCTTCCCATGAAATTAAGCATAGGTATTTAGCTTGAGGGCCCAAGGAGAAGGGGACGACAGAGGACGAGATGGCTGGACAGTGTCCCCGAAGCTACGGACATGAGTCTAACCAAACTGCGGGAAAAATAAAAAAATTCCTTCAGTAGCACCTTAAAGACCAACTAAGTTTTTATTTTGGTATGAGCTTTCGTGTGCATGCACACTTCTTCAGATACCTTGTCCTGTGCATGCACACGAAAGCTCATACCAAAATAAAAACTTAGTTGGTCTTTAAGGTGCTACTGAAGGAATTTTTTTATTTTTACTTCGATCCAGACCAACACGGCTACCTACCTGTAACCAAACTGCGGGAGGCAGTGGAAGACAGGAGTGCCTGGCGTGCTCTGGTCCATGGGGTCATGAAGAGTCGGACACGACTAAACAACAAAACAATTTAGCACCTTATGCCAGATCCACACAGCTCTTTAGAGCAGGGGTGGGGTGGGGAACCTCAAGACTAGGAGCCAAATGCAGTCCTTCAGACTATCTGTCCCTCAGAACTTGCCAATGGTCACACTTCACACCAAGTGATTTTGTCTGGGTGAAATATGTCACTGAATTCTGATAGTGCCTCTTGCTTGCCTACATGGAGAATACAGAGGGATGTGTGAATGTGTGTAGAAGCTAGTTTACTAGACAAAGAGAACTTCTTCTACAGTGGTGCCTCACTAGACGAATTTAATTAGTTCCACGGGTCTATTCTTATAACGAAAAATTCGTCTAGCAAATCCCATAGGAATGCATTCAATTTTTTGGAATATTTTTTTTGCCCATAGGAACACATTAATTGAATTTCAATGCATTCCTATGGGAAACCGCGATTCGCTAGACGAATTTTTCGTAAAACGAATTCGTCTAGCGAGGCAACCTCCACTAGAAAAATCCTTTCTTTAAGCGAAAATTTCATCTGACAGGGCATTCGTTAAGCGAGGCACCACTGTACATTCATTTGCCTCTGTGGCCCCACCCACCACTGGCATGAGGCCAGAAGGGAAAGTGGCCCACAGGTTAAAAAAGGCTCCCCACACCAGTTTAAGACGGTAAATCCCACAGTAGCCAAACTGGAAAAATGGGCATGCTTCTGGCTTCTTCCCATGTTATCACCTACCAATGACAAAAGCACTTGCTTTTTTTGGTCTGTATGTACTGATGTCAATTCTTTAAATAGCTGTTCAGAACAGAGATATATTTTTATATATAGCAACACTGCGGCAATTTCAGAGAACCCAGTTTCCTGTGTACAAATTTAACTTCTTAGCAAAACTGGTGGATGGCTCAAATTTCAAAAAGGAGTAAAGAGCAGGTGGTTTAGGGTTTTAATGCTTTTATTAGTAAGTCAGTATTTAGATAAAACTAACAAATCCTGTTTAATCCATGCATGGCCCTTGCAGTGCTGAATTGGCAAGGGGCTCATACAAGGCACGAGCCAGGAATACTGTAATGTACCTAAGAGCAAATAAGAAGCAATGAGCAACCAGCTCTCCAGGACATTATTAGAAGTATATATTGGGTGCAACCAACTAAGTTCTAAGACCCACTGAATGGACATGACTAAATTTGGTCCACTAAATTAGACCTACTCGGAGTAGAACTTCATTGGCTACAATGCACTGTGTCTCAAGGAAAATTAACATTTTCTACTACCATTCAGCTTTGCTCATATTACCTGTGGAAAGCAAACTTACTTAACTGTTTTGATTTCTATTGTGATACAACAGGGCAGGAGAGATTCCTTCGTTCAGTTTGCCTTGTTTGTATGTGTGGGCTTCTCCTTCTTCCATATAGTGTCTGTCCCACCACACAGTGAGATCACACAAGTGCTATGGTCTTTGCAGAATGACTTAAAACAGATATGATGCCCAAGAACTTGCTGTGCTTTTAATTTCCGTTTGTATCTGAAATCCTTTCCTTCTCCAAGTACATCTCTTCAAATACTGGAAAACATAACACCTTCTAAAGAGAACCAGTTTTCCATCGCCTTTCCAGGTTTCCCAGGGGTCAGCATGAACTGATGTGCCTCAAGCATCCACAAGCAAGCCACCTTGTCCTCAAGCCTTTCCCCTACCAATTATCTCACATATGACAAGTGTCAGTTTGTGGGGGGGGACTCTACATGCCTGCCCACTCAGTGGCTTATTATACACTACCTTCAGCAAGGACGCTACATCTGGGGAGCCAAATGACACAAATATACACAAAAGCAGCATAACCACCCCCCAGCAATAACATTCCAATTGCCAGACTATTCCTAAGAGAGTTGCCTTGCCGTGGTAAAGTCTGAATGACAGCAGCCACACAACAGCATGTCAACTGTAGGACACACTGAGCAAATCTGCTTTAAGTTCCCTTCACCTGAGTTACTTAGAATCAACGGCGACTGCTCAAGGCCAGTCCATTTTCTGCCCATTTCCAGAATAGCCAAACTTGCCATAACCCATGTCTTTTCTTCACTGATACACTTTTTAGTCAGTGATGGTGATGCAAATGCCTGTTAGGTGTGCCACCACCATTATTACAATGGCCTGCTTTTCTAGCAGGCTTTTGGGCGAGGGGAGCAGTGGCGGACATAACATATAAATAGTTTGACACTGCTGTTTTTATTATGAGTTTTATTTAAATAATTATTTGAAGTTCTGGTGTTAGTAGGTTGAAAACTAACCTGTGTCCTTTTGGCAAAGGGCAGTATACAAATTTCTTAATAAAAGTCTTGTTTATTTCTTTCAGCTATTTTTTAACAGCTTAATCACCAACGTTTCAAAGTGGTGTATCCAGACAATGAATGAAGCAGGTTACTCGTGGGCTTTTTAGTTCACATATGTGCACGATTGGCTCTTTCCTTCTATATGCCATGTGTTTCCTGCAAGAGAACAGTATTTAATATTTCATCAAGTCCTTTCGTTAGCTGGATAGGAAGGGGCATGCAATGCTTCTATATCTGAAAAATGGAGTTTCAGATAAGCTAATGTGACATTTTCTGGATAAAAGCCACATCTGCCTTTGTATCTCACAGAATTCTAAGCACTGGTCTCCCGGGTGCATTTATCCATTCTCACTGGTGAACAGATTTCCTAGCATTTGGGGAGTCTCTTCACTGCTTGTGCTTTGCATCTACCACCATCCCCACATGTCCTTTGCAATCCTGTTCCATCTTCCTGCCACCTTGTTTCTCATCCTCAGTGTTTCATATACAGTCCCCGCCATGCTAGGTAGAAATTCAGTTGTCCCACTGCATGGATCATTCACTGGTTCACCGGCATTGTTTCCTATGGGCAGATGTGGTAGGTGAGGTGGACAAAATCAGGACATAGAAGCCAAGCTGGGCACTTTGCCCTGTCTGTTATTTAACCTTCCAAGGGTTGCTTGCTCTATCTAGAACAGGCATCCCCAAACTTCAGCCCTCCAGATGCTTTGGATTATAATTCCCATCATCCCTGACCACTGGTCCTCTTAGCTAGGGATCATGGGAGTTGTAGGCCAAAACATCTGGAGGGCCGCAGTTTGGGGATGGCTGATCTAGGACATTTACCAATTGGCAGGCACCCTGGTGAAAAAGAAGAACGTTTTGCGGGTGTCAGAATTAATCACGTGCTGCAGGACACGTGCCTTGAATACGTGGGACTTCCAGCTAACTCTCTTTCCCAGTCATCACTGCACTCAGTATTGTAAATGTAATGCTGTCTAGCTATAGGAACCAAGTGTCAGAAAACAGAAAATGAAGAAACAGCAAATGACCAAGAACCTTCTGATACACCTTACAATAACTTTGGTCAGCCTCTTATTTGCAGGTGCAGGGTTTGTACTAATTTCTAGGAAGACAGGCAGTTTCTGCAGTTTTCTGTAGCTGATTTCCTCCACGTGATAGCTGAAGATGGAATCTGAAGTTGTGCAAAGGAAGAAAAGCAAGCCACACAGTTGCATCTCTTTTGGCTGAGCCTCTTTCATTTAACAGAAAGCCTATTAGGACTTGGCATACCACCCAGAATTGGAGTGGGCGGGGGGAGAAGAGACCTGTGTGAAAAAGGAAGGGCAATATGGATTTCATAACTATCATACTCTTTTCAGGAGATAACTCCAAATACTCTCTTACCTAAAGGAAGGAAAAGAATAGCAACTACATAAAGCCCTCTCCCTTCACCTTCGCACCACAGCCAAATAACCTTTCACTTTCCACTGGGAAGCAGCAAGGTCACTTTCAATTTTCTGCCTAGCTGCTGTCTTCTCTCTAGTCTCTGTTAGTTTGTCACCTTTAGCTGGAGGCCATCAGTGGACTGAAGCTGGTCTTCCTTTATCTACCTCCCCACAACCATTATTTATTTGCTCTGTAAGCATTTGCCTGCTGCTGACACAAAACACGAAATAAAAAGATAAGGCAAAGTACAATAAGCAATAGAACACATATATGCACTTCCCTTGTGGAAAATGCCAAATCCCTAGATTGTATAAATGGAAAGTTGGACTTACTGTAAATTTCCCTTCTTTTCATCCTTGTAGGAGGCCAGAAAGCAAAGGGTTTTAAGAAAGGTTTTTAAGGTGTTTTTTTTCCTTTTGCTAGGAAGCCCTAAAAAGTCTTCCCCTTTTCTTTCTTTCTTTTTTTAGACTAGTCAAGATGGCTCAGAAATCCTCAAACATATTGCAACAACAGCATATCATACACCAAAATGCTCAGGAAGACGAGCCATATCACAAACAAAAAATCTCCCAGATTTGTCCCCTGCTCCTGCAAGAAAGTAAGATCCTTGCTGGATCAGACTAGAGGCTCATCTAGTCCAACATGTGTTCTCACCTTAACTTTGGATACTCTGAGGTTAACTACAAAGTGATATGTAGAACTTCACCAAGACAGAGCTGTAGTTTCTATTTCCCTGGGCTGCTGTGTTTTACAACGGGAACATTAATTTAATAAGATACCCATCTCCATCCCTTCCTTGTGTTGGGAGGGCTCTCTCCCTGAGATATCCAACAGTACAACAGTAAGTATTTCAGCACCCAGGCTTCCCTTCCTGAACCTAAGAATAGCCCTTCAGCTGATTCAGGCCAGTGGCCCAGCTAGTCCAGCATCCTGTTTTCACAGTAGTCAACAAGATGCCTGTAGCCTGTAGGAAGCCATTTGTTCTCTCAAACCTTTCACTTCCATTTCACACCTTCATCTACAGAGCAGAGACTGACGCAGCTTAAAAGAGCAGACAACTTGAGATGCTTTGTAGAAGTTTGATCATGTTATCTAGGAATTTTTTTAAAAAACCTATCCAACCCTGCCACCTCACAACCAGAACAATTCTTCCAGGTCCTCGCAAGATTATTTGTTTATACTCCATTTAACATTTATGGTATTATTTCGCAAAGCAAACCCAAATAATCTAACAAAACAAATCAATATCAGAACAGCTTATCGCTCAGAAGAAAATTTGATTCCTGTCAGTATTGCCTCCTTTGGGTGGGGGCAGCCTGTTTGAATTTTAAAGGTGCTAAACTCACATACTGAACTCACATACTGGATAATTTCAAGTTAAATGGGGCACACATTGCAATTTCGATGCTGGTATAATCTATTCAGACAGATAGTGTTGAGTTTGTATCACAGGTGCCTTACGGTTTTGCTGAAAGGACATGTCTCCATATAAACGAATTACCCTTCTATCCCTTTCTCTTCCTGTTGGTTTGGTTATTTACTTATTTATTTATTTACTTACATTCTATTCTTATCTTGTTCAGATTAGGCTGCTCAGGGCAAACATGTAGTAAAACAGATCATTCTTAGTGCAACAGCAGCTGCAAGAAGCAGCTACAAGGAAACTGATTAGCGTCTGATTCCATTTGCCATGTCATGAGAGTCCAATTGACACAGCAAAGAACTGCTCCCAGCTCTCTGTCAAACCAAGAAACAATGCACGGTCCCCCTCCACAACCTAGAGAAGTAGAGAGCAAGTGACATTCTGAACTCCTATTGGTTTGTTATACAGCACAGCCAAATCTCTGGCAGAAAGCTGTCAGTCTAATTCAGGCATCCCCAAACTGCGGCCCTCCAGATGTTTTAGCCTACAACTCCCATGATCCCTAGCTAACAGGACCAGTGGTAGGGGGGATGGGAATTGTAGACCAAAACATCTGGAGGGCTGAAGTTTGGGGATGCCTGGCCTAATTATACTGTATAAGCCAGGGGTCAGCAAACTTTTTCATCAGGGGGCCGGTCCACTGTCCCCCAGACCTTGTGGGGGGCCGGACTATATTTTGAAAATATATATAAATGAATTCCTATGCCCCACAAATAACCCAGAGATGCATTTTAAATAAAAGCACACATTCTACTCATGTAAAAACACCAGGCAGGCCCCACAAATAACCCAGAGATGCATTTTAAATAAAAGAACACATTCTACTCATGTAAAAACATGCTGATTCCCGGACTGTCCGCAGGCCGGATTTAGAAGGCGATTGGGCCGCATCCGGCCCCCGGGCCTTAGTTTGGGGATCCCTGGTTTAAGCATTGGATTTTAAATGCCCATACTGGTCTATAGTGCATTTCAGGGCTCCATATAAAGTACTGGTTTCACAATTCAGGTCCCAATGGTTTGGGACCAAATTACCTGAAGGATCATCCTCTTCCTTATGGACACACCTATAGTTTTAACTTAGTTTTAAATGCAAAATGTTGGATATTCCAGCCAACTCCTAACCACCATTAGCCCAGGCAGCATAGCCAGAGGAAAGGGATGATGGGTGCTACACATGGTGTGGTCCATCATGGGATCTCTGTGGTTGTTTGCAGAGGAGTGAAAACTTCTTTATGGAATTTGCTCCCACAAGACACAGTGATGGCCACCTACTTGGATGACTTTAAAAAAGAGGATTAGATATGTTCATGGAGAGGAAGCCTATCAACAGCTACTGGCAACAATGGCTATTTTCTATCTCTGCTAAAGAAAACTACCGACATGCTTCTGAATGCTAGTTTCTGTGATTCAGAAGTGAGGAAAGTCTTGTTACACTCAGTTCCTGCTTGCGGGCTTCACATTGGAACACCTAGTTCGCCTCTGTGAGAACAGGATGCTGGACTAGATGGATCCCCTTTGGTTTGATCCAGTTGCAGGGCTCTTAGACAGGGGGCTGAGCCCCACGCCCCAAAAGGATGATCACATATGCAAAACAATTAGTGTTGAAGTCAAGGCTGATGGATGATCTGGGTTTTGTTATGTTTTTACTTTGGTCAATTACAAGGGGGTTCAAGTGATATTGTAAACACTGAACGTGACAACTTTTTTCTGTGGTTAGGCCATCTTCCTTTTTCTTTGCATTCCAACAGCACTCAAAAACTTCCTTATACGTATATATATATATATATACAGTAAAAACAAGCTTTTGAATCTGTTCCTGCTTAAGGTATTGTTAGAGCTTACTTGCTCCTCTTCCCTTTTTCTTCTGCTAGCAGTTTTAGTTTGGATTTTTTGTACGCGTGTTCTTAATGGGTGGATTAGGGTTACTGTTCCATCTTTTTCCTACTACAGTATGACTATTTAAAAGATGTACATGCCTGATTATTTATTTATATGCATTCCAACAGCACTTGTGGGGAGGGGGAAGTAAGTGTGTATGAAGTCGTGTACAGTATATGAGTTGTTTTTATTTTATTTTATCCTGGTTCTAATGCGTGTGTTTGTTTGTTTATATGTTCATTACATAGATTCTGGAGGATGCCGAATTTGCACCTCTTTGCCCTGGCTTCTGACACTTAAGGTGTATATTTTAAGGACCTACCCATCCACTGTAATTTTAACTTCTTTTAAACAGTTTTTAGGAATGCATTTCAATTGCTGTAACCCGCACTGTGGACTTAGGGTGCGGAGGGGTGCAGGTAATAACAACAATAAAAAACTGAAGGTCACTTTGTGTTACTTTGGTAAACGAAAAGCAGCTAATACACGTAATTATTAATTAATTAATTAATTGATAACTATAATAACAACTACTGCTTCTGGCTGGCTGTCGAGGCAGAGCCTGGGCACTGTGGCTAGTAGCCTTTGGCGAGGCCTTTCTTCAATGAACTTGCCCGAACTTCTTTTTAAAGCTGGCCAGTCACTGCCTCCCGTGGGAGAGAGTTCCACAGTTTAACTGTGGAAATGATTTTTCTCTGGCCCGAATCCTCCCCACATTTCAGCATCACTGGATGCCCACCAGTTTCAACGTTAAAATTTTTAAGCTTCGAGTCACCTCGGTAAGCACAAAAAAGAGGGGGGGGAGCGGAAAATACACACACCAGCAACATAAAGGGCTGAGCCTGAGAAGGGCTGGGTATTCGCCAGGGGAGATCCTGGGGCGCCCCCTCCTTCTCCTCCCCTGGCTCCGCTGCCCCTCTCCGCCCACTGACCCGCCCGCCCTGCCCCACGGGAGGGTACCTGCCCCCTCTCGAAGGCGTCCCGCTCGGCGTCCACCATCCCGCCGATAGCTCCCGGAGGCCTCGGGAAGCGGACGGGCGACGCGCCTGAAGGAGCCCCCCGAGCGCCCCGCGGCGGCCTGGACAGAAGCGAAGGAGGCCCCGGCCACCCTTCTGAAAGGGACGCCACCCGTTGGTCCGCGGCGGCTGCCACTCACCGCCCGAGGCGCCGCGATTGGGCCTCGAGACAAAAAGGGAGGGTCTTTCTTTCCCGCCCGTTTCCTTCTCTCGCCGACGGAAAGGGAGCATCCCTCGGGCGTCTCCGCGGCAGCCCCGCCTAAAGGAGGGAGAAATCAAGAAAACGCTTCTGCGATTGGATGCTTCTCTAGGCTCCACCCGTTTCCTCCACCTGCGCCGGCCACCGCCCTTCTACAAAGTTTGCTGCCTTCCGAACGGTCAGGACTGCGACTCCCATCGGCCACTGCTGCAGTTCCCGCCCACCGCACTCGCTAGGGCTGATGGGAGTTGTAGTCCAAAACATCTGGACGGCGCCTGGTTGCCTCCATGCAGGGGTGGGGAGCGTGCGGACCTCCAGAGGTTGTTGCTGGGCTCCAACTCCCCTCAACCCCAGGCATCATGGTCCAGTGGTTAGGGATAGTGATGAAGGGAGCTGTGGAGTCCAGAAACACATTTGTGGGGCTACGACAGGTGGCCTGTCTCAGCTGTGTTAATTATTATAATCCCATAATCGTTATTAATCCCATAATCATTATTAATAATACTGTGTTAATTCGCAATCCTCTTTTTAAGATGTGGCTGGCTTCCAAAATGACTCAGTGCAGGGAAATTCAATTAAATATTAATGCTATAATATGGAAATATGTTGCATTTCTTTTATGAAATTTAACTGCAAAAAAGGGTTTACCAAAAAAAATAGAATTATTAGTAAAATCAATTAAAACAGTCAGAAAATTAAAACCACAATAAACTAAAAACACATCCTCAGCTGCACCAGATTTAGGGCAGTGTGAGCAACCCCCCCCCCCCCAGCACAGAGGTGTGGGGGCACAAAGTAATAATACTGTAATAGGAATAAAACTATATTTATACTTACTGAGAAGAGCTGGCTGCTTTACAAAAAAGAAAAAGAAACAGAAATAAGTATAGTACTGGCTGGCAGCTCCTAAGGCTTTTTGCAGTCAAGCAGTGTACAGATTTTAGGAAATAATAAAGAAATAAAACAAATTTGTCATTTATTTATTTAGAATACTGTATTTGCATCCCACTCTTCAGCCAGAAGGCTCCCAGAATAGGTTACATGCAATCAATTAAAACAAGGCTGGCTCTTCTCTCTGGCTTACAATCTTAAAAAGCACAACGACAAGGAAGGAAGCAGGGGGAGGAATGAAACTCAGGCACCAATTCTTAAAACAGCTGTTCTTATACTGAGCAGCTGGCAGGGCAGGGACAGGAGATGCCTGATGGAGCTGGGCTTTTGGCAAAGGTGATGGAACCAAGCCTCCTGGTTGCCATCTCTCCCTCTGATGGCATAGCTGCCCCCAGCTAGCAGTTGAGGTCCGATGGAGCTGGCTTTTTCCAGCACAGCTGACATCTTTCTGTTATTGCTGCAACACCGTTCCTGGTGTGCAGGCCTGCCAGAGCTTAACCCTCAACATACCCGGTGGAGATGCAGCATCTGGCATGAGGTGAAGCTGGAAGTGATGCTACCTTCTGCTCCCTCCCCCTCCCTAACTGCAGCAAGCTCTGCCTCCAGTTAGCACAGAAGCATCTGAGAGAACCCCCCAAGGGTGGTGCCCTCCCCCCTTCCCCACTGCCACTTTGCTGCCTCGTCACCTTGTCCTTCTCTAATTCACTTGCTGGAAAGCTGCCCCCTCCCATTCGGGGTCTCTTCCAGATGGGGCTAATGGACTTGATGCAGCCGCAGCCGGCTCTCCACAAAGCAAAAGATGAATAATGGAACTGTTGCAAGCCCCCAGAGGAATGGGGGAGGCGGGCACATTCAGAATGGCAGGCCAGATCGCTTGGTGGCTACCTGGGCAGCCCTGACCCCATAAGTCCTTGCATAGGACAACTTTACCTGTTCTAGATGGGACACCTTTGTAGGGATACCCTATCCTTTGAATTATGGTGCTGGAGGAGACTCCTGAGAGTCCCATGGGCTGCAAGAAGATCAAACCTATCCATTCTGAAGGAAATCAGCCCTGAGTGCTCACTGGAAGGACAGATCATGAAGCTGAGGCTCCAATACTTTGGCCACCTCATGAGAAGAGAAGACTCCCTGGAAAAGACCCTGATGTTGGGAAAGATGGAGGGCACAAGGAGAAGGGGACGACAGAGGACGAGATGGTTGGACAGTGTTCTTGAAGCTACCAACATGAGTTTGACCAAACTGTGGGAGGCAGTGGAAGACAGGAGTGCCTGGCGTGCTCTGGTCCATGGGGTCACGAAGAGTCGGACACGACTAAACGACTAAACAACAACAACAATCCTCACAATCCTTCCAACCTCATAGAACTGTAGGGCTGGGAGGGACATGAGTCATCTTCTAGTTCAACCCCATGCAATGCAATCTCTCCCAAAAACATGATAATAATAATAATAATAATAATAATAATAATAATAATAATAATAATAATTTATTATTTATACCCCGTCCATCTGGCTGGGTTTCCCCAGCCACTCTGGGCGGCTTCCAACAAAAGATTAAAAAAATACATTAAAACATCAGTCATTAAAATCTTCCCCAAACAGGGATGTCTTCTAAACGTCAGATACCGGTAGTTGCTTATTTCTTTGACATCTGATGGGAGGGTGTTCCACAGGGTAGGCACCACTACCGAGAAGGCCCTGTGCCTGGTTCCCTGTAACTTCATTTCTTGCAGTGAGGGAACCGCCAGAAGGCCCTCGGCACTGGACCTCAGTGTCCGGGCAGAACGATGGGGGTGGAGACACTCCTTCAGGTATACTGGACCGAGGCTGTTTAGGGATTTAAAGGTCAGCACTAACACTTTGATTGTGCTTCAAAATGTACTGGAAGCCAACGTAGGTCTTTCAAAACCGGTATTACGTTGTCTCGGCGGCCGCTCCCAGTCACCAGTCTAGCTGCCGCATTCTGGATTAGTTGTAGTTTCTGGGTCACCTTCAAAGGTCGCCCCACGTAGAGCACATTGCCATAGCTGCCAAGTTATCCCTTTTTTAAAGGGATTTTCCCTTATGCTGAATAGGCTTCCTCGCGAGAAAAGGGAAAACTTGGCAGCTATGCACATTGCAGTAGTCCAAGTGGGAGATAACCAGAGCATGAACCACTGTTGTGAGACAGTTCGCAGGCAGCTAGGGTCTCAGCCTGCATACCAGATGGAGCTGATAGACAGCTGCCCTGGACACAGAATTGACCTGTGCCTCCATGGACAGCTGTGAGTCCAAAATGACTCCCAGGCTGTGTACCTGGTCCTTCAGAGGCACAGTTGCCCCATTCAGGACCAGGGAGTCCCCCACACCCGCCTGTCCCCCAAGAACAGTACTTCTGTCTTGTCAGGATTCAACCTCAATCCATTAGCTGCCATCCATCCTCCTTACTTGTGCAGAGGTTTGAAACACAGCTCAATCAGAAAACTTTTTATAAAGGACAAATTATATGTCGCTGAAGCTCACAAAAAGCAATGATGATTCCCATCCTTCTTCTGGCCCCTTAATTCCTTGAATTAAGGAATTCCAGTGCCCCTACCGTAGAAAAAACATTATTCAGAATTGCAGTTTGCAGCAGATAATAACACAATAAAATGCAAAAAAGTTAACAATTAACTGCACATTTATTCAAAATCCAAATAAAACTATGTCGTTTAATTAAGTAAACAAACTGATGAACTTGAACCCTTTGCAGGAAAAGGGTTTTCCAATTCTCTGAAATCACAGAACATTTATTAATTATGGGAGGTGGAGGAGGAGAGAGTGAAATGAAGGGAGTTCTGTGGGCACAACCTTATTTCTGCTGCCATCTGGTGTCCAGGTTGTGAACGAGGACCCTGTGTTCCAAACACAGGAAGACACTGAGATTGCCAGTTGGGGATGGAAGCCCAACTCTCTGTCTCACCTAGCTACCTACCCAAACCCAAGGGTGGGCTTGGAAGCAGCCACTCATTACCTACCCGAGCAGGATGCAAATTTTAAAGACCTCATTTTTAAAATTTCATATGGACAGTGAGTGACATCTCCCCGCCCTTGCCTTGTCAAGTCCAGACCTGGTGCCAGGCTCAATGGACCCTTGGCAAAATGCCATGGGTAGGTCTCTCTGGCATCAACCCACTTGAGCGCCCTTACCCATCAGGCTGCCCCTTCCCACCTCCCCCTGCAGTGATGGCTACCAGCTACGGTGGCTTCAAAATAGGATTAGACAAATCCATGGGGGAGAGGGCTATTGATGGCTACTAGCCACTAGTCAGTTGGAAGCAGCAATGCTTCTGAAAACCAGCTGTTGGAAACTACAGGAGGGAAGAGCGCTCTTGTGCCTGAGACCTGCTTATGGGCTTCCCAATGGGGGCACCTGGTTGTCCCCTGTGAGAACAGGATGATCCAGCAGCTGGGCAGAACTCCCTGCCACTGGAGGCAGCAATGGCTATGCACTTGGATGGCTTTGAAAGAAACTTCGAGTTTATGAAGTGGATGGGAAATGGAAACATCTCTCTCCATTGCACTCGTGCGATAACGATGAAGGCGAGGCCAAACAGCAATCTTTAGTGTGTATATAGTTTATCTTTTTCATAAGAAATATACCATGTTCTGATTTTTGCTTTTCTACTTCCTTTTGATCTTTGTTGCCATGTTGGAAACTGCCCCCCATGACCCCAATTCTCACATGCAGCCCTGAGGAATGAGAGGCTGGAGGGGATTTGGGGTGGGTGAGATTGCAGAAGGAAGGGCAGACGGGGCTCAGATAAACCTTTTGTTCCTAGAAAGATGCTCCAGCTGCCCTATAGATTTAAATCAGCACCATCCCACTTTAAATGGTCATCATTTCCTCCAAAGCATCCTGGGAACTATAGTTTGTTAAGAGTGCTGAGAGTTGTCAGGAGATTCCCCCATTTCCCTTCCATAACTACGGTTCCCAGAGTTCCCTGGGAAAGGGGATCGATTGTGAAACCACTCTGAGAATTGTAGCTCTGGAAGAGGAGTAGGGGTTCTCCTAACATCTCTCAACATACTAAACAAATTAATGAGTCTTTGGGAGAAGGCATGGCTGTTTACAGTACAGTGGTACCTCGGTTTATGAACACAATTGGTTCCGGAAGTCTGTTCATAAACTGAAGCGTTCATAAACTGAAGCGAACTTTCCCATTGAAAGTAATGGAAAGTGAATTAATCCGTACCAGATGGGTCCGCGGCGTTCATAAACCGAAAATTCATAAACCGAGGTTCCACTGTACTGTACTATGATACTGATTTAATAGTGTGGATGGGGCCTTATATAACAAAGCTGTGGGTGTGTTTCTTCCACCAGAGGGAGCAGCAGCCTCGTGAATGAACTGCCTGAGGTGGCTCTTCTTCTGTCAGACCCTGGAGTGTGTGGTTGGGGTCAGGAAGAGGGTGATGGTTAGACCAGGGGTCAGCAACCTTTTTCAGCCATGGGCTGGTCCACTGTCCCTCAGACCATGTGGTAGGCCGGACTATATTCTGAAAAAAATAATGAACGAATTCCAATGCTCCACAAATAACCCAGAGATGCATTTTTAAATAAAAGCACACATTCTACTCATGTAAAAACACGCTGATTCCCAGACTGTCCGTGGGCTGGATTAAGAAGGCGATTGGGCCCCATCCGGCCCCTGGGCCTTAGGTTGCCACCCCTGGGTTAGACCCACACAGCACCTTCTTTCAAATACTGGGCACCCTGCAAAGCCACCAGCTATCTTTATTTGCCCAGAAGCCAATCTTTGTCAACAGCCTGTGTTCTTAAGTACTTAAGAAACTCTCTTGTGAATTTTTTTGCGCTTCATATACAGTATTTTCAGAATATAAACTGGAATTTACATCCATACAGCTCCCAATAAAGAAAGGAGAACATATTAATTATGACTAGCCATTATGAGAGCCAGTGTGGTGGTGTGGTTAGGAGCAGTGGACTTGTTATCTGGGGAACCGGGTTCGCTTCCCTGCTCCTCCACATGCAGCTGCTGGGTGACCTTGGGCTAGTCACACTTATTTGAAGTCTCTCAGCCCCACTCACCTCACAGAGTGTTTGATGTCACTCATTTGATAAAAACACTGAAAGACGGGAGCAGGCTTGTTTCTCACAAAGTGATTGGATAGCACCTAGGCATTTTGAAGAGGGGTAGCCAACAGAATGCCCTCTGGATGCTGTTGTACTACAACTCCCGTCATCCCCTCTGAATGTTGACCATGCTTGCTGGGGTTGATGGGAATTGTAGTCCAACATTGGAGACTGTTGTGTCTTTATGATCTATGGTTTATTTACACATATTTACACACCTGACAGACCGTTCAACTGTCCCTATTTTCCAGGGACAGTCCCATATTTATAGAAGCCATCCCGGTTTCTGATTTGAACCCAGAATGTCCCATTTTTCCTTAGGGTGTCCCTATTTTAATCAGAGAAATCTAGGAGGGTGTGGAGTTCTGCAACCCCCCCCCCCTGTGAGGGCCAAGGAGATATGTAACTATACAACCTTTAGAAGACATCTGAAGGGAGCCCTGTATAGGGAAGTGTTTTTAATGTTAATGTTTTGTTATGTTTTTATACATCTTGGAAGCAGCCCAGAGTGGGCAACCCAGTAAGATGGGTGGGATATAAATAATAAAATTACAGTATTATTATTATGGAATAGGACATCCCTATTTTCATCAGAGAAATGTTGGAGAGTATGACCTGAGCCTAAGATGGAGGGGCTCACAGCATCATCACCCAAAATGGTTTTGCTTCTCCCATAGTCATAGCCTTGGATTGCAGCAGAAATCAAGCATGGCTCTGTTTCTCTAGCTTCTGCCTGCTGCCTGCTCTTATCTCTCACATGCTCTGGCTTTTGCCTGTCTCACTACCAGCCAGGTGAGGCAGAAAGGGCAGCCATGTGCCTAGAGAGCACCATCACTTATTTTGGTAGCCCTAAAGGCAGCCCTGTTCTGAAGGCAGCCCTGTTTAGGGAAGTTTTCAATGACTGATGTTTTAATGTATTTTTAATCTTTTGTTGGAAGCTGCCCAGAGTGGCTGGGTAGAAATAAATAATAATAATAATAATAATAATAATAATAATAATAATAATAATTATTATTATGGTATACTAATGGCAGTGCTCAGTTGGCGACTATGGCCATTCTCTCACAAAGAAACTTGCCAGACTAGTTCAACAAGGGGATCCTCCATTAGATGTTAACCCCTGCTGGATCCAGGATCCCAGGAATTAGAAGGGACTCAGGCATGATACAGACTAACTCCCCCCCAACTCACAACAGTACTTATTTCTAGTTAAACTATCCCACAGGAGGCGGTGACAGCCACCAACCCTGTTGACTTCAAAGGGCAATTGGACAGATTCATGGAGGAGAAGGCTATTGATGGCTACCTGCCATGAGGGCTCTGCTCTGGCTCAACGGTTGGAGGCAGCCATGCTTCTGAATAGCCCACCATATTCTGGAAACCACAGGAGGGGAGAGGGCTCTTGTGCTGGAATCCTGTCTGTGGGCTTCCCACAATGGGCATCGGGGTCAGCCACTGTGAGGTCATGATGCTGATATAGATCAGCGATTGGCCTGATCCAGTTACACAGCTCTTCTTATGTTTGTATTTATGATACAATATGATAATCTTTATCATAGCTGTCAAGTTTTCCCTTTTCTCTTAATTTCCCTTAAAAAAGGGAGAACTTGACAGCTATGATCTTTATTGTCATTGTCCCATGAAGAACAACAAAACTGAGCATCTACATCAAACTTACAACAACCATCAACCTACCATCCAAAAAAATACATATTGACTCGCTACCCATCCCGCCTATACATAAATAACCCCCTAAAAACTCTACTACCCCTCCTGATTTACCCCCTAAAACTCTGATGCCCCATAACTGAATACAGACCCTCCCGCACAGACTGCCTTTCGCTGCATTCAAAACCGAAATCGCTCTTGGATAGAAACTATTTCTCGGGCGGCTAGTCCTGGTCTTTATGACCCTATACCTCCTTCCAGGAGGCAGAAGCTGAAGAGATCATTTCCGGGGTGCACACTATCCTGCACAATATCTGTAGCTTTCTTATAGCACCTGGAGGCATAGATTTGATCCAAAGTGGGGAGAGTGCACCCAATTATCCCTTATGGAAGCAGCTCTGGCCGATCCACTTTGACACAGAGGAAAGAGCTGGCTTGCCCTTGTCTCCACCTCTGGGTTGCCACAACACTTCCTCAGTCAGTCCCATGCTGCCCTCCTCAACTTTCCCCCATTACCCCTAGAGCCACCTCAGCTTTGCAAGGGGTGAGGGCAAAATGAATCATTTGGAGAAGGAACGGGTGATTTGCGTCTCTTGAAAGAGATGCTACTTCCTTCCTAGGAAATGGCGTGTGCGTTCTCTCTCCTTTTTTTTAAAGAGAACATTTGCGGTCTGACACAGCATTGCAGGGACAGCATCCAGGCTTCAGGGACAGGTTAAGGGAAGGGGACATTTTTTTCAGTAGGTCGGTTTCAGTGAGTAGTAAGCCAGGGGGAGGTTTTTGCTTAGCACAGTGGTTCCCAAAGTCGGTGGTACCTTCTCCTGGGGAGGGCAGCACTAAGAGGCAAGGGGTGGCAGAGGCTGGTTGTGGAAATGAATATCAGACTTTGTAAGGCTGGTATCAGTGGATCAAGTTCATCCAATTTAAATAAATGCGCAATTAATTGTTATCTACTTGAATTTTATGGTATTACTATCTTCCTTATTGGGTCGTGCAAACCTCGGTTCTGAATAATGATTTTTATAGAGAAAAAACACCATGGTGTATCTGAAGCAGCACAACTGGATGCCTTCATCTGCCTCAGCTGCAGCAAAACATGTCTCTCAAGTGGGTTTTTTTTTTATTAATAGAAAAACCGGTGTTGGTACTCACCATGAAGTTGTTACAGTAAGTGCTACACTGTTAACATTTGGCGGGGGGGGGGGGAATGTGCAGGCAGGTACTGTGTACCATTGAGTACCCCCCGGGGGGGAAAACCAGTGTGTCTCTCCCATATTAGGTTCTACATCCACAGCAGGTGTTGCAACCTTCCAACAGATTGACCTCATGCCCAAAGGCACACTCCTCCATTCTCTCCTAAGACAGACAGATGCCAACCACCAGAGAGTAGGGTGGATGGGGTGGGTGGGGCACCAGGGAGCACTTCATGGAATCAAGGGGGCAGTGGCCCAAATAAGTTTGGGAACCACTGGGAATTCAGTTCATATTTTCGGCATGTTCCAGTTCGCCAGGGTCAGGGGTCCAGCTTGGTGTCTTCAAGTCTTTGGTTCAGGTCCTACTGGGTGCAGTTCTCCATCTCACCCTGTGTAGCTGGCCAGGACCAGAGCATCATATATGAGTTTTGAAGAAGAGTTTCCCCTAACAGATGATTAATACAGTGAGGAGGATGTGTCTCACTTTGGAGCCAGAATCTCTGATTCTGAATGTTCAGAGGGAAAGGCCCAACTGGAAATTGTGGAATAATAAGTCATTATTGGGGTTTCATGCCCTGCCACTTGTAGGGGGGACTCACGGAATCATAGAGTTGGAAGAGAACCCAAGGGATTATGGATTTTGTGGTTTTATATTTTGTGGTTTTATACATAATCATCATCATCATCATCTAGTCCAACCCCCTACAATGCAGGAATCTCAATACAGTGGTACCTCGGGATATGAACTTAATTCATTTTGGAGGTCCGTTCTTAGCCCGAAACCGTTCTTAACCTGAGGCGCACTTTCGCTAATAGGGCCTCCTACTGCTGCTGCCATGCTGCCGCCGCCCAATTTCTGTTCTCATCCTGGGGCAAAGTTTGTTACCCGAGGTACTACTTCTGGGTTAGCAGAGTTTGTAACCCAAAGCGTTTGTAACCCAAGGTACCACTGTATACAGTCCAAAACACGTCCGATTTGAAACTCTGCTTAGCTCTGCAAAATGTGCTGGCAGTTTTGTTGCTGCTTCAAAGCTGATAAGACAACCTGTTCAGGAAGGATAAGGTTATGAAGAAGAAGAAGAAGAAGAAGAAGAAGAAGAAGAAGAAGAAGAAGAAGAAGAAGAAGAAGAAGAAGAAGAAGAAGAAGAAGAAGAGTAGTTTGGATTTGATATCCTGCTTGATCACTACCTGAAGGAGTCTCAAAGCGGCTTACATTCTCCTTTCCCTTCCTCCCCCACAACAAACACTCTGTGAGGTGAGTGGGGCTGAGAGACTTCAAAGAAGTGTGACTAGCCCAAGGTCACCCAGCAGCTGCATGTGGAGGAGCGGAGACCCGGTTCACCAGATTACAAGTCTACCACTCTTAACCACTACACCACACCAGCCCTGGTCTCCACCTCTGCCTTTGCCCAGGATAAATGGGCCAGGAGCCTACACTCTTGTGTGGCTATGAATGAGAGGTACTCTGCACATGCTCAACATCACTTCCTTTATTCATATTGCTTCACTTTTTGCAGGTCTGATTTCCTGGCATTCAAAGCAGCTTGAGCCCTGGACTCTCTTCTCTTCCTGTGGAGAAGAGGGAGGGGCATTGCGATGGATGAGATCCATTACCCATATAGAACTGAGGCTAGCACAGAACCTTCCATTTGTCTTTGTGATGAATCTGCAAAAGAAGAGATGATATCTGCTTAGGACCAAATCTATCATATGCCTAGGGAAAGGTCATCTTCTGCCGAGGTTGGCCTAGTTTGGGGCTGGAGTGGTGCTGAAGGCTGATATTGACAGTCACCCTCTAGGACCCAGGGGATCAGGGTTCAAATCAGCACAGGTGGTTCTCCCGCACAGGGCGCCAAGCTGAAGGGTGCAAAATTGAGAAGATCCATACTTGAGAAGATCCTTTTGGGGGCGCCAAATTTGGGAGCTTCCCCTGGTCTCTTCTTTAAGAGGTGATGTTTCCAGAATGACTTCTGAAAAGTTTCCACTCCACCCAAATCAAGGGAGATAGTGAGGGGTTGATGCCCAAGATACGGAGGCAGGATGTGGACGTATCAAGAGGGCCATCACCTGTGGCAAATTTTGATTGATAAGGGGGTTGATAAGAGCCCTTTCGTGTGACAACGTCCATTGCTGGGTAAACAGCCTGGGAGCTTCCATGGTCTCAGGGGAGGGCCGAGGCCTTGTGAGCACAAATGTAAAGCAGCTGGAACAAGGTCCAGGGAAGGATCAGGCCATTTTAGGGTGAAGGATGGGTAGCAACTGGGCTTTGGGTGCAATGGAGGGTACCATGACTTAAGGACTCCTTTTCCTGGATGGATTCTGATAGCACCCAAGAGCCCTCTGTGTCCCATGTGGACCTACCCACCCCCAGTGCTGGAAGAGGGACTCCATGCAAGCTCTTGTCTTCTGGATCTACGCAAGGCCCCTCCCTTCTTTTGCTGACTGGAGAGACAGGCGGGGAGTGGGACCCCAATGAACTGAGCAGCAGAGTAAATCCACACCCCAGAATGTTTTCCTTATCAACAGGCATCTATGTTCATTTCAGTTAAGCACAGGTCCCAATCCTGCTCCTCGGGGTAGCCCACTTTCTCCATCCTCCACTGGGAGGACTCTTCATTCATTCCCACTCTCTGCTTCCTGATTCTTCACCTGTTCTTCTTATCCCATGACTCTCTGGGCTTACTCGGAAGCCTTTGTGGTGGGGCTATGAAAGGCTTTATGAATGTCTTAATAGACACTGTGTACTAGACCCCCCTGCCCACACCCTCCTTGATACTGTCAAGGAGCTCTAAAGGACCGTTTAGAGTGGGCTTGTCGGAGAGAGAGGCTGAGAGAGATGCAGAGGCGTGGCTGGTTCTTGGTGGGAATCCAAAGAGATGGTGGAGCAGAGTTGGATTTAGGGGAGTGCAACCAGTTTGGTCACACTGGGTGTGCTGCAACTATGATGTAGAATGGAAGGTGAGAGACAGGATGGTATGGCGAATTTTGGTGTTGCACAGGGCGCTGCTTAAATTTGAGACCCCAAGATTCACCACTGGGTGTGAGGAGACGGCGGATGGAGTCCTGGACCCATTGTTCATTGGGGTCTTGATGATGACTCTACAAAAAGGGGAACTGGAGCGGATCTTCTTCCATTGGGGAAGGCTTCATGGAAAGGAGGCTGAACCCTCTTTGGTGGATATTGCCAGCTTAGCCAAGGGAGGCAGCAGGGGCAGCCTTGGGAATTGTGACCACCTTGTTCCCTGTGGGCTGAGGTTGGACAAATGCCTGTAATCTTCCTCCCCTTCCAAAGCTGTTCTCAGACTGCCTGGATCTGCTTCACCCCACCCCCCACCCCCCTGGAGAGAAGAAGGACTCGCAAAAGACAGAGAGGAACCCAAACTTCATCTTTATTTTCAGAAGCCAACAGCAGAACTGCAGACTGGCCCATCTGCATAGATACTCCGATAAGCAACACTTAACAACAACACAAGCAGGAACCAGTGTGCTTAAAGTTGCCTCTCAAGCAGAGAGCAAAGAATTCAGAAATGATGCTAATTAAATGTATGGATTAACATGTGGAAAAGGGCAAAGAATTGAATTTAGATACATCTTTAATAAGAACACACAGAGCCTAAAAATCAGCTGCATAAGATTTCAGGAGGACACTGGAATCTGGGAATTGTTGTTTGGGAGGGTGCTAGGGATTCCACCCACCCACCCCTGGCCTCTGCTGACAGAACTGCATTTCTGAGGGAGAAGTCTGAGACTGGGTTGAAGAGATAAACCCTTAAACTCATGCACCAATGGTATGTCCTGAAAGCTCTTTGGTGATCAATGAATTGCTTATCTTGGCCAATTTTGGAGCCAATGTTTTTGGTCCTGACAAGTCAAGTCAAAATGAAACATTTGCTGTGGGGATTCCCAAGGTGAGATTTAAATCCTGCTTTCGGAATTTCCTCAAAAGCCCTGGCAAAATGAATTTGTCCCGCAGCCACACACTGGAAATCAACATTTTGCAGAGCTGCTTGGAAACAGATGCTTGGTAGCTGGAACAGAACCTGCCAAACAGTGTCGATTAACATAGCTATGAAAGGGGCACATGCCAACTTCAGGAACCACTTTCTGGGAGACCGTTTCCCACAAGGCAGGCTGGTTGCTCCTAGATTGCTGCCTTGATAACCACAGAGTCCCTTGAATGAAGAACTCTCTTCAGCCATGAAGGGGCCAGAATATGAGCAGGGAGAGAGGGAGGGGAGAGAGAGGGGGGGAAGAGGTTCAGCGAAGAGGCGAGGCGGTTGCTGTGGTTCCAAGCGCATTTTCCTAATGGGGGCTATGCGCTGGGGATAGGCACAGTTGTGGGTCTTGAGCTGGTGGAATTCTTAATGCTGTCAATGTATTCCATAAGATCCTTGACCCACGGGGCATTTGGGTCAGCACAGCCTGTTACTCCTTCTCTTTTGAATATAAACCTGTCGGAGAAAGAAACAGACATTCACCATGTGTCACTGAATATGTCCTTTTAATTCTGCACTAGCCTGAGGACCCCACTTCTCTTGGGTCTAGAGAAAAAGGCCGGGTAGCCCACCTCCCATGTCTAAAGGCACCAGGTTCAACCTTGCCATGGACCCAGTGTCCTCAGCAGGGTATAGAGATGGAAAAGAAATTGCTTCTGCCCGCAGTCTTAATGTGATCCCATCAAATCCATGCTTCCCGAATTAATAGGCCCACTGGGGTGCTGGCTCTATGGGGCCAAGCTGTCTTTGCTCCGCTCAATATCTGTTGGCAGGGGGCAGAGGAGGAGGCTGACCATAGAACTGAGCATGGCACGGCTTCAGTGGCTGGCTCCTTCTGAGCGCAAGAGAGGAGGAACTTTCAGCCATTGAAACTGCGCCATGCTGGGCTCTGTGTTCAGCCTTCTCCCGATGATGCAATGTCACACGTCGAGCACATGATGTCCCAAGTGCGCAACAGGCCCCCTCACTCTTCGGAAGTAACTTAGTGCCTCTGATGCCCACCAAAACACAGCTCGCCTTCAAAACCCACCCTTCTCTGCATTTTGGAGTCCAAAACTGCAACCTGTTGGCGGCAGTGGCGGTGGGGATTTGCTTGCAGAAATGCATAGATTAGGAGCAAAATGCACAATAATGTCTACAAATATTTATGCAAAGTTAAAAAAAATTTTTTTGCAAGCCTCTGCTGAAATGCTGAACTGAATTTAAGACTGGAAAATAGTCACAGCCAATCTCTGCTCCCGGGTGACAATTTCTCCATTTTTCTGTGATCCACTCTCATGATTTTCTCAATCTGTCCCCCAAGTGCTTAAGCCTCACTTCACCACCTTGTTTCACCTTCTACCTTTTGAAACATGTTATCCAGCTGGCCTCTTAGTTTTTGCCCTGATGCGGAAACTTACACTACAGAAGGCAGATTACAGTTGCTGCTGGTGTGGAAATAATCCTTCACGATATTCCTTGAGAATTCCGTCTTGGAATAATCTTGACAGCAGGGAGGCGAGGGATCCATCCCAACTGTAAGAAGTGGTATAAGCAAGTTCTGTTGTTAATTTACTCAATTTATTAGCATTTTTTTTTCATTTTTCACATCAAACATCCAAACATACACATCCTTGTCTCTGTGTGGAAGCTCTTGCATTTAAAAGCAAGCATGGAGGAACTCTGAATGTGGTCCCCAGGGCTTTTGATCTAGCCCTCAAGATTCCCCCCAGGGCAGCGAAGACCTTCACCAGGACCACCCTGCCTCAAGTGGCAGAACCTGTCTGGAATGTGAACCTTCATTTCTGGGTAGAGAGAACCGCACATGCAAGTATGTGTGTTTAGAAACCTGGATGTTTTTGAGTTTTGGATGACTAGGATGAAGTCAAGTCCTGATTGCGCCTCCACACAACTTTGCCAAAATATTAAACAAACATACAACGCTTTAAAAATACAAGGGGGAAAACCCCTCACCATGGAATTTTTGCTTCCAGCTGCATGCAGTTTTCCATCCCCATCCAACAAAAAACAGCTTTACGTTATCTGCAACACCTTTCCCCTCTAAATTAAAACCCATGATTCCAACGGATAGATAAAAAATAATAATGATTGTTTCATTTGAGCCAGGGCACATCAGAACATATTTTCAATGGATGTCTCAATCCTGCAAGTGCGAAGTAACAACCTCTGATCATGTGCAGAGTACCTCACACCAGGGAGCGATCACAATCAGCCTCTTACATCCGAGATTAGGGAGAATATCTTCCAGGTTTGGGGGAAAGAGGCAAGATGGTGTGGATTTCAGATTTATTTGGGAGGCGTGGATTTGCAAGTTGCCTGACAATCTGCTTGATAGGGCTGTGCCCTGGTAGTCCTCATGGGAGAACCTCTGCTGCCTTTCGGATGAGGCACAAAAGCACATGACCCTGGCACATGACCCTGGCACCACTTGGCTTGCTTGACTATTGTGGAAACCCCGAAAGGAGAACTTACCAAGACCACCACTGGGAATAGACTTATCATGGATCCCAAACTCCTCATTGTATTCACCTGAAAGGGAGAAAGGAATGGAGAGTATTGGCTTGTCTGCAGAGCCAAAAGGAAGCTCCCTCTGTCCCCATCCACCAGAAGACTGAAGGTTCTCCATGCTGTGCTTTAAATAAATGACTACAGTGGAACCTCGGTTTATGAACACCTCGGTTTACGAATTTTTGGTTTACGAACGCCGCAGACCCATCTGGAATGGATTAATTCACTTTCCATTACTTTCAATGGGAAAGTTCGCTTCAGTTTATGAATGCTTCAGTTTATGAACAGACTTCCGGAACCAATTACACCCATGCTTCGGGTTAAGTACGCTTCAGGTTGAGTACTCCGCGGACCCATCTGGAATGGATTAATCCACTTTCCATTACTTTCAATGGGAAAGTTCGCTTCAGTTTATGAACGTTTCAGACTTCCGGAACCAATTGTGTTCATAAACCGAGGTACCACTGTACGTCCTTTCTAAATATTATACTTATCTATGGTCCCCCATAGAAATGTAAGAAAATAATAATAATAATAATAATAATAATAATAATACTGTAATGGTAAAGGACCCCTGGATGGTTAAGTCCAGTCAAAGGCGACTATGGGGTTGTGGCACTTCTCGCTTTCAGGCTGAGGGAGCCTGCATTTGTCCACAGAGAGCTTTCCAAATCATGTGGTCAGCATGACTAAACCACTTTTGGTGCAATGGGACCCTGTGACGTGTGCCAGAGTGCACAAAAATGATGTTTACCTTCCTGCCACAGTGGTACCTATTTATCTACTTGCACTGGTGTGCTTTCAAACTGCTAGGTTGGCAGGAGCTGGGACAGAGCAACGGGAGCTCACCCTGTCGTGGGGATTCGAACCACCGACTTTCCGATCGGCAAGCCCAAGAGGCTCAGTGGTTTAGACCACAGTGACACCTGCATCCCTAATAATAATAATAATGGTCATAACATCGTTGCTGTGAAAATCAGATGAAAGTGGGTATAAATCTCCTGAATAAAAAAACCACATATGAGAAGGGCAGACTCACGTGGGCTAGCAGCAGCCAGGGCGAGAAGGAGAAAGGGGAGGACAACCAGAGACAGCTTCATGGCAGGTGGAGATGGAGAGAAGTTCTGGGGTCTGTCCTTCCTTGGATGCCTTGATGCTCAGTACCCTGGAGCTCCCCTGGTCTCTTCTTATAGGTGATTCTAGCCACAAAACAATTGCGATTACAAAATCTGGAGAGGACATCACAGGACAGATAGCTTCAGAAAAGTTCCCCCACCCCTGAAAGCGATAGAGATAGCGAAAGGCTGATGCCCAAAATACAGAGGCAGGATGTGAATATATCTGAGGCCCATCATCTGTGGCATCTTTTGATCGGTAAGACGGAAAGAGGACTCAGTGCCCTTTCAGACTCCTTCCTTGGCTGTTGACGCTCCTTCTGGTCTCTTGTCTATAGGAGATGTTTCTAGACAGTTTCCACCCCACCCAAAAGCAAGGGAGATAGTGAATGGTTGACACCCAAGATACCAAGGCAGGATGTGGACGTATCACGAGGCCCATCATCCGTGGCAGCTTTTGATTGATAAGGGGGCTGATAAGAGCCCTTTATTGGGCCAAGCCCATTTCTAGGTAAGCAGCTCACGTGGAGGACTGGACAACGTATGCTGTGTGAGGGTGGATTTCAAATCCGTATGCACCAATATATCTTTCAATGACTTTGTGCATCGTTTGGCAAAAAGGGGGATGTTATCACACCCCGGGATGTCTTTAACCATGTCTTTAAGGAGAAGGCGACGACAGAGGACGAGATGGTTGGACAGTGTTCTCGAAGCTAGGAACATGAGTTTGACCAAGCTGCGGGAGGCAGTGGAAGACAGGAGTGCCTGGCGTCCTGTGGTCCATGGGGTCACGAAGAGTCGGGCATGACTAAACGACTAAACAACAAAGTTTCTATACACATCCCTACAATTTGCTTCAATTGAAGCTAAATAGCAGGTTTCTCCAGAGAAAAGCAGCAGGACAAGAAGATGTGTGGATAAGACCAGAGAGGACCAAATGTCCCCTCCTCCCTTCCCAGTCAGTGTTTGGTTTTGTTGGGCCTTTCCTGCACCTTTTCCCATCTAGCTGCTGGATAGGAGAACAATGTGATGTGAGCTGGAAGCAGGCTGGAAGCTGGAGACAGACAGAGAGGTTTGCTCTGTGCTGGATCTGAAGCTGTGACTGATGGAGAAGCAAGATCTGTTGGGGTGCTGATGCTGTGAGCCCCCACATCTTATACTCGGCTTGTATCCATGTGTAAATAATACCATGTGCCCCAAAGATACCAGTCTCTGCCGACCCTCATTCCAAGGAATCTAAAACTGGGAAAGTGCCTGGGACTTAGAGAATGAATGAGGTGGCTTGGAACAGTTTCAACCTCCCGGAACAATTTCGCAGCAACAGCAAATTTGGCCACCTCACCGCTCTCCTGTAACTCCAGATTGTTTGTGAATAAGTTAAAAAGCACAATACCAACCTCCACGGGTTGAGATTCATGCACAGAACCAAGCCTGGCTTGACACCAACTAAAGATCCCTTTTGGGATTATGCAGGGGGTGGTTTGGCACAGGGTCACCAAAGACATGGGTCTGTCTTGTATCTACAGCCTCCAGAATGCAGAGGGGACATAATGAAACTTCAGGAAATTGCAGGAGGCAGGGCAGTTTGCAACCTTCTGACAAGGAGGGCCTGTTGCCCAAGAGACCGAGGCAGGATATGGGCACATCATGCAGGCGATCTGTGGCATCTTCTCTGTTGATAAGAGACCATTCGTGTCAAGACTGCTGCAGCTCTATGCTTTGAACAAAAGCACCCACTTTTGGAACAAAAGCACCCACTTTTGGAACAGCATGCTAGGCTAGATGGACCATTGGCCTGATCCAGGAGGCTTTTCTTATGCCCTTCTTAGGAGCAGATTATCTAGTCACCAAGGTCCCAGGGAGATTTCTATTTTGCCCAACTCTGTGAAGGGGTCATGTTTGGACATGGCAGGGGGTGCCAGTGAGTGTGTCATTATCTCATAAATCTTCTGGAGGATCACAACAATACCCAATAACAGACTGAGCCCAAGGGGAAAACCTCTCCCTGAGCAATGGAAATAACCCCTCAGGAATCCGTACTCCACAAGAGACCGTTTGCTCTTCCGGTTCAGTTTCCCTTTGTACTGAACATGCCCACATTTCACTGGGTGCCAGGACTGGACAACCACCCACCTGTTCTGAAAAGGTTGCAGGAGCTTGTGCACAGCTAGATGACCCTTTGGTGAAAGAGCTTCTTGCTGTGAGGGCAATGGAGGTGGAGGGAGGAGCATTGGGAGCTTTTTGTTTCAACCACCTTGAACAATTTGGCATCAGCAGGAAACTTGGTTACCTCACTGCTCACCCCTGAGGTTAAAAAGGACAGGTCCCAATACTGATCCTTGGAGGACTCCACTTTCTGCCTCTTTGCATTCAGAAAACTGTCCATTTATTCCTTCTCTCTGCTTCCTGTTAGGTAACCAGTTGCTGATCCAAAAGATCACCCCTCCTCTTGGTGATAATAAAAGGATTCCCACCTGTGGATCCCCCCCCCCCCCGGACCAACAATGTTTTTGTTGTTGTTTAGTCGTGTCCGACTCTTCGTGACCCCATGGACCATAGCACGCCAGGCACTCCTGTCTTGCACTGCCTCCCGCAGTTTGGTCAAACTCATGTTCGTAGCTTCGAGAACACTTCATGGATCAATGCCTTGTCGTGGCGAAGGGGCTTGAATAACTCAGAGAAGCTATGAGCTATGCCATTCAGGGCCACCCAAGATGGACAGGTCATAGTGGAGAGTTTTGACTAAACGTGATCCACCTGGAGAAGGAACTGGCAAGCCACTCCAGTATCCCTGCCAAGAAAACTCCATGGACAAAGACAACAATGTTACCTTTGCTATTTATCTGCAATCTATCTAATCCTTCTTCTTTTTTTCTTTTTTGCACAGATGCACAACTAAGCATCATCAGCGTTCAAGGGAACATTTGCAGCCAGGCAAAAACACCCAATGAGAACTTGAAACTGGGCTAGTGAAAGGTGGTGGCAGCCTGTGGGGAGTTCTGAGGGCCAAAGAGGGAGGTATCGAGGGCCGTATATATTTGGTTCCCCATCCCAGCTGGCCTTGGGATTCTGAGAGCCCAAGGGGAGAGAGAGGAGGACCCTCTTTTACACCACAGATTGCAAACAGGGTGGGTAGGAATAAACACTCAGCTTGCAACAGAACTTGTAGAAAAAAACATTTATTGTTGTGGAAATTCTTATTCTGTGGTAATATTAAAACAGTCACATGTATAAAAATAGCAAAGAGGTTGATTGCTTTGTGTTCCCTCCAAAGTTACATAAATAAAATAATTAACAGGGGTGGGCCCTTAGGTTTTGAGGAAAATAAAATACCTTAAATAAATTTAAATTATTATAGAAAGTCCCTGAGGTTTTGACTTCAAGGCGATGACAAAAGCCACGAGTGGTGTTCTTGAGATGCCCTTGGCAGGAAATGATGCCAGGCCTTGGATGCCCATCGACCCAGCCAAGGATGATGGCTTCTGTTGCTCCAACACTGATGCTCAGTTCATCTCGAAGTGGTCCATGTATTCTTGGACCCATTTCTCCGTGGGGTTGGCACAGATCTCCCGGCCTTTCTTTGTGATGAACCTGGAGGGAATCAAAGGAGAGACACAATCAGCCTCCCACCTGGCTTTCTCTGCCTTCCTGTCAAGCCCTCTCTTGCCCTTGAGGTAGGATCATAGTATGTCAAGGATTCTTTAGCTGTGATTCCTGCATTGCAGGGGAGGGGGGGACCCTCGGTGGTCCCTTCCAACTGCACAATTCTATGTTTTTTTTGAGTGGGCTTGAATGGCCCAGCTAGGCTCCTGACAGATGTGCAGAAAGAGAGCGGGTTTGGTATATTTGGGGCAGCTGGACACCTCAACCCTTTCCCATGCCTGGAAGCTGCAAAATTATTTTTATACTTACACAACACCTGGCTGAGAGCACCTGCTGTTTGTTTCGTAATAGTCAGCTATGTAGTTCCGGGGGATCTTCTTTGCCGTGTAGGTGAAGCAGCAGGAAGTTGGAGGGTCGGACCCCACTGGAAGAGAAAGGAAAAGGGGTTGAGTGCAACCAGCAAAACTCTGCTGCAAAGTTCCGTTTCCTGCCCTCTATCCTCTTGAGTCTAGCATGTACATAGGAAGGCGCAAGGATCGGGTGGAACTAGGGAACGTGCACCCTTAGGAGGCAGTGATGGCTACTAAGTATGGTGGCTTTAAAAGAGCACTGGACCAATTCATGGAGGAGGGGAGTGCTATCGATGGCTACTAGCCAGGATGGCTATGCTTTGCCTCCACAGCTGGAGGCAGCAATGCTTCTGGACAGCAGTTGCTGCAAACCGCAGGAGGGGAGAGAGCTTTTGTGCTCAGGTCCTGCCTGCTGGTTTCTCAGAAGATGCATCTGATTGGCGGCTGTAAAAAAAGGATGCTGGACTAGATGGTCTACTGTCCTGATCCAGCAGGCTCTTCTTACATTCTGTGTCCATTTAGCTCAAGACTGCTTATGCTAGCTGGCAGCAGCTTTCCAGGGTTTCAGACGCAGAGTCTTCTCCCCAGCTCTCTACCCGGAAATGCCATTTGGGGATAGAACCTGGGACCTTCTGCATGCAAAGCAGAAGCACCTTAAGGGGAGGTTATCCAGTGGTGATGAGGAGGAGCTCTGCACATGCTCCCAAAGCCCACAGGCTATTCTAACCCATTCCTCCTCCCCCTGTAGCGGGGTCGCGGGGTTAAGCCCCCGTCCGCCCTGCTATGCACATGGTGGCTGAGCTCCAACAGCCCATGTGGAATCGAATAAAACTCCTTATAAAAACAAGAGGGCCGAGTTCAAAGGGCGCAGAGAGGCCATCTCCACTGCCACACCGCCCTCCCTGTGGGGATGGAATTCCCAGCGACTGAAGCCTGCCTTTGGAAGGAGATCATGCGGGGCAGGATTGGGAAGCGGAGAGGGAGAGAATCCCGAACTGAGGCTGCAATCCTGTGCATGCGGCCCCCTGCCTGAAACCCTGGAGAGCTGCTGCCAGCCAGTGTAGACAACACTGACCTTGATGGACCAGTGGTCTGATAGGGCAGCTTCCTATTTGGGAAGGGCTGTAGCTGAGGTGCGGAGTGGCTGCTTGGCTCAACCACCCCTTGGTATCTCCAGGTAGGACTCTCTCTCTCCCAGAAACCCTAAAGACCCACCGCCAGCCAGAGCAGAGACAACTTCCCAAGCAGCGGCCACGATCATGAGCGTGCATTTCTCCCGGGCTCCCAAAACCCCACCCCGGGGGAAGGACCCCCAAGTTTGCCTCAAATGCCCCTCCATTCCCCATGCTGAGCCTTGAGACTGACCTGGAGCAGCGATGGCCGAGAGGCAGAGGGCCAGTATCAGGAGGGCGGCCACAGCCCAGGCACGTGGAGATTGAGAAGCATTCATTTTGCTGAGAGGCTGGAGTGGCTGATCTTGGTTGAGGTTCTCCTGGAAGGTCTTGCCGTCTCTGGTACTCCCTCCATGAAGCCTGCCTCCTTTTATAGAGCAGGGGACGGGGAGGGGGGGCATCGCCGGCGGAATTTCCCGTCGGCGGTGATGTCACCCCGAAGGGGTGCGGGAACCTCCATCGCGGAGGCCAGAAGAAAGCAGAGGAAGTTTCTGAAGATGTTTTACATCTGCGCCGCCCCGCTCTCAAGTGACTTACAAATTGCCTCACCCGCATAGGGTCACGAGAGGAAGGAAGAAGAGCTGGTGAAAACGGGGGGGGGTAGAAAGAAGGGAAGATGGACACCCCACTCCACTCTCCCTTTGCTGAAAAATGTGCCGCGTCAGCTCTCTCTGGCACCAGATGCAAAGAGAAAAGAAAAACTTGTGCAATCCGGGGGAGAAGCGGCCCCACCCTGAGCAAGCGCCCCCAAACAGAGCTTTTGCATTCGTTTTGCATGCAGAGAGCCAGAGAGAAAGGAGCAGCCAGTTGCAAATTCTAGGAGGGGATTTTTCTGGGTGCAGCTGGGAGGAAAAGAACAGTTTTTCGTGAGCTCACATGGATCTTTTAAAATATATACCGGTATACTGCATTTATTTCATTACATATCACAATAGACGGAAAGGAACAATGCCTTGCCTGTTTGGCACCATACGGCCCATAACATGAGACGCAGAGAGCGGAGAAATGGTCATTGCAGAGAGAGAAAAACAGTGCTGCAAATAATCAGGTCATGGATCATAGAAACAGAGAATTGTAGAGTTGGAGGAGATCCCCAAGGGCCATCTAGTCCAACTCCCCACAATGCACGAATGGAAGCATAATAGAGCAGTCAGTACTAAGTCCTGGAAGATGATCAAATCCAGGTAAAACCATAACTTGTAGGAACCTGCCAGCCATGAGTTTGTCTTTTGACATAAGTCATGAGCGACCACCATGCAGCTGCACAGTGTGTAGGTTTGGCTTTACTCTGGAAATACCGTTCTTTTAATTTTAACCATTATTACAGTACATTTCCTCTAAAGAGACCACAGTGGCATGCATGGTTCCCTCATCACTACCTCCCTAATTTATCCTTACAACAACCCTGTGAAGTAGGCTGGACTGAGAGGCGGTGCCATTTTAGAAGTGTGTGAAGCTGGGCGTTCGCAACATACATTTAAAGCACACACACAAATCCTGGGAACTGTAGATTGCTCTTGGCAGACCTACAATTCGCAATGCCCATAACAAACTAGGGTTCCCAAGATTCATGGAGGGTAAAGGTAAAGGTAAAGGGACCCCTGACCATTAGGTGCAGTCATGACCGACTCTGGGGTTGCGGCGCTCATCTTGCGTTATTGGCTGAGGGAGCCGGCGTACAGCTTCCAGGTCATGTGGCCAGCATGACAAAGCCACTTCTGGCGAACCAGAGCAGCACACGGAAATGCCATTTACCTTTCTGATGTAGCAGTACCTATTTATCTACTTGCACTTTGACGTGCTTTTGAACTGCTACCGTGTTTCCCCTTTTTTAAGACACCGTCTTATTACTTTTTTTTCTCAAAAAACCACAGGGTGGCTTATTTTTGGTGGGATGTCTTACTCGTATTTTTATTATGAGTCTGAGGGAAGGGAGGTGTGCGTCCCTGGCCCAGCCCTCTCTCCCCAGCCCTGGGATGTTCGCAAAGGGCTGCTCTCTCTCTCCTCTGATGTGGGGACTCACTTAATAGCAATCTGCTACACTGGAGCTTCTTAAATCTAAACCAGTATAATGGAATCTATCTGTGTGATACAGTCCTAGCAGTAGCCTATAGTAAAGCAAATAAGGATCTCTACTAGCCAGCTGCCCAAGACTTAAGTTCCAACAATGTAACACTTTGTAGTGCTAAAATAAAAAAAATCCTTCAGTAGCACCTTAAAGACCAACTAAGTTTTATTTTGGTATGAGTCTTTAAGGTGCTACTGAAGGAATTTTTTTATTTTACTTCGACCCAGACCAACACGGCTACCTACCTGTAACCAGAACTTTGTAGTGCTATCACTGATAGCAAAGAAGCTACCTGCTGAGAACAAAGAAGCCAGCTAAACAGCAATTAAGATTGCTGACTTGGTAAATGGTAGCAATTAAGAAGCAATTGAGCTAGCAAGGTAAAATTTTGTGGGTAAAGGAAGCTAGGACCGGCAGTTTAACTTTTGTGCTCACAAACAGCAAGAAGGAAAAAGTCCTTAATTTTTTTAAAAAAGTCCCCAAGGCAAGGACTGCGATCCAGACTACTTACAAATCCTTAAAGGGGCAGCTCCACAGACAAGCAAGCATAAGGTAGAAAGGAAGGCTGCAAGGAGACAACAATCAGACACAGGAGACTGCCGTCAAGAGGAAATCAACAGGCAACTCATGGGTGGACGCATAGAATGGAAGGGAAAGGTGGAGGGAAGCGAGAGGTGGGTTCTGTGTGTGTGTGTGAGAGAGAGAGAGAGAGACAGAGAGACAGAGGACACAGACGCGCACACGGAGATCTCTCCCTTAAAGGGAAAACAGCCTTTGCATTCAATCGCCCCTCTCCCGTCAAGAGGAAATCAACAGGCAACTCAGGGGTGGGCGCATAGAATGGAAGGGAAAGGTGGGGGGAAGCGAGAGGTGGGTGCTCTCTCTCTCTGTGTGTGTGTGTGAGAGAGAGAGAGAGAGAGAGAGAGAGAGAGAGAGAGACGCAGGGGGCGGGGGGAGAGAGAGAGACAGATGCGCTCACGGAGGTCACGAGGCTTCGGCAGCCAGCAGCTACGGCTCTTCAGTGCATTTTTACAAGCTTTTAAAGGAAATACGTGTCTGTGGAGCGACAGCAAAATGGAGATATTTTTAAGGGGGGGTTGGCTGGCGGGAGGGGGGTTATTGCTACTGGGTGAAGGGTCTATCAGTATGTCTTATTTTCGGGGTATGGCTTGTATCGCGCAATTGCTTAGAAATCCTGCTATGGCTTATATAATGACTACGTCTTAAAAAAGGGGAAACACGGTAGGTTGGCAGGAGCTGGGACCAAGCAATGGGAGCTCACCCCGTTGCGGGGATTCGAACCACCGACCTTCTGATCGGCAAGCCCTAGGCTCAGTGATTTAACCCACAGCGCCACCCGTGTGCTCTAAATGTCTGTTGCATGTCAACAGCCTAAGATTATACATACTGGTAGCAGGAGTGCCAACTTGAAAAAAATATTGGGGAGGCAGGTAAATCTCATCCAGTATAATCAATCACAAGACAGAGTGTTCACACACCATTTGAATGGCAATGTTCATCAACTTCGGTGGGGGCAGCCCCCTCAAATATTTTGGTGGGATGGCCGAATGGACCTCGGCCCCTAGGAGTTGGCTCCTATGATACATAGCATGCAGGAAGTGGATAGGGAGAAATGATGGCTATCTCACAGTGACGGCCTTCTGCTCTGGTCAGACCTCACCTGGAGTACTGTGTCCAGTTCTGGGCACCACAGTCCAAGAAGGATACTGACAAGCTGGAATGTGTCCAGAAGAGGGCAACCAAAATGGTCAAAGGCCTGGAAACGATGCCTTATGAGGAACGGCTTAGGGAGCTGGGTATGTTTACCCTGGAGAAGAGAAGGTTAAGGGGTGAAATGATAGCCATGTTCAAATATATAAAAGGATGTCATATAGAGGAGGGAGAAAGGTTGTTTTTTTGCTGCTCCAGTGAAGCGGATATGGAGCAATGGATTCAAACTTCAAGAAAGAAGATTCCACCTAAACATTAGGGAGAACTTCCTGACAGTAAGAGCTGTTCGGCAGTGGAATTTGCTCCCAAGGAGTGTGGTGGAGTCTCCTTCTTTGGAGGTCTTTAAGCAGAGGCTTGACAGGCATATGTCAAAAATGCTTTGATGGTGTTTCCTGCTTGGCAGGGGGTTGGACTGGATGGCCCTTGTGGTCTCTTCCAACTCTATGATTCTATGATTCTACAAACCTAGATGGCTTTAAAAGGGGATTAGACAAATTCATGGAGGAGAGGGCTGCTGATGGCTACTAGCCATAATGGCTTGGCTTTGCCTCCATGGTTAGAGCTTACTTTATACCGGTCCATGGTTAGAGACAGCAATGCTTCTGAGTACCAGTTGCTGGAAACCACAGAAGAGGAGGCTGCTCTTGTGCTTGGGTCCTGCTAGTGGGTTTCCCAGAAGATGCATCTGGGTGGCCACTGCGAGGACAGGATGCTGGGCTGGATGTGCCAATATTGGCTGGACCCAGCAGGCTCTGTTTATGTTCTTCTGTTCATATTGAGCATTTGTTCTGATTTGTTTTGTGGGTAGGTTACACGACCACAATCCTTCATCATGATTTGCAGGTGGGGTGTTTATGCATCTTGCCCTTAGTCATGCCTTCATCATATGCTTCTCATTGCATTTCCCCACCACTTTCTCAACCACAGAAAGTCTGGCTCCTCTCATCTTTTGTGTGCTTTTTGGGTGCCAAGGCAACAGAGCCTTTTAACCCAATTTAACTGAGCAAACCTACAGTTCCTGGTATGCCCTTGCAAAATGCTAGCAGAGTCAAGTGTAGAGGGGAACTTACACTGGTTGACCTTGGGCCATTCATAAGAAACCTGAATAGAGTTGCATCTGGCCAAAGCGGGCTAGTCCAACATCCTGTTCTGACAGTGGCCAAGCAGATCCCTATCATGGGAGACCCACAAGCAGGACCTGAACACAAGACCCCTCTCCCCTCCTGTGGTTTCCAGCAACTGGTTCAGAAGCATTGCTGCCTCCAATTGTGGAATCATGGCAAACAGCCATTGATAGCCCTCTCCTCCTCCTCCTCCTCCTCCTCCTCCTCCTCCTCCTCCTCCTCCTCCTCCTCCTCCTCCTCCTCCTCCTTGAATCTGTCTAATACACCTTTAAAGTCATCTGGCTTTGTAGTCATCACTACCTGCTGTGAGAGGGTTTTAACTCTGCTCTGAGTAAAGTGTTTTCATACTGTAAACTGCCGTGCGATCCTTGGATGAAATTTAATAAATAAACGAATAAGTCCATCCATTCTGCTGCATTAATTAAACTAAATTGTTTTAATTGGATATTGAACAAATGTGCAATAATTTTTTTACTATGTTTAATTTTATTATGTTAGCTCAGTCGGTAGAGCATGAGACACTTAATCTCAGGGTTTTGTGTTCGAGACCCACATTGGGCAAAAGATTCCTGCATGCTGCTGGGGGGTGGGCTATCAGGGTTTCCCAAACTTGGGTCTCCAGCTGTTTTTGGACTACAACTCCCATCATTCCTACCTATCAGGCCCAGCAGTCAGCAATGATGGGGACTGTAGTCCAAAAACAGCTGGAGACCCATGTTTGGGAAACCCTGGATTAGAGTAAGATTCAATTCATAATCTCTCTTAGTGGGTTGTGCAAACTGCTCTTCTGAATAATGTTTTTTATAGGGGAGGGTAGGCAGCACTGAGGATGAGTTTATGGAATTAAGGAGGGGTGCCACCCCCAAATTTTGAGTATCACTGGGTTTGAGAAAGAGTGTTGCTGCTATTGTTTTATCCTGAGAAAGACGACATAATTTATTCTTTCATTTTTCTCCCTCTTATTCTTTTTTTAGAAAGTAAAAGGGGAAAATACAACATATCTCGTGATTCCTGCTGGCAGGAAGCAAGCTTTGCACAGCTGCCCTGGAAATTCCTAGCTTTTAATGAAATGCAAGGGAATGGAAAATAGTCTGATTTCACCTACCCTGTATGTTTTATCGCACTGGGCCTTATTTTTTTTTGTCAATGAAGCATTTGAACCACATTCCCATCAGCCCCAAGATGGTGTCCCATCCTTCTAAAAATAAGATTATGAGAAAGGGGAAGAAAGAACCGGAATTGAGCAGCGGAAGAAACTCAACTCAGATATGATGGAAGTTCTATTTTTCCCATTCAACCCTTTAGAAAAAAAACCCATCGGAATAGACTCAAATAATGAATTCTGATGCCAAAATGCAATGAAAGGGCCTCCTTAGCACTTTCCTGCCTGTCTTATTGTCAGGGACCGTGCTGAGGAGGGCTGCACTGAGGAGGAATGGTGGGAGCCTCCCTGTCCCCCTGCTCCTGATCAGGATCCTGAATCTTCCCAGGAGCAGGAGGACAGTATAGATTTGGAACAGTGGTTTGCAGAGAGACATAGTTCAGAAGGCAGAAGCTGGGAAGTACTGTGTGGGGAACAGGTAGGAGGAGGAGAACTGGGAGAGAGAGAGAGTAAACAGACTCATTGTCGCTGGAAAGTGTCCATCCCCTCAGCCCAAGGTCAAGGAGAGCAGATAAGGTGGCAGCACAGAAAGCACAGTGGTTGTGAGATCAGGTTGCAAGGCGCAGAAGTGAATTGGGTGACTAGGGAGGAAGTGGGTGGAACCCTCAATTGGGAGCACCTTCATTCCTAGGAATGGATTCCTTGTTCTCTCACTGTGATCATTAAAATTTCTAACTGGTAAGAGACTCCTTTCACTTTGTTCCGCTTATCTTCTACCAAAGGTGGGAGAGGCAGCCGAGTCCCTGAAGCCTGACACTTATGCTACCATTTGCTGGAGTTTAATGCTGGGGAGATCTGTGCATAAAATAAGACCAGCTATAAACCTGGAGAAAAAAAGGTCAGCTGGACTAGTTGAGCCTTTGTGATCTGACAGCTAAGGAGACAACGATGAGTGTGGTGAGTGGTTAGAATTTTGGGACTAGGAACCGGCAGACCAGGGTTTGAATCTCCACTTGGCTATGAGGTGCATCACCTGACCTAGGGAGCCAGCCTCTGCCTCTCAGCCTAACCCTCCTCACAGGTTTGTTATGGGGATGAAAAAAGCAGGTGGAGCATATATACCACATTGAGCTCCTTGAAGAAAAAAAGGTGAGTTATAAATTGTGCATGTAATAATAATGTGGAAAATAATAGGGTATCACCTAGACCAGGGGTCGGCAAACTTTTTCAGCCGGGGGCCGGTCCACTGTCCCTCAGACCTTGTGGGGGGCCGGACTATATTTTAAAAATATATATGAACGAATTCCCACAAATAACCCAGAGATGCATTTTAAATAAAAGGACACATTCTACTCAAGTAAGCCACCCCCCGACTCTCCCCTCCCTTCTCCACAGCACCAGATGACCCCCGGTGGTGAGCGGCAGGGGTTGGCGGCGGTGGGACAATGAGCGGCGCGCGAAAGGGCTCTGGAGAGGGGCTGGCAGCAACAAAGCCCAGCCCCCTTCCTCTCGGCTCTAGGGAGGGCAGGGAGAAGCCAGGAGGAGGGAGGGAGGAGGTGCCACCGAACGTGCATGCTGGCACAGCCCAAATGATCAGATCCATGCCGATCCACACGGCGATTCCCGGACCGTCTGCGGGCTGGATCCAAAGGGTAACTGGGCCGGATCCGGCCCCCAGGCCTTAGTTTGCCTACCCATGATCTAGACTGACACACACCCCACTGTTTGGAGGGTGCATCAAACACTAATGCTCTACCATTTGTGGAAACCTTGCCAGGCTAGTCAAATGTGAGAAATTCCATGAAAAAATAGAGTATCCAAAAGGAGGGGTGAATCACGTACGCCACCTTGAATCACAGAATCGTAGCATTGGAAGGGGCTCAAAAGGACATCTGGTCAAACCCCCTGCAATGCTGAAATTTTGGAGCTCCTTGGAGAAAAAAGTGGGCTATAAATGCATTAATTTTTTTTTTAAAAAAAAAAACCAGAGAAACAGTCCAACATGCTTCCACCAATTATTGTTTACAGGTCTTTTTCAGCCACCACCCAAAGCAAAAACAGTATGTCACATGAATCACGTATACCTGACATTGAAAAATAAACTAAATGGAACATAGACAATTGCATATGAGCCTATGTAAGAGGGCCTTTTGAGTGGTGGCTCACTGGTTGTGGAATGCCCTCCCTTACAAACTTTCAGGAGGAATTTGAAAACACTCCTGTTGACTGAGGTGCATTTAGTGGCTGTTTCCTGGACACCCTGATCTCATTGGATGGCAGAATGCTTTCAACTGCTAACTGCTTTTCAATTTTTTTAATTCTTTACAGAATGTTATAGTCTGCTCTAGAGCATTTCCCCTTTGTTTTTCTTTTAAAATTGTATTTATTTCATAAAATTTATACACTGCTTGATTGTAAAAAACAACAACACTCCCCCCAAAAACCCAGAGTAAAATCAAGAAAAAACCCACAACAATAGTTTGAAACATACAAAAAGCTAAAATGCAAGTATTTTTAATTTCATAAAATTTATCAAAATTTCACAAGATTGTGCATCTTTTTTTGCCACCCTGGGCTCCTTGGTGGAGTGGGGTAGGGGGAATGAAGGGATATCAACTCAATAAAGATTTTTTTAAAAAACAACAACACCACAATATGTATACTTCAAACAAACCCTAGATATATTTTCCTTTCTCATTAACTGGTGACTCAAATGATGATCTGAAGGCAAGAAATGACGTGTTTTATAAAATTATCATACATATGTCTTGTTAATTGAAAAAAACTCAACGACTTTCGCTTGTAAGGATGACAGTGCAGAAGCAAGCCCAGGGAGCATATTGAAATCTTCTAACTCTGGAAGAGAGGAAGGCAACTCCCTGTCTTGCCAAATCCTTTGGTTTCCCCCCCCCCCAGCGTGTTTTGAGACACAATCTCTTTTGCAGTTGGGGAACACAATTCATGCCACCCCACGTAGGCCTGTGCAGCGCTTGTCTTGTTAGAATAAAGTTATAAACTCAAAGAAAAAAGCAGGCGGTCCCTTCCCCTTCTCCTCCCTGCTGGCTTAGCCCTCTTAAACCCTGGGGCAAGTGTACCCAGCCCCCCCCAAATCTGCACAGACTTGCTTTCACGGAAAGTATATCCATGGAACAAATCCATCTAGTGAAATGGGGCAGAGGTGTACGCAGTCTATGGAACAGGATGGGGAAGATCTGGCTTGAATCTGTATGCAGCTTCACACCAGCTTCCGTCTGCTGCAAATCTATCTATCTATCTATCTATCTATCTATCTATCTATCTATCTATCTATCATCTATCTATCTATCATCTATCTATAAAAGATCCTCATTAACTACCACCCCACCTGCATCACAGGTAGCTCACCTGAGTTTAAGGCGGAATAGGGAGAGCTAGTGTGGCGTAGGGTTGCCAGACTCAATAATAGAGGACAGGACTTCTGTGCCTTTAATTGCCCTGCTCTCTTTTGAGTCTGGAAACCTTAAAGAGAAACCAGCAGACCCTTTGTTTAATTTCCAAGCAAAGGGTCTGCTGGTTTCTCTTTAAGGTTTCCAGACACAAAAGAGAGCAGGGCAATTAAAGGCACGGAAGTCCTGTCCTCTATTGAGTCTGGCAACCCTAGTGTGGCGTAGTGGTTAGGGTGTCGGACTAGGGCCTGGGAGAGACCACAGTTCAAATCCCCTCTCAGCCATGAAGCTCATTAGGTGATTGGGGACCAGTCACCGCCTCTCAGCCTACCCTACCTCACAGGGTTGTTGTGAGGATAAAACGAGCGAGGGAAAGAACCATGTCTGCCACTGCTTGAGCTCCTTGGAGGGAAAAGTGGGATATAAATGCAATACAGGTAACTCACAACTTACGTGCGTTTAATTTGTGCACATTCAGCTTCACACGCTTGGCAAAAAATATTAAAAAGGGGACAGAAAGTGGGCGGGCACCTGGGAAAAAATACTGTGGCAATCACACCTGCCATTGAACCCAATGTGTTTTGACTATATGTTCCTAAGCTGGGATAGCTCAGTCAGTAGAGCATGAGACTCTTACTCTCAGGGTCCTGGGTTCAAGTTCCACGTTGGACAAAAGATTCCTGCATTGCCAGGGGTTGGACTAGAGGACCCTGATGGTTCCTCCAGCTCTACAATTCTGTGAATTTGGCTTTACACACTATCTCCCGGAACGTAATCCCTGCATAAGTTGAGAGTCGCCTGCACATAAGTGAGGGGCAAGATGGAGGGTGACTACATTTTCATACTTGTTGCTTGGTTGAAGAACTACATGCCAAAATTAAGAGGAAAGGGGGTGAATTTTGGTTCATCCCCAGAAAGTGTGCATTATGTAAGTCTGTCTTTAAGTGCTGACTGAACTGACTTTGGGCTACTCTTGCAAAACTGTCCTTCTAAACTCCTCCAGTTTTGGATGCCTCCCCTCAGCTTCTTTTTCCACGACAGCCAACTTGTTGCATCGTACAAAACTTCTGTGCAATCTTGACTCACACTCAGAGGGCTGCTGTAGTTGATGAGCAGACAGAAAGCAATTTCGTGAATGGAGTTAAAAATTCATTGAAATCGGTAGTGACTGAGCAAAAAACGTGATTGGTGAGTCACTTGAAACTCTGCATTTCATTGAGAAACAGGCAATTCAGTTCCCATTCAGACCTCAAGGGCTATCCCGGGGTACGTTTGTCGGAAGGAGCATCAGTGTTTCCACAACAGCGTCTTTTCCCCAGAACTGGCACAATTTGCTTACTCCTGAATTCTTGAGTGCTCAGACAATAGCACTCCAAAGCTGTTGTGTTCCTGGGGTTCTCCTTGCCATCACCCTGTCAATTCACCCCACCTGTCCTTGTTTCCCTTCTAAGCACCCACAATTCCCTCAACTCTTCTTCATAAGGCTTGGTTTCCAGGCTCTTGTCACAGCGTTGTAGAGTTGGAAGGGAACCTGAGGGTCATCTAGGTTGACCCCCCTGCAATGCAGGAATCACAAAACAAGGCATTCCTGGCAGATGGCTACCCAACCTCTGCTTTAAAACGTACAAGGAAGGAGAGCCCGCCATCTTCTGAGTCCATTCCGCCCTCAAACAGCTCTTACTGTAAGAAAGTTGCTCGTAATGTTTGGTCGGCATTTTCTTTCTAGTAAATTGAATCTGTTGGTTCAGGTCCTCTGGAGCAGAAGAAAACAAGCTTCCTGGTGAAAGCCCTTCAGATATTTGAAAACTGAAAATTACCTCTCCAATATCATCCTCCAGTATACCTGAAGGAGCGTCTCCACCCCTATCGTTCAGCCCGGGCACTGAGGTCCAGCTCCGAGGGCCTTCTGGCGGTTCCCTCATTGTGAGAAGTGAGGTTACAGGGAACCAGGCAGAGGGCCTTCTCGGTAGTGGCACCCACCCTTTTTGGAATGCCCTCCTGTCAGATGTCAAGGAAATAAGCAACTATCTGACTTTTAGAAGACATCTGAAGGCAACCCTGTTTAGGGAAGTTTTTAATGTTTGAAGTTTTATTCTGTTTTTAATGCTCTGTTGAAAGCTGCCCAGATTGGGGGGGGGGGGTAGAAAATAATAATAATAATAATAATAATAATAATAATAATAATAATAATAATCTGCATCTCCTCTTCTCCAGACTAAACATCCCCAACTCCCTCAACCACTTGTCAGTATCCCCCTTGAACTGGGGTGTCCCGAACTGGACACAGGATTCCAGGTGTGGTCTGACCAAAGCAGAAATGGATGGTGCTATGACTTCCCTTGATCTGGATACTAGACTTCTGTTGATGCAGCCTACAATTGCATGAGCTGGGTTTTTGTTTTTTGTTTTGCTGCTCCATCACACTGTTGACTCATGGTCCACTAAGACCCCTAGATCCTTCTCACACATGCTGCTGTCAAGCCAGGTGTCCCCCATCCTATATTTGGGCATCTGATTATTCTTGCCTAAGTGCAGAACCATACATTTGTCCCTATTGAACTTCATTTTGTTAGTTTTTGGCCCAGTTTTCCAATCTGTTACGGTGATCTTGAATCCTGATTCTGTCTTCTGCAGTTTGTGCTACTCATCCCAGGTAGCACATGCAGAACGATCTCAGGTTCAATCCCTGACAGCATCTCCAGGTAGGACCTGCAATGTCCCTCGGCTGAAACCCCAGAGAGCGGCTGCCAGTTAGTGCAGAAGAGACTGAACCTAGATGGAACCCAATGGCTCAGCATAATGCAATTTCCTATGGTTGATGTTCTTGCCAGTCCCACGAAAGCTGTGGAAATCCAGAACAGTTTCCTGGTGGAAGTTTGGGGGACTGCTTGATCCAGTGACCCTAACCTTACTTGATCCTAATGAGACATTGTTGATGGGCAAATGTGTTGATCTGCATGGAAGTGGGGGGGGGGGGAGGAGATGGGTGCTGGATCGGCCTAGGTGGTCCAACTCTTGGAGGTTTTTGTTTTTTAAAGATAATTTTTATTCATTTTATAAGAAAAACCTCCCACAAACATACAAAAATGGAAAACAACAACAACACATGAATACTTCTTACACTCTCATAACTTCTTCTTAACATCTTAATGACTTCCCCCGGTCGTCGTCCCCCCAAATCTGAATTTCATTTCTAATCATCTTTGGCAGTTTCAAAAGAAATCCTCAACAGATTTCTATTCTATTACCTTCTAAAAAGAATATTTATCTATATCCTACTTCTGTGCCAAAAACCTATAATTACCTCCCTAGACAATATTAAATATTAAAATATTTTTCAAATATAATTTAATTTCCCCCCAATCTTCCTCCACCGTCTCTTCTCCCTGGTCACGGAGTCTCCCAGTCAGCTCGGCAAGTTCCATGAAGTCCATCATCTTCATTTGCCATTCATCTATCTTAGCAAGTAGTAACCTCGCAGCAGTTGTGGCATACAAAAAGAATGTAATGTCCTTCTTTTGGGATTTCCTCCCCCCTATTCCCAGTAAAAAGGCTTCTGGTTTAACTCTTGGAGTTTTTAAAGCAGAGGTTGGGTGTTCACCTTTCAGGGATTCTTTAGCTCCCATTCCTGCATGGCAGGGAGTTGGACTAGAGGACCTTTCAGAGTCCCATCCAACCTTACAATTCTCTCTCCCACCCCTGGGGCTCAAAAAGCTCTCGGGGTCCCAATTTCACCTCCCCCTCCTCATCTGGGGGTCCTCCAGTGCCAACTCCCTGAGCAGCTCCCAGTCAGGATCCAACCACCCCCTTGATGACACCTCCACAGGGCACATCTTGTCAGGGGGACAGGGGAGGGGAGGTGATTCAGTGGTCCACCCCCAGATATGTCCGAAGGCGCCTCTGAAATGAAGGGTGAGTCATCACCACCACAGCTGTTGCATTCCAAAGGCTCTCTGGAGTGGCTCCTCTGAGCCCCGAAAGGATCCCCACACCTGGGTGGCTTAGCAGCGTACAAGCACGGAGGTGGGGTGCAGGACAGCAATGCCAGGAACTCCTCCTCCCGCTTGGATTGTGAATGGAAGCACTGCAAAGGACCTATTGTTTTCCTTTGAGCGTTAGACACCCCCCTCACCTCCCCTATCACTCAGAATTCCAAGCAGGGCTCCCAGATTTTGCTATGTGGCTCATTTTTCCTAGTCATGGCCGTCACCGTGGTCTCGAGAAGCGGCGATAAGGACGGACTGTCTGGAATTTTCCCGTAAGGAGGCCTGGCTGGGGGATTTCCCCAGGCACAGCATGGGTTGCAGAGTGCTGCCGGAGCAGCTTGAAGCCTTCAGGGTGGACAGAGAGAAAGATCACAGCTGTAGACAGGGCTTTGGGGAGAGATGTAAGGTCCCACCTCAAATTCTCAGCTCCTTCTCTTTTAAAGCAAGCTTCTTGTGCTTTTAGTGGGACAGAATCAAAGAAATGTGGAGTTAGAAATGAATAAACAGATGAAATAAATAAATTCCGGCAGCTTGCTGGCACTAAGGGGAGATGACTTTAAAAAAGGAATTAGAGACATTCATGGAGACAAACTCTTGTGCTCGAATCTTCCTTGCAGGTTCCCCATAACGGGCATCTGGTTGGCCAACATGAGAACAGGAGGCTGGACTAGATGGGCCATTGGCCTGATCCAGTAGTGTTCTTGTGTTCTTATGTTTGGAGGAAGAGGAGGATTTTATCAATGGCTGTTAGCAGTGATGCTGCTATGGAACCTACATGTTGAGGGGTAGTGCAGTCTACTGGAGAATATCAGAGAAAAGGTGATGCAGTCATGCCCTGCTTGTGGACTCCCCAGAGACCTCCTGTTAAACAGTATGGAATATATAATGTTAGACTAGACTGGGTTGCCATCCCTATCACTACCAGGTAGTGTGGCCAACCTCTTTACTCTAGCACAGCTGTGCTGACTGCAAGGGATGATGGGAATTGTAGTCCAAGACATATGGAGCAGGCTTAATCCAGATGGCTCAATCCAGCAGGGCTCTCCTGAGGTCCTGGCACTTTTGCTTTATTATTATCTATTTCATAAAAAAATATACATACCACTTGATTTACTAAAAGATGTAAATCAAGAAAATTTTGCAATACTTTAAAACATACAGAAAGTTAAAATCCTAAAAGCAGATTAAAATTCACACCAGCTTTCTAAGCATCTGGGCAGGCTTGTCTAAAGAATATTTTTAACAGTGAAAGGAATATGGTGAAGGTGCCTGCTTGAGATCAAGAGGCAGGGGGTTCCATAGGGTAGCCACTGCCACACTAAATGACAAATGTGGAATGGGCATTCTGTGACACCTGCAGTAGTGTCAGTTCCGCCGATTGAGGCAGCCTTTCCATTACGAGGCAAGTAGCTGTTGCGTTTGAGATGTCATGATGGAGAAAAGCGGACCTTCCCCTCCCAGGAACCTCAGAGCTGATACTTTCCGGAGGCCAACTAGCTCATCGACTGACTGATTGGCTTCCTTCCTTCCTTCCACCCTTCCTTCCCCTTTTTCCTTTGGTCTGCTCTGGGGGAATTTCCATGGGTCTCTAGTTAGCTGCCGTGATGCTGACCTGGCAATTCACGGTGTCTGCTTTGAGCTTGGCTGGCTGAATATGTGTTGACATATGGGATCACTTGCCAGGATGGAAAAAGTGAAAAGAAGAAGAAGAAGAGCATTGCACACAAATAAATTAAGTGACTGATAGTGAGGGATTTCCAGTTTGTAATATGGTTTGGCTGGTAAAAGATTTTTCTTTTGAAACTTGAACTCTGCAAAAGATGAATTAGGTATTGATACAAGTGCTACTTTAGATAAGAAGTAACTTACCTATTTTATGATGCTAATGACTTTATCCCTTCATGGATCACTGTCTTGTTGTGGCAAAGGGGCTTGAATAACTCCAAGAAGCTATGAGCTATGCCATGCAGGGCCACCCAAGACGGTCATAGCCGAGAGTTTAGACTAAATGTGATCCACCTGGAGAAGGAACTGGCAATCCACTCCAGTATTTTGCCAAGAAAACTCCATGGACATAAAAAAGAAGAAGCTTTGAGAAGAAACCGAGAGTTTCCAAGGCATGCTCCGGTTCATGGGGTTATGGAGAGTCGAACATGACTAAGACGACTAAACAAAATGACTTTATTTGCCCATTTTTTTTAGTCCTGGTGATTCCTGCTCTCCTTTTCATATTCCTTATTTTATTATATTGTTACCTGCCAGCCCAATCTCTAAGTGGTGCGAGATTTCAGGGGTTCCAGACGCTCACCCGGGGTTCGGTCTCCTCGAAATGCGGAACAGTGGAGACTGTGGTATTTTTAGGATATATGGTTTTATTTACACATATATACAACCTGAGCCTAAACGGATGGGCTCACAGCATTAACACCCCCAAAGCCTTGCTTCTCCCAGAGCCACAGCCTTGGAGTCACACGTTAATCCAGCATGCCTCTGTGTCCCAGCTTCTCTGCCTGCAACCTGCTTTTAGCTCAGTGAAGTTGAATGCTGCAAAATTCAGGGAAGATAAAAGAAAGTCCTTCTTCAAACAGCGCAGTTAAACTGTGGAACTCACTTCCGCAGGAGGCAGTCATAACCACCAAGCTAGATGGCTTTAAAAGAAGATTTGACATGTACATGGAGGAGAGGGCTATTGATGGCTACTAGCCTTGAGGGCTATGCTCTGCTTCCACGGTTATAGGCAGCAATGCTTCTGAATCCCAGTGGCTGGAAACACCAGGAAGGGAGAGAACTCTTGTGCCGAGGGTCTTGCCTGTGGGTTTCCCATTCAGGGAATCTGGCTGGCCACTGTTAGAATAGGATGCTGGACTAGATGGGCCATTGGCCTGATCCAGCAGGCTCTCCTTATGCTCTTAGGTTGCAATGAGCAAATTGAAGTGAGTGTCGGTGGAGGCTGGTGTTATCTACACTGACTGGCAGCTCCAGATTTTTCCCAGACCTACTTACTTGGGGATGCCCGGGCTTGTCTGGCCTATTCTGGGGCCCTCTGCATGTAGAGGAAGTGCTCTGTCAGGAGGGAGTGGGGCAGGTGGGGAAGAGAAATTCAGTTCAGTCTGCATTTATCAGCAAAAATTTCAGATCCATACTTTAAAAAATAAAAATGCAAACTGAAACACTGGACAAGCATGTACGACGTTACAGTCCTTTTGTCCTTTTTATTCTCTCTCTCTTCTATATGTTGCATACCTTTTTTGTTTCCTTATATATAAACCTGAAACACAGAACCATCCTGCAAATTTCATACTGCTCTGAATTTTGCAGCGGAGCTCTCCAGCCGAGGAATTATTTATTTGTTGCATTTGTGTCCCAACCTAACCCTTCAAGGAGCTCAAAGTGGTGTATCTCCCCATTTTATCTTCACAACAACCTTGTGAGGTAGGTTAGACGAAGAGGCAATGGCTGGCCCCCAAGCTAACCACCTAGTGAGGTTCATGGCCAAGTGCGGGGATCTGAACCCTGGCCTTTCCCAGGTCCTAGTCTGACACTCTAACCACTGGCTCTCCAAATGCATATTATAAATATAAAGCAGGCATCCCCAAACTGCGGCCCTCCAGATGTTTTGGCCTACAACTCCCATGATCCCTAGCTAACAGGACCAGTGGTCAGGGACGATGGGAATTGTAGTCCAAAACATCTGGAGGGCCGAAGTTTGCGGATGCCTGATATAAAGCATGCCTATTTATGCAAATATTCATGATGATAACATACCAAAATGCATTATATAATGGGGATATTGCGGGGGAAAATTGCACACAAAAATATGTCTAATAGGAAAAATTCACTGCTGAGTTCTCACGAGGGCTAGTTTTTTTGAAAAAAATTAAATCGTAAACAGATGTGGAAATGCCGAGAACTGAGCTGGAAGACGAGAAGAATGAAAAATGGGAAGAGAGTGAAATAGAGAGGTTTTGCCACTCCCTATCTGCTGCTGAGTCACAGTCCTCTCCCCAAATCTCCCCTGATTAGCTCCAGGCACAAGCTGCCACCTCCTTTTCTATCCTGGTCTCTTGCTCTCCTGGTTGTTTTTCACAGCTTCTTCCTCTGGTGAGCAGCACCGGGTCACTGAGTCAGGAGGCCATGCTCCCTTTCTGCAGGATTTTCCCAGACAGCCTCTTGCCAGCGAGGTGTAAATAATTCAGGGCAGGCAGCGGCTCTCTTCAAAGCCACAAACGAATCTGAAAGAAAACCCCCGCAAAGCCCAGTCAACAAGCCCCTGTGTGGGAATAATAATTTGCACAGAAAGCCTTTGTTCTCCCTGCAACCCCCCCCTTTATTTTCACTTTGGAGCCTCCACTATGAACCCAGCGAGTAAATCAGGCTTTGTGACAATCCTGGCAGCTCCAGGAAAAGGAGGAATGCAGAGTCCTCTTCTGTTTCAGACACAGAGGCCTCATCTGCATTAAACATTCCCCAAAAAACCTGGGAACTGTAGTTCACTAAGGGTGCTGAGAGTCTTTAGGAGAACCCCATTCCTCAGACAGGCCTCCAGGGTGCTCAGGCCCGGCTCTACGTAGACCCCCGGTGGCGCAGGGCACCATGGCGCCGGCCCGCCAGGAGGGCGCCACGAGCTGCGCCCGCTCGCTGGCCGGCCGGTCCCCCAGTCCGCTGCACAGCTGCGTGCGGCGCCCACCTGCCCACCGTGCTGGGAAACGGGGCGGAAGGGCACCGGAGAGATCCGGCGCACCATGGCGACAGGGGCGCTTAAGACGGCGCTGAGGGTGCTGCTATTTCCCCAGTGAAATTCCCTCACATCCTAACCAATCCGCATTACCCAATCCATGCCCACTTTGGTGCTTTTGCGCAAGCAAACCTTGCCCTCCCAATATTTTTATGGAACTGATAAGAACATAACTATGTTCCTAGATCTGCCAAATGCCGCTGGCCGCGTCATTCGTATGACAACCGTGGAGAGACATTTCCAGGAAGCAACACCTGCCACTCAGCGCTTTGGAATTTTTTAATAGACATTCCTTAATCGCAACAGATTTCTTCAGCTGATCAGATTTCTGTGGCTCATACAATGTTTCGACTTGCATGTTTTCCAGCTCAGTCCAATGGCAGCCGACGCAGAGACCCAGCTTTGATTCATGGGAAAGCAAACATATCCATGTAACCACTTCATTCTTGGTGTTTTGTGAGCAAATTGCAAAGAGCCCCAGGAGATGTTTAGTCCACGCATTTGCCAAGAATCCCTTTTCAGAGGAGAAGAAGAAGAAGAAGAAGAAGAAGAAGAAGAAGAAGAAGAAGAAGAAGAAGAAGGGGTTTGCTCAAAAATCTACCATGACGAGGAGCACCATAGATTCATAGAAGCATAGAGTTGGAAGAGACCACAAGGGTCATCCAGTCCAACCCCCTGCCAAGCAGGAAACACCATCAAAGCATTCTTGACATATGCCTGTCAAGCCTCTGCTTAAAGACCTCTAAAGAAGGAGACTCCACCACACTCCTTGGTAGCAAATTCCACTGCCGAACAGCTCTTACTGTCAGGAAGTTCTTCCCAATGTTTAGGTGGAATCTTCTTTCTTGTAGTTTGAATCCATTGCTCCGTGTCCGCTTCTCTGGAGCAGCAGAAAACAATCTTTCTCCCTCCTCCATATAACATCCTTTCATATATTTGAACAAAATGTCCCAAAAGAACATATGAAGATAACCTTGGGCAAGCCAGTCTTTCACTGTGATCTAAAATGGGACATAAACAGTTTGACTTTCCATGATGCAAACTAGGCCAGAGCTTTATCTTAAAGGTGCCAGTGTGGTGCATGGGAGACCAGTGTTCAAATCCCCATTCCGCCATGAAGCCCTGGGCCAGGGGAGGAAGAAAAGCCTTGAGGTCCTTGGAGGAAAAGTGAAACCTAGGAAGCTGCCTTAGTATAAGTCAGACCTACTGGTCCATCTTGCTCAGCATTGCCCTCACTGACAGGCAGCAACTCTCCAGGGGTTCAGGCAGGATCTTCTCCTAGCCCTACCTGGAGGTGTCGGGGGTGGGGTGGGGTTTGAACCTGCGACCTTCTGCATGCAAGGCAGGTGCTCTGGCACTGAGCTACACCTCCTTCTGCTCCCCCACAGCCCGTCAGCACCCCTCTGGGCTGCCGGGGATTTTCTAGGGGAAGATAGATGAGCGCCAAGATGATGTCTGCATGGTGCTTGTGGAGCTGATCTCTGAAATGGTGGGTGCCCAGTATAAGCACCTGGAGAGGAAGGGGGTCTAGCCTCACACGGTTGCCTCACCTTACCTCCTAGGGAGAGAGCATCATAAGAGTGTTCAGGGGAAGAGAGGAGTTTCCAGCCTGAATGTGCCCTCAACCATGACCTTGCAAGGTAGCCTGAGGCCAAGCACTCTTCTCTCCTACAACAGTGTGTGTGTATGTGGGGGGGGGGTGATACTTCTGATCAGCCTTGCAGGCCTGTTGTGAGGATTACTTAGGTAGTGTAAAGAGCATCCATTGACTGGTTTGAAAGAGCTGTCTACAGCAGGACAACCTTTAATTGAAGAATTGGTTAGAGTCATTGTTTAAAAGCCTTTTTAACAATAACAATAACAATCGTAAGCAAACAAACTTATGGGGATCAGAATCCTTTGAGACACAAACACAGGATCAAAAAGTGACTAGCCACAACTTATGAGAGCTTTCTTCCATGCCTTTCCTTTGCTCCTCTCCAGTCTACAGCTTCGCGCTGCAACAACGAAGAAGACTTCTAGAGACAGACAATTTGTTGTGCACCCAGAGCATGGGAACACAAGACATGCCTATGGAACTGCATTTATGAGAAATGCGCAGTGAGAGAGGCGGCAGCAGCAATAGCTCCTCTTGACCACTAGAGATTGCTGTGGCATCGCACTCTGATTCCTTGCCCCCCATTTATTTATGTATTTCTCTATTGCGACATACTGGAATGTTATAGGTGACACCCATTAAAAAATAGAAATGCTAACTTTCAAATAGGCAGTTGCAAGAGAGACGATTGTACAATCTTGGAAAGAAGGGAGGTTCCCTGCAAGAATGGTTTTGTTATGTCTGCAATTGGCAGAGGAGCCGACTCAACAGATGTGAGCTTCCAAGAACGGATGAATAAGAGAATGACTCTGCAGCTCAGTGAGATATTGTTTTATTTAATGGATGGATGGATGCATTGCCGGGGGTTGGACTAGATGACCCTTGGGGTCCCTTCCAGCTCCACAATTCTATGATTCTAGGAATAACAGAGCAACTGAATCAGCCCCCTGCTCACATTTGTCAAACAGGGGCATCATATTCCACCTCTGGAAATGACCTAAGATCCCCCACTTTTGAAATATTTTATTTAAGTTTTGAGCATGAGACCAAACAAACCACAGATCCCAGCACTCTTGTGATATATGATTGCTTTTCTTTATTACGTTTATATCCCACTTCCTTCTTCAAGGAGCTCAAGGTTCTCCCGTTCCTCATTTAACCTCCACAACAACCCTGTGAGGTAGGTAGGTTAGGCTGAGGTGGTGTCTGGCCACGAAGGTCACCCAGTGAGCATAATGGCTGAGTGGGGATTTCAACCCTGGTCTCCCAGGGTTCTAGTCCAACACTCTAACCCCTAAACCACACTTCAGATGCATGGTATGGATGTGGCCAAATTATGGCTGTTTCTATAGATGGAGCATCTTCAAGAGGTCTTCCTGTTTCAAACCTCAACATCTCCAGTCACTGCTGGAACTGAAACCCTGAAGAGTTGGAAGGGACCCTAAGAGTCATCTAGTCCAACCCCAGGAAATGCACTGCAGAAGATCTCCCAGTTTCCATATTCAGCAACTGCAGGTCAGACTGAGAAAGATCCTTGAGATTGAAACCTTGGAGCCTCTACCAGTCAGTGTAGGCAATACTGAGCTAGATAGACCAACAGACTCACAGTTCCCCATGTTTCTACGAGAACAGGGCATTTCCCCATGTTTCTGCTGCCGGAGGTGGCTGGCTGAGCAAGAGGAGAGCAGCCACCAAGAGCCTGTCGCTGATGCAATATCCCTTTTCCGTGGGCCTGGGCCGGCTTCAGCCCAGTGTGATTTGTGCTGTGTGGCTAAATATATCCCCGGAGGAAATCAAGTATGCCACAATGACAAAAGGGGTTTTGCTCTACCCTTGGTTCCTGGCCCTGCAGAAGCAGGAAAGAGTCCTCGAAAGCTAAGGCAGCAGGAGGAGGCTGAAAAAAGGAGAGCAAAGAAGGCCCTTTTTCTCTTTTTAAAAAAATATTTTTTAATTAAGCTTTTGAAATTTTTTTATACGTATAGGACATAGTGATTTCAAACATTGAAAAAACAGAGTTCTTTCAAACCCTTAGACCTTCCTCCATGGGTTCCATTTTTAAGGTTAAATTTTATGCATCTTTTAACCTTATCTAGCTATTAAAAGGTAAAGGGACCCCTGACCATTAGGTCCAGTCGTGACCGACTCTGGGGTTGCGCGCTCATCTCGCATTATTGGCCGAGGGAGCTGGCGTATAGTTTCCAGGTCATGTGGCCAGCATGACAAAGCCACTTCTGGCGAACCAGAGCAGCACACGGAAACGCCGTTTACTCTAACTGTAGCGGTTCCTATTTATCTACGGTACTTGCATTTTGATGTGCTTTCGAACTGCTAGGTTGGCAGGAGCTGAGACCAAGCAACGGGAGCTCACCCTGCCACAGGGATTCGAAACGCTGACCTTCTTATCAGCAAGCCCTAGGCTCAGTGGTTTAACCCACAGAGCCACCTGGGTCCCTCTATCTAGCTATTATATAACCATAATTACCATTAAAACAATTCCACATTACAAGTGTGTTTACATCCCTGCCAAAGATTTTAACTGTTTACAGTGGTCTTTTAAGTAAATTACAAATGTACTTCAGTCTTTAGAAAATACTTGATCTTCCTGGTTTTGGATCTTCCCCGCCTTTTCGTTTTTTCTCTTTCCCTTTGCCATGACTGGGTCTGAAAAGTGGGGATATTTTGCTTTGAAGGAGACTTCTATAAGATGGGTCAGGTCGATGGCCCATCTAGTCCAGCATCCTCTTCTCCCAGTGGCCAACCAGATGCCTCTTCTGGGAAGCCTGCAAGCAGGACCTGACCACAGGAGCACTCTGCCCTCCTGTGGTTTCCAGCAATTGGCATTCAGAGGCATTACAGTCTCCAACTTGTGGAGGCGGAGCATAGCCTTTGTGGCTAGTACCGTAGCAGTCAATAGCCTTAGTATCTTCCATGATACTCCTGTTTTTGTTTTAATAATTTTGTATATGATTTTCAAAAATAAAGGAAAGGAAAGGAAAGAAAGAGACAAACAAAAAAGAAAAGTGATAGTTACCTCTAAATGTCTTACACATTCACATATCGAGATTACTCTGATTACTCGAGATTACAGACTTCCCCCCCATCCCATCCACGGGTCTTCTTAATTCTATTTGCATCTGCATATCAATACTTCTCCACAATTTTCATCTCTGTACTTTCTATTACATTACAAGTGCATTTAAAATCCTGCTAATGTTTTAACCTATTTGCAATGATTTGGTATATACCTTATGAACATTTCCCATTCTTTTTTAAGTTTCTTGTCTTCTTGATTCCTGAGCTTCCCAGTTAATTTTGTCATTTCAGCATCCACTTGATCTGCCATTCTTATTTGGTCGGGACTGTCTCTTCCTTCCATCTCTGGGCTAGCAGCATCCGGGCGGCCGGTACTCCTGTTTTTTCTGACAATGCTCTGAATAAACTTTAAACTTGAACCTCAGAACATGAACCTCAGATTGCAAAACTGTCTCTAGTCCTATTCACAGCATCTGTGATACCGCTTGAACTTTAATGACTTCTGCCCACACCTTGTTCAAGATGCACAGAATAGTAGCTCTCTGCATGGTTTGCTATCATTTCTCAGCACCCACAACAAACTACACTTCCCATGTTTTTTGTGTGATGTCAGGTGCAGGAACACCTAGAATTATGTTGTGGGCACGACCTGTATCCCCCACCCCTTCCAAGATGGACCCAGGGGGGTGTCATGGAGTTCCTCCCCCCACTTTCCAGCTCAACCCACTTCCTTTTGGGATTCCCGGAGAAAAGAAGGATTCAGTAAGAGACAGAGAGGAGACATTTCTCATCTTTATTTTTTGAAAGAACCCAGTAAGAGAACTGATCTGCCGGCAGGCTCAGAACAGATAAGCAGCAATTGGTCTAAGAAGGGATGCAGATGGCTGTAGCTATGTGTTCTCAAGCTCTCTTTCACTCAGTTAAGAGAGCAAAGCGCTTGCAAAAAAGAAGAAGTGCTACTTCCATACAATTTGGTATGGAAACGAATTCATCCTGCAGCCACACAATGGAAATCAGGCAGAGTGACAATGGTTCAGGAGGAGATCCCGTACTTTTTGTCCAATAAACTCACAAGTTTAATGGCCCATTCAGCTTTTGGGTTAGCGCAGAGCTCCTTCTGGTTAAGCAAAACAAACCTGTCAAGGAAAGGAGAAGCCATAAGAGCAGGCATCCCCAAACTGCGGCCCACCAGATGTTTTGGCCTACAACTCCCATGATCCCTAGCTAACAGGACCAGTGGTCGGGGAAGAGGGGAATTGTAGACCAAAACATCTGGAGGGCCGAAGTTTGGGGATGCCTGCATAAGAGCATAAGATGAGCCCTAATGGATCAGGTTCATCTCGACCAGCCTTCTGTCCTCCTAGTGGCCAAACAGTTGCCTGCAGGAAACCAGCAAACGGGGCCTGAGAACGAGAGAACCACTCTAGTGGAGAAGCAGGGGCGTTGCAAGGGGGCTGCGGTCCGTCCCAGGTGTCATGCCTGGGTGTGTGTGTGTGTGACAAAATCCTCCTGGGCGGATCACGATTGGCATGATTGTCATCATGAAAATCTGCCCTCTGATTGCGCAAATATGCCCGGCATCAGCCTGGCGGGTGGCGCTGGCGTATTTGTGTGATCAACTGGCAGATTTTCATGACAACGATTGTGCCTACTGCTAAAATCCACCCGCCAGGGATGCGAGTGCACCCCTAGCTGGCAGCGCTGGCACAGTTTCATGTGCTCGTCGGTTGGATTAGCGCGATCTGCGGGTGTATCTGTTCCGCAGCCAACCCTCCTTAAAAAAGCTCAACAACTCTGGGGCCTGCAATATGTGTGTGTGTGTGTGTGTGGGGTGACAAACATTTTTTCGCACCGGGTACCACCTGACTTTGCTACGCCACTGTGGAGAAGCATCCCGGTTCCATCTGTGGGGGCAGAGCATCACATAGCTGCCAAGTTTTCCCTTTTCTCGCGAGGAAGCCTATTCAGCATAAGGGAAAATCCCTTTAAAAAAGGGATAACTTGGCAGCTATGGAGCATTGTCGTCATGGCTTAGTGGCCATCAAGAGCCATCTCCTCCATGAATTTATCTAATTTTCTTTTACGCTTTCTCTTCCATGTTGGTGGCCATATCTGCCTCCTGAGGGAAGGAGTTCCATTGTTTAATGATGTGCTTCATGAAGAAAGACTCTCTTCTCTGTCCTAGGAGGACAGAGGGTGTGTTCACATTATGGCCTAGTGTTATGAGAGAGGGAGACTAACAACAACAACAAAGCAACTACAACAACAACCACTACTTTATTATTTACTGGCTGGGTTTTGCTACCCATTTCCTCATGCCATGCATCATTTTTATAAACTTCTGTCGTGTCACCTCTTATTTGCTTTTTCTCTGGACAAAAAGTCCCAAATGCATTTTCAATGGGCCACTGAACAGGACCATTTATTTCTCCATTATTTCTCCACTTCTCCTGGAACTGGTAAAACAGGCAGGCAGGTCACCTTCCTTGTTAAAAGGCACCAGGCCTGACCTCGCCACAGATCCCATGTCCTCAGTAGAGAGGGGGCAGAAATTCATTCTGCTCACCATTAAATGCGAGCCTGCCAGCCAAATCCCTGCTTCCCAAAGCAGCATGCCCACCTTAAATACTTGGACTTCTCTGAATTTTGGATACAGTTCTCCAGTGCAGACAGAAATGTCTCTGTTAGCGAAAATAATATACAAACAAGCACTCTTTCCTGGGGAAATCACATATTTTGGAACAAAGGTGTAACAGAATGCTGAATTTAAAATGGGAAAATTGAGAGAAATTGAAACTGAAAGATCTGCCCTTCCCTAGTGGGGAAGCAATATCAGTCTCAGCTCCTCCTTTTCCCTCCGACCCACTCCTGATTTTCTCAATAAATTGTTCCTATGATCTCTCCACCCCACCCCCCAAACCCAAACCCAGCTCCCAAATGCTTAAGTCTTTGTTTCCCATCTTTCCTGATCCCCCACCATTGGTCAATTGACCCCTTGGCTTTCACCCATTCCCCAAAACTTATACCACAGAAGGCAGATTGCATGTAGGGCTGGGGTAGAAATAATCCTCCACAACAGTGGAAAGCACACTTTCTGGATAATGGGCAGTGCAGCAGCCAGGTGGAGCATCCCGTCGAGCCTGGAGAGCTGGGGAGAGCAGGCATTGCTATTCATATTATGAAATGTGTAAGATGCCCAAGAGCTAAAGCTATGGGAGTTTCTTTGCAACAAGCCTCCAGAGACATCACCACCCACTTGACCGGAGGTTCGCACCCCTTGCCTCTCTCTATGCGGAGGCACTTATGTTGAAAGACATCAGGGCTGGGGCCTGTGTGGGTCTTCCCTTCTGCCAGGCCTCCCTGTCTTTCTCTCAAATCCAGGGCCATATCCTTCACAGCCCTAAACATTAGGAAGAACATTCAACAGTGGAATGGACTCCCTCAAAAGGTGATGGACTCTCCTTCTTCAGAGATTTTTAAGAAGAGGTTGGGTGTCCATCTGTCAGGCACTGCAGGGGGTTGGATTTATAAAGGACACGTGGTTCCTTTCAACTCTATTCTTCTATTATTCCGTCCCCTCTTCTGGTGGCTTTTTGGGGTGGAATGCGTCCTCATACTGTGATGATGATGAGAGGTTGTTTATTATTATATAAAAAACCCTAGCACTTGACCTTTTGTGGCTGGAATGTACAAATTTAAAGTCAGGTTGACTCACGCAGAGCTGCCACAGCAAGGAGTAAGGCAACAGTAGCCCCTGAGATCTTCATACTGTCTGGAGAGGAAGAGGAGATTTCAGGACCACTTCAGAGGCTTCCTCTGCTTCTGTGATGCTCACCACCTAAAGCTCCTCCACCTCTCCTTTGATATGCCATTCCCAGCTCTGACCCAATACCAGACACTGAGTCCTCAGAGGACAACCAGGACACAGATCCAGGCATAGCTGCCAAGTTTTCCCTTTTCTCGCGAGGAAGCCTATTCAGCATAATGGAATATCCCTTTAAAAAGGGGATAACTTGGCAGCTATGGATCCAGGAGCAGGCAGGGTCCCCTCTGAACAAATGCTAAGGAACCTCTTCACAGGCCTTCCAGGCTGAGAGACCTGCTTAAGAAGCCCTGGAGCTGTCAGGGGAGGAGGTTGCGGGGAGTTGGGCTAGATGCCCTGTGGGTATCCCTTCTAACTGTACAATTCTGTGAGTCTATGCAGCTCTCTCTCTTTCCCCCTCCATTGGTCCTTCAGAAGGCCAGGGCTGAGCCCAAAAGCAACAGCACAGCATGCATCAACATATGGAACACTTGAGCAAAAGGGACCTTCTCATGAGTAAGCAGCCTACTCATGAGTAAGCAATTCCTGGAACTCCTCTGCTAGCAGTTGTGGTTTGGTGTGGTCTAGGAGGACAGAGTCCTGCTTTAGCCTTTCAGTTGCTGGGAGAAACTCAGGTCTTTGATGTTTTCTTGAAGGGCAATTTATTGCAAGAGTCTTCTTTCTGCAAGGTGGGATCATTTTATAGGGAAGTTCCCTATATAGGGAAGTTTTCAATGTTTGATATCTTACTGTGTTTTAATTTGTTGGAAGCCGTATAGAGTGAGTGGCACAACCCAGTTAGATGGGTGGCATATAAATAATAATAATAATAATAATAATAATAATAATAATAATAATTCCTACTGCCAATCAGGCTTATACAGTGAAGTCCTCTGTTCATCTGACATACGGCCTCCCAATCTGGATCTTAGGGTTTAATTAACTAATTAACTAATTTTTGGAATTTATATACTGCTTTTTGTTATCAAAAATACCAGAGTGGTTCACATCATAAAACATGACAGTAATCTCTAAAAAAAGAGTACTTAGAAGTGAAAACAGCAAAGGCCCCGAAGACAATAGGGAACCTTTACTAGCAGTTGGTAAAAGGCTGGGTAAACAAACAGGTGTTTCACTGATGGTGAAAACACTACTGTGGGTGACCTCCAACTCTCAATAGGGAGAGTATTTCACATGGTGGGTCCCCTATGAAATGGCTTAGTTCCCAAGTGGCAGGAGCTTAGTCTGGGTCCTTTAGAAAGCTACTGGGTTTGTTACCCTGTGTGAGAAAGCAGAGATCTACCTGGAAGCCAGTATTTGATCAGTTGAGTGCAAAGCTTGGATGGCTGCCCTCAAGTGATGGACAGTCCCACATAGAAAGGATTGGCTTGCCTGCCTCGTTTTCATTCCAGACCTTCCATAATCCTGTTCTGAATTTCTTGAGTTCACTGTGTTCCTCTTCTCAGAATACTTCCCACTTACCTTGCCTCCTTCTCCAAGGTCAATTTTTGGAACAAACTCCTTTGCTACAGAGTCCTCCTACCTTATACCTTCAAAGCCAGTTACTCTCAGTGCTGTCTCCTCCCCCAGTTGCATCTTCCCCTTATATTTAGGCAGGAGAGGGCAGGGCCTGCACCCACCTCAACCCACACCCTATCACAATTCCTATGCATGCTTGATCCTTGGTTAAGGGGGTCACAAAATGGGATTGGCCAGCTGGGGTGAGAAGACAATTAATGGTGCCTTGTGAGAGGTGGTCAGTCCCAGCTGCCTTGAACCATAGAACCAACTCTTCAACCATGACCCCTAGGGCATAGCTGTCAACCCCCCCCCCTTTTTTTGCGGGAAACTCCCTTATTCCAAGCCACAGCTGTCAACCTTCCCTTTTTTTGCTGGAAATTCCCTTATTTCAGCACCGTTTCCTGCTGCTATCCTGGATTGTTAGATATACCGTAGACAGGTGAGGCTGCTGCTGATCCCTTATTTTCAAATCCGAAAGTTGACAGATATGCCCTAGGGCAGGCATCCCCAAACTGCGGCCCTCCAGATGTTTTGGCCTACAACTCCCATGATCCCTAGCTAACAGGACCAGTGGTCGGGGAAGATGTGAATTGTAGTTCAAAACATCTGGAGGGCCGAAGCCTGGGGATGCCTGCCCTAGGGTCATTCCCTTGTAATGTGGGAATCACAGCTAAATAATCCCTGACAGGTTTAATAATCCACCTCAGTCTAAAAACCTCCAGCAAAGGAGAGTCCACCACCTTCCAAAGTCACCTGTCCCATTGCCAAACAGCTTTTACTGTCATAAAGTTCTTCCTAACGTTTAGTTGGAATCTCCATTCTTGTCATTTGAATCCATTGGTTCTGCTCACACCCTCTGGAGCAGCAGGAAACGAGTTTCCCCCATCTTCTGTGTGACGGCCCTTTATATATTTTGAAGATATCACCTTTCCATCTTCTCACATACCCAACTCCCTATGGCCATTCCTTAAAATTTTTTAAATAAGGAATGGGGAAAATTTATAACTTATCTTAAAGACCATTGTAAACAGTTAAAATTGTTAGTAGGATTGGAATATCACTTGTAGTTTAAGGGTGAATTCTGGATACCATGGAGATGTAAAAGATTTGGACTACCATAAAAGATGAGGAAGGAAATGATAAATAATAGGACCCACAAAGGGGAGGGTGGAAGTCCAGGGGATTCATTGGAACCTTCTTTTGATGATTTATGTTTGATATATCCCTGTAAAATTTTAATTTGAAAAACCAAATAAATAAATTTATTTAAAAAATAAAAAAATGACAATAGGTTGCAATAACTATCAACCAGTCACACTCTTTAAGGGCAAGGTACTCAAGGGAGTGGGTGATAGACAGCCCCCCCCCCCCAAAAGTGGGAATAAAAGGAACGTCTTTTTCTTGATAAGAAGAATCCAATAGCCCACAGTAAGGCAATAACTTTATCAAGACCAATCAAAATGTCACAGAACAGTAAGCAAGACTTGGGGTTTTCCTCCTGTGCTCCCTCTTCAGGCTTCATGGATTCTGCAGAAAGGGACATGTTCAACTCTCTGGCCACTGGACCGAAGCTGTGGGTTTGTTCCTGGCATAGCTGCCAAGTTTTCCCTTTTCTCGCGAGGAAGCCTATTCAGCATAAGGGAAAATCCCTTTAAAAAAGGGATAACTTGGCAGCTATGGTTCCTGGTACAAGGAGCTCCAGACTCTCAAACAATGAGTTTGTTCCATTGAGGTCAAGGTGGCCTACCTGTTACGAAGTAATCAGAATTTGAAGATGGAGAGTGGGCCTGTTTGTGTGCAAGAAATGGGCTGATTGTGGGATCTATCCACTAGATCACATATTGCTTTTGTACGTTGCAGTTCAGATATCACCACCGAGGGCTGAATGGCCATGTCTTTAAATACAGCACCTCCTGGTGTCTGTTTATAGATCGTCTGCTTTGAGGACTTCAGCTGGAGGGGAATAAATTGATCTTCACAGAAAGCTGAGCCCATAACCATTCACAGATGCTTTGTATATTTTTGGAAGCTGGATGTTCAGGAACTTAGAAAGGAGTGGAATCTGGAGTTCAAATGTGCCAAACAAACTGTGCAAGGGGAAATTGCTTTTTAGAATATGTACAGAACATTTTACCTTCCGTGGTTGGAGGAAGACAGATTGTGCAGACATCTTGGTTGACAGCAAGCCATACCACCAACGTCTGCATTGAATTCCCTTTTGCTGCACAGCTGGTGGTTCCCCTCTACAACCCAACCCAAAACCAAAACCTAGCCTGTCCCATGAAATACAATAACTATCAACCAATCACACTTTTGGGGGGCAAGGTACTCAAGGGAGTGGGTGGCAGTCTTGAAAAAAGTGGTGCTGTGGGAATGAAAGGGACCTCTTGTTCTTGATAAGAAGAATCCAATAGCACACAGTAAGGCAATAACTTTATCAAGGCCAATCAAAATGTCACAGAACAGTAAGCAAGACTTGGGATTTTCCTTCTATGCCCCTTCTTCAGGCTTCATTGATTCTGCAGAAAGGGATACGTCCAACTCTCTGGCCCCTGGACCGAAGCTATGGGTTTGTTCCTGGTACAAGGAGCTCCTGGCCCTCGGGGAAATGTATTTGTTTCCTTGAGTTCAGAGTGGCTGACCTGTGATGAGGCCATCTGATTTTGAAGATGAAGTGCCTGTTAGTATGCAATAAATTGATTGAGTGTGGGATCTAGATCATATTTGGCTTTTTCTATATTGTAGCTCAAATATCATTTACTGCAGAGTTCTGAATGGCTACATATCACACCTCTTGGTGATTGCTTATTGATTGTCTGCTTTGGGGGTTTTGAATGGAGGGAATTATTGGATTTAGTTTTATTGATTGATTGAATTTATATACCACCCTGTACCCGGAGGTCTCAGAGCAGTTCACAGAATAAAATCAAATAACTCTAAACCCCTTCCTCCCTTTTCTGGTCTAACCCTTACCATTTTTGGGATTTTCAGCAAATAGAAAGACACAGCAAAAGACAGAAGTGAAGCCCGTCACATATTTATTTTAGCAATAAGCCAGTAGGAGAACTGATTTGCTGACACTCTCAGAGCAGAGAAGGGGAAGGTGGTCTAAGCAGTGATATAGGAGGCTGGACTTGCGTTTTCTCAAGTTCACAAGTTCCAATTCTGGAATGTCCTGCTAAAAACGGGAAAGTTGTGCGTCATGATGTCTATTGTACCAAGGTAAGAAAGGGACACTTGTCAACTTCAGAGCGAGAAACATCCCTATTTTCATCTGAGGAACGTTGGAGGGTATGGTTTAAAGTGGTATGATTTAAATCAGGCCTCCCCAAACTGAGGCCCTCCAGATGTTTTGGCCTACGGCTCCCATGATCCCTAGCTAACAGGACCAGGTCGGGGAGGATGGGAATTGTAGTCCAAAACATCTGGAGGGCCGAAGTTTGGGAATGCCTGATTTAAATGCATAGTGCTGACAGGGCCTAAGGCTCTGTTCAGTGTGAAGGTGCCAAAAACTTTGGGGAAGGGGGGAGAGAGGGAGAAAGTCCAGCAAAGCAGCCATGGGGTTGCTGAGGCTAAGGGTGGCATCTGGTAGGAAGGGCTCTGCAATTGGTGCTAGTTTCAGCAGGTGTCTTCATCTTCATCTTGAAGGCTGTCTATGTATTCCATGAGATCATGGACCCACTTTTCATCTGGGTCAGCACACCTGAATTTACCATGCTTGAGATGAAACCTGTCAGAAAAAGTCAAGCATCCACAGTCGGCCACTGAGTATACCATTTTAATTCTCCATTAGCCCAAGGGCCCCCCCCCACTTTAATTTGGGCAGTCCACCTGCCACAATGCAAGGCACCGGGCCCACCCTTGACTCAGACCCTGTGCCCCCAGCGGGCTGTAGAGATGGGGCAGAAATTGGCTCTGCTCACACCTGAATGCCCACCTAGACAATTCCCACTTCCCAAGCCAGTATGCCTGCTGGAATACAGCTTGCTTTCAAAAATTGCTCTGAATTTCCCCTATATATTTCTCCCATTAAAGAATGGAGACAAAATATCTGTACTAGTGAAAATGATGTTCCAAGCATACACTCTGTGCTGAGGGATTTGCTTGTGAAAATGCATATATATCTCGGAGCAAAAGGGTCCCAAGACACCTGCAAGTGTTGAACTTAATGCTGGAAAACTGAACGAAACATAACAACAAAGCCAGTCTCAGCTAATGAAGCTGCCTTTTGATGAGTCGGACCATTGCTCCATCTAGCTCAGTAATGTCTACCTGACCTGGCAGGAACTCTCCAGCATTTTCACGCAGGGGTCTTTCCTAGCCCTATTGTGGATGCTGTTGGGGATTAAAGCCGGGACCTTCTGCATGCCAACCAGATGCTCTTACCACTGAGCTAATTCCTGCTCTTCCCTCCGACCCCCTCCGGACTATCTCAATCTCTATTCTGGCTTCTCTGCTGCCTTCCCCTTCCAAACAAACAAACGGCGCCCAAATGCTTAACCCTTCATTCACCATGTTTCTTCAACCCCTTCCCCGCCAATTGGCCAACAGGCCTCCTGGCTTTTGCCCATTCCCAAAAACTCACTCCACAGAACGCAGGCAGTAAGGCCAGCTAAGGGCATAATCCTCGACTTCACTCTTTGGGATTGGAACTTTAGAGTTCCTTAGGCAGCAGCCGGGAACGGGCTCCCGCCGACCTGTAAGGGCTGAGAAGAGCAAACATAATAATAATAATAATAATAATAATAATAATAATAATAATAATAATATATTTGTACCCCGCCCATCCAGCTGGGTTTCTCCAGCCACTCTGGGTGGCTTTCAACAAGGATTAAAATACACTAAAATGTCACACATTAAAAACTTCCCTAAACAGGGCTGCCTTCAGATGTTTTCTAAATGTCAGGTAGTTGTTTAACTCTTTGACATCTGATAGGAGGGCATTCCACAGGGCGGGCGCCACTACCGAGAAGGCCCTCTGCCTGGTTCCCTGTAGCTTTGCTTCTCGCAGTGAGGGAACCGCCAGAAGGCCCTCGGCGCTGGATCTCAGCTGAACGATGGAGGTGGAGACGCTCCCTCAGGTATACTGGGCCGAAACTGTTTAGGGCTTTAAAGGTCAGCACCAACACTTTGAACTGTGCTCGGAAACATACTAGGAGCCAATGTAGGTCTTTCAGGACCGGTGTTATATGGTCCCGGCGGATGCTCCCAGTCACCAGTCTAGCTGCCACATTCTGGATTAGTTGTAGTTTCCAGGTCACCTTCAAAGGTAGCCCCACATAGAGCGCATTGCAGTAGTCCAAGTGGGAGATAACTAGAGCATGCACCACTCTTGCGAGACAGTCCGCGGGCAGGTAGGGTATCAGCCTGCGTACCAGATGGAGCCATGGTTGAGTTACCCGACATTTTAGGTCCTGAACAGTGACCACACTGGCTGACCTATTTCATAAGATTTATGCACTAATTGGTTGTAAAAAGAAAACAAACAAGCCCTCAAAGCTCTTTACAAAAAGGGATAAAGCAATAAAATGATCAATTTTTAAAATGAATAACAATTTAATACTTTTAAAAAGTTAAAACAACAACACATTACAATTGGATTTAAAACTCGTATCAACTTTTGGCCGGGCTTGTCTAAACAAAAATTATTTTTGCAGGCGCCAAAAAGAGTACAGTGAAGGTGCCTGCCTGATATAATCTGATCTGACCCCTGCTCCATCTATCTCCATCCCCCAGGACCATCAGGACCATGGGATAAACACGATGAACTCTGGTGTGAGTCCCAAATCTCCCTAGAACAATTATCAAGGGAGAGAAGAGGAATTGACTCACGTGGAGTAGCCAGGAGGAGGAGGAAGGTGACAGCAGCTCCAGAGATCTTCATGCTGCCTGGAGAGGGAGAGGAGATTTCAGGACCTTTCCAGGAGCAACCTGGGCTTCTGTGATGCTCAATACCTAAAGCTCCTCCTGGTGTCCCTTTGTATACCATCCCTATCTCCAACCTGGTTCATGACACAGAGTCCTCAAAGGATAAACAGGACATACCACAGGTCCAGGATCAGGAACATTCCCGTGAAATCAATGCTGAGGATGCCCTTGAGGGGGACCCTCTGGGTTGATGAAGACCCCCCGAGCTATCAGTGGAAGAAGGGAGTCCCCCCGCCACAATCCTTGAGAATGCTGGCACCAAAAGGTTCGGGTCCAGGCCAAGGAGCAACAACATACAATAATAGAATTGTAGAGTTGGGAGGGAACCCAAGAGTCACCTAGTCCAGCCCCTTGCAATTCAGGAACCACAGGATCCCAGAAAGATGGCCACCCAAGTTCTGTTTGAGGACCTCCAATGAAGGAGAGCCTACTGCTTTCTAAGGGAGTCTGTTCCACCATCAAACATATAAAAGATTGGGCTTGTCTACTACTTTTTAGCTATAGGCCATTCACAATTCTGTCCTGTATTTCTGGAGGTCCCCTCGCTTTCCCTCTTACCTGGTACAGGTAATCGCCTTCTTCCCCAAGTTCAGTTTTAGAGGTCTGGTGTGCTACAGATTTGTCCCACCTTTCACCATCAAAGTCAGTTGTGTTGAGCCTCAGTCTCCTTCCACAGCCACACCTTCCTCATATAGGTACATTATCAGAACCAATCAGAATGTCACAGAACAGTAAGCAGGCCTTGGGATTCCCCCCCCCCAAAATACTCCCTCTTCAGACTTTGTGGATTCTGCAGAAAGGAACATGTCCAACTCTCGGGCCATTGGACTGAAGCTGTGAGTGTGTTCCTGGTACAAGGAGCCCCAGACCCTTAAGCAATGAGTTTGTTCCCTTGAAGTCAATGACACTTGCCTGTTACGAAGCGATCTCAGCCTGTTTGTGTGCAAGAAATGGGCTGATCGGTCCACTAGACTAGATCATATATTGCTTTTTCTGTGTTGCAGGTGAAGGCTGAATGGCCATGTCTTTAACTACAGCACCTTCTAGTGTCTGTTTATAGATTGCCTGCTTTGAGGACTTCAGCTGGAGGGAATAAATTGATCTTCATAGAAAGCTGAAGCATTTGCCTTTTGAGGGAGAGGCAGGGTTCTTAAAGCACCCTTCCCTCGAACATTTGTCAATTTCAAGTGGAGATGAGCATTTTGACACCTGAATGGCTCAAATTATTTTTTTAATGCTTAAATTCATGTACTGATGGTTTTTCTACTCTCAATGAGAACTGCTGAGGTTAACTTCCTTGATTCACTTTCCCTGTCTTTCCCATTTCTTTGTTAAATGTGTTCAAGCAATTCTAGGGTCCTGCCACCTCCCTTTTCTGTCCCATCCCACTTCGCTTTGGGATTACCAGGGAAGAGATGGATTCAGCAAGAGACAAGAGATGAAGCTCATCAAATGTTTATTTTTGGAAGAAGCCAGCAGGAGAACTGAGGACCGTCTGATGGGTAAATTAACATACCAAAGAAGTATGGAACTGGATCCCTCTTGCAGCCACATTTTGGAAACCAACAAGGTCATAAGTAACCCTCCAACATTTTGTGACAAAAATTTGGGGCGCCAGGGCACCCCCAACCACCACCCCATCTCTGTCGCTCGCCCCTCCTCTATATTTCCATTGCTGTCTTTTGCTGTTTTTGGGCTCCTGCTCACAAGATGGTGTATCTCCAGATGCAGCATGGCCTGTAGCAGCCCCTGGAAAGTCACTGCAGCCCACGCCATGTTAGGAGATGCCATGCAGCCTAGAGCAACCCCTGGGAAGATGGAGCCTGTGCTGCATCTGGAAAATCAGGGCATCCCAGATTGGGATCAGAAACCAGGGCAGCTTCTGTCAATTTGGGATGTCCCGATTAAATCAGGACCTTTGAGGGGTATGCAAGGTGGTTTTTAAAAGCTGCTAGTAAGTAGGTGGTACTTTGCATGAACAGAAGCCCCTAAACATGGCATATTGTACCAAGGTAGGATAGGCACACTTGCCAACTTCAGAGGCCACTTTCTGGGAGAGTCTTTCATAGAAGCCAGACTGGCTGCCATGATGGCCTTAGAGCAGGCATCCCCAAACTTCGGCTCTCCAGATGTTTTGGACTACAGTTCCCATCTTCCCTGACCACTGATCCTGTTAGCTAGGGGTCATGGGAGATGTAGGCCAAAACATCTGGAGGGCCGCAGTTTGGGGATGCCTCCTTAGAGTCTAAGAGTTAAATGAAGCACCAGGTTTTTAAAATCTCTGCTCTCTGCCTTCAAGAAGAGCTAGAGGAAATGTCAATGGAGCCCCCCGTAACCCTGATTAGACCACCTGCTCTTTCTTTTTTATAAACACATCTTTTCTATCAACACAAGCCAGCATTCCTGCAGACTTCTTATCATTGCTAGTATCCATCAATAGGCCTCTAATCCTCCGTGAATTTCTCTAATCCTCTTTTAAAGCTATTAAGTTGGTGGCCATCACTGCTTCCTGTGGAAGCGCATTCCATAATTTAACTATGCGCTGTGTGAAGTAGTCATTTTAGCTGTCCTGAATCTTCCAACATTTGTTGGATGTTCATGAGTTCTGGTGTCAGGAGAGAGGGAGGAAAACTTTTCTCAGTCCACTTTCTCCATGCTGTGCGTGATTTTATAAACTTCTATCAGGTTGTCCTTTTCTGAAACTTTCCAACTCCTTTCTGAGGTGAGGTGACCAGAACATTATAGTACACTCTTTGTCTCTCAGAAAGACCTGGCTTGTCTCTTGTGCCAACCAGACAGAGCACTGCATGTTCTTTAGCCTTTTAGCTAAAGCTTTACCTTGAACCAGAACTGCCAATATATCTCCCTCCTGCTTCGAGGATTGACTTGCCCCCTGCCTCACACTCTAAAGTCCAAAAGGGGGAAAGAGATAAAGGCAGAAACTGAGATAAAGCCCATCACATATTTATCTTTGGAATGATCATTATTTATATGCTGCCCATCTGACTGGGTTGCCCCAGCCACTCTGGCAGCTCACAACAAAAAATAGTAGAATTACAATACAACATCACACACTAAAAACTATAATCCCCGGTTGTGAGAAAGCAAGTGAAAACCAGTTGGTACAAGTCATGTGTGTGTGTGGGAGGAGTGCTCATGTGCTTGAATCCTGCTTCCTGGTTTCCCAAAATGGGCAATTGGTTGGCCACTGTGAGAAGAGGAGGCTGGACTAGATGAGCCACTGGCGTGATCCAGCAGGCACCCCTTAAGTGATTATGTTTTTAGAGAGAAATCCACTGGGGCCAACTGGGTGGTGGTGGTGGGTTGGCCTTAAGAAGCACCTCCTTACGTACCACACTCTTTTTGGACAGGTTAGCCAGGGAACAAGGGATGCAGAAATCCTCAAAAAGGGGAGGGGGCAAAGGAAGTCTTTGATGTTCCAAAGACTTTGGCCTTCTCGGAAGTGGCACCCGCCCTGTGGAACGCCCTCCCATCAGATGTCAAAGAGAAAAACAACTACCAGACTTTCAGAAGACATCTGAAGGCAGCCCTGTTTAGGGAAGCTTTTAATGTTTAATAGATTATTGCATTTTAATGTTCTGTTCCACCATCAAACATATAAAAGATTGGGCTATAGGCCATTCACAAGTCTGTCCTGTATTTCTGGAGGTCCCCTCACTTTCCCTCTTACCTGGTACAGGTAATCGCCTCCTTCTCCAAGTTCAGTTTTAGAGGTCTGGTATGCTACAAATTGTCTCCCTGCTTATTTATCTTATATGCAGAATTCATCATGCGAAAGGCTGGACTAGATGAATCCCAAGCCGGAATTAAGATTGCCGGAAGAAATATCAACAACCTCAGATATGCAGATGACACAACCTTGATGGCAGAAAGTGAGGAGGAATTAAAGAACCTTTTAATGAGGGTGAAAGAGGAGAGCGCAAAATATGGTCTGAAGCTCAACATCTAAAAAACCAAGATCATGGCCACTGGTCCCATCACCTCCTGGCAAATAGAAGGGGAAGAAATGGAGGCAGTGAGAGATTTTACTTTCTTGGGCTCCTTGATTACTGCAGATGGTGACAGCAGTCACGAAATTAAAAGACGCCTGCTTCTTGGGAGAAAAGCAATGACAAACCTAGACAGCATCTTAAAAAGCAGAGACATCACCTTGCCGACAAAGGTCCGTATAGTTAAAGCTATGGTTTTCCCAGTAGTGATGTATGGAAGTGAGAGCTGGAACATAAAGAAGGCTGATTGCCGAAGAATTGATGCTTTTGAATTATGGTGCTGGAGGAGACTCTTGAGAGTCCCATGGACTGCAAGAAGATCAAACCTATCCATTCTTAAGGAAATCAGCCCTGAGTGCTCACTGGAAGGACAGATCGTGAAGCTGAGGCTCCAATACTTTTGGCCACCTCATGAGAAGAGAAGAATCCTTGGAAAAGACCCTGATGTTGGGAAAGATTGAGGGCACTAGGAGAAGGGGACGACAGAGGACAAGATGGTTGGACAGTGTTCTCGAAGCCACGAACATGAGTTTGACCAAACTGTGGGAGGCAGTGCAAGACAGGAGTGCCTGGCGTGCTCTGGTCCATGGGGTCACGAAGAGTCGGACACGACTAAACGACTAAACAACAACATGCTACAAATTTGTCCCACCTTTCACCATCAAAGTCAGTTGTGTTGATCCTCAGTCTCCTTCCGCAGCCACACCTTCCTCATATAGGTACCATTATCAGAACCAATCAGAATGTCACAGAACAGTAAGCAGACCTTGGGATTCCTCCCCCCCCCAATACTCCCTCTTCAGACTTTGTGGATTCTGCAGAAAGTAACATGTCCAACTCTCGGGCCATTGGACTGAAGCTGTGAGTGTGTTCCTGGTACAAGGAGCCCCAGACCCTTAAGCAATGAGTTTGTTCCCTTGAGGTCAATGACGCTTGCCTGTTACGAAGCAATCTCAGCCTGTTTGTATGCAAGAAATGGGCTGATCGGTCCACTAGACTAGATCAAGCTTTTAATGTTTAAGAAATTAGTGTATTCTAATATTTCTGTTGGAAGCCGCCCAGAGTAGCTGGGGAAACCCAGCCAGATGGGCGGGTACAAATAATAAATTATTATTATTATTATTCCATAAGAAACCCCCCCCCCAAAAAAAACCACCTACAGTTGGGCAGTATCTTTCTTAAGGCCAATCACACACCCTCCAACATTCCTCAGATGAAAATTGGGACATTTCTTGCTCCCCACCATTTCTTGCTGACCCTCCTCAACCCACCATTTTTTGGTCCTTCCCTGCAGAGGATTTCCTATCCGAAAAAGGGTGAGTGCCACCAACATCACACCAAGGTGACACAGCACACACACCCTCCACTGTCCCGAGAAAGTTCCTATTTTATTTTATTTTTCGTAGATTTACAAAAAAGAAAAATACACATCCATAAATAAATTTCAGAAAGGGGCAAGGCGTATTGTGCTCCACTCTGCTCTCCTCCCCCTTTCTTCCCACCCAGGGCAGCCCTGCCCTCTGCCTGCGCCCCAGAGCTCATGGGTCATGTGGGGGCTGGGCCTCAGAGGCCGTGGCCTCTCCTCCAACTTGCCCACTCTCCAGCAGCTGCTTCGAGCTGCCCAAGGGAGTGGAAATAGGGATGTTCCATGATTAAATCAGAAGCTGGTATGGCTTTCATCATTCTGGGACTTTCCCTGGAAAATCGGGACAGTTGGAAGGTATTGCAATCCAAACGTCACAAAATAATGAGGAAGGTTTAGAATTCTACTCCTCACTCCCTCTGAAGACTGCCCACTAGGTGGATCCTGCAGAAAGTGACACGCCTGACTCTCTGCCAGCTGGACCATAGCTTTGGTGGTGTAAAATGACTTTCTTCCCTTGAGATCAAGTTGGCTGACCTGGAGAAGCTGAGGGCCACTCCAGACACAGGATTTGTTATTTTTAGTTTTGACAGTGCTAATCAGCCAGCACAGAACGTTCTTCCAACAACCTTTTGCCTAAACCTTGATCCTGTCCTCAGATTGCAGAGCTGCCAATATATATCCACCTGTCTAGGATTGCTCTGCCCCTCCCCTCCCTCCCTTTTCTGCTCCAACCCACTTCATTCTGGGATTCTCCAAGGGGAGAGGAGATGAAAGGAGAGACTGAGATAAAGCATGTTGTGTCTTTATTTTTGGAAGAAGCCAGCAGGAGGGACTGTCTGGTGTGCTTAAAGGAAGAGCAGATGGACTCAGCAGGGATACAGGATGCTCAGGTGACAACATCTCTTGCCTCTAGGTAGAGAGCAGAGAGTTTTGAAATCTGGTGCTTCATTTATACATTTAACATGAGCAAAGTATTGGTCTCATCCTGATGCCACAGAGTGGAAATCAACATGGTGGCTTTCCAAAGCTGCTTGGAAATAGACACATGTTTGTGTGAACAGGAATCCCCAGACAGGGTAAATGGTATAATGCAAGCAGAATTAACTAAGAAAGGGGCACTTAGAATCGTAGAATTGGTGAGTTGGAAGAGACCATGAGGGTCGTGCAGGAAGCTTTTGCCCAACATGAGGCTCAAACCCACAACTCTGAAATTAAGAATCTCATGCTGTATTGACTGAGCAATCCTGAGTTCTTCGGAGGCTAGTTTCAGAGTGAGCCCATCTCAGAGGTCAGGTGCCAGGTGGAGCAACAGAGGTTCAGAACGTGCCAGCGCGGTTGACAAATTCAATAATTTTCTGGCTCTCCTGGGTGTTTGGATTAGCACAGATATTTCTACCATCCCTGAGTTGAAACCTGTTGGGGAAAGAAACAGACATTCACCACGTGCCTCTGCCAGTGTGGGGACTCTACTTCTCTGGGATTTGGAGAAACAGGCATGTAGTTCTTGTCACCTGTCACAAGGCACCAGGCCCACCCATGGCACAAACCCAATGCCCTCGGTGGGATGTGGGGAGGAATGTAGAGATGGGGGAGTAATTTGTTCACTGCTCAGTTTAATCCAACCCTACAAAAACTCCCACTTCCCAAACCACCGAAACCCAGCTCACCTTCAACATTTGCCACTTCTCTGAATTTTGCAATGCAGTTCTCCAGTGAACAAAAGCACTCAAGAACCTCCATATTTGTGAAGGTAATGTACGCAAATAAAATCTGCTAAGGGCAAATATTCTTTCAAAAATGCATATTTTGGGAGCAATATGTGCAATAATGTCTACATATGAATAGGTGGGTTTCCATCCCACCTGAAAATTGAGCAACCTGTATCAGTATGCCCACCGACACACAGCTCCCTTCAAAATTTGCTCTGAATTTTGCAATGCAGTTCCCTAGCCAATTTACAGCCACAAATAGGTCTATGTGAGTGAACATAATGTACAAACGTGCATTCTGCCATGGGGAATTTGCTCACAAAACTGCATGTACAGTGGTACCTTGACTTACAAAGATTATCCGTTCTGAAGGCACCTTCGTAGGTCAAAAATTTCGGAAGTCGAAAAAGCGGCTTCCCCTTTAAAAAACAAAACAAAACCGGAAACGGAAACATTCGCAAGTCGAGTAAACCGCATCTAAAACTTCGTAAGTCGAGGAAACCGCATCTAAAAGCGCCACGGTTTCCCTTCGGAGGTCGGAAAAAATGTAAGCGCACGGCCGTTTTTGCCGCTCGTAACTCGAAAAATATGGAAGTCGAGTACTTTGTAAGTTGAGGTGCCACTGTACTGGGAAGGATATGCACAATGATATCTACACATGTTCATGCAGACTTTAAAAAAATAATAATAATGGGGCAAGATGAATTTAAGATTGGGAAAACAAGGAACTGAAATGGGGAGATCTGTCCATTCCCAGTGGGGAGTCACAGCCAATCCCAGCTCCTAGGTGAGAATTTATCCTTTTCTCTCCAACTCACTCCCGATTTCCTCAATCTCTCTCCTTGTTCTCTCCCCCCCCCAGTTCAAATCAGCCCCTCATGCGTAACCCTTTGTTCACCATCTTTGTCCATCCTTCACCCCTTGGACCATGTCTGTCAATTGGCCTCTTGGTATTGACTTACACGATAGAATGCAGGGGGCAATCTATTCCGGTGTAGTAATAATCAATGACGGAGTCCTGGGGGATCATTTTGTTATAATGGATCATGCAGCAAGAAGATGGAACTGTCAAATCTGTAAAGGGTGGGGGAAAGCAGCCATTGTTATTGTTTTCTTTACTGAATTAATTAGATGCCTCCTCTGCCTCCTCAGACTCCATCCCTGAATATTCCTGTTCAAGCATGGCCACCTGTCCTTCTGAATCAGAAACGGATGGCAAAAATTCACCCAGCTTTGTCTGGGGCCCCCTCTCTTCCTTTAGCACACCTTATGCTCCATCCTCATCCCACGGTCCAACAGCTGGTTTCTGCCTTCTTGCGTACAGTATGTAAAGATTTATTGATTCATCACATTAAGTCGTATTTAAATGAAGTATTTTTAATGCATTTTTTCAGAACATATTTTGCATACATTCATTATTTCATCATAATCTGATGGTGGACTTCCCAACCTATCCTTCCCTGACATCCTCTTTCGCACTCTTTATTTTGCTGCACCTCCTTTATTTTATTGTCCCTTTTAATCCTTTCTCTTCACCTACCTTGTCTACTGCTGCTCATAGGGGCATCCTACTTGCTAGTTTACCTTAATTCCATCTTTCTTTGAGGCATTCCCCCTCGTTCTTTTGTAACGAATGCTATGTTCTGAATGGACCTAAAATGGTTGAAGAACACCACCACAAAAATGGATGCTCTTGATGAAGTAACTGTGTTGATCAAAGAGCTAATGAAATGGGCATGTTCTAGCAAAAACAATATGTTATGAACGGTACATGCAAGGAGACATAAAGACTGGCTATACAACGCTAGTTTCAAACAATAAGTGCTGTAATCACTTCAGTATACCTGAAGGAGCATCTCTACCCCCATCGTTCTGCGAGGTCCAGCTCTGAGGGCCTTCTGGCAGTTCCCTCACTGCGAGAAGCAAAGCTACAGGGAACCAGGCACAGACAGGGCCTTCTAAGTAGTGGCACCCACCCTGTGGAACGCCCTCCCATCAGATGTCAAAGACATAAATAACTACCTGACATTTAGAAGACATCTGAAGGCAGATATATTTTAATATATTTTAGATCTTTGTTGGAAGCCACCCAGAGTAGCTGGAGAAACCCAGCTGGATGGGCGGGGTACAAATAATAAATTGTTGTTGTTGTTGTTGTTGTTGTTGTTGTTGTTGTTGTTGTTGTAATGTGTCAGGAGCTATACAACACCAGGTTCGAACAATGAGAGTTGTGAAATGGCAAGAACATGCCAAGGATGAAGGACTGCCAAGAACATTAAGGAGTGCCAAGATTCAGATGAACAGCAAGAAGAGTATCTGAAATGAGACTTTTCAGATTGGTGTCTGTGCACACTCTGTCTAGTCATCCATAGGTCTTACTGAATCTGGCCCATTCAGTGAAGAGTGGTGGTGAGTATGGGAGATGTATGGATGTGTGTATGATTGAGTGCATGTTCCCTGTCTTGTCATGCTTGTTAACCAATAAAGCAGTATTATAGAGAAAATCTAATATTGGTTGTCTGAGGTTTACTTGTGCCTTCTAGTGTGCACTGGGTCTCATATATGTTAAACACCTAAACAGATTAAAAGGACCTTTTTGGTCATGACATACAGGTGAAACTCGGAAAATTAGAATATCATCGAAAAGTGCATTTACGGTATTTCAGTAATGCAACTTATTATTATTTTTTATTTTAATTTTTACAGATGCTTTCTTTTGGAAATTCTACAGTAATAAAACAAATAGTTACAATAATACAAAAATAAACAAAAATAAACATTGCTATTACATTTCATTAATTACATTCCATTTATAATTGACCCGTCTAACGACAAATAATTACAATCACAACAAATAAAGACTTGACATATCTTGCTTTGCATGTCATGCATCTATCTCATATATTGGTTTCACCTTTTAAGTTGCATTACTAAAATAAATGCACTTTTCAATGATATTCCAATTTTCCGAGTTTCACCTGTATTTGGTGTCAGCAGTGGGATCTTGACAGCAGTGGGTGTCAGCAGTGGGACCTTCGTGAATGAGACAAAGGATGCTCTTGGAGGGTGACAAGGTTGAAGCACGGGCAAAGTCTGAGGAGACACACAAGGTCCAGACTGAAAAAGAGACAGGAGGTGACCGAATTGCATGTTCCCGAACTCCTTTATAGAGTGAAATGTCATTCTTTATGGAAACTAGGAAAAACTCCCTCCAAAGAGCTTCACGGACAGAAGCAAAGAATGGACTACTGTATGAGAGTCCTTTTGTAACTGAGCCAGGGAAGGCTAAAGATTTTAAGGGAGATTTAGGGAAAGATCTCTCTGATCAAGGAATGGATTGGCTGTTGAAAAGTCAGCAGCGTGGCACTCCTAACACGAAAGAGGGGCTTCAAAAAGGGAAGGCATTGTTGACTGAACAATTAGGACACAAAGAAATAACTAACCCTTTACCTGAATTAGTGTATAAAAAGCACTGGTTTAGCAGTACAGGAAGGGAGTAATATGTATTATGTAATATATAAACAAATGCCTCCTGCAGATCTGAGAGAAATACAGTCATACCTCTAGTTACATTCACTGCGGGTTGCGTACATCACAGGTTACGAATGCGCCGAACCCGGAAATGCCAGAACGGGTTACTTCTGGGTTCGGTGATTCGCGCATGCACAGACTCACCAAATGACGTGACGCACATGCGCAGAAGCGCCAAATTGCGCGGCGAGCATGCACAGATTCGGCGCTTCAGGTTGCGTACTGCTCTGGATGTGAACGGGGCTCTGGAACGGATCCCGTTCGCATCCAGAGGTACCACTGTAAAAGGGGAAATTGGACCGATTGGTGATAGCCCTGTACAGATAGGGGTAATTTTTTTTAAAAGAAAGAAAGAAATGAGAGATCAAAATAACATGCAGGATGAAGAATTTACTAGACTGTTGAGAATGTATTCAGAAACTCAAGATTTTACAAGCATGGTAGCAGAATTGTGACTGGTAAATACTATGAGGGAATTTGTATTGGAAGCTGGAGGAGGCAGAGCAAAAAGAGAAATATTGAGTTGGGTTCAAAAAATCTTAAAAGATGTCATTGTCTAACCCAGATCAGTGCTGGAGATGCAGGTCCATTAATGTCAATGGGTTTATTCTCAGGAGGACTGGCATTTCATACCACTCATGGGATGTTTGCTCAGGTGCTTCTGCCACCTCATCATATCATGCATTGCTCTCTATAAAATATTACTTTTTTAAAAAAAGCATAAAAGGTTGGTAGCCTTCATCCTATCGCTCCATTTAAAAGGGCTTCATCTCTCAATTTCCAAGCGTGACCATGTTAGTTTCTTGTGGTGGAAACCACAAAGAAACATCTCCCACGATTAACCACTGTGCTCCTTCAACTCTCTAAATGCAACTTATTTTAAAGCATCCCCAATTACTGTACTTCAAGGCCCAAGATCAGACTGGAAGGACAATCATGCTGAGTAGAGAGGAATTGACTCACAGTCAAAGTCAGTTTCACTGGAGATGGTCTGGTAGACGTTCACAAGAAGGAGGCAGGTGAGGGCAGCCCCAGAGGTCTTCATGCTACCTGGAGGAGGAGAGATTTAAGGACCATTCCAAAGGCTCTCTCTGCTTCCATGATGCTCAGCACCGGAAGCTCTTCTAGGTCTCCCTCTTTATGCCATTCCCAGCCCTGATATGGTACCAGAAATGGAGTCCTCAGAGCATAAGCAGGACACCCTCATGTTTGTGGACTTGAGAGCAGATAAAGCTCCACAGTACCTGGGAATATGAGGCTGTAGGACAGAAACCCTCAGAGGACTTTCACTGACTACCTTTCAGTATAAAAGTTTTGCATAGGCTTAACACACCAAAGAGACCTGGAATCCCTTCTCATTCACTGTGGGGGTCTTGTTGAGTCCTTTATTCTACCCAGAGAAGGTTCAAGATTCTTCTCATCCTAGAAAGGACCAGATGTGTCCACCTCCTGTGAGTTCCAGGCCTTACCTAGTTCTGTCCTGAATTCAAAGAGTACCCTTCCATTTTCCACTTAAATTGTAATCGCCCCCTTTTCCAAGGTTGATTTGGGATTTGATGTGTAGTTAGAGCATCCTCCTAGAACATGAGCCTGCTGGATCAGGCCCACGGCCCATGTAGCAACCCATACCTGATAAGTGCCCCAGAAAAAACGGGACAGCCTGTTCTTTTTGCACATGTCTGCAGCTCCCCCCCCCCCCGGTGAGGGTGAGGTCATGTGACTCGCCCAGGAGCACATCTTGGGAGACGCGCGTCCCAGTTTTGCCTCTGAAAATGTTGGATGGTATGACATTCTGTTCTCATAACGGCAAACCAGTTGCCTGTGGGAAACCTGCAAGCAGGATCTGAGCACAAGAACAACTCTCTGTCCGAGTGGTTCATAGCAGCTGGTATTCAGAAGCAATACTGCCTCCGAATATGGAGACAGAGCAAAGCCATCATGGCTAGAAGACATCAATAGCCCTCTCCTCCTCCTCCTCCTCCTCCTCCTCCTCCTCCTCCTCCTCCTCCTCCTCCTCCTCCATGAATTTGTCTAATTCTCATTAAAAGCCATCTAAGTTGGTGGCCATCACTGCTTCCTGTTGCAGAGAGTTCCATAGTTTAACTTTGCCCTGCATGAAGACAGGCTTCCTTTTCTCTGCCTTGAATCTTTCAACATTAAGCACCATTGGATGTCCACAAGTTCTAGGGTTATGAGAGAGGGAGAAAAGCTTTTCTTTTTCCACTTTCTTCTTGCCATGCACAATTTTTTTACACTTCTATTATTTTGTCTTGCTCTCCTTTCCCCTCCTTGATTCTGCCCTGTATTCATAGAGCTCCCTTCACTTTCCCACTTACCTTGTAATCACCTCCTTCTCCAAGGTTGGGTTTGGGGTCTCCTCTGCCACCTTTCACCTTCAAAGCCTGTTGCTCTCAGCTGTGTTGTGCCTCTGTCTCCTTCCCCCTTCTGAGCTTTCCTCTTATAGATGGGCAGAAATTAGTGAATCAGGTTTTGATCTCTCCTCCCACGCTCCCTGTTCAAACTATGTGGATCCTGCAGAATGGGAAACGTCCGACTTTCTGGCCAATGGACTGAAGATGTGGGTGTTTCCCCGGTACAAAGAGCTCCTGGCTCTTAGAGAAGGATTTGAACCTTTGAGTTCCAGGTGACTGGCCTGGAGGAGGTTGGTGGGTGTGAGGCTTTGAAGGTTTTCATACTCTTTTTTCCCTTCAAATAATATTTATTAATTTTCAAACATTTTAACACACAAAACAAAAAATATATAAAAATAAAACATAATCAAAAAAGAAAAAAAGAAAAAACACACGTATCAATTCATTACATTAACTTGACATTGTGGACCTCCTCGCCCCCCCCCCCCCAATTGGGTCCATTTATTAAATATAACTTAAGCAATTTTCTTTTATCATCTTAAATCATTCTGACACAATTTTTCCATTATTTCCCAACCAATTCTAATCTACTCAAAGAAAAAAAACATCAACTATCCTCAACCTATAATTCATTAATTCATCCAAATCTAACTTTATTTTCCCATCCATCTCTAATTCTTCTTTTAGCCTCGCAGTTCATACCCCAATTTTTTTCCATACATTCAAATGTTATTTCTTCTATCATAATAACCTTTAACCACATTTATCTAATTTTACCCCCCTACCCCTGGACTCCGGATCTCCCAGATGTATCAACCAGCTCCATAAAACGTTCCAGTTTTGGACCATCTTAATCAATCAGAAAATAACCCATTGTTAAAGGTAAAGGTAAAGGGACCCCTGACCATTAGGTCCAGTCGTGACCGACTCTGGGGTTGCGCGCTCATCTCGCATTATTGGCCGAGGGAGCCGGCGTATAGCTTCCAGGTCATGTGGCCAGCATGACAAAGCCACTTCTGGCGAACCAGAGCGGCACACGGAAACACCGTTTACCTTCCCGCTGTAGCGGTTCCTATTTATCTACTTGCATTTTGACGTGCTTTCGAACTGCTAGGTTGGCAGGAGCTGGGACCGAGCAATGGGAGCTCACCCTGTCACAGGGATTTGAACCGCTGACCTTCTGATCAGCAAGCCCTAGGCTCAGTAGTTTAACCCACAGCGCCACCTGGGTCCCTTCAACCCATTGTTACTCCTCACCCTATTCCCACTCTTTTGCCACCTGTCCACCACTCTCCCTACTTTGTCCCCTGCAGCCCCCCCCCCCATTTTCTAACTGTAGCACAGTACCATCCAGTGATGTTTCCACTTTCCAGCCCTATCTCAATTCCTCCCCCCAAACTAAGCTCAGGCCCCAGCATGGATCCTGCCCTCCCTCTCTCACTGGAGTCCTCATTATTCCATGCTGGTTCTTCTTTGAGGACTCCTGAAGGTTTTCATACTCTTAACTGAGAAGGCATCTCACCAGCTTTGGGAGATCTTCCCTGGCTTCTGGGTGGCTTCCAAGGCCAATTCCAAATTCTGGTTGGAGGAGAAGGCTATTGATGGCTACTAGCAGAGCTTGCCCACACATGAGGCAAGGTGAGGTGACCACTTCAAGTGGCAGAACCCACAGAGGAAGCAGATCCAGCCTCCCAGAAATGCATTGTCTGCTGCTGCCAGCACTGCCAATGCCACACACTCCTCAAAGGCTGGATCTGTCTCCTCCTTGGCAGCCCCATCTGTGCTGCCTCTACAATGTTCTCTTGGAGAATAAGGGGTGCTGTTGGTCTCCTCCCACCCCTGCGGGGGTCTCCTGAGCTCTGTACCCACCTTCAACCATCAGATAAGGTTGAAATGATGCTCCACTCTTGTCCCCAAGGTACATCTTGACTTCTACCTTCTTCTCTCACTGAGGGGCAGGGGCAGCATTTTGTGGTTTGGCTCAGGCACCAAAATGTATTGGGCTGGCCACAGGTGGAGGCTGCAATGCTTCTGAATCCCAGTTGTGGAAGCCACAGGAGGGGAGAACGCTCTTGCACTCGGGTCTTGCTTGTGGGTGCCCATTGGGAGAAGAGGATGCTGGAGTAGATGGGCCCCTTTGATCCAGCCTGCTCTTCTTGCATTCTTATGGAACTCCCTCCCACTGGAGGCAGTGAGGGCCACCATCCTTGATGGCTTCAAAAGAGGATTACACAAAGTACTATCAATGGCTGATAACCATGATGGCTATGCTCTACCTCCACAGTTGGAGGCAGCAATGATTCTGCACATCAGTTGCTGGAAGCCACAGGAGTGGGTGCCGCTTCTGTGCTCATGTTTCACTTGTTGGTTTCCTACGGGCATCTTGTTGTCTACTGTGAGACCAGGAGGCTACTCAGAACTTAAGGTCCTCCATCATCACCAGAGATCATGGATTCTACAAAGGGGTTCACTACATTGTTTTCCTTCATAATGCAAGACATGTCATTTTAGCATGCAATCTTAGTATGTAAAATTATTTTTAAATTGCAGGGTTTTAGAATACTGTATCTGAAAAATGAATGTAAATGTTTTAAAAATCTTTTTAGGTGCCACAAATCTCGTCCGTGTTTATCTTAAGAATCTGCAGCAGCCTGGCTTTTTCCTGAAAAAATGCAGGTGAAACTCGGAAAATTAGAACATCGTCGAAAAGTGCACCAATTTCAGCAATGCAACATCTTATTTTTCCTTTTCCTTTTACAAATGTTCCCTGCTCTTACATGTGATTGGTTAGCCTTAGATCACATGATTAAGGTATTGAATTGCAAATCACCAATTTGAAGGGAGCTGTGTTTGGTGGTTTTTTTTTGTTCCAAGACACAGTGGGAGAAATATGTGGAAATGAGTCTCTTAGGAAGGGAATACAGCTCCAGGCTAATGGATATTGTACGGAGAGAGAGAGAGAGACTTTTGATTCTAGGCCTGTTCGGAGTTATATTGTATTTCTAAGATGATGCTGAGCCTATGCTTGGACAACCATATGTCTTATGGAACTATTTGGATGTATTATTGATTTCTTTTTGTATCTGTTTTGAAGAGGTTCTGGTTAGTAAAGCTTTGAATCATATTTATGGGTCTGGACAATTTTTATTTCAAAACGAGTCAGTTTCTTGTGCATCCAATTGCTTCAAGCTGTGCAATATTAATAACTGCAACATTACCTTCCCTGTCTGGGATTAACCTGCCTCTCCCCTCCCACCCTTTCCCAGTCCAACCCACCAGAGAAGAAAAGGACTCAGAGAGACACAAAGCAGTTTGCATCTTTATTTTTGGAAGCCAACAGGAGAACTAATCTGCAAGCATAGAGCAGAGGAAGGGCAGGTATACAATATGAAGCAGTAATATGTTTGCAAGCTCTTTTTCATCAGTGTAGAAGTGAAAATGTTTTTTGGGTAGACCTGGTAGTTAGTGTGTGAATCACATGCACCAAGGGATATGGAACTAGATTTGTCCTGGACTACATGATGGTCTTTCAAAACTGCTTGTAAATAGACAATTGTTTACCAAAGCAGCAAAGAAGTTGTTGAGGTTCATGGGTTCCTTTTCCTTCTCCAGGTGTCATACATCATATCCACATATGTCACAAGATCATGTACCCAGTCATCGTCTGGATTAGCACAGCCAAGTTTACCATTCTTGAATTCGAATCTATCAGGGGGGAAAGCAGGCATTTACAATGTACTACAGAGAAGACTGGATTTAGGATGGTGTCATTGCATTTGGTGTCAAGACTCCAAGCTTTCATTTTTCAAATGTCCTGCCATTGTAGGGAGGGTGTAAAGGGCCATGGTGGGGGGTCAGGGGCGGGGAGGGAGAGAAATTAATTTTGTTCCCAACTTAATGTGTACCTATCAAATTCACACAATCAAATTCACATAATCAAATTCCAAATCCAATACAAGATGTGGCTTGCCTCCCAAATTTCATGTTTCTCTGAATTTTGCCATTCAGTTTTTCAGAAAATTGGAGCATGCAAATATGTTCATATTGGGGAAAATCAGGTGCAAAAATACTTCCTGTTGTGGGGAAGCAGCTTGCAGAAATGCCTGCAGATCAGAAGACCTTGATTTAAATTGGGCAAACCGAACATAAGACTGTAAAGCCAGGCAAATGTGAAATGGAGAGTTTCATCCATCCCTAGCTGGGCATCGTAGCCGATCCCAATGGGAACACAAGAACACCAGAAGGGACTTGCTGGATCAGGCCAATGCCCCATCTAGTCCAGCTTCCTGCTCTCACAGTGGCCAACCCGATCCCTGTGAGAAACCAGCAAAGAGAATGTGAGCAGCAGCCCCCTCTCCCCTCCTGTGATTTCCAGCAACTGGTATTCAGAGGCATTGCTGCCTCCAACTGTAGGGGCAGCCCACAGCCATCATGGCTACCACACATTGATATTGCTCTATGAATTTGTCGAATCCACTTTTAAAGCCACCCAAGCTGTTGGCCATCATTGCCCCCTGGGGGGGTGAGTTCCATAGTTTGTCTTTCTGCTATGCTAAGAAGTCCTTTATTCGATCTGCCCTGAGTCTTCCAACACTTAACTTCAGGGAATGTGCACAATTTCTAGTGCTATGAAAGAGGAAGGAAAGCATTTTTCTTTCCACTTTCACCATGCCAGTCATAATTTTTTGAACTTCCCTCATGTTACCTCTTACCTTTACTAAAACTCTTGAATGCTTTTCAAAGGGGAGTCACTTCCTGCTGCAAGGTGACAATTTCTCCCTATCTCTCTGATTTCATGCCTCTCTCTCTCCTGCATCCCCCCCCCCAACCTCAGAACTGGCCTTCAAAGGCTTAAGCATCCCATCAGCTCTCTTCACCCACAGTGTTGAAGCATCCTTAACCAAGCATTCTTTCAGCTTTGACCCAGCGCCAGAAACTTACACTACAGCATCAATCTTGCATGGATAGGTGAGGTACGTATAGTCCTTTATCTGCTTCTTTGGGAATGGCCTCTTGGCATATTTGGTGCAGCAGCCATTTTTGGACACCACAGCTGTTGAAAACAGGAGAAGGCAGGCACTGTTATTGATTGACTGCTTTTGTTGGATACTTAATAGCTCTTGCTCAGGGAGGTGAGGTTGTATTGGTCATCTTGAACCATCACTGGACACTCCCCCCCTTGCTTCTGCACTGAGGACTTTAAGTTGAACAAACTGGAAAGAGGAGCCTCAAGCCTTTGGCTGGAATGCTGATGCCACCCCACCACCAAGCCTCTTTATCTCCCTCCCTCCAGCCTTCCCCTGGCCCTTTAAAAAAATAATCATACATTTTACACTTTATAGACTCCCACTGGTCCTGCAGTGCTTCCTCACTGACAGAGGACAGAGGTCTCAGTGGGCATGGAGCCTTGGGGGCACTGCTGAAAATGCTACAGTTATGATTTACAATGGAGCATGAGAGGCAAGCGGGCAGAGAATTTTGGCGTTGCTCAGGGTGCTCAGTGTCTGCCCCTGCGGTGGAGCAGCAGACTTCCTTGGAAGGTGTAGGAGTCTGCTTTGCTGGAGGCTTTTGAACTCAGGCCACCTGTCAGGGATTCTTGAGCTGCTATTGCTGCACTGAAGGGGCTTGCAGAAGATGGCACTTGAAGTCCCATCCAATTCTATGATTCTATGCTGAAAAGCAGGGGAGGGGAGCCTCCTGTCCTGGGTCGGAATGCAGAGCGCCCTCCATGGGCCATGGCCCTCCTTAGTCCTCCTCTGCCCCTGCTTTGATTGGTTGTGCCTGGCTGGAAAGCACCATTGCTGTGGAATGGGAGAGAGAATTAGGGGCTGGGCTAAAACCACAACACCTCTCTCTTTCCCCCCTGCTTGGAATTCATGGGTTATATCAGTTATTCCGTCCCACTTTTGCGGACGGCTGCACTCGGTGCCACTGGGCAAGTGGCCCCAGGAAGGTGGCCAACAAGGTATGCCCCACCCCCATCTGAAAGTGGTTTCCCATCTCGCCTTAAAAGTTTTCAGTGCCAATCCTTCAGTGGGACCCAGGGGCAGGACCCATGGGAATGGAGCAGGGGCTCCTCATTTCAGAGCACCCCTAAGTCCAACCAGGGCCCAGGGAGTGACATGACACCCTTCAGTGGGAGTCCCAACTCTGGTAAGACAACTACCAGGGAAGAGGAAAGGATTGGACTCACATGGAATAGCCACAAGAAGGAGGAAGATGAGGGCAGCCCCAGAGGTCTTCATGCTGCCTGGAGAGGAAGAACAGATTTAAAGACCATTCCCGGGACTCTTGGCTTCCATGATGCTAACCTACTAAAGCTTCTTCAGCTCTCTTCCCAGCCCCCAAACGGTACCAGATACAGACTCCTCAGAGGACAAAGAGGACACCCCACAGGTTGAGGCCACCGAGAAGCAGGCAGGGTCCCCTGAAACCTGGGGATGGCCTTGTTCCAATGAGCTCCTGGCTCTCAGGGAATGTGTTTGCTCCCCTGAGTCCAAAGTGGCTGATCTGGAGAAGCTGAGGACCCCTTCAGACTGGGGGTTTCTTGCTGGTGCCCTCCTTGGTCTGTTCTTGACACAAGAATAGCCCAGCCCAAGCAGGATTTATCCTGCTTGATTAGTTTTTTCTGCAATGCTTCCCCAATGCTAACGTGCTATTGCTATCTGTGCTGGGAGGGGGGGGGGAGAGGAGGGATTTTTTTGGGGGAGGCACATTATTCTTTTCAGTCCTTCTGGCTCCCCTTCAGTGTAAGATCTTTGGGCTCAACTACCCCCAGAGCCTTTGAAGCTCTTCTCATTCACTGGGAGATCACGAAGAGTCCTCTATTCTTCCCAGAGGATGTTCAAGGCTCTTCTCATCACAAGGTAACCCCACATAGAAAGGCTTGGGTTTGTTTGCCCCTTTTTAGTTCCAGACCTTCCACAGGTCTGTCCTGTATTCATGGGGTTCCCTTCATTTTCCATCTTACCTTGTAATCTCCTCTTCTTCCAAGGTGAATTTTTGGATCTGCTGTGCTAGAGATTCCTCCTACCTTTCTCCTTCAAGCCAGTTGCTCTTGTGCTGCACAGATTCCCTGTGGAGGGAGGAGAATGACATGCACATACCTCAGCCCACGTCTCTTCCCAACCCTCCTGGATGCTTGATCTATATCTTCCTTGGCTACTGGGCTTGCAAAAGGGGACTGGACAACTGGGTCCAGGAGGTGAGTGAGAAGAAGGCTGGTCCCTGTTGCCTTGAAGGAAGAAGTGAGACCCTGAAGGTTGCAATAACTGGTACTAGCCAAGCATGTTCTTTTGGCGAAAGGTACTGAAAGGATGCGGGCAGCGCTGTGCCGATCGGAAGGTCAGCAGTTCGAATCCCTATGACGGGGTGAGCTCCCGTTGTTCGGTCCCAGCTCCTGCCAACCTAGCAGTTCAAAAGCATGTCAAAGTGCAAGTAGATAAATAGGTACCACTCCGGCGGGAAGGTAAACGGCGTTTCCGTGCACTGCTTTGGTTTCGCCAGAAGTGGCTTAGTCATGCTGGCCACATGAGCTGGAAAAACTGTCTGCGGACAAACGTCGGCTCCCTCGGCCAGTAAAGCAAGATGAGCTCCACAACCCCAGAGTCGTATACGACTGGACTTAACTGTCAGGGGTCCTTAACCTTTTTTTACTGAAAGGAGTGGGTGGTTATACAAAAAAACAGTCTAGTGAGGAATCCAAGGGAAGCTTTTGATGTTCCATAAAATGAACCTCCAAACCCACACTTCATCAAGATCAATCAAAATGTCACAGAACAGTAAGCAAGCCTTGGGATGTTCCTCCAACGTTCCCTCTTTAGGCTTCATAGCTCCTGCAGAAAGTGCCACGTATGACTCTCTGGCTGCTGGACTGCAGCTGTGGGAGTGTCCTTGGTAAAAGGAGCTCCTGGCTCTCAGGGAAGCTGACTCCTGGTGAAGCTGGGAGAGGCAGCACAGTGTTGCAGATGTCTGCTTGGTACAAGGAAATCCTGGCTCTTGGGAAATAGGTTTGTTCCTTTGCTGACCAGGCTGCTGACCTGGAGAGACCAAGGGCTTCTCAGGTTTGCAGCTTCACGGCTGCTCATGCACTCCATTGTCTCTCAGATGGATGCCAACAAACAACATGAACTACTTGCATGGGCGTACCCAGCACGGGGCGGGGGGGACAGCTGCCCACACTTCAGCTAACTTCAGCCCACACTCCTTCAAGTCACAGCGAGCACAGCGAGCATGTATGCAAATGAAGTGTCGTGGAGCATTGTGGGGCAGCACTTTCTGTGCTGTGCTTGCTGTGACTTGAAGGAGTGTGGGCTGAAGTTAGCCCAGGTCCAGGTCCAGGTTTCCCTTGACGGAGGCAGCTTTGCTGCCTCGTTTTGGTCACCGCTGCCGCCTCGGCAATGGCTGGAAACGGCCCCCTCCCCTCTGGGGTGTGTGGATGTTGACCACGCCTCCTGGGGGTATCATGGCCACGCCATCGCCAGCCAGCCAATCGGGTGGCTGGGGGGCGTGGCTGGAGTGCCCCCCTTAGTTTTGATCCTGGGTACACCCATGACTACGTTTACTATTATGTGCATTTTAATGTGCAATTTACCCCAGGATATTTGCTTGCTTGCAAGTTGCTTGCCCTGGGCAAGATAAAGCCACTGACAAATCACCTCTCTTTCTCCCTATCTCTATCTCTATACCGCAGATTATGTGGTTTCTCATGAGCACCCATGGCAAAAGGAAAGAGCAAAATAAGAAGGGCATTCCAGTTCTCCTTTTCCCACCCTCCTCCTGCCTTGGCTTTCGAGGAACCTTTCCTGACCCAACCCTGGGTGAAGTGAAACTGCTTTGTTATGGTGGTGTCTTTGATTTCCCCTGGGGATATATTTAGTCACATGCATTGCAGGGGGTTGGACTAGAAGACGCTTGGGGGTCTCTTCCAACTCCACAATTCTATGATTCAGAAGCATGCTTGGATCTTCTTGTGCTCACATGCTCCTTGTTCATTTCACATGATGGACATCTGGCTGGCCACGGGGTGAGCAGGATGCTGGACTAGATGGGCCACTGTCCAGATCCACCAGGCTCTTCTCATGTTCTTCTTGGAGCTGCCTTGTGCCCTTGGCCTTCTTCAAAGCAAAATGCGCCTGCTTCTCAGACGCACCCAGGGCAAAAGGGAAGAGAAAACCGAAAAGGACCTACTGGGTCCTCCTTTTTCTTCTTCTCCTTCCTTGGCTTTTGAGGACCATTTTCTGGTTCTGCAGGGCCAGGAACCAAAGCCACTTCAAGTGAAACTGCTTTGTCATGGTGGCGTCTTAGATTTCCCCTGGGGATATATTTAGCCACATGACACAAACCGTGAAGGGGCAGAGGGGAGAGGGAAGCTGGCTGTGACCCATGAAAAGGGGATCTTGCAAAAGTTATTTACGACTTCTGTGCTCTCTGGCACTTGAAAGAGTAATCCCCTTGGGACTTCCCTTTCTGGACTGAGAGATCCATTCTGTGTCCCGTGATGGCCCTCTTGCCAAGGCTTGACTCAGCTGGAAGTTGGCATGAGTCATTTCTTTCCTCCTGCCTCCATGGGTACCTTGAACAGCATAGCCATGGATCAGCGCCCCTCCTCCTTCCATCTGCCCCAGGCAAAATGCATGTGGGAGGCAGGCAAGTGCTATTCAATATAAACAAGTGTAAAGTGATGCACGTTGGAGCAAAAAAATATTTATTTCACATAAATGATCATGGAATGTGAGCTGGAGGGGAAGGACTAGAAGCGAGACCTTGGGCTCAGAGGACGTAGGTTCATGAACCTGTGGACGTAGAGTGTAGCAGCTGTGGAAAAGGTAAAATCGATGCTAGGCATCATTGGGAAAAGAATTGAGAATAAACCCGCAGAGATGATAACATCATTTTACAAATCTATGGTGCGATCACAGTTGGAATGATGTGTGCAGTTCTGGTCTCCTCACCTCAAAAAGGATATGGTGGGATTGGACAATGTAGAGAGAAGGGCACCCAAAGTGATCAAGGGGGTGGAGGGCCCCCTCTATGCAGAAAGGTTGCAGCGTTCTAGTCATTTTAGTTTAGAGAAAGGGCAAGTAAGAGGCTAAATGACTGATGCAGGGCATGGAGCGAGTGGAAGGTGGGACATTTTCCTTCCTCTCTCATAAGAACACAACAGGTCGACACCCCATGATGCTGAAATGTTGGACAATTTCGAAGGATAAATGGAAGTACTTCTCCACCCAGCACATAGTTCAACTATGGAACTCGCTTCTGCAGGTGGCAGGTATGGCAACCCAACTTAGATGGCTTTAAAAAAGGATAGGACAAATTCTTGGAGGATAAGGCTCTCAATGACTTCCAGCCATGATGGCTTTGCTCTGCCTCCACAGCCGGAGGCAGCAATGTTTCTGAATACTAGCTGCTGGAAAGACAGGAGGGGAGAATGCTCTTGTGATGAGGTCTTGTGGGCATCCCACTGGGGCATCTAGTCTGCCACTGTCAGAACAGGGTGCTGGACCAGAAGACAGAATTGGTACACATTGACCGTGAAAACCTAGCTGATGAAGAATTACGAAACAGGGCCTTGTCCTGGAGTTTATTTCAACTGGAACTTATTCTTAACATAAAGAAATAAATTCGTTTAAAGATTGAATAGCTAATCATCTTTTTGGTTTGATCAGTGGCCAAAAGATCCAGCTGATCCAGCATCTGGATTCCAGCTGTGGCTACAAGATGCCTCTGTTGCACAAGCACAGCATGAAGTCAAGAGCTTCCTCCTCTCCTTCATCTGTGAACTTCACTGGGGAAGCGTGGGGGGGGGGGGCTTGTGAGGTCCCGCACCATGGGGAGGTGGTCATTTGGATTAAAATTGCAAGCTTGAAAAGCTATGAAATGGTGTTCCGAGTTGGCTTTTTGTGGCTCTAAAAAGTGTTCTTGGCTGCTGGATCAGGTGAAAAGTGAGCCCTCCGAGTCCAACAGGCCTCCTTTCCTCACAGTGGCTAATCAGAAGCCTTTTCTTCTGCAAGGAAAGCGATTCTGACTAAGCATTTGGAATAACTTTCTGATAGTAAGAGAAGTTTGGCAGTGCAACAGACTCCCTGGGAAAGTGGTGGACTCCCCTTCATTGGAGGTTTTTTTGAGCAGGGGCTGCCTTTGCTGTGATTCCTGCATTGCAGGAGGGTGGCCCTTGGGGTCCCTTCCAGCTATACAATTCCCTGATTCATCTGGGAAGAAGCTCATAAGCAGGACCTGAGTCCAGTTTCCTGATCTGACTCAGTCTCTGGTTGCCACACCTAGGTCCACTAGCCTCACATACCTGGCTTTTCTAAGACTTTCTCTGATATTTCTGAGACTCCTAAGGTGTCCATTTATGCAGAAATGTGAGTAGATGTTTAGGAGTCAGAGCTGCATCAGAAAAGGGGCTCTTTAATCCTCTTTTCTTGGGCTCCTTGATCACTGCAGATGGTGACAGCAGTCACGAAATTAAAAGACGCCTGCTTCTTGGGAGAAAAGCAATGACAAACCTAGACAGCATCTTAAAAAGCAGAGACATCACCTTGCCAACAAAGGTCCGTATAGTTAAAGCTATGGTTTTCCCAGTAGTGATGTATGGAAGTGAGAGCTGGACCATGAAGAAGGCTGATCGCCGAAGAATGGATGCTTTTGAATTATGGTGCTGGAGGAGACTCTTGAGAGTCCCATGGACTGCAAGAAGATCAAATCTATCCATTCTTAAGGAAATCAGCCCTGAGTGCTCACTGGAAGGACAGATCGTGAAGCTGAGGCTCCAATACTTTGGCCACCTCATGAGAAGAGAAGAATCCTTTGGAAAGACCCTGATGTTGGGAAAGATTGAGGGTACTAGGAGAAGGGGACGACAGAGGACAAGATGGTTGGACAGTGTTCTCGAAGCTACGAACATGAGTTCGACCAAACTGCGGGAGGCAGTGCAAGACAGGAGTGCCTGGCGTGCTCTGGTCCATGGGGTCATGAAGAGTCGGACACGACTAAACGACTAAACAACAACAACAAGCCTCTTTTGGGGAAAGCCCAGCAGAGGGGACCCTAACAGGTGCCTTGTGATGTCCCCACATCCTGGCTCCAGGCCTTTTAGGGCAGCGTTGCTCCCCGCACCTACTGAGCACATGCGGTAATGATTTATCACATTCTTCTGCTTCCTCTTGCATCCAATGATTTCCTCAACCCTTCTCACGTAACTTCCTTTTTCTGCTAGCTGCAGAATCAGTTGCCCCATGACCAACTCTGGTGTTTCCACCTCCACGGACCCATACGGACACTCACTCTTTCCACTGCGACAGTGTCCAGAACCCTATATAAAGAGAGACTTGGGGGACAGGAAGGTAGAGAGCAGCGAAGCAACACAGAGAGACTTTGAGAGACTATCCTCAGCACCACTCAGCAACTCCAGAAGACATGAAGGTCTCCATAGCTGGCCTCACCTTCCTCCTACTCCTTGCCTCCTTGTCTCTGACCATTGCTGCCCAACGTAAGTCAAACCTCTTCTGCTTGTATATCTCGAACTCAGAACTTTAAAATGAGGGACAGAAACCCTTTAAAAATAGGGGGAGAATCATGGGTGATAAACTTTGAAATGAGGAATATCATTTGGCAGGGGGTTGTTGTCATCGTTATTATTATTTAATTAAACTTATTAGTCCCTTTAATTTTTACAAAGGGAACTCAAAGTGACCTACAACAAGGCATACATAGCACATCCATTCAAACCTAAAATTAACTTACAGCAATGAATAAATAAAACATGCGTTAAAACCTGCATGAAATAATACTAATACTAATACTAATACTAATATAAAATACATTCAGATTTTTAAAAGGAAGGTTTTAAACATCCTACTCACATGAAAAGGCCATAAATAGCTAAAAACCAAAGGCCTGATTAAATAGGAATGTGTTTGCCTGGTGACTAAGGATATGTAACTATATTGGCAGGCAAGCCTCCCCAGGAACAGCACCCCACAAGTGGGGAGCTGCCACAGAAAAGGCCCTGTTCTCCTGTTTTGCCATCTTCTGGACCATCTGTGGAGTGGCCAATGCAATTTGGTGCAAGATGGCAATCATCCGTAGAAGAATTATGAACCTTTGAGAGTTCATAAGGCTATTCTGGGGCTTTGATCTGCCCAGAATCCACAGATAAGAAGTGTTGTAAATCACGGGCAGCAACGACAATGTCCTCCAGATATTGTTGGACTATAAGCCCCATCATCCATCACAGCACTGACCCCACTGGCTTCAACCGGTGGGAACTATAACCCAGAAACAACTGCATAGCTAGGGGTTGGACTAGTTGACCCTTTGGATCCCTCCCAACCCTACAATTCTATGGCTGGCACAATGATGGACACTCCTGTGATCCAAAACGAGCCAGATTCCAGCTGAGAGTGGCATGATGGATAGGAACAAGAACTAGCTCAGTTGGTGAAATTCACTTCTGCAAGAGCTTCCAAGGTGAAAAAGGCCAGCCATAAATATGTATTGCATTTATATCGCGTCCTTTTTCTCCAAAGAGCTCGAGGTGGTGTGCATTGGACCTGGGGGGGATTTGAACCCTGGCCTCCCAGGTCCTACTTCCAACAACAACAACAACCCTGTAAGGTAGGTTAGATGGAGAGGCAGTAAACTGGCCCTCAAGGTCACCCATTGAGATTCATGGCTGAGTGGGGATTTCAACCCTGGTCTCTCCCAGGTTCTACTCTGACAGTCTAACCCAGGCACCCCCAAACTTCGGCCCTCCAGGTGTTTTGGACTACAATTCCCATCTTCCCTGACCACTGGTCCTGTTAGCTAGGGATCATGGGAGTTGTAGGCCAAAACATCTGGAGGGCCGCAGTTTGGGGGTGCCTGCTCTAACCATTACACTGCAGCTTACGATCATATGGTTAAAACTGACGCCTGCCTTTTGCAACTTCCAGGTGGTATGGATGCATCTCCCTGCTGCCCCAGATACAACCACAAACCGTTCCCAAGGAGATTCGTGAAGAGCTTTTTCCACACCAGTTCACACTGCAACCGTCCTGCCGTAGTGTAAGTTTCGGGGCTGGGCAGATGCCAAGTTATCCAACTTTTCTGTGTGGTCCACTTTTGAACCCAGGAGGCAGCCATATACCAAGTCAGACCATTGACTCATCTAGCTCAGTATTGTCTACACTGACTGGCAGCAGCTGCCCAAGTTTTCAGCCAGGGAGTCTCTCCCTCTCAGCCCTGCCACAGGGACCTGAACCTGGGACCTTCTGCATGCAAGGCAAATGGTCTACCTCTGAGCTAGGGCCCTTGATTTGCCACATTTTTATTTTGGACTAAAATGTATGTCGTGGGTGAACAGACAAAGCTTCCTCTAGGCCTTTGGGGGCTCTTGTACCTTTAGTTAAAAGGGTCCTGTTTGCACACCCAACCCCTTCTTCTTGTTGATGGTGGCTTGGGGACTGAGTTGCCTCTCTGAATTGCTTCAACGTCCATTTTGTCTGGCTTTAATTACTGATTTTGTCACCCCCTTCATTTAGATAGTGGCCATTAGCTATAAAAAAAATTGAAATGCAAAAGAAAAGAAAGAAATGCCATGAAATTAGTCATTAAAGCCCCTCAATCAACATTGGGGCAATTGAGGAGCCATTCATCACTAATCCCACATCCAGAATTAATAAAAAGCAAGAAATGGGTAGAATGTGTGAACAGGAAACTTTTAATTTACACCATAGGGTGGGAGCAAACTAGAGAAGTCTCACCTGTGACAGGTGTGGCTGGTTGTGGTTCTGCTTCCCTGCCAATCAAGGTCATGATCCATGGCAAACATGATCCTGTGGTCACCTCCTAAAGTGTGAGGCAAGCTCCCACCTCTCTAAATGGCCACCAACTTGGATAGCTCGTTGAAAGGCATAAATTCATGGCTAGAGATGGCTACTAGCCACAATGGCTATGCTCTCCCTCTTCAGTCCGAGGCAGCCGTGTTTCTGAATACCAGGAGGGGGAAAGGCTCTTGTGCACTGACCCTGCTTGTGGGTTTCCCATTGGGGGCATCTGCTTGACCACTGTGAGAACAGGATGCCAGGTTACATGGGCCCCCTTGGGCCAGATCCAGCAGGTTCTTTTGATGTTGTTATAAAATGCAGGAGGAGCAGGGGCCTCTCACAATGGAGAGATCCAAGAGCGATAGAGAGGGACTCTCTAAACACCTGCTTCTTTCCTTGACAGGTTTGTATTCAGGAATGGTAAATCGGGCTGTGCTGACCCCAAGGCCGAGTGGGTGATAAAACTGATGGCATCCCTTACACCAGAGTGAGAACAACCCACCTATCTACCAACCATTTGCATCCCCGCCTCTATCCTTCTGGTGCCAACTGCAGATCTCCTGCCAGGAAGAGCTACCTTTGAGCCGCAGCCTCATTCCACTTGTGCTCCTGCTGTTTCTCTGATTCCCACCCACCCAAGGGACACCATCGCCACCCAGGTTGAGGTGCCTCGGGGCCACCGCTCTCATCAAGCCATCCATTTCCAGAGAAGGGCTCTCTCAGCGAGAAGCGGTCAGAGGATGAGAAGATGCCCTTTCTTGGCTAAATCACAGAATCGTAGGATGGTAGGCTTGGAAGGGACTCCAAGGGTTATCTGGTCCAACCCCTGCGATACAGAAATCACAGCAGAGGAATCCTCTTCCTTGAAACAACTCTCCGTCTTTTGAAGAGCCTTTGGAAATAACTCTGTGGCTTTCTGGCATGGCTGAAAGGCAGGTTCACAATTTTAGCAGCCATTAGGAAATTTACACCCACACAGAGAGAGAAAAGTTTCTGAATGTTCAAATTCAGTCTTGGTGGTCAGCCTTGCACATTTGCTGATCAGTTTCAGGAAAACCAGTTTGTGGACCCAAAGTTTGATTTTGATAGATGGTGAATAAAAAACAAACACTATCCCTCTCCCTTCCACCCCAAAACATATTTTAGGACCAAACTCATGATTTAGATAGCTAGCTAGATTTGGGAACATATTGTATGTGGCTGATAGAATAGAGGGTATGATCTAGAGCTCCAAAATATCCAAAGTGCTTTCAGGATCACTGTCCTTCCTGGAGAGATGCAGCTCTGTCCATAGAATTCTCAGCAAAGCACAAAACTCCCATTCCCAGAATTCCTTGGGGGAAGCCACAGCAGTAAAAGTGGTATAAGCTTAACTAAAATGAAATTTGGAGCAGGTTTTTGGTGGGGGGGGGGAAGGTTGTGTTGCAAACTAGAGTCTTGCAAGCTAGAGTTCTCTGTATGTGCTGCTCCCACTTTTGTGAATCCATTTCCATACCTGTTTGTATGTGTTTATGTATATATATTTAAGTACTCCTCAAGGTCTTTGCGAGATTTAATTTAAGAAGAGTGTGTTCCCTATTTATACTGTGTTTTTTTTTAAATTATAATTTATTTCATTGTTTTATGAACTGCTTTGAGGTTGTTGTTGTTGTGTTTTTTTTAAAAAAACAAACCCAACCAAGCAGTATATAAATTTCATGGGAAAGTATTTATACTGTGTTATTATAAGCTATCCTCACTATTTATTAATGCATGTCTGCAAGTTGGGAATTCTTCAGCTCTCTTGCTGCCTTCCAAAAATAAAGATGCAATTTAGTTTTATCTCTGTCTCTTGCTGAGATTGTCTCTTCTCTGGGAATCTCAACGTGGAGTGGACTGGAGGGTCCATAAGGGGTGGTAGGAGGAGGGCTCCTGGAAAAAAGTTTTCCCCAACCCAGTGGTGTCATTCAGATCTTTTGGATTCCAACTCCCATCAGCCCCAGCCAGCATGTTGATGGAAGTTGCAATCGTGCCAGGTTGAGGATGAAGGCTGCATTTGGGGGTGGGGGGGAGGGTTCATAGGTGGCTTGCAATCTCAGGTCCAAATCCAATGTGTATTTCTACCAGAAAAGCCTTCTGGGCTATCTGACTGATGGACATGAAAGCCAATTCCTGGGCAGGCAGCAAATATCACTCACACCCAGGTTTGCCCCATAGGAGGAGCCCGGCAGCCTGTTCGCCCGACAGCCAACCAGATGCCCCAAAGGGGAGCCCACAAGCAGGCTGTGGGGGTCAAAACCTTCTCCCAACCATGTTCTCTGCCATTCTAAGCTAGATTGACTCTGCGCATGGAGACTGCATTTAGGAAACATAGCAACCTTAGCAGAGCCCTGCAGCAGCTAGACCAGGCCAAAGAGGACCCATCTAGTCCTCCTAGTCTCTGACCAAATGCCCCCAAGGGAAGCTCACAAGCAGAACCTGTGTGCAATAGCACTTGCCTAATTCTGTTCCCCCCGCACCTGGTCTTCAGAGGTATACTATTGGTAGCCATTGGTAGCTCTTCTCATCTAATCCTCTTTGAAAGCCATCTTAATTGGTATGGGCTCAGGACCACCATCTAAATCAGTGGTTCCCATGTTTTTTGGGGGCCACTGTCCCCTTGGTTCTGTAAACTTCTCCCCAGTGCCCCCCACCCTATAAAAAGTTCAGACTAGTGGTTTGCATGGCCCACTCAAGAAGATAATAGCACAATGAAGTTCATAACAGCAACGAAAATTCAGAACATAATGGGGACCCGCCTAAGCTGGGCGGCTTTCAAGCAAAATCTTTACAATCTTTGCTTCAGGTGCCCAATTGTGTCCGAAATTCCATACTCCTGCTAGAAATGGGTGAATGCCCAATTTCGACAAAAGCATGGTGGGCTGCACTAAAACATTGGCTCAAGATTGCAGTATTTGGACTTGGGGTGGGATTATATAAACACCTGACCAATGAGGAATATGTCAGCAATTGGCAGAAAACCATGACTAGAAAAGCCACTGCTATTGGCCTGTCACCCACCCAACTCTATTATCTGGGCTATAAAGACCTTAAAGCAAAGACTTTGGGATAATACACACAGTGACCTGCGACATCGATCACATGCAGTCTGCAGTCCATTGGCAGTGGGAGTACAATATGGGCATGTTTTTAAGTTAACAGCATACATTAAAAACCTGACTGTACCAGACTACCGAAGGTTATTCACAAAAGCCAGATTAAACGTTTTCCCCTCTGCAGTGCTGGAGGGTAGGATGAGAGGAGTCCCCTACCAGGAAAGACTGTGCTCGTGTGCCCAAGACACAAACTCTATAAAACATATTATGCTGCACTGCGTGAAGTTCAAGCAAGCTAGAGCTGAATTGATTTCACTCTTGCTAGCCCCGATCCCAGGAAAATCGGAGGAGTATCATATCAAGTTCCTATTGGAAGACCGGTCAAATGCTAGAACATTAGCAGTGGCGAAGTTTCTATCGGTGGTTGCAAGAATCAATGATCCCAACTCCAAGTTTGAACAAAATGTCTTTGAAACCTGAAGGCAGGATGTCCTTATTGGGTATCGCTTTGTAACGAATTGATGGGTCTATGGACCTAATAAAGATTGTTGTTGTAATAGCCAAGTACTGTAGCTGTTTTATCTCAGCATATTATGAAAGGATACTTTGTAATGGGTAGGCTTTTTGTGTATCTTTGAATAAGTATCAATAAATATTTTTTTATTAAAAAAACATGGACCTGTATCAATTGCTCTTTTCTCTCTCTCTCGCTTTGGTTCCCCCCCCTACTCTTCCTTTTTATTGCAGCATATTGTTTTGTAAGTTTTAAAAAATAATGGGTTTTTTATTGTTTTTAAAAGCCATCCAAACTGGCAGTCATCACTTTCTCAACCTTAGATATTATTGAACTACAAGTCCCATCATCCCTGACCACAGGCCATGCTAGCTAGGAATGAAGGGAGTTGTAGTTCAACAACATCTGGGGAATCCAAGGTTAAGAAAGGCTGCTTCATCAGGTGCAGAGTACCTGAGGCTGGTCACATTATTTTGGTAACTGAGGCAGAGCACACACACACCCCACCCCAGACGCGAATGCCTCACTGGAAGCAAAAAGAAAGCAACGAAGGAAATAACTAAGGATTTGCTGCCTCCTTGTGGCTGCATGAAGTGTCTGCCTCACAGATTTATAGAATTGTGGAGTTGGAAGGGACTTCCAAGGCAGGAATTGCAATTAAAGAATCCCTGAGAGATGATGACCCATCCTCCATTTAAAAACCTCCAATGAAGGAGAGACTACCAGCTTCTGAGGGAGTCAGTTCCACAATTACTCTCAGAAGGTTCTTCCTTTTTTTAAAATAAAAATAAAAATTATTTATTCATTTTATAAGAAACAACAACAAACAAATAACATTCTAAGAGACCATAAATGAACAAAATACAACAAACAGACTAATACAAAATCAAACTACAGAGAAAAAACAAAAATACATAAAAATATTTCTTATATGAACCTTATTTTCATTCACTTCTTCAGATGACTTCCCTCATTCCCTTCTTTCTGAATTTCATTATAATACTGGTACATCTTTAGCAGTTTATTCTCCATCTTCTAAAAACCAAAGCTTAATTTAATTATTCTTTACTTTATTAACCAATTTCTAAATTCTATACTAACTTACACTACTTCGATCAGAAGGTTCTTCCTAAAGCTTAGTTGGAATCTCCTTTCTTGCACTGGTTCAGGTCCTACCCTCCAGAGCAGCAGAAAGCGAGCTTGCTCTATCGCTCAGGTGAGAGCCCTTCAGATGTGTGAAGAAGGCTCTTGTGTCACCTCCCAACCTTCTCTTCTATAGGCTAAACATCCCCAGCTCTCCCAACCATGCTTGGTTTCCAGGCATCATCTTGGTTTCCTTCCTCTGCACACCTTGCAGCTTGTCAATATTCTTATTGAACTGTGGTACCCAGAACTGGACGTAACACTCCAGGTGACCTCACTTGGGCTCAGGACCGGCCCACCCATGGCGCAAGATGAGCATACCACTCAACACAGTCCTGATTTAAGCAGGACACCCCAGAATTTTGGCTTCTGATTGGAACCTGGAATGTCCTGCTTTTTGTCCTGTCACTCTGGCATGAGTCAGCTGGCCCAGACCGGAAGACTCTTGTTTTCTGATCTCACACTTTTGTTTTTAAGTTTGAAGTCCCCCCCCCTATTTTTAGTGTTCTGTTGGGAGCCACTCTTATTATTATCTAAAAGCCTTAATTATCTTTTGAAATTTAAAATGGTTGTTTTTAACTGATGGTTGTTTTTAACTCTATTCTTTTTGTAAATCAAAATATGCATCAACACTATACATGTCTGGGTAGGCTTGCCTGAAGAAAAAAATGTTTTTAGCAGGTGCTGGAAAGAGTTGAGCGAAGGCACTTGCCTGATATCAAGAGGCAGGGAGTTCCAAAGTGTTACTGCTGCCACGCCAAAAGATCGATTTCTGACAAATGCAAAATGGGTATTATGCATCACCTTCCACAGATTGAAGCAGTCAAGTGGGCATGTATGAGGTACAGTGATTTCGTAACTATTAGCAAACATTAACCAAGTACAAATTCCAATAACAACAAAGCCTTTCAGGCAAGCCTGAGTCACCTGGGCAGACATTTCTGTGATGCATGGATTCATCAGAAAGAAGAAAGCTTGTCTGTTTCTTTAGGAAAAAACAATGAACTTTCGACCGGTGCAGGCAGGGAACCACAAATGTGAGGCTCTCTGAAAGGGCCAGCTCAGAGGAAACGGAATAGGGAGATTCAAGGAAACGGTGCTGAGAGGCCTCTGCCAACTTGGTACCCGCCAGACATTGTTGAACTATGGCTCTCATCATCCCTGCTGGCTGGGGAGTGATGGGGATTAGTTAGTTATTTAGCACATTCACATTAGTTATTTTGCTCTTCAAGCAAAAAGTCTCCTGGTCCTGAGCCCAAGCAAAAAGCCTGCAATTGATTAAAGCAGGGGTTCCCAACAAAATTTTCTCGAGGACCCTTCATCGAGCCGCTATTGTGACAAGGACCCCCATTAATTCCTAATCCTAAAATTAAAAAGTGAGAGCCAAATTAAGAGTCTTTTTATATTTTATATTTTTAACCAACGGTCCATTTTTAGCTACGCGAACTGTAGCTTCCGCGGAAAACAACGCTTTGTTTACAAACACTACTGTTTTGCAAAGAGGCAGCGCGCGCCAGGGAGGAGGGAGGGGAATGGAGAAGACAGGGTACCTGCGCAGTAGTGCACAAATGAAGCCGACGCGCGCAAAGCATCTTGGGGAGGTGAGCGCTAGTAGAATGCGCGCGCTGCCTCTTTGCAAAACAGTAGTGTTTGTAAAGCGCCACCTAACGGCATACAGCAGAACTACTGCCTCTATCTAATTTTAGTTTTGCGCTAGACTCTGCTCATGCAGGAAGCGGCCAAAACAAAAAATCTGTTATCATACGAAATATATTTAATATATTTTTTTATTCTAATAGCATCTTGTGGACCCCTCTGGCATAGCTCGTGGACCCCTGGGGGTCCGCGGACCACCTGTTGGGAACCACTGGATTAAAGCAAGCTGTGGCATGCAAGAGGAAAGGGATGGGTAGGGTAGAGTGGGCAAGGGATCTGATTTGGTATCTCCTGGATTATCGCTTTTAACATTTCCATTTTATAATGACTTTTGAAATCCAGCATCTAAGGTAGTTAAAGATTCCAAGCCATGGCAAAATATTGGCTTAGGAAACCTAGAGATTATGTTTCAGGGTCAACATATTCTGACAACTAAGGAGGTCACAAATGCCATGCAGGGAAGGATAGAAAAATATGAGGAAGTCAGGAAAGAGAATACCTGTAGATGGGAAATTCTTTCATTTGGATAAAGGCATGATAGCAAAATTCTATGGGCTTTGGTTAAACTTGGATCAGAACCAGGATGTGTATATGAGAAAATGGGTGCAGGATTTAGATCATAGTCAGGAAACAATGGGGCTGGATTTGGGTCGACTTCCATTCTAATACAATTTCAGCAGATTTAAAGGAGAAGTATTTAAAATCCTCTATCAATGGTATTTAACACCTTATAAATTGAATTTAATAAACAAGTTAGGGTCAGATAAACATTGGAGATGTGGGTTAAACAAACCAAATCTCATACATATTTTCTGGAAATGTTCTCAAATAGAACCATCTGGAAATCTGTTCAGGCTAATATTTCTGATATGTTAGTACACCGCATACCCTTGGAACCTAAAATATTTTTGCTTGGTTATCGAAAAGATGTTATTCCAGAAAATGTTCAGTCTTATAAAATTGCTGCTAAGATTATAATAGCTAAAATAGGGGGGGGGGCATATCTCTTACGATATCCAAATGGATTGAGAAAATGTGGCCCATAGTAAGTATGATTAACCAAACTCATTATAATAGAATATACCGTATTTTCCCGTCTATAAGACACCCCCATGTATAAGACGCCTCCTATTTTGGGGGACTCAGAATTAAGAAAATGGGGGGAGATGGCCCAGAGTATAAGACGCCCCCTAATTCTTGACATTATTTTTTAGGGAAAAAACCTAGTTTTATACACGGAAAAATACGGTATATTGTTATGAGTTGGAGCGGGGCAGACCCCTCTAATCCCTGGATCCAGCAATCTAATCAAGCCAAGCTAGCTTTCTGTTGAGGTGATGGGGATTAAGAGGCTCAGTGCGAGATGGCAAATGCGAGGTGGCCCCTCCCTCAACTCGCAGATAGTGAGAAGGACAAAAAGTTTAGAGCAGAACTAGGAGTGCTGTGGCCTAGAAGTAAAGCAGCGAGCTGGAGAGAGAGTCAGAGCAATGTTTGAGAACAATGTTTTCATTCTGTTTGAATCCAGGGCTGAGGCTATCGGAGAAACAAGACCCTTTTGGGGTGCTGATGCTGTACCCCCCTCCATTGCAGGCTCAGGTTGTATATATGTGTATAAATAAAACATATATCCTGCTGTTTTGCTCCAAATTGCTTGGCTGGAATTTCCTTCTTTGACTGACTGCATGGACCCATGGGGGACTTGGACCCTCATGAGCTGGGCTGTTGAGTAGTCTCTCAGCCCAGAATTTTCCTTATCAGTGCCAATTCTTAAACCATTGCTCATATGATGACCAAGCTCCTGAGAAACCCTTTATAGCTGAATCAATCATTTCATTCTTCGGAAGTAGCTGGCCAGAGACCCGCCACCTGCACACCGCCAAATAAGACACTGGGAAATTTCTCACTGCAATGTGGGAAATTCCAGCCAGGCTGTCAAAAGCCCACCCGCCTCCTCTTCCGCTGTGCTTTTGGCTGGGCCACAAGAGGATTCAGCTGTTGTTCAGGGTTGGGGGGCATTCACCTCTCCTTCAGGCGTAGTTTGTTGTGTTCTCGTAAAGGAGGCGTTGATCCCGAGAGCTGATGCGACAGGAGGCTTTTTTTGGATTGAGTCAGCCAGCTTTCCCTGGATTCCAGCCCTGTGCACTGGCCCATGATTAAATGCCAGAGGCATGAAAATAGAGGAAGTGCAAATCACGGCCTGGGTCAAGAGTCCTCTTGGAGCCTGATGTCCAACCTCTCCTTGGACTGAGGGAGCAAGGTCCTCTATTATGACTTAAACTTGGTTGTTTTTTTTTTTTTTGCAAAAATACCTTGTAGTGATAAAGAAATAAAACATGCATTTGCACCAGCATGAAACAAAACACAGAAAAATCTAAAACACCTTCACTTTTTTAAAAGGCAGGAGAGATCTGAATGGAGCTTCTCATGGGGAGCGCAAGCCTGGGGCCACCTCCACTGCGCCTGTCAGCTGTTGAGCGGCTTCAGGCCGCTCTCCGGAGGCAAGCGCGTGCCTCAGGATAGTGGCCTGAAGCCGCTCAACAGCCAGCAGGCGGAGTGGAGGTGGCACCGGGGGGGGGGGCGGCAGGTGTCGACGGCGCGGGCGGCAGGCAGGCTGGCCAGCGCCCTCTCCATTTTGGCACCCTAGGCAGCTGCCTAGTTCGCCTAAATGGACGCGCCGGCCCTGCCCACAACAAACACTCTGTGAGGTGAGTGAGGCTGAGAGACTTCAGAGAAGTGTGACTAGCCCAAGGTCACCCAGCAGCTGCATGTGGAGGAGCAGGGAAGCGATCCCGGTTCACCAGATTATGAGTCCACTGCTCTTAACCACTACAGCACATTAACTCAGTCTTATGTTTTTATTGTACCAGCTTGATGTGTACTTTTGTTGTAGTTGTTGTTAGCCCAATGATATCTATAAAAATTTTTTTTTTAGATAAATAAATAAATAAATAAATATGAAGCAGGATTAAAACACCCTGCCCACTGAAGGAGGCCACTTAATAAAATAAGAAAAGCCTGATGGACTAGGGAAGCCAAGAAACCACAAGACGTCATAAGCAAAACACGCACACACACACACGCACACACACACAAAACACCCTCTCTATCCTCTAGGCAGGCAAGAGGCACCATCAGAGTTCAAGGATGAATCATAGCCAGGCTAAAACACGTCAAGGAAGGGTGCAAAAGAAGGGTGGTGAGGGTGCCTCCTGTGGCAGGGGGTTCCATAGTCTAACTATGCACTGTGTGAAGAAGGACTTCAATTCAATTCAATTCAATTCAATTCAATTCAACACCTTTATTGGCATATATAAGACAATAAAAACCATATAGACCGTCCATATATGTTATAATTCTAAAACATACAGTAAAGAGGGAATCCTCGGCAATCACTCATACAGGCCAAACTACCCCAGATTTAACTTCAAAGATCCTGGTCAAAAATTGTACCATAACTCTAGTGAGAACAGGAGAGTGATCTCTCAGTAGAGACAGCACCACGTGTTGTTTATTGGTGGGGGGCCCAAGTCACAGAGAGGACATTGAAGGATCATCTGTTCTGGTAAGAGATGCCTCTGAGCCTTCCAGATAACACTCAGGACGGAAAGGCATTCAAGCGGGCCAGCATAAATACTCTGCGGTGTAATGGGGTCACTAGATTGTAAAAATAATTAGGCATCATTCCATGATGGGGTTGCAACCCCAGATAGGCAGGGGAGCATACAGAGGGCTGGGAAGGGTAGAGTTTTTGAAATTCATTATCTAGCAGCCTCTGCTTAATAAGTGCAAAAATGTGTGATTCCTCAAGTGGCAAGAGGAAATCCACTGTAAAGCCCATTTGCCTAAGTTTAAGAATGATGTCAGAAAACCAGGTAAAATTGTGTTTGTCTTTTAATAAGAAGGTTAGTAAGCTTTCTGGCTCTGTATTAAAGTTAATTTTCAGCCAGTATTTGAAGGTAATAATCCAGACCTTTGTTCCTAGGAGGTGCTGGCCCAACTCTGCACATATAGCCAGATAAGGAACACATTTTGGAACTCCCAGAATTTGCCATAGGAGAGATGCCTGGACACCCTCAACTTTATTGTTGAAGTTGGATATCCATAGGGGGATCCCATAGAGCAGTTGGGAGGCGGTTTTTGCTTTAAAAGCTTTAACTGCTGCAGGCACAAACTGGTTGCCACCAAGGAAATAGAAACGTTTAATTTGTGCCGCGGAGCATTTAGCTAAATTGATTATTCTATTGCGGTGGGTCACCCATTTTAAGTTGTAATGAAAAGAGATTCCTAAGTATTTAAAACTTTTTACTAGCTCGATTTTTTTGATTTCCCATGTGCCAATTGGATGGATGCCAACTTTTAGAGAATACCAGAATCTTTGATTTGGAATAATTAATTGTTTGATGATTCACTTGGCAGTAATTAGAAAATGTTCCTAGGTATCTTTGCAACCCAACTCTGGTATAGGAGAGGATAGCGGTATCATCCGCATATAAGAGGGTGGGGATTGCTTTGGGACCCAACCTAGGGGGGTGGCCATTTAGAGCAAGTAGATGTTGATTCATGTCGTTTAAAAATAGATTAAATAAATGCGGGGCAAGGATACAGCCTTGTTTAACCCCTTTAGTGGTCATGAGACTAGATGATAAATGGCCCTCAGGTGAGAACTTCACCTGACACATAGTGCTGGTGTGCAACATTTTAATCAGAAAAAGTAGACGAGGTTCTATCTCAGTGGCTTTCAATTTATCCCATAACAGCTCTCTAGGAATTGAATAAAAGGCACACTTCAGATCAATAAAGGCCACGTAAAGCTTCCCCCTATCAGATTTCATATTTTTTCTGCTAGAGATGCCAAAAAGAAGCAGTGGTCTATGGTCGATTTCTGTTTCGTGAAGCCAATCTGTTCAGGACCGATAATTCTATTCTTTTTAATCCAGTCTAATAAGTAACGCTCTAGGTGTTTTGAATAAAGTTTGCTTATAGTAGATAGAAGACTAATAGGGCAGTAGTTGCATGGCTGCTCTGGGTCGCCTTTTTGTAGATTGGTATTAATATAGAAGTCAGCCATGATTTCGGTAATATTCCCTTTTGGTCTATAAGCGTAAAAAGATTGGCAAGTGGTGGAGCCCACCAATCAGCATACTTTTTCAGGATCTCAGCAGGGATCCCATCGGGACCAGGGGCCTTACCAGGTTTCAATTCTTCAATCAATTCCATGATTTCATCGGTATCTACAGGAGGCCAATTTGGGATTTTTTTTTGGGGGGGGGAGGCTCATCTTCATTAAGTGGAGAGGAGGATGAATTGTTGAACATTTTACTGTAATAATCAACCCAGGATTGGGGGGAGATTGTAGGTGCAGTAGAAGGGAGGTTATTGTTTAGATGACCAGAGGTTATTTGCCAAAATGTTTTTATGGTCATTCATATTTATAGCATTTATTAGACGTGGCCATTTTTCCAGATGATATGCATTCTTTTTCTTGGCAATAAATTCATTATATAGCTTCCTACGAGCAAAATAGGTTATTTTGCTTTTTACGTCATTCTTTTTGCGAAAATTACTAAAAGCTATTCTAAGCAATTTTTTTCTCTGTATAACATTCCCAATTAAACCATGGGGAGGTGTTAGTTGGGGTAACAGATGTAGGCTTGGCTATTGTATCACAATGATCTATTACTTGAGAGTAGAATGAAACGGCTTCTTTAACAGAATGAGTATTAATAATAGAAGCTGTCAGGTGCAGCATTTTGTCGGAGGTCAGAAATTTGGAAATCTTCCCCTCAGTTTCATTTGACCACCTGACCCTTTTCAGGGTGTTATAGGAGGTTTGGTCCGAATAGTTAGATTTTAGGATCTTAACAACAGGGCCACACTGTATGATCAGCATTAAGGGAGAGTGGTCACTTTCGGTACGGGCTCCAACGGAAAAGAAGCTGACATCTGGATAAAGGCTTAGGGAGCAGATACAATAGTCGATTACACTGCGTCCCCTAAGCGAGGTGAAAGTAAATTCGTCGTCATCGGGAAAGTTATTCAGGCCATTTAAGATGACAGCATTATGGACAATGCAAAATTCCAAGAATCTTAAGCCAGCTCTATTCAGAATGCTGTCCTTAGAGGAGCGAGGGACCCATAAAGAGGGGGGTAGTATATCAGAACCTTCGAATCCCAACAGGGATATAATATGCTGGTTATTGGCCCCTATTCGTGCATTTAAATCACCCATGGTAATAAATTGGGCAGATGGAATAGTTTTTGTAGTAGAAAGCATGATGTCTGTCATCCTATTCCAATTGTCGCTCAAAGGAGTCTCATCCTCTGTGGGGGGAAGATAAACATTTAGCAAAATGATCTGTTGCGTTCTCGAGCTTATTAGGAAGGCCTGGGCTAAAGGAGGGTAGTTACCAAGAGCAGTTATTTCGAATGGAAGACTGTGTCTGATTAAAGTTAAGAGGCCAGCTTTTCGATGTCCTTTGGAAAAATGTCTGTGAGCAGGGATGATAAATGAGAACCCAGCGATATTTACCACATTCGCTAACCATGTTTCTTGCAGTAATATAAAATCAAAACCATTGAGGAAATCACAGATCCTTGGCTTTATTCTCCTAGTCAACAATGTTCCAGGAGACAAAGCAAAGGCTCTCGATGGTGGTGGTGGTCAACTGCCAATCAGGATCAGCTGTGCGAACCAAAGGGACAGGGCCGGTCTAGGGGTCGTCCATCAGGAGAACATCAGCAGAGGTTGGGGTAACTTTCGTGTATCCCTTGGGCTCAATGACGTCAGTGGAATTTGTGTAATACGTTCTGAGTGTCACTGTCATGGTCCGGTCGGCGGGCGGTTGAAGCCCTGGCTGAGGACGTCAGGACCAGAGGCAAGATGGTGGTGTAGAAGCAGGAGCAGGTGCAGGGCTAAGGGTCCAGCAGCAGGCAGTCGCAGGGTCAAGGAGCAAGGCAGAGGCGAAGGTCTGGGAGTCAAGGAGCAAGGCGTCGGCAAGACAAAGGTCCAAGGGTCGAGGAGCAAGGTGTCAGCAAGGCAGAGGTCCAAGGGTCGAGGATCAAGGCATCGGCAAGGCGAGGGTCCAAGGAACAAAGTGTCGGCAAGGCAAGGGTCCAAGGAGCAAGAGGCCAGAGGCAACCAGGCAGGGATAGCGTTGCTGTGGCAAAGAGCTGAAGGGAAATGCTGAGCTTTTATCCTTCCCAGCTCCTGCCACCAGGTGCAGTGAGGTATCAAGTGGCCTCACCTGAGTGGCCACTCCTTGCTTCTCCAGCACAAGCTGAGGCCTCACCTGAGTGACCACTCCTTGCTTCTCCAGCACAAGCTGAGGCAGGCCCCAGTCCTTCAAAGCACTACAGGCCCCAGAGCCTGACTCCTGCCCATACTCCTGACAGTCACTCGGAGTTCCTTTGAATATTTCCATTTGCCCGTTTTGAAGCTTCAGTTAATTCTGCTGCTGGTTCAATGATGTCTAAGGATGATTTCAGCTTGCTCCCATTTGAGGAAAGTGGGTTAATAAAGTTGCAAACAGGCGCACCCTTATAGGGCGCTTTATATGGAGAACCCAATTCGGATTTGGTAAGTTCTCTCATTTTATCCCAAGCAGATGATGTAGCCATATTTGCCTCAGAGAGGGGTTGGATGGGAATGGAGTCTGAAGGGGAGCTTTTCACCACTGAGTTATAGAAGAGTGGGTTCATCTCAGCAACAACCTGGTGGTTGAGAGGGGCAGGTGGTTTCCCAATCCACAAGTCCAGCTCATGGTGTTATAAGTGTAAGGCAGAGTCTGAGACGCAATCAGATGTGATTTGCTTAGGAGATCCCAATTGTTCAAGAAGGACTTTTGCTTTGCTTGTTCTGAGTCTTCCAACGTTCGGCTTCATTGGATGTCCACGAGTTCTAGCCTTAGGATGAGAGCGGGAGGAAAACTTTTCTCTGTCCACTTTCTCCATACTATACATCATTTCATAAACTTCAATCTCGTAGCCTTTCTTACCCTTTCTCTAAAAAGTCTGCTCTATCCCCTTGATCATTTCCGTCACCCTTTGCTGAACCTCAAACATCAACATGGACTGTTGTTCTGCCAACTTTCTCATCATCCCCAGTACATCGAAACTGACATGTTAGCAGCTATCAAGAGAATAGTCACCCTTTCCCCATCAACATTCTCAGTACGGCCTTCCAAGTAATTAAAAAATGCATTTATTTGATTCCTCGGAATTTCATACCCCTGTGATCTGTTTAACATTATCTAAGGCTGTAAAAAGATGAACCTCCTGTGCCTTCCCACTGCTGGCATTTAAACATTAGCCACAATTCATAGCTATCTTGTAATTTCTAGATAAATTCTGCTATTCAATCAGAACCGGCCAACCCATGAGGCAAGATGGGGCAACTGCCTCAGGTGACAGAAGCCTGAGAGGCACCCTCACGGATGCCCCACTGGCAAAGAAGCAGTGCCGGCAGCAGCAGCAGCAGCTTCGGGTGAGATCTCGTGAGATCTGCAGAGATCTCACCCTGGAGTAATGGCCACAGCAGGAAACAAAGGGTTAAAGCCCCCTCCTTGCATTTTTGACTGTTGTGGATTTTTTTTTTTAATGGAGGGCAAGCCAGGAAGAAAATGTCATATGCAGTTTGGACCACATTCATAGAATGTGCAACCCTCCTGCAATGCGGGAATCACAGCTAAAGAATCCCTGACATTCTCCTTGCTATACTTGCAAATAGAATGTGTGAAAGTTACCTCTGTTTATTCCACACACACCCCAGCAGGTTGAAGGGGCATATTGCAAGGAGGTACTTGGAAACCCCCAGGTTTCTGTGGGTTTAAGCAGAGGTGACTCTGTTTAATTTGTGCCTCTTGAAGCAAATTGCAAACTGAAACACAAAACCATCCTTCAGTAGTCTTCTGAATTTTGCAGTGCACTTCCGCAGCCAAGGAATGCGTCCAAAAATCCACACGCTTGTGTAAAGTGTGCATAAAAATGCATGGATTGGTTAAAAAAACACCCATAAAATCTGTGTAAGTTACCTCTGTTTGTCTCTCTCTCCCCCCCCCCAGCAGGTGGAAGGGGCATATTGTAAGGAGGCACTTTGAAACCCCCAGCGTGTTGCTTGCGTCAACCCAACTGACCTCCGGAAGCAAGAGTCTCATGCCTGCCTGATCCTCATTATAAGCGATAACCAAAACCATCCTCTTTGGCTTGTTGGTTTTCCTCTCTTGGGGATCATCTGGACATCTCATGTGAACACAATATGTTTTTGCTTATTCAAACACTGGGCATGTTGCATCCCCGACAAAGTTCAGAGAGGCCAATGTTAAATCAGTTGGTTTTGCAAACTCATCTGTTGCATCACAACCATTGACTGGCAGGAGCCGTGTGAAAAGTGATCCTTATCACCAGTCCCAAAGTAAATTCACCTCCAAGCTACTTGTTTGCTAACCCTTCAAGTCTGATTCGTTGGCAGGGAGATTAGACAAAGCCGCCTACTTCATGAGCGTTCACCACGATTTTGTTTGTGGGGAGGCCAGATGGCATGGCACGTGTTCTCCTGCTCTAGGGAGTGAGAATAAATTTGGTCTAGCTCATGCTTAAAGGTGACTTGGTTTAATTTGTGCATCTCGTAGCAAATTGCAAACTGAAACACAAAACCATCCTTCAGTAGTCTTCTGAATTTTGCAGTGCACTTCCGCAGCCGAGGAATGTGGCCAAAAATCCACATGCTTGTGTAAAGTGTGCATAAAAATGCATGGATTGGTGTGAAAAAGCCAACAGCATCGGGCTGCATTTTATTGGGGGAAATTGCTTTGCAAAAATGTGTATAGGTGGCAAAATTGCATACACGAATGAGGAGAAGTTGGCACTAAAATGCTGGTGCATTTCTTGGAGGAATTTTACTTAAAATGTGGAGAATTGGTAAGGCCCAGCAGGTGCTCAGCGAAGAAGGGAACCTGCAAGAGTGTTAGTCTTACATCCTTCCTCTTCTGATTGTGGCAAAACTTCCTCTTCTCGCTTATCCAGTTCTAAAGAGCACCAAGAAATCCCCCTTTGGTTTCCTTTGCAGAGCCAAGATGCGTCCAGTCAGCACAGGCGGAGCAATGGCAGTCTTGGTCTATATTATAATAATAATAATAATAATAATAATAATAATAATAATTTATTTATACCCCACTCATCTGGCTGGGTTTCCCCAGCCACTCTGGGCAGCTTCCAACAGAAAAATAAAACACAGTGATCTATTAAACATTAAAAGCCTCCCTAAACAGGGCTGCCTTCAGATGTCTTCTAAAAGTCTGGTAGTTGTTTTTCTCTTTGACATCTGATGGGAGGGCGTTCCACAGGGCGGGCGCCACTACCGAGAAGGCCCTCTGTCTAGTTCCCTGCAACTTGGCTTCTCGCAATGAGGGAACCAGGTTTGGCCCTGCTGGGGGGCTCAGGCATGATGCCCCGAGTGCCCCCCACTCCTGCTCTTTGAGTGGGCCCATATTCACTTGGGCGCCTGCCCTTGGGCCCAGTTCTTTTGGGAATTATAGAGCCAGAACTACCTAAAGTGTATAGAAATTTATTTATGTATGCGACTACAGCAGCAAGGATGCTACTCGCCCCAAAATGGAAAGGAGCAGAAGTCACAGCAAAGGAAGAATGGATACAACAACTCATGGAATATGCAGAAATGGCGAAACTTACAAAGAAGAATAAGAAATCAAGATAACCAACTTTTTATAAAAGAGTGGAAATGGTTTATTGAATATTTACAGATAAATTGCTAATGGATAAAAACGTTGGCAGGATTATTGTAATAACCTGCAGTTTCATAAGAGTATATATTTAAAGTAGATAGTTAAATGAGCAAATTAAATGAATTTGGATATGCAGAGGATATTAAAAAAATACATTTAAGGAACCGCAGAAAGGGGGAAGGAAGTCAAACCTTGAAATGTTGAAATGATTGTAAAACTAGTGTAATGTATAAATTTGAAAAGTATAAATAAAAACATTTGAAAAAAGAAGGCAGTGGCCAAGGCAGACAAGCAGAAACAAGGCTCAACAAAGATGAGAGACCACCTGGTCAAGGAAATAATGGAAGAGGGGGCTATTGATGGCTACCATCCATGATGGTCGTGCCCTGCCTTCACAGTCGGAGGCAGCAATGCTTCTGAATACCTGTTGCTGGAAACCACAGGAGGGGAGAGGGCCTTGTGCTTGGATCCTGCTTGCCGGTTTCCCATAGGCGCATGTGGTTGGTGAGGACAGAATGCTGGATGAGATGGTCCTGATCCTGCAGGCTCTTCTTATCGTCTTATGCTTTTAACCTCTGTGTAAACTTTGTGCAAGCAAAGCACTTCCTGTCATGGCCTGACTCACATTTTCCATTTGCAAAAGCTGGTTTGCCCAGAGGATCACACCCCTTAGTGGAAGCCATTCACCAGAAAGGGCACGTCAAAGCTGCAGGTTTTTGTCACCCAATTGTTGGTAGGATGACTCGACGAAAGCTTTCGTCACAGATTTGGATTTGCAACTCTCTTCCTGACACCATCCTCACCAAAACACTGGTCAGACATGAGCAAAAGTTATAGGGCTGCTTCTAAAAGGGATGGAACGAATCTGCTTCATGGACATTTGATGCTGCTGAATGTTCGGAGATTCAGAACAGATAAAAGAACGTCCTTCTTCACGCAGTGCATAGTTAAACTATCAAATCTCTTTCTCCAGGAGAACAAGATCCAAAATCTGTCTTTGCCTGCCCTTTAACAAATCAATGTGTGAAAAAGAAAATGAAATAATGATATTTGGATTGAAGATAATATTTGTTTATATTGAAGTGGCTTTGTTGGGTATTATATTGGATTGGACTAAATGAATATTGTTTTTATATAGCAGACAGATGAAGAATTGGTAGTTCTTTACTTTCTGAATATTATTTTTCTATCTTTCTCTTTTAACCTCTTTTCTATTCTTTTAAAAATTTCTTTCCCCCTCTATTCTCTATTTCCCCCCTTCCCTTTTGTGTTTTTATTGTACCTAGATAAAAATATTGGTTTGCTTAAGGAAAGGGAAAATATATTAAGCTTTGTATTTTTCTCTATAAACCTTAATAACATTTTTTTAAAAAAAAAAATCCATGTCCAAAGACCTCAAAGATGTCTCCACAGTCAATTTTACAAGAGAGAGAGAGAGGAAAAAACCCAAATTCTTATGCAATAAATTTGGGTTGATTAATCAGAAATTGAAAGCAAGAGCTAAGCAAAACATTCTGTTTTGTTATTTGCTCAGTTACTCTGAATGCTATTGTCCAAAACGAGTTTCCTCTAGGGGGAAAAGATGTGAACCCAAGAAACCCCAATTTCTCTAGCCAATGGGATCAGCCAATGTAGTGATTTCACCCAACAGGCAATGGGGGTGGGGTGGGGAGGAGGTCCTATGCCAAGTGGTGAAACGCTTTCAAAACGCTTTCTTTTCACTCTGGCGGAAGTGGTTTCAAAAGGTACAGAGCTCTAAATCTTGTCCCGCTCAGTGGCAGAAGTTTCATCTCTAACATCATGTTCCCAGAAATGCCTTATCGGAGCTAGGCATAAGCATCACAAGAATGTGGTCGATTTTTGATATGGTGCTTTTTTCCTGTGGCCCTGGGCTGAACCATCAGCTCTTCAGAGGGAGACAGAGGCTCCACGGCCTGGCCTTTGACCAGAAGTAAAGCTCCAAATTGGGATTTTTGATGCGGCTGAATCCGTTTATATGGAATGTCTCCAAGGGGTTCTTGAAATTGAGCATGTGGCACACGTTTGCCACCTCTGTAAAAGTTCCAGGAGACTTGCTCCCAAGAGAGTCGTCTTCTTCTTCTTCTTCTTCTTTGATCACTCGTAGCCGAGTAAGATTGTCTTCCATAAACACAGTTTTAACAATGGGTCCGTAAGTGACTGTGGAGGCCAATTCTGGATCCATATGTCCTTCCACAGTGGGGGCATTGGTTTCCAGGCGGGAGTTGTTTGCAGTGTGGATTTGCCAAGCGTGCCTTCCTCTTAGCACGTTTCTCCCTTGCGTCCTGAGATCGAGTTTCTTCAAAGCCCATGACACCTTAAAACCATTAACTACCATCTGATTATGCCCATCTCTGCCACCATTTTGAGATTGACAGGCCTGTGTGTTTTTTAGCCTTCTCAGGTGGGCCAAGGGAGTGGAATGTTTGCACAGTGTGTAACTTCCATTCAATTCAGTGCTACAAACTCCTGCCTGTGATTTCTACTAAACCAGACTTACGCCGCTCCAACCCCAACTTGGCTTGCAACTGGGTGATCATGAAATTCCTTGTTTGTTTATGTTTCTCCCCGAATCAAGCTTAAAAACTGCAAGGATACTTGGGGAAAAATAATTAAGCACAACACCCTGCTGAATCCGTTTCAAATTCTTACTGTTTGTCAAAGTCCAATGAAAGAGGCAAGTCAGCTGGATTCAGTGTCTACTGAATAATTTTTTGGCTCCAACTATTTGGATCCACACCAAGCCTATGAATCACAAATGTTTCTTATGTACTGCCTTTAGTAAAAGGCAAAAGATTTATACGATCTGAAGAGAAACCAGAGTGCATTGGTTTAGTAACAAGTAATAGGGAAAGAGCATAAGAACGTAGTAAACTGTTTTAGTACTGAGACAGGGGAAGACCTTTGGTTCATCTAGCTCAGTAATGTCTGCACTGACTGGCAGCAACTATCCCAGGTTCCAAGTGGGAACATTCCCACCTATGCCTGTAGATGTTGCTGGAGTTTAGACCTGGGACCTTGTGCATACAAGGCAGATCTTCTACCCCTGAGCTCTCATTCTTCCCTGAAGTAAGATTCTAGTCCTTATGGTTCTGAATTAAGGACTGTGCTAAACAGAAACATAAGAAGCTGCCTTACAGAGGGTTAGACTGCCCCCCAAGTGGTTTGTTTTGTTTCTTTATGTGATAAAGAAAGTGCCGGGAAAAGACGCCACAGTAAGTGGGATAACATCTGCTTGATGCTACATCATCTAACCACCCTGCAACTTATCTAGAAGAGACCCAGAGCTTCATCTATTTATACAGCTGTGGTTTATATTGTGGATTGCAACTTCCAACAGCCTCAGCAACATCATTTTACGTGCAGGGGTTGGGGAGCTGCTTTGTTACAGATCTGAATTTGATGACTGAGCTAAAATGCCATAGCTGAGGGCTAATAGTTAAAGTGCCAGGCTGTTTGCTGGGAGAGAACAGGGTTCAAATCCTCCTTCAGAAATGAAACTCTCACTCAGGATGACCTTGGGGGCCAGTCACCAGCTCCAAGCCTAATCTACCTCGCAGGGTTGTTGTGGGGATTAAATGAAGATTGGGGGGGGAACCATGAATGCCACATTGAGCTCCTTGGAGAGAAAAGAGTGAAATAGAAATGCAATAAATAATATAATGATTAAACAATAGTCCCACATGTCTGTAAAGGGAGACAGCAGATAACCTGGGGAGAGCGAGCGAGCCCCCAGTTCCCATAAACTATTTTTTGATTGAAGAAAGAGGAATAAGTGGGGAACATACATCCTCTGCCGAGCACCCAGGAACAACCACAGCATGGACTGGAGCACACACACACCCCGCCACCCTGGTGTCTGCACCCCTCTCACTCTCAAAATCAGGACGTGTTAAGACAGGCTGATGGACAGCAGAGTCAAAGCTTTTCCTCTTTTAAGGAAGAGGGGGGGAAACACTACTTCCTTCTGGAATAAACCACAGAACATAAGAACATAGGATGAGTCCTGCCAGATCAGGCCAGTGAATGGCCCATCTAGTCCAGCACCAAAAGAAGAGCTGGGCTGGGTCAGGCCAATGGCCCTTCTAGTCTAGCATCCTCTTCTCACAGTGGCCAGCCAAGATCATTCATTCATTCATTCATTCATTCATTCATTCATTGAATTTGTTCATCAATTTATCTTCTTCCCCACGGTAACCCCAAGTCACCTACAACCAACCAAACAGACAAAAAGCCCCACATAGATACAAGTAAAACTATGAGGGGGAAAGAAAGATATTCAAGACATCCTGCCCACTTTTAGAATGCCACTGATAGTTAAAGGCCAAAGACCTGCTGGTTACTGAGGAAATGTTTTGCCTGGTGCCCCAGCAGGAAGCCCTCAAACAGGAGCAGAGCCAAAGAGTACGCTCCCCTCCTCTGGATTCCATAAGGACATAAGGAGAACCTCCTGGATTGGGCCATTTACCCACCTAGTCCAGCATCTTGTCCTCACAGTGGCTGGTCAGATGCCTATTGTGGGAAAGACTTCAGTGTCTGAGACTTTTTAGTTGAGAGAAAAGGTGGTAAGAGGAGACATGATTGAAATTTATGAAATGATGCATGGCATGGAGAAAGTGAAAAGAGGAGAGTGGACACCCAATGAAGTTGAATGTTGGAAGATTCAGGACAGATAAAATAAAGTTCTTCTTCACAGAGTGCATAGTTAAATGGTGGGACCCCCTCCACACGTAGGTGGCAGTGATGGCCACCAATGTGGATAGACACATTTATGGAAGAGGAGAGGACTATTGGTGGCTACCAGCCATAATGGCTCTGTTCTACCTCCACAGTTGGAGACAGCAATGCTTCAGAATACCAGTTGCTGGAAACCACAGGACAGCGGAATGTTCTTGTGATAGTGTCGGCCCAGGACATTTTGGTACCTGAAGTGGACGCCAAAATAGTGCCCCCCCATCACCACCAGGAAAGCATCAGGAAAAACAAGGGGAGAAAGGTTGACATCGGGATCTGCTGCCCCAGGGGATCCTGTCACCTGAGACCAGTCACCTCGCCTTGCCTCATGGGTGGGCTGGCCCTGTCTTGTGCCTTCATTACATATATTTAGGTGCCTTCGTTACAGATCATTAAGTGCCAGGCAACAACGTTCCTCTTCAGCCAGGCCTTTGACTGATTAAAAGAATCTATGACCTTTAGTATGTGTTGAGGGTATTTTAAATTTTTATTTTCTTTCTTTTCTTTTTTCCTTGGTTTTTTTTGAAACTTTTGTGTTCTGATTTCATCTTGATTTAAACCTTTTTTTATATCACTTGATATGCATTGTGTTGAGTATAAGTTTGGATGGAATTCTATTTTGAGCATTTATTTTTGTTTTTGGTATTCTTATAACTTTTTCTGTTTCTTTATATTTTGTAAATCCTTTGTTTTTGTTATATTTTGTAATGTTTTAAAGAATCGAAATAAAGATCTTTTAAAAAATAATAAAAAAGAATGTATTGAGGGTATTTAATGCTATGTTGTGTCTTCTTGTTTTTATTTTTTATTTTTTAGGTTGCAAAGTGCCCTGTGAACTTCAGGTGGAGATCAGTATATAGATTTAATTAATAATAACAATAATAATAATCTTAATCATTTGCATTGCTGGTATTCCAGGGTTGGGTAGATTGTTCTTCTTGAAATGATACCTCATAAACTAAAAGTATCTAAAAGGCAGAGCACAATCCCATCTGTATATGTCTGGCTTATCTAGGACTGTCCCTGGAAAACAGGGGCAATTGGATGGTCTGGATACCCTTTTATTTTTTAAAATAAATCTTTATTATTTATATAGGGAATCTTTGCATGACTTAATACTTACTCTCCCTTTGGAGCTCTGCTGGATCTTTGCACTTTTGTCTTTCCAGGCTGAGACTCTTTTATAGTTTACACTTTTGATTCTTCATTTTGTTATGCTTGTATTTTAAAAACCCACCACCACCAGAGCCCATAGCTGAGAGGGCTGAGAATTATTTCCCTCTCCAAAACAGGCATGACATGTAAATGTTTGTTTTTGCAAGGAAATCTGGCCCAGGGCTGATTCCCCCAACCCCTTGTCCCAGCTCTGCTCTTAAATTTCTCTGCGTCCTTGGCTGGGTTCATACATGGCTTCTCTGGAAGACCCTCAGAATGAGTTGCAGATGCTCCAGGAACTGTGCCGGTGTGTGTGTGTGTGTGTAAGATGGTCTTGGATTCCATTGACAGGCAATCTGCTGCTTTCCCAGGTCAAGATTTGTGCTGCATCCTCCCTTCTCTTGCTGCCTCCGCAGGGTTGTGTGTTCACACTGTGAGGGTCGTGCGCTTGTGCAAAGGGCAGCATCAGCGCCTTGTGCGTCACTGTGCACAGCTTGGCTGTAGGCCCGAGACATCCGTGGAACTCAATCAAGTTCCCCAGAAAACCAATTGAGACAAAAATCTGCTAAGATTAGCAAAGCTTCTACTTTAAACTTCCTCAGAGGACCTTGCAAGCACAGTCCTGGGACCAGCAGGGTGATTCAGCTCCTGCAGTTCAGAAGAAACCGGTGGGTGGCCTTCCTGTTAACTCGTGTGGGTGCTGTGCAAGGGACCCTGCCGAGCCTAATGCAGAGAGGCTCTAGAAGTCCCCACAGTGACAAGAAACCTTGGGGTGGGGGAGAGATTTGATGCATTTTGCATTTAAAGGCAAACCTGCTTCCTGTGCAAAACCATGTGCCAACTGTCCTTTGAAAGTTGCGCTTCTCTGAATTTTGCAATGCAGTTCACCAGCCAATCATGTGCCCCAAAATGTGTATATTAAGGATATGTCTACATTAAAAATGCATTGAATTATTGAACACAGCATGCAAAAATGCATTCCATTGGGAGAAATTGCTTTGCAGAAACAGGTATATTAGGTCAAATGAGGCATACATAAAGATGTGTATATGGGGAGAAATTTGTACCCAATATGCAGCTTCATTGGATGTCCACGAGTTCTAGTGTTATGGGAAAGGGGATAACAATTTTCTCTAGCCACTTTTTCATGCCAGGCAAAACAATTTAAGCTTAAACCATGTTACCTCTTGCTTGTCTTTTCGCTAAATTAAAAAGTCGAGGCCGTTTAGGGCTTTAAAGGTCAGCACCAACACTTTGAATTGTGCTTGGAAATGTAGTGGGAGCCAATGCAGGTGTTATGTGGTCTTGGCGGCCGCTCCCAGTCACCAGTCTAGCTGCCGCATTCTGGATTAATTGTAGTTTCCGGGTCACCTTCAAAGGTAGCCCCACATAGAGCGCATTGAAGTAGTCCAAGCGAGAGATAACCAGAGCATGCACCACTCTGGCGGGTAGGTAGGGTCTCAGCCTGCGTACCAGATGGAGCTGATAAACAGCTGCCCTGGACACAGAATTAACCTGTGCCTCCATGGACAGCTGTGAGTCAAAAATGACTCCCAGGCTGCACACCTGGTCCTTCAGGGGCACAGTTACCTCATTCAGGAGTCCCCCACGCCTGCCCGCCTCCTGTCCCCCACAAACAGTACTTCTGTCTTGTCAGGATTCAACCTCAATCTGCTAGCCGCCATTCAACCTCCAACCACCTCCAGACACTCACACAGGACCTTCACCACCTTCACTGGTTCTGATTTGAAAGAGAGGTAGAGCTGGAGATCATCTGCATACTGATGAACACCCAGCCCAAACCCCCTGATGATCTCTCCCAGCGGCTGCATATAGATGTTAAAAAACATGGGGGAGAGGACAGAACCCTGAGGCACACCACAAGTGAGAGCCCAGGGGTCTGAGCACTCATTCCCACCCCCACCACTTTCTGAACACAGCCCAGGAGGAAGGAGCGGAACCACTGTATGACAGTGCCCCCAGCTCCCAACCCCTCTAGACGGTCCAGAAGGATGTTGTGGTTGATGGTGTCAAAAGCCGCTGAGAGACCCAGCAGAACTAGGAAACAGCTCTCACCTTTGTTCCTATCATCGACCAGTGTGACCAAGGCAGTTTCAGTCCCATTATGAGGCCTGAATCCCGACTGGAAGGGATCCAAATGGTCCGCATCCTCCAGGCATGCCTGGAGTTGTTCAGCAACCACTCGCTCAATCACCTTGCCCAAGAATGGAAGATTTGAGACTGGGCAATAGTTGGCCATATTGGCCGCATCTAAAGATGGTTTTTTAAGACGTGGTTACTTGGAGGTAACATATTGAAATTGATCCCACGCAATTTGACTAGACAGGACTCTAGCACTCTAGGACTCTAGCACTCCCTCGCCCCGGCCCTGCTCCCACGGTGGAGTCTACTTCTTCCCGAATCTGAGCGACTTTATCTGCAAAAAACTTTGCAAAATCATTGCAGGCGATCATGTGGCCCGAGCTGGGCCCCAATGTTAATGCTGTGAACCCCTCCGCTGTCGACTCATTGTGCAAATAAACCATATACAGCCATACCTTGAATCCTGAACGCCTTGTGAGTCATATTGTTTTGGCTCCCGAACACCACAAACCTAGAAGTTGGCTTCCTGCAGCCAATTGGAAGCCGTGCCTTGGTTTCCGAACATTTTGGAAGTCAAACAGACTTCTGGAACAGATTCTGTTCGACTTCCGAGGTACCACTGTATGCTAAAGACAGCACAGCCTCCACCATGGCTCACACCAAGGGGAACACAAACCCCTGGAGTCAGAAACAGAGGAGGTGTGCAACAGTATGTTATATCGGCTGAACAGTAAAACTCCTATGTAAAATGTATTTTATTAAATTTCCACAAATTTCACATATAATTCCAATACATAATATTTTTTCCTTTTGTTTTATCAACTTCCCATGTTGCACCCTACCTTCTCTCTCTTATACAGTGGTACCTCTAGTTATGAACTTAATTCGTTCCGGAGGTCCGTTCTTAACCTGAAACTGTTCTTAACTAGAGGCGTGCTTTTGCTAATGGGGCTTCTTGCTGCTGCTGCGCCGCCGGCACACAATTTCCGTTCTCATCCTGGGGCAAAGTTTTCAACTCCAGGTAACTCTTCCAGGTTAGCGGAGTTTGTAACCTGAAGCGTTTGTTACTTGAGGCTTTTGTAACTTGAGGTACCACTGAAATAATTTCGAATTCTTTCTGTTGCTTATAGTTCAAATCCTGCTCGCGGGTTCCTGATACTATAATATTAAATAATCCAAAAAAGGCTTCCATTCTTCAGTAAAACAACCATCATTAAGTTCTCTTATTTTTAACTGGTAACTTTGCTGATTCAGTCCATCACTTTCTTTATTCATTCTTCTATAGTGGGAACCTCTTTATCTTTCAATTTCGGGGTGGGGTGGGGAATCCTTGCTGCTGAAGTTATATACATAAACAACTATCTTTTCTGGAATTTCTGTCCCCATAATCCCTAGCAGAAAAGCTTCTCAGGATGCTGCTATTTCTTGTGTATCTGCAAGAACAAAAAAAGAGCCCCTACTGCTCCCTCCCTCTTTGAAATGTTCCACATATTGCTGTGCTCGTTCTCATCCTTCTGAGATCTGGTGCTGAAAACTTTCCTCTTGGGACCGATAGCCAAGGCAGCAAACACCTCCTTGCCTTCTCTTCCCGGTCAGATCCAGCCACCTGCAAGACCAGCAGGGGATTGCAGAATCTCTTTTTTCACTTCCTCTTCCCTCCCTCACTGGCTAATTTGGATCCTTCTCCAAAGTAAGCAAAATTGGGGCTGGGATGTCGTCACTCCTGAGTGATTTGGCTTCCAAGGAACCCCCACCTTCCTCTTAATCTGCCTGTATAAAGAGAGGAGGGGGAAACTCATGGAGATCATTCTGGAGCAATTGAGAGCTTGGACCTTGACTGCTTCTGCACCCTCAGCTTTGAGCAACAAGCCTCCTCTTCCATTCCACAAGCAAAAATGAAGAGTTTCGTTGCTGCCATTGCTTTCCTGCTGACCATCACTGCCCTCCTCTTCTCCCAGGCTCAGGCTCATATGGGTAAGTCCCCCTTTCCTTCTTCACAGCATCACTGCCAAAGGCCTTGGGGACCACAGTCCGCACCACCATCTTATTCCAAGGCTGTCCTGCACTCCTGGCTGCTCCTGCTGCCCCAGGAGCTGGGCCAAGCAGGAGAGGGCTATCGGTGGCCACCAGCCATGGTAGCTACACTCTGCCTCTGTGGTTAGAGATAGCAACACTTCTGAAGACAAGCTGTTGGAACCCATGGGAAGGGCGTGTGCTCAGGTCCCACTTGTGGGCTTCCTATTGGGGCATCTGGTTGGCCATCGTGAGAACAGGATGCTGGACTAGATGGGCTACTGGCCTGATGCAGCAAGGCACTTCAGATGTTCTTATAAAACTCCTCCCCACTGGAGGCAATGATGGCCACCAACTTGGAGGACTTTAAAAGAGCATTTGATCAATTCGTGGAGGATAGTATGGCTCCTCTTATATTCTTAAGGGGGAGCACAGTGGAGGAGGGATAGTCCCCTCCTAAAGGGTTTGCTTGGGAGGAGAGCAGAGCCCCACTGCAACCCTCCCCAAGCCACCTCTGTTGGCCAGAGAGAGAGAGAGAGAGAGTCTTTCCTTCTCTCCAGTGGAGGAAGAGCTTCCCATAACCTCACTGAACACAATGGCCTGTGTGAGCAGGAACAACTCACAGATCATAAAATCATGGAATTGTAGAGTTCAGGGATTGGATCTGCTAGAACCTTCTGCATGCAAAACAGGGGTTCTGGAGAACTGAGATAGTACCCCCTCTTCCCTGCCTGAACCTGTAGAAAATAGCCAGTAAATGTCATAGAGCTATGGAGGGGTCTTTGTGGGGTGTCTAGTCTTTCCCCTTGCAAGGGGTGAATCCAGAGCTAAGGAAACCCCAACAGTGGTTGTTGTCAAGCTTTTGCATCAAGAGCTCTGGAAAGCGGGGGGGGGGGGGAGGGAGGGAGTCTCTACCAGCTTTCTAGGCAATTGGTCCCAATGTTGCAACTGGGTCTTTGCAAAGACAGCGTCATAGAATTGTAGTATTGGAAGGGACCTTGAGTGTAATCTAGTCCAACCCTCAACAATGCAGGAATATTTTCCTGCACATCACACCATGCAAGCTCCAGGTTGCGTCTCTGCGATCCTGCACTGGGCTCATTTTGGAGTGTCTATGTGCCTGAAGTGAAGTCAAAATTATGACCTCCTTCCTCCTCTGGCTCTGGACTGGAGTTTGTTTTTAAGCAGGCGAGGGTGGGAGGAGGCTGAAGGGGTCCCATCCGGACTCTGCTGCTTGCCTATTGAAGCTGCTTCTTCATGTTATTAATGCTGACCCAGGGAAAATCCACCCGAACCCGCTATTTAGAGCTGGAAGGCAAAAAAAATTAAAGGAGAAGCACTGTAGCTAAGTGGTGGAGCACCTGTCCTGCATGCAGAAGGTCCCAGATTCACTCCCCAGCATCTCCAGGTAGGGCTGGGAATGCCCCACATCTGAAACCATACCGAGCCTCTGCCAGTCATTGCAGACCATAGTGAGCTATAGATGGGTTGACTTGCTGAAAGGTAGCTTCTTAGGTGCCTATTAAATGAACCCTCTAGGATTTCAGCACTCATGACTGTGGATAGTTTTCGGGAAAGGACAGCAACCCAATGCCAGAGGATCTGCTTTGAATGCAGGTCTCGTGTTCTATCCCAGCCGCATCTCTAGGTTAGGCTGGTAACATCCCCTGCATGGAATCCTGTAGAGCTGCTGCTGCCAGTACGTGTAGGCAATATTGGCTTAGATGGACCAATGGTCTGACTCGGTATAAAGTAGCTTCCTTGGGACTAGATTCTTACTTTGGGGGAAGAAGCTCAATGACGGAGTAACTGCCTTGAATGCAGAAGGTCTCAGGTCCAATTCTCTGTGGAGTCAAATCAAGACCGCAGGAAGCAGAAGTCATCTGTTCACTCCCTTCCTCTCTTCTCTCCCACAGACTCAGGCTACTGCTGTCCGAAATACATTTTGAAACCCATACCATTCAGACTCCTGGCGTCCTACCACTATACAAACAGCAGGTGCTCCCTGCCAGCTGTCGTGTAAGTATGAAAAACTCTGAAAACAATTCGTGGGTGATCAGCCAAGCTACAGCTATGGTACAGTGGTACCTTGGTTTACAAACACAATTGGTTCCGGAAGTCCGCACTTAACCTGAAGCGTACTTTTAACCTGAAGCGAACTTTCCCATTGAAAGTAATGGAAAGTGGATTAATCCGTTCCAGACAGGTCTGCGGAGTACACACTTAAACTGAAAATACTCAAACCGAGGCATACTTAAACCAAGGTATGACTGTATTAGCAATAGCTGCAGAGGCCAAAGCCCCTTTGCAATTCCATACCAGATCAGGGGGCTTCAGGACTGCTCTTTGCATGGAACGGGGGGGGGCACTCCTATTTCTTTGCCAAAGGGTGACTGCAGCATAGCGTGGGTTGCCAGTGCCCGGGGCAAGCCGACAAGCCGCTGATGCTGTCGGACCGCCTCCTCCCCATGAGAGCCAATTGGGACCGTGCTGCACCGCCTGCCTGTCCATGCAGGGGGGGAACCAGCCAGCCGACACAGCCTTTGGAGGGTGAATCCTCCCAATGCCCACATTGAGGAGCGCCAGCCAAGGCTGACTCTCCCCTTGCCCACCTCCCTCCATCTGTGCCCACTCGCCGTGGGCCTGGGCTGCTCTGCCACCTTCACCAGGGTGGGGTTCCCTGTGCCTGAGTTGCACCCCCTCAGAATTTTGCACCTGGGGACACAGCCCCCCCCTGCACCCCCACATTATGCTACTGAAGGGAGGCTCCCCCCTTCTTTTCCACAGTGCAAATACTGGGCCATACCAGATCAGGAAGAGGGGGGCAAAAGGTTAGAACAGAAGGGCATTAGAACATAAAAGGAGCCTGCTGGATCAGGCCAGTGGCCTGTCTAGCCCAGCATCCTGTTCTCACAGTGGCCAAACAGATGACTGTGGGAAACCTGCAAGCAGGATCTGAGCACAAGAGTCCTATCCCCTCCTGTGGTTTCTAGCAGAAGCATTGCTACCACTGACTGTGAGGCAGAGCACAGCCATCCTGGCCAATAATAATAATAATAATAATAATAATAATAATTTATTACTTATACCCCGCCCATCTGGCTGGGTCTCCCCAGCCTCTCTGTGCGGCTTCCAACAGGAGATTAAAAATACATTAAAACACCAGTCATTAAAAAACTTCCCTAAACAGGGCTGCCTTCAGATGTAACTTTTGATAGCCCTCTCCTCCAGTTCCTATCCCTCGTGTCACGTTCTTAGTCTGAGCTTATATTTCATGGGGTTATAGCTAGCTTCCTTTCCTTGGTGCCTGATCGGTGCAATTGAACATCACCAATAAACCTCCTGGGTGACTGCCCTGGAACTGACCTGGTGGCCTTAGGGAAGCCTCAGCCCCCCAACCCCAACTCTGGTGAGATGCAGGTTGGAGAGTGAGTCAACAGCTTCCCAGGGGAGGGGGAGGCTCTGGGAGGTGAATGTCAGGAGTGCCCTCCTCTTCCCCACCCCCAGGCCAAAGCCAAGGTGCTCTCAAGGCAGAGCGTTGCCTTTCTCCATGTAGCTCTGAGACAGAGCACCTGTTTGCCTGCAGATGGTCCCAGGTACAGTCCCAGGTGGGGCTGGGGATATAGTCCTTCCTGAAACTCCAGAGAGCCACTGCTGCCAGTCAGTGTAGACAGTGCAGAGCTAGATGAACCAATTGGTCTGACAGTATGTGTCAGCTTCTGACGCTCTGGCTGGCTGGGCACTAAACAGGCATTTCTCCCTTTGCAGATTTATCACAAAAGCAAATCGGCATCAATGTGCAGACCCCAGTGCCACGTGGACCCAGGAACGTATCCGAAGTTTCTCCCAAACATTGACAACACCCAGCAAGGAATGAGAAAACCAAGTGCCCGGAAGCCTTGCCATGCGCACAACATGCACACCCGCCCATGTGACAGTTGCACTTTAATATAATGTATTTTATTTAAATTATGTCAGCCTATTTTAAGCAGTTGCGTGTTTTTGTATTATTGTTTCCCACAAGGGATGTGAGATAGCCTAAAGGTTCTTTCTCTAAAGCATCACCACAAAGACCTTTCATGTGACTAATGAGGCTATTATTGGACTGTAATTGAAAACTAATTAAAATTATTATTAAAAGGAAAAGGAAAAAGAGCTTGCTTCCTCATTAGGGTTCCAGGGAAGCCTCAAATCACTGCTTTGGGTTCAGCACAGAACAAGACAAGGCTCTGGGTCTCCAGCTTCCAGCATCAGTCAAAGTCACACAGTACAATTCTCCTACACAGCTACTCTTGGCTTACTGCTCCCCATCCTAGGAAGAGGCTGCATTCAGCTAGGTGAGGTGGGGGAAAACCCATCTGCTTATCTCTACAGCAACCACTTTCTTTCTTTCTTTCTTTCTTTCTTTCTTTCTTTCTTTCTTTCTTTCTTTCTTTCTTTCTTTCTTTCTTTCTAAAAAACCAACAAAACATTTATTCAAAAGTTACAATACAGCTTTGTCCGCTGCCATGTTATCACAGAATGGCCACTCCAACCCTCAACAACAACAACAACAACAACAACAACAACAACAGCAGCAGCAATTTATTTATACCCCGCTCATCTGGCTGGGTTTCCCCAGCCACTCTGGGCGGCTTCCAATAGAAAAATAAAACACAGTAATCTATTAAACATTAAAAGCCTCCCTGAACAGGGCTGCCTTCAGATGTCTTCTAAAAGTCTGGTAGTTGTTTTCCTCTTTGACATCTGTTGGGAGGACGTTCCACAGGGCGGGCGCCACCACCGAGAAGGCCCTCTGCCTAGTTCCCTGCAACTTGGCTTCTCGCAACGAGGGAACCGCCAGAAGGCCCTCGGTGCTGGACCTCAGTGTCCGGGCAGAACGATGGAGGTGGAGATGCTCCTTCAGGTATCAATGCCACATCACTGTCATGTTGGCTCTATGGCAGCCACTTTCAACACGTAAATGGTGGTACTTATCTGGCCAGCTCAGGCCATTCGCTTGGCAAAGAAACTGGCCTGCCTCCTTCAGCAAGTTCCCTCTTACAAATTCTAAGCTTACAGATGCAGGATCACAGATTTGGAGGGAACCACAGTTATTATCCAGACTGACACCCCCCCCAAAGCTTATTATGCTATGCTATTCTACGCTACGTGTATTTATTTATTTATTTATTTATTTATTTATTTATTTATTTATTTATTTATTTCTGCACACTTTGGGGCTGGAAAACAACACCACAAAATTCAGAGGAAAAGTACTTCCAAATGAGAGCAGCATTTCAGTTCACTTCTTGTGTTTCAGGGAGGGCAAATGAATGAGATTCAGGCACACAGAGCCAATTTCTCCCCAGTCCGTCCCTTTCAGAAGGTGGGTGGCCCTCTCCCAGGAAGTCTCTAAGTCAGGGTGGACCGGATGTGGCCCAATCACCTTCTCAATCCGGCCTGTGGACAGTCCAGGAATTGGTGTGTTTTTACATGAGTAGAATGTGTCCTTTTTATTTAAAATGCATCTCTGGGTTATTTATGGGGCATAGGAATTCGTTCATATTTTTTCCCCAAAATATAGTCCAGCCCACCACATGGTCTGAGAGGCGGTGGACCGGACCACGGCTGAAAAAGGTTGCTGATCCCTGCTCTAAGTGATTTGGCACAGATCAGGGACAGCTCCTGGCTCCAAATAATAGCAACATAGTCTCAGTGGCTTCGATACCATCAACCATGGTATCCTCCTGGAGCAGCTGTCCAAGTTATGAGTGGGTGGCACCCTCACTTAGTTGTAGTTCTGGTAACCTAGCTCATCCTGAAGTGGCCAGCTAAGGTCACTGTCTCACAAATAAACTTGTCTGACTATTTCAGCAACTTCCTCTGTTAATCTCCAACCCACTGTGAGTGCCAGACCCCAAGAATTGGAAGCGACTTGGGGCATCATTCAAGTTGACCCCTAAAACCTACAGTGTTACTATTATTACCAATATCATTATCAACCCACCCTTAACCATAAAGTCCTAGGGTGGGTTACATCATTAAAACACAACCTTTTTTTTTAAAGCAACTTACAACTATAAAAATAAGAAGTGTCCTAAAACTATACATATCTTAAGTGTTAAGGGCTAGGGTAAAGAAGTGGGTCTTCAGCATCCTCTGAAAGCTGTACAATGAAGATGCCAGATGCACCTCTGTGGGGAGGGAGTTCCACAACTTAGGGGCTGCCGTAGAGAAGGCCCTGTCCTGGGCGCCACAACTCTGAGAGTGGAGGAACTACCCCTCTGCCAATTGCAGCACCCAAAGCAGTCTGTAAGGAAGGAGGCAGCTTTTCAAATATTTGAGGGCTATGTCCTTTAGGGATTTAAACACTAGCATGAGCCCCTTGAATTGGACCTGGAAACTGGGACCAGTGCAGCTATTTTAGAGCAGGGTTTTGTATGAGATCTAAACAGAACCCCAGCCAGTAAACTGGCTGCTGCACATAGAGTGCATCGCAAAAATCCAGCCTGGAACATGGTCAAGTCATCTCTCTCCAAAGAGGTCCTTAGCTGGTGGACGCATTCTACATCTGCTCATGGAACACATAAACCAGCTATCTACTTCTGAAGCATCTGAACTGTGTGCACAGAAATTGGCATGTTTGGTCAGAAAGTGGATCTGCTGCTGCAGCAGCAGGTCTGGTCCACAAAAGAGCTCTAATCAGTCTCCTTATCAACAAAAGGATGCCACAGATGATAAACTGCCTGAAGGGCACATATCCTACCTCCCTATCTTGGGTATCAACCACTCGCTATCTCCTTTGGCATCAGCTGGAGGGGAAGCTGCAATGCTTCCTACAAAGCCATTTGTCTCATGACATCAGCTCTGCATTCTAGAGACATGGATTTTGGGTAGCCAGAATTCTCTATAAAAAGAAATTTGGGGGAGCCTCAGGTACCCAGGACTGAATAAACGAAGAAGAAGTCTGGGAAGTGTCTCGCCATCTCCACCTGCCATGAAGCTCTCTCTGGCTGCTGTCATCTTCCTCTTCCTTGTGGCCACTTTTGCCCTGGCTGATGCCTCTTCAGGTGAGTCAAAGGTGTCCATCCATCCACCTCTCCTCTCCTAACTGGGCCCAGGTTGTAGGTCAGCAGAAGAGCACCTGCTTTGCTTGCCATAGGTTTCAGGTGTGACTCTAGCATCTCCAGGTAAGACTGGTAAAGGACTCACTACGTACCTGAAGCCCTGGAGAGCAAATGCTCACCAATGCATGATGCTAGTAAGAGAGACAGACCAGGGCTGACTCAGAGAGACAGACCAGGCCTGACTCTGATTCAGAATAGGGCAGCATCCTGTGTGCCTGAGATTTAGACCCTGTTTTACAGCTGAAAGATGGGCAGGGTGGCTCATTCTCCTATTTAAAAGCTCTCATGAAAATTCATTAGCTTTTTAGAGAAAACTCCAAATATACACATTTTGCAAAGTGTCTGCTCCCTCATATGTTTACATTTATGACTCGGCTGGAGAACTGCATTGCAAAATTCAGAGATGTACCAATATGGCCGGTTGCCTCCGTTTGTGCCTCGAGTCAGAAAGATGTGCTTTTAAATGCAAAGGAAGCTGAAATTCTCCTCCATTCCTAATGGGGCCAGAGGGGACTTCCCTTTGACTCTGTGGTGCCAGGGTGACGGGTTCTCAGAGCTGAAGTGACACAGGCCCCAGAGTGAGTCTGCCCACCCAGACTGGTCTCTGGATCTCCTCACAAGGAGATACACAAGGTGTATTAAATTTGCAACCTTCTGAAAATTGAAATTAAAAAAAGAAAAAAATGTCTCACCCAAGTCACAGGCTAGCAATGAAAGTTTCACAAGGCAAAGATTCCCGTATCCTTGGCAATGGGATGGTGGACTGTTGAAAGGGAGGCCAATGTATATTGAGCCACCATTCATTTCTTTCCAGCAGGGGAAGACACCAAGGAGACTCCGGATGAGGCTCGTCATGGTAAGTCTACCTTGTCCTCCTTCCTCAACCATACTCAAAGATGAAGCTGGTGCCAGACTCACATGGTCAGTCCCTTCCCTACTCAGTCCTAAGGATGCTGTTCAGACAGCCATTTCATAGATTCATAAAACTGTTGGAAGGTACCCCAAAGGTCCTCTAGTGCAACCCCTGCAATGCAGGAATCACAACTATAGCACGCTAGACAGGTGGCCAGCCAACGTCTGCTTAGAAACCTCCATTGAAGGGGAGTCCACCACTTCCAAGGAAGCCTGTTCCACTGTTGAATGACTCCTACGCTCAGAAAGTTCTTCCTAACATTGAGTTGGAATCTCCTTTCTTATTTTTTGAACTTGTTGGTTTGGGTCCTCCCCTCTGGCACAGCGGGGGTGGGTGGGTGGGAGCTTGCTCCATCTTCCATGTGACAGTCCTATCCCCATATTTCAGGCAAAGGTGGCCACAGTTTTTAAGGCTGCCCCTGCTGCCCCAGGCTGAGCCTGTTGTGTGGGAGGCAACATCCATTGCAGGGAGATTCAGGCTCCTTTCCATGAAGCATCAGTTCAGGTGGATGGGGAGGGAAGGAGGCCCATTCCAACCCTTCCCAGTGAACCTCCCTTGATCGGAAGGAGAATGAACCCTTCCCCCTCTTCAGGAGAGGCTGGGACCTCCCAGAGCTTCTGTGAATACTATCCCCCTTTCACCTTCCATGGTACAGAAGCCACTAAACTGTTCCAATCCTCACCTCTCCTTCACAGGCTCAAGCCACTGCTGCACAAAATATGACAGGAGACCCATTCCACTCAAGCTCCTGGTTAGCTATGAGTATGCAGGCAGCACCTGCCCCCTGCCGGCTATCATGTAAGTAGCAGCGAGTTTATTTTTATTGAAAAAACAACAACAACCAGAAACCTCTGCACGTTCTGCATGTTCCAAAGTAACAAAGGGTTTTCTTTGTTTTTGATTGTTTGACTCTTCGCTGAGTTGCAGCCAATTTCATGTACTTGGCTAATGATTTGTACAAATCCAGCCCACCAGCAATTCTCTTGAGTTAAGGTGCACCCGGGTCACATCCACACCATTCATTGAAAAGACATTGATGCCACTTTAAAAAAAAGAATCTTGAGAAGTTTAGTTTATCCCTCGCAGAACTACAGTTCTCAGGACACTTAAGAAATCACAACTCCCAGGATTCCTTGGGGCAGAGCCAAAACGGTGAAAGTGGTATTCAGAGTGCTTTAAGCTTATGATGTGGGTGTGAGCAGAGTCAATCCTAAGTCTTCTAGTTGTCAGGAGGTCCCTGGATGGAATCTCCGCTCTGCCCTGGGTTGGACAAGTTGCCTTAGGCCCCTCAACTCTGATTGGATTATGCCAGGCTTCCTGAAACTAAGGCCCATGGGCCGGATGCGGCCCGTGAGGCTCTTTTATGCGACCTCGGTGACCCCTGCCGCCCGCTGCCACCGCCTGCTCTTAATGGCACAGCGCGGCGCGGCTGCCCACTTCCAGGTCTCTGGAGTGTTGGAAATAGCTTGTGTGCATGCGCAAGTATCATTTCCGGTGCACTTCTGGGCTGGAGGAGGCCCTTGTGCATGCGCACAAGCTATTTCCAGTGTTCTGGTGACCCGGAAGTGTGCTGGAAATCGCGTGTGTGCACGTGTATGGGCAATCAGCGCTGGCGGCACCGGCCCTCAGTGAGGTAAGTTTGGGGACCCCTGGATTATGCTAACCATATTTATATTATAACCCTCTATGGAGCTCAACGTGGTGTATATGTGGCTTTCCTGTCCCCATATCACCTTCACAACAATCCTGTGAGGTAGGTTAGGCTGAGAGACTATACTGGACCCAAGATAACTCATAGAGCTTCATGGTTATGTGGGGATTTGAACCCTTGACCCCAGGTCCTAGAGGGTGAATGTCGGGACCAGACCTCAGCACCAAGCCAGTCAATCCCAAGGCAGAGAACAACCTTTTCCCCGGCCTTGACCAACTTGGAACTAAACAGACATTTCACCTTTTGCAGATTCATCACAAAGGCGAACAAAAGGATCTGCGCTAACCCCGATGATCAGTGGGTCAAGGATCGCATCCACAAACTACCCCCACCATAGAGACAACGTCCCTCCCCTTCCTTCTCCACAGGAAGAAAAGAGAGGCCAGGGCTCAAGCTGCTTTGAATGCCGGAAAAAAACAGCCGTGCAAAAAGTGAAGCAATATGATTAAAGGGAGTGATGCTGATCATGTGCTGAGTGCCTCTCATTTATAGCTTCACAAATGAAAGTGTACATTCCCAACCCTTTCGTCCTGGCCAAAGGCAGAGGTGGAGAACTGGGATGGGGTGTGTGTGTGCCTCTCAACATTTCACCTCATATCTGATATTGAACAGGGGCAGCCATCGTGGTATCCTACGGAAGTCATTAGACTACAACTCCCATCATCCACCTTGACCATTGACCATGATGGCTAGAAGTTGATGGGGGTTGTAGTCTGACAACAGCTGCCTTTCCTTTCCAAGGAAAGCTGGGAATTTGGCCAGTAAATGGTGGAGCTGGGCACAGGAGGCAGGGCTAGGACCTAGGTAAAATCCAGCTGCCAAGGCAACATGACTACCCAAACCTGGAATGGTATTCCCTCCTTCATGGGCCCAGGACTGCAGTCTCCTCATCAAATCTGACCAGGGTAGCATGGGGGGGGGGCTCACTTTTTCACGCATATGCTCCCAGTCTATACATATTAGGATGTTTCTAGTCATCAGCAAAATTCTAACCAGTATTGACTGGGCAGGGCAGAGCAGAGGAGGCAGTCAGTCCTCCACCTCTCAAAGCTCTTTGGGTAGGGGGCTGACAGTAGACAACTCTCCCATCCCGGAGAAGGAGCCTTCAGGGCCGTCTTAAGCCCATCCAGCGCCCTGGTGCTAAGGTCCCTCCAGCGCCCCCCTCCAGAGCCTCTCCAAGGACCCGGGAGTGCCAAGCGGACCGTGGCAGCAGCGGGAGGCCACCTCCTAGGACTCCGCGCTGCGCCTCCTTCTCGTTTCCCCAGCGCTGGGTTCCGCTCAGTCAAGCTTCGCCACCAGCGTGCGCACTGCGGGACCAGCAAGAGCTGCTTGGGCACTGTGCGCGCGCTGGTGGCGAAGCTTGACTGAGCGGAACCCAGCGCTGGGGAAACGAGAAGGAGGCGCAGCGTGGAGTCCTCGGAGAAGGAGTCCTCGTGGAGCGCAGTCTTGGCCAGATCGCCGGAACCCTGCGCTCACTTGGTGCCCTTCCAGCGCCGTCCAGCACCCGGCGCCGTGGTTCTCCACGCCACTAGCCTCTATGGCTAGGACGGGCCTGGGAGCCTTCAAATGATTTATACCTTCTGATACTGAGCAGAGTCACAAAAGGAGTTTGTGGCACCTACGTGTGTGTGTGTGTGTGTGTGTGTGTGTGTGTGTGTGTAAACTTCAGTTTTATTTTGGTGTTTAGAATATGTGTTTCTGTATAGTGCACCCCTCCCATTCCTCTCCCAGCTCCCGGAGTCCTTAAGGTCATGGCACCCTCCAGCCTGGTTGCTACCCATCCATAACCCTAAAATGGGGTTGTTTTTCTCAGGAGCTTGTTCTGGGTGCCCTTTGCTTGCCTTTTGCCCTGATGGTCTCCAACCCTCCCCTGATGCTTTTGAAGCATCTAAGTTCTTTGTGGGTTTTCTCAGAAAGTGGATCTGCTGCAGCAGCAGAGTTGGTGCACGAAAGGGCTCTTATCAACCCTTTTCTCAATCAAAAGGTGCCGCAGATTATGGGCCTCATGATCGGCCCATACTCTGCCTCTCTATCTTTGACATCAGCCCCCCCAGGATCTTCATCGCTATCAGATGGAGCAGAAACTTCGCTGCTTCATACAAAGTCATTTCCTCCATGATGTCACCTCCGTATTCTAGAGACACAAAACTTGGGTAGCCAGACTTGTCTATAAAAGGAGACCAGGGGATTTTGGGGGTACTGAGCACTGAAGGAGCCAAGGAAGGAGCCTGGGAGGTCTTGAGTCCTCCCTCCATCTCCACCTGCCATGAAGCTCTCTCCAATTTCCCTTGGTTCCCTCTTCCTTGCGGCTACCTTTGCCCTGGCTGCTGTTTGCCCATGTGAGTCTGCCCTTTTATTCTATTCCTTATTTTGAAAATAGTAGTTGTAGTAGTAGTTGTTGTTATAGTAGCACAGCACAGGCTGTAGGACAGCGGTAGAGCACCTGCATTGCTTGCCATAGGTTTCAGGTGTGACTCCAGCATTCCCAGGTAGGGCTGGTAAAGGAAGCCCTGGATAGCAAATGCCCATCAATGCATGATGATAGTAAGAGAGACATACCAAGGCTTTGACTCAGAGGGGGCTTCCCTTTGGTTATGTAGCCCCAGGGCAACTGGTCCTCAGTGCCACTGTGGTGCAGGCACCAGAGTGAGTCCGTTTGCCCAGACTGGCCTCTGGATCTTACTAGGGGCGGTGGGGACTGGTGGGGAGATCGCAGGGATTTCCAAACACAGAGCTGAAATGTTGGCCCACAAAAAGGCACTCGTCTCACCCAGAGAAAGCTGCCATAGGATTTCCTTGTTTTGCTCGGTGAAAAAGCCACCCCAAGAAAGACTCACCCAAGTCATAGCCTAGTAACAAAAGAAGAGTTTGGATTTGATATCCCGCTTTATCACTACCCTAAGAAGTCTCAAAGCAGCTCACAATCTCCTTTCCCTTCCTCCCCCACAACAAACACTCTGTGAGGTGAGTGAGGCTGAGAGACCTCAAAGAAGTGTGACTAGCCCAAGGTCACCCGGCAGCTGCATGTGGAGGAGCGGAGACGCGAACCCGGTTTCCCAGATTACGAGTATCCATGGCTGTGGAACATTGGACAGTTCATAGAGAGAGGAACCCATAATGACCCTCATTTGCTTTCTCTCTTTCAGTGGAAGCTGCCAAAGAGACTCAGGATGAGGCTCATGATAGTAAGTCTTCCTTGTTGCCGCCTCCTCAACTATACTCAAATGGGGAGCTGGTGGCAGATACACATAAGCAGTTCCTTCCCTACTCTCTGTCCTGAGGATGCTCTTCATGTGACCATTTCGGGCAACGTTGGCCACAGTTCTCAAGGCTGTCCCTTGCTGAGCTTGTTGTGATGGAGGCAATGTCCACCAAAGGGGGCTTCAGACTCCTTTCCATGAAACATCCATTCAGGTGGGTGGGAGGAAGGTCCATTCCAGCCCTTTCCAGGGACCTTTCCTGGATCAGAGGAAAGACAGTCCCTTTCCCCCTCCAGAAGAGCAGCAGGCTGGGACCTCCAGAGCTTCTATGGGCATCATCCCCCATTCCTCTTCCACAGTACAGAAGCCACTAAATTATTCCATTCCCTCCCTCTCCTTAGGAGCCAACTGTTGCCTTACCTACGTGAAGAAACCAATTCCATGCAAGGACATAAAATACTACGAATGGGCACCCAGCACATGTCGCAAGCCGGCTGTCATGTAAGTAGCAACAAACTTCATTAGATGGAGGGGGGCACAACTCTGCATGTTGAAAGTATCAAATGCTCAGGACTGTTTGTTTCAAACCCTTGGACTGAGTTGCAGCAGATTTGTGCAGATCCAGGATACCAGCAACACCCCCCCCCCAAAGTTAAGCTGCAACAGATCACATCCACAGCTTACATTGAAAGTGTCATTTCATAGAATCGTAGAATTTCAGAGTTGGTAGGGATCCTGAGGATCATCTAGTCCACCCCCCCTGCGATGCAGGAATGTGCAGCTGTCCTATATGGGGATCAAACCTGCAGACCCTGGTGTTATCAGCACCACGCTCTAAGCAAGGAAAGACCCTTGAAAAGTGTAGTTTAGGCAACACAGAGCTACAGTTCCCAGCGCCCTAGAGAAACCACAGTTCCCAGGATTCTTTGCAAGGAGAGCCACAAGGACTGTGAATGTGGCATTAGAGGGACAGAGTAATCCCAAAGTCTTGTAGTTGTTAGTAGGTCCCTGGCAGGAATCTCCTCTCTGCCCTGAACTGGCCACGTGGCCTTTGGGAAATGTCAGCCCCCACCAACTCAGCATTTATATCTCTCCGAGGAGCTCAAGGAGGTATACATGGCTCTCCCCCTTCTACAAACCTGCGAGGTGAGTTAAGTTGGAAGACTAGGACTAGCCCAAAGTCACCCTGAAAACTTAATGGCCGAGTGGGGATTTGAACCTTGATCTCCTGGGCCTGAGAAGGTAAAATGTCAGGATCAACTCTCTTCCCTGCAACCCAGCCACACCCCATCAGTCCTGAGCTGCGGAACTTCCAAAGCAGAGAACTGCCTTTTGCCAGGCTCTGACTGGGCACTGAGCAACTGTTCCTTTTTCATAGAGTCTACCTGAAGAAGAACAACAACAAAAAATGTGCTGACCCCAGCAAAGAATGGGTCCAGAAGATCCTGAAGTGTTTTCCACCACCATCATAGAGACAACATCCCTCCTGCTCCCTGCCTCCTTGTTAGGGAAATCACAGGGGTGGGGGTGGGGTGGGGAGGCACATCTTTAAAGTTGTTAAATGTTACAACTATTATGCATAAATGTATCCTTTCGACTTGACAGCTCAGGGAAGTTACCTAGCTTTAAAAGTCATATAAAATCAACTCCTTTGCCAGTTTCCTCCATTCCAACTCTATTTTGCCCTTGAAAAAGGGACTCCAGGAAGGTACTCTTGGGTGACAATCGCTGGCCAAAAGCTCTCCTCCGGAGTTACCCAGGTGCCAGACTATGCAAACCAAAGCTCTATTGTCCTCTTCCAGTAGGTGCTTAGAATGTACCTCCCAATACATATTCTGTATTTGCATGTTACCCCAACACATTCCTCCTATGTTAATCATGTATAACCCTCCCCTTTTCTGATGTAGCGATGATGCTTAGTGAACTGTATGCTGGGATAAGATAGAAACTTTTAAATGTTCTTGTCACCCCTTTCTCGGGGTTCAATTCCTCTTTGAACCTGTTGCGCAATAAAATTTGGTCTATGCTATTTGCTCCAGTGGGTGGCTGGACTCCTTCTTTGTTCCGCAGGGACCTCGAGAAGAGAAGTGGAACCAGGTCTCAAGCGGTTTTGAATGCCAGAAAATCAGGCTTCTGCAATATGATTAAGGGAGTAGTTCTGAGCAGGGGTGTAGGAAGATAGGGGAGGGGGAGGTGGTGCGCCCCGAGTGACGAGATCCCAGGGGCGCCATCGCCGCTGCCTGCCCTGCCCCCAAAATGCGCGCCCCGTCACTGCACACGCCGTGCCCCACCCCAAAACGCATGCCCCGTCACTGCACACGGCACACCCTGCCCCAAAACGTGTGCCATGTGTTATGAAAAATGTACCCTTAAATGCATTGCCTTTTAGGAAGGACAGACGCGGGTCGGAAGCTCCAAAATTTGCACTAAGTTCAGCTCCGCCGGGAAATGACAGAGACCACACGATGCTGTCAGGAAAAACAAACTGATCCTTTTATTACAGAAAGAAAGAACTACAGCTGTAGGGTCCCTGCCTCAAAGAATGTAGGAAGGACCCCGGGAAATGGTGAACCTCCCTCTTATACCCTCCTGTCCCCACGTGAAAATCGCTTTACTGGGAGTGAGGGGAAGGACAAGGAGGATGGGTGGTGATGGGATTAACTGGGTGCAGAGATGACTATTTCTTCATATGGTGAGATGTCAATTGCTCTCCTCCCATTGTTGATGGGTTTCCCTTTGTTTGATCAGTCTAGATGGGAGTTGAGGTGGGGACGTTCCTGGCAATTGCCGAGGGGTTGGGGTCCATCCGGCAGGTGTTTTCCCCCAGGTCACGCAAGGATGATCCCTGGGATTATGTAAAAGGTGACACTTCTGGAGGTTTGAATAAACTGTCCCAGTTAATCCACCTTTGTCCATGTGTGTCTTTTGAATCAGGATGGCGATGGGGCAAGGTTCAGGTGGGCTGGGGTCATGCACAGGTTATGCAGCATTTCCTTTTACAGGAGACATATCTAATACAGAGAATTCTATGCAAAAGGTAGTAGTCCTGATATATAAAGGTTCTGAGACATAAAACAGCAATTCTACTACAGAGAGATCCTAGCATACGTCATGAATAAGACAGCAATTCTAATACAGAGAGAATCTAGCATAACTTAAGGCAAAAGGTTCTGTAGTGATAATCTAAAGGAGTCTGGGGCAGAGGGGAAGGTGGAGAAGGGAAATGTGTGAGCTTATGCTAACGTTGAGACATGTGTGCATATGCAGAGCCTTAAGCGTTCCTTCAGGCAGGGTCGCGTCCTAGCAGGAGGGGTGAGGAGACGGGGAAGATGGCATTGAACAGGAGTCTGGGTAGTTGCAGCTGTCAAATTTTGTCACCCCTCTCTGTTCATTCATAATGGTGTCCTGCTCCCCCCCAATATAATTTTTATAACAGTCCCCTCTCTGAGGCAATATTGTTGTGTAACAACCAATCATTGCCTCACATAATCGACAGTGACGTATTCTCCATTTCCCAGGTGGTACATTGGCACAACCTTGGGGTATGTGGTGGCGGCTCAAAGGGGGGCTTGGGTTTGAGGGGGAGTGGTCTGCGGAGCAGCGGGGAAGCACTGTATGCAGCAGTATTCTAGCACTTCTGGGAAAAACAAGTGGTCTATGCTTTACATTTACCAGGAAGATCCACCAATATTGACTGGAAAGTGCAGTTGTTGTTGTTTTTACCTTTTTGTGTGTTCTCAGGTGTCAGAGCTAGCTCTCCTCTGGTCTCACACCTCCATCATGGCACAGCAGCAACAATCCCTGGTGAATCCCCTTAGGGCTTTCATATTGACCATGTCACCTGGCACTCGCCATAGCTGCCACAGGTTTGGACATGTCATGAGAGAGATGCCTTTGCCTTGGCCTTTCTATGGGATTTTATTATTATAGGCTCTGGTCTTGCACTGTAGGGAGTTGCTCAGTTGCTCTTAAAGGGAGAAAGCTACTTGCACCTTGGATACACTTGCCCAATTAGAACTGAGCCCAATTAGAATTTATACAGCCCTATAAAAACCATTCTGAAAAGGGCACATGTCCAAATTGGTCAATTTAATTCTATAAGGAATCATTCCTGGTAAATCAAGGCATATACACCTTCTTGTATCTGCTGTTTCATGGATCCTGAAACTGCTCCTTGGTAAAAAGAATTAAACAATTTAAAATGTGTAGAGAAGGTTGGGACATGGAAAAGTGGTCCTAAATTGATGTGACCTAAATATTGGACTATGCAATAGCCTGATCTATTAGAAAACATGAGAATCCTCTATTGGGTGTGTAAGGAATAATACACTATACAATAACTTACTATACATTAAACATAAAAACAATTACACACAAAAATGCCCCCCTTTGTGGAAATAACATATACTTGTCAGACATAGGTCAACGTTTCTGCATAATATCACGTAACATAAAACATAATTATATATCAGTTGCATATCTTGAGGCCAATTCTTAATAGGGCATGGAGTCTTGAAGTCAAAAGAGAGCGTATGTCCTTGCAATTCACTTTCCCCCCTTTGTAAATTTCCCCAATCCCCCCTTTTGTCAGTCCATATCCTTTTGCAATGAGATTGTTGTGGCCAATTTGAAAACTCTGCTGCCTGTTGTTGCAGGTAAAAGTATTGTGGTCCGGAGGATTTGGGTTCAAGGTTTTTTTTCATCATTGGGTCTGTAGTAACATCTGTAGAAGGAGTATGCTGTAAGGGGCAGGGTTTGGGGTACTTAAGGGCACAGTTAGAAGAAGGAAGGGGCAAAGGCCAAAGGGAAGAAGAGGGAAAAGGGGGGGGGGATATCTCCTGGAGTTTTCTTGGGAAGCTGCAAACAATAAAATCTTGATGCATTAAGTATTTTATTCATCACACATGTCACTGCGCACGGCGCACCCCGCCCCCAGAATGTGTGCCACATCACAGGGGGCAGCACGCCTGCTCTCCGCCCCCGGTGGTGGAGCATGAAGCTCCGCCGCTGGTTCTGAGCATATGCAGAGTGTCTTTCTTTTAAAATTGCATATTTGAGTGTTTAGCTTGCAAGTATGTTTGGGGGGGGGTGCTTAAAGGTCAGCTGGAGTCATGGCCCTTTTGAGTTTTGTCCTGGACAAAGGCAGAGGCAGAGCAGAGGGCTAGCAGGGGTGGGGGCTCAGCATTTTCAGCTTAGGCAGTGACAGGGAGAGAAGCTCCCCCAGCTGGAAGCCCTTCTGAAGCACACTCTATTAAAAAGCTCCAGATCTTTACATCCTTTTCATTGGGAGAGTTGTTGGTTTTTTTTAATGCAAACTCATATTTTTATTTTTGCATGAAGTAAGATCTGAGCCAGGGACAGGGGTGCCAACTTGAATAAAGTACTGGGAGGGGGAGCAGGTAACCCCTGCCCTGCATAATTGATCATATGACATGTCACACACACACACACACACACACACGGGGGAGAGAGAGAGAGAGAGAGAGAGAGAGAGAGAGAGAGAGAGAGAGAGAGAGAGAGAGAGAGATATTGCTGGTAAATGTCCCCCTGCCTGGCCACCAACCTGGATGGCTTTAAAATAGGATTAGACATATTCATATAATTTTTTTGTGTGTGTGCGCACGCGCATGCGTGCGTTAGGGGGTACTCAAGGGTACACAGTACTGGCACCTCTTATTGTTGTTGTTAAAAAGTGTGGCACTTACTGTAACAACTTCATGGTGAGTACCGCACCTATTGCTCTAGGAAAAAAAGCACTGATGGAGAGGGTGATTGATGCCTGCTAGTCAGATTGTTATGTTTGCTCCAACTGCCCCTGAATAACCAGAAACAAGGGGTACAACAGCAGAGGAGGAGTGATTTTGCTCCAATGTGCTGCTCTTGGGTTTCCCAGAAGTATCTACTGTAGTTGCACAATCTAAGCTGGTGACCCTGGAGGAACATGCTCCCTACTTTAACTGTGCTTCTCTATCATTCTCCACATTTTTCTAAACACAAAAGCAATGTTGCAGCCTTTCCTTCACATCCTGTCTCTGTTTCCTGGGGTGCCGGTTTCATGGGGTGCCCTTGCCACCCCCCACCCCCCATTGAGGACCTGCGTGGGCAGAAACTGACCTCCTTCTCATGAAATTTCCTTCCTGGAAATGGACTTAAATCTTTCAATTGCACCCAGCTTCCCTTTTCCATTAACAGCAGACTCGTTTGCCACTATGGTATCATCTCCTCAATTCTGAAGATGGAAATTACATAATCACAGACCAGCGAGTTCATGGAAACTCGTCTTGATGAAACTGAACCAAGACCAGTAAACAAAAGAAAAGAAAGTGGAAACCAGTTTATGAAGGTCAAAAGCAAGGAGGGTTACAATGAAGGTTTCAGAGCAGAGGCTTCAAAAGACTTTCCTCCATGGACCACTTGAAAATTGCAGAGGCCACTACAAGCTGTCATGGCAATTGCAGTGCTCTGTACTAGATGCTTTCTGGCTTCTTAAATTTATTGCCTTGTGTTTTATTTAGTTTTACTTTTGCTGATTCATCCCGTCATTTTGTTCCCCACACCCAAATATTTTATTGTTTATATTTATACAAGACGCAAAAATCAATATTCGACAGTTCCCACCCCACAGAAGAATCAGGTGCCTATTTAATTACACTTACCTTTTTTTAAAAAAACAACAACAATAAACCTGAAATGACTTAAAAGGTATCATTCCACAAGTTGCTATATGTCCTCAGAGGCCCATAACCATATTAAACTATGGAACTCACTTCCACCAGAGGTGGTCATGGCCACTAGCTTGGCTGGCTATAAAAGAAGACTAGACCAGGTATCCCCAGACTTCGGCCCTCCAGATGATTTGGACTACAATTCCCATCTTCCCCGACCACTGGTCCTGTCAGCTAGGGATCATGGGAGTTGTAGGGCAAAACATCTGGAGGGCCGCAGTTTGGGGATGCCTGGACTAGACAAATTCATGGAGGAGGAGAGGGCTATCAATGGCTACTAGCCAGGATGGCTGTACTCTTCCTCCTCAGCTGGAGGGAGCAACGCTTCTGAATACCAGTAGATGGAAACCACAGGTGGGAAAAGTTGCTTTTGTGCTTGAAACCTGCTTGCTGGTTTCCCTCAAACATTCCGTGAGATCAGGATGCTGGACTCGATGGGCCACTGGCCTGATCCTGCAGGCTGTTCTTACATGAGAGCAACACCAAGTCTCCCCACCTGTGATTCCCAGCACCTGGTATTCAAAAACATACTGCCTCTGATTGGGGAGATACAAACAACTACTAGCCCTTGTGACTAGTAGCCAGAGCTAATATCCCCAGTCCACCGCCAGGAATTTGTCTAATCCTCTTTTAAAGTCATCCAAGTTGGCCATCGTTACCTCATGTAGGAACAAGTTGCTGCCACAGCAGCACGATGTCCGCGGCCAGTGTAGGGAGGGCCAAAAGAATGAACACAGGAAGCAGTGGGGATTGTATTAGCAAAGAATTGGAAATCTGAAGACCTACCAACCATGGATGATTGGCAGGATGAAGCTGATAGAATTCATGGAATTGTCTGAACTGACTGGGAGAATCCAAGAGCAGGGAAGTGAGACGGTGGAAGAAGATTGGAAGAAATTTAAGATTTATTTGGAAAAGAATTATAAGATTAAGAATAGATAATAAGGGAAGTGGAAGTACAAAGAGGCTGAAGAAGCATTCAGATATAGTAAGAAGGGGAAAAGTTTAAATGTAAAATGAATATTAAGATCTCTAGATCCAAATGACATTGAAATATTGTGAATGTGTGGTCAAAATGGATCGAGAAATTTTTTTATAATAAGTATGTTAGAGGAAGAAATGGTTTAAGAAATAGAGAGTGCTGTATTAGTTATAAATAGAAGCGTGGAAGGGGGGGGAAGGAGGAAGTCGACAGATTAAGAATTATATTGGATATTGTTAAAGAAATGTGTTTTTTCCCTTTTCCCTTTTTTCTTTTTTTCTTTTTATATTTTGTATTTTTTCTGTATTTTTTATAAAATCAATAAAAATATATATATTTTTTAAAAAAAGAATGAACAGAGGAGACTGATACAGTATTAGGTTGAATTAGGCCACAACTTTATTGATTGCAGGGCTGTGTCAGTTTGGGAAAGCACTGGGCATGTATATAACCCTCTGCAGTGCAGAAATCACAGCTAAGGAATTTTTTCTGTGCACAAACTGTTGCACTTGTATTACCCTGCTCACAACTTTTCTAAACTCAAAAGCCCCAAGTATTGCATCCTGCCTCTGTATCGTGGGATGTGGGTTGCTTGCTTGCCATCCCCCAGTGTGGGGCTTTGTGTGTGGAAACTGCTGTCCTTCTCATGAAAGGTTCTTCCTGTGAAATGTGCCTCATCCTACACCAGCCTCCTTCAATCGCTGCAGCTTTTGATTGTGCCCAACATCCCCTTTCTGCTACCCACGAAATGATTTGCCTCCATGACATCATCTCCTCAGTTCTGGAGAAGTTTTGTGTGTGTGTCCTCTCTGCACCACACCCTGTGACTTCAGCCAAAATCCTATATAAGAAGAGACCTGGAGGAGCATTAGGTACTGAGCAGCTGAGAAAGCCTTTTGGTCAGTCCTCAAATCTGCTCCTCATCACTAGACAACATGAAGATCTCTCTGGCTTCCATAACTGCTCTCCTTGCTGTGGCCTTGTTCTCCCTGGCCACTGCTGCCCCAGGTAAGTCAATTCAACTCCTCATCTCTCTCCACGTGATTCTCGTAGATTTGGGACACTCACAGGGGCTTGTGGTGCCTTTTCTTGGTCCTTGATGGGCTTGGGGGGATGCTTTAAAATGAGGCATACTTAGTGGGTGTAGTACAGGAGCTTGTTGTTGGTTTTTTGGATAAAGCACTTTGAAATGGGGAAACATGGTGAGGGGCATCAATCTCTTCATCTAAAAAGAATTTAAAAGTTTCAAGGGGAGCAATGTCTGCTGTGACCCTCTTCAGCTGACCTGGAAACCTACTGGAGTTGTCAGTGCTTGTTCGCGGCACTGATTGTCCTGTGGTTGGACATTAGCTAGCATAAAGGCCTAAGAATGTGGTCCAGAACCCTATTCTCACAGTGGCCAACCAGATGCCACAATGGGAAACCCACAAAAGCAACTCTTTCCTCCTGTGGTTTCTAGCAACTGACATCCAAAAGCATTACTGCCTCCAACCACGGAGGCAGATCATAGCCATCCTGGCTAGTAGCCATCAATAGCCCTGCCCTCCATGGAGTCATCTAACCCTCTTTTAAAGCCATACAAGTTGGTTGCCATCACTAGGGTGGGCCATCTCAGGGATGTGCCAACCAGCCGCATGTGGAGGGTCCTCCGTTCACGGCTGCAGCCACGAGCAGAGGATCCCGCCGCCGGTGGCGAACCACTAAGTACAGTGCATGTGCGGCAGGGCACACACACACTGTACGTAGCAACACCGCACATGTGCTGTATAGCGGTTTGCCACTGGCGCCGCTCCAGCACCGTACAGATGGTGCCGGGATCCCTCCGTTGCCGCTACAGCCGTGAGCAGAGGATCCTGACACCGTCCGCACAGCGCTGGAGCGACGTCGGCAGCAAACCGCTATACAGCGCATGTGCGGTGTCGCTACATACAGTGTATGCATCGTACGTAGCGACGCCGCACATGAGCCCTACGTAGCGATGCCCGCCCTGTGTGTCAAGATGCCTTCTTTCACCCCTGGTGATAGCCACTTGGTTTTTAATGAATTTAGTAAATAAATAACAATACCTGCTTTCCCCACCTCTTATAGCTGAGGCGGACACAACCCTTTGCTGCATAAAGAATTCCGAGAAGGCATTCCCAAAGCATAGGGTGAAGGATTATTTCTACACCACCAGCAGCTGTTCTCTGCCTTCCATAGTGTAAGTTTCAGAGGCTGGACAAGAGTTCAAAAAACAGTGGGTGAACATGGTTCAAAGGATGAAGGGTGAAAGATGATGATGACAAAAGGTTCCAGCATTTGGGGGGGCTGTTTTGAGTTTGGGGGAGACAGTGCTAGAGGAGGAACACACACTGAAAAAATCATGAGTAGGTCTGAGAGATACGGGGGAATTGTCACCAGGGAGCCACGATGGGTTGTGTCTTCCCACTAGGGATGGTAAAAACTCTCCAATTCAGCTTCTGAGTCTTAAGTTCAGGTCAGTCAATTTTTCAGAGGTATGCATATATATATATATATATATATATATATATATATATATATATATATATAAAAGCTTGCATGGAAATTTGTAGACAAACGTTGCATATTACTCATACCTGGTAATCCATGCATTTATGGAAGCAATAGGTTGTACTTTTGTACATTATCATCATCATCAACGGAGACATATTTGTGTGTATGGTTTGGTGGGAGAACTGGATTTCAAAATTCAGAGAGGTGCACATTTTGAAGGAGAGGTGCGGTTCAGTGGGCGTTTTGGTTGGGAATTTGGTGGTGCTCTTATTGCATTGTGAATAGGAGGAATTTCTCCCTCCTCTCTACACCCTGTCAAGGGTGGGCCTGGTGCCTTTTAACGCGGGAGGCAAACTCCCCGCCTGTTTCTCCAGATTCAAGAGAAGAGGGGTCCTCACACAAACGGAGAATTCAAAGTTCTGTGACACATTAATGATGTCTGTTTCTTTCCCTGACAGGTTTATGTTCAAAAGTGGGAGGTTAGCCTGTGCTGACCCAAATGCTCAGTGGGTCAAGGATCTTGTGTCATATCTAGATAGTGTTATGAATACCACAGCCATTTCTGCCACTACCACCAGCGCATAGACCTCATGAGGAAAACGCAGCCTGAATCTCAGCAACCCCTTTTCCACTTCAATGGGCTCCCCCCCTCTCTTTCCCCACCTCAAATTCTGGCCTCTTCACCCAAGGGATTCTCTGCCCATCCATTTTGTTGAATTGTTTTTAGCTTCAATTGGACTTTGAATAAAAGCGCAATTAATTGTCCTCGTTTTGAATTCCACTGTGGTATTATCTTACTCGGTGGGGTCATGCAAACAGCTATTTTGAATGATGCTTTTTGGAGGGGAGGGGAGGGGGTGTTGGGTATGAATTTAATGGAGCCAAGGGGGCAAAGGCCCAAAACGGTTTGGAAACCAGTGGGTTAGTGTCCTCATCATGGAAGTGTAGGGCAGACCTCTGTTCTCAAACACACATTTTCAGGAAAGAGGCAGCCTGGAAAACTTGAGGCCAATAGCCCTGACAATAAATGAGGTTCTAACCAAGAAGCTCAGCAGGGAATGCTAAATTAGTTTAGAGTTCCTAAGGTGCTGAGCTTAACATCAGGCCAATGGCTCAACTATCCCAGCATCCTGTTCTCACAGTGGCCAACCAGATGCCCCCAATAGGAAACCCGCAAACAGGACCTGAGCACAAGAGCAACTTTCTCCTCCATTCATTTTCTCAATCATTTTTTAAAGCCATCCAAGTTGGCAGCCATCACGGCCTCCCATGGGGGGCGAACTCCATAGATTAATGGTGCCTGGAGGATTAATTTACTGATCTTCTGATAAGAACATGTGCTTTGTCTCTAAGACTGGACTGGAAAATCCTTCTGGACTGTGATGCATTGTGGTTTAATCCACCCCCCATTTTGTTATGTTTGCACTTTTTTGTAATAAATAAAAAAAAACCTTAGAAACCACCACCACCAATAGCCATCATGGCTGGTAGCCATAGCCCTGGGATGTAATCCATTGGAACAGTCAAGTACAACATTTTTTTATTTCCCTAGAGTGGGCACAGGCAGGGGAATGTTACTCCAGTCAGTGGAGCATCTGATCTGGAGCATCATCCCCCGGCATGTGATCTGGGAGATGGACGTGGCCCTGGCTGACTCCATAAAAGAGCCGAGTCACGCAGCCATTTTCTCTCTCTTGGCTCTCTCTTGCTGATCTCTTGCTTGCTGCTCTCCTGCAGCCATTTTGTTCTCTTAATGTAATTTTGCTGTCTGCTGGCTCTCAGCCAGCAGCGCATGAGCTCAAGCTCCGCATGAGATAAACACACAGTTTGCTATGTAGCTACCATACTAGTTAAAGTCTGCCTTTCAGGGATCAAATCGTGAACTGAAATGTGAGTAAACCTCTGGTTATTTTTAAGGAAAGGCTATGGTGCCTTTATTCTTTTAAGAGGAATAAAAGGGGACATCAGGAATAATCCACTTGGGCAAGCCAGATTGGGTTACTTAACCAAAGAGATTCAAACGAATCTTCAAACTAGTTTCCTGCTATATCGAGGGGAATCTGCTCTGCTACATCACTCATTATCCTCAACATTCCCACAAGAGGAGCAGACCATGCCTTGACACACACACAGTCTGACAACAAAGAACTGCAAACCAGCAAGAGCCACACAGTCATGAGTGAGAAGGTAGAGTGGTTTTATTTGATCCGTGTGCTGAGAGGGTCGCAGAAATTCAGCAGGAAGGACAGAGAGTGAGAAAAGGACCCTTTCCAAGTACAGATACCAAAAAGGCAGAGAAGGTGTTCATTTGACAGGACTCCATTTGTCAGAGGATTATTATTATTTTATATAATAGAAAAACACACAATTCCACACCAAAATGTACAGTACATTTCCTTGTGGGAGGAGGACACGAGTCTTTATCCCCTCCTGCCGTTTTGATTGTCCACGTAAGAAATTCAGAGTTGTACATTGACGCAGACTGTAAGACTTCAAAACGCACCCCGAAACCCTCCTGTCTCTTTGCACAAAGAGGACACCCAGGACTTCCCATCTGTGGCAGGACAAGAATCCTCAGAGTCAGGGCTAGGAAGAGCCTTGCCCCCCCGAGACCACCATTCTTTGGCACCCCGGCTCTTGAAAGCATTGGAGGGGCCATAATCTTCTGGTGCTTGCAACTTCATCACCCAGCCTGAGTTTTATCAAGAACTACAGCTGTGTTTGACTGTCCAGCCTGGCTTTCATTTGCTTGGGTGATCTCACCCCTCTGCCTTTCACGGCAGAAGTTCAATGGGCATAGAGGGAACTTCTCTGTGGTCACCAGCTGTGTCCTAAGAGGCTGCTGGTGTGCATTTAGCAACCCAAAGTTCAAGCAGTTCAGAGTTTGAAATACGGTCCTTTGAGATAATTCCTGGACCACCTGTCACCAGCTCCAAGCTCAGGATTGGGATCTGAAGGAGACACCACTGCAGTGTTGCTGCAGGGGGTTGGACCAGATGACCCTTTGGGTGCCTTCTAAATCAGCAATCCTATGGTTCCACCCAGTTTGAAACTGGTTCAGGGATGCTACTTTCCCGCTAGAGCAATGATTAGTCGAAAACTTTCACAGAAGCACAACCCTACCCCTGGAGTTTTTCAGCCTGGAGCATTAAAAGCTTTGAAATGGGTCTGCAGTACCTTCCAAGTTACGAAACCACCGCTGACTCACTCCAAATCATAGGAGGGATTCTTTTAAAGAGGAAGTTGAAAGTGTTTTGGGTGACCTCGCTTTCTAAGACTTTTGAAACAAACTCCACAGAGAGAAGGTTCAGGATGGAGCTGAGGAGGGAAGCCCAGCTCTCTCACCCCTCAGGACCAGCAGACCTAACCATCACCTGAGCGCCTCTTGACATGAAAGCTCAAGATCTGGGTGATGAGTGCAAGTCCCCCTCCTCCCCCCCTCCCCACTTTCTTTCTTACAGAACAGCAAACGAAACAGACCAAGTGCAAAAATGTGAACCTGCTGTGCTGCGGAACGTCAGCAGTGGAAGTCGTGCAAAGGCCCCCATGGGGCAATATACACTGCACACACAGGGTAGTTACAGGGCAACCCATTTGGCACCCCAAGATTTCCCTCTTTCCACACCTTGGCTTAGTGAAACTGGGCTACTCAGCTGCCATGGAGCTCCCCTACCCCCCCCCAAAAAAAGCCATGGGTTTGCACCCAAGAGCCAGGAAAGAGAGTGTGAGTGTGTTGGGTATGGGGTGTGTGTGTTGGCTGTGTTGGCATGTATGGTGTATGGTTGTGTTGTGTGTGTTTAGGACATCAGACTTGGAAGCGCAGGTGTGAGCAAGTCCTTGCCTTTTCCTTTTGAGATCCACACTGAACACTGAACACTGAACACATGCACTTCCCACCCACCCCTTTCACTTGGAAACACTTGCCACAACCGACCACGTTCCACAAGACACAACGGCAGCGCGCACAATTTCGATACACACACACACACAGGGTGGCAGCAGCACTGAGGGGTGCTTTGGAGATCCCAATGGGGGCGAAGGAGAGGAGGAGGAGGAGGAGGAGAAGGGGCACATAACAGACTCCTAACGCTATTTGGTTCATCAAATGGGACTGCTCCAGTGTGGGGTTTATTGTCCACAAAACCACAAGCCACGAACACGCCCAGCCATGTGGCAGCAGAAAGCAGGCGCCACAGCTGGGAAAAAGCCAGGCACCCCTTCAAGCACCATATGCCACCTTTGCCTTCCTCTTATCCAGGGAATTTCCCTTCCGTAAATGTTTCTGGAGAGAAGCCAAGTTCGCCTCCTTCTTTGCTGATGTCCCTGTCCATTTTTCATCTCTTTAGAAACATGGAAATCTTGAGGCCGGCTATATCAATGGGCCGCTGGAATGGAAAAAGACCTTTCAGGCACTTCAGAGTCTCTCTGCAAAGCTGCCTGCTGACCACCTCTGTGCTTGGACGGGTTCCCTTCCATACCCGAGAGAGAGTTGTCTCCACTGTCGGTGCAGCCACGGGGCTTGGAAACCAACCTGCACTTGTTTATTTGAAAAGCAGGTTTAGGTGCTGCCTGGGGTCCGCCCCCCTGCTCTCTGGTATGAGCCGGACCGCTTATTGCACGCTTCAAAATGTAGTATACATGGACAGACAAAGCTCATTTGCCCACCCAATGCACCAACCTCCAGAGACCGCAGCAGGCGTGCCCCGTTTTCTCTGCTCTCCACATTTCGTCAGCAGATACATAAATAGGGGAGCACGCAGGTGTGTCCCTTCGGAAGACAGACACCATTGCAGCTTGGGGGAGGAGCCCCCCTCGGCCCTTCCCCGCCCACTTTGGACCCCAGAGCCACCCAGGCGGCTCTCAAAGTGCCGGAACCCAACACGCTCATCACAGGACGCAGGAGCCACGACAGCACCCTCCCTGATGCCCGCTATGGGGCAGACTCGAACTTGGGGATCCCCCCTCTGCCCCATGCGATGGGGGGCAGGGCCCGGTCATGGTCCTTGTCCGATTCGGGCTGGCTCTGGGCCCGTTCCGGCTTGGGGATCAGGGAAGGCGGGTCGGGCTGCTGGACGGAGAGAGTCCTCCGGAGGTGGTTCCGCTTGCGCAGGAAGTCCGGCTGGGAGTGGAGGCCGAAGCTGCCCTTGCGCAGGATCATGCGTGAGTTGTTCTTCTTGGGGCGGGAGCGCAGGCTGAACTCCAGCGAGGCCAGGTGGGATGCGTAGCCTTCACTCAGGAACTGGAGGGAAGAGGAAATGGGAGGACAGAAATCGGCAGCATTGAAGGAAGTTGGACTAGACCCTTGGGGTACCTTCCAATTCTACAATTCTATGATGATTCTTCGGGGGGGGGGCAGAGGGGATTGGCTAGAGGGGCTGGGAGCTGGGCACACTGTTATACAGTGGTTCCGCTCCTTCCTCCTGGGCCGTGTCCGGAAAGTGGTGTTGGGGGGTGAGCATTCAGACCCTGGGCTCTCACTTGTGGGGTGCCTCAAGGTTCCGTCCTCTCCCCCGTGCTTTTTAACATCTCCATGAATACGTTGGGAAAGATCATCAGGGGGTTTGGGCTGGGTGTTCATCAGTATGCAGATGATACCCAGCTCTACAACTCTTTTAAATCAGAACCCGTGAAGGCCGTGAAGGTCCTGTGTGAGTGCCTGGAGGCAGTCGGAGGATAGATGGTGGCTAACAGATTGAGGCTGAATGCTGACAAAACAGAAGTACTGTTTTTTGGAGGGGCAGGGGGCGGGTGGGTTTGGGGGACTCCCTGGTCCTTAATGGGGCAATTGTGCCCCTGAAGCACCAGGTGCACAGCCTTGGAGTCATTTTGGACTCACAGCTATCCATGGAGGCACAGGTCAATTCTGTGTTGAGGGCAGCTGTCTACCACCTCCATCTGGTATGCAGGCTGAGACCCTACCTGCCTACGGTCTGTTTCGCCAGAGTGCTGCATGCTCTAGTTATCTCCCGCTTGGACTACTGCAACGTGCTCTACGTAGGGCTACCTTTGAAGGTGACCCAGAAACTACAACTAATCCAGAAAGCGGCAGCTAGACTGGTGACTGGGAGTGGCCACAGAGACCCTATAACACTGGTCCTGAAAGACCTGCATTGGCTCCCAGTACCTTTCCAAGCACAATTCAAAGTGTTGGTGCTGACCTTTAAAGCCCTAAACGGCCTCGGCCAAGTATACCTCAAGGAGTGTCTCCACCCCCATCATTCTGCCCAGCTCCGAGGGCCTTCTGGCAGTTTCCTCACTGTGAGAAGTGAGGTTACAGGGAACCAGGTAGAGGGCCTTCTCGGAGGTAGCACCTGCCCTGTGGAACGCCCTCCCATCAGATGTCAAGGAAATAAACAACTATAAGACATTTACAAGAAATTTGAAGGCAGCCCTGTTTAGGGAAGTTTTTAATGTTTGATGTTTTATTCTGTTTTTAATCTGTTGGGTGGGGAAACCCAGCCAGATGGGCGGGGTATAAATAATAAATTATTGTTATTGTTATTGTTACAAGAATGTGAGGACTGAGGTGCTGTTTCCTGAAGTCCAAACCACCCAGGGCAAGGGAACAGAAGCCCATTCACAACAAAAGCCCTTTTCACCCTTTGGGCCTACCCCTCGCAAAGAGTCAATTCTCACATGCACTCAGTCAGTAACTGGAGGGGCAAACACAGAAAAGGTCCCACCCTTTCTCACAGCCATGCCCCCTTCTAGGATTATGCAATAATCTTACAGTTATACAACAACAACAATAATAAATAGGGCTGCAATGCAGTTAAAGCAGATTGATTATAATTCCTGCATTGCAGGAGGTTGAACTAGATGACTCTTGGGACCCCTTCCAACTCCACTATTCTTTGATTCGATGAAATTTCCTGGGGGGGCAGCAGGATTCCCTAGGGGGGTGGCTAAGAGGCAAGCAGATAGTAGGGGGGGCACTGGATCAGTTCCATCCAGTTTGCTTACTCCATTAAACAAACAGTTTCATTTGGATTTTGAATAAACGTGCAATTAATTCTTATTGCTTTGAATTGTGTGCTGCATTGTTACTTTGCTCGGTGGGTTGCACAAACCGCTATTCTGAAAAATACTTTTTATGGGGTTTTGAATAAATGTGCAATTAAGTGCAACTGTTTTGAATTTTATTGGGTTACTCACCCTGGTCAGTCACCGAAATCAATTGACTCATTCATTCATTCATTCATTGGGCAATTATCATCCTTAGTGGATCATGTAAAGCGATATTATGAATGATGCTTTTATATATATATATAGCGCAGGGAGCCCTGGGGATGAATTGATGGAACCAAAGGGGTGGTGGGCCCCAAAGGTTCAGGGACCACTGCTCTAAACAAAGAAATAACAAAGTCACCTGGCACTGAGCCTGATATTTCTTCGCTGGCCGTCCAACAATGTAGATCTGGGAGGGGGAGAGACCCAGGACGTTGTAAACAGAGATGTCTTTCATGGAGCCATAGGCAGCACAGATCTTGATGTGGCACTAAGAGAGGATGGAGAAATGGCAAAGCTTCAGCTCTTTCTCATCGCATTTTGGCCTGTTGCCTCTTCGACTCACTTATTTCAGGCCTTGAAGCACCAACCCCAGAGGACCTGCTCTCAGTACTCTCTCCAGGGACAAAAGGGGTACACGAGAGACAAATTCATGGAGGAGAGGGGTACCAATGGCTGCTAGCCATGCTATGCTCTACCTCCACAGCTGGAGGTAGCAATGCTTTTGAATACCACGGAAGGGGAGAGGGCTCTAGGGCTCGGATCCTGCTTACTGGTTTCCTGCAAGGATCTGATTGTCCACTGTGAGATGCTGGACTAGATGGGCTGCTGGCCTGATCCAGCATGGGCGTACCCAGCACGGGGCAGGGGGGTGCAACTCCCCCCCCTAGAAGCAAAAAAAGGGAGAGCACAGCACGACAGGCAGGGGCGCTGCCAGCTGTGCTCTGCCTCAGCCTGCTCGGCTGAAGCAAAACAGCAGCAGTGGCAGCGCTGCCTCCCTCGAGGGAAATCTGAACCTGGACCTGGGATAACTTCAGCCCACACTCCTTAAAGTCACAGCGAGCACAGCACAGAAAGCGGTGCCCCCCAATGCTCTGCGGCACTTCATTTGCACGCTGTGAATTGAAGGAATGTGGGCTGAAGTTAGCCCAGGTCCAGGTCCAGGTTTCTCTAGACGGAGGCAGCTTCGCTGCTGCTGCCTCGTTGGCTGGAAACGGCCCCCTCCCCTCTGGGGGGCGTGGGTGTTGACCACGCCTTCTGGGGGATCCCGGCCACGTCATCGCCAGCCAGCCAATCAGGTGGGTGGGGGCAGGGGCATGGCTGGCGTGCCCCCCTTACTTTTGATCCTGGGTACGCCCATGTGATCCAGCAAACACTTTGTATGTTCTTATGACCCTTATGTTCAAAATTTGCCCCTGCAGGCAGTTTGAAGCATCAGGACTGAGCAGGAGATATTCATCCAAGCCAATGGATGCTCAAGCCAATGCTGCTCCAGAGAAGCGAACACGGAGCAAAGGATTCAAACTTCAAGAAAGAAGATTCCAGCTAAACATTAGGAAGAACTTCCTGACAGTAAGAGCTGTTCGGCAGTGGAATTTGCTACCAAGGAGTGTGGTGGAGTCTCCTTCTTTGGGGTCTTTAAGCAGAGGCTTGACAGGCATATGTCAAGAATGCTTTGATGGTGTTTCCTGCTCGGCAGGGGGTTGGACTGGATGGCCTTTGTGGTCTCTTCCAACTCTACGATTCTATGATTCTATGATTCAATGCTGGCACCAACTGCACCGGAAGGTCAGTGCCCAGTCGGCAAAGCCCTCCATCCCAACCCGAAATAAGGATGGGTGTGGATTTGATCTGAACTTCCTGAAACAATTTTGCAAACTGAAACAAAACTCTCACTTCTCTGAATTTTGGAGTGAAGTTATCAGACAACAAAAAATGCCCCAAAACGGATATACTTGCGGGCCAGTAAATGTGTCTATTTAAAAATTAAAAATAAACAATGCATTATATCAAGGGAGATTGCTTGAATATATCTATATATGCTGTAGATATTTAGGCATATATATTGTTGGTTTGCTTGCTTATTGCATTTTTATCCCCCACCCTCCATTCCCAAAACGCTCAAGAGGGGAAGCCCCCACCCATTTGTCAGCTACCTCTTGCACCAGGTTGCGGAGAAAGATGGTCTTCTGTCTCAAGGGGTCGTGGACCAGCCCATCTGAGAAGAAGATCATCCCTTGGGGAAAGTTGTGCTGAGAGAGCCAGGAGACGACCCGCTGCTTCTGCATGTCCGGGCGCCCTGTGATGTAGATGATCAGGTAGCCCAGGTCTTGCCAGTGTCTGCAGTATGCAGGGGGGACACACACACAGAGAGAAGGTGCTCAAATCACAGAGTGCTTATTTTGTAGAGCTGGGAAAGGTTCAGAAAAGGGCAACCCAAATGAAAAAGTGGATGGAACGACTCCGCTATCAAGAAAGGTTGTGGCATTTTGGACTTCTCGATTTGGAGAAAAGACAAATAAGAAGCAAGTTTGTAAAATTATGCAAGGCATGGAGCAAGAGGGCAGGGGAAAGTTTTCCTCCTCCTCTTGTTACACTAGAAATTGGGGGTGTCCAATGAACATTGGGAGATTCGGGACAGATTAAAGAAAGTCCTCCTTCACACAGCACAATGTTAAACTACGGAACTCCCTCCCACAGGAGGCAGTGATGGGCACCAACTTGGATGGCTTTAAAAGACGATCGGACAAATTCATGGAGGAGGAGAAGGTTATCAATGGCTAGTAGCCACGATGGTTATGTTCTGCCTCCACAGCTGGAGGCAGCAATGCTTCTGAATTCCAGTTGTTGGAAACCGCAGGTGGGGAGAGGGCTCTTGTGCTCGGGTCTTGCTTGCTGGTTTCCCACAGGCCTCTGGGTGGTTGCTGGAAGAAAAGGATGCTGGACTGGAAGGGTCATTGGCCTGATCCATTGGCCTGTTCTGATGATCCAGCCTCTGGGGCTTCCCAAGGTCAACTGAGCCTCCCACCCAGCCTGAGTATGGATTAATTCTGTCCACAGAATAATTTGCTGGGAGCCCCTCACCTGACGACGTCGACTGCGCCGGCCCGGACTTTGGGGTCGCTGCCCATGATGGAGACACTGGCTGCGAAGGACCCATCGATGCTGAAGACCACACACTCCATCCCCCGGGGGAGGACAGTGAGGTAGCTGACGGCTGTGCTCTGGTCGCCCCTGAAGGGGGCAAAAAGCAAGTGCCATCTTCTCTCCAACCACTGAGCATTTTTTTGGGTTCTGCGCCACCACCCTCATCATGGCACACAGACACCCTTCCCAGAACCCCCAAGCCCTGGGCCTTACCTGACCACCATCTTGATGGGGTAGACACCCACTGCCAGCCTCTTCTCTTTAGGGAAGTTGTAGGAGACCCTCCCGCTGCTGTTGGTGATCTCCGTGTCAAAGTAGACCCAACGCCCAGAAGAGGGCTCTGTCATAATGAAGATGTCAACCTGGAGGAGGAAGAGAACACCTGGATGCACTTCCTGTTATCCAATCAGACAGCAGGAGCACATAAGAACGAAAGATGAACCTTGGTGGTTCAAGATGATGGCCCATCTGGTCCAGCACACTGTTCTCACAGGGACCAAATGCCCCTAACAGACTAGGAATGTAGATAGACTGCCCCTGGGCCTGGAGGCTCCAGAGGAGCATCAAACGATCCTTGCTGGATGTTGTGGTGCAGCAGCAACAGACCCACAGCTGTTCCTCCTGAGGACCCCCCTCCCCACTCCCCTGCTGTTCTTCTCTGTTGGGACACCACCAGGTCTGTGTCACAAGCACCCTACGACCAGATATTCATGGAGTACAACTCCCATAAGCCCCAGACTGCAGAGGGAGGCGACGTTAGTACCAAGCAGTACCAGGCTGTGATATTGGTGCGTTATACATAGGGCTGCCTCTGAAGATGGTTCAGAAACTTCAGCTGGTGCGGAATTCACTGGAGCCAGGGCCGTCTTAAGCCCATCCAGCGCCATGGCACAAAGGTCCCTCCGGAGTCCGGCGCCCCCTTCCTCTGGCACCAACCCCTCTCCACCCTGGCCGGGGCGTGGACAGCTCCCCAGGTCCCGCCACCTCCCTGGTCTGGAGGCCGTGTGGCCCAGAGGCCGCCATCTCTCACCTGGGGGAGCTGCAGGAGCGGCAGTGGCGGGAGCGGCTCCAGATCTGCCCCAGTCCCTGAATGGGGCAAAATTGCGCTGGTCCCTTTAGCCTGGAGTCGTCGAGGGGGGCGAGGGACAGAGTGTGGGCTCGGCTGCAGCTGTGAGCACGAGATCCAGTTTCCCTCGCCGCCTGGGTGCTCCGCGGGCGCGTGCAGGTGGAGGAGGGGCTGTTTGTGGGCTGAGCCTTTCCCCTCTCACCCGCTCCGTGGCCTTGGCAACCCGCTCCCTACCGCTGCCGCGACGTCCATCATGAGAACATCACACCCCTCCATCGAGCAGCCACCAATCCGCGTGAAGCGAAGGGGGCGGGCCCAGCCAGTTGCCAAGGCAATGAAGTTGGCCTCCCGCGGTCGGCGGCTGCTTCTTTTCCTCTGTGTCCTCGCCGTGCCGCACCTCTCTCTGAGCTGTCACCACGTGCGGAGGGCTTAGTGGCTCGTTGCGCCCCGCCAGCGCCCCTGAGAGGCTGGCGCCTTGGCGCAATGAGCCACTTAGCCTCTATGGGAAAGACGCCTCTGACTGGAGCTCACCGGAGCAAGAATTACACTGATCCTGGTCTGACTGCACTGGCTACCAATTAGTTTCTGGGCCCAATTCAAAGTGCTCATTTTGACCTATAAACGGCTCAGGACGGCAACACCTCAAGGACCACCTTCCTCTTTCCATATGAACCTACCCGGACCCTGATATCATCTTCTGAGGCCCTCCTTCGTGTGACCCCTCCTCAAGAGGTCTGGAGGGTGGCAACATGAGAACAGGCCTTCTCTGCAGTGGTTCCCTGTCTGTGGAATGCTCTCCTCAGAGAAGTTCGCCTGGCACCTTCATTATACACCTTTAGGCACCAAGCAAAAACCTTCTTTCTTAACCAGGCCTTTGATTGAGCTGATTTACATCCTATGCCCTTTTAAAATGTGGAGGTGGTTTTTTGGGGGGGCTACTGGGATGTTTTTAAAATATTTTTATTAGGTATTTTATGGTTTTATATCTTGATTTTGTTCTGTGGACTGTCCTGAGGCTCCCGGGTATAGCGTGGTATATAAATGATGATGATGATGATGATGATGATGATGATGATGATGATGATTAGTGGGGAGGCAGCACCAGCCTCTTTCCCCACTTTACTTCCCAGCTTTGAGTGCTGAAATTTTGCCCAGGTGAAGAGAGAGGCAAAGGAGCAGGCAGATTTAAATGTGCCATTAAATCAAAGCTGCCAGCGAAAGGTTGCCACCCAGGAGCTGCCTGCCTCCCTTAGACTCAGCACTTTGGTGCAATACGGAACCTGCTGAAAATGCTAAGGATGGGCAGGGCCTTGCTCTTCCTCTGCTGACCCACCAGCAAGAAGCCCCCCTCTGAGAACAAAGTCCCCTTCTGAAGTCTCTTATAGCACATGGCTGACACACCCCTGTGTTTCCAATTAGCCTTAGCAGGAAGAATGAACACCTGGGAGGGCTTACCTTTTCTCCCGTCAGGGCCACCATGTCAAGGGGGCCATACATGAAGCGGCCAACCAGGGACTGGGGGCCATCTTCGGCCGCGATGACGTCGTTCGATCGGTGGTTGGAAGTCACATTCTGAAAAGGAAATAAATGCACTCCTGTTTTCTTTGTTGTAAGCTGCTGTGGGTATTTCTCTCTATGTGCGGAAAATCAGCATACAAATAAAATGAATGAATGAATGAATGAATGAATGGAAAGGCGCTCATCACCCTCAGTTTGACTTGGGTCCTCTTGCGCAGCCATTTCTCTCGTGGGTTCGAGGGACTGAGCATCGCAGGGTCCAAACTGTTACTCTCCTTGATAGTGGTGGTTTCAAATCTCATCACCTGAAATGCAATGTGAGCGTCTGAGAGGGACGGTGGCCTCGGTGGCAGAAATAGCCATGCAAGACGGCATCGTTTTCTTTATAATAACGGGTGGGATTCAACCAGGTTGTTGCATGCGTGGAACAAGGAATTCTAAGGTGCCCTGATGTGTTTATTTATTTATCCATTCTGTTTCATACAATTCATACAATTCATAAAAAAAGGCTTTGCAAAAAAAATTTAAATTATGGATAATAAAAATTAGCAACAATGATTTAAGACATTCACAAATTTAACTCGCAGCAGCTTTCTAAACATCTCAGTGGACTTGCCTAACCAAGAATGATTTTAGCAGGCGCCAAGAAGAACAAAGTGAAGGCACCTGCTTGGGGTCAACAGGCAGGGAGTTCCATAGGGCAGGTGCTGCCACACAAAAGGATTGATTGCTTGCAAATGCAGTATGGATGTTGCATGGCACTTGTAAACAGTGCTAGTTTGGTTGATCAAACTGGTCGAGTGGTCGTGAACTGGGTAAGCCAATCTTGCAGATAAATTGATCCCAAGTAGTTAAGTATTCATTTTTTAAATTACATTTATATTCCCCCCCTTTCCCCCTTCAAGGTTCCATGGTTCTCCCATCCTCCATTCTATGTCCGCCCCAAGGTAGAGGAGGAGGAGAAAAAGTGGCCCTCTCACCTGTCTGAGGATGAAGGCAACCACGTCTGTGGACTCCCAGTAGCTGGCGTGGAAGAGATGGGGGAGAGCCACGGTGGGGAAAGCCGTAAGGACGTTTGGGCAGTATAAGGCATAATCTATCCTCTTTGCCCCCCACCATTTAGATGTGACTGCAGGGGAACAAAGGAGGTCAGCATCAGCAAGGCTGTGCCCCAGAGGTTCCTTCCCTGAACCCTGGATTCCCATTTTTTTTGTTCAGCCAGAAATGGAGAGAAATCTCCTGCCTCAACCCCCAGAGGGCGGGACTCACTCTGGGTCACGCTGGCAGGCAGCAAACTCTCCCTCGACCCAGAACTCTCGCTGTCACTGCTACCGGTGCTCCCTCTCCGCCCCTTCCCTAGAGTGGCGTTGGAGGGCTCAGAGACCCCTGCCAAGGAGAAGGAGGGCAGCTTTGCAGAACTCTCTTCAGCAAACAGGGCACTGTGGCAGTGGAGGACATCCGCTGCAGGGGGTGGAGAGAGAGAGATCAGGTGTCAGAAGGTATTATTCTAGTCCACATACCCCACCCCCAAAACCCATGTGGTCATGAGATGCCTTCCTTTGGCTGAGTATTTGGGGAAAGAGGGAGTCTTTTAGACTACTATTTTGCCACTAGGTGGCACTGTGGGTTAAACCACAGAGTCTAGGGCTTGCTGATCAGAAGGTTGGCGGTTCGAATCCCTGCAATGGGGTGAGCTCCCGTTGCTCGGTCCCAGCTCCTGCCCACCTAGCAGTTCGAAAGCACATCAAAGTGCAAGTAGATAAATAGGGACCGCTCCGGCGGGAAGGTAAACGGCATTTCCGTGCGCTGCTCTGGTTTGCCAGAAGCAGCTTGCTCATGCTGGCCACATGACCCGGAAGCTGTCTGCGGACAAACGCCGGCTCCCTCGGCCTATAGAACGAGATGAGCGCCGCAACCCCAGAGTCGGACACGACTGGACCTGATGGTCAGGGGCCCCTTTACCTTTATCTGATATTGCAGCCTTTTACTACCTACCTACTGTATATTCCTGCGTATAAGACTACTTTTTAACCCAGGAAAATCTTCTCAAAAGTCGGGGGTCGTCTTATACGCCGGGTCGTATTTCTTATACGACGATTATATCCCAAACTCTATATTTTAACTGGAAAATTTGGGGGTCGTCTTATTCTCCCAGTCGTCTTATACGCGGAATATACAGTACCTACCTACCAACCTACCTACCTACCGTGGTACCTTGGTTCTCAAACATTCCGAGAGTCTGTTTGACTCCTGAAACTGTTCAGGAGCCGATTTGTTCGGCAACTAAGCCATTCGAGAACCAAGGTACCACTGTATATATCTAGCTATTGTTTTAAGCTATTTTCACCTTGTAGTAGGAAAAGCATGATTTTATTTCTTATACGAATATTGCAGCACATGGCTCCTGAGTGCCACCAGGGTATGCAAATGTCTCATTTAAGTCTACATAGAATCTTTATTCCCAATAATGATGGGACTCACAGGTAGAGAATTTTTAATGTTTGTAAAGGGAATCTTTGTATGAGGTTAATACAGTACTTTATTATCCCTCTGGAGATGTGCTCTATCTTTATACTTCTGCCCTTCTAGGCTTTGTTGCTGTACATTTTTTTTTTATTCTTTGTCCTCTTTCATTTGTTGTTATATTTATATAATTTATAATAATTTATTATTTGTACCCCGCCTACCTGGCTGAGTCTCCCCAGCCACTCTGGGCGGCTCCCAATCGAGTATTAAAACAGTATAGCATTAAATATTAAAAAGCTTCCCTAAACAGGGCTGCCTTCAGATGTCTTTTAAAAATAGGATAGCTGCTTATTTCCTTGACATCTGATGGAAGGGCGTTCCACAGGGCGGGTGCCACTACCGAGAAGGCCCTCTGTCTGGTTGCCTGTAACCTCACTTCTTGCAATGAGGGAACTGCCAAAAGGCCCTCGGTGCTGGATCTCAGTGTCTGGGCAGAACAATGGGGGTGGAGACGCTCCTTCAGGTATACAGGACCGAGGCCATTTAGGGCTTTAAAGGTCAACGCCAACACTTTGAATTGTGCTCGGAAACTTTTTGAGTTAACAAATCAATAAAATTGGAAAACCAGAGAAATATGAGCAGTACCTAAGAGGTGGGACCTCCCATCTCCCAGTGGGTATCGCTGGTATCTCGGGACAGTAAATGGAGGCAGGAGGTGGAACTTGTTCTCCAGCAAGGGCTCAAGTCTGGAAGCAGAGGGGTCTGCAGAGTGGAAAAGGCTGTAGACCTGGCTGCAGGCGGGATGCACCTGGGAGGCTGGAAAGGGGGAGAGATGGAGGGGGAGGAGCCCCAGAATCATCAGCAAATACCCACAAAATGTCTTGAAGCAGGACAGAAACAGCTGGCAAGCTTGTCCCTACATTCCCAGAGAGGCTTCAGTGGAGGAGGGACAGGATGGGGTCAGCTTTGAGCTGTCAAATGGAGAAATGGGGCAGCCAAAGTGGATTCTTGAATGAGAGGGTGCATCCCAGCAACAGCAGAATTTGCTTTTTCCAGAATAATAAGAATAATAATTCTCTCTGCATCTGCATCCCTCAACACAGTCACAGTTAATTGCACATTCATTCATTCAGAAAATAAATACTGTATATGCTCTGACATTGCAGCTAAAAAAGAATATGCAGCAAAGAATATTGCATGAAAAATATTTTTTACACATCCTTACTCAGGGGTGGGACACGGGTGGCGCTGTGGGTTAAACCACAGAGCCTAGGGCTTGCCGCTCAGAAGGTTGGCGGTTCGAATCCCTGCGACGGGGTGAGCTCCCATTGCTCGGTCCCAGCTCCTGCCCACCTAGCAGTTCGAAAGCACGTCAAAGTGCAAGTAGATAAAGAGGTTCGCTCTGGTTCGCCAGAAGCAGCTTTGTCATGCTGGCCACATGACCTGGAAGCTGTACGCTGGCTCCCTCGGCCAATAACGCGAGATGAGTGCCGCAACCCCAGAGTCGGTCACGGGGTCCTTTACCTTTACCCTTTACACAGTTGTAGGCAACCTAATGCCCATGGGCCGGATGTGGCCCAATCGCCTTCTCAATCCAGCCCGCGGACGGTCCAGGAATCAGCGTGTTTTTACATAAGTAGAATGTGTACTTTAATTTAACATGCATCTCTGGGTTATTTGTGGGGCCTGCCTGGTGTTTTTACATGAGTAGAATGTGTGTTTTTATTTAAAATGCATCTCTGGGTTATTTGTGGGGCATAGGTATTTGTTCATATTTTTTTCCAAAATATAGTTCGGCCCACCACATGGTCTGATGGATGGTGGACCGGCCCACGGCTGAAAAAGGTTGCTGACCCCTGTCCTTACTAATGGAAATGTGAAGGTGAAGGAAATTTAGAGCCTTTAGAGTATTTGTATATTTAGATTATTTATATATGACTACTTACCAAAAAGCTGGAAAGTTCAGTCAGCAGAGCACGGGACTCTTAATCTCAGAGTTGTGGGTTCAAGCCCCATGTTGGGCAAGAGATTCCTGCATTGCAGGGGGTTGGACTAGATGACCCTCGTGGTCCCTTCCAGCTCTACAATTCTATGATTCTATGCGCAAATCTTCACCTACCACAGATGTACAGTAACTAATTCATAAGAAAATCAATAGCTGTTACCGAAAATTGGCTATCTTGTGATAACTTGGCACCGTAAATACAAACAAATGTGACCAATGGAAGTAGCGATGAAAGCTCTAATGGCAGTAAAAATTTTTTTGAAGAAGTGTGGAAAGTGTTTTGTTCAAGGCTCTAAGGCTGATCAGTAAAGAAGTGATCGACGCGCTTGAAGGGGGACACCTCCAGAGCCCCCCTACTGCCCCCTTGCCTCTTAGCACCCCTCCAGGTAATTCCCCCCCCCCAGCAACTGGGCTCACCTTCCAAGCCGGGCAGAACCGTCCTCCGCATGGCAAGCACCAAACCAAGTGGGGAGCCGAAGAGGAAGAAATCGGAGACTTCAAAGTCAAAGCGTCCCAGGTTGACCTCCAACAGGTTGGCAGAGGTCTCAGGAGGGAAATCAGCATCCTCACTCATCATTGTGGAGTGGATGCTGGAGAGGAGAGAGGGAGAGGGAGAGGAACATGGAAGATGAGATGATCAAGGGTCTGCAAACCAAGCCTTATGAGGAATAGCTGAGGGAGCTGGGTATGTTTAGCCTGGAAAAGAGAAGTTAGCCATCTTCAAATATCTGAAGGGCTGTCACATGAAGTATCAAGCAAGCTTGTTTCCTGTTGCTCTGGGGTGGAGACGACGACAACCCAAACCAACGGCTTTGAATGAGAAGAAAGTCGATCCCAACTTTAGGAAGAACATCCTGGGAGTAAGAGCTGTTCGGCCAGGGGACGGACTCCCTTAGGTAGTGGGTTCTCCTCTGTCAGAGGCTTTTAAGCAGAGGTTGGATAGCCACCTATCAAGGATTCTTCTGCTGCAATTCCTGGATTCCATGGCGTCAGATTAGATGACCCTTGGTGTCCCTTCCCGCTCTACAATTCTATACTCCCACTAACAGAACCATAGAATTGCGGAGTTGGTATGGACCCCAACAGCCCATCTAGCCCAAGCCCCTGCAAACCAGGGCGTCAGCCCTCATACATTTTGAAACTATACCAGATCCTCTTAGCTTTACAAATGTCGTAGCAGTTTCATTGATACACCACGGGGTTTGTGAACAAAAAGGCCCAAATTTGTTTTATTGCATGTTTAATTTTAACCCTAGTTCAGTTGCATGGTCCTCTTTATTTCCCTCTTTAGTCTTTTATCTTGTTGAAGGTTGAATAAAGAAACATTAAAAACTTGCAAATAATTAACTAGATAACAACATGAATAGGAAGGTGCTCATAGAACTTTGGCCTCCAGGCTCCTGCATGAACCCACCTGAGGCTGCCTCTCCTCCTCTCTCCCTCTTCCTTACCTGGAGAGGAAGGCGTGATGCTGTGTGATGGCGTCACATTCGTAGCTGGAGCAGTCACTCTGTTTCCGTGGCAACGGTTGCCGGGGCTCCTCATCCTCCATCATCCCAGAGATGTCGATGTTGCTCTTGCTGAAACGCTTCAGCTCCCCCAGGTTGGAGTCTTCGCCTGAGAGGGGATTGTCCTGAAGGGAGAAGGCAGCAAAGGGAATACAGTGGTACCTTGGTTTAAGAACAGCTTAGTTTATGAACAACTTGGATTAAGAACGCTGCAAACCCGGAAGTAGGTGTTTTGGTTTGTGAACTTTGCCTTGGAATAAGAACATGTTCCGCTTCCTGTTGAGTGTGTTCCATTTGTAAATTGAGTCCCCCGCTGCTATGGGAAAGCATGCTTTGGTTTAAGAATGCTTTGGTTTAAGAACGGACTTCCGGAACGGATTAAGTTCATAAACCAAGGTACCACTGTATTGGGTTGCCATTGGGACGACCCGGGTGTGTGTGTGTGTGTGTGTGTGGGTGTGTGGGTGTGTGTGGGTGTGTGTTCAAAAGGGAAAAGAGAACATGATGGGAAACAAGAGGAGCTGGAATCTTGTTATGTAGAGGCCTTCATCCACTAGGGGGCATTCGTGGTGCAAAAATCGGCAATGCACAGCCATCAAAATCTACTCCCAAAATTTGGACAGGTTTATAGTGGCAGGGAGAGAGTGGGATAAAGCAGGGATAAGAACATGAGAAGAATCAGCTGGATCAGGCCAATGGCCCATCTAGTGCAGTGTCCTGTTCTCACAGGGGCCAGCCAGATGTCCCAATGGGAAGCCTAAATGCAAGACCTTATCAAAAGAGTGACACTCTCCCCTCCTGTGGCTTCCAGTAACTGATTTATTTATTTCATTACATTTACACCCCACCTTTTCCTCCGAGGAAGCTCAAGGGGGTGCAAGTAGTTCTCCTCCTCCTCCTCCCCATTTTATCCTCACAACAACCCTGTGAGGTAGGTTAGGCTAAGAGTGGCTGACTGGCCAGTGAGCTTCATGACGGAGTGAAGATTCAAACACTGGTCTTTCCCAGGTCCTAGCCCCAGACGCTAACCGCTACACCACACCACCTTATATTGGGTCTCTGGGCCTCTTGCAAAAAGGCTTGCGATTTTTCTTAGCATCCTATCCCTCTACCCTTAATAGTAGTCCGACGGACAGAAATTCAACAGGTGCGGCTGCAACTATTGTTTTGCCTCCAAAGCTTCCTCAATGTGCTTTTCCGGTGGATAGGAGGAGCATTGGATTTCCCAAGCAGAAGGGTGCCTGAGATCTCTCGGGAAGCCTGCCAGGCCTGACTCCCACCCCCCACCCCACTCCCAAGAGGAAGGGACTGTACCTGGGCACTGCTGGCACTGCCTCTCCTGCTGCTGGACTGGCTTCCATCTGCCAAGCCGGTGCTGTAGCAGATGGCATCGAACCCCATAATTCCTCCCACGCAGTCCCCAATGAGGCACACCTGGAAGGGGAAGGAGAAGAGAAGGGCGGCCAGGTTGGTAGGGCATCCCCTCGCAGCAAAGTCCATAGAACTATAGAATCATAGAGTTGGAAGAGACCACAAGGGTCATCCAGTCCAACCCCCTGCCAAGCAGGAAACACCATCAAAGCATTCTTGACATATGCCTGTCAAGCCTCTGCTTAAAGACCTCCAAAGAAAGAGACTCCACCACACTCCTTGGTAGAAAATTCCACTGTCGAACAGCTCTTACTGTCAGGAAGTTCTTCCTAATGTTTAGGTGGAATCTTCTTTCTTGAAGTTTGAATCCATTGCTCCGTGTCCGCTTCTCTGGAGCAGCAGAAAACAATCTTTCTCCCTCCTCCATATGACATCCTTTTATATATTTGAACATGGCTATCATATCACCCCTTAACCTTCTCTTCTCCAGGCTAAACATACCTAGCTCCCTAAGCCGTTCCTCATAAGGCATTGTTTCCAGGCCTTTGACCATTTTGGTTGCCCTCTTCTGGACACGTTCCAGCTTGTCAGTATCCTTTTTGAACTGTGGTGCCCAGAACTGGACACACTACTCCAGGTGAGGTCTGACCAGAGCAGAATACAGTGGTACTATTACTTCCCTAGATCTAGATGCTATACTCCTATTGATGCAGCCCAGAATTGCATTAGCTTTTTTAGCTGCTGCATCACACTGCTGACTCATGTCAAGTCTGTGGTCTACCAAGACTCCTAGAACCTTTTCACATGTACTGCTCTCAAGCCAGGTGTCACCCATCCTGGTCCCAGAGGCCTCATCCGGACCCACCACCCAGCATGCGCACACCCACACCCACCTAAAAAGAATCAAACAATCCCCAAACCCACCAACAGAAGTCAAGAGAGCCTCCACCACTACACAAAGAGACAGGATTCAGGTGATGTGAAAGCATAAGAACCAATGGTCCATCTAGCCCAGCATCCTGTTCTCACAATGGCCAAGCATGAAACCCACATGCAGGACCCGAGCACAACAGCCCTCTCTCCTGCTGTGGCTTCCAGCAACTGGCATTCAGAAGCATCGGAGGCAGAGTGCTGCCATCCTGGCTAGTAGCCCTGGAGAGCGCTCTCCTCCTCCGTGATTTTATAAGACGGTTATTTTAAAGCCATCCAGGTTGGTGGCCATCACCGCTTCCCACGGGAAGGAGTTTAAACTGCAGTGTGTGAAGAATGGCTCACAAGGACAAAACTTTGTAAGTTAAAATTTATTTTCCACTGTGTATAAGGCAGATTTCTATGTACAGGTGAAACTCGGAAAATTAGAATACCGTCAAAAAGTGCATTTAATTCAATAATGCAACTTATTATTTTCCATTTTTCTTTTAATTTTTGCAAATGCTTTCTTTTGGAAATTCTACAGTAATAAAACTAATAGTTACAAAAATACAAAAATAAACATCGCTATTGCATTTCATTAATTACATTCCATTTATAATTGACCTGTCTAATGACAAATAATTACAATTACAACAAATAAAGGCTTGTGCTTTGCATGTCATGCATCTATTGCATATATTGGTTTCACCTTTTAAGTTGCATTACTGAAATAAATGCACTTTTCGACAATATTCTAATTTTCCGAGTTTCACCTGTAGTTTCCAGTTGCCTTGATTCCATTTAAAGAAAAGGAATGCACAAGTTCAAAGTATGAAAGAGAAAAAGGGAGAGAGAAATGCCCAGTGGTTAGAGGCAAGAACCTTAGCAAAGCTGCTGTCTGTGGACTGGCTGATCCCATTAAACCCTGGCCATTGTGTTCTCCATCCGAGAGAGGCATGATCGTACCTGCCCATTAAATCCACTCCCGTCAGGAGACTTGAGAAATTCATTGTAAACCTGGTTGGCTCGGCTGATCACCATGGCAACCGCATCTTGGTACTGCGGGGAGGAGATGGCCAGCAGTGGTAAGGCAGCCAGAGGGATGTGGTCTTCGCTGCTGCTCAGGGAGGTCTCATCATAGCTGTAGGGATTCAGGCTGGGGGTGGGGGACAAGGGGATAAGAAAAGGGACAGCACAGGGAATTAGTCAGGGCTAAAAGGCAGGTGCAAAATCACAAGGGCCATTTACACCAGGATCCTCATCTGTATTACTTATTTTCAGATTCTCTTTAAAACAAACAAATTAGGTTGGGGAAGTACTTATTGCCAACAGGAAGGTCAAATTGCTGGTTTCCTGTTTCCTTTGCACCAGGGAGAGACACCAATGGAAATAATCAGAAAATGATGGGGGACTCGCATTTTCTGCATTCCTCTTTAGCTGGAAGAGGAACCTGGCTCTCACCCGCAGTTTGCCTGGCGGTCTGGCACTTGCTTCCCCATGGAACACGAGGGTAGTAAAAGGCACTGGGTGCAAGGAGCACTCCGGCTGCTGTGACCTGCCCCACCCACCCACCCCTGTCCCATTCCTGGAAGCACAGGTTATCCTGCTAAAATAAAAAAAATTCCTTCAGTAGCACCTTAAAGACCAACTAAGTTTTTATTTTGGTATGAGCTTTCGTGTGCATGCACACTTCTTCAGATACAGTGAAATGGAAGTTTCCAGGCACTTATGTAGAGAAGGGGTGGGGAGGGGTGGGGATGGGGAGGGGGGATCACTCAGAAGGGTGGTGGAAATGGGTGATTGACTGACTGATAGCTGTAGATGACCGCAAACGACTGCAAATGGTTTTGCATGAAAAAGCAAGGGTTGAGATGGCTGAAGATCGCTTATCATGTATAATGAGATAAGAATCCGATATCTCTGTTCAAACCAGGTCCCTCCATAGTTTTGAGCTTGGTGATAAGTTGCAATTCAGCAACTTCTCTTTCCAGTCTATTTCTGAAATTCTTTTGTAGTAAGACAGCTACTTTGAGATCTTGTATAGAATGTCCTGGGAGATTGAAGTGTTCTCCTACTGGTTTTTCTGTCTTCTGGTTCCTGATGTCAGATTTATGTCCATTTATCCTTTGGCGTAGGGTTTGGCCTGTTTGTCCAATATAGAGAGCTGAAGGGCACTGTTGGCATTTGATGGCATACACAATGTTAGAGGATGAGCAATTAAATAGTCCTGAGATGGTATGTTGGATGTTGTTGGGGCCAGTAATGGTGTTGTCTGGGTGTATGTGGCAGCAAAGTTGGCATCTGGGTTTATTGCAGGCTCTGGTACCAGTGTCCATGTTAAGTCTGGTGGTTGTATTATTGTGGGTGAGGAGTTGTTTAAGATTGGGTGGCTGTCTGTAGGCAATGAAAGGTCTTCCTCCCAGAGCTTGAGAAAGGGAGCTGTCATTGTCCAGGAGAGGCTGTAGATCTCTGATGATGCATTGTACTGTTTTAGCTTGGGAGCTGTATGTGATGACTAGTGGTGTTCTGTTATTTTCTTTTTTGGGTCTGTCTTGCAGCAGGTTCTCTCTAGGTATCTGTCTGGCTCTGTTGATCTGTTGTTTAACTTCATCAGGTGGATATTTTAGTTCTAAAAAGGTTTGCTGTAGATCTCTTAGGTGAGATTCTCTGTCTGTAGAGTTGGAACAGATGCGGTTGTAACGTAAGGCCTGGCTGTATACGATGGATTGTTTGGTATGTTTGGGATGGTAGCTAGAAGCATGTAGATATGTTTGTCGGTCAGTTGGTTTTCTGTATAAGGTGGTGTCTATATGTCCATCCTGTATTTTTATAGTAGTGTCCAAAAAATGTATTTCTTGCATAGATTGGTTCATTGTTAGGTTGATGGTGGGGTGAAAGTCATTGAATGTCTGGTGGAAGGTTTCCAGGGTCTGTTGTCCATGTGTCCAGATAATAAAAATATCGTCAATGTATCGCAGGTACAGGAGAGGTTTGAGTGGGTAGGAGTTAAGGAAACGTTGTTCTAAATCTGCCATGAAGATGTTGGCATACTGTGGGGCCATGCGGGTGCCCATGGCTGTGCCGCTGATCTGGAGGAACAGGTCATCACCAAATTTGAAGTGGTTGTGGGTAAGGACAAAGTGGCAGAGTTTGGTAGCAAAACTCTGCTACCTGGTTATCCTGCTAATAGGGTATTTTAATGGTTATCCTGCTAATAGGGTATTTTAATGGGAGTAAACTGAAGGAGTGTGCTAGAGATGACGAGATAAGAAACTGCAAAAATGAACCCAGCTACAAGGATTTAAAAGGCTTGGATTGAGAGGGGATTTAATTCGGTGAAAGAGACGATGAGGGGAGGGGAGCCCATGGTTTGCTTATATCAAAGTTTTTCTCTACATTTATGATATGGCAACCCTCCCCAGAATGCAAGTTTTATTTAAAAAATATCTGTACAAGTGAGGAAGGAAGAAATTGGAATATACACACCGAATTTAACAAAATTGGACCTGCGTGTGTGAGAGAAAGGAACTGAGAGGATAAAATTGGTATTGTTATAATGAAGAGGCTGCTATTGGAACGATATTGGAAAATCAATAAAAACATTTTTTGAAAAAAAGGAAGGACAAATTACATGTTATGCTGTGCAGAAGGAGTCCTGTGTGTCTGTATTTGCTGCATATTAAAAAATCCCACCAAACAGCGCATAATTTTTCAGGGTCCTCCGAGCCTTTGGCAACACATAATTAATGAGTTGTTTTTTCAGCTAATGCTAAACTCCACATATTTTAATAACAAAGCTAAACTTGGAAATCCTGCAAGGTTTCCATTTGGGGGCAACTGAGGTTCTGATAGCTGACAGCATCCACGTCAAGTGTTCCTGAGAGCTGAAACCTTCAGCTGATTTAATAAACAAAGATGGAATGGGATGTTTGAGTATTCCGGTCGTTTCCTGACAAACCATTGTCCAGGAGTTGAATACTTGTGGGCAGTCCCACCGCAAATGAGAAATGCTGCCTTTTCTTCCACAGCCCCTCCAAGAGTTCTGAGAATATTTTGACATCATATGGGCAGTTTGCAAACTGGTGTACAGTTCCCTCTGTGTAGGATTTTCCTGGAACACCTAAGCTGGGGCTGGCCTATATGGTTTAAATTACCAAAGTCATTTAGAATCCTTGGTTTTTCTGTGCAGGTCTTTTCTCCCACGTACGTTCAAGACCTAATCAGTTTGTCTGTATTGCTGAGACTCACCTTGTGCTTCAACACTTCCCAAAGCCAAAGCAGTTTGTAAATTAAAAAAAGAATTATTTTTGTTTAGAACTAATGCACATTCTTACAGAAAGGGGCTGTATGCTGGAAATGGAATGCTGGAAATGTTTTTGCTGAGGTGTGTTATGTGGGCGTGTTCAGAGATATCTGAAGTTGCTATCCATATTTGTTTTGTATTGGCCAGATCCTAAATATCTGCAGATAGGATCATAGAATTGTAGAGTAGGGAGGGGCGCTCCAAGGGTCACCCAGTCCAACCCCCAGCAATGCAGGAATCACAGCTCAAGAATCCCTCAGAGTTGGCCTTCCAACCTCTGATTAAAAATCACAGCTAAAGAATCCGTAAATCGAACCTAAAGAATCATCATGCCTGTTGCCACAAGGGGGCAGCATTGCCCAGCCTTGGCTATTGGTTCCCTATGACCACCTGCTCCTTCTGCAGAACCCCAGGGCTGGGATCTGTTATGATGAGACACGCAAGCTCGTAAGTCAGCACTCTGCTCTCGTTCTCCAAATCTATCCAAAAGACTCCAGTGCCTGAGATGTGCTGCCTCCAAAACAGCTCAAGCGTTCCTGCTGGATCCGTCCATCCGTGGTCATTTTGAAAGGGCCTTTGAGACACAACAGGTATGAAAAGGTCTCGGGGGGAAAGTTAGAATATCTAAGAAAATAAGTCAAAGACACAGCTCAGATGAGAAAAGTGGGCTGAAGCAATGGCTGTGGAATGAGTGCCATCAGAGCACAGAATCATAGGAAACTGCCTGATACAGAGTCAGGCCTCTCCAGCTTCTCCAGAAGTTCAAACAGGAATCTCTTCCGTGGAGATGCTGCTGGGGATTGAACCTGGGACCTTCTGCATGCAAAGCGGATGCTCTACCACTCAGCTATGGCCTTGCAGGCTCAGAAGACAAGCAGTCCACCAACTAAGAAACCCATGCAGCCCACCACCAAGAAACCACTGCTCCATGAAAGAGAGAATGTACAAGAGCAGAACAGCAAGGGAGGTTCGGGTGGCTCAAGTAAGCAAGCCAAGCCACTCTCACCTGGGCAGGGGAACCACAGCAGTTGCCCTTTGCAGAGTGCAAGGAACGCCCCTCACCCCTTGCCCACACAAATGTGCTCACCAGCTGTCCCTAAGGAGGCAGCTTTTGCTATGCAAGATTTCTAAACGGCCTTGCAAGAACGCTGCTTCCAAGGCAGCTGGTGCTCCTGAGGAAAGGTAGATTTGCTGTAGGTAGGATTTGCCTTTTGATGCAGACTTGATGGGGAAGGGTCCGGTGTCCAGGCAAGAAGCCTCCTCCCACCGGGGAGTTGGTCCAGATTGCACAAGCTGAAAAGGTATCCATAACAACAGAGCCCCTAGCAACTGTGTCCAAGCTGCATCCATCTCCAACTCAGCCAAAGGTGTTGAGTCCGTCTTGGCAGGAATGCGAGAAGTCTTATCTGCAAAGGGTCCTCCAGGAATTGGTCACCAGGAGCTTTCAAGTGTTATTAGAATCATAGAATTGTGGAGTTGCAATGCAGAAATCACAGCTGGGGCTCCCCAAACCTGCATTCAACAGGCATCTCACCTCTCGAAATGCCACCACGGTGTGGAGGCAACAGCAGTACTGGCAAACTTAATACTTTTTTTTGCCACAATCACTGCCACAGAGCAGTGGGCCTGAAAATGGGCTCTGATCCTCGGTCATGTTCACAGAATCACTGAACTGTAAAGTTGGAAGGGACTCCTAAAGGACATCCAGTCTGACCCCTATTAAGGATGGGTTTTCTTGCCATTTGCAGATCTCTCCCATGGAAGATCAAGGTGCTGACACTGTCCTACGACTGGCCGGGAGGCTGGATGCCCCCGGGACAGAAAGAGTCACTTTGGCTCCATCCCAATGGAAAGACTGGCCAGCCTCCTTCGGTATTCTCTTAACATAAGAACATAAGAGGATCAGGCCAATGGCCAATCTAGTGCAGCATCTTGTCCTCACAGTGGCCAACCAGAGACCCAAGTGAGAAACCAGCAAGTCGAATTTGAGCACAAGAGCACTGCCCCCTCCTGTGCTTTCAAGCCACTGGTATTCAGAAGCATCGCTGCCTCTGAATGTGGAGGCAGAGCAAAGCAGGGTTGCCATATTTCAAAAAGTAAAAACCAGGACAACCCAAAAGTTGTTGAGGTTTTTTGTTTTTTTTAGGAAACCCACAAAATTGTTGAGCTTTTTAAAAAACAAACAAACAAAATTTTTCGATTGACTTGCCTAAGATCCAGGACAAAGCGCTGCCTTTCAGAAATCCCCCCCCCCGGGACGTCAATTCTGTCTTTGAAATCCTGGTCATGTCTGGGAAAATCCGGACGTATGACAGCCCGAGAGCATAGCCATCCTGGCTCGTAACCCTTGACCGCCCTCTCCTCCTCCATGAATTGTTGGTGGTGACTTGGGAGTGAGTTCCAAAGTTTAGCTCTGCGCTGAGTGAGGAAGGACTTTCCTTTCTCTGTCCTGAATACTGGCCTCCTCTCTGGAGGAAACCTGGTTTCCCTTCTCTGGAGACCTGACATGGTTGCCTCTGGCCAAAATGATATGGGAGATACCCTTGATTGGATGGCACAAAGAGGAACGCCAGCAGGACAAGGTGATCTCTAATTATTTACAAAGCAGTTTAACTCAATTAATGTCGCTGAAGGCGCAGCAGCAGAAAATGCCAATTAGGGCAGGAGAGATGTTTTGACACAGGCACCCGTTCCATAACTGCCAATTATGGTGATGTGATGATGTTTTGAGGGCAGAGGAAGGAGCGGCTCAGGCTCCGGATTTATTTCACCATCCACAGAATGATTGCTGAAGATTATTCTCCGAAAGATTTTAATCATAGCTTGTGACCTGAGTCTCTTCACGCTCCTGCCTTTAACGTCTCAAGTCAGTAGAGCATGAGACTCTTAATCGTAGGGTCATGGGTACAAGCCCAACATTTGGGCAAAAGATGATGCATTGCAGGGGGTTGGACTGGATGACCCTTGTGGCCCCTTGCAGCTCTAGACATCTATGATTCTATGGAAGAATACTAGAATCACAGAATTGTAAAGTTGGAAGGGTAAACTGGTCCAGCTCCTCCCAGCAACGCATTAGAAATGGAACCCAAACGAAAGGGGTACGAGGCTCACGTCAGCCGCCCATTGGTAGGCGACAAGATGGAGCAAGATTGTTTTCTGCTGCACCAGCGGGTAGGACCTGAAATAATGGATTCAGGTGGCAAGAAATTTAGATTCTAAGTAAACATTAGGAAGAACTTCCCAATGGCAAGAGCTGCTTGACAGTGGAATGGGCTCTCCTTCTTTGGAGGTTTCCAAACAGACATTGCATGGCCAACCGTCAAGGATGATTTATCTGTGGTTCCTGCATTCCATAGGGTTGGGCTAGATGACCCTTGGGAACCCTCTTCCAACTTTAGAGTTCTGTGAATCTAGGGATGGAGGAGAGGTCACTTGAGATAACGAGCCCCACCCCACCCCACCCCACAATGAGCTGCAAAATTCTCCCTTGGCAGACAAGTCAAAAGTCTTTCCAGAGGTCTTGCTACCCTACCTGCCCCCAGAACAAATGTTTCAGAATGCATCACTGAGCCGGGTGGCTCCTTCCCCCACCCTACACCCACCCCCCAAACCCTGCACTTGGCTTTGCTTGAGGATTTCATCCTGTCTGCAAATCGACCAGATTTGCATTTCTCGAACTAAGAGGTAGATCGTAATGCAGTTAATCATTCACTTCGGGGACTCTATGTACCCCAAAAAAATCATATTTGAGATTCAAATGCCTGTTTGAGAATAAAACACATGCAAATTTCGCAGAGCGGAACATGCAGAAATGATGCAAATTTCCCCAATGGCTTCTTGGAAAACAAAAATGCAGGATTTGTTATGGTAAAAGAAGGAGAAAACAGGGAGGCAGGCTGGAACTCATTGTATATCTCCCCCCACCCTCTGTTTTCCATGAAGACTTAGCTGGTAGCTTCATGCTAAGCAGATTGTTTTACCTCTGCAGCGAGAGAAGCACTAAATATCAGCCCAAACTCAGCAGAGCAAAAGCCAAATATTTCATCCTAAGCAGAGGCGTTTTTGCTTAACGGGGTCTCATTTTTCACTGGAAATGCCACACAGAAGCTTTGCTGTTCCATAAATTTGTCCACAGAGAGATCCCCGCAGGAGCCTCCGAAAAGCCAGAGGCAGTGAGCAGGGCTGAATGCCGTAGATTGAGCTGCTTGCTAAGTGGAGCTGAAGGATCGCTCGCGTTAACTTGCTATGAAAATTGCCACCAGCTTAAAATCACTCCTATTTGTTTTCTCTTTATGAATCCAGCACTTCTAATCCAGACGTGTCTCGCCATCTAGCCCAGCATCCTGTTTTCACAGCGGCCAAACAGACCCCCAACGGGAAACCAGCAAGCAAGACCTGAGCACAACAGCCCTCCCCTCTCCTGTGGTTTCCAGTAACTGGTATTCAGAAGCGTTGCTACGGTACAAACATAGCATTGTAGTGTTGGAAGGGACACCAAGGGTCGTCTAGTCCAACCCCCTGCAATGCAGGAATCTTTTGCCCAACGTGGAACTCAAACCCACAACCCTGAGATTAAGAGTCTCATGAGCTATCACAACTGTGGAGGCAGAGTATACCCTCCGTGGCTAGTAGATTTCAGTAGCCTTATTATCCTCCTCATTATACTGTTTAGTTCTCTTTCAAAGCCATCCGAGTTGGTGGCCATCACTGCCCCCAGTGGGAGAGAGTTCCATAGTTCAGCAATACACTGCATGCAGAAGGACTTTCTTATATCTGTCCTGAATCTTCCAACTTTCAGCTTCACTGGACGTCCATGAGTTTTGGTGTCAAGAGGGAGGAAAACTTTTCTCTATCCACTTTCTCTAGGCCATACATTGATTTCTATACACCTCTATCATATCTCCTCTTGATCACCTTATTTCAAAAGCTAAAAAGTCTCAAACACTGCAACCTTTCCTTATGGGGCTGTCGCTCCGTCAATCATTTTGCTCGCCCCTTTCTGAACCTTTTCCAGCTTCACAATATCCTTTTCAAGGCGAGGCACCCAGTACTGTTTGCAGTATTTATTTGTCCGTACAACAGAAGCCTGCGAAGAAGATCCCGGCTCTTCCCATTTCCCAGGTGGGAGGCTGAGCCTAAGGGAGCAAGGCCAAAGCACAGGTTTCCCCTTTCCTCACTCAGGACTAGTTGACTGCACAGTGCAACACGGCAGCCAAAAACCCACAGGAAACTCACTTTGCCATGAGGGAGAAGGCTTCTGAGCAGACAGCTGGGCAAGGGACGAGCTTGATCAGGATGTGGCCCAGGGCAGCCGGGAAGTGGGCCTTTGTGACCTTCTCGAACACCGACGTGAAGGTGTTGATGTCACTCATCTTGCTGCTGGGCTCCCCGCTGCCTGTGTCCAGGATGTTGCCCCCATGCAGGACCAGGATCAAGACGTGGGTTTTGCAGTTCTGCTGCTGACCCCCTTCCTGGAGAGAGAGAGAGAGAGAGAGAGAGAGAGAGAGAGAGAGAGAGAGAGAGAGAGAGAGAGAGAGAAAGAAAGAAGTGGACCAAGCTATATACATACCTAGAAGAGCAAACCAACCTGAGGATAAAGGCCTGAGCAGATTTCGCTTTGGAGTCAAGGGATAATGGAAACCTCGTGAGAAAAACCAAAGAGCCTTGTGGCATGGCAGTGCTGGGGCTTCTACAAGGAATGAGTGAATTGCAGGGCTGGAAGGGAACTCCAAGGGCCATCTATTCCAACCACCTGCAATGCAGGAATCCCAGCTCAAGAGTCCCTGTCAGGTGGCCATCCAATCTCTGTTTTAAAACCTCCAACTAAGGAGAGCCTGCCACCTGCTGATGTTCTGCTGTCAAACAGCTCTTACCCTCAGAAAGTTATCCCCAACGCTCTCGCCAGATTCTCCTTTCTTGTCATTTCTTGTCATTTGAATCTACTGGTTCGGTTCTTCCCCTTTAGAGCTGAAGAAAACATTCTTGTCCCCTCTTCCTTTAGATCTTTGAAGATGGCTACCATATCTCCTCTCAGTCTCCTCTTTCCCAGGCTAAACATACCCAACTCTCTCAACAGTTCCGAAAGCACCTTCAAACAGAGTTTGGATGGCCATCTGCAAGGAAATCTTGAGCTGGTAGATCACTGGGTGTCTGTGGTAGATCTTTGGTAGATCACTGGCTCCCCCCAAAGAAGCTGAACAACTGGTGCTCCCCTAAAAAAACCCCTCAACATTTTACCTCCTCCCTGGGGGGGAAAACCTCAACAACTTTGACCCAAACCGCCCCCACCCATTGCCAGTTTTTAACTCTGTGAGTAGATCACAGTCTCTTGGGAGTTGGCCACCCCTGGCCTAAATGACCCTTGGGGTTCCCTTCCAACCCTACATTCCTACAATTCTATCACCCTCGCCACGTTAAAAACCAGGAGAAATTACAATAAAGCTTTGTTTAATTTTTTTTATATTAAAAAAAACAAAAAACCCACACCCCATGGCGTCCAAAACTTTCCTCTGCAGAGCCCAGCCCCTCTCCCACACACTGCCCATCTATTTACTGAAATGTGATATGGTCAAGGCCGACAGCGGGCGCTCACCTCACTCTCCTCGTGGATCTCAATGCTGCCTTGCGCAGGATAGCGGTGCTTCCTCAAAGAGGCTCTGTAGAGCTCCCCTGCAGGAAAAGAAAGAAATCGGGGTTACCTTTCAAACCCTTTTACTCCTGGTTCTCCTGGACAGCCGCCAAATGGGCTGCTGAATTTTCTCTCCTGCCAGCCCAAATATAATAGTCACAATCTGCAGGGACCCTTCTTCTCCGTCCCACCACCCTCACAGTCCTGCTTGATGAGGACGCAGGACAGGGCCTTCTCAGTAGCTGCTCCCAGGCTTTGGAATTCCCTCCCTAGAGACGCCAGACTGGCTCCCTCCTCGTTGTCCTTCCTCCAGCAGCCGAAGACTCCTATATTCTCACAGGCCTTTGGGAACTGACTGTTGCTTTTTCTTCTTTTTTTAAGGAAGTGGCTCTTTTAATAGTGCTGTGCTGATTTTACTGTCTGTGTTTTAATAGACTTGTTTTCTATTTGGCTTTAATTTCTGCTAGAGTTTAATTACTTTCTAACCATCACGTTTTATAGGTTTTTAGCTTTTTGTATTTTATCTGCATTGTTTTGATTTCTGCAAACTGCCTTGAGTCCCAGTCTGGAAAGAAAGCAGGATATAAATAAATATAGTAATAGTAATAACAGCAGAAGACAGAGGGCAAGGAGGGGAGAGTGTGTGCATATAGTATGGTCTGACTTGTATAAACTTGTACATTATTATTATTATTATTATTATTATTATTATTATTATTATTATTATTTCCATTACCTGTAATAAAGAAAGTACCGGTAGAGACCCAATTAATAATGAAATATCCGCAATAATAGGAAACGGGTGTATTATAATTTACCTAATTTAAATCTGAAGTTGGTTTTATGTACATGCAGAAATTTCTTTATGATGTCTCATTGTTCTATACGTTGTTGATTTTGATTTAGTTTTTAGTTTTATGAATCAAAATGGGATCTTGCAGGCAGCAGACTCCCCTGCCCCAGAGAACAGGGGCACAACTTCCTGCACTGCAGGGGGTTAGACAAGAGGACCCTTGGGGTCCCTTCCAACTCTACAATTCTGCGATTCCCCATTCGTAAGGTACCAAGGGGACGAGGGAGGGAGGCGAAAGGCCCACCAGGGGGCTCAATTAGCGCATTACATTCCTGAAATCTCAGGAGGAGACTCCACAAAATGTAAGGTGTGATGAAATTGTGAGGAAAGGTTTTTATACTCCCATATCCCACCCACCCCCGAAGCCGCTTGCTCAGTCGCTCTCCACACCAGGCTTTTCTTCCACCCGCTCAACTCTGTCTTCTCGCTCACTATCTCTTCTGCCTCTGTTAGTTGTCAAGGAAACAGCCGCAGGACAGAATCCGATTATCTCCGTGGCAAAACCTGACTGCCATGTCCATCTCTGGGGCAGCCACCAGGACCTCTGCCCCTTCTGCCCCCACTGCCCCCATTTTGCATTTTGATGGCAAACTCTGCACCAGTTTTGGGGAGCAGCCACAGGGCCAGAACTCCCTTCTCTCGCTTCCAGAGGCTTCTCTCCTTGGCTCCACCTGTGTATGTACGCACTGCCCCCTCCCTGGGACGGCACCAGCAGAGGATGGGGTCCTGCATTTGAAGACTCCTGCCCCACATTATACAAAACCTTCCTGTCAGGGAAGAAGACTCCTCACACTTCCTCTTCGCTGCGCTAGTTTTCTACAGGCAGGGTTTGTTTAAAAGATGCCAGAGGATATTTTTAAAAATGAGATCCCTGCAGTCTCAAAAAAAAGGGGGGGGTGCTGGCCCAGAAAATGTGCTCTGATCGAAAGTGGCTCTACTCATGGGCAACAGAGTGAGGTGGGGTATCTGAGAGACAAAAGGTTGGGGGTCCCAGCCCCTTTGACTGCTGGCTTTCTACATGCAGGGAATTCTAAACATGGAGCAGGGGAATTCAAAACTGCGATCCCTCTGAAGGGCGTACTGCCACGCTTGGCAAATCCACACTGTGATCAACTCCCACCCGGAAACCAATGTCCCCACTGTGGAAGGACGTGTGGATCCAGAATTGGCCTCCACAGTCACGGACCCATTGTTAAAACCGTGTTTATGGAAGACAATCTTATTCAGATATGAGTGATCGCCAAAGAAGAAAGAAGAAGAAGCCACTACAGTTTTGGCCACTTGACTACCTCACATTTATTTCTTTATTCCACAAAATTTATACGTCGCTTGATAGTTTTAAAAAAGTGGTTTACAAAAAATTAAACAAGAAAAGTATCAACATGAAAAATCAACAATAATAATTCAATAGTTTTTTTAAAAAAAGTTAAAATAATGGTAGACTAAAAACAGATGAAAACACACGCCAGCTTTCTGAAGATCTAGGTAGGCATATCTAAACAATAATCTTTTTAGTATGTATCAAAATGGGTATACAGTGAAGGTGCCTGCCTGGTGTCAATGGGCAGAGAGTTCCAGATGTGCAGGCGTTGCCACACTAAAAGATGGGTTTCTTACTAATGCAGAACGGGTATTTTGTGGCTCCCTGTAACAGGGCCAGCTCTGCTTATTGAAGCGGTTGAGTGGGCATGAACATGTCGTAGAATGTAATGCAGGACTTCAAAAGCAGACTAGCACAATAACATCACCCTAGAAAAGTGTTACATCTTTTTGCATCGAGGCTGGGCAACAAGAGAGTTCCTTGCTGTGAGGATTTGCCTGGGGAAATTCCTTTTGTGTGGGAGCTGAATCACCTGATGCCACAGTCAACAAAGGATCAACATGGACATGCAGGGAATGAGCCTATGAGGAGGGCAATTCAGCCGGTTGGAGGTGGAAATCCTGAGTTGCGGATTGTTCCCAAAGACCATCCATTGCAGAAAACATCCGGCTCTATTTCTCCGTAAGGTATGAATCAGTAGAGGCCACGCAGTCCCTGGGCCATTGCCAGGACGCAGGGGTAAAATGGATGAGGAGAAACAAGCCGAGCTTGAATCCTGGCAAGATGGAGGCACTGTGTGTGAGAAGCTCCTGTGTCTGGGAAATTGCACAGTTGCCTACCCTGGATGGCTTTGCTCTCCCCCCGAAGGAGTAGATTCACAGTTTGGGGTGGCTTCTGGATCCAGCTCTGTCACTGGAGGCCCTGGTAGCATCAGTAGCTAAAAGTGCCTTTTACCAACTGTGGCTATTTCAACAGCCATTCCTGTCCCCGGAAAACTTTGCCATAGTTCATTCATTGGTTGCTTCAAAACAGGATTGCCGTAATGTGCTCTATGTGGGACTTTCTTTGTGCTTGATCTGGAAGCTGCAGTTAGTGCAGAATGCCATAGCATGATTGCTGACAGGAGTGAGATCTTACAAGCATACCACACCTGGTTGCTGATTCCCTACCTGGCCAGGTTCAAAGGTGCTACTATTAGTATACAAAGCCTTAACAACATAGAACCAGTTGACCTGCGAGGTTGCCTTCTCAACATGTGCCCACTCGACCGCTTTGATCGGCAGAACTGGCACTGCTACAAGTGCCACATAATACGCATTCTGCATTGATAAGAACTCTGTCATATAGTGTGGCAGCACCTATCACGTTGGAACTCCCTGCCTTTTGACATCAGACAGGCCCCTTCACTGTACTCTTTTCGTTGCCTGATGAAAACATTCCTCTTTTGATAAGCCCACCTAGATGTTTAGAAAGCTGTTGCAAGTTTTAATTCAGATTTGGTCTACCGTTATTTTAACCTTTCAGAAGTTTGAAATTATGGTTGCTGATTTTTCTTAGTAGCAAAATTATTGGGGGTTTTCCGCTTTTTTGTACACTTCTTTGGGTGTCTTTCTCCCCCCCCTTCTTTCCAATGAAGTGTATAAATTTTGTGGATGAAATAAAATGCCCCCCTTTTTGTTTTTGTTTTCAGCCAACTTTGTTTTTATTGATTCATTGTTTTTATTTATTTAATTCCAGTGAATACATGGGACATCTCCTGCAGCCCTAAAAGGGTGTGGGGTTCTTCACAGTCCGAGGGCCACATTCCATTCTGGTCACATGCTGGCGCTGTGTGGGGCCAGAGGCAAAAGTGAGCAAAGCTCCAGGATGCTGCTGAGGCAACGTGCATGTTCTGCCTCAGCAGCAGGATCGCTGGCTGAGGTCCTGAAACCCACACCAAGGTCACTCTCCAAGGTGCTGATCTTACATCACATCCCTGCCTGCCTGGAAGCCAATGAATACTGGCTGTTTCCAAGGTGTGCTGGGGACTGTGAATGGTCCTGTCGTCCAAGTGGAAGGGAAACCGTGCAGCCAGACCCAATGGAAAAGGTGAAACCTGTGACCTTGCAGTTGAGCGTACACCAGGGATGAGGTTGTATGCAGGTCCCCAGAGCAAGAGAAGAGGAAGAGGACCATAAAGAAAACAGGGTGATTTCATTAGCTGCCTGAATGAAGCTGATTATGAGGGAAATGGTGTGTTGTTCTGTTTACTGGAGGAGTTTTAATGAGGTAAAATTATAAAAGAGACTTAGTAGGACTCAAAGAGGCTCCCAGGTGAGGCTCCAGCTTTTCGCCAGTTTTTCCTTGGCAGCCTTTTATACTGCCATTACAGCAAGTTATGCTAATTACATCATTATACAAACTATGGGAGCAAAGAAGGTAAATTAAAATCCCACACAGAAGGTAGAACTCAGCACGTGGATCAGAGTCCTCCATTCAAACAGCAGGGGGGAAAGTCCTGATTGGATATGGGCTTGTTTGAGAGCTTGTTTTGTTGTTGTTGGTGGTGGTGGTGGTGGTGGTGGTGGTGTTTACAATCCAGATCTGGAGAGGGAAGAACCAAGGCAAGCTTTGAAACAAGCCAGGTCCTGTGAGGAAGACGGGAGAGGGGAGAGGAAGAAAAAGAGGAGGAGGAGGAGGAGGGAAAGGGAAAGGGAAAGGGAAAGGGAAAGGGAAAGGAGGAGGACAGGAGGAGGACAGCATCTTGTCCAGTCTTGCAATTCTATGACCTGGAGGAAGAGTTGACCTCTGGACCAAAGGTAAACCATCTCCAAACTAAGAGCATCTACTATTTCAGATAACGCTGGCCAGGCTCAGTTAACTTTTCCTCTTCACACCGACAAGAATACTTGGCTGCTCCAGGCAACTCCTCTGCTGGCTGCTAAGTGGTTGTTCCTCAGTTGTGCTGCTTCTCCAGAGCAGGGGTAGCAAATGTGGTGCCCTCTACATATACTGCTGGATCTCAATTCCCAGCAGCCAGCAGGACCAGCAGTCAGGGACCATGGGAGTTGCAGTCCAAGAACATCTAGAGGGCACCCCATTGGCTAACCCTGTTCTGATCTATTCACTGCATTTACCTTTCTCCTGCAAGGAGGATCAAGGTGGCTGACATGGTTCTCCCCTTCCTCATTTAATCCCCACAACAAAGTAGGTTAGGCAAGAGTTGCTCAGCCCCTGGGGGCAGCAGCACCACCACCACCCACCGCTCTTGAGCAAGGCTGAGTCATCCACGGCCTACCCAACCCTCCTGAGTGACAAGGCCCAGGCCTCCCTGTCTTAACACGTTAGCCAGCCAGCCTTCAACCATCAAGACAGCAATCAGCTAGATGGGGATGGTGCCACCCAAAATGGAAGAGCTGTGCTTAATCAGAAAACACAGACCTTATTCCACATTCCAGGCAACCTGCCTCCATGGCTTCCTAAGGCATTTGTAGATAACAAGAAAACCGTCTCTGCTAAGATTTCTCAGAAGAGCTCCAGACCATGGAGGGAAAGATCTGAGTGGCTGAGAGGCAGCAGTGCTTCCTGGGGAAACCTCATAAGAATGTAAGCAGAGCCTGCTGGATCAAGCCAAAGTCTAGTCTAGCATCCTGTTCTCACAGTGGTCCAACCAGATTCCCAGTATGGGAAGCCTGCAAGCAGGAGAAGCAGAAGAGCACTATCCAGTTCTCTGTTGCCCGGTATTCAGAGGTAGACTGTCCCTGGGCATGGAGGTTCTGCTCTCAAAATAGACCTCCATAAGAAGAGCTCCCAAAGGGGGCGCGTTTACTCCACCATCACAAGGACATCAGATGAGGCTGCTGGATCAGGCCAATGACTCATCTTGCCCGGCATCCTGTTCTCACAGTGGCCAGCCAGAAGCTTTGGGGAAACTCACAAGCAGGATCCGAGCACAATAGCCCTCTCCTCTCCTGTGGTATTCAGAAGCATTTCTGCCTCTGACTGTGGGGGCAGAGAATGGCCATCAAGGTTGGCAGCTTTCAATAGTCCTCTCCTCCTTTAATTGTCCAATCCTCTTTCAAAGCCATCCAAGTTGGTGGCCATCACTGACTCTTGCAGAAGTGAGTTCCACAGTTTAACCATGCAGTGCATGAAGAAGAATTCAAGAGAATGTTAAGCCCAGTGTGGAACTCCTGCCTCAATGAAACCCTCCCCCTTTCATGCAGAGGCAGAAGGAGGGTTGAGTTAACGGGGGGGGGGGCAGCCTCATTAAATAAGCCTGACTTGAGCCACCAATGAATGGAACAGGAAAACTAATCTTAGCTGCAAGGGCAAAATCGTATCTCCCCATTTCACGTAATTTGCAGGGAGCAATTCAGAACCTGTTCCAAAGGCTTCCTGGCCTCCAACTGGGATGCTAGCAGGTAGGAAACAGGGACAAGCCAAGGATTCCACCCTGGAGAACAAGATGCTCTAAAACTGGCTTTTTCCTCTTTTCTTTGCAAGGGAAAAAAGCAACTCACCAGCAGGGTCTGTATTCAATAGCCGAGATCCTGCTGCAGGGCTGACACAGCAAAGCCCTGCATGGGAGAAGCATGCCAGGCTCTCTTTGTGGGAAGAAAATAATAAAAACGACAGGGGAAGATTTGGAATACAGTGGTACCCTGGGTTAAGGACTTAATTTGTTCTGGAGGTCCGTTCTTAATCTGAAGCTGTTCTTAACCTAAGGTACCACTTTAGCTAATGGGGCCTCCCGCTGCCGCCACGCTGCCGCCGCACGATTTCTGTTCTCATCCTGAAGCCAAGTTATTAACCCGAGGTACTATTTCTGGGTTAGTGGAGTCTGTACCCTGAAGTGTCTGTAACCTGAAGCGTCTGTAACCCGAGGTCCCACTGTAATGGTATCTGGGAGAAAGAAGTGGGGAGCCCTATGGCTTTCAAGTTAATTTCAGCCAGGTAGGTAGCAAAAGGGGGGGATAGGGAGGAGGAGAAGGAGAGGAAAGAGAGGCTCTGGCCCCCTGGCAGAATTTATTATTTGTTGTGTTTATATTGCATTTTTCCTTCATGGATATCAAAGTTGCATTCGAACCCTGGTCTCCCCAGTTACCAGTCCAGCACTCTGACCACTACACCACCACCCCCTCCAAGGGAATGAGGCCCTCAACAACAACAAAAACCAGGCCCCACACTCATTTCCTGGGGAGGGAAGCAGAAGGTCAAATGCAGCTACCCTCTGCTAGGTTTGGGAGGGCCATTTTGCACAGCAGATGGCAGAACTGCCCTGTCCTGCCCTGGACTGGGAACATGGCAGAAAGTAGCAGTCAACTGTACGGCATCCAGAGCTAACAGGGGTGCCCTTTAAAAGTCATAGCAGAGGCGCAGCATTGGGGGGTTGTGGAGGTGCAAGCATGCCCGCTGGCCATTCCTTCCTATCCTGGGCAACAATTGAGAGGGAAGAGCTGCTCCTGCCCACACAGTAACAGGTCTTCATACATTCCAGTGACATGGAGAACATAGGAGTTCCAAAGTGTCTTTGGAAAATCCAGTCCAGCTTCCAAGGCAGGACCTCTCCACAATATCTGGTTATCTGCTCCGCATCCTGTCTTGGGGAAAGGACAGCACCCACAGATGTCTGAACAGACCTGGTATTGGCAAGGTGCCTGTCAAGGGGATTGTTGCGGCTACTCCCGAGTAAAGACGCTCCAACCCGCTCTGTCTTTAAGAGCTTTATTGTGCATATTATTTACAGTGCAGAGATACTGTATCAGAAAACATGACTGCCTAGTCCGATTCAGAACCCGGGCAATGGCTTCTGTCGCCTTCTTGGACCAGCATAAAAGCCTGGGCACCCCAAAGCGCCTCCCCCTAGCCCTGCGTGTGGGCGCGTGCCTCAATTCGGGCGCCAGAAGGGGCTGCGTTCCTTCTCCCGTCCTTCGGCTGGAGCGTTGCAGAGGCTCTGGCACCTCGCTGCACTGTCCTTCCCCCTCTGGCCAGCTGGGTCTGTGCTGACACGTCTGAGAGCCCCCTCTCCACTCCGCTCCATTCCTCATTCCCTCCTCCTGACCCGCTGCTTGCGCTGTCACTGGGCGAAGTGCTGGTCAGGATGGCTGGGGGAGGGTCCCTGTATGGAGTCTCCCTGACAGTGCCTATTCCAAAGTGGTGCTCATGATCCTTGAGATGAAGATTAGCAGATAAACCAAGGTCCAGTAGCTGGACAGAGCGATGGTTTCAGGACCATGGACAGATCCCTTTGGGGGAGTCAGTGAAATTTTCAGGACTATGGACAGATCCTGCAGGGTTTCAGGACCTTGGACAGATCTCTTGCAGGGAGCCACTTCCCCAAAACAATTCCCACCTCCAAGGAAGACCTTTTCTCTCTGAGAAACAAATATGCTTAAAGGGGCAGCAGCCCTCATGCCCTGAGCCATCTCTGGTCACTTACTGCCTGGCATGGGTAGGATATCACAGGGGGCTGGGAGGGGGCTGGTGTGGGAGGGCCTCAGCCTCTTAAGGGCATCAGATGCAGGAAAGAGCTTTTCTGGAGTTTCTGGTTTGGGGATTCTGGGTTTGTGGGGTCCAGCCACCCCTTGCTCCTCCTCCTAGCCCTAGCTACTGCTGCTGCAGACCATTGCAGGAGCTGGGCTTCATAAAGCATCCATTGCTTCACAGGGGGACAAGGACTAATTGTCTGTCTTGCCTGCTGCAGAGAAGCCGAGAGCCACCAGGCAAGAAGGTTGATGAAAAGACAAGAAAAAGGCAGCAGGATAGAATTTTATAAAAGTGTACCATTAAACTGTGGAACTTGCTCTAACAGGAGGCCATGAAGGCCACCTATTTGGGTTGTACTTTAAAAGAAGATCAGACACTCATGGATGATAATAAGGCTATCAATGGCTACTAGCAATGATGGCTATTGTTCTGCCTCCATGGCTAGAGGCACTACTGTGTCTGAGTGCCAGCTGCTGGAAACTGCAGGAGGGGAGAGTGCTCTTCTGCTAGTTTGCCACAGGCATCTGTGTTGGCCACTGTGATAACAGGATACCAGACTAGATAGGCTATTGGCCTGATCCAACAGGCTCTTATGTTCTTAAGGTTGTGTTTGGACACTTGTAAGAGACCTTCCTGGCTGCAGTGGAGACAGAGCAGGCAGGCTGCCCAGGGAGGGGGGGTAGCTTTGCAAAGAGTAGTCATGCATTTGACCAGAGCAGCAGGCCTGGATCCAGCCCCTGAGTCAAAAGCATCTCCACACACACACACACACACACACACCCCTCCAGCCAACCCTCTTAAGGGTCTCTCCAAACCACACACCCTACCCAAAAATGCTCAGTCCTTGAAGGTTACGATTCTTGCTGCTGCTTATGTATGGGCGCGTGGGAAGGGGGAAATAATCGCTCAGTGCCTCACAAAGTCCTTTTCAGCTCTTCTTATGTTTGTTTGTTTTTTAAAGAAAAGAATTTCCAACAATTGAGAATTAACAAGCCGATACTAACGAACAGCGCCGGGGTGGAGGGGGAGGTGGGGGGAGAGAAAGCATGTCATTCTCCCATTCCCTGATGAAATCAGACCCGTTTTCCTGCCATCTGTTGCACTGTTGCTGGCTGTTTATGACAACAAATCTGTCAAAGAGAAATAAACTTGCATATGGTTCCTATTAGCAAGTGATAAAAAAATATTTAAAAAGAAAAACCTGATGGAAGATTGAAATGCTCACAGGTTACTGTGAGACAGGCAGAGAGAGAGCACAAAGTGGCATGCGAGGGGGGTGGGAGCTGGGAAGCCCCCAGAATCAGTGCTGCCCAGCCTGCAATCTGACCACTTTATAGAAGCGCAGGCCTTTGGCACCAACTCCGCAGCCACAGAGAGCCCGTTTCGGACCAGCTCCCTGTGGACCTTCGTGTTAGAGAGATCAATAAAGCTTGGCTTTGGGATTGAGGGTAATGAATTTTGCTTAGTACAATGATAAGAGTGAAGGTGACATGGGATGTGAGTGAGGGTGGCTTTGATGATTCAAGGACTGCTTTGGCCACAAGAGCAAAGAGGGGGGAAAGGAGGAGGGTGTTTTTTTAATAATAATACTAATAAAAGCACCAGGACTCACTTTGTTTTTCCTGCAGGACTCCAGATGAGCAGAAGGATGGATCTTCGCCTGCCAGAGGGAAGCAAGAGGGGCAAAGTTAGCATCTCTTGGCCAGAAGTACAAGGATACAACCTCTGTGTTGCATCTGCTGAGCCACAAATTGCTCTCCCTCCCAGACACTTGCAAGCTCCAAATTCTTTTTTATTATTACAAATTTTATTGAAAGGTTTTTAAACAATTACCAAGCATTAAGTGTCATCTTCCAGGACAAATGCATGCACAGATGTTGAGTCGTGAATGCAGTCATGCATATGACATCAAAGCAGACCAGGAAAAAATTCCACATGACAGTTTAAGCTCAAATCCACAGGGTATTCTTCAGTTTAGAGTATTAAGATAATTTCCCCAGAGTGGTTGTTATGACTGAGATGGAAGGGAGATTATTGCACTATTGTTAATAAATGATATAAATTGACAGCACACAGAGCCAAACCTGTGTTTGTTATTCCTCTTATCATCCTCTGATGGTGAGCTAAGTGCTCCATAAGGAGCTACATTCCACCCATATTGGGTCCAAGTTTCAAGCTCCAAATTTGACCTTCCAAAGCTTGGCTCCTCCAGGAAGGGACTTTCCTGCCTCCCCCACCACTAAACTCCATCTCCCACCCAAGCCAATGTGGCAGCTGCATCACTGGTACTCTTGAAAGGCCAGACAATTATACTAATTATCATGAGGTATAAAGACAGGGTGGTGCAAATGGGAAGCAGTGAGGGTGGGTGGATGGATGGGTAGAAACAGACAGCTCAGAGCCACACAAGCTCAGGAGAGACAGAAGAAAGGACCCTATTGCACAATGTGTAATTAAATGGATACCCACCTGTCAGGGGGACTCCTTGCAGGGACCCTCCCCCAGCCATCCTGACCAGCACTTTGCCCAGTGACAGCACTAGCAGCGGGTCAGGAGGAGGGAATGAGGAATGGAGCGGGGTGGAGAGGGGGCTCTGAGACATGTCAGAGCCTAGGCACCGACCCAGCTGGCCAGAGGGGGAAGGACAGCGCAGCGAGGTGCCGGAGCTTCTGCAAAGCTCCAGCCAAAGGGCTTCCAGCGCTCAAATTGAGCCACACGCCCACACACAGGGCTAGGGGGAGGCGCTTTGGGGTGCCCAGGCTTTTATGCTGGTCCAAGACGCGAAAGAAGCCATTGCCGGGTTATGAATCGGACTAGGCAGTCATGTTTTCTGATATCTCTGCACTGTAAATAATATGCACAATAAAACTCCGAAAGACAGAGCGGACTGGAGCGTCTTTACTCGAGAGTAGCCGCAACAATCCCCTGACACCACCCATCCAAAATACAGTGATGGCTACTGGTTTGGGTGGTTTTAAAAGTGTCCCAGGGCCCCTCCAAGTGTTGGTGGTCCACAGGGGCCATCATCCTAAGAACCTAGGAATGGCCTGCTGGGTCAGGCCAATGGCCCAGCTACTGCAGCACCCTCTTTTCACAGTGGGCAACCCGATGCCTCAGTGGGAAACTTGGAAGCAGGATGCAAGCACAAGAGCCCTCTCCCCTCCTGCGGTTCCTGGAAACTGGCATTCAGAAACATTGCTGTCTCTGACCATGAGTGCTTCCCATATCATGCATTCGGGTGAACCAGTTGGGATACTGGCCTGATCCAGCAGGGCTCTTATTGTGGAGCACTTCAAGAACAGCCCACTTAAGAATCAACCAAACTTCATAATTCTTCAACCAAGCTTCATAATTATTAGTAATAGCAAAAAGTAATTTTTGCATCAAAAAATTACGCCATGCTTTTTTATGACGGCGTCAATGACCTTTCCTTAGGTCTTTGCACTATAAAAAATGAAAATAAAATAAATCCATGAAATATGCACATTCGGAGGATACATTGTTATGAATGCAAAGCGCAGGAAGTGAAAGAGAGATTCGATCATTCATTCACTCAGTCAATCACACACACACACACACACACTTAAGTCTCCAGCAGAAATGTCACAATATTATCTAGTCTTTGGCAGGCAATTACACCTTGTGGGTATCTAAGGGTGGAAAGGGTGCTGCCCCAGATCCACAGCGCTGGAGTAGGGAAGGCTGACGTTCTCAGAGAGTAAGACACCCTCACCCTATGGCAAGCTGGAAGGTCAATTATGCTGGGAGATGCTTGTTGGGCCCCAAGCAGACCTGTTCTGCACTATGAGCAAGAACGGACTTGGCACCAAATTCCGGTCCTTAGAATCCAAAGCCAGTATGACCCTGCTTCACCTCATAGCCAGGTTTAAGATCCAGATTTAAGACCCAGATTTAAGATCGAACACAATCCTGCTTCACCTTACAGCCAGATTTAAGACTTGATAGGCTATTACACAACCTACACATGATGGGACACAAAAGAGAGATAAAAACACCATTTGCAGGCTTCATTCCCTAAGAGGCTTGCACTGCAATGACGACACAACTCCCGGAGGGAAGCCAGATCTGAGGTTCTCAGCCCTGTCATTCCCTGCTAAATGGCTCTGTTCCTTGTCAAATTAATCTGCTTCCCCCCCTGCCCCACCTTGCCTGCTGTCAAGAGGAGAGAAAAGCTTGGGATGCAGAGAAACCGTCTTTTCTCAGCAAAGAAAAAGGAAAACCTATGAATCATCCAGTCTTGATTGAGATAAATTAGCAGGGAAGCACTTGATCCTGGCCATCATCAAGGGCAGCGTGAAACAGATCACACTCCCCCCCCAACACACACATACCCACTAATTATCTGTTTAGCAGCCTTGAAGGTGCTGCCTGGCCTGTGCAGAACCCATGACAGTCAGCTAACATGCCGACAGGCAGAGGAAGAAGAACCCCAAGCAGTGACAAGAGAGCAGCAAATGCTACCCTCTCCAGCATATTGAAACAGAGCCCAATAACTGATTGGAGGTCTTTAGTGTCCACAGAATTTGTGTTAGGATACTAATCTGTTGATTCACACACACAGGGGCTTGTAGAGCAAGAAAACAGCAAAGCAGCTTATTATCAGAAGTGCATCACTTGGAAAAGGTATCTAATCCTAAACTAATTGACAAAGATCGCCAAGGGTGTGGAAACCAAGCCTAATGAGGACTGGTGGAAGGAGTTTAGGGGTGTTTAACCTGAAGAAGAAGAGAAGCCTGAGAGGTGATGTAATAAAGCCATCTTCAAATATCTGAAGGGCTTCCACAAGGAAGATGGAGCAACCTTGTTTTCTGCTGCTCCAGAAGGGAGGACCCAAACCACCGGATTCAAATGACAAGAAAGGAGATTCTGACTAAACATTAGGAAGGGCTGGCAGGTGTGAAGCAGGTAAGGGGAAGACAAGGGGCAAGATTGTAGCTGGAAGCCTTTGAGCGTTGATTTGTTGAGTGGGGAGCTGGGGTCCGCAAACATAGGCAGGTTGCAGAGGCTGGTCTTGAGCCTGAGCTATGAGGAGCAGGGAGCCACTGCAGAAGAGTGTCACGCCACTTTGGTCGCCGGGCAACAGAGCAGCATCAGCACCAAACTGGGCTCCCAATTTCTATAGAGAATGAGACCAGCATTTGCCAACTGGGGGCCCTCCAGGTGTTAAGAGCATGAGAATAGCCTTCCTGGGCTCTGCTGGATCAGGCCCATCTAGTCCAGCATCCTGGTCCTCACAGCAGCCACCCAGAAGCCTGTGTGAAACCCACAAGCAGCAACTGGTACCCAACTGGTACCCAGAAGCATTACTGCCTCCTGCTGTGTAAGCAGAGCATAGCCACCATGGCTGGTAGCCATCAATAGTCCCCACCTCCATAATCTCCATGACCAGATCATCTCTAGTAGCCACTGGTAGCCTTATTGTCCTCAATGAACTTGTCCAACCCTCTTTTAAAGCCATCCAATTTGGTGGCCATCACTGCCTCCTGTGGCAGGGAGTTCCACAGTTTAACTCTGCGTCATGAGTTCTAGTGTTAAAAGAGATGGAGGAAAACTTTTCTCTGGTCTACATCTTCCACGCTATGCAGAATTTTATAAACTTCTATCACATCACCACTTATCTGCCCTTTCTCCAAACTGAAAAGACGCTGCAACCTTTCTTCTTAGGGGAGTCGCTCCACCCCCTTGATCATCCCCTTTTCTGAAACTTTTCCAACACTGAAGGGGGGGCAGAGAGGGGGCGTTGCACGTGACTCAAGGTTACCTTGGTTCTCCTCCAGCTTCCCAATGGTCTCAATCTGCTCCACCAGGTCGTTGGAGTTCCACTGGCTCATCCCCAGGAGGATCGCACTCTTCCCTTCCGCCACCTCCTCTGCGGTGAGAGAAAATGGAATCACATTTCAGCACAATGGCATGGATACCAGAGCCAGGGCGGCTTCACTAAGACTAAAGCAGGTTGTGGTGGGAATGCATGGCCTGGCCATAGGATCAGAAAGTGGAGGGTCTCCCCCGGGATCCTTTGCAAGAGCATCACTGCATCTCCTGCATGTGTAAAATACTATTAGTATATAAAGCCCCTAACAATTTGGGACTCCTTTACTCAAGAGATCACCTTATCCCTTATATATGCTGACTTAACCACTTCAGTTGGTGGAACTGGCACTGCTATGGGTACCACATTAATACCCGTTCAGCATTTGTAAGAAATCCACCCATCTTTCAGTATGGCAGCACCTACACTTTGGAACTCCATGCCTATTGATGTCAAGAAGGTGCCTTCGTTGTTTTTGGGGTGTGCCTGCTAAAAATAGGTGCCTGCTTAAAAAATTCTTTTTAAGACACACACATACCCAGATATTTAGAAAGCCAGTGTGAGTCTCTCATCTCTTTTCAATCTGTTGTTATTTTAACTTTTTGAATGTTATGAATTATTGCTGTTTATTTTTCTCACTGATAACTTTATGGTTTTACTGTTTTTCGCAAACGAATCTGAAGTTCTTTTTGCAAGCTAGCGGTGCAAAAAATTTTATGAAATAAATAAATAAACAGGAGGCCCAGACTCCAAACAAGAGGCATCTCCTTCACAACACCCCTTAGGATGTTAGCCCTTCAGCGTTAGAGAGAGAATAACACATGGCAAGGCTGGCACAGAGCTGGGTGCCATTCACAAAGCGTTCACAGGGGCAGCCGTGCTTTGGGAGGAGGGAAAAAGCATTATTATTATTATTATTATTATTATTATTATTATTATTATTACCCCACTGTTTTCCCAGACCAGGACTCAATGCACCTTACCCCTAATTAAAACAACACAGGTAATAAAATACAATATCTTTCTCTGAGGATATTTGTTACAGGTTGTGTTATCATTTGTTTGTTTCACTGTTCTGGGTTAATTGTAGTGGGTATTCTTGGCTGAACTTCAGTGCAATTTGTAAGAGACGGTGATGTTACTGGAGGATTAAGTAAGATACGCATTCCCCTGAATTAAAAACAAATAGATCTCTATCCCCCTTTATTGAAGTCCAAGGCTGCTACCATCAACTGTGTGCACGCTGCAATTTAGACTGATACACTGAGGAGACAAGTTTACAACACACTGATGGTTGTGGGAGTTGCACAGGTTTAGCCTGGAGAAGAGAAAACTGAGAGGTGATGTCAGAGCCATCTTCAAATACCTCAAGGGCTGCCACATGGAAGATGGAGCTAGCTTGTTTTGTGCTTCTCCAGAGGGCAGGACCCAGATTAATGGGTTCAAATGACAAGAAGGCAATTCTGACGAAACATTAGAAATAACTTTCTGAGGGTAAAAGCCATTTGACAGCAGATTCCCAATGAATGTGTGGACTCTCCTTCATTGGAGGTTTCTAAGGTGAGGTTGGATGGCCATAATCAGGGGGTTTGGGCTGGGTGTTCATCAGTATGCGGATGACACCCAGCTCTACCTCTCTTTCAAATCAGAACCAGTGAAGGCGGTGAAGATCCTGTGTGAGTGCCTGGAGGCAGTCGGAGGATGGATGGCGGTTAACGGATTGAGGTTGAATCCTGACAAGACAGAAGTACTGTTTGTGGCGGACAGGGAACAGGCAGGTGTGGAGGACTCCCTGGTCCTGAATGGGGTAACTGTGCTGTCCATGGAGGCACAGGTTAATTCTGTGTCCAGGGCAGCTGTCTATCAGCTCCATCTGGTACCCAGGCTGAGACCCTACCTGCCTGCGGACTGTCTCGCCAGAGTGGTGCATGCTCTGGTTATCTCCCGCTTGGATTGCTGCAATGCGCTCTACGTGGGGCTACCTTTGAAGGTGACCCGGAAACTGCAACTAATCCAGAATGCAGCAGCTAGACTGGTGACTGGGAGTGGCCGCCGGGACCACATAACACTGGTCCTGAGAGATCTACACTGGCTCCCAGTACATTTCTGAGCACAATTCAAAGTGTTGGTGTTGACCTTTAAAGCCCTAAACAGCCTCGGTCCTGTATACCTGAAGGAGCTTCTCCACCCTCACCGTCCAGCCCAGACACTGAGATCCAGCGCTGAGGGCCTTCTGGCGGTTCCCTCATTGCAAGAAGTGAGGTTACAGGGAACCAGACAGAGGGCCTTCCCGGTAGTAGCACCCGCCCTGTGGAACGCCCTTCCATCAGATGTCAAGGAAATAAGCAGCTATCCTAATTTTAAAAGACATCCGAAGGCAGCCCTGTTTAGGGAAGCTTTTAATATTTAATGCTGTATTGTTTTAATATTCGATTGGGAGCCGCCCAGAATGGCTGGGGATACTCAGCCAGATGGGCAGGGTATAAATAATAATAAATAATAAATTATTATTATTATTATTATTATTATCATTATTATCATTATTATCTGTCAGGGATTCTTTAGCTGCAATTCCTGCTCCTGCATTGCAGGGGGCTGAACTAGATGACCCCTGTGGAAGACCCACCAAGTGTCCCTATTTTCCAGAGACATCCTGAATTTACAGAAGCCATCTCAGTTTTTGATTTGATCCTAGAAGGTCCCGCTTTTCCTTAGGACGTCCCTAAGGAGAAATGTTGGAGGGTATGGTAGGATGTCCCTATTATCATGGGAGATATGTTGGAGGGTATGGAGTTATGTGACCCCAGACCCAAGGAGATAACTATTACAACCTTTAGAAGACATCTAAAGGCAGCTCTATATAGTTTTATTAGGTTTTTATATGTGTTGGAAGCTACCCAGTGTATCATCATCATCATCATCATCGGGACTGTTCATGGTGGCAGGAGAGGATATATTGTTTATTAATATCCTTCCTAACTTGCAGTAGCAAGTTCCTTTATGTAGCAGAGTTACATTCCCCCTTTTATATGCACAGCAGATAGCTGGTTGCAGGCTCGTATGAGCCTCTCACTATTATACAATTCAATCTGTTTCAGATTGAATTGTACATTCCTGGTAAGTTCCCTTGAATCCCTCTTAAAAGAATAAAGACGTGACAATCTTATTCAAAGTCAATAAAAGAAGGTTACTCACATCAGTTCACAGTTAGTGTCCTGAAGGCAGACTTAGTAACAAATATGTACAGGTGGATCTACCCCATATGGGGGAATAATCCCAGTGCTTCTGCTAGCTGAGAGCTAGCAGAGCAGTCCTAGCTAGAAGCTGGTCAAATGAAGAAGGAAGTAAAAAAGAGGAAGGTGTGCTGTGTGACTCGTCCTTTTGTTACCTGGACAGGTTAGGTCATGCCCACCTTCTGTCACATGCAAAAGGAAGGATGTTCCAGTCAGGAGGAACAGAAAGTTTAGACTGGCCAGACCAAACATTCCCTTGCATGTCTTCTCTAGCATTACAAGGAATGTTGTACTTGACTGCCTCTCATGGATCACATCCCATAATTATGGAATAGGATGTCCCTATTTTCATCAGAGAAATATTGGAGGTTATGCTGCAGTCCCTTTGAACTCAACAACTCACTGGTTCTATTATTCCTCCTCTATTGGTGCCAATGAAAGGTTTCATTTACAGGTCAATAACAGCTTCTGAGAGGGTATTTGCAGGGCCGTCTCAAGCATGTCTGGCGCCGTGGTGCGGAGATCGCTCCGGCGCCCCTGCCCTGGTGGGCAGGCGCAGCGCAACGCGCAACGACCCCCTGCCGGCCCCACGCCACCCAGCTTACCCCTAGAGCCGGCCCTGGGTATTTGTCGGAACCAGGGCTGGGAGAAGGGGAGTTAAACTTCTCCCCACCTCCATGCTGCCCCCCCCCACACACACACAAGCAGCTCGGGCTTCTCCACAGATGCTATTTACATAACGAAAGACAAGAAAAAATCCCCCATTAATTGTCTTCGTCATCCTGGGCCTGGCTTGGCTCCAAGAGGCAACAACGCGGAAAGGCAGCCTCATCCCAAGCAAATCTCTGACTCCTCCGTTGGGTGGTTTTTCTACCCAAGCCCAAAGCATTTCCTTCCTGCTGCAATTATCACCATCTAAGCCACTGCATTCATGAATATGGATGATGGATCCCTCTCCCTTCCCAACACTTGGGGAAGATTTTAAAAGGTGGCAAATATCTGCACATCTGATCAGGTGTTTTGAAGCCAGAAAATGCCACTTTGGAAGCAGAACCCCTCTAGGCCCTTTGTGTTCGCTCAAGTCAGCAGCAAGGAAGGCAGAAAGGGGATGAGGACCTGGGAACCCCTTTTCCTTCCACTCTCATGGAGCTGCAAATTCAGAAGAAGAAAAAAAGCAGAAGGCAGGTGGGCTCCAGCACCCAAGGGCAACATCTTGCTAGGAGCTTGAGGCCTCCTTGAGGGGAAAAAATGCAGATTGTTTCCTTTGCTCAAATATCATTCTGCTTGCAGGTTTCCCTTGGGGGCACCTGGTTGGCTACTATTGAGGGCAGGAGGCTGGGTGAGTTGGGACCCCCTGCTATAAGGCTCTTCCGAGAGTCCCCTCATTCAACAGAAGCACCACTGGGGAATCATGCAACCAGGAGCAATCCTGCCTCCGACTGCGGAGTCAGAGAACGACCATCATGGCTAGTGGCTGTTGAGACAGTCTTATCCTCTGAACTCTGGGATGGGGTGGGGGGAAGTACAGGAAGAACCTGAAAGAATGGCATTTTCTTCAAAGCGTCCTCATGCCAGAGGCACCAGCTTCTCCAGAGAATTGGGGGGGAGGGAGAGACAGGCACATCGGGCGGCGTCCTGACGTCACACATGCAACATTGCACAAATGTCCTGATAACGTATGTCATCCTCTGAATATTGAAGCGGCCCAGTCCTCTCAAAAAAAATGTATTCCGGGGGCCAAAACTGCCTCGGCTCCTAGGAGTCGGATGCGGATGCCCCACAAAAACTGAGTAAACACATCATGGGTGTTTCACAGCCAAGGCCAGGCTTGGAAGCAGCCTGTAATCATAAGAAAGAATGTACGTTGAACCGGCTGGAACAGCCCAATGGCCCATCTCCACCAGCTTCCTGTTCTCACAGCAGCCAGCTAGATGCCTCTTCTGGGAAACCCGACAAACAGGACCTGAGCACTAGAGCCCTCTCCCCTCCTGTGGTTTCCAGCAACTGGCATTCAGAAGCATGTGGCTATAGAGCATAGCCATCCCGGCTTGTAGCCATCAATAGGGCCAGAAATTCTTTCAGTTTGGCATTTGGGGCGCGGGTGGCACTGTGGGTTAAACCACAGAGCCTAGGGCTTGCCGATCAGAAGGTCGGCGACAGGGTGAGCTCCCGTTGATCGGTCCCTGCTCCTGCCCACCTAGCAGTTCGAAAGCACGTCAAAGTGCAAGTAGATAAATAGGTACCGGTATCGCTCTGGTGGGAAGGTAAATGACATTTCCGTGCGCTGCTCTGGTTTGCCAGAAGAGGCTTAGTCATGCTGGCCACATGACCTGGAAGCTGTACGTCGGCTCCCTCAGCCAATAAAGCGAGATTAGCGCTGCAACCCGAGTCGGTCACGACTGGACCTAATGGTCAGGGGTCCCTTTACCTTTACCATGTGTGTGTGTCTGGGGGCTGCACACACAACTGTCATTTATTCCAAATTAGGACATTTGTCCTCCCTTATCAAATAATAAAATTGACTGGAAGCCTGCATCACACCCAGTCCTTATTAATGCAACTATTACTGTCTTTCACTGATGAACTGTAATAATAATATTTGATGGAAAAGAGTCTTTTGAAACATCAAAATATTGACAGCATTCCTTTCACTGTGTATTTCTAGTTTCCATGGAAAGTCTGGGTGGGCCTCTGTTCAGGCATCTGCCTAGGGAAAGATGCCATCGGGGCTTTTAAATTATAGATGTTGTTGAGCAATTCCAGAAATAGCAGAGGGACGTTTGGCAAGGGCAGAGAAGGAAGGGCTTTAACATTGCAAAAGGGCTTTTTGGAGGGGGTCATTTTTCCTTCCCAAGAGGAGGTGGGGAGAGAGAAGGGGAAGAGCACTGGGGAGGCTTCTCATTCTGGAGTCTTCTTTGCACAATGGACATGTCAGATAGCCAAGGAAGGAGAGCTCCCCCCCCCCCCGCCACTGTTAGGGAATTCACAGGGGGGGGGGGGCACATCTAACGCAGACACTCACAAGGCCTCGAGGCTTCTCACATCAGTACATGCAAAAAACATCTAGGGGTCTTAGTCTACCACAAGCTTAACATGAGTCAACAGTGTGATGGAGCACTAAAAAGAGAGAGAGAGAGAGCGCTAATGCTATTCTAGGCTGCAACAACAGAAATCTAGTGCCTAGATCAAGGGTAATCATAGTACCATTGCATTCTGCCTTGGTCAGACCCACACCTGGAGTCCTGTGGCCAGTTCTGGGCACCACAGTTTTAAAAGGACATTAGCAAGGTGGAAGATGTGCACAGGAGGGAGACCAGCAAGATCAAGGACCTGGAAACCAAGCCTTATGAGGAACAGTTGAGGGAGCTGGGGATGTTTAGCCTGGAGAAGACCGAGAGGTGACATGAGAACCATCTTCAAATACCGGAAGGGCTGTCTCATGGGAAGAAGGAGCCAGCTTGTTTTCTGCTGCTCCAAAGGGGAGCGTCTGCGCTGATGGATTCAAATGATAAGAAGGGAGATTCCAACGAAACATTAGGAAGAACTGTTCAACAGTGAAATGAACTCCCTTGGAGGATTGTAGATTCTCATTCACTGGACGTTTGTCAACAAAGTTTAGATGGCCATGTCTCAGGGATTCTAGCTGCAATTTCTGCATTGCAAGGGGTTGGACCCTCATGGCCCCTTTCCAGCTCTACAATTCCATGATTCTATGACAGGGGTTCCCAAACTAAGGCCCGGGGCCCAATCGCCTTCTAAATCCGGCCCGCAAATGATCCGGGAATCAGCATGTTTTTACATGAGTAGAATGTGTCCTTTTATTTAAAATGCATCTCTGTGTTATTTGTGGGGCATAGGAATTCATTCATATATATTTTCAAAATATAGTCCGGCCCCCCACAAGGTCTGAGGGACAGTGGACCGGCCCCCTGCCGAAAAAGTTTGCTGACCCCTGTTTTATGAAATATAGTCACAGAGGACTCCCTTTCCACAGCACAATGTGAAAATGGTCTTTCCTTAATGGTCTTAAGTACTGCACTGACCAGATATACCGCACTGTTTTGCTCTGGTGTTTTTTTGTATTTCTACTTCTATTATTTTCATTTATAATAATGTTGACCTGGGTGGACCAGTGGCCTGACTCAGCCTAAGGCAGCAGAGGATGTCCAAGGGGAACCCAGCAGTGGAAGCACTGAAGGCCTCTATGAAAGGGAGCAAGTGGACAATTGCCTGGCAGTGAGCATAATAAACACCAACCTCGTGCATCAAAGAACTCATCATCGGAACTCTCCACGGAGTCAGTCAGGATCCCGTGCATGGGCCACTGGGCGCTGAACCGGCGTAAATCAGCTGCAGAAGGGGACAGACAAACAAACAGAGAAAAGTCAGATCCGCTATGTAAAGTGCTCTCCTGGACAATGACAGCTCCCTTTCTCAAGCTCTGGGAGGAAGACCTTTCATTGCCTACAGACAGACAGCCAATCTTAAACAACTCCTCACCCACAACAATACAACCACCAGACTTAACATGGACACTGGTACCAGAGCCTGCAATAAACCCAGATGCCAACTTTGCTGCCACATACACCCGGACAACATCATTACTGGCCCCAACAACATCCAACATACCATCTCAGGACTATTTAATTGCTCATCTTCTAACATTGTGTATGCCATCAAATGCCAACAGTGCCCTTCAGCTCTCTATATTGGACAAACAGGCCAAACCCTACGCCAAAGGATAAATGGACATAAATCTGACATCAGGAACCATAAGACTGAAAAACCAGTAGGAGAACACTTCAATCTCCCAGGACATTCTATACAAGATCTCAAAGCAGCTGTTTTATTACAGAGAAATTTCAGGAACAGACTAGAAAGGGAAGTTGCTGAATTGGAAATCATTACCAAGCTTAAAACCATGGAAGCACCTGGGATGAATAGAGATATCGGATTCTTATCTCATTATGCATGATCAAGCTTTCTTTAGCACCTCAGCCCAGGACTAATTGCAGCCATCAGCAGCCATTAACACCCATCTACAGGTTTACCACTCCCATCAGCCCATCTCCCATTCCCACCCACCCCCACCACCCTCTGTATATATATAGGGTCTGACACTTCTGTTTCTAGTGTATCTGAAGAAGTGTGCATGCACACGAAAGCTCATACCAAAATATAAAGTTAGTTGGTCTTTAAGGTGCTACTGAAGGAATTTTTTTATTTTGCTTCGACTCAGACCAACATGGCTACCTACCTGTAACTGCTCCCAGTTAATCAGCCTGGTGAAATTAAACTTATTTTCATACAGAAACAGCCAACATCAAGCACCATATGAAAGGCAGGATCCTGCTCAACCACCCCACATGAGAACAGCTGTTTAAGAATTGTCGTTGCCCCCCCCCCCCGCCCTTCCTGTTCCTTTTCCCTTGCAAGTTGCATTTTCTTATATAGCAAACCTGTGGAGAATGGGATTGCTTTGTTTTAAGTGGCTGCATGTAAGCCACTCTGGGAGTCTTGTTGGCTGAACACAGGGGTGTAAACGCTCAAATAATAATCATGAACATGTGAGGACAACAAGGCATCCCCTTATCCAAAACAACCCTTCATCCTCAAGGACACTTTTTTCCACTTCTGGATCAGGTGGATTCCCCTCCCCCCATTTTTCATATATACAGAATAGAATAGAACAGAACAGACTAGACTAGAATAGAATAATTTATTGGCCAAGTATCAATGATACTTGGAATTTTGCTTCGACTACATTGCAATGTAAAGAAAAAACATACCTCATACAAACACTATTCCCCCATAGCTGTCAACTTCTGGATTGGAAAATAAGGGATCAGCGGTGGCGTGGCACTGGAAGTCGCTTCTGCGCATGTCTGCGCGACTTCCGGTGCCGGCTCTGCCCGATTTCCGGTGCCCAGACATGGGCAGAGCGGCATCAGAAACCGGTTCTGTGAATGTCCAGACATGTGCAGAAGTGACTTCTGGTGCCGGGCTGCCCGTGTCCGCATGTCTGGGCACCAGAAATCGCTTCTGCGCATGCCCGGAGGCGATTTCCGGCAGCACTTGGCAATGCGCAGAGGCGATTTCCGGCAGCACTTGGCAAGTGAGCGAGCAGCCAGCCGGGAGCTGGGACATTTACACAGCTGAGGAGCCTCCCTGGCTGGCAGGAGCTGCTTTCTTATAAATCCGGGGGATTTACGGGATATTTTGCAATTTGGAATAACAGAGGGAAACAGATTTAAATACGGGGGTTTCCCGCGAAAAACGGGAGGGTTGACAGCTATGTATTGCCCTCACAATACAACAGCACAGCGAAAAGACCCCATACCACCAACTGGCCTCCCTTCTGCCCACAACTACAGATTCAACAATTTCATGGCACAAGGAAAAAGGCTATTCCTGTGCCTAGACGTTTTTGTATATAGAGTCCTGTACCGACGTCCGGATGGGAGTAAATCAAACAGGTGATGACCAGGATGCAAAGGGTCTAGAGCAATTCTCTCTGCTCTCTTCCTGACTCGAGCGGCATAAAGTGTCTCTATTGGAGGCAAACTAACATCAATTACCCTCTCCGCAGTTCTTACTGCTCGTTGGAGCCTCTTCTTATCCAGCTTAGAGGCTGTACCATACCAGACAGTAATGGAATTACAGAGAACAGTTCCAATAGTTCAGATTTACCTATCAATCAACTGAGTAAAACTGCTACCATTTCATCCCTTATTGACATCTGAGAGTGCCCACCATGTCCAGAGAACATCATTGGAAGATTTAGGACAGATGTAAGAAAGCTCTTCCTCATGCAGCGCAGTTAAAATGTGGAACTCACTATCATTGGAGGGCATAATGGCTCCCAACTTGGATGGTTTTTTTTTAAAGGGTTAGACAGATTAATGGAGGAGAGGGCTATTGATGGCCACTAACCATGATGGCTTTGCTCTGCCTCCGTGGTCAGAGGCAGCCATCCATCTGAATACCAGTTGCTGGAAAGGGCTCTTGTGCTCGGATCCTACTTGCCAGTTTCCTACAATAGGCCACTGTGAGGACAGGATGCTGGGATGATTAAATGAGGAGGGAGGACAAACTATGTATGCCACCTTGAGCTCCTTGGAGAAAAAGCTGGGAGAAAAACGCAACAAACAAACAATACAGACAGCTGGAAACTCGAACCCCAAGCTGGCTTCTCCTCTATTAATGTATATGATTTGGAAGTGTGGTTTCTAGCCCAAACATCAGGCACCCAAAGAAATAAACAAGGGGCAAATCATTACTCATGCAATAAGCACAATCATCACTGAAGGAAAGCAGCAAGAGCCGCCAAGAAGATGAATCTTTTATCAACTCCACAGCCAACAACTCACCCCTTGTTTGCAAACACTGTGGCAAGTCAGAATTCTCTGGAAATGACCAACAGTGCCCATTCCTGCTTACAATTTATTAGGTGTGCACCTGTGCAAGACTTTAAAAAGCCCTCTGGTGGCTTGCGATACATGATTCTTGCAAATCACTGGAGGAGTCTCTTTGGCCAAGAGGTAAAAATGTTTGTAGATTAAGTACGATGACTAACAGGGCAGATATATGACACTCTGAGAGAAAAACATTTCAGTTACCACCTCCTTCAATGGATTGGACATGACTCAGAGCCTGCCCTAAGACCATAGGAAGAGCCTGATGGATCCTGCCAAATGGGAAACCCAGTGGCCAAATGGGGAACCCAGTCTTGTTCTCCACCATTCTACGGTAGACCGGTTCTGTCCATGGAGGCTCCATTTAGCAATCCTAAGAAACTAAGAAGAGCTCTGCAACTGGAAGAGGCCAAACAGACATCCTGTTTGGGCTCAGAGACTCAGCAGATGCAAGGGGAAATCTGAAAACTCCCCCCAAGGAGCCCCCATGCCATTATTGGCACAGCCAGGCCAGCCATTGGGTAGCCTTCCTCCTTCGACAGCCTCTCTGTTCCCGCTCCTCCTGATAAGCCCACTTAATGCCTATAGGATTTTATAAATGCAAGTTGTCTAATTATGGCTAATGAATGCAGCAGTCATGGATCCGATATCTCGACCGCTTTGCCTGGCGGGCACAGAACTCAGCTTAATCGCTTGGCTCTATTGAATATAGTCCACTTAGCCTTAAGTGTTCCCAGACACACACGGAGCCCCTTCAAATTAAGCTGACGAAGCCTCGACTAATTGAGTGCTGCGCCTGATGAGGATAAATGTTTAGGCCTCCCTCCAACAGTGCTCCTTTGCATCGGCCGCTTGCCCTCTGCATTCCTCAGCCTAGAAAGCCAATGCTAGCTTCAGCTCCTCATCTGTAGGGGGCAAGTGAGCCCTTACAGTGTGGAAGCAGAATGTCTGGGTCTCTGACTTGGACTCTTTTATGTCTCCCTTGGAGTGTGTAAAAAGAAAAAAAACTCAATGAAAGAAGGAGGATGAAAATTTGAACGGGAGTCCGGAATGTTTGACCGGCAATGCTATTATCCTATGTTTTTTCTTGCAAAGCTAATTTCTTGCAGTGTCTTATTAACCAGGTTGTAATAACTTTGTCATAAAAGCTGTTTTGTATGCAAAACACCCCATCTACCAGCTCAGAAGAGAGTCTGGCGAGTGGGGTCTCCTCTGACACAACAGCAGACCTGAGCGGACTTTTACGCTAATCACAAGGTGAAGGCTTGATTGTTCTTCCGCTAGACACAGGGGTCAGCAAACTTTTTCAGCAGGGGGCCAGTCCACTGTCCCTCAGACCAACAAATTCCTATGCCCCACAAGCAGGACTTGAACCCAAGAGCAGCACGCCACTCTCCCTTCTTGTGATTGCCAACTGCTGCCTCTGACCGTGGAGGCAGAGCATAGCCATCGTAGCTAGTAGCCATCAATAGCCCTCTCCTCCTCCATGAATTTGTTCAATTCTCTTTTAAATCCATCCAAGTTGGTGGCCATCACCAACTCCTGTGGGAGGGAGTTCCATAGTTTAACTATGTGCTGCATGAATGACTTTCTTTTACCTGTCTTGAAACTTCAAGCGTTCAGCCTCAGCTTTGGCCTCACCTCTGTCCTTTGACCACAGCAGGGATGGAGGAGAGAGGCTGGGGTGGAGGAGCGTTTGCTTACCTGCAAACCAAACGGGCACAGGAGATGCCAGGAAAGCAAAGGAAGACCACCACCATACCTCTGGTTGCTAGGCAACCATAACACTCTCTTCTCCCTGCATCCAACTGTCAGGCAGAGCTGAAGGAAGGGGGCGGGAACAGAGGGGGATCATAGTCCTGCTCTATTCTGCCTTGGACAGACCACAGCTGGAGTCCTGTGTCTAGTTCTGAGCATCATAATTTAAGGAGGATATTGACAAGCTAGAAAGTGTGTAGAGGAAGGCAACCAAGATAGCCAAGAGTCTGGAAACCATGCCTGATGAGGAACACTTGAGGGAGTTGGGATGTTTAGCCTGGAGGAGACTGAGAGGTGATATGACACAGCCACCTTCAAATACCTGAAGGGCCGTCCTTGGGAAGATGGAGAAAGTTTGCTTTCCTCTGCTCCTGAGGAGGGGAACCTGAAACCAATGAATGCAAATTGCTAGAAAGGAGATTCTGATTAAAGCTTTCTGACAGTACGTAAGAGCTGTTCAATAGTGGAACGGGCCACATGGGGAGGCGGCGGACTGTCCTTCCTTAGAGGTTTTTAAACAGAGCTTAGTCAGCCACTTGTCAGGGATTCTTTAGCTGTGGTTCCTGCATTGCAAGGGGTTGGACTAGGTGGCCTTTGGGGTGCCTTCCAACTCTTCGGTTCTATGATTCTATGATGGCCCAGGTGCACTGAGCAGTGGGTAGGGCATGTTCTAAGCCCTAAGTGACAAAGATTGGGTCTGCAGAGGAGGAGGAGGGCTAGCCCACACGTGGCATTCTTCATTCATTACATTTCTATCCCACCTTTTTCTCCAAGAAGACCAAAGTGGTGGCCGTGGTTCTTTCCCCATTTTATCCTCACAACAGCCCTGTGAGGTAGGTTAGGCTAAGAGGCAGTGACTGGCTCCCAAGGCCACCAAGTGAGCTTCATGGCCGAGTGGGGATTTGAACCCTGGTCTCTCCCAGGCACTAGTCTGGTACCAAACCAAATTGTGCATGGACAGACACCACAGACACACCAGGCTCTGTCTCCGTTTGCTGAGATGAAACCTTCCATTAGGCACTCAGGATTGCTCTCTCTCCTCAAAAAAAAAACCTAGTTCCTTTGAAATGCTAAAAGCCCTCCTTCCTCAAGGAGGTGGACTGGGATGAGAGGCTTCTACCTCCTGCTTCTCCTTCCTTTCCCCTGAGAGGGAAAAGCGTTCCCTGCTGTGGCGATTAGCTCAGGCTCCAGGCTCACCTCCGCCCTCGCCTGGGAATTCAAAACAGGCACGGAGAAGGGGGGCGGCCTTGCGGAGCTGCTCGCTGGATGACTCATCCCCCAAATGGATATCTCTTTCTCTCCTTTCCCTGCAAAAAAGCCACACTGCTGCTATTAGATGGAACCCCTGATGGGCAGAACTAACCCTGCTGGGGGGGGGGGGGGGCAAGCCCCTGTATCCCTGCCTTTGCAAGGGAGCCCATAATTTCCGGAAAGAGGCATCGCCATCGCTGCTGGGGGGGATGGGGGAGAGAAGAACTGAAGGCAAAAGACCCAGGCCCAACCGGCTGATTCCAGCCCTTTTTTCATATAATTGTAGAGTTGAGTTGGAAGGGACCCCCAAGGGTCATCTAGGCCAACCCCCAGCAATGCAGGAACCACAGCTAAAGAATCCACAACAGGTGGCCATTGAACTCTTTAAAAAACCTCCAAGGAAGGAGAGCCCACTACCTTCCAGGGAAGTCCGTTCCGCTGTCGAACAGCTCTTGCTGTCAGAAAGTTTTTCCTAACGTTTAGTCGGAATCTCCTTTCCTTGCCAGTTGAATCCACTGGTTTGGGTCCTCTGCTCTGGAGCAGCAGGGGGGAAAAAAAAGACTTTCTCCATCTCCCATGTGACAGCCCTTCAGATATTTGAAGAGGTCTGTTTCAAATGCAGAAGAGAGGTGGGATCATCCCAGAGCCATGGAGAAGAGGCCCCTCACCCCAAATCCTGGCAGATAACATGAACAGAGGACCCCCCCACACACAGTAGCATTAAGAATAGATCCATCTGGTATATTGGAGCTGGGGTGGGAGCCCTGCAGGTATTTGGGGCCCAAACCATCAAGGGCTTTGCAAACCATGGCAAACAACTATCCCAGAAACCCCAGAGGCAACCAGGGTAGAATTTTGAGGCTGGTAGCTGGACAAACCCACCTCCTTGGCCCTTTAGGCGCTAGTAGGAAATCAGCCCTGAGTGCTCACTGGAAGGACAGATCCTGAAGCTGAGGCTCCAATACTGTGGCCACCTCATGAGAAGAGAAGACTCCCTGGAAAAGACCCTGACGTTGGGAAAGATGGAGGGCACTAGGAGAAGGGGACGACAGAGGGCGAGATGGTTGGACAGTGTTCTCGAAGCTACGAACATGAGTTTGACCAAACTGCGGGAGGCAGTGGAAGACAGGAGCGCCTGGCGTGCTCTGGTCCATGGGGTCACGAAGAGTCGGACATGACTAAACAACTAAACAACAACAGGCGCTAGTAGGGTTGCCATATTTCAAAAAGTAAAATTCCTGGCATTCATGACATCCACAAAGTTGCTGAGCTTTCTTTAAGAAACCACCCAAATTGTTGAGCTTTTTATGCGAACAAACCCAAACTTTTGAGCGAAACCTTCCCCCCAATAACGTACTGATGTTTAAGCTTTTGGAGCTGTTTCTGCATTGCCATACACCCGGGTTTTCCCTGACATTTTGCCAATTCAGCAAAATCCCCCCGATGTCATTTTTACACCCCAAAACCAGGACATGTCCGGAATTGTCCTGACGTATGGCAAGCCTAGGCACTAGCTATATTGTAGGGGATTGGACTAGATGACCCTTGGGGTCCCTTTCAACTCTACTATTCTATCATTCAATTATATTATGCGGCATCCAATTAATTAAAGGTCAGCCTCCATGCCAAGGATAATTTTCTGGCTGTGGCCCATACCTGGATGCAATCAGGTCCTTGCAAGCCACGTTAACAATTATTTTCTGGGCATTTGCCAACATGCGGAAAGTGCCCAACTGTGGACATCCTGAGAGCTGAGCTGGACAGGAGCCCCGTGTTCAAGGCTTGGGTCTCATGAGAACATAAGAAGGGGCTGCTGGTTCAGGCCAATGGCTTATCTAGTCCAGCTTCCTCTTCACACAGTGGCCAACCAGATGCCCCAGTGGAAAACTTGCAAGCAGGATGCGACCTCTCTCCCCTCCTGCGGTTTCCAGCAACTGGCGTTCAGAAGCATTACTGTCTCGACTTTGGAGGCAGACCATAGCCATCGTGACTAGTAGCCATTGCCAGCCAAATTTGGGTCTCCAGCTGTGTTTGGACTACAGTTCCCATGATTCCTCACCACTAGTCCTGCTAGCTAGGGGGTGATGGGAGTTGTAGTCCAAAGACCAGCTATTTTGGGGACTCAAGTTTGGGAAACACTGCTCTACAAGAACAAAGGTGACTGCCATGACTGTAACAACTACTGTGGGGAAATCCTTTGCCCGTGAAGTTCTTAACAGATTACAGTCACTCACTGACAGGGTCTATCCTGAGTCACAATGCGGCTTTAGAGCTCAGAGGTTAACAGTTGACGTGATTTTCTCACTGCAGCAGCTGCAGGAGAAATGCCCAGAGCAGAGATACATTGCCTTCATAGACCTGACAAAGGCCTTTGACCTCAACAGCCAAAAATGACTCTTCACACAACTCAACAAGATTGGATGTCCACCTGAGCTTCACAAGGTGATCATGTCCTTACATACCCTTGCAGAGGGGGTGGGCAACCAGGTCCACTTGCTCTGAGCCTCGGAGGGCTAAGCCGGCTGAGGAGCCCTGCCGGGACCTGCTGGACTTATGGTGTCATGCCAAGAACAAGACTCCCATCCCAGACAGGCAAGGTCTGCACTGGTCTGCTTACAAGAGAACAAGCACTCTCTCCAGTGCCATGCAAAATTTTACAAACTCTCTGGTGATTTCCAGACTCTCATCTCTCAGGGCCATCCAGACTTGGCAAGGATGCTATTCTGCATTACAACAGGGAGATGTGGGGGGCCCGGGACCCCCACAAGCACATAATGGGCTTCTTAATTGCAGGGTATATATTGTGGATGGGGGAGGGAAGAGACTTCAGGGTCCTTATCACTGCTAGGGAAAGGATGGTAGTTGTCCTATCCTCTTTCAGTGCTTAATTTTTACCATTGACAAATAAGTCACAACTGAATCATGTGGGATGTGAAACACAAGAGCAGTCAAGTACAACATCCCTAGAGTGGACATAGAGTGGGATGTCTAGGTCAACCAGTCGGAAGTTCCTGTTCCTCCTGAGCTGGGACAGACTTCCTCTAGATCAGGGGTCAGCAACCTTTTTCAGCCATGGGCCAGGCCACCGTCCTCAGACCATCGGGTGGGACGGACTATCTTTTGAAGGGGGAAAATGAATGAATTCCTATGCCCCACAAATAACCCAGAAATGCATTTTAAATAAAAGCACACATTCTACTCATGTAAAAACACACTGATTCCCGGACCGTCCGCGGACCGAATTTAGAAGGCGATTGGGCTGCATCTGGCCCACGGGCCTTAGGTTGCCTACCTCTGCTCTAGATGTAACCAGAGATGGGCGTGGCCTCACCTGTGTGCAGGTAAACAAAAGGGATGGGCTGCCGCCATATCTCTCTCTTCTGACTTCGCTCTCAAGCAAGTAACAACTGCTTAGCCTAAGATGCCCTCTTGGCAGCCAAGAGAGGCCAAAGAGCTATCTCCTTAAGAGATGGTTTCCAAGTGTACAGTATATTACTTTTTCTAAGCTAAAGTCTGCCTTCTGGGATCTTACTGTGAACAGAATGATGTGTGAGTAAACTCTTTCTATACTCTTATAGAAGGCTGTGTTGTGTCTTATCTTTTAGGAGGGAATAAGGGGGAAATAAGGAGGACGCGGGTGGTGCTGTGGTTTAAACCACTGAGCCTAGGGCTTGCCAATCAGAAGGTCGGCGGTTTGAATGGGACAGGGTGAGCTCCCGTTGCTCGGTCCCTGCTCCTGCCTACCTAGCAGTTTGAAAGCACGTCAAAGTGCAAGTAGATAAATAGGTACCGCTCCAAGCTGGAAGTAAATGGCATTTCCGTGTGCTGCTCTGGTTTGCCAGAAGCGGCTTAGTCATGCTGGCCACATGACCTGGAAGCTGTACACCAGCTCCCTCGGCCCATAATGCGAGATGAGCGCCACAACCCCAGAGTTGGTCACGACTGGACTTAATGGTCAGGGGTCCCTTTACCTTTACCTAAGGGGAAAATACCAGGACAGTTATTATAGAGGTTTTAGCGAACCTGAGCAACGCATCCGCTGTGTGAGTTTAAAAGGGGAATGTTAACTCTGCTAAATTGTGAAGCTTGCTAACACAAGTTGGAATCCTATATAATAATGTCCATGTTGTCCCTGCGTCCAGATGTCCCGTGTGTCCCTGGGTCACTGCGCATGTGCCCCAGGGATACAGGGATTGGACAGCAGAGACTGCGCGCGCGCACTCTCCCCCCACTCTGCCTCCTCCAACCGCCGCTCCCGCCGGGGTGGAGGCCGGCGAAGGCCTCCTCACAACCCTCCCTGGCCGTGAGGAGCGGCGGTTGGAGGAGGCGGGGGGGGGAGAGTGCGCGCGTCCTTCCTGTCGGCGGCTGGGGGAGAGGAAGGAAGGAGGAGAAAGCGCCGCTTTCTCCTCCTCCGTTCCTGTCCCCCTGCCGCCGACAGCAAGGACGGGTCCCAGGGTTCGGAGAAGCGCTGCGCAAGCGCTTCTCCGAACCCTGGGATGTCTGCTTCCTGTCGGCGGCTGCGGGAGAGGAACGGAGAAGGAGAAAGCAGCGCTTTCTCCTCCTCCGTTCCTGTCCCCCTGCCGCCGACAGCAAGGACGGGTCCCAGGGTTCGGAGAAGCGCTGCGCAAGCGCTTCTCCGAACCCTGGGATGTCTGCTTCCTGTCGGCGGCTGCGGGAGAGGAACGGAGAAGGAGAAAGCAGCGCTTTCTCCTCCTCCGTTCCTGTCCCCCTGCCGCCGACAGCAAGGACGGGTCCCAGGGTTCGGAGAAGCGCTGCGCAAGCGCTTCTCCGAACCCTGGGATGTCTGCTTCCTGTCGGCGGCTGCGGGAGAGGAACGGAGAAGGAGAAAGCAGCGCTTTCTCCTCCTCCGTTCCTGTCCCCCTGCCGCCGACAGCAAGGACGGGTCCCAGGGTTCGGAGAAGCGCTGCGCAAGCGCTTCTCCGAACCCCAGGATTCTAGCGCCCGTTATTGAACGGGCTGAAAACCACTAGTAGGATATAATCAAACAATATATCATTTCCTGCATCCCTAAACATTCCCACAAATCACATGATCCCATTGGTATCAGTCAGAGTGTTGGGCTAGGAGCTGGGAGAGATGAGGTTTCAAATCCACCACTCTGCCATGAAGCTCGCTTGGTTACCTTGGGGAGCCAGTTGCTGCCTCTCAGCCAAGCCTACCTCACAGGTTTGCTGTGGGGATTAAATGAGGGGGGGGGAGAACCACCGCCTGGAGCTCCTTGGGGAGAAAAAGGTGGAGCTCTAAAGGCAATAAATAAACACTAAGAGAGTGTGAAGTCCCCTCCCGTGTTCGGGAAGAGGCAAGCAGAAGTCGGGGAGGGGGAGACTGAAGTTGTGATGGAGAGGGAGGCCTTATTCTGCTGAAACCTGGGGAGCTAAAAATAGACCCGGCAGCAACGGCGCATGCTGAGGAGGGGAGAGGGAAGCACCGGAGAGAATGCCAATGAGCCACGGCTGACGCAAGAGGAGTGGCTGCGTTCTGGAGCACAGCGCCAACTTCCAGGGTGACATCAGGGGCTAATTCGGGTGCTGGTGATGCAGCTTCACTCCCAGTTCAGACGGGGCAGGGAAGGAGGGGGAGGGGGAAGAGAGGGGAGGAAGAAAGGAAAGCTAAGCACCCCTTCTTTTGTCCCTGGCAGGGCCTATGACAGGAGGGGGGAAGGCAGTGGAAAGGGGGCATCCTCTACGATTTAGTGTGACGGCATCTACACTTTGGAACTCCCTGCCTATTGAAATCAAGCAGGCACATTTGCTGTATTCTTTGGGACATCTGCTCAAAACATTCTCATTTAGACTAGCCTGCCCAGAAGTTTAGAAAGCTGGTATGAATTTTAACCCATTTTATTATTTAAACTTTTTGCATGCTTTAAAGGACTCCTGGCAGTTAAGTCCAGCCACGAACGACTCTGGGGTTGTGGCGCTCATCTCACTTTATTGGCCAAGGGAGCCAGCATACAGCCGGCGTTTGTCTGCAGACAGCTTCCAGGTCATGTGGCCAGCATGACTAAGCCGCTTCTGGTGAAACCAGAGCAGCGCACGGAAACGCCATTTACCTTCCCGCAGGAGCGGTACCTATTTATCTACTTGCACTTTGACGTGCTTTCGAACTGCTAGGTTGGCAGGAGCTGGCCCCGAGCAATGGGAGCTCATCCCATCACGGGGATTTGAACCGCTGACCTTCCAATCGGCAAGCCCTAAACTCAGTCCTGCCCACAAGCAGGACTGAAGCAGAAGACTATCACTCTCCCCTCCTCAGTGGCGTAGCAAGGGGGGGGTGTTGGGGGCGGGCTGCCTCGGGTGCCACCCTGGAGGGGGGGTGACACTTGGTGTACACCCCCCCCCCCGCAACTCCCAAGCTGAGCCCCGCCGCCCGGTAAAAAGCCTCGCTCGCCATGGTGGTGGCTGGCTTGCTCACTCGGCTGGCACACGCTTTGCTTCTTCCTTCCTGCTGGGCGGAGCCATGGAGGTGAGGCCTCCCTGGCCCGTCCCTTGCCTCTGTGGCTCCGCCGAGCAGGAAGGAAGAAGCAAAGCACGCACCAGCCAAGCAGGTGAGCGAGCGAGCAAGCAAGCCAGCCTCCGCTGAGCCAAGCGAGGCTTTTTACCGGGAGGCTGGAGGGGAGAAGCGTCCCCTCCCGCCCGCCCACCGCTCCCAGCTTCGTCTTTTTGGGGGCAGCGTGAGCAGTGGCGCTGGCACCCTGCTACTTAGCACGCATGCGTTGATGCGTCATAGTGACGCATGCGTCGTACGTAGCGACGCTGAGCATGCGCGCTACGTAGCGACACCCCACCCACGGGTGTGCGTCATGTTTGCCGCTCTGGGCGCCAAGCAGCTTCCTACGCCAGTGCCCCTCCCATTTCTTCCAGCAACTGGTATTCAGAAGCATCCCTGCTTCAGATGATGGATGCAGTGCATATCCATCATGGCAAGTAGCCATTGATAGCCTCTCCTCCTCCATGAATTTGGTTAACCCCCTTCTAAAGCCATCCAAGTTGGTGGCCATCACTGCCTCCTGTGGGAGGGAGTTCCACAGGTTAAGTCTGCACTGCATCGACTTTATTTTGTCTGAATCTCCCAACATTCAGCTTCATTAGATGTCTGAGCATTCTGGTGTTGCAAAAGATTATGCCCTGCATAATTTCATGATTTTTTTATCATGCTGCTTCTTACTCATCTAACAATCTAGGAATCTAGATAGACTGCCTCTGGGCCTGGAGGTTCCAGAAGAGCACCAGAAGAGCCCTCCCTGGATTAGGCCAATGGCCCTTCTCATCCAGCATCCTGTTCTCGAAGTTGCCAACCAGATGCCCCTTATGGGAAACCCACAAGCACAAGACCCCCCCCTCCTGTGGCTTCTAGCAATTCAGAAGCATCGCTGCCTCCAACTGTGGAGGCAGAGAGCATTGGCGTCATGGTTGGCAGCAGCCTTCTTGGCCTCCGTGAATGTGTCCAATCCTGTTTTTTAAATCCTTCCAAGTTTCTGGAGAAGGATGCAAAGCCTGTTTTGCCATTGCAGGTGGCCCCTTGACCTTCCCCTTTGAAGGCGGCTATCAAGGGAGACACAAAGGAGGCTGCTCAAACTCCTTCGGGATGGAGAAGGTCACAGACTCTCAAGAAGCCCATGCCTCATTTTCTGCCTTGGCCAGACAAGGCGCCTCCTTCAGAGCTCGCTCCGCTGGCAGACACAATGCCAGCCAGCCAGCCAGGAGAGAGCTGAGCGCCACTGGCGTCTAGCCAGGCCGCCAGGCTTTCAAACACCCTGAACTAATGTTTATTTTCCCAGAGCTATTTTCTCTCTCCTGTGCAAGGAGGCGCCTGCGCAGTGGGCTCCCTTCAAATATCACCGCTTGTGCAGGAGGCAAGATCCACGGCGGGGGGGGGCACTCAGGAGCACCACCATTGCAGAGGTGCAACTGGGGCAGCGAGATACAGAAAGAGATTAAATGTTATTCGGGGTGGGGTGAATGCCACAAGGAGACAAACCCCAACACCGGCATTGGTGGGAATCTGGGCCCCCCAGATGTGCTAGATTCCCACATCCCCCATGGCCATTGGCCCTTGCTACCAGCTCTGGTAGCTGTGCTCTGCTTCCACAATTGGAGGCATAATTCCCCCCCCCCTGAATATCAGCTACCAGAAACCATGCGAGAGGAATCATAGAACTGTAGAGCTGGAAGGGAACCCAGCGGCCATCTAGTCTGACCCAGTGGTGCTGGAATCGCAGCTAAATAATCCAATATCTCTTCAAAATCATCCCATGAAGGAGTCTCCACCACCTTGCCAAGGAGCCCCTTCCACAGTTGAATGGCTCTTACTGTCAGAAAGTTCTTCTTAATGTTGATCCGGAATCTCATTTCTTGTCAACTGAATCCATTGGTTCAGGTCCTCCTCTCTGGAGCAAGAGAAAAGAAGCTGGCTCCATCTTCCCACGTGACAGCCCTCGAGATATTTGAAAGTGGCTGTCATGTCACCTCTCTTGTCTTCTTCTCCCCAGGCTAAGCACACCCAACGCACCTTATTCCTCGTAAGGCTTGGTATGCAGACCCTTGGCAATCTTTGTCAGCTAGCTTAGAACTAGAAAACTTTTCTATCGTCAACTCGGTTGACCTCTTCTGCACACGTTCCAGCTTGTCAATATCCTCCTTCAATGGTGGTGCCCAGAAATGGATACAGGACTCCAGGTGTGGTCTGACCAAGGCAGAAGAGAGAAAAGAGACGGAGTTGCTCTTATGCTCAAATCCTGTTTGGGGGCTTCCCACAGTCATCCAGTTGGCCACTGTGAAGACAGGATGCTGGACTAGATGGGCCATTGGCCTGATCCAGCAGGCTCTTCGTAGGTTCTCATGATGGGAGTTGTAAATGTAATCTAGCAACTTCTGGCGGGCCAAAGGCAGAAACCATCCCAAAACATAGTAATAATAATAATAATTTATTATTTATACCCCGCCCATCTGGCTGGGTTTCCACAGCCACTCTGGGCAGCTTCCAACCGAATATTAAAAACAGTACAGCATCAAACATTAAAAACTTCCCTAAACAGGGCCACCTTCAGATGTCTTCTGAAAGTAGAATAGTTACTTATTGCCTTGACATCTGCTGGGAGGGCGTTCCACTACCGAGAAGGCCCTCTGTCTGGTTCCCTGCAACCTCACTTCTCGCAATGAGGGAACCGCCAGAAGGCCCTCGGTGCTGGATCTCAGTGTCCGGGCTGAATGGTGGGGGTGGAGACACTCCTTCAGGTATACAGGACCGAGGCCGTTTAGGACTTTAAAGGTCAGTACCAACACTTTGAATTGTGCTCGGAAACATACTGGGAGCCAGTGTAGATCTCTCAGGACTGGTGTTATGTGGTCCCGGCGGCCACTCCCAGTCACTAGTCTAGCTGCCGCATTCTGGATTAATTGCAGTTTCCGGGTCACCTTCAAAGGTAGCCCCACGTAGAGCGCATTGCAGTAGTCCAAGCGGGAGATAACCAGAGCATGCACCACTCTGGCGAGACAGTCCGCAGGCAGGTAGGGTCTCAGCCTGCGTACCAGATGGAGCTGGTAGACAGCTGCCCTGGACACAGAATTAACCTGTGCCTCCATGGACAGCTGTGAGTCCAAAATGACTCCCAGGCTGTGCACCTGGTCCTTCAGGGGCACAGTCACCCCATTCAAGACCAGGGAGTCTCCACACCTGCCTGCCTCCTGTCCCCCAAAAACAGTACTTCTGTCTTGTCAGGATTCAACTTCAATCCATTAGCCACCATCCATCCTCCACATAAAGAGACAGAAAGCACTAAATTTAGCTGCAAAACCCCAATTTGATGTGGCGACCAGGGCAAAGGATCCTCCATTTCTTAAAGAGTCTCTCCCCACCCCCGCTACCTCCATGACTGTTCAGAGGCATCGCTGTTCTCCCTCTCCAGCCTAGAACTGCTTTTTACAAAACCCTGAAAGATTCAGCGATTCAGACTTGATTCTATCACCAAAGCCAGGAACAAATCCTGAAAATGCTGATAGGGTTCCACTTTTCCAGCCTCCCCATTCTGCCTTTTCTAGCGGGGGAATATGTGCCCCCCAACAACTTCCATCACCAGCAAGTCCAGTATCACCATCCCTGACTACTGGCTATGCGAGCTACTGTGATGAGCTGGAGGGGGAGCCTGGCAACTATTCACACTCTGAGCAGATCCACACCATACATTTAAAAAACATCAGGTGCACATTTAAAGCCCTTAGCGATATGGGACTTGTTTACCTGTGAAATCTCCTTACTCCATATACACCTACTTAAGGGTGTCAATCGGCAGAACGGAGCAGTGTTATAGCTGTCACATAATACCCATTCCACATTTGTAAGCAATTGATCCTTTAGTATGGCAGCTCCTGCCCTTTGGAACTCCCTGCCTCTTGACAACAGGCAGGCACCTTCACTGAACTCTTTTCAGCACCGGCTAAAAACAGTCTGTCCAGCTGTTTAGGAAGTTGTTGAGAGTCTCGATCTGTTTTTAGTCTATTGCTATTTAAACTTTTTGAAAGTTTGAAAGTATTCGTTAGTTTTTCTTAGTGATAAACTTAATTTTATATATATATATATATATATATATATATATATATATATATATATATATATATATACTGCTTTGAAGGTTTTTGGGTTGTTGTTTTTTTACAATCAAGCAGTGTATAAATTTTATGAAATAAATATAAATAAAAATCATGCCCCCCCCCAAGAATCCTGGTAACTGTAGTTGCCCCCTCAAATGAGTTTTGATTCCCAGTACTGTACCCTTAACAACCTACCATTCCCAGAATTCCTTGGGGGAGGTCATGTGATTTAAATGTGTGTGGGGTGTGCATTAAAGGCGGAGTTGCCCTAATGGGCAGACCAGCAGCCAGTTTGGGGGCTTTTCAAAGGGAGGCTGGGATTCACAACTGCATGGGATGTGCTTCCCAGCTGGGCCACAAGAGGTCCCCACATGCAGCAGCAGCAGCACCACCACCAAGTCCCCAGGGTTTCCCTGTAGAGCTGGAGGAGATGCAATCAACCTGCCTCCTATTAAGCCATCTTAAAAGTCTTTAAAATTAAATCAACCCGCAGCACACACCAGAGGCTTTGGCCCTGAGCCCAGCAGAGGGCGGAGGCGGGCAATCTCCCCCCCTCCCCAGTGAGTTCCAGTGGGAGGTAGGAGAAAGTAATTGCTCATCAGTCCACACCCTATGCCATCTCCAGTCAAAACAAGCCTTGCCATTTTATTTCCTAGAGGGCTTTTAAAAACTCAGAACAGCAGTGGGGCAGAAAGAGAGGGGGGTCAGAACATGGCAAGGGGGTTTCCTGTGGGCCTCCACTTCCTTGGATGTCCAGATGTGGTCCTCGTTGCCTTTTAAGAACACCAGAAGAGCCTCCCGGATGAGGCCAATGGCCCATCCAGCCCAGCATCCTGTACTCACAGCAGTCAACCAGCTGCCCCCAACCCTCAAGCAAGACCTGAGCACAAGAGCCCTCTCCCCTCCCCTCCAACAACTAGTATTCAGAAGCATTGCTGCATCTGACTGTGGAGGGGGAGGGAGATAGCCACCATGGCTAGTAGCCCTTGACAGCCATCTCCATCCTCCATGGATTTGTCTACCCCTGGGCCGGCCCACCCATGAGGCAAGATGAGGCGACTGCCTCGGGCGACAGCATCCACGGGGCGGAGGGCAGGTCCAGTCTCCAAGGAATGCATCACCTACCACTGCAGTGCTGCCACCCCCTCCCCAGCCCAATGCTGTCTCCACGGCAGCCCCTCTGTGAATCGGAGGCCCTGTTAGTCTCCTCCCACCACCTATTTCTGAGAATCTTTACCTGACACTTTTGATCCTGGTGTAGATCTTCACCCTGCCTTCTTCCCTGGCCGTTTTAGGGGAGCATCGTTGTGTGGTTCACCTCAGGTGCCAAAATGTCTTGGGCCAGCCCTGAGTACATTTCCGAGCACAATTCAAAGTGTTGGTGCTGACCTTTAAAGCCCTAAACCAGGCATCCCCAAACTTCGGCCCTCCAGATGTTTTGGACTACAATTCCCATCATCCCTGACCACTGGTCCTGTTAGCCAGGGATCATGGGAGTTGTAGGCCAAAACATCTGGAGGGCCGCAGTTTGGGGATGCCTGCCCTAAACGGCCTCGGTCCTATATACCTGAAGGAGTGTCTCCACCCCCATCGTTCAGCCTGGACACTGAGGTCCAGCACCGAGGGCCTTCTGGAGGTTCCCTCACTGCGAGAAGCAAAGCTACAGGGAACCAGGCAGAGGGCCTTCTTGGTAGTGGCGCCTTCCCTGTGGAATGCCCTCCTATCGGAGGTCAAGGAGATAAACAACTACCTGACATTTAGAAAACACCTAAAGGCAGCCCTGTTTAGGGAAGTTTTTAATCTGTGATATTTTAATGTATTTTGGTATTTGTTGGAAGCCGCCCAGAGTGGTGGGGAAAACCCAGCCAGATGGGCGGGGTATAAAATAATAATAATAATAATAATAATAATAATAATCTAACCCTCTTTCAAAGCCATCCAAGTTGGTGGCCATCACTGCCTCCTGTGGGAGGGAGTTCCACAGTTTAACTCTGCTCTGCATGAGGAAAGGCTTTCTTCTTTCTTATCCTGAATCTTCCAACGTTCAAGCTTGGTGGGATGCCCACGATTTCTGGTGTTATGAGAGAGGGGGGAACGTTTTTCTCTATCCACTAGAGAAAAGCTGGAGAATGCAGGAGGGGAAAGTGCTCTTGTGCTGCTTGCAGACTTCCCCTGATAGGCATCGGTGGGGGGCACTGTGAGAACAGGATGCTGGATGAGATGGGCCACTGGCCTAATCCAGCAGGCTCTGCTCATGTCCTTAAGATTTCAAGTCCATTTGCCAGTGATGGAGTTCGATACAGCAGATTGGGCAGAAGGTGGTTTGTTTGTACGTCACTGCAGGTCGGTCGCACTCAGGGGCAGAACAGCAGAGCTTCCTTTGGGCTGCAAGCACCCATCTTTACCAGGGTTTGGGGGCTAAATGGAAGTGGAGTGCTTACTGTCTGGGGCCTGTCTTTGGAGATGGGGGCTGCTGCTTCCCCCCCTTTCCCCCTCTTGCCTCTCTTCATCAGGTAGAAACTCATCTGTGTCGACCAATGAGAGGGAAATGACACCTTTAAGAGTTTGTGGCCAGTGGCTCAGCAGACTTCACCTATGAACGAGTGGTGCAGCTTCAGAACATAAGATGATCCTGCTGGATCAGGCCAAAGGGGTGCTATCTAGTTCAGCATCCTGTTCTCACGGTGGCCAACCAGATGTCCGTTATGGGTAAACTCTCAAACAGGACCTGAGCGCAAGCACAATTCTCCCCTCAGGTGGTTTCCAGCAACTGCTGTTCAGGAGCATTGCTGCCTGTGGAGGCAGAGCATAGCCATCTAGCCATCAATAGCTTTCCAAGTCCAATCCTATTAGCAGTCAATTACTGGAGGAAGAATTCATTTCCATCCAAATTAACAGAAAACAGATTGAGTCGTCTCCCCTCCTCCGCCCAACACACACACATTCTCCCTGCTGCTGCCATCCCAAAGGCAGGAGCCAACCACCCTCCTTTGCCCAGGCAGATTCCACCTTCCTGTTCCTCCTAGGAAAGTTTGGAGCACAAGCGGTATTTCCTGTTCTGCGAGGTCAAAGCAAAACCCTTGCAGCAAAAATAAAATAAAAGCCACATTATGTAAAGAGGCTCCCCTTAGCTGCCTTCCTGAAAGTCCACAACAAGTCAAGGATCCAGGCAAAGACTCGCCAGAAATCCTAGCAAAGTCAAAATGTGGCATGCTTTTTTCTCCTTTGCACTCTTTTGCCCAGGAGCCGTTCTTCAAAACAAAAATCAAGGAGGAAGAGACAGCTAATTAAAAGAGAAAGAGGGGGGGGAGTTTAATAAAATGAGGAGGAGGATGTCCACCCCCACTTTTCTTGTTTTGCAAGGCAGATGAGCACAGACTAAGCTCTTGACCTCTAACGGCATGGGTAAGAAATACTTTTTAAAAATACAATAGAATTACAGTGTTGGAAGGCCCCTCAAAGGTCATCCAGCTCAACCCCTGGGTCAGCACAGGAAACGCACCCGCTACTATAGCATCCTGGAGAGGAGATGGCCAGCCAGCCTCTGCTGATGAACCTCTAAGGAGCACCCACTACCCTCCCAGATCCAGCATCAAGTAGCTTGAGTCAAAATTCCTTTCCTTGCAGTTGGAACCCCCTGCATCAGGACCTGCCCTCCTGAAGACATCTGCTGCAGACACAACGGCCTGACCTCATGATGCTCCCAGAATCACCAGGTAGCCTGGCACACTTGCACACTCATCTTACACCAGTTGGTCCAATCCCCATGAAAGCAATGGCTGGAGGAGGTGGGGGCATCCTCCCCTGCAGCAAAAAAAGGGGGGTGGGGATGTGGAAAAGGCCATCTCTTTGCTACAAATGTGGTTCTTCAAAGGAATGACGCAGGGACATCCTATAACTGACAGTGAGTGGTGATTGTACACTTATGGAAGACAGAGGAAGCCCTCAGCGTGAAACAGCAGCTGCTCAGAGCTGAACCAGAGAGGCAGAGTAAAGTTCTGGCAACAGGGTGGGAAGCAGACCTCCTTGCACCAACACAACTGACCCCTTTCTCATCCCACTGCCCCCTTGCTTCCCTAAACTCCTGCCCACTGCCCTATAAGAAACATACTCATAACAGAAGTTTGCATACCCCACTGAGAAAGATAGCAATGCAATAACATTCGAAAGAGTAACAATTAATTGCACATTCGTTCAAAATGCAATTAAAACCATTTAGTTTAATCAATTCAGCAACTGCAAAGCAATACCAGCTTTTCAAGTCTGATAGGCACTGACACCTCCAGTGCCCCCCTGCAGCCCCCTTGGCTCCTGGCATAGAATCATAGAATCATAGAGTTGGAAGAGACCACAAGGGCCATCCAGTCCAACCCCCTGCCAAGCAGGAAACACCATCAAAGCATTCTTGGCATATGCCTGTCAAGCCTCTGCTTAAAGACCTCCAAAGAAGTAATCCCATTCTCCCCCTTGGGGGGGGGTAACCACACACTTTGGGAACCACAGCCTTAAGGCTTTGCATTGTGCTCCAGGGCCACAGCTGGGGAGCTCAGTCTTGTCCATGGGGGCTCCTTCCTTAGGAGGATGCCTGCATGGCTGAACTGCCCATCCAGGATCTCCTGTGACAGATATGGGGGGAGGGAGAACAGCAGCAGGAGACAGAGCGGAACCGAAAGCTTTCCAAAGGGTCCCCAGATTCCCCCCTAAGCAGAAACGCCTGCAAGCCCAGCTTCTTATTTTGGCATGCTCAGCTAGGAAACAACACTACCTTTTACGACCCTGGCCATCTTGATCTCTGGAAGGGCGACTGGTGGATGTGAGCTCAGCAAGCCAAAGAGGAGGAAGGATCCTTGGCAGGAGGAATCTCTCTCCACCCACCCTCTGCGTTTTCGAAAGGAGGATCCACCAGGGAGCTGGAAAGTGACACACACACACACACACACCCCAAGCTCCAGATGTGAGCCAGTTTCATAGTCTGAATTTGTGGAGAGACCTGTTGGAAAGCCGTGGGGTGCGGGCAAGTGGGGTTCTCAGGCAGGGATTCTGCCTGCTGAGAGAGTGCCCCTTTGCCTCCTCCGTGCTCAGCTGTTACAAAGATAGCCTGACTTCCCCCTCCGCTTTCGTCCGGAGGCCAAACCCAGCAGGAGCGCGACGGCTAGAACTTCTCCGGCGCTCAGAGAAGCACGTAGCCATTATGCATCTACAAACCACCCCCATCCCAACTTAGGCTTTGCATCAGGCGGGTGGAATCGAGGAGACTTAGAGACCTGCTAACACAGGCTTCCTTCCTTCCTTCCTTTCTTCCTTCCACACTCGCTGGAACATTTCCTCTGCTCAGGCTACAGAAAAGCAGCAGAATGGACGGGACGCAACGGAAGAAGACATCTCTCCACAGCTTTAGGGAGATACTGGCCCAAGGCAGACTCAGAGCAGTCCTGGCAAGCTGTGTCCCAGAGTGACAAGTAGCCCGCTCGGCCCAGGCAGGCAGACCACACCGTGCTAGCCTGGAAGGGCGCCTTATCCTCGCCGCCGCCTCCACCAAAAGCAGCCCCCACCCCACGTAGCCCCACCGTGGACAGTGGCCTCCTGGCTCCAAACCTTCACCCCTTTGCACAAAGCAGCCACAACAGTGTCAGGAAGTCCCCTTGCAACTGCCAGAACCACAGGTCTTCCGCCACACACCCGCCAGCTTGCTCCCTGTCTGCTTGGGAAGAGTCAAGCTTCGTTCATTCCAGGAGCAGGGGGGGGAGGGAATCAGCCCCACAAGGGCATTTTGCAACCCATGTGGGGGGTGGGGAGAGCAGCAAAGACGTCGGAAATATTTATACAACAATAAAACCATATCAGATAAAAGCTGTCCTGAACAGATATGAGGCCAAGGAGTCGGCGCCTTTTTTTTTGCAATTATAACGTCTGTAAGAACATGGGGAAACGTCGCCCCGCGTTTAGGAATCTGCCTAACTTCACGGAGCAGGGAGTTCCGCGGGGCAAGCTCTGCTGTCACCAAGCAGAACCTCGAAGCTGGCCCCAAAGCGAGAACGCAGCGGGAAAAGCCTCTCCTTTGGCCCTCCAAATGGAGATCGGGGGATTGGTAGAGTAAAAAAACGCCTTTACTGCTGTGGGGAAGAGGGATTCCCGCAAAGGCTGGAAAACGGGTAAACTAAAAGCTGCTGGCGAGAGCCCGGCGTCATGCCGGGACTGCTGCTGCTAATCCAGCCTTCTTTCCCGGAGATTCGCCGTGGGTGCTCCAGAAGACTCCCACCAGGGGTGCCAACTTGCATAAAATATTTGGGGGGGCAGGTAAGCCGCACCCCGCATAATTGATCACATCATGACGGGGTGCACCCACACTAATTGAATGGCAATACCCATCAACTTGGGGGAGGGCCGGCCACCTCAAATATTTTAGGGTGGGGAGCGAAGGGACCTCGGCCCCTGGGAGTTGGCTCCTATGACTCCCACTACTACGAGAGCTCGGCGAGGGGTAGAGACAACGTGGGGCTAAAGGAACTTGGGGGCGGAGAAGCGATGTGGGGCGGAGATGGCGGCCCGCCCGAGAGAGAGAGAGAGAGAGGGAGACGCAGCAGCAGCAGCAATCAACATTTCTGTCAATGACTAAAGGAGGGAGGAGTCCAAGCTCACTGCGATTCCAGAGCGGCAGAGGGGGAGAAGGCCCTCTGCACATGTTTGGCGTCCTCGCTCCATCAGGGCGCTCTCCCCCTCCCCTGTTCAAGGGCGCCGCCTGGTTTGCAAACGGGACCCGGTCGGGGGTGCGGGGGGCTCCAGGTGTGCAGAAGGTCAAGTCGGGCGCCTACCCTGGCTCGCCGCGCTCTGCACGTGCTCAGGAGCCGCTCCACCATAGCAGGCTCCCCCTCCCTCCGTTTTGGGCCATGCGGTGGCAGCTCACCTGGGCGCGGCTGCGGCGGGTCTGTCGCCATCGCCTCCGGCCTCCCTCCGCTCTCCAGCGCTGAAGCTGCGTCGCGCTCCTCGCCCGGGCAGGAGAAGGAGAAGGAGATAGGCGCCGCCGCCGCCGCCGTGCTCTCCCCCCACCCTCCCGCCGCCTCCGTATTTAAAGGCGCCGCAGCCAATTGGCAGCGTGTGGCCGGGGTGGGGGGTCGGTCAACTGTCTTCGATGTCGCTCTCCCTCCCACAAAGACCTCACTACCCCTCGACCTGCTATATACCGGTATACCTCATTGGAAAACGGGCTTGACAGCAGCTGACCACCACCACCACCACAATGAGGTGGGACATAGGAAGCTGCTATACTGAGTCAAACCAGTTTCCCATCTAGCTCAGTACTGTCCACACTGACTGGCAGCAACGGCTTTCCAGGGTTCCAAGCACAAGTCTCTCCCAGCCATACCTGAAGATTCCAGGACTTGAATTTTGGCAGGTGCTCTATTCCAGGCACCCCCAAACTTCGGCCCTCCAGATGTTTTGGACTACAGTTCCCATCTTCCCCGACCATTGGTCCTGTTAGCTAGGGATCATGGGAGTTGTAGGCCAAAACATCTGGAATGCCGCAGTTTGGGGGTGCCTGCTATTCCTTAGCTGCAGCCCTTCCCCAAATGCTGCCCCCTTCCTCCTTTGCACATCTCCCTGCTTGGGGCAGCTGCCATGCCCAACACACACACACACACACACACACACACACACACACACCACTGTGGCTTCCATACTGACTACCATCACAGCTGCTGTAGGCGAATCTCTTAGGGACCACCAACTTGGATGACTTTCAAAGAGGTTTGGACAAATCAGTGGCTACTACCAGTGGCTGTTAACCACGATGGCTCTGCCCTGCCTCCACAGAGATGCAGTAAATGCTTCTCAATACCAATTGCTGGAAACCTCAAGGTGGAGAAATTGCTCTTATGCTCAGATCCTGCTGGAGGGTTGACCCTCTGGTTGGCCACTGTGAGAACAGGATGCTGGACTAGAGGGGCCACTGGCCTGATCCAGCAGTCTCCTATGTTCTCTGCTAACAGGGAGAAAAACCATTGCCCCAGCATCAGAAAAGGCTCAGCAGCAAAGAAAAATCAGGGTCCCTGGAAGAGAAACTGCAGCAGCAGCTGCTGCTGCCAAATTAGAAGCTGTGCACCTGGAGAGTCAATGGCCCGGAAGGGCCCCGTGGGAGCTGCTGCTGGAGAAAAAGGCCAATGGCCTCACTCAAGATAAAGCGCTTCTTTTGCATTGGAAGGGTCAGCGGTAGAGCACCTGCCTTGCATGCAGAAGGTCCCTGAAGCTGGCATCTCCAGGTCAGGCTGGCAGAGAACCCAGCTGGAGACCCTGCAGAGTTGCTGCTGCCAGTCAGTGTAACCAGTACTGAGCTAGATGAACCCAGATGGTCTGAATAGAATGAAAGGCAACAAGCAACCTATGTTCCTCTCCCTCCCTCCCTGGGCTGGGGAAATGACCCATGCCTTTCAGCGCAGCAGCAAATGCCTGGTTAGCCACCAGGAAACTAAAGGCCCTCCCTCCAGCCTTTGGGAAAACACACCCTCCTCTCATTCACACATTACGCTCCGAAGGGTCCAGGGCCTGGGCTTTGCGCTGCACCTGGCTAAAAATAGAACCTACCAGTTATATCCATCTGTTGCCAGCCTCCTCACCAGATGGGTGGAGGCAATGGCATCATGGGGATGAGTGGACAGGCCTCTGCCCAGGCGCAAGGGAGAGGACTGTGTGTGTGTGGCAGGAATGGGATGGAAAGCCAGGCTTTTCACATTTCGCCCACACTCCCCTTTTACAGCCCACCACCACCACCAACACACACACACACACACACACACACACACACACACGTGGAGATGAGGGCTATAGTACTAGCCACAAGGGCTCTGCTCTGCTTCCGCAGTTGGAACTGCAGTGAAGAGCTGCCTTGCCAGTCAGGACAGAGAAAAGAAAGACCTTTGCACGGCACATAGTTAAAATACGGGACTCTCTCCCACAGGAGACAGTAGTGGCCACCAACTTGGATGGCTTTCAAAGAGGATCTGACAAATTCATGAAGGAGAGAGTTATTGATGGCTGCTAGCCACAATGGCTTTGCTTTGCCTCCACTGTCGGAGGCAGCAACACTGCTGAATTCCAGTTGTTGGAAACCACAGGAAGGGAGAGGGCTCTTGTGCTCGGGTCCTGCTTGCTAGTTTCCCTTTTTGGGGCATCCAGTCAGGCACTGAGAACAGGGTGGGGCCCCTTGGTCTGATGCAGCAGGTTTAAGTGGTGGCTGGAGAGAGGCCGGGCACTGTTTGCATTTTCAAGGGGGATTGACTCATGTTGGAGTCCAAGAAGACTCAGATCATCTAAGTAAGGTAAAGGTAAAGGGACCCCTGACCATTAGGTCCAGTCGTGACCGACTCTGGGGTTGCGCGCTCATCTCGCATTATTGGCCGAGGGAGCCGGCGTATAGCTTCCAGGTCATGTGGCCAGAATGACAAAGCCGCTTCTGGCAAACCAGAGCAGCACACGGAAACGCCGTTTACCTTCCCGCTGTAATGGTCCCTATTTATCTACTTGCATTTTGATGTGCTTTCGAACTGTTTGGTTGGCAGGAGCTAGGACCAAGCAACGGGAGCTCACCCCGTCACAGGGATTCGAACCGCCGACCTTCTGATCAGCAAGCCCTAGGCTCAGTGGTTTAACCACAGCGCCACCTGGGTCCCTGTATCATCTAAGTACTGGAGTGGAAATGGGTTTCTCTTGTAGCCTCCCCATCTCCTTAGCCTCCTCCCAATCCCCCAAGACTCCTCCCTGCCTCGGACCAAACTGGTGTGGGCTGGTGTGCCTCTTCCAAGAAGCTAGATGGAAAACTGAGGGCCTTTTGCTCCTTGTCTTCTTATTTCCTGGTGGGGACAAATCTCCTCTTCTCTCTCTCCCCCCACCCCATTTTGTTCTGCTCCGCTAACCAAGGACAGGAGAAACGATTGTGGTTCTCCCATCTTGACACCCGCTCATTTCGCTATTCAAAAATAAAGACCTTTTTTTTTCCTGCCAGGGAAGATGTAAACATGCAATTCTGAAAGGGTTGGCCTCCTGGGTGGCATTTCCTGCAGCATGACGGAGGCAAAGGAAGACAGAAGGAAGAAACCACAAATGTCACAACCCTGAAGGGAGCAGCAGAGCGTAACAGACACCCCCTTGCAAAGACAGGAGCGCCCCAGTGACATGGAGCTGAAACATTGACAGAGTGAGGCCAGCAAGTGTCCGGGCAGAGCGGGGAAAGACACCAAATGGCAGCCATGGAAGGGACCCACATCCCCACCCACTGGCAGTCCAACATCCTGCTCTTGTCCAACATCCTGCTCTTGCAGTGGCCAAATACCCCTAAGAACCTAGGAATCTAGATAGAGTGCTCCTGCACCTGGAGGTTCCATAAGAAGACCCTGGCTGCTGGACCCACCTAGTCTCATAGTGACCAACCAGATGCCCCAATGGGAAGCCCCTAAGCAGAGCAGAAGTGCAACACTCTCCCCTCCTGTGGTTTCCAGAAATTGGTATTCAGAAGCAGTGCTGCCTCTGACCATGGAGGCAGAGCATAGCCATCCTGGCTAGTAGCCATCGATAGCCCTCTCCTCCTCCATGAATTTGCTTTACCCTCTTTAAAGCCATCCAAGTCGGTGGCCATCACTGCTTCCAGTGGGAGTGAGTTCCACAGTTTCACCATGCACTGTGTGATGAAAGACTTTTCTTTTCTTTTTTCCGTCCTGACTGGCAAGGCAGCTCCTCACTGGGGCTCCTTGGATGGCCTTCTGCTCAGGGCAGGGCTTGCCTGACTTGCCAGTTGAGGGTGTGTCCTTTGGGAAGACGTTCTGGGACTGGGGTGATCCTGGGGTGCAGCACCAGCCCAGCCAGGTGGGGTGTCTAAGCAGAAGAGATGTCCCACCCTTCCCATGTCATAGCATGCCACCATACCCATGGCACCTGCGAGATGGTAGCTCAGTCATCCTTTGCAAACTCCCTCTGCTGAAGGCCAGGTTGTCATTAGAAGGTGGCTGGGGGGTCCCACCTCGCTCCCTCAGAGGCAGTCCACACACACACACACACACCCGGCCACTTCCTGGCCTCCCTCTCCTCCTTAGCCCGAGGTCTGTCTCCTCGGGATGCTAGGCTAACTTCTCCTTTTCTCCTTTTCTCTTCAGAGCCCACTGTGATGCGCACTGCAGCTCAAGTGTTTGTTTTTAATGCCTGGAAGCTGCCCAAGCGGATGACTCACAGCCAACTCCTCTGGTGGATGGAGGTGGAAGTCAATAGACTCCCCACTTCATTAAGGGCGGCCGGGATTAGGTGAAGATAGGCAGATCCCCCTCCCCGCTCCCTGCTACACCGCCACAACCCTGGGGGGGGGGGGTCCCGCCACCAACCAACCAGCCACTGCCTCAAAGGGGTTTGCCTCACTTCTAACTGCTCAGATTATTACACAGAATATAAACGCCCCAGTCACAGGACAGGCTGTTGCAATGGGGCATACCTGTAGATGCTCCAAAGGAAGAACAGGCCTCCTGCATCAGAGAGAGGGTCCGCCTAGTTCACAACGCCAAAGATCTGCTTCTAGGAAGGCCTGCAAGCAGGGTATTAGCAAGGCAGCCTTCCTTAGCCGCTGCTCCCTACAACACCTGGCATGCAAAGGTAGACTGTCTCTTAAAGCTGGAGGCTCCATTTAGCTAACTAACCTAGATGACTTTTAAAGAGGATTGGGCAAATTCATGGAGAGGGCTACAGCTACTAGCCACAATGACTCTGCTCTGTCTCCACAGTCAGAGGCAGCAATGCTTCGAAATACTGGATGCTTGGCAGACCCCTTTTAGAAGAACACAGATGCCGAGAAGGGGCAGAAAGATGGAGATGCTTTTGAACATGAAAGACCAGAACCTTATGGGAGATGCTCAGCATGAAACTGCGGAAAAGCCCCTTTCTTTAAGATCCAGAGAAAGTGGGGAGGACTCAAGAAAAAAGCCCCCAACACCTTTTTTGACCAAGTTAGTTGGCCTCAGGACTTGACCCAAAACAAGCTGGCAATAAAACAGCTGGGACGATGACCCCAAGAGGCAGAGCCTGGCTCTCTCCCTTGGCTCAGATAGAAGCAGAATCAAACCATGCCTTAGGTGGGAAAGCAAAATGGACACAGAATCCACATTCAGGGAGTCCATGAGCATTCCTGCCAGGCCAGCTCAGTTCAACAGCGAAATGTCCCAATTCGTCATGGCCAAAGTCACCATCATTGCCTCTCAGGTGCTCAAGAATTTGACTTCCTTGAGCTAAGAATCTTCAGGCAGGCCTTGTGCTTTCCAAAAGGATAGCAGGAGCAGACCCCACAAGGAAGACAAGCGTCACTGCGAAATCGTTGCAGTGAGAAGGAACCAACGAACATGTGAAGGATAAGGCCTTTTGTATTGCTTATGAATTACGGTCCCAACTATTCCAAATAGGAAAAAGGACAGGACTCTTTCTCAACAGGACCTCTGCATGACCTAGGAGGCCCCCCCCTGCAAGGAGAGAGGGACTCTTCCTCCTCCTCTTGATCCAAAAATGCAATCACTTGGAACTTTTTTGCAGCACCCTCAGGGTTGATCCTGGTTCCCAAAGCAATAATTGATGCAGAAACAGCATTGCACAAAAATACAGGCATGTGAGTATTGTAAGAAGTTTATTTGATAAATTTGGAAAGTTTTCCCCCCACATTCAGAAAAAAAGCAGAGTATGAAAATTTACCTGTGGAATGTACAAAACCTTTCATTACCTTTATACAAAGAGGTGGTGTTTGGTAGCTTGACAAACTCCTGCAACAGCGTACTAAATATCTGATTTGTTTCATCTTGAATAAGTTCTTAAAGTAAACCTCGCGGAGTCCCAGTGCCTAGGGAAGGGAGCCTGGCACTCCCTGGGGCGGGGAGAAGTCAGAGAGGCAAGCCTGCTCCCACAGAGGCAAGCCTTCCTCCATCGGCTGCAGCACATGGCCCACCAAGGAGAAGGTGCCAACCCTGAAGGAAGGAACGGTTCCAAGATCTCACAGGACACCACATGCATTTTGCAACCAGAGCACACAGGTTGCCTCAAGGCTTGAGTCAATGACACCAGGTGTGGGGGCATAAAGGCCATAGAAGCAGAGCCTGTGCAACCTCTCTCCCCTCCCCCCTGAATAGGATCCCAGTGGATCAGCTTCTGCACCCCCTAGATGCCCACTCTTCTGATGGAACATCCCAGAAGGACCCAAGTGTGACAGTGGGCAAAAAGAGAGCGTTTTGTTCACAAAGCCTGGCTGGGTGGAAACTCTTCCTGCAACAACTGACATTTGACTGACGCCTCAGCTAAGCAGAAGGTGCCAGATATCATTCACTTTGCTTAGCCGTCCTTACACTCCCTGCTCCCATGCCCAGGCACCCTTCCTGAACAAGGCGAACACAGCTGGAATTGACAAGACACCACCCCTGGGATGTTGCCCATGTTAAGCTCCCGCTCCACACAAAGAGAGAGCCCTTCCTGACAAGTCCACGACCACGGCAGCTGCTGCAAGGAGGAGGCCACCCAGCCCGGCTCTGCTGGACCAGGAGAAGGAGCAGGAGGCAAGAGTGCCGCCTACTCAGTTGCCTCCAGGAACTCCGAGGTGAAGACAGCTTCCGCGTAATCCTCACAAAGGACCTGCAGCTCCGTGGCTACGTCCGCCAAGGCTTCCTCCGTCAGCTCCTCGGCCAGGCTGGAGGGGGAGAAGCAGGAGGAAGAGACAGTCAACAGGCAGTCGTCCAACTGGGAAGCAGAAGCCCCATTTATCATCACAGAGGGACAGATTCATTCCAGGTTTATGCAAATGTAAAAACAAAGGGGGTTAGGCTAGATGACCCTTGGTGTCCCTTCCAACTCTACAATTCTAATTCTATTGGGTAGCGGCTGTAGGGAAGGTTCCCTCCCAGAATTCTTTGCTTTTTCTTTTGCCATCTGCCCTGATACAGAGCTTCTGGGAAACTAGAAAGCATCCCTGCTATTTTGTGACCTAATAAAGGCTTAATAAAGGCATTGCTGTGATACAGATATTGGATCCTTCTTTGGCAGTGCATGGTGCGCCCCCTGGTGTCATCATGAGGAATCCCAATGGATGCAACACAAGAGAAAAGCAGCCTTGCCAAGCAGACTCAACTCCCCCTCCAGTACCTCTCTGCGATTCGCCAGGGGTTGAAGCTGCCCACCGCCTCATGGGAGATGCACCTCAGGTGCTGGTTGTATCGCACACTGTAATCGTGAATGCTCTGCAGCATGTTCTTAGGGACAGAGAGGAAGACGCCAGCCTCCTTCCGGCGGGGCTGCGACGACAAAGGCGGCACAGTCCCATTCCTGGGCTCCAGGAGCTCCTCCATCCCAGCGCTCTCTTCCTCCTCCTCCTCCGCAGCACTGGAAGCACAACCACACAAAGTGAGTGGCCATTCCTTGGCACAGCAGGAGCCCCAAAACCAGACCTGGAAAGGTCAAGAGCCAAATACCTAACCAATGTCACCGCTGGAGAAGTGCGGCGGTTGGCCACTGTGAGAACAGGATGCTGGACTATTAGATGGGTCATTGGCCTGATCCAGCAGCCAGGCTCTTCTTATGGGGAAGCATCAGACTCTTCCCATATGGTTCTTTCCTCTGCCTCTCTGGCCAGCCTCCCCTTTGGGCCAACTGCAGCAGCCCCTCCTGACACCAATTGTGTCTTAGCCCCTTAGGTGCCCCAGCCTGCCTGTGGTCCCTTCAGCACTGCTGCATCCAGGACCCTCCAGGGGAGAGAAGGCAGAAGAATCTACAGAAGGAGGGCTCCTCCTGCTGCCACCCCTTCTCACACCATGGGGAAAGCTCATCTTCCTCTTGTGAGTGTCCTTAGCGGCTGCTGTGGAAACCAGGAATGCCAGCGTGGTCTTGCTCTGGCAGGTGCCTTCCCTAGTGACCCCCTTTCTGTCCCTCCTTCTGCCCCAGAACCCAGCAACAGAGGGGTACCTTGAGCTGCCTTCTGATCTTCCTTCCCAGCTATCACATGACCTCTAGGCTATTAGAATATTCATAAACATTCCGTGACTCCCCGGCAACACACCCAACCAGGTAGTTTTCAGCCCAACCAGCAGCCCTGATGCATTTACTGGATCCTCTACTCACTTGGTGTCCAGTGGTGTTTCCAGTACAATGTCCACTTGGGACTCTGGGTGACTCTCCCGCCTAGTGATCTGGATGGGATGGGGAGTCCTAGGCTCTTGGCCTGCCTCTGCATTTTCTCTCTCTGGGAAGTGGAGAAAAACTGTATGCTACAACCTGGGGAGCTTTGCACGCCTTTCCTCATCTGCCTTTCCTGTTCCCGCATTCACAGAGAGGCAAGTTTTTCTTCCTCTCTCATAACACTAGAACTCCTGAACATCCAATGAAGCTGAACATTGGAAGATTCAGGAAAGAGAAAAAGGACTTATTCATGCAGCACAGTTACTGTCAAATTCCTTCCCACAGGAGGCAGTGATGGCTTCCAACTTGGATGGCTTTGAAAGAAGATCAGACAAATTCATGGAGGATAAGGCTACTGATGGCAACTACCCATGATGGCTATGTTCTGCTTCCACAATTGGAGGCAGTAATGCTTCTGAAAAGCAGTTGCTGGAAATTGCACAAAGGGGAAATTGCTCTTGTGCTCAAATCCTGAATGAGGGTTTCCCATAATGTCTGGGTATTTGGTTGGCCACTGTGAGAACAGGATACTGGACTAGATGAGTCATTGGCCTGATCCGGCAGGCTCATCTTATGTTCTTTCCAGGAATCATCACCTCTTGGGCCACCTGCCCCAACCCAAGAACCACCCCAAGAAGCCAGTTTTCCTCTTGCAAGTCAGAGGTGGCACAACAGCCGCAACAGAACCTCCAATACACGTGGAAGGAAATTGAGAAGCACACACAAAAGGCAGGGCTATTCCTTGATCTCTTGCCATCCCCTTGCCTTTTTTTCCCCAGGGAGGTGGGGTCTTCATTCACCCTCTGCTCCTTTATTTCCTACAAACACAAAAACACAAATCCTGACACTCACCCCATCTCTCTTGCCGAGCCCAGAACTCAGCATCAGAGTAAACAATCTGGTGGTACCGCCTGCGGACGGCCTCTTGGGAGCGCTGCAGGACAGAAAAGTTAATTTATTAATTAGCTTCATTTATATCTCACCGTATTTTCCTAGGAGCCCAAGGTGGTGTCCATGGTTCTCCTCATTTAATCATCACAACAACTCAGTGAGATATATTAGACCAGGAGATTGTGACTGGGCCCTGGTCTCAGGAGGTAGGGAGTTTGAAAGCACACTGCCTCACTGCTTTTGTTCGATGGAGATCTATCATTGTATGTGGGAACTATGCATACCATCAGATCCTGTTTGATAAGACTGTGTTTTGAAGAGTTTTGTAGAACCTTTCCATGAAAATTAATAAAAAAGTATTTAACCAAAAACAGGGAAGGGATTGTCTGCTATGGGGCAGGGGCCTTGGTATTAAGACATCAAGCATGGCCCCAGCCATCACCTCCCTCCCCACCTCCCCCTGCCACACACAGAGCAAGGCTGCCCCACTCCAGGATGCTACTGCCTTCCATGCCAGCCAGTTCTCAAGGGTTTTTATTCAATAAAAGCCATGGGAAGCTCCGCACCCCACAGCCTCTTCCTTCCCAAAGGAAAAGGCTCGAGGTCCAACATACCTCAATCTCCTCCATCCTTTGCAGCATCACCTCCAGGTCAGAGGGGCTGGAGAGGGTCTCAATCTCCTCACGCTGCAGCTCGGCAAAGTCCTCCAGACCTGGACGCGGGAGACCAAAAGGAGCCTGGCAACACACAAAGCAGGCGTTTGGAGCAGACTCCTCCCTACCCCTGGTTTAAAGGAAGACCCAGATCAGCCCCCACCCTGCCCCACCTCAGGCAAAGTCCATTCACGCACAGGCACCTGCCTGTCAAGCCAGCTAGATTCTCTCATCTCTCTTCTGCCTCCATAGATGTCCAGAAGAGGCTCAGAGGAGCAGGGATACGGGGCTCAAGGCCACTGTGGACAGGCAGCAAAAGGGGTCTCTTCCACCCGGGTTGCACCCGGGCCTTGACAATGAAGGAGGACACGAGGAGCTCTCATTGTCAGGGATTCTTCATCCCTGATCCCTGCATTGCAGGAGGTTGAACTAGATGGCCCTTGGGGTCCCTTCCAATGCTGCAACTCCATGATTCCACCTCCTCTAAAGTGGGCCAAGTAGCAAAACTTTCTCTGCCATGCCACATCAGCCAGGCAAGAGAGATCCCTTCATTTTCTGGATCTTGTCCTACCTTCCCAATATCCTGGCAGGCCAGCTCCTTCTGGCAGATGTTCCTTTCCAAGGAGCGGTTCACCTTCTAAGGAAACAAGAGGACACCACAGGACTTCCTGCACAGTCCCAGACCCTTCCTGGCAGATGTGTTGTGAGGCTAAAATGCTCCTCTGAGTGGGCAAGCAAGTGATTTGGCCAATCCCCCTACCCCCTTATAAGCATCAGGCATGACACCTATTCCAGAGCCAGGCTGCCTATTCAAGGCAATGATCCAGGCCTTCAAAACCCTAAATAATTTGAGGCTACCTGAAGGGCCACCCCACACCCACCAAACCCTCCCTGAGCTTGAAGAGCAGCCCCTGAGGCCGAGGGCTCTGGTCCACCATTGAAAGAGTCTCTTGGGAGCCAGGGAAAAGTCCATCTCTGTGGTAGGGGCCCCCTCAGGAAATTTGTGCCCCCGCTATCCTTTATGAAAACCCAAAAGCAAGTATTTTTCCAGGCTGCACTCAGGTGATTTTGGGGTTTTTTATTTTTGAAAACCATGCCAAATATTGCAGCATCCTAAGTTTTTTACTTTTATTTCAACACTCGGAATCTTAATAATGCTGCATTTGCTTGGCTTGCTGTAATTCGCCTTGGGAGGAGACAGACCCCAGAAGGTGGGCTGGACATCTGTTAAATGAGAGATGCGGTAGACGTCCTCAACAGGAAGTGATGTCGAAGACTGGGGAGTGGGGATGGGGGTGAAGGTTCCTGGCTGCTGCCTTACCTGCGCATTTGCCAAGAGGGGCTCCAGCCGCTCCCGGACAGCTCGCTCCACCGTCTCTGCTATCTGGGCTGCAGAGGCACCATCATCCCTGGTAGCATTGCGGGAAGTCCAAAAAATAGAACTCTATTAGAATTTGGCATTTCATGTTTAACACTTCACTCCCAGCTGGGGGTTTTGGTCAAGGCTGGGGTCTATTTCTCCACCTCCCTATTGTTTTCTCACTGAAGGGAGCCTTCAAAATTGATCCCAAAGCAAGAACATTCCCAAGAAACGTTCCCTCGCAGTTGACTGCAAATTTAGCATGAGAAGTTTAGAGAAAGGGAAATCCACCAGAAGAGCCCTAAGTGAAAGAAGATTCCAGGTCAACCTGAGCATTTCCTTTTCTGGGGATGCTCGACTCTTTTCTCCCACCTCTGCCGCCTCTCTCCCTGGCCTTGGCTCTCTGCCTCTGGGACTTTTCTCCAAGTGCCTGCAAGGAAATTTGGGTTGGGGCAGGGGGGGAGGGAGTGAGAGAAGCAATTGCCATTATTGCAGTGGTGGTTCCAACCTTGAAAAGTTGGGCATTAGCTGTAGCTAAAGTTTTGCATCACACACTGGACAATGAGTGGAATCTAAAAGTGCTACCTTCCCTAAACCTGGTACCTTCCTGATGTTCTGAACTACAACTCCCACCTACCCTAGATAGCATGACTGAAGGTCCCGGGTTCAATCCCCAGTAGAATCTCAAGGTAGGACTAAGAAAGGCCCTGAAACCCTGGAGAGCTTCTACCAGCTGTTTACATAACACCAAGTTGGATGATGGATGAAGGGCCTGACTAAGCATCTTCCTAGGGAAGAGGCCACTGTAGCCTCCTAGCAGAACCTACACGTTGCATGCAGAAGGTATTAGGTTCAATCCCCACCAGCATCTCCAAGATGCGACTTTTGTAGAGAGACCCCTGCCAGGAAATGTGGACGGCCCCTGCTGCCAGGTAATGCAGATGAGGCTGAGCTAATGGACGCAGATGATCTGAATGTGGGACAAGGTCTCTTCACACATTCCAGCAGGTACAGAAGGGGCTGCTGTGTGCTGCTCCCTGCTCAAGTAACCTGGCTGACTCCATCCCACACCGCCGCCTCATCAGAGATGCTAACCTACCGCTGAGGTGAGGCCAGGGGGGAGGAGAGGCTGGGAGGCACCCAAGGGACCCGGATATCGCGGGTGGGCGGCTTCGTCTCCTTGAGCCGGAAAGCGATGGTGGGCTCCTGGAAGCGGGCCTGCTTAGCCTGATGAAGCTGCACGCTTTTTGCCCTGGAAGGGGGCCTGTTTCCCTTGAGAGAGATAAATAACAGTAAGAAAAAAACATGCATTTCCAGACAGCTCAAGCAGCTCTTCTTCAAAACAAGGCACGCCTTTCACCTCAACCACTGTAATTCTGGAGAAGTGAAGGCCAAGACGTGACAGCATGGCAGAGGTAGTGTCTGGCAGCACCCAAAATTAAGCCAAGAGACAGGGCGGATGATTATACGTCTACCTACCTGCGGTCTGGTGGGGAGAAGCACGCCTCTCTTCCGGGGGGGTCTCCCCACCTCAGGGCCAGGCCTAGTCTTCACATGCCCCAGTGCCTCCCACTTGGCCTGCCCCACTGCCTCTCGCTCTGGAATGGGCAGGCCCTCAAGGGCTGCCATGTTGCAGGGACTGCTTCGACTGTGAGGCACCAGGAGCCCATCAGGTCCTTCATGTTCATCTAAAGGCAATGATGACAAGGCTGCTTGAGCATAGGAACTGGAAGCTCTCAGGGGCAGCCCCTAAAGGCTGAATGCCATGGACAGGCAGCAAAATCTATGGGGTGCATTTTGCTCTCTCCTGGGCCACCCCACCTCCTCTTAGTTCCTTAATTCCATCCCCAGTGCACCCTAACCTATAAAAAGCATGATTCAGATTAATGATCTGCATGACTCACTAAGAAAGGTAATAACACATTAAAATTCAAAACAATAATTAATTGCACGTGTATTCAAAATGAATTAATTAAACAAAATCATTTTAAATGCAGCAAAATTGCTGAACTTGATCCAGTGAGGAGACTGAGAAATGATATGACAGCCATCTTCACATATCTGAAGGGCTTGCTTTCTGCTGCTCCAGAGAGGAGGACCCAAACCGATGGCATTCAAATGGCAAGAAAGGCAATTCTGACTCAACATTAGGAATAACCTTCTGTTGGTAGGAGTTGTTCAACAGTGGAATGGGCTCCCTTGGATTCTCCTTCCCTGGAGGTTTTTAAGCAAAGGTTGGATGGCCATCTGTCATGGATGCTTGAGATTCCTGCATAGCAGGCGGTTGAACTAGATGACCCCCAGGATCCCTTCCAACTCTACAATTCTACGGTTCTATATCAGCTTTTCAAAGTCTGGTAGTCACTGTCACTTCTAGCACCCCCCTGCTAACCCCTTGCCTCTTAGTGCCCTCCTAGGGAATCCCACCTCCAAGGGGTGCTACTGTCAACTTTGGAAACCACTGCTCTCTTCATAGAAAAATGCATTTCTTTTTGCAAACCTCCCTCCGCAGTCAGCTTCCCCTTTCTAGACCCCACAGCTGGAGCATGGTCCACAAACCATCAGTCACAACACCACAATGTTGGGCTTGCTTGGGAATCCCTCACTGCACCTCTGCCCACAATAATTATGGGGGCCAATGCTCAGATGGGCAAAACAAGGCCTCCACAGGGGAGATCACTGCTCAAACATGTGCAAACAGGCAAAGCAACCAAGTCTCTTCAAACTCAACAACCAGAAGACCCACCAGGGAGGAGCCTCCTGGCCACTGGTGGCTTTCTCGGCTCTGAGGCAGCAGCTTTCTTCTCTCTCTTCAGCCATCGGTTCGTGTCCATTACAGAGGTGGCTTGAGATGTAGAGATACTCCCTTTCGCTCCCCCTTTCTTGGGAGACTCCTTCTTGGACAGCAGAGAATCCAAATCCTGCCATGACAATTTGCACCTCAGATTAAATATGCAAAATGGGCTCATTGCAAAGCTCAGGCACACCCTCTCGTGATTCTCCTCCAAACAGAAAGCCCCTAAACAAGCCAAAGGGCTTGCCAAGCAATCTTACACTCAAGCTTGCTCTGATATTCAGCCTTAAGAGAACTTTAGTTAAGTCCTTGCAAGTTATTCACTTGATGAAAATGCCTCAAACAGCTGCCTAAATATCAGATACTCATCTAGGAACAGAGGAAGTTGCCTTACATGGAGTCAGATTAACAGCCCATCTAGCTCAGTACTGTCAACACTGACTGGCAGCAAAGGCCCTCCAGGGTTTCAGATATAAATGCACTCCCAGCCCCACCTAGATATGCCATTGGGGATTGAACCTGGGACCTTCTGCAGGTGAAACAGCTACTCTACCACTGAGCGGCAACCCTTCTGTCTAATTTCAGCTGGTAACTGATTTCAAAGAGCTGGGACTACAATACTAAAAGCCCAGTTCCTAGTCCATTCTAAGTGCAACTCTGGAGCATGCAAAGTGACGCACCTCTCAGCAGTGCCCCATCTGAGGAGTGGAGTTACTGGGCAGGGTCACCCAGTCCCTACTTGTTAAATGACATTTTTACAACAGCCGTTTAAAAAACAAAGGCTGTAGCCAACATCCCTTCAAAGCAGGCTGCCGGGAGGTGATCTCAGTTCTTTGCATAGCCACCAAAGAGCAGGTTAAAATAGGCACGGTGGCCGCTCTGTCCTTGTATCCCAAACCTGGAGGCCATGAAGTGATGCCCTCCTTCCACTGGCCCCAGACTGATTTGTGGGGGGCTGGATTTTCCCATGGGAGGCAGAGCTCTTCATCTCCCCCCTCCTCAGCCGCAAATGCTACACCCCCCAACCAAAGAAGCAATGACACCTGACCTCGATCTGCAGCAGCAGGTCAACGACTCTGTCGGGAAGGGAGGAGGAGTCTGTCTCGAGGCGGGCGGAGCAGAGGGAGAGCTGCCGGATGAGGTGGCCCAGCTCTTTGCAGTGGGCTGGGACTGGCTGCTCCTCCGGCTGGTCAGCAAAACGGGAGGCAAAGACCTGCAGGGCCCGGACAGCTCCCCGGTGGGCTGCTGCCAGCCTGGCCATGGCACGTGACTGCATCACAAAGGGAGGGAGGGTGAGAAAGAACTGAAGTTAGCTGGGCAGCCATGAGGAGAGGGCTGCTCTGAGCCAGGGCTCTTCTCCAAAACTTGAAAGGTTGGCTTATTTTCTGCTGCTCCAGAGGGGAGGACCAGCAACCAATGCATTTGAATGACAAGAAAGGAGAGTCAAACTAAACATTAGGAAGAACTTCCTGACGGCAAGAGCTGTTTGACAGTGGAAAGATCTCCCTTGGAAGGTAATACATTCTCCTTCATTGAAGTTTTTTAAAGAGAGATTAGGAAGCCATCTGTCAGTGATTCTTTAGCTGTGAATCCTGCATAGAGTTGGAATAGATGACTCTTGGGATCCCTTCTGGTCAAGGAGAGAAGCCAAGGATGCAAGAGCTTCATGGCAACACCAGAAGCAGAAGGTAGAACCAGAGGGGAAGTCTATCCCTAGCTGAATAGGATCATAGATTTTCTTCTATTAAGCACATCTGTTGTGATGTTTAAAGTAACTTTTACTTGTGGTCAGAACAGCAGCTGCTGAGAACCCCAAATGTGAAGTCCTTGGCCTATAAGTTACACAGAATTATACAAAGGGCTTCCCGCACCTTAGTTTTACACGAGTAGAAATTAAATCACATTCTCAGAGCAAAATCATGTCTGCACTATCAGAACTGGATGCCTGATTTAGCAGGAAAAGGTTGCCCATTTTCTATGAAACAGGCCCAAGGCTGAGATTTCTCCTGCAGAAACATTCTTCACACATTTTTCATATAGCCTGAGCCAGATGATTCTTCGAACAATATCCTTTCACATACGTTTTACAACTCTTCACATGTAGGCTACCTATCAATATCAATATGTTTATCCATTACAAGACCATCCTGGAGACAAGGGCAGATAGGTAGCCTGCAGGTGAAGAGATGTAAAAAAAAAAGTGTGTTGTTATTCTGTCTCTCACAGCTACAATAAACCTACCATTAAAATTATGGACTGGTCATTTCTTCGTCAGAGGGCAAACGGGCAAATTTAGCAGGGGATCAAATACTTTCCCCCCCTCACTGTATAGAACTTTTATTCCCAATGACAATGGAACTCACAGGTGGAAAAAACTGCTATTCTTATATATACTTAATATTTATTAAATTATTAAATATAATTTAATAATTAATAATAAGGGAATATTTAAATGAAATAATAATTCACCATCCCTTTGGAGCTGTGTTGTCTCTTTGTACTTTTGACCTTCCAGGCTGTGATGCTTTATGGTTTACATTTTTATTCTTTTTCTCTCTTTTATTGATAATAAAATTCTTTTAAAAGTGAAATCTGCCACAACACTTTTGAGGAGGCTCCAGCCTGGCCTGCATCATTGATCTTCCCACAGACTGTCCAGGGCAATTTCCATCTCTTACCTTCTTTGTGTGCTTTATTTTACGAGGGCTCAGCTTCTCCAGGTCGTCCTCTATTTCTTTTACCTGTTTCAAGAATGTTGCAAACAAATTAGGTAGATAAATCATGAGGAAACTTGAATTTGAAGTGCTTGGTTTGCTGGTTCAGGTGAGAAGTTTTGACGTCCAGAGAAGCTTCTGCCCAAGGTAGGCAGAGCTGAAATCCAGGCCGCCCCACCCAGCTCCACAGGCCCCGCAGCTACCAGCACACTGTTCCCTGGGGCTCGGTTCTGACCTGTTGCTGGAGCACATACAGCATCCTGGCAGAGCGCACGGCCTGCTCCTGCCTCCGGATCTGGATGCGGCGCTCTTCATCAGGATCCAAAATTTCCTCACTTCTCTCTGAGGGGGGAAGGGAATGTTTAGCAAACACAAATGAAGGGGATAGGTTTGGAAATTTTGGAGAAGAAAGCAGAAAAGGCTGGCACAAAACCCCCAGTCGAGAGGGAAGGGTGATGAGAGACACCTCCCTCCCAGTTGGACACAAGGCTGCCTGGAAACAGCTCCACTTCCAGAAAATGTCCCAATGGCACTTTCCCCTCGCCCAAGGCAAAAAGCTAAAACTCAGTTCAAGGCGGCAACTCTGAGCTGCTTCCCCAGGAGGAAATGTGAAAGCAGCTGTCCAAATTTGTTATTATGTTGTTATTTATTACATTTATTGTTGTTGTTGTTGTTTAGTCGTGTCCGACTCTTCGTGACCCCATGAATGTGCTGGTATTACATTTATATGCCACCTTAAATGAGTTTAAGGTGGTAGTGCATAGTTCTCCTCCTCACAACAACCCTGGCAAGGCAGATTAGGTGGAGAGATAGTGACTGGCCCAAGCCATATAGGGGATTTGAACCCTGGTTCCCAGGTCACAGTCCAACACTTTAATCACTACAAGTGACTCCTAATATACGCAAATTTAACTTTTGTGCACAGGGAGCCAGAACATAATACCTGCATAAATGGGGAGCATTGCTGCCTCCGATCATGGAGGCTTAGCACAGTCATCATGGCTAGCAGGTGTTGAGAGCCCTTTCCTCCATGAAGTTTTCTCACCTCTCCTCACCAGTTCGTCAATCTTCTGGATGTAGTTCTGAAGCTCCTTCTGCAGCCGCCTGATCTCCAGGGTGCTTCTGTCTTCCTCCCTCTTGAAGGCTGGGGGAGGCCCGGGACCCGGATCACGGGTGGGGGGCGAGTCGGAGAAAGGCTCCGACTTGACCCGGGAGGGCGTGTAGAGGTAGACCTTGGCTCCAGAGCTGGTAGTCTCCACCTTGGGGCAGTAGCCCGGCTGACGTCCAAAATTCAAGTGAGACTTTGCCGCTACACTGCCAGACTTCTTTCCCTGAAGGGAGGTGGCCAGAGGGCCCTTCTCCCCCTTGGAGAAGTGCTGCCTCACCTGCTCTTCCAGGTGCCGTCGCTTCATGTCCCTCCTGGCCAGCTGCACAGCTAAGTTGAGCTTTTCTTCAGAGACAATGGAAAATGCCATGGAGCCCTGTGAGCTGAGCCCATCGCCAGCTCCCGGATCCCGTCTAGCCTCTGGGTGCGCCAGCTTCTCTATGATGATTGGGCGAGGGTTGCTGTAGCGGACAGCTAAGTTTTCTGGCAGGGCAGGAGCATCCCGACTGAACTGGAGCTGTGCCAAGCATTAAACAGCAAGTGTCAGCATGGGGGGAAAGGTACAAGCTTTGGGCCCATCAGCCACTTTTTTTTAGTACTGTATATCATTATTTTAACTTTTTGAATGTCTTATTGTTGCTAATTTTTCTTTGTGATAATTCTAGTGTTTTATCTTCATTGCAAACTATTTTGAGGCTGTTGTATGTTTTACAGTATAAACATATCACAAAAGCAACATGCCCAACCAGTTAGGCCAAAGAGACCTGGCAGGTTGGCACCCGAACCACAAAGCAAAGGCATCGTCCAGTACCTGCATCATACTCTGAGGGGCTCTTCCATCACTTTTGTCTGGCTGTAAATGAGATGCTGAAGGAACGCCAACCGCTGCTGGCTTTCTCAGCCCCATCACACCCGACAGAGCCGTGATGTCCAGTCATCTATGATGGTACTGCTGAAATACTGAGAGGAAATGAAAATATAAGAACTGACACCAGAATGCATTATATCTTGTAAACTATAAATATCTAAAGGGTGGAGCTCAAATGATCTTTTTTATATATGACATGGTTTTATTATACAAATATGAAAGCACATGACCACTCAGTGCCATCAACATATACAACTATCTGTCTCATTTAAGACTAAATAGAACCTTTATTCTCAATAATAATGGAACTCACAGGTGGAGAATACAAATAGTAAAGATTTATAAAAATGAAGTAAAATGAGTTTATACTTTATTTCCTCTTTGGAGCTGTGCTATATCTTTATACTTTTGTCCTCCCAGACTGTGACACTTTATGGTTTAAATCAGTTAGATTCTTAGTTCTCTTTCTATTATGCCTGCACTTATTTTGCTAACTCAATTAAATTTAAAAAGGAAAGTGGAGGGGGGGAAACTGCCACCAGCATATGCTCTATTTTCTCAAGACTATATCTTTATACTTTTGTCCTCCCAGACTGTGACACTTTATGGTTTAAATCAGTTAGATTCTTAGTTCTCTTTCTATTATGCCTGCACTTATTTTGCTAACTCAATTAAATTTAAAAAGGAAAGTGGAGGGGGGAAAACTGCCACCAGCATATGCTCTATTTTCTCAAGACTATTCTCTTACTGTTCAGCTCTCAGGCAAAAGAAGATACAAATTCCTAAGTCTGCCCAGATGCACAACCCACTCTCCCAAAATGCTGCCTCGGCACATAAAATGCTCAAAGGAGGAATGGAAATAAGGGCTGACAAGGTACAAAGGAGAAGAGCACAAAGAGGCTGGTTGGATCTCACCAAGCTGAGCTCTAATAGCAACTAGGGGTCCCTGGAAAAGCCCGCAACAAGGAAAGCATGAAGGCACAACCTCTCCTGTTGCTCGCCTTGGCTCCAGGGTCTGGTATCAAGAGGAAGACTGCCTCCTGCACTTTGTATAGCTATTAAGAAGAAGAGGAGAAGTAGGAAGAGAAAGCAACATTGCAGAGGGAATCCATAGATTCCTTCTATACAATTCCATGAGGAAGAAGGTGCAGGTGGCCTGCAGCTCCTCCTGCCCTGCCCCCTGGCATTTGTGCCTTAGTTACCAGATCTGTGGAAGGGCTCCTTTAAGGAGAAGCTGGTATCCATGTTCCACAACCTCACAGTACACGGCAGAGGGTTCAAATGGACACAAGCAACAGGCTGCTTCCTCTCTGCCAGTCAGTTCCTCCCGACAGCCAGTATTTTATACTGGGCCCTCCTGGGCAGAAGGCAGAGCCTGACCACTGTCTCCCCTGCAGTCTCCCTGTCTCCCCAGCTTATCAGAAGCTGCAGGCTACAAAATAAAGGCAAAGGGAGACAGCCCCTCTATATGTAGGCAAAGTGGCCCCTACCACATCCCATGCTGTTTGGACTACATAGGAGTGTTCGGTTGGCTCCTGCCGCCTACAAAGATACAGCCTCTTGTAGTTGCCCGGGGATCTGGGAGCTCCCTGCTTGACCTGGACTTCAGGCTGCACATGGGCTGCTTCCCTTGAGAGCCTCCGAGGTCCCACGGAACTGGGGAGCTGGAAGAGGCCAGCTCAGCCCCTCTGTCGCCGCACAGCCACCCGCCCACAGGGTCGCTGCAAGCTCTTCGTGTCTCTTGACAGGCAGCTGCTGAGGTGGCGGGTGCGCAGGACATAAAAGGCCCAGCCGCTATCACCCTTGTGCTAGAATAGATGGAAAGCGCAGCAGATGCAACACACCCCACTGGGTCAACCAGGCGAAACAGCACAAACTGGTCCGTAGAGGAAAGCGGAGGAAGCCTCCATGCTCAGGGGCAGTCTATCTCCCTCCCTCCCCGACCACCTTCGCCCGTACCAGGGAGCCCGGCGGCGAATGGGTGAGGTGGCGGGCCCGGCCTGCCTTCCTCGGTTTCTCCCTCCTCGGAAGAGGCCGAGGAGGACCCCACCAGCAGTAATGCCGCCGCCACAGCCGGGCGGCCAAAGAGAAACCGCGCTATGGCCGACACCACTTCCCTCTTCTCTCCATGGTTTCCCTGGTAACCGCGCGCCGCGAAGGCCGCCGGGAAACGGCTGGGGAAGTACGGGGGCCGACGAGAGACATACGGGGGCCGACGAGAGACATCTCGGCGTGCAAGGGAAAGGGCCTGCTTGCATGTCCCAGCGCGGCCGCCGTCGTGACCGCGCGCCCCGGTGGGCGGAGCCTTCCTGGGTCTACTTTCGCCTTCCGGGTCTGCTTTTCCCTGCCTGACACCGCGCGTGTCGATCCGCCATGGGAGGCTACGAAGAGGTGGCGGTGAGCGGCTACGAGGAGTTCTCGACCGCAGTCCAGAAGCGCCGCGACCGGCAGATCTTCGCTTACTTCAGCGGCACGAAGGACCCGGAGAGCGGCACCAGCTGGTGCCCGGACTGCGTCACCGGTGGGGAATCCTCCACCTCCTGATATGCACATATTTGCATATGTTTGCATGAGGGAGGGGCAGCTCCGAATATTGCCCTCTCTCTCTGCGCCTCAGTCTTCCTCCTCCGCCCCATTCTGTAAAATGGGTGCAATAACGCCGGCCGACCTTGCTAGGCTGTTGTGCCGATTCGTTTTATTCACGTAAAAGTCACTTCTAAACTGCTTCCTGGCTGGGGGGGGGGCGTCTAAAACTGCATGCAGAATTACCACCTGAGGTGTGGGTTTTCCCTAGGGAAGTGATGAGGCAGGGGGCGCTGGAGGTGAAAATGGGTATCAGGCTTTGAAAAGCTGGTATCACTGGATCAAGTTCATCAGTTTTGCTGAACTAATTCAACTAGTTTTAATTGGATATTTAACCAAAGTGCATTCCCCCCCCTCATTTTGAATTATTTAGTGGGTCATGCAAACCACTGTTCTGAATAATGTTTAGGGTAGGGGGCTCTGGCAATTAATTTATCGAACCAAGGGGGGCAATGGCCCCAAAATGTTTGGGAACCACTGCAGTAAAGCAGTGATGAGATAACACCCTTGATGCACATTAATGCACTCTAAAGTGTTATGGCTACCCAATTAGCCCCCATGCTGTGAACCCAACAGGAATGATCCAGCCCCAATTGGGCTCCATGCAAGGGAGAGGAGGGGGTTGCTGGTTCAGGGTGTGTTAGAAGTGTCCGGCGTGATCAGATGGGTTGGTAAGCAGGCTGCTTTTGCTTTCTTTCAGCGGAGCCCATTGTACAGGCAGAGCTCAAGTACCTGCCAGAAGGATCAGTGTTCATTTACTGCCAAGTAGGAGAAAGAAATTAGTAAGTATAATGTGGAGCGAGTTGGGGAGAATGCAGAGCACGGATTTTGAGCAGGGAGCCAATCCAGTGCTGGGTTTTGTTCATGCAAAGGTCCTTTAAGTGAGCTCTGCCAGCTTTTAGGAATGGCTGTTGTAGAAAGCAGGACATTTTGCGCGCCCCCCCCCCCCCAATGTTGCACCTATTCACACCAGAATGGACACTTAATTTATCCTGGTTCAAGTACAGCCTTGCTTGTGCAGGTTTGCTTGGAAGTCACTTCTTTCTCTAACAAGGTATAATTATTATCATTGTCATAATCATACTCCAAACAGTATCAAGGTGACTCACAATAAATCTAGTCAAAATGAAAAATTACATAAGGAATTTGATTTGACCATCAAGAGGCAATAATCAAAAAGCTACACCCTCCCTACAAGATCACTATTAAAATCAACCAGATAGAAATGTCTTCCAAAACAGCAGATAAAAATTAACTTTCAAATGCCTGAGAAAGAAGTCTGATTGGCATTGAAAATATTTTATTCTGGTTTTCATTGAGGAGTGCATTTAAGGAGGAGATGGTTACAACTGAGAATGCCCAATCTCTCTTTGCCAAAAGGGGGCGCTTGGACTGCCTGGCCAAACCATAAGGTTTGGGGTCTGGAAATATACTGTACCCTGCTTCACCTCCCTTTTCTCAGGGCATTTAGCCTTTAAGGTGAGACTCCTCCCCCCTCCCAGGTCACAAGTAATTAGTCCTCACATGTTAATCTTAATGAAATTTCCCCCCTGAAAACCTTCATGCCTTTTAACCTAATGCCTTTTAAAACTATTGCCCATTTTTATCCCCCCCCCCAGTTGGAAAGATCCCGACAATGAATTCAGAAAGAATCTTCATTTAACTGGAGTGCCTACACTACTTAAATATGGGACTGTAAGTATTTTCAAATGTGATGGATGGCTTGGAGTCCACATTGACATGGTCGGAGGGCTCTGTGCTGATTATTCCAGTATTGCAAACAAATTTTCCTGTTTCTTAATACTGTCTCTTTAGAGCTGTGCTCTTACGCTTCCTGAAAAAACTGTGCAAATGTCTACAAAGCCATTCAGTTTTTGTTTTTGTTTTTGTTTTTTAAAAAAGATTCAGCTCATGTTTACGTACTCAGTTTGAAGACCCACTGTGTTCAGAGCACTGGATTCAGACTGACTCCCAAGTAAACATGAGTAGACCATTAAGTTACTCTCTTGTTACAGCTGAATTACCTCTCCGCACTTGTAGCTGGAACCAATTTGATCCCTGCATGACTTAGCTTTGGACTCTGCTACACACTTGTTAACCAATGATTAAATGTTTCACAACATTTCCCTTTAGGTGCTGAGCTGCTCATTTAGAAAGATACAAAACAACCTTGTTGTCAGTGTGGAATTCAAGCTGTGCAGCTATTCAGAAACCTGGCAGTGTGCCAAAGTAGGAAGGGATACTTACTTACAGGATGACTTTCATCTCCTGCAGCTTCTCTTAACCATTTACTATGTTTGTTTCAGCCTCAGAAGTTGGTGGAACAGGAATGCTTTAAACCAGACCTCGTGAGGATGCTGTTCACAGAAGACTAAATTGTTTCCGCTCTAATGAAAAGAGTTTGCTGCTACCAGCTAAGGAGCTGACCAGAATTCCTTCAGAGGAGACCAATCATGTCTTAAAATACAGACAAATGAAGTTTGCAGCCTGCAAGCCAATTGAGTTAAATAAAATTTTCTTTTGATTTTGTACCATCCTATAATAGTGTATCATCAAACTGAAGCAGATATGTGATGTGTTAACAATGTGAAGTACACAGAGTTTTTATAAACAAGAAGACAGGTCCCTGCCCTCAAGGATCTTACAATCAAAGTCAGACAACAGGGGAGAAGCGAGGCTAGGAAAAATGGAGACAGCAGCTAGAATGAAACTTAAAAGTGGGGAACAAAAATTTAAGTCAAAAGGTCTCAGACAAAGGAGGTTTTTGAAAGGAACGTGGACCAACAGCAAAGTGTGTTGCTTAGCTATTGCTATGGAATGTCACTGCCTTTAGAAGCATCACATGCCACTTTTGGCTGAAAACCTGCAGAAAGTTATGGCCCATCACATCCCCACTGAACTTAAGTATTAAACGCAAGAGAGGATTTTGTATTACACAGCTGGAAGTGGTTCTCACTGACCAGTTACATCTTGCACTCCAGCGATGAATTTAGCCTTCTAATGCAGATGGGGTTGCTTATGCTTTTTTAAAAAAGATCACATAGATCTGAGAGCTTCTCTTGTCAAAAGGAAGATGCAGCTCACAGGCTTTTATTTATCCATGGACTCTTACAAACCCAGCACACATTGACGAGCTTTTGAGTCTCTTTATTTGCTGCTCTCAATCAACATGCTCAAAACTAACCACCACAGGGCTAATACACACACACACACACACACACACACACACACACACACACACATACACACACACACACACAGAAAGAGACAGACATACCAACCCAACTCACCCACCTTTCCACTGACAGTCTTTTGGGAAATGCAGTGACAACTTTAAATCTGGAGGGGGTGAGAACTTCTTGCTACTTCATCCAACACACAAAGAAGCTGTTTATGCCGCCTCTGGTAAAGCAAAGCCAGAGGATCCATAAGAGGTGTTGAGGTCCCCCAGGGTGACTATTTTGTGCTGTGGCTGCTCAGCCAAGGCAGCCCCATGCTTGGATGATTCCAGAGTGGTACCGCCACTGCAACTGTCCCTTCTGCACTTACTGGGGATGCCAAATGGGCTCACTTTACAGAGGTGCTGTTCTGCTGCTGTTGCTGCTGTTGCTGCTCTGCCAGGGCCTGCTGGATTCGCATGCGCTTGCGAGAGTAGTGCTGCCAGTGCAGGATCTGCTGCTCATCGATGAACTTGGCACACTGGGCATTGACCAGCTCTTTGCGGAAGTGCTCATACTGCAGCAGCTCCAGCATGTGCAGGCACTGAGGGTACCTTCGTGACAAAAGAAGGGCCATACACACATTAGCAGAGGCTTTTAAAACACGTCCGGACTGCCAGGCAAATACAGTATGATCATGTCTTATGTGCATTTAATATGCACAACTGCAACCATACACAGTTGGAAGTCCAGTTGGTTGAAATCTTACAAGATAAATGCATAGCCGGCACATGGATAGGTTCTTGCTTGGGAAGCAAGGACAGAGAGCTTAAAAACACACCAAAAGTGCCACCACCACCACCCCCAAACAGCTATACTTTCCATTTACATTTTTCAGCTACCCAAAGTTTGTCAGAATGTCCAAATATGCAAAGCCTGGTCTCCAAACTAGAAACCGCTATTTGGAAGACTGTCTAAAAACTGAACCCATTTAAGAGACTATGAGTGTAGACTTTTCGTAAAGGGACCCCTGACCATTAGGTCCAGTCGTGACCGACTCTGGGGTTGCGCGCTCATCTTGCATTATTGGCCAAGTGAGCCTGCGTACAGCTTCCAGGTCATGTGGCCAGCATGACAAAGCAACCTCTGGCGAACCAGAGCAGCACACGGAAACGCCGTTTACCTTCCCACTGTACCTATTTATCTACTTGCATTTTGACATGCTTTCGAACTGCTAGGTTGGCAGGAGCTGGGGCCGAGCAACGGGAGCTCACCCCGTCACAGGGATTCGAACCGCTGACCTTCCGATCAGCAAGCCCTAGGGTCAGTGGTTTAACCCACAGTGCCACCTGGGTCCCAGACTTTTCATATGTTTATGATATATTCAGATACCATTTTAGACCAAGTTATATTGAGGGACACGTAATGTAACTGGGTTTTTAAGCCTATTTAATTTTTAAGCATCTTTTTTATCTGCCCCATGATAAAATTAATGTAAATACAAGAGTCCTTTCCCTCACATGTCATGCAAACGGATCTGCCTTTAGCTCACTGCCTTGGAAACACTCTCAGGGCACTGGTGTAAATTCCAGCTCAGCACACTGAGCAATTTTTTTCAACTCTGTCATGCATTAAAGGGGGTAGTGCACACATCTGTACTTTGAGCAAGTGATGGGTAGACAGAAAACCCTTGAGTCTTGTGCACCACTTGTAACAATCAAAAACCAGATCTATGAACTCAGGGAAAAAATGACATAGTACAGGCCCCAGAAAGGCTGTGGCAGTTTGGGACAATGACTTGTCAGGCCTCTGACACACAATCCCTAGCCTTCAAAACCACTGCGAGTTCAGAGGGCTATCCATGGTTTTTTTTTCAGATAGCCAAATAAGCTCTAAGCTTGTTTAACACAGCAAGATACACAATCGTAACTCTTACTTTAGGTATTTGGCATACTCTGGTTCTTTCCAGTAGAGCAGGTATTTAAGGTAGTTAACAAATGCTTTGTCTTTGAAGAATCCTCTCTGGGCAAGAACTAGAAGAAACAAACAAATCAGTTTACTTAAAAGTGGATTTTCCCTGTTTATCCTCACAGCAATCTGCAGTTAGTCACCATTATTCCCATTATACAGATGTGGGGAAAGAGGATGTACAACCAGTATAAAGGTTAACTATACACAAAACACTCCTCCAAATGCATAGCCTATATTTTAGCCATAAAGTCACACAAAGACTGAAGCTGTTACAGAAAACTGAGAACGCCTTTGCTGGATCTGGTCAAGGATGCATGCAGTGCTTTCTAATTTCAACCGTATTAGCCATAACTGTTTAAACTTGGGTTTGCCTATATGTTTTATATTCCCTAATCTGTTTAGTGGGTCTTGCCCAAATCATGTGAATAAATAAAACAAAACTCTTGTTAGCATGTGTCAGTCTTGAGAGACAAATGTAATGAGTCTCTGAAGGTAAGTAAAATCACTGTGCTAGCAGTACCGAAGTGACCTTCCATGGTGTGCAAGCCTAGGCAGGGGGTATGACAGTTCCATGCTGCCCAGAGGACAAGACCCCACTCTCAGCCTCTCTGATGTGGTCCAAAGGAAAGCAGAACAATATGTTTGGCACCAGCTTGGCTGCAGGAGTTGCTGGAACTTTATGTATGTATGTATTTATTATTTATTTTTATAACCTTTATATACCACTTTATTGTAAAAAAAAAAAACCTCAAAGCAGTTTACAAAAAGATAAACGAATCAAGAAAATAAAGGTTAAATCAAGAAAACTTCACTAGAAAACATACAAAAGTCAAAATACTGAAACCAATTAAACTTACATTTACGCGCGTTTAATGTGTATGTGACTGCTCACATGCACATCGTGCTGAACCCACAAATGGAGAGTGTTGTATTATGTGGCATCTGCAATGGTGTCAAGTCTGCCAATTGAAGGGGTCAACTGAGCGCATGTGAGGTAAGGCAATCTTGTAGGTAAACCAGTCCCAAGTTGTTAAGGAGTCAAGTTAGCCACTTCCCTTCTCATTAATATTAAAATATTCTGCGTTAGTGAACATTTGTTTAACGGGACAGGGACAAGGAACCTGTGGTTGCGGGGGGAGGTGCACCACATGTTCCTGGACTACAACTCCCATAATCCCTGTCCATTGGCATGTTGGCAAGGGCTGGTGGGAGGCAGAATCATCTAACAACTTCTGAAGGGCCCCCCACATGTCCTTTAGTACTAACCAAGGATTTGTTTTGAGTACTTACAGTTTAGGTAATTGGGGTTTGCCAGGCACTGCACAAACTCCAACTCCAACTGGAAGCGAAGGCGATTGCCAGTATCATCTGATGCAGCAAAGAGGAGAAGAAAGGAGAGTGCAATTAGACAAGAAATGAAAATGCTCCACCTGATGTCATTCAGTGTGGGACAGAGCTGGAAAAAGGTTTAGGACCCCCACCCCCAAGTGCCAAATGAAAAAGAGCCAAATGCTTAGAACATAAGAACATCAAAAGAGCCTGCTGGATCAGGTCAATGGCCCATCTACTCCAACATCCCGTTCTCACAATGTCCAACCAGAAGCCTGCAAAAAATCCACAAGCAGGACCTGAGCACAAGAGCATTCTAGCATCTGGAGGCAAGGGAGGTGTCTCCCAGAAGCTCCCAAGCAGAGCTCTCCCTAGTCCCTGCCACTCAGAGATAGGCTCCAACTGCACATGGAGGCTTCACTCCCAGCTTTCAAAGCGGGCAGAGGAGGATGGTCTCTGGGAACCAGGCCAAAGTGTGTGGCTTATATTGAGGCTTTTGTGGCCAGCTGGGAAGTCCAAAGGGCCAGGGAGGGAGGGGGGTAGGCCCTCCCCTCATGCAGCAATTACTAGCATTCAGAGGAGCTTCCAGACTTCCCCTCAAGCCCAACAGTCTTTTAATGGCCGTGGCCGTCTCCCTGTCGCGGGCCACCCCACGCACATCGCAGCAGCGAGTTCCGCAAGTGAACAGCGCGACCTTTTTTCTTTTTTTTGCATTGCTTGGGTTTAAATGCGCTGAATAGCCAACGGAGGCCTTTCCAGCCGAGGGGAGACCCCGCCCGGCCCAGGTTCCCTCCTCGGCCCTCACCCAAACACTCACCGCTCTCCATAACGACGACAGCGGCTTCTACGACTTCTCCGACAGAAGAGCAAGATGGCGGCGGCGGCGCCGCCTGCGCCTGCGCAGCATAGCCCGGCCGCAGTGCGTTTTGGGAAACGGGGGCTGTGGAGGCGGCCATGTTGCTGTTGCCGGGGCAACGGGTATACTCTGGGCCTGGCGAAGGTCCCAAAAGGGAGGGTCGGGGGCAGGCTGTGGCTCCAATTAGGGAGACCCGGCGCGGGGCGGTGCAGGCTGTGGCTATAGGGCTGTTTCTTGTTCCATGGGATATTTATGTACAGTATTTGTTTATTTCATGAAATTTATGTGCTACTTTTATTTAAAAAGAAAAACTCAAAGCGGTTTACAAAAAAAGTAAGATTCTTAGTAAAAACAATTGCAACATTAAAAATATTTTAAAACAGCAAAATTCTCGGTATCTGGACAGGCTTGCCTACAGGAAAAATGTTTTTAGTAGGCGGAAAGAGTACAGTGAAGGCACCTGCCTGATTTCAATAGGCAGGGAGTTCCAAAGTGTAGAGGTGCTGCAACACTAGAAGAATGATTTCTTACAAATGCAGAGCAGGGTGTTATGCGGCACCTGTAATAAAGGTAAAGGACAGGTAAAGGGACCCCTGACCATTAGGTCCAGTCGTGACCGATTCTGGGGTTGCGCGCTCATCTCGCATTATTGGCCGAGGGAGCCGGCGTACAGCTTCCAGGTCATGTGGCCAGCATGACAAAGCCGCTTCTGGCAAACCAGAGCAGCACATGGAAACGCCGTTTACCTTCCCGCTATAGTGGTTCCTATTTATCTACTTGCATTTTGACGTGCTTTCGAACTGCTAGGTTGGCAGGAGCTGGGGCCAAGCAACGGGAACTCACCCCGTCACAGGGATTCGAACCGCCGACCTTCTGATCAGCAAGCCCTAGGCTCAGTGGTTTAGCCCACAGCGCCACCTGGGTCCCCTGCTCCATGAACTGTGGTGGCACCAGGGGGGGGGAGTTATGGGCAGGGGGCACAGAAGGGGTAAAATATATTTCTAGTTGGCTTATCTGTGTCCCACATGCTAAGGCCTCTGAAAGAAAAATAACAGTAGTCCAGTAGGAGTCCAGATTGTTAAACAACAACAGCCTTTCCATGCCAGTAATCACTGTGGTACCTTGTGGCAGGGAGTTCCAGGAACCTACTATGGTGAGGATGACAGGGTGGCCAGATGCCTTCCTGTAATGAGGACAGCCCTCTCTTTGAAAGCCCAACCCAGTTCAAATATAAAGAATGGAGATCATAAATCTGTGATTCAGTAGTCAGGAAGGCTTATGTAACTCTCTGCTAAAGTCAGGGTTGGGTCCAGCGCCACAAGCCTGCTCCACACAGCTGCCAGTAACTGAAATGCATCTATTTGCAAGGCTCTGTAGAGCTCTCAAGCAGGAATCCTAATTCCGGGTCATAAGAACTAGCCTGCTGGATTAGACCAATAGCCCATCTAGTCCATCATTCATTTCTCACAGGGGCCAAGCAGATGCCACAATGCAAACAAATCAGGATGTGTGCTCCATAAACAGGTGGTCCCCATTGCAATGCTGTCCACACTGCAACTGTATCCCTGTAGGAAGAGTTTTATGTCAGGAGTTTGGGAAGCCCAGCTTCAAATCACCACTCAGTCATGAAGCTCCCTGGGTGACATTCGGTCACACACCCTCTCTCCACCTTGCCATCCTCACAAGGTGGTTGTGAGGATAAAATGGTGAAGAGGACCATGTGGATTATCCTGAGCTGCTTGGAGGAAGGGTGAGTTAATGGACGGATGATAGCAAAGTGGACATCCAATGAAGCTGGGCTTTGGAAGATTCAGGAGAGGTAAAAGAAAGTAATTCTGCTGAGGAATGTTGGAGAGTACTGTATGTCATGCAGCTCAAAGTTAAACTGTGGAACTCGCTCCCACAGGAGGCAGTGTTGGCTATCAACCTAGATGACTTCAAAATAGGATTAAAAAAATTCATGGATAAAGGCTGTCAGTAGCTATGCTCTGCCTCCACACTTGGAGAAGTTCTTGTGCTCAGATCTCACTTTCCTGTGCAGAAGTTTTATTCATTCTACCTCGTGATTTGGATCCTGCTTTCCCCGCCTCCTGGCTCCCGTCTCTGGTTTTGAAGTGTTCAAAGGGCACAGGGATTTTGATACCGGAAAGCAAAGTTAAAGTTTTATCATTGGTGCCTCCCCCCATTGCATTTAATGTTTTGCCTCACCTAAGTTTCAGGCTGTGTCTGCCAAGGGGGAGGGGGGAAGTCTGAATTTGAGGGCACAGAAGTAGGGAACAAGGTTCAGACACCTCAAACTATCATATTTTACTGGCATATTTGCTATAAAAAAAAATTCAGACTTGTTTGGGTCACCTTTTGAATTCCCCCACAAAATGCCCCCAATGTTGTGAAAAGCTTGTGTTGCTTTATTTGCCAAGGCTGGTCCCTTAAATTCCACGTGATCTCTTAACTATTCTGGAGCCACCCAGTCAAAAGTCTCCTGCTGGCTCCCAGTTTCCACGTTTCCTTCAGAGCTCCAGGTCCCGATGATGGCAGACCAACTATTAAAAGAGATTGAGGCTGCAGGCATCAGGGACCTATCAGAAAAGAGGTCCCTGGTGATAAAATGGGTAAAGGGGCTGTTCCCAGATGTGGAGTTGGTCACCACAGAGACCCTTCAGCAGTGGATGGAGGATAAACCAGAGGAGCTGATCATTCTTGTAAGTAGCAACTTCTTGCTAACAGGAACAGTTAAACTGCGGAACTCCCTTCTGCAGGAGGCCACCAACCTAAATGGCTTTAAAAAGATAATTAGGCAAATTCATGGAAAAGAGGGCTATTGATGGCGACTAGCCAAGGTGCCTATGTTCTGCGTCCAGTCGGAGGCGGAGTGGTCAGGAGTTGCCAGGAACAGGTGGTCAGCTAAAATGAATTGAAGACTTCAGGGCCAACTGTATCCATAAAGGGACTGATGTACTCTCAGAATCTCTGATGATTAAGAGAAGGTTAGAGAGATCAAAATTTTGTAATTTTTCGCAATGGGAGAATTTGGGAAACATGACCTGTCAGTCTAGCTTAAAGACTAGGAAAGATATGAAAGGGGTCAGCTTGGCAGCATCTAGATAACATTGCAGTGATGAGTAGGAGGTGTGGTTCTGACAAGGATAAATCTTAACAAATACCACCTTTTGATTTCCTGTCCTAGTGGACTGTTGTTGGAGGAAGGGTTGCTGTGGGTGCAATTTATCTTGTATTCAGTAAAGCACTTGATATTTTGGCTAAATGTGGGTTGGTGATAGCACCACCAGGTGGATTCACAGCTGACTGGGAAACACCCCTCAACCCAAAAAAGTGTATTTCTCATCAGTGGTTCCTCATCTAATGAGAGGGAGGTTTCTACAAAATCTGGACCACAGATTTAGATATGGATGCAGCCCAGTCCTGTGCCTGTTTAACCAGGAGGACGGCTGACTGAGTCCCAAAGCAGGCCTGGGATTGCAGGAGCAGCAGCACCCAGCTTCTTCCCAAAGGAATGCTTTTCAAGGCACAGGGCCTCATAGGTCCATTTCCTGGGTGTTTGAAGTGGGATGGGGACAGCCTTGGGGATCCCTGTGGCAGCCCCCCCCCAAGAGCACATACCCGCCAACATGTTCTCTCATGAAAATAGGAACGTCCCATTCCACTCTGGGCAGCTTCCAATATACCTATACACCAGCATAATAAAGCATTAAACATTATACAGGATTGCCTTCAGACGGCTCCGGGGTCAGATAGCACTATGCCCTCCAACATTTCTCCAGTGAAAATAGGGACATCTAAGGAAAAGTGGGACATTCCAGGATCAAATCAGGAACCGGGACGGCGTCTCTAAATCAGGGACATCCCTGGAAAATAGGGACCCTTGGAGGGTCTGAGAGCATTCCCAGCAACCCTTTCCTTCTTTGGCTCACTTCAGATATACAAATGCTTCAGATCGCAGAGCCTCCGGACCCTATTAAAGGGTTTCATTTTCATCCCAGTCACGTTTCCTATTGTGGGTCTTCATTCATGAGCCCAGGAGATATTGCCAGGCTCGCTTCCTCCTCTGTGGGTCTGTTTGAATGAGGCTTGGTTGCAAAGCCCTCTGCTCCACAAAAGGGTCAATACACCCCTGGCTGCTTCTCACTGCATTTCAAGGTGAGAAAGTGCCACAGAAAGGGCCTCTATTGATAGCCAAAATCTGAGTTGCCTACTGACCCAGATTCTCCCCCCTGCATCAGGAGGCTAAAACAACCTCTGTGGTGTAACCCACAGAGTCAAACAAGCAGAATTTCACTGGACATTCCTTGGGCATGTTATTTTTAAAAAACCGCCATTTATACAACAGCTGCAATGTGCTCTTTTTAGAAAGGGTTTTGCTATTTTTGCACGAGGAGATATCGTGTAACTGTTTTAAGCGGCATCCTGTAATCTTCCCCATTCCAAGAAAGTGTTTAAGAAATTAGTTTTAGAAAGGGTACTCCTGCTGACTTATTCTTAGCTTTTGTTAACGTGGTGGGAAAGGGTATCTCTTTACACAAAGTGGTTTTAGCAGTTGAGAAGCTATCATCTTCACAAAGCAAAGAATGTCATCCCTCCCCAATAAACACAGCCTCTTCCTCCGGGCTAAACGGAGGTGGGGGCAGCTCACCAGACAAACCCACAAACTCACTTTCCCACGTGGGACTTCAGGGGACAGTGATGCTTTGGCCCTCAACTGGGCCAAAATAAATGGCAGCCTTTTCTATTCCAGGCCACCCAAGCCAGGCCAATTTTTGTTTTCTTAAAGGATAAAATATGCAGGACAAAGATGGACCAAAAAGTTGCATCTGTTCTCTAAAACTAGCTTAGCTGAATATGCAAGAAAATAATAGAACCATATAATTGTAGAGTTGGAAGGATTATCCAGCCCAACCCTTTGCAATGCAGGAATAAGCAGTTGTCCTATACAGTACATTATCAGCACCATACTCTAACGAACTGAGCTGTTCAGTATCTGACCGTTATTAAATTGAATGAGGCAGCTAATTTAGGGTGTTGTCTTGAAAGGGCAGCTACACTGTTACTTTTTAATTTATAATTATTGTGTTTTTACTCCCAGGTCAAGGTGATTGTGGAACTTTCTGGTCAAAATGATGTAGCCAACTTTCGGTACAATGCTCCTTGACAGGTGTGAGTGTGACATTGGCTGCTAAGAACATTAGAAGAGATTTGTATCTGGTTCAGGCCAAAAGTGGGGCCACCTAGTCCAGCATCCTGTTCTCACAGTGGCCAACCAGATGGGAAAGCCCACAAGCATGCAGAACCTGAGTTCAACAGCAGCAGTCCTCCCCCTGACCCCCTCTTGTGATTCCCAGCAACTGTGTGCTTTTCCACTTCAGGCACAAAAACCATTTGGAGCTGGGCCTGAACTTTAGGTCAGGAGGTCTGGCTGTTGCACTAGAAATGGGGGAAGCCCTGGAAATCTGTAACATTTTACTGTTGACCCCGTTGTTCCACCTGGCTCCATTTTGCTGCTGCTGTGTACTGTGTTCATTTACTTTGAAGGGGAGGAATTCAGGAGCATTCCAGGAAATTAACCTGGCTGCTGCTGCTGCTGCTGCTCCTCCTCCTCCTCCTCTTCTTCTTCTTCTTCTGTGATCACTCGTATCCGAGTAAGATTGTCTTCCATAAACACGGTTTTAACAATGGGTCCGTAAGTGACTGTGGAGGCCAATTCTGGATCCACACGTCCTTCCACAGTGGGGACGTTGAATTCCGGACGGGAGTTGATCACGGTGTGAATTTGCCAAGCACGCCTTCCTCTTAGCACGTTTCTCCCTTGCGTCTTGAGATCGAGTGTCTTCAAAGCCCATGACACCTTTGGTAAAGGCTGCTCTCCAACTGGAGCACTCGCAGGCCAGTGTTTCCAAGTTATCAGTGTTTATACTACATTTTTAAAGATTTGCCTTGAGACAGTCTTTAAACCTCTTTTGTTGACCACCAGCATTACGCTTTCCATTTTTAAGTTCGGAATAGAGTAGTTGCTTTGGAAGACGATCATCAGGCATCCGCACAACATGACCAGTCCAACGAAGTTGATGTTGAAGAATCATTGCTTCAACACTGGTGATCTTTGCTTCCTCCAGTACACTGATATTAGTTCGCCTGTCTTCCCAAGTGATGTGTAAAACCAACCTTACTATGTGCTTGTGAAACATGGACCACTTATAAACGCCATCTCAAACTCCTCAAAAGATTCCGTCGATGTCTCCGAAACCTGGTTCTGTCATCGTGTTGACTGAGCTGTATCTGCTTGCACAAAGCTTATCTGGAGGAATTAAATGAAGTTTGGTTGTAGACTGACATGTCTCCCTAGTAAACATTTTGCTCACCCACCCACCCCCACACTTTCCCAGCGCATTTCTCATCACTTCCCAAACTGCAAACAGCCAGGGAGTTTGCCTTTTAAAGTGGATTTGTTGCACCATGGCAACAGATTGCCTGAATTTCCGGTAGATGCTCAGATCCCTCCCGCAAAATACTGGCAGTCTTGGGGGTGCCCAAAGTGACAGGGAAATGCCATAAAAAGCATGGAATGAATTGATGATTAACAAGAAAGGCATATAAAGAGCCCACAATGGAACCAGGATGAATGCAGGACAGATGCGCATTGTCACATGTAACCTCCCCACAAGCAAATCGGAATGAAGGCCAAGAACATTCCCTACCAAAATGTGAAAAGAAGACAAGAATAATGAAGCAGAATTTTTGCCTTATAAGGGGTCCCAGGTTGAGGGGATGTGAGAGGCAAGGGAACTGCTCCTGGATGAGTCCAACAGTCTCTCCCCTCTAGTTTAGGGGTGGGTGGGTAAGTAATAAATAGAGAACAGGGAATGTTCTGATTTTTCCCGTGATAGACTACTTGTATAGTTCGTTTGTTTTTAATATCAAATGTCAAATTCATTTGTTTTTGGTGCTCATGCTTTGCTGGAGCCCTAAGCATGTGGTTAGCCTGCCTGTTGGGGGTCCAACACTGGGGTTATGCATTTTTTAAAAAGAGAGAGGAAAAAGCCAATCTTTGGAACCGAACACATTCTCACAATCAACCTACCACAGTTTCCCAGCGTTCCAAAGAGCTTGATGGGGCCCAAAAATGTCCTTTTGACCTATGTGATCCCTGGGGTTGACCTACTGCTGCCTTGCCTTCTACCTTAGGACTGGGCTTGGCTCCAGAGAGAGAGAGACACCCATTGTGTGCCAGAACGGAGAGCAGCATTGGGGAGCCCAGAAATGAGTCCAAGGAGGTCCCCTTCTCTGTTTGACTCAGGCCAGGTACAATTCCAGGGCTTAGGTTGCCAGAGAGGCCAGCATCTCTCTTTAGAATCAGCCCTTGCAGCCAGCCAGTCTCCCAGCTGGGCCCAGCCAACAGAAGTGTCTCTTTGCTCTCCTTCAGGTCATACTGACACAACCGCACCACAGATATTTTAAGCCTCCACTGCTTGAAATAAATGCTGCTCGATTTGCAAGTCGGTTTTGTACAACTGGCTCTTTTCCAACCCCTGGCAATAGAAGTGTGTGCGGTTGTGTCAGTCTGGTTCCTATGGACGTTGTTGGTGCCAGTCTCCAAAATAAATACCCTGAGGGTACTTTCAGGCACGAGACAGGACTGACTTTGTGGCTCATTTTGCAAATTTGTGCCTAGTAGCCATCAATAGCCCTCTTCTCCATGAATTTGTCTAATCCTCCTTTAGAGCCATCCAGGTTGGTGGCCATCACTGCCTCCTGAGGGAGGGAGTTCCACAGGTTAAAATGAACTGCCCTGCTGAATCCCTCAACATTCCACTTCATAGGATGTCCTCAAGTTATACTGTTATTAGAGATGAAAGAAGACTTTTCTCTATCCACTTTCACCATGCCATACGTCATTTTATATACTTCTATCATGTCGCCACTTACTTGCTTTTCTCTAGGCAAAAACGTCCCAAACGCTGCTACCTTTCCTCATAGGAGCATCGCTCTATCCCCTTAAATATTTGGGTTTCCCTCTACTGAACCTGTTCCACAGCTGTTCCACCCTCCCTGCATTCATGCTGTCAATAAATTATATCCATCACACCCCAATATCTCTTTCTGGATTAGTCAAATCTAGATTAATCGTTCTTCCTTTTTTACTCAGTTTACATCTCTTTGCAGCAGCTTTCCTGACTCGTCACTCATTTGCCCAACTTGGACAGCTGCTCCCTTGGGAGCTCTCCAGAGGACCCCTTCTTTGGATTTCATCATCGTGAACCGTATGGGGGTGATCCACAAACATTGGCCATATCCCTTCAGCTCACAGAGACTCAGAGAATTGTAGAGTTGGGAGGGACCCCTAGGAGTCATCTAGTCCAGCCCTGCATGCAGGAGTCACAGCTACAGAATCCCTGCCACATGGCCATCCAACCTCTCTTTTAAAACCTCCAATGAATAAGAGTCCAATACCTTCCAAGGGCTGGACGCGGGTGGCGCTGTGGTCTAAATCACTGAGCCTAGGGCTTGCCGATCAGAAGGTCGGCGGTTCGAATCCCCGTGACGGGGTGAGCTCCCGTTGTTTGGTCCCAGCTCCTGCCCACCTAGCAGTTTGAAAGCACATCAGGTGCAAGTAGATAAATAGGTACCACTCTGGCGGGAAGGTAAAAGGCGTTTCCGTGCACTGCTCTGGTTCACTTTAGTCATGCTGGACACATGACCTGGAAGCTGTCTGTGGACAAACGCCAGCTCCCTTGGCCAGTAAAGCGAGATGAGTGCCGCAACCCCATAGTCGTCCACGACTGGACCTAATGGTCAGGGGTACCTTTACCTTTACCTTTTACCTTCCAAGGGAGTCTGTTGCACACTGTAGAACAGCTCTCACTTTCAACTCTGGTCATATACATTCAGTCACAACAGTCCGGTTTACTGCTTCATTCACTCTGTGAATGCTGTATAATCTATTTCCTTTTACCCACTTTCCAATACCAGAACCTGCTTCCAAACTTTAAGGGGACCTCTGCTCTTGTTCCATGAAGTATTTTTCAGGAGCTGTTGAGGAGTCACTGTGTCAATCTTTTGTAAACACAAGTACTGTATATTGCTTGGGATTCATTCATTCATTCACTTTACTGCATTTCTTCCCCACCTTTTCTCCTCAAGCAGCACTGGGTTCTCTCCCTCCTCATTTAATCTGCATATCAACCATGTGAGGTAGGTTAGGCTGAGAGAGTGACTGGTCAGCCAGCAAGCTTCATGGCTGAGTGGGGATTCGAACTCTGGTCTCCCAGGCCTAGTCCGATACCGCACTGGATCTCTATTGGTTTTATTGCGTGGGGAGTGTAAGCATCATCCACCCCCCCCATCTGTCTGAGAATAAATCGGTAGGCTTCTGGTATGAGAGAAGCACATTAAAGTGAAAACGGAATTGCTTTCACTTGCTTGCCAGAACAGTAGAATGTGTCTGTCGTATGGAAGTGGGAGAACCCTTTTGAAAAGAGTAACCCTATCAAGCAAAGTGGGGCTTACCTCTGAGAAGGTTTACCAAGGAATGGGAATTCTGACTCAGGTAACCCTGGTGCAAATGGAAGCAGGTCAGTCTTTATTCCAGATTATAACTAACCCAGAATACTTTTGCTCCTGGTTCTGCCCTGCTAGAAAGCAGCCTTTTGCTTTGGCCCACTTCCGGGTCCAAGAATTACTTAACACAGAATTCACCCAGAAACCTTCAGAAACTCTCTCCTGTAAATGTCAGGCAAAATTTGCAGAGTTTCACTTGCAAGCAGGCCATGGAAAGAGGGTGTGCATAGAAGATGCTTATTTATAACCAGCCGAGGACACAAGCTGCAATTTCTTGACTCTTTCTCTGTCATTAGGCAGCAGGAGCAGCATTAAGATCATAGGGATTCCTGTGTGGAACAGCAGAGCCTTGATTAGAGGTTTGGCTGATCTGGCCACCAGTTGTACTGAGGGTTGGGGGAAGGGAAGGGAGCAGCAGGTGATGCTGTGAAGCTCACAAAAGCTCCATTGTATGAATGCCTCTGAATCATAGAATCATAGACTTGTAGAGTTGGAAGGGACTCCCAAGGGGCATCTAGTCCAACCCCTTGCAATGCTGGAATCACAGCTCAAAAATTCCTGACAGATGGCCATCCAACCTCTGCTTAAAACCCTCCAAAGAAAGAGAGTCCACCACCTTTCAAGGTCATCCGTTCCACTGTTGAATGGCTCTTACCAGTGCTTTTTTCTGGGGGGACGTAGGGGTACGCATACCCCTAAACATTTTGTGAAGTTAAGTTTGGCCTCATCGAGGGGCAGTATTTCAATATGAGTAGGAAAATGAGAGTACCCCTAAACATTTTTTATATATATAGGGGGGGAAAGCCCTGGCTTTTACTATCGCAAAGTTCTTTCTAATATTGAGTCGGAATCTCCTTTCTTGTCATTTGAATCCATTGGTTTGGGTCCCCTGCCTCCAGAGCAGCAGAAAACAAGCCTGCTCCATCTTCCATGTGACAGCTCTTTGGGAATTTGAAGATGGCTATCAAATCAGCATTCGGTCTCCTCCAGGCTAAACACACCCAACTCCCTCAACTGTTCCTCAGAAGGCTTGGGCAGCTCCAGCCGGCAGGACTAGGAAGCCAATTTCAGCCAAACATTAAACACCAAACATGGTTGTCACCTACTAGTCACTTTGCTCTTTTCTTCTTGTTGCCTCAGGACACTCGGACTTCAGCTGAGTTTGACGTCAGCCACTTGCCGGGCGCCATTTTGGTTCCTCCTGAAGCAGATGCCTTGCTGGAGTTTTTCAAGACACGGTTTGCGCCAGGTATAGCCAACTCCTCATGTGGTGAGATCCTTATGATATGCAAAGGAGGACTCTGGCAGGGTGTGTGTGGTGGGACCATCTCATCCATCAGGTGGGAGAACCTGGTTAACTTTCCCCCACAAATCATGAAGGCACTAATGTGTCTAAATAAATGATGTAAGATATAATATACTTCTTTTCTTCTGTTCTCTCTTCGCTTTTTTATACTTTATTTTGTTCAATTGAAATACTCTCAATAAAAATTTTTAAAAAATGAAATTAAAAATGTATAACGTTTTGGAACAGGAGTTTTCAAGATCAATGACAATTGTATGCTTCCTTCCAGCCTTCTTGTTTATGCAGATATTTTGTTATTTATAACTGTCCTGATGTTTTGCTATTCTCTTTTCATAACAAGACGAAGCCAGCCCTTTCTCTCTATGGACACAGAATGAATGGGTCTGGGGTCTACAAGGCAGAAAGCCAATTCTCCCTTAAAATGTTAAAAAAAAGGAGAGTCAGCCTGAAGGTGGGCAAAAAGGTGAAAAGTTTAAAGCGTGAAGGAAGTACATATGGAACGTTTGAAGGCTTTTAACCAGCAGTGCTGTTTCCCTGTGTTTTTCCTACAAAGCTAGTTTCTTGTGACCTCTCATTAACCAGGTTGTAATAACTCAGTCATCCTGATAAGAGCTGTTAAGTTCTGCTTGTGAGCAGCACACCCATCAATCAGCTCAGAAGGGAGTCAGGATTATGTGAGTTTTCTCCAGTCCAATTACGCAGACTTTTACTCTAATCACTTTTCTCTCTCTCTCTCGTATCTCTGTCTCTTCCAGGGCGGGAGGAGGAAGGTCCCAGCAAGCCCATCATTTGCTACTGCACAGTGGGTTATCGGTCGTCCTGGGCAGCTCAGCTCCTGGGCAGCTTTTTCTCCAGGAAGGCTGGGAAGACCTGCATGGCCTCGCCCAAGATCTACAACGTCTGTGGTGGCCTGGTGGCTTGGGCCGTTGAACGGAGGCAGATGGTGGACAGGCAGGAGAGGCCCACTTTTATGGTGCACCCCTACAGCCCCACCTGGGCCAAGCTCCTGGAGCCTGAATTCAGGACAGAGATCTGAGGAACAGCTTGAGCTGCACGGTGGGGGGGGGGCTTCCTGGCAAATTATTCCAAAGAAGAAGAAGAAGAAGCAGGTGACTTTCAGAACACACAAGCACCCACCCCATCCTGAAAGTAGCATTTCAAGGACTCTCAGGCATTGCAAAAGAGACTTGCCAGACAGTTCAAGCCTTGCAGTGTTTGCAACGGAATATTTTGGGAAACGAAGCGGGGGCAAGCCCACTTTTGGCTCCAGAGAGGCAGCTTCAGCCAAGCTGCTTGCGACATTTCAGCTTCATTCCGTTTTCACAATTCTATCCTACCTTTCCACTGAGCAACTCAAGCTGGCCTACATGGCTCTACTCCCCCCCATCCCCCCCATTTTATCCTCACAACAACCCTGTGTGGTAGGTGAGGCTGAAAGTGAGTGGCTGGCCTAAGGTCACTCACTGAGCTTCATGGCTGACTGGAAGGATTTGAACCCTGGTCTCAACCAGGTCCTAGTCCAACACTAACCAATACACCACACTTCCTCTTTTTAATAGGCTTCATTGGTTGCACACTGTTCACGATGCCATTTCTGAAACTCCTAGAGGAGGAGGGGGGGGAAGCCTGTCTCTATATATATACACACAGTACACAACCCGGTCCTCCACAAGCACCTGTCCGGTGAGCATCACAGGCTCTACTGATGCAGGATCTCTCCTCAAGGACCCAACTTTCCCCCTTTTTCATATAAGGAGAGGGTTTTCAACCAGGATGAAGATGAAAGAAACAGGAGTGCTTTGCAGAGCTCTGATTCTGCAACATGGCAGATTTATTCTGGCAAGGGAGATCCCCCCCTTTGCAGCTGAAAAATGACCCAAGAGAAAGAGGCTGCTTCCTAGGGGGTGAAGGGGAGCCCGAAGGAGGCCTTTCTGTGGAAGCTCCTTCCTCCCCCAAAGTAAGCAACACTTTCCCCACCCAGGTGTCTTCTGGAAGGAACACTTCCCATGTCCAGCCCCTGACCCCCTTGGGTCATGGGAGGGCAATTGAGGCTGACCTGATATCCCATAATAACTCAATTGACTAGGGACAGTCCATACTGTCTGGTTTGTGTAAACTGCTTTGGGGTTTTGTGCAATCAGGCACTGCATAAAGGCTATGAAATAAAGAAATGAAATAAAACGATGGCTTAGATTACTCAGTTACAGAACTCCCTTGGGAAATGAGGGCTGCATGTTTCTATCACATGGGTGCTAAATAGACACCTTACTTCTTTGTTATGTTTTGGGAGTTACAATGAGTCCTATATGCCCTGATTATCCTTTCCTTATGAAGTGAGGTAGAAAACAGGGGCTTTCTGCTATTCTGCTGAAATTTAGTTTTCCAGTAGAAAGTACTGGTGAGCAGATTGAGATGGTGTTTATCTCATTCCCCTTATACATTCCCTACCTTGGAGGCTCCTATTGCAGGATGCTCTGTGCAGGGAATCAGTCAGCAGTTGGGTGTTATGTTGTGCTTGGGAACAGAGGAGGAGAGGGGAAACGGAACAGGCAAAATATACCAAGTGACTTGAATCAGGAATCTTTTTTTTAAAGGACATAAGATATGAAATAGAGAATACCTAACAATTCCTCTTGAGCATCATGCTCCTGGAATGTCAATGGATTGGGTAAGCCAAGGAAGAGATGGAGAGTCTGGAATACTCCAAAACAAGAATCCCCAGACTTTATAGTGCTGCAGGAAACTCAGTTTTAAAAAGAGGCTTGAGCTATTAACACTTATAAATATTTCTCGAGGCACCTCTAAAGCAGGGGAATATTTGTGTGTCCCCTCATGTATCATTTAAAGAGGATACATGGGGGAAATTCATTGGGATTGATCTACAGTATAACCCAAATAAGGACTAATAGGTGTTTTTAAAACCTGTATTCGATCTTTTATGAGGCTTTTAACAGGGACCCTTTATATGGGTGGGAATTTGAACTGGGCATTGGACCTGAAAGATGATCTGAGAGGGAAGCTACAAAAAATTCATGTAGTTTAGCAGAACTTTTAGTACCACATAACATGGTGATTTTTGGAAAATTATTTCTCTTTCTGCTGTCAGGATTGCAACACATATACTAGAAATGACTGCTTTGTTCCTCTGATTTGATTGACAGAACCAAGCAAACCACCACCCCCTTCCACAGTCTCTCATGGCTTTCTTCTTCACAGCCTTAAAGGTGAGAAATTCGCCTTTTAAAGGCAGCAATCTTGGGGTTGCCAAATCTTACCTTTCAGGTAGGAATTTTGCAATGGGTGAGGCAGCCCTTGCTGGTCACTCGAAAAATCCAGCATAAGTCAGCGGCATTTTAAAACAAAAAACAAAACTCAGGTTTTGTCCCTGAATGCACCTAAATCCAGGCATGTGAGATTAAAACAGGGGGAGAAAAAGAGATAAATTTGTTCAATCCTTGAGTTCATCTCCAACGCTGCTTGGGATGCCCTTTGCCTGCTTTCAGCATCCTTTCGCCCTTCCGTACAGGGATATTGGATATCTGGTGCTGATGACAAAGGTGGAGAAACCTGGAAGTGGGGGAGCAGCAGTGAAGACCCACATTTTTGGCTCAAGAAAGCAGACTCAGCTGCCAGAGACTGCCCTACTTCTTATGTTCAGCAACAAATACTTCAAGTCCTTCCCTGGCATGGAAGGGCCTGGAGCCCCCTGGCCACCTTTGCCCATCCCAGGAGAAAGAGGCCTTGCAAGCCCCCCTGCTTAAATTTTAAGTCATAAAATATATTGTTCCACACCACCCCATTCTCCAAACAGTGAGAGATTCCAGGGGTTCCAGGCTCATACCCAACATTTGGTTTCCTTGGAAGGAAGGTCAGAAGAGACCGTGGTGTGTTTGGGATATATGGCTTTATTTACACATACATAAACCTGAGCATAAGATGGAAGGGCATCAAACACCGCAGCAGATCTTTCTTCTCTACTAGTCGTAACTTTGGGTCCAGTACAGAACAAGCAGGCTTTCAGCCTGGCTCCAGTTCATCTCACCCACACTACTCCAGTTCTTGTTTGCCTACCTAGCAGCCAGGTGAGGCGGGTGGAGGAAAGGTCCACTCATTAGCCTGGAGGGCACCAACACAGTGGTAGCTCTTGCAACCCAGCTCATTCTTTGGGGATACAGATGAGGACACAAGTGGCCAAATAAGGTCACTCGCTGTCTTACCAATAAACTTGTCTGACAAGTTCAACAACAGTATCATTTGCTAGATTCCAACCATCACTGGGCACAGGACCCCCAAGTATTGGAAGACACTCAGGGCATCATCCAGACAGACCCCTCCCCAAACCTACAACAATATACAGTGGGGAAGATCAACGCACCCAAGGTTTGCAATCCAAACAGAAGCAGAGAACTCAGGGCAGGAGGCTTCATTTTGAGGTTTCATAGCAACACAAACTGAATTACTTCCCTCTCCCTCATTGCCTTCTCTCTCTGTAGCCTCCTAGTTCATAATTTTGGCAGCTTCCCACCACTCCAGCACTAAGGACGGAGGACTGGACCTTCATTGTCCTGCTCTCAATCCCTCTTTGGCAGCGACCGAAACAGTGAGCGCTAAGTTTCTTTGAGTTAGTTTGGTTAATTGAGGGCTTATCCACACTTAGCTTTCCTCCACTCTTTCTGGGCATGGACCCCACGCTTTAAAGCTCTGTGTCTGAGCACACTTTTTCCTCTCCAGAGCTTTCCCTGTGAAAACCCACTTTTTAAAGCTCAATTGGAGCAATTGGGAATAGCTCAGTTGGTTAGAGTGCGGTGCTGATAATGCCAAGGTTGCAGGTTTGATCCCCATATGGGACAGCTGCATATTCCAGCCTTGCAGGAAATTGGAGTACTGTAGATGATTTTCAGGGCCTCTTCCAACTCTACAATTCTATGATTCTGTGAAATGGGAAAGCTGGATTGACATTTGCTCTGATTGAGCACTAAAGAGTGGGTTTTCATGGGGAAAGCGCTGGGGCAAAAAATAAAACAGCTTTTAAAAATGGACATGTGCCTGGAAAGAGCAGAGCTAAGAATCCCAGCAAAGACACAGATCAAGTGCCGGATCAAATTGTGGGATGTGAAACACAAGAGCAGTCAAGTACAACATCCCTAGAGTGGACATAGAAAGGGGATGTTTGCACCAGTGAGTCGGAACTTCTCCTCCTGAGCTGGGAAAGACTTCCTCTGCATGTGACAAGGTGGGTGTGGCTTCAACTGGGCAGGTAACACAAAAGCACTGGGCTGCAGCCATATTCTCTCTCTTTTGACTTTGCTCTCAAAGAAACAGCATCTCTTAGCCAGAAATGCCCTCTTGGCCAAGAGAGGACAATGGAACCCATTCCCTATGGGATAGTTTCCAAGTGTATGTATCTTTTCTAAGCTAGTCTGCCTTCTGGGATCATATTGTGAAGAGGATGATGTGTGAGTAAACTCTTTCATACTTTTACAGAAGACTGAGGGAATCAGAGGGAATCAAAGGGGGGGGAACCAGGATAATATTATTATAGAGGTTCTAGCAAACCTGAGCAAATGCATCCGCTGCCGTGAGTTTAAAAAGGGAATGTTAACTCTGCTAATTTGTGGAACTTGTTAACTTGTGAAACTTGCATTCCAAGGCATTAGGGTGAATTAACAAGCAGTTTATTTAAAATTTACAAAACACAAGTGGTGCTTTATTAATATTTTAAGGCAATTAAATAACAACATTAAATATATTAGGGCTACCTGGCTGTTCTGTCTTTCTTCCCACCCCAGCCCTCTTCCCTGCCCACGTCCAGCCCAGTGGCCACTCCACCTTCCTGGCTTAGAGCCTGCAAAGGAGTCATTTCCTCAAGGCATTCTAAGGCAAGAGTGCCACATGGCATAGTGAACACACACCATTTTAATGGCAATGCCCACATGCAGCTGCTGGTCCTGGCTCCCTCAAATATTTTATTGGGGGAGGGCGAAGGGACCTCAGCCCCTAGGAGCTGGCTCCTAAGTTTCAAGGGGCCACCTGGGGAAGCTCTGGGCCTTTGCTCAGTGGCATGCCACCTGGCCTTGGATGCAGAAGGTCCTAGGTTCAATCTCCAGGAGCCTCTCCAGGTAAGGATGGGAGGGAGCCTTGCCTAGAACCCTGGTGAGTTGCTGTTGCCAACCAGTGTTGACAATACTGAGCTAGATGGGCCAATGGTTTGACTCTGTATAAGGCAGCTTCCTATGTGCTTTGTGTCCACCTGAGTGGGGCCTGCTGCCCAGCTGGACTCTGGGTCAAGTATTTGTTCCGTGTGTCTCTTTCTTTGTGCAATGGTTAACCTGCAGGCCCCAGGCAGGCGGGAGGGAGGAAGGAAGCAGATCCTGGTTCCCATGGCCTGTGGGAGTCCCTAGGCTCTCCCTCAGAGGCTGAGAGTCTTGCCAGGCCTGTGGTCTCCCCACTCCCTCAAGTCAGGCATAGGCAACCTTGGCTCTCCAGATGTTTTGGAACTACTACTCCCATGATCCCTAGCTAACAGGGCCAGTGGTCAGGGATCATGGGAGTTGTAGTTCCAAAACATCTGGAGAGCCAAGGTTTCCTATGCCTGCCCTCAGTCAAAGGAGAATGTTTCACTTGCAACTCCTGCGTTGCAGGGGGTTGGGCTACATGACCCTTGGGGATCCCTTCCGATTCCACAATTCTATGTTTCTGTGAAAAGTAGCAGCAGCAGCAACTTCTTCCTTGTCCTGTTTTACGGTCCTTTATTCCATTTGGACGGCTGGTCCCAGGAGAAGATGCCCGTCCTGCGGGGGTCCCTCGTCCTCCTCAGGGTCCTTTCAGCAAGCAGCAGAGGCAGCCGTTGAGGCAGGTTCCAAACAGTCTCTGGCCTCAACCCAAAACACACCCATGGACTCCAAAGGGCCAGCGCTGGAGGGGAAGTTCCAGGGCCCAGGCGGCTGAGGAGGTGAGGAAGCCCACGTGCCAAGGTCCTCTTTGGCTGGCCCGGCCCTCATGCCCCGGTGGCGTTGGCCCACGAAGGGAAGGTGTCCAAGTGGAACAATGCGCGGCCCCAGCTGTTTATGGCCAGGGTGATGCAGAAGACACCGATGACATTCATTACGATGCCTGTCTTGGCCTGGGGGGGAGAGAAGAGGAGGAGGAGGCAGGTGTCTCATGGGTCAAGTTCAGGCAGTAGAAGACTTTTGTGGGAGGGTGGCAAGGAGGAGACGTTGCCATCAGAGCATGACCTGTCCTGGTCAGGCGGGAACCACCCCTTACCCAGAGAGATCTCCTTGTCCAGGAACACAGTGTGCAAATTGTGTGCTCTCTCCCTTCACGTGGCCCAGATGTTTTGAAGAACAAAACATCCTAAGAGCATAAGATCAGCCCGCTGGATGAGTCCAATGGTCCTTCTGGTTCCAGAAGCATTGCTATCTCTGACCGTGGAGGCAGAACGTAGCCATTGTGGTTGGTAGCCATCAAGAGCCCTCTCCTCCTCTATGAATGTACCTAATCCTCTATAGCTGCCTATAGGAAGTCCACAAGCAGGACCTGACCACAAAAGCTGTCTCTCCTCCTGCAGTGGTATTCAGAAGCTTTGAGAAAAACCATCATGGCTGGTACCCTTTAGAGCAGAGTGTCCCAAACTTGGGTCTCCAGCTGTTGTTGTACTACAACCCCCATCGTCTGTAGCTAGCACAGGCATCCCCAAACTGCGACCCTCCAGATGTTTTGGCCTACAACTCCCATGATCCCTAGCTAACAGAACCAGTGGTTGGGGAAGATGGGAAATGTAGTCCAAAACATCTGGAGGGCTGAAGTTTGGGGATGCCTGAGCTAGCAGGACGAGTGGTCAGGGTGATGGGTATTGTAGTCCAAAAACAGCTGGAGACCCAAGTTTGGGAAACATCTGCCGATTACCATCAGTCAATGCACTCAGTTGTGTCATCTTGGTCAAGCCCACTGAGATTTCTCCATGCCGGCCACAAGACAGCCAAGGCCTTCTTGCCTGCTCAGCCTTCAGCTGAGCCCCACAGCAGCTGTTTTAAGATTCGTCACAATCGACAGGTGACATTAGCGGCCCCTTAAAGCAGCCGTCCCCAACCCAGATGTTTTAGGCTACAGTTCCCATCAACCCCCCAGTGGGCAAGTATTATTTATTCTAATATGGTGTGCTGGCTGCAAGGGCTGATGGGAGTTGTAGTCCAAAACATTAGAGAAGTGGCTTCCTAACTTTGGGGGGATGGAAATCGCCCACTTGGTCCCATAAACACCTCCCCAGTGCCCCTCTACCCTACAGAAAGCATTATTCAGAATAACGGTTTGTGTGACCCACTAAGGAAGATAATAAATTCAAAACAGTAGCAATCAATTGTACAAATGCCCTAGATATTTCCTTTCCTTGCACACACACAAAAAGAAATCTGGGAGACCTAAGCCAAGCAAGGAGGCAGAGGCACTGCAGGGGGTTGGACTAGATGGCTCTTGGAGGTCTCTTCTAACTCTACTACTCCATGATTTCTTCAAAATCAAATGAAAACTTCCCCTCCAGGGAATCCCCCCTCACCCAGGGGAGTGGTACCTCCCACTTTGGGAACCACTGATCTAGAACAGGCATCCCCAAACTGTGGCCCTCCAGATGTTTTGGCCTACAACTACCATGATCCCTAGCTAACAGGACCATTGGTCGGGGAAGATGGGAATTGTAGTCCAAAACATCTGGAGGGCCGAAGTTTGGGGATGCCTGATCTAGAGGTTTGGCTTCTTAGCAGCACCCACAGAGAGCAGCCTTTGGGGAGGCTTGGGGAGGCCTGAGCAATAGCAAAGCTGCCCCCTTACCATGTCTGAGATGCGGAGGTGCCCGTAGGAGAATACGATGGCATTGGGAGGGGTGGCCACGGGTAGCATGAAGGCTAACGAGGTGCTGAGGGTGCAGGGAATCATGATGTAGAGGGGGTTGACCTTGATGGACTGCGACTGGAGAGAAAGAGAGCAGAGAATCATGGGGCTGGAAGGGGTCCCAGTGTCATCACGTCAAACTGCCTGCAATGCAGGAGTCGCAACTAAATCCCCCCTGACAGGGGTGGTCCTCCAACCTCTGCTTGAAAACCTCCCGCCCACCAACTCCTGAGAGACTCCTTTCCACTGTCAAACAGCTCTTCGCATCAGAAAGTCATTCCTAGAGTTTAGTCGGAATCTCTTTTCTGGTCATTTGAATCCATTGTTTTGGTGCCCTCCCCTCTGGAGCAGCAGAAAACAAGCCTACTCCTTCCCCCAGGTGATATTTGAAGATGGCTCTCATATCTCAGAGGGACTCGGCTACTCTTTAGAAGAATTTACAGAACATTACTGGATATAAGAGAACATCTTCTTCTGCTCCAGAGAGTCCAAAACTGGCAAACGACCTGAATCAGTTTTATAGCAGGTTCGAAAGTCAAGCATTATCAACTAGCGCCATTCAGTCGGCACCAGAGGCATCAACAACCACCTCAACCTGTTCTGAAGTCAATCCGCTGGTGATCTGGGGAAAAGATGTATGGTCAACATGGCATTGCACTACATCCTGCAACATCTGGATTCCCTGTGGGCCTATGTGCGAGTTTTGTTTGTGGACTTTAGCTCGGCTTTTAATACTATTGTTCCATCTAAATTGTGATTACATTGCAATGTAGCCGAAGCAAAATTCCAAGTATGTTGGTACTTGGCCAATACATTACTATTCTATTCTATTCTATTCTATTCTATTCTATTCTATTCTATTCTATTCTCCTCTTTTCCAGGCTTTCTAAACAAATATGCCAGACAAACAACTGTATGCTTGTGGGGCAGAGACCTGTTGCCTGATACTTGGCATGGATAGTTGAGATAGTCCTAATCTAGGTCCTAGTCCTCGAAACATATTCAGGTGGGCCTAAATGTGAACCTCACTGGAACCCTGGCCGGCCATCAGTGTGCAGGGGGCTGGAATCCTCCATCCCGCCTTGGTTCCCCTTGTTTTAATCCTTACGAGCTGGGTTGAGGGTTGTGATGCGTAGAGCCGCAACGATAAATTAAAATCAGTAAGGAGGAAAACTCCCTTACCAAGGAGGCGAAGACTGGCAGAAAGAGGGTCGCGGTGGCCACGTTGCTGGTGCATTCGGTGAAGACGGCGATGACCAGGGAGATGATGATGGCAATGGCCCAGGGGGGGATGCTGTGCAGTGGGGTCATCTGGTCCCCCAGCCATTTGGAAAGCCCTGAAGCCTGGCGTTGTGGGGTAGGAGCAGAGAAAGAGAATATGGCCTGGTGCTGAAGTCAAGCAATGGTCCGCGATCAAAGCAAAACATGGTGTCAGTGAAGTGAACTCTGTATTCAAGAAGCCAAAACAGATCCCAGTAGGTCCTGCTCCAGCAAGGCAGTTGTGAGAGCTGGAGATCCCTGCCTCCCACCACCTTCTAAGTCTCCTCCTCTCCCTGACTTCCCAAGTAGTCTTAGACTGCGTCTGCACACAACCAACCTCTGCTCTGCTCTTTCCATGTCTCCGTGTGTTCTAGGAGACCAGCGGGGAGGGGAGCTGGTCACAGCAGGAGGGGGAGACTCCCTTGGCTTGTTCAGCAGCCTGCCTCATCTCTGCCTCTTGACCCCACTCCTCCCCAGCCTATGATTCTGCCTCTTAGTCTGGACTGCTCTCTGCCACAGCCTCTTCCTGCTCACAAAACTCTGTTGCCTCTTCTGCTTCCAACACCTCCTCCTCCCTCTTCTCCCTCTGACACTCATCGGCATCCCAACACCACCTGAGCCTTCTTCCCCTGGAGGTTCCCTTAGGGGTTTCCCAGCTGGTGCCTCCCACCCCTGTATCCAGCCATTCCATGACAATATTGTGGGGGGCACCCAAAATGGTCTCTGTGGTCTCTGACAATCTATTGTGGTCTCTGACAATCTATTGTCACTGTGGTCTCTGACAATCTATTGTATTTGTCCAACCATTGAGGGGTGTGTGTCTTTAACCCTTTGGGGCCCATGTAGGGCTTTGCAAAACCCACAAAATGCATAAGACTGCTGCTGGATCCGGCCAGTGACCCATCTAGCCCAGTATCCCGTTCTCACAGAGCCCAACCAGATACCAGTTATGGGAAACCAGCAAGCAGTACCTAAGCAGTTAAGCACTCTCCAGTTGTTGTTCCCTATGATCTGGCATTCAGAGGTAGACTATCCCTAGGCATGGAGGTTCTGCTCCTTAAGACAAACCTCCATAAGAAAAGCCCTGCTGAGTTAGGCTAGTGGCCGATGTAGTCCAGCATCCTGTTCTCACAGGGGGCAATCAGGTGCCTTAAAGGGAAGCCCACAATAAAGACTTGAGCACAAGAGCAACACTCTTCTCTCCTGCGGCTTCCAGCAACTGGGATTCGGAAGCATTTTCTGTCTTCAGACAGCTCAGGCAATGCACAGAGGAGCCTCATCCCAGGGGAGGTATCCATGCAGGTCTCCTCTTGAGCTAGAGAGTGCCTTACTGAATTGGGGCCCCTCCGCACATTAGAAATGGGGGTCCAGTTCCCGATTCCCCCGAATATGCCTTGGGGTTATTTGGCTCTAAGGATTAGAGCAGGAACCAGCTTAGCGGAGCCAAGTCCTGCACACTGCTGCTGAAGAGGCCTCTTTTCCAATGCATGGATGAGGCCGGCAGGTTGGGCAGCGCACAGCACCTTTTTTGTCTGAGCCCGGCAGGGCTTGGCTCAGGCCAAGTTCTTCTGGGGAAGACAAGGGAGGCTTGTTCCGGAGGGGCTGCTGAATGGCTGGCGGGGTGGGTTTTTTTTTGTTTTTTGTTTGCATTTAAACCTATCATTTGCAGTGGTGCTCAATATGACCAGGGAGAGAGTTTGCAGCCATTTCCGAGCGAGTTGAAACTAGGTCAAGTCCTCCCTTCTCCCGGGGACATCAGAATGCAGCTGGCAGTGGCAGGAGGGGGCTCTGGTGCCAAGTGGCATCGTGGAGAGCACATTCCCCACCACCACCTCAAAGCCAGAGAAACAACACCATCATGGGAATCACTTCCAAGAGCCCCGGATGGAACAGGGGGAAGGACAGGCCTGCAACCTTCTGCACCATTCTCTGCCATGGGGCACAGCCAGCCCCACCAGCGCTGCGGTTCGCTTGGCGCAATTGACGGCGGCCTCTGAGCTGGAGAACAGCCAGCCCTGGCATGCTTCTAGTGTTGCCAGGGAGACTGGGGACCGGCTACTGCGGTGGGGGTCAGGCTCAGCTCAGGCAGAGGCCCCTCAAATTCCCCACTCCCCATGGCTTAAGCACACAGGAGGAGGCCTCACTACAGCCACCTTAGAGCTGTAGTGGTTAGAGCGTTGGACTGGGACCTGGATGAGCCCTGGGTTCAAATCCCCTCCTCTCGGCCATGGAATTCACTGGGTGAGCTGCCCCTTAGCCTAGCCTACCCCACAGGGTTCTTGTGGGGATTAAATGAGGACAGGGAAATAAAACAATAAATCGTTTGCGAGGATTTCCCAGAAGGATTTCCCTTCCCCTTCCTTCTCAAGCTTTTGAAGGGAATACGTTTTCCAAAAATGAGAGCGGCCACACCCAAGACTTGCCTGGAGGTTCATAGGCCCCTGCTCCCTCCCACAATTCCCAACATTACAGGAGCTCACATACTCAGAAAGGGTAGTGCACTCTGCATGTGGCTAGAGGCACCCTTTGGCCTTTATTTACAGACAGAGAGACATATTCAGTGGTGCTGCCACTGTTGAGGCAGTCACACATGAAACGCATGCCTCCAAAGTTGGGTGGCAAAGGTCCAGATTTGGCAGAGCTCTCTGATGCCCGCAACCAGCCAGTCTTCCCCCACCTCCTGCTACCACCAAGGACTTACATCACTCCCATGGGCCAGCGCGAAGCCTCCTCCGAGAAGCAGCACGATGCTCCATGGCATCTTATGCTGGACCACCTTCCACTCCAGCAACGGGGCAGGGAAGAAGGGCTCCTTCATAGCTACGGAGAGAGTCCAAGAGAAGTTGGGTGTGAGGCAAAGCAGGGGCCAGCGAGGACACCCACCCACCCACCATGCAGCTGGCACCAGCAGGAGGCTGCCAGCAGGCTGGGTGCCATGACATGGGTCACACAGAGATCGGTATAACTTTATAGGGTAGGAACTGTTGAATAGGGGAAGAAGGTGGCCGGCTCTCCTCCAAGGGAGGTTTTTAAGCAGAAGTTGAATAGCCACCTGCCAGGGATTCTTCAGCTGGGATTCCTGCATTGCAGGGGGTTGGACTGGATGACCCTTGGGGGTCCCTTCCAAGCCCACAATGCTATGAAATACTGGCAGAACCTGGCACGCCCCTCTTGGTCTGTCTCTTTTGACCAGCCTCCTCAAGGGCCCTCGGGAGGGGGGGGTCTCCGCCTTCCTTTACCTTCCTCCGCCTCTTCTACGTCGCAGCTGCTTGGACTGCAGAAGCCACACTTGGGCCTGGTGGCAGGAAGGATGAACAGGAGAAAGGCCACGAAGATGGCCACGGTGGCATCCGTCACATACCTGGGACACGTTTGGGAAGATGAAGAATGAGGAGGAGGAGGAGGTGGCAGCAGTGTCCCATTCCCCTTGCTCAGTCCCAAAAGCAACAGGTCAGCCAGTGGAATGCCTCAAACCTCCAGCCAGAAGCACACACACACACACCCCCACACACCCCAAAGAGAACATGAGCTCCCAGAAGACATGAGCTCCTTGCTGCAGCTCTCTCTGGGCCTCTTCCAGGAGTCCTTTCAAAAATGAGATTGCAGAGTTGGAAAAGGGCAACCCAAATGATCAAAGGGATGGAGCAACTCTTATGAAGAATGGTTGGGACTTTTTAGTTTAGAGCAGGCATCCCCAAACTGTGGCCCTCCAGATGTTTTGGCCTACAACTCCCATGATCCCTAGCTAACAGGACCAGTGGTCAGGGATGATGGGGATTGTAGTCCAAAACATCTGGAGGGCCGAAGTTTGGGGATGCCTGGTTTAGAGATAAAGTGAGTAAGAGGCAACAGGATAGCAGTTTGTGAAATTATGCATGGCACAGAAAAAGGTTCATATGGAACCTCCAGGTGCAGGTGCAGTCTATCTCGATCCCTAGGCTTTTAGGGGTACCTGGCCACTGTGAGGACAGGAAGCCGGACTAAATGGACCATTGGCTTGATCCAACAGAGCTCTTCTTGAGTTCCTCCAAGTTGCTCAGATTCTCCCATTTAACCTCCCAAATTTCCTGCAACAAGCAAGATTTCCTCCGGGCTGCTCCCAGAGTCTCCCAGCCGAGCAGGGATTCGAACCCGGAACATTCCAGTACTAGCAGGAGGAGACTCTTTGTTGCAAGCAATCCTGCCCTGAGCCATTTGCCTGAAGGCACCTGAGTCCCCTAAGCCTGGTGCCCCCCCCCAAAAAAAGTACAAAACACCACCACACAGGTAGTATTGCCAGTCTGCAAAATGGCTGGCAAGAACAAAACCCACTCACTCCTTGTCCTTGTTGAAGAAGGTGGTGGCCCAGCCGGGGACAAATCCAGGGTCCCTGGTGAACCAGAGGAGGACAAGCAGGGTGAAGGCCAGCAGCACGTTGAACTCTGCAAAGGAGATGGGCCCCAGTTTCCGGTGCTCCTCTTTCAGCACCCGCAAGGCGGCCAGCTCTTTTTCGGTCCTCTGGGTCCCACAGCCCCAGGTCTTCTGGAAGCTGGGGAGAAAGAGCAGGGTGGTCAAGGCAGGGGGCCAAGTAGACTGCCAGGTAACCGCTCTATCAGGCTGACCTTTTGGGACACAACCTGGGGGATTCAACAAGGAAGGAGGGAGGGGAGGAGAGGGTCCCACAACCAGGCACCTGGCTCAACTTGGGAACTTGGCACGTTTGTGTGTATTGTGTGTGACGGGCTGCCTGTGAGGTCAACAGGACACCCAGAGGGGGAGAAAGATCTGAACGCAGAATAGAGAAATGCCAGGAAAGGGCATTCACGAGAGGTGCTGGAGGCTCCAGGAGAGAGCCAAGCTGGGGTGGCACGGGTCATGGCCAGAGCAAAGCCACAGGTGGCGTGGCAGAGCAGCCATGATCAGGGAAATGTACTTGTTTCTCCAAGGAGTTCTAGACAGCTTACATGGCTCTTCCCTGCCACTCCCACAACACCCCTGCAAGGTACTGTAGGTTAAATGGAGAATCATAGAATCATAGAGTTGGAAGAGACCACAAGGGCCATCCAGTCCCAACCCCCTGCCAAGCAGGAAACACCATCAAAGCATTCCTGACAGATGGCTGTCAAGCTTCTGCTTAAAGACCTCCAAAGAAGGGGACTCCACCACACTCCTTGGCAGCAAATTCCACTGTCAAACAGCTCTTACTGTCAGGAAGTTCTTTCTAATGTTTAGGTGGAATTTTCTTTCTTGTAGTTTGAAGCCATGTCCGCTTCTCTGGAGCAGCAGAAAACAACCTCTCTCCCTCTTCTATATGGCATCCTTTAGAAGAGGGAGAAAGGTTGTTTTCTGCTGCTGAGAGACAGTGACTGGCCCACACGGTGAGCTTCATGGCCGAGTGGGGGTGGAATTTGAACCCTGGTCTCTCCCACCTGAGTCCGACACTCTAACCTCTACACCACTACTGGCCCTTCAGAGTGGCGCAACCAAAGCCCTAGTGGAGAAAGCGCATTGATGTGAGTGTGTTTTTATGTGTACGCAATGAGGCCCCTTTAGGATGAAGGGCAGCTGAAGGCTTTCAGCCACTATGGCTAGTAGCCTTCAATAGCCCTCTCCTCCATGAATTTACCAGTTGCAGGAAACCACCGGTGGGGAGAGGATTCATGTGCCCAGGTTCTCTCTGCCAGATTCCCATTGGGGCATCTGGTTGGCCATGGTGAGAACAGGATGCTGGACAAGATGGGTCATGGGCCTGATCCAGCAAGGCTCTTCTGAAGGTCTTCTGTTTGCTGGACTCCCAGCAAAGCCCAGGGGCAGCCAGCTAGGCCAGAGGTCAGGGACAAGGAAAGGGAGGTGGGAGTCCAGGAAGATTAGGGTGGATGAGGCCCCAGCCCCAGACGAAGCAGGGCCACGTTATCCACCAGCCCACCCAAAGGTGCAGAGTCCTTACTTGACCCCCATGAAGGAGATCTGGAGCCAGAACCAGGCGAGGGTCAGCATCAGGAGCATGTTCGGGAAGGCGAAGGCGAACCAGGAGGCAAAGTTCAAGATGTCGCCGTTCTCAGGGAACAACCTGGAAGGAGGGGGGGGGAGGAAATGGTTGAAAAGCCTAGAATCGCAGAATCGTAGAAGTGTAGAGCTGGAGGGGTTCCCCTAAGGGCCATCTAGTCTGACCCCCAGTAAGGCAGGAATCACAACTAAAGGATGCCTGACAGATCCAACCTCTCTTTCAAAACGTCCATTGAAGGAAAGGCCACTAGCTTCCAAGGAGCCTGCTCCAGTTATCCTCAGAATGTTCTTCCTAATTTTGAGTTGGAATCACCTTTTCGGTCAATTGAATTTGTTGTTTTGGGTCCTCCCCTTTGGAGCAGCAGAAAACAAGCCTGCTCCATCTATGTGGCTCTGAATGGTAGAACATGAAACTCTGGATCCTAGGATCGTTGGTTCAAGCCCCACGTCAGTGAAATATTCCTGCATCTCGTGGCCCCTTCCAACTATGAGTCAAAGAACTCCATGAATCCAGGTTGCAGCTCTTCAGATATCTGAAGACGGCTCTCTCAGTCTCCTCTTCTCCAGGACAAACATTTCCGGCTCCCTCAACCTTTCCTCGTAAGGCTTAGTTTCCAGACCCTGGATCATTCTGACTGCCCTCCCTACACCCCTTCCAGCTTGCCAATCTCCTTCTTAGGACTCAGCTACACGAGCAAAGAAAAAGTGTTTTATATACGTTATAACACCATGTCACCAGATGGTGCTGTGGAGCCCCGCCTTTCGCCAACGTGATTTCCCATGATGCAGTTTACAACGCATTTCCCTAAAACGATTTCTTGACGTGTCTAGATCCAGCCTTAAACTGGACACAAAAATGCAGGTGGTGTCTGACCAAGGCAGACTAGACTGATAGGAGAGCAATATGGAAGTCATCAGGAACAGGGGGGGGAGGGCTGTTCTGGGAAAACCCCAGCTTGGATTGTTTAGGAGTAACACAGCAAGTGACCAAGAGGGCTGAACAAAACACAGGCCCCCTTTCAGCCCGCTATGACTCCCAAGAAAAAAACCACGCCACACTGTTTCGGTTTCAATAAAAGAGCTGCAGCAGAGTCCAGCCTTTGCTGTGCGTCATGTTGTGGGTGGGGTAGAGACTTACTGGTCCATCTGACCTTTGAGGACCAGGTTTGGCCCCGTCCCGGTCAGGGTTGCTGTGCCCCCGATGCTGGCAGCATAGCAGATGCTGAGGGTCATCCCTTTGTTGAGCCTCTTCTTGGCCTCCCTCTCACACATCTTGGAGGTGTCCGGCAAGTGCCCATTGCTCGCAACTGGAAGGAGACAAAGCTGATTTGGCCTTTGATTGCAATGTGACACCAGGTGGGTGCGAGAAAGAGACCAGAGTGAGCCCTCAAGGTGCAAGAGGTGCATTGTACTGGCTCAGGAGAGACCCACCTGGTTTAGCAGAAGAACATATGAAGCATAGCTGCCAAGTTATCCCTTTTTTTAAGGGATTTTCCCTTATGCTGAATAGGCTTCCTCACGAGAAAAGGGAAAACTTGGCAGCTATGATATGAAGAGTCCTGCTGCATCAGACCCAAGGAGGCCCATCTAGTCCAGCATCCTGTTCTCACAACGACCAACCTATTGGGATTCAAGCACAAGAGCCCCTCTCCTTTCCTGTGGCTTTCAGCAACTGACATTCAGAAGCATTGCTGCCTCCAACTGCAGAGGCAGAGAACAGCTACTATGGCTCTTAACAGCCTCCAGACAGCAGCTAACCTGATTTGTTTGCAGAGAGATTAGACAGTGTTGGCTGCCGAATTGAGCATTCACTCCGATTAGTTTGCGGAGGAGACGGTTGCATCAAAGCAAACTTTCCCCGGGCCGTTTCCCCACCACTTCCCTCATTGCAGGGAAAAACCTCCTTCTTTAGGGGACGCAGGTTTGTGGCACAAGAGCTCCCAATCAATTGGAATTGCGCAACCTGAAATTTGCCAGTTATTATGGGGTTGAATTCCAGCGGGAAATAGGGGCAGTTCAGAAGTGCCTGTCATTTTTAGAATGCTTTTAGCCATGCTTAGAACTCGCCGACATGGCTTTCGCTCTTTTTAGAATTGGTGGGTTGTATGCAGTGTTTGCCCTGCTCAGCAGACCCACTGAAATTGATAGGCATGGCTAAATAATGCTAATTTCAGATGCATGTGGGGGAGGGCTATCAATGGCTGCCTGGAGGCTGCTATGAGCCATAGTGACTGTGCTCTGCGTCCACAGTTGAGGCAGCAATGCTTCTGAATACCAGCGGCTGGAAATGGCAGGAGGGGGAAAGTGCTCTTGTGCTCAGGTCCTGCTTGCAGGTTTTTAATAATGGGCATCTGGTTCCCCCCTGTAAGAACAGGATGCTGGACAGGATGGGCCACTGGTCTGATCCAGCAGGCTCTTCTGATCTTCTTACTTTCAAGAGGTCTGCTCTTTTGAGTTGGAGTCAACTTTGGATTTCAATTCAGTTTAGTCTTGTGCACTCCTCTGATGGCCTTAGACCATGCATTGCGGAGGTTTATAAACACGTGAAATAAATGATTCTTAAAAATCTGACACTGGGAGTTCCACATGAGCGTCAGGGGCTGGACTGAGGAGGAAAGGTGGGACCTGTCCCCCCCCCTTTTCCTACACCTTCCCGAAAAGAGGAGGGCAGTGTAGATTTAGAACAATGGTTTGCAGAAGGTCATAGTTCAGAGGCTGCAGAGGGGAGGAGCTGGGAAATATCGCGAGAGCAGCAGGAAGAAGAAGCACCAGGGGAGAGACAGCTAACAGATTCAGTGTCTCTTGAAAGCATTCCTGACACACACCCCGTCCCCCAGAACAAGGCGTGCCTTGAGAGTAATAGAACAGAAAACTCAGAGGCAGAAAGCACAGATGAGCTGGCGCAGGGGTGACATAGAATAGGAGGGATTGAGGGGGTGGGAATTTACATGATTAACTAAGAGAGACCGCATTCCTTCATCTCTCTCTGTGAATATTGAATCAACTACATGGTAAGAACTCTTCTTGTTTTTCTACTTCTTGGCATCCCACCGTGAGAGGGATAGGATCCCGTGAAGCCTTGACAATGAGGTTGAGAAATTTTATTTATTTTTTAACCATCGCTCCCCGCCCCCACCGTCCCATGATTCCTTGCAGCCGTCGCCCACTTACCCGGCACTGTGGAGAGCCCCAAGGCAGCCACCTTCCCTTCCAGTTCACCCTTGCCGTTGCTGTGCTGCCCAGCAGCAGCTGCAGACTCCATGACGGCCAGATCATGCTCGGACCGGTTCATCTGGTCCAGGACCGCCTGGACTATGGGAACCATCATGGCGGTGGTGGCTGTGTTGCTGATCCACATGGAAAGGAAGGCTGTGACCCCCATGAAGCCCAACATCAGCCTGCAAAGAGGACAGAGGCAGGCAGTGAGCAGGCAGGCAGGCAGGAGAGAGGGAAGTTTGCCAGGTGGTCGCTTGGGGTGACTGAGGATCAGCCCCAAGTGACTAAGCAGAGGGCGTTTAAATTCCTTGACTCCCACCCACTCATGAAAAACAACACATACATCTGAGGATGGATGGATAGGTTGGGGGCAAATCATGCAGGATTTCAGCCAGGAAATGGCAACCTGGAAGCAGCAGGGGCTTTGTGCTGGATAGGACCCCTGTAGAGCACAGCTGAAGCTGCCCCCCCCCACCCTCAAAGGTGGGTCTACAAATCTGGCTGCACACATGACAAGCCTATGCAATGTTTAGAAAGCCAATGCAATTTTTACATCCGTTTTTAGCCTATTGTTATTTTAACTTCTCAAAAGCCTTTAACTATGGCTGTTATTTTTTTCTTATTTTTAATTTCATTGTTTTGACTTCCATGCAAATCGCTTTGATGTTTCTTTAAAAAAAAGAAGAAAAAAACTATCAAGAGTTGTAAAATTTTTGCAAAACGGAAAAATAAATGGGAGGGTGTGCCTCCTGGGGCAATGTACTGGTTCGCATGCCCAAGCAGCAGCTGTAATACTAATACTACTACTACTACTACTACTACTACTACTAATAATAATAATAATAATAATAATAATAATAATATATTATTTATACCCCTCCCATCTGGCCAGGTCTCCCCAGCCACTCTGGGCGGCTTCCAACAGAAGAATAAAACACAACAATCTATTAAACATTTAAAGCCTCCCTGAACAGGGCTGCCTTCAGATGTCTTCTAAAAGTCTGGTAGTTGTTTTCCTTTTTGACATCTGTTGTGAAAGGAGGCCCTCTGAGCATATGATGAGTGTTACTTGTAAGCCTCCGGTCCTGACCCAGTATAACACCCCCCCCCACACACACACACTGCATTAGAAGCTCAGCCATCACCCCACCTAGTCTCACTTGGGATGTTGGGGTGGTTAGACAGGAGTCACTTACAGGGCAGGTTTGACCCCAACAATCAGCAGCACCCTCAAGGCAATCCGTTTGTGCAGGTTCCAGTGTTCCACAGCGACGGCCACGATCAGCCCCCCCACAAAGAGCATGTTGGTGTCCTTCAGGTACTGCATGCACACCTGGGAAGTGAGCAGGGAAATGAAGGAGGCATAACTTTTGGTCACTTTGGGCCACTGTTGTTACAGATGGTGCAGCTTCATGGTGGCTGGCTAGGTTGCCTTCCTCCACTCCTTGCCTCTCTAGGGAGGGCTCCCTCCCCTCTCCCCAACACCCACCCTCTATATTCTGGCATCAGGGCTTCTTTGAGGTCTGGAATGCCTATAGTCCTTGCAGTCACCTCTGGCCATGCACAGAGTGCATTTCCCCTCCCAGGGTGGCCCAGCTTGCACTGTGGCTCAGCTCGTCTTTTTCAGGGCCCAACCCAGCCTCCCTCTTGGTTCTACCCCATTCAAGTGCTAACCTGTCTGTGTGTATACAGGTGAAACTCGGAAAGTTAGAATACCGTCAAAAGGTGCATTTATTTCAGTAATGCAACTTATTATTTTTTATTTTTCTTTTAATTTTTACAAATGCTTTCTTTTGGAAATTCCACAGTAATAAAACAAATAGTTACAATAATACAAAAATAAACATTGCTATTACATTTCATTAAGTACATTCCATTTATAATTGACCCACCAAACGACAATTACAATTACAAATAAAGGCTTGACATATCTTTCTTTGCATGTCATGCATCTATCTCATTTATCGGTTTCACCTTATAAGTTGCGTTACTGAAATAAATGCACTTTTCAACAATATTCTATTTTTCCGAGTTTCACCTGTAGATCTAATTCTGCTCCTGCCCTGCCTCCCTGTTGTCCTCTGACTTCCTGAGCTCAGTTATGGATTTTGCTCAGTCTCAAAAAAAGGTTCCGGGTTCCAGCCAGTAGAGGAGGAAGAATTAAAACTTTTCTCGCAGGGCGCCTCTCCTCTGCTGCCCTAGAGCCTTACCTTTTTGGACTCCAGGATGCCAAACATCGGGAACAGGATGACAGGCAGGAGGGCTGTGACTGCCAAAGGGATCACCTCTGTGCACCAATACACAGCCATGAGGATGATCACATAGGCACACCTGGCCTCCTGCAAGGAGAGAAAAGAGAGAGGGAGGGAGGGAGAGTCCCATCAGGCCCAGTGATCACAGACTCACAGAACTGTAGAATTGTATGGTTAGGAGAGACTCAAAGCATCCTCTAGTCCAGCCCCCTCTAATGCAGGACACAGGCAGGGATGCCTCAGGGCCCAGGAATTGCTGGCCAAGCACGGTGGCTGGACCAGAGGCCCAGCCTCCTCAGGAGACACTGGGATGGGTTGAACTGGTGCACCCCACTTTTGGGGAACTGGACATCCATTCCAGTTTCCCAGATTTGCCAGGAAGAGGCTTGATTGATGAAATCACTGGTCTTCGTAAACCTTCGCCTGTGTGTTCACTGGGTTCGCTGCCAGCCCCGCTCTCCAAATAACTGCCTGCCCAGAGCTATTGTGGTACTGAACACATTGCGGGATTCTTTTTTCAAAAGCCCCAAGACACTAAGACCTGAGGTTTGTAGGAACATTGATCCAGCTAGCTCAGCATTGCCCACACTGATTGGCAGCAGCTGCTTTCCAGGGGTTCCAGCAGGGAGTTTCTCCCCATCCCTGCTCTTCCCTGCTCCCTGCTTCCTAGAATCTGCCTCCTGAGGCCACTGCCTCACTCTGCCTAATGGCGACACCAGCTCTGGCCTGATTCAGAAACCAGTGCAAAAGAGAGCAAGCTCCTTGCAGATTCAGGAGGCATGGGATAACCCGCTATTTCAGCTCATTTTCCACTCTTCAGTTCTCCACATTGCCACATCAGTTTGCAATTTTCATTTTTAAAAAGTCCTCCATAAAATTCATCAGCATTAAGTGTTATTATATCAAAATATACACATTTTGCTATGCAGTAGTGCCTAATATTTTGCAGAACAATTTCCCCTAATATAATGCATGTTTGTAAGCTATTGTCACAATTTAAGATGCACATTTTACACTAGAAACATACATCTTTGCACATGTTCCTTGGCTGGAGAACTACACTGCAAAATTCAGAGGTGCACATTTTGAAAGAGGGTTCTGTGTTTCAGTTTCCAAATTGTTTCAGAAAACAATGAGGTGAGGCTGCCTTTAAGGTGCACACGGAATTCAATTTGCACAGGCAGAAAAGGAGCTGAGTGGACTGGCTGGTGGGAGGGGGAAGGAGACCCACATTCATTCGGGGACTCCAAGAGCAAGGATATTGGTGTCACTAGAACCAAATAGCAATTTTCTTTTCTTGTTTCATTTTTTTGTTGTTGTTGTTAAATTTCTAAATTTTTATTTTTTATTTTTTTTATTTATTTTTTATTTTTTTCTTGCTGATGTTTAGGTACTTTTTTGTAACCGGGTGAATTATTGTATGGAAAATGTAAAAATTATATATGTTTGGTGAAGAAAAATTAATAAATATTATTCATAAAAAAAGAACCCAAAAGTCCCCCCGCATAAAAATTTACAACTACAACATGCAGGAGAGTTAATTACTCCTCTGACAGTCCGTAATTGGAATGAATCTCCACCAAACCACAATTATGCCAACCACAAGCCAGACTCTCTGGATTAATGTTGCGTAAACAGGCCAGATCAAACTGCTAATGAGAGGCTGAAATGGCCTAGAATTTGTCAAGTCAATTTTCCTGTGGGAAGACAGGGCCATTTACCGTCCTATCAACAGGGGATCATTGGGGCAAACACCTCATTGCCTCTCCATTTGATTGTGCCCAAAATGACTGTTTGCCAGAACACAGGGCAACAAATAGACCTGCTCACCCACAAGACCCCTCTTAAAAAAGAAAAAAAAGAAGCAGGGGGTCAAATTCCACATTGGTCCAGACCTGTCTGCATGGGGCAGGTGGCCTATTTATTGTACGATAACAAAAGCCTGATAAATCAGCCACCCTCCACATTTAGATCGATTTTATAACGTTGTTAACAGACATGGCTTCCCTCAAAGAATCCTGGAAACTGTAGTTTGCTAAGAGTGATGGGAATTCTTTGGAGATGCCCATCTACCTCACAGAAGAACTACAGTTCCCAGAGTTCTCTGGAAAAGCAGGGTTGGTTGTTAAGCGTGTTTAAAAGCTCTTTTCTCCAGGGTTGGTTGTTGCTTTTGTAGCTGCAGCCTGTTGTGATCTGATCACTGCATCAGTGGAGGAAGGAAAAGGAAACAGAGAAGAAATAAATGGTATGGGGTTCGCTTCTTCTTGTTTTTTGAACATTCTCAGTCTTCTGACCCAGCAGATCATTCATCCCATGCTGACTTCAGCACCTAAAAAAAAAGCACCAGAAGGAGCAGCAGGGAAGTCGCCCTCAGGGTGCAGAGAAGGGGCAGCTGGGGCTCTTTTGGGTGGGACCGCATCCAGTACCTGGGGAACCCCACCAGGACCACCCAAACGCCAAGCCCAGAAGCCTCCTCCTGCATCCCTGGGGCCTATAATGTAATTACATTTGGGGAAAACAGAAGCACATCAAAAGCGCCTGGCTGCAGAATGAGGCCAAAGAGGCCCATCTAGTCCAGCCTCCTGTTCTCACAGTGCCCAACCAGGTGTCCCAATGGGAAGTCCTCAAGCAGGATTCGAACACAAGACCCCATCTCCCCTCTTGTAGTTTCCAGAAACTGGTCTTCAGAAGCATTGCTGCCTCCAACTGTGGAGGCAGAGCATAGCCATCATGGCTAGCAGCTATCAATAGCCGTCTTTAGGGCCATCCAGGTTGGTAGTCAACATTGCCTCCTGTGGGAGGGAGTTCCATAATTTAACTCTGCACTGCATGAAGAAGGACTTCCTTTTATCCGTCCTGAAACTTGGGTGGGAGAGTGTCAAGGGGTCCAGATCGACTGCAAATGTCCCGCAGGGGATTGAAGTGAGCATGGCAAGACAGAGGTCTTGGGTTCTTGATTACAACAGAAGTATTTTAGCACACGTTTAAAGAAAAAAAAAAGGCAGACATGTACAGTACAGATAGGAAAATCAAGGAAGCTTGTAAGTTCTAAGCCTCTCTCTGGCTGAATGAAGACATGTATAAAGGTAAAGGGACCCCTGACCATTAGGTCCAGTCGTGACCGACTCTGGGGTTGCGTGCTCATCTCGCATTATTGGCCGAGGGAGCCGACATATAGCTTCCAGGTCATGTGGCCAGCATGACAAAGCCGCTTCTGGCAAACCAGAGCAGCACATGGAAACGCCGTTTACTTTCCCGCTGTAGCGGTTCCTATTTATCTACTTGCATTTTGACGTGCTTTCGAACTGCTAGGTTGGCAGGAGCTGGGACCAAGCAACGGGAGCTCACCCCGTCACAGGGATTCGAACCACCGACCTTCTAATCAGCAAGCCCTAGGCTATATATATTTAAAAACCATTGTGAAAATGCTTTTTAAAAAACCGTTTTAAAATATATTGAATTTGCCATTAGCTCACCATCGCCATCTAGTGTTACACTTGTATAATGCATGTAAAATGAAATATTTGCAGCTGTATAGCTGAGTCCCCCATATATATATATATGCCCTCCTAGTTTTCAGTACCCAAAGGTCATCTGGTCCTCTCCTCTGCTGATTTTGGTAACCCACACTGCCAGAGCATCCCTGAAGCCTCTAAGCAAGGAGAGCCCGTTACCTTCCCAAGCAGTCTTGGAGTAGGTGTTGAGCAGCTTGGGGAGTCAGGAGGTCCTTCCTAATGTTCCTGGCCCCTTTAACCCTTTGGTGCCTGGGTCCTGCCCTCTCCCGCCTCCCAGGCCCGCCATCAGGACCTAACATGGGCAAATGGGCTTCCCTTTGTCCAAACACCCTCTCTCTGCCTGAAGAAGCGCCTGATGCCCTCGGGATCCTGGGACACCTTGCACCCTTCCACCCAACACCAGCCAATGCCCTCCTGACCCGCTTGGAGTAAATCATTTCTTTAAAGGTCAATAATACAACCAGGCTTAGAAATTAACTGCAGCTGAAGTCTAGAAAAAGCCCAAAGGAGGGACACCTTCTCGGCTTGCGCAAATAAATAGAATATCGAAATCATGAAAGCATTGGGGGGAACTGCTGGCGACACAGTACTAAAGCTGCATCTTTCAATGGGATGGGCAAGAAGATTTAGAGATTTATTAGAGTTGCCTGTGCAGACATTGTTGGTTGAACACCCCACAGGATCCAAGTAGCATTGTGGCGAACGCAGGCAGAATCTGCTCCTCGCTGGGCACACAGCTTGCCACTCTCCTAGGCAGCTCTTGAAGTGTGTGCCGCAGGATGCATCTATGAAACTCTTTCCTTAGAATCATAGAATTGTAGAGTTGGAAGGGATCCCCAAGGGTCCTCTGGCCCACCCCTTGCAATGCAGGAATCTCAACTAAAGAATCCTCGAGTGATGGCCCTATGAGTTCTGTTGAAAAACCACCAGTGGGGGCGGAGCAGGGGGCTCAGCGTGGGCGGCCCCCTCTCAAGGTGCCTATCTTGAGCTGGGACTAGCGCTCCTCCTTCCAGTTGACAAGGGGCTGGTGCTGAGCTTTCCCCTTTCAAAACAACACCGAAAATCTTTTTCTTTCTTTCTTTCTCCCTCCCTCCACACCCCCACCCCGCTTGCTACTGAGCATCAGAGCCAGAAACAGATTTGAATCGGGTCAGTGCTCGGACTGGAATGAAACGAGAGTCTCTCTGCTTATGCAGAATGCTTGTCCCTCAGCACAGGAACTGCTTAGGGCTACCTCCTGTTTGCCAAGTGCCTCTAGACCGAGCCCCCCCCCCAAACTCTGGTGTGCCTGGCATTTACAGGTATACGCTCCCTAGACATGGAGGTTCCATTGTATTTGTCTGAATCCTTTTTGCTCCTATAGGTGGCGGCGATGGTGACTGCCAGCTCCCTCTTCAGGCACCCAGTCCCCCCTCCCCTCTCTCTCCCGCCTGTTCTTGAGGCGGGGGCTACTTTTGAGGAGGTTTCCCCCTCCCTCCCGAGTCTTCAATACCCCCAAAGAGGCGGAGGGGTTTGGCACTCTGGGAGGGAGACGCTCAGGTCTTCCCTCCGCTGTCGGAGGCAGGATGCTGAGGGAGCCCGAGTGGGGAGGGGGCGCTGCTGATGGTCGGCAGAAGAGGCCCGCTGAGGGACCCTCAGGACGCCCCCTAGGAAAGAGACGGGAGGGGCGATTGCAAAAAGAACACCCCCGCGGCCTCTGGAGAGGCTCCGCTTGGACCTGGCGTGGCTTGGCTTCTCCCCCCGAAGCGACGCTCATGTCTGGCCCTGGCAGCAGCAGAGAAGCGGCAGCCCGGGCCGGAGGCAGCGCCGGGCCAAAAGTTGGTCCTGGGCGGTAGACTGCTCCTGTCCGGGGAGGCTCGGCGAGCCACCTCAAGAGGAACTGGAGGAAGAGGGGGCGCCCCTTCGCTTGGCTAGGAGAGGGACCTTGCTCTGCCCACTAGGCGGGCTGGCCGGCCGGCCGGATTGGCTGACTGACCTGGGTGGCCACGAGAAGCGGCAGCGGCAGAAGGGCGAGCGGGGCGCCAGCCAGCGTGATCAGGGTCTTGCAGCGGAGCAGAGAGCGGAGCAGCGACGGCGACGGCATCCCGAGACGCAGAGACAGAGACAGCGCCGCGCTCGCCTCGCCGGCCGGCCTTTTAAACAACAGCGCCGGCCTGGGACCGAGCCAGCCCCCGCCCCACTGCTCTCCCCCCCCCTCCTTCCCACTCCGGGGACCAGTCTCCTCCTCCGCTGCCGCCTTCGTCGCCTCTCCTGGCCGCAGGAAGCCTCTGAGCGCGTGCAGAGTTCCCCTTCCTTGCCAGATCCAGGGAAACAGCTGCAACTGGAAAGTCAAATCCCATATTCTAAGAGAGGACCAACAGCCACTATGTGTCATTTAGTTTGGTCCCTTGGTCGGTTAGGCTGCTGCTTATAGAAGTGTTAAGAAGTAAATGCTCTGATGGAGTCTATTTAGGACTCACTAATATCTTATATATAGTTTATATCAATTGAGTATGCACTCAATGAATCTGACAGTAAACTAGTTTATATTGTTATCATTCAGATTCATGTGTATTCTTTGAAGAGGGACAAAAAGGATTAATAACCAAGAGGGCAGGAAGGACTCAAACGAGTCAGCAATCCGCTTGCTGCTGTGTAAATTCAATATGGAAATGATTAACCCTGCTATATTATACTGTATATAAAAGTAACGTTCCTACACCTGGGACCGAGCCAGCCCCCGCCTTACTCCTCTTCCCCCCCCCTTCCCACTCCGGGAACCTGTCTCCTCTTCCGCTGCCGCCTTAGTCGCCTCTCACGGCCGCAGGACGCCTCTGAGCGCGTGCAGAGTGCCCTGGCCTGGCAGCGCAGGAGTCGCCGCCGCCGCCGCACGGGCGGGATCTCTTGCTCCCCTTCCTCGCCAGATCCAGGGAAACAGCTGGAACTGGAAAGTTACACCCAGAGTAAAAATTTCCTCGGGCGAGGAAAGTCAAGCGAGAGGGGGCGGGGCACCCCTTGTGTTTGGGGGCAGCCGCAGGACAGAGAGGCAGATGGGTTGGGGGTCACCTCCCCTTCAGGTTGCACAACGCGTGGTGCGCTCTTGCGCAAAGAAATAGCTTCCTCAAAGGCCGGGATTTTTGCGCTGAAAGTGACGGGAAGCTACAAGGGGGGGGGGTCACTTTGCCTTTGGTGCGACCTCATCGAAGTTCCCTGGAAAGATACCGGCTCGTCGTCTGGAGGTCACCGCCTTGGTAGAGCAGGGGTTCCAACTTGAATAAAATATTGGGGGGCGGGGTTTAAGCCTTGCCCCGCATAATCGATCACATGATGCGCTTCACGCACACTATTTGAATGGCAATGCCCACCAACTTTTTCTGGGGGGTGGGGTGGCCCCCTTAAATATTTTATAGGGGGTCGAAGGGACCACAGCCCCTAGGAGTTGGCTCCAATGTTGTAATGTAGAGCCAGGGCGTTGGACTAGACTTCAGGTCCCTTCCAGCTCTACACTTCTGGGAAGCAGGGTCCCCTTGCCCGCCCAGTCCCTTCCTTGGTGTCACTCTCAAGGGCCCCTCCAGGCCATAATGCCCCTGTGCCATGGAGCGGTTTCCCCACAAAGTCCTGCCTGCAAATCTCGTTTCACCTGAAAGGTGGCTGTAGGTACAAGTCGCTATCAGCCTTTGCAATAGGAGCGTGATTATCCTTACCTACCTTACAGGATCGTTGTGAAGACCCCTGAGAGAATGGATATGAAGAGCTCTGAGCTCTTGAAATGGGCTTTATCAATCTGTCTTTTTTGCCAGGCTTGCCCTGACCCAGTAAATGGGCCCCTGCTGCCCCTGGACTCCTGTTTTTTTAAAGAGTTTTTACAAGACTGTTTTTGTATACCACTTAGGGTTTTTTATTTTAAAAATATCTTGAGCAGTTAGGAAATACTTTTAAATCATGAAATCTATGCAGGCAGAGGCACATTCTCTGTGACTTTGGGGGTCTGCAAAGACAGAGCTCCTATCGATGGGGCAGGAGGGGAGTGCTGTGTGCAAGGCAGGCTGATTCAACATTTTCAGTCTGAATTGCTCAACCACTTTTTCATGTAAATAAATGTTCCCTTTAAAACCATGAGGACTAGAATCTTACTTTATTTTCAGAGGAAGGGCCATAGCTCAGTGGCAGAGCAGCTGCTTGGCTTGCAGAAGTCCCCATGTTCAATATCCAATGGCATTTCCAGGCTGCTGCTGCTGCCAGTCAGTGTTGACAGCACTGAGTTAGATGAAGCAATGGTCCAACTCGGTAGAAAGCATCTTCTTGTGTTACTATGGGATGCTTTTTTCTTTCCTTTTCTTGGGTAAGCTTCAAAACATGCTGTATCTTAAATTGTTACAACCTATAGCCTGGATACGGTAGCTCAGTTGGTTAGAGCAGTGTTTCCCAACCTTGTGCCTCCAGATGTTTTCGGACTACAACTCCCATCATTCCTAGCTAGCAAGACCAGTGGTCAGGAATGATGGGAATTGTAGTCCGAAAACAGCTGGAGGCACAAGGTTGGGAAACACTGGGTTAGAGTATAGTGCTGATAACGCCAAGGTTGCAGGTTCGATCCCCTTATGGGACAGTTGCATATTCCTGTATTGCAGGGGGTTGGACTAGATGATCCTCACAGTCCCTTCCAACCTTCCAACTCTATGATTCTATGAACCTGTAGTAAATCAGTAACATCATCATCAGATAGAACATCCTGAGGACCAAGTGCCTCTCTTTGCCTGAGGCCCTGCCAGTCAGAGGAGGAGCCGCTGGAGAGCTCCTGCCTGTCAAAGTCTCAAGGCCGGCCCTAACCTTGTGCAGAGCAAAGGCCATTGCACCCCCAGCCTTACCTCTTGAGCTTCTGCCACCGCCATTTGCCTCTGTTGGAGGCCAAGGTGCTTCATCTCACAGGCCTGATAGGGATGCTGCAAACTAGCTTGGAGATTTGCTGCCCCGTAGCCAGTATGGAAGTCAGCTCCACCTGCCAGTCCACAAGTGGACATGCAACCAGTGTAGCTTTTTCCCCCCAGGCAGGAAAAATATCCTAAGTCAGCTTTTTGTGCTCTGAAAAGTCCGTAACGCATGGCCTGTGAACACCCGTGCTGCAACATTGTTTGATGGAGATGCCCCCAGCTCAGAGCGGAAGCGGGGGACAGCCCCCCCCCCGAGCAGACCTTCTGGGGTGTGTCTCAGGGTGCTCGTTTCCTCAAGTCCAGCCATGCCAGTCTATCCAGGGTGTGTCAAACTCAGAGGAGCATAGTTAAACTATGAAACTCCCTTCCAAAGGAGGCAACAGTGGCCCCTGGGACACCCTCCCACCAGATGTCAAGGAAATAAATAACTGTAGAACTTTTAGAAGACATCTGAAGGCAGCCCTGTGTCAGGAGATCTTTAATGCCTGATGTTGTGTTTTGATATGTGTTGAAAGCCACCCAGAGTGGCTGGGGCAACCCAGCCAGATGGGTGGAGTATAAATAATAAACCTATCATCATCATCATCATCCTAGATGGCTTTAAAAGAGGTTTAGGCAAATCAATGGCTACGAGCCATAATGGCTATGCTGTGCCTCCATGGTTGAAGACAGCCATACCTCTCCCTGGAAATCACATGAAGAGCGTTCTTGTGCTTTAATCCTGCTTTTTGGTTTCCCATCAGGGCACCTGGTTGGCCACTGTGAGGCCAAGATGCTGGACTAGATGGGTGATTGGCCTGATCCAGCAGCCAGGCTGTTCTTATGTTCTTGTGGAGCCTCCATATCCAGAGGCAGTCTTTCTCAATCCCTAGCTCCTATGGGGTGTTTGGCTAAAGTAAGAAATGGATGCTGAGCTAGGTGGGCCATTGGTCCGATGGAGCAGCTCTCTTACTGGGGTTCTTAAGTTCTCTTGCAGGCTGGAGGTAGGGACTCATTTGGAGATTTGGGGCCAGCCTCCTTAGGTGGAAGTTATCACCTAGGAGATGGGTATCAAACAGGTCGCAGAAAAACCGGCCTCCCTGCATTGCTGCGGGTGAGTAACTGTACCAACCAGCAGCACACTTAATCCTCTCCTAATCTCCTCCTCCAGGAGGCTGGCAGAGGGAGACTTCTTCCATCTCACCTCTTGCTGACCTCCTCACCCCTCCACAACCCAGGGGGGCCCAGGTGAGAAACAGGAAGGAGCTGGGAGCTGGCATGAGCCTGGCGCTAGGTGTGCAACAGGCAGGCAGCCTTAGCCCTCCTTGCACAGGGCAACAGGGATGTGCCTGGCACATATGAGATTGCTTCCAGGATGGGCTTAAGAACACAAGAAGTGCCTACTGAATCGGGCCAATGGCCCATCTAGCCCAGCATCCTGTTCTCACAATGGCCAACCAGGTGCTCATTATGGGAGACCTGCAAGCAGGATTTGAGCACCGGAGCCCTCTCCCCTCCTGTGTTTCCAGCAACTGGCATTCAGAACCTGCTGGCAGTGGAGGCGCAGCAGAGCCTACATGGCTAGTAGCCTCCAATAGCCTCCTCTGCAAATTTGTCTAATCCTCTTTTAAAGCTGTCCAAGTCAGCAGCCATCACTGCCTCCTGCGGGAGTGAGTTCCATAGTTTACCCATTATTTTTTTATTATTATTTATTAAAATTGGTATACTGCCCTATACCCACAGGTCTCAGGACGGTTGCAACATGAAATCACAATAATAAAAAAACATAAAATGCATAATAAAAACAAAAACAACCCGATATTGCCCCGCTCCCCAACACGTTTTAAAAGGGCATTGGATAACTATTATTACTATTACTACCCTATTTTTCACTCTATAAGACGCATTTATTTCCTCCTAAAAAGAAAGGAGAAATGTCTGTGCGTCTTATGGAGCGAATGTGTGGTCCCTGGAACCTAACTGCCCAGGGGAAAAAGCAGATCATGCTTTTCCTTTTTTTTTAAAGAAAGAGGTAAAGGCTAACTATACGGAAAGAGGGGTGTTGAAAAGAAGCCGCTCAGCAGCTGATTGCAAGAGATCGGGGAGGGAGATAAGGGACGCAAGAGATCGGGGAGGGCGATAAGACCCACACACCCTGCAGATTGGAAGAATCTCCCAGGAAGCCAAAGGAGACCAGAAAGCAGAGCCATAGCCCAGTGGTAGAGAGTCTGCCTTGCAAGTGGAAGGTCCCCAGTTCAATTCCTGCCAGTATCTGACCCGGAAACTACAACTAATCCAGAATGCGGCAGCTAGACTGGTGACTGAGAGCGGCAGCCAAGACCATATAACATCGGTCCTGAAAGACCTACATTGGCTCCCAGTATGTTTCTGGGCACAAGTGTTGGTGCTGACCTTTAAAACATTAAATGGCCTCGACCCCATATACCTCTGATGTCTCCACCCCCATCGCTCTGCCCAGACACTGAGGTCCAGCTCCGAGGGTCTTCTGGCGGTTCCCTCACTGCGAGAAGCGAAGTTGCAGGGAACCAGGCAGAGGGCCTTCTCGGTGGTGGCGCCCGCCCTGTGGAATGCCCTCCCACCAGATGTCAAAGAAATAAACAACTGTCTGACTTTTTGAAGACATCTGAAGGCAGCCCTGTTGAGGGAAGCTTTAAATATTTGGAATTGTTGTATTTTAATATTTTGCTGGAAGCCACCCAGTGTGGCTGGGGAAACCCAGCCAGATGGGCGGGGTATAAATAATATATCATCATCATCATCATCATCATCATCATCATCTCCGGCAGGGATAGGAACAATTCCTGCCTGAGATACCGGAAAGCTTCTGCCAGTCAGTGTAGACAGTACTGAGCTAGATGGGCCAATGGTCTGACTCAGTATAAGGCAGCTTCCTATGTTCTAAGGCACGGGTGTCAAACACAAGGCCCAGGGGCCAAATCCGGCCCGCCAGACCTCGTCATGTGGCCCGCCGAGCGCCCCAGCCAGCGGGACCTTGCTGCTGAAGCGCCGCGCCGACAAAGCGCTGACAAACAGCTGGGGCGGGGGGGGGTTTAGAAAGGCGGCCGGAGCAGCGCTGCGTGGAGCGCCCCGAGCCACAGCAGGAGAAGGAGGGGGCAGCTTGCCGGGTCAGCGCCCGGCAGTGCCGCATGGAGAGTCCCTAGCCTCTGCGACGCAGCAGTGCTCTGTAGCACTTTGAATCCTCCTCCTCCTCCTGCCACGGCTCGGCGCCTGGAAACGGCTGCTGCTGCTGCTGCTGAAGCACAGACAAAGCACCCAGCAGCGCCGTGTGGAGGAGGAGGAGGATTCAAAGTGCTACAGAGCACTGCTGCGTCCCAGAGGCTCGGGACTCTCCGCACGGTGCTGCCGGGCACCGACCCGGGAAGCCGCCTCCTCCTCCTCCTCTTGCCTCACCTCCTCCTCCTCCTGCCGCGGCTCAGCCTCATGAACGTGAGCTCAGCAGCGGCTCAGCCTCACGAACGTGCAACTCTGAGGCTTTACGCACTTCTCCTAAAACGGACACCCGCTGCCTCACGCTGCACGGGAAATGCTTTTTGCCCCTGGGTCCCTTCGCGCTCTTTTCTGGCGCTGAATCAAGGCAGCGACCCCCCCTTCCCTTCCTTCCTTCCTTTCTCTCGTTCTTATTCTTTCTTTCCCTCTACTTCCTTCCTTCTTTCTCCCTTTCCATCTTCTCTCCCTCTTTCTTTTTCTTTCCTTCTTTATTCCCTTCCTTATTTCATACTCTTCTTTCTCTCCCCTCTTTCCTTCCTTCCTTCCTCTCTCCCTCTTTTCTTCCTTCCTCCCTCCCTCCCCTCCCTCTCACTCTCCTCAGAAACATAGGATGCTGCTTTATACTTCTGGCCCTTAAACCCTGGAACCAGGAGAGCAGCTCCAGTGAGTCAACCTCAGCCAGTCCCTTTGGTGAAGGGTGGTGGCTCACTGGCAGAACATCTGTCCTGCATGCAGAAGGACCCCAGCATCTCCAGGTACTAGTAGCTCTGCAAAGGTCCTGCATGAAACCCTAGCGAGCCTCCACCACCCAGTGCAGTTACCAAAAATCATTTTTCAATAAATTGTACAATAATTGTACATTTGAATATCTACTTGCCATTATTCTGACTATGTTTCTGCTTTCAGAGCTAGTTATTACTTACGTTATTACAAAAAAACAGTAATAATTGAATGCAGTGACAATAATTTATGATAATAAAGAGTGGACACATAGTCCTACAGATACAACCGGCCCTTTGAGGGTGACCAAACTGCTGATGCGGCCCCCGATGAATTTGAGTTTGACACCCCTGTTCTAAGGGCAGGCAAGCAAGGGAGCCCAAGAGGGGTGAGTGGCAGGTATGGAGGTATCCAGGCAGGTTGTCCTTGGGTGAGGAGGGAGGCATTGTGTGAGTGTGCTGGACTGAGAAGGGCAACAATAGACCAGCCGATGGAGAACATCCGCCACCGGTTCTTGAAGTGCTGCCAGAGCCCAGATCCAGCAGAGAGATTCTGCTAGGCTGAGGCCAGTTCAGACAGGCAGACATGTCCCTCATTTTCTCCAGCTAGCAGCGAGATGGAAACTGCAACTGCTCCACACAGCCATTTCAGCTGAGCCATTGTGCTGTAGCTCCCTCCCTGTGGAACACCCTCCCATCAGATCTCAAGGAGAAAAAGAACTATGCAACTTTTAGAAGGCATCTGAAGGCAGCCCTGTATCAGGAAGTTTTTAACCTTTGATGTTCTATTATGTTTTTATATGTGCTGGAAGCTGCCCAGGTGGCTGGGGCAACCTAACCAGATTTGGTGGGTTGTTATATTATTATTATTATTATTATTATTATTATTATTATTATTATTATCTGCTCTCAAGGGCCCAGCCTTTGCTCATGTTGTGTGTGCACCACCCTTTGAAGGTGTGGAATAAAAAAAGCAAGGGCTTTTAGGCATGTGCAAAGTGCTTTAGCAAAGCCACAGCCATATCCTGCGAGCGGACAGTTCTCCCAAGGAAGAGGTGTGAGGAGTGGAGTCGCACATGAATCTGGGCTTTTAAACTTGTACAAGAAATGGTCTGGAGTTCAGGGTGTGAGCAGACTGGCTTGGCTGGCAGGCCAGTGACAGCAAATTGTTTAAGGTGTGGGGGGAGCAGAGGCTTCAAGAGGGGCAGTCCAAACTTGGTGAAAGGGCAGTAAAATGGGAAATCCAATTCAGTGTAAGGAAGCAGGGCAGCACCAAGGCAGAAGAGGGATGTAATTTTGCACACCTGCTCATGGGGACAGAACTTGCAGTGACTGCCAGGAATGAGACCTTGGGAGCGGCAAATCCTATGCTAAGGATGGTTAAGAAGAGGGACTGCAAAACGAAACCGCCAATATCATAATGGCATTATGCAAACTGGTGTTGTGACTACCCTTGAAATATTGCGTACTGCTATGGTTGGCCTGAGCATATCCAGGGAAAGGGCTCTTTGCACCCAGCAGGAGACCCCCAGGACCCCTCTCTGAAGGCTGGGTACTGAAGATCTGCAATCCTGGCAGCAACAGCTCCATCCCTGTGGCAGGTAAGCGGAGCCCCTTGTTGCCAGGCCAGCCCAGCAGGAGCCGCCCCCCAAGGCCACCGGTCTTCCCTAGGCTCACAATGCCCAAACACAGCCTGTCTTGTTCTGTTCTGTACCACGAAACTCACACAAGGAAACTCACAGAGGGAGGGAGGGCGAAGTGGCAGAGTGGCATTGTGAGGCCGCTGTGTTCCTTCAAGATTTCCTTCCGCGGCTTTTCATGCAGCAGCGGCAGCCAGGACTATCCCAAAGAAGCCTTTCTGGTCTTTGGCACTCTTTGTGTGTCCCCACCCACTCACTACTTTTTACCCCCCCCCAAAAAAAAATATCTCTGAGCAGCAAGATATTCCAGGAACTTACCTAGGGTTCGGTTTCCTTGGAATGAAGACCAATGGAGAGGTTAGTGTCTTTAGGATGGAAGGATTTACTGGTAATCAAAGGGACTGGTTGGGCAAACTTGTTTTCATACCTTCAACCCTCACAGATACAGGAACCCAGAATGGGAAGGGACTCAGGGCATCATCCAGACTGACCCTTTAAAAAAAAACCCTCCAAAAAATCACTAAAACCCTACATCACTACATCACCTGTGGGTTGAAAAGCATATTTGGCTTGTGGCCCAAGCAGCTGCTATGGAGGTGGGTGGGAGGAAGAGAAGAGCAAGCCTGGCTACACCCCCTCTCCAAATCAGCTGGAAATGCCCCGCTCATCCCCCTGTGCTTGGGTGTGAGAGAGCCTTGGTGGCGGCAGTGGTTCACTCTCTGCCCATCCTTGCGATTCTGTAAGAATTGGTCCCGCACTTGAACAGGTTGTCTCCCCATGGGTTTTGAATCACACAAGATGTCAGGAAGGGAAGGGGGCCTTTTGCGTAACTGTTTAGAAAGGGCCTTGAGTGTCCTAGTTAAACTGCAGAACTCCCTGCTGCAGGAAGCAGTGATGGCCACCAATTTGGAGGCCTTAAAAAAGAGGATTAGGAAAATCCAAGGAGGAGAGGGCTATCAATGGCTACTAGCCACAGGGGCTGTTCTCTGCCTCCACAGTTGTAGGCAGCAATGCTTCTGGGTACCAGTTGCTGTGGAAGCCACAGGAGGGGAGAGGGCTTTTGTGCTCAGATGCTGCTTGCCAACTTTCCACTGAACCATCTGGTTGGCTACTGTAAGAACAGGATGCTGGACTAGACGGGCTCTATTGGCCTGATCCAGCAGGCTCCCCTTGTGTTCTTAGTCCCCCACCTGATGGAGATTAGCGGGTGTGGAGTTTCCCCAACCCCAAAGCAGACTTGAGCCCCCTTTCAGGCTCACTAGGAAGCCCCACTTGAGGATGCAGCCACAGGGGATGCAGGAAGCCTGGCCAGCCCTCGCCACAATTGGCTGGCTGAACAAGAGCCATTGTTACATGCCCAGAGAGGGTGGGGTGATGGGGTTGCACAGCTCCCTCTGCTCCCTTGGGGATGCTCCAGGCACCCCAACTGGCCAGAGCCAATGTTTTTCTCTCGGCCTCCAGAGACTGACAAGCACCTCCTGATCAGGACGTGGTGAAGGCAATCCCCTTGGCCCCGCCAGACCCCCAGAGCTCTGAGGGGGCAGAAGCAGGGCCCATAGGCAGAGCCCTCCCTATTTCTCTACTGCTCTTAAAGGTACATGATCCCCTACAGAGGTCTCAACATGACATCCTTCCACCTTTGCTTCCCCTGTCCCCGCACAAGCCCACTGCAATCTCCTTCCCTGCCGTAATATGTATGAATTGCTCATCCGCAGGAGACTGTGTTGCAGGGGTTGGACTAGTTAATAATAATAATAATAATAATAATAATAATAATAATAATAAATACCCCACCCATCTGGCTGGGTTTCCCCAGTCACTCTGGGCGGCTCCCAACAGAACATTAAAAACATGATAAAGCATCAAACATTAAAATCTCCCCTAATTGTCCCTAGTTGACCCTTGGGGTCCCTTCTGACTCTACAATTCTATGGTTCCATTGTGGTGGTGGGGAGGGGGAGGGGGAGGGGGAGGGGGAGGGGGAGGAGGATGCCCTCTGTGAGAATGGTACTTTCCAGTGCAACACTGGACAGGTCCTTTGCCCGCAAGGAGCTTACAATCTAAAACAACAAATTTTGTGGCACGATGGAGCCTGATGGCTTGGCAGGCAGAAAACCCCTGGCTGAAGTCTCAATGGCATCTCTAGTTAAAAACAGCTCAGGTAGCAGGTATGGGGTGCGCGGAAGCTCCCTTCTTCCAAGACCTGCAATCCCAGACCAGGTGCTTCTCAGCGGCTCTGGGTGTGAGCCTGAGACCCCCACCTCACCGACAGGTTTTCATGGACCATGATGAGTTAGTTAAAAGGAGCTATGGGAAGGGCCATAGCTCAATGGCAGAATAGCTGCTTTGCATGCAGAAGGTCCCAGGTTCAATCCCCTCCAGCGGCACCTCCAGGTAGAGCTGAGAGAGAACCGTGGCTGAAACCTTGGAGAGCCGCTGCCGGTCAGTGTAGTGTGTAGGCAATACCGACGTAGATTGAGCCACTGGTCTCACGCAGTATGGGGTAGCAAGCTTCATGTGCTCTTCTGCTGCCATCTGGTGGCCGCCTCGGGTACAACGGTCCGACCTCACCTGGAACGCGCGCTTGCCTCCAGAAGCGCCGTCGGGGCTCCGCTCTGGACGAAAAGGGGGAGCCCCGACGGGGGGGCAGCAGGGATGGATGCCCTAAGGAACACCACCCATGGGTGCTGCTGCTGGCTGGACAGCTGGCTGGCCGCTCGGCCCCAACTTTCTCCTTGGCCCGGCTGTTGACGTTGCACCCAGCGACTGACTTTCGTTTCCACCCAGGACACATTTTGCAGAAATGAAAGTGAAAGAGGGCGCTGGGCAGAGACGGGAGATGGAGGTGGAGACACGCGTCTGCGCGAACTGGTAAGGCATGTACCGTAGCGCTTTCTATTTATCAATCAATATCTGTCTGTCTATCGAATCTCCTTCCCTGCAAACAGGCTGGCTGGGTTACAGTGGGAACCCCCCTCCCTATAAGCGGGACTGGGGCGCAATCCAGTAGGGTTTCCCCCGGGGATGTGTGGGAACCCCACCACCTCCACCCCGCGTTAAGAAGAAACGTAGAGGGCCAGGTTGTTTTGCATGAAGGGGGCCTCTCGGATTTTGTAACTCATGGATAAAATAATATCTGTTGTCTAACATAAAAGGAATTGGATCAATATAATTGTTGGGTGGGGGAGGATTCGTATAACTTCACATATACAGTAAGTGTGAACTCCAGTTCTGTTACCTGGAACCTTCCAATATTAATTTTGGTTCGGAAACGTGTTCTCAGCTGTTTGCTTGTAGGAATCCCTTTCTGTTTGTTTTATTTGGCATCTGTTACTATCCTTCGTTATGCTACAAATATATGGAAATTAATTTGTATAGAATTACAGCAACAGCCAGATGCAACGTTTAAGAGTTTCTCGGTTTGGGGTCAGCCTCTGCTGTGGACAGTGACCCTTTGGCAAAGTCCCAGGCTCTCACAGTTCTCACAGGACTTCCTGGACCCAGGGAGAAGCGAGTCCTTTGCCTTGGTGAAAGGCCCAAGCTTATTTATTTATTTGCCTAGAGCTGTTAAGGAAAAATCGCACCACTGGTTTTTAACAGAGCATTTGCACCAGAGTGGCTTACGTACAAGGCGGTCCCTGCCCCTGTAGGCTTACAATCTAAGAAGACATGGCAGACAAGGGAAAAGGGGCGAGGAGGGAGGAGGAAAAACAAAATCCAACTCGGGCACCAATTCTTATATGGTTGTTCTTATGAAGACCAGGTGGCACAGTTCAGGGGTGGTGGGAGGTGCCTGGTGGAGCTGGGCTTCCAGCAGTGCTGACTTGCCCCTTGTGGCCCATGGGCTCCTCTTCTCTCACCCAGCAAGCGGGACGTGGTGGCTGCCAACTTCTCCCTCCATGAGGTCCACTGCTTGCGCTTCCTGACCATCTGCCCCAAGTGTGAGGAGCCAGTGGTGCTGAAGGACATGGCGGAACACCTCGCTACAGCCCACGAACAGGTAGGGCGTGGGGGATGAAGGCTCAAAGAATAATAGAATTGAAGAGTTGGAAGGGATACCCAGGGGTCATCTAGTCCAACCCCCTGTGATGCAGGAATCACAACTGCCCAGGCAGCGGGTGCTCAAATTGCAGGACAGAGGAGCCGGCGAGGTCAGCTGGGGATCAGGGTTCACATCAGAGGAATCCTGGTGGACAAACGCCACCTTCTCCAGCCGTGGGTGCATTTGTAAGGCGCTGTGGCCTGGCAAAGACAGAGAGTGAAAGCCAAGGGGCCTGGCCAGGTTCTGCCCCCCAGCCTTTTGCCCCAGAACCTGGAAGGGAACTGACTTGTGGGGAAGAAAAATCAAGCCTTTGTGTCTACTCAAGACTGTTTATTAAGGACAAGCAATTGCGTTGGAGAAGCCCCCACCAGCCAGACTTACTTCTCATCTGATCCAATATGGGGTGCTCTGCCTACGATATGGGGTTCGCAAAGTTGTCACAACCTGGTTAAGGAGACATAGCAAGAAAAACACAGGGAAACAGCATTTCTGGTCAAAACCCACCCACTGGACATGTCCTGGGTTTGGGGTGTAAAAATGGGGGGGGGATTTTGTCAAGGAAAACCCGGATGTATGGCAACACGATGGGAAAGACAGTGGAAACAGCTCAAAAAGCTTTACATTACATTATAAAATATGGCAACCCTATGCTCTCTCCTTTTTCCACTGTGAGGGAGACATGGCCTTAAGACAGGCTCAGGCAGAGGTCCTTGCAGATTCCCGACCCAAACATTCTGCTTCCACATTTGCCTTTCTCTGCCATCGCCCTCTTGCCCTCACCGCGTTGACATCTTTAGAGCCCTGTAGATGCCCTTCAGAGCAGCTCCTCCAGCTTTGGGTCAGAACAAGGGGCTCTCAAAGCAGGTTCCTGGGGTCAGGGGGAGGCCCGTGTCAGTCTGTGGTAGAGCAGAAAGCCCCCCGCTACTGCTGTATCATCACCAAGTGGGATAGTCAGTGCCCCAGAAGAGGGGCTGATCAGGCACCTTCCTCTGTTCCTTGGGGTGGGGTGGGGGGTGGTTTCCCTCCTGCCACCTTGGGGCCTTCTTGTGGCACTGCCAATGCCCTTCCTCACCTCCTCTGCCTCCTCCTCTTCCCACTTCCAGGTCAGATGCAAGCGGTGCCACCAGGCAATGCAGCAGTACTTACTGGAGCACCACGAGGTAAGGAGGGGGCCGACTTGGCCTTCCCAGGAGGATGCTGGGGCGTTTGCTGAGAGAGCCAGGAACCTGCTTCCATTCTGACCCTGGGGTAACAGCAGCCCTCGGGTTCGGTTTGGTTAGAGGGGCCTGAAAGGGAGCCAGCAACACCCCCTCCCCTCCTCGCCCCCCCCCCAGATCCCTGGACATGGCTGCTCTTCACCCGGGCAGAGACGAGAGTTTGGGGCGGGGGTGGTCTCTGGTGGTGCCTGATAGGGAGCAACCAACATTGGCTCCCTGATGTGGTGGAAGATGTGCTCCCAAGATTGCGTCTCCTCATTCAGACAGTGCGGTGTAGTGGTTAGAGTGTTGGGCTAGGACCTGGGAGAGACCAGGGTTCAAAACCGCCCGCCCCCAACTTGGCCATGAAGGCTCACTGGGTGTGTGGCCTTGGGGAGCCAGTCACGCCCTGACAGGGTTGCCGTGGGGATTAAATGAGGACTAGCACCTTGGAGGGTACCAATCCCCACTCCGCCATGCGAAGCTCCGTGGGCTGGTCACTCCCTCTCAGCCTAGCCTACCTCACAGGGTGGTTGTGGGGATTAAATGAGCGGGGGGGGGGAGAGAACCATGTGTACCACCTTGAGATTCCCCCCAGCCCCCTTTCTCCAAGACGGACCCCTGTCTCTCCTCCCCATGCAGGCTGAAGACTGCCCCGAACGCCTGGCCCAGTGCCACTTCTGCGAGCTGGAAGTGCCCTTCCGCCAGCTGCACAGCCACCTCAAGGCCTGCGGCAGCCGGACCACCCCTTGCTGGGATTGCGGCAAGTACATCATGTACAAAGACCTGGAGGACCACAGCCGTACCTGTCGGGAAAACAAGGTGCTCCCTGGCCCTGGTGAGTTTGCCCAAGTCCTTTTTTTTTTAACGTGGTGAGCGGTGAAATCTGTGGACTCAGCACAGAGAAAAGGAAGCAGTGTGTTGTTCAACTGTGGAACTCCCTGTCTCAGGAGGCAATGATGGCCACCAACCTGGATGGCTTTAAAAAAGGACTAGACAAGTTCTCAGAGGAGGAGAGGGCTCTCGAGGGCAACTAGCCACAAGGGCAGCACTCTGCTTCCACAGTTGGAGGCAGCAATAGATTTCCCGTAACAGGCATCTGGTTGGCCAGGGAGAGAACAGGATGCTGCTCCCAGTGGGCTGTGGGCCTGATACCGCAGCACAATGGTTCCCCCCCCCCCCATGGACCCCAATGTTGAAGTAATCCCTTCACACAGAGGCAAAGGGCGATGAGGTTGTTTACTTCAAAGGTAGCGTTTAGATGAGCAAACGGGCAACCAGTCTAATACGAGGCCTTAATACAAAGTCTCTCACAAGAGGGTGCAGTCCTTTAAGTGCAAGGGGAAAAAAGGTTCCGTTGTCACTGGAGTCCAAAGTTGCTTGCCTGTCCCTTTATTCTCCTGGATCTCTCCTGGCAGAAAGTTCTCCAGCCTCTTCCATGCTGCCGCCATTCCCCCAGCAGTTAATCCTCCTGCTAAGTGTCCTTGATAAAAGGCTTCCGTTCACACTTATCTGCTCTGCCTCCCACAAACTTCACTTTCTCCTCTCAGACCCGACTCTACGCCTCTGTAGTCATGCATGCCTGTTTCCCTTTCTAAGGAGGTGGTTAATGAGAGTCACAAGACACAAGGCAGCGACTCGGGAGCTGGACCTTAATTACATTCACTGTAATGTAGTTTATTCTTTGTAAAATGCACAAGTGCAATACATACACCAACACTTCTTGGGTTCCTAAGGCAGCTGCAGGCCCTGGCCCTGCTTGTACTTTTCCTTGACCCCTCCAATCTCCCATTCTGGGGGCTCTGCACATGCTCCACATTAACCCCTAGCAAAGGCCAACACACTGCCCTGCAGATAAGGATGCAAGAAAAGCGTAGGCTGGATCAGGCCCATAGCCCATCTAGTTCAGCATCCTCTTCTCACAGGGGCCAAGCAGATGCCCGCTGGGGGCACCCGCAAACAGGATCCAAGCACAAGAGTCCTTTCTCCTCCTCTGGCTTCCAGCAACTGGTATTATTCAGATGCAGCGTGGATAAAAATCAATGGGTTTTTTTTAAAAAAAATTAAAAAACGGATTATTATTTTTAAAATCAGAATTTCAAAGTATAATGCTTTTGGAGGAAAAAGCTTTCTAAATATAGTTTTCTATTTAAGTTACATTATAGTCCATCAGGAAATAAGGATTTGTTTTAAGTTTTTCATGTGTGCTAACAAGTCTTGGTTTTTTTTATTAAAAAATTGTTTAACCACACCAGTTAACAAACATGTTATCCTATCATGTTATTGTTTTAGTTAAATAAATTGTTTAAACTGTTATTAAGGAAATGATTATTTTTCTCCTTCCAATAAAGTACAGCAGAAAAGTCGCCCAAATATAAACAGTTAACTTATTAAACCTCACAATAATTTCATCATTATCTGTCTGTGTATTTCTAATAGTATAACCAAATCAGTAATTTTTGATGTAGCTGTAAAAACTACTCTGAAAATTTATTATTCCAAAAATGAAACCTTAATCTGGTTGTAAATATTAAGATTATACCAGCAAGAATGAGTCTTTCTGTAAAAAAAAATGATTTAAATCAAGTCTTACTGACTAGTGATTTAAATTGTGATTGAAATCGATTTGATTGAAATCAAATCCACCCTGTTCAGACGCATCACTGCCTCTGACCCGGGAGGCAGAGCATAGCCACCATGGCTAGTAGTCATCCATAGGCTAGCAGCCTCCATGCATTTGTTTAATTCTGTTTCAAAGCGAACCAGGTTGGTGGCCATCACTGCCTCCTCCCTAATCTCCTTCGTCCCAGTAAAGGGTGGTGTAGCTGCTGACCCTGGGGAGAACTGAGACTGTGCCTGCATGCAGCCAACCTCTTCTCTGTCCTTTTCATGCCTCTTTTGGTTCTGTGAGACGGGGGGGGGGAGCTTTGTTGCAGCAGGAGGGGGAGACACCTGTGACTCCTCTCTGCCTCTTGGCCTCCCTCCTCTCCTGCTTCAGCTTCTGCCTCTGATTCTGGACTTCTCTCTGCAACAGACTCTCCCTGCTCACTAAGCCCTGCTACCTCTTCAGCTTCTGACACCTCCTCTTCGCAATCTTCTCTCTCTGGCCACTCATTACCCCTCTAGTCCAACCAATCTAGGGCACTGACTTGCTCCGCCTGCCGCCATTAACCCTTTCTCTCCCTGCTACAGGGCCCAAGGCCAATCTGTGCCAGCAGTGCAACAGCTGGTTCCCCGACGAAAAGTACCTCCAGCACCTGGTAAGTTTCCTGGCTCCATCTCACCACCATGGGGGCTTTGACCGGGGCCCATGAGAGGAGGCACAGATGCCACCCTCCCACCGGCAAATGGCACTTGCCAACCGGCTCTCCAGGACAGGTGGCCAAGTGAAGGAACTGCAGCAGGGTGGAAATTTGTGACACCTGTCAAGTCACTGGAATCTCACCAGCCAAACCCCTTGAACCCCAGGGATAGGGAGGTCAGTAGGACACATTCCCTCTCGGGCAGCTTTCCCGGGGGGGGGGGGGAAGGCGCTGTGTGCCAGTGGTGGGTGGGGCCAGAGGCAAAAGTGGGCAAGGCCAAATGCAAAAGTGGGTGGAGCAATGGATAGGAAGCTTTGTCTAGTAGTATGTAATCGGGGGGGGGGGGAGTCAGTGGCTTGTACACCCCACAAATGTGCCACAACACATGCACCAACATCACAGTGCAAGCAGCCATTGCAGCCACCCCAGGGCTTTGAGGACACTGAAGGGGTGTGGTCTGCAGAGACTCCCAGGGATCGGTTACCTGAAGGAGCGTCTCCACCCCCATCGTTCTGCCCGGACACTGAGCTCCAGCGCCAAGGGCCTTCTGGTGGTTCCCTCGTTGCGAGAAGCCAAGTTGCAGGGAACCAGGCAGAAGGCCTTCTCAGTAGTGGCACCCGCCCTGTGAAACGCCCTCCCACCAGATGTCAAAGAGAAAAACAACTACCAGATTTTTAGAAGACATCTGAAGGCAGCCCTGTTTAGGGAGGCTTTTAATGTTTAATAGATTTCATTTTTCTGTTTAATAGATTATTTTATTTCATTTTTCTGTTTAATAGATTATTTCATTTTTCTGTTTAATAATTATTTTATTTCATTTTTCTGTTGGAAGCTGCCCAGAGTGACTGGGGAAATCCAGCCAGATGGGTGGGGTATAAATATTATTATTATTATTATTATTATTATTATTATTATTATTATTATTATTATTATGGAGCTCAGGAGGGCTATCTTCAGCCTGATATTCCCCAGCCCATTTTGCCTACTGGGTTGTGACCCCCTCCCCCTCCCTGCTAGGGTAAAGTTGGGGGGGGGGTGACTTGGCTCCTTCCCACCTGAAAGTCACCCAGCTTGGGGTGTGGCTTGCAGCCACCCTAAACCTTTTGCCCCCATGTGTTGGGCTTCTTCATTTGGGGAGGGGTGTGTGTGCAGCTGAGTCAGCCCCTCCCTGGTCCTGACTCTGCCCAGCTCCAACCTGCCTTTTTTTCCCTCCTCTGCAGAACGAGTGCAGCCCCCTCTCGCAGCTCCTGGGGGCCCTTAGCACCCGATCACCCACAGAGCCCACCTCCCCTCCATCCGCCTCGAGCCCCCTGACCCCAGCCACTCCGCCCCCCACCCCGAGCCCTGTGGCCGAGAAGGACGTCCGGCCCAAGATGAAGGAGAAGGAGCTGTCTTCCCTGGGGAGACCCTCGATGAAGCCCTCTCGGCCCAAGAAGTCCTCCAGCCGGCCAGCCTTCACCTCCACCCTGCCGCAGGCCCTGGGGGACGAAGAAGAGGCCGCTGCAGCAGCCTATGACCAACTGGCCACCTGTTCCCAGTGCAACATCCTCCTGCCCAGGCCCACCCTGCAGAAGCACGAGGTGAGGAGGGGGGAAGGAAGAGGAAGGTTTTGGCTGGGTGGAAATGGGAGGCATTTGCAGATTGCAAGTGGGGGGCATAGCTCCCCACCTGAATCCCACCCCGAGGATCCCAAGAAGGGCATCCCCAGAGAAAGAGAGCTTCCTCCAGGAGGTCTCCCCTTTTGTTGCTCCTTCTCAGGCTAGCAAGAGGCCACCAGCCCTCCCCACCTGATAGAATCATAGAATTGGAAGGGACCTGGAGGGTCATCTAGTCCAACCCTCTGCAGTGCCCTACGTGGAGCTCGAACTCTCGACCCTGAATGAGAGTTGGAGCCCAGCAGTGTCCAGAGGGGACCACAGAGGATCCCCACCCCTGGCTTGAAAGTTTCGACATTTGTGGGGAGGGGCTGTTCTTCCTTGCCCCCAGGGTGAACCGTGGCGCCACCTGCTGGCTCCTCCTTGGCAGTGGTGGGAGGGGGAGATTTCCTTACAGACGTTTGGCCAGTCTGGGTCATGTATCTGCCTATATAAACCTCCCGTTAAGGGGAATTGGGGGGGGGCTAAGCCTGCAGGGGGAGAGACCCTCACCACCACCTCCTCTCCTTCCAGAAAAAGTGTCGGCGGGGAGCTTCTTTGCAGGCCCTGCGACGGAGCCCCCGGGTCCTGAGGAAAGGAGGTATGTCTTTATTTTATTCATTGATTGCATTCTGTTGATGTATGCTGCTCAAGGTGGCGTACGTGGCTCTCCCCCTCATTTAACGCCCACAACAGCCCTGCGAGGTAGGCTAGGCTGAGAGGCAAGGACTGGCCCAAGGTCAACCACTGAGCTTCATGGTTAAGTGGGGCGAGGATTTGAACCCTGTTCTCTTCCTGGTCCTCTCCTGATGCTCTTGCCACTCTGTCGTGTTCCAGTCTTATTTCAGGCAGAATCCTGCCAAGCCCCTACCCTGACCGCTCTCCCCTGGTCCGGGGAGGATGCATAAGTGGGGGGGGGGGGCAGAGCCTCTGGTCTCCTCCTGCTGTCGCTGCAACCCTGAGGGGAGGAGGGAACTGAAGGAACAGAATAGGAATAGAATCATAGAAGAGCCGGCCAAGGCTCACCCGTTCCACCGCTGAGTGGCTCCTCTGTCCTTTGCTGGGTTTGGGAGTTTGTTTGTTTTTTACACCTAGATTGTCATCTCCAACCCCTGGGAGAAGATGTTGGTGGACCTCTCCCTGCAGCCACTTGGGAGCTTGCAATGTCTCTTGGAGGGTGATTGATCGATCCATTTCTCCCTCCAAGCGGGAGATCCAGTACATGCTATGCCCACCCCCATCCTCAGGGTGCCCTCCCAGGGACCACAGGGGATTGCAGCCCCCATTTTGTATATCTGCTGCCCTTTTCAACCCCCCCTCCCCACCCAGCGGGCCCACAAGGCAGCTTCCAGGAACAAGGGGTGGTCCAATCTAGGGAGTCCCCTTGGGAAGAGGCAACCTCAGCAAACGCCCTTCGCTGTTGCAGCAGACAGGAATCAGCCAACACACTTTTTGTGGGGGTTGTACAACTGTGTGTGTCGTGCTTTGCCTTCTAGCCTGTAGAAATTGGGTTTCTTGGTGAAGTCCAGAAATAAACAGTAAATTGCAAGAACTCAGGCCAGGAGGAAGATGAATTTCAAGTGAGTCTTCAAAAGGTTTTATTTATGTAATGAAGAATTCAAATAGGAATCAATTCCAGTATAATAGGCGAATAAAAATGAATTCCAGTGAAAAAATCCTGGAGGCAAACATACTTGGTACACTCTGACCATTAAAACATTGCTGACAAAGAATTGTCAAAACAGGGCCTTGTCCTGGGATTTTTTCACTGGAATTTAATTTTATTCGCCTGTTATACTGGAATTGATTATTGATTCCTATTTGAATTCTTCATTACATAAATAAAACCTTTTGAAGATTCACTTGAAATTCATCTTCCTCCTGGCCTGAGTTCTTGCAATTTACTGTTTATTTCTTGCCTTCTAGCCTGGCTATGTACGGCCTATCTGTGAGGACACACTCAGACACACACTGCCCCACAGCCATTGCTGAAGGCCCCCTGACCCCCCGGAAAAAACAAATCTTGCCGTGGAACTGAGCTTCCTTTGCTCATCTTGTCTTGCAGAGGAGTCGAAGTAGAGACACATCCCTCTTGCAGGAAGATCCCTGGGCAGCGGCAAGGACATCTCCCACCACTGGGCATTGGGCCAGCCCAGATTTTTTGCCTCCCTGCAGGATCAGGTTCAAAGTAAAGCGCTTTGCAACGCACAAACCCCGCTCTGCCTTATTGAGAATAAAAGAGCTACGATTCGCACCCGTGACTGAGTGCAAAGAGCCACTTTGGGGTTGACTCTGGCGGAAAAGGAATCGCGGAGACTCGAGGGGGTGGGGGGCAGGCAAGGGTGTTGTTGAGGGGAGCCACCTTGAAGCCCCCACAGTGATTGGGACCCGCGCCCTGCAACATCCATAGCCAGCCCAAAAGCAAGGAATGTGCCAGCAGGCTGGCCACCCCTCAGCTGATCAAGCCCCTATAACAGTCTTGTTTGTGGGATCGGTCTGTAGGGCTAGGCAATGTCTCTCCGCCGCTTCTTCCTCCGCTAAGGTGGGGAGGAATAAGCAGCCGAGATACATTTTGGGCATGGTGATATGTTAGAATATCCCAATATTTAGCTGTCGGTACATCACGATTTTGAAAACCAATTATCGGCCAGTCCTACTGACCATACCCTGCCCCAGAAAAAGGGTCTGTTTCTATGTGTTACTGTCAGGAGAGGTGGCTTACAAGGAACCCTCGGCTTCTGGGGCGGCCCTACTTTATTGTCCCATAGAAAGTTTAAAGCGGATTTGAGCCCCTTTGTGTCCATTCGGGGTTGTGCAGAGGAGGGGGGTCTGTGGAGTGCAGAGACAGCACCAGCGCTGCTGCGAGGTCAGTTGTTGTTGATGGCAATGGACTCCCTCATCTGCATGCAGAGGACCTCGTCAATGTAGATGGTGTTTGCTTTGACCTGGATCTCCTCCTCCAGAGACAGCTGGCGGCGGTTCAGGCCTTTCAGCTCGGCTTCAGCTTGGGCCAGGGTCTCCTTCAGCCTGTAAGGGAAGAGCAGAGGGTCACGGGCCTCTGAGGGGGAATAATTAGGGCAAGCGGAGACCCTCCTTGCTCCTGGCCCCACCAGAACTCCCCATCTAGACACCTGCGGGTGAGCACATTTGCCCACAGACCGATGGGAGCCTAACACCCAAAATTCCACTTGAGAATTATGGGAAACAACCAAATTCACATGAGAAGAACCTGCTGGTTCCGGTCAAAGGCCCATCTAGTCCAGCATCCTGTTCTCACAGCGGCTATATATCTCTAACAGCCTAGGAATCGAGATAGACTGCCCCTACACCTGGAGGTTCCATAAGAACATAAAGGACCTGTTGGATCAGGCGTCTCATCCAGCATCCTGTTCTCGCTTTGTCAACCAGATGCCCCAAAGGGAAGCCCACAAGCAGGACCTGAGCGCAAGAGCCCTCTCCCCCCCCCCTCCTGTGGCTTCCAGCAACTGGTACCCAGAAGCATTGTTGCCTGTGACTGCAGGCAGAGCACAACCATCATGGCTACCGGTAATAGCTATCAGTAGCCCTCTTGTTCCTCTGTTAATTTGTGCAATCCTCTTTTAAAGCCATCTCGGCTGGTGGCCATCACTCTGGCTCCTTTGGAAGGGAGATCCATACAGTGGTGCCTCGCTAGACGAATTTAATTCGTTCCACGGGTCTTTTCTTATAACGAAAAATTCGTCTAGCGAATCCCATAGGAATGCATTGAATTTTTTAATATTTTTTTTTGCCCATAGGAACGCATTAATTGAATTTCAATGCATTCCTATGGGAAACCGTGATTCGCTAGACTAATTTTTCGTAAAACGGATTCGTCTAGCGAGGCAACCTCTGCTCGAAAAATCCTTTCGTTAAGCAGAAATTTCGTTAAGCAGGGCATTCATTAAGCGAGGCACCACTGTAGTTTCAACTATGAGCTGTGTGAGAAGGTCCTTTATTTTATCCGTGTTGGATCTTCCAACTTCCAGCTACATTGGAAATCCACGAGAACATGCATGTGAATTTGGCAGAACTTACTCCGTTTGCCAGGAAGGCAGGTAAGGAGGTGGTGCACTGCTACCTGGCCCCTCCCTCCCCCACACCTCACTAGAATCAGGCCCAGTTCAGTCCCTTTGAGTTCCTGGGATTCCCTGAAACATTCCCCAGGAATATCCAACCTTCCTTTCCACTATAGGAGAGAAAGGCAGGTCGGTTCATTCCCAGGACACACTGAATGGGCAAATACCGGTAAGGTGCCAAGAGATGGACCTTGCCAGACCTCCTGTTGGTTCCCCATAAAACAAGCAAAGGGTTTTTGTGGCTTCACAAGGTGGTCCACAAAACAGCCACGATTGCTCCATCCAGCTCCCTTGCAGCCCCCCCTCCAAAAGCCAGCAACCCTGGTCTTGGGCGATACCTCGCCCAGCCCTAACATCATGATTTGTGATATATCGCCAGGTCAAAAACTATGAAACCAGTATCACGATATGTACGGTACTTCAAACTGGTTTTGGACAATATATCAATATTGTCCAGCCCTACCCCAAACCCTTGGTTTCCACCCACAGAGGTACAGAATCTTCCTTTTTAAACCTCCTATTATTATTATTATTATTATTATTATTATTATTATTATTATTATTATTATTTACTTATATCCCACGCATCTGTCTGGGTTTCCCCCGCCACTCTGGGCGGCATACAACAGGAGATTAAAAATACATTAAAACATCAGTCAAAAGTACAAGCCTGGGTACTTCAAGGCCCCCTGCTGAGGAACCACAAAGTGCAACCTCTGCAGGGGAGCACCCACCCACCCACTTACTCCTGGCTGCTGCTTGGGAGCAAGGAGGGTGCTGCTACCCCCCAGGTAGAGCTCTGGGGTGGGCCTGGCCCTGCAGCTGCTTTACTTGCCTCTGGATGTTGTGGTTGATCTCGTGCACCTCCCTCATCAGCCGGTATTGCGCCTTGTCCCGGCAGAGCTCCACATTGGGCCGGTGGGTCCTCGTCTCCAGGCGGGTCTGGGCCACCTTGGCCGGCCCCTCCTTGTCCAAGATGGCTTTCTTCAGGGCCTCAATGTTCTTCTCCTGAGCACTGACCTGCTCCATCACCTTCAGGCAGAAGCAGGGCAGAGTCAGGAGCAGGGCAGGAAGATCTCGGAGGACCAACTCGCCACTTCCCCTCTGCTGCCCCAGCTAAGGGAGTCATCAGAGCATAGAATCCTAGAATTGTAGAGTTGGAAGGGATCCCCAAGGGTCATCTAGTCCTGATTCCTGACAGACAGCCATCCAACCTCTGCTGGAAAACCTCCCAAGGAAGGAGAGCCCACCACCTTCCAAGATGCTCTACCATCTCTTAATGTTGGAAACTTCTTCCAAATGTTTAGTGTGAATCCATTGGCCTGAGTCCTCCCCACTGGAGCAGCAGAAAGCAAGCTTCCTCCATCCTCTATGTGACGACCCTTCATATATTTGAAGATGGCTATTGAACCGCCTCTCGGTCTCCTCTCCTCTTCTCCCACCCACCCACCCCCATTCACACAAAAGGCAGCCCATTAGGAAGCAACTGGGGTGAGGTATCTGGAGAGCAAATCTACGGCCTCTGGACATGAAACTCCAACACTGGTCCACACTGCAGCCGGCCTCAGAGGTGCTACAGGAATTCTCTGCCATCCCTACATGGGGATTGTCAGGGGGACTCCTTACAGGGACCCTCCCCCAGTCATCCTGACCAGCACGTCGCCCAGTGACAGCACTAGCAGCGGGCCAGGAGGAGGGAATGAGGAATGGAGCGGGGTGGAGAGAGGGCTCTCAGATGTGTCAGAGCCTCGGCACCGACCCAGCTGGCCAGAGGGGGAAGGACAGGGAACGCAGCCCCACGCCCGAATTGAGGCGCACACCCACACACAGGGCTAGGGGGAGGCACTTTGGGGTGCCCAGGCTTTTATGCTGGCCGAAGAGCCGGAAGCAGCCATTGTCAGGTTCTGAATCGGACTAGGCAGTCCGATGTTTTCTGATATCTCTGCACTGTAAATAATATGCACAATAAAACTCTTGAAAGACAGAGCGGACTGGAGCGTCTTTACTCAAGAGTAGCCGCAACAATCCCCTGACAGGGATTATCTTTGTGGATTGATCCTTGAAAGGAGGTGCTGTGTCTCTCAACCATGCCCATTGCTGAAACCTGAGCATTGCAGTTTAAAAGAGTGGAAAGCTGGCTTTGGGGAGTTCAAAGCCCTGATAGGCATCAGACATGCTGCTTTCCCCAGGATTGACAGGGGTACCGGTAGTTTATATAAGTTTATTCGTTTATTGCAATTGCACATATTAAAATGGTATCATTTAATGAAAACAGCTATGCACTTGATCCAGTAATGTGATGCCACCTTTTCAGATTCTGATACTCACGGACATCTCCATTGCCCCCCTAGGGAATTCCACTTAGGGAACCACCAGGCTAAGTGGTGACCAGATGGAGCTTTTTGCTGCTGCTGGCCCAGTGCTTACCTTGTCCAGGTGGTCCTCCAGTTTGGCCTTCGCGCTCTTGGTCTCCTTCACCCGGTTCCGGAAGGCGACATTGACGGTGTTGATCTGCTTGCGCAAGTCGCTGCCCGCCTGGGAGAGGATGCTATCGATCAGGGCCCTAAGCGCCAGGGAGTTGTTGCGCTGTTGGTCGGCCTTTTCCACATTCACGTTTGAGAAATCCTCCCATTCTTCGGGGCTCACCGAACTGCCGAGGGAATGAGAGAGGGGGAGGGAAGTGGGGGGGTCACTCCCAGCTGGCCTGCCCTAAATCTTCAGGCTCAGGAAGGGGAGAGAGGTTCTGGAGGGTCCCAGGGATGCTAAATGTTATGAGAATTGTAACGTCCAAGATATAAAATAAATGTCCTTAAATGTACCAGGCAAACACATGCATAAATATATAAACCACATGTCTGAAACAGTACAGGAAAACAGTCCTGAAACCATTTTGACTCTCCCAAATTGACCTCAAATGTTTCTCTGCAAGGAGGAAGGAAATGGGAAAAGCCTCCCCATTGTCCCTATGCTCACAAATCCTGCCTTAAGGGCACATTTGTGTATGAATAGGGTGAGCCTGTGACCTGAGTTCAGGAACTGAGTATTTACCATCACAAAAGAAGGGCCAGGATGCCCGGGTAAAAGCAATCAGTGACCATTATCAGGTATCCTGGCAGACAGGTTTTCTGCTGTACATGTATATATGATGTTTTAGGGGGGGTGGCACTGAGCTACAGGAGAGGCAATTTCAAAAGTCTATACAAGAGCTTGCACACCAATGTTCTGGGTTCCTCCTCCCTCCTGCATTGGGGGGGGGTGAGCACCCTGTTGCAACAGTTTAATAAAGATCATGCTTACTAGCTGCTTTGCTTCTCAATATTCTCTGGTTGGCATCTGTTATTTTCTCCTACTGATAAAGAACCTACATAAGGACTCAGTATATGGGCTCTTGAGTACCCCATAAGGGAAAAGGAGCAGTTTTTTTCTTATAATGCTAAATAAACAGTATTATTTCTGAAACGTCAACAAGATTTTCACTCTAAGGAATTGGGGCAATGAATCCATGTAGAACTCTGACATGGCTCTGCCTCTGAACATGGAATATCGTCCCCACTGTCTTTTGCTCAGGGTTTTCCAAAGTATAAAAGTTGGTGCCTCCTTCAAAACAGGCAGAGAGAGAGAGTGTGTGTGTGTGTGTGTTTATGGGTTGGGTGCCCACATCAGCCTCTGTCCTTGGGGAAGAAGTGTGGAACAACATCCGCCTTGCACATGGAAGGTTCAAGGGACAATCCCCATTGACAGCATCTCCACATAGGGCTTAGAATACCCTCAGTCTGAAACCCTGGAAAGCCAGCACTGCTGCCAGTCAGGGTAGACAACACTAACCGAATGGACCAACGGTTCTGCTGCAGCACAAGGCAGTTTCCTGTGTCCGTGGGTTACGGTACTAGTTTGTCCTTCTCAAAAGAATTAATCTGATGGTGCATGGTGTTAATCTACTCAGCAATCAACAGACACTTTGTTTATTTTGCAGGGGGGACTGGCCTTGCAATTTCAGAGCTGCAATTTCAGATGTTTCCTCCTGGAGGGAGACACGCACATTCCCACAGCTGGTCAGGGTCTTTGCCCACACCTGTCTAGCCCTTACCAGAGGGCAGCAGTGGGCAAAGGGGCTGCAGTTACATTATGATTCCACCAGATTGTGGGAAATCTTCGGGAGAAGGAAAGGCTAAGGAGAAAACCCTACACAAATACGGAGTCCCTAAGACAGCTGGATGGTGCCTTGTATGCCTCCTTCCAGCAACTCCTGCAGCCAAGCTGGTGCCAAACATTGCTCTGCTTTCCTTTGAACCTCGTCAGCAAGGCCGAGGGGGGTCTTGTCATCTGGGCAGCCCAGGACCTCCATACACACTGCCCAGCCTTGCACCCCTGAGAGGTCACTTCTCTGCTGCTGCTGCTAACACAGCAGTTTGACTTCACCCCCGGAGGCACACTCCATTCTCTCTCAAGACAGATGGATGCCAGCAACAATTGGATGGCGGGTAGAAAGAGACTGAGGTTATGTTACCTGGTCAATACCACTTGGCCAACAGAGGGCAGAAAGCAGTACAACCTTTTTTGGGGAAGCCAACTCCATTGCTGCGCCAAAGAACTGCTGACCCCATCTGTTCCCACATGGGGCAATTCTCTCCCTGCCCCACACCTTGTTGAAATGAAGAGAGCTCCACAAGAGTTCAGTTGCCCCGTTGTGCATCTGCCACCCTCCTCCTCAACCCGCCGTGAGACTCACTTCTCCTCGACCTTCAGGACGTTCTGGGCGTATCCGATGTCCGAGGTGTTGTTGTTGAGGTTGGCGCAATAGTTGTCGATGTTAAAGGCGGTGTATTTGTCCTTCAGGTCCTGCTCCAGGTTGTACTTGGCAGAGCGGTTGAGCCTGGAAGAGGAAAATCAGCTGTTGGGTGGGGAAGAGAACGGGGCAGAAAGGGGGCGGAAGGCAATGCCAGGCTGTAGCGGGGACCAGGTGTGGCACAGAAGTATAATCACTACTTGTTGTTATTAAATTTACAATCTGTCTTTCACCTGCAGAGTAGACGACACTTAAGGAGATTGTTCCACCTGCAACCCATCCACACACTCTCCAGAATCCCCGCTCTCTTCTTCCCACCCTCTGCCTGCCCCCCCAAATGTGCCCCCCATACCTGATTTGCTCAGTGGCTTGCTCCAGCGTCCTCTCTAGCAGAGCGACGACTCCCTGAAGGACCTCGACTTCCTTGATCAGCTCCTGTTCCACCTCATCATGGACCAGGTCAATCCCAACGCGCCTCTCCCTGGAGCAGAAAAAAAGAGGAAAGGGGAGCAATAAGAGCATAAGAAGAGTCCTACTGGATCAGGCCAATGGCCCATCTAGTCCAGCATCCCGTTCTCATAGTGGCCCCCCTCCCAGATGCCTCCATGGCCTGCAGTGCAGAGGGTTGGACCAGATGACCCATGAAGTCCCTTTCAAATCTGCAGTTCTATGATTCCACTTGGAAGAGGCCAGAACAATGCCCCCAATATATTCCCGCATCCTCACCGGTTCAGGAGACACTCCTGAGAGATGTAAAGCGGCCGCTTGAAATTTTCCATTGCCTTTTCCACCCGCGTCTTGAACGACAGCAGCATCTCCGTCTCCTTCGCAAGCTGGTCGAGTTTGTCATCCAGTTGCTGCTTCCAAAACTTGATCTCCTCGAGCCTCTGCTCTGCGGGAAGAGAGGGAGCCAGGTGATGCCAAGGGAGAAGCCCACAGCACCAAGGCCTGGGGGTGGCGGGGGGGGGCAAGCTCTGGGCTCAACTTAGGGAAAACCCATGCTTTGTGATTGCTTTTTAAAAACACACACATAAGCAGCTAAATCTCATGGCTACAGGCGAAGGGGTGTGGAATCAGATTGGACACTAGATCACCCTCTGGGTCTACAGGTCAGTGATTCAATAATACTCCTTGGCTTCCAAAGGGTAGAATGAGCGGCTGTCCACTGCTGAAGACAGAATGCTGGGAATTATGGGCCTTTTGCCTGATTCAGCAGTCAGTTCAGGGTGAGATAGGGACCCCGAAGAAGATTCCACCTTTTGTAGGGAGGGCCAAGCCAGTGAACTGATCCTTCTCCCCAGCATAAACCAAGCCTCCTCCAGCAGGCAACCCCCCCCCAACCTACCTATCCTCTTATTGACATCGCTTTGGGTCTTCTGGGTGGTCCTCTCGATTTCATCCACCAGCCGTTGGCTCTCGTCCAACAAGCGCTCAGAGCGGCACCTCTCGGCCTCCGCGCTGCTGTACTGGGCCTTGTTGGCGATGTGCCACTCGGGGGGCAGGAACTTGGGGGGCACTTGCAGGAGCTTGGCCATGTTCCCTTCTCAGGAAGGTCCTTCAAGGAGAGAAGGCAGTTCAACACCTGGAGGAGATTCAGACGGAGGAAGAGGAGGAGGTGAACTGGATTTTCTTCAATTAACTGCACCACGTGTGGTGTTTAAGACAGCTTTACTTGGTCAGAACAACAGCAGCCGCTGGGGAACCCCCCAAAGCGGAGTCCACCAGAATATAGGTTACACAGGCTGATACAGGGCCACTGAGAGCAGGTTTGGCCCCAGTGAAAAAAATGGTTCAGGGCCCCAACCAGCTAAGAAAACCTTCATTGCCATGGGAACAGGTAAAGCGGGCACGGAGGAGGGGCTCCAGAATGTGGTTGCAATTGGCTGCTGCCACCTTGGAACCCGAGGAAGAGGGAATAAATGAATGAACCCCAGAATGAATGAACCACCAAAAAAAGCATTACACAGGATATAAAAGAAATGTATGATCTCGGTTAATGATAAGCATGTTAATATTTGTTACCTGTTGAGAATGTTAAGATCCTAGAGGGGCTGAGAGCTGGGGGCACTGTTATATACTTCCGCTCCTTCCTCCTGGGCCGTGTCCAGAAAGTGGTGTTGGGGGGTGAGTGTACAGACCCCTGGGCTCCCACTTGTGGGGTGCCTCAGGGTTCCGTCCTCTCCCCCATGCTGTTTAATATCTATATGAACTTGAAGCCGCTGGGAGAGATCATCAGGGGGTTTGGGCTGGGTGTTCATCAGTATGCAGATGACACCCAGCTCTACCTCTCTTTTAAATCAGAACCAGTGAAGGCGGTGAATGTCCTGTGTGAGTGCCTGGAGGTGCTTGGAGGATGGATGGCAGCTAACAGATTGAGGTTGAATCCTGACGAGACAGAAGTACTGTTTTGGGGGGACAGGGCAGGCAGGTGTGGGGGACTCCCTGATCCTGAATGGGGCAACTGTGCCCCTGAAGGACCAGGTGTGCAGCCTGGGAGTCATTTTGGACTCACAGCTGTCCATGGAGGCACAGGTTAATTCTGTGTCCAGGGCAGCTGTCTACCAGCTCCATCTGGTACGCAGGCTGAAACCCTACCTGCCCGCGGTCTGTCTCACCAGAGTGGTGCATGCTCTGGTTATCTCCCACTTCGATTACTGCAATGCGCACTACGTGGGGCTACTTTGAAGGTGACCCGTAAACTGCAATTAATCCATAATGCGGCAGCCAGACTGGTGACTGGGCGTGGCCGCCGGGACCATATAACACCGGTCCTGAGAAAGCTGCATTGGCTCCCAGTACATTTCCAGGCACAATTCAAAGTGTTGGTGCTGACCTTTAAAGCCCTAAAGGGCCTCGGCCCTGTATACCTGAAGGAGTGTCTTCACCCCCATCGTTCAGCCCGGAAACTGAGATCCAGCGCTGAGGGCCTTCTGGTGGTTTCCTCACTATGAGCTTACAGGGAACCAGACAGAGGGCCTTCTCAGTAGTGGCACCCTCCCTGTGGAACGCCCTCCCATCAGATGTCAAGGAAATAAGCAGCTATTCTATTTTTAAAAGATGTCTGAAGGCGGCCCTGTTTAGGGAAGTTTTAAAAATTTAAGGCTGTATTGTATTGTTTTAAAAACTTGATTGGGAGCCGCCCAGAGTGGCTGGGGAAACTCAGTCAGATGGGCGGGGTATTAATAATAATAATAATAATAATAATAACTAATCTCAAAACTATTAACCATATGCTTCAAATGTTAAACATGGGTGTAACACAACGCGCATCTCACCACAATTTTGCTGTTATCAGCAGGGGGTTCACTTACAAAAGCCTATAAATGTGATTGCATTTCGCAGCAGGAGGCTGCAGTGTCATACTGTCAAACTGCAGAAGCAAATGTTTGTACAGAGTTGGAAACGCTCAGTCCATGGTACAAGTACACAAGCCATAATAATAATAATAATAATAATAATAATAATATTTTTTATTTATACCCCACCCTCCCCAGTCATTATTCAGGGGTGTGTGTGTGTTACATAAAGCATATGCAAAATATTCGGGGTCCAGGCCCCCTTTCCAAACCACCAATACTGTAATTTGTACCTGCTCACTTCACACACCTGAGGCCCGCCCCTTGTCAGCCCGAGGTTATAGAGAGGCCTTCCTCCACCTTAGTTTTATACAGGCATAAAAAGTAAGTCACATTGTCAGAGAAAAAGCAGGTCTGCATGATCAGAGTGGGATTCCTGGTTCAGCCAGGGAGCCTCCTCTGTATCAAATTGGCTCAAGGCTGAGTTTTTCCTGCACATACATTCTTAATACAGTCTGGCTTCAAGCACCAGGCCTGTTGGCAGACCACTTGTGTTACAAAGAGGGGCACAGAAGGCGCAGTCCCTCTTTAGCACTGGATCGCCTGCTTGCAAAATCCCTGAGGGCTCTAAATCTAGGCCGAAAGAAGACAGCGAAGAAGAGGATTAAGGTTTAAGAAGCCAGATCACCTTTCCGCAGCAGTAGCAGCTCTCGTCCTCGGCGCGCGCGCTCGAAGCATCAAAGCTGAAGCGCCGAGCAACAAACCCGTCGCCATGGGGACGGGTAACGCGGGATCGCGGCAACGGGGGCGGAGTTCCAGAATGCTGTCGCGATTGGCTGCTGCCGCCTCCGAGCCCGCGGAGGAGGGAAGGAATGAATGAACGAACCCTGGAATGAATGAAAAGGCGCGAAGCCTGGAAAACCGAGAGGGCGGCGTTTCTACCACTGGCCAGGACGGGGAGGACGGGCGCTCGGCACATGCTCAAGGCCCCGCTGGTTCTCCAGGAGAAGTGGAAAGCAACTGGAGTTATTATTATTGTAGTGTGGGGAATGAAGGCCATGATAGAGGCATTTATAAAATGACGCGTGGTGTGGACAGAGGACGGCTTTTCTTCCCCTCTCGTAAGACAAGAAATCTGCGACCCTCCAAAGACACTGAAGGGTTGATTGATTGAATTTATAGCCCACCTTTTTCTCCAAGGAGCTCAAGATGGTGTACATGGTTCTCCTCACCCTCTTCTTTTAGTCCCCACAACAACCCTCTAAGGTAGGCTAGGCTGAGGCAGTGACTGGCCCTCAATGAGCTCCATGGCCGAGTGGGGATTTGAACCCTGATCTCTCCCAGGTGCTAATCCAACTCGTTTAACATCTATGCGCGCGTGTATGTGTGTGTGTATATATATTTGTTATTATTGTACTCTTGCGTAGCAGGGTTAGACAGACAAAAGGAAGGCCCTTCACAGTAGCGCAGTTAACCTGTAAAAAGAGGATTATAATTCCTGGAGGACAATAAGACTACTAAAGGGCTAACTAGCCATGATGGAGGCTGTGCTCTGCTGCCTTCGCCATCAGAGGAGGCAGCGTTCACTCTAGTTGTCGGTCTCTACTGTCATCCGTGTCGTGCTTCCTTCCCGCTATTGAGCAACCAGGGTGGCTAAAGAGAACCTTCCTATTCAGGACCACTAAAGTATATGACTGTAGGGCGGGGGGCAGCAAAAGTCCCTTCTTAAAGCATCGCCTTGCGCATGCGCCAATGGCAGCCGAATGTGGTGGGGGGAGGGAAGCATCCCACTCGGCCACCCGACTTCGCCAGTGTGCTCAGCCAATCGCATGCTCTCTGGGCCTCGCAGCTGCCAATCCGCGTGCCCCCTGAGGCTGGCTCGAGCGGCCCGCGCCATCTATTAATATTCATGATGGGCTTATGAATATTGTAATCGAGCCGAGGAGCCGCCTCAGCCTCACAGTCGCCTGGGCGTGTCGGAATGGCCGAGACCTCGGAGCCTGGCGGGGCTCGAGCCCCTCCGGTCGCCGCCGCCGCCCCCGGCCGGCCCAAATTGACCCACCCGGGCAAGGCGATCCTGGCAGGTGAGACAGAAACGGCCGCGGCGGCCCCTCCCCCCCACCCATTTTCCATCCCCCGGATGGGCGGGCGCAGAACACACTGCGGTGCGGAATGAGGGGAGAGGAGAAGAACGTCCCTTTGGTTGACGGCGCGACCTCCCTGTCCCACCGGCGCGGGCGGGTTGGTATCCCTTCTCCGTGTCTCCTCCTCGCCTTTGGCCCCCGGGAGCCCCTCTCTGGCCTGGAGGCTGAAGGGTGGGTGGAGAGAGAGCCCTTCAAAGGACCGTGTTGCTCAGTGGGCACAGCACCTGCTTCTATCTGCAGAAAGCCCCCGACGCAGCATCTCCAGGGGTGGGAATGGGAGAGAACCTCCCGACGGGCACCCTAGAGAGGCGCTGCCAGTCAGTGCCGGCAATGCTGAGCTAGGCGAACCGTCATCATCGCCCTCCTTTGCTGCAACGCGGCTTCCTCTGCTGCCCAGAACTGACTCTTTTGAAGCACCACCTGCCCTGCAGAGCAGGACACAGCAGGCTGACTCTTCGGGCACGGAGCATCCATATTTTCTCCACGCAGATCAGGGCCCAGCTCACTGATGCCTCGCCCCCTTTTCTCTCTCTTGCTCAGGCGGCATTGCGGGGGGCATCGAGATCTGCATCACCTTCCCCACGGAGTATGTCAAGACGCAGCTGCAGCTGGATGAGAGGGCCAACCCACCGCGCTACAGGAGCATTGGTCAGCCACCCTTTCCACCCCTTGGAGCAGGCTGGCCAGAGTCCCAATGCCTTTGCCTGGGGGGGTAGACTAGATGACCCTTGGGGATCCCTTCAAAGTCTACAATTCTATGACTGGCTGCCCTGACCCCCTACTGGGACTCCCTTCCTTGTTCTGGTTTTGTTTAGACCCAGTCTCCCTACCCAAGGCAGGTTGGTGGGTGGACCTAATATCTTCTCAGGCACTTGTTGTTAGATTCAGCCCTTTTTCTTCCCCCAACAAATATATCTCCACCTGACCCCCTCCTTGTGATCTAGTTGGGCCACACCCCCTCTTTGCAGACTAGCAAATGAAGCAGAGGCCTGGGAAGCGTTCCTCTGAAAGGAGCACATATCCCCCTTGCAGCTGAGTGATCACAGACCCTCTGCCTTGCAATGACTTCGGATCCCCTTTCCAGAACTGTACTCAAGCCAGGAGCTCCAGGCAGCACTCGCAAGTGAGCCAGTCCGCATTCTGCATCTCCTGTGCTCACAGTCTTTGGTGCCTCCCTTGCAGGGCACTGTGTGAGACTGACTGTCCAGGACCATGGCTTCAGGGGGCTGTACAGGGGCCTCAGCTCCCTGCTGTACGGCTCCATCCCGAAATCTGCTGTCAGGTAGGCACCTGCTGCTCTTTCTTGACGACATCACCCTGTTGGCTTTTCTCAGACTTGCACACAGGGGCCAAACAGCACCCAAACAGAGAGCAGTCCAAATGCACTCACTAGAGCAGTGGTTTTCAACCAGTATGCTGTGGCACCCTGGAGTGCCTTGGATGATGGTCAGGGGTGCCACGGGCAACACTGGGCTCTGCCCCTCTTCCTTTCCCCTCCCTCCTCTGTTGCCCTCTCCCATCTCTGCCTCCGGAAGGCTTGCACAGCTGTTTATTGCAGCAGTCCTGCCTATAAGGATTCATCACATCCTGGATATAGTCTTTTTGCACCGCTGCCTTTGGGCAAGAGATACAGAACAATCAAATCAAGAACTCAATAGATTAAAAAACAGTTTCTATCCAAGAGCTATAACCATCTTAAATGCTGTAACTAAATAATATGATCTTGGGGAGTTGTGACGGGTGTGTATGTGTGTGGCTGTAATTGTGTTTTTGTTTTGTTTTTATGGGATGGCATTCAATTTTGTTATACTATGTACAATGTACAATAAAGTATGTATCTATCTATAAACTCTTCAGGCAAAGGATGCCTCTGGGAGGCACCTCTCTTTGCGGCGGAGGGGGGAGCAGTTCAGGGACCAGGGGTGGCGGCAGCAGCAGCAGCTGCCCAGAGAACTCCCAAGAAGAGGGGAGAAGAGAGGAGACTGAGGGAACACTCCACAAGGGAGGGTGTCCAAAAAAGGTTGAGAGGCTGCCAGCTCTGCAGGCAAGGGGTGACATAACGGGGCTCCTGAGCCCCACAGAAAGAATGTAGTTGGTCGAGGGAGTCGTGGACTGAAAAAGGTTGAAAACCTCTGCACTTCATCACCCCCCTTCCCCCCACCAGCTGTCCATCTTAGGATGGACAGATCTAAGATGAACTCCTGTCTTCTTAAGACAGACGGACCCCTGCAGATGGTAGCAGACTCTCCTTCATGGAAAGTTTTAAAGCAAAGGTTGGGTGTCCATCTGTCAGGGATTCTGTAGTTGTGATCCCTGCATTGGGTTGGGCTACTTGCCTCCCGGGGGATCCCTTCCAACTCTACAATTCTACGATCCCAAGACACAGTTTGAGCCCCCTGGTTTTCTGCAGGTTCGGGATCTTTGAGGTCCTCAGCAATTCTGCCAAGGACCCTCAAGGGAAGCTGGACAGCAAGAAGAGTTTGTTGTGTGGCCTCGGGGCTGGCGTGGCGGAGGCCGTGGTGGTAGTCTGTCCCATGGAGACCATCAAGGTAGGTGGAGCTCCAAGTATTGGATGTATCTCATGGCAGAGGCCAGCGGGAATGAATGTGCCCCCACCCATAGACATGGAGTTGTGCCCTTCGTTGGGGGGGGGTCCTGTCATGTGTGCATGACGCCACACCCTCTTCTCGTAACATTACCTACCTGTGAGGTAGGTCTGGCTGTTGACCTGAGGTCACGCAGGAAGTTTTGTGGCTCAGTGGATATAATTTTCTGAACCCAGGTCTCCCTGATTGCAGCGAGGTACCCTGTGCTAAGCACTCCACCACCCAGGCCGAGCTTGATGCGCCATTTAGAGCACATTCTCGGTGTGGCAGGCCCTCCTTTTCTCCTATTCCATTTTCGCCTTTGGATTAGGCAAGGGATAAGTTTGGTGCTGAATCTGTTATTCTTCGTTGCCATTTGCAGGTGAAGTTCATTCACGATCAGGGGTCCCTGACACCCAGGTACAGAGGCTTTTTCCATGGAGTTCGGGAAATTGTGCGGGAACAAGGTAAGCTGGAGCGGAAATGTAGGCAGCTGCGTTTGTCTCTGCAGCAGAATAACAAATAAAGCCCTAGTTACAGCTCCTTAGTGGTGAATTCTGCCACAAAGACCCCACCTGGACTCCTGTCTGGTTCTGGGCACCCCAGTTTAAGGAGGCTACTGGCAAGCTGGAAAGTGTTCAGAAAAGGGCAACTAACCACTACACCATGCTGGGTTTTTTCTGCATGCGAAGCAGATGCTCTACCATAGAATCATAGAGTTGGAAGGGACCCCCAAGGGTCATCCAGTCCAACCCCCTGCAATTCAATGCGAAAGCACCGGGCTATGGCATTTTCCTGAAAATGGAGGAAGCTTTGACACAGGGGTGTCTGCCACACAGAAACCTCTAAACTCTCTCTTGGCCCGAGGCCAGGTGGACTTGAAGGAAACCAGGCAGCAGCCGCCCCCTAACCAGAGCTCCCCATTCTCTACCCTGCAGGCCTGCGTGGGACCTACCAGGGCCTCACGGCCACCATCCTCAAGCAAGGCTCCAACCAGGCCATCCGCTTCTTCGTCATGACCTCCTTCCGCAACTGGTATCTAGGTAAGAAGGCGCTCAGCTAAGCCGAGGATGAGCTTTCTTTATCCCTGTGCTGCTGCTGGTGGTAGTCCTTTCCTGCATCAGCCTGAATGCCTCTTTCTCTGCCCTTCTGCTGGGCCTGGCAGGGGACGACCCCCACAGGGAGATGAACCCGTTTGTCACGGCTGCGTTTGGGGCCACTGCGGGAGCAGCGAGCGTCTTTGGCAACACCCCCCTGGATGTCATAAAGACCAGGATGCAGGTGAGGGCACCCCCAGCCACCTCTGGGAAGGGGCTGGATTTCAGCTGCTCTTAACTCCAAACCTCCCTCTTCTCTTTCTCAAGGGGCTGGAAGCATACAAGTACCGAAACACCATGGATTGTGCCTACCAGATCCTGAAAAACGAGGGCCCTTTGGCGTGAGTGAGGCTAAACTGGCCGCCTTCATCTTAGCTGACTTGCACTGGGGCTCTTTTGTCTGCGTTAGGCCTTTATCTCACTCTCTCTCCTCTTTGGCGACTCAGTGGTGTTTTAGCCTTAACAACAATCTTACGAGGTAGGTCAGGCCTAGATATACTGACTTTACCAAGGCTGCTTAATTAGCCTTGAGGCTGAGCAGTGATTTGAATCCAGGCCTCTTCTCCCATCTCCCACACTGGACTTTAGTTCTCCAGTTTATCTTCTGCAGTTCTTGTGGCTGCAGCCTTGACTGCCTGAGCCCTTCTATCCCAGCTCCATCACTGAGATCACCTGCAGTAGCATCACTGGTCAAAGAAACTGAGCCCTTGGTATTGCATCAGCCCAGTCCTGTGGAACTCTCTGAAACTGGAGATTCAGTAAGCACCTTTCGTGCCAACATTTAAATGCCTGCTGAAAGCTTTTCTATTCTGCCAGGCCTGTGCAAGCAATTAGAACACACACCCTTCCACAATGGCTAGTTGGTGACTGTTTAAAACTGTTTTTATGGTTTTGTTTCTATATACCACTTTGATTTTTTTGATTCAGTGGTATAGAAGTATTTTTATAAATAAAAAATACAGCCTGGGAGGCAGGATACTGTCTGGCATTTTCTCCGCTTCCCTCTTCTCACATTTGCCATAAGACACACTGCCAGTTCTGAGTTGTTGACATATGTGATGTAGCACAAGAGGCATTCCCCCTGCCTCCAAGAGTTCTCTGCCTTCCCTTGCATGATGTCCCTACCTGGAGCTGCTGAGTCTGCAGGCAGCCCACTCATTTAATTAGTATAGAACTGTAGAGTTGGAAGGGACCGCCGAGGGTCCTCTAGTTGAACCCCCTGCAATGCGGGAATCGCAGCTCAAGAATCCGTGACGGATTTGTTTAAAAACCTTATTTGTGGCTTTCATCCAGTGCGTCCAAAGTAAGTGTGTGTGTGGTTCTCTTTCCTTTTACCACTGCCCATTTTATCCACAAAGCAACCCTGCGAGGTAGGCCAAGCCAAGAGATGGTGACTGACTCTCCCTGCTCACCCAGAGAGCCTAAATAGCTGGGCTGGGTTTTGAACCCAGGTCTCCTTGGTCCAGCACCTCCGAGTCTCCACCCACTAGCTGCTGTCTGATGTTGGGTTAACCGGGGGGTGGTGGGTGGCAACCTGTTGAAAACACTTTTCTGACTTTGGGATCTTTCCCTTTCACAGGTTCTACAAAGGGACAGTCCCCCGCCTCGGCCGGGTCTGTCTGGATGTGGCCATCGTTTTTGTCATTTACGAGGAGGTGGTGAAACTTCTCAACAAGGTCTGGAAAACCATGTGAGGCTCTTCGGGTGCAGGAGGGGCTGGCGGGCGAATCCCCGTCCCACCCACAGCTCCCCTTTCCTCTCCCTTCCCTCCCACGCAGGAGAGGGGGAAGCCTTGTAAGATCAGAGGTTCCCCTCTTCCAGGATAGCCCCCCAGCAAAAGGGTCACCTTGCTCTTATTAACCTTGCCCACCCCACATTCTCTGGGAACACTGAACGGTACTCCAAAATGCTTCCAGCTCAAGCGCCACATGGCTTTCATATGCCTATTTATGGTCAGGAGCGCATACTCTTCCTGCTACCAATTCCAGGGGTGGGGAGAGGTGCCGTCCACTCCAAGTCAGCTGTTGTCAGTGTGTTTCGGGAACAGGTGCATTACAGGAGAGAGGCTTTGCATTGCAAGCTCAAGCCAGGCACAGCAGCCCCACCCCCCTCCTTTAGAGAGGACAGAGCCTGCCTGCAGCCATTCGCACGTGCAGAGAAGTTGGATTTGTTCCTGCTGAGGGCGATTCCTCGCCACTCTAGGAAGGAGCCATTGCACCCATTTCGAGGAAAGCCGTTGCGTGTTTCTGATGTTTGTGCCTTTTTAAGTCTGTCTCTTTTTCTAACTTAGTTGCCGCTGTTATTTAAGGCTGACTTGATGTTTACAAGTTCATAAATGTTGCTTTTCGGAATAAAAGGACGAAGACCAAACAAGAGCTGCCTTTTTATATAGAGAGAGAGGATTAGAAATGGCCATCTGTACAGAGCCAGGCATTATATATATATATGTATGTATAAATATCAGCAAGGAAGCCTTAGCCCAAAAGGCTCGGAGCAGCTCTTGCTGGCCTGAGCAAGCCGGGGAGCACCTTTTTTGGGGTGGGTCAAGGTGGGGGTAGTGGGTGCACCTTCATCGGCCTAGCAGAACTAAGGAGCCCTCCTCCACAGGGTGCAGAATTTTAGGGCTCATTTTCAAGCTGGGAGGGGGGCTGTTTGGGACAAGAGGTCCTGCTCAGTTTCCATATTTGGGGAACTATGCAGAGCCTTCTGCCCTCTAACCCCCTGGGATCTTCAGGCTGGCTTCAACTATGTCCAAAGCAGGGAGACAAGAGTGAACACACACAGAGAGACACACACACACATACAAACAGTGTGGCCTGCCTTGAAGGTGGGAAATGAAAGTGGGACAAAGAGGAGCCAGGCTGGTCTTGGCAATCTGGCTTGTGGCTCCTGTGGCAAGTGGGGCAACTGGTTCAGCTCTCAGCTTGGCCACATGGACTGTTGCACCTTGGAGTTGGGCAGCAGAAGCAAAGTTGCCTTCACAGTAGAAGTAAAAAAGGGACTGGGCTGCCCAATGCCGAACACACACACACACACACACTCACAGGCTGGGGGGGGTTCCTTCAAGAACTTACCCCTGGCCGCATCTAGCACCTGGTATCCAGCCTCTGCTACTAACCTCAACTCAAGAAAACAGGGCTCAGGGGTGGGTGAGAGGATGGCACTGAGCTCTGTTGGCACACATGATGAAGGCAGTTTCCAGGCACAGGCAGACACCCCTGGAGGCCTGTGCCAAATGGAGGAAAGGGCAGCCTAAGCACCTCCTCCAGCCTCAGCTGGCTGGAGAGATCAAGAAACCTCTGCCTCGACCAGCCAGCCCTGCCGCCACAACCCATTGGCACTGGGCTTGGGGCGGTGGCAGCCTCTGCCCACCTGGGGCCTCCCTCCATGGCAACGCAGGAAGAAGAGGTGGGCACAGGGGAAGGAGCAAGTGTTTGCTCTTCTGGCGAGCGCAGCGCCACAACCCTCTTGGCAGGCGGCTGGGGCTGCTCCCTTCATGGCCTGGACTGGCTTCATTCAAAGCGCCGGAGGTGGTTGTAGAGGGACTGGACGTAGGTGAAGACGCACATGGGGTCTGGCTTGCGGCCCATCAGCATCATGTCGTCCACTTCGATCAGGCGGTCGCAGCCAGCCATTTTCCTGCAAGAGGCAGCCGAGTCAGAGGAAGGAGAGAGAGAGAGAAGGACATTGGAAGAGCCTGATGATCAGGCCAAAGGGGCCCCATCTAGTCCAGCATCTTGTTCTCACAAGTCCAGCATCTTGTTCTCACTAATAGCCCTCTCCTCCTCCGTGACCTTGCCCAATCCCCTCTTTTATTTATTTTTTTAAAGGTATTTTTATTGGTTTTATATACACCTCAATCCCCTCTTTTAAAGCCATCCAAGATGATCACTTCCTCCTGTGGCAGGGAGTTCCACAGTTGAACTCCACGCTCCATGAAATGCTTTTTCTCTGTACTGAATCTTCCTATGTGCAACTTCATTGCATGTTCACAAGTTCTGCAGCATTTCCTAAACTTCTTGCGTGCCTTTTCTCCAAGCAAAAAGTCCCAAACGCTGCAACTGTTCCTTATAAGGGAGTCCCAGAATTGTAAGTTGGAAGAGACCCGAAGGGCCATCTAGTCCAACCCCCTACAATGCAGGAACGGTGCCCACAACTATCCCTGGTTAGCAGCCCGACACACTGACCCATTGCACCACCTGAGTCGTTGCACCCCCTTGATCACTTGGGATGCCTTATTCTGGACCTTTCCCAATTCCTGAACTGTACCGTTTTTCAAATGTGGTCTTTCCTCAGACCTCCCTGCAAAGGAGGCTCAGCTGGGCTTGCCCCAGGCCCTCCCATCTCACAGAACATTTTCTCTCCCCGCCCCCTGCCCTGCAAGCCCTCCCCAAATGTCAGGCGCGGGCTATAAATGCCACAGTCTTAACAGGAGAGCCTGTACAACCAATCTCTGTGCCCCCTAAGGGTGAGCCTCTAGCCCAGGCAGCAGGGGAGGCTGCAGCCAACTTACTCCGCCGTGCTGAAGGCCACTTCAAAGTTCTCCTTGCGCTTGGAGGGGTCTCGTGCCTGGTAGTCAAATTCCTCCGGGAAGAAGGAGTGGACCAGGGCACAGAATGCCATCCCATCGCTCCAACTGGAGGAGAAGTTCTGCAGGTCGATGTGCTGCAGCCGGGGCGGGGAGGGGGGCAGAGGTTAGAAGGAAGGAACGCTCTGTGCTATCAGGGTTACGAAGCCCCCATCCCTTTCAGAACAGGCCATGGGGCTCTACAAGAGTGAAGGAGGGAAACAGTGAGATGGGGGATCCCTACTTGGCCATCAAGTTGGCTGGGTAAAACCTTGGGGATCAAGCCTTGCCTCTCAGCCTAGCCTACCCCGCAGGGTTGTGAGGATTAAATGAGGAAGAGGGAGACTCCCATACACCACCCAGAGCTCCGCAAAGGAGGAGGTGGGAGATGCAGGCAACGGAATAAACAAATACCTTGTAGCCGATGGTTTTGGATCGGCACCAGTCGAGAAGGATCTGCTTGATGCTGCTCGCACTGGCGACCCCAAAGCTCTGCGACCGCTTCAGCTTGGCCCGCCCCTCCCCTTTGCCCCTGCAGGGAAGAGCAGAGAATTGTAGAGTTTGAAGGGACCACAAGGGTCATCTAGTCCAACCCCCTGCAATGCAGGCGTCTTTTGCCCAACATGGGGCTCAAACCCACCACCCTGAGATTTAAGAGTCTCATGCTCTACCAACTTAGCTATTCCCAGTGTGGAGGCACGGCACAGCCATTGGGGCTAGTAGCTGTCAACAGCAGTCTCCTCCATGAGCTGGACTGTGGCTGCCACGAGAGTTTTGGTCCCGCCTTTGCTCGCAGGAAATTTGACCATCTCGGTCACCCTCCTCTGCACACCTTCCGGCTTGTCAATGTCCTCCTTAAACTGTCATGCCCAGAACTGGACACAGTATTCCAGGTGTGTTATGACTAAGGCAGTAATAATACTATTACTTCCCTTGATCTGGACACTAGACTTTGGTTGATGCAGCCTAGAATTGCATTAGCCTTTCTTGCTGCTGCATCACACTGTGTACTCACATTCGGTTTCTGGTCTACTAAAGCCCCTGGATCTTTTATGCATGTACTGCTGTCAAGTCAGCTGTACCCCCATTTTATACATGTGCATATAGATATGCACCCCTCACAGCTACAAATCGGGACCACGGGAGGCGCCACATACTTCCCGCTGTCCTGCTCAAACTTCTCAAAGAGGGCCTTCCTGGCCTGCGTCCCAGAGGTCCGGGGCAGCGTCTGAGACCTCACCAGCTCTCTCCGTTTCTCCACCTGCCTGTGGACCGTGGGGGGTGGGGAGTGGGATTTCGGGGCTCCATCCCGCTGGTTGTCCGCAACAATGCTGTCAGAACAAGAGAAAAAGGCAAATGTCCTGTTAAAAGAGAGCTACAGATGATCAATCCTTTTGAAGGTGGGGGGGGTCCCTGAACGATGCCTCTAAGCCCCCCAGCCCCAAAGCCTCACCTTTCACTAGCCTGGTGGGCTCCGTAGGTTACAGCTGACACTGACTTTGTCACAGAAGAGAATTTCTCTGCGGATAAAATGAAATGAATGAGGGTGAAGGCATTTTGGTGTTGTGTTGTTCCTAACCCCACCCCCCATTTACAGAACTCCTGCCCAGGGAACAATTGGCTTTTCCACTCCCCAAAATTCCTTATAGACACATGTGCCCAGATCCCTTTAAAGTATTTATTGCTGCTGGTTAACCAGGCTCATAAACAGAGACTCCTCTTTGCTACCCAAGTCCATCTCCTCCAGCCTTTGCGGATGCAAAGGTCCATCAATTAGCCTAGCTAAAGCAAGGCCTGGTGTTTTGAGTGTCATGCAGATCCATGTAGCAGTGGCCCATAAGAGCATAAGAAGAGTCCATTGGATCAGGCCAATGGCCCATCTAGTCCAGCATCCCGTTCTCACAGTGGCTGACCAGATGCCTATTGTGGGAAACCCACAAACAGGACCCGAGCTGCCATTGTGGCTAGTTGCCATCCATAGCCCTCTCCACTATGAATTTGCCTAGCCCTTTAACGCCATCCAAGTTGGTGGCCAACACTGCCTGCTGTGAGTGGGAGCCAGTTCCATGGCTTAACCTTGTCCTGCATTTGCTCAAGTCACTTTATCTCAGTGAGCCCTGAGCAGGGTTAGGATTATGGCGTTGCCAGGCAGGCAATTGGGCCTGCCAGCACCTCCAGCCTTGGGGTGGCCCCTGAATTCACCTCCATACTGTAATTATGGAAACCCCTTGTTGTAAACAGCAGGGCGGGGCGAGGGAAGCTGGCTGACCTGAGGTGACGGCGGCGCTTCCGGTCCTCGTGGAACTTATGCTCCAATTCTTTACTGCGCTTACTGCGCTCACTGCAAAGAAGCAGAAGTTAGAAGCCTGCAGGTTTGGTTTTCATGCTAAAGAATGCAGGTGTGTCTTTATCGCAAAGCCACCAGGGTATGTGAAGACCCAGGATCAGACCCAGGCTGATGGAACAGGAGGGTAGGCCTCCCCCCCGCGCTGGCAAATGTGTTTGAACAGCTGCAGGGGGACCCCCTACAACAGGCATAGGCAAACTCGGCCCTCCAGATGTTTTGGGACTACCTTATTTTTTGCTCCATAAGACACATTTTTCTCCTCCTAAAAAGTAAGAGGAAATGTCTGTGCGTCTCAGCAGCTGATTGCAAGAAATCAGGGAAGGAGATAAGAGACGCTAGCTCCCTTCCCAGCCCAGACCCCTTGCCCAGCCTCCATTGTTGTCTTTCCCCAGCTGACATGTGACTGGCTGGTTAGATTATCTGACTGGAAACTGTAGAAATGACTCCCTTTCCTTTCCTAAAGAAGCTGCAGAACTGTGAGTTGAACCCATAAAAACAGGATTCCCCCCCCCTTTGCAAGATAAGCTCAACAACTTTGAGCTGATCCTCAAAAATGGCGCTTCCCCCCTTTGAAAAAAAGCTACATAACTGTGAGCTGATCCTCAAAAAAGTGGAGCTTTCCCCCTTTGTAAAAAAATTGCACAACTGTGAGCTGATGCTAAAAAAACAGGGTTTTTCCCATTTGCAAAAGAAGCTGCACAACTTTGAGCTGATCCCCCCCAAAAAACAGGGCTTTCCCCCTTTCCTCCTCTAAAAATTAGGTGCGTCTTATGGAGCGAAAAATACGGTACAACTCCCATGATCCCTAGCTAACAGGACCAGTGGTGAGGGATGGTGGGGAATTGTAGTCCCAAAACATCTGGAGGGCTGAGTTTGCCTATGCCTGCCCTACAACTACCAATAACTCCAGAGTAAACATATATTTAAAGGGCCAACCCCCAGCACAAGCCCTCCTGGGAATCCTGCTGTGGTCTGGGGCCACCAGGAAGGATGCATGACACTCACGGGTTGCCTTGGGGGTGAGGCCCTCAAAGGCTGAAGGGAGTCACATGCCTCCCGCTGCCACCAGCCACCGGCCGGGTTCCTACTCTTCTTTTACCTCCTTGGCTTGATGTTTTCGACACAGCCTCACTCGGCTGCCCTCCAGGAACATTTGGCGAGATGGGCAACAGCGTGGTTTCTCCCGAGTAGGTTTCCGACACTCTGGTGACGGAGGTCACAGGAAGGTGCGGCTTCCGCAGACTCACTGCCGGCTCGTGGGCCTCGGGAGAGGAATTCGGCCGGTGAAGAGGAGGAGGAGGAGCTGATTCCTGGGCGAGCCTGGCCAGGCCTGGGGGGGGGGGTGGTACGGGGAGAGATGCAAAAGTAGACTGAGTGCAAAAGACACTACTGGAGCTCTGCATGCTCATAGTGAACAGTGAAGAAGCCCAGCTCACGTTAATGGAAAAATTCTAGACCATCCTCTGAAGGAGGAGGGGTCCCTCCAAGCAGTTTACAACGTCTTGTTTTCTCCTTCTTCTGAGATTATTATCATTTCCTGCAGCTGACACAAAAATGCTATTGCTTCAAACTACCGGGAGCGAGGACGGTGGCGAGAAGAAGAACAGAATTGTAGAGTTGGAAGGGACCTGAGGATCATCTAGTCCAACCCCCTGCAATGCAGCAGTACGCAGCTGTCCCATACGGATGGGGATCGAACTTGCAGCCTTGCCATTATCAACACTTAATAGCTCTAACCAACTGAGCTTCCCAGTGCTGAACATGTGTGTATGTGGGCCCCCCCTCCAGGACACAATGCTGCTTTTGCCAAACCAGAGATCCGCCTCCTGGCATCCTGTTCTCACGGTGGCCATCAGATGCCTCTTTTGTGAAACATACAAGCAGAAGTTGAGCTCAAGAGCACTCTCACCCCTCCTGAGGTTTCCAGCAACTGGTATTCAGAAGTATTGCTGCCTCCAACTGCGGAGGCAGAGCCGGGCCATGGTGGCTAGCAGCCACGGATAGCCCTCTTCTCCTCCATGAATCGGCCCAATGGGGACCTGCTATGGGGAGTTGCACAGTTTAACTACATGCTGCATGAAGAATTATTTTCTTTTCTCTGTCCTGAACCTTCCAACATTCAGCTTCACTCAACCTTTCTCCATCCACTTCCTCCAATTACGACATGCCTCGTTTTATAAATCCCTATCATGTCGCCTCTCACTCGCCTTTTCTCTAAACTAAAAAGTCCTGAATGCTGCAACCTTTCCCCGTAGGGGATTCGCTCGATCCCCTTGATCATTTTGGTTGCCTTTTTCTGAACCTCGGTGTATTTAGCTGGGGGTGGCGGGCTGCCCTCCTGGATGCTGTTTGGCTTTTGCCACTGCAGAGATCCTCCTCTTTGTTGGAGAAAGCAGGCAGGACTTTGGGGGCACCTGCAATCCAGAAGCAGCAGCTCACTGCAGCAGGTGAACACCAAGGAGTTGGCTGCCCATTTCCTGATTGCCGAAGTTCCCCTGTTCTCAGGTTTGGGTGGAGGGAGGTGGTCAGAGAAGGGAGAAAGGAGGTCCCACTTTGGCCTGATGGCTCCCAGAGCAAGGCTCGCTCAACCCCGTTGGCACCTTTACACAATCTATGACTAGTGATATTTGCTTATGCCAGGCATAGGCAAACTCGGCCCTCCAGATGTTTTGGGACTACAACTCCCATAATCCCTGACCACTGGTCCTGTTAGCTAGGGATGATGGGAGTTGTAGTCCCAAAACATCTGGAGGGCCGAGTTTGCCTATGCCTGGCTTAGGCTTTTGTACTCGGAAAACTTTTCAGCCATTTCTATCCCTCCTTCATCCCCTAGGGGGATCGCAATCACAACTTTGAAAGAGAAAGAATTGAAAAAAATGTTAAGAGTTCATGTTGAAAGTTGCAATTGGGTGTTTGTAAACTGCTTTGATTTTCATTCGGACACTAGCATAAATAAGCAAACAAACACCTCTGTCAAAATAATGTAGATTTAGCTCGTCTCTGGGATGGATACAGGGTAAAAGAGGGAACATAATAAGCCATACCCCACTTCACCCCACAAAGGCTGCCTTGCAAGTTTGCCAGGTTTGGGGTGGGCCAAATTTGGGGCTGGAGCACAGGCTGTCCTTCATTTAGCTGTGATTCTTGCATTGCAGGAGTTCAACTAACGACCTTTTGGGTCCTTTCCACCTCTACAATTCTAGGATTCTCCAGCAGGGAGTTCCTTGGCTTCCTTACCTCCGGAGGGCTGGTGGTGCCCATTCTCCAATGCAGCTGAGTCAGGGGCTCTCCTGCTCTTCAAGTCACTCAGATCATCTAAGTCCAAACTCTGCAAGAAAAGAAGAAGAGAACTTTGAGAGGAGCACGTGCGGGGCCAGAACCCCAAAGAGCAGAGCTTCAAAGCTTTTCAGAACACAGTTTTTGGGGGGGAGCGGGTGGTGCTTCTGAACCTCAAGTGTGCTGCTGACAGGGGCTCCCAACCCCCCCCCCCAATGGACCACTTTAATTTTCCTGCGTGTTCTAACCATACACTGTGCTAAATGCTGTATGGTTTTTAATTGATACCCCAACACAACACATCCGACACTGGAAATGAACTGATGCCCCAGATGTCCTCATAAGCAGGACATGAATGCAACAGCAGCAGCCCCCTCCCCACTGATGACCCCCCCCCAGTCCCTACTCTTCAGGGGCACATGCCTTCTGGCAGAGGAGTCAGAACATAAGAATCAGGGGTCAGGGCCATTGACAGCCTTTGCCTCCTCCCTGAGTTTGTCTCATCCACTCTGAAAGTCATCCAAATTGGTGGCCATCCCTTCCTCCTGAGGCAGTGAGTCCCACTGTTTGTGCTGTGTGAAGAAGGACTTTGTCTTCCCTGAATCTTTGAACCTTCAGCTTCATTGGGGTGGGGGGCTTGTTTCTAGTTGCCCACGAGAAAAAGCTGTGCACACAAAAGCTGACACATTTCTGAGAAATCATCATGTTTATCAAGCGATCTACGAAATAACAGTACAGAATTACACACACACACACAAAACACAGGATTATTTTACTTGTCACTCGTTCCAAAAATGTCTCCAAATATCAAAATGAACTTCACCTTAGCCAATCTGCAAGATCCAGGTCCTCAGTAAAACAGACTGCACTGTTGCCCACCACCACCTGTCAAGAAATTACCTGCAGCCCTTGGTACAAACTTAAGCCAGGAACTGCAACCCACTGGCAGGAGGTACATCACCTGGAGAAGATGTGCCCACCTGGAATCGGGGATTTGCAAAGAGCTCCTTTCAAATATTGGCCTGGGGCCCGAAACAAGGGAAGGAGTGTCTCTCGGAGAATGTCTCTCGGAGAAAAGATTTTCTTTTCATCAGTTGAGTAACCACAGCCTCCACCACATCCAGGACACAGAGAAAAACCTCCAGGAATGAGTGATCCGGGAGGAAAGTGGTAACCTGTGCAATATGCCTGGTTGTCACCCACAGGTGGTGAAAGTAGGACCTTGGAGACAGCCACAGGGCGGGTGTCTGTAGAGCAGCTGACCAGACCAGTGCACCCACTAGGTGCTATGACCTCTGGGCTTGTCTGTGGCTGAGGGGTGAAGGGGGAATGTGGAGACCTGGACCTCACTGGCCACCCTGCAATGCCCTCTACCCACAGCTGGATTAACACTCCAAAGTGAGGCTGCCATAGAACCGTAAAAGTTGGAAGGGACCCAATGGTCATCTAGTCATAGCTGCCAAGTTTTCCCTTTTCTCGCGAGGAAGCCTATTCAGCATAATGGAATTTCCCTTTAAAAAAGGGATAACTTGGCAGCTATGCATCTAGTCCAACCCCAGCAATGCAGGAATCTCAGCTAAAGCACCCATGGCAGATGGCCATCCAAGCTCCGCTTAAAAACCTCCAAGGAAGGAGAGTCCAGCACCTCTTGTGGGAGTCTGTTCCACTGCTGAACAGCTCTTACTGTCAGAAAGTTTTTTTTCATGTGTTTAGTCGGAATCTCCTTTCTTGTAACCTGAGCCCCCTCTCAACAAGGCAGCAGGAAACATTTGCCACTGCTAAGCAGCAGCTGGCCCCAGTTGCCCTGAGGCACCACCAGCGACTGCCATGAGCCCAGGATGAGCTCGCATAACATAGCGAGGGTGCGGTACTGGGAGCTCAGCCCCAGCCAACGTGGGGAGCGCCCAGAGGTGAGCTTGGAGAGAACAAAATGCAGACCCTTCTGAAGCCCCGGCTGTCAACCTCTGCTGTTGCTGAGCGTTACATAAACCAGGCCCACTCCCTGCAAAAGCCATTAATCATGCCGATGGAAAGGCCAGAGGCTGGTTGCTGGGCTGGAGGGGGGTTCCAGCTGCCTCCACTCCTCTCCCCCCTCCCCCCAAGGCTCAGCTGCCAAGGTGAAGTCATGGCTAAGTGGTCCTGACAGCAGCAGGAGGCTCAAAGCAGGAGCCACCTGGAAGCAGGAGCACACAGCTGGATCACTGCATCTGCCTCCTCCACTTGGGCTTCAGAAAAACACAGCAGAGGCTGCAGGAGGGGCTGGAAGAAAATCTCCCTCAGGCCAGGGAGATAAACAACAGAAGCAGAAAGTCTCTGCGAGGTTTTGGCCCAGCAGCGGAGACGAGGCTTTGCAAAGAAAGACAGATCAGGAGTCCGGGGGGGGGGGAGGCACGAACCTCCCCATGGAGATGGCCTTGAAGTCCCCACACCGACAGATTTGTGGCAAAAGCTGGGGCCAAACCAGCCGCCTAACCCTGCTAGACTAGATGTGCCCCCTTTGGTTTGATCTAGCAGGCTGCTCTTATGTCTTTATGGTGGTTTGGGTCAAATGAGGAGAAGTGGCAGGCCAGAGGTTCCCCACTGTAGTCCAGAGACTGTGCAGCTCTGAGGAGTCATGCCATGGAGGGTGGGGCTGGAAGCAGTGTTAGAAACCCAGATATATAAGCTAGGAGCCAAAGGGCTCCTCAAACCAGGGTTGCAGTCACCAAAATGGAATATCCTAGTTGCTACTTTTGGGGGCAGAGGGCTCAAAAGTCTCAACAATAAATTTTGGTTCCTGAAATTCATTCCGATTGTGCAGATAAAAATATCACGGATAGTATTCTAAAGGATGTGTTGCTAGTGTGTGAAAAGAGGGAAGATCCAAGGAGCCCCAGGCATGCAGCTCCAGGTGGTGGAGACGTCAGGTAGCATCCTGGCACCCAGGCATCTTCACTTGGTCGCAAGTGGCCGGTAGCCAGGTGCAAAATGCACTTGGTGAAGTTTGAACGCTGGGCAGAAGGACAAATGGGGGTAGGACCCTGCCTGGGGCCTTGTCAGATGGGTCTTCCTGGCTCCTGGAAAGCTCCTAGCCTTTGGTCCAACCCAACAGAGCCTGATTAGTGGCTGATCTGATCTAACTTTTGTTGCATGCAGCTAGGCAAAGCTGTCTCTCCAGGAACAGTTGATTGTTGTTATTAGCTTCTTGGGAGTCTAGTTTGCCTGTGCTTTGGGGGAAGCATTTTAACATCCATATCCCCAGATTTCCCAGCATGGGGCAATCAGTAAGCCTCCCCCCACCCCGCAAAAAAAGGGCAAAAGGTGATCCCCACAGGACTAAATCCACCCCATATCCAGATTGAGAAATCCCATCTCCTCCACAGGAGGTAGGGACACCAAGTCCCAAGTTATCCTTCTATTTAGGGGCTTGGCAAGCAGCTGGTCCTTAAGACATCCCCAGCCTCAACCTCTGGCCGATTCCCATGCCCCCAAGTCACCAGCTGCTTCCCTCGACTCCACTCTTGAAAAACAGCCTGGTCAGTCCTGTGGCTCAATGCCAGACAAGAGGACAGCACTACTCGTCACACATGCTCCAGGGTGCTTTCTGTCTGCACCCCAAATCCAGTACAGTACTTGTAAAAACAAGAAATGCATCCTGTGATACTTTAAAGACTGACACGTTTAGCTTTCGTGGCTATAGAGACCATTTCCTCGTGAAAAGAATTCCTGGGGTCAGGAGCGCCCCCACTGACAGCAAGCTTTGCTCGGCCGCACAATCCCCCAGGAAGGAGGCGCCATCGTCCCCAAAACACCTCCCACGTGGTGGTGGGCGGCCGCCCTCCTGCGCCCCTCCCACGCGGAAAAGGCCACAGGGGGCGTCGGACGGAAGGCCACCAGCCCCTGCTCGAGCCAGCGCGCTCTACGTGCAAAGGCGCTCGTGCAAACATCCTGCCCGCAGCAAATCCCCCGCCCTCGAGGGTCGCTCGACGGCCGCCGCTAGGGGGGTTGGGTTCTTTCTTTCCTCCTCTCTCCTTCTCCACCCCACCCCCCGTGCCAGAGCGGTACTTCTTCAAGAGAAAGGAAGAGCCCCCAAGGGTTGCTGGTAGCCGGAGCCTCCCTGACCGTCGGGGCCGAGAGCGCGCAAGGGAGAAAGGGACAGGGGGCCTCCAAGCCGTCGGGGCTGTTGCTGCTCCTTTTAAGGCGCGATCCCACCTGCCCTCCCACTCCCATTGACCTCACCTGGCTTTTGGTGGCGAGGGAGAGCCGGGCGTGGCTGGCGAAGCGGCTGCTGCTGCTCAGCCAGGGCGGCGTCGTCGTAGGGGCTTCGGGCTCCGGACTGGAGGCGTCCGGCAGCCCCGCCGCCCGGTTGAGGGCTTCCACCTGCCGGGCCAGGCGCTCCACGTGCGCGCGCAGCTGCCGGTTCTCTTGCTGGAGCTCGGCCACGTTGTGTGCCAGCGGGTTGGCCAGGCGCAGCACTTCGGCCACCTGTCGGTCCACTCCGTTCTTGAAGGCCTGGATGTCCACGTGGATCTCGCGCACAGCGCCGCGCAGCGTCTCCTCGTAGCGACCCAGCGCCTCGCACACCGTCGCCGCATCCTGCGCGTTCAGGTCCGCCAGGTCCCCCGGCGACGACCCCGAAGAGGACTGCGCTCCCCGCGACGCGCTGACCTCCATGGCTCTAGGGAGCGCAACCGGCGTCCAACAACACTAGCGGCACCTCGAAGCGCCCCGTGTGTTCATCCGCCTCTCTGGCCGGCCAAGCCGGACCCGGCCTTTTATAGACGGCAGGTGGGAGGGGGCAGGCCGCCGCCGCTCCGGGCCTGGAGAGGGATGGGTGGGCGCGCGAGAGGGAGGGAGGGAGCAAAGGCGCGCGGGGAGTGGGAGCTTTCCGGCCGCTACAGACAGCCCCCTGGGGGGGAGGAGCTGCTAGCCCGGCTCGGCTCTCCTCAGTTGTTGGGGCGCAGCTGCCAAAGCAACAATTCCTTATCGTTGGGGGTGGGAGAAGAGAGTCCTCCAAGAGAGGGGGTGCTCCGAGAGGGAGAGGACACCTGTGCGCAAAAGGAGGGGGCGGCCGGTGGACGGTTCGTCCGACAGTTCTTGGGTAGTTTTGCCAAGCAGCAAGTCCCTTGGGAGGAATCTTCCTGCTGTCTTTGAATTGGCCTCTCTTAAGCCCATTTCTCAGAGGGAAGGAGAGAGGCACCCAAGAAGCATTTCCTGCAAGCTACAGAAGGAAAACGCCTTCAAGCTTTCCCGCTGGCAGGGGGGAGGAGGGCGACCCACACAGGGACCTTCCTGCCCAGTACATCTCGGGCCTTTTCCTACCAGTACACATCCTTCCTTAGCCTGTGTGCAGGCAAGCCAGCCACCTGAAGGGGAGCATGTTCCCAGGGTTGTTTCCCCCTCTCCCAGAGAGGCAGGGGCAGCTGCAACTGTATTTTCCCATCCCCAATACATTTCACAGATGCAATCCCATCTCACCCTTAGGAAAGAAGCTCTCTTTGCAGAGACGATCATGAGCACCCTTTTGGTATGTTTGGAGGAAACCTGGTGGGTACCTGGAGAAGGTTCTAATGATCCAAATTCCTTCTTTGAAATCCAGCACTAGGGAAGCCTCCTCACTCTCAGATGGGCAATGTAATGGGAAAGTGGTTGGTGGGTGAGACTGGCATTTCCTAGAGGCACCTGGATGCTGCACACAAGTGTAGCTTTAAGACATCAGTGGCTGTGAGTGTATTGGCTGGGGGTCCTTCTGTTTATTCCCACCTTCACATCATAGAAGGTCAGTGGGTGAACATACCAGCAACATTCTAGTGATTGAGGCATCTGTTCTGGCCAAGTTTCTCATCTTCGGTCTACTTTTATTTTCCCAAATGCAATAGGTATGTTTATTGGACACTTAAATGTGCGTTAGTTTTTTTGTTTTTGTTTTTAAGAAAACCCACACCCTGATGCAAAACTGCTACACAGTTACGGTGGGCCGTGACATCACTGGCACTAGCCAGTCAAGCGCTGTGCACTTCCCACTTTTGCCACAGGTCAGCAGAACGGGAGCAACTTGCTGAGGAGGAAAGATTGCAGCATTTGGGATCTTTTAGTTCAGAGCAAGGCTGAGTAAGAGGTGACATGATAGAAGTTTATAAAATTATGCATGGTGTTGAGAAAGTGGATAGAGACAAAAGGTTTCCTTCTTTTGTAACACTAGAACTTGTGGACGTGAGGCAGCGATGGCCACCAACCTTGGTGGCTTTAAAATAGGACTGACAAACTCAATGGCTGCTGGCCTCGATGGCTATGCTCTGCCACATACCAGTTGGTGGGAATCACAGTTGTGAGAGAGCTGAGGTTTACCCATGTCCAACTTGCAGGTTTTCTATGGGCATCTGGGTGGCCACTGTGAGAATAGGATGCTGGACTAGATGGGTCATTGAGCAGACCTAGCAACCTCTTCTGATATCCTTAACTGGGTCTTACTGAGGAGCTTCACCCAGGTGAGGAAGTTGCTTGTTTGACTAGCAGAAGGAGGTGCATGGGTAATCGAGATTCTCACTCAGGGCCAGATTCAATTGTTTGCAGCCTCCTGAGCCTTTGAGCAGGGAGTTGGTGAGGCACCTTCTCCACATTCATTTGCCTCCCAGAGTTATTCTGCATTCAGCCGGAACGCCAGTTCTTATTTAACTGTGCACACAATGTTTTTGTAAAGCAATAATCTCCGACGCTCTTTTGGCTGGGCTGGGCTTACTGCCTGCCATGTTTGTGACATGGCTGGACTCCAGATCACAACACTGCTCTGGACGAAGGAGTCATTAGGCAAAAAATAGCCGCCTTTGATTATATGAAGCTGTGGCTCGAAACGTTTTCTGCTAGAGGTCCAGAAGGAAAAATCCAGCACATCCCGAGAGGCTGTGAGATCATTTCAATTAAGTGTAATCAAGGCAATTAGTCTCCGTCCCACCCCCACTAATATGTATATTCAGTTGCAGTGAACTGACGTCCGCTCTTGGGCTGTTTGCTGGCAGAACTTTTTTTTATTAAAAGCCACTAATCTTAGTCGGTGGAGCAACATGGAGCAAAAGGGCAGCCTGAAGGCAGTGTTGGCAAGGGAGAGGTCCGTGCAAGGGCTGCTCAGATTGTTTGAGGTGGGGAAGGATAGGAGCTTATATCAGATCCTGCCCATGCCAGCCCCATTTTCATCCTATGCTGACCTGTGGAGTTGGAAGATGAAGCCTTGTGACCCGTCGGAGGGGTTGGGTTACATCCAGCTGATGCTTCTTTCAAGGGCCCCCATTGTAAACATGCTGCGCAGAAGGCAGGAGCAGGACCTGAAAGGACACTCTGGAAATGACTCATCCCCCTGTGTTTTCTCACCCTCCTCTCCCAGGCTACTAGCCGAGATGACTATGCTCTGCCTCCACAGTCAAGAGGCAGCAATACTTCTGAATACCAGTTTCTGGAAACCACAGGAGAGGGGAGAGCTGTTAAGGCAGGCATAGGCAAACTCGGCCCTCCAGATGTTTTGGGACTACAACTCCAGTCCCATCATCCCTAGCTAACAGGGAGTCAGGGCCGGCTCTAGGTAGACCCCCAGTGGCGCAGGGCATCACGGCACCGGCCCGCCAGGAGGGCGCCGCGAGCTGCGCCCGCCCGCTGGCCGTCCGGTCCGCCGGTTTGACGCGCAGCTGCGGCACAGGCAACCGCGCTGTGCCCGCCCACCGTGCTGGGAAACGGGGGGGGGCGCCGGAGGGATCCGTCGCTCCATGGCGCCAGGGGTGCTTAAGACTGCCCTACAGGGAGTTGTAGTCCCCAAACATCTGGAGGGCCGAGTTTGCCTATGCTTGTGTTAAGGCATCTGATTGGCCGCTGTGAGAACAGGATGCTGGACTAAATGGGCCATTCTTCTGATCCAGCAAGCTCTTCTTGTGTTTTTATCTAAGGAAGCCCCTGAAACAAAATCACGAGCCCCTTTGGGTACAGTTGCACTCAAATCTCCAAGAAAAAGAAATGTCACTCTGTCGAACCGTCTTCAGATGCCAATAACCTTTTGCTCTTCAAAGCATCGCTTGAGCAGCCAGCCAGACCAGTTATCCTACTGCTGCCAAGAGATGGTGATTTCTGCATTAATCAGGCATCGTAAGAACAACCATTCAGCTCGAACAGATCATAGAGACGGGCGGCATCTTGTCCAGCATCCTGTTCTCACAGTGGACAACCTGAAGCCCCACATTGGGAAGCAGGTCTGGGAGGGACTGACATCCCCACAAACATACCCAAGGCTTGCTGGCTGTGGTGAGGATTACAGGCTGGAGGAAGTTGGATCAAGTCCAAGGGCTTGGTGGGATCAGTTCCTGGGCAGGAACTGGGCCCCGCTGTGCTGGAGGATCCTTCTGCAGCAAGCAGTTTTCCTCCATCCAGAAGGGGGGGTGTAGAAGGTGAATGTAGTGAATGTAGAAGGACCCTGAGCTCCAGACATTTCGTGCAGATGCTGCACCCACATTTCAATTTTTTATGCGCCACTGCTGGGGGGGAGAGAAATTTGCATTTCCAAATGGAAAACAATCTTATTGACATTTAAGCATTGCCTCCTTGCAACATAAACAACTGGAATTTAATGTCGCCAAAGTTCATGGGAATTACTCTTCCAATATGATCCGAATTGCCCTTTGAACAGTGGTGGTGAAAGCGCTTTGTTAAGTTAATTGATGTCGCTTTGCCTACAGCCTTTGAAGGGCAAAATGACCATTACTCCTTGGTGAGAGGTTTTGGGGTTTTTTGCACCCTCCAGATGTAAACGGGGAAAGCTGCCTCTCAAGAACCCAGCAATGGCTCCCTCCAGGCAAAAAGCAGAGAGACCCTTCAGAAAACCCAAATATAGATCCTGCCTTCCAAGCCCTTGCAGAGGAAGGAAGGCGGAAGGAGACTGAGGAGAGCCAGAATAGCATCAAACAGATTCTCACACCAGGGCCGCAAAACTGATCCACCATCATCCCGAGAATGTTATGAGGCCTCCTGAGGATTTTAGCACCAGGCTAAAGCACATCCTAAGTCCATTTTCTGGACATCGGTTCCAAAATATTGCCCTTTTAGAGGGGGAGGGATGCATGTTGAACCTATGGACACCCTCCCCCATCTGGACTGCATAAGCTTTTCTGGTGCATAGTTAAACTATGGAACTCCCTCCCACAAGAGGCAGTGATGGCCACCAACTTGGGTGGCTTTAAAAGAGGATGAGACAAATTCGTGGAGGAGGGGAAAAGCTATTGATGGCCACTACCAGAGGCAGCAATGCATCCGAATACCAGTTGCTGGAAGCCACAGGAGAAGTGAGTTACTGTTGCACTCAAATCCTGCTTTTGGCTAAAAGGATGCTGGACTAAATGGGTCATTGCCCTGCCTTGGCAGGGCTCTTTTTATAGCCCAAGTTGGTTAGAATGTGGTGCTGATAATGCCAAGGTCACAAGTTCGATCCCTGTATGGGACAGCTGCATATTCCTGCCTTGCAGTGGGTTGGACTAGATGATCCTCAGGGTTCCTTCCGACTACAATTCAACGAGTCAGTGTTCTTGTGACCCTTAGGGTAGCAGGCCAGCCCCTCTCCACTCCGTATGCCCCCAGCCTCGCCCCTCAAGAGGAAGCAGGGATTTCCTTGGGGGGGGGTCAGAAGTGGTATGGGGGGGTGGGTGTCAAGGGAATTGGAGTCCAGGTTTGCCACATGGCACAGACACTTTAGTTGCCTGGGGCACGGAGCCTTGGCTGGCCTGGACACAAACCCTCTGCTTCTAAATCGGATGTGTATTTCTTGCCCCCCCCCCAGCCACAAAACCAAAGAGGAGAGTGTCCCTGTCACCCGATACTCCCCTGAGCCCTTTCTCAGCCACTGGCAAGAAGACTCTCCCCTACTTTGCTTGTAAATTATAGCAGAAATTTCCAAACCTGGATTGAGATTGGGGGTGGGGTGTGGGGTCAAGAGGTGCCTTTGGGCACTGGGGCTTCATAGATGGAGCCCACAAAGAGACCCTCCCTCCCTCCCTCTCTGGCTTCCTTCACTCCCATGCCAGCTCCACTTGATGACAGGGGCCCAGCACTCCAGCAGCCTCATCCTTCCAGAAGTCAATATTTACTGGGGGTTGCCATGTGCAACACTAAAAGGTTAAAGTTAGCCCGTCCTGCAAGTGGAGGAGGAGGGGGGAAGGGCATTCTGGCTGGCAGGCCAGCCTCTGAGACAGCCTAACCCAGTGATGGGCAACCTTTTGAGCTTGGTGTGTCAAAATTCGCCAAGAAACCGAGCATAAGTCGGGTGGTGTGTCACTTCGAGGAAAAACCCATAACTTCGCGATATTTATTGGTTTAAAAAAAATGTATAATTGTAATATACAACTGTATTTAATAAACCAAAAACTAATTATTTAACCAAACCAAACCAAAAACCCCTTATTTATCACAAAGTGCCCAGAGTTGTTGAGCTTTTTGGGGGGAGCTGCTGACCAAAGTTTTGGAGGTTTTTTTGGGGGGTGCAAAAGTTGCTTTGCTTTTTTGGGGGGATGCCCCAAAGTTGCTGCGCTTTTTTTGGGGGGGGGGAAGAGAACAGAAATAAATGACGAATAATACATTCGCTGGAACTAACACGCAGCACCAACATAGTCTGCCAAAGCGCCAAAAAACCCAGCACAGAACAGGTTAAAAAAAAACGCTGTTACACACAATCATAGTCTGCCAAAGCGCCAGAAAAAAACAGCACAGAAAGGGTTAAAAAACCAATCTCTGGCTACCAGCAACAACAACAACAAAAAGGTATCTGGGTTTTAACAGCAGAGACAAGCTATAGCGGAGACAAGCTCTAGTGGAGACGAGCTGTAGGAGGAGCGGGAGAATGAATTGGGGGGGGGGGGGACAACAACAGTGCAAATGGGCCGATGAGGCGCGTGCCAGCAGTGAGGGCTCTGCATGTCACATCTGACACGTGTGTCATAGGTTCGCCATCACTGGCCTAACCTACACAAGAGAGCTCTGCACCCAGATCTCACTCATTCAACTTCTACTTAGCAGCCTGGGGCAGATGCCAGCAGAGGATGGTACCAGCCCCTCAAGGCTTGTTCCTGGATGATAATGATGATGATAATAATGATGATGATGATGCAGGCCACACACTGAGGAGGGACACCCCCCTCAAACTGCAGCCTCCAGGAGGACTGTCTCCCTTTGGAAGAGGGGCGTTATTGCAATTCTTGCTTTACCTATAAAGGTAGAAGTGATCCAGTTCCCTCCTTCAGACCCCCAGCCTCCATTATGATTGGCTTAGAGGCTGGGTGGTTATATGAGACAACCGGCATTTGCCCAGCATTTGCCTTAGCTGTGATTCCTGTACTAGATGAACCCAGCCGCATGAAATGGAAGTCCATCAACCTCACCAAGATATAAGGGTCTGGAGACTTCTGTTTCAGTGTACAGTATCTGAAGAAGTGTGCATGCACACGAAAGCTCATACAAACTTAGTTGGTCTCTAAGGTGCTACTGGAAGAAAAAATATATATTTTGTTTCGACTACGCCAGACCAACACGGCTACCTACCTGTAACCCTGTACTAGGGGTTGCACTAGATGACTCCTGTCCTATGATTCTGTTTAAACCTAAATCATAGAACTGTAGAGTTGGAAGAGACCACAAGGGTCATCTGCTCCAACCCCCTGCAATGCAAAAATTATTATCTTTTTGCCCAAGGTGGGGCTCAAACCCACAACCCTAAGATTAAGCATTTCATGCTCTTATTGACTGAGCTATTTGAGAGTATCTACAGCAGGCATGCCCAACCTTCGGCCCTCCAGATGTTTTGGACTACAATTCCCATCATCCCTGACCACTGGTCTTGTTAGCTAAGGATCATGGAAGTTGTAGGCCAAAACATCTGGAGGGCCGAAGGTTGGGCATGCCTGATCTACAGGGTCTGGGGTGTCCTGCTAGTGTATGTTTCCCACTGAGACAGCGTAGCTGCGATTGTACCAAATCCCAAGAGCCTCTCAGGTAGCGTTCCTCAAGTCTAGGACTGGGGCCTGTTTTCATTGAAAGTCACCCCCACCCCCTGGCTTTTCTCAGGAGGGGGGCTCTGCTCACCATCACCCAGTGAGGTCCATTTGCCTGGCGTTCTCCTGCAATGTTTAACTGGTAGTGGCTGAGGAGGGGAAAAATGAGGTCACTGCCACTGGCTTTGGCTCGCTCCTTCCTCTTGAGCAACACTCTGCTCTGCCTGCCGTCTTCCTTATCTTGTTCCTGCCAGAGCCTTGCAGAGAGCAGCCAAGAATGGAGAGGAGGACGAGGCACTCCGGGCGCCAAGATAACCACTCTAGGTGCGCTGGACATTCCTCAACAACAGAGAGGAACGACAAGGATGTGTTTTGTGGGATGGTGAGGGGGAGATTTGTCCCAAGGGAGAAAGCTGCAGATTCTCCTTTCCTCCTTGGTAAAGGTAAAGGGACCCCTGTCCATTAGGTCCAGTCGCGGACAACTCTGGGGTTGCGGTGCTCATCTCGCTTTACTGGCCGAGGGAGCCAGCCTACAGCTTCCGGGTCATGTGGCCAGCATGACTAAGCTGCGTCTGGCAAACCAGAGCAGTGCACTGAAACGCCGTTTACTTTCCCGCAGGAGTAGTACCTATTTATCTACTTGCACTTTGAAGTGCTTTCGAACTGCTAGGTTGGCAGGAGCAGGGACCAAGCAACAGGAGCTCACCCTGTTGCGGGGATTCGAACTGCCGACCTTCTGATTGGCAAGCCCTAGGCTCAGTGGTTTAGACCACAGTGCCACCCACGTCCCTTTCCTCATTTGTACTCACCTGCTTTTCTCCCTCCTCTCTTTGGCCTTCCCTCCAACCCAGGGAGGCATCCCAAGAATCATAGAATTGTAAAGTTGGAAGGGACCCCTTGGGGTCATGAGGCCCACCTCCCTGAATTGCAAGAATCTCAGACAAAGCATCTGTGATCAATGGCCACCCGACCTCTGTTGAAAAATCTCCAATGAATCTTAGAATGTTAGAGTTGGGACCCCAAGGGTCATGTAGCCCAACCCCTTGTAATGCAGAAATCACAGTGCAAGAATCCCTGACAGGTGACCATCCAACCTCTCCATGCACACCTCCAATGGAGAGTCCGCCACCTTCTGAAGGAGTCTGTTCCACTGTCAAACAGCTCTTCCCATCAGAAATTTGAATGGGAAGCATACAAAGCATATATTCGTGGTCGAATAACTGCATACTTGTCACATAAAAATAAACAAAAGAATAAAAGGGGGAGACGGTTGAAATAAGAACCTAAGGGCCTCTGGGCTGAAATGGTCAGGGATCCAACCACTATGATATATAAGGAAGTGCAAAAAAAGGAAGTTTGAATTAAATAATATAGCCTACTGTCTCAGCAAACAGAAATTATGCTCACTTGTGTAAGACATATTGGGAGAATGGTAAAAGACCAGGAATTCTTTTGGCAAATTGCTTAAAACAAAAAAAAGGAAAAGGCTTTTTATCCCATGTATTAAAGGTGAGGTCTATAAAAACCCAAAGGATATTAATAACCATTTTTTTAAAAAAATTATTCATTAAATTTTATCCATTTTCACATGTTAAACTTGCTCTGTGGGGAAACCCCACACTAAAAATGGCAAAAAAGATGGTGATATGGAAAAATTGGATGGAAGCAGGTGGACCAACTAATAGACGGGGAAGATGAATTTTATATTTTTGCTATTTTAAGACAAAACTATAATCCTCTTGGGTGTGGTGATCTGAAGGTCGGCGGGAAGGTAAATGGCGTTTCCGTGCGCTGCTCTGGTTCGCCAGAAGCAGCTTTGTCATGCTGGCCACATGACCTGGAAGCTGTACGCCGGCTCCCTCGGCCAGTAAAGCGAGATGAGTGCCGCAACCCCAGAGTCAGTCATGACTGGACCTAATGGTCAGGGGTCCCTTTACCTTTACCTTTATGGTTGTATAAAAAAGGGTTAGCTAAGATAGCTCCGTGTTGGAGATGAGGCAAGGACAACACCTCTCTGAAACACATGTTTGTACAGTGTTCTTTACTTAAGTTTTGGGAGAAAGTGCGCTGTAACACTGACTGTGCAGGAAAAGTTAAATCTTTCAGCGGAGAATATTTTATTGAACCATATACCTTCAGTATGGAAATTATCAACGGGACAGTGGAAATGGATTTTCCGTGCCCTAATGGTGGCCAAGAGATGGATATTGAGGAATTGGTAAAATAAATATATGATACCCTTCAATCAATGGACTGACGGTATGACTGACTGGCAATTTATGAACGAACTGCTTACAGGCACAGACTGTGTGGATAAATACGATAACATTTGGAATGAGTTTATACAAAACATACTAGGCTATTAGCATTTACATAAGCACTAGGACAATGACACTACCAATTTATACAAGAATGCATGGGGATATCGTATATTGTTGGGTTGTTTTTTGGGGTTGTTGTTTTTTTTGCATATTTTTGCTTTTATATGTATCTCTGTTGTCTTTCTCCCTCTCACTTTTCCTTCTTTTTTTCCCTGTATCACTTTATTTTAACAGAAATCACCTTAATAAAATATACATATTAAAAGAAAGCTCTTCCCTAATCCAAGTTGAGCCCACGTCCCCAGATTATCAGCTGTTTGGAAGGCAATTGCAGAGAGCAGCCCCCAGGGACCAGCTCCTTGCCCAAGAGTTTTTAAATAACAAACCCAGGAGGAGGAGGAAGCTCCATGCAGGGTGGGCTGCCTGTTTTCCTGGGCATTATGGCAGGTGGGCTTATTTGTCCAATGGTTGGGCTGGGAAACATCGAAACTGGGGGGCTGCCACCAGCCAGCCTGCATTGTTTCATTGTTGCTAAAGGGAAGCCCAGCTTCCCTGGTGGAGGCAGAGGGGGAAGCTCTTCAACTGGCAGAGGAAACAGAGCCAGCAATCCCCTGTCTGGAGCAGCTGGAGGCTGCGTGGCCCATGGCCTGGATGATGGGCCAGGGCCAAGCAAAGATATACCTTGTGCTTAACCTAGACAGCAGCCAGAAGGAGGAGGAGGCACGTCCCTGGCTCAAAGAGCTCCTATTTTTAGCCTCCTGGCTGGCAGGACAAGCAAAGACAGTCACGGAAGAAGCGCAAGCAGAAGGAACCATGTTTCCAGTGCTCCAGGCAGACCCTCCAAGTGTCCCTGTTTTCCAGATTTACAGAAGCCGTCCCAGTTTCTGATTTAGTCCCGGAATGTCCCGCTTTTCCTGAGGATGTCCCTATTTTCATCGGAGGAATGTTGGAGGGTATGCGGCCTGGAAAGTGGTGGACTCCCCTTCAGTGGAAGTTTTTGAACAGAGGTTGGGTGGCCACCTGTCAGGGATGCTTTTGCTGTGATTCCTGCATTGCAGGGGGCTGGACTAGAGGACCCTACAATTCTGTGGTTCTGATGTGCCTTCCTTCATGCAGGTTCTGTTACCAGAGAGCAATGCTAAACAAGCCCAAGTGGTCAAGTGTTGCAAATTATGCAGTTCACGGCTTCTCGTTCTTCATAATTCCTCCACTTTCTGTCACTCCCACACCCTCCGCTTTCCTCCAGCCTTGGAAAGTGAAAGGCACTAAAGGAGAAGGAAAGGCAAGACCTGCCAGCTGGGAAGCCAAATCCTCACCCTAGGGTCCTGAACCAGGTTCCACAAAAAGGGTCCCAAATCAAAGAAAAAATTACATATACACAAATATATATACACAGGGTTCACGGGTGGCGCTATGGTCCACCAACTGAGCCTCTTGGGCTTGCCGATCAGAAGGTCGGCAATTGCTCTGTCCCAGCTCCTGCCAACCTAACAGTTTGAAAGCACACCAGTGCAAGTAGATAAATAGGTACTGCTGCGGCGGGAAGGTAAATGGCATTTCTGTGCACCCTTGCTTCCGTCACGGTGTCCTATTGCGGCAGAAGTGGTTTAGTCCTGCTGGCCACATGACCTGGAAAGCTGTCTGTGGACAAACGCCGGCTCCCTCGACCTGAAAGAGAGATGAGCGCCGCAACCCCATAGTCACCCTTGACTGGACTTAACCGTCTGGGGTCCTTTACCTTTTATATACTGTATATACACACACGGGACGCGGGTGGCGCTGTGGTCACAGAGCCTAGGGATTGCCAATTGGAAGGTCGGCGGTTCGAATCCCTGCGACGGGGTGAGCTCCCGTTGCTCGGTCCCAGCTCCTGCCAACCTAGCAGTTCGAAAGCACGTCAAAGTGCAAGTAGATAAATAGGTACCACTCTGGCGGGAAGGTAAACAGTGTTTCTGTGCGCTGCTCTGGTTCATCAGAAGTGGCTTAGTCATGCTGGCCACATGACCTGGAAGCTGTACGCTGGCTCCCTCAGCCAATAACGAGAGATGAGCGCCACAACCCCAGAGTCGTCCACGACTGGACCTAATGGACAGATGTCCCTTTTACATACACACACACACAACAATAATAAAATAGTAATATTAGAGATTAATGATGTTTGATTTATTATTGTTTATATTTTGAATTCGATATATATGGGGGCACCAAAATCTTTTTAAGTGCTTGGGGTCTCTGAAGGTTCTTAATCTGGCCCTGTCCGTATCTGAGGTGGGAACCCGGATGATGTCAGTCTGACCTAAGCCAACGGTCCTTCTGTCCTTCCTTCTTGTGCTGTCCTGTGAGAGGAGACCCCTGGCTACTCCTCCTTCACTCCCCCCCCCCAAATCATGTGCTCATATCTTCCACCTCTCCCATCGGCTTTCCGGCTTTCCCATGAGTCTTTCCTTGGCAAGATTGCTTCCCTGGGAGGACAGGGTCTTATCTTCCATGGGAAGGAGAGGTGGGGGAGGCTGCCTCCCAGATCTAGGCTCCACTTTGCATGCCTGTCATGGAAACAAACACTTTGCTATCCCCGAGGGAGGGGTTTCCTCCAGAAGGTTGTCAACTGTTTTTTTTTTAAAGGCCCTGCTCCTGTGCCATTAAAAAGAGTTGAGACAGCAGCAGATCTCCTTGCCAGGGGAGATCAAATAATGGGGGGAAAGCTCAAAATGGGAAGTGGGATTTTTTATTGGGGGGGGGGGTGCTGAGCAGGGGAATATGAAATCTTACAGTGAATGCATCAAAAATTGGGTAAAGCTTCATCCGCTGAATTTCTGCACAGGAGCAAGGACAGACAAGGAACTGTCAATAACAGAATCACAGAATGGTTGGAGTTGGAAGGGACCCCTAAGGGTCATCTAGCCCAACCCCCTGTCCTGCAGGAATCACAGCTAATTTATCCTCTGTGTCAGGGTTTTATTTTGAGCCTGGACTGAGTCTCCCTGTCCCCAATCTCTTCTGCTGTCATGACTCATCTCTGAAACGTGTGATGCAGCAATCAAGAAAAAGAGGACTTCTAAGCACGTGCAGAATGCATGGCTGCTGCTGGCAGCCACTATGCAGCTGGGGAAGGGGAAAGAAGACTCTGCTTTCACAGATCCGGCCTTGGGGGGGGGGGGGCTGATGGCTCAGTGCTGAGAAAAAAGAGCCAGGGGGGCCAGAGCACAGCTCAGGCATCAGCATCGCAAAGAGTCTGTTCGTTCTGTGCTCCAGTTTCCTGCAGGATGGTCTTGCTCACAGGGCCTTCCTCGCAGGGGCAGTTTGGAGAAAGAAGGAGATTCCATAATGATAATTTTACTATTTGTACCCCTCACATCTTACTGGGTTGCCCCAGCCACTCTGGGCAGCTTCAAACATATATAAAAACAATAAAACATAAAGCATTAAAAAAAACCTTCCCTATACAGGATTGCCTTCAGATGGCTTGGGGGTCGGATAACTCCATACCTTCCAACATTTCTCCAGCGAAAATAGGGACATCCTAAGGAAAAGTAGGACATTCAAGATCAAATCAGAAACCGTGACAGCTCTAAATCAGAGGCGTCCCTGGAAAAGTAGCTAAAATAAATTAGACAAATTCATGGAAGAGAAAGGCGCCGGAAGCAGCAATGCTTCTGAACACCAGTTGCCAGAAGAAGCAGGAAGGGCATGAGGTGCGAATCCTTCTTGGGCGTTCCCCTGGGGCATCTGGTTACCGAATGTGAAAACAGGATGCTGGATCAGATAGGCCCCTTTGGCCTGAACCTGCAGCCAGGTTCTTCTGATGCTCTTGTGGAACCTCCAGGTACAGAGGCAGTCTATCTAGATTCTTACAAGTATTTGGCCACAGTGATAAAAGGACGCTGGGCTAGGTGGGCCACTGGCCTTATCCAGCAGGCTCTTATGTACAGTATAAGGGAACTTGAGTTGAGAGAAAGATGTCACACACACACACACACACACACACACACACACACACACACACACACACACCTGTGACTGTGGGACATGAGAGATGTTCTCCTTGCAGGAGTGGAGTGCTGGCTACACCTTTCTTGCACAATAAAGGGCTGAGGTTGCAATCTGGAGGAGGAAGTAAGCAGATCCAAGCCTCTCATGCCTGCAGCTGAAGACCTGGCAGGATGCACCCTCTGTTTCCCTCTTGCTCACTGAGTAGTCCTCACTCCAGAGCTAAAAATATCCCCCAGGCCCTGAGCTCCAAAATGTCTTCAGGCTGCAGCTGTGAAGGTCCCCCAGGAAGGGGGGTTGTGAATCATCTTTTCCTTCCAGAAGTGGATCACTTGTGGAAAGAGGCTGACTTGGGGCCCTTGCTAAACCCCCTGGCCTGATCCCTTTGAAGAAGAAAGAGGAGTACTGCCAATGGGTCTGGGGGCTCAGAGATTCCTCTGCCTGCCTGCTGCCCTGCCTCTCCTTCCACTGTGTGCTTTGACACAGCAAGTGCTGGTGAGAATCATAAAACTGTAGAGTTGGAAGGGGTCCCAAGGGTCATCTAATCCAACCCCCTGCATTTCGGGCCCAAGGCGCACAGCAGGAGCCCCCCCCCCAGCATGCCATTTCTCCCTGCCCTGCTGTGCCCCTCCTCCTCCTTCCTTTCCCCACAAAACTCCACCAGCCCTTGAAAGGATGCTATGCCTGGCTGAGTGGCCTCTACTGAGTGGGTTTGCTGAGGCTGAATTGCCAGCCAGTGCCGGGGAACCAATGCCAGCCAGTGCCGGGGAACCAGAGCCAGCCCAGTCCCCGTTTGGCAGGGTGCCACGTTGCCACCCTCTTAATAGGAATCTGAATCGCGGAGGGTGCTTGGCCTGTGTGTGTGTGTGTGTGCGCGCGCACACTGAATTGGGCCTCCGTTCAATAAGGTGACTAGGGCAAGTGGGAGAGTTGGCTGAGGCTGGCTCTCTGTCTTCTTTGCCTTCCTTGCCAACCTCTCTGCCTTCCTGGGCAATTCTGGTTCTTCCATTCCAGAGTTGAACTGAAGTGGAAAAATCTGCCATCTATCCATGCATGCTCCCTGACCAAGGACTTAGAATTCTCCCTGCAACCACCCTGCTACAAACACCCAAGGCCCACCTGATGGGTGTGGGAGAAGGGCTCCGGGGGGGGGGTCAGCCCGAGACCCCAATGCAGACCCCCCCCTTCTCCTCCTCCAGCACTTCCCCCTCTTCTGTAGAGAGGGCTGGATGTTGAAGTCATTAGGGCTAATCTGGGGAGTTTACTGGAAATCAGCTGAGTGAGATATAACACACAGTCCAGGCTGGCTCGCCTCCAGGGGTCTTCGGTTGGTGAAAACAGCCGAGAGGCAACTTGTTTTTGAGTCATCTCTGCTTGGTGTTGGCTGAGACCCCAAAGGCAGGGGAAGAAGACGCACCCTCGGCATTGTGCAAGCGGTGAAGCCTCCGGGGAAAACAAGTGTGTGTTTGTGTGGCAGGGGTTATTGGGTTGTTGTTTTTATTTTGATTATGTATTTTGTGTGTTTACATTTTGATTTTATTCTGTGTACTGCCCTGAGACCTCCGGGTATAGGGCTGAATATATGGTGAATTCTATTATTATTATTATTATTATTATTATTATTATTATTATTATTATTATTGTGTAGTAGTAGTGCAGGAGAGCAGCAGCAGAAGACGCAGAGGCCCAAGAGCTTGTTCTTTCTAGAACAGCACCACCATTCAGCACCATGCATTGCAGGGGGTTGGGCTGGATGACCTCTGATGTCCCTTCCAACTCTACAATTCCATACCATCCAACATTTCTTCAATGAAAATAGGGACGCCCTATTCCATCATCATTATCATAATAATTTTACTGTTAATGCTCTGCCCATCTGACTGGGTAGCCCCAGCCACTCTAGGCAGCTTCCAACATATATAAAAATAGAATAAAACATTAAACTTTTTTTAAAAACTTTCCTATACAGGGCTGCCTTCAGATGTCTCAGGGATCGGATAACTCCGTACCCTCCAACATTTCTCCTATGAAAATAGGGACGTCCTAAGGAAAAGCAGGGCATTCCGGGATCAAATCAGAAACCGGGATAGCTTCTGTAAATTTGAGGCTGTCCCTGGAAAATAGGGAAACTTGGAGGGTCGGCAACTCAATAATTCTATGATTCTGTGCACTGAGGTGTTAATAATGATTGTTGTAAGATTTAGGGGTAAGTCTGCACGATGCCTTCTAATTCCTGAGGTCCTGGATCCAGGAAGTGTTAAATGGCGGATTCCATTGTTGAACTAGTCAGGCAAGTTTATTGGCGAGTTAATGGCCCTAAGAACCTTCCTCAGTATCACGGAAGAAGTTGCTCTGTGGCCAGAGAACAAAAGGTATACCGGCCTCACCTGGCTAGTAGTATTAGAAAACCAAAGCCAGGCCCGGAGTTGTGACTGAGAAGTAGAAGCAGGAGAAACAGAGCTGTGTTTTATTTCTGACAGAAACCAAGGCTGTGGCTATGGGAGAAACAATACCTTTGGGGGTCTTTATGCTGTGAGCCCCTCCATCTTTGGCTCAAGTGTTTATATGTGTAAATAAACCATATATCATATAGACACCACAGTCTCTGTCCCTCATTCCATGGAAATGAAACCTCATTTCCAGGTAAGCACCTGGAACCCCTGGAATCTCTCACTGCTCAGAGATTGGGATGGTGTGCAACATTATTATCTCATTTGCCCACCCAATCAACCCACCCTACCCCATTTTTGGATTTCCTCCCCAGGATAATTTCACAGGTGATGTAAGTGGCACATGGACCCATCGCAGGGCACTTTCAGAATGTTGCTCAGTTTCTTTGGGCCTTGATAACATATCACAAATTCAGGTTGCGCAATTATTTATTACTTATTTATTCCACAAAACGTATACACCGCTTGATTGTAAAGCAAAACAACCTCAAAGTGGAATCAGCAGTGTGATGCAGCAACAACAAAAAGGCAATGCAATTCTAGGCTCCATCGACAGAAGTCGAGTGTCTAGAAGATCAAGGGAAGTCATAGCACCACTCTGTTCTGCCTTGGCCACACTTGGAGTCCTGTGTCCAGCTCTGGGCACCCCAACTTAAGAAGGATATTGACAAGCTGAAACGTGTTTAGAAGAGGAGGGCAACCAAGATGATCAAGGGTCTGGAAACCAAGCCTGATGAGGAACGGTTGAAGGAATTGGGTATGTTTTCTCCTGCTCCGGAGGGCCCAACCTGAATCAATGGCTTCAAGCTACAAGAAAGGGGATTACTACTAAACATCAGGAATAACTTTCTGACAAGTAAGGACTGTTTGACAGCAGAACAGACTCCCATGAGAGGTGGCGGACTTTCTTTCCTTGGAGGTTTCTAAGCAGAGGTTGGAGGGCATCTGTCATGTACAGTGGTACCTCTGTTTACAAACACAATTGGTTCCGGAAGTCTGTAGTTAACCTGAAGCGTACTTAACCTGAAGCGAACTTTCCCATTGAAAGTAATGGAAAGTGGATTAATCCGTTCCAAACAGGTCCGCAGAGTACTGTACTTAAACTGAAAATACTCAAACCGAGGCGTACTTAAACCGAGGCATGACTCTATGATCTACGGTAGTTGAGATGTCTGCATTGCAGGAGGTTGGTATGCCTTCCAACTCTGCAGTTCTTTATTCCATGATTCAATTCACCCTTCCGCATCGGTGGGTTGTTTCTGGGCAGGCCACAACCACCATTTCTGACCCCCCCAAGGAAAGCCCTGTTTCCTTTGGAAGGGAGGGGGGCTGGGAGCATATGGAGAGAGGCTTGCCTGCTACCCCAAGAGCCCTGCTGGATCAGGCCAATCGCCCATGCAGTCCAGCATCCTGTTGCCACAGTGGCCAACCAGATGCCCATTATGGAAAACCCTCAATCAGGGTTTGAGTGCAACAGCAACAAGGCAGTCTCGAGCAGGTCGCACGCCCTGGCGTTGAGGGGCGGAGATCGCTCCGGCGCCCCCGCCCTCGCAGGGCGCAGCATGGCTTCCACGCGGCTTTGCTGCGCAGCGCACTGCCTACCGGCCCGGCGCCCTGGCGCCCCACACCACCAGGACTCTACCTAGAGCTGGCCCTGAACAGCAACACTCTTTCCAGCAGCTAGTATTCAGAAGCATTGCTGCCTTCAGCCATGGGGGCAGAGTGCAGCCATTGTGGCCAGCAGCCATCCACAGCCCTCCTCCATTAATTGGTCTAATCCTCTCTCAAAGCCATTCAGCGGAGAAAAACCCACAGTTGCCTCAGAAGACCCCCAGAGCTCCCCTTGGGCTCCAAGTCTTCTGGTGGTGAAGGAAAGGGGTTGAACTGACCCTTCTATTCTTCAAGCCAACACCCCACCACGAAGGAGGTTTTCTAACTGGTGCCTCCCCACTGTTTCTTCGGCCAACTAGGTAGGTCCCTCTTGCCTTGGGCTGGCTCTGCTCTGTGCCCAGGCCCTGCCGACAGCCACTGGCTCCCCCCCCCCCCCTGCTGAGGATCCCAAAGGAGGCCTCCTCCCTCGGTCTGCAGAAACCGGAGCCTTGGAGAGCCGGGAGGCAGAATCCCATCGCTGCACCCATTTGCTGCTGCTATGGCTGCAAACTTTGTTTTCTCCCTGTGTGTGTTGACTCCCGGCCAGGGCTGGGCCCGGCTGGACAGCTCCCCACCTCCCTCAGGAGGAGCAGCGGCAGCCGCCCAACGTTATCTGAGCAGCCCATCGCTTTCATTCCTGGGCTGGCTCCCATTCTTTCCAGAGCAAAGCTCTAGCTGTGTGCAGGGCAAGGCAACATGATATACCCTGGCAGAGAGAGGCAAGATGGGAATATTGGGGGGGGGGGGAGGCACGCAGCTGGCTCTGGGACTGGTCCCTGAGGGAAAGGAGATTTCTGCAATGGTCCAGCCAGCTCATCTGCTGCTTCCTGATACCCTCCAGTATCCCCTGACCCATGGGCATAGCCGGGGGGAGCAGAGGGACAGCTGCCCACCCCAAAAATCAGTAAAAATCAATACAAAGCAGTACAAATCTTAGGTTCTGCTCCCACCCCCCGCACAAAAATCCTGACTAAGCCCATGCCCTAACCAAGGCTGTGATGACCACCAACTTGGATGGCTTAAAACAACCATTAGACAAATTTGCATACCCTCCAACATTTCTCTGATGAAAATAGGGACATCCTATTCAACAACAACAACAACAACAACAACAACAACATTATTTTTATTTTTACCTTGCCCATCTGACTGGGTTGCCCCAGCTCCTTCCAGTATAAACACATAATAAAACATTAAACATTTTAAAAACCAAAAAACTTCCCTGTACAAGCCTGCCTGCCTTCAGATGTCTCCTAAAGCTTGTACTGTACTGTATAGTTACTTATCTCCTTGGCTCAGGGGTTGCATAACTCCATACCCTCCAACATTTCTCTGATTAAAATAGGTACATCCTAAAGAAAAGCAGGATATTCGGGGATTAAATCAGAAACTGAGGCAGCTTCTGTAAATCCAAGACTATCGCTGGAAAAGAGGGACACTTGGAGGGTCTGTCATGGAGAGGGCTAATGATGGCTACTAGACCACATCTTCTGATGTGGAGTCTCCTTCTTTGGAGGTCTTTAAGCAGAGGCTTGACAGCCATCTGTCAGGAATGCTTTGATGGTGTTTCCTGCTTGGCAGGGGGTTGGACTGGATGGCCCTTGTGGTCTCTTCCAACTCTATGATTCTATGATTCTATGATGTTCTTACGACCAGGTTTGTTTCCCACCTTTCCTCACATAAGGGCATCCTTCCACAAAATCCCAAAGTAGTAAACTCCCCAGTCGCCCAGAACACACAAGTGGGGCTGCCCCATGTTCAGCAGGAGCATGGAGATGAAAACAGGGAGAAATGTAAAGTACTACACTTGGGCAAAAAAAAAATGAAAGGCACAAGTACAGGATGGGTGACACATGTGAAAAGGATCTAGGAGTCTTGATAGACCACAAACTTGACATGAGTCAACAGTGATGCAGCAGCTAAAAAAGCCAATGCAATTCTCGGCTGCATCAATAGGAGTATAGTATCTAGATCAAGGGAAGTAATAGTACTACTGTATTCTGCGCTGGTCAGACCTCACCTGGAGTACTGTGTTCAGTTCTGGGCACCACAGTTCAAGAAGGATACTGACAAGCTGGAACGTGTCCAGAGGAGGGCAACCAAAATGGTCAAAGGCCTGGAAACGATGCCTTATGAGGAACGGCTTAGGGAGCTGTGTAGGTTTAGCCTGGAGAAGAGAAGGTTAAGGGGTGATATGATAGCCATGTTCAAATATATAAAAGGATGTCATATAGATGAGGGTGAAAGGTTGTTTTCTGCTGCTCCAGAGAAGCGGACACGGAGCAATGGATTCAAACTACAAGAAAGAAGATTCCACCTAAACATTAGAAAGAACTTCCTAACAGTAAGAGCTGTTTGACAGTGGAATTTGCTGCCAAGGAGTGTGGTGGAGGTCTTTAAGTGGAGGCTTGACAGCCATATGTCAAGAATGCTTTGATGGTGTTTCCTGCTTGGCAGGGGGTTGGACTGGATGGCCCTTGTGGTCTCTTCCAACTCTATGATTCTTTGATTCTATGTGAGACTGAAATGACTAAGCACTGTTTCCTGAGCAACACCCCCCCCCCAATATCTCCCCTGTGTGAAATTTTAGATTGTACGCTCTTTGGCAGGAAGGGAGCATGAATAGTGCTGCATACCCATGAATGAACAAACACCACTTCTAAATATTCATATAAGAGCCAGGTTTGCATGAAGTGTTAAACCATAGTTAAAAATAAACAATGGTGTATGGGGCGTAACAAATGCCCTGCATGCAGAAGGCAGCAGGTTCAGGCCCCACTGGCAGCCTCTTGGGGCAGGGCTGGGAATGTCCCCTGCCTGAAACCTTGGACAGCCTCTGCTGTCAGTCAGTGTAGGCAATACTGAGTTAGACAGAGCAAAGACCTGACTCATGTTCCTATGACTTCCCAGAGGAAAGAAACCAGAGTCTGGCTTGGAGTTGTTTTGCACATGATCCCAGTCTGGATGTTTGTTTCCTTCAGAAAACCACGAGTGCTAAACTACGAAGAAGCCTCAGTTTCCACCTGTGGTTTATTTGGGAAGGAAAGACAGACCACAAGGACTCTTTTGCACACAGGGCTAAGCCAGCCCCCTCTCCCCCCCTGGGAGGAGGAGGAGGAGGAGGGCAGGCATGACTGAGCTGGGGACACTTGCACACCTCCTATGCGCCAGAAACAGCCACACACTTTTAATGCACTTTAACCAAACTAAACGGACAGCCAAATGAGCCTTTTGGATGTTTGCAGAGGTGAAATTCAAGTGCGGTTGTTTCCCCTCTTGAGCAGCCCAGATTTTTTTTGGGGGGGATTTCTCTTCTTTTGCTTTCTGCTTTTCCCAGAGGCTTCCCTGCCTGCCTAACAATGTAAGAAGAAGAGCCATTTATGCAAAAGAAGAGCCATTTATGCAAAAATCTTTGGAAATGTTGGGCGTAGGAGAAACTTTTTTGAATGGCATCAAAGCCATTTATAACGAGCAAAAGGCCAAACTTATAGTAAACAGTGTATTAACCGAGGAGCTAAATATTGAAAAAGGCACGAGACAAGGGTGCCCCTTGTCACCTTTATTATTTATCTCGGTGTTAGAAATACTAATGAAAAAAATAAGGGAAAATAAAGCAATAAAGGGCATAAAACTGGGGAGGAAAGAATTTAAACAAAAGGCATTTGCGGACGACTTGGTTTTAATGTTAGAGGACCCGCAGGACAGCATTAAAGAAGCTCTAAAAGAAATAAAGGAATTCGGTACGCTTGCCGGCTTTAGGCTGAACACTGGAAAAACTAAAATGTTGGTCAAAAATTTAAGTAAACAGGAGATAGTGGAACTACAGAACGAATATGGTATAATGGCAGTCAAAAAAATAAAATATTTAGGGATATGGATATCATCCAAAAATATTAACTTATTCAATGACAACTACAAAACTACTTGGAAGGATATAGAAAAGGATTTAGAAAAATGGAAAAACCTAAATTTGTCATTATGCGGCCGAATAGCCACAATAAAGATGAATTTACTCCCGAGGATGCTTTTCCTTTTCCAAACACTCCCGGTGGTTAAAGGGACAGGCTGCCTCGATCAATGGAGGAGAAAGATTTCAAGATTTGTATGGCAGGGAAAGCCCCCAAGGATAAAGCACAAATTGTTAATAGACAAAAAAGAACGGGGAGGCTTTGCCCTGCCAGACTTAAAAACATATTACGAGGCCGCCTGTCTAGTCTGGGCTAGGGAATGGATGGCTTTAAAAGATGTTGACTTACTAGACCTGGAAGGTTTTAAGAACAGGTACGGGTGGCACTCGTACCCATGGGCGTACCCAGGATCAAAACTAGGGGGGGGCAAGGGGAGGGGCCAAGGCACGGAAGGGGAGGGGCCACAAAGTGGGCGGGAACGGCGAACTCGCGCTCCGCCGGGCTGTGCCCCTCCCTAGCAGCAGGGCTGGTAGGCGGAGGTGGAGCCCAGCCCAGCGGAGCGCGAGTTCAGCGTTCCCGCCCGCCGCGCCGCGCTCTCTGGTTCCCCGCCGCGCTTGGCCTTGCCAGAGGGCGCGCCGGGGAGCTGGAGGGAGGGCGCAGCGCGGCGGGCGGGAACGGCGAACTCGCGCTCCGCCGGGCTGTGCCCCTCCCTAGCAGCAGGGCTGGTAGGCGGAGGCGGAGGCGGAGCCCAGCCCAGCGGAGCGCGAGTTCAGCGTTCCCGCCCGCCGCGCCGCGCTCTCTGGTTCCTCGCCGCGCTTGGCCTTGCCAGAGGGCGCGACGGGGAGCTGGAGGGAGGGCGCAGCGCGGCGGGCGGGAACGGCGAACTCGCGCTCCGCCGGGCTGTGCCCCTCCCTAGCAGCAGGGCTGGTGGGCGGAGGCGGAGCCCAGCCCAGCGGAGCGCGAGTTCGGCGTTCCCGCCCACCGCGCCGTGCTCCCTGGTTCCCCGCCGCGCTTGGCCTTGCCTGAGGGCGCGCCGGGGAGCTGGAGGGAGGGTGCGGCGCGGTGCGGCGGGAATGGCGAACTCGCGCTCCGCCGGGCTGTGCTCCGCCTCTGCCCACCAGCCCTGCTTCTAGAGTAGGGCAGCTGCCCTAACTTGCCGCATGGTGGGTACGCCCTTGCTCGTACCTGTGGTATAATAAGGTAAAAGTGCACAAAGGATTCTTATCACACGTATTCATAAAGCCTATTTATGAAGTGTGGGAAAGGTATAAAAATTTACTAGAAAGAAAGACCCCTTTGTGGTTATCACCAACTGAAGCCTTGACAGTTAAGAAAAAAATATGGAAACTAACTGGTTAACATATGGCGACATAATAATAAGATCAGATGAAGGCTGGAAAATTAGACCCTATGATCAATTAAAATCTAAAATGACCAGCTGGCTACAATACTATCAGGTTGCAGACTTATTCAAGGAAGATAATAGGAGGAATGGTTTTGAAAGGGAGAAATCTAAATTTCAAATAGAAATTGTGGAAGGAAACAAAAAGATGTTGTCAAACATGTATGAATTTATTCTCGAATGGAATACCAAGGACGAAGAAACAAAAGACGTCATGATCAAATGGGCAAGGGACATCGGCCACAACATAGAAATTGATCTCTGGTTAAAACTATGGAATTCTAATATCAAGTTCACCGCGTGTACGATATTAAAAGAAAACATTATGAAACTTATGTACCGTTGGTATCTGACCCCAGTCAAGCTAGCAAGAATTTATAAGAAACAGGACAGGAAATGCTGGAAGTGCAGGGAGGAGGTTGGAGAAATATATCATATGTGGTGGCAATGCAAAACAGTTAAACCCTTTTGGGAGGCGATTTATAATGAGTTAAAAAAATTGTTAAAATACACATTCCCAAAGAAACCTGAATTATGTTTGTTGGGCTTAATTGGGAAGGAAATAAGAAAAGAAGATGTAAGAATATTTATGTATGCCACCACAGCAGCCAGGGTGCTCCTAGCCCAGAAATGGAAATCCACTATGGTACCATCAATAGCGGACTGGAAAGAGAAAATGGTAGAATATATAGAGCTAGCTAAGCTGACTGGAAGAGTAAGAGACCAAAAAGATCAGAAAATCGAGAAAGAATGGGGAAAATGTACGGAATATCTTAAAACACACTGCGAAACACCAATTGTATCTTTTGTGACTTCATGATACCTGCATCTGTAAATTATGGAGATTACATAGAGGATGATAAGATGTAAGAACATTAATAAGAATCTGTTTTATATGAGTGCAAGTCGTAAAAACTCGATTAATAAAACCAAGGATGGGAGAAAGGGGAAGCCGTGTTCGGCAGAACAAATGTAAAATATGTTGTAATTAAAGGAGATATCCCTAAAAAGGTATAATCAGGGATATATTTTTCAACTTAAGTTGTGATTATGTAAGAATATTTGATTATGTTTATTTATGAAGAAACAATAAAAATTATGGTTAAAAAAAAAACAATGTAAGAAGAAGAGCCTGCTGGATCAGGCCAATGGCCCATCTAGTCCAGTATGCTGCTCTCACAGTGGCTGGCGGGGGGGGGGGGGGGACCTGCAAGCAGGATTTGAGTGCAAGAGCAACTCTCCCCTCCTGTGTTTTCCTGCAACTTGTGTTGACAGGCATTGCTCCCTCCAACTGTGGAGGCCGGACGTTTCCACCCTGGCTAGCAGCCACTGATAGCCCTCTCTGACTCCCTGAATTTGTCCAATCTTCCTTTAAAGCAGGCACAGGCAAACTCCAGCTCTCCAGATGTTTGGGACTACAATTCCCATCGTCCCTGACCATTGGTCCTCTTAGCTAGGTATGATGGCAATTGTAATCCCAAACATCTAGAGGGCCGGGGTTTGCCTATGCCTGCTTTAAAGCCACCCAAGTTGGTGTCCATCACTGCCTCCTGTGGGAGGGAGTTCCATAGTTTCTGCATGGAGAAGTCCTTCCTTTTATCCACCCCGAATCTTCCAACATTCAGCTTCATTTTATGCCCACCAGTTCTAGTGTTAGGGGAGAAGGAGAAGAACTTTTCTCTATCTACTTTCTCCATGCCATGTATCGTTTCATAAACTTCTATCTGAGGTTCCTGCGTTGCCGGAGGTTGGACTAGATGACCATTGGGTCCCTTCCAGCGCTAAGAATCTATTATTCTATCTCCTCCTCCTCCATTCTCCTCCAGGCACAGGAATCCGGCAGCTGCAGCCATAAGGACAGGATCAAATGTTTGCACAGTGGCCAACTCGCTCACAGTATCGGAAGGTGGAAGGAATCTCCTGGCTGCATGGAACACCCCAGGCAGGCAGGCCACACACACACTGGATCCTCTGGAGCACCTCACTTGCAAGACCCGTGGTGGAGCCACATTGGCATGGCGGTGTCACTCCACATGGCAAGGGGACGCAGGCGGCTGTCTGGTGGGAAAGACCCAAGAGACTGGGCCCTCCTTTCATTGCTACCCTATCCACTGTCCTCCCTGCAGTGTGGGATTGCACCAGGATGCTGAGGCAATTCCTCTACTGTTGGAAGATTCACGCAGCAGTGAGTTAACTTGTGGAACTCCCCCCCACAAGAGACAGCGATGGTCACCAGCTTGGGTGACTTCAGAAGTCCCGACAAATTCGTGGAAGAGAAGCGTATCAACGGCTACTAGCCACAATGGCTAGGCTCTGCCTCCACAGCCAGAGGTGATGCTGCTTCTGAATACCAGTTGCTGAACACCACAGGAAGGGAGAGGGCTCTTCTGCCTGAATCCTACTTGTGTGCTCTTCGTCAGTCTCCTTTGTTCTCCTCCTCCCTGGATTCTATATGGCGGCCCCCTGGGCATTCCAGAGCCCCAACAGCTCAGTTGATAGAGCACGAGACTCTTAATCTCAGGGCCGTGGGTTTGAGCCCCATGTTGGGCAACAATAACCAAAAAGAATAAATAAAAATCATCATTGCATTGCAGGGGGTTGGGCTAGATGACCCTTGTGGTGCCTTCTAACTCTACAATTGTATGATTCTTATCCCCTGCAGCTCCCCTTAAAGGACACTCTTGGGGGCTCTTGAGTTGCCAGGCCAACGCTGGAGAACCGGTTTCACGCTGACAGCCACACTTCTCCAGGAGATCTGGCCAATCCTCCCCACACATTCCTGGGGGATGATAACAAATGCTTGGCTGCACCACCCTGGAGGGTCCCTTTCACCCCCCCCCCCACACCGCCTGCTAAGTTTGCTTTGCTCCTTCCCCCAAGCACTCCTTGCCTCCACTAGCTCCACTCCCAGAGACCTTTGCCTGCTGATGTGTAGAATGGCAGGCTGCTGCTCCTAAGTGCCCCTGCCTCATGCAGTCAAACAATAGGCATCCAACCAATAGCTCAATTGGTTAGAGCTTGGTGCTGATTATGCCAAGGTTGCAGGTTTGATCCCCTTATGGGACAACGGCATATTGCAGCCCGTTGGACTAGATCAGGGATGGCCAACTCCGAAGAGACTGCGATCTACTCACAGAGTTTGAAACTGGCAGTGATCTACCCCCTTTTGGGGTGTTCAGGTCAAAGTTGTTTAGGGAGGAGGAAAGCCCTGTTTTTTAGGGGTTCAGGTCAGAGTTGTTGAGATTTTCTGAGGTGGGAAGAAAGCCCTGTTTTGGGGGGTGAAGGGCTAAAATGTTGGGCATTTTTAGGGGAGCCAAAGTTGTTGAGCTTCTTTGGAGGGAGCCAGTGATCTACCAGTGATCTACCACAGACATCCAGTCATCTACTGGTAGATCACGATCTACCTGTTGGACGTGCCTGGACTAGATGATCCAACTCTATGATTCTATGTCGGCTCACATTTTCTAAGCCCAGGAGGTTGGCGACCTTGCTGAGGAGAAATTGGTTTGTTATTATTCCTTCATATTTGACAGGGATCTGTGATAAGTGAAAGACATTCTGCACATGCTCAGGGGCACGCTTCTCTGACATTGATTTCCCAAGTGCCAGGGCTGAGCCTTACTTGGGGGCTCTATAGACAAACCCTGCTTCCAGAAGGGTTTCGTAACCAGCTCCTGCAAAGGATGTGGCCTTGCTCCTTGCCCTGGTCCTGGTGGAGCTGGTCCTTAGCCTCCACTGCATTTGGCTTCCCTTGCCCTGCTCTGGAGGAGAGGGCTATCATGTCCCCCTAATCCAGGGCACCAGTGGGGGGTCCAAATTTCAAATAGATTTGTTGGAAGGCAGAGTGAAATTGTTGTCAAAAATGTATGACTTGTTGTCAGAATGGTATACGAAAGATGAATGAACAAAAGATGTGATGATAAAATGGGCAAAGGATTTGGGGCATAATATTGAATATGATGCGTGGTTGAAATTATGGAATCAAACATTGAAGTTTACTGCACGTACTGCCTTGAAAGAAAATGTAATGAAGATGATGTACAGATGGTACTTAACACCAGTAAAATTAGCTAAGATGTATAGAATGAGTAGTAAAGTATGCTGGAAATGTAAGGATAAAGAGGGTAAATTTTATCATATGTGGTGGACATGCGAAAAAGTCAAAAGATTTTGGAAAATGATATATAATGAACTGAAAAAGATTTTTAGATACACCTTTCCCAAAAAACCGGAGGCTTTTCTATTAGGACTTATAGGAGATGACATTGTAAAAGGAGATCAAAAATTATTTATGTATGCTACAACCGCGGCTAGGACTTTATTAGCCCAAAAATGGAAAACACAGGAGATACCGACGATCGAGGAGTGGCAGATGAAAATGATTGACTATGCGGAATCAGCGAAGTTGACCTGCGGGATCCGAAACCAGGGAGTTCCAAAAGGAATGGAGTAAATTTGTGGACTATATGGAGAAAAACTGTAGAAGCTTAAAGACACTTGCAGGACTGAAATAAATCCTACGAATTGACTTTAAGAAGGTGGATTAAAAGGAACTGCGAGATAAGAATGGACAAGAAAACCGAGTGAGGGGAGGGAGGGAAGTCAAAAAGAAGTAAAATAGCTGAATAGAGTATAAAATGAGAAAAATTTGTTTTTGTTGTTTGTTGATTTGTTTGTTGTTAATGTGTTTGTTTATTGTTTTGTTGTTGTTGAATGTGGTTTATTTGGAAATGTAATAAAATTCTTTAAAAAATAATAATAATCCAGGGCCCCAGTGGGAAGGGCCAGCTGTTCTTGGCGTGGCCCCTTCTTTCTCTCTCAATGTGACTTGGAACCGCCAAAGGCAAGCAGGTGTGGTAAGCCAGCCAACATTGCCAGGGGGAGATCTGGGTGCGAAAGAGGATCCTTGCTAAGGTCGCTCCTTTGGCAAGGCTACGATTTAGGCCTGGGGGTTGGGGAGGTCAAGGAAGGCACCGAGGAGGAGGAGGAGGGAGAATCTGAAATGCTCCTTTCCCTTCTCTTCTAGAGTTGCCCAGTTTAGAAATAAATTAAGAACAGGTCAAATTCACCTGGCCAAATGTCTAAAACATTTGGGTCACTCAAGACTGAGGAAAACCACAAGCCAGGAGCCCCTGCTCTCCCTGGCTCCCACATCCTATTTATTTATTTTTTTACATTTATATACCACTTTTATGTTCCCAGCATCTCAAGGTGATGTGCCTGGTTCTCCTCCTCCCCATTTCTTCCCCATAACAACCCTGTGAGGGAGCTTAAGCTAAGAGTGAGTGATTGGCCCAAGGCCATCCAGTGAGCTTCAGGGCTGAGTGGGGATTCAAACCTTGCTCTCCCAGGTCCTAGTCCAGCACTCTAACCATTACACCATACTGCCTCTATCCTAACCCCTGTCCCCTCTAACCCTGCCAACTTCTCACCACTGCCCAGCTCCATTGGCTGCCTGTCTCCCTCAGGAGCCAAACTGGGGGAGGGGAGTCCCCTAAAGCCTCCCTTGGCCTCCCTCTCCTGCTCCAATCCCAACTTCTGCTATCTGGCAGTTTCCCCACAGGGTTTCCAGCCCCAACCCCACCCCAGGTGGCTCTTCTCCCAAGATGTGTCTGGACTTGGCTTGTTTTATTGCCAGGATGGCTGCAGCCCTTCTGGAATCTTGGCTGTCCAGGAGAAGACGGATTTACAGCCATAGCCCAACTGTAAATCAGTCTGCAAAATATGGGAAAGGAACAGTTCCTCCTCGCAGGCCAGGCTGCCGGAGGGGGCTTCCATCTGCATTTGTCAGCTGGGACTGCCTTGCCAGGCTGGAAATACAGCAGCAGGAAGAAAACCAGCCTAGCTGGCCCTGGTTTCATTTTTAAAAATCAGAAATGAAAAGGTCTGTCTCTGTGGCAAGGAGGCATTTCACATTCAAGGGTGACAGGCAAGCTGCAGAGTCAGGCCTTGCACCAGGTTTGCTGGTGGGATTGCATCTGCTTTCTGCAGGGCTCAGCCAGGCTGCATCAGACTGACAGGCAGGTGTCCATCTGTAGATAAGAGAGGCATAGCTGCCAACCCTCCCTTTTTTTTTGCGGGAAACTCCCTTATTCCAGTGCCGTTTCCCGCTGCTATCCTGGATTGTTAGATATGCCGTAGACCAGGCATAGGCAACCTTGGCTCTCCAGATGTTTTGGAACTACAACTCCCATGATCCCTAGCTAACAGGGCCAGTGGTCAGGGATCATGGGAGTTGTAGTTCCAAAACATCTGGAGATCCAAGGTTGCCTATGCCTGCCGTAGACTGTCCCGGGGACAGGTGAGGCTGCTGATCTCTTCTTTTCAAATCCGAAAGTTGACAGCTATGAAGAGAGGCTGTCTCAGTTTCCTTGGCCAGGGAGCTTTCTGTGAACCTTAAGCTGTTGTCCCTCAGTTTTTTTTTGGGGGGGGGGCTGGGGCCAAGAGCTCCCACTTTGGGCTCGCATTCCAGGGCCAGGATCAAGTAGGACCGAGTGTCTGTTGACTTGACCGCTTTTTCTGCACCAGATGAATTTGTTTCGATTCTTCGCTGCTCTTTCCCTCCTTGAGCTCACAGGAAAGGGCAGGATAGACTAAAGCATGATAAAAATGTGGAGATGTTTGGCCTTTTAAGAAAAAAGAATGCATTGACTAATCAAGTCAGGACGGATCAAGGCATGCCAGAACTTCTTCTTATTAAAGTACCTGGCAACCGTTTATTGGCTGACTACGTGAAACAAGAAAATAATGAACGGTCACCCACCAAACCCCCATCAAAACTGATGGAATGATTCATCTGGATCAAGCTGGGTTTGTATCGGTGTGTAAAATCAGAGACTCAATTAGGCAATTATTAAACATAATATACCATAGTAAACAGACTACCTCACCACTAGCCTGTTTATCATTAGGTAAATTTAAAGCATTTGACTGCATGGGACCAAAGTATTTAATCAGAGTGATGAAAAGAATGCATTTGGCCCTAAATTTGTCAGAATATTAGAAAATCTGCATGATAGTACACCTCCTACAATTAGGATAATTAATATGGATTCAGAAAAATGTCAATGTAGCTGCAGGACAAAACAAGGTTGCCCATTATCATCTTTATTATTTGCTCTAATTCAGGGGTGCCAACTTGAATAAAATATTGGGGAGGCCCAGCTAAGCCCTGCCCCGCATAATCAATCACAAGATGTGGTGCATGCACACCATTTGAATGGCAATACCCATCAACTTTGGGGGGCGAGCCCCCTCAAATATTTTACTGGGGGGGCAAAGGAACCTCAGCCCCATGAATTAAGTCCTAATTGATAGAATAACAAGAGATGATGCATCATGCAGAAAAAGTGGATTGGAATAACACCTCTCCAGTCCCAGAGTTCAAATGGACTGCTCCCTTGAAGCTGAAGGGAAGGCGATTTCACAAGCAAAAGAGAGAAAGGACTTTCTTTAAGCAGCAGCTCAGAATTAAACTGGGGAACTCTCTGCCACAAGAAGAGGCAGCGGTGGCTTCCAAGCTGGATGTTTTTAGAGAGGGATTGGACCGATTTATGGAGGGAGGGGACAAGCAGATTCGAGATGACGAAGGCGGCAGCAGCAGAAGTGAGAAGAACGTGCTCCCTGCCCGCCCCGAAGAGACTGCCGGTCAGAGTCCGCCAACTTGGCTCTGCCTAAACCCTGCTGGTGGCTGTTGGTACTTTTTGTTCCGAGACGCGCCTGAAGGCGGCGATGACGAGACGGCGTTCGACCTGGGTCCGCTCTGCGCCTCTTCTCTCTTCTGGACCTGCGCCCCCTGCCGCTCTGGCAGGCCCGTTTTCCGGCGACGCTTCCTCCGCACATCCGGGACCCTTTCCCTCTGTGGGCCCTTCCTGCTTCCGGTCCCTCCCTCCATCGGCGGCGGCGGCGGCGGCGGCTTTTTCGTGAGGCGATGGCGGCGGTGCGGGGCCTCCGCATCTCCGTGAAGGCGGCCGAGCCGGAGCCCATGGAGGTGGAGGAGGGCGAGCTGCTGGTGGTGCAGGCCAGGCCGTCCCCGCCGGGCCCAGACGCCGCGCCTCCTCCGCCCGACGCCGCCCCCGCCGGAGGAGAAGAAGAAGAAGAAGACGACGACGAAGACGATGAGGACGACGACGACGGGGGAGAAGAGGAACTGGAGGTGCCGGTGCGGCGCTCGCTGAGGGACCTGCTGCCGGTAACGGAGACGGGGTTGGGGCGGGGAGGCTTTGGGCCTGCAAAGTCGGGAGAGGAGAGAGTTCCCTTGGGCATGGGCAGAGTGCATTTTCACCACGGGTGGAGTGGCTTCGTGCCCCCCATCCCCACATGGCGGGCACCCTCCTCACCCCTCCGCACCCGCCTCCTCACTCGGGGCCGGGCTCTGGCGGGTTGGCAAGGGCTCGGAAAAAAAAAGGATCCCTCGTGGCACTCTCAAGCCCCACGTAGCACGGGGTCAGCTTTTGTTTTTTAAATGGGTTACTGTTGCCTGGCAGAAAGAGCCGGCTGGCTGCACTTGCCCTTTGCCCAGGCCGAGGGAAAAGCAGCAGCAGGTAGAGGCGGCCTTGTGAATTGTCCCTACGAAGAAGGACGCCTTGTTTGGAGCTCTCGACGGAAGGTGGGCAGCAGAGGCTTCCAGCCGGTGGTGGGCTCCCCCCTTTTATCAGTAAACCGTTTCTCGTCTGGTGTCCTTTGGCATTCTGAGGCCTCAAAAGCAGCACCTTCTATGTATGGCCTGATGTAGAATTGTAGCTTCTTTATCTGCTTTACTTATGATTTTGCTTTTTTTTTTTTAGGACACCAGCAGAAGATACGAAAACAAAGCCGGGAGCTTCATCACTGGGATCGATGTCACTTCAAAGGTATTCCGTGTGTGCTTGGAGGTTTTACACCAAACTTGAAACTATAGCACAGGCATGTTCAACTCCCAAGAGACTGCAATCTAATCCCACTATAAAAAACTGGCAGTGATCTATCCATTGGATTGACCAAAGGTGTTGAGCTTTTTTGAGGGAGCCTTCACCAAAGGTGACGAGCTTTTTGGGGGGAGGAAGACCCAAAGTTGTTGAGCTATTTTTTTTGGGGGGGAGCTTTCAGGATCATGCAATCAACCAGAATAATCAAGGGACACCCTGCGATCGAACGGTAGATTGTGATTGACAGGTTGGATATGCCTACTATAGCAAATGGTGGGTCTCAGACTCAGTTGGTCTATTTATCTACAGCTGATATCATTTGTTATGTTGCTAGTTTTTTATGCGTTCAGTTGATAATGGGCACCTTTATGTTTGTGACACAAGCTAACTTTGGCTGTTGCACACAGTATTTCTGTGCTGTAACACTTTATTGAAGAGGCTGGGTTTGTTACAGGGGTTGAGCCAAATGGCTCTTTCTGTGGTTTTGTAGCCTATGTAGGTATTTTGAAGGGCTGAGAATGCCACTTCTGGAAGCGTAGGAGGCTCGTAAGGTGGCAGCTGCTGGGAATCCATCATCATCATTTTATTTGTATGCCGCCTTTTCACAGTGAAATCAGTGCTCAAGGCGGCTTACAATATGAATAGATATATATAATTACAAACATAGCAAAATAGTCATAAAAATAAATAACACATTAAAATCTACATAACCAAACCGAACAATTTCCACATAAAAATAAAGATGCAAAAAGTTAATATTGGTTAATATCAGTAACAGCAAAAGCTACCAACAAAACTTTCTCCAAAATACCCCAGTCCTTGTTGGGCAGCAGCCGCAGCAGTAGTCCTTATGTGGCCAGCCAGGCCCTGCCTTAGGCCAGGTGGAGAGAGGCAGCTCAGCAGCAGTTCTCAGCAGCTGTGGATGGCTGTGTCACAGCTACATGAAGTATCCGAGTGTCACGGCATTGAGGCTGCAAAGTCCCTCTACTGCCCTGTTTTATAAGAAGGAGTTTTACTTCAGAAAGGAAACTTCCCTTTTTGTTGGGGGTCTGCTGGTACTAGCGGTAGAATTAGGACTTGCTTCCGAACAGCCTTTTATGCCAGTTGATGCTTATCTTCTGAGAGGAAGGTTCCAGCCATCAAACCCAAAGAGAGTTTGTGTCGCCAAACTGTTGTAACTATGGTGGTACCTCGGGTTAAGACATAGCTGCCAAGTTATCCCTTTTTTTAAGGTTTTTTCCCTTATGCTGAATAGGCTTCCTCGCGAGAAAAGGGAAAACTTGGCAGCTATGGGTTAAGAACTTAATTCGTTCCGGTGGTCCGTTCTTAACCTGAAACTGTTCTTAACCTGAGGTACCACTTTAGCTAATGGGGCCTGCCACTGCCACGCGATTTCTGTTCTCATTATGAAGCAAAGTTCTTAACCCCAAGTGTGAGGGACAGGGGATATCGCGAAGTCCCTCCCCTCCTGAGTTCAAGCCCGTCCCCGAGCAAAGGGGAAAGCAGGGAGAGTTCCGATTCCAGTGGGGAAGCAGGAAGTCGTGTCCGAGGCTCAGGCAAGGTAGAGGAGCCAGGGTCCCAGGTGGGACAGGAAGGGGCAAGCAAGGGGGGAAGACCCATCCCCCCAACTCCAGAATTACGCAGGAAGAGGAGGGGCAAGAGGATGGGTCTGCCAAAGCTTTTGTGTTGGAGAAAGACGCGCCAAAAGCCATTAGGAGGTTCTGAAACCGACTGACCACATCACTCCGTGTAAATAGCAATGACTTGAGCACTGTAAATACGCAGCACCAATAAAAGAATAAAATGCAGAGCTGCGTGGCGTCGTTACTCTGAAGTAGTCCACTCCGGCCACCGTGACAGCAACCTCCTAATCATTTTTGGGCTACTTTGGAGTTGCCGGGATGAGCGTGTCAGAGGCGGAGAAGTGGCGGCAGATCGCGGAGCAAGCCCAGCTAGAACTGCAGCAGCTGTCGCTGCAGGCGCAGGGAGAATTGAAGGCAGCTAAAGAGGAGACTAAGAAGGTCCAGGACGACCGGCTACAACTTGCGGAACAGGTGAGAGAGCTTCAGGAAAAAGAGCAGCAATTAAGGGCGGTGGCGGTAGACCTCCAAAACAAGCTGGATGCAGAGAAAAACAAGGCGGGAGGGGCACCCCAAGTCCAAGTGCTGCCAGGAAGGAGAGCTGGGACCCTAGTTAGCAAGTTCAATGGAGACCCGAAGGAATTTCAAGGCTTTGAGACTGAGATTGTGTATGCTCTTGAGCTGCACCACGATGAGTTCCCTGATGATGAGCACAGAGTAGCGTTTATTGTGGAGCACCTTACCGGGGCAGCCAGGGAGTGGCTAAGACCGTTAATTGCAACAAGGAATCCTTGCATGAAGAATGTCAAACTATTTCTAGAAGGTTTGAAAACGATGTATTCGTCAGATAGTCATATGGACCAGACTAAGGAGGAACTTCATAATTTACGCCAAGGAAATATGACAGTTCGCGCGTATTGGGCGAAATTCACCATGCTGGTGCACAGATTGGGGTGGGAACTGGGGTCCCCCCCAATGCAAGCGGCGTTCTACTTGGGGTTGCATGAGGAGGTGAAGGATGAGCTCTCGAGAGGTCCAAAGCCCAGTGATATGGATCAGCTGAGCAAAGCGGCTCTGGCGGTGGGGGTGAGACAGGAATCCCGGTGGAGCGACAAACAAGCAACGCGCGCAAAGCGGGCTTGGTTCCCACGGTCGCAGGAGAAACCACTCCCCCAACAACCCTTTCAAGCCACGCCTGGGGCCAGCCAGGACCAGGAACCCATGCAGATTGATAGCGCGCGCGCGCGGGCTTTTCAAACCCCAGCGGCGCCAAGACGCAAGGAGGGAAAGGGCGGGAATTGCTTTCTCTGCAACTCCCCCCAGCATCTCGTCAGAGACTGCCCACATCGCAGGGAGTGGCAAGGAAGGGCGGGAACGGTGGTGCCCTCCCCCACTGACGCAGCACCACAGCAGGGAAACGGGAAAGCCTGGCTGCAGGAGACAAGGGGCAGCAGCCAGGCACAGTCAGCAGACAACAGCCCCAGCCCACCCACCCGCACAGAGAGGAGCAGAGCCAGCCCACCCCTCCCAGAGCAGGAGTGGTTCTAGAAGTCACGCTAACGCTCCCAAATGGCTATCCCCTGACAGTCCTTGCCTTAATTGACAGTGGTGCCTCAGCGAACTTCTTCTCGAGAAACTTTGCAGAAGAGCACCAGATCCAGCTTCTGCAGCTGGATTTTCCCCTTCACGTGGCAACCATTGACGGCAGAGAGCTGCTGGGGGGGGCCATCACTCATCAAACCCCCCCCATGAGAATGACGGTGGGAAGGCACTCAGAGACACTGGCATTCAACGTCACCACCATCTCAGACCCCCCCATCGTCTTGGGCATGAGCTGGCTGGCGCGCCACGACCCCTCCATCAGTTGGCACCAGAGATGCATCACTTTTGGATCGGACTTTTGCCTGGAACATTGCATGCAGCACCAACCAGGGGAGGGGCCTCCGATAGCCACGGTGGCCACCATGCACGTCAAAGGGGGTGAGGCGATACCCAAGCCGTACTGGGACCTGCAGGAGGTCTTCAGCGAAGCGGAGTCCGACCACCTACCCCCACACAGGCCTTTTGACTGCCAGATCAACCTGGTGCCAGGGGCAACTATACCCCCAGCCAAGCTGTACGCCATGTCAGACCAGGAACTGGAGGATCTGCGCGCTTTCATCGACAAGAACCTCAAGCGGGGGTTCATCAGAGAAAGCAAGGCAGCAGGGGGCAGCCCGGTCTTCTGGGTGGACAAGAAAGACACGCAACAGCGCCGCCTGGTGGTGGATTTTAGACGGCTGAATTCGGTGACAGAGCCAGTGGCTTTCCCCATGCCCAGAGTGGATGATCTCCTGACAGCAGCACGCAGGGGCAAGATTTTCACCAAGCTAGACCTGAGGGGGGCGTACAACTTGATCAGGATCCGGGAAGGCGATGAATGGAAGACCACGATGTTCACGCCTCTGGGCTCTTTTGAATATCTGGTGATGCCCTTCGGGTTGCAAGGGGGCTCAGCCTGCTTCCAGGCCTTCATGCACCACGTCCTGGGGTCCCTCCTCTTCAAGAACTGCCTGGTCTTTCTGGATGACATCCTTATCTATTCCAATGACCCAGTGCAGCATGTGAAAGATGTCAGGGAAGTGTTGCAGCGCCTGAAGGAGAACCACCTGTATGTGAAGCTGGAGAAGTGCAAGTTTCACACCAAGGAGGTGGACTTCCTGGGCTACAAGCTGTCAGACAAGGGGCTGGCGATGGACAAGGACAAGGTGCAGGCCATCCTGGACTGGCACAGCCCCAGGACGCGCAAAGATGCCCAACGCCTACTAGGCTTCGCCAACTTCTACAGGAAGTTCATCAAGAACTTCTCTCGCGTTACGGCTCCCATCACTGACTGCCTGAGAGGCAAGCAGAAGTTCAGGTGGACACCAGAGGCGCAAGCAGCGTTCGAAAGCCTCAAGAGGGTGTTCGCCTCGGACCAGAACCTGTTCCACGTGGTCCAGGACGCGCCCCTACGCATTGAGACAGATGCTTCTGAGAAAGCTGTGGGCGCCATTTTGTTGCAACTGGACGCCAACAGGGAGTGGAGACCCTGTGCCTTCTTCTCCAGGAAGTTGACACAGCCCGAGCGCAACTACACCGTGTTTGACAAAGAACTTCTTGCGATCCACGCTGCGTTCAAACATTGGAGACACTTCCTGGTGGGCGCCAAGCACCCCATCCAGGTGTGCACAGACCACAAGAACCTGGAGTTCTGGAGAACTGCCAGGGTGCTCAACCAGCGGCAGATACGGTGGGCAGAGTTCTTCTCGAACTTCAACTTCTCCATACACTACATCCCGGGAGAGCAGAACGTCAGGGCGGATGCCCTCTCCCGCAAGCCAGAGTACATGGAGGAGGAGGAGCCACCAGCCCCAAGGCACATTTTCCCCCCGTCGGCATGGTCCTGCGGAGCAGCAGTGGTGAGCGAGGCAGAACTCACAGCACTGACGGCAGCGGATGACTTTGCCAACCGCATCTTCAGAGACCTGAGAGGGGGGAGGGAGCAGGCAAAAGACTTTGCAGAACGCAGAGGGCTGCTTTTCTACAAGGGGGCACTGTACCTGCCCACCACCCAGCTCAGACGTACGGTCCTCAAACAGATGCACGACAACCCAACGGCGGGGCATTTTGGAAGGGACAAGACCACTCACCTAGTCATGAGACACTTCTGGTGGCCAGGGGTGAGGGAAGATGTTCGAGACTATGTACGGGGCTGTGACACCTGCCAGCGGGCAAAGGTGGTCAGAGCAGCGCCACCAGGGTTGCTGGAGCCCTTAGCCACGCCACACAGGCCGTGGGAAGTGCTGTCCATGGACTTCATCACAGATCTGCCTTCTTCCCGGGGTAAGACCGCAGTGTTAGTGGTGGTGGACCTCATGTCCAAAATGTGCCACTTTATACCGTGTGCCAGGGCAGTCTCTGCAGAAGAGACAGCCAAACTGTTTGTTGATCACGTTTTCAGACTGCATGGATTACCTTTAAGGGTTATTTCGGATCGTGGCCGCCAATTTGTTTCCAGGTTCTGGCGGCGGCTCATGAACCTCCTGCAGGTGGAGGTCAGCTTGTCGACGGCTAGACACCCGCAGACCAACGGACAAGCGGAGAGGGTCAACGCCATTCTGCAGCAGTACCTGAGATGCTACGTCAGCCAGAGGCAAACGGACTGGGTGGATCGCCTGCCACTAGCAGAATTTGCCTACAACAATGCAGTGCACGTCTCCACAGGGGTGTCGCCCTTTAAGGCCAATTACGGGCGCGACCTCAGATCTTTCCCAGAGAGGGAGGGGGAGGAGGAGGAGGAGGGCCCACAGGCTGAGGATTGGGCAGAGGAACTGGAGACGGTGCACCAGCAGCTCAGAGAACACTTGGAGAGGGCCAAGGAAGCGTACAAAACGGGGGCAGATCGCCACAGGCGACTAGGGGAGGTCATCAGGGTGGGGGACAAGGTGTGGTTGTCCTCGGAGGGCCTTCCCACCAGAGGGAGGTGCAAAAAGCTGGCACCCAAAAGGCTGGGCCCCTTCACGGTCACGCAACAGGTCAACCCGGTGGCATACAGGCTGGCACTGCCAGCGGACATGAGGGTGCATCCAGTGTTTCATAGATCGCTGCTGTCGCCGTACAGGGAAAGCAGCAGGCTCCGAGACAGCGAACAAACCCCCGAGGGAGGGGGGGAGAGGGAAGGCAGGGAGCAACTCAATGAGGCCACGGCCATCCTGGATTCAAGGTGGGGGGTGGGGGGACTGGAGTACCTCATGGCATGGGAGGATGCTCCACCGTCCCAGAATGAATGGGTCCCAGCCACTCAGATACAGGAGGAATTCTTGGTGGAAGAATTTCACGCCCTCTTTCCCCACAGACCCAAGCCCTGGCACAGGGAAAGGGAGGGGGAGGAGGAGGAGGCACGGGAGAGCAGCTCCCCATGGCGCTGGGAAGCGGAGTTTGAGGAACCAGAGGATGAGGTATGGGTGTCGCCAAGATCCACCCAGTCAGAGGAAGGAGCAGATTGGCAAAACATTTTTACCCCCACCAGCTCTGACGCCACGGACTTTTTGGGATTCCCGTCCGCCCAGGCGGAAGGGGGGGGCTCGCAGGACTGGGGGGAGGTATTCACACCAACGGGCTCGGAGAGCACTGAGTTCTTAGGCTTCCAGTCGTCACCGACACATGGGGGGGGCCTGGGGAGGGGTGAAGGAGAGCTTGGGAGGGGGGTGGATGTGAGGGACAGGGGATATCGCGAAGTCCCTCCCCTCCTGAGTTCAAGCCCGTCCCCGAGCAAAGGGGAAAGCAGGGAGAGTTCCGATTCCAGTGGGGAAGCAGGAAGTCGTGTCCGAGGCTCAGGCAAGGTAGAGGAGCCAGGGTCCCAGGTGGGACAGGAAGGGGCAAGCAAGGGGGGAAGACCCATCCCCCCAACTCCAGAATTACGCAGGAAGAGGAGGGGCAAGAGGATGGGTCTGCCAAAGCTTTTGTGTTGGAGAAAGACGCGCCAAAAGCCATTAGGAGGTTCTGAAACCGACTGACCACATCACTCCGTGTAAATAGCAATGACTTGAGCACTGTAAATACGCAGCACCAATAAAAGAATAAAATGCAGAGCTGCGTGGCGTCGTTACTCTGAAGTAGTCCACTCCGGCCACCGTGACACCAAGGTTATTGAGAAATAATATATATATATGATAAGAATAATATTGGAGAAAACTGGATATTGAAACCTGCTTAACCTAAATCATATATCCCAGTTTTACAGCACCCTTTAAAGTACGCTTCACGCAGAGTATACGCAGTCAGAAGTTGACCTGGCTAAGAAAACACCACCAAGAGCGTAGGGAATTATCTCCCTTATATGAAACCCCTTACTAGCTGCACACTTGTAAAAGTATGCAGATGAAAATATAAACGGTTGGGTTTCTTTAACTGAAATACAAACTGACTCTAAAGAGACTTTAAAGATAAATGCTTTCTCTCTTAGCAACATTCCAACCTTCAACCCATTCCAAACCTCCCACAAACTCCCACATAATTCCCATTAAACTACCCAAGAATTAACAGCAAACTAGCTTTATAACTAAGCAACTCTCATACTAAGATTCAACTGGGAATCTCTTAAACTGAGAACAACTGAGAGAGTGATCTACTTAGAGATGAATCTAACTAAGAGATACAGGGAGGGAGATAGGGAAAGATACAGGAAACTGAATGCAGATTTCCAAAAAACAGCAAGGAGAGACAAGAGGGTCTTCTTAAATGAGCAATGCAAAGAAATAGAGGAAAACAATAGAATGGGGAAAACCAGAGATCTGTTTAAGAAAATTGGAGATATGAAAGGAACATTTCGTACAAAGATTACCATAATCAAGGACAAAATTGGTAAGGACCTAACAGAAGCAGAAGACATCAAGAAGAGGTGGCAAGAATACACAGAGGAATTATACCAGAAAGATATGGAGGTCTCGTACACCCCAGGTAGTGTGGTTGCTGACCTTGAGCCAGACATCTTGGAGAGTGAAGTCAAATGGGCCTTAGAAAGCACTGCTAATAACAAGGCCAGTGGAAGTGATGATATTCCAGCTGAACTATTTAAAATTTTAAAAGATGATGCTGTTAAGGTGCTACACCCAATATGCCAGCAAGTTTGGAAAACTCAGCAATGGCCAGAGGATTGGAGAAGATCAGTCTACATCCCAATTCCAAAGAAGGGCAGTGCCAAAGAATGCTCCAACTACCGCACAATTGCCCTCATTTCACACGCTAGCAAGGTTATGCTTAAAATTCTACAAGGCAGGCTTAGGCAGTATGTGGACCGAGAACTCCCAGAAGTGCAAGCTGGATTTCGAAAGGGCAGAGGAACCAGAGACCAAATAGCAAACATGCGCTGGATTATGGAGAAAGCTAGAGAGTTCCAGAAAAACGTCTACTTCTGCTTCATTGACTATGCAAAAGCCTTTGACTGTGTCGACCACAGCAAACTATGGCAAGTTCTTAAAGAAATGGGAGTGCCTGATCACCTCATCTGTCTCCTGAGAAATCTCTATGTGGGACAAGAAGCTACAGTTAGAACTGGATATGGAACAACTGATTGGTTCAAAATTGGGAAAGGAGTACGACAAGGTTGTATATTGTCTCCCTGCTTATTTAACTTATATGCAGAATTCATCATGCGAAAGGCTGGACTAGATGAATCCCAAGCAGGAATTAAGATTGCCGGAAGAAATATCAACAACCTCAGATATGCAGATGACACAACCTTGATGGCAGAAAGTGAGGAGGAATTAAAGAACCTTTTAATGAGGGTGAAAGAGGAGAGCGCAAAATATGGTCTGAAGCTCAACATCAAAAAAACCAAGATCATGGCCACTAGTCCCATCACCTCCTGGCAAATAGAAGGGGAAGAAATGGAGGCAGTGAGAGATTTTACTTTCTTGGGCTCCTTGATCACTGCAGATGGTGACAGCAGTCACGAAATTAAAAGACGCCTGCTTCTTGGGAGAAAAGCAATGACAAACCTAGACAGCATCTTAAAAAGCAGAGACATCACCTTGCCGACAAAGGTCCGTATAGTTAAAGCTATGGTTTTCCCAGTAGTGATGTATGGAAGTGAGAGCTGGACCATAAAGAAGGCTGATCGCCGAAGAATTGATGCTTTTGAATTATGGTGCTGGAGGAGACTCTTGAGAGTCCCATGGACTGCTAGAAGATCAAACCTATCCATTCTTAAGGAAATCAGCCCTGAGTGCTCCCTGGAAGGACAGATTGTGAAGCTGAGGCTCCAATACTTTGGCCACCTCATGAGAAGAGAAGAATCCTTGGAAAAGACCCTGATGTTGGGAAAGATTGAGGGCACTAGGAGAAGGGGACGACAGAGGACAAGATGGTTGGACAGTGTTCTCGAAGCTACGAACATGAGTTTGACCAAACTACGGGAGGCAGTGGAAGACAGGAGTGCCTGGCGTGCTATGGTCCATGGGGTCACGAAGAGTCGGACACGACTAAACGACTAAACAACAACAACAACAAGAGATACAGAAGGCTTTCTGGCAGAGCCTTATATACAAGGAGCAATTAACATAAATCTGTTAATAGCCTGTGGGCAATTAACAGAAATTAACAGATTTCTGTTAATAGCCTGTGGGCAATTAACAGAAATCACCTGCACCTGTTTCTCTTAAACAGACAGTATTTACATTAGACCGGCTCTAAAGTAACTTGACTATTCCAAAAATCCAACAGAGGTACCACTGTACCTCAAAAGCCAGCCTCTAGAATTCTCCCTCAGATGTTTGCATCCCTGTTTTAAGCCACTTCTTTGGGCACTTTTTGCTGCAACACTAACTTGGCTCTAGGTTTTACTTCACCCACCATACTTACTTTGGATTTCGTCACCCAGTTTGGGAGAGGCAGAAGTGTCCAAACTGCATGGAGGCTAGTTGTAAGGAAACAGGCCTGTCATTCCTGAAGTACCAGACCATAAGTTTTGTTGCTGTTCTGTGTCAGGTAATGAGGCAATCCTCCGTCAGACGAGGGATCATTTAGCTGTAGGGTTTTGTGATGAACTTTCTGTTCCTCGTGTCAGGAGCCTGCTGCTGTATGACTCCTGGTTTGCCTATGATGCCTGACTAGCTGGCTGTTTCTGCTTTTGATGCATTTGCTTTTTGTAGGAAGCCATCGAGAAGAAGGAGCAAAGAGCAAAGCGTTTTCATTTCCGTGCAGAGGTGAATCTTGCACAAAGAAACGTGGCGTTGGACCGAGACATGGTGAAGAAAGGTATTTGGAGCTGTGTGTGGCTTAGAAAGTGACTTAAGCAACAAGACATCTCCTTAGTCTTCTGGAGCTTCCGTCTCCTTTCCGTTTCAGGGGATTCCAGAGCTGGCCTTTGTGAAGGAGGGGCTTTTCCTCCTCATGAGTTCTCTTGTTTCATAAAGCAATAAAATCTATTTACTTGGGAGAAGAGGCTGTTGGCGGAAAACTTCCAGTTTTTCACAAGCTATCATATCTGTAAGAAATGTCTTGTATAAATTTGTGGAGCCTTCTGGCTGAGCACTTTGGATTACAATGTTTAAAGTGTTCATGTGTAACAGGGGCTATGGGGAAATCAATATGTAAAATTTCTGGAAATTTTGAAGCATTGGGAAGAATCAGTATTTCCTGGGTTGTTTTTTTTTAAGAAAATGGAAATATATGCATTATTTATTTCTTACCAGCTCTAAAGTTAGTTTAATACTAAGAAGTATAATTTGCTATGTTCTTCTAAATGTAATGATCACAGAAATAATATTGATATTTATGTGTTAAGTTATACATAAGCACATAAAATATACTTTTTACTGTTAATAAATTTAGAAATATAAATGCCCCAGTTTATTAAACAAGAACTGCAAATGCTAACATTAGACAGGCATGCTAACTATACCGTTTCAGTTGGCAACACAGACATAATCTAGTTATGTATGCCTATTTTTGAGGTGATTTTATTATTGAGAATTAATGTATGTACACTGCTTAGACTTGTTATTATTAAGTGGTTTATAATTATTTTTTTACATAAATATGCCCCCATGTTAGAGATTGAGCCCAACAGAGCTTGGCTTTACCTGTTGACAATATATAGGGAGAGGGCGAGAGAAATGATACTGAATCAGCATTTTAGTAAACTAAAGGATTTTTAAAAATTGGAAAGAAGAGTCAGTTTTATCAATAAACTGGAGAAAGTGCTGCTACAATGCAAATAGTTTTAAACCCTCTCTTTAAAACATAACTGACTCATTCTAAAATAATCATTTTTCTCAAACCCTGCCCCTAAAAAATGCCTCATGAGGTGGATTGTTCTTTTCCCCACCATCTTCCTCTCTTGTGGTTCTTTGCTTCTCTGCAAATTGCAATGAGTTTTTCATCATTGTCGGCTAGCGAGGCCTCTCGTGCCCTTCCTTTCCCTTTCCCCATCGTGTGTTTCTCCCTCCTGTTGCTGGCAGCTAAAGGAGATAATGGGTTTCTTTGCAGCGATCCCGAAAGTCCGGCTGGACACCATCTATGTTTGTGGTGTTGATGAAATGAGCACCCAGGACATCTTTGCCTATTTCAAGGAGTATCCTCCTGCTCACATCGAGTGGCTGGATGACACTTCATGTAAGTTGCAGAGGGTGTGTAACCCCCCAGCTCTCTTGGCTGATGTGGGGTGAATTGGGCCCAGGTCTGTCTGTCTGTCTGTCTGTCTTGTCCCCCTTCTCTCCATTCTGTGTTAAGATGCTAGCAGTGCAGGGTTGTTCATCTCATGCACAAGACAAACCGTAACAAAGCTTCATGCTTGCCCTGTGCATTGGGACATTGCAGCACTGCCATTTTGTCTGGCTGTGCCACCGACTGGCTCTCTGCTTTGCTTGAAGGCAACGTTGTCTGGCTTGACGAGGTAACAGCCACACGAGCGCTCATCAACATGAGCTCTATGCCTGAGGAGGAGAAGATGAAACCCCAAGAAAACAGCAAGAAGGTGGCGGTGGTGGAGGCAAGCAAGAAAGGTAGATGCTTCTGGAAGCTGGCCTTTCCTTGTTCTCTGGGGAGGGGGTCCCTGAGCTCTGGTCTTTGAAGCATGGCTCGCCTGGGCACCTGCACTCAGAGCTGCTCAGTGCACATGTGGAGTGCCACCCTTGGGACCAACCAGGGTGGCACTTCGGCTGTGTGATGTACTGGTTCAAGGCCTCACTGTTTCTCAGCCTTGCAAAGGACAAATCCCATTGTAAAGCCGCTGCTTCCTGGAGCTCCTTCAAGAAAAGGCAGGCTACAAGCAGGGTGGCAAAAGCCTAGGGGTCAAAGTTCAGTGTGCTTTGTCTCTGTCACCAGGCAGAAAGGGCTCTTGGATGGCAGGGCTGGGAAGGACCTCTGAGAGCTGCCATATCTGCCAGCGGAATCTGGTAGCGTCAGGCAGCTTTGCACGGTTCATATATTAAAAATTGGTGTTTGTGGTCACATTTTCATCCTGGCACATGGGACCCTCAAGGCGGCTATGAATAACCTGCAGCCCAGGTTGGATGTGCTTATGAAACTGCTTGCTTGGCACTGAGTTACATCACTGAGACAACGTTGAATGTTTTACAGAAAGGGCCTGAGCTCACTGGCGGAGCAACCCCCTTATATGCAGATCCCTGGGATCACGGAAAAACCCCAGGGTCACAACCATTGTTAGTGCTGCTCAGAGCAAAGCCTTTCAAATTAATGGATGTGACTTCACTTATGCCCTTAAATTTCAGCGAGACTGACATTGGTTACACCCCCTCTACCCGAAGCCCTGGAGAGCATTACCAGTCAGTGTATGCAGTACTGAGCTGGAGAGACCAGAGGCCTGTCTCGGTCTCATAGGGCAGCATCCACTGTTCCTTCAGGGCTCCATGCCTTTCCCAGCCCCACTGCTGCTGCCTGGGGCCATTTGCATGCAGAGCAGGTTCCCTGCCTTTCAGCTGTGTGCCCTTTTGAATATCACCATCCCTTGCTGTTCAGTGAGAAAGCAAAGCTCTGCCTTGAGAGTGTGCTCAGTTGGGTTCCCTCTTGTAGATGGACTTCTCCTTCTCAGCCCCATGTGGCTCAGGGTGCTGGTGTGTTGTTGCACAAGCTGCCTGCTCCTCTCCCCTCCTTCCTGTGGAAGGATCCCACTTCGTGGTTTCTATGGAGTTGTGGCAGTTGGAGGTGGTGAAGCAGCGCATCATCCAATGGCACACACCACCTTTTGACATTCATTTTTGTGTGCACTTCATTTCAGAGAAACAGGAAGAGAGCTCTGATGATGAGGCGGAGGAGGGCGAGGTGGAAGACGACCATCCAAATGAGACCGAGGTCAGTGCAGGAGGCTAGGGCAGGAAATTTTCACTGCTTTATAGTTCCGTGGAAAATTCACTAGTAAAGGTGAATGGGTGCTAGCTTCAGATAAACATTAGGTGAACTTGACAGTTTCAAAAGAATAAAAAATAAAAGTAGAATAAACGTGCTAAATTAGGCATGATTCACTTGGGCATCCAAACATTTTCTGATGCAGACTTACTCATTTCCCCATTTGCCTAGCAATATTTTCTACTGCTTTCTGGGTTTGAGAACTGAAAAAGGATGGTTTATGGAAAGTAGAAGAGGAAGTATTTTGCATAAGTTCATATAGCTGATAGACAAAGAATCATAAGTATTTTGCTTTCCCCCCTTCTTTTCTCTTAGTTTTTACGTTTAAAAAATGCTTGGTACTTGAAGATGTTGTTGTTATTTATTATGTTGTTATTTATTACATTTGTATACCACCCTATACCTGGAGGGTATTCTGTATCATGTTTTCCTTGTTTTTCAAGCTGTAATAAAAAACTGATAATGTTAAGGCTGCCAGAAAGAGCATCTTTCAGCCATCAAATACTTGGCTATTTAGCCATATAAGAAATCTTCTCTCTTTCTCCTCCCTGCTCCCATGGAATGTCATGAGAAGGCAAGCAGAGTCTTGCTGGAGCACACCAAAGTGGTCTATCTGGTTAAGCCTCCTGCTTCCTCCCCTCAGAGGGCAGCTACACGCTTCCAGAAAGCCCTCCCCCACCCCTTACTGGGATCATTCTCTGAACCCTGGGGTACAAGACACTAAGCTTCTCCTCACCCACATTGTGTCTTCAGGCGAAGCTGAAATTTCTGCCCCTTTTAAACAATCAGGCCTTTGTTGTAGTTTCCGCCCCTGCAGAGAGATTGAGCCTGACAGGTGTTCTTTCTACAGCTGGACACTCTCTCCCAGGCAGAGGAAGACTCTCTCTTGCAGAATGACCTGCGTCCAGCCAGTAAACTGGCCAAGGGCAACAAGCTCTTCATGAGGTTTGCTACCAGAGGTAAAGTGCTTCCCTTGCAGGAATGGTTTGTTCTAATGTAAAAGCAAACAGGACAGGCGGTTCCTCCTCCAGCAGGACTCTCCCACTCCTTCCTGGCTTGGTCTTAGATGCTCTATGAAAACACAACATTTTCTGAGGGTAGGTGGGTGGAATGGCAATTTAGTCTTCCCCTGGCCTTTTTAGTTGTTGGGGTGTGTGTGCCTTGCCTGTGCTGCTGCCTTGCTGATTAAAATTGCATCCTGTTCTTTGAATTGTTTTCGATTGTGGGTTCTTGATAGGATGGGCACTTTTAAAGGAAGTATCCGACGGTAGTCCCTGAGCTTGTGCTTTGCTCCTGCAGATGACAAAAAGGAGCTTGGGGCTGCCAGGAGGAGCCAGTATTACATGAAATATGGGAATCCCAATTATGGAGGCATGAAAGGCATATTGAGCAACTCCTGGTGAGTGAAGGAGGCAGCCTATAGCTCTGTGGCCCACCCTGCTGGGGAAGGGAACAGACAGGTATTTCCTTCTGTTCTTGGTGGTGGTGTATGTGACAGCTGTGTCCTCTCTTTGTGGCTTTCCAGGAAGCGGAGATACCATTCACGCAGGCTCCACCGCGACGTGATTAAAAAAAGGACTCTCATTGGGGATGATGTTGGTCTCACGCCTCCTTACAAACATCGCCACTCAGGTACCAGAGAGCTACAGGTGCAATATGTCCCCATGTGGTTTGTGGGCCTTGCAAAAGCAGAGAACAGCAAAGCCTTCCTTTAGGGTTCCTCTTCCCAAACAAAGGCAGCAGCTGGATTCTGCATGCAGGCAAAACCCTTTGGCAGAAGAAGCTACTGGCTTGCAGAGGGGCCTCGTGGAATCAGCATGCTGGGGAAGAGGGTGACCTTGCTTGCCTTCAGGGGCTTGAGAGGTTCAAGCCAACATCTCTGGTTGCTTGAAGGTGTGTGGCTGCTTGAGGTGCCATGCAGTTTGCTCTTGGGAACCCCAAGGGCATGTTGAGCAAAGACCTTTTTGTTTTAATTTGCTTTGCTTATTCAAAACATGGTTAGTTTGTTCCCAGAGTGGCTTAGAAATCAGTAAAAAACATGACTGTCTCTGCCTTCAAAGTCTAAGAGATATGGCCTGAAAGGAAAAAATGGAGGCAGGAAGAAAGATGCAAACTCAGGCATCAGTTGTTAAGCTACAAAGGCAGCCAGTCTCTGAGCACAGCCAAGGGAAAAAGACCCTCTTGCTGCCCAATGTCTCGTCATTAAAATATGTTGGGCTGGATTTTTCATTGTTGCTGTTCCCTGTTTTAGGTCACATAGAAAGCCTGTATGTGTCATGCGGCTTTGGCTCTGAAATGTGGCATTAGAATACTGTATATTAACCCAACAGCCTCTAAGGAGAGAGAAGCCTGGTAATGAAACACCCTGAAAAGCAGGCAGGGTGAGGAATGGATATTTCAAGGAAGTACAGAAGAGTCTTGTGAGAACAAAACTGGTTCTAGTAAGCTGAGCCAGGCTAATTCCGGCTGACTGCCGTTTGAAGGCACAAAAATCACTCCTTATGAAAACCAGAAATGATTTTTTAAAATACAAACAAACATCCATACAAGATTGACAAGAATACAAGGGAAAACGTTTTATTCTTATACTGTTAATTTAAAAACCAACACAAGAACTTCCCAACAATATTCTGGAAGTTGTGATCTTTTACTTTAATTAGCAGATAGCCCATTTATAGGGCTTATTTAAAGAACTGTTAAAATCCATTTCATATTATTTCTGCTATTGAGTACAATTAATGATGGTGATTTCAGAGCAGAAAGGCTTGTGTTGGGATGCAAATGGATCCATTTATTTTTCCCTTGGCCTTTGCCTACTTTATTTCCCCATGTGCCCCTTGCTGCACCTTGGTAGGGTGGGTTCTGCCCCAGTACGGACTTTCCAGCTATTGCTGGGATACTTGGGAAGGTGGCGAGTTACCCTTTTTTATACGTTTTCCAGCAGAGACCAGGAGAGGTCATCTTCCCCCCTCAAGGGTGTTGCTGTGGTGAAGGGTTTCCTTCCCAAGACTGTTGGGCTGGGTGACTTTGAGGTCGCTCCCTCCCAAATCTGCAGTTCTGATGCTGTCTCTTAAAATGACTTTCTTGCCCTTCAGGTTTAGTAAATGTTCCTGAGGAACCTATTGAGGAGGAAGAGGAGGAGGAAGATGATGATGATCAGGACATGGATGAAGACGACCGGGTGGTTGTGGAATACAGGGATGAGCTGCAGGCTTTCAAGCAGTCGCGGGAGCGGAGTGCCTCCCGGCGGTCCAGCGCAGCCAGCGAGTCTGACTCGGATGAAATGGACTATGACCTGGAGCTGAAAATGATCTCCACTCCCTCCCCCAAGAAGAGCATGAAGATGACCATGTATGCCGACGAGGTGGAGTCTCAGCTGAAGAGCATCAGGTATGACCACTAGGCCTCTGATTTTCAGAAAGGCATCCTGGTGAGGCAGCAGTGGTCTGAGCCATCCCATTAGGGCCAGGAGGGGGAGGTGGTGGCCAGAGTGCCAGTGTCTGAGCTCTGCCTTTTCACAGATGGCCAGGCCTTCTGCATTCAAGGCCTTTAGTTTCCCTGGGAGGCACATCCCCATTGGCTCAGTGGGGCAGAGTGTGAGAGGGTCTTCCAGCTACGCAGGGGGGATTTGCATCTTTATTTTGGTATTAGGCCTGATCTGCTAGCCTCTCCACCACTTTTGGGAGCACACAGAGAGAGAGAGGGAGAGAGGAGAAACAAAAGCAATGTGCCTCAGCCTTTTTTTTTCAGGGTGCAATATTGACCCCACTGCCAACAGGCACACCTGCACCCCAAAAAACCCCTCTCCCACGCAGAAAGGCCTTTTGAAAAGCCGTGGGCCAATTAGGAATTGTTTTTCTTTTTTCCTTAACACAGGAACTCGATGAGAGCAGATAGTGTTGCAGCCAGCAACATCAAGAACCGAATTGGAAGCAAAGGGACTTCAGAGAAAGTGGCTGATGTGCGGCTCCTCTTGGAGGAAAAGCGGCAGGGAAACCCCAGCCCGCGCCAGCCACTGAACTCCGTGAGATCAGGTATGGGGGGGGTCCTCTCTGTCAGGGGCCTGCTCCAGTCTGCTTCTGCTTTAGGGAGATCTAGTTTTTGTAAGCGTTTTTGTACTATTGCTATACAGTGCCCTAGAAGCACTTTGAATACACACAGTACAGTGCATTGTACATAAATAAGAAAATTATTTGCTCAAAGAGGAAGGAGATTCATGTCTTTTGTATGTTCAACAAAGTCACCGCTGAGATCCCCCCAACCCTCCAGTTTCCTTCCATTTCCCTTTGCTTTGAAGCAAACGTGGTGAAGCCACAGATTGCTGTATTGCCTTCTGATTGGCCCTTTTTATCCTTAAAAGTTGCCTGCTGGGAAGGTCCTCAGCTTCAGCACCTACCATGCTTCTACATGCCACCCTGGAGCTGGAAAGGCAACGAGGATCATTGCTACCTCTCAGAATCCATTTCAGAAGGGGACGCTTTGTAATCTCATCCTGGGCCAGCTCTCCCCCTGCCTTCCCAGGGTTCTCTTCCTCCTCTGCTCCACCTTTATCCTCTCCCACCCTTCTGTCACTGCTGCCCTTCCGTCTGACTTCTGGATCAAAGGCTTCTTGCCATACACACAGTTTGGTACGGGTGCTTTGCAACAGGTGGAGGAATGTGGGGACAATAGCAAGCAAAATTAAGTCCAGCGGGTGACTGTTTCTTCCGTTGTTTCCAGATGTTCGGCAGAGGCTTGGCAAGAGGCCGCATTCCCCAGAAGCCCACACCCCACCTGGAAGCCCCTCCACGTCCCACCGTGAGCCTCTCTCCGATGTGCACAGTCGACTGGGCATCCCCAAGCAGGACGGGAAAGGCCTCTACTCTGATACCAGAGAGAAGAAGTCAGGTCAGTCCTGGGGGAGAAGGTGCTACATAATGTCAACTTACCTTGCCTATAGAAACAATGGTGGCCCGGAGAGGACCACAGAATTGCCAAGTACGCTGAGGCTCAACCATTGGGCAGAAATGATAGTGTGACAAAAGCAGATTGAGCAGGGATTTCAGCATGGTGGTGCTGACTGGGTGGATCAGTCTCTTGGCCTAACTTTCACTCCTTGTTGCAAGGCGAGAATTTCACTTTGCACTTCTTGGAAGATGAGTATGTTCTGGCTTGTATCAAGAATTGTTTCCATCTGTACCAGCCCTGAAAAGAGTGGCTTGGTGGAACTACAGTCAAGGAAACACAGGTCCCAACATTTGGCTCTTTGTTGTCTCTCCCCTCCCTCAAACCAGCTGTTAATGTCCACCCACCCTCCCATATTCAGGATTACCCTCAAGAGAGAGATGTGCTTGCATAGTCAAAGAAAGAGCAACAGTGCTGTTGGGTTTTTCTTTTTATTTGGTTCCGATTGCAGAGTGGAATGAGCCACTGTGAGAACAGGATGCTGGACCAGATGGGCCATTGGCCTGATCCAGCAGGCTCTTCTTACGCCTCTACCCTTACTGCTCTCAGCAAAATAACTAAAATGAGAAAGGCTGAATCACTGATACCTTTGTCTAAATGCTGGGGAAGCAAGGCAGCTTGCAGGCTTCTCAGAAGCAGCATGTGGTTGGCTGGTGTGAGGACAGGATGCTGGACTCAATGGGCCTCCTTTGGCCTGATCCAGCTGGGCTGTTCTTATGAATGAGGGGGATGCTTTGGTAAAGCAGGACCACACTTGAGCCTCACCTTCACCCTCGGTATGCAGAGAATGTCAGGGCTCATTAAAACCCCAGTTTGGGCAATGTGTCACTCAGAGTTGGTGCTTATCTGGGAGTGCCCCTTTTCCTTGCTGCCAACAATTCTTCCAATCTCTCTCTCTCTCTGTATATTATTAGCAAACTTATGGACCCGTTTAGGATCCACAGCAAAGGTGCAGGAGAAGGTCCCCGAGAAAGCAGAGAAGTCTTCGGCCTCTCCCGAAGAAGAGGACTCTGAACTCCAGCGGGCCTGGGGGGCCCTCATCAAAGAGAAGGAGCAGTCTCGCCAGAAGAAGAGCCGCCTTGACAACTTGCCCTCGCTGCAGATCGAAATCAGCCGGGAGAGCAGCTCAGGCTCAGACACAGAATCGTGACAGCCTTGGGGGTGCTGCTGCTGCTGCTCCCAGGTGACTGTTGCCCTCGGCCCCAAAGTGGGAGCCGGGCCTGGCGTGACCCAGGAGCCTCTTGCCCTGCCGAATGTCCGATCCCTGCGGTGCAAGGTGGCCCTGTGGGGCAGAGAGAGGTGACCTTGGCTGAGAGTGCGTGAGTGAATGTCTGTGTGTTTGTTCCCCTAGAAAGCAGTTGGGGGTTTTGTAGGAGACTTGTATGTTCTTTAGGCTTTCCATGTACTGGTTTCTTTTAAGAGGGGGGAATGGTTCCAACAGCTTCCTCAAAGGATATGGGACTTTCCTTGATGACTTTCTTGGTCCTTCTCCGGGTTGCCTGCTGGCCAACTGGGACAGGCTCTGAGGACCAGCTCCAGCAGCCGCTGCTACCTACTCTTCCTCCTCTGGAATGATATTGAATGCAAATCCCAAGTGAAGGCAGCAACAGTCCATGCCAGCAATGCTGGATAGAACCCACCAGAACTGGCTTTCTGTTTCCAGGATCCTTTCCTACTTAAAATGAAGATTGAACAGTTGGAAGCCTCTGAAAAGGGTACACAAAATCCCGAAAGGTGCTTTTTCTTTGTCTTTGAAAGTAACTTTAAAATTATTTCCATCTGTAACGTTCAAATGAAATCCAGCATTGGAAATACTAACTTTTATATATATATATATATATTTGTGATTTTTATTTTTTGCTGTTGGCTACAGTGTGAAAGCTACCATGGTGGTTTCATATGTCCAGTTCAAATTATATATATATATATATATGAAGAATATGGTTGTGTGTGTGCATAGGATTGAATGGAAGCTCCGCCCCATAGTGTGCCTGATTAGAGCCTCTCCTGTGCAGGCCCTTTTGAAATTATCATTGTTCTTTGTAATAGTAGTAGTAGCCTTAGAAGTATTTATTGCACTTATTGCCCTGCCCTTCCTCTCACAAGAGTCCAGGGCAGCTTGCAACAATCCACAAAACCAACATCTGAAAACAAAGCAAAATCACAATTGGCAATAAAGTACAGTTGACAGTTACATCTATTACATTACCTAATAGAGGCCTGCAGGAACAAAAAGGTTTTAAATTACTGCACTGCCTGAATGCATGCAAAATAAAGGATAGCCAGGTTGCCACAGGTGCAGAGAGGGACAGAGCTTTTGTTTATAGGCTGTCAACTAGTCCAGCACCTGTACAGCCTCTCCTGATTCTGATGGAACAGAGAGGAGCACGTAATGTGTCGCCTGCATATTGATGATGATGCACCACAAATCTGTACTACACACCCCAGCAGGAGATGTTAAACAGCATGTGGGACAAAATCTAGAACCTTTTAGGCTATACAACAAGGCTGCCAGGCGGCTGAGCATCTGTCTGCCAGTGCTGCTCTCTGGTAGTGGCCCTGCAAGTAAGAGTAGAACCACAGCAATAAATGCCAACTCCCAGAGCTGCTCAAAGAGCATACTGTACTAAGATCAGTAGTATTGAAAGCCTCAGAGGGTTTAAGCAGAGGATAGCACTCTGCCCCCTGCATCTCCTAAAACAAATCATCTGTTAGGGTGACCAAGGCTGGCTGGGTGTGGTACTCAGGCCTGAAGGCAGAGTGGAACTGGTGGGAGCCGCTGCAAGGGCCGGTTTCTGGTGGATTACAGCCCTCAGCATAGGAAGTGTGCCTACATTCTGTCACAATTTCTGTTCTCATGACATGAATGTCTTTGGTTGATTCCTTCTTCCTCGCCCCAAATGTCCCCCAATGCCAAAGGTTGTTTCTTCTTCCTTCTTCCTTGGGAAGCTCTTCTCTGTGTGGCTCTCCCTCCAACACCCTTCCCCCTTTGTTCTGCAGGAAGTTGTGAAGCAATCTGAATAATTTTTGCCTGTAGCAGAAAAAGTGACTGCCTTGCCCTGTTGAAGTATTCCATGAGTCTTCCATCTTTGGGTTTTCTGCCTATTCCCCTTGGCAAAGTGGGTGCCCCCCCCCTTTCCACTTTTAACCATAGATAAACGTTTTGGGCTTTGGGAAATTGAGGGATCATGAGCTGTGAGCTTTTATTTCAGAGAAGAGGAGCCTAGGAAGCAGGGAGGATAAACTAACAGCATTTGGTCTCTAAAGCTTCCTTTTTAAAAAATTTAACTGAACCTCATTCATGTGTTTAAATATGGCTTCTCAAGATCATACCTGACAAAAGTAAGTAAATGCAGTGTTTTATCATTGTAAGAGACTGTTCAAGTGTGTGTGCCCTAAAGCCTGATATGTAGCTACCTATCAATACAATTAATACTTTATCAAAAATTCATGTTGCAAGTAAAGTTCCTACCCTGGACTTGGCAGATCTCTTTCACTGTCTGTGGAGCCTGGAGCCTTAGTTCTGCCTGCCATGTATTCTGCAGAAGAACTCTGCGACAGCTCAAGCAGAGTGAGCAAGTGGATGGCTTCATAGGCGGAAAAGTGGCTGGGCAGCAGGAAGTTGTGGCAGGAGGCCTTGGAACAAATAGCTCAGCCTTTTCCAGGGAGCAGAAGTACTAGAAGGCTGCTTCTTTGTGCAGGTTGGATGTTGGTAGCAAGAGTGAAGCTGTAGCTCCGACTTGCTGTTTCACTTGCATGTTTCAGGTGCACATTTCGTTGGGTGCTCTTCCCCACCCTTCAAGATGGAGCAAGCTGTGAGGCCAGATGAACAGACCGCAGGCAGTAGTTGCTTGGTGGTCTTCAGAGAGAAGAGGGCTTCATTCCTTTGGGGGAAGCATCTAATGTATACATTCATTGTATTGCTACTTTGGAATGTTGCTGGCAGAACTGCTGTGTATCATCTGGAGTTCCTGCTTGCTGGTGGTCTTCAACCTGGCAGGGCTGCAGTCGTTGGGTGTCTTCACTCAGAAGAGAGTCCCCTTCCAGCCAGCAGGGCTTCTTTCATACAAACACAGGAACATTAAAAGAGCCTGCCAGATCGGGCCAGTGGTCCATCTAGTCTAGCCTCCTGTCCTCACAGTGGCCAACCAGATGCCCTTAATGGGAAACACACTAGTGCATGGGTAGGCAAACTAAGGCCAGGGGGCCAGATCCGGCCCAATCGCCACCTAAATCCGGCCCACGGAGGGTCCGGGAATCAGTGTGTTTTTACAGGAGTAGAATGTGTCCTTTTATTTAAAATGAATGTCTGGGTTATTTGTGGGGCATAGGAATTCGTTCATTCCCCCCCTCCAAAAAAAATAGTTCGGCCCCCGACATTGGATTGGCCCCCTGCTGAAAAAGTTTGCTGACCCCTGCACTAGTGGGACTTGAGCATAAGAGCCTTCCCTCCTGTGGTTTCCAGCAATTGGTATTCAAAAAGAGTGGAGGCAGAGCAGAGCCATCATGGCTAGTATACATGCTCCATGAATTTATCCAATCCTCTTTTAAAGCCGTTAAGTTACCCTGTTTCCCCTATTTTAAGACGTCATTGTAAAATAAGCCATAGCAGGATTTTTAAGCACTCGAGGAATATAAGCCATACCCTGAAAATAAGACATAGTGATAGGCGCAGCAGCAATGCCAGCCACGGCAGGAGGAGGAAAAAATAAGACATCTCCTGAAAATAAGCCATAGTGGGTTTTTTGTGTTTCTTTTTTTTTTAGGAAATAATATAAGACGGTGTCTTATTTTCAGAGAAACACTGTAGTGGCCACCACTGCCTCCTGTGGGAGCGAGTTCCATAGTTGTGCTGTGTGCTGTGTGAAAAAGTCCTTTTATCTGTCTGGAGGCTTCCAATTTTCACCTGCTTTGGAGGTCCATTAGCTTTGGTGTTATGGAGAAGAAAGAAACCTGCTGAGAAGGGAGGAGCCAGTGGGAAATATTTCTGCAATGATTACATTTCTAGGCTGCCTTTCCCTCACATGGAGCCCATCAACTTCTCAAGCAAACCCCTGGGCCCTACTATGCCAGCGTTCCAGCATCAGGGACCTCTGGAGGCCACCTTGACTTCGGGGAGCTGTGCAAAAAAAAAAAAGGGCTTCAAAAGCTTGATGTAGCAGCAGGCTGTTGGGGGCTGCCTTGTCCCATTGTGCCGTGGTCCCGAGTTGCACATGAGTAGCCCAATGGTGAGGAAGATGCTGCTGCTGAGGGAAGGATGGGTTTAGTGTGTGCAGGAGGGCTTGAGCCAGCACCTCTCAGTTGGAAGTAGTGCATAGAAATATTCCCGGCGTGAGGAACCTGCAGGACCCCTCAAGTGCAAAACCCCATCATGGCTGATCACGGGTCATGTATGTTCAAAAGAAACCGAGGGAGCTCATCCATCACCACCCCCTCCCACCGCTTGAGTGCCAGGGCGCATCTTGCCTTTTAAGTGTAACGCACTTCTAAGCCAGTGGCGGGTCGTGACCTGAGGCTGACCAGCTGGAGCCACGAGGCAAGTGCCGCCCTTGCTGTAGAAGGGGCCTTTTTTGCGACTGCCCCCCCCTCCGGCTCAACCTTAGCAGGGCGCAGCCGGGTCTCCCCTTGTCCAGAGCCCCAGCCGGCTCCTTTCCCTCCTGCGAGGCTCAGCAGAGGCTTCTTTGCTTCCCTCTCGCCCTCCTCGCATTAGCAGGCGCTTCGGAACCCCGTTTGGACTCGGGAGGGGCGGGGCTTGGCCGACGCTTCGCTGACGTCACCAAGATCTTCCCGTTCGCGGGCGGCGGAGGAAGTTTGTCCCCGCTGCGCTGCCGTCGCGCTGCTTCTCCTCCCGGGCGGGGCAGCCGAGGAGGGTCTTCGCGCGGCGGCCGCGGCCGGGAAGCAGCCGGAGGGAGGAGGAAGAGAAAGATGTTGCAGCCTCGGCGCTGAGCCTGCCGCCGGTAAGCTCTGGGCGGGCCCCTGCGCATGTGTAGAGTGCCCCCCACCGCGGCTAGTACGTGTCCTTGGGCGGGGTGGGGGGAAAGCCCACTCCCGCGTCCCGAGGCCTGGGCACCGAGGAAGGGTGAGTCTGCCACTGCCCTCCGCCTACCAATGCTCCTCAGGCGGGCGAGGAACCGGGGGGGGGTCTTAAAAGGAGGGAATGAGGGAGGGTCCTCCCCCCCCAGCCAGCACGCCTACGGGGGGGGGCGCCCATGATCTCCCCTCCATGCTCCGGCTGTGCCTCTTCCCCCTCCTCGGATCTGGACCTCCCCCCCCCCCATCCCTCCCTGCTTGACGGTAGCGTCTGGTCAGGAGGAGGGAAACTTCCGGCAACAGGAGGGGAGGAGCAACCCTTTGGGTCTGGCCGCCGCCGCCCTGGAACCTCTATGGCTTTGCTCCTTGTGCCTTCGCGCAGAAGGGGAGGGGCTAGGCCAGGGCTGCTCCTTCCTAAAGGCTAGCATCTCCAACCCGGGTGGGGGGGGGGAGCACTTGTGGCCGGCGGGCGGCGCCCCTCCGGATACTGCTGGCCTCCAGCTTCCATCGTTATCCTTGCTCTTGGGGCTGGAAGGCAACCGCACCTGGGGGATCAGCAGTAGCAAAGAGGCTCCGTCCGTAGGTGGCTATTTCCTGTCCCAGGTGGACGGAACTTTGGGGGCCCTTCTGACTCCCTTCTTCTGCCGCCATGCTTGCTTTTTGCCCAAGGAAAGCAGGGTGGGTGAAGCAGTTCCAGGTATTGTGAGAGGACGCCCGCCGCCCTGCAACACTTTTTGCACTGCTTTCCTTGCTCCCCACAGTTGCTGTTGGGATTTGGGTCAGCAGCAGGAGCAGAGACTGCTCCTGTGCAATGCCTGTTGCCAATCTCAAAAGCGGGGTGTGGGAAGGAATTGGCAAGTGGCAGCTGAGTCCAGTGCCCTGCAGGGACTCCATGCACTCTGCCTGTGACTGACAGAATGTCTGGGAGCTCTGGAACAGCTGCAGAGCCTATCTGGCATTCACAGTGGATTACCTGGAGGAAGGCTGGTGGGCAAGGCTTCTGACCTAGACACAAGTGGCAAGCAATTGAAGGGAGAGAGCAGGAAGCCTAATAAGGGCAAGGTAAGTGCTCCCCTTGCACAGTCTTGGCAACCCGCTTGCCCTGACCTCAGCCTTCCTGCTTGGTTCACAAGCAAATGCTTGGTCAGCTGAGACTGTTGCCAGAGTCAGGTGCAGGAGGATAGAGCTCTGAGGAGACTGACAGAGGACTCTCCAAGTATTGAGATAATCAATACTGGCCTGCTCCTGTTTTGCCAGGGAAACAGCCTGTGGCAGCCACAGTTGAGCTCTGGTGTTCCCACCTGCCCAGGGATGTCCACCTTCCCCCATGATGGTTTTCGGCCGCTGTGCAAATACATCCCTTTCCCAGAAAGCCACCTGGCCTTTAGTAGATCTTCAGCTGTTGCTCTTAATGTCTTTGTCAGCTGCTACATTTAGGGATTTTTTATTGCATTTATATACCTGGGTTGTCAAATGCCTTGGAACTCGGACATTTTGACTCCCGGTTGGATTGTTCCGGTTTGCAAATGTTCTTTTGGAACCTGAACGTCCGACGGGGCTTCCGCGATTTGGTTTTTGAACATTTTGGAAGTTGGACCGATTTCCGGAACGGATTCCATTTGACTTCCAAGGTACAACTATTCCTCCTTTGTGAGCCACCTTCAACTTTTGCAGGAAAGTTGGATACATTTTTCTAAAACAAGTAAGTTCAGAATCCCCCACCGATGGAGGAAACGTCTGTCTGGGCATCACCTTAAACACCTGGATGTATTCCAAGTGGCAGCTGACCCCGTCAAGTTTGTTTCTGTGCTTCAGAGACAGCCGGGCTCTTGAACTGATCTTTCCTGTTCTACAAGGCTTGGATCTTCATCCTGCACTGTTTACCTTTGGGTAATGTTTGACAGTGTGGGGTGGTGGTGTTTTTCTCTCATTTTTCAACTAAAGGACACAAAGTGTTCCGTCCAAGATAAATTGGTACACCCAGGCAAGTGGCTCTGTCTTTTTAACCAGGGACTATCCAGTGTGTGTGTAAAGAGGAAATGCAGCAGAGGAAGAGAAGTGGGCTTCTCACCACAAACGCAAAAATGCATGTTGCTCATTTACATGCATGTATCATTGGTGAGGTTAAGTGTTGCTCTGATAGCACAAAGATTTTTCAAGGTGGGGTTTGCCCCATATCTTTGAATGGTCTACTGAACATAAACACCATTTCTCTCTCTGGTTGGGTTGTTGGTTCACTTGGGGGGGGGGCTTTCCCCCATTTTAATTTAAGCTTGAACTGCAAGTAGCTTGCTGGGGTAGGGGGCTGTTACCTTGGGACATATTGCTATTCATTAGCTATGGAAAACTTTCTTTAATTTTGATGAAGTATAGATAACTGCAGCTCCCACACCAGAGTCCCACCCCTGACGGCTTGAAGGGACAACTTCTTTCTGCTGTCTGTTTTTTTTTTTAAAAAAAACTTCCTGAAGGTCAGTCTTGATACAAGGGAAGGATTTGCTTATGAGGAAACAGTGTTCAAATCCAAGTTTTAGGAGGCCCGGCATTTGTGAAGCAAATAATGACAGTTAATAAGATGGCTTTCTTCTGGTTCTGCTTGTTTGGATTCCCACTCTTGCAAACAAGGGGCTCCTTGACATCTCTCCTAGGCCTTCTCATCTGTCACCATGAACTGCTAACCTGATAACAAGACCCTGGGAGCTGCTGAGTATCTCTCTCTGGCCACACTCAAGCACAAGAGAAGGGCATGAGGCAGAGGTGAGGGGGCTAAGCTCTCAGGACCACTTGGAGAACAAAAGCACCTGGCTCAGGCAATGCGGAAGCAGGGAGGCCCAAGGCCAGACTAGCCTAGGAAGTGCATGAGCCAGCCAGTGCTTGGGCCCAGGGGGTGGTGGGATCGAGGTGAAGACATGGTGGTATCTGGATGCCAGAAAATAATACAATCCAGTGTTTCTCAGCTGAGGTGGAAATAAAAAAAAAACCAGGTTGCCCATCCTGTGTTCTTGAAATGGGACTTTTGCTCTTGAAACTCGAGCCCCTCTCGTGATGACCTGGGGAACTAGCAAGCCATCCCTCGCCTTTCTTGAGGCAGGGTGTGTGTGTATGTAGGGGGTGTGATCAAAAAGAGCAGGCAGAAGCCTCTTGGAATTCTTCTCCCTAAGGACCTTCCAGAATAATTGCAGCCCCTTTCGGTTTTCTTCATGATGGGGAAGAATAACCTATCTCTCCACCTGCATAAATGAAATGGGGTGAATGTGAGGGGGGCAGGGGGTGCTCCTCCTTCTGTTTGTATCCCTTGCAGAGAAGGTACTGACAAAAAGCCTTTGCTCTGGCAGAGTCCTAACTGCTTCTCCATTTATCCTGAAGCCTTTGCAATTGTGTGCTTCGATATCATTGGATTAATCCGTGGGACGAGTTCTGGGCCATTCAGAGTAATTAGGCCTTTGGGGTTCCTGGAAGCCTGACAGTGAGTGTGGTGCCCTCTCTCCAGTTTGCGGTTTCCCTGTTTTCCAGGTAGGCCTGACCAGAATAATGTTCAACATAAACCCTCTGGAGAACCTCAAGGTCTACATCAGCAGCCGCCCGCCCCTGGTGGTGTTCATGATCAGTGTCAGTGCCATGGCCATCGCCTTCCTGACTCTGGGCTATTTCTTCAAAATCAAGGAGATCAAGTCGCCTGAAATGACAGAGGTAGATCACAAAGCGGTGTCTGTATTTGCACACCCCAAGGGATGTGCTCCAGAGGCTTGGCCTTTGGGGCCGGAGAGAAATACCACCATGTGGACAGGAATGAATTTACTGCATTATGGGATAGGAGCTTGGTTTCTGGGGGGATGGAGCCAAAAGATGACTTCTCTTTGCCCAAAGACTCTGGGCTGCCTGGGTCAGAGGAGTGAGTGGTCCAAAGGCTTAAGGCAGATTTCATTTTGATAAGACAATTCAGATGCTTCTGTTCTGCAGCCACCCTCCTGGGACCACAAATGGGCATTGACCATTCAGGTTTGAAATGATAAGAATGGGGAAGGCCCACAAACTTGACAGTTGTCGTTTCATTGCATGTCTGTCTGCAGTAGAATTGTGGGAGGGAGGTTAGGTCTCTTCTCTTTTCTTCTGGGACATTCTGCCTCATAAAAGATGATAGGATACTTGTGAAATTTGAGCCCCCTTCTGATTCCCTAACCAGCTGAATCAGAAATGCAGGATTTCACTGTGATTTGACTGATCACATTCAGAGGTTAGTTTTGGGTTGGGTTAGGCTCCCCGGAGCTGGTCTTGACACAGAGTGTTTGGCACTGACATGGTGATGGCTGAGAGCCAGAGGGGCACTTAAGACCCATTTGTCTTTAAGGACTGGAATACTTTCCTTCTGAGGTTCAACGACCTCGACTTCTGCATTTCGGAGAATGAAACGCTAAAGCACCTCATAAATGACACCACGACCCCGGAAAGTGCCATGACCAGCAGTCAGGCCCGTCCTTCCACGCCGTCACCACAGACGCTCGAGGATTCTGGTCCAATCAACACCTCGGTTGCCATCACCCTGACGCTGGACCCCCTCAAGCCCTTTGGGGGCTTCTCGCGGAATGTCACGCACTTGAGCTCCACCATTTTCGGACACCAAATTGGACTCTCAGGTACAACAGATAACAGGACTCGCAGCTGAATTCGTGCTGAGCTCGTGGGAGATTGCCAAAGTAGCAGAAACATAGTCCACACAGCTCTCTGCTAATACAGCACCATGTGTGTATTTGGCACTTTACAAGGGAGTGCCCAGGGTGGGGTGGGGCATGCATTCCAAAAACAGACACAGGGAAATGTCGGAGGATTAAGCTGGGAGGGAAGGGGGAAGTATTTGCAGTTATTTCAGTTACGTGTACTTTAGCTTAGTTACAGTAAGCTGTATCCAATGACCCATTATCCAATTGGGCCCATTAATTTCAGTGGGTCTACTCTGAGTATTGTTCTCTGAGATTGCCTGAGCAAAGCTTCTTCAGTTCTTTGCAGCTACAGCTTTCCCCTTGATTATTGCTTATTGAGCATAATAATAATAATAATAATAATAATAATAATAATAATAATAATTTCTTATTTATACCCCACCCATCTGGCCAGGTTCCCCCAGCCACTCTGGGCGGCTTCCAACAAAATATTAAAATACAGAAATCCATCAAACATTAAAAGCTTCCCTAAACAGGGCTGCCTTAAGATGCCTTCTAAAGGTCTGGTAATTGTTATTCTCTTTGACCTCTGGTGGGAGGGCATTCCACAGGGTGGGTGCCACCACCGACAAGGCCCTCTGCCTGGTTCCCTGTAACTTGGCTTCTCGTAGCGAGGGAACCGCCAGAAGGCCCTCGGCGCTGGACCTCAGTGTCCGGGTAGAATGATGGGGGTAGAGATGCTCCTTCAGGTATACTGGACCGAGGCCATAACCTGCTTCTACTATGAACATAATTCCCACACGTGCAGAATGTTTTTCTTTTCTCATCCCCACCCCCGCCAATCCCCCCAAAGGCAGAGAAGCACATGAGGAGATCAACATCACCTTCACGCTGCCGGCTGCCTGGAATTCGGATGACTGCGTCTTGCACGGCCACTGTGACCAGGCTGTCTTCACAACCTGCATGACTGTCACAGCTGCCGCTGGGGTCTTCCCTGTCACAGTGTAAGCATCTGCTGCTGAGGCGGCTTCCTTCCAGGGGAACAGCTCAACACCGGCTTAACGCCTTCAGGTTTGCCAGTTCAAGACAGTTCAAGAGGTGGATTTCCTCGAGGTTATTCATATGCTTCTTCATATTTTTAAAACTTTTAATTGACTTTTTGATATATATATTCCGAGAAGCGGCAAGCAGAGGTTGTAGTTTATCCACATACAGATTGGGCCCCCTTCCCAAAAATGAATGAGTGGGACTTGAGCTCAGAGGAGCAATCTTGTAAACAACCCATGGAATATTTTTCTCCTCAATTTGCCCATCATTGATTGAGTGCCCTTGGGCGTGCACAGCTGCATGGAAGAGCTGCCCCACACCCTTGCATGGTAAATGGGTTGCTGGTGCCGGAGGTTGGGTGTGAGGGGTGGGGTGGAGACAGAGCCAATTTACAAAGTGGGGCAGGAACTCAAAGAGAGGGGCTTGAGAACGGGCAACATGGGGAATCAATCAATCAAGGTATTAGAGGGGTGTGGAATGCTTGGCTACCTTAGTGTGGCAGATTTGTGTCTCAGGCCGGCTTTGTGCTGTGCTTTGACCAACGCAGCTCACCCTTGTCTCTTCACTCCTCAGCCAGCCGCCGCACTGTGTGCCAGAGACATACATCAACGCGACCTTCTGGTACAAGATCTTCACCACTGCGAGGGATTCAAACACCAAATATTCCCAAGACTACAACCCTTTCTGGTGTTACAAAGGAGCTGTTGGCAAAGTCTACCATGCGTTGAATCCCAAACTGACGGTTATTGTCCCGGATGTAAGTGATGTGGTTACAGTGAATGGGTCACCGTGCTCAAAATCTGCATCTGTACATGTGGCAGAGGAGCGGGGGGTGGGGGGAATCTGCTGTGTACAAAACACAGCCTCGGGGATGCTTCCCTCCCCGCCCCCATCCTTGGTGGAAGCTGCATGTAGAGTTCTTGCAGCCTCAGAAAAATCTCAGCCCCCCCCCTCTCTTCTTCCCTTTGTGCAGGACGACCGCTCGCTCATCAACCTGCATTTAATGCACACTAGCTACTTCCTCTTTGTGATGGTCATCACTATGTTCTGCTATGCAGTCATCAAAGGCAGGCCCAGCAAACTGCGGCAAAGCAACTCAGAGTTCTGTCCTGAAAAGGTAGGTGGGCAAGGAGCCATTGAGTGCCCACGTAATGGGATCTCGTTGCCTCAATTGACTGTGCGGCTTGTGCGCAGCCACCCCAGTCAGGCAGGCATGTGGGTGGGGGTGCAGCTGCTCTTCTGGTCAATGGCTCAGGCAGGGATGTAAGAAGCCTTTTTTTAGGGGGAGTCTCTGGACTCTCTGAGACTGTCTCCTTCGTGACATGGGCTGCGAGACAGAACCTTGCCTGAAACCCTGGAGACCTCATCTGCTTAAGAGAAAGCACTGAGATGGGTAGATTCCTGGCCTGCCAGGCTGCTCCCTCTGCCCCAGCCACTCCACGTTACTCATAACAGCCTGGTAAATGAGCCGCAATAATATTAGTGTACATAATGTTTTACCAGCCGCCACCTCCACCTCCTCCTTCATAGAAGGTTCTGGGGGAGGAGGATAGGCAGACTGCTCCATCCCTCCTTTGCCTGATTCAGAGTACAAAGCAGGCTGTGGGCTGGCAGAGTGGAGGCCAACAGCGCTCTCCTTATTCTACCCACTTGGTATTGATGTGTAACCTTCAGGAAGAGGATTTTTGCCTCCTGCAAATCCTGTGTGAAAGCCCAGCAGAGGAGGAGAGTGACTTGTCTCTCGACTATCAGCCCACTTGCTTTCTTTGCTGGCCTTTGCACCCTGCATGTCCAACACCGAAAAGCAGTAGGCTGTTTTGCCATGATTTCGCTAAGCCCCCCCCCCCACTCAGGGGAAGGAAGGAAAGAAAGGGGCTTCTTTTCTTCCACAGCCAGTACAGAAGCCAAGCAGGTTTGTAGAGGCAGGAGCAAAGTGCGACCAGCCCCTGCTGCACCATCCTGCTCAGTTTCCTGGGTGGAGCTCAGTGAAGAGCTCAATGCAAATTGGACTTGTGTGCAGTTTCTAATTCCCACCCAGGCCCCACGATGGGTAGCTCAACCCCCCCTTTCTTTGTTGACTTCTCCTCCACCAGGTTGCTTTCTCAGAAGCGTGACCCCCTGCCTCCTTTCTCCAAAAGTGACAGTGTCTGCTGCAACCATCGCCTGCCGAACCCAGAACTAGACCCTGGTTCGTTATGAATTAATTATCTTGTGACGTTGGGTTATTCCAACCAAAGACGTTTTAAGTGCCTGTAACGGTTATTTATAGGAGGCGGAGTCTACTTGGAATGAGTTAAGCCGATACAGCCCTGGGCTGTGGGGAGCCTCTTTGCCTGTTCGTGGCAGGCTGTTTTGTGAAGGAGCCAGAGACATTTCTGTGTGTGTCTGTCTTGCTGCACTGGGACAGCCCGGATGCCTTTTGCAAGTGTCTCAGAAAAAGCACCTTATTTTTCCCCATGGTCTGTCCAGTGTGTTTGAGGCAGGGCACACCTCTCTGCTACTGTACTGCAGCTCTAAAGCCACTGAGTCAATGTGTTTGTTCCTCTTTCTTCCCAATTCCTCCCTGCTTGCAGAAAGATACCAACATTTCTAGATTTCTTTAAAAACAAGACAAAAACCCCCACCTGGCATATTCGTATTTTAATACTGGCTGTAGTTAGGAAAGATGGCATACTTGTAATTTTAGTTTAAAGAAAGCAAGAGAAGCATCTTCCACTTTGCACTCTGGGTTTGTTTGTTTAAGTGTTGCTAATTTTTTAAGCTAACACAGACAGAATCTCCATTGGTGCCATCCTGGACCTCTAATCAGGCTGCAGCAGCAGCAGCAGTAGCAGTGCACCCACCCCCTGTAGTGACATGCTACAGAATTCCTGAGATTGCACCATTCCAGACAGTATGGTCAGGGTGTAAGAGTGTGTGAGAGAGATTAGTTTGCTGCACCTGTGTCACAACCTTCCAATCTGTAGAAAACTAGCATTTTGAGGAGAAGTTTCAAGGCTGCTTGCCTCTCTGACATGCTTGCTTTTTTATGTGCAGGTATTTTTTATCTTCTTAATGTGGGAAGGTATTTGAGCGCCTTGTCTGGAATGATGCAGTTTTATTATCTTCATGTGTAGGTCAGCTCTTCCTCTTCAGGCTGGGAACTTCTGCTGCGCTTTGGTGGTGGTGGTGGTGGTGGGGGTCCCTGATGGTGAAAGGAAGTGGCAGCCAGCATTGGGGCAAGCTGCCCCCTGGGGACCAGGCCTGGTGTTTGTCGTGCCTTTTGCCTGCGGAGAGAGGTGCGGAGGGCCAGTATGTGCTGCAAATGGATGCTGTCCAGGCAGGTACAACAACTCCGGACTCACTGTTGGAGTGGCTTCCTAGTTTGCACTTCCAGTTTCACTCTCTAAGAATGTAGAGAGTTCTAGGACATCGCCACTGCCACTGCTCTGAAGAAATTGCTGGTTGCCTTAACGCCCCCCCCCCCAGCCTCCCTCTCCGGTGGCAGCCGTGGCATCTTTCCCTATCAAAGCAACCCTGTTTCTTCTCCCACAATAGTTTTGAGAATGGCTTTTTAGCATTTGCACAGGACGACACGATGTGTGGGTTTGCTTTCATTGGGAAGAGTTCATTTGTCTGTTCATTTGCTTGCTTGGTGTCTTGTCGCGTCTCCAAGATATGGGGATGATCTCCAGAGACCTTCAGGGTCTAGGATTGGGCAAGGAGTCTGGTAGTGGATTTAAAAAATAAATAAAAAATGCATCCTCTTCAAATTAAAATCCCAACCAACCAGAAGTTTTAAATGGAAAATAGATTGTGGGCTTCAGAAGAAGAATGTTGTTTCTCTTAACTTTTGCTTTTATGGTCCGTTCTAGACCATTGTAGTTAGTGGTTCAGAACTGATCTGCAAGGAGGAGGAGGAGGAGGAAGGGCTAGCGGTGGGCATGTAGAAGTCAGACACTTCCAGGAAGGAGGGTACAAGTGGAATGTGACAGTGGCTGTTCGGATCATATTGATCTTGCCTCTTTTCTTTTTCATTTTCACTATTACTTGAATCAGTTTTGATTCTGTTTGTTTCCTCGTTAGAAACCTGCCATTCCAATTTGCTTCTCTGGCATGATATGAAGGTTTGTAATTTCCTTATTCTCCCCCCACCCACCCACAGCTTCCTCTGCAGGAGATGTAGTAGGGGTAGGTGGCATTTGACTTACCTTTGGGCTTGGTGGTCAGTAACTGATTTGTTAATGACATTTCTCTCCTAGGTTAATTTTTTGTGTTTGTAAGATGTGGATATTGCTTTGCAAAATAAAAATTTATTACTATCATTCAGTTCCCTTGAGAGTGTTTTGTTTCTGGAAGCACCTTACACCCAGTGTGAGACTTTCCTCCATGAATTTGTCTCGTCCTCTTTTAAAGCCATCACAAACTATCTACAGTTAGGGTTGAGCAGTGAAGGTGGCCAAGTTTGCTGATGATACCAAATTGTTCAGGGTCGTTAAACAAAAAGGGCCTCTCTAAACTGAGGGAATAGGCGGTCAAATGGCAAATGCAATTCAGTATAAACAAGTTAAAGTGATGCATGTTTGGGCACAAAATCTCATTTCACATATATTCTCATGGGGTCTGAACTGGCCAAGGAGACGACTTTGGGTTTGTAGCAGCTAGCTCAATGAAGATGTCAACCCCATATGGAGCAACTGTTGTTGTTTTTTTAAAAAGAGGCAGATTTGTTATTAGGCATCATTAGGAATGGAAAGGGAAGTAAAACTGTTAACATCTAAATGCCATTACAGTCGTACCTTGGCTCCTGAACAAATGGGCTCCTGAACAATTGAAACCTGGAAATGAGTGTTCCTGCAGCCAATCGGAAGCCGCGCTTTGGTTTTTGAATGGTTCCAGGATTTGAATGGACTCCCGGAACGCATTCTGTTCAAAAACCAAGATACCACTGTATTCAAATCTATGGTGTGATGGCGTTTGCAATGCTGAATACAGTTATGGTCGCCTCACCTCACCTCAAAAAGGATATTGTAGAGAGTTGGAAAAGGGCAGCTAGAATGATCCAACTCTCCTATGTGGAACTTCTGCCTTCTATGGGGCCAGGATCTGGAGCTGTCCTGTGTACCAGAATCTGAGCTTCAAATGGATGATAAGAAAAAAAAATCACCAATGAGATCCAAACCATATGGGCTTTTCAGTTCCCAGCAGCCAAGAGGTGACAGACCAGTGGGTGGTTCCCAGAGAACCAGGCCGGTGATTCTGGAAGAGTTCCTGGTTGAGTCACAAAGCCACCTTGAGGGCTTCCACTGCCTGGCATTTTGGTCCTGAGGTAGCACCATCTCACCCTGTTTTTACCACCCGAAGTTGCCAATCCAGATGCTGGGAACTGTGGTGAGGTAGCCAGATGATGATCATCCACCTCTGGATTCATCAGCTGGGGCAATGCGGAGAGAGCCCAAACTGGCTTCTGTGAAATTGACCTTGGACCTCACAATTTATGTGTCAGAAACCATCACTAGATGGCGACATTTGAGGTAACTCAAATGGGTGAGTTTGGTCCAAGAGCAAGCAATTCATGCCTATGTTTCCTGTGACAACACTTTGGCTTGCCAGTTGATGCAGTTGCAGTTCTTGCTGGGTACACTACATATCAGGCACCTGAAAATAAATGCCACCCCCCCCCCAAAAGACTTAATACCCAAGGGACAGAAAGTGGAGAGGGGCTTCCTACAACCCATCTAGTATTTTTAAAGTTGATATTCAGAGGCCAAAATCTATAATACAGTAAATAGCTGCCCATCAGAACCTCAAGGAATTGCCTGTTTTTATGCTCACTAAATAGAGCACTAAGGTGGCTTTGCAAACATCTTTCCTGGCAAATAAAAAATAAAAATAGCGGGAACCTACTTACTTAAAGTCTTGAGCCAGACTTTCTGAAGCCCAAATGTATTCAAGGAGGAACCTTTACTATTGTGGGAGAGTTTTAGTCTGTTTCTGAAGAAGGGCTGCATCTTCCAGCCCCCCACAGGCGGCTGCTGCTCCAGGCTCAACCCCCTGCTTCTTAATGCCACGCTTGCCTCTTTCTTTCCACAGTTACGTTGGAGGAGATGCAGAGCTGAGTCACAGCTGGGTATATTCTGTGGCAAAAGAGCAGCGTTTGGGGCCCCATATCTTAAACGCTAGCCTGTGGAGAACCCCTGCTGCCAGTCAGTGTAGACCCAATGGCCTGAGGCAATAAAAGGCAGCTTCCTATGTTGCTCCACTGTATGAATCCCTCCACTGTACCAACTTAGCAAATGAATTGCCACCGAATGAATTTCCACACAGAACAGTCCAGCTGGCTTGTGGTGTCTGGTTTTTTTGGAGGGGGGGCGTGGCAAGCTGTTCAGAAGTGGATCCACCGCCCGCTGGCAAAAGCCCCCGATAAATTCTGCTTTCCAGGCTTGGATGGGTTGAGTATTTCGAAGGCGACTCTACAGTGCAGTTTTGTTGACGGCTCCAGATCCCATCAGCGCTCGCCAGCACAGCGGGATGGGAACTGTAGTTTTAACAGCGCCCCGGCCCGAGGTCGCCAGGTGGCAGGCCGGGGCTGAGCCGCCCGCCCGGACGTCCGCTCCTCAGTCCCAAACGCTTCGCGGGATGGAAACCACCCCAGCGCGGGAAACCACACGCAGGATGTGGGGAGAGGGGAGGTGCTCCGGGCAGGAGAGGAGAGGCGCTCGGAACCCCGGGCCTCACAGCCAGCAGCCCCCTCCCCCGGGCCAGGTGTCGCGAAGAAGGCGGGCTCCTTGGCCAGCTCCGGACCCGCGGCTTTTCGGGGGTCAGTGTCAAGGGGGGAGCCCCGGCAGGCGCCGCTTCACCTGAGTTGGGGTGTGCCTGGGTCTTGCATGGGGAGGCGTCTTCCACGCCCCTGCGTGTGTGTTTGCGTGTGTTGCCACCGAAGCACCCGGCTCTCCAGTCGTGGCGAGGCCTCCATTGAGCTCCATGCGGCGACAGCTGCTCGTGAAGAGGACGGGCGGGGGAGCCCGAGGAGCTGCTTCTCCGAGGCGCGCGCGCTCTGCACGTCCTCAGATGCGCGCTCGTCACGTGCAGCCCGGCCGAGCAGGGCGAGGCTTCGACTGCTGTGCCCCCCCCCCCCCGCCGTCGGCAGGAGGAGCCAGGAGGAGGCCGGGCGGTCTCTCTCTCTCTCTCAGGCAGACACAAGGCCGCCGCCGGTCGGGGAGAGGCGGGCTCCGCCCCGCCTGAGCAGCTCCAGACGGAGGGAGGCGGCGGCGGCAACAGCAGCAGCCAGATCCCCTCTCGCTCGCTGGGGACACTCGGCGGGCACGTCTCGGTCTCCTCCTCCGTCGCTGGCGGCTCCTCCTTCCCTCCCTCCCTCTTCGGTCTGCCGTGCAACAGTTTTCCCGAAGTTGCCAGAGGGCGGGGAAGGGAGGCAGTTGCGGGAGCCGGAGGGGGCAGCTGCTGGGCGCGCAGGAGATGCCCGGAGAAGCCGCTGCCGTCGTAGCTGCTGCTTCCCCGTTTTCCTCTTCGCCTCCGCGGTGTTTCCTGGGTCGGCGGCTGCCCCGCGCTTCGACAGCAGCGCCTGCTCCTCGTGGGCCGGAGCCTGCGATGTCCCGCTGAAGGCCGGCCGGCGGCTGGGCTCCATCCAGCATGGGCGCCAAACAGACCAAGGGCTGCCCGCTGCCCGGCAGCCCCCAGGCCGCCGCCTCGGCCGCCCGCCGGAGGATGCTGCCGTCGCCCCGGGAGCGCGGCGACTTCTTGGCCTCCCTCGTCGTGCGATCCGGAGAAAAGTTTGGCAAGGGGGGCGGCGGCGGAGGGGGCGGCGGCCTCCCCCCGTATCACCGCCGGATCGGCCTTATCCAGGACATGCTGGGGATGGTCAAGCAAGGCAAGCAGGAGGAGGCCACCGACTTGCTCAAGCACCTGCGCCAGGTAAGTCGGATGGGGGTCGGGCGGCCAAAGCCCCCTCCTCCGGGAAGCTTCGGCTTCGCAGCTCCGAGTTGCCCGGGGAGGCGGAACTGGGGGGCACCTAGAAGCTCGGCTTCTCCCTCTCCCTGCCCCTTAATGGAATGGAAGCCAACCTCCCCCACCCCAGTTGTCTGTCCAGGAGGGTCGCGAACAGAGCCCGAGGACAAGCGGGAGAGTTTCGCCCGGTCCGTGGAAGGTTCGCTGGTCTTGGAAGGAAAACTGTTGGTCTAATGGGTTTGGTGATTCCTCTGGAGCCTCCTTAGGGCAGAGCCTTCCTGGGGGGTTGCCAGACCACGAATGAGGAGGAAGGGGATGACCCCAAGAGGAATGTCTTGGCTCTCCTTGGGGGCCTTTCCAAGACCCACGGATGCTCTTAAGCATAATATCCTAACGCTTAGCATACGATCTGATCTGGACAAAAGGGGCGATGCTGCTCCTGGCAGGTGTCATGCAACAGAGGGTTGGGGTTGGCTTGTGTCTTGGCCCCAATTACCAACATTTATTGGGCTTGTGGACTCTTGTCCCTTAACCTGCACTTCTGGTTAAGGGCTTTGGTGCTCCCTTGAATTATGCCTTGGAAGCCTCCATCTCCCTCAAATGAGCTCTGGGATGGGAGGCTCTTCCTATAGGCTCTGCTCCAGCAAGGGGGAAATTTATGGCTGCAAGGCCACTTCATCCAACTCATATCTCACATGCCCCACATCTGACATCTTGTAGGACAGGCAGGTAAAAACTTGGCTCAGCTGAAAGGGTGTTTGGACGTAGCTTCCAGTTGGAAACCCTTTGCAAAGCACTCTGCAAGACCCCTGCGGACAAAAAGGTTACCTGACATTGTGCTGTCACATGAGCAACTCCACCCACCTGTCAGATTTGGTCCCTGAATACTGTATAATGATTTGGCTTGCGTCTTTCTCCCCTCCCCCTCCCCCAACACAAAGCATGTTGTAAACAAGGAGAATTTGTGCACCAGGGCCGTCTGTGCTTGACACCTGACTTGGAGGGTGGCCTTGAGCGTGTTTAATGACTTCCTGTTTAGTAATTTCCACTTCTGCAAATTGTGGACAGAGGTGGCTGTCCCACTCTCTCCTGAATTGGGCTTGTTTACGTTTTCTTCCTGGTTTGAGGAAACAAAACTGCCAAGTGGTATGAAAACCGGTGTGAGACTGAAAGTGGGCGAAGTGCCATGGCAAGCGAGTCCACACCAGGCCCTTGTTGACAGGCTCTGCCAAGGGAAGCTGCTGTTGCTGCAGCCTCAGATTCACAGCCAGGCTCCAGTTTCTGCTGCGTGATATTTCATCTTCTTCTCCTCAGAGAGATCTGAGTGGGATTCTCCTCTACTCTCTTCCTCTCTGAGGAGCCATTTCACAGAAGCTGAAGCCCGAGCTGAGCCATGGCGAATCCTGAAGGGAAGAGTCTTTCGCCAGCCACTATCTCCTTCCTCTTGCTGGGAATGGGGGCTCCGGGGGGGGGTGTGTCTGAATGAAGTTGGGAGCTTCCCTTCTGGGTCTTCCGTTGAGATAGGGGCAGGGTGTAGAGTTTTGATAGGCAGCAGAGGAGGCTTCTGACTGACACAACTGGAGCCTGAACCAGTTCTGCTACTCAAACTTCCTTCCTTCAGTTGACTTCTCCAGTCTTAAAAGACCAAGGACGAAGCCTTGCAAGATCATAGAGAATCATAGAGTTGGAAGGGACCCTGAGGATCCTCTAGTCCAACCCCCTCCAGTGCAGGAACATGCAGTTATCCCTTACATGGATTGAACCTGCAACCTTGGCAGACCATCCTGCTGGCCAAAGCAGGGAGGGAGCCTCATGTTCCTTGCCATGAGGGTCGTGAAGAGTTTGGGTCTCTGTGGGCTTGGGTGAAACCACTATGGAGGAGATGGGCTCTTTGAACTTGTGACCAAGGTGCTTGAATTGGGCTTGTGGAACACGTGAACATCTTTCTGGCCCGGTTGGTGCTGAGTGGTTTGAGAAAGAGCAACAGACTCCCTCCCACCAAAGAGGCAGGTAGGCAGCACAGCTGTGCCCGTGGCATATGATGAACAGGTGTCTTCCTGATGCCTGTGGTGGCTGCTTGTGGGCTGGATGGTGGTGAGCATCTAGCACCCCGCCCCCCAGCCCACATCTGACCCTCTCTCTTAAAGAAACGGAGATGTGTGTGGCTGTGGCAGTGGAACTGGCCACTCGTGGGAGGTGTGGTGGTCCCTTCTTGCTAGGGGCACAGAGCCCTCTCCCTCTCAATGGCCCACTGCATCTTCACAGTTTGTGATCCATGCATGCGAGATGTGGATTCCAGAGAGGCTGGATGGACAGTGTGTGTTTGGGCTGCAGGATTGGGGAAGGGAACTCCAGCCCTATTGGCTGAGTTTGCTGAGGTCGGAGGCAAGCTGCCTGCATGTTTGGTTGCAAAGGCTGGCCAAGCCAGCGCATTTCAGTGGTGGTGCGCAAAGGCTTTCTAGTAATTGAGTTACATTTGTTGAAAATTAATTAAAGGCAGGGAGGGAGACTGGGCCGGTCTCGGGAGCCTTGCAGAGGACTTGGCATGTTTCATTGCCAGAGGAAGAAAGGCACGTGCGCCCAGGAGGGGGAAGGGGAACAGCCTCCAGCTTTGTGCACAGCTATCGTGCAAGTTGCTTTATGGGAACGCAGCGTGTTTATGCTAATTTTATGCTAGTTAACTTGCACGGCTCCTTGTCCCTGAAAGAATCCTGGGAACGGCAGAGTCTGATCCCCCCTGCCCCCCCCATTTTATCCAGGAGGAGGAATAGCTCTTAAGCGGCTTTGCTTCCTGGGTGTCATCACACACGATTGAGGAAGATAGCTCAGCTTTGAAGGAAACTCAGCCAGAAAGTGAATGGAGACAGTTGGAGGGGGGGGTGTACCCCATTCTGGTGAGAAGGTGACAGCGGGTGGATGAAAGGAGGCATTTCCTGGTCACCACGCTGCCAAAATCTTCCTTTTCCAGAAGTGAGCTCAGCTCAGAAATGGCTGGCATGGGCTGCCGCCTCCTGGTCACTCCTTTGGAGAACCAGACTCTGCCTTGTTTCTCTCTGTTGGTTTCTTCTTGTGGGTTTCTATCCTGACCTTCATTAAACCTTTCCGCATAAACACACGCAGAGCTATGGCAAGGAAATAATAAAACCCCGGCCAATAAAACAGTATTAAAGTCCATAGAAAATCCCTTTGGTGGGAGACACCCCAGTGGCTTCCTTGCCAAGCAGAGTCTTCCACCACCAGCCTCCCAGAAGGGTGGTGCTGGGCCTGTTGGCTGCTATATGCTTCCTTTCGTATTCAGGGCATGATTTTCCCCACCTGCAAACGGTCCATATATTGATCCTTCTGTGTGACGGCCGCCCTAAGCTCTCTTAGGCTTAGCTGGTGGACCCGATGGAAATCTTTTCCCAAGGGCAGCCTCAGGAATGGGTAGCCCAGTCTTTGGGGTCCTTTAAGGCAGCAGCAGCTGCCCCCTGGATTGTGTAGAAAAGAGATTTTCTGGGGAGTGGAAAGCTGTCTCTTAAAGTTTCTTTCTGTTTTCCAAGCTCCCAGTAGCAGGCAAGTCCCCCCCACCTTGCACAATTGCCTTCCCCGTGGCCAACATGCCAGCCTTTTGCCAGGGCGGAATGACAGAGCTCACCCCCTGTACCCCTTCCTGGGTCTGTCCATGGAGCTGCCTTGTGACTGCTTGAGAGGTGAGTTTGGTGCGAGAGCCTGTCGTTAACTCCGAGCTGTTCCATACCTGCTGCGCTTGTCTTCTAACATTGCTGATTTCTGGGCGTTGTGTGTGACAACCCCCACTTCTAAGTCAATTGACTGAAAAGCCTTGCATCACCATTCACTTTGGGCTTTTGGAAGCTTTCTCTCTGTGTGGGTGTGTACGTGTGTCCATGTGCATCTAGCCAGGGAGAAGGAATAGTGCCCTGGAGTTGTAAGCAGGTCTGGGAGCATATTCTAGATTCCTGGCTCCGGCAGGAATCTCCCAGTTCTGGCTGAGTTCAGCAGCTCTGCTGGCACCTGGGGAGAGAGGCTTAACTAAGAGAAGGTGGAAAAGCTGCCTTTCCAGGGCATTTCGTGGGGTCCTAATGCACCTTTCCTGCTCTCAGCTTGGCACTCTGTGTGTGTGTGCGCACACACACACACACTTGTTCATCCATACATATATGTGTGTAGTACCCACCCTGCATGCCAGTATGTGAACCGGCTTATCCCTCTTTGCCAAGGAATGAAAAAAAAAAGCTCACTAAGAATCTGGGCTTATTGAACCTAGAGGAAGAGGAGGAGATCTGCAGGGACTCCGCTTTCATTTGGCGTTCTCCATAGTGTGTGTGTGGGGGAGAGCAGGCTCCTCACATTTCCTGTGCTCTTGCAAATAATACCTTACAAATATATTTGTCCCTTTTGGAGAAGCAAGCTAATGGGGAGGGAGGGTGAGGAGTGTAGGAGAGGCCCCGCCTGCCTCTTTGCCTGCACTTGGGCAGACTGCCCTCCCCCCCCCTAATCCATCTTGGCTTAAATGATGCGAAATTGCATTTGGAGCAGGGGGCTGCGTGGGAGAGAAGAGGCGATGAGGGAAGAGCGAAAGCCAAGGGCAGCCGTGTGTGAGTGTGGAGGATAATGGAAAGCTCAGGGATAGGGAGGCCTGGTGCACATCCAGTGGTGGGGAGCGGAGGTCAAATCCTGCAAAGGGAAGCAGAGGGAAAGGCTTGTGCCCAGAGAGTCAGCTGGTGCTTCCCAGACAGGGCAAGCTTGCTGCTGATGGGCCAGGGAGCAGCTAACCCTTTGGCTCTGCGTGTGGAAGCTTATCAGCTGCTCAAGCTCCAGAACTGTTTTCCCCTATGCTAGGGCTCATCCAGTGAGGGAAGCCCAGCGAGCTGGCCTGGGCAGGTGTCAGGGTTGTGGTCTTTCCTCATTTCTATAATTTCACACAAACACACCCCACACACCTCAATGCTTGTGCTTCCTTTTGGATGGGAAAGTGCAGCATGGCCACTGGCAACCTGCAGGACAATACAGTAATCACAAGAGGAGAAAAGGAGAGAGAGAGTGGGAAAGGGGCTTTGCACAGGAATCCAAGAGGCCTTGAGGCATGTGCAGAGAGCACCTTTCCACATTTGAACATGGCAGGGTAGGCGTGACGGCTTCCTAGCAGGAGGCATTGAGCACAAGCAGACCTGTCCCCCCCACCCCACCCCACCAGAACAACTCAAAACGCTCTTGGCTTGGATAGGAGACCAGGCCACTGATCCCAGCAACCAGCCACACACCTCCCCTGGCCGGGTCCAGCTTGTATTTCTAGGGGCAAGTGCCCCCTCCATGGGCCTGCCTTTGCAGAGTGGTTTTTTCTGGATGGTGGGTTGGCGGGGCTGGGGGGGGGAGGTTGGTGGCAGCAGCAGCCTTAGTGGAAAGGAGAACTTTGCTGCTGTCTCCGCTACAGCACAGAGTCCCATCTTGCTCCCTCTACACACACACACACACACACACACACACACCCCTGGCCGGAAGTGGCACAGCTGCCTCTGTTGCCCTCCCACCCGCTGTGCTGCCGGATGGAGAGGGATCCTCTTGGCAGTCTTCTGCTTCCTGCTCCGGCTTCCCAGCCACTTTCTCTCCACTGATGCTGGGGGAGGGGCAGTGCTGATTCTCCCCCTGCTTTGTTTTCTCTCTGATGAGTCTGTGTGAACCATTGGACAGGAGCACCCTCTGCATCTGCTTCCCTGTGCCTCTTCCTTGGCTCTCCTTGGCTGTGGGAGGAACAAAATAATGACCCCGGGAACTGTTTCTGCAGAGAGAGGAGGAAGATTTCAGGGGGTGTGGTGTGAGAAATAAAAGCATCTGAAATAATAAGAGCATTGAAAGCAGCGAACCTTGTCCTCCCTGCGCCCAAGAGTGAGAAAGCTCTTCTCCCTGACCCTCCCTCACTGACATCCACTTTCCATGTAGATCTCTTTCTGACCTCCCCACCTGGACCCAGGAGGGGGCTGTACCATGTGCCGGTTGCGAGTGTGACTGTAGCTCACTCCCAAATCTGCTCTTGTGGCAGCTTTTTTTCTGCTTTATCCTCCAGCTTCTCCCAAAGGGAGAGATTTCTAAACTGGGTTGGCACTGACAATGAGCCGATGCGTGGGTCATTTGGAGGCTGAGTTTGGGGAGGGGGAGGAGACGGGCCCACCCAACGCACCCTGTGATCCAGTAGTCCCAGTTGGGGGCGGGTACAAGGAGCAGGCAGGCAGCTCCTGGAGAGACCTCCTGTAGCAGCATTTAATAGAATAATCTGCTACTGCTGCTGCAGCAGCAGCTGTTGTTGCTGGGGGTGATTTCCAGCATGGGGTAAGTGGGAGTTGGGTGCCTTAAGCAAAAGAGGGGTCGGGCAGTGAGTGTTTCTAGCTGCCTCGGAGCCCTGGAGTGGAAGGTTGCTGCTGCCTCACATAAGGAGCCCTAAAGGAGATGCTCTGGTTCCTCTTCCAAGGAAAGGGCTGTCCTAAGAGCCAGAGGGGCTCATCTTCCAGCGTCATAACTTTTATATGCCTGTTGTCTTTGTCCATGGAGTTTTCTTGGCAGGGATACTGGAGTGGCTTGCCAGTTCCTTCTCCAGGTCGTGAAGGAGGCTGGTCCATGGGGTCACGAAGAGTCGGACACGACTAATCGACTAAACAACAAGAGCCAGAGGGCAAGGACCCAGGGCCTGGGAACTATCCCTCCCTTCCTGAGTCCTGAGTTGTGCTGGATGGGCCCGGAGAACAGCCTGGAGTTTGGAAAAGGGGTATAGGAGAGGGGAGTCTGTTACAGCGGGGAAATGTTGTGGAGGCAAGGGATTCATGGTGGGAGCATGGTACTTCTGGTGCAAACAGCAGCTGCCCATTTGGAAAAGCAGACTTTGCTACAGTATGAGGAGGACAAAGTAAAGTAGTTAAAAGAGACAGAACAGGATAGAGTTTCAGTGGTGGCTGGAGTTGGGAAGACAGAAGGAAGTTTGATAGCTGTTATATTTCCTAGAGTTGCCACATAATTGAAGTTTTGAGCTATTTGTAAGGAAATTTGCCAAAATATTAACACTTCTGAAATTAGAGTAGATTTTCAGAAATTCCGCCCGGATGCTATTTTCAATGGATGAATCCCGCATACGTTTGGGAAATCCCAGTCATATGGCAGCCCTATATTTGCATACTGAGTGTGCTAATGGGAAAAAGTGGGAGGCCGATTGGAAAAGTTTATGGGTATGATATGGAGTGAAATAACAGCCTTCCTATAATCAGGTTGTGGTAGCCCCATGGGTGGTCATTTGGGTGTGGGGAAAGGTAGAAGAAGTGGAGAACTGGGAGGGCTGAGCTCCCTGAATTCCTCTTGCACACTAAGTGGATATTTACTTCATGCACGGAGAAGCTGTGCAGGTGCATGGTGCTCTTGCTATGGAGGTACAGTATTTGCACAAAATTCCTTGCAGGAGATGCAATAAAAGGGGGCTGCTGAAAGTCCTTGCACAGAAGGGGGTTTCACTCCTCAGTGTTCAAAACAGATACAGGAACCCATTGGCACAGGGCCTAAACCACCTTCCTTCCTCCCCTACTTCCCCCTGTTTACTGGGGAGGATTGTTAACAGCCGTCTTGGTTGATAGATAGCCCAGTGTGCTCAGCTGGGAGGCAATTTGCCCAGTCAAGTCAGACTCTCAGTGACAGACTGTGCCAGGGATGAGCTCATCCGGCTTGGATGCTGCTCTCACTTGGGGAGGTTTCAACTATAGGGTGGGGAGGGGAAGCATCACTGTGCTGCAGCAATTTGGGGCTTGTGTGTGCGCGCGCTGAATGCTCATTTCAAGACTGGAGAGGGGCAAAATTTTATGGGCTCTGTGTTTCAGAACAACCCCTACAGGAATCAGAAGTGCTTGCAGAGCCGTGATGCAATAGCTCCCCCAGCAACCTCCACTTGACCCTGGCTGGTTTTCAAGTGTCAGTGGGTGGCTTTGCCAGACATGGTGGCTCTCCTTCCTTTTCCAGCTGAGAGGGCTGGCAGGAGTTCAGTTTCTCTCACCCTGTTCCATCCAACCATTGCTCAGGTCACACTTTGGAATGAATGAAAATTGGGGAAGCAGCAGGTTCCCCAGAGCAGCATAAGGGATCCCAGGCAGAAAGAAACCTTTTGGATTGCGCCGACGAGGTGTCATATTGCTGTCTCCCACCCACCCACCCGCCAAGACCCCTTCTGTGGGAAGGAGCACCCACCCACCCTCCTCCTCCTCTTTTCAAAAGTTAGAGTGGATATGCCAGATGAGCAATTGGCCTGAATCTGTGTGGAGCTGCTCCCCATTGTTGCCTGTGCCTGGGGTTCTGCCCACCTAGGGACCTTTCGCTTTCGGAGGGGCCTGTTCAAATCTCCTCTTACAAGGGGAGCTGCCAAGGAGCTACCAGGAGTGAGGGAGCAGACGTTGGTCCAGGGCCATGGGGGCATCAATGTGACCCACCTGGCTGGTTGAGCAATATGGATGAGTGGGAGGGAAACACACCCTTTGCTCCTTCCCTTCTTGACCCACACAGCCCTGCAAGTCCACTCAACCCATCAGGTGCCTCAGCAAACAGTTGGCGTGTGAGGAAGAGAGTCAAATGATCTCTGCTGCTTCTCCAACTTCAGGGGTACTCTTACACTGTCCTCTCCCCCATGCTTTTTAACATCTACATGCAGCCGCTGGGAGAGATCATCAGGGGGTTTGGGCTGGGTGTTCATCAGTATGCGGATGACACCCAGCTCTACCTCTCTTTCAAATCAGAACCAGTGAAGGCGGTGAAGGTCCTGTGTGAGTGTCTGGAGGCGGTTGGAGGTTGGATGGCGGCTAACAGATTGAGGTTGAATCCTGACAAGACAGAAGTACTGTTTGTGGGGGACAGGAGGCGGGCAGGTGTGGAGGACTCCCTGGTCCTGAATGGGGTAACTGTGCCCTTGAAGGACCAGGTGCGCAGCCTGGGAGTCATTCATTCTGGACTCACAGCTGTCCATGGAGGCGCAGGTCAATTCTGTGTCCAGGGCAGCTGTCTATCAACTCCATCTGGTACGCAAGCTGAGACCCTACCTGCCCGCGGACTGTCTCGCCAGAGTGGTGCATGCTCTAGTTATCTCTCGCTTGGACTACTGCAATGTGCTCTATGTGGGGCTACCTTTGAAGGTGACCTGGAAACTACAACTAATCCAGAATGCGGCAGCTAGACTGGTGACTGGGAGCGGCCGCCGAGACCACATAACACTGGTCTTGAAAGACCTGCACTGGCTCCCAGTACATTTCCGAGCACAATTCAAAGTGTTGGTGCTGACCTTTAAAGCCCTAAACGGCCTCGGTCCAGTATACCTGAAGGAGCGTCTCCACCTCCATCGCTCTGCCTGGACACCGAGGTCCAGTGCCAAGGGCCTTCTGGCGGTTCCCTCGCTGCGAGAAGCCAAGTTACAGGGAACCAGGCAGAGGGCCTTCTCGGTAGTGGCACCCGCCCTGTGGAACACCCTCCCACCAGATGTCAAAAAGAAAAATAACTACCAGACTTTTAGAAGACATCTGAAGGCAGCCCTGTTTAGGGAAGCTTTTAATCTTTAAGAAATTAGTGTACTGTATTCTAATATTTCTGGGGAAACCCAGCCAGATGGGCGGAGTATAAATAATAAATTATTATTATTATTATTATTATTATTATTATTATTATTATTATTACTACACTCATGCCCAGAATGCAGCCTTCTCATGGGTGAGGACTGTGAAGAAAGGCCTTTGGCCTGATCCAGCTGGCACCTGTTACCTACTTAGTGGTGCCCGTCCAGACTTATGCAGCTTCTCGGGTCAAGGCAACCCCAACCCTAAAATCCTCAAATATTGGGGTATGATGGAGTAGTGGCATTGCAGTGCAGCCTGCCTGAATGTTTGGGTGTCAGCTCTGGGTGTGATTGCAGGGCCGTGGCTGCTGGCATCACCCAGTTGCTGAAGTTTGCCTAGTTTGCACGGGCACTCCAAGGTGTCCGCCCACCTGACTGACTTTGCTCCTTTGCAGGACCTGGGCATGGAGTCAACTTCGCTGGATGACGTCCTGTATCGCTACGCCAGCTTCAGGAACCTGGTTGATCCAATTACCCATGACCTGATCATCAGCCTGGCCAGGTACATCCACTGCCCCAAACCGGTGAGTGCTTGGTGGGGTTTGCTTTGGGCTCTTGAAAGGAAGAGTGAGAAGCTGGGAGCGGGAGGCTATAGCTGCTGCTTCCTCCTTCTCAAGAGGAGGCATGTTGTGGGTGTGTTCATAAGCTCTGGACTTTGATATTCCAAAGTCTGGCCATGTTCCGGGTGTGGGTGTGTGTTACATGCCCAGTCCAGAGTCAGGCATTGCTGGCCCCTCTCCTTCTCTTGCAGTCATTCCTACATTTTATTACACTCGCCTTTAAAAGAGCGAAACATGCAGAAGAGGCTGCCAGCCAAGCAGCCTCTTTGGGGCTGGGGAACTGACACCCAAGTACACCCCTCCCCATCCCTCAAAGTCCAAGTCTCCTCTGCAGCAGAGTGCGGCATGCTAACATGATTGGCAGAAGCCCGACGATTTTCTGCCATGATAAACTTCATTAGTGGTATTGCACTAGGTTTTGCTCAGACTAGCCCTACTGAAACGAAGGGGCGTGACTAAGTGAGGTCCATTCATTTCTGTGAACTTGGCCCAATGTCCCCCATGCACACCTCAAGGTGACGACGCACCTGCCTCCCGGCTGTCCCCTCCCCCCCTTGTCTCGCCTTCCTCTCCCTCCAGGCAGCCTTTGCTTATCGCTCCCTATAATGGGATTAGATTTCTCCTGGGAGATTTTCGCAGACAAGTCTTCAGCTGACGATGGCAGTCTCTCGAGGTTTCTGGGTTACTCTCTGCAGCTGCATCTGATGGGAGGGGAGATGCTTTTTTGCTCTTCTGATGTGGGGGAGGGAAGTTCGGAAGAGTCTACGACTTTCTTCTCCTTGGCTTTGCTCTTCCTGCTTGCTGAGGGCTGGGCTCATTCTTGGCTGGGCTCCTCTCCTGGGGGAGACATGCCTCCATTTCTTGCCTGTCCATAAGCCACAGCCTTCCACACCTCCCTTTGTTACTGTAGCCACTCAGCGCTGACCGACACACATCTAACACCCATGCTAATACCATTTCCAGGTTTCCCCACAAAAGGTCTTGGCCCTGACCCATTGGTCAGCCTTCCCCAGCTTATTGTTGGCCTCCAGCTTCCACCATCCTTGACCATTGGCCATGCTGGCTGGGGAAAGATGGGTGTTGGAGTCCAGGCTGGGGAAAGCTGCTGCAGATGGACTGGAATTTCCAAGGGGGTAAGTGGTTGATCCCTCTGACTCCAGCCTCTGAAGGTTGTGGGTGAATCTTTGGTCAACCAACCGCTGCCCTTAGGAGCCCACCTTGCAGGGTTGGTTGTGTGTTCCAGGGCGAGCTCCCTGCCACTGAGACATCTCTCTACACAGGCACACAGCCTTCCAGATAAGCTGATGCAGTCTACACACCCCTTGCTTTCAGGGTTTAAACCAAGCCAAGGCTTCCTTTCCGAGAAGGGATCCTGGACTAGCGATTCCATCCCTGGAAAGTGGTGCTGCTCCAGAAAGCGGCGATGGGCCAACTCTGAGCGACTAGTGCTGCAATGTTTTATTGATGCTTTGCGAGAGTAATTGCCGTTTGAGTTCAGTTCATTTAATAATGTAATTGAGGGATGTGAGTTACTAAACAGGTAGGAAGTGTATTGATTCTTTATCCCCTCTGGCAAATCTTGTTTTTCTACAGGTGAGGAATGGTGATGAGAACCTTCCCTTTTATTGAGAGTGGGGAGCTGGGATATGCAGAGTGAAGGCTCAGGATATTTTTCTTCTCCCCCACCCAAAAAAACACCCTGCTGTGCAGCAAGTGGGTCGAACAGACTTCATGTGGGTGAGATGAATGGCTTAATCAAGGAGATGGGCGGCAGCAGAGGAAGAAAGACTTGCAGGGGGAACAGGCACACATGCAGAGGGCATGTTGTTTGGAAAGCAGCGGCACATTGGTCGCTGCAGCCAAACGATGCAGCTTTGACTGCTAATAAACCCTCATTTCCTTGAAACAGGCTCCTCCCTCACTGTCGTCATTAAAACATGCTTGTTGACAACTGAATAAACAACAAATAGAATTCCTTAAAGTTAACAGTATTTTTGTTTTTTTATATAAAATGGCATATGATGCATTGTTTACTCCAGCTGCATTTGGATAGTCACTAGGAGCGAAAAGGCACACCCTGTTTTTCATTTCAGCATTTGGGCTCCTGGGTGAATGCAGTTGCCCTGAGCAAGGCTCCTTAACCTGCAGGCTGAGTTAGTGAGGTTTCAGAGGTCTCAGGGGCAAGGTTTACAGAAGAGAGGCTTGCTGGAGTTGGGCTATTTTATTATATTTTATTTGAATGGATTCATGGATCTGGGCGTGGGTGTAGCTTTGTGTGCAAGGAGGGGGCCAGCTTAGGTGGCACCTACTTTCCCCTCCCCCCCCACCTGGGGTTTGGGGATGGACCTGGTCAGTAGCGGTGGCCAGGGTGGGGGAGAGCAACCACGTTCCTGGATGTTATTCATTTGGCATTTCCCTCCCCCCCTTTCTAAACAAAGCACCTCTCTGTCATGATGGTTAAAGCAAGCCTGGAAATGTGTGAGCAAGAAAAAGGAAATCTCAGTCCCTGGGTTCCCATTGACATTGTAAATTCTTCCAGTCGCTCTTTCCTTCTCTTTTGTTGCACAGAATGACACTCACGTTTTTACTGGGGCTAAGAAGCTCCAGCACTTCTTAGAACACTTCCCCCTTCTCCCCAGCTGCTGGTACTTCTCCTGCGACCCTCTGTTTGGTCTCCAGGACAGCAAATCCAGAGACCTGCTTGCTTTGCACCCTCTCTGTCTGCTCCTGCGTACGTACACACACACACACACACACACACACACACACACACACACACACCTGCATCATCTCTCAGCTCCGCATTGCCAGTTACCACTTCTCTGGCTTAGCGTCTCTCTTTTGGCCTCCTTGGCTGCAAGATGTTCGTGCTGGTGCTCTTGCTGTGGGACGTGATGGCTGCCTGGCGCCTGCTGGTGACAAACTGGGCCAGCACATCCTCTGTGTCCCCAAAAGGATGTTGCAGGGAAGGGAACACGGAGTCTCTCCCCACAGGTTCTCTGAGTCGGATTGCAGCCAGTTGCCAAGCCCGGAATTAGTCTGGAGCAGATTGCTACTTTCCCCGACGGGAGTCTTTGGCATTCTGGTCTTCTCTGGGAAGGTGCTGCATGTGTGGTCTCTGCAATAAAGCTGGGAACGTCACCACTGTGAAGTCACAAGGGCGCAGAGTGACACAACTGCGCAAAGGTGCTTTTGCCTTATGCGGGAGGACTTTGAATAAAAGGTTTGTTCTCCTGGTAGAACAAAAACCCGCTTTCAGTTAGCAGTCCGCTGTCTTTGCTTTTGCTGCACAAATATATTTCTCTCTCTGTGTCTCTCTCTGCCTATCTACAAAGACCCACAGTCTTCCCAAATGTCACCATCCAGCCTGTGTCCACCCACGGAGCAGGGCTGCTGCACATGGCCTTGTTTTTGCTCACGGTGACATGGCCTCTGGGCGGTCGCCTAACTGATAGGGCCAGTTAGATTCCCACTTCAAGGAATCCCCTTGGGCTGCCCTGCCCGTCCCATGCCCAAGGCCTTCCAAAGCTCTCCTTCCTCCCTCCAACCCCTCTGAAGCAGGAGGAATGATCCATAGTGCGCTGCTACCTGCCCTCCATGGTCCAAATCTTGCTTTGTAAAATAGGTCGCCATGAATATTTCACGCGGCTTGATAAAGAATTCATGCAGTAATTCAGCAGGGGGCTGGCTTGGCTGGAGCAATTAGTTGCTTTCCTGTTGTGGGGAGGGGTGGGAGGGGGGGCACAGGGCACCTGGCTGAGTCACCAGTCCCTGCTAGGAGCTCCACCCCCACCTAACGCTGCCTGCCGACCTGAGAATCCAAGTTTTGCTTCTGCGCAGAGTCCAACAAACGCAACACACACCCCAACCAGCAAAGGGAGCACTCGGCCCTCTGCAACCTGGGAGAATAGGGAGCCCTTACGGCCTAGCCTAGAGCGAATCCCAGAGACCAGCAAACTCTGCGGCAGGGGACGTGGAACGGGGGTGGCAGTTTGCAGGAGAAAACTTTCCCGCCCACAAGACCACACCAGCTGTCTTTAGTTCTGGCACCCATAGAGGAAGGTGCTCAGTTGTGAAATGGAGCCTGGGGTGTGGGGAGCAGGGTGGCGGAGACCTGGGTCATACTCATGCTTGACTGACACACTATGTCATAATTCTCTCGGAGCAAGATGGGGACAGGGAAGTGGATTTTTGTTTCATTTTGAAAAAAAGATGCAGTGTTTCAAAATAGTCATAAATATAGTTTGCGAAATATTAAAGGCACTTAGTTTAAAAGATATATGTTACAGAATTATGCAATAAGCAATGAAAAGGTCAGGAAGGGGAGGGGATTGGTATCAATTCGGAGCTTATTTGTACATTTCTTAACAGTAACATGAGCCTATGGGGAGAGGGAAAGTTGTGGCCTATATTTTCTTAAAGCCTCCATAGACTTCTGAATGCCGGATGCAGGTTCAAATTGTGAAAACCACCCTTTACATGCTTAATCAAAGCATGCCATATTGCAGAGAATTCACTAGATTTATTTTGCCGTCTTGCTACTCTTAGTTTTGCAAGTAATTTCCCCCAACAGCGCCATCTCACCCACTTTGTTGTACTATGCTAAGAGGGCAGCCCCATTTTAGTCTTTCCAGTGCCTGGCAATAATAGCCCTGGTGGCCAATAATAAGTGCAACATCATCTCTCTGCAGTGTGTAGGGACATTTCCAGTTTCAAATAGATTTAGGAGTGCTATCTGTGGGAAGGCAATGATCTCACAGTCAACAATTTTACCTAGTTCTTGAAAAATTGAGTTCCAGAAGAGCTATACTTTGGCGCAGGACCACCACACATATATATACGTGTAGCAGTTTCTTGGCAAGCACTCCAGCATTTTGACAAGGAAGAAGAAGTTGCATAAGCCAGTCTGCGAGGGGTTAAAGACCATCTATGAACTACTGTATTTTTCTGTCTATAAGATGCCCCCATGTATAAGACTCCCCCTATTTTGGGGGACTCATATTTAAGAAAATGGGGGAGATGGCCCCGTGTATAAGACGCCTCCTAATTTTTGACATTATTTTTTAGGGGAAAAACCTAGTCTTATACACGGAAAGATACGGTATTTCCAATGTTAGCTCTCTGTTTCTTGCTGAGATGTGTGTTTGTGGGAGAGGAGGGATTGCTGCTGTTGGTTTCTCGCATCTTTATTTTAGATTTTGTTGTGATTTTGGTGGCAACTGTTCGGTTTGGTTTTGTATTTTTTTAAAAATGTTTCATTTATTGTTCATGACCACTTTTGTCATAGGTTTGCATTTTTTTTCATGTCGTAAGCCACCTTTTAATCTCCAAGTATGTGTGTTGGTGCTGAGAGCCCCTCTCTGCCCTCCTTTCAGTGGCTGTAGAAGGAGACAACCATGCTCTGCTCCCCCATTTGCCCTTTGGAAGCAGTGGAGTTTGGTCCCACATGGCTGACAAGGGGACAAGAACCAGGCCAGGTGCTCAATGAGCTGTAAATTTGGTGGGTGAGAGCAGGCTGCTTGCTTTGGGCTGGTCAGGGAGCTGCCTTTGCCAGCACGATAGGCCAAGCCATGGCTCTGCTCTACTCATTTAGCAGGCTGTTCCCAACTCCATCCCATGTGTTTTCTTTGTCCTGTTGGGAGCGATGCTCTCAGGGATGCTGACCAGGGTGTCTTCCTGAACTTTGCCTCCTCCCTCTGGCTGCCTTTGTGCTAGGAACATGAGTGTTTGCAGTGCAGCAGGAGGGTCACCTCCTGCAGCCAGAGGCAGGTGGATCTGCTGAGCTCCCTGTCTGCATCACCTTCTGAACCAAGGCTCATTCATCTTGGTTTGGCTTGGTGAAAGCTGAGCAGGTAACCCCCCAGTTGACTCAAACAAACATACTTTTACAGCCCTGGGAATCCACCTGCCATCTCTCCCTCCTTTGCCATGGTTCTGATTTGATTTGGGGCTTTCTCTGCTGTTGTCATACGAAGATGCCAAACTCAACATGTGAAGCTGGCAGCGTCAACTGTCCTGCCTGCTTAAGCCAGCAAATGCTGGAGGGGGCAGGGGGGGGATGGAGGTTGGTCTTCCAATAAGGCTTGGAGTGGTGAGATTGAGCTGGAAAAGCATGCATGGGCCCTTTTTATTTAGATGCGCTATTTATTTGAAGTTGTCTTAGGATGCCTCATGCTCTAGACGGGATGGCAAAGAGCTTACTGAGTAATGGAACCATAGGCTTTGAAGCGACCCCAAGGGTAACTAGCCCAACCCCCTCCAATATGGGAATCTCAGCTGAAGAATCCCTGAGAGGCAGCCATCCAACCATGCCTAGCTTAGCTGAACCTCCCAGTGATGTTGCATCGTAAGGAGAAATGTCCTGCTGATATTTTTGTTTTCTAGCTGGCCTGGAAAAGATGAATGGGGGTGGGAGTTTCAAAGCCTCCCCCCACCCCAGGAGCTGGCGGAGGCACAGAGGCTGTTCTGCCTGCTCTTCCTCCTCCTGTTGACTGGTGCCTGTGCAACTGACCCCCTTCCCAATTCCTCTTGCAGGAAGGCGACTCTCTGGGAACAATGGAGAAGCTCTGCAGGCAGCTGACTTACCACCTGAGCCCCCACTCTCAGTGGCGACGCCAGGGCATTGTGAAGAGGAAGCCGCAGGCCTGGTGAGTGAGGCCGGGGGTCGGGGGGCTGGCAGAGGGGCGTTCTTGGGGGAGCTGAGGTTGGGACGGGCGGGCTTGGGGCAGAGGTGGAGCCACCAGCAGTGCAAAGGAGCTTCCATCCCAATTCACTGCAAAATGACTTGTGTCTCCTCCTGACCATAGAGCTGGAAGGACCCTAAGGGTCACATCTAGCTCAACCCCCTGCAATGCAGGAATCTTTTGCCCATTGTGGGGCTCGAACCCTGAGATGAAAAGTCTCCTGCTCTACCAATGGACCTATCCCAGTCATCTAACATCTGTCTGTTCAGCCAAGGAAGGAAAAAAAAGACAGAAAATCTCTCCTTCAGTGGGTGGCAGCATTTGGTGAAATAAAGACTCTGGATGGAGGCTGGGCTCTGTGAGCTAATGAACTCTGTCTTCTGGTCTTTTCTGTGATGTTGGAGCACATGGGATGAGCCAGGCCCTGCTTGGAGGCACTGTCTGTCTCCTGGGTGCCTGGAGAGAAGGGTTTCCTTGAATGGCAAAATGTCAGGAGGGCTGTTGGATTGGTACTTGGAAAGCAGATGAGGCTGGTGGAGTGCCCAGTTCGGCTGCCCAACTAGCTCTTTCTGTGGGCTGCCACTCTCACACTGTGGTCCTTTTCTCCCTTCCCCGTTCTCACTGAAGCCTCTTTTCCTGCTGTCGCCTGGCCTGCCTTCTCCAGGCTAGGATTTCTCTGCTGGGGGCTGCAACCAGCTGGTTGGGGCATCCTTCAGACCCTTTACGTCCCCCACCAAAACAGAAAAGAGACTTGGAGTGGCTTTGAAGCACAGCCTGAATAAGCAAATGTGTTTTTTTTTGTATGCCCAGCAAAGCCTGGTCTGTCTTGGAGATGATGGGGGCGGGGCGGGGGGGGGGGACATGGCCTGCAGCCCACCCCCTGCGCTGATGTCCACTTAAGTCGGATGTAATCCTGGTTACTCTTGATGTGGCCCTGAGGAGCCTTTGGGAAGACAAGAGACCCGAGGAACTCTCTGAAGCATAAATTAAAGGATTTGGTTGGATGTTTTTAATTACCAGCCCCATTTTTAATTAGCAGTTTGCTCAGTCTGTATGTTCCTGGCTTCTAACAGACTTGATTGCATTATTTCCTGTCAAGAGATGCAAGTTGATAGCTGGAGCGCAAAAGGCCTTTTCTGGGCCAGAGAAAACCTCTCAGGCAGCACAGTCTCTCTGGGTAGGTAAAAGTACTTTGGGGCAGGAAAACATAAAAGAACAAGCCTTCTCCACTTAGGGTGGCCCTTTCCCCATCTCGTGCCCTCCAGACGTTGGCAGCCAGCAGTTTTCTTGAGCCTATGGAACTCAGTGCCACAGGACAACTCCTATGACAAACCATTTAGCAGTTTCGAAAGATGGATTAGATAGCAGGCCAAAAGTGATTTTGCTAGTTGCCAGCTGATTATGCTATCCCTTAGGACTGGCTCTGCCCCTGCACCACCACCCATTTTCAGCTGCCTCAAGTAGGCCCAATGGGTAGAAACTTCAAGGAAAACCTTCTCTAATGCTACAGATTTTGTCTGCCATGAAAGAAAACTTCACATTACAGTGTGTCACTGAGCAGAACCTTGTCTTAAGAAGAACTGTCAATCCTTCGAAAACAGACTATTTCATAGGGAGCTGTTGTTTTCCAGCCATTTCCAACATTTCGAGTCTTTCTGTTGGAAAATTTTAAAAAATTGTTAAGAAACTGAGGGTGCAGAGCTCCTGGCATTTCCCCATATCCTCTCCCCACCCCCCGAGCCTTCCCATCTCTGCATCTTAAAGGTAAAGGTACCCCTGACCATTAGGTCCAGTCATGGACGACTCTGGGGTTGCAGCGCTCATCTTGCGCTATAGGTCAAGGGAGCTGACGTTTGTCCGCAGACAGCTTCCGGGTCATGTGGCCAGCATGACTAAGCCACTTCTGGTGAACCAGAACAGCGCACAGAAATGCTGCTTACAGGAGCTCACCCCCATGCGGGGATTTCGACCGCCGACCTTCTGATCGGCAAGCCCTAGGCTCAGTGGTTTAACCCACAGCGCCACCCGCTTAGTGAAGAGCAAAACCTAACATGACACAAGGTGTTGATGGGCCATTGAGAAGAGGAATCCTTTAGCCTGGGCGGTGAGATGTTATACCAAGGTGTATGTTTAGACTACAGCGCCACCCGCGTCCCTTCTCTTCATCTTAAGACTGGCCAAATCTCTCATCTTTCCCAGAAGTAACTGTGGGCCCCTTCCTCCCCCAACACCCCACCAATTAGCAGCTAGGCCTGGCAGGAGTGGAATTTGGGCAATATTGGGGGGCAAAGGGTTAAACAGACAAAATGGTACAGATAGAAATGCCCGGTTTTTATAACATGTAGCATTCCGCATTGTGTGGCATTGAGTCAGGTGGGCAAAGGCGGGCGGCTGTTGGAAGCTGCCAAGAAAAACAGAATCTCCACCTTTCCAATTGTACTTATGACCCAACATTATTAAAAGACGAATAGCGGTTGAGCCCCTGTCTTTCCTTGCTGGGAGGAGAAGGGAGCCTTTCGCTGCCACCAGGAATCCTTCTGCATTCCCGGCAAGAACAGACCGAGCAGATTTGGCTGACCTAAGTGAGTGACCTGGTTTGCTCTCTCTTTTCTGCAGGCACAACACACACACACAGAGAGAGAGAGAGCGCTCAAAGAGTTTGCAAAGCAAAGAAAATGAGCTCAGCTCTGGTTAGGGATGTTCCCATTTCTGTAGGGTCTGGCCCAGCTCCATGGGAGCTTCCTCCTATCTCTTCCAGCCCCCACTTACTCCGCTGCGCCAATCCCTTCCTGCCGTTGCAGAGGCCTCTCTGGGCATGCAGATAAGCTAGAGGATGTAAAGGAGGAGGAGGATGCCTGGCGCAGGGCTGTTATTGTCTCTCTTGTGTGGAGGGATTACCCCACCCCACCCCCTCCAGGGTTGGCTTCATAAGCACCTAGAGACCGGTGAACCTCCCCTTTTGCAGAAAGAGCAGTGCAGAGTTAGACCGGCTGTGCCAGCCTCTCCGTGCAAAATGTGGCTGTTTGTTGCTTCTCTGTGCTGACGTTGCTGATTTATAAAAAATATTTATATGCCGCCCACTCACACAGGATATCAAGGTGCCTTAAAACATGATGCACAAATACAATAAAGCAAGTTTCCTATCCACCCCCCAAGAAGTGTTTGACAATTGCTGAGGGCCTGGGGGGGGCATGTAATGGTTTTTCTGCCTGCTGTAGTGCTTGCAATACACGGTGCAGTATTATATTTGAGCGTATTGTTATTGCCTATTTTATTTTGTACCTACTGTGCACTGCTCATAAAGGTGGGGTTTCCCCTCCCTCTGACAGGGGAAATGCAGGCTGTGGCCTCTTGTGAGCTCAGGAGCCAGAGGAGAAAGTGAGCTTGCAGGTTGTAGGATGTGCCTAGGGTGGAGAAGCTCTGTTGCTGGGTAAAGTAAGACAGGGATTGGTGGGGGTTCTTTCCTGGCTTCCTTACTTCCTCCCCACCCCCATTAAAAAAATAAAATAAATCTCACCCTGAATGATCCTGGCTGGACACCAGCCTTCCTTCTAATCTTTGTTCAGATTAATTGGAGATTAATTTCTGTTTGGCTTCATCTGCCAACCTGCTGTCAGAGAAATTGGAAACACTTTGAAGTTTCCCTCCAGGGGGAAATCCCTGCTGATCTCGGAGGGGCAAGAAGATGCCTCCTGCCTTCCTGTGTTCTTGTCTTCAGGCAGAATGTTAATTTATTTAGGAGTTATTTCTTTTAACGGGGAGCTTCTTTTTCATCGGGCACACGAGGCATTTGCTGCAGCATGACACACAGTGACCTGGATCCCCTCCGCTTCGCCTTTGTGATTTTCATCCTACGAATTGAAGTGGGTTTTTGTAACAGCAGATGATGTGATTAAGCCATGAATCCTCTTGGAAAGAACTATTTTGTGGGGTTATTATTGAAGGCAGTAAAAGAAAGAGAATAAAAATGTATGCTTTTTGTTGTGTTGTTAAAATGTCTTTTAGATACTTAAGTTCTGGCTCTTGTCTTTTAGATACTTAACTTCTGGCTAAAATTTCAGAAGAAAATACCGTATATTCTGGCATATAAGACGACTGGGCGTATAAGACGACCCCCAACTTTTCCAGTTAAAATATAGAGTTTGGGATATACTCGCCGTATAAGAAATATGACCCAGCGTATAAGATGACCCCCGACTTTTGAGAAGATTTTCCTGGGTTAAAAAGTAGTCTTATACGCAGGAATATACACTTCTTTCATCTCTACATAGATTACTCTTAGCTGTTAATGGTTGGTTAATGTCTAGTTATATGGTCACATGCGGCCCTTGACCCCTTTGCATGTGGCCCCTGGTGCCTCTTGCAGCTACCCTATTCTCCCATTCCATCAGAGTCCTTCCTTCCCTTTCCTTTTTCCTGGCTTTTAAGTTCCCTCACCCTACTTTTTATATAGTTTCAGAACAATTGGAAGCAGAAATATTTTATTTGATAAAAAGTAAAACATTTTCCAACAAAATAAACACGCATTTTTTTACTGGCTGTGTGACTCTGGCAGGAGGAGACATTTCCCCCTCAGCTGCCTGTAACAGATTGGTAGGCTCTGTGTTTGTGTATCATGCTAAAGTCAGAAAGGAAATACTTGCACTCACTTTCCCAGAGCAGCGCCTGGATTTTAATGCCCCAGGCAGAGGCTGCTGGTAGGGTCTGTTCCCAGCAGTTGCCACCTTGATATCCACCCTCTACTCACTAGGCCCTTGAAAAGTCTTGGTCACCTGCACCTGCAAGTCTCTCCCCCCCCCATTTTTTTAGGGGGTTCTTGTCCCATCTGCCACTGCTTTCTGGCAGTTTCTTTTTACGTGCGGACATAGAATCCTAGAGTTGGAAGAGACCAGAAGGGTCATCTAGTCCAATCCCCCGGCCAAGCAGGAAACACCATTAAAGCATTATTGACATATGGCTGTCAAGCCTCTGCTTAAAGACCTCTAAAGAAGGAGACTCCACCACACTCCTTGGCAACAAATTCCACTGCCGAACAGCTCTTACTGTCAGGAAGTTCTTCCTAATGTTGAGGTGGAATCTTCTTTCTTTTAGTTTGAATCCATTGCTCCGTGTCCGCTTCTCTGGAGCAGCAGAAAACAACCTTTCTCCCTCTTCTATATGACATCCTTTTATATATTTGAACACGGCTATCATATCACCCCTTAACCTTCTCTTCTCCAGGCTAAACATACCCAGCTCCCTAAGCCGTTCCTCATAAGGCATCGTTTCCAGGCCTTTGACCATTTTGGTTGCCCTCTTCTGGACACTTTCCAGCTTGTCAGTATCCTTCTTGAACTGTGGTGCCCAGAACTGGAGGTCTGACCAGAGCAGATGCTATACTCCTATTGATGCAGCCCAGAATTGCATTGGCTTTTTTAGCTGCTGCATCACACTGTTGACTCATGTCAAGTTTGTGGTCTACCAAGACTCCTAGATCCTTTTCACATGTACTGCTCTCAAGCCAGGTGTCTCCCATCCTGTATTTGTACAGCCAGCCTATGGAGCCAGCAAGGCAGCATATTCCATTTTTACGGAGTGGTTCTCTCTCTCTCTCTCTCAAAATGCAGTAATTTGCAGTTTCGATGCAACGCAGGCTGGCCGGGCCTGCGATGGGAGGCAGGCGAGCTCCCAGGTGGGTGGATTCGCTCCTCTGGAAAAAAGCAGAGACAGCACTTGTCTCTCGCAGGACTTGCCATCTGTCCTCTGTTGTCGGTGGCGGGGAACAACTTTAGGACGGAAATTTAACAAGCTCGCCCTCCCCACGTGGGTGAATGTTTTACAGGGTGACTCTTCAAAGGGAGCTTCCCCCCTCTTCCCTGCTTTTTGCCAAACTTGAATTGTTCTGGGTAGCAGCTGGGCTGGAACGGTTCCTGGGGTCTTGTGCGAGGCTCCAGATCCTATGGGCATCTTGAGCCTCATCCTTCATTGTGTTCTCAGCCACCGAGCACCAGGGGGTGGCCTTCTCCCCACCCCACCCTCCGTGGCAAACTCCTTCACCTCCTGCTGCTTCCTCGGACGTGTCCCTCCAGGCTGCAGCTCCCAGCCAGCTGCTGCCTTCGCTTTAGCGGCACAAACGGCACTTGTCACTTCAGATTCTCTGCTGCCCTGTCTGTTGAGGCTGACTCCTGGCCTGCCAGCGGGAAGGTCAAAGCAGGCAGGCAAGCATCTGAATTGGCTTCCCTTCTTTGCTGTTTAGCATCACAGGGGGCAAATTATTTACGTCTTAAAGCGGATGCTGCTCTCAAGTTCACCAGAAGGGCTCTGCACCCAGCATGCATGAGAATCCAAGCTGGGGTTGCAGCAGGAGCAGGCAGGAATACCCCTTCCTTGTAGGGCAGAGACCCACTCTGGTTTTCTGTGTGGCCAACTCTTCATTTGATGGTCTTCCATTAAGAGAGAGAGAAAAGCCACCATGATGCCTGTTAATCTGTTTTATTCCCTCCCCTATGAATCTCAGACGGATAGTAGCTCAGTCGGGAGCAGAAGGGCTGGGCTGGATGGGAGAAACACCAGATTTAAAAAACCCAAACAAGCGATGCGTGTGCCTCTGAGCAAGAGCAGAGGGCCCGTGGTGCAAGGTGACAGGGTACAGGGTGTACCGCTGCCTGCCACCTTGCTTTTCAGCAGTGCTGCGCCGTGCAATTGGATTTGGAGCAGGAGAAGTCAGCCCTCCACTTGATTCAAGGAGCGACCTGACTTGTTCCGCTTTTGAGTGGTCAGAGGGTGGCTGGATGCTCTCTAGGCTTCACGGTGGCTCACTAGGTGACTCCCGCATCCTTGCCGAGGCCAATGACTTCAGCTCCCACCCCCTGCATCTGAGGCCCCAGAAGGAAGCTTCTTGAGGCGCCTGTGTGGGCTGCCGACAACAGGGCATCTGGGCTGCCTTCTGCTCCAGCCACGAGCCGTGTGATGAATTCCTTGCTTTTGGCTGGCTTCCGCTTGCGGGTCTGTGCCTGCCTGCTCTTGTGTTCAGAAGGGTCCTCGTGTGAGTCAGTGAGCCCTTTCCCCCCAAGCAGGGAAGGTGGGTGCTCAGTGTCCACCCACAGGTGGCTCTCTGCAGGGTGAGGAAGAGCAGCTGGCCCTGGCAGCCGACTCTGAGCTTGGCAGACTCCCCACTGCAACGTCAGGCTCTGCAGCATGGTGTGGTAAGGCGGTGCTTAAAAAGCCAGAGGAAGGGATTCCGTAGGCAGCAGATTTGCACCTCGAAAGCATCTGGCAGCCACAACCTCTGCAGCCCTTTTGCTGGACGGCAGATTACATTTGAGGGGGAGATGCTGCCACTGCCTGAGCCGCTTACCATGCTCTTCAGAAGCATTATAGAGTTGAGGGGCTACCAGGGTCTATGTCCTGTGGGGTGGATTCCCCCCCCCCAAAAAAATGTGTTTATGTAGGATTGAATCCTAGTTGGCAGGGATCCTAAGGGTTATCTAGTCAAGGATTAACTATTTTATTTGGTCAAGGGTTAACTAATTTCCCCCCTAGAAAAACAGCACTGTCTACGCCTTTTATCCAAACATACATGGAAGTTGAGATAAACCTGTTTTCTCTCCCTCTCTGACACTTGCTGACCTAAAAATGTAGGTGGCCTGCTTTAGCCATGTGGGGAACCCTGGGCTGAATTCTGAGCACACATGGGAATTTCGTAGCCACGATCAAAACCGATGGCTGCTTGAGCCTCTCTTACACCTGGCCCTGAAATGTCTGCCTGGTTTCTTTCCATTTCCTCCCCTTTGTGTCCTTAATGGGAGCTTCTCCATGGGGCCTCCACCTTCCAGCAGTGTGGGTTGGGGGCTGGCCAGAGACAATTCACGAAGCCCCTTTCCTCTTCCTCTTCCCTTGCAGCTTGAAAATGATCCTGGTGGGGAATCCCCGGGACAACACCGTCGACCTGTCGGGCATCCCCCTGACCCTGAAGGAGCTGGACCGGGTCATCTCCTACCTCCAGCAGACCTCGGAGTACATTGAGAGCGTGGAGCTCTGCTTCACAGACCTGACGGACGAGGTGTTCCTGCAACTGCTGCCCGTCCTGAGTGCCCTGCCCCACCTGTCCACCCTCTCCCTCAACGGCAACAGGCTGACCAAGGCTATCCTGCGGGACCTGACAGAGGCGCTGAAGGACCCCAGGAACTTCCCCAGCATGACCTGGATCGACCTGGGCAACAACGTCGACATCTTTTCCCTGCCGCAGCCTTTCCTGGTCAGCCTCAAGAAGCGCTGCCCCACCCAGGGGAATCTCCCCACCATCCTGGAGTTCGGGGAGGGCCAGGTGAGTGACTTGGAGAGTCAGGAGGGTCTGCCTTCCGTGGATGAGGATGCAAGTGGCGGCGGCGGCAGCAGCAGCAACAGCAGCGTGGGCACTGCCAGTCCCGGAGAGCTGCAGGCAGGCGAGGCGATTGAGGTCAGACTGCTGGAGAGCCAGGTGGCAGACCAGGAGGGTCTCCCGGGGCTGCTTCAGACATGAGGTGCAGGCACCTCTCTCTTGGCCAGAATGCTCTCGGCAGACACCCACCCATTTCCCACCCCAATGACAGCAGCATCAGCAGCAAGGATCTTGGCCCCAGACTCCATGGATACTGAGGAGGGTCCTCTTGTGAGGATAATGAACGAGAGGACAGAAAGAAATGGTGTCGGGGAGGCAGGCTGCCCCCTTCAGCACATTAGTGATGCTCTCGGCCCTTCAACTCCCAAGATCTTGTGACGAACGCAGAGGGGAGATCGCTAGTGCTGCAGCCTCTTTAGTTCCAGAGAACGAAAGACAGACTGAGAAGGCGACACCACTGCTGAGCCAGTCTTTGTCCGGTGTAGGTTCCCAGTTACGCAGAACTCTTCACCAGTACTTTCACGTTTGCTCATTTTCTGTTCCTCATAGTGGTTACAGATTGATTGCTTAGGGGGGAAAAGTTCCCAAGTATTTTTGTGGTAGAAGTTTCAGGAAAGGATTTTCATCCTTGCATCAAAGGCAGGGGGCCAGTTATCCCACAGAACTGAGGGAAATGCTGATTTTTCAAATGTTAGGAGTGCATATCATCGGCCTGCATCCAGGAGGACTGGGAAATTGCCTTTCTCTCCCCCTTCCTACATGCAGCAAAGGGACAGACACTGTTCACTAGCACCAACAATGCAAGAAATAAGTGGATTTTGCTTCCCCTGCCGCCAAGTCTTCACAATTTAACACGCTGGGTTTCAGTGCAGTGAAGGCAGCTGCAAATGTTGCAGCCCTAAGCCTCGGATTCTAGGTTGGTTGATCCAGCAAAGCAGGAAAAGCCAAACTCCCTTTGCTTCCCTCTCCCCTCCAAAGCTGCTGGGGCTTAAGTGTGGCCTGCTTTGCTTCAGGGGTCACCAACATGCGGCTGCTGGCGACAATACCAAGAGGGAATCAAGCCAATGCTTCCAGATGTTCATGTCGCAATTGTGGTGTGAAATAGCTGTCGTGTGTCAACAGTCTCTCTGTGTGGTGTCTTCGGTTCTTTTGGATTTCCCATCACTGTGACAGAGGAGGAGACCATAGAGGGGAGTTACTAGTTTACAAAACGCAGCCCTGGGGCCTCCACTAGTGGACCGTTTGCCAGCTAAGGCCTTGCTGAACTTCAGCTCCATGCGAGCATATTAGCTCTTGTCGTTTTCCAGTCTGCCTGTGGACATGGTAAGCCACCACTCCCCACTCCACCCACCCAGGATTAAGTCAGTAACCCCATATGCATTAAATGTTTTAATTTGGGTAAACACACAATTTGAAACAGAGGCCCTGCACAAGTCTGCCAGGATCTTCATAGAGGAAAGCCTCTTTCAGCTTCCAACACCTCTCTTACCCACCCCAGGGGTGTGGAACCAGGCTTCAGCTGAGGTTTTCCCCATGGCACAAATACAACTGAGTTTTCAGTTGACTGGAGTGCCCACTTTTACACTCCAGAGGGACCAACCTAACCCTACCCCCCTCGGTGGCTCCAAATGTTGTCATAGTTTGCATGTAGCTGAAACTGTTTTTATATGCTTTGTCAAGCAAGCGTAACAATAAAAGTATTTTATTTAAATAGAAGGGTTTCTCAGCTGTCTTTCTTAAAGCAACCATAGGCTTGGTAATCCTGCAATAGTGCTCTTAAGAGGCAAAGGCTGCAGCTGAAGCAAGGAGACACTGAACCAAAGAATGTGCCCTTTCCTCTGCCTACTAGCCATAGTGGCAAGCACAGGGGGAGGGGGAGTGACAGGAGGTGCTGTGGCAGAGTTGGGGGTGTAACTGCATGACCAATGGCCTGTTAAAAGCCCAGGAGGCAACAGCAGGGCCATTAAGGCTCTTCTCTCACTACCTGAAGCTGGTTGGAAGAGCGAAGGCAGGATTTTGAGAGCCAGAGAGTGTGACTTCCGTGTGTTCAAACAGCAGTCCAAGCTCTGTTCCAATTTCTTTGTTTTTGAGATTTTGCCCTTGTGCATCTGAAGGCTCTGCATGCTGGATTCTGAGCCAGATACAAAGTTCCCAGGCACATGAACAGAATGAACAAATCCACTGGCTGTCGCTCACAAGAAGCTCCGGCTGTTTCAAAAGATCGTCCAACAGTACTGCTTATATGCCAGCAGCTAAGATTTAGCCATCTATTGGGCTTCTCCCCTTGAATGGCATCAGTTGGGGGAGGTAAAGGGAAAGCTGTATGGCACAAGCATACCCAAGAGATGCCACATTATTCCTTCCATTTTCACTCCCTGTGCAGCTTCAGCCTTCAATTTGTAACCATCAATGTGCCTGTCTGCTTGGGAAATGCAGGCAGGCGCATTAATGAAGGCAGCGACATCCTGCTGCCTGCCAGATAGTGTGTTTACTGCCTCACAGCCTGCAGCGCTTAACCATGCCAGTCTCGAAGAGGGCAAAGTCTGTGATGGGCTCACCAAGGTCTCAGAACCATCAGCTACCCACCATTCACTGCACAGGGAATGAGCACACTGCCCCTTTTGAGTGGACAAGGGAGATTTCAGGCCCCTCCATGGAGGCCAGGGTTGCCTTACCTGGAGAGGGGTATCGAAAGGAGCGGCAGAGTGCCAAAATTATGGACACCTTGTGCATGAGGCTTCCACGCAAATAGCATGAGCCTCTCTCGCACTATTAACTCAAATTGCTGGTGCCAAATTAGTTAACTGAACTTCCATCAGGGAATCTTATGGTGCTTTTAAAGTATCTGCCAAAGGCATCAATTCACGCAAAAGCAATTTTCAAGTTTCTCTCCGTGAGCTGCTGCACTTACAGGTGCCTGAGCAAATAAGCAAGCTCAATAGAGGTGGCTTTGGTGCAACACAAAGGACTGCAATGTCTAAGTTGCCCCCTGGTTACAGGTAGGTAGCCGTGTTGGTCTGGATCGAAGTAAAATAAAAAAATTCCTTCAGTAGCACCTTAAAGACCAACTAAGTTTTTATTTTGGTATGAGCTTTCGTGTGCATGCACACTTCCCTGTCCCACTTAAACTCACAGGAAAGGAGAATAAATCCCTCTAGCCACACTGATCGCCGAAGAATTGATGCTTTTGAATTATGGTGCTGGAGGAGACTCTTGAGAGTCCCATGGACTGCAAGAAGATCAAACCTATCCATTCTGAAGGAAATAAGCCCTGAGTGCTGACTGGAAGGACAGATCGTGAAGCTGAGGCTCCAATACTTTGGCCACCTCATGAGAAGAGAAGAATCCTTGGAAAAGAGCTCGATGTTGGGAAAGATGGAGGGCACTAGGAGAAGGGGACGACAGAGGACGAGATGGTTGGACAGTGTTCTCAAAGCTACGAACATGAGTTTGACCAAACTGCGGGAGGCAGTGGAAGACAGGAGTGCCTGGCGTGCTCTGGTCCATGGGGTCACGAAGAGTCGGACACGACTAAACGACTAAACAACAACAACAGCCACACTTAGCCTCACCCTGATGGGCAAAAAGACTCCATGTGGCAAGACTCCCTGGGAAAAAAACCCAAAGATAATGGCTACACCACAGGGCCCGGTGCCTTATAGATGGTATTTAACTCCCGCTAGCCCTGTGAGGGTGTTGTGGATGACAGCTACCATGTTGCCTAGTGCTATACAGCAGAAAGGCAAAGGCAAAAACCATTTAAAGTTCTGAAAGAGCCTGAGAAGCGGTGGGCAGGATATGATGGGCCCCTGATTGGTCTATCATCACCAAGTTTAGGGCAGGGTGTGTGCACACAGAAGTACAGTGGTGCCTTGCTAGACGAATGCCCTGCCAGACGAAAATTTCGCTTAACAAAAGGATTTTCTTATCGGAGGTTGCCTTGCTATATGATGATGTTTTCTATGGCCACCGCTTCGTCTTGCGAAGCGTGGCCATAAAAACCTCCGATCAGAAAATCAGGGCATTCATCTAGCGAAAGGGGAACCAGCTGCAGCGTGGGAAGAAGGCAAAGGAAGATCAGCTGAGAGGCGCTGACAGCTGATCTTCCTTTGCCTTCTTGGTTCCCCTTTGTGTTCCGCTGGTCTCTGCCCCGGCAGAGACCAGCAGAACACAGAGAAACTAGCAGGGGAGAAGCAGAGGGAGAGGAACGAAGGAAAGCTGCAGCGTGGGAAGAAGGCAAAGGAAGATCAGCTGAGAGGCGCTGACAGCTGATCTTCCTTTGCCTTCTTGGTTCCCGGCAGAGACCAGCAGAACACAGAGAAACTAGCAGGGGAGAAGCAGAGGGAGAGGAACGAAGGAAAGCAGCCCTTTCTCTTCCTTACTTCCTTTCCCCCTGCCGCTGACAGAAAGGACAAATCCCGGGGTTCGGACAAGCGCTGAAGGTGTCCCCCGCTTGCCTTTGGCGAGAAAGCTGGGCGCCTTCTCGCCGCTTGCTCTCTTGGCTCGGGTAAGGCAGGCAGGCAGGCAGGCAAAAGAGCAAGAGCCTCCCTGCCTTCCCCGAGCCAAGAGCCGCCGCCGCCGCCACCAGTTCCCCCCGGAGCCCATAGGAATGCATTAATTGACTTTTAATGCGTTCCTATGGGAAACGGTGCCTCGCTAGGCGAATTTTTCGCAGGACGGATTGAGTCCTGGAATGAATTAATTTCGTCTAGCGAGGCACCACTGTATTTGATTTGAAAGCTACCTCTCTGGTCCGGAAGAATCTCAAACTCAAGCAATTTTGCCTGGCTTGCTTTATACTTAACACCTGCAGACAATGAGAATTTGACCTACCGGTAGTTTGAACACGGTCTATGGCACAGACTAGCCCGTTTGCACGCTTTCTCTCAGGCACACGTAAAAAAACCAGTGCATTGTCTGAAAGTTGTACATTCAACTTTTATTCTCTCACAGCTTGTAAATATTTGCGGCCACATACAGACAGAAGAGACATTTCAAAAGAGGTTTCTGTCCTCTGCCCTGTTCCCAAAACTTCGCAAAGATGAAGTTGGATTGGAAGGAGCCTCCACTTGTTTTCCAGGAGTCACAACCACACTGCCAGGTATGCCATATGCAAAGAGACAGAGGCGCACATGGGAAGGTCTTGAAGAAAATGCTGGGGAGGCAGCTTTTGAGCTGTGTGTGGTAACAAGTCATCAGCCACTAACCTGAAAGACATCATGAAAATTCACATGTAACTGGCACTCCTTCCTACAAACTCATTTCAGTAGGAATACCATGACCAACACTGCATGTTAACTGCACCATCTGCCATAGACTAGCGCTGGGCAATATATCAATATATTGCACCAAACCAGTTTGAAATTCACATCATATTAGTTTCATAATAGTTTCCTGTATGTCTGTGCTTTGAAGGCAATCATTGCGTATTTGCCCTGCCAACGTCCCAGGCCTCAGTGACAAAGTGTAGGCAAGGGAACACACATACCTCTTTGCTGGGAAGCACTTGGCTTTTCCAGGCTCTTGGAAATCCATTGCCCTCTGTTCTTGACCCTGCTGCCACCCAGAGGAGAAAACAGGCAGTTGCTTCTTCTCGCCCTCTATGAATAAGGAAGTACAAATGGTTTTCAGCAGAGAATCACAGGTCCAATTTGTTTCCCCTTCAACATTTGCTACTTAAGAGACTGCTCAACATGTAACACTAAAACAAGGGTGGGAGAAATCTCCCTGCAACCTATTTGGCCCTCAGAACTCTTCTCCAGGCCATACCCTGAATACTTTGGCTTGGCTGGAATGTGACTGAACAATGCTGCCATTTCTTGCTTGTCTTGGCAGTAACATAAAGTCAGATAAAACTTGCTATTCACTTTTGCCTCTGCCTGTATGGTCCTTGTAAAGTTGCCTAGAAAGTAATGTGGCTTTCAAATGGAAAAAATGTTCCCCAAGCCAGTTTAGTTCCCAGACTGAAGGTTGCAGCTGCTCCAACCAAAGTCCTGATCCTAATTCTGTTTGGATTATTGTAACAGCACTCCAAACAAATGAGCCTCGATCCAGGTGGATTATAGAGACATTATCAAACCTCAATGATATATAAAATCATAGAGTTGGAAGGGAATCACAAGGGCCATCTAGAAATTCAACATGGGGCTCAATCCCAGGACCTTGAGATGAGGAGTCTCATGCTCTACTGAGCTATCTTAATCCAAACTAGCTTGGCCCAGGTGGTTTGGCAGTATCTGCAATGTTCTGGCTGCAACATTTTCATTCACAGGGAGCATTATATAGCTTTAGATGTGAACTGGGCTATCTTCCAGCAGTAACGATTCAGAAGGACCTCCCCTCCCATTTCTGAAACAAAAAAAGACTCACCATACCTTTGAAGCCAGGGCTACAGGAATCAGGAATGCTCCTCTTGGGAAGAGGGTAGCTTCAGCTCCCTGCAGGGAAAAAGGGAAACCCTGTTAACCAGAGCTAATTTTTGTAGAGGGAGCAGAAGCAACTACACTTCCTCCCCACTGGGGCGTGGATTGCTCAGAAAGAACCTTCTCAACAGCAAAAGTCTGACGGTAATTCCAGCTTAGTTGAGGTTGTTTCATCACTGTGAGGCTTTCCCTAGGGAATACAACATTGTATCAGAGACTTGTAGGCTTACCTTTAGGGCAGTTAGCTTCTACTAAGTAGGTGGGTCAGGATCCATCCTCCCTCCTGCCACCCCACGTGGCAAATGAAACAAACCTGCAACAAAAGAGCAAGTGTCAGGGAGGCAGTTAAATAAAGTCCCTCCGCCTCAATCGTAAGTGGCTCAAGGAAGAGGCTGGAAGAATCTGCATTTGCCTAGCTGTTAAGTCAATTTACTGGGCAACCCAGTCAGATGGGCGGGGTACCAAAAACCCCACTATTATTCCATGAGCCTATGGTGTAGGTAAACTGGAAAGCAACAACCTGTACTTTGGACCCACTGCCCCCCCTCGTGGCGGTTATTTCAAATGAAGGGGGGGTTAGACAAAATAACATGATATGGCCCCCACTGCTAACCTCGTGGGCAGAGATCCTCAGTTTGGATCCGCAGATCCAGCCTCTCCACGAGCGCCCAACCCGCGCCTTGCAGCCAAGGCCAGATCTCGCCACCACGTGCTTTTAAGGGGGCACTCACGACAACCTCCATCCCCACGCGGGGGTTATGGGGGGCGGCTTCTTCACAGGCCCCTATTGGGGCGGGGGTTAAAGGCGGCCCGCGTGGCTCTGCTCCGAGGTCAGCCGGAGGGAATCTCTCGTCAGTTTTCGCATCTGACGGCACTTCCTATCACGGCATCATCATCCCGCGGAGGGGGAAGCCCACCTCCCAAGAAAAAGGCCCAGTGCTGAAGGAACCCCGAGGCTCGGCCTCGCTCCCCGCCCCCCGAACAAACCTCGGCGCCTGCAAGGCCTCATCGTCTCCTTCCTCCCCTTCGCAGACGCAAGCACAAGAGAGGCAGCGGCGCGGCCAAAAGAACGAACGAACCGCGTGCGGCTCCCTTTAAGTGCTCGGGACATACCATGTAGACGGGCGGGAGGTGGCGGCAAAAAGGAACTGGCGGCTGATTGGCTCGAACATACCATCTCGGAATCTTGGGGGAGGTGAAGTGCGGCGGCTTCTTCTGGGAGGAGCCGAGGACTCCATTTCGTGCGCGGCGGGAAGCCACTCCCCGGCTTCCCTTGCAAGGCGGGAAAGCAAGGCTCCCAGCAAGCACCGCGGCAGCCCGCGAAAAGCGCTCGGCTCCTCATTCGGCAGGCGGGCGAAGAGGGAGGAAGAGACCATTGTGCAGCGACCGGGAGGGGGGTTGCGTTTCTGAGCCGGCTCTAGTCCGTATTTCAGGGAGGGCGTTTCCAGACGTTGGGGGGCTGCAACTCCCGCCTTTCTTAAGCGCCGTTGCCTATGTGGGAGTGCATCCCCCAACATCTGGAGGGCCTCTCGCTAGGTGCCTCTGCTTGACTGATTCATTGATTCATTCATCTTTTGGCATTTCAGCCACTAAATCCTAATGCGGCACTTTTCACGATTTTCCACCTCATTTTGGAATAAATGGACCTTGTTTTGAGTCAATTTCTGTATCTGCATCGCTGATATGGGCAAATCTCCCAGTTTCGGTTTCTCATCTTTCCAAGCTTCAATTCAGTTCTTCACATTTCCAAAAATATATATAATGAAAATTAATCATGCATTTGCAACAGGGAGTTTCCAGACTGGCAGAGTTTTATTTTCTACTTTCCTGGAGACGAACAGAGAGAACTTTGTACCAGATGGTTGCTGGGATGGCGTAATAAGGCTGATTCAGGGGGCTTCTACCTTCAGTGATACCACCTGCCCACTATCATAGGCAGGCGATCATAAAGGAACTGATAAGATCTCTGTTTCTACAGTTATCCAAAGAGGAGAGCGATGGGCAAATATTTACCTTGAAAGCTACTTGCCTTGTATCAAACAGGCCCATAAAAGGTGTACCTAATGGCTGAAGGGAGTCTACCATAGTATCACACCTAGCTGTGATTCCTGCATTGCAGGGAGTTGGGCTAGGTGACCCTTGGGGTCCTCTCCCTCATTTAACCCCCACAACAAACCTGTGAGGTAGCTCAGGCTGAGAAGCAGTGGCTGGCCCCCCAGGTCACCCAAGTCAGCTTCATGGCCCAGTTGGTGGGGGGATTTGAACCCTGGACTCTCAAAGATCCCTAGTCTGACAGTCTACTCTAACCGCTACAGCAGGGGTGGCCAACTCCCAAGAGACAGATCTACAGTACTCACAGAGTTAAAAACTGGCAGTGATCTACCCCCTTTTTGGAGGGGTGGGGTGGGTCAAAGTTGTTGAGTTTTTTCAGGGAGGAGGTAAAATGTTGAGCTTTTTTTAGGGGAGCCACAGTTCAGCTTCTTTGGGGGGGAGCCAATGATCTACCAGTGATCTACCACAGACGTCCAGTGATCTACCTTTAAAGCCCTAAACAGCCTCGGTCCAGTATACCTGAAGGAGCGTCTCCACCCCCATCGTTCTGCCCGGACACTGAGGTCCAGCGCCGAGGGTCTTCTGGCGGTCCCCTCGCTGCGAGAAGCCAAGTTACAGGGAACCAGGCAGAGGGCCTTCTCGGTAGTGGCACCCTCCCTGTGGAACGCCCTCCCACCAGAGGTCAAAGAGAACAACAATTACCAGACCTTTAGAAGGCATCTCAAGGCAGCCCTGTTTAGGGAAGCTTTTAATGTTTGATTTCTGTATTTTAATGTTTTGTTGGAAGCCGCCCAGAGTGGCTGGGGGAACCCGGCCAGATGGGCGGGGTATAAATAATAAATTATTATTACTATTATTATTATACTAGTAGATCACAATCTATCTGTTGGACATGCCTGCGCTACAACACACTAGCTGGGGGAAAATAGACTTGCAGGGTTGGGGAGTTGGAAGGGACCCCAGGGGTGTTCCTGGACACACACACCCAGCAGCACATTCTATATAGTAAGACATTAGGTACTTTAAAAATGAAATAAAAATGAAAGGGTTTCCTTCACCTCTTTGCAACAAAGCACTAGTATCTGGCTTATTTGGGCAGACTCCCACAGCTGCAATAAAGGGCATTCAGCCATTCGCTGTAGGAGACCTTGGCAAATTTATCAGAACCTCTTGCATTAATGTCCCGAGCACAGCAGTAAAAATTGCAGGAGGGAGGAAGTGGAGCTAGGAAACCTGATGCGTCCTAAAGGCTGGGAATTAACAGGAATGCTTACGTTTCGGTTTGATTTGTAGCTTGCAACACTCTTCCATTGGTGAGAACCCAGGATCAGTCGGGATTCCTGTATTGCAGAGGGTTGGACTAGATGGCGCTTGGGGTCCCTTCCAACTCTACTATTCTATGATTTTATCTCAATGGCAGTTTGATTCTGGACAAAACCAAGGGTTCAAGTGCAGCTACCGGACTGTAATTCACCTGGGAGAATTTTCCATTTTCTGTGGAACGCTTCTCTCCAGTTTAGGAGCGGAATAGCTTAGTTTCTTCTGAGAAATAAGAAGAAAAACGCTTTGTGCTGTGGAAAAATACCCTCAGTAGATAATAACCAGCATTCCCCCCCCCCCCCCGCGCGTGTGTGTAATGCATTTGTCTCAACAAAGAATCCTCCTTATACAGTAATTTGAATTAGGAACCATTAGCAGGACATGGAATCTCATCCCTTGAGCAATGTAAGTCATTGGCTTTTCTCCCTGCAAAGGAGCAAGTTGGGATGGTGGGGTGGGGGGGAGGAGGATGGGCTTGAGAGGGAGGAAGATGCCAAATCTACAATTATAGGATTCTCTGAAAAGTGAACATCAGAGTCAGTTGCAGGGATAAAGAACAGATAAAAGTCCTTTGTGTTGGGTGAAGACATCCCCAACCCGATGTGAATACCGGTATCTCCTTGCAAAAGTGGCTTGAAACTCAGTAGCAGAGGGGAAATGACCTCACTGCGTTTCAAGCGGTTAATGTGAACCTCCCCTTTGTCCCCCCAGTGGGATCATTTTTATCCCCTTTCATTAAGGTTGCACTGAGATTATTTTATTTCTGGTCTTTGAACTGGTACAGAGGAATCTCTAAAGTCATGATGGGACTTTATGAGTCCTGCATTGCAGGGGGTTGGAATGGATGAGGGACGTGGGTGGCGCTGTGGTCTAAACCACTGAGCCTCTTGGGCTTGCCGATCCGAAGATCGGCGGTTCGAATCCCCGTGACGGGGTAAGCTCTGTCCCAGCTCTTGCCAACCTAGCAGTTTTTTGAAAGCATACCAGCGTGAGTAGATAAATAGGTACCGCTGCGGCGGGAAGGTAAATGGCGCCATACCCCTTAGTCGCCTTTGACTGGACTTCACCATCCAGGGGTCCTTTACCTTTTTATCTTACTGGGTGACCTTGAGGGTCCCTTCCAGCTCTACAGTTCAATGGTTTCAGAGGTTGGAGGGAAGGCTGCACAACTGCTTGCTTCCTGCTTTATTTGCCCCAGGCTCACAAGGAACCACCCTTTCATTAAGGCCAGTAGGAAAGAAATTAACTTCGGCAAGAGTACAGATGCTCTTCCACACATGGATTCTAGAAAATAGTTTTATAACAGACACAGATTGTGTAAAGGGCAATAAAGCTTTCAGTGATGTTTTATTATTACTGAACCAAGAAGTACTTGCTGCTGTTTATCAAATGCCTAACAAATTCCCTCTGAGTTGTTAAAACGTTTGGGGTGTCTTGTCCTATTGCAGAGAACATGATCAGCTCTGAATACGGAGCATGAATTTCCTCCCTGGAGTTTCGGTTGATAATGATACGTGTCACTATTGCTGGCAGCTGAAGTCCTGTTAAGAACCGTCGCTTTATGTGAGCTGCTCACGTTGTTTCAGAAGCTGATGATGCTTCTGAATACAGTGGTCCCTCGGTTTACAACCACAATTGGTTCCGGAAGTCTGTACTTAACCTGAAGCGTACTTAAACTGAAGCGAACTTTCCAATTGAAAGTAATGGAAAGTGGATTAATCCGTTCCAGACGATGGAAAACACCCCCTAAAGCAGCAATTTAACACGAATTTTACTGTTTAATGAGGCTATTGAGCCATAAAATGAAGGCAATAATCAATGTACTGTACTATAAAATAAATCACAGTATTTTAGGTGAAAAAAATTAGGAGAAAAAAAATTAACATTTATTTCTTACCTGGGCAGATGATAGTCATTGTTTGAATGGGGGCTCAGGGTCCTCTTCCACAATCACAATGCCTTCGCGGCGGCCGGGCCTTCGCTCTGATGCCTCTGTGGAGGCCTCCGTAGGCCTCGGATACCTTGGAAACCTCGGTTTACTTACTTCTGGGTTACAATCGTTCGCAAACCGAAAATTAGTAAACTGGTGTGTTCGTAAACCGAGGTTCCGCTGTACCAGGTGCTGGAGACCACAGGAGGGGAGAGTAATTATGCACTCCGATCCTGCTTGTGGGTTTCCCTTTGGAGAATCTGGTCAGCCACTGTGAGAACAGGATAAATGGTCTACACCAGAAGGTAGACTCTCCTTTCTTGGAGGTTTTCAAAGAGAGGTTGGGTGGCCAACCATCAGGGATTCCTTAGCTGTGATTCCTGCATTGCAGGGGGTTGGACTTAGAAGATGACCCTCAGGGTGTCTTCCAGTTCTCCAATTCTAGGATTCTAGCATGCTGGAGTAGATGGGCCACTTGCTTGATCCAGCAGACTCTTATGTTCTTAGTGCCATTCCAAAAATTTACTTCCGATGTCCTCGTGATCATCGGGGGAGCCAGGCTTTCAAATTTCTCCCCACTGCCAATCTTGCATCTCTGTTCTGGATGTTCTGCAGTATTTCCCTTCAAGCTGTTTTTTAACCTTAAATAAGCAGCGTGTCTTAAAAATACAAGCTGTTTAAAATCAAATTATCTTCCAGGAGCTGGTTTCATTAGACTTTTGGGAAAGTTATGTTGGAAAGACTGGTCCAGGAAAAAAAGACACACACACACCAAAAAAAAAAAAAAAACACAACCGAGGGTGAAAAAAGGACACTTTGCCTTGGAGAGCGTATTTAGCTTGGAAATAAAAACACAGTAAGATCTGCTTTGCCTCTTTAGGAAAACGACAGCAACCCAGAGTTGTTCCAAAGTGAGTATCTCAGACTCCCTCTGAAGATGGTGAACTCTCCTTCCTTGGAGGTTTTCAAGCAGAGGTTGACTGGCCACCTGTCAGGTATTCTTGAGCTGTGATTCCCGCATTGCAGGGGGTTGGACTGGATTGCCCTTAGGGTCTCTTCTGACTGCACAAGTTTTCTATGTAGCAAGTTTTCATTCAGTGGCTAGTCCAGCAGAAGGCCCTTCTTTCAAATATTACAGAGAGAGCCACCAGTGATGGTGGTGGGGAAGAACTGTGGACTCTCCTCCTCCTCCTCTTCTCTATATCTTACAGTCCCCATCTGGACAGTCTGAAGAGAAACCTACCAGCAGGCTCCCTATTCAACAGAGAAAAAGTTAGACACAAACAAAGGAAAGGCATTTATTCCGTTTCAAAATGACCTGCAGCAGGAGAAGCAGAAAGAAGTAAGCATCAGCTGCCTGTATTTTATTCCTTTCCACTTTTTATTTCATCATGAGGTGAATGTCAGCTTTGGGGATGTCAGCCTTCAAAACAGCCCTGAAAGGGAATCTGGGGCTCCCCAGCAGAAGTTGTTGACGGCACTAGAGTGGTTGGCGGTTGTGGATATTCTTTGACTCGAGGATGCAGTTCCTGAACAACAGACCTCATTGGGATTGTTCGGCAAGCAACAAAACATTTGCACAGAAGGCAGCTGTCACCTTGTGCGGGATCCTAGCAGAGTAGAGACAGAAGCATCTTTCCTGGGGAACGGGGCAGCACCTCTAAAGATTGCTCCTTTCCTGGAGTGATGATTTCCAAGTTCACCATGAAGCTGTTTCTGGTGATCCTCCAGATGGTTACAAGTAAGTGGTTGTTTCTTTAAAAAAAAATCCACCCTTTTCTCCTCTTGCACAGAACCTAACAGATCAGTCATGGGGAGGGGAAATGTTAAGTGCCGGGTTGCCAGATGGGTTGGTGCTGATGGGTTGGCAAAAGGCAGAATATATATATAGTTTTTCTAGCCCATCTTTTCCTCCAAGGGACTCAAGGTGGCTTGGTTCTCCTCCCCCTCCTCATTTAATCCCCACAATGACCCTGTGAGGTTGGTTAGGCTGAGAAGCAGTGACTGCTGGCCCAGGGTCACCCAGCGAGCTTCATGGCTGAGTGAGGATTTGAACCCTGGTCTCTCCCAGGTCCTGGTCTGACACTCTAACCACTACACCGCACTGGTTCTGAACCCTCTTTGGACCACAACTCTAGATCAGTTTGCACCATCAAATGGCTACCCTGGCTGGAAATGAGGGGAGTTTGGAGGGCATCAGGTAGGGGAATATGCAGCCTCTGGTAAGTTTCATGCAAACTGGTCGTTGACTCTAGATTTCAATTTCTCTCAGGACATCCCCCTGCCCCCAATCATGCATTTTTGCACACATTTTCCATATTTTTGGCACCACAACATTCAGCAGGTGGGTGAGGGCAAGTGGAGATGAGGAGGTGGGGGAGGGGCTAAGGACAGCAGAGATTGGGAGGGTCGGATGGTGATGGAGGGTGTCCCACTTTGCCCTCCCAAAATGTTGGAGGGTATGTAACAACTTGGGAATCTAGATAGCCTGCTTTGGGGCCTGGAGGTTCCATGAGAGCCTCAGAAGAGCCTGGTGGTTAAGGCCAAAGGTTTTCAACCTTTTTGAGTCCACAGTTCCCTTGACCACTACGTTCTTTCTGCAGCACCCCTGTGGGACTCAGGAGCCCAGTTATGCCACCCTTTGCCTGCAGAGCTGGCAGCCTCTCACACCTTGGGGAGTGTTCCCCCAGCCTCCTCTCCCCTCCCCTCTCCTTGGGAGTTCTCTGGGCAGCCACTGCTGACACCCCTGATCTCTGAGCTGCTCCCCCTGCTGCAAAGAGAGGTGCCTCCTCACACTGCCCCACAGGGTCCTGGGAAAAGGATGCCCCCAGCCTTAGTGGCCCAACAGAGACTGGCCAAAGGTGAACGGAGACCAGCACCATACCTTGGGAGGCAGCAGTGGGCGCTGCTGTGCCTGGATGGGGAAAGGCTCCCCTTCAGCACTGGGCACTCAGATCTCAGGTAGACCTTGCACACAAGGACAAGAAAGACCAGTGCGGCACCTGCCTGCCTGCCTGGCCTCCCACTTGTCTGTCCATTCCCAACAGCAAGGGCTGACGGACTGGCTGCCTGGGCTCCCTCACCCACTTGCTTGCTTACTCCAAGGCCACCTCAGCTCCTGGCAACCAGCACCCCCTGGCCAGCCCCAGAGGAACCATTCGCCTGTGGAGCTTGTAGCTTGTAGCTGCTGTGACAAACAGTCATGCAATCCTTTGGGAGGCAGAGATGCAAGAGGGCATCTGAGGAGGGAGGGAAGGAAAGAGGGACAGAGGCCAGAGTTGCTAGACATGCCCGTGGCACTCATAGGAGCACACTGGGTGAAAGCCACTGGTTTAGGCCAATGGCTCAGCATCCTCTTCTCCCAGTGTCCAAACAGATGCCCCAAAGGGGAATCTGCAAGCAGGGGCAGACTTGGGTCTTTCACATTTCAGCAGAGCCCTGTGAGAGGCCAAAATTAAGCATCCCTCTTGCCTTCTGTTCTGCTCAATTCACTATCTAGGCTTGCGCTGCCTTAAATCTCCCCTCCTCCCATGATCTCCTCAACCAGAAGCGTTGTGTGAACCCAGAGAGAACTCATTCCTTCAAGTATCTTCACCCCCAAAAGAATGTAACCCTGAGCATTTATTTATCCTTTTGGTATTGGTGGCAGCTGACCCCCCCCCTTTCCTTCAGCTCTGCGGATGTCGTGTCCCTCCTTTGCATGAGTGAGTCTGTTTATGTGCAATTTCCAGTGCTTGGAAATGCTTGAGTGAACCAGCCATTCAGCACAGATCCTGCGAAGTCCAGTTGCGTCAACATTTACGGTGAACGTTGGTCCACTGCTAATGGATTAAATGGATCTTCTGCTCCTAAGTTGTTAGGAGTCTTGAAACAGCAATGATGATTCTATGCTCTGATCGTCTACAATATTCCACTATTGCATCCACACATTTTGTTCAATGAGTGTACGACACCTGCTTGCCTGTGCGTGCAAACTGTTGAGATGTACACTCATACAATCATGGAGAGGCGACTTTCCTGTTGAGCCACCCTCTGGCTTCTGAGATTTCAGAATGTGGGCAGCCGGTGTGGTATAGTGGTCAGAGTGTTGGCCTAGGACTTAGGAGAGTCATGGCTGGACTCTTCCTTCCTCTCTGAGCTCCTTGTGAGCTCCCCGGTGTGTGTGTGGCGCCTTCTGCACATGCTCTACGGTACCCGAGGAGCTAGAGTTCGCCTCGTCCGCAGCTGCCACTTTGGGAGAGGCTCTGCGGGGCGAAAGGAAGATAGGGGAGATGTAAGGGCGGAAGCAGCGCCATCTGGATGAGGAGCCAATCGCGAGGGGCTTCTTCGGAGAGGCAATGTGGACGGAAGTGGAAGGGCAGGAGCGGGTGGGAGCGGCGCCATCTTGACGCTGAAGGCGTGGGCGCCATCTTCGGAGAGGCTTTTCGACCGGAAGCGGGGAGCAGAAAAGGCGGAAGCAGCGCTATCTTGATGCTGAAGTCGGCGCCGACATCTTAAATGAGGGTTGGCCGACTGCCCACGCCCGCTATCTTGTTTGGGGCATTCTTCCTCGACAATCTCCCACACTTCAGGACGGGGGGAGGTGGGAGGGAAATAGCTTAAAACCTGACCAGCAAAGTGGTCTAAAACCTGCCCCCCTGGGGCTGAGGTCCCTGTCCTGGAGGCAGGCCGATGTCCCCAACTTAAGAAAGGGGACAAAGTTGGGTCTGCGATTCAGCTTGATGTTGATACCAGGTAAAGTCCTAAAACACATCACTAAACAGTGATCTTATGAGCACTTAGAAAAGGATGCTGTGATTACGAAGAGCCAGCATGGGTTTCTCAAAAACAAGTCATACTAGACCAATTCTCTCTCTCTCTCTCTCTCTCTCTCTCTTTCTTTCTTTCTTTCTTTCTCTCTCTCTCTCTCTCTCAAAATAGAGTTACAAGGTTGGTGGATCCGGTGAATGCTGTGGGCGTACTGTTTCTTGATTTCAAGGATGTCGAAAAAGCCCTCCATTATATTATTGCAGAGAAGCTGGTAAAATGTGGGCTGGACAATGTTATTGTTAGGTGGATTTGTATATCGTTGACTGACCAAACCTGAAGAGTTCCTCATCTTCCTGGGGAAAAAAATGGAAAGTGGGAATGCCACAGGGTTCTGTCCTGGGTCCATGGTTGTTCAGCGTCCTTATAAATGACTTGGATGAAGGTATTGAGGGGATGCTCATCAGATTTGCAGATGACACCATACAAGGAGGGGTAACTATTGCCGCAGAACACAGAATTCAAGATGACCTTAACAGGTTGGAAAATGGGGGCCAAACTCACAAAATGAATTTCAATAGCGACAAAGGTAAGGTTCTACGCTTAGGAAAGAAGAACCAGATGCACCAATATGGAATGGGGGATATCTGGCTTGACAAGCAGTATTTAGGGCTCTTAGTAGACCACAAGGGTAACATAAGTCAGCAGTGTGATGCAGCAGGGAAAAAAAGCTAATTCAATTTGAAGCTGCATCAACAGAAGTCTAGTGTTCAGATCAAGAGAAGTAATAGGTAAAGGGACTCTTGACCATTAGGTCCAGTCGTGACTGACTCTGGGGTTGCGGCGCTCATCTCGCGTTATTTGCCGAGGGAGCCGGCGTACAGCTTCCAGGTCATGTGGCCAACATGACAAAGCCACTTCTGGCGAACCAGAGCAGCACACGGTAACGCCGTTTACCTTCCCACTGTAGCGGTACCTATTTATCTACTTGCACTTTGACATGCTTATGCTTTCTAACTGCTAGGTTGGCAGGAGCTGGGACCGAGCAATGGGAGCTCACCCCGTCGTGGGGATTCAAACCGCTGACCTTCTGATAGGCAAGCCCTAGGCTCTGTGGTTTAACCCACAGCGCCATTAAGACTCCATAAAAAAACGCATGCGTTGAACACTGTTGCATTGCATAGATATTCCACTAGATGGCAGCTAAGCTTTTCTAAAGAATATCCTCCGGAAAAGTAAAAGGTTCCAAGTTTTGAGGGTTTAGGAAAATCCTTCATTTTCTACTGGCTAGACAGTTTATGCCTGTGGATGTTAAGGCATTGACTATGTCCTATATCTTGTAAGATTTCAAGGCCTGTTTCCCCTCCTTTAGAAATTATAGCTCCCTGAGGGTTGGTCATACCAATGACTCTTCCAGCACAAAACCCCAAGTTGCAGATAACATTACCCTTCAGGCAGATTGCACCAATGGAAATTTGTAAGGTTATCAGGCTGTTGGTGGCCTAAGTATTGCAGAGTCTCATTGTACAAGGTCAAAGTCAACAGGAGAGACGTTTGGATTGCAGGCAGAATAACTGACCCCCAATAAGCCAGATCAGATAAGCCGCCTGGCCTTTGGGTTTTGATTTGGGCCATTTTAAAATGAGGCTGCATTTTAAAACAATTTTAAAATCTAAATTGTATTCTAACCTGCATTTTAATCAATTGTTTTTCTTTCTTTTATGTTTTATTGTAATTTTATTGATGTCAGCCGCCCTGAGCCCGGCTCTCACTGGGGAGAGCGGGGTATAAATAAAAAAATATTATTATTATTATTATTATTATTATTATTATTATTATTATTATTATCACCCCCTTCTGTATAATATTATGCCAATGGGGCAGAAAGAAAACCATTGCACATAAGCAATGTCCACATGTGTGCTTATGGCACAGAATTTATTGCCACACCTGTGTTCTCCCCTCTCCAGCTTGCTTCTCTTTCTCCCCCTCACCGTTTCTCTGCTTTTGTTCTTCTGGGTCTCATTTGCACCTTCTCTTTTCTTTCCTGACGCATCAATCACGGGCAGATTACAATGTGGAAAAGCAGATGGGGACCTGGGTGACATTTCAGCACATTGCCCCTGCACTCACAAGCAGGTGGGAGTTGTTTGCTTCCAAGCCAGCCATTCCAGAGGCCACTTAAATGGCCAACAGATTGTCTCCAATGTGAGTTGACGAGGAGATGCATCCAACTTTCCAAAATGTAGCTAGCGAAGGGTCACCGGAATCTTAAAACACAACTGAAGCAGCAATATCTTGCACTCCTAGCCAGCCCTATCATTTGTGGGCCACAGGCAGCAGGTTAGTTGCATGTTAGCTGGGTTTGGCCTAATTACATTCTCTCCTTTTTTTCAACAGGCTGTTGGGCAATGAGTGGAGACGGAGGACAAATTTACTTTGCTTTGCATCTTAAGTGAAAAGAAACTCTTCTGGATTTGCATTTCTCAAGCCAATATACCAACATCAAAAGAGAAACGTATTTAAAAGTTGCACTTGTACAAGTTTTAAGATGCAGTTCTCCATGCAAACAATATATGCAAAAATGCATCTGTTAGGGGGAAATGTGCATAAAATTGCATGTATTAGTAAAAATAACATACAAAAATGCACTATATTAGGGGAAATTGTTTGCAAAAATGTATATCAATCAAAATTAATATAATACAATAAAATTAAATATAATAGAAAAATGTGTTTATGAGGAGAAATCAATTCATGAATTTTAATGTTTTTTTGTTTTTAAAAATGCAAATAACTCCAGAAATGTGGAAAACAGAATTTAAGATTGGAAAAATGAGAAAATTTGAGCACCAAAATGGACAGATCTGCCTAGCTCCCTCACAGACAGCAAATGACCCCTCTAACACACCCTGTCCCTGGTTGCCCACCCTTGCTCTATGCCAGTCGTGGGCGCTTGCAGCCTTCCAGTTGTTGTTGATCTGCAACTCCCACCATCCCATAGCTGCCAAGTCTCCTGTTTTCCGCTGTTATCCCAAATAGAGAAAAATCCCGTTAATCCCCCGGATTTCCTACCTGCCATGGAGGCTCCTTCTGTGCATGTCTGGACATGTGCAGAACCGATTTCGGGTGCCGCTCTGCCCATGTCTGGGCACCGGAAATTGGGCAGCGGCGGCACCGGAAGTTGCTCTTACGTATGTCCAGACATGCATAGAAGCGACTTCTGGTGCCGGCGCTGCTGATCCCGGATTTTTCTTACCGGGAGTTGGAGGGTATGCAGCATCCCTGCCTGTTGCCTCCACAGTGGAACTGCAGCCTATGCCTACTGCACTCCAGCTCCATTACTGAAGGCAGCCCTGTATAGGAAAGCTTTTAATGTTTTATTATGTTTTTGTATATGCTGGAAGATGCCCAGAGTGGCTGGGACAACCCAGTCAGATGGACGGGGTACAAATAATAAGATTATTATCATCACAGGCACTGGCTTTAAGTACCCTGCTCTCTCTGGAAGGCTAAAATTTGTGCACTTCCAATAAAGGTCCAATGAAAGCTATCCAAAAATTCTGCAATGCACTTTGGTGGAGCGCAGAGAATTTCATTAGAATGGTAAAACGAGAAAACTCAGGCCAGTGGCGGCCGTGTCACCAGGTGCAGCACAGTTGGATGAGGTCCATGGAAAATGGCCTCCTGGGCCAAATTGGGACCTGTTCCAGATCTAACTAGTCGGTAGACCACAGTTTTAAAGGAAGGCAGGGGACCATTTTGGAATAGGGCTTAACTTAGAGCGAAACCATTCCATTAGCTTCTATTCTACCTAACCCGGAGAACTCTTTGTGCTGTATTTCTTCTGTTTTGTGCGACCACATCAGAAGACACATCATGTCATTTCTTAACGCCGTGTTACAAGCCGCAGCCACTATAAATCTCTCCCTGCCCCACCCTCCAGAGGTACCGTCTGTAAAACGGCTTCCATTCTCCACCTGAAAGTATTATTAACTGCAAACATTGGGCTCCCTTTCCGTGAGTGTCATTTCCCAGCCATGTTACGTATTTCTCTCTCTCCTCTTCTGCATTGGGAAAGGGGGAATTTGCTTGACTTTATTAAAACAAATAAGTCCCCTTCCTCATACAACTTCCGACTCAAATACCCCTTTCTTCCTGAAACACTGCAAGCACGCTTCACATTCCCTCCACCTGGCAGGTCTGTTTCCCAAGAAAAGGAGAAGGGGGGGGGGGAGCCAGCTTCCTCCTTTCATTAAAAGGTATAAAAATGTCAGTGCCACTGAAAATACAATATCTTTATTCTCATCGTCTAGGAGACAGGATGTGGAGAGGGTGTTAAGTGTCAGCGATGTCAATTTTTACTTCCTGCCCCCTAATCAATCCCGCATGAGGCCTGTCCTTCCAGGTAGGCCTTGCTTAGGCCCCAAAGCTGACCTGTTCTGGGCCCCTTTGGCTTCAGTCGCCTGGAGGCTCAGGGGAAAGGGACCTGGGCAGGTATTAGTCCCAGGCTGTCTCACCCCAGCTCCAGGGTTAGAAATATGAAGGAAATTTGTCATGATCTGTTCAAATGGCTCGGGGATTATTTTCTGGATGATTTCATAGTCTGGCTATTAGCAGCTCTGAAATATAACGCCGCCAGCGCTTGGGTTTGGCTCTCAGGAAAGGGGAGCGAAGGACGGGGTTCAAGGTGGAGGAGCAGAGGTGCGGGAAGAGCAGTGGCAATCTGGACTTTGGGGGCCAGTTTAGGAGCATAGGAGGCTGACCCAGTCATACCCTTTGTCCCTCTCATTCCTTATTGTCTACACTGACTGGCAGCAGCTCTCCAAAGTTTCAAGCAAGCGATAATTCCCAGTCCTACTGGAGATTGAAACTGGAACTTTTTGTGTGCAAAGCAGATGTTCCACCACTGACCTTTGGGTCAGCTCTGGTTATGGTCTGGGCCTTCAACAAGGGTTATACCACAGTTTTATCAGTTACAACATGTTGCATAATCTCTATCTCTCCTTGCCCCAATAGGAGCGAAGATACCATAAGTTGTTGGGGTTCAAACAAGCTAATCCACTCTTTCTCCCCACCCTGCGTTTTCTGTTTCTTTCTTTTGCAGCAGACGCTCAACACATTACAGCTTCTGGAAAGAACTGAACAGGCTGAGTTATTACTGGACTGTGTTTATGTGTTTTTTGGGGGGGCTGGACCTCCCCCCTTTTGCTTCTGCATATCTCAAGATTGACCTGAGCATTCGCACACCTCCTTTTGTTTTCTCGATTGTCCCAGTCCCGAACCCGCAATTAGGGGAAATGAGATGGTTCAGAGATGCACCATTGTTGCTAATGAAAACATCTGCAGTTGCACTTGTTGCCTTGCTACAGTTTGTATGCACAATGCAAGGCTAAGAAAAACAACCTGCCTGCCGTCACTTGCCACCTGCCTGCCACCCACTGCCACCCCCTCCCTGCCCTGGGATTTTCACTCAACAAATCAAACTGCTTACTCTGAAGATATTGGCAATATACATTGTTGACAAACTGTTGTAATACAGTGGTACCTTGGTTCTTGAACTCAATCTGTTCTGGAAGCCCGTTCAACACACAAAACGTTCACAAACCAAGGCGTGGCTTCTGATTGGCCCCGCAAACAATGCCAAAACAGACACCCGGCTTCTAAAAAACGTTTGCAAACCAGAACATTTTGGGGTTTGCGGCAGTCGGGAGCCGATTTGTTTGGGAACCAAGGTACCACTGTATATGTGAAAGGTTGGTATCTCCCTCCCCCCGCTTTTTTTAAACTTATAGCTTGTCAAAGTTCCTTAACAAATCAAACAAGAAACAACTGTTTATTTCTGTACAGCCGCATTCATATCTCCAAAATGAATACGACTGGCTGCAGGCACATTATAAGGTGCAATATTTATTGTGCTGTTTTCTCCGTCATAAATATCTCCCTCATTAGTGCTGCGGTTTGGAGCAGTGGAGCAGGGAAAGAGGGTGCAACAGGGGCAGAGTATGCTATAGCAGGCAGGAGGGTGCATGTCAAAGCCCAGAAGGTCAGAGCGGGTCACAAGCCAGGTCCTTGTTAAATGTTTCAGTGTGTTTGCACAAGAGGCGAACTGGCCACATCGGGCTGCAAAACGAGAATCGGGTTTCATGGTGGCAGAGGAGAAATGTTCAAGAAGGAAACTTATCGTTCCATAGCCATGAGAAAAGCGTGATGTAATGCGAGCGGCATGTTGATGCATCGCTGTCCTTCGGGAGTTTGAGAAAACAAGGTCTGCAGCCGCCCGACCTCATATTCTTCTGCATCCGTGGCCTGTCAGCAGCTAAGGTCCTTCAAGATCAATGCCTTAGCTCTGCGATGAAGAACTTGCATTTCTCTGTATGTAGGGTTTAATTTGAACCAGGCCCAGAGCTTCTTCTTTTAAAGATGGGACTCTGTGGTGGAATATATAAGCAAAATGAAGAAAAGTGAGACAGGAAGGTTAGCTCACATATGCATGATATGTGTTGCTTAGGGACACGAGAAGCTAACTTAAAGCAGGCAAGACTCTTTGTCCACCTCTGGCCTGTTAACATCTACTCTCAACGGAACTAGATTTCTGGGGTGGGATCCTCCAGGGCAATGGAAGCTGGTCTCTTAGGGTGCTGTAGGAGCCAACTCCTAGGGGCCAAGGTCCCTTCTGCCCCCCAATAAAATATGAGAGGGCATTGTTGACAGGCAAGTTGACAGGCATTGCCATTCAAATGGTGTGTGTGCGCCATGTATTGTGATTGATTATGTGGGGTGGGGCTTACCTCCCCACTCCATATTTTATTTACATTGGCACCCATGTCGGGTGCATTTAGCAGTGCTTCACAAATATAGCTTTAAGGTGGTGTGATCCTTGGGGCACATGTTGAACGATTCAGCTACGTATATGGTGACCTATTTTATGTCTGTGGGAAATGAGAAAAGGTCACTAGAAAGGTAGGAACCGCCCCCCCCCCCCAAGTGGATGTGTGAAATGCCCCTTATCTTGTTAAGTTGCATTGCGAGTTGAACCCCTAAGTTGAGCCAACACAAACAAGTAGCAAGATATGCTGTTAAGACCCTGGAATTTTCTCTGGAGATTCTGCAGGCAGCCATTCATTCTGTGGAAGTGTAAGACTATCTGCTGGGGGAAAGCCCAGATCCTGCTTTGCGTTCAGACCGCATTCCACTTGTGAGGTCTGATATATTCCTGCACTCAGAAGCCATATGAATCGGTGGATATTGTTACCTAACTTTCTCGGTTCCTGTGGCACACCTATCTGATAAAAATATTATATGTGCACCTTAGGGCCAAAGTTAATACCTCACGACGGCATCCTTTGCTGTACAAAGAAGGTGAAAATGATTGACTAGGCTCACTTGGCCTAAGAAACCAAAACAGGATACAGTCAAGGAAGCCTGCTTAGAAGAACAAGAATTTTTACAACTTTGCAGGGCCTGGAACGAGGGGGGAGGAATTAGCAAAGACTAAGCAGCCCTTTTGAAAATGTGCTCCAGGATACTGTGCAGTTCCACAATTTTTAAGCATTCCTCAACGAGGAATTAAGGAAAGACCGTCTCATTCCTACAGTTCCTCCCCTGCGGTGTACATCTGTGGTCGAGTGATTTGCGCTTTCTAGGGTGTACTTGCCTTTCATGCCACCTGAGGGTGGATCTCAACATACGTAAGAACATAATCAGAGCCTGCTGGATCAGGCCAGTGGCCCATCTAGTCCAGCATCCTGTTCTCACAGTGGCCAAACAGATGCCCCCAATGGGAAACCCACAAGCAGGACCTGAGTGCAAGCATTTTCCCTTCCTGCAGTTTTCCAACAACTGGCGTTCAGCAACATTGCTGCCTTCGACTAGAGGCAGAGCATAGCCATCCTGGCTAGTAGTCATCAATAGCCCTCTCCTCCTCCTCGAATTTGCCTGATCCTCCTTTAAAGCTATCCAAGTGGCTGGTGGCCATCACTGCCTCCTGTGGGAGAGAGTTCCATAGTTTAACTATGCGCTGCATGAAGGAATTATTTTGTCTGTCCTGAATCTTCCAACATTCAGCTTTATTGGATGTCTATGAGTTCTAATGTTATGTGAAAGGGAGGAAAAAAACAACAACCTCTGCCTTCTTTCTCCGTGCTCAGCACTTCTATCACATCCCCCCTTTTTTGTAAGTTAGAAAGCCCAGATCTTGTAAATGCAAGCCTCAAAGGTGGCTGCATCCTGCTCCTTTGGGCTAATTGCTAGCCAAGCCCCTTCTCCATAGACCTGTGCCGGATTGCTGCAGCGTGGAGCACATTCTCACGAGGAAGTGCTGCTTTCAGAGATGTGACCAAAGGCTGCCTAGATGCAAAGGAAACGTGAAGAGCACTCGGCATTTGTTCACTAAATTAAGGCCAATCAAAAAGCTTCAATTTCATAGCTCATTATTCACAGGCTTGTGTGGGCTGGAGCACTAGAATTTGGATTTTTTTTTAATTTATAAAAAAGCCAATCATATGGAAGCAATTAGTCAAAACTTTGTTAAGAAAGAAAAGCGGGGGAAAGCATTAAGGTGCTTGTAGCATTAAAGCTCAAGTGATCCATAAGCTGGGACCATAATTCACCAACACTTAATGGCAGTTACCCTGCAGATGTGCTTTTTATACAGAAATATCAGCTTACCACTTTGAAAAATTAGCCGACTGAAGGCTAGCGGGCTTGAAGCTGGCTCTGGGGGATATTAGATGTTGGCTGAGCAGCCGTCTCACTCCAAAGGGACGGCAAGCAGAGGTGGAAATGGCTTCGGATGATTGTTAGGAAGGGAGTTTGCTCCTCACAGGTCTGTGACTTTCTTGCGTTTCAAAACGGCAAGTGAAATTCCAAAATATATATCCCAGCGGTCGCTTTGCGTGCTGGATCCTTGAACTGCCCAACTCAGTCTTTCTCGCTCATCATTCGCCCCTGGGAGATATCTTCCAGCTCCTGCAGCAAAAGTAAATGTTAAATGGTGTGGCTAAGATTACGAAAGTGTTTCTCCACCAGCAATATAAGAAGGGAAATGCACACCCCCCTCCACCCTTCCTCATCCAACTAAAATACACCAGTGGTAGTTGAAAACCCTTAATTTGGCTTGGACTCTCCCATTTGTTTGGGTGCTTACATGTGCAACAATGCTCGGTGGGGTTCCGCCCCTCCATCCTTCTGCTCCACCATCGCTGGAGAGGAGGCAGGGTAAAGAAGTCCAGAGATTCCATTCAGTTTGCCTCTAAAGTGGAATTTATCCAATTCACACTTTCTGATGCAGTATGAGAATGGAACACACACAGGAAGAACACATGGTTCTGATTGGCTTTGGATGGGTTGATTGACGGAGAAGGTTACGAGTATCTCACCCCCATTATAAATCTTTGTGCACACTCCTTCTCCATGGCTTCTTACAGAGTTAAAAGGGGTGTGTGTGTGTGTGTGTGCGTGTGTGCGTTCGTGCATGTGTGCGCGAATGAGCAAAAGAAACCCCCCCCAAAGCCATTTCTGTGGGAAAGAGATGCTGGAGACAGGGGCGGGACCTGTTGGTTGTGATTATTGTGATTGGCTGAGCTGAGAAGATGGGCAGAAGCATCCAAGAAGCCTCTCAGTCAGTGTATTAATTAGGATTGTGGGTGATGGGAGACAAACTCAACTGTGGCTTTGGAGGTGTTTTTTTGGGGGGGGGGTTCAGAATCTTGGGAGAGCTCTACCCCACTTAGGCATACAGGTGGGAAACCAAAGGATTGCCAATAGTCTGCAATTTGGAAGAAGTGGCCACTAAAACCAGGGTCCATGGAAATAATGGAAAATATAATTGGAATCAGAATTGCTGGAAAGGATGTACCTTTCAGTTCGAGACTGATTTATTTCATGTATGAATTGCTTCCCAGAGGCATCCAGAAGTGAATTAACAATAAAAAACATATATAAAAACAAGGGCTTCCCTCGTTGTGTCCAGGGCTTTCCACATTCACTCAAGCTCCAAAATGCTAGGAAATTGCAACTACTGAGAGCCAATCCCTTAACAGATGGCTAAGGTATAGTGTCCTGTTAGATGCAGCTTCACCACCACCTGGGAGATGGATGGCCATCCATGGCAGAGGGGGGTGGGCGAGCCGAAGCCCCAGAGTTGTCTGTTGACACATGGAGTCTACGCAACTGATGCAGTTGTGCAACTGAAGCTACCGTTCCACATTGCAAGTGCCCAACTTGGCAACTGATGCTATCCACTTAAGACAATAAGAGTTGGAAGGGACCAGGAAGTGACAGGGTAGAAATGAACTAAAGGGGAGTTTTTCCTGAGAGGGAGGAATTAGTGTTTCCGATCCAAAATGACCTCGAACACTACGGTTGGCATGTCAAGTGGTTCGTGTGTGTGTGTGTGTGTGTGTGTGTGTAGTTCAAAAGCTATGCGTGGAATACGACAAAGTCATTGCATCAGTACAATATGCTTTCTGCTCAGATTTGAGGACCCACAGCAGGGTCTCCAAACTAAGGCCCGGGGGCCAGATGCGGCCCAATCGCCTTCTCAATCAGGCCCGCGGATGGTCCAGGAATCAGCATGTTTTTACATGAGTAGAATGTGTCCTTTTATTTAAAATGCATCTAGGTTATTTGTGGGGCCTGCCTGGTGTTTTTACATGAGTAGAATGTGTCCTTTGATTTAAAATGCATCTGGGTTATTTGTGGGGCCTGCCTGGTGTTTTTATATGAGTAGAATGTGTCCTTTTATTTAAAATGCATCTCTGCCATTTAGAAGACATCTGAAGGCAGCCCTGTTTAGGGAGGCTTTTAATGTTTAATAGATCACTGTGTTTTATTTTTCTGTTGGAAGCCGCCCAGAGTGGCTGGGGAAACCCAGCCAGATGGGCGGGGTATAAATAAATAAATAAATAAATAATAATAATAATTTGTGGGACATAGGAATTCATTCATATTTCCCCCCCCCAAAATATAGTCCAGCCCTCCACAAGGTCTGAGGGACAGTGGACCGGCCCCCTGCTGAAAAAGTTTGCTGACCCCTGACCCACAGGATGAGTAGCTGGAGGGGAAGTTCAGTTACACGAGCGAAAGTAATCCCACTTGTGCAGTGAGATTGTTGGATACATTCTTGTATCAGATGCTCACCGACTGGCAGATTTCATGGGCTGGTGAGCTCCTGTCTGGACTACTGCAATGTGCTGTCAGTCAGCCTACCCTTGAAGGCAGTCCGGGGGCTGGAGTTAGTGCGGGATGCAGCTGCTTGATGATGATGATGATGATGATGATAATAATAATAATAATAATAATAATAATAATTTATTATTTATACCCCGCCCATCTGGCTGGGTTTCCCCAGCCACTCTGGGCGGCTTCCAACAGAAAAATAAAACACAGTAATCTATTAAACATTAAAAGCCTCCCTGAACAGGGCTGCCTTCAGATGTCTTTTAAAAGTCTGGTAGTTGTTTTCCTCTTTGGCATCTGTTGGGAGGGCGCTCCACAGGGAAGGCGCCACCACCGAGAAGGCCCTCTGCCTAGTTCCCTGCAACTTGGTTTCTCGCAATGAGGGAACCGCCAGAAGGCCCTCGGCACTGGACCTCAGTGTCCGGGCAGAACGATGGGGGTGGAGACCCTCCTTCAGGTATACTGGACCGAGGACATTTAGGGCTTTAAAGGTCAGCACCAACACTTTGAATTGTGCTCGGAAACGTACTGGGAGCCAATGTAGATCTTTCAAGACTGGTGTTATGTGGTCTTGGCAGTCCAATGGGACCATGGGTCATTGATCCTAAAAGCACTGCACGGGCTGCCAGTGAGCTATAGGGACAATTCAAAGTCTTAGTACCGGTGTATAAAGTCCTAAACAGCTTGGAACCCAGGGATATAAAAGAACACATTCCCCAGTATCAGCCATTTCAGACCCCACCACCAGCAGGTAAGGTTATGCCATTCCCCGGAGGGTGCCAGGTTGATGTTGACCCATGACAGGGCCTTTTCAGTGGTGGTTCTCTGCTTGTGAAATGCCCTCCCTTGGTGAGGGGTATCTGTCTCCATCATTACTGACTTTCAGGAAGAATGCGAATATATTCCTATTTACTCATGCATTTAGTGGCACTGTTCCCAGCAATCCTGAGATCACTGGATGAGAGAATGTTTCCAACTGTTTTCATATTTAGTTATTTATTCATGTGCTTGCTTCTTTATTTTAAATACATTTTCATAGTGATGTGTTTGCCACCCTGGGCTCCTCTGGGCGGGGGGAATGGCAGGAGAGCAATGGAACAAATACGGCATTTTTTTAAAGCCGGAACTTGCTGGAACTCAGTTCCGGTACCTCTCAGTTGTGCTCCTGTACTCAGGGTGAGTCCCGTACTGAAAACCCAAAGCACCTCCATCCTCTTGAAGGTGAGTGTTTTCTAAACTCAGACATACATTCTCCTTACAGGGAAATGCAACATAATGGAACCCCAGGATTCGCCATAAACTTTTGGCCTCGCTGGAATCAAAAGATGCTGTAGATCAAATAGGGACCAGGCTGCCTGAAGATCTCTGATCCAACGTAGTGGTGTGTGAGAGTCGACCAAGCTGAAGAAAGACCCCAAGTTTATCTCCTCATGCCTTTCAGTTATGGGGCACAGTTATGGGCCTTCCAGTCCCAGGCACTGTGTGGAGGCCCTTGGTTATTTATTTGTTCCTGTAATTTGTAGCTTTTCCTCAGCAAGGGCTGAGATCACGCTCTTGTCTTGCAAATCCCTTTGAAGAACAATAAAGCCCAATATATATCTATAATGCACACACATACATAGTTTTGAAGAGGGACAGATGTAATCTTATCTGGTGCTGGCCTCACAATAACAGGAAAAGGCAGGGAGGCCTGGAATCTGAGGGTGGAGAAGGGTTAAGAGCGAAGGCTTGTAATGGTCCCTGAGAGACATCTTTAATCAGAGGCAGGCTGCTGAGTTGGCGCATAGCATTCTGGTTTGGACGTTCTCTTTGAAGATGGAGGAGGAAAGGAAGCCCATGGCGGATGGGCAGGTTAGGAGCAACAAGGGGAGGAGCCAACAAGGGCGCTTGGCCTGCTAGCCTTTGCTAAACGAAGGAGGTAGGCCTCGCTTGCAACTCTTACAAATTTATCTTCTTCTTGGTATTTGCTCCCACAAGGGCAACTCGGATGGCTATAAAACAGGATCGGGCAAATTCAGGGAGGATAACACTGTCATTGACTACTTCTTTGGCCAAATTGTTTTTATTAATTTCCCAAGTTTTAGCAAAAACATTGTCACTGACTGCTATTCATCACGGTTATGTTCTGCCCCTGCTGTGGAATGTAGTATGCCTCTAAAACCCAGTCTTTTCAGCTGTAGGAGTCAGTGTGGTGTTGTGTATTGAGTCAAAGGATTTTATATCTGTATTACTATTGTCTGAATTTGCATTAGGGTAAAGTAACTGCCTTTTGGTACCTGAAGGTACAGCTACTATTGGTTCATTTAAGCTGCTGTATTTGGATCCTCTGTCTTATTGGTTTCCTCCAAAAGGCGGCACTGTGATTGCCTGATATTCTTCCCTCCAAAATGTATCCCTTTCTAGCTAGTCCCCCCCCCCCCGTCCCTATAAATGTAGCCCTCTCCTCAGAGTTTAGTCTTGTTTGCTTTAATAAAGAAGTGTAACTAGAGAACTGACTCCAGCATATTATGTCAAGAGAGCTGAAATCACGAACCCCACGTCACAACATGTGGTATAGTGGTTAGAGTGTTGGACTAGGACCTAGGAGACCAGCGTTCAAATCTCCCCACTCTTGGCCATGAAGCTCACATTCGTTGTGATCTGCGAATGTAACAAAAGTTGCTTTCTAATGAAAATCTAATGCAACCAATAGATTTTGGTTAAAAAGTAATCTTCACTACGATCACAGGCCGGTCACTAAGTTACAGTCAAACAAACAGAGTTTGCAATTAGCAAGGCAGCAGCAGAGTTTTAGGAATTAACAGCGCAGCAAAGGACTAGGGTTATAGGTGTGTGTGCATTGCTACACATTCACTGTCCTGTTTAGACTGGATTGCTGAGTACAGTTGCCAAGGATGTGTAGCCGCCCAGTTCCTAGCAATGCAAGCTGGTGCACAGAATTGTGCCACTTTTGCTCTACACAACCTCTGGAATGTTCTTAAGCAAAACACACAACCAACTGAAGCAAAATTTTCGCTACAATTATAGGGCTTGGCGAACAAGAATTTCTTCACCTAGAGTGCAAAATACCTTTTAGGGGTCGGGTGAGCCTCTTGAGGTAAGTGAGGCACCATCACCTTGTAGCCACCCAACACACTTCCTTGGTGAGGCAACTCAGAGAAGAACCTCCAAAGAAGACCTCAAGTCCAGGCAGGTATATATGGGAGAATGTGATCCTTCCGTTAGTTTTGGTTCGAATCATTTATGGTTTACCCATGGCATGGTGGAGAAGCAGCACTTTCCTGACCTCCCAGCAGCTGAGTTGCTGCTTCTTACCAGGAGGGAGGGAGGTGCAAGGCAGTGGGGAGGTTGGCATGGCACAAACACACTAGCAGAAGCTCCCCTATTGCCTCACCCCTGCCTCTCTCCCTTCAGGTATGTAGCAGTGACTTAGCTGTTGGGAGGTCAGGTTGGCACAGTTGCCTTACCTTGCCATCCGCTGCTGGGCTTACTAGTCTTCTCTTTGAGGACTCCCTGTATCCTTAGAGCACAGTTTGAGCTGACTTGTGCTGACTCGTTCTGAGAAATAATTGATCACCACCAAGACCAGAGCCAGGAAGAACCTGAGCATTTGCAAGGATGGAGGCTGAAGGTTAGTAGTCGGTTTAAGTACACCTCGGTTTGAGTATTTTCAGTTTAAGTACTCCGCGGACCCGTCTGGAACGGATTAATCCACTTTCCATTACTTTCAATGGGAAAGTTCGCTTCAGGTTAAAGTACGCTTCAGGTTAAGTACAGACTTCCGGAACCAATTGTGTTTGTAAACCGAGGTACCCACTGTAGAGGAGAGAGAATGAGAGGCAGCAGGGTGTGTGGGTGTGTGGATGTGTGCGTGTGTGTTTTCCCAGCTCATGTTAGGACTTAGGAGGCTGAATGCTTACAAGGTGATGATCCCACCGCAATTCAGAGCAGCCATGTCTGATGTTCTGAGCTCCACTTCCTGATATAAGCAAGGGAGAAAGTGTCAAAGCGAATGAAGCCTGGCTGAGGCAGCCTGGCTCTGAGATGCATTGCAGGTGCTTCTTTTCGCAGAGGAGGACAGATAATGAATAAAACATGGTTGCTGCTTTTCATGGCAGGAAATGTGACAAGCTCAAAACCTTATGACTTGGAGAAGCAAGTGAAATATGACTTTGAGCTCATCCGAAAAAATGCCTAACTAATCCAAGATGTTGCTCCGTGTATTCCTGCTGAGGCGGGTTATTGGTTGGAACAGTTTTACAAGTAACTGGGATGGGGGGGGGGAGAAAGCTTGAGAAGGGGTGTGTGCAATGATTTTTTTTAAAAGGACAACAGGATGTGGACTTTGAGCAAGGATGATATAATATCAGGCATTAAAGGTGGAGTCTCTCCCTCCCTCCCTCCCCTTTTATTTTTACATGGTCATAACCCCATTGCCTGTGAGCCCAGAGGGAAAGCATAAGATAAAGACACAAACTATATAAAATTGTTCTACGTATGAAAATCACAAAGCAGAGGCCTTCCAAAAATAGACATTACAGGGACCCACAAATTTTCTGTATTCTCAGATGTTGCTCTGTTCTCCAAGCAGGAAAGATCTTGGAGCCAGGAGTGTGTTCAGCTGCCAACCTGAGTGCTTTGCACATGAGCACAAGATGCCTCTAGAGTCTAGATGGCTTGCTTATGGAACATTCACCCTGACTTGCTCCTGCATAAAGCTTCCAGAAGTTAGACGATGCTTGGACTTTCTTGAGCGTTGGTTCTGATTTGTTTGCAGGGAAGGTGATGTGACAACAAGCTTTCACCCCGATTCCCTTGTGCTATGATTCGGCATCTTCCCATTAATCATTCCTTCACCGGACACGCCTCCGTGCATTTCCATTTCCTTTTCCTAATCTCAAAAAAGTGGATTTATTGTGCCAGGGTGAAATAATGCTTTAATGCCCAAACCTACAATTCTGATATATGTGTGAATCCCCTTTGCAAAATGAACAGAACAAGACAGATGGTTCAGCTGGGTCTGCTTATGTTTCCATCTATTTGTTGTTCCTGGCATTGCTCACACATAACGAAAAACGTAACACTTTAAAATGTGTAATATATCCATGCACTCTACATTTATTTTTTTATTGCATTAATATCCCACTTTTTCCTCCAGGGAGCTCAAAAGTGGCATACAAGGTTTTTCCAATCCTCATGCAATCCCTACAACAACCCTGCGAGGTAGGCTGAGCTTCCTGGCCAAGTGGAGATTTAAACCCTGGTCTCTCAGATCCTAGTCTGACACCCTACACCACACTGGTTCTCTAGCATCATACCACTTCAAACAATAATGGACCCCCCCCCCAAAGAATCATGGGAACTGTACTTTGTTAAGGGTGCTGAGGGTTCTTAAGAAACCCCTCAATTTCCCTCCCAGAGCTACAGTTGCCAGAGAGGTTCAAGAATCAGTTCCTCTTCCCAGGGAACTCTTGTTCCTATTCCACACTCCTTTTTAAGAGCAGCCTGTGCTTTGAGAAGATCCTATACATCACTATAGTTTTTCACAGCAGTGGCTTCCATTTCTCCTTTATAAATGTGTTCTCCTTTTGTCAGCGTAGTAATAACATCTCTCATGTTTTCCTTGGGGACCGTCTGCTCCAGTTCTCCTGGACACTGTTTATCATCTGGCGCGTTATTAATAGCAATTCTGCCTGTTGGGTCAACTGAGTTCTCCTCACAGAATGCTTTGGGTTATTCTAAATTGCTCTGGCTGTGTTGCTTTAAGAGCAGGGCTCATTCATAACCACGTTCCCTGGTGGACTGAAGCCCTGACCTTTTGAGTATTTTTCAGTTTGATTTTTTTACACAAACCTAGGCCACTATACGAAATCATTTTCTTCCAATCTGCCTCAAAACCCTTCTCTGTGCTTTTTAAACCCAGATGGCCTCTCTCCTGTCTGAAGTATTAATTGTCAGGCTAGTAAATGCAGCTGCTACATGAGGTTTTGGATTCTCTGCGCTTAGAAGGAACCTTTAGCCCCCTTGAACTGGGAGGAAAAAAATATTTTGTTACAAGTTTGTGAGGTGCCTGGGCTCCCTTTATAATTCTGGACCCTGCTTTCTAATTCTGGGGTGCCAGATATTGAATTTAGCATGTTAAAATATTAGCCATGTTTAAAAGAAACAATCTGGGCTGGCATCTTGACGAAGTAATTGCCTGGACCAGGCAGAGGGCCTTCTCGGTAGTGGCACCCACCCTGTGGAATGCCCTCCCACCAGAGGTCAAAGAGAATAACAATTACCAGACCTTTAGAAGGCATCTTAAGGCAGCCCTGTTTAGGGAAGCCTTTAACGTTTGATGGATTTCTGTATTTTAATATTTTGTTGGAAGCCGCCCAGAGTGGCTAGGGGAACATGGCCAGATGGGCGGGGTATAAATAATAAATTATTATTATTATTATTATTATTATTATTATTATTATTATTATTAAAAGGGACCCAAGTGGCGCTGTGAGTTAAATCACAGAGTCTAGGACTTGCTGATCAGAAGGTCGGCGGTTCGAATCCCTGCAATGGGGTGAGCTCCCATTGCTTGGTCCCAGCTTCTGCCCACCTAGCAGTTCTAAAGCACATCAAAGTGCAAGTAGATAAATAGGGACGGCTCCGGCGGGAAGGTAAACAGCGTTTCCGTGCGCTGCTCTGGTTCGCCAGAAGCAGCTTTGTCATGCTGGCCACATGACCCGGAAGCTGTCTGCGGACAAACGCCGGCTCCCTCGGCCTATAGAGTGAGATGAGCGCCGCAACCCCAGAGTCGGACACGACTGGACCTGATGGTCAGGGGCCCTTTACCTTTATTATTATTATTATTATTATTATTATTATTATTATTATTATTATTATTATTGAGAGATGGACCATTAAAAGAGCACCAAGAAATGTTTGATGACCAAGGAAAAAGGCCCTTGACAGAGACTCTCTGGGTAGGACAGCAAACAGGGAAAGTTTCTCCCTGATGGCTTGAAAAGGGTGTGCACAGTGCAATAGTGTATATTGAAAGAAATTTGCGATAAAATGCTGGTGAAATTTCATGAGGACACTGCAAACGTTTGAGGAAATGGAACCTGAAAGACTGGAAAAAACCGACACAGAGGCAGAAATTGAAATGATCAGATTTATCCGCCTTGCCCAAGCTCATTGCACCTGTGCCCTGGTGGTAGATCCTGGTGGGTTTATGTCACCTAGTTTCATCTAGCAGAGGCTGTTCCCCCGCACACATGCCAAGGAGTCCGTGTACCAGGCCTCTTGGACTTTTCTGGCTTTCTTCTGAAATGCTCCAGTGATGAGAAGCAGAAATGAGATATCTGAGGGAGGAAATCTACTTGCCGGCTTCCTTTTTCACATGCAAGAAGCCAAAGGATGGGAAGCAAAAAGCCAGCTGTGCGTACACACACACACACACACACACACACACACACACACAGAGAGAGAGAGAGAGAGAGAGAGAGAGATGCAGAAGGAGGAGAAACTGCTCGAGTCAACACAGGTCTGACTCCAGCCAATAAGGCCTTTCTGGGCTCTCGGCAGAAACCACGATACTCATGTGCAAGTCAAGAAATTGTAAGCACCATGGAAAGCTAATTCCTCGCCCGCCCGCCCCTCCAGCTCTTGCTGTTGTGCCCAAGATGCCTGGCTGTAACCTGTGCAATTGTTTCCCTTCCCAATGGGCAAATCCCAAGGCCTTCCAGACGTGCTTCCAAGAGTCCAAAATAGAAAGTGGAAGGAAGTGACCTCCATGCACACAGGCACTCACACACAGGCTTTTCCCACCGCAAACCGTGCCTGGAACTTGGCAAAGCTTCCTCGCCTCTAATTGATTCCAAGTGCTTCAGGCCGGCTGTTAGGAAAATTTCCTGCTCTCAGCTGAAGGGAAAGATGGGGAGTGGGAGAAGCTGTATGCCCCAGCCCCTTGCTCCCCGCTCCCAGTCTCAAATTATTAAAATATGTTCCTCATTTGCCCCTGATCACATCTAGTTAGTTTTCAAAGGGTGTTTGTGTGTGTGTGGGAGAGTTTTATAGTTGGCGATGCCGCTCTAGCTCGGAGCCAAGAGGAAGGCTGCCCCTTGCATTTCACAGGGGCTGAGAGGGCACTGAAGGGGAACAAGTCTGCCCCATAGACATCCTGCTAGTTGTGGCAGCGTTTGGTGACATAGGGAACAGTGGTTTCAGATTTCCAACCCCTAGAAGCCTCTTTTCACAGCAGCGTATCTGTCAAAGTAGCTCCGTCTACCATGGATCTTGTGCATGTTGCAAAGGATTCTGGGATATACCCAAGGCCTCTGTAAGTTGCAGAGCCAAGAACTAGGGACTCAGCTATGCAACCGCAAATATGACATTTTAAGTGCACTTTACGTGTGTTATACAAACGTGACACTAGATGGTGATGGTGAGCTTATGGCAAATTCAATGCATTTTCCAAAACGCTTTAAATAAAACCATTTTTGCAGTGTGTTTTTTTAAAAAAAATTGTGCCTAGATTCCACCTAGGAGTCAGAAGGAACTGGACACAGTGGAGGCGGATGTTGACTAGTCAAATCCCAGCCTGATCTTCATTCATTGTAGTCTTTCTGGTTCAGGGGGGGAATCACTCCAACTGCTAGCCCATGTGTCTCACCACTAGGGGGCAGCAACTAGGACCAGGGCTGGATCACCCATGAGGCAAAGTGAGGCGACTGCCTTGGGCGGCAGGATTCACAGGGGCAGCAGACCTGGCCTCCCAAGGAATGCATCGTCCATTGCTGCTCCCACGGTGACAGCAACAGTTGTGGTGTGTTCCTTGGAGGCCGGATCCTTCACTGCCTTGGCAGCCCCCCCCCCCAACGCAGCCTCTGGGCAAATAGGAATCACTGCTGGTCTCTTCCTAAACTTGTTTCTTTCTTCTTTTTAAAAGTATTTTTTATTAAAGATTTCTTGAATTACAAAGGTGTGTGCAGTGTCTCTCATATTTCTACATGTATCATTTTTGCAAATCAGTTTCATTTGTTAAGACACTAAGAAGAATGAGGGAAAACGAGGCGGATAGGGGGTGGGAGGGTGGATGGGGGTGGGACCAGGTGACGATGTTTCTGTTTTGCTTAATATATGTAGGGCTTGATGTCAGCTTTGTTTGTGTAGGTTCTCCTTTATTCGCTTGTGTTCTTTTGGTGGTGAGAGAGATTTGGGTTGGCCAAGGGTGTAGTTGTTCATTTGTGATTGGCTATGATGGTCTTTGTTTTCATGTGTGAGTGGGGTGCGTGGGTGGGTGTTTTGGGTCAGGTTAGCCATACTGATTTGTACGCTGGCGGTAAATTTTTGTCATCATCTTGCTTGCTTGGCTGCGTGTGTGATAAAGGGGAACCATACCAGGGTGAAGGCATCCTCTGCTATTTGTCCCCGTGCCAGTTTCAGCTTGTTGGTTAGTTATTCTAGTAAGGCTGTTTCCCATACTATTTGGTACCATTGGCCCATGCTTACTCCTGACAGGTCTCAACTTGTTTCTGATGTAGATTTTTATTCCACCCTTGTTCCTAATGTAGAACTTCACTCATTCCTCCCCCCCCCCGGTGTGGGAGGCAGCGGCCATTTTGTGGATTCCCTCAGGGGCCAGCCCTGACTAGGACAGCTGCCTGTTTCATCAAACTGAATTGCTTTGGCAATGGCCGCATTCACACACGGCATTTAAAGCCCTCTGATACCCCTGTAAGCAGTCATGGCTTCTCGCACAGAATTCAGGGAACTGTAGCTAGCTGGGTCCCAGTTTAATGAAGGCATTAAACTAGGCCTTCACGGTTGGGCTATGACGTGCTCAGTACTTGGTAGTCCCTGACTTTGTGATCTTAAGGAAAGAAATATTAACCAAAACACCACCAACATCAATGGTTCATTGGGCCCCTGTTGGGTCCCCTACAGAGTTGAGAGTCGGCATTTGGCTTGGCGAGTCCCAAACTGTGCAGGACTGTGTCGAATTTCATGGAAAACACTACAACTGTGTAACACCACTAGTAATGGGAAAGATATTCAGTTGGAGTCAAATTTTAATGCAAACCTACATAATTCGGTTTGAATCCCCGTGACGGGGTGAGCTCCCGTTGCTCAGTCCCTGCTCCTGCCAACCTAGCAGTTTGTCAAAGTGCAAGTAGATAAGTAGGTACCGCTCCGGCAGGAAGGTAAACGGCGTTTCCATGTGCTGCTCTGGTTCGCCAGAAGCAGCTTTGTCATGCTGGCCACATGACCTGGGAGCTGTACGCCGGCTCCCTCGGCCAATAACGCAAGATGAGTGCTGCAACCCCAGAGTCGGTCATGACTGGGCCTAATAGTCAGGGGTCCCTTTACCTTTACCTTTACATAATTCACACTTCCCACAATCAGTGCTTTTCTTCTAGAAAAAAAATGCTGTTGGTGCTGCCTGAAACCATATGTGACCTAGCTACCTTTTGAAAAGCACAGGATTCTTCTATTGCCTGATTTGGGCTGCCCCCTTCCCCAACCAATTGATTTCCCCACTTGATGGCTTTTGATCTGATTTCACTCTAATGTACATTATTCAACTACTCCTCCCTATTTATTTCTTACTATGGCAAATGAAGATGATGTAAGCAACCTATGCACGTCACTCAGTCACTGTCATGGTTATGGCTATATCCCCCCCCCTTTGATTAATTTGTACATGTTATTGATTTTTTACAATTGCATTCTCAAAAATTAATAAACACATTTTTTCAAAAAGAAAATAACACATCTCTGAATTTTGCAATGCCGTGCCCCAACCAAAATATATTAAAAAGTGCATATTTTTAGGGAAAGTATGCATACAAATGGATAGAATAGCAGAAAGAATGCGCAAAAATATATTATACAGTATTAGGGGGAATTCCTTGCAAAAATATGTACAGTGGAACCTCCGTTTACGAGGCGTTTGTAAATGGAGGCATTTGCTCCCCGAAGGCACGCCTTTGCACGAAGCACCGATAGAGCGCTTCTGCGCATGCGCAAGCTGCGCAGAAGTGATCTGCGCATCTGACTCCACGGAACCTGGATGTAAACACTTCCGGGTCTGTGGCGTTCGTAAATGGAGGCATTCATAAACAGAGGTAGTTGTAAACCGAGGTTCCACTGTACATTTGGAAAGACACATGCTAAAATGCTGATGAGGACTTTTTTAAAAAAAATCACAAACTGGTGCATATATGTAGCGAACTGAGTTTAAGATTGGAAACGGGGAGAGACAAAAATCGACAGATTCACCCTCCCAACCAACACCAATCCTGGACAATGACAGCTCCCTTTCTCAAGCTCTGGGAGGAAGACCTTTCATTGCCTACAGACAGCCACCCAATCTTAAACAACTCCTCACCCACAATAATACAACCACCAGACTTAACATGGACACTGGTACCAGAGCCTGCAATAAACCCAGATGCCAACTTTGCTGCCACATACACCCGGACAACATCATTACTGGCCCCAACAACATCCAACATACCATCTCAGGACTATTTAATTGCTCATCTTCTAACATTGTGTATGCCATCAAATGCCAACGGTGCCCTTCAGCTCTCTATATTGGACAAACAGGCCAAACCCTACGCCAAAGGATAAATGGACATAAATCTGACATCAGGAACCATAAGACTGAAAAACCAGTAGGAGAACACTTCAATCTCCCAGGACATTCTATACAAGATCTCAAAGCAGCTGTTTTATTACAGAGAAATTTCAGGAACAGACTGGAAAGGGAAGTTGCTGAATTGGAAATCATTACCAAGCTTAAAACCATGGAAGCACCTGGGATGAATAGAGATATCGGATTCTTATCTCATTATGCATGATCAAGCTTTCTTTAGCACCTCAGCCCAGGACTAATTGCAGCCATCAGCAGCCATTAACACCCATCTACAGGTTTACCACTCCCATCAGCCCATCTCCCATTCCCACCCACCCCCACCACCCTCTGTATATATATAGGGTCTGACACTTCTGTTTCTAGTGTATCTGAAGAAGTGTGCATGCACACGAAAGCTCATACCAAAATATAAACTTAGTTGGTCTTTAAGGTGCTACTGAAGGAATTTTTTTATTTTGCTCCCACCAACACAATACATCAAGGATGCTCTGTGGCACTGCAGACTGGTAGAGTGGAGCTGGCCACAGTAAGCAACTACATTACCCAGAAGGCCTTGCTGCTGCTTCCTTCCTCTCATATTTCCATTGAGCAAATAGTTGTTCATTGCTGCTCTGGGGAGAAGGAAAAAGTGTAATAAGCATTTGGATCAGATTGGCTCTTTTGCGCATTCCAGGACATCTAACATATCTTGTTACAGGCAAAGAAGAAGAAGAGGAAGAGGAGGAAGAAGGGGGTGGGGAAAACATTTTTAAAGAAATCCCAAGAGGGTCCTGAACAATAATCAAAATTTTGATTCTGCTGCCAGGATTCAGACTTGAAATCTAAGGTGTCGGGAGAGGAAAGAAAACAGAAAAATTGTCCAAGGAAACTAGAGGCTGGGAAATTTTCCCCAACACTTTTAACGGCAATTCCTTCCCCCTCTGGGACTTCTCATAAATGTAGTTCTTATTTTCTAGGGAAAACAAGCAGTGCTCTTAACCAACTACAAGTTCCAGGGTTCTTTGAAGTTAGAAGGCATATAAAATTGCATGTTTGCAGTGGGGGGGGGGAAACATGCCTTCAGAAGGCTCATCAAAAGTGTTTTCAGCCCAAACCCATACAGTGATATCCCAGCAAATAAGGAGGTAAGATTATATTGGATTTCAGGGGGTCCCTTCCACCTCTATGATTCTCAGAACCAGTTTGTTGCATTGTAGTGCAGCGGCTTAAGGCTGGTGAAATGTGGACAGGTGCAGTTTCGACACACCCACCCCTGTCGATCCTCCATCTACTCAAGCAAGAGGCAATGTCCAAGTCCAAAGGCACGTCTCAGCCAGGAAAAGCTACCTGGGGTATCCAGCAGAACCAATGAGAGGTGTGGCCTGGGGAGAGTCTCAAGGGCCAGAAAGAGACCTGGGGGCCGAATTCATCCCTTGAGCAGAGGACCACCCCCCACCTCCGTGCTGGACCATGATGCCCAACTCATTGACGCTTGTAATGTAGAAATGCACCGCTCCAGACCCTCCAAGTGTCCCTATTTTCCAGGGATATTCATGGATTTACAAAAGCCATCCCAGTTTCTGATTTGATCCAAGGATGTCCCGCTTTCCCTTAGGATGTCCCTATTTTCATCAGTGAAATGTTGGAGGGTATGGAGTCATGTGACTCCCCCCCCCAAAAAGCCAAGGAGATAAGTCCCTATACAACCTTTAGCAGACATATGAAGGCAGTCCTGTACAGGGGAGTTTTCAATGTTTAATGTTTAATTATGTTTTTATATATTGTATTTTTGGAAACTACCCAGAGTGGCTAGGGCAGCCTAGTCAGATGGGTAGGGTATAAACAACAACAACAACAACAACAACAACAACAACAACAACAACAACAACGGAATAGGACATCCCTATGTTGATCAGAGAATTGTTGGAATTCTCTTTGCTTTTTCGGACTATATGCCACAGTTATTAAACGCAGTCCCGCTGTTGCATTCCTGACGAATCTTCTTGCATCTCTGGCGGGCTGTACTTGCTTTTATCTTGTCAGCAGAATATACTTTTCTCAAACAGTGAAAGGGCAGGAAATGGAGAAGACTTTTTATTCATAGGCAAAATCACTCACCAAGTTGTTGTGGCAGGATGGGGAGTGGGAGACAGACATGAACAGAAAGGGGAACACACACACACACACACACACACACACACACACACACACACACACACAACCACCACCCCACCAGCTTTCCTCTTGACTCAGAAGACATGACCACCTAGAGGTTGGTGTTGCTGCAGGAAGTCAAGGAGGTCAGAAGGAGCAAAATTAACCAAGCCGTTCTGAAGGTGCTGATAGATACCAATAAAGACCAAGCAGGTTAAAATTGTCCCAGGGCAAGAAGAGGTTCTTCTCCCAGCGACAGATGCATCTGGCCTGTATTCCTGGCTGGATCATATATCTGACAATATCCTCCCCTTAATGCTTTGCAGACCAAAGGTATATTATCATACCCCAAACATGAACTCTACGGGGAAATCATGTCAAGGAATAAGCAAGGGAGCTGGCTCATATAAAACGGGGCGGAGGGTGTCTCAGAGACTCATCAGAGCAGCTCCGGAGGTTGGCTGCAGCTCATGATAAGGACCAAGAGATGGTGCTCTTTGACTGCAGGACTGTGGGAAGAAAACCCCACCACCACTTTCACCCAGGGTTGCTGGCACATGGGGTGGGAATGGCGAGAATGTGCGCTTCTACAGGAGAGAAAGGAAGAAGCACATGTAGGGCAGCCTGGAATATCTCCAGCCCTTATCTCTGCGCACTCAAAACTGGCTTTGAATCCTCATATGCGATAATCCCCTCAAGTTTTCTTTTCTTCCGGCACAGACAACTGATTCCCCAAAGAGACAGGAAACCAGCCCCTTCTTGTAACATGTGGCGACGCATGGCACATGATTTCTAATTTTCTCTGCTATGTGCTGAGCTGTCTAAACTCAATTATGTTAAATCAATGCAGCACTTTTTTTTCCTGCTAAAGCTGCTGCTGCTGCAACATCTATGCTAAGCTGGAGAATTAATAGTGTGTGATTTTGGAGGCTGGGGTGCATTTTGCCTTTTCTGTGTGTACATGTGCCGGTGTGTGTGTGTGTGTGTATGTGTGCGCGCACGTGCGCGTTCGTGCAATTTTTTAAAAATAAAAAAGTGCATTGTTTTACCTTCACGTTATTTTTGCTGAAGCAGACTGGACTCTGGAAATGAGCCAGAACGGCAGACATTTACTCTCAGAAGGAAAGGAAAAATTCGGGAAAGGGAAGCAGTGGCTGGGGACAAACTGTGGAGTTTCTCAGACATTGCAGAGTCCAGCTGTCTAATGGAATTCACGTGAAGTTATGAAATCAATGAGTGCCGTGCTGATAATTTCTTCTGCATTTCCCCCTCTTCCGGCGGCCGGACTCCATTAGTTAATGAGAAAAGAAATTGTGTTCCAAAATTTTCAAAGAGGGCGGAAAGTTTCGGCAAAATTCTCTTGGGTGGGAAGAAGGCGAGGTTTTAGTTGCACTCATTTTCCTGTTGAGGTGCTCAAGGGCTTTTGCTAGCCCTTCCTCTCGTTCTATGAACCACCCCTCTGGCACACAGCATTCTGCCACTTTCCTGGGTACCTGTGATTCCTAAGATCTCACATGTCCTTGTTGGGCTTTCCTGAAAGCATGGGGAGTGTGAGAGACTGCCCCACATGGTCCAGACAGCAAACTGTATATATTTTTAAAAAAGTGCTTTTACTTAAAAAAAACCAGTGCAGAAATATTATTTTAAGATAAGAGGAAGGATGCTCCTTAAAAACAAAATCAGGGTGCATGAGGGATGGGGGAGAATTTAGATTCCATTTGCATTTAGCTCACACTTTCTGAAACACTCTGCAAACCAAAGCACTGCCACCCTCCAGAATTTGTACTTCTCTGAATTTTGCAATGTCCAAATAAAAAATGCTTGTAAAAATGCATATTTAGAGGGAAATGTGCCTAAAAATGAATAGGTTAGTGAACAGAATGTACATAAAATGCATTACAACAGGGGAAATTGCTTGCACAAATATGTACATTAGCCAAAACTGCATAAAAAAATGTGTTAAGAAAAATTTGTGCTGAGATGCTGATGAATTTCCATGAAGATTTTTGTTCTAAAAATGGCAAATTGCTGCTGAAATGTGGTGAAATGAATTTAAGACTGGAAAAATGGTAAACTGAGATAACAAATAATTGACAGATCCATCCACCCCCCCCCACCTGAACACAATGTTCTCAGGCACTTAATCGCCAGCTTCCCTGGCTCCCCACACTTCAATTTAAGCCAAGGAGAAGATGTCATTTAGTAATTCCTCATCCGGAACATTTTCAGATCCAGAAATGTAGGCAGTGAGGGAGGCTGCACAACACTGCCAGAAAAAAACGCAACCCTGCATGCCCCTGAAATGCTAAACAAATCTGGAAGTTCCCTGTGAATGAAGCAGTGGAAGAGAAGCCCTTTTCATGGATGAAAGGAGCACTAGAAGCCAGCTTCCTTTACTGGATCTCCCTTCTCGGCTGCTGAAGGGGCAAGAAATGATTGTGTGTTGGATTCCCTGGCTTACTCAGAGACAGGGTGGGGCAGGGAACAAGAGTGTTGGGTTTGAATGTGTGGAATCCAGTTTGCAAATATTATGAAGCAAAGATGCCAAACATTCAGCAAATATCTGGCAAGCATCCTGAGTCTATCTGGTGAATATTCAATGTCAGCATTTTATTTTTTAATGCTTTATTGATTTAAAGCCAGTGTGTTGTAGTAATCTGGGGAACCGGGTTTGCCTCCCCACTCCTCCACATGCAGCTGCTGGGTGACCTTAGGCTAGTCACACTTCTTTGCAGTCTCTCAGCCCCACTCACCTCACAGAGTGTTTGTTGTGGGGGTGGAAGGGAAAGGAGAATGTTAGCCGCTTTGAGACTCCTTCGGGTAGTGATAAACCGGGATATCAAATCCAAACTCTTCTTCTTCTTCTTAAAACAACAACAACACAAAACAGTCAACAAAAACCATCCAAAATCAATTCTTGTTACAAAAAGAAATTTAGATTCATACATAGCTAATTACAACATGACTTTCAACCTCCCCAATGTGGTTCCTAAATGGCATTTTTGCCTACGGACTTAACTTTCTCTCTCCTAAGTTGTTTCACTTGTATTGATTTTGAAAAATTCTCTCATTTCATGCAGAAGTCAATCCAGGCCTGCCAAAGAATTTAGATTCTTACAATGTTCTTTTAGGTATACTCTGTAAATGTTCCACTCTCTATTAAATGTTTGGTCTGTATCATCTCAGAATCTTGCTGTCAATCTTGCTAACTCTGCATATTCTAACATTTTATTCTGCCAATCCAATTTGGAAGGAGTGGAGTCTCCTTTCCATCCTTTTGCAATTAGAATTCTTGCTGCATTTTTGGATGAGAAATGGAAAGTGAAGGTTTTGGAGACCAATTCGTAGGCTCCCATGCAATGTCAAAATTTGGCACCCCTGCCCCTCACGCTTCATTCTAAATACAGTGGTACCCCTGGTTACGGATCTAATTCATTTCGGGGTGCTGTGCGAAAATCCATAACTAGAGGCACCACTTCTGTGCATGCGGCGACATGATAGAGTGCTTCTGCTCATGCGCGAGAGGTGAAACCCGGAAGTATACACTTCTGGGTTTGCCGCAGCTTCAACCCGAAGATTCTGTAACCTGGAGGTTACGCAACACGAGGTACCACTGTAATAGAATGAAGCAGGGCTTGTTATCGTAAGGCAGGCCCTGGAGGGACCACGCCCCACCCCCATCTTCATCCACTCAGCCAGCAACCCAACAAAACCCCACACTGTAACCAGCCCACTCTCTTACCTACCCCCCCAAATACAAACCAGCAATCACAGTAACAATTTCATAACAACATAATAAAGCAACAACATAATAGCAAATATAAGAACATACCAAAGCACAAGGCTTCAGCTATAACAAGATAACATTTAACAACATTATACCACCCGGCAATAGCAAAACTAACAAGTTTCACCTTGATGCTATAAATGCCCCACCCAGGTTGTGGCTCACAGCCCCTCTTTTTGCTATTGACAACCCAAGATAAACAATGACTTCTTTGTGAATAAAACTTTAATGTGTGTGTGTGTGTGTGTGTGTGTGTGTGTGTGTAAACTGGGCATGTGGGTGTGTTTCCACTTTTCACCAAAACCGCTTGACCGATTGAGGTGAAATTTTGAAACAGCATCACATGCGAATGTCCAAAGGCTATAGGAAAGTTTGCTAAGACAGATGTCACACCTCCACCAGGTAAAACCCCCACAACCCCGTGTTTCAAAACCCACCACTCAGACGAAAATGCATGCTGGGAAAAGAACCAGGTTGCAAACCAGCATCCTCTAGCGGCGGCTACACTGGTACTGCACCTATAAAACATTCCCTCTCAACAGCACCTCGGCTCCCGTTTATATACTAGGCCTAAAAAATATGAAAACTGAAATATAGAACCATCCTATGAATTTCTCCCCAGAGCTACAGTTCCCAGAGTGTTTTAACAATCAATGCCATTTCTCAGGGAACTCTGGGAATTATAGTTCCGTGGGGGAATAATGGGCCTGCTAACAACCCTCAGCACTCTTATCAAACTACAATTCCCAGGATTCCTTTTTTTGGGGGGGGGGAACCATTAGTGTTTAAGGGCTGTCAGATTGCTTTTTTGTTGTTTAGTCGTGTTCGACTCTTCGTGACCCCATGGACCAGAGCATGCCAGGCATTCCTGTCTTCCACTGCCTCCCACAGTTTGGTCAGACTCATGTTGGTGGCTTTGAGAACACTATCCAACCATCTCGTCCCCTTCTCCTTGTGCCCTCCATCTTTCCCAGCATCAGGGTCTTTTCCAGGGAGTCTTCTCTTCTCATGAGGTGGCCAAAGCATTGGAGCCTCAGCTTCAGGATCTGTCCTTCCAGTCAGCACTCAGGGCTGATTTCCTTCAGAATGGATAGGTTTGATCTTCTTGCAGTCCATGGGACTCTCAAGAGTCTCCTCCAGCACCATAATTCAAAAGCATCAATTCTTCGGTGATCAGCCTTCTTTATGGTCCAGCTCTCACTTCTATATATCACTACTGGGAAAACCATAGCTTTAACTATACGGACCTTTGTTTTCGGCACCAGAGGCGAAACACCTTGCTTCTGCCCCCAATATGGGGGTGCAAATTCTGTAGGGCGTTTCCTCTGCTGGGCCAGGCAGGCGGGAGGAGATCCTTTCCAGATCCCCTCCTGCTTGCCAGTGGGGCTTTGCCCGAGCTCCTCCCTTGTCACTGACTCGCCAGGAGGAGGAGCGATCCACAGATCCTAGTTGTGAATCCCTCTCTGCCCCTAGAGGCCGAGGAAACCGGTAGTAGAGATGGACGGTGGAATGGGCATCCCACCCCTTGAGGAGTGCCGCCTGAGGCAGTCATTTCACCCAGCCTCATGGGTGGGCCAGCTCTGGAGTGCTTTAAATGTATGGTTTGGATGTGAAACCAGTAAGCTGTGTGGCTGATAAGGTATCTGATCCTGGCGTACGTTCAACATTTTAACTGCTACCACACCACATGGTGTCTGCCTGTGTTTTCTTAAAAAAGAAAATTATTGGTTGACTGTGTTAAATGATATATTTTTAAAATAAATTTTATTAAGGTTTATAGAGAAAAATGCAAAACTTGATATATTTCCCCATTTTTAAACCAAACCAAGACTTTTCTATAGATACAATAAAAAACACAGAAAGTGGAGGGCAGGGCAGGGGGAGAGAAATAGAGGGAAAATATTTTTTAAAAAAAATAGAAAAGAGGTTAAAGTAGAAAGATAAGATTCAGAAAGTAAAGAACTTCTGATTCTTCATCAGCCCACTATACAAAAACAATATTCACTTTGTCCAATCCACTATAACACCCCACAAAACCACATTCTATAAACAAACATTATCTTCAATCCTCAATTCCAGATGTCATTGTTTCATTTTCTTTTTCACGCAAAAAGTCTACGAGAGTCTTTAAGAAATGTTAACCATGACTTTTCTCTGATTAAACATGTAAATTAAGTATTTTAAACACTGGCAATTTCTGAAATTCGCTCTATGAAGTCCAGATCATTCATAGAATCGTAGAATTGCAGAGTTGGAAGGTACAACAAGGAGTCATCAAGTCCAGCCACCTGAAATGCAGGAATCTTTTGCCCAATGTGGGGCTCGAACCCACGACCCTGAGATTAAGACACACACACACACACACACACACACACACACACACACGTAATACCTCCTACACTGCACGGTTTCTTCATCTGACACTTGTATGCTTATGATGCAAGAAATAGACTCTGAATAATGTCTCCTCCACCAGCTATTTTTGGCCATCTGCATAAGACAAGAGCGTTTCAATGTCTGCACATGATGACAGTGTTGGCTGGGAAAGCCCATCTCACGCTGAGCGGCTGGCTGAATCGTGCCAATATTTTGGGCCTCGCTCTTTGAAGTTTGAATAACGTCCTGCCCTCTGGAGCAGCGATAAGACCAAGAGGCAGAAACGATGACAGAAGTACAATTGATAAAATGCCCGACGACGCTGGATCAGTGCCAAAGACAATTCCGACAGCCACATACCTTAATTTCATTCATTAGCCGAGCAATTCTTGAGAAATGATATAATTTCCTCCCTTCAGAGGGACTTGTGTGTGTCAGAACTGGGAGACAAGCAAAGCTTCTATCTGGGAACTATCGAGGGTTTGTAGACTGGGGTCAAGGCAGGGTGGGCTCCTCAGGATTGGCAAGACCCTCAACCAGGTGCCTCTCTCTCTCGAGAGGGGTGGTAGGCTAAGGGGCTGATCTCATCCTACTGGATGAGGGAGACGGATTTTTGCATGTGTCTTTATTTTTCTTTAAATGCTGTGCAGTCAAAGGGCTCGTTTTGCCTGCAGCAGTGCAAAACTCTCATGCCAACATCCAGTTCAGCAGCGCTTCCAGGGAGACCCACATGGCATGGCAGTGTAGTCACTTGGGCACCCTGGAATGTGCTGCTGGGTGGTGGCTGCTGGCCTGCCAATAACCTTGCTGGGAGGGCCTGTGAGGCTGTAACAAAGTCTGGCCCTGTGCATGCTCTCAGCATCCCAGGACTCCACACATGTTTTTGATCTGTTGCACGGCACCCCAATCTCTGAGTGGTGCAAGATTCTGGTGGTTCCAGGTGCTTACCCAAGCTTCGTGTTACCTTTAGGAATTTAGGCATAGCAGAGGCTGTGGTGTCCTTAGGATATATGGTTTATTTACACATATATGCAACCTGAGTCTGCGATGGAGGGGCATTAACACCCTCCCCCAAAAGGGTCTTGTTTCTCCCCACAGCCACAACCTTGGAGGCAAAAGAAGATATCAAACATTGCTCTCAACCCCTGCTTGCCACTTTACTTCTAGGTCCCTCTACTGCAGACTCAACTATGGCTTTGTCTTCAAGCTAACTCTATATTGAGGCATCCATTTGCTGTCTGGCACAGAGCCCCCTTCCCTTTGTTCCCTTAATGGCCTATCACCTCTAGGGATTATCTCAACAGGAAGCTAGCCTGGTCTATACAGTGGTACCTCGACATTCGAACGACTCAACTTCCGAAGGTTTCGACTTCCGAAGTCGACAACCCTGGAAGTCTTTTCGCCCCGCGCACCCCCCCACGCGCGGTCGGCGTCTGCGCAGAAGTGGCGTGTGCGGTCGGCACATGCGCAGAAGCACGAAATCGCACTTTGTGCATGCGCAGAACGGGTGCTTTGACAACCGAAGACTTCGACTTACGAAGACGGCCGCGGAACGGATTGTTTTCGTAAGTTGAGGTACCACTGTATTTCAATGCTTTCCAGACTTAGGGACTCAGAAGGCTTGATTAAATTTTGACACTTGCTGGCAGATCTGGATTTAGGTTTGATGAGGCCCTAAGCTACTGAAACTAATGGGGCCCTTTATATGTCCAGCTGTCCTTTGCCAGCAACAAATTGTCACTGTTTTTTTTTTTTAATATATGCTATATGGTAATTTATGGACCTAATAGGTATCTAAAGCCATTTGCACATAACAAAATACAGTCATACCTCGGTTTAAGTACGCCTCGGTTTGAGTATTTTCACGTGAAGAACTCCGCGGACCTGTCTGGAATGGATTAATCCACTTTCCATTACTTTCAATGGGAAAGTTCGCTTCAGGTTAAGTATGGACTTCCGGAACCAATTACACTCATACCTTGAGTTAAGTACGCTTCAGGTTGAGTACTCCGCAGACCCATCTGGAACAGATTAATCCACTTTCCATTACTTTCAATGGGAAAGTTCGCTTCAGGTTAAGTACAGACTTCCGAAACAAATTGTTTATAAACCGAGGTACCACTGTATGTATTTTATCCAAGTAATAGTTGAACTGAAATACAATTAAGAAGTCATATTTTAGGGAGCAGGCTACCAGGCGGGGCCCATTACTTACATCATAGGAGCCTACACAACACAAAACATTGTTGCTGTATGGGTTCCGGTTTCCGCCGGCAGGAATGGCGGACCTGTTTTCCATCCCTCTGACCTTCGTAAGGAATTTGGCGGTTGCTAGGGGAGTAAATGGCAACCCCCTACCCTCTCCGGGGGTTACGGAGAGGGGCCGCTGGCCCGCGATGCCCCCAGACCCACTCCGACTGTTTATGGAGTGGGGGGAGCTTGGGCTGAAAAGCACTTACGAGGGCCAGGACTCCCGGACGCTAATCTGCATGGCGGGGATTTCCATGGTTAAAGAAGATAATTAGGCTTAAAACTATGGACATACTTCAGAAGGAGGGGAAGAAGCGCTGTTTACTGCTGAGAAATTTATGCTGCTGAGGGAGAGGAGTCAAAGGCTGTATATCATCTGGAAGAAGGATTGATGGGGACGGAGCGATAAGGGAATTGAGTTTTTTTTATTTTTCTTCATATGAGTTACTTCGTACCTTCCCAGACGCGATGTCCTGGCTTGTTTGGAGTGAAAGAGAAGCAAAAGACTGTGTGAGTTGAACTTTATAAACTGTTGTTACTGAGCATATTTTTTAAAGATGTGGAGTTGCCGATGAGAAAAGCCCCCCCCCTAGTCGGACGGAAGGAGTCCTGGACGCGTTCGGAGGATTTATGAGCTGTGACACACTTTGAATTGGAGCAGCGACCTGAAGCTAAGTTCAGCTATAGGGCAAGAGATCCATTAATTTACCAAGAGTTTATGGTTTGATGTTTGGGTCTTCTGCCTGGAAAAGCTGTAAATTTTATAAAGATCGTTAATCTTCATGGCTATGAGAGAAAACGAAAGTGATTTGAGCTTTTTAAGATGGCGCTGCTTCGACGCAACAGGGAGCTCCAGACTAAGAAGATTTATGGGGAGGCTGGACTGATTAACCCACACAGGAGAAAGAACATTTGTGAAACCTTGCTTGATATTTATCTCAGCAGCTGGGAAACAATCGGTTGAAAGTGGAAAACATCTATGTGACTGTAAGGGGAAGATCTGGATTATTATGAACTTGGAGGACGATTTGAACTTTAGAAAAAAGACGGCAGTGGACGGTTGCGAGGAATCCCCAATTTCTTGAAGCATGGGAACCCAAATAAAAAATTCTCTAGACGATTTGGCATAACATTCGGTTTGATTGATATATATATGTGTATAATTTGAAATAATGAATGTGATATAATTGGTTTTAATTGGAAAATTAATAAAAATATATTTTTAAAAAACAAAACAAAACATTGTTGCTGTATGTAGGTTTTATTTGTTTTTTATCTTCTATTTTGGAAATGAACATCTAGTTTTTTCCTTTAATTTATTTTGGGGCCCCCAAGAGAGTGGGGCCCTAAGCTATAGCTTGTTTAGCTAATATGTAAATCCGGCACTGGTTGCTGGATCCAGGGGTTTGAAGGGGTCTGGCCAGTGGCGTAACGTGAGGGGGCTAACAGGGGCAGTTTCCCCCGGCACAAAATTGTTAGCAGAGCAAAATTTCAACACCCGGTACTGCCTCAATACAGCTACACACTACTATCTCTGGACAAGGTTGAAAATGGCTTCTCCAAGAGAACCAGGAAGTGACCTCACCAGACAATGTAACACCTCTTCTTTTCTCATCTCTGCGGCTGTGATGTCCTGGGTGACGCGGATGCCATTAGGCAGTTGAATGCGCATGTGTACTCCATCTGTTTCCTTCTCTCCCACCCCTGCCCTTCACGTGTCCCTGGGTGTTGGCAACCCACGCTACGCCACTGGGTCTGGCACCCTGAAACTCATCGCAACTTCCTGGTTGCCCATTTTTGATTTGGGTGCAAACTTAATGCTGGAGTTCAGAAAAGCTTCATCAGCCAAAGAACATGTTGCCCAGGAGATCTGTTGGATACCTTAATGCAGGCACCCCCAAACTGCGGCCCTCCAGATGTTTTAGCCTACAACTACCATGATCCCTAGCTAACAGGACCAGTGGTCAGGGAAGATGGGAATTGTAGTCCAAAACATCTGGAGGGCCGAAGTTTGGGGATGCCTGTCCCAAGCTTTCAAAAGGCAATTACTCTATATCTCCTACGCACCCTATACCCCTCCCTAGCCAATAACAGCTTGGCAGATGCACTTCAGATGGGTGAAACAGAAGGATGAAGTCACCCCCTCTGCATGTTCCTGTTCAGATCAAATGCAGCGCTCACCATAGCTGTCTCGAAATGCAAAGCAGGGGGCAAGCCAGCCATGGGTCTACCATCCAAAGTCCTGTTTGGAGCTCACACTCCCTTTGTGTACAACCCAAATCTATGTGTGTTGACTTGGAAGTTCAGTGGGTTGTACTTCCAAGTTAGCCTGTATACAGGCTGGGTGACATTACACAAGCTGTCTCCCCCGCCGCTCCCACCATTTCCAGAAGTTGCCCATTATTTTGTTTACATGCCATTGTTATCTCTCGCTGCAGGGGCTGGAAAATCTCTCGTGAATATTTTTAGGAGTAATTTAGAGAAACATTCCATCAGCAAAATACTCGCAGACGACCGGGAGCCCAGGAATATGCCGTACTTGAATATTTGCTGCTCTTTGCAGAAAACAAAAACATACAAAAAAATGAAGAGAAAATATTTTCTTTATTTAATAGTATTATTTACAAGTCAGGCTAGCAGATGATTCATAGTTCTTTCATGCTGGAGATGGGATTTATGGGAAGATTTGCCTTTTTTAACCCATTCCCAGCCAGGCAGAGGCAAAAGCACTCACAGAGGATGCCAAGCAGGGCTGGAGAATGGTGTAATGCAGCAAGAGTCCCAAGGGGCAGACAGAGCCACGGTTGTTCCCTGGGGCTGACGTTCTTCAGCCCTGGATTATACTCTACACAGATAGTTACTTAGTTAGTTAGTTAACTTATTGTTACGATTCTCGACCAGCACACACATTTATACATCAAACAATCAAAATACAATCTAAAATATATACAATAAATATAAACTTTAACCTTTGTAAAAATTGTTAGATAACAGAAGATATCACTACAGTCATACCTCGATTTAAGTACGCTTTGGTTTGAGTACTTTCAGTTTAAGTACTCCGTGGACCGTCTGGAACGGATTAATCCACTTTCCATTACTTTCAATGGGAAATAAAAAAATTCCTTCATGTGCATGCACACAAAAGCTCATACCAAAATAAAAACTTAGTTGGTCTTTAAGGTGCTACTGAAGGAATTTTTTTATTTTGCTTCGACTCAGACCAACACGGCTACCTACCTGTAACTTTCAATGGGAAAGTTCGCTTCAGGTTAAGTACGCTTCAGGTTAAGTACAGACTTCCGGAACCAATTGTGTACTTAAACCGAGGTACCACTGTACTTGGGAGGGTACATATATAAATAATATCTCTAAACTTTCACCATTATAAAATTATTAGATAAAAGCAGGTATCACTACTTGGGAGAGTACATCTAATAGCGGCACTGAATCATCTTTAGCTCTGTCCTGTAATTTTATGAACATTACTAACTAGGTCAGCCCAAATTTTTATGGCTCTAGCACAGAACTTGGCTGCCCTCGCTGTCACATTGGAGTTAGCATCTGAAAGGAGCCACTCTATATAGAAATTGTCCCAGTGTCCAGGAAGCTCAGCCAGCATCGTGTGGATGAGCTTGCCTCGCACCTCCTCGTAGAAGCTGCATCGCAGGATACTCTACACATATTAGAACCTTGAACCATCTGGGTTCTAGATTGAATGGGGAAAAGTCTCTGCAAACACAGGCTCCATTTCCGCTGCGGATGTTCCCCTGCAACACATGGGAAATGGCAGGGCCGGTGAGAAGATGCAAGAGAGGGGTTGGCAGTAGCAAGCGCCTCTCCAAACCCCCCAAATTGGGGTGGGGGGAAGAAGGCCTGGCTGGGGCTAACTCAACATCCACAGGCACTCCCAGTTCATTTCTCTCCTCCAGCTGTATCCCCTTTGCTGGCTAACAGAAACATTTGTCCTGACATCCTTCACCCAGGCCTTAAACAAAGGCATGTCAGCTTGGGGTGAAGTCTGCAAAATCATTCTCAGTGTGGAGGGAGACATTGTGATCAGAAGTGTTAGGTATGACTGAAGTTCAGTCATGCCTTGTTTGTGTGTCTTTGGAAGGATAAATGGAAAATGAAAGATGTTACTTGACTCTGTATGCCTTTCCAGCTCCTTGGGGATTTCTATAGACCCTGGGAGGGGAGATTATTGGTTTGTTTCCGCTCTTGTTTTTATTATGTATTTTGTGTTTTCTATATTGTAATTTTATGTTATGAACCACCCCCAGCTCTGTGGATGAAGGGTGGCATACAGTATAAATTTAATAAATAAAATAAAATAAATTATATGTAAGGCACACAGCTACCAGACTTTTAGAAGACATCTGAAGGCAGCCCTGTTTAGGGAAGCTTTTAATGTTTAATAGATTATTGTATTTTATTATCCTTCTGGAAGCTGCCCAGAGTGGCTGGGGAAACCCAACCGGATGGGCGGGGTATAAATAAATTATTATTATTATTATTATTATTATTATTATTATTATTATTAAGAGTGCTTGTTTGTTTTTTGACGAACATGTGTTTCTCTCTTAACCAGTGTTTGCCCATGCTTGTTATGGAGGGAGACCCTTCTGTGAGTTGTCACCATCACTTGGGCAGAATTCATTAGCTCAGGCATTCCATTGGCTTACAGATAAGGGTGAATTCTGGATCTGAGTTTCTGCCCCCAGCTGGAATAAATTTTGGCTCCTGCCTTTGCGGGTGGGAGGGAAGGAAGCCGGGAGAGAGAGAGAGAGAGAGAGAGAGAGAGAGAGAGAGAGAGAGAGAGAGAGAGAGACTGCACACTCCACAAATATGTAGTCTGGAGCAATCGTGCGCCGGCTCTTTGTGTGTATAACGGTCTTGGCAATTGAAGGGAAGCCTGCCTGCCAGCAGAAAGCCGGTCATGCTCTACCCAGGTGTAAAGTGAAACAGGCGAGTGAAATTGTGGCTCTATGATACGATGGGAAACTCTTACAGATGCAGCATCCACCTCTCTCTTTAATTCCCCAAATACTTGACCCCTCTGGAAGCTAGCCTCAGAGATGCGCCGAGGTGATAAAACTCTTGCCAAGCCCTTGCACTGCTGTTGTCTGGTTCCAGCTGGGCTCGCGGGATGCTCAGGCCAGTCAGCGTCATCCTTGGCTAGTCCAAAAAGGCCCAGCTGTTCCCATTAACTGTTGTTTGCGTCTCCCAATGGCAGGCATGCCAGAGGCCGCTCTGGAGATTACACCCAGCAGCCTCTGACACAGACCAGGTACTTGTTAAAGATGTAGAGTTGGGGGAGAGAGATGTCCCGCTGAATTGGATGCCAAAGAACTTGGATTAACCGCTGTTGAGGCCAAAGTTATCATGACAAATGGGTGCAGATAGGCCAAAAAGGAATTAGGGAAACTTCCTAGAGGGCTGGAGCTTCTTGTCTTACCTGGGACTGTGTCTCAGTCTACCTCCCTATTCCCTCCACCCACCACAGGAGTAGATGAGACAGTTCCTCTCTCTCTCTGGGAGCCAGGATGACACCACAGTCATTGAAAGATGATGTGGGTGGGGGCTTGCTAAAGGGAAAGTCCAGTCAAAGGCAACTACAGGGTTGCGCCGCTCATCTCGCTTGCAGGCTGAGGGAGTTGGCGTTTGTCCACAGACAGCTTTCTGGGTCATGTAGCCAGTATGACTAAACTGCTTCTGGCTCAACGCCGGAGCACTGTGACAGAAGCCAGAGTGCATGGAAACACCGTTTACCTTCTTGCTGGAGCGGTACCTATTTATCTACTTGCACTGGTTTGCTTTCAAACTGCTGGGTTGGCAGGAGCTGGGACGGAGCAATGGGAGCTCACCCCATTGCGGGAATTTGAACCGCCGACCTTCCGATCAGCAACCCCAAGAGGTTCAGTGGTTTAACCCACAGCGCCACCCGGATCCCTTGGGGGGGCTTGCTAATGGGCATCTGGATGGCCACTGTGAGGACAGGCTGCCAGACTAGGTGGGCTCCCTTTGGCCTGAGCTAGCTACAGGACTCTTATTATGATATCAGATCATAATATGCAAAAAAAGATCCAGCACCTGGGGCTGGGAAAGTCCCCTGCCCAGGGTTGGCCCAAGGAATTTTGGTACCTGAGGCAAAGGTCATGTTGATATCCCACCATTGTACACACAGCATCTGACCAGGTAGGAGGATGAATGGGTGGCACTGGGTGGGAGAAAGCCCTCTACTGTACCTGTGGGCAGGAGGCAAGCCTAGGGGCACAGAGCAGGCTATCAAGGGGGAATGGTGGGAGCTGCTGTCACCTCCAGCATCTGCCTTAATCTGCCTAATGGTAGGGCAGGCCCTACTGAATTCAATGGGACTTACTTCTGGGTAGACGCATGCAGTGCTGTGCTGTGCTGTGCTGTGCTGTGCTGTGCTGTGCTGTGACTTGCTTGTCCTCAAGACTCAAGAAGCTGGATTTAAATAAAAAATGAACTTAGTTCGTCTAATTCCTCCAAGCCACATAATAGTCCTGACAAAGGGGGTTGGGGAAGTGTGTAGGGCGTTTTTCCCGGAACAGCGGGGCAAGCAAGAGGAATAAGATGGACAATGAGACAATGTGATCAGTTCACAGAGTTCCTCCTGTGTTCTAAAGAACATGGGCAGCCACTTCTCCCTGGGAAATAGTCTGAGTGGGTGAATTTGGCTAATCCCAGCTAATTCCCAGACAGAACTTTACATCATAGATATACAAAACCATCATGTATTGTTTAACGCAGTGACAACCTCCAACCCACCCCCAGCAGAGAGCCCAGAAATGTCCACGGGAACATCCCCCACCCTCCACCCACGGGCTTTGGAAATGACCTGCACGTGGGGCTCCAGCCTTCATGGAATTATAGCTGTGGGAATCTGCACAAGATTCCTGCTGGCTTATGTCCATCAGGAATCCCATGTGCTCTGACTCAATGCCAATATGACAGGGGTGGGGAGCCTCACACATGGTTTCCTTTTTCTTTTGGCAATTGTGGCCTTCCGGGGCTCGCTCTCTGGCCCCCAGGACCTCCCCCAGTGGTCGGATGCAGCCTGGTCTACAAAGCCAAGTGTCACATCTGATCCCTAGGACATAGCACATAGGGGAAAGCAGCCTTTAGGCTGAAACAGGCCCCCTACCCCTGCGTTATGACATCCAGCCTCTCAAGGCAAATACCTCTCAATGCAGATATTTGCAATCAGTTTGCTAGGAACTGCATTGCAATGGGCTTCCAGTCGGGAGGGTGCAGTGAGGTGCTGTTGCTCACCTCATCCCAGTTGGCCACTTCGCTGCTGCTTACCAGGAAGTAGAGGAAGGAGGCAGTGACCCCCCACCACTATGCGATCTGCCACAGTCTACAAGCTTGCCCTGTAAGTTCCTTACTTGCATTCCTTCTATGGTGAAATATACTCAGAGTCGAGAATGAATTTCATGTTCTTTATTCGGCTTGTAGTAGCAATAGAAGAAGAAGAGAAGAATAGCTCTTTCCCCAAAACGTCTGCTTATATACATTATTTACACAATGGGCCTTGAGTGATTGGCTACTTCAGGGTTGCACCTGTGGGCCAATCAGGTTGCGGATTGACTTCTGCCAGCAGCCTGATTGGCTGCTCCTGCAGGCCAATCAGGTTGCTGATTCACTTCCACCTGGAGCTGGATTGGGTGGCTCCTGCGGACCAATCAGACTGCTGCATTCTGGATCCTATTGTTCTAGGATTCAGCTCAGTACATAACATATGGCATGACTTATTCCCATCAGTTGCTTTTCAAAGACGGTTGTCTTGAGGGGACTGCTGTCATCTGTAGATGCTTTGGGATCCTCTGCATTGTCTCCTTCTGCCCTGGGTGGGAGGATGTGGACAATACTGAGCACATTTACTCAGAATTAAGTCCCACTGATTTATAGAAAGAATGTACAGGAAGGCCCATTAAACCTGAAATAGCTCACCTGGTGTCTGCTGCAGAATTTCATCATTCCTATCTGCCTTCCTTCATATTCCTTCCACAGCCGGGGAGCTTCTAATGCACCCCAATGCTTGGCTGAAGAGGCAGGCTGTTGTTCTCTTTCACAGAATCATAGAATTGTAGAGTTGGAAGGGATCCCAAGAGTCATCCAATCCAACCCTCTGCAATGCAGGAATCTCAGCTAAAGCATCTATGACAGATGCAGACCCTCCAGGTGTCCCTATTTTCCAGGGACATCCCTGACTTAGAGAAGCCGTCCCAGTTTCTGATTTGATCCCGGAATGTTCCACTTTTCCTTAGGATGTCCCTATTTTCATTGGAGAAATATTGGAGGGTATGGAGTTATCCGACCCCCTAAGCTGTCTAAAGGCAATCCTGTATAAGGAAGTTTTTTGTAAAAAATGTTTTATTATGTTTTTATATGTGTTGGAAGCTGCCCTGAGTGGCTGGGGCAACCCAGTAAGATGTGTGGGTTATAAGTAGTAAAATAATCATTATGGAATGGGAAACCCCTATTTTCATTGGAGAAATGTTGGAAGGTATGCAGATGGCCATTCAACCTCTGCTTAAAATTCTCTAAGGAAGCAGAGTCCACAACCTCCCGAAGGAGACGGTCCCACTGTCGAACAGCTCTCACTGTCAGAAAGGTCTACCTGATGTTTAGTCGGAATCCCCTTTCTTGTAACTTGAAGCCATCAGTTCGAGTCCTACACTCCAGAGCAGGAGAAAACAAGCTTGTTCCCTCTTCCATGTGACAGCCCTTGAGATATTGGAAGATGGCTATCATATCTCCTTTCAGTCCCCTCTTTTCCAGGCTAAACATACTCAGCTCCTCCAACCGTTCCTCATCAGGCTTGGTTTCCAGATGCTTGATGATCTTGTTTGCCCTTTTCTGCACACCTTCCAGCTTATCAACATCCTTCTTAAGTTGTAGTGGCCAGAACTGGACACAGTATTCCAGGTGTGGTCTGACCAAGGCAGAACGGAGTGGTACTATTACTTCCCTTGATCTGGACACTATACTTCTGTACAGTGCTATTTTTCTAGAAAAAGAGGTGCCAGAACTCACCATGAACGCCTCCCTTGTTCTCTTAGAATGGCAATGGCACCCACCTGAGAGGTGCTAGAATGGAGTTCTGGCGAGTTCCGGCTGAAAAAAAGCCCAGCTTCTGTTGATGCTGAAGCTTTCCTCTTTTGCAAGGAGCAATCCTGGGCCAACTTACCTGAGGAATATGCCCAAATGAACTTAGTGGGGGCTTACTTTTGAGTCGACATGTATAGGATTGCACAGTTCTTCAGTATTCTCTTCATCAGGGTCTCAGGGTCCCATAAGATCCTGAACCACAACTGAAGAACCATTGACCTACTGGCATTATTGAAGGCAACCATGAACCACAGAAACTGCAAGGATTGTTTCGAGTGACCCTGGGGAGCATTTGAGCTAAGCGGCCTCAGATGGGTGGCATTTGCCAGCCCATAAGTTCTTAGAGAAAGGGAACGTATTCCCGCCCCAACCTCTTAACAAATAACAGAAGGCAATTCTTAGGAAGACTTGCTAAGCTGTTGGCTGCGAGTCAGGGAGCATTAAAAAAACATAAAAAACCATTTATTTTATCCAATTTCTCTCCAGAGCTTTGTTTGACATAATTACAAATGGAAGAGCTTATTGTTAGTCTCCATCTTACACTGTACAGGCGCAGGACTCTCAGAGCCGTGCTTAGCTCTTAGATTACTTTAGCGACTTTGTGTTAAATAGACTTGATAAAGCCGGGGTCAAATTCGGGCTTTGGGGAGATTTAAGCTATTAATAATGTGGAGGGAGTCTTTAAGATAAGGCGCACTGGAAACTGATATGCAGCCATTTTGCATGGTGGATTAAAAAAAATATGAATTGGGAAGTTTCAAGCGCAAAGAGCGCCAGGCTGGTGTCAGGGGCCAAATGCAGCCTCTGTCTGGCCCATGGGACTCTCCCCAGGCTGTAACCTGCTCCTCAGGCACGCCCTCTTATTCCCAGGCGATGCCCCTCAGAAGTGAGCCCCACTTCACACCCTCCAGGCCTGGCTCTCTCCTTGAATTCTGACCAGGCATCTTGCTTGCCTGGGTGTTCTCTAAGCTATGCACAGAAAACTGTGCAACCAGGGCAAGGACACCCAGGGATATGTAATGTGTGAACCAGCAGGCCGTGGACAGAGTAAGCAGGAATCCTTGGGCTTGTGGCTGCTGGATAAACGGTTGCCAGCCAAATTCAGGACCCACCTGTTTACGTTGCTCCTGCCATCCCTTGAATCACAAATCCAAAGGTGGTGCTGTGACAGGGTGTTTGGAGCTGTAGAAGGGGGTCTGAAATATACTCGGAGTCGAGAGTGAATTTCATGCTCTTTATTCAGCTCGTAGTCATCAAGGAGAAGAATGCCCTTTCCCCAAAACCATCTGCTTATATACATTATTTACACAATGGGCTTTGCGTGATTGGCTACTTCAGGGCTACATCTGTAGGCCAAACAGTTTGTGGATTGACTTCTGCCAGCAGCCTGATTGGCTGCTCCTGCAGGCCAATCAGGTTGCGGATTCACTTCTGCCAGCCGCCTGATTGGCTGCTCCTGCAGGCCAATCAGGTTGCAGATTCACTTCCACCTGGAGTTGGATTGGGTGGCTCCTGTGGACCAATCAGACTGCTGATTCTGGATCCTATTGTTCTATGATTCAGCTCAGTACATAACAGGGTCCTAAAATGAAATGAATTGAAATATGTTGCCAAGGGGGTGGGAAAAGGTATCTTCTCCTCACTATTCCATTAATGTCTTCGTACTTGCAGCCAGAAGCCGTCCCTGAGGCGATCTGCAGGGACAACTTGCAAGATATATAATACAAACCCATGAAAGCAATGACAACAACAGTAAAATTTATGAATTACTTCCTATGAGGCTTCTCATATATCAAACAATGGGATACATAGAAACAGCTAAAACAATATTTCACATACAAAAACTTTCCCTCTATACATTGAATGTTCATAATAAAAATCCTCATCTACCAACACCACCCAACGAGATAAAGCACCCCCTTGCCGCCCAGGGATGGACAAATAGTCTGTTTTCATTTCCATGCAGTTATCATTTTTCTAGTCTTAAATTCAGTTCTCCACTTTTCTGCATTTTTTCCCTCAGGAAAATTTCTTAGCATTTTATCGCAAACTTTCCCCAGACACATTTGCTTATGTGATTTTCTCTGATAGAAACCCTTTGGCAAGCAATTTCCTCTAATATAATGCAAGTTATTTTCACTTATTTGCATTTTTCATGTACACTTTCCCGTAATACACACATTTCTGCACACATTGTAAGGTTGGAGAAACTGCACCACAAAATTCAGAGAAGCACGAATTTCAAAGGCGAGCTGGATTTCGCTTCGCATATTGTTTCAGAAAGTGTGAACCAGGTAGGTTTGCGTTAAAATCCCAGCATAACTCAATCTCTCCCGCATCTCCACATGTCACCCGGTTCCTCCTTCAAGAATAGCAATGACACATCGTACGCAGCAGTTCCTCTGCAACTGGGTTCAACCTTTTCATCTTTTTGTTGTATAAATACAAACAAGGTATTACATTCTCAGTTGGTTTCCTTTTTGAGCCTCTACGGGTAAGATTTGTGTATTAAATTACATTTTTTTTTTAAAAAAATGTGGGAAGTCCACCCGGGGCTGGAAGAAAAATGTGAGAACAGCTGGTCAGGGATGAGATCTTTAAATCCCCAGGTGCTCTGTGAAAAATAAATGGTCCGCCTCAAAAGCTGTTGTTGTAACCAGCAAGACAATCAACCTTATGGTGATAGAAGACTGTTTAGTATGAAGATTTGATTCCAGCTTCTGGTCTGATATCCAGGCTTCTGTTTGAGAGCTTTTAGCCTGAGCACATTGCATTCAGAATCACTTTGGGGACACGGAGGCTGATAAATTATCTGGGAATTTCTCATGTTAATCCCATTCTCCCATTCCACCGTGGTCTTTCCCTTCCTCCCCGAGAGCCTCCCCAATCTAATGGGATAATGCTTCTGATCAATTCCCTCTGACTCAGAGGCCATGTGGACTTTCTCAGAAGTCCTAACCAGGTTGAGACTCTAGTCCTATGAGCATGTTTATTTATAATTTCCCCACTAGCTGTTAGTCTTGGCTGCAGCCTCTGCTTTGGAAAGAATGCCGATTTCCAGAGAGGATGAGGCCACAGTGACTGGCCTGGGTCCCAGCACCCCCTTGGCTTGTTTTTCTTAGGGGGAAAAGGCTCAGGGTATAGGATTCATTGGCTCTGAAAGATCATTCTTCTTCTTCTTCTTCTTCTTCTTCTTCTTCTTCTTCTTCTTCTTCTTCTTCTTCTTCTTCTTCTTCTTCTTCTTCTTCTTCTTCTTCTTCCACCCTATACCCGGGGGTCTCAGGACGGTTCACAGAATAAAATCAAGATATAAAACCACAAAATACATACAAATAAAAACAACAACCCAATAGCCCCCCTCCCAAAAACACATTTTAAAAGGGTATAGGATGTAAAGGCCTGGTTAAAAAGCAACATTTTTGCCTGGCGCCTAAAGGTGTATAATGAAGATGCCAGGTGAAATTCCCTGGGGAAAGCATTCCACAGACGGGGAGCCACTGCAGAGAAGGCCCGTTCTTGTGTTGCCACCCTCCTGACCTCTTGAGGAGGGGACACATGATGAAGGGCCTCAGAAGATGATCTCAGGGTCCGGGTAGGTTCATATGGAAAGAGGTGGTCGTTGAGGTATTGTGGTCCGGAGCTGTTTAAGGCTTTATAGGTCAAAACCAGCACTTTGAATTTGGCCCATTAACTAATTGGTAGCCAGTGCAGTCGGACCAGGATTGGTGTAATATGCTAGCCATCCCATTGAGAGGAGGATCCAGTGGGTTCATGGATCACATCTGTGCCCACTGCCTGAATTGAGAGAAGAGATGAAGCCATAGAATCATAGAATTGTGTAGTTGGAAGGGTCATCTAGTCCAGCGTTTCTCAACCGCTGTTCCGCGGCACACACGTGCGGCGACGAGAAGGGCGATTTGCATTGTCACGTGCCTGGCGGCCGCCAAACACACACACAACTGACCCGCCGGAAAGGAAGCCGGCCGGGTCACGATGCGGGGCGAGCGCATCTCTCAACGGCCACCACCACGGCCTCGGACGTGAGAGGCGGCCGGCGGGTGCTGCTGCTGTTTGTCTCGCTCTCGCTGCTCTTGCTGGCGGCGCCCAGGGCTTCATCGGCGCGAGGCTGCGGGCCGACAAGCAGAACAGCCTCCGGAGGGCAGCCAGCAGCGTCTGCAAGGGAGTGAGCGGCCTCTTCGGCGAGGAGCACATGCTGGCAGAGAAATCAGCGGCTTGTGAAGCCTTATTACAGGAGATTGCAACCAACACAGCAATTGGCAAGTGTTTCTTACAGTCATAATTCACTGAGATTTAGGACTTACCCCACAAACTAAACTGGTCTCTCTCTCTCTCTAGTCAATATAGGCACAGAGTTAATTTTTTTAACTTTTTTAATGGTGGTGTGCCTCGTGATTTTTTTCATGGAACAAGTGTGCCTTGGCCCAAAAAAGGTTGAGAAACACTGATCTAGTCCTCAAGATGTTTGGGACTACAATTCCAATCATCCCTGACCACTGGTCCTGTTAGCTAGGGATGATGGGAATTGTAGTCCCAAACTTCTGGAGGGCCAGAGTTTGCCTGTGCCTGATCTAGCCTAGCCCACTGCAATGCAGGAATATGCAGCTGTCCCATATGGGGATCGAACCTGCAACCTTGGCGTTAGCAGCACCACACACTAACCAACTGAGCTATCCAGGAAGTGAGATGGTTTCAAACTGGAGTGCATGAGGGAACCGGCCAGTCAGGCCACAATCTGACAGTTCAATCCTATAGATATCCTTACAGGGAAGGGCCGCTGGAGATCAGTGGCACAGCATCCACTTTGGAAGGCCTCAGGTTCGATCTCAAACATCTCTGGAAAGGGCTGGGAATATCTCTTGCCTGAAAACATGGAGAGCTATGCCTGGTCCACAGGAATAATACCAAGCAAGATGGACTGTCTTGGACTGGCTGGATGCTGAGGAGTGATGGGAGGCACCACCTGGGCAACCCCAAGGGGAAGAAGGCTCAGAGCCAGGGGACTGGTGGCGGGATGCCGAAGGGTGGTCAGAGGGAGCAGACTGGGAGGAGGAGGAGGAGGTGTTGAAGTGGAAGAGGCAACAGGGTTTAGTGAGCAGGAAGAGGCTGGGGGCAGAGAGCAGTACAGATTCAGAGGCTGGAGAGGAGGATGCCAGGCCAGGAGACAGAGATAAGGCAGGCTGCTGAAGAATCCAGGGAGTCTCCCCCTCCTGCTGCGACCTGCTCTCCTTCCCCCATGTCTCCTGTTGTTGTTTAGTCGTTTAGTTATGTCCGACTCTTCGTGACCCCATGGACCATAGCACGCCAGGCACTCCTGTCTTGCACTGCCTCCCGCAGTTTGGTCAAACTCATGTTCGTAGCTTCGAGAACACTGTCCAACCATCTCGTCCTCTGTCGTCCCCTTCTCCTAGTGCCCTCCATCTTTCCCAACATCAGGGTCTTTTCCAGGGAGTCTTCTCTTCTCATGAGGTGGCCAAAGTATTGGAGCCTCAGCTTCAGGATCTGTCCTTCCAGTGAGCACTCAGGGCTGATTTCCTTAAGAATGGATAGGTTTGATCTTCTTCCAGTCCATGGGACTCTCAAGAGTCTCCTCCAGCACCATGTTCTGGTCTCCTAGAACATGCAGAGAAAGGAAAAGGGCAGAGGAGAGATTGGCTGATTGCAGACACAGTCTCTGGTTGCTTGGGGAAAAACCCTGGAGAGGAGGGGGTTTAGGTAGCTATGGGAAGGCAGGGGTCTTCAGTCCTCACAACTGTCTCATTCCCCTACTGGGAAGTGTTGCTGGGATCACTAGGCTTGCGTTGTTTGGGCTTCTTTGAATAAAGAGTTAACATCACTGAGACTGGTGTTTTTATTGCTGACCCACTCCTGACTCTGGCCCCTGACATGGACCAATAGTCTGACTTGCCACAAGGCAACCTCCTACATCTCTATATCTCTACTTTTCAGTAGCGGACAGGGCCATGGGGCCATGTCACTCACCTGACCTCCCTCTGACCGAGTCACCTTTGCCTACCAAGGATGGAGTGAGACAGGGCAGTGGTGAGGCAGCATATTAGAAAGCCCTACATGAGTTCTGTGCCAGCCTCAGCATCACCTCGCTCCTCCCCCTCTCCATCGTGGTCTGCAGCAGCAACTCAGTTGTTGGGAGGTCAGGTGAGCGGCTACTGCTACTTGTAACACAGGAAGGAACTGACACAGAATGGATCCATCCATCCACCTCTACCCTTAAAGTAAACCCCATTGAGTCCAGCAGATTGTACTCCCCGGCTAAATGGATATTAAAGTTACCGGACAGTGATGCGGTTTCCGGGAGCAAATTCGCCTCCACCTAACTTGAAACGGGATGCAAAAATGCCCGACCAGATTGTGAAACCGGGAAGACGGCAAGAGAGCTTTGCACCACGGTTTCTGGGTCAAACGGCAGGTGAGTCCCCAATACGAGTTCCGTCGGTGGTTCCTGCCAATCAAAGCTTTGGAAAGGGCTCCCCCCGCAGCCCAGGCTTTCTCATAATAAAATAATAAATCTGGGGAAGAAAGAGGAGAGTGGGATTATTCAAGAGGGCTCCATCTGTGACACTGCTAATGATTTCCAACTGTCTCGCAGCCCAGCAAGAGCTGCTATCAATCACAGGGCCAGGGAAGCTGTGTAAGGGATACTACACAAACACTACATTTTTCTGGGTCACCACAATGCTAATACTTCCATAAACATCAGGTTATGGCACATCTGACTTCATCTCCATCAACACAGAGTGCTTGGGATTGAACGCAGCCTTGGTGGGAAGAGCCTGAGGCCAGCGTTCCTGGAGCGAGGGTTGCTCAGGAGCAAAGCACCCATGGATCCTGAAGCCAGGTCCCTCAGCACCTCGTTCAGCTCTGCGCCCACTAAGACACACTGTCTCTTGCATACTAATTTTCAAATGACGTGCCAGGAGAATTGCTAGTGTTGAGGAGGAGGGGGTCCCCCCGCCCCTTTCAATCCTCTTGTCTTGTCTCTGGTTACTTTGTGCTGCCTTTGACTCCCCCCAGATTCCAGTTTTAGGTAGAAGATGGTGCAGTAACCCCTCACAGGGGTGTTAGGTATGGAGGAAAAAATGATTTGGTTCATGTGTTAATGTGCACCCACCAAGTTTGCACTTCCTGAAACAATACAAAAAACGGAACGTATCCGACCTTCGAAATTCACACTTCTCTGAATTTTGCGAAGCAGTTCTTCAGCCACAAAAATGCATCTATCAGTGAAAATAACACACAAAGTACATGCTATTAAATGGCTTCCATTTAAGGAGGAGAAATGAATATTAAAATGCTGACCGAGACTCGCAAACTGATGTAGAAATAAAAGCGAACTGAACTGAACTTTGCAAAAAGTGATCATAAGGAATTTTAAGGGAGTTTTCAGAAGCACTGTTCTAAGAGAAACGATTTGTAGTTTGGGCACCATATTTTCCAAGCACCATAGGAAACCACTCAAGAATTCAGTTCCCATGGAAGAAAACGAACATGTCTGAATTGTCCCTCTTCAGTTCCTATATCACTTTCTTAACCCAACAAGCTAAAGGCAAAAGAGGAGTGAACTGCTGGGCAATGAGTCCACACAATTAACTGGTGAAGCAAGCCTTGGAAATGGATAGCGCTGGCTTATTAGCAGATGACCCAGAGCCATTTCCCAGCTTTGCAGTGTGCCAATTTTTGTTTGATTGTGTTTATTTTAAACATTAAGAGAATCGAATGAAAGCCCAAGCTGAGGAGGACTCAGATGTCTTATGTGGAAATGTCTCAAGGTGCTGGGAAAACAAGCCACAGAAAGTTGGTCTTCTATATCTCACCTTCGCGAAAAAGCAGTTTTCTGTGGATGGATGAAACGTCTGGGAGGGTTTATTTTCTGAGAATCCAAGAAGGTCTTGGCATCCCTTAAATTTTATTTGATCTCTCCTTAAAAATGAATGACAATTGATCTCAAGGTTTCAACAGGATTAAAATTTGCACTTTGGTTGCATTAGAAATTGAGGCAGAGCGTTGTAGTGGTTAGAGCACTGGACTAGGACCAGGGAGTGGGATGATGACCAGAGAGAAACTCAGGTTCAAATCCTCTCTCAGCTGTGAAGCTGACTGAGTAATCTGGCAAATCCCTCTGAGAGAATGCACTTTAGATCACCAGGTGACGGCAACAGATCAACTGGGAGCCAGAAACCTCCATCAATCTGTTTAAAATCCCCCCAGAGAACTACAGCAGATCCCAAATCCATCTTCAGTCCACCCCTATCCTGGAGCAACCAAAGGAATAAAAAAAAATTCATGAATATATTAAGGAATATATAGAAATCACTGTGGGTATTGTTGGGACAATCTTGCCTGCCTCTCAACTATTTAACAACAGCCACACCGCTGTTTTCATCTAATTTGGGCTACTGAAATGAAAACTTGCTGGGAATAGCCTTTGGTGCGAAATGACTTTGAACTCAGTTCTGATGAGGTGGCCATGTGTCCTACTTTATAAAGGGCAAACATCCTTTTGAGGGGTCGTTGAAGAACAGCTCCCTATTTACATGTATCCTCTATTTCTGGGGTGGCCAACTCCCAAGAAACTGCGATCTACTCGCAGAGTTAAAAACTGGCAGTGATCTATCACCTTTTTGGAGGTTCAAGTCAAAGTTGTTGAACTTCATTTTATGGGCTGCAGGGCTAAAGTGTTTAACTTTTTTAAGGGGAGCCAAAGAATGGGCTTCTTTGGGGGGGAGCCAGTGATCTACCAGTGATCTACCACAGACATCCAGTGATCTACCGGTAGATCATGAACTACCTGTTGGACGTGCCTGCTCTATTTGAAGGCATCCAAGTGCTTTTTAGAGATAAAGAAGAACTATAAGAATGGAGAACAAGGGGGATCGTCAAGGTGCCGATCAACAGTTAGCAAATTGGCAGCAGACTAAGCAGGGACATGCAGAAATTACCCAGCTGCTCTTTCCGTCTATGGTGAGATGTATTGTATTTCTGCTTAAATGACAGCAAGAATTTCTAAATGTGCATATAAACACATACACATATACTGTACATGTCAGGCAATCCTTTAATTAAGGAAAAGCTTCTCTGCGATGAACCACACCTAAGGAGGCCAAATTTCAGCAGTGGATTTGTATCATTCGTAAAACATTTGACAAATGGAGACGATGGCAATATAAAATATTATGCTAAAACCCTTAAGCCTCACAGCTATTGTAGGAATTTTGCCAGGTGATGGTGGGAAATAGAAGCCCTTCAAAGTGATGTTTGTTTTGAAAGGATCAAGGTCACTTAAGTAATAAGGGGATGGGGCAACCCAGGAGGAATTGGATTCTCATCTCAGTTTCATGTGCTCAACAGAGTTACAGCAGTAGGAAATCTCTAGGGGTATCGGAGTGGTGGTGGTGGTAGAGTTTTTCTGCAAGGCAAAAAGATCCAAGGAGACGTGTAAAGCAGAACCAGTTAGGGGTGGGGCCTGGGGAGAGGGATCGGGGGTCAGGCAGGGACAGACCTGAGGGCCAGGTTGAGAGGCTTGGAGGACTCCATTTGGCTCACAGGCCTCAGTTTCCCACCCTTGTTCATGGACTGGAGTTGAAGTCAATGTCAGCGCTGGCTCCAGGTTTTTTGGTGGGAGAGAATTGGGCAAAATTCTCTCAGTGGTCCCTCCGTTAAGTTGCTCCCTCCTCTCTGCTGCCCATCTGTCTGTCCTCTCCCCCTTGGACCCCGTCTCCTGAACAGAGGAGGGCACCAGGCAGTCTTGCCACTGCTTCCTATTCAGAAAGGGCAAGAGAGAGCTGGCAGAAAAACCCAGGAGGCAGAGATGGCATATAGAGAGTTCACTATTCCTGGCCGAAGACTCCTTCCAATCTTGGCTGGGGAATGAAAGAGGTTCCCCTTCCTTCCACCCTTGCCTTAGCTTCATGCCCAGGTATTAAAGGTTCAAGGTCCTTCTCTGACATTACCACTGGTTACTTGCTCCAAACACACCTTTCCCCACCTCCACTCCAGGTTTTCCCTGAACACAAAAGCTGGATTGTGTCCTTTGCACGTCACAGTGCTTTCTTGCATTCCTGTACTTTTTGTTGCTTCTCCTAGTTTGTGCAGATGGTTTTATTATATACGCATTTGCAATATTTGTGTGGGGGGCATTTTCATTTGCTTAGAAAGTGGTATAGAAATGGTCTTAAAGGTAAAGGGACCCCTGACCATTAGGCCCAGTCGTGACCGACTCTGGGGTTGCGTGCTCATCTCGCATTATTGGCCGAGGGAGCCAGTGTATAGCTTCCAGGTCATGTGGCCAGCATGACAAAGCCACTTCTGGCAAACCAGAGCAGCACATGGAAACGCCGTTTACGTTCCCGCTGTAGCGGTTCCTATTTATCTACTTGCATTTTGACATGCTTTCGAACTGCTAGGTTGGCAGGAGCTGGGACCAAGCAACGGGAGCTCACCCCCGTCACAGGGATTCGAACCGCCGACCTTCTGATCAGCAAGCCCTAGGCTCAGTGGTTTAACCACAGTGCCACCTGGGTCCCTTAAGAAATGGTCTTACATAGGTTTAATTAGAGGAGGAGGAGGAGGCGGCTTTGGGGAGTCAGCAATCGGCCCCTTGCCTCTGTGGAGCCTCGGTTGGGGGCCCTTTGATGCTGACCCCCAATCCTGACTCCGGTTGACAGCTCTGGACTTGGTGGTGAACCTTGTGCTTAGAGTTGGATGGCCCTAGCGAACTGAGGAGGGCTAATTAAGGACCAGCCCAACAGAACCACTTTGCCGATGAATGAATGGGAATGTTTGCACAGTGTGATGTGTGTTGCCAAAATCACAATATCCCTCTTCTTCTGCATACAATGTAGACGTGATCCCATTTGGAAACCCCATCTCTTTCCCTCGAATTGTTTATCAAGAATTGGATACCATCTCGCCTTGCATGAGGAAAATAAGATTTCTGAGCTCTCCTCGTGATTGAACCTGACACTCAGCAAACTCCCAGGCTGCATGCATATGAAAATTCCCTAGATCACTGGCAGGTCAAGGCAAGCCTCACAAAGAGTGTTCAGTGTAAAAGTTCCATTTCAGACGGTTCACCTGGAATTCAATCCTCCAAACTGGAGGAGATGGTAATCTTTGTTTTTGTTTGGAATCACCACAAAGAATCCATTGCCTTAAAAAAAAAATGTTAACCCTCCCAGCTGAGGCCTACAGGAGCACCATATTTCCACAGAAGAAATATGGTAAGTCCTGAACAATTTGTGAGTCTCAATCCAGCAGGCTGCAAGCAGCCCACCTAACCAGAAGTGGTGGCCTGCAAACCTGTCCTGCCAGGGCGCTTAGGCCCTGGCAACTGCCTGGGTAAGGCTTGTGAGAGTGCCAAGCCAGGCAGCCTGCCGTTTCACATATTGCAGCCATTGAAGTCAATGTGAAATGCTGGGCAATGTATTGAATAATGAATATACAGTGGTACAGTGGTACCTCACAAGACGAATGCCTCGTGCAACGAAAACTCGCTAGACGAAAGCATCTAGCGATTCTTTGTTGCCTTGCAAGACGAAGCTTTCTATGGCTGCGTCTCGCAAGACGTTTTGTTTTTGCTGCTTTTTTTTGCCGTCTGCCGTTTGTTTCTGCAAGATGAAAATTTTCGAAAGATGGCACGACCTGCGGAACGAATTATTTTTGTCTTGTGAGGTACCACTGTACCTCGGTTCTCGAACACTCCAGAACTCATACGTTTCGGCTCCCCAATGATCAAAAACCGGAAGTGAGTATTCTGGTTTTCAAACGTTCTTTTGGAAGCCGAATGTCCCACAGAGCTTCTGTGGCTTCTGATTGGCTGCAGGAGCTTCCAGCAGCCAATCAGAAGCCGCGCTTTGGAAGTCGAACGTTTCGGAAGTCGAACGGACTTCTGGAACGGATTCTGTTTGACTTCCGAAGTACGACTGTATATGAAGAGGGCAAATGTACACAGGTAGCCTACCACCTGTGGAATACTCTCTGAAAAGAAGCTCACCTAGCATCCATTTTATAATTGTTATAGGAGGGAGTGGGTTGCTTTGAATGATGCCCATGGATTCCAATCAAGCCTGTGATTTTGTAACTGCAAGACTATAGTTTGAAGCAGAAAGGACAGTTGACCCAGGACTCAGCTACATCCGTAAAGATAAAGCGCTTTATATGAGTTATAACACCATGACACCAGAGGGCGCTGCGGAGTCCCCCCTTTCGCCAACAGGATTTCCCCGTATGAAGTTTACAACGTGTTTAACTGATGTGTCTAGGCCACAGGACGGATGCCGGGGGAGGGCTGTGCACAGCCCTAGTTTATATAGGATATTTTAAAGTATTTAATGTAAGTTCCCTCCAGGCTTCAGCAATGTGTCCTATGCTATGGAGATCCTTCAGCAATGTGTCCTGATGGAAGGCTGGTTGGATGTGGCAGTGATCCATGTTTAGAAAACTCAGTGGTTATAACTATGTCCTGACGTCCGCTTTTCTTAATTTGTGGGATGTCGGAGAGTTTGGACATGGGGCGCTCTGACTCTATGGGCCTGCCTTTACCCGAACAGAAGAAAAACTTCCCACCTAAAAGAAAAGAGGGGCACATTTTTTATTTTGCTGGTGGGAACGTCTTCACTGCCACCCTTCGCCTGAAGAAATGTGCCAGACATGATGCTCTCCTCCCTCCCTGCTGTCTCAGAAATGGACTTGGCCTACAGACGGGGGCCGATCCGTCTGGGCAGGAGGGAGGGCAAAGCGGACCTGATAACAGGGCCGGAAACCCATCAGAGACACCCGGCGGCTCTCGCCCTCTGTGCCTCATCAAAATTACCTGCCAGAGGAGCCTCCGCTCCAGGCCTGCACCTTGTCAGCCCTTCTGGGGAACAGGAAACAGCTGCTGGGCGGGGAGTGGGGGAGTCTGGAGACATCAGTGGAAAGCAGGGTGGTGGTGCTGAGGGAAGAAAGCCATTCATAACTTTTCCTCATTACCCAACGTGTTCGGGAGAGGATGGGGCATTTTGAAAGGACAGCGGTTGTTGAAAAATCCTCTGGCACCGAGGAGAGAAGCCGTATCTGGTTGCTATTAGCTCAGCCAGGGATTCTCTCTCTGTGTGTGTTAATTGGGCAATTCGTTTTTGTTTTTGTTTTAAAAATGTGCCCTTTATGTGGATAACTCAGTGATAGCTGGTTCCCCTTGTCTGACACGTAACCAATCTTTTGGCATCTCAGGCTCTGCTGTTGGCCAGGGCCACAGTCGTAATGCAATGGGAGTGGCAAGAAAAACACACACAGAGAGAGACAGACCGACAGAGAGATTGGGCAGATCACAGAATTGGAGAGTTGCGAGGGATCTCTAGCCCAACCCCCTGCAATGCAGGAACCTTTTGGCCAAAATGGGGCTCGAACCTATGACCCCGTGATTAAGAGTCTCATGCTCTGCCAGCTGAGCTATGTATTCAGCACTTGAGTTGTTTCTTTGAGTTACTGTATATCCCTGCGTATAAGACTACTTTTTAACCCAGGAAAATCTTCTCAAAAGTCAAGGGTCGTCTTATACACCGGGTCGTATTTCTTATACGGCGAGTATATCCCAAACTCTATATTTTAACTGGGAAAGTTGGGGGTCGTCTTATACGCCCAGTCTCTTATACGCCAGAATATATGGGTACTCTTGCTGCCGCTAAGCATCATGGCCAATGTTCAGGAAAAATGATGGGAGTTGTAGTCCATAGAACATCCAGAGGACACCAGTTGAAAGAAATAATAGCCAGCTTTTGCAAGGTTTTCTTTTGTTTAAGCAAACAAAAATCTCCTCTAGAAGCTTTTGTGGCACTCCAGGTCTCCCTACTTGGCCTTGGGAACTTCTCCAACCATGAGGCCACACTGTGGGCCCATAAAAACACGGAGCCCTCCCTGACGAAGGTGGAGATGCTGTAATTCCTTTTCCCACAATGCTCATGTTCCCAGGGTTTCACTGTGAATCCTTCCAAAGAAAGAGAGGGAGACAGAGAGAGATGTTCCTCACATCCTCTCTTGAGCACAGCGCTGCTCTGATTTCACAGCCTTCCTCTGTCCAAATTCTAAATACATCTTGAATGTTTTAGAGAAGGTACTTTTATGAAAAACTGGTTCCAGATTTTAAATCCCTGTATGTAGCCCAAGTCCAAGGTCCTTCTGCTCCACTAAGGACCAGTTCTCCAAATCTCAGTATTATCCTCTTTTGAGGAGGATTTATAGCTCAGTGCCAGACAGGGAATGACCCCGGACGCCGCTTGGCTTCCATTCCATCAGTTACGCAGTTTGTCAGTGTGGGTGATGCTGCCTTGTCCAATTCTTGCTCTCCTGATTTTAATTACACAGTGTGGGCAGTTCTAGGAAACAGTCGCTGTAAACTGCTTGCCTCATGGTCCATTTTAAACTCCTTTTCTGTTATGGTAGAGGCGGTTTGCACTTGTGAAATCCACATTGCAACCAGCCACTGCACCAACATCGCAGAGTAGGGAACCGTTTCCCGTTTCAGGGCCACATGGGAGATCTTCTGAGGGCCACGTGGCATTGATGGGCAAGGCAAATGCAGCTAGACTGGGAACGAAAAAGTGATGCATGTGCGTTGTAGGTGCGATATAACATTGTGCCACCAGATGGCGATGTGGAGTCCTGTTTTTTGCTACCTGTTTTCCCTCCTGTTTAAATTTACAACGCTTTAAACTGAAATGCTTCTTTGGTGTGTCTAGATCCAGCTTAGGTGTAGAAATGAATGTGCATTTTAGCATTGCCCATTACACACACTCACACTCCTCCCTCTGTCATCCAGCCGGACAAACAAACAGGCGGCAAGAACAGGGTTCAAGGCCATGTCCCAGCCAGGCAGAAGCACTCAAGAAAGTGGGGAAGGGGGGCTGGAGGATGGTGTGCCCAGGGGAGAGTTCAGAGACTCAAACAGAGGGGCTAGACCAGGCATCCCCAGACTTCGGCCCTCCAGATGTTTTGGACTACAATTCCCATCTTCCCCAACCACTGGTTCTGCTAGCTAGGGATCATGGGAGTTGTAGGCCAAAACATCTGGAGGGCCGCAGGTTTGACATGCCTGGGCTAGAGGGACATACCTTCCCCTTACCCAGGCCTGAGATTCCTCAGCCCTGATCAACAATATACAGGGTGATTCATAATGAAGTACACAGTTTCAACACACTATAAAGAAGAAGAAGAAGAAGAATGTAATATATCTTATGTTACCTGTAACAGAATTGTAGGGGAATGTTTAAAGTTTTTTTAAGAAACAGTCACAGATGTTCTATGTGTGTACCCTTTGTCACACATCAAACCGGTAATCCATTTCTGCCCAAACGTGACTCACCCTGTACATTGATTTTCCCGGGCTTTGTTGAATGGTGGTGCAAACACTATCGACTTCTTCCGATACACACGGTCATCCAGGACTTCTAAGTTTGCACCAACAGCCTGTAGTTTCCGTTTTTAAATTATGCCAATTGTAGATACATTTTCTGCAGTAGCGGAACACAAACTTTATGAGGACATCTACCTCACGGTTAACAGTTGTGGTCCATGTCATCGCCTGTTACTGTCTTACAGCATCTGGAAACGGTATACTTCATTATGACTCACCCTGTATATTTAAAGCACCATGATACCACTTTAAACAGTCATGGCTCAGACCTTCCAAGTGTCCCTTGTTGCAAAAGCCGGGTGCCTGTCCCTCTCTCTGCCAAGCTGTGGTGAGAGCCCATGGGGTCCAAGGCACCCAGACAGGGTCTGTGTCCCTTTGGAGAATAGAAGACTGATGTGCTTTAAGAAATATGGTTTATTTACCTATTTACACCTTCAGTCTGCATAGAGGAAGTCCAGGTCTTATAGCAGTGCAGGGAACCTTTTGTCTCTCTCTCCAAGTTGGATCTCAACTCTTCTTCCTCCTCCTCTCTCCCAGAAAACCCCTTGCTTGAAAACTCCCTTTTCCTGTCCCCTCAAACATACACCTTGGTATAACAGCTCACCGCCCAGGCTAAAGGATTCCTCTTCTCAATGGCCCATCAATACCTTGTGTCATGTTAGGTTTTGCTCTTCACTAAGCTAGCCTAGGTTTGCATAAGCCGGCCTAGGTATTCTTTAGTAGCTTGCATTCTCCTTTCATATCACAAATATCCCAAACCCTAGCATTTATTAATTTCTCGGGTTTACCCTAAATTTGTAACACCCTATGTTCCAGGGAGAGTCCCAGATTTACAGAAGCCATCCCAGTTTCTAATTTGATCCTAGAATCCTAGAATCCTAGAGTTGGAAGAGACCACAAGGCCCATCCAGTCCAACCCCCTGCCAAGCAGGAAACACCATCAAAGCATTTCTGACATAGGGCTGTCAAGCCTCTGCTTAAAGACCTCTAAAGAAGGAGACTCCACCACACTCCTTGGCAGCAAATTCCACTGCCGAACAGCTCTTACTGTCAGGAAGTTCTTCCTAATGTTTAGGTGGAATCTTCTTTCTTGTAGTTTGAATCCATTGCTCCGTGTCCGCTTCTCTGGAGCAGCAGAAAACAACCTTTCTCCCTCCTCTATATAACATCCTTCAATATATTTGAACATGACTATCATATCACCCCATAACCTTCTCTTCTCCAGGCTAAACATGCCCAGCTCCCTAAGCCATTCCTCATAAGGCATCGTTTCCAGGCCTTTGACTATTTTGGTTGCCCTCCTCTGGACACGTTCCTCCTCTGTCAGTATCCTTCTTGAACTGTGGTGCCCAGAACTGGACACAGTACTCCAGGTGAGGTCTGACCAGAGCAGAATACAGTGGTACTATTTCTTCCCTTGATCTAGTTGCTATACTCCTATTGATGCAGCCCAGAATTGCATTGGCTTTTTAAGCTGCTACATCACACTGTTGACTCATGTCAAGTTTGTAGTCTACCAAGACTCCTAGATCCTTTTCACATGTACTGCTCTCAAGCCAGGTGTCACCCATCCTGTATTTGTGCCATTCTGGAATGTCCCACTTTTCCTTAGGGTGTCCCTATTCTCACTGAAGAAATACTGGAGGGTATGGAGTTATGCGACCCCTGAGCCAAGGAGATAAGTAACTATACAACCTTTAGAAGACATCTGAAGGCAGCCCTGTAAAAGGGAAACATTTTTTGTGTGTTTGCTAGGAGACCCCTATTCCCTCCCCCAAGAGCTATGATTCCCAGAGTTCCCTGAGAAGAAGGATTGATTGTTAAACCACTCTCGACACTGTACCTCTGTGTGGCACAAGGGGATGTTTTAAAGAGGGAGAAAAAGACAAAACAAAAGCAACGGACATCTTAACAACATTAACAAAACTCTGTTGCTTATTTTGGTGTTCTTTTTACATCAAATCACAATATGAGAGAGAGAGAGAGAGAGAGAGAGAGAGAGAGAGAGAGAGAGAGAGAGAGAGAGAGAGAGAGAGAGAGAGAGAGAGAGAGAATGGTATTGACATGGGATTTCTAGCCAGGAACCCAAAATAGGAGATTTCTTTCATCTTGAAACAGGGAGAGTTGTCCCACATAATAGCGTGTTAAAAACAGAAAAGTTCCTAGAATTCCTCCCACACAAACACTCCCCCAACCCCCACCCCCAGCAAAAGGGCCTGTGCTTCAGTGGATGCACATCAATTAAAAGCATATGGACCAAGGATGCTCTTATTGCACAGAGAGGTGATGGTGGAGGGGGGCACAGACAAGGGGCTTATTATGGCAGGAGGGAAGCTGTGCACCATGTCACTGGGGCCAAATGGCGACCTCGTCCCTCGTAGGGGGCTTGGACTTATAAAGGACTCTGGGGGGGTGGGAATAAACTCCTAACCAAAAACAGATTGGGACTGGAGGTGGTTTGCTGGGAGAAGGGAAACTGCGTAGAGACACTGAGTGAAGTTGACGAAATATATATATATATATGCATTCATGGTTGAGGAGGAAGAGGAGCAGATTGGAGAGGGGTGAACTACTGGGGAAAGGAGAGCTGATCAGAAGCTGTGCTATTTATTATGACTCTGTTCACAGCTTCCTAAAATATTCCTGTGGCTAACCTAAGGTTACCAGATCTCCCCATTTCCCGGGGACAGTCCTCGGATTTACAGCATTCATATGTACATATCAAACAATAAGTGTCCCCGGATTCATTGAAAAAAATCTGGTAACCGGCTTAGGCTAACCTTGGCTCTAACAGAAGAAGTTAACTGAACAAAATCTCAAAGGGTCCCTGCAATCCTACAGTCCTGGTTTGTTGTTGGTTTTTTGTAAGGGGCCAGAGGAATAATTGGTTCTCCATCTCAAAGTGTGGAGAGGTTGCTCAGACTTTGTAAAGGGGGATCAGATGTCAGGTGGCTGCTTCGGGCAGAGCCGGCCCAACCAGTGGATAGGGTGACGTCGCTGCTTCAGGCAGCAGAAGCCCCCCCACCCCAAGCAGCAAGCCCACAGGTTCCCCGTCTGCCTTGCTGCCTTTGCTAGTGGCAGAGAAGCGGCACCACTGTTGACACTGATTTTCGGCAGAGCTGGAAGGAACCATGGAGGTCATCTAGTCCAAGCCCCCGCAATGCAGGAATTTCAACTAAAGCATCAATGACAGATGGCAATCCAACCTCTAGTTAAAAACCTGCAAGAAAGGAGAGTCCTGTGGGATCGGTTTTAATAGGTAGGAGAGGATATATTAATTGCTCCCTCCATGTGCCCATGTGAGTTGAGTTGAACAGAGTTTCAAAATCCCATCCTTCGCAGCAAAATTGAGAACATAGAAATTAGGCTGCAAAGCTTTGTTTTGAGCAACTCTAGCTATGAAATAAGCTGGCTCTCTCTTTCTTACCCTGCTTAGCAAGCAGGCAACAACCTGGGAAGTAAGTTGAAAAATATAATTTTACTTATGCTCTTGCATTGGTTCACAGCAATGCCAGCAGTAAAAATTATGCAGGCAAAATGCTTATATTTACAGGCGAAGCTTCATTCCAGACCAGGGTCTCTGGGACAAAACTCATTGAGAGATTTCAGACACAGACACAGACACACACACACACACACACACACACACACACACACACACAGAGAGAGAGAGATGTGTGTGTGTGTGTGTATCTGGCACCTTCAATGCACATCTCCCAGCAAATGCGGAATACACCCCTATTTCCCCTGAGGTGTTTATTTTTGGGATCCACCCTATTTCTGTGTTTGTAAGTTGCTTTAAACTTTCCAATTTTGTGTTTTAATTCTTGCAATTCACCACAGGACAAAGAGCAGGTAATAAATAAACAATTGCAAATTACATATTGCACCCCCCTGCAAAACGCACACACATTTTGTTAACGGTGCCTCTGAGTCTGCAGCCTGGTATTCATAAACACTGCAGATCCCTTCCCAGCTGATCTTGGAAGAGGGGAAAATTGGGGGGATTAGCCCAACTAATCAGGTGAGCATCTTGATGCACCTAATTTGTCTTCCTTTCAAGGCTGGGTAAGGGAGACCCCAAGTGGGATTAACTGCAATGATAAGCAGAGGAGGCTGCCTAGAGATTTGTAGATCCCCCTCCCCTGTTCTGAACTCTGGAGTGTGTACGGTTCCACATTTGTTTCTTATTTTACAATCCAAACAGTAATTACGGTTATCATTTCTTTTCTTAAATGGCCTCTTCAGTTCAAATTTGCCAGCTTGTTCTCAGGAGAAAAGTGATTAGAACTTTTGGGAAATTTTCTAGGGTCATACTTACGGTAGGCGACCACTGATGGCCAGCTATTCTCCTGCTCTACAGCAGAAGGACCTGGGTCCCCTGAAAGCTTGGCAGAGGTTCTTAAAGGAGGGACACATTGCATGTGGCATTAAATGTGGTATTGCCCCACCAGGGGGTCCTTGGCAGCAGTGGCATAGCGTGGGGGGCTGAGGGGCCGTGGTCCCAGGTGCATTTTTTAAGGGGTACAGCCAGGCTCCCTCATCAGAGCCTGACTTGTCAAAACATCTGGTCACCAAATTGGATAGCTTTAAAAGAGGATTAGACAAATTCATGGAGGGGTAAGGCGATCAATGGCTATTAGCTCTGATGAATATGCTCTGCCTCCACAGTCAGCCATGCTACCAGGAGCTGATGGGAGTTGGAGTCCAACAGCTCCAGTAGACCACAAGTTCTATAGACCAGGGAAGTCCGACAGGTCAATTGCGATCTACTGGTCGATCGCGGGGCGTCCTTGGTTGGTCCTGGTTGACCGCGTGATCCTGATTCGGGTCTTCCTCCCCCCGAAAGCTCAACAACTTTGTTGAAGGCTCCCGAAAAAAAGCTCAACAACTTTGGTCAATACACTGCCAATTATTATTTTTTTGGTGGAAGTAGATTGCAGTCTCTTGGAAGTTGGACATCCCTGTATAGACAATACTAAGCTAGAGATGAACCATTGATCTTTCCCTCCTATGACAAAGGGCATCCATCAGGGTGACCAAGGCTATATTCAATATATAATTCCACACTGAAACGGACAATGCTTGTATGTGTATTGCAGTTAACAGTGGAAAATTCCACTGAAGCTTACTGAAGCTCTCTGAGCTCTAACAGGTTGGTAATTAAGTACTGTTGTTCTCTACTCTTTCACATGAGTGTTTAACCTTAGATCATGTGACTAAGGTATTCAATTGCAAATCTCCATCTTGAAGGGAGTTGCCTGTTCAGTCTTTCTCTGAAAGCCACAGAGAACAAAAGGATGTGATAATGATTCCTCTCAAGAAGTGCATAGCTCCTGTTTCGAAGACGTCCTGGTTAGTAAAGCTTTGAATGATATTTATGGGTGTGGGCAATTTTTATTCCAAAATGATTCAGTTTTTATGCATCCAACTGCTTCAAGCTGCACATTATTAATATCTGCAATAGACTGATTCAGTTCCAAAACTGAGTCTGAACCCAGATTGTAGTGGATCTGGACAATCATTCTCATCAGGGAATATCTGCAGTTACTCCACAACCCCCCTCTACCCCACTTTGGCCTAGAAAGAGGTGTTGGCAACTGGTCTACAGTTATTACAGTCGGTTGGGTCTGGAGTAAGCTTTTTGAGGAGTGGACACACCACGGCATCTTTAAGGGCAACAGACACCACTTCTGGTTATACAGAATTGTGAACATCGGGAGACAGAGAAGAGAAGGAGAGATTTTTCTAAAAGCCCTGGAAGGTATCCTTAAGTGACAGCAGCCGGAAAGGAGGCGAATTTCATTGCCATGAAGGGGACGGCCCACTCCTGCTAAATGCTAAGTACCTTCCTCTCCTGCAGGCGGCCCTCGAGATTTGGAATTCATGCAGCCAGCACATTTCCACCAGGTGTGATTATATTGAACCCATATTTCACTTTAATAGAGAAGGGGGTGGGGTGGAGAGAGAGAAACAGAGACCTCCAATAAAAGGGCACTTAGCAAAGCAGGCTCATTAGAAAGAGATTATCTCTGCCAGCTTCCTTCCCAGGGACATTTTTTTTCCGGTGGGAGGGGGGGGCGTTCCTGAAGCAGCTCAGGCCCAGCAAGGGATCCTTGCTGCTCACTTAGAGACAGGGGGGAGAAGGAGAGAAAGAATGATAGACAGGCCTAAGGAGCAGATTGACACCTGCTTTGTTCCTCTGTGCATGCACCCACAAAATGCACTTTCCGTTTTTGACAAGTGCCGGTAAACCCGGGAACAAATGGGATCTGGCCATCAAATGGAGAACCAGTGCTGCCTACGAGCTCAAACACACACCCAACTTCATGCAACCACGTCTACAGTGCATTGCAATCTATACAGCAGGAGTGGCCAACTCCCAAGAGACTGCGATCTACTCACAGTAGATCTGGCAGTGATTTACCCGCTTTGAGGGAGGGTTCAGGTCAAAAATTGTTGAGCTTTTTCAGGGAGGGGGGTAAAATGTTGAGCTTTTTTAAGGGGAGCCACAGTTGTTCAGCTTCTTTGTGGGGAGCCAGTGATCTACCACAGACGTCCAGTGATCTACCAGTAGATCACGATCTACCTGTTGGACATGCCTGCTATACAGGGATGAGAGAAACCCAGGCAGAGTTGCTCTTCTACTTCCCTGACCCCCTGCTTCTGTGGGAGAGACAGACAGACAGACAGCTAGTAAATGCAGTTGCTCCTGCTACCGGTACTTCCCAGGGCTGGCAAAAGTCTCCTTCTGCATGGCCCTGCCTTTGCTACCCCAGCCCTGGCTTTGCTCCAGAGAACTGCTGCCTTCTTTTCCTGATCTCAGTTCTGAACGTTCCTTTCGCAGAACTCTTGTGGATGGACCCACAGTTGAACCCAAGAAGCCAGAAATGAAGCTGCTGTTCATTAAAAAGAAAAAGAAAAAGAAACCCTCAGGAGTTTTGCAACACAAAAGCCAGATTCTATCTTGGGTGATTGTGAAGATCTGTCAACAGATAAGAGCTCCCTGAAGCAGAGCTGGGTGTGAAGCAGTTTGCGGCTAAAGAAACTCTCACCTCCACCTGAAAGTTGGACGGATTTCTGTATGGAAGCCCAACATGTTTATTTATTTGTTAATTTGTTTGCTGATAAAACACAAGGTCCCTGGACTAGATGGAGCCTCTCAGGCCTTTGCTCCAGAAAAATTTGCAGAGCCAGGTGTGGACCTGGTCATGTGGGGTCCGGGGACCCAGCTATATTAGTAAAGAAACAGTGATCTGAATGCGCTATAAGCATGCAACACCAGATGGCGCCAGAGAGCAGGAAATATTAAAACATGGTTTTCCATAGGGATTTCTTTCTTTTGTGATGACAATTAATATCTGACTTATTTATAGCGGTTTTCCCCCTGTGTCTAGATTCACCCCTGGAGGAGAGTCAATCATAACATCTCTGTATTGACCCTGGCAGAAGAAGCTGCTGGAGTATAACATGGTCAACAGCTCTTGCATGGGGTTCCCTTGCTATAAGAGCAGGAGAGAGGTATGTATTTTACTTTCCAGAGGGCTCTTTGAAGGAGCCTCCTAGCTTAGGTCCAAATACATGTTAAAGTATTTAACAGGGCGGGCGCCACTGCCGAGAAGGCGCTCTGTCTGGTTCCCTGTAGCTTTACTTCTCGCAGTGAGGGAACTGCCAGAAGGCCCTCGGAGCTGAACGATGAGGGTGGAGATGCTCCTTCAGGTAAAGTGGGCCAAGGCCGTTTAACTTTAGGGCTTTAAAGATCAGCACCAAAACTTGTGTGGCAGCCACCCCAAGGCAGCAGTTCTGGGCTAGATGGGCCAATGGTCTGAGCCCCTGGCAGACGTGAAAGTAGAGTTAGGCAGGCTGTCTGTTTCCTTAGCAGTGATTCCTGCATTGAAGGGGGTCCGACTTGATGACCCTTGGTGGTCCCTTCCAACTCTACAATTTTATGATTCTGGCAGTGAAATAATTTCAGGTTCTGGGCTAGGCCTGCCCACCCAGGTTGGCTATTGGACCCTTCTAGACAGGAAGGGCTGTAAAGAGCTTCCCGGCTGGGCTGGGTCTTTGATAGACCAACATTTGGAGGGTACCATGTGAGGAAAGGCTGCCTGATGAGTTCATGGCCACAGGATATGTGGAATTTTGTTACAGAAATTCACTTTGGGGCGGTAGTATTTAATGAAGAGGGTGAAAGGTTGTTTTCTGCTGCTCCAGAGAAGCGGACATGGAGCAATGGATTCAAGCTACAAGAAAGAAGATTTCACCTAAACATTAGGAGGAACTTCCTGACAGTAAGAGCTGTTCAATAGTGGAAATTTCTGCCAAGGAGTGTGGTGGAGTCTCCTTCTTTGGAGGTCTTTAAGCGGAGGCTTGACAGCCATCTGTCAGGAAAGCTTTGATGGTGTTTCCTGCTTGGCAGGGAGTTGGACTGGATGGCCCTTGTGGTCTCTTCCAACTCTATGATTCTATGTGTTAGGGCTCATTGTTCAATATTGCCATTTGTTCTGATATAGCACTGAAGGGCAGGTTTTCTGGGGCATTCGAAAAACCACTTGGACCTGTGCTCTCTGGGCATAGGACAAGCTGAAATGTGGATGAGCCTCTAGTTACACACACATTAAACACATACATATTGAATTCTTCTACTTGATGTTTCCCGTCAAGAGGGGAAGAGGCTCAATGGTGCAGAATCTCCTTCGCATGCAGAAGGTCCCATGCTTAGCTTCCAGCATCTCCAGGAAGAGTTGGGAATGTCTCCAGTCTGAAATGCTGGAGTGCTACTGCCTGCCAGTGTAGGCAGAACTGAGCTTCCTATGATCAGGATATTCTTAATTCTACAACACGAGGAAGACGACCCACTTTCCTCTTCCAAGTCTCGGAGTTTCCTAGACCGTTATATTTCTGCTTTGCATTTCAACTCCACAAGAGGGAGTCTGATCTCATGAAACAAACACAGCTTGGCCAGAGTACCATCTAATTGTTGCCCGTTGTGTTCTACAATACATTATGATATGAAATACTCGAGGAATTGGGGGGGGGGGGAAAGAGCCTCCATTCGGGACACGTGTCTGTACTTTGTAAAGATGTGTGAAAGAGCATCAGCCTCCGAATAGGTAACTTTCTTTAGAACTTAACTGTTCTAAGAAACAGGTAACTGTTTCTTAAAATGCATCTCTTTCATAGGAGCCAACTCCTGGGGGTCCCTTTGCCCTCCCCCCAATTTTTTTGAGGGGGTGAGCCTCTCCCCAGTTGATGGCCATTGCCATTCAAATGGTGTGGGTGTGCCCTATCATGTGATTGATTATGTGGGTTGGGGCTTACATGCCTCCCCCCCATATTTTATTCAAGTTGGCACCCCTGTCATTCCTAACCATTGGCCATGTTGGCTGCTGTGAATGGGATTTGGAGGCTGGGAATGGAGAGGCTGCATGAGAGCAGGGTGGCCCCCTCTTCCCCTTAACTGTGTTCCGACCTATGATACCAGGAGAGGGGTTACACAGCCCAGTGATGTATGAGGGCCAGAGGAAGCCTCCAGGTCCCTCCTTCTGTTGCAATTCATCCCAGAATCCTTTGCAGCAGAACCTAGGATGCCATCGTTAGATGAGGAAGCCCCCCCCCTTCCCTACCTTAAGGCTTGGGCAGCTCACACCTCATGAAGGGCCCGCCTGACAGGGAACGCATGGCCTCGGCCGCCTCCCTCCCGCTCCCCCCAGCTTCTGCCTTCCCCCTCTGCGTCTCCATCCTTGGGAACCAGCTGCAGCGTGTAGGATGGAAACGACCCTGTCACAGCTGTCTCCCGTGTGTTATTGTTAGCGTTACATTACAAATCCCGTTTCCATACCGAGGTCTCGTGAGGGTCATAAACAGGAGAGGTCACGGCCCTGCCAATAAACAGAACCCCGATCCCGAGCACGACTCCAGGCCCTGCACGTTTACATGCCGACACGACTGGAGGGCTGCCTCTTCTCCGCGGCCTCCCCGTTGAGAACCAAGAGCTTGGAGATGACGCTGGCTCCTCAGCCCCCCCCCTCTGTGGCCAAGGCACCAGGGGCCTGTTTCACACCATCGTTTCTGACTAAGGAGGCTCAAAGGTCTCGCTTGGTCCACATTTTTGAGCAAACTTCAGCGTGTCCAGAATGGAAATCAGACCAGCAAACCAAATTGGCATTAGCTGCTGCTGTTGTCTTCAGTCCGCAAATAATTGATGGGACCCCCCCCCATTTGCATTGTGTTTCCTTTGCAATGAAATGAATAGGGTGAGATAATGTAATAATTATTATAATAGACTCCTAGAGCTGGAAGGGGGTCACCTGATCCAACTCCCTGCAATTCAGGAATCTCTTTGCCCAATGTGGGGCTTGAACCCATGACCCCGAGATTAAGAGTCTCGTGCTGTACCAACTAAGCTATCCCACAGGCCCCAACGGAGAATGAGAGATTGCAGGACTACCAGCCCTGGCCAGTCTGACCAATAGTCAGGGATGGTGGGAGTTGGAGCTCAGCAACATCTGCAAGGCCATTTGGGTTTTGAGCCCCAGCCTCAACGACTCCATGAAAGCTGCTTATGAATCTTTGGGGCTTGAAAGGAAAAGTTTACCCCTAATTAAGGTCCGTGAGGTTTTCTGTCCATGATGAGGATGGCTGCACCCCACTCTAAAGGCCTGACAGGGAAGGGAGTAATTGGGGGAACAGATGAATTTGCTTCTTTTGTTTTGGTAAGAACATTTGTAAGAACTCAGTTTTTCAGCAAGGCAGCACTACACTTTGGAACTCTCTGCCCATTGATATCAGGCAGCTGCTTTCACTACACAGTGATACCTCGTGTTGCGTAACCTCCAGATTATGGAATCTTCGGGTTATGGCAGCGGCAAAGCCGGAAGTGTATACTTCCGGGTTTCACCGCTCGCACATGTGCAGGAGTGCTCTGCACGCTGCGTGCATGCGCAGAAGCACTCTATCGCGCCATGCGCGTGCGCAGAAGTGGCGCCTCTAGTTACGGATTTTTCAGGATGAGCACGGCACCCCAAAATGAATCAAATCTGTAACCAGAGGTACCACTGTATTGTTTTTGGAGCCTGCTGAAGACATTTTTGTTTAGACGAGCCTACCCAGGTGTTTAGAAAGTTGCTGCGAGCTTTAATCTGTCCTTAGTCTGTTGCTATTTTTTTTAACTTTTTGATAGTCTTAAGTTTAGTTGCTAATTTTTCTTATTGGTGATTTAATTGTTTCATTTTTTGCAAACCTATGTTTGTTTGTTTGTTTGTTTTAGCAACCAAGCATTTTATACACCTTATGTGAAACAAACAAACAATAATAAATGCAGAAATTGCACAATTGCAACACATGCAGTTGGGTGCCTAATTCTTCACTACCTTGTGCTAGATTGTGGCAGTTGGTTCTGTAAGTCAGTGTTTCTCAACCTTTTTTGGGCCACGGCACACTTGTTCCGTGAAAAAAATCATGAGGCACACCACCATTAAAAAAGTTAAAAAAATTAACTCTGTGCCGCCCTATATTATAATTATGACTGTAAGAAACACTTGCCAAATATTGCTTTCCGGCGGGTCAGCGCTGCCGAGTTCTTAAAAGATCCGGGTTTCTGATCCACCCCACCCGACCCCGCCGCCCCATATCTTACCCTGTGCGTGTTCTCGGACTTGTGAGAGGACGATTTGGTCTTCATGCCTCCGTGAATTAGCAACAAACTACCTTTTGAATGATGGAGATTGAATATTTTAAAAGTAGCTACTTGAAGTCCGCTCGATTTTCCAAAAAAGAGACACACGTGCGGCACTATTAGCTGCTGGGGGCTGCCATCTTGGCTAAAGGATTCTGGGATGATCCTGTCACGTGAGGCATGGGGAAAATGGAAATAATGAAAGCTGATTGGTCTGTGGAAACTAGAAGGGGCGAAGAAATAGGACGCCCAGGGAGGTGGAGTTTGCAGCTGCAAAATCGCCCTTCTCGTCGCCGCACGTCGCGGCACACCAGCCAGCGTCTCGCGGCACACTAGTGTGCCGTGGAACAGCGGTTGAGAAACGCTGCTGTAAGTGGATGGGGAAGACGGCATTCTGCTCCTCTCTGTCCTGAATCTACGGCCAACCAGCTTCATTGCGTGGCTCCAATTTCTAGCATAAGCTCGAGGGCAATGAGGAAGAGGCAAGGATTGCAGTATTTCTTTTATCAATTATCTACACAGGGTGGGTGGGTGGGTCCTCTAGGTCCTTTAGATGCTGTTTGGCTCTATCAGTTAGCGTGGCTGAAAGCTCAGGGGTAATGGAAGTTGAGGTCCAACAACATATGGAGGTCCAAAGATTCCCCCCTCCACGATCCACCCAGTGTGCCATCCTAGCACTTGAGGGGGGTGGAGCGCCGTTTCGCTTTGAGTCATGTTGTGCTGCTCTTGCGTGGGCAGCTTGCAGAGCGCACCTGTCGCTGTGGTTTGGGAGCTCGCAGGTTTGATCATCCTGCAGTGAGTGGGTGGAGAGGTGCAGCCGTTGAGGGGTGGGGGTGGGGGGAAGGGAGCGGGTTGGACTAGGTGGCAACTTGCTCCTTTCCACTGCTTATTTAGCTGGGAAAGCAATTAAAAGCACAAACATCTGGTGAGTTCGTCTCTAGCAGCGCTTCCCAAACTTGGCTCTCCAGCTGTTTTCGGACTACAACTCCCATCATCCCCAGCTGGCAAGAACAGTGGTCAGGGATGATGAGAACTGTAGTCCAAAAAATAGCTGGAGACCCAAGTTTGGGAAACCCTGGTCTATATCCACCTCTTTGCCCTACTCCCTGCTGCAGGGATGGGGGGGACCTGGTGGCACCTCCTCATGGACTCGGATTCCTATCAGCCCCTGCCAGGATGGCCAGTTGCCATGGAGGATGGGAGCTGTAGTCCAGAGGCATGTATGCCCTACACCTGCCCTATTGCCTAGGGGGTCCAGGTCATAGCTGCCAAGTTTTCCCTTTTCTCGTGAGGAAGCCTATTCAGCATAAGGGAAAATCCCTTTTAAAAAGGGATAACTTGGCAGCTATGGTCCAGGTGCAAGAGGGCAGGGCTCATTTGCCTTGGGGGAGGAGGTATAGCTCACCAGCAGAGCATTTGCCTTGCATGCAGAAGGTCCCAGGTTCAGTCCTGCCTGAAACCCTGAAGAGCCGCAGCTGCCAATCAGTGCCGACAATACTGAGCAAGATGAGCCAATGGTCTGACTTGGTGGCAGGGAGCTTCCTAGGTCCCTAGCAGTTGTGCAGAAGAGGGGATTTCAGCGTAGGCAGCCCTAGTTGCTCCTTCTCCTTGTCCTCTTTTGCACCAGACAAATCTTCTAAAGGAGACTGCAATGAGCTGTCTCCTGCTATCATGCCTGGGAAATTGGGTCACAAAACCACTACCACTTATCTGCAAAGCAACCCTGCAAAGGTGCATACAGGGGCCGAACTATACAGGGCCGGCCCTACGGCAAGGCTGGGTGGCGCAGGGCCGCCAGGGGGGCGCCGCGTGGCGGGCGCTGGGAAACAGGGTGGGTGGTGCCAGAGGGATCTTCGCACCAGGGCGCCAGATATGCTCAAGACGGCCCTGGACCTATACATATTTTAATTGTGTGAATCCATACTTATCCACCAATCTATATGAGCAGCATCAGGATCATGGAGAGTGGTGTGGGTTTCTTAACCCCTCCCAGCCCCCTGCAGTAGCCCTGAAAGATGTTGTGGCCCCTTTGTATCAGGACAGAAGCCTCTGGCCAAAACCAAGGGAAGGGCAAATGGCAACTATGGCGGGGGGGGGGGAGCAATTTTCATCAGAACCACAGCAGAAGGGAAAGGGTTAAGCTCCTCCCTCCACTATCTACTTGGCCTGATGCTCTGACACCCCAAGGGACATTTAGAGGGCTCTGTTTGGCTGAGCCGTGAGGTCAGGTCAAGTCCTCTTCTAGGCCTGCTTTTCCTCCTGAAGTTTGCGTGTGTGAAAGCTCCTCAAGCTAAACCACTTCATAACTCCTGAGGTTTTGACAGGGTTTAATAACTCAAGGAAGCTCTAACGGTTAAAGGGCCAAAAGTGTAAAAAATATTCTCTCTCTCCTTTTAGCATGAGTAAACAAAGGTGCCCCCCTTGCCCAGGCCGCAAATACACCACCCTTGACCCTCTCCCTCCCGCCCTCTCCTGCTCTGCCCCTGCCTGTCTTCATGAAATAGATGTTGCCAGCCATAATTCTAACAGCCTCGGTATAAATGGAGCTATTTACGGGTGGAAACGAGCTTGCGGACATGGGAACTGACAGAGTGGAGTGTTTTAGACTAAATATTGGTTTAGAACCAAGTCCCACTGCAATTAATCCGTACACCCTTTTTTATAAACAGTCTTTCTCTCCCCCCCCCCCGCCCTGTGCTTCAACCAGCATTTGAGTGGGAAACATCGTCCTGTTTCCACCCCTGTTCAAAAAGTTGTGTCATCGTTCTAGTAAATGCCTAGCACTGCACTTTAAAAATAGACACCTTTAGGACGCATTGACTGTGGGTCAATTTAAGAAGATGGCAGGAAAAGTGAAGGCAGAGGCGTAGCTTTCTGCTGCTGCATCATTAAACAAGCAGCTCGAAGGACATTGAAGAAGGTCCAGAACAACAACAAAATGTTGAGGCATTCACATGAGGTCATGACAAAGGAAGCAACAGCCATGGACCGTCCTCTGCATGTTGATGAGAAATAATAATAACAATAGTAATAATAATAATAATAATAATAATAATAATAATAATAATAATAATAATAATACTATTATTTGTACCCCACCCATCTGATTGGGTTTCCCCAGCCACTCTGGGCGGCTCCCAACAGAATATTAAAAAAACACAATAAAACATCAAACATTAAAAACTTCCCTAAACAGGGCTGCCTTCAAATGTCTTCTAAAAGTCAGATAGTTGTTTATTTCCTTGGCATCTGATGGGAGGGCGGTCCACAGGGTGGGCGCCACTACCGAGAAGGCCCTCTGCCTGGTTCCCTGTAGCTTCACTTCTCGCAAGGAGGAAACCGCCAGAAGGCCCTCAGAGCTGGACCTCAGTGCCCGGGTGGGGGAGAGACACTCCTTCAGGTATACTGGGCTGAGTCCGTTGGGCTTTCAAGGTCAGCACCAAAACTTTGAATTGTGCTCGAAAATGTACTGGGAGCCAATGTAGGTCTTTCAGGACTGGTGTAATATGGACTCGGTGGCCACTCCCAGTCACCAGTCTGGCCGCCGCATTCTGGATTAATTGTAGTTTCCGGGTCACCTTCAAAGGTAGCCCCACGTAGAGTGCATTGCAGTAGTCCAAGCGGGAGATAACTAGTGCATGCACCACTCTGGTGAGACAGTCTGCGGGCAGGTAGATGCAAACGGGATCTGTGCATGACATTCAGTGATAATTATAGAAACATTTGACAACTGGCATGCAGTGTGTTTCAGGTATTAGCGGTGGTGGCTGGTAGCCCCTGGACCTGGTGGGATGGCTACCAGTGGCCCACCTGTGCCCTATAAACCTTAGCTTGTCCCCCATCCCCGCCATGTCCTCTTACAGAGAAAAGGGGGAGGGGAATGAGGAAAAGAACCCACCGCCCCACAGAAGCCATTTCTGTGGAAGAGGGATGCTGGAGATCGGGGTGGGACCTGCTTATTTTGATTGGCTAAGCAGAGGTCATGGGCTGGCGGATGCTAGACCCTCCAAGTGTCCCTATTTTCCAGGGACAGTCCTGGATTTACAGAAGCCGCCCTGGTTTCTGATTTGATCCTGGAATGTCCCGCTTTTCCTCAGGATGTCCCTATTTTCATCAGAGAAATGTTGGAGGGTATGGAGTTATGCGACCCCCCCCCCCGAGCCAAGGAGATAAGTAACTACACAGCCTTTAGAAGACATCTGAAGGCAGCCCTGAATAGGGAAGTTTTTAAATGCTTAATGTTTTATTATGTTTTAATATATGTTGGAAGCCGCCCAGAGTGGCTGGGCAACCCACCCAGATGGGTGGGGTATAAATAATAAAAATATTTCTTTTATCATATAGGACGTTCCTATTTTCATTGGAGAAATGTATGGGAGGCTGTTTTAGAGCACCTGAACTGGGGCTGTGCCACCACACGTTCTTGGCAACCCCTATATCCACGGTGCTGGCTGCTCACTCCCAGTGCCACCTTCCTTTTGTCAAAACCTTCCCCTTTCTCTCTGAGGGACACAGTAACCACCATCCCCAAAAGGTTGTGACCTTTCTTTTCTCCTCTCGATTGCTCCCTGAGGGGCAGAGATTTTCCACGGGTGAGAGATTTGTAACAGAATCCCAAAATAACAGTGTCCCATCCTACAGAGACTTGTCACTCAGTATGTTCTAAGTCATGCGACTCTAAATATTGCAACCGGTAAAAAAAAAGAAAAAAAGAAAAAAAGAGCTGTGAAATTAAAGGGATGTCAGCTCCTGGGAATTATACCCCAGAGGTTTATCAGTGATGGAAGTACTGTAATGGTTTAACTACTGAAGCTGTAATAAAGAGAGTTGATGGTGCCAGGATTATGGAGGAAAGCCTTTGGTGTTTTGATTACAAATAGGGATAGGAGAGAACTTGATTCCGCTTGCATCGAAACGCAAATGTCCCTCATTCACACTTCCCCAAACAGGCACAAACTCAGCTACCCTTCTCTGGATTTTGCGGTGAAGCTCTGGCTAGGATAAAGGTTGCATGCATTCATGAAGACATCATTAAAAAGTGCATTATTGTATATTAGGGGGAATTGTGTTGCTAAAACGTGCACATTCAGGACAGAGTAAAGAAAGCCCTTCTTCATGCAGTGCACAGTTAAACTGTGGAACTTGCTGCCACAGGAGGCAGGAATGGCCACCCAACTGGATGATTTTTAAAGAGGGTTAGACATATTCATGGAAGAGTGGGTGCTTGAGGTCTTCTAGCAGCACTGCTTCCAAATACAGTACCAGTTGCTGGAAAGCACAGGAGGGGAGAGATCCTGCTTGCAGGTTTCCCACAGGCATCTGGTTGGCCATTGTGAGAGCAGGATGCTGGACTAGATGGGCCATTGGCCTGATCCAGTAGGCTCTTCTTATGTTCTTCCTGCTCCAGACCTGCAAGGGTTAACTGACAATGGCTTTACTGCAGGCAGATAAGTATTATTCAAGGCACAAACCGAGCCCCTTCCAGCCTGTCAGGACTAATTGATGCACCCTCCCCTGTGGCGCTGGGCTCCTCCCTCCAGTCCCCTGATCCCCTCTTGGAAATTAACCCGATCACTCTACTCATTCCCCAAAGGTGAGAGGCATTTGCAGCTGGCAACTTGTTGTCAGGGACACCATTAAGCAAATGTGATGGGAAATGCAATATTTAATAGGGGCAGTAATGACAAAAGACCTTTTAGAGAGGAAGGGCAATGGGAGCTTCAGGGAGAGGGGGAGATTTCTGCAATTTCATATTAATCTCCTCCACTCCTCATACTGGTTGTAGGAAGCAAATTCTTTTTTGCAATCTAGATACAAAGAGATGAGAAAATCAGAGAAGAATTTCCTTAGGCTGTGAAATGGCAAATGGGGGAAACTCTGGTAATATTCCATAATCTTGGGGAGGTATGATTTTGGAGATTCCCATGGTTCCCACACAAAAGTCATTTGGCCACTGAAGTCGTTGGTATTTTGATTTTGGAAAGAGGTTCCACAGCCCAGCCAGGCTGAAGAATCTTGATGTGCACAAAAAGGAGGTGAAAGACCAGCAGAACCCCAAAGTGTTTTTGCCCTACATTAGACCTGGAGAAGTCTCCTTTTGGGGTGCTGCTGTCAATATACTACATCTAGGACTGCACAGAAACAAATCCCCAACCCTCCTCTGTCAATTTCACTCCACCATGGGCAGTGGTGTAGTGGCGGGGGCACAGGGGCGGTTGCCCCGGGCACAAAATTGTTAGGGGTGCAACATTTCAACACTTGGTGCTGCCTAAATACAGCTACATGCTTCTGTTGCTAGGCTCCATTGAAAATGGCTTCTCCGTGCGAACCAGGAAGTGACCTCTCCAGACAATGGAACAACTGTTCTTATCTCTGTGGCTGCGATCTCCTGGGTGATGTGGGACACCAGTAGGCAGCTGAATGCTCATGTGTACTTTGACCATTTCCCTCCTATCCAACCATCCCTTCTGTGCGACCTCGGGCACTGGCAACCCATGCTACACCACTGACCATGGGTGAATAATAGTCAGTAAACATTGAAAGCCAGCATTTCAAATCTGGAGAGTTTTTAACATAACAACCATTATTTGACTAGGGCCACATTCATGCCATGTGATGCCACTTTAAACAGTCATTGCTTATGGGAAGAATTATGGGATTTTTCAGTTACCAGAGTGGTTTAACAATAAATTCTTGCCCCTAGAGAACTCTGGAAATCTTAGCTCTGTGAGGGGAATAGGGGCCTTCTAATGAATGAACTATAGCCCCCAGAATTCTTTGGAGAAAGCCATGGCTGTTTAAAGTGGTATCAGAGCGCTTTAAATGTATAGCCTGAATGTGGCTTACACCTGGCAGCTACTATGCAACAGTTTGCAGTATCTGACAGTGCCTGACAGGTGACTTGCAACAGAATGGAGTTAACTCCTGCATTCATTTCATGCATTCATTTAAATCAACCAAACTGGACCACTTTTGAATTTTTTGATAGCCGGTTTCAGTTTTGAAATAGAATGTGTGACTTTTCCTTTAAAAAAAAAATTCTTTATTGAGATTAAAATAACAAAATAACAAAATATAACAATAAAACAATACAAATAATATAAACAAATAAACCATACCTAAAACACAAATTATACATAACCAAAATCTTCTACATCAAATATGTCAAATGAATCAAATAAATCGATTAAATCCAATATGTACATCCTTCTTCTGTCTTCCACTTGTCTTCCTCCCAGGCTAATACACTCATACCTTTTTACACTGCTTCACTTAATTCCCAAATTTTGATCTATATGGAATATTAGAAGTAAATCCAAGTTTTTATCATGGGGCACTGCTTTTTAAGATATTCCCCAAATTTTTCCCAATTTTGAATGTGTGACTTTTCCAGAAACGTTATCAGAATTCTCACCCACGCCTCTACCTAGAAAGGTGGTCTAAGCACTTGATTCGAATCACTTAGCGGTGGTTGCTTTAGCCAGGCATTCCTCTGCCAAAACAACAGCAGATCAGGACCACCAAAAAGAGGCAAGCTACTGCTGCTTCAGATGTTGGACAACAAATTAAAGCAATTCAGTCGAACAAAAAAGAAATCTGTTCCGCATACACAAGACAATGACATTATCACAGGGAGCAAGACAATAAAAATATTAAAAATGATATTCTAATATGATTTTGAAAAAAACATATTAAAATGTCTTTTAAAATATTTTTTAGAAGGCAACGGGGAAGAGAAGAGTCCTTCCTTTCTTCAACTTTAGAATTAATAGTGGAGTCCTGATTTTTTGCATGGAGTCCTGCATACATCCACCACCCTCTGCTGGGAGAAACAGCTACTGATTTATTAACATGGCATATGCAATGAAGCTCACACCTTACACCAGAGCTTTCCAAACTGTGCTGTGACTCGTTTGTGTGTTGGTTGCAGTGGGTAGGTGTGTTGTGGGAACGCTCCCTGCACTCTTCCCGGGACTGGAAAGGGATTGGTTTAATATCTGGTTTGCTAGAGTTTGACCAAACTGAGGGAGGCAGTGGAAGACAGGAGTGCCTGGCGTGCTCTGGTCCATGGGGTCATGAAGAGTCGGACACGACTAAACGACTAAACAACACAACAACCGTGTCATGAAATGATGCATGAAAAGTTTGGAAAGCTTAATTCACAATTACTTAATTTCTCCACATGACTTCCAACCTCCTCATTGAGGGTTCATCCTCTTTCCCCCTTTTTATTATCACTGCTTCAATATTCCTTATCTCCATTTCTTTCTTTGTTTCATCTCATGTATTCTTTATCTAACTTACAGATTGCAGAGTTTAGTCAAAGCACATCCAGGTTTTCACTTGCAGACAATGTTTAATTAAATATTCTTTATAAACTCCCCATTCTTTTTTATACCTTTGGGTTGGCTGTCTCCTCATTCATTTTTGCTAATTCAGGACATTCTAACAGTTTCTCCTGCTACTCCTCTTTTGATGGCATCATTTCACCTTTAAGAAAAATATTTTAAAATACAAGTCTTCTTTAGGAATTTAAGGATTTATACATATTTGTTTATTTGGTAATCTGTTGTTTCCTTTGTACTTTATTGGAATGTATAATTTTTACCATGTAAGAAAATCAATAAAAAGCATTTAAAAAAGAGAAAAGTTTGGAAAGCTCTGCTTTAGACTGTAAGCTTTCTTAACCATCACCAGGTACATTGATGGTACTGAATAAATACCTTAGCAGACAGGTGGTATCAGTACTCTTGCTGCAGAAAGTCCTGACCAGCTGGATCTCTGGGGCACATGAGTCACAAACTGCTGCAGAATTTGCAGCCTTGGCAATACTTTATTAGTATATAAGGGTGCGTGTGTTTGTTTTGTTCTTGCACATCGGCTCAACTGTGGGTCTGTTGGGGGCGCCAGCATCATGCTGGGATTCAAGCCAATTTTCAATTGGGATTCAATTGTCTTCTTAAGGACCTTTCCCCAAGTAAACAAGCTTCCCAAGGTTTCTCTTGTCAGCTTCTAAAATATGTGCTTACAAATCAAACCCATTCGCCAGGACAATGCTGACAGCGACGGGGATTTCTTCGAGGACTCTGACACCCATCTGTCTTGGAACTGTGTTCTCAGAGTCAGAAAACGTTTCAGGAAGGAGGTCTCCTTCCTTCTCCTTGCCCCCACCCTGCCCTTGACTGCCCCAGCTCTGCCCCTTGCAACCAGCTCCTTTAAAGAGCCACACACTTAGAAAGAGGCTTCCTGCAATTCTTCGGCAGAGGGTGACTGATTTGACCTCATTTGCCATATCAAGAGAGCGGCTGGCAGCCGGGATGCCTCTTGCGATGTGCGTACAACTTGTTTCTGACCTCCCAAGTGCAAATCACCCTGAGCCAGCCTGGGCAGCAGCCTATCGCCTTCCTCCTCTATCTCCTCCAGTCAAGTTTGCTTCCTTTGACGTCACTGAAAGGCAGCTTTGAGAGGTCCTGCAGCTTCCTAGCTGCTGTGTCAAAAACAACGCTAATTGATGGCAAACTCAAAGGTTCATTAGTGGGTTTTAAATAAAAAAGATAACTTTAAAATAAAATCCCTAGTTTGCTACATTCCCAGAGTCTCAGAACAGATAACACCTACTTTTACCCCTTCCAGTTTTAAAAGCACAACATCAGTCCTCCTTGGGTGTTCAGATTGTTTCTTAAATTAAAATGTATTTGGGGGGGAGGAAGGAAAATGGGGCTTCAAGGTCCTCTGTTCCATTGCAACCTTGTGCAGCGAATGTGTGCCCCTCCCTCCCGCCAATAATCACTATGGAGGTTCCCTGCACATTTCAGAACCCCGGAAAATTTATTTTTCACATTGGATGAAGAAGCACTCTTGTCTGAGAAGCCACAGGCCACAAAGCTCTATTTATTTATTTGTTGCTCATTGTTTACTTCATTTAGATATAATATCACTATAGATAATATTAATGTCTATTAAAACAAGGTGGGCATCTGTCAGATATGCTTGAAATCTGGGCATCCTGACGTGACAGTGGCAAGGATGGATCCTGTGAGCCTATGGCTCACCTGGACACCTCCTGGGAGAGGATAAAATGACATGTTTCCTTTGCCACCTCCCCACTGAATGTCCCCTGAATCGCAACCAGCTGGAGCAAAGGATCGATCGCTGCAGTTCTGCAGCTCTTCCCTGCAGCTCCAACCATTGTCTGCTCACATTGTCCTTCCTAACACCCGTCTTCCTTGTTTCCTTCATTGTTCACCAAGCCTGTCCTTGACCCCGGTGTATTTATAAAAGCCATTTCCCGCTGTATCATTGTGTGCTTAGCCGTCACACAACGTGAGCTCCACTTCCTGATGGGCATCAGCCTGGGCTTGACTCCTCACTTCCTCTGCTTCCTGTTTACACAGCTTTGGGAGGGGCTTGCGGCGGCCCCTCCTCAGGGGGTTCCATCAGAGATTTCCAAGAGGGAACAATGGAATTGTCCTTGACGGCCTTTGGCTTGCTTTTACATTCACAGCTTTGAACATCCTTTGGCTGCATTCCCTATAATTTTGCATGTGTGGACGGATGGACGGACGGACGGACGGACAGATATTCATGTTGATTTGAGCCACCTTGGACTTTTTTTGGGAGGCAACCAACTCCCTCCCCCTACTATGGAAAAGATAACTGCACTATATACAGGTGAAACTCGGAAAATGAGAATATCGTTGAAAAGTGCATTTATTTCAGTAATGCAACTTAAAAGCTGAAACCAATATATGAGATAGATGCATGACATGCAAAGCAAGATATTTCAAGCCTTTATTTGTTTTAATTGTAATTATTTGTTGTTAGGCGGGTCAATTATAAATGGAATGTAATTAATGAAATGTAATAGTGATGTTTATTTTTGTATTATTGTAACTATTTGTTTTATTACTGTGGAATTTCCAAAAGAAAGCATTTCTAAAAATTAAAAATAATAAGTTGCATTACTGAAATAAATGCACTTTTCGACAATATTCTCATTTTCCGAGTTTCACGTGTGTGTGTGTGTGTGTGTGTGTGTGTGTGTGTGTGTGCAGTAGATCAGCAAAGGATTTCTAATCCCAAACCGTCTAACTGACATCTTCTGATGGGGAACTTTTGAGGTTCAGCTTCCCTTCTCTATTGCATGATGGCATTGCTTATGTGGCTGCCAGCTTCAATGTCAGGTATAGAACACACATCTTACACCAGGGAAGGAGCAACGTCAGGGTCAGCTCTAATGTATACCCTTCCAGGTCTCTTTATCCAGCTCTGGGGGATCTCCCCAGGCTACACCTGACAATGATCCTGCTTTGAACTTTCCTTGAGTTCAGGTGTCAGTAGGATGTTTCATACCTTCCCTTGTTTATGGAAAAGTCCATTGGAGGACATCATTGGGCTTTCAGGAAACATGGAAACACCCAGAAGGCATCAGAGGGCAGAACAGTGGAGAGAGCGTTTGTAGAACAAAAGAGAGTGCACCCTCAAAAGATCCCCTTGGCCACCTCAAAAGTAGCATTACAAAAAACAAAACAAGGGAAAAAAACACCTATGAGAAATTCATCCAAAATTTCCTTCCCTTTTGATATTTTTCCAAGTGCAATTACTTCTCTCATTGATTGACAGTGGGGGGAAAAGTGGGGGAAATGTCCAGCCTGCTGCTCATCTCTGATCCTTCCCCATAAGGTCACCAGGAATCTGATGAGCTTCCGATGGATCCCAGCATTCAACATAGTCTGAAACCATTGCCTCCTAAAGACTTGATGCTGCTGCACAGATGTCGTTGGAAGTTTGGTCTTTTTAAATCACATCTGAAGTTTCAGTTGCTGTCTTGACAGATGCTGTGTGAGTCGGCTGCTTGTCTTGGCAAAAGCTGGAGCCCTTTCCTGCCCAGTGCCCCGTTCGTCTGCTCTCCTCTCAGTCTCAACAAGCCACACTGTCATGTTTCCTGCAGGCTACACTTGCTCAGTTTCATCCTTGGGGCCCCTGAGAGAAGGAAACATCATTGGATCTTTGGTGACTGAGGATGAAGGTGAAGGGAGATTCCAGGCATGCAGTTTTCCTGGCATAGTTGAAAACGGGTTTTACCAAACACAGCCCTCCCAGAAGACATAAAAAGAGCCATGATGGATTGGGCCAAAGCGTAGGCCAACACATGTTTTGGGGTGCAAGATCGAGGAACCCCCAAAATGCCTATTTCAGGGGAAGACCTTGGCCTGAAATCGTGTGAGATCAAGGGGCCCAAAATGGCTGCCGTGCTCTTCCAGGAAAAATGAGATGACCCAGTTTTTCTGAGGCTATTGATATATATGCAATTTCCATGCGGGACTTGCACATTATCCCTCAGGTGAAAATTTCCCCATCATATTTCTAGGTGAAGATGTACTTTTCTTTTCCTATAAGTTACAGCCAAGAATTTTTATTTTATGGGATTCAATATATAATGAAGTGAAAAAATTATTACGTTACACCTTCCCAAAAAACCCGGAAGCAATGTTATTAGGAATATTGGGAAGAGATATAAAAAAGGAAGACCAAAAACTTTTTATGTACGCCACCACGGCGGCTAGAATCATTTTGGCCCAAAGGTGGAAAACATCAGAAATCCCAACCATAGGTGAGTGGAGGGAAAAATTGATAGAATACTCAGAGTTGGCGAGGTTGACAGGGAGAATAAGAGATGAAAAAGACCAAAGGTATCAAAAAGATTGGAACAAATTTGTGGAATATCTCAAAAGAACATTGTAAAATAGGAAAACACCAGTAGGTTAACTATAAAATACAGTACAACAAGGATGTGTTTAGCCGTTGTCACAAATGTATATGCGAAGTTGATATAAGCGAAAGACAGGCAAGAAAAAGTAAAGCACCGAAACCTGAAAGTTGGAAGAATAAAACCAAGAGAGAGGAAAGAGGAAGTCTAGTTCGAAAGAATAGGTTAAAGATGGAAACTGTATAGAAATGAGAAGAGAGGTAAAAATGAGACAAGACACAGGATACTGTTGGAAAAATATTTATGTTTTATTGTAGTAATCTTCAAATTTGTTTACTTTAAGTATGAACAAACATTTATTTGTGTATTTGAATGTCTTGCTATTCTAATAAATAAAAGCAATAATAAAAAAAGAATTTTTATTTTTTTAAATCCTTCCCTTAGACTCTTCCCTCCACACCCCATGCACAGGAGTCTTCTGGCTGGCAAACAGCAGGAAGTGCCCCCTCTCAAGTCATTCATCAGTCAAACACTGTTCAAATAATAATTCGCTTTGTCGTTGGATGGTGTCCCTACAGAATACAGCCCATAAGTCCAGGTGGGGGCGTCCATTGTCACGCCCAGGCATCACTAGAAAGACATCTCTGCCCCCACTCAGATCAAAACACCCGGGTAGCGAACAATAGCCTTACGTCAAATGTGAGCCAGCTGGGAGAGGCTGGTGGGCCCCCCTCCCTGGTGACTTGCAAAACCAAATGTTTGTTTCCCCTCACCAAACTGCTGATAGAAAGCCATGGGCCAAAATCCCCACCTGGAGCCACGGCTGAGCCTTCAGATGTTTTGAAGGCTGTGGCCTCTGGGGCTGTCAGTTGACACGTATTCTTTATCTTGCTATGGCAGCCGACACAAACGCATTTCCAGATGTTTCCTAATCCATATTAGGCTCCTTTTGAGGCCTACTACAGCTCTTGGTATAAATAAAGCACACCAGGGGGGAGGGGAGTTGGGGATATATTTCTGCTGAGTCTGATAGAAAAAGAAATTTGTCAACGGCTTTGGACAACAACCTGCCATTCCAGGGACACAGAAGCGAAAACTGTTTTGCTCAGGCAGAAAATTAACGGAAAGCGTCGAAGAGAGATTTGGTTTCCTTTTCAAATGTTTTAAGCAAGAACATGTTTCACAAAGGATCGAATTTACAATTAAGGATGTTCAAGGATCGGGTGGCAATCTTCCACTGCTGAACTAGGAATATATAGATATAGTCATACCTCCGTTTATGACCACAATTGGTTCCGGGGAGCCGGTCGCTCCCCGACTTCATCGCTCCCTGAGGCACGCTTCTGTGCGCGCGCGAAGCGTCGATAGAGCGCTTCTGTGCGTGCTGCGCAGATCGCTTCTGCGCATCCGAGCGCCACGGAACCCGGATGTAAACACTTCCGGGTCCACGGTGGTCGGAAACCGAAGCGGTCGCAAACCGAGGCGGTTGCAAACCGAGGTTTGACTGTACTGTGAATTGCTAAAGGTATGCATGTTTTCACTGTCAAAAGGCAGGAGTTTGGGGAAGTGGACTTCACCAATATGCCTCTCCTCTCCTTTCCTGCTCATCTCTCCCCCTCACTGAGTTCTGCCTCTTCCCCTCCCAGTGAGCAACAACAGCATTTGGCATCAGGCACAGGCATAGCAAGGTCAGGTGGTACCCGGTGCGGAATTTTTTTTGTCAACCCCCCTCCTCAGCAGAGCTGGCCCAGTCTCTGAAGGCACCTTTGCGCCTTGCCAGCAATGTCCGGCCAAGCAAGCAACAGCTGTGGCGGCGGGAGTTTCCTTGTCCTGCGCCCTGGGCGCATCCAGCGCTTTCCCGGCCTGTCTGGGGTGGGTGGTCGGGCTGGTTCTGGAGGGGAAAGCAAGCTCCCTACGGAGTGCCTTGGCTGCTAGAGGTCGCCAATTTCTGCAAAGCCACTGGGGCAAGGGCGGGGGGGGGGGGAGTTGTCCAATGGCAGCCTTAACCCACAGCCTCCTCCTTCCAGCAAAGCAGCACAGTTTCCCCCTTGCCCCGACAGGTCAAGGTAGGCTTAGGAAATTGGGAGTCATGGATGGGTGTCGCGCCGAATGTCACCTCCCTTTCAGGATGACACCCAGGGTGGGCCACTCCCGCCACCCCTTCCTCCATCACTGGCATCAGGTAGCCAGAACTTGCCACTACCCTGCCCAGAGGTGCCAACTTGAATAAAATATTGGGGGGGTCGCAGGTAAGCCCTGTCCTGCATAAGCTATCATATGACGTTGTGCATGCACAGCATTTGCATGGCAATGCCCATCAACTTTGGGGGGTCTTTGGCCCCCTTAAATATTTTATTGTCCTCTGGGAGTTGGCTCCTATGACCCTACTTGAAGCACCCCACCAACTGCTGCCATATGTCCAGACATAGCTGTTGGAAACAGTGCCAGAAGTGTAGCGCTGGAGTTTAGCAACATCTGAAGGTCCTCAGCTTTCAGCTTAATCCACTCAAATTTCATGAGAAAGCGCCAAAAGAAAGGATGCCATCCAAACAGGATCCAAAGGTGACTATAACAGGTCTTCTGGTAATGCATATTTTGCCAAGATACATGGAACAGTCAGCACATTTCAAGTTCTTCTTTGATACTGAGTGTAGTGGAAAATCACCCTAACAGAGGCAGCTCTGCCTTCAATTCAAAACCGACTTCATCAACTCGTTTTGTGTCAGGCATCAATTTTCTATGCACCTTTCTCTGTTGCCCTTGACTCAAACAATATGAGTCAGATTCTCAGAAATCACAACTCTAACTGGTATTTAACCTTGCCACCCCAAAGAAACCAATGTTAAACACCCTCCTAAATGGTGTTTTCTTTTCTTTTTTTCTATTAAATGCAGAGCATGTTTTCAAGCTTCTGACAAGAATGTGAAACTTTAAACTACCGGCTATATCAGGTAATGTGAAACTGAGGTCTCTGTGGTGAGATAGATTCAACTCTGCACATTAAACCAAAAGGAGGTGGTAGACAGAGCTAGCATTTCAGAATGCAGGTGGGGCAGAATTTGTGATGCCCTCGCCCACCCAAACAGCTCCCTAGGCGCAATAAGTTAGCACAACAAGGAGAGGGCTGAGTGAAATCTTTTCCTGTGATTGCTAGCTTTCTACATGGAGGGAACTTTTAAAAACAGTATCAGGAAGTGTTAAAATATTACCTCTCACCTGCAGTCCAAATTTCCAGCCAGCTATCTGCCACCTCGAAGGGACACGGGTGGCATTGTGGGTTAAACCACAGAGCCTAGGGCTTGCCAATCAGAAGGTCGGCGGTTTGAATCCCCATGATGGGGTGAGCTCCCATTGCTCTGTCCAGCTCAGGCATCCCCAAACTGCGGCCCTCCAGATGTTTTGGCCTACAACTCCCATGATCCCTAGCTAACAGGACCAGTGGTCAGGGAAGATGGGAATTGTAGTCCAAAACATCTGGAGGGCCGAAGTTTGGGGATGCCTGGTCCAGCTCCTGCCAACCTAGCAATTCGAAAGCACGTCAAAGTCCAAGTAGATAAATAGGTACCACTCCAGCGGGAAGGTAAACAGCATTTCCGTGTGCTGCCCTGGTTTCGCCAGAAGCGGCTTAGTCATGCTAGCAACATGACCCAGAAGCTGTATGCTGGCTCCCTTGGCCAATAAAGTGAGATGAGCGCCGCAGCCCCAGAGTCATCCACGACTGGACCTAATGGTCAGGGTTCCCTTTACCTTTACCTATCTGCCACCTCACCCTACATCATGTCTAGAATATCTCTGATCTGTGATTGTGCATATATTTGGCACGTCACCATTTGGTATTGCATTTATCCTGTGACAGACGTGCATGTTCTGTCTTTTCGGACCCTCAGGCTGCAATCAGATATCCACTTATCTGGGCGCAAGCCCCATTGAACTTAAGGAATGTGTTTCTGAGTAGACATGTGTAGAATCACATTGTAAGTCAATTGGGTTCAACCAAGAGGAGGCCATGGATAGGGTTGGCCCTACCATTGGGCAGAATGGGGCACATGCCTGAAGGAGCCGATGTTGAACTGGTGGGTGGTAAGACTCTGCTATTTATTTGTTTGTTGAAATTCTTAGCCACACTTCATCCTGGTGTGCAATAATGCAACAGTTTCCATACAACAACAAAACGGAGTTCAAATAATTACAAGGCGACAAGACAGATAAAGGCCATGAAGCCAGCTTCAACAGAAATGGGATTATAGCCTGCATTGGCTGTGAAGGCCTGTTCCCTTCTAGGAACAGGGGGACCCACCCCCAAACCGCAGGGGTTAAATCCTGCTCTGTTTGGCTGTGTGCACTACCACTGGGTGATGTATTGATATAGCGTCCAAAACCAGATTGAAGTCCATATAGTGATATTGGTTTCATAATTTTTCACCTGGCAATATATTGTGAATCATGATGTGTTTGTTTGTGTGTGTGTGTGTGTGTGTGTGTGTGTGTGTGTGTGTTATGCAAAAATCGCAATGTGGGGAAAAACTTGAAGCCAGCCAATGCCTCTACATCACTCCATACTTATTTCAGACATCATGATATATTGCAATGTTTAGCTGGAGATATATTGCGATGTTGAAAACCAGATATCACCCAGCCCTAGTGTGCAGCACCTTACAAAGTGTTTTGGAGTCCTGACTTTGAGACATCGAAGCACCTTGCATCTGATGTCATTGTGATGTCAGGTGACTGACCAGTGGGTAGCCCTGCTGACCTGTCAAATTTGGTCCTTGAAGATCTGCCTGGTGAAGCCAAAACACACACACCCCAATTCCTGCCCCCATTATACAGCACTTTGGAACAGTGCTTTGCTTCAGGAGTCAGCAATCAGCTAACAACCAGCGCTGCACAAGGGAGCACTTTGAAAGGGGCTTAGCAAGACTTGACAATTGCTTGATGGCTAGGTCTTACCAAGTCCCTTTGCTGTTATGGAGTGTTTTCAAAACATTTTCTCAAGAAGATCTTCTCCAGGGATGAGGCACAGAGTCTGCTGCACTGATTTTTTAAAAAGTTACTATTTATAAAACCTCCCCCCCCCGCTTTTAAAGGATTCTTCCTCACAATTAGTTCCTAGGTTGCTTTTACCCAATGATGTTTCCGTCGCGTCCCACCCCCACCCTTTGTTTTGTTTGCTTTTTGACATTGCACAGTTATTTCATCTTGGTGTAAATGACCTCCGGCTAGGACTTGGCTCGAGACAGTCAACACAGAAACGCTGCAATAAGTGAGCGCGAATGAAATGAGGGCTCTGAAGTCTGCTGATTTACCTAAAACGGCACCGCAGGCCTCAGAATCAGCCTGGTGACCCCTCCCAAACTGCGTCAGCGGCCTCTCGGCCGCCCACATGCTCCCTCCAGAAGCCTCCTTTGCACTTCTGAGTCAGGAAACCAAAAGCTCGCAAGAGGACGTGCCAGCAGACACAGCTGGGCCTGCGAGCTCAGCGCCTTCTAGAGCGGATTGCCGCTCTCAGCATATTGAGAGGGGGGCTCTTTCTCAGGATGCAAAGGAGACAAGGAGGCTGGGAAGAGAGAGAAATGCCTTTTGCGTTCCGAAACGGCATCTCAGAGGTAGGGAGGGGGGAGTTCAACCCCCTCTCCACCCCCTACACCTGAGGTGTTTCTGCACCACCAGAAATCTTGTCAGGCCCTCAAATATCTGAAAGGCCGCATCCTTCCCTGCAAGCTAAAAGGCTGGGCAAATCTATCATTTTCCACTTCTCTCAGTTTCTCATTTTTCCCACCTTAAGTTCCGTTTTCTGCATTTCCAAAAAAGTTTGCCATTTTTTTTATTTACATATATTTTCAAAAGTCCTCAAGAGAATTTCATCAGCATCATAGTGCAAATTTCTCCTTATTTACACAATTTTTGTATGGAATTTTCCTTAATACGCACATTATCGCAAAGATGTTTTCCCAAACATAAAGCATGTTCGCATGCAATTTTCACAAATATATGCACTTTTATGGACACTTGACCCCCAATATATGCATTTTGGGGTTCCTTTTTTGGCTTTTTCGCATTGCAAAATCTGGAGAAGTGCGAATTTCGGAAGACGGCTCTGCTTTCTGCGTTCCAGTTCTCATCTGGTTCTAGAAAGCATGAATTAGGTCGGCTCGCCTTTAAATGTGAACTGAATCCAATCTCTCCCCCAACCCTGCTACAGGCCTTCTTAGACCACTGAGATAAGCAGAGCAGCCTGGTACTTCTGCTGCCTTCAGAGGTTTGGCTGGGGGTGGCCTGGACAAGGCCATTCTCTGGAGCAGTACCCAGATTCTGGAAAGCCTTCCCTAAAGTGGTGTGTTGGACTCATTAACTGCAGAGCTTTCTATCATATGCTTTGAAACACTTTAACTGTAAATTATTCAAATAGATTTTAATATTGCATTTTTACATCATTGTAATCTGGCCTGGGACCTTATGATGAAGAATGGGTTAGATATTTGATAAAAACAACAACAACAACAACAACAACAACAATCATTTATTATTTATACCCCGCCCATCTGGCCGGGTCCCAACAACAACAACAACAACAACAACCATTTATTATTTATACTCCGCCCATCTGGCCGGGTCCCCCCCCCCGCCACTCTGGGTGGCTTCCAACAAACATTAAAATACATTAAAATATCACAGATTAAAAACTTCCCTAAACAGGGCTGCCTTTAGGTATTTTCTAAATGTCAGGTAGTTGTTTATCTCTCTGACCTCTGATGGGAGGGCGTTCCACAGGGAGAGTGCCACCACCGAGAAGGCCCTCTGCCTGGCTCCCTGTAGCTTTGCTTCTCGCAGTGAGGGAACCACCAGAAGGCCCTCGGCGCTGGATCTCAGTGTCTGGGCTGAACGATGGGGGTGGAGACGCTTCTTCAGGTATACAGGACCGAGGCCATTTAGGGCTTTAAAGGTCAGCACTAACACATTGAATTGTGCTCGGAAATGTACTGAGAGCCAATGTAGATCTCTCAGGACCGGTGTTATGTGGTTCCGGCCGCCGCTCCCAGTCACCAGTCTGGCTGCAGCATTCTGGATTAATTGCAGTTTCTGGGTCACCTTCAAAGGTAGCCCCACGTAGAGCGCATTGCAGTAGTCCAAGCGGGAGATAACCAGAGCATGCACTACTCTGGTGAGACAGTCTGCGGGCAGTCTGCGGGCATGTCCATCAATCCATGCAAGGGGAGAAACCAAACCTGAGGGGCCAACACAGAGAAGGCCCTTGCTCTTGCCCTTGTGCTGTGGGTCTTCCCTAGTGATGTAATCCCAAGAAGGGCCTCTTACTGCTGTCATCCAGCGGACAAATTTACGCAGGAGAGCTGAGCTGAGGTTATTTTTCTCTTCCTATTAAGAGTTCCTTGAGAAAAGGTCAGCCATTTGGAAGCGGCTTCCAAGCTTTAACAGATACAAGGCACTAATCCCTTGTCTAATTTTCCATCTAGGTAGCTGCTGCTGGATCTTTCCTATTATTATGATTATTTAATCCAGCCTGGAACCAGGCCTTCTTCACCCACATGCTGGTCGGGGAAAAAAAAAAGCAGCCAGCACAATTCATCTTCTGCCAAACAAACCCAAATACAGGTGGGAGGCATCAAGTCTGTCAATGCCGATAAGTTATTAATAACGGTGAATGATGACCGGAGAAATAAAAGGTTATCAACTCCTCTTTTTCTTTACGTAGCCTCTTTCCAGTGTCTTTGATTAATGCCAGATTTCCTGGCAAAGAACAGAAGCGCTTCTTTCTCTCTCTCTCTCTTTCTCTTTCAGTTGGCTTTATATCTAAGAGCTTTCTGTTTCTTTTCTTTTTTAAAAAAAACATTTCTGCCCTTGTAACCTTTATAAATATTTAAGAGAATGGAAAGCATGAATGGGATCATGTGGGTCTATGGAAACCCATCAAAGCCGTATAGAGTTTCTATATATAGATAGTGCTAGAGAGAACACCAGCCCCTTCCAAAACACGGCACATCTTGGGAAGCAGGGGGAGGGGGACCAGCTTCAAAGGCCAGAGGAAGCCAAACTGAATAAGGTGCCTCCTTGACTTTTCCTCATCCTCTCTGTCTTCTTCAGACAGCTGTTTCTCTTCACTGAAGCGTTCAGGCCCTTCCCCAATAAATGTAATATGCCCAGGGTCAAGAGCAAGTGATCTTAGTCCCAGCCACTTTGGGAAGCTTTTCAGGGATTCGCCATCTATAGGGCTAGCCGCCTCGTTACTCAGCTCTGCTTGGGAATTCAAAGAAACCCCACAACAAATGGGTGCAGTGGTTGAAATCAGCGCTGTTTTGAAAAGTTCAGCTCGCCATCTGGATTCAAAATGGTGCCCCAGTTTGGCAAAAAGCTGCTCCTTGATTTCAAGAACCATCAAGCAAAATTTGGTTGCTGCTATCTTAAGAGGTGTTCAAACACATTGCAGCCAAGCAACTTTCCAAAATACAGGCAAGCTATCAGTACTTCGTACTGGCGGTTCCCTCCTTGCGAGAAGTGAGGTTACAGGGAACCAGGCAAAGGGCCTTCTCAGTAGTGGCACCCGCCTTGTGGAACGTCCTCCCATCAGATGTCAAGGAAATAAACAGCTACCTGACTTTTAGAAGACATCTGAAAGCAGCCCTGTTTAGGGAAGTTTTAAATGTTTAATGTTTTATTGTGCTTTTAATATTCTGTTGGGAGCCGCCCAGAGTGACAGGGGAAACCCAGCCAGCTGGGCAGGGCAATAATAATAATAATAATAATAATAATAATAATAATAATAATAATGCTGTGGAAATTAAGAAGCCCCCAAATACTAAGATTTATAAATGGGCAATGAAACATGTTGGTTTCTTGGGCTGGACACATCCCTCCCCATAACACAACCCAATCCTCGAGGCATCTGGTTGGCCACTGTGAGAACAGGATGCTGGGCCAGATGGGCCCTGGGCCTGATCCTGCAAAGGCTCCTCTTATGTTTTTATGTTTAACTTCAGGAAGGATATAGAGCAATAAGGTTGCCTTCTTAGAAGGCATCAATATTTGACTTGATGTCTGAATTTCTGCTTTCCTAATGAGCTTTTCATGTTGCCTACACAGTGCACCTCTGCAATGTTTCCCAGTAGTAAGTTTAATTGCCATTGAGTCCTTTGCAGAACCATCAAATCCATTGGACTTAAAGCACCACGGACAGTTCCCTTCTTCACCTCCATTTGCAGCTGCTAGACCTGCTCACCGGAAGGGCCATACCTTGAATGTTAAGATGCCATGCAGCCTTCAAAGAGCTAAAATAGTTCCAAAATAAAAGAGCAGAGAAGGCAGAATCCAGACTTTTTGTGGGTCCATTTTGTGCTGATCTACAACCCACATCTCCACCAACTGGAGCCAGGTGGGTGCATAAGATGTCTCAAGTCTGGTGTGCCTGAGATGAGGCTAAGCAAAGAGGCTTGTTTGGAGTCATTTCACACAAAGACCCATTTCTGCTGACCCACAAATATTTCTTCAGCTTAGCTGTCTAAATTAAGACGGGGGAGTTTTATTTATTTGAAAAGATATTTATAAACCACCCGTACATATAAAATATCACAAGGCTAAACCACAGTATTACAATGAAAACAATGGAAACATCAAACACATCAGCAAGAATCTCCATCCTGGAAGGCCTGTCTGAATCATGCACTTTTTAGATGACGTCTAAAAACGAGCAGGGATGGTTCCTGCCAAACTTCTATTGGCAAGGAGTTTCACAGGGCAGGGCCTACCACACTAAACATCAGCTGGTAAAGGCCAGCTGAACCTCAAAAGTTCCCCATCAGAAGATGTCAGTTAGGCGGTTTGGGATTAGAAATCCTTTGCTGATCTACTGCACATTGCTCGGGGATCTTCCAGTAGACTCGGCTCATTTCTGAGCTGCAGGATCACTTGCTCTGCTCACAACCCCATGGCGATATTTAATGCCTATTTGTATGTAAGAGATTTCCGCCATTTCTTCACACATTGCTCACACACAAGTGTGTCAAAAGGTGCGGTTGAGGCCATGTATTTAGTCCTGCTTCCAAAATATTGTGGCTCTTAATGCCACCCTCCCTCCACTGACACCATTGTACTGAGAATGATGTCTGCAGTGTGGAGGCATCTCTGTTCATGGAGCCTTCCTGCATGGTTGAGAGCCTTGAGCACCCAGCGTTTTGAATTGCACAGCAAACCTCCATTGCAGACTGAAATCTCTCTGCTGTGGACGTTACATAATTCAATCTTCAGTAAGATCCTTTTCGTGTGCCTGATGCATGAGTATAATGTTGAGAACTTTCAAGATCACTTAGGTGAATATCTTATGAACACAAAGTGTTCTGGTGATTTACTTGGGATTCATTGGGCATAGCCTTAAAACACGTCTGTCTCTTAAAAGGTAAAGGTAAAGGGACCCCTGACCATTAGGTCCAGTCGTGACCGACTCTGGGGTGGCGCGCTCATCTCGCATTATTGGCCAAGGGAGCCGGCGTACAGCTTCCAGGTCATGTGGCCAGCATGACAAAGCCGCTTCTGGCAAACCAGAGCAGCACATGGAAACGCTGTTTACCTTCCCGCCGGAGCAGCACCTATTTATTTACTTGTACTTCATGCTTCCGAACTGCTAGGAGTAGGTTGGCACAAGCAGGGACTGATCAGCAAGCCCTAGGCTCAGTGGTTTAACCCACAGCGCCACCTGGGTCCTTAAACCACGTCCGTCTCTTGGAAGACCTTAAACCACGTCCGTCTCTTGAAAGAAACAACAGGGGCAGCACTTCTAACTCTCAAAGTGTGAAATTTAGATATGAAATCTGGATAAGAAAACTCGCCGAACACGGCAGGTTATGTTCCCTGGGCAGATTTGTTAACTAGCCTAGCAAACAGACGAGTCTGCTTATGTTGAACACGCCCTCCCCTGCTCCCTCCTTGCCGTCCCCTTCCTATCTCTGTGCCTTTGCCTCTCCCTCTTGGGGCCTGATAGGTGCCACATTGTACTTCTCTTTCCTTGCCTGCTCTGAAATGGAAACCGTTCATCAATTGCTTGTGAAATTATTTTTCTAAGCTTTGCTCAGTGGCGGCACCAAATCAGATTGTGGTTTCTCAAAAGTGTCAACATTCGCATCTGCCCTCTTCCCCTCCCCACCTACCCCCCTCCATCCATTCAAACAATGACAGCCCTTGAAATATTTGCAGCTGGGTGGGGGTGGGGTGTCTTGTGAGGATGCTCCCCACCTGAGTCCTTTGAGACGGCTGCTTTGTGTTCGGAGCCTACTCTGCAAAGATGTAATTTCTGGATTTGCAAGATTGATTAATGAAAAAAGAAACACCTAATTATCACTACCATTGGTTCTTCATCTAGTGGGGGACACTTGCTGTTCAGATTCTTCCTCCCCCCCCCCTTGTGGTTTTCAGGGACAACTCAGCATGCAGAAGAAGGAACATCCCTGGAGGAATATTTTCACGGTCGTTTTTGCACATTAGTTGGAATCAGGAGCTTTCTCCTCTCCTTGATCAATGGCTAATCGCTAGCTCCAGTGATGGGCCACCTGGGGCTGCTGTTAAAGTGTCCCTCTCAGCAGGGTTAATTCAAAGCTTAGCCTTGACTTCAGGATGATTTCATCCCCATTAAGGACTCTGCACCTTTTTCTTTCTATCTTCATTACGTTTAGGAAATGGAAGGAAGAGCCGTAGGTATAGCGGGGCTAGCCAGTTGTTGGTTTTTTGCCCCAGGTGAAGCCTCCAGAGGGACACCATTGAGGCTCCCAGCTATGTTTGTGTGAGCGTGCAAATGCGAAACTGGGTCTTTGACCCGGGTGAAATAAAGCCTAGTTTCACTCTGCAGGAGGTCACTGAGAGTCACTTCCGTGGCGCGTTTTTGTAGTGCTGCAGAAGCAGCTCTGGTGAGGCAACGTGGTAGCAGATTGTCAAAGCCAGACAAATGGAAGATGACAGTTGCATAGGTGAGACCAGGAGGCCCCCACAGATCAGGCTAAAGGTGCACCTAGTCCTCCAGTCCCTTCCCATGGGGGGGGGGGACCAGATGCCTCCCCTGGGAATCCCACCACCAGCAGGGAATGGAGTGCAAGACAACTTCAGACTTTATCAGTTCCTGAAGCCTGATTTGGAACTTGGGATGAGCAAATCTGCCCATTTCGGTTTCTCTCACTTTTCCATTATTCCAGTCTCAAGTTCAGCCCTCCACATTTCCACATCAGTTTGTGTTTTTTTTAAAAAACAAGTCCTCAGCCATCAGCTCTTCAGTGCAAATTTGCCCCAATATACATATTTTTGCAGGCAATTTCTCCTAATATACACATTTTTGCAAAGCAAGTTTCCCTACTGTAATGCACTTTTGTATGTAATTTTCAGTAATACGAGCATTTTTATGGACACTTCCCCCCAGGAAAGTAATGCCCTTTTGTATACATTGTCTAGGCTTTGCCAGAAGCTTCTCAGAGTGGCCTCTTGGCTCTTTCAGTTCACCTCAGAGAAGAAAGGCGAATATCAACAAAAGCTGTGCGTACAGCATACAGTCATACCTCGGTTTAAGTACGCCTCGGTTTGAGTATTTTCAGTTTAAGTACTCTGCGGACCTGTCTGGGACGGATTATTCCACTTTCCATTACTTTCAATGGGAAAGTTCGCTTCAGGTTAAGTACGCTTCAGGTTAAGTACAGACTTCCGGAACCAATTGTGTTTGTAAACCGAGGTACCACTGTACATTTAAAGCCCATGGCTTCCACCAGAGACTCCTGGGAACTGTAGTTTACAATTGAGCTGTAATTTCCAGCAGCCTTAACCAACTACAGTACCCAGGATTGGATCGGGTGGGTCGGGGAGATGAAGACATTGTGTGCTTCAGAGGTATGGCAGCCAAAGTCCACACAGAACTGGTGGGTGTCGTCCTTCCTTTAAATGAAATCCAGACTGAACTCCTTCCCTGTCTGAATTAGTGCAATAATCTAAGGCTTCCGAGGCCAGGAAGGTAGAAGGGGAGACATCAAAAGAAGACGAGAGTCAAGCCTGGCACACAGAAGCAAAGGGGGCTTCTTCCAGGGGCTTCAGACAGCAAAATCCCCAAATGAATCTCCGGTTCGAGCCGGAGAGGTTAATGTGTCCATTTATAGATCACATCATGAGATTGTGCATGTTGAAAGAGGGAGGGCGAGGACCGAGCCTGGCTTTTGATCAGGCTCTGGCACTCCCCGAGAGCTGCCACCACGTGCCCAACACCTGATAAATGCTACACATAAACTGCGTGTGGAGGAGATGTGGAAGCCATAAATCTCCCTTCCTTTTCTCCTGTTCTGCTTTATGGATCTGAGAGGAAAATTAAAACCATGTTCCTGATCTGAAAGCAATGTCTCATCTGCTTTTCAGAAACCAGCAAAGTGAACTCCAGGGCACAGTCTGCTCTAAAATATGCACTGCGCCCATGAGGATTATGGAGAGCCCAGATGCTGTGGAAATGGGCATGGGGTGGTGCCGGGGGGGGGGTTCCACTTCCGTCCACCTGGCCTTTGCCAGGTGCTATAGAGCAGGGCGCTTTGTTAATGTTTTGCATATTTTTTTAAAAAAAAGAGAAATGAAGGCATCCAAGAGAGATCATAGAATCATAGAACTGTAGCGTCAGGAGGGACCCCGAGGACCATCTAGTCCAACCCCCTGAAATGCAGGAATATGCGGCTGTCCCATGTGGGGATCGAACCTGCAACCTTGGTGTTATCAGCACCAACCTCTAACCAATTGAGCTATCCATCGGGCAGCCAGGACCCACAGACCTCGAGACCTGACTGTTTAGTGCTTTGCCTTGGAAAAGCTGCCCTTGGATCGAGGCCTCCAGTCAGGGCTGGGCAATGGTCTGGCTCCCCACCACGGGCATGGTGCTCGGACTCTCAGCACAATGATTCCCAAAGACTTGATTCCCAAATTCACTACAATGCCCAAACATTAATCAGGTTGCAGGGCACACAGTTCAGCTGTTAAGTCAGAGCGCTAAGGTCCATGGCTAGGCATAAGCTAAGGGGTTGCCTCAACACTCGACATGCCCCCTGAGTTCTGGGGATTGAACCTTTTGCATGCAAAGTGCTGTCACTCAGCTGTGGTCCCCTCTTCCTTCAGACAATTCATTGACCAGTCATTTGTTTCAATGGAGATACCGCCTGCATACAGACTATATGTTCAAATCACCTTCCAAAAGAGTCCTGGGAACTGTAGTTCACCTCTTATTAGGATTGGGTGATGTATTAATACATCCAAAATGAGTTTGAAGTCCACATGGCAATATATCACGAATCACAATGTGTTTGTGTGCTGTGTAAAAAATCACAGTGCAGGAAAAACTGTGAAGCCAGTCGTTGCTTCTCTCACAATTCCTGCCTCCCCTGTTGCTCTGCCCTATAAAATAACAGTTGTGACAATATGTTGAAGGTAAGTAAAAATGTTTCAGTTTTAGACCCCTAAGTAGTAACAGTGGCCAGGACATTAAAGGTAAAGGTAAAGGGACCCCTGACCATTAGGTCCAGTCGTGACCGACTCTGGGGTTGCGCGCTCATCTCGCATTATTGGCCGAGGGAGCCGGCGTATAGCTTCCTGGTCATGTGGCCAGCATGACAAAGCCGCTTCTGGCAAACCAGAGCAGCACATGGAAACGCCGTTTACCTTCCCGCTGTAGCGGTTCCTATTTATCTACTTGCATTTTGACGTGCTTTCGAACTGCTAGGTTGGCAGGAGCTGGGACCGAGCAACGGGAGCTCACCCCGTCACAGGGATTCGAACCGCCGACCTTCTGATCAGCAAGCCCTAGGCTCAGTGGTTTAACCACAGCGCCACCTGGGTCCACGGCCAGGACATTAAACCATCCTTATTTCCGTCATTGGTTGGAGCTCCCCCCTAAAAAAGGGCAAGCAAGCTGGCACCTCTTTTTCTAGAGGAAAAAAAAAGCCGTGTTGATACATCATGTCAAAAACCAGACATTACTCAGTCCTACCCCTTACAGAGCTACAGTTCCCTGCACCCTTAACAAACTATGGCTCCCAGGATTCTTTATGGGTGGGAGGGATGTGCTTTAGAATGCCTGGTGTGTTGGGCGCCACACCCAGGGCTGTATCTTTTGTTCCCAAAGACTGGGTGGGTTGGTTTTTTTGCTGGGCTCATCTGGACATTGTTGGGGGGGTATCAAAGATCAGTATGAGTAGAAAGTGAGTTGTAGGGATGATGGCTCCATGAAACTAGGGGGGCTGTTTGAAGGAAATCTGGGTGTTGACCATAGTACATGGAAGAAAACTGTGGATTGAGTGGAATCCAATGTGTTTCTGAATGCTGCAAAAGGACAGAGGCAGGGAGGAGAAGGAGGAGGAGGAGGGTGGCTTTCCCCTGACCTTTCCGAGGGGCTCAAAGGGGAGGTGACCGGGCAGAGGCAGTGACCCAGGAGGCCTCTGAAGAAACAAGAGCAGATGTGAAACAGAAGCTCTCAGTGTTGCTGCGGCTGGCAGGAGTCTGCCCTGAAGGAAATGAGCCCGCAAAAGAGACCTTGTCACTGGGATGATCTTCACATGGGGTGAGGGCAGCTCCATGACCAGCAGGGACTGGCAAGGGGAGCTGGAGAGACCACAAGTAGCCAAAAGCCACCTTCTAGGTTTCAGGGTGTGGCCAGGGACAGTCCCATTTAGAAGAAGGGGTACAGTTTCTGATTGTCCCCATCTCAAAAAGGGTAGGGCAGTGCTGGTAAGTAAAAGGAAAGGAAGAATATGAATATGGAAGGATGCATGTGGCATTATCAGAACTCAAGCCCATAGAAGATCCCTGAACCTGAGACCTGAAATATATCAACAGGAGAATGAGCCTGTGTGGCCCCACCAAAGTGTTGGTTGAAGGGACAAACTCCTGGAAGACCAGTTTCTTAACAGCAATGGGCCAGAGCAGGTCAGTGATCCCTCCTCATCCTTATGAGGCTTCCCATCAGGCTTGCCATCAGGTCGGGTAGCCAACATGACCTCCAGATGTTTAGGCCTACAAATGCCATCAAGCTCAGCATCGACATTGGGATTTGTAGTCCAGGTTTATACACAATGATGGATGTCTTTTTAACACTGTGTGTGATGGCAACACGAGTGCTGCCTTGTCCAGGAAGGTGCTAGGTGCCAACAGATTGTGAAGCAGCACTTCACACGTTGTGGTAAACACCACCTATGGGACAAAGAACTTGGTGTGGGGAACTTGTAGTCTCCAAGCTGGTTTGCAACCACATTGATACCTCTGCAGTGCTTAATCTTAATTACAGTAGACCCTTTGGATACAAACTTAATTTGTTCTGGGGGTCCGTACGTACCCCGAAAAGTCCACATCTAGAGGTGCCGCTTCTGTGTATGCGCGTGGCACGATAGAGTGCTTCTGCGCATCCGCAGGTGGCGAAACCCGGGAGTATACACTTCCGGGTTTGCCATGTTTGCAACCCGAAAGTTACGTTGCATGAAGGTAACGTAACCCACAGGTCCACTGTAAATGTTTAAAGCAATACTGGAAAAACCTCTTCCTGCTCTGATGACTTTCTTGGTCCTCTTTGTGAAAACATTTGCTCATTCTTTTAAATTGCCGTTATCAGATATGATGTCACACAGCCAGGCCTGATTGGCTAGGTACTTGTTGGAAACTTTTCCCGTTCACTATGGGATCCCTGATTGAGTGGGATCTCCCCATGCAATTAAACCTAGAAGATGCAGGAGCCAGGGAGGAAATGGCACCAGAGGAGGAGCAGGAAAGGGAAACAAAGGCACAGAACGGAACTAGGAAAACCAATCAGTGTCCACACACATTCATGGTGCTCTTTTTCAGGGGGAAATTTTGACCCCGCCAAAAAGGACTGGAAAATGGTACGTGGCAAATATTCAGGAGAGACTGAGCTCTGAGGCATTTCACCTACGAAGGGGGAAGAGCGACTCTGACTCCCCAAAGGGAGGGCTGTAAGCCACCCTGCCATGATTTATGAATCACAAGGGGATAATCAATCTGAGAGCTGGATAGATGTTATCTAAACTTCTCCTGCCGCTGTGATAATAGGCTCTGATGGGAGGGAGGGAAGGGATTTACGCAACCAGGCAATCTGGGCAAGCAATGCCGTTTTCCAACTTCCCCCGGTTAGACAGCAAAACAACAGAATGGCGGGGGCCACCATAATGTTACCAAAGCATTTCCATTGGGATCAGGATGAGTGCGTGGTCCATGCTGGATCCAAACAGACACACAGAGAGAAACGGCTTCCTTGGTCTTCGTCCCACCTTGGAAGGGGATTGACAGGAGGTGGTGGCGGCGGCTGTTGTTTTCAAAGTTACTTTGAGAAAAGAAAAAAAGAAAAGAAAAAAGAGAGGAAAATGTAGTGACAGCTAGCAGCTGAAATCCCATGGAAACCAGTTTAGTCCGTGTGAAAACGTCCAAGGCAGGAAGGTGTCTGTGTCTGTTGCCTCTGTTCATAGCTGTTTCTGGAGGGATCAGCCCTGAGGGCCAAAAGCCTTCCTGAAGCCCCTGTTAGTAACCACTAGTGGAAATATATCAGTTTATTAGGCCTGGGATTATCCTTCCCCTCAAAGAATTCGTTCAGATTTTGAGGGATCCTGTGGCCTGTCAGATTTTGCTGGACCTCCAACCCTGCACCTTCTTGACAACTGGTCCAACAACAAGTTCCCCTCCCCGGCATTAAGCAGTAACAAGTGGAGCCCAGTTGTCATTAAGGCTGTGTCCATCCACCCCGGCTCCACCCTGTAGCCCCAATATGTGGCCCCTGGATCAGGCCAGTTCACCCGGTGCAATTAGAAGAACTACGAAGGGGTGGGTCTCAGGCGCTTGTCCCGCTGCCCTCACCACACATATGCGACTTAAGAGGTACTGGTAATGTCTGAAGAGGGCTTTGGTGATTGGTGGGCTCTGGGGAGAAGAAGGAGGGCTGGGTAAATAAAGTGGCACAATTCATTTATTGTATTTGTAGCCCATCTTTTTCTCCAAAGATCTCCCCTTCCCCACAACAACCCTGCGAGGTAGGTTAGGTGAGAGGCAGGGACTGCTCCTCAGGGTCACCCAGTGGGGATTTGAACCCTGGTCTCCTAGGTCCTGGTCCTTCACTCAAACCACCACACCACACTGGCTGAGCATGCTGCATACAGCTTTCAGAATGACTGTCAAACTTGTGCCAAGGAATCGTGTGGAGCCTAATGCTCTTCTGTTCCCACTGCTCCCATAGGAGGATCAGAAGTGGATCATGCCCTCCTTACTTTTCTGTATCCATCAGAAGAACCGTAAAATTTGCTTGGAGGCGCAACCAATATGAATTGCTTGCAAGTGATCCAATAATCTCAGGCCCCCCAGCACAGACCAGCACTATTCAGGGACTTCCTCAAGACATCACAACAAGGTGACAAGGTGAAGATACAGAACCAGTAAGAACAGGGGACCTCCCTCACTACCTCTTGGTTGGAGCTATGGCTGACTTCTATCATCATTACGGAACCTGCAGCTGTTCTGATAGCTGCAATGGATGACTGAGTTTGAGTTAGGTCAAATGGAAATTGCAAGAGAAGCCACCACACAAGTCCTTTCTCACGCAAACCTGCTCTTTGTTCCCAGCCCCTCCAAGTGTCATTTTTCAGCAACCCAATTTGAGGTTAGACAACTGGGAGCAAAAATAAAACCTTGCCAATCTCCTGCAAAAATAAAACCTTGCCAATCTCCTGCAAATCATCCAGAGACCCACTGGTAAAGGGTCACTCCCAGCCTGTCAGTATTTTGCAGGAGGGAATATTCAAGCCCTCACCAGTAATTTAGGTGCGTATTATTGAAATGGATTCAAGTGCTCTGTCACCCCAATGCAACAAATTCACTTTTTAAACACGACTTCCTGCAGTTAGGAAAGTGTTGGGGAAACGCATTGAAAAGTGCGGAGGAATAAATGATGAACGGGAAGAAATCCAGGAGCGTCATAACCAGGCATTGGAGAGACCTATCGGGAGTAGGCATGGACCAGTGGTACCAAATAGTATGGGAAACAGCCTTACTAGAAAAACTAACCAACAAGCTGAAACTGGCACGGGGGCAAATAGAAGAGGATGCCTTCACCCCGGTATGGTTCCCCTTTATCACACACGCAGCCCAGCAAGATAATGGCAAAAGTTTACTGTCAGCGTACAAATCAGTATGGCTAACCTGACCCAAAACACACACACACCCCACTCACACATGAAAACAAAGACCATCATAGCCAATCACAAATGAACAACTACACCCTTGGCCAACCCAAATCTCTCTCGCCATCAAAAGAACACAAGCGAATAAAGGAGTACCAACACAAACAAAGCTGACATCAAGCCCTACATATATTAAGCAAAACAGAAACATCATCACCTAATCCCACCCCAATCCACCCTCCCACCCCCTATCTACCTTGCTTCCCTCTTTCTTCTTAGTGTTTTAACAAATGAAACTGATTTGCAAAAATGATACATGTTAAAATATGAGTGACACTGCACACACCTTTGTAATTCAAGAAATCTTTAATAAAAAATACTTTTTTTAAAAAAAAAAGAACGGGAAGACATGTAACCATCAGATGAGCAAATCAGGATGAATGCAGGAAGGCTGCTCACAAGCAGATTGGAATGAATGCTCAATAAGACCAGACATAGTCTAACCTCCAGGTAAACAGGGCGCAAGCAGATCAGGATGGGTGCTCAATAAGCAGGTCACCTGAAGGAGCCTCTCTACCTTCTGGCTGCCCCCAAAGCAGAACCTTCACAGGTAGAACTTGCAGGAATCTTGCACCGCAACATCTCCCAGTACAGAATGAAAGATGTGCCATAAAGAGGCCCTGCTGTGGACCTCCTGAACTGCCTGCCCCTGAACATGCCAGCAGTGAGGAGGGTGAAAGGTGGGGGCCTTATCCACTGCTTGCTTTGCATACTCCCTCTCAGCCCTTGTGCATAAGGGCATAAGGGGAGCCCATGTCATCCCGCAGCCTGTAGTTCTTACAGTGGCCAGCCAGATAGACACCTGCGGAAATCCCCCAAGCAGGAGCTGTGTGCCACAGTGCTCTCCTCGCTTGGCGTTCCCGGGAACTGGTGCGCAGAGGCATCCTGGCTCAGACAGTGGAAGTATAGCCATCACAGCTAGCCTTGGATAGCCTTATCCTCCATGAATTTGTTTGTCTTTAAAAGCCACCCAGATTGGGAAAGGCCAAGTGGGAATGGGACAGTGGCCACAATGAGAAGGGACCCACTCAGAGATGGGAGTGGCGATTATGACGCAAACCCTCCCCCCCCCCTCAAAAAAACCAAAAAACTACTGGAACTTGCATTGTGACTCTTTGATAAGCCAGATATGATGGTGTCCAGCTCAAGCTGATCCCCCGCCAGGACCTCCCCTGCTGGTTAAAAACCGGCCTCCACCCTCCTCTGCTGTTATCCTCCACTGCCATTCACAAAAAATGTTTCCTATGACAGAAGCTCTTCTCAGCCTTGCCTGCTGGCAGTGGCCCAAGAGGAGAGGCCTGGGTGGGAAAGAGGGGGAGCGCCATTCTCATGGAAAAGACTGGCCTTTCCCCTCCTGCTTATTATTTCCAGGAGGTTAATTCCCAGCTCGTTCGTGTCACATTACTCCAGCGGCAGGCATTCAGACATCACAGGGCTGAGCCATTAATGCAGCTATTGGGGCTCATTAAGGAACTGGGCAACCTGAGCCACCACCCCCCCCACCCCCCTGGGGTTTCACATTTAAGGTGTTGGGGTGGCAGGGAGAGAAAGAGGGCAACGCCTCCCTATAGCTGAGCTGGAGTGGCCCAGTTGTCACAGTCCGCTTGATGCTGGGCTGTTGTTTAACATTCTTTGCATATGCTGTGAGCCACTCTGAGGAGTGTTTGCAGTGGGAGCTGCTTGTTTCCAAGTCTTTGCAGCTCACTCTTCATTGTGGGGAGCAATGGAATAAAATAACAATAAAAATGTACCGGGGTCGGGGGGAAGATATCAATATACAAACACGACAGAATTCACACGAAGAAGTCCAATAAATAACATAAATTGGTTGCTGTTCATTGTTATCAAATGTTCTCCATGACAGACCTTCTTCTTGTGACTTTTTATCTTTAAAGCAGACAGGGGTTGGACTACATGACCTCCCTGTTCACTTCCCACACTCAAACTCTGTGATGCCAGGTGCATGGGGATGAGATGTGCCCACTCTGAGATTTGGGTTCTTTGAGGAGGACCCTGAGGATTCTCGCCCTTGATTGGAAGGTGGAGCTGTCAAGGAGCAAAGTCCAGCCCCACTCCTCCCACACTCCTTATATGGTGTTGAAATTAATAATTGCAGCACTTTGGGGGCAGGCTGTCTGGCTATCTTCACAGAGCACTTTGAGCCATCAAAGTGGCATGAAGCAGACAGGGACTGCAGAAGCAAAGGGAAGCCCAGATGTTATGTACTGAGCTGAATCCTAGAACAATAGGATTCAGAATCAGCAGTCTGATTGGTCTGCAGGAGCTACCCAATCCAACGCCAGGTGGAAGTGAATCTGCAACTTGATTGGCCTGTAGGAACACCCAATCAGGCTGCAGGCAGAAGTCAATCCACAACCTGATTGGCCCACAGGTGTAGCCCTGAAGTAGCCAATCACGCAAGGCCCATTGTGTAAATAATGTATATAAGCAGATGGTTTTGGGAAAAGAGCCATTTTTCTTCTCTCCTCCTCCTTGATGACTATGAGCTGAATAAAGAGCATGAAATTCACTCTTGACTCCGAGTATATTTCACCAGACTTGCCTGTGAACTTTTTTCCTGGGCCAGAAACATTTGGGGATAGTTTGGAGAAGCTCTAGAGTGGAATACCCCTCCAGGGAGAATTGTGGCTAGAAGGACATGGCTGGGATTGTCATCACATTCTTGGCATTTTTTTTTTTTAAAAAAAAATCACACTCCAACTCTTGTTCTGATGGGAAAAATCCTGTGGTGTGAGAAGAGCGTTCCTCCTCCTTCCCACTCACCATGCCCCATTGCAGACTCATCTCTCCCCAGTTCAGCTGTGGTGTATACTTTGAAACAGCCCAGCCCTTTGTTCCTATGGCAAAATGATCTGCAAAACAGATGCATCAGAGCAAGGGGAGGCAAACTTTCTTATTTTATTTTGAGGGCCACATCCCATCATGGATAATTGGTTGAAGGCCACATACTGTTAGGAGGCATAGCCAGAGCTGTTGATGGACAGAGTCAGGGGGGTTGGACTACATGGCATCTTGGGTCCCTTCCATTTTTTCCATGGGTACTTCGGATTAGAAGTACCAGTCTTATACAGGTTTACTCAGAATAAGAGGTGGAGGAGAAATTCAATTCAGGGTGCATTTTAAAGCCCAATCCATCAAATTTTAACCCTCCCAAACAAAATGCAAACCAAACCACAGCTATCCTTGAGAAATTCATACTTATTCATATTCTGCAATGCAGTTCTCCACTCAATGTTTGCAAAAATGCGTCTATTGAGGGGGAAGTGTGCATGAAGCTGAGCATAAAATTGAAAATAACATACAATAGTGCATTCTATTACAGAAAACCGCTTGCAAAACTGTGTACATTTGTCAAAAATGCATATAAAATGTGTTCGTTAGGAGAAAATCACACTTAGAAGCTGGTGGATTTTCGTGTGAGTTAAAAAACAACAACAATCACAAATTCCAGTAAAACACGGAGGACTGAATTTAAGATGGGGAAAATGAGAAACAGGGAACTAACACTGACAGATCCTTATTTCCGTGCTCAGAAGTGTTTATGGGGCTGCCCTCGAAGGGGTTTGGCACCTGCAGCCCCACAGGTACACGCACCACCATGACCAATCCAGAGCTCCCCAAACTTCCCCAACTGGGTCGTTCTGCCCCTCCACATCTGGGTGCCTGTTGTGCCACTGCCACAGAGAGGGTGCCGGTGCTGCTCTGCCACCCCACCCCAAGGCGCCGCTGCTGAAGTACGGCAAGCATTTAGTGCAACAGACCAGGATAGCTACAAGAAAGAAAGTGAATGCAATTCGTTTCCGATGTTAGGGGGCTTGTCCATACACACACAGCAGAAGCCGGCCAAGTCAGAAAGTTCTCCCAAAGCCACACAACTCAGTTATTATTCTCTTTTAAGAAGCTCCTGCCAGTTCCAATTATTCTGAAACTCCATAGAAAGAGGGGGAAACTGTTTTTAAAAAGCCTGTGGTTGTTATTTAAAGAAGGAAATCAACAGGGAACCCTGGCAGGGTGGAAGAGTGGGGCAGCTTAAAAAGGTGTTGGGGGCCACATGCAGTAAGGCTGGGGCCACATACAGGTCGCAGGTTGACCAACTGTCTTAAAGGATGGCTGGCTTTCTGTAGGTTTTAGGACAGAACTATCTATGGGCATAGCTGAAGGGGGCCTGGGGGCAGGTGCCCCCCTTGATCAGGTAAAACAATATAAATATTTAACTGACCAATCACATTGCTTCTACTCCCCAACAAAAGCACTGCCCCCACTAACAAAGTCCTGCCCCCCCCCCAAATCCTGGCTACTCCCATGAAACTATCACACCTTGTGCCCATGAAACTGTGCCCACCTTGTGCCCCACATCTTATTGCTCGACAAGCAAGTCTAGAAGGCAACAGCCTCATTCATTGGTTTTCTGAGGCATGGTGCATAGATTAGATGTGTAAAGCTCTTACAGAGAGACTACACCCCCTCGGGTTTCCATGTGGGACCTCGCTCGGGAGTTGTCACAGTTGGAGGTGTGGTTTGCAATGACTCAGGGCAGGCGGGGCCTTTTCAGTAACAGCACCAGAGCAGTGGAACCCCCTCCCACTGGATATTCCTGCAGACCCTTCGCTACTGGCTGCCCGCTTAGTGGTGACTATCCTCTTCAAGAACACAGGAACCCGCTTTAAATTTAGTCTGACATCTTGACCCATCTGTCTCAGTTCTGCCTGCACTGACTGGCAGCGACTTTCTGGGTCTTCAAGCAGAGGTCATTCTCCTCTGGATCCCCCAGGGACGGAACTGGGGGGACTTTAGCATGCCAAGCAGATGCTCTAACCACTGGGCCACAGCCCTCTCACCACGAAAGACCCTTTTGCTGTCTTGACCACTGATTATTCGCCAGCCTCACCGCACTTTGTCAGCTGAGATGCTTTGCTTCTCTGTGTCCATTAAAAAAAACAAAATCCATGGCATTTCACTGTTGCTATTTTGGATTTCATGTTTTTATGCCACTTTGAAGGAAAAGTGGTTTGTGGGCAAACAAAACAGAGGGAAGCTGCTTGTTTTTAAGGCGTCGCATTTTGGGAGAAGGGTTGATATCAAGTCGATTTTATGGCTGTGCCCATGAAACGAGTCTTCTTACCCAACATCTTGGGTGCTTCCCTGCCTGCAAACCCCCACCCCCACCCCAGTTCCGACTGCCAGTCTTGGGTTTTGAACAACAGACTGGAAAAGTTGCATTTTGTTTTTCCTTGGAGATTATCGTCGCTCCTATTTTTGCTCTCTCTATGTTTTTCCAGTTACATTATTAAAGAGAGAGAGAGCGAGAGCGCTAATTCTTTCAAAGTAGCCTGACTGGAATTTCTTTCATGCGCCATTTCCAGCCTTATGTGTATATTTTCCAAAGTGCATTTTCTTCTTCTTCTTCTTTAAAAGTCGCCTTGACTCAGCCAGGGCTGAGAGCCAGTTCTGGTTTCTATTACGGGTGATTAATGCCAGGGGCCGTGCTTAGGCTCCCAGGGTTTATATGCTGGTTAGGGACCGAGGGAATTTGGGGACCCACTCTGATAAAATGGTTTGGGGCCTGGGGGAGGAGGCGAGGGCACGGGGGTTCAAGTTACAGGGCAGGGGTTTGAAGCCCACGCACACCGGGAGGGTGAGAGCAAATCTCTCTCGGAAGATCGCCTTGAAAAGCAACCGCAGCATCCATGCCTGGGAGGGACTGGCCGACTGGCTGCTGCCGCTGCTTTTATTCACGACCCCTCCCCTTCCACCCCGTTCTTATTAGATTTTAATTTAGCGGCAAAGCCTTCTGGTTCTTCCACCCTCGAATGCTGTCCTAGAACATGCAGAGGAGAAGTGGGACTTTGTCCCAAAAAGCTAATCTTAGGAACAATAAACAGAAAGGAATTAATAATGCCTCCCCACCCCACCCCACCCCAGTCACTGCTACTGTCAGCATCCTGTTTGGTCCATTGGCTGGAGAGTGACAAGGCAAGGCAGGATCAGTGTGCTTCATCTGTAAAATGGGATGCCGGCTTCCCGCAAGGCCAGGAGGAAAGAGCTTCTGCTGGCAATTGTACTAGAGCTGCTGGAAAAATGCAACCGGTGCCGTTGATAAAGATAGTGCAACCCGTACAGCATGTTGGCAACAAATATTCACACAGTTGTTCAAAAATAATTTTACACCATTTATCAAATTTGTGAGAAAGAGACAATTACTTACAAAGTGCCATGGAAACTTACAAACTACCTAAAATAAAGCGAACTTGCAATATCAGATTTTACTAGGTTCTCATAAATTCTTGACTCAGTTTTTCATTTTTTTCTTGTTTTTTAAATAAGTTCAAGAAGATTCAAGAAGAAGGTAAGTTCAACATTGTTCCCGGGAGCTGTGAGGTGGAGATGAACCCGCATATGAAGTTATGAAGAATACAGAGTGCCAGTGTTCTATCCCTGTTTTGCCCTAGCAGTCCATGCAGTTGAGAGGCTACTGTTTCGCTCCAGGGGCAAAACGAGGATAGAACGCTGGCACCCTGTATTCTTTATAACTTCATATGTGGGTTCATCCAGGCCCGGCTCGCCCATTGACTCTAGTGGCGCAACGCACCATGGCGCCTGGGCGATCAGGGGGCGCTGAGGGGCGCCCCAGCAAGTGGGAGAGCTTTGCGGCGGCCTCCCTTTTCCCTCCACCAGCCGCGCCGCGAGAGCAGGGAGGGAAGCGAGCGGAACAGGAGCACTAGGACCCTCTTCTGCTCTGCAGCGCCAGGGTCATCCCTCACCCCGGCGCTGCGTTTCATTGGTAGAGGTGACACCACATGGCAGCACCTCTACCAATGAAACGCAGCGCCCTGTTGGTGGGAAGGAACCCGGCATGACCCGGCCTGCCCAGGCACCCCGCTCCGCTGGGAGAAGGGAGGAAGGCCGCGCGGAGCAGCGGCGCCCCCTCCCCCACTCAGTCCGGCGGCATCGGACAGGCAGGCGGCCTCCGGCACAGCGCGGCCCTGCTGTGAGGTGTGGGGGTCGTCGTGATGCTCCCGCTGCCCGGCACGCCAGGTAAGACTTTTCCTTTTTTTAAAAGAGTTGGGGGGGGCGCCCGAGGGATCCCCGCACCAGGGCGCCTGATGACCTTAAGACGGCCCTGGGTTCATCTGCACCTCATGGCAATTGTACTGAAGGCTGGTCCATTAGGGAGTATGGGGCACTGCCTCACCAACCTCAGTCAGTCCTCAGCCGCCCCCCACCTGCCTCCCTTCCTACTTACAGCTGTGATTCCTGCATTGCAGGGGGTGGGACTAGATGACTCTTGTGGTCCTTTCCAACTCTACAGTTCTATGACTGCAACCAGCCCAGGAGGTGCCCGCACTGCCTGCCAGTTTCCTGCTTTCTAATGCTCCTGTTGACCTTGTAGAATTCAGCAGGGGAAGGGGGAGAGGAGGATGAGGAGGCAGCCAACCAACCCTAGAAATAGTTGGATCCACCTATTTCTGGCTCTGACTCCGCCTCCTGTTAGCCTCCCTGCCTTCCACCCCACCAGTCTCTCTCTTTTTTTAAAAATCATTTTTATTAAATTTTCCGTTTTAACAATCCAATCCAATCACATCAAATGTTTCACATTATACATATACATATCAAATAATCCAAATATTCGGCCAAATTATAATTTTTGTGGGACTCCCCATGCTTCGAAACTTTGGAGGGCTCTGATCAACATCATAATCCTACTGCATTTCGTATCTTCTAATAATTCTTGTTTCTCTTTCTGTTGTCATCCTTCTTTTCCACCCCACCAGTCTCAATGGGCATCCTTGTCACAATATTATTACTCATCCTCGACCATCGTGGTAATTTATAAAGCACTCCATTCTCTTTACCTCCAGGAGGTACCTGCAAGAAGGAGGTTGGAGATTTTTACTTCCAAAAGATCATTATGACCAACTCAGACAAACTGTATGTGGTCTTAACTATTTTTTTATTGGGCAGAGCTAACTTCACTCCATGGTTTATGAAGTTGACTTGTTTCAATAAACCATGGTTCAGTTCAACAACAGTTTAGGGTTTGGATGTTTCACTAAACTGTGGTTCATGGAATACTCTTGATCTCTTCCTCACTGTCTTTTTGGGGAAGGAGTAGCACATGAACCTGAGACTTGTGTGAATAATAATAATAATAATAATAATAATAATAATAATAATAATAATTTATATACCACCCATCGGACTGGGTTGCCCCAGTCCCTATGGGCAGCTTCTAGCAAATTATAAAACCACAGTAAAACACCAACCATTAAGGTGTCTTCTAAAAGTCAGATAGTTGTTACACTAATCTAGGGTTTCCCAGACTTGGGTCTCAAGCAGTTTTTGGATGACAACTTCCATAATTCCTAGCTAGTAAGACCAGTGGTCAGGGATGTTGGAAATTGTAGTCCTTTAACAGCTGGAGACCTAAGTTTTGGAAACTGCAGTAAACCATAGTTGGGCATTGCATCCAAACCATCGCCTGTCATTAAGTAACCCTTCACAGACCACAAGGCTGAGTCTTGGCACTGTCAGCAACCTTGTGCTTTAGGAAGTCCAGAGAGAGATAAAGAAACTGAGACATCTTGGGAGCAGACTGAAGCACAGATTTTAATTGGGAGTTTGATAGGATGGGATGCCAGCCAGGCCAACAACAGGAACCCGCCTGCTTATGAGCCTGGTGAATTACAGCCTGCTGCTCCCTCACACCTTGCTGTGGGCCAGGGGAGCCTCGGTTCCCACGATAAATAGCACTTGCTTTCCCACTGTTGGCTCCCCCCTGCCCTCCCCCTGCCCAGCACCGGCCAGATGGGGGACTGTTTTATCTCACTGCGTGATGCTCTCCAAAGCTCAGGCTCCTTGGGCCTGGCTGTGGAGATGGTCTGGGACACACGAGGCTTCTCATCTGCTGCTCCCTGGCAGGTCTAATCCCACCACTTCCTTCAACGGCTCTGCTCTCAGCCAGCACAACAGCAAGATTTGCGTTCAGGGTTTTCCGAAGACAAGCCATGAATCAATGTGGTTTTTCCAGGCCTGTTTGCGATTCTCCATTAATCAGCAGAGAACCAAATAAGAGTCTGATGTCCTGATTTCGGCTATTAATTCACCCCCCCCACACACAAGTGGGGCCTTCAGCATAGCTGACCCTCTTGAATAAACCCAAAGTTCCAGACCCTCCAAGTGTCCCTATTTTTGAGGAACAGTCCCGGATTTACAGAAGCTGCCCCTATTTCTGATTTGATCCCGGAATGTCCCACTTTTCCTTAGAACGTCCCTATTTTCATCTGAGAAATGTTAGAGGGTATGGAGTGTTGTGGCGTGGGGTTCGTGATTTTTTTTTTTTAAAAAGACATTTTATTAAATTTTCCAATTAAACACATTTAACAATAACAAAACAAACAACAACAAACATAACATAACAAACACAGAATTTTTCTTCTAACCATCTTATCAATTATTACAATTTTCTTTGCTCTGCCGAGCTTTGACTTCCCTCCCTCCCCCCAAACGGTTTTTTCCTGTCCATTCCTGTCTTACAGTTCCTTTATTCCTTTTATTTAAAGTCAATTCGTAGGATTTATTTCAGTCCTGCAAGTGTCTTTAAACTTCTACAGTTCTTCTCCATATAGTCCACAAATTTACTCCAATCCTTTTGGAACCTTGACTCTCCCTGGTTTCGGATCCTGCTAGTCAGTCTTGCTAATTCCGCATAGTCCATCATTTTTGTCTGCCACTCTTCAATCGTCGGTAACTCCTGAGTTTTCCAGTTTGGGGCTAACAAAGTCCTAGCCGCGGTTGTCGCATACATAAATAATACTTGATCATGGGGTTCGTGATTTCAGCTCTCTTGACATAATATGCTGGAGACAGTTCTCTAGTAACACTTCTTTATTAAAGCAAACAAGACTAAGCTCTGATGAGAGGAAAGCTACATTTATAGGGACAGGGGATTAGCTAGAAAGGGATACATTTTGGAGGGAACAATATCAGGCAATCACAGTGCTGCCTTTTGGAGGAAACCAATAAGACAGAGGATCCAAAGACAGCAGCTTAAATGAACCAATAGTAGCTGTACCTTCTGGAACCAAAAGGCAGTTACTTTACCCTAATGCAAATACATACAATAGTACGTAGTCCTATATAATAATGTCCAAGATGTCCCTGCGTCCAGTTGTCCCGTGTGTCCCTGAGGTACTGCGCATGTGCCCCAGGGATACAGGGATTGGACAGCAGAGACTGCCCGCGCGCACTCTCCCCCCCCCTCTGCCTCCTCCAACCGCCGCTCCCGCCGGACACCGCCTCACTGCAGGGCACGTCAGGGAAGCGAGGGTGGAGGCCGGCGAAGGCCTCCTCACAACCCTCCCTGGCCCGTGAGAGGAGCGGCGGTTGGAGGAGGCAGGGGGGGGGGAGAGTGCACGCGTCCTTCCTGTCGGCGGCTGGGGGAGAGGAAGGAAGGAGAAAGCGCTCCTCCGTTCCTGTCCCCCTGCCACCGACAGCAAGGACGGGTCCCAGGGTTCGGAGAAGCGCTGCACAAGCGCTTCTCCGAACCCTGGGATGTCTGCTTCCTGTCGGCGGCTGCGGGAGAGGAACGGAGGAGGAGAAAGCAGCGCTTTCTCCTCCTCCGTTCCTGTCCCCCTGCCGCCGACAGCAAGGACAGATCCCAGGGTTCAGAGAAGCGCTGTGCAAGCGCTTCTCCGAACTCTGGGAGGTCTCCTTGCTGTCGGCGGCTGCGGGAGAGGAACGGAGGAGGAGAAAGCAGCGCTTTCTCCTCCTCCGTTCCTGTCCCCTTGCCGCCGACAGCAAGGACAGGTCCCGGGTTCGGAGAAGCGCTGCGCAAGCGCTTCTCCGAACCCTGGGATGTCTGCTTCCTGTCGGCGGCTGCGGGAGAGGAACGGAGGAGGAGAAAGCAGCGCTTTCTCCTCCTCCGTTCCTGTCCCCCTGCCGCCGACAGCAAGGACAGGTCCCAGGGTTCAGAGAAGCGCTGTGCAAGCGCTTCTCCGAACTCTGGGAGGTCTCCTTGCTGTCGGCGGCTGCAGGAGAGGAACGGAGGAGGAGAAAGCAGCGCTTTCTCCTCCTCTGTTCCTGTCCCCCTGCCACCGACAGCAAGGACAGGTCCCAGGGTTCGGAGAAGCGCTGCGCAAGCGCTTCTCCGAACCCCAGGATTCTAGCGCCCGTTATTAAACGGGCTGAAAACCACTAGTACAGATATAAAATCCTTTGACTCAATACTGACTATCAAACCTTTAGTTACAGGTAGGTAGCCGTGTTGGTCTGAGTCGAAGCAAAATAAAAAAATTCCTTCAGTAGCACCTTAAAGACCAACTAAGTTTATATTTTGGTATGAGCTTTCGTGTGCATGCACACTTCTTCAGGTATCTTTCGTGTGCATGCACACTTCTTCAGGTATCAGTTGGTCTTTAAGGTGCTACTGAAGGAATTTTTTAATCAAGCCTTTATTAGGCATTTTAGTTTGACTCAATACACAACCTGGAGTTCTGCAGCCCCTCCTCTTGGGTCATGCGTGCGTAGGCCTGCTCATGTGTAGGCGGAGGGGATTTGGCATTTTAATTAAGGGAATCATCTTGCACAGCTGAACTAGTTCCATAAATCTTCCCGGCAGGCACTTCTCAGAACAGGGCAAGGGGACCTCGATGGGCCACGGCAGCCTCAGAAAGAAGGGAAGCACGTCGGGTGGTCATGGAGGGGACAGGCAAGAGTGAGGCTGGAGCCCAGGAGTGGACACATAATTTCCCGTCATACGAAAGGGAGTTATTTTTGGCAGCCATCCCCTCTGATTTGCCAGGGGAGGGACCTCCCATGATGCCTGGTGGAATTCTGGAAAGTTCAGAGGAGAGAAGGAGGCCTGGGAACAGCACTCCATGTTATTGTGTTATGATGTCTTTGGGAGGAACGAGTAAGCCGTGTGCCAACAGATGCAGATTGCTTAGGTACCCAAAAGCAGAAAGGGAACTTTGCTGAGTAAGGAGGGGGGGTCAACAGGGGCAGAGTGCCACAAAAAGGGTATTGGTTTCTTGAGAGGGGAAGAAATGCTGACCGACTCCTTTTCCCAGTCTGAGAAGGGAAAGGGAGGAAACCCCCCCCCCCACTTTTTGTAACATCCCTGGTAGCTCAAAAATGGGCAAAAGCAGCTCCAGGTCATCTCTTCGTGGGTCTGGCTCCCAAATGTGTTGGGAAAAGTTTGCTCTGTGGGTGAAGACAGATATAATGACTTGGTTTTCGCATAACACTAAGCCATGTCTAATGTTAGCCATAGTTAATAAACCCAAACCCTCCAAGTGTCCCGGTTTTCCAGGATAAGTCCTAGAATTATTAAAGCCATCCTGGCTTCTGACTTGATTCCAGAATGTCCCTATTGCCAGAGCTGCTGCTGCTGCTGAGCTCAGGGAGGAGGATGGGCCTGCGCTTGTCCCGAGTGATGGCAGTTGTGGCTGCAATGTCTTTCCATGGCCTCTCCAGCACTGCTCCCCACTATAGAGGAATGGCTGATAGAAACTATTGGACTTGGCTGAGATGGCAAAGTTAACATACTGAATTAGAGAAAAATCATTACTGACATTTGTTAAGGATTGCAAATTTCTTACAGACTTCTTGCGTGAAAGAGAAAATGAACTTGTAATATCTGGATTTGAGGATTGAAAAAATTCTGCTTTATAGAAGATAGAATGGTTGGATCTTACAGAATGGATACCATGTGTCACTACAGGAGAGAGAGCCGGAAGTCCTTTTATTTTCTTTTTCTTCTTTATCTTTATTTTTCCTTTCTTCTTATTTTCTCTTTCTCTTTCTTTAGGTTTCTCCTTTCCTTGTCTTTTCTTCCTTCTGACTTTGTTCTCTTTTAACCTAAGTTGTTGTTTTATCTCAGTATATTATAAAAAGATACTTTGTAATGGGTATTTATATATATCTCTTTGAATAAGTATACAGTGGTACCTCGGAAGCCGAATGGAATTCTCCGTTCGGAAACCAGGGCGCAGCTTCCAATTGGCTGCAGGAAGCTCCTGCAGCCAATCAGAAGTTGCGGAAGCCGCATCGGACGTTCGGGTTCCAAAGAACATTCGCAAACTGGAACAGTCACTTCTGGGTTTGCGGCGTTTGGGAGCCAAAGCGTTCGACTCACAAGGCGTTCAGGATCCAAGGTACGACTGTATAAAGAATATATATATATATATTATCCCTGATAGACAGCTAAGTGGCAACAGAGCTGCCAATGGGTTTCCCTTATCCTTCCATTCATGCACTGACTCCTAGTTGATCTTCTGGGGTGTGGAGCTCCTTGCCATGAAAGTGGCCTTGTGGGGCCAGCCCTGCCTGTCGATGAAGGAGGGAGAATGACTTGCAACTCCACCAGTGTTTGTCATGGCAAAGCCAAGCCTTGGCCTGCGCAGAATACTGTGCCAGCAGCTCTGAGCGAGGCACTTTTCCCAGGGGCTGGGCGTTGGCAGGGGGCAGCTGGGATTTCTTGCTGAGCGCAGCAAGTTCCCCCACTGCCCACTGTTTGCTTTCAGAGCTTTCCTATGAAAAATGAGCCTCCAGCGATGCCGGGCGCTGCAGCCGTCCCGGTGATTTACCGAGAACTTTGCTCCTACAAAATCTTTCCGCTCGAGCAGACCAGGAGGAGGGGGAGAGGCCAGAGAGCTGCAAACGGGCAGCCCGATTGGAACCAGATGTCCCAGGCCTTTGCTGCAAGGAGTAGGCTGAGCCTTCTGCCAAGGCCTGTGCAGTAGCCAGATGGCAGATGGCAGGATAGACCGGGTGCCTTGGCTACCTGTGAGTCTCAGAAGTTCACCCTGCTGGAGGGATGGTGGCAAAAGTTTGTTTATAGTCAGACATGGAGGCAGCAACATTTGAGGGCTCCAGAAACCTGCAGCATGCCAAGATGATGGAGCCAAGTGGTCCAGGGAGGGTGGTCAGAAACGCCCTCTGTCTGGGGATGGGAAAGGATCCTCATTGAGTTCATAAAAGGCATGTTTCCAGGAGGTTGCCTAACTCCCTGCCTGCCTCCTGCTTCCATCATTCAAACCCACAGACCTTCACTGTGAAAATGGAACTCAATGTACACATTTTGGCCAAGCAATTCCCCCTAATAGAACGCTTATTTGCATATCCCTTCCACTAATTGGTCATTTTTATGCACACTTTACTCTAATATATGATGCGCTTATTTTTTGACTGTGGTTGGAAAGCCAAGGTTTGGAAAGATGTGAGTTTTGAGGTGTAGCTTTGTCTCACTTCGTGCACTGTCTCAGGAAGGGTGAATTAGCTGGGCTCCCATTAAGATGCAGAGCAATCTTGTCCCTCGTCCCTCCTTCCCCAGGTCTGTTGCGGCACAATCCTCCCTCGAGGGAGAAGCTTCTCCGCAGTCGCTTTGTGAGGGGTTGGCAGATGCCTTGGGACAGAAGGTCTGGTTTCCCCTCCCGAAGTTCTGTTTATTATACTTGTTTATCATAATATTTGCACTTCTAACTCCCAGCTCCTGTTTTTAAGCAGCAATCCAAAAAAAGGCACTGTTTGTGTGTGTGTTTCTGTGTGAAAAGCCAACCTCGCTGCCACTAATTCCTCATTACGGGGGAAGATCGAAGCCAACTGGAGGAGCTTGGGAGCTACACAAATAATTCTGCAGCTGAAGGGGCTGATTAAGAGAGAGTCACAGGGACAAAGTTCAGGAATGATTAAGGAAGGGCCTGGGAAGGCCTTATAAATATTCTTGGAGCAAAACAGCACTCCAGGGGGGGACGAGAGGCACTGGATGTGAGGCAGGGCTACAGTCAGAGGGCCTCTTCACCAGTTTTTCTTTTTTAAAGCACACACATTCTGATAGATCAATTCATAGAGGACACATGCTATTAGCAATCGGAAGCAAATGAAACCTCCATCTGAAAGAGCAGTGGACAGTGTATGCCTTGCAAGTCGAACATTTTGGCTCCCCAACGCCACAAACCCGGAAGTGAGTGTTCCGGTTTGCAAACATTCTTTGGAACCCTAACATCCGATGCGGGTTCCGCAGCTTCCAATTGGCTGCAGGAGCTTCTGACACCCCCTTGGCAGATCCAGCCGGGCAGTACTTTCCATCCATCTCTCAAGCTGTTTGACAAGGAATCTGCCAATTTACCACTGCTTGTCTCACACACATCTGGTGCTAGCGAGATCAGTGAGCAAGACAATCATGGCCACAGCAGCCCCTTCAGGGAGCCTTCAGGGAGCCAACCGCAGCTTGATGACCACATGACACATGGTCCTACTGCCCTGGTGATGGTGATGCCCACAGGATGCCTCACAAGGTTGAAGGATCTCCACAGGATGCCAGTGTTGCCTGGAACATTATTTATGGCCCATACAAATTAAGGCTGGGACAATCTGTCATTTTCCTTTCCTCTCACGTTCTCATGTTTCCAACCTCAAGGTCAGTTCTCCACATTTCCATATCAGTTTGTGAACCGAAAAAATGTAAAACATCCTCACCAGCATTTTAGGGTGAATTTTTCCTAAGAATATCTACACTATCATGTGTGCAGTTTTGCCTAACAAGCAGTTTTGCAAATCCCCTTGTATGACAATTCTATGATGCACCTTGGCGTGTTGTTTTCATTCATCTTGATGCACACTTTACCCTGGCAAGTACATTTCTGCACACCTTACTTGGCTGTAGAACTGCACTGCAAAATCCAGGGAATTTCGGATGCCATGGAATAGTTCTGTGCTTTGGTCTACATCTTGCTTTGGAATGTGAAGTTTAGGTCACTGTGTCTTAAATGCAAACTGAATTGAATTGCCACATTCACAGTGGGTTCCCCATACTCGGATGTGGCTCACAGGCCAGACATTTTGCCCACCAGTGATGTATACCGTAGAGCAAGAGTGGCAAGAATCGTGCTGTCATCGCGATGGATAAAAGTGAAAAGAGAGAGAGAGAGAGAGAGAGAGAGAGAGAGAGAGAGAGAGAGAGAGAGAGAAGGTGCAGAGGGAAGAGTCTGTCCGCTCGGCTTTCCTATTTTCTAATCCTAGCTACAGCTGCTTCCCCCAGTTGTAGGCCAGTCAATGGAGTGGCAAAATTACAAGTTGCCGGCCTCCCAGCCCAGCTGCATGAGGGTTGGCTGCCGTTACTCAGTGGTGAGAGAAATACGCACTGTTCAAAGTGAAAGGTCCTCTCTTCTCTTTCCCCATCATGATCCCTCCACATTTTTCAGAGTCCTGGTTCGGAAAATCACCCCTCAACAGGCAGTTTTTGGCCAGCCAACAAGCTCTGGGGTTAACATGCCTGGATGGGCCTTGAAGGGAGGTGGGGCTTCTGCAGAAGGCCCCGCCCTGATCTGCAACTTCCCCCCACCTTAACCTCCCCCCCCCCGGATTACTATGCTTATAAGGCACCTGGGTGCATTGCAGAGCATGGTACATGTGAGATCTCCCCCCCTCCCCCGGCCAGTCTTCATTTGCTATAAATGAGCGTTTGCCTATTTTATGCCCATTTGTGCCATGATCCTGGGCATCAAAATTCTTGGAAGTATCGAGTGGCTTGTCTGGTGTCCCGGCTCCGAGGAAGGCAGCGCTAACCCAATACATTTTGCTGTGTTTTTATTTTACAGTATATTCTCTATTGAAAAAAAGTGCAAAATTACAAAGTGCACACAATATGAAAAGATACAAGAAAGAAGAAGAAACAAGAAAGAGTACCCATGCTGGAAACAAAACAGAAAAGAAGATATTGTGCGTGTTGCAAAAAAAGGGGGAGAACTTGTTGCTGTAGTTAACCAGACCTTAATCTAATATGGTCTTTATAAAAATGAATTCCATGAAGACATTGCTGTGTGAGGTGCATCCCTCCTACATATACCGGTAGAAGCTGTATGGCTGCTGCTGTTATGATAATACTAGCGACCACAGTAGTCATAATAACTGTATAAAACTAATCCAGGAATAGCTAACACGGTGCCTTCCAAATGTTATTGGACAACAGCCTCCACCAGCCCCAGCCAGCAGTCAGGGATGATGGGAGTTGTAGTCCAACCGCATCTTGAGCACTGCAGGTTCTCCATCCCTCTGCAAAGAAGTCTGCAAAAGTTGCTTGTGGGTTGTTACAGCTTAGAATATGACATCCACAACTGATTCGGTTACACAAGGTTATGCATCCACGACCAGGGCACAGACATTGCAAAACAAGTCAATCTTTTAATTGGTGCTCTTCGTTTGCACCTTGAATAATCTACTCTGACTTCCCCTTGGCCACCAGAGGAACATTTGTTTCCTCCCTTTGTTACTCGTTTTCTATAACTCTCTGCGAGACACAGGCAATCTGTTGGTTTCTTCTTCTTCTGCATACAACTTTATGAATGAGAAAGGGGTTGGTGGTAAAGCCCCTTGGGGGAAGGGGAGGGGTGGGGGTTGGGAGCAGCACAACTCAAAGCCGCGTGGCTTCATTTCCCAGCTGTGGAACTGAAGTCTGGCAGAGGTTGAGACGAGTTGGAAATCCAGGCGCCAATCCGATTGGAACCCGCCTCCCACAACCTCACAAATGTTCTGAGAATAAACGTGGGGTTGAAGTCCGGCGGGTCTTACTCATGAGTAAGTGCATTCAGGGTCACTGCCTCAGTGACGTGGCTCTCTGTGCTCTTCCCACTGTTCAATCCCCCCCCCCCCGGCTTGGTGCTGCTGCTGCTACTACGAGGGGCTGCGTTAGATGACTCACAGTTTCCATGATGGCTTTTTGGGCTCATCCCACTCAGTCAGCTGCCCTTGTTGGGTGGGTGGGTGATCTGAAACAGCTGTCCCCAAATGCCCTTGCGAGTGTGTGTCTGTTTCTTATCACCTGCCCTGGATTTATCGGGAAAATATTTATGGCTAAAAAAACAGGGGGAGGTGGCCACATGCCAGTCCCTGTGGCCTTGTCTTGATGAGGGTGGCAGTGGGGCTTGGGCCAAGGATTCAGAAATGCTTTGGCTCTTTGCCTGGGGAGGTGGGGGCTTTTGCCAGAACCTTTTGGGGCTGCCGGCAATTCAGCTTGTCAATCCTGTAGATTAAGGCTATCAATGGCTACAAGCCACGATGGCTATGCTCTCTGCCTCCGTAGTTGGAGGCAGCCATGCTTCTGAATATCAGTTGTTGGAAACCACAGGAGGGGAGAGGGTGCTTGTGCTCAAATCCTGCTTGTGGGTTTCCCGCAGGCAATTCGGCCACTGTGAGAGCAGGATGTTGGACTAGATGGGCCATGGGTCTGATCCAGCAAACTCTTCTTAAACTTGAAGCTACATTCATCCCCCACCCACTTTTGCTTATAGTCCCACCCATCAGTGTCATGTGGCCCCCCAAGACACGCCCCCTGAGCAGATGCAGCCCTTGAGCTGGAAAAGTGTCCCCTGAAGCTCAGTGTGCAAAGCACCCGGCCACATTTCCTGCCATCCCACCCCACCCCTTACTCCATCTACCCCACCCCGCTCTCCCACTGGACTTCAAGCAGGAGGAAGAACCAGGTTTTAGCTGCTCCGGAACAAAAGTTTGCCCTCTTCATTATACCTAGCCAGTGCTCCCCCCCCCCGAAAAAATATTTAGCGGTACTCCATTTTGACTCAAGAAAATCATCATTTTATACAGGTAGTTCAAATTGGGAAAAATAAATACAGTAAATTGACAAAAGTACAAAGATTCACAAAATGTTTAGGGGTATGCGTAAACCTGCGTTCCCCCAGGAAAAAGCACTGCACCTAGCAAAAAAAAAAAAGGGGGGGGGTTCTTTCAGAAGGTGCCGCCTGGTACAAGCACGCATTGTACGGGTGGCTTTCATGGCAGGCCAGCTCCTTTGCAGGAGAGTCGGCCGGAGCCCAGAGGACGGAGGCAAAGAAAGAAAGAGAGAGAGAAAGAAAGAAAGAAAGAAAGAAAAAAAAAAGAGGGACTGGAAAGTTTCTGTTGGACACCGTTCAGAAGCCTTCGCCCAGCAGGAGAAAACCCAGCGTGGAAAGAAAACAGTGTGAGGCGTGGAAAGTGCTGACTCTGAAAGCCAGCCTGGGCATCGGCCGCCAGCCAACCAGTTGGCCTGTCACTGAGGCCACCTGCAGCTGGAAGAGGAGCCAGGCTGTTTTCCACAGGGCAGGCCCTGGGCAGGCCGCTCCCTCCCCCGAGCTGACGCACTCCAAGGACTGCAACTCCTGCCTTGGGAAGAAAGAGTTTCCACTGGAAGCAGCAGCAGCAGCACTCTGTGCTATTTCTCCTCTGGTTCCATGGAGACTTTTTGTCTCTTTCTATTTAAACAGAACTTCGCTTAGAATCATGAGGACTGGTGTCTTGGGAAAGGAATCCAGGCACTTGGCATTGTTCTGCCACTGTTGAATCCCTAATGCTGGCTTACTGTTCCTTATTAAACTGTTTCAGTGCTTTTATGTTGATTTTGTATAAAGCTTTAGGATATTAAAAAAATAAGCAGTCTGGAGAATCAGTGTGGCATAGCGGACAAGGACCTGGGAGAGACCAGGGTTCAATTCTCCCCCACTCAGCCATGAAACTCACTGGGTGACCTTGGGCAAGCCACTGCCTCTCAGCACAACCTACCTCACAGGGCTGTTGTGTGGACTGAGTGAGAAGGGGGGAGAACCATGTACACAAACTTGAGTTCCTTGGAAAAAAAGACAGGACAAATGCAATGATAAATAAATGAAAGAAATGCTTTTACATAAATTAATCATCTTCATGGACACTCGCTAAAAGCTTGAGGCTGAGCCCTGGGCCAAGTGAGGATTTATTTGTAATTGTGGTTTTATAATTTGACACATTTTTGTCCACCCTTAAAACCTCAGGGGTAGGAGGGGGCTAGAGAAGAAATGGAACAAGTGTCTGTTGAGCAAGGATCCTACTCTTGAACGCAACGCCTGCAACTTCAGCAGAGAGGTTGAATGAAGAAATGGTGCTCCGTGTTCCATCGAGCTCCGTTAAATGTCAGGCTCAAGAGACCCGCTTAAGGAGACCGCCTGTCGTTCCTCTCAATGACACTCAATCGACACTTGGCCTGACACCATCCCTGTTGCAGGTAGGACGACCTAAACATTAACCAGATCCTGAGGCCTCTCCATCTAGTGGGCCTTGCTCAGAAGCAGCTGCTAACAGGCAGGCTCCCCTGGAGGACCTTATCAGATGAAGCTGCCATGTTTGAGCTCTTTGGAGGGCTGAGGCTGTGTGTCCAGAACTTGTTAACAAGCCAAGAGAGAGATAAAGACAGGGCTGGAATCCAGGTGAAGACAGAGGGTAAGGACTCCTAATTGGCATACCTTCAATCAACGTGGCCATTTTCTCCTTCCCTCTATCTCTCTCTGGCCAGGTAGGATTGATGAGCTGGAAGCTCCCAACATGTCTAAATAGAAGAAACGGTCTTATACAGAGTCAGACCACTGGCCCATCTAGCTCAGTGTTTTCTTCAGCAGCAGTGGGACACTTGCTGCAACTTGATGACTTTCGTGTAGCCCACCTGGACACAATAGTTAAGATGTTCCCCAAATCAAGAATATAAGAAGAGCCCTTCTGGATCCGGTCAATGGGATTGGCACATCTCGTGCAGCATTCTGTTCTCGCCCAGTGACCACCCAAATCCTTCAGTGGGAAGACCACAAGCAGCAGTCGAGCATAAGAGCCCTCTGCCCTCCTATAGCTTCCAGCAACTTGTATTCAGAAGCAAATGAACAGAGACTGGGTCCCCAGAGTGGACAATCCCACCTCTGTATTTTGTTAACTGCCAATGCACAGGGTGCCACTGATTGCTTGTCCAGAGTTTAATTGGCAAAGCAGGAAGAGAAGAAGAAGAAGAAGAAGAAGAAGAAGAAGAAGAAGAAGAAGAAGAAGAAGAAGAAGAAGAAGAAGAAGAAGAAGAAGAAGTAGTTTGGATTTGATATCCCCCCGCTTTATCACTACCTAAGGAGTCTCAAAGCGGCTAACATTCTCCTTTCCCTTCCTCCCCCACAACAAACACTCTGTGAGGTGAGTGGGGCTGAGAGACTTCAAAGAAGTGTGACTAGCCCAAGGTCACCCAGCAGCTGCATGTGGAGGAGCAGAGACGCGAACCCGGTTCTCCAGATTACAAGTCTACTGCTCTTAACCACTATACCACACTGGAACCCTTGAAGCTGGGGGCCTAGCTTGGGTGGGGTCACAGGGACAGTTGCCCTGGGAGCAAAATTCTTAGGGGCACAAAATTTCAAAAGAAAAAAGAGAGGAAGTAGTAGTAGTAGTAGTAGTAGTAGTAGTAGTAGTAGTAGTAGTAATAATAATAATAATAAAATCCCCCTTCCCTACCCACCTTATCTCCCATGCAATACTTTCCTTGCTGTGGGTACTGGCAACCCACGCTATGCTACTGCTTGAAGTAGCTTTATTGCTTTATCTTTTTGAAAACTGCTTTGAGTTTTGTTTGCTTTTGCAATCAAGCAACGTATAAATTTTATAAGCTGCTGCCTTAGGCTGATCCAGGAGCCCATTGAGCCACAGCACTTTCCAACTGCAGTACCAACTGGCAGAGCTCGCCTGATCTCCCGGCAGCTGAGTCTTGGCTGTTTACTGGGTGTTGTGTGTTGCATTTCCAGCAAAGTCCATGGCATTGCACAAACAGGACTTCCAAGCCCCCACAGAGGCTGGGCAGAGCAGCGCAGCTGAGTCAGCTAAATCATTTTCATTCCTGGATGAGCAACAAAGATCAGCATCCAGGAGGTGTGGAGAAACAGTTTGTGTTGTAGGCACAAGTCAGCCTTTTAACATTTTTATTCTCCATTTTCAGGCACCGGACTGTAACATGTCGCAACCAATTTTGTTTATGAGACCCACTTACCGTTTGGGGGAAGGTGAGCCCTTTTGCAAATTTCGTGGCACTCGCAACCAAGCAAACACACCCCACACTTTGTAAAATAGGAAGAAAGGTGGTAGTCTGGTTTGCACAATTAGGGACAGTCCTGGAACTTTCAAGAAGTGGTTGCAACATACTGTATTTTTCCATGTATAAGACTACATTTTTTTCTTTTGAAATCATGCTAAGAAGTGGAGGTCATCTAATACATGGGTAGTGTATAGGGTGGATGTTTGATTGGTTGCTGCCAAGGCTGTCAGTGGCTACTGTGTGTGCTATTGGTTGCTGCGTCAACGGGTGGTGTTGATTGGCTGACGCTCCAGCAGTTGGGCGGGCGACTTGCAGCTTCTGCTGGCGATGAGACAGACGGGAGGCGGATTCAGTGGCGCATGTGGATGAGCGTTTTTTGGCAAACCCCACCCAAAAGCTCAACAACCCTGGGTAATCACCCCCCAAAAGCTCAACAACTCTGGGCAATCCTCCGCAAAAAAGCTCAACCACTCTGTGCCATCTCCCATTTTCTTAAATTTGAGCCCCCCCAAACAGGGGGCGTCATATACATGGGGGCGTCTTATAGACGGAAAAGTACGGTATGTGCTTACTATGTATTGTGAGAAGAGGCAGCTTTCCCAACCACCTACAGTGGTACCTCTGGTTAAGAACTTAATTCATTCCAGAGGTCTGTTCTTAACTTGAAACTGTTCTTAACCTGAAGTACCACTTTAGCTAATGGGGCCTCCCGCTGCCGCCGTGCCGCTGGAGCACGATTTCTGTTCTCATCCTGAAGCAAAGTTCTTAACCTGAGGTACTATTTCTGGGTTAGCGGAGTCTGTAACCTGAAGCGTTTGTAACCCGAGGTACCACTGTATTTGTTTTGCAGCAGTGTCAGGGGGGGGGGCTTTTGAAGGAAAATGCAAGTGCCTGCTAAATCCTTCAGAACTGAATCCCCCCCCCCAAACTGGGTCTTTCCTGCATTCCCGTTCCCACCCCCTCTGATCCCAGTTCTGAGATCAAATGTGGGGAAGAGCACACAGGGGAGAATCTGCTGGGTTTTGCTGTAAGGAAAGCCAGAACTACATACCCCCCCACACACCCCAAGTGTCCTTGTTTAAGCAGGACATCTTGGATCACAGAAGGCAATCGTGACTTTGGTTTGGATCCTGGAAAGTCCTGGTTTTGATCCGGCACCCTGATGCGACCCTGCTGGCGATCACTGGACTGGCAGGTGTGCTCATCCTGACGTTCCGATATTGGGCATGAAAATTGGGGAGGGTATGGAACCAGACTGTGCGGAAAATTGCCGTCCTCCACATCTTCTTCCTGTGCTGCTGGTGTAATATTTAGCGATGCAGAATGTGTCACACGTAGCAGCAGAACTCAGGGACAGCCAACGAAGCTCAATACTGGAAAGTTTGTTTTATTGTAGGAAATTTACATACCGCTTGATTATGTGAACCAACTTGGACCTCGCAATCTTGTGCCCCACCCATGGGAAGATTGGCGGGTGGCAACACAAGAATAGGGCCTTTTCAGTGTTGGCTCCCCATTTGTGGAATACTCTCTTTAGGGAGGCCCACCTGGCACCATCGTTATATATCTTTAGGTGCCAGGCAAAACCTTTCCCCTTTAACCAGGTCTTTGTCCTCTTATAGAGTGGGTAGGGTGTGTTTAATGTATTTTAATATTGTTCTAATGTATCTATTTGGGTTTTTGTTCCTTTGGCTTTTGAGTTGCCTTTGGCAAGAAAAAGTGACCCAAAAATTTAATAAACAACAGCAACAACAATAAAATAATTAAACCTCTTAAGTGGTTTAAGAAGAAACATTTGGGACAGATCAAGACAGAACATCTTCACCTGGTGCATAGTTAAACTATGGAACTCACTCCCACTGGAGGTTGTGATGGTTGCCAATTTGGTTTTAAAATAGGGTTAGACGAATTCATGGAGGGCTGTCTTTGGCTACCAGTCATGATGGAGGCTGTGCTCTGCTTCCGCAGCTGGAGGCAGCTATTTTTGTCCTTGGTATCCATCTGTCTCGAGAGACAATGGTGCGCAGAGGCAGCAATGCTTCTAAATACCAGTTGCTGGAAGCTGCAGAAGAGAGGGGGCACTTGGGCTCGGCTCCTGCTTGTGGATTTCCCATTGGGGCACCTGGTTGGCTCTTGCAAGAACAGGATCCTGATCCGACATGGCTTTTACTTACCTTACTGAATGAATGTTGAACACAGACTGGATATAATCAAACATCTATGTAAGTTCCGTGCAAGCAAGTGGGGATGACTGCTCCATAAGCAGGTTGTCTATGTGCCTTTTGGCACTCTGTACGTGTTTCTCTTCCCACCCCGATGTGACCTGTGGTCTTCAGGGAAAGACAAGGCCAAGCAGACAACCATGACCAGGCCAGGGGATAGCTTTGTGATTTATTTATTTTTTTAAAATTTCAAATGGTTTAAAATACAATATGAAATAAGGCTACAGTATATAAAAGACTCTCCAGAAGAATGATGTGCCAGCATCAGCAATTAAAACAAAACCAACTCCACTCCCTATTAAGTCTTCAGTGTGGGAGGGAGTTGCATTTTGGAATTCTTTTTTAAAAAACACCCACACACACATACAGACATCGCTACATCTCTAAGCTACCTCAGATGAGTTTGGTATTCTTTTTCCTAAAAAGCACCTGCTTTTTTTTCTCCTTTTTTTTAATTAAAAAAAATCTTGCTTTTTAAGGTTTTATTTCCCCCCCCTTTCAGTTCTATAAAATATAAATTATATGAAAATACAAGTTGGAAAATAGTTGAACAGCATAATATAACAATCTTTTTCTTCTTCTAAAATTATCAGCTTAAACAAACAAACAAAACAAAAACCAGGTATAAAAACAAAGACCAAAAAATAATAATTGTACAAACAACATACATTTTCTTCTTCTCAAATAATAACTTGTTTCACTGAGGCAGTTAATTCCTGGAGATATTTCTGTCATAAACATATATGTATACATCAGTTATCATCTATTCAAACTTCTTTGGAATGGAGTGCACAGTTCACTGGCGCTACGGAGACCCCGTCAGAAACAGAACAGAGGGAGGAAGGAAGCAAGGGAGGAAGGAAGGAAGGAGGTGAATCTCCAGGCACATGATTGCAGGAAGAGGCACATTGGCGCATCAACACAGCGCCACAGAGAGATGCTTCCACACTCAACACTTTTTAGGCGTAGGTCTTTTGAACAACGTACACTGAAATAGGCCACGTGAGAATGAGACAGCAATGTCTACCAACATGCAGACACACACAGCAGGAAGCCACAATGAACGGCGGTTCCTGGTCCGACGATCCAAACCTTGTCATGTGTGGATTGGTCCACAGATATATTCTCTAAAGACAGTGAGGTTCAAAAGGCACCCAAAATGTAGAGAGGTGTCCTCGGCGCTTCCCCCCCCTTAAAAAATGTTTAGGGGTACAGTACTCTCATTTTCCTACTGATATTTAAATACTGCCCCTCAAAGAGGCCAAACTTAGATTTACAAAATGTTTAGGGGTATGCATAGCCCTGCATCTCCCCCCCCCCAGAAAAAAGCACTGGGTGTCCTTATATTTCAGATATTAATTAAAAGCTATCCTTGGCAAAGGTGTCTTCCAAGTTCCCTATGCATATCTGTTAGAGCAAGTTGTTTAAATATCAGATCAGAATTTTCAACGGTAAGTAGGAAGCAGGCTGCAATATAATACTATACTGTCTAAAGAGACAATCCTGTGGGCCCTGAGAGGGTGCCCTGGGGGCTAGAGGCTACTGAGGAGGTCCACCCATGGAGACCTCTTCACTGTGGCCACAGGAACCTCTGCGGTCATCGTTCCCCATCAGTGCTCTGTTGTCAGGAAGGAGGAAAAACGGGCATGTTGGGGTGGATCTAGAGAGAGGCCTTGCACCTACAGGACCCAAAGTTCTCTTGTTCCCCGAACAAGGGAGGACAATATCCCAGCCCTGGATTTGCCATATTCGTTTCCCTCCAGCTGCTGCATCAGATTCCATCCAGGCCAGTGGCAGGATTCTGGACTGGGCAATTCTCCCACTCTTTATTAATCTGCCTCTCCAGTGAAGGAATTGCTTTTGCAAAGAAAACCCAACAACTTATGCCATTGGGCTGTAAAATGGCTATTTGTTGTTTTTCTGAACTGAATTTCCTGGGATTACTGAATTAATCACTTGCAAGGCACAGTTGAACACTGCAAGGATGAGCCACTCCCACCCCCTTTCCAACCTTCGAATGTGGCTGCAAAGAGCTCAGAAGGCTCTACTTGGTTTCAGTTCAACCACAGTGAAGGGCTTAGTCTGATACCTAAACTGTGGTTTGTAGAAACAATCCAGCTTCTTAAAATATGGTTTGTAATTGGCTTGTTTCAACAAACCACAGTTAATCTTAAACCACAGTTTGTCAAGTCTGGACAACATGGTGAGCTGTGCTTAATCGAAAACAGAAACAGAAGTTTCCAAAGTTCACCCAACAGATGGGACAACTCAGTGCTCAAAAGCTCTCGGACAAGCACGCCAAAGGTTCTGGTGTAGCTTCACATGGGTAGTGTAACTTCCAGCTGACACCTGAGTGAACCAGGTGAATTGGTCATTTTGGGACTATGCTTTTCAGACCAGTGGAACTGTCCCTGTTGGATGTTTAACTAGAAACAGGAGCAGGCTTCAGTAGTTCTGGGACACAGAAACATCACCTGCAATACTGGTTGTTTCCTATAGCTTCATGTCCTCTTCTCTCTCCCTGTTGGCTGGTGTGTGGCCACAGGTGTTTTCCCCTCTTTGCCTACATCTAAAGCAGTGTTTCCCAAACTTGGGTTTCCATCTGTTTTCTGACTACAATTCCCATCACCCCTGACCGCTGGTCCCGCTTGTTAGGGATGATGGGAGTAGTAATTCCAACAACAGCTGGAGACCCAAGTTTGGGAAACTCTGATCTAAAGCTTGGGTGGGGAACCTCTGGCCCTCCAGATGTTGCCAAACTCTGGCTCCCATTCAGCACCAGCAAACAGGCAGTGCCCAGAGTTGATGGGAACTGTAGTTGAGCCACATCTGGACAGCCAAAGGCTCCCTAATGCCTGGCTGAAAAGCACTAAATGCTAGAAAGGGAGTCACCCTTTTTTTAGCTTTACAGATACAGCCTTTCCCCACCTCCACTACCCCCTCTTTCCTTTCATCTTAGGCTCTTCTTCCTCTCTACTGGAATCAAATCTAGCTGAACTGGAGATTCAGTCATCATTACACCCATTCCAGGAATATCCACCATTGATATCCTTGACTCAGAAACTATGTCCTATGTTGTCCCGAGAAATGCTGAGCTTTAACTCCCACCAATCAAAGCCCAGATCTCCAATCAGCCATGGCTAAATACATGGAAGCTCTTCCTTCTTCCCAGCCAAATGGTCAGAGGCATGAAGTATCAAGTGTTCTTCCTCCAATAAACTCCATCCCAGCCAGTGCACATGAAAGACTGGAATGCTAAGGAGAGGGATGTAATGTTTGGGGCAACTGTGGGGAACCATTGCCTGCTGAACTACAATTCCTATCACCCCTGGCCATTGGGCCATGTTTTCTGGGGATGAGAGGAGCTGTAGTTCAGCAGCGCCTGGAGAACCAAAGGTTCCCCATCTCTACTTCAGTGGTTCTATCCAATGTTCTACTCAGAGCAGTTAGGTATGTTTTTGTTGTTGATGTGCTTTCTACTCTTTATCAATTCAGGATATCTCATAGGAAGCGATTCATAAATTACATTTTAATACATAAAACAAAAATGACTAACTTAGGTTCATTACTTCCGATGGGTCTGTGCTCTGAGTAGAACCTAGTTGGACACAACCTTGAATTTGGTTTTTCAATTAATTACAGTTATACTCCTTCCTTCTGTCTGCCTTTTTGTGTGTGCAGGGAACTGTTTTGGACTGACTTCCATCTTGCCAGCTGCAGCCTGCAACTTGAAATAGACACAGATTTACCACCTCCTCTGACATTTGTAAGAAAGGGACCTCAGCAACAACGGTGTTTGCTCTTTTTTCTTATAGCCCAACCTGAGACGTTATCATCTCAAGACTTGATCTGCTTCAAATTCCGCTGGCCTGTCATTGACCCAGGAGTCCCCCCTCTTTTAACTCTGCATGATTGAAATGATTCAGCAGGAAGCAAAAAATAAAATACATTCAACTATTTGCCACTTTAAGGTCACAGATTTAAGTTATCCAGTTTTGTTCTAAAGGGAACTCTGGCCAATTCACACAATACATTTCCGCAGTGATGTGGATCTAGGACCCATTAAGGGCTGATGTAAAAATTATTGAGTGTGAATTTGACAAACACGTAGTTACAATCAGGTCTGCCATGCAGTTATACTCAGGGAGGTGGGCTCGGTGTGGCTCCTTTGCCAAGGATACATTCAGGCCTGTAAACCAAGGCGTCGTCACTGTAAATCACAGTTGGGGAGGGATGGTGGAGAGGGTGCAGACACGCACAATGCCTCAATTGCATCAGGATCCCATCAGCTAAATCATGAACATTAAAAAGTAGCAAGGAAGGCAAATAAATCAGTAGATTTCGCTTCACCACCTCAACTGCCTTCTTCTGTAATAAAAAAAAGGAACTTAAAAAGCCACTTTTAGGAAGGAAGTGTTCCCATTTGCTTCTTTGGGACTGCCTGAGTTTGGAGCTCAAGGCTTTGCACACACAGCAGAGCATCAGGACTGGAGGAGAAACAAAATGGCATCCATTCCACTTCCAGGAGCCCACACCCCCCCCCTACCTAGGCCATAGTTTGGCTTAGAGATTACTTGAAAACTGCAAATAGGTGCGGGTGTCTATGAATTAGGTCATGGCTGTTGGCCCTGACTTGATGCTTAGGGAGTTGACTTTGTGGAAAGGTTCTACACACCAGGAGTGGGTCCGGCAGGCAGATCCCTCCACGATACTCCTACATGCATGCTGGTAACCTGAGAACGGTTAGGGGACCCTCGCGGTAAGAGCTATTCTGTTTACAAAGTGCCCCATTCTACTGTAAGCACAACCTGAGATTTTGAGGAACTGGGGCCTGTAAGCTGAAGAACCAACAACCCATGAGATATGAAGGGCTGGGTCTTCCCACCAATTAGGGGATTGGAAACAATCCTAAAGTTCAACGCTGGAAGAAAAACCTTTCTTCAATATATCTTGAAAAGGCATAGGGCAGGCACCCCCAAACTTCGGCCCTCCAGATGTTTTGTACTACAATTCCCATCATCTCTGACCACTGGTCCTGTTAGCTAGGGATCATGGGAGTTGTAGGCCAAAACATCTGGAGGGCCGCAGTTTGGGGATGCCTGGCATAGGGAAAGTGGAGGGAAGTCCAGATAAAATTATTGATCGGAAGAGCCCCTCCCAAAGACACAAAACTGATTCACCAATTGTAATGGAAGAGCAAAACAGAGTAAGGTGTGGGAGACCCATTGTGTGAAAGCAAAACAGTCATTCACCCAAAAATATCTCCCCACCTACCACTCCTAGGGTATATCTTGATTTTTCTACTGAACAGTTAAACGCTTCTGTTTCTGGAGGGGTTTACATAGCCTCTGTATTTCCCCACCACCACCCAAAAAATGCTGATAGAATTCGCAGCTGGCATAACAAAACCAAAACCCAAAAAACCAACGACAACACAATGTTGCAATACCGAGACCATCTTAGAGCTTAAGACTATTTTAGAGAAAAATACTGGCACAAAATTTTAATAAAATAACATTCTTTTTACAAATTAAAAAAAAAGAAGGTATTGGTCCCTCTTACGAAGCAAACTTGTTCTTTGAAATGCAAAATTATTTAGGACCACCAATGCGATTTCCCTGCAGAAGAGGATGCTCTGCCCCCACCCACCCCAAAAGGCCACTCCTCACTCTTAAAATCAAAATGGAACCTTACGAGCTTATGGATTGTCAGTTTATGGCACCTCAGGGGGAGGGCGAGGAGTTCTTTATTTATCATGCGATTGTAACAGGGCGGTTAACTTTTAGGCTCTTTCCCCCACTGACTTTTAAAATATCAGCCCCCAATAAAACTCTCCAAGGACATTCAAATCTTTTTTTCTCCTCCCAGCCAAAATATGTCACAGTTTCATCCAAAAGCATGTGTCCCCCTCCCCCACCTTTACAACCAGTGGAAATTCTTGTTTCTTTCTTTCTCTCTCTCTCTCAAAAGGAAAACCATGACAGTAAAAAAAATAAAAAATGACAGAAGTTCAATTGAACGCCTAGATGGATGCCCTGAATTCATCTACAAGGACTTCTGCTCTTGCCTGCTCGGTCCCTTCACTCATCTGCATCTGGCTTCACATCCAACATGGCATGCAGCTCTTCGGGCGTGTATCCCAGCAAGCTTTGCAGGTCGCACACAAAACGGTAGACATAGCGCTTCCCGGCCGTCTTGTGGATGATGTTTTTGTCATAGTAGTAACGCAGCCCGCGACTCAACTTCTCGTAGTTCATTTTGGGTTTGTTTTTCCTCTTGCCCCACCTCCTTGCAACCTGGGAACGGCAAGCACACCAGAAACATCACTGAAAGTCCTTGGCGAGCTCAGAAGGGAAGGGAAATAAATTGCGCAAAATACTCTCGAGCAGCTTTAACGGCCATGGAGAATCCTGGGAACTGTAGTTTGCTAAGGGTGCTGACCTTGCAGAGCTACAGTTCCTAGCATCCTTCACGGAGTAGAGTTCCCAGGATACTCCATGATTCTTAGACCTTTAGCAGTGGTGTAAATATCTGGTGTGGATGCAGAAGGGACGGAAAGGCGATGAAGAGAGACCGGAGGTGGACTTTTTAAATACGTAAATTTGGGTATTAGATTGCCATTTGCTCCAATTGAGCTTTAAAGAGCAGGTTTTTAAGGGGCAACAACACTCCCCCCCTTACTCAAGCATGGATAAGAACAGAAGAGAGGTAAGTGTGGATAAGCCCTTAGTTTAATTAATTCAACACAAAATATAAATTTGATTCAGTGAAACCAGCTTTTCAAAGTTTCATAGTCATTTCCATCTCCAAAATCCATCTGCTGTCCCCTTATCTCTTAGTGCCCCCCGGGATTTGGGCCACCCCCCAGGAGCAGTACCACTCACTTTTGAGAACCACTGCTCTAGGTCCTTATCTATTTATTCCTTCCCTTATTGCACGAGTGTCTGATTCAGGCCCATACGTACCTCATCTGGATCAGAGAGCTTGAACTCCCAGCCGTCGCCTGTCCAGCTGATGAAGGACTGGCAGGACTTGTCTGTGAGGAGCTCCAGCAGGAACTGCCACAGTTGGATCGGTCCACTACCTAAGACAGCAAAGGGAAAGGACCCCAACAGCATTAAGAATGGGATCCATACACAACAGCCCGGATCGGATGATTGGAATGAAGTCAGGAAAAGCTGCAGTGGCAAATTGACAGTTGAAAAAAAAAGATATATACACAAATAAAACTGTACCCGATGGATGAAAGGATATATGATCGCTAACATGATTGAGAATCACACAGCCAGGGACGGGGAACTTTAAAGCATTAAGATCGGAATGTGGAAAATGTGAGAACAACAAGAAGAAGGCAGAAATGATAATATTGGAGATATACTTCAGAGGTCCAGAGTATGGGCAGCCTGAAAAAGTAATAATTAGGATTGTAATTTGGTGTTTTTAATTGGATTATGATTTTATGGATTTGTTACTTGGATGTTCTTATTGGAAAACTAATACAAATAATTTCCAAAAACGAAGAAGAACAGGATCCACAGCAAGGTGCCTTGTCCACTAGGACCAACCAAGTTTCCAACCCTTCATGGCTGAGTGGTCTTCTACCTGCCAGGCTAGTGACCCAAAGGACTCTGCTTGCCACTTTTGAAAGACCCTCACCATGGGGAGACTTGGCTGGCTCAATGTGGCCTACAGATCAAAGGTCCTCCACCCACCCTGGGTTTAAGCCACCTCTGGATATTGTGGCTATTAATAAACACGGGTATTATGCAATATTGGAGGGTTCAGCTAGATGTTACAAAAGGCACACCCAGCTGGTGCCATTTTGGTTCTCCTTGCATGGCAAGGCACCAAAAGTGGGCTAAAAGTAAGCTGGAAGGACTTGCATTTGGGGTCAACCAGAAGTGAGGAGGGAGTCCCTGACCTACATGAAGAAATAACTCCCCTGCTGGATTGCATCAGGGTGTGTGTGTGCTGTGGCCCCTTTCCCCCACCTGGGCATCTGGACAGAAGCATCTCCTCCAGATCCCTTTAGCGGGATACTCCATTCTCAGAGGGGCAGGCAGAGGCCATAACCTCCCCTCTGTCCAAGACTATACCTATTCAAAGCCTAAACCGCCAAAGTTGTGATGAGTAACATGAGGATGGCGAAAACCAGAATGCTGGAATTAGGGGAAATTCCAACTTGGGGCCAAATACGGCAGCCGACTATGCTACTGCAAGGTCCAGCAGAGCTACATGTGACAGCGATATGGGGAGGGAGGGAGAAGCAGCTCCGGTGCAAGCTATGGGCCTTCATTATACACCAGAGGGGTGGGCTGGACCCGCCTCTCAAGAGCAGCCCGCCCACATGCCCGCTCAAGATTCGTCAAATCAACGAGTGGTTAGGATCAGCTTCCCTAGCAGCAGGATTGATCCAAGGACCCCCTTTGCTGCCCGGGAAACAGTCCAAGGGGCTTCCCCCTGTCAGATCGCAGAGGGCAACGCAATGGCGTCCACCGAGAAGGTTGAGCTGTCTTTTGAGCCATCTCTAATCCAAACAGTGCAAGCTATGATGCCCCTGGGCTGTGGGGTCTCCAGTCCATGATGTGGGTGAGCTTGTGGCTGGGTGGGCAGCAGCAGGGAGGTGCCACATGGCACATCTCTTGCAAAAAGCCTTTGCCTGGCCCCAAGGGCATCAGTAGAGGAGGAGGCAAACCTGGCAGGTTCAGTGTTGCTGCTGAACGCAAAAATCTGCAGGGTGACTCCTGGGCAAAGATTCAGCCCTGGTTCCCCAGTTGCCTAAGCAAGGTGACATTATTAGTATTATTTTTTGCATCTGGGTCAAGGAGGCACCATTTCCCTGATGCACGGGCCTCCTCCCCTCCCACCTGCCGAAAAAAGGGTTCTTGGCCGAGACCTGACCTCCAGCACGCTCCTGCCCCCGTGTCTTGCCAGCCGCCTCCCCTGACCTTGACTTTTTGTTCCCTGGCAGTGTTTACCAAGATGTGATAAAGAGGAGGCAGGTATGGAAATTATTTGGCCTCCATCCAAGGCGTGTTGATGCAGGAGCAAGCTGCAAAAACTCTCCGGGCAAGAATGCTTGGAGCCAGTGAGTCAGCGCCGTGGCTATTCAGGTGAGAGGAGGCAGACCCCAGAAATAGGCCACCAGGAGTGGCTGGCTCTTCTCGCTTCTCTTTCACAGGGATTGTGCTTTATATATCCCCCACCTCCGGGCACTCAGCGTCAGCTGCACCCCCAGTTTCCAGTCTCCAGCCACACACAAACACACCGAGGGGCTGACAGTCTGTCATCTCCTGTCTACTTTGGTTGACTGGGTTGGACAACTATATTGAATCATGGGTGGGGAACCTCAGGTTCAGGGAGGAGTTGAATGCGGCCCTCTATGTCTGGACCTCAGAACTCTCTCTAGGCCACACCCCTCACCCACAAGGGTCCCCCCCCAGCTGAAATGTGTCCTTCAGCACCCATCATGCCTCTTATGAGTCCAGGATGCAGGGGAGAGGGGAGCATGTGTCAAAATTAGACTACTTTCTGAAGGCAGAGCATTGGCTGCTCTGCTTACTTTCTGCATGTGGCCCTTGGAAAGTTACCCAGAGGGGAATGTGGTTCCCAAGTGGAAAACAGCTTCCCTTTCATCTCTTTGACTCAGCAGCAGTCAAGAGCAGACGGGCAACTTCTCCTGAGGTCTGCTGTGGTTTCTGGGTTTTCAGGGATTCCCCTCCAGCATCATGGACTTGTAGAGTTGGAAGGAATCTTGAGGGACATCCAGTCCAACCCCCTGCAATGCAGGAACCTCAGCTAAAGCATCGATGACAGATCCAAGCTCTGCTTAAAAAACTCCAATGAAGGAGAGCCCACCTTCCAAGGGGGTCTGCTCGACTGTTGAACAGCTCTTACTGCCAGAAAGTTCTTCCTGATGTTCAATATCCAGGCACCTCAAACACTTTACCTTCTTCCTTTTTTCCTACCTCTTAAGTGACACCATAGCTCAGGGGCAGAACATCAGCTGGGAGTGCAGAAAGTTCAAGGTTCAGTCCCTGGAATCTCTTGGTAAGGGCTGGGAGAGATTCCTTGCTTGAAGCCCTGGAGAGCCATTGCTGCCAGTCAGTGAAAGCACTGCTGAGCCAGACGGACCTTGGGTCCGATTCAGTATAAGGAAACAGCTTCCTAAACTTAATGTGACCTTCCTCTGCAATGGCCCTTCAACACCCGTTTCAGCCTGCCAAGTTCTTTGTGGCCATGTGGACCACATATAAACCAGCCTGGCAAACCAGCCAGGAAAACCTTCCAAGTTCCCATGAGCTGGGTTTCCAAGATGCTGAGAAATTCACAGCTAGCTTGGATATGCAACTCCAAAAAAACAACGGCCTTGGTTTTTTTCCACAGTCCTGGGGAACATGTTGGCCTCCTGAAGATGTTCGCTTCCTCTCCATGCCATGGATCTATTCCTAATAAGAACATCAGAAGAGCCTGCTGGATCAGGCCAGGCACCCTGTTCTCACAGTGGATGATCGGATGGCCTTGGGAAGCCCACAAGCAGGACCCGAGTGCAAGAGCACTCACCCCTCTTGTGGGTGAATGATGAATCAATGACCTTCCATTCATAATTTTAAAAGCTATTTTGCAAAGCAAACAATGAAACAAGGAAGGGCAGGAATCAGCCCTGCTCAACAACACCAGCAACCACAGTAACAGCAGATGCTTCTTATTTACCACCAACAAATCCACAGCGAAGGTACAAAGTTGGTGCGAAATGTTGAGGCAAGTGCAAAACAAAACTAAAAACAAAAGCCCTCACTGGCTGCCCCCGAATTTCCATCACTTCCTAGGACAAAAGCAAGAAGCCCCAAGCCTAGGAGTGGAATGTGGCCCTTGAGGCCTCGCCAACTGGCCCTCGAAACTCATTGCAGGCCCTGATTCTCTCCTGTTTTCACCTGGGTGGAAATATGTCCTTGAACTCTGATCAGGCCTCTTTATTGGCTTGACTGAATGGAGGGCGGGGAGGGCTGTGTATGTAGGAACTAGCCTATTCTAAGATGGTAAAATTTGCACCTGTTGTTTCTTGGCACTGCCTACCACTGCACTGTGGCGCTCAGAAGGCTGCCCAGAAGGAAAAGCGTTCAGTCCTGCGTCTCAAGCGACAGGGCATTTCCATTCCTAACAAGTCAAGGTTTGGCGAGAGCTACCTGCTCTGTGTTTGCCCCTCTCTTGTGCCAAGCGAAGCTAGAGCAGGAGCCAAGATTTCAGGGATAAGGACCACACCTGCCTCCTGCTCTTCCTGCAAGCTAACAGTAAACACAAGGAGGATCAGCAAACACAACACCAGGAAAAGGAGAAAGGAAAAGACAGCAACCATCACTGTGTGCCTCTGACCACCTTCATACTCAGCCCTGGGCTTGAAGAAGAAGTCTTTCCTGGCGTAGAGATCTCAGTTCACTTGCACTTTGTTATAATACACTGCTTACATACCCTTTGAGTGTCCCTATTTTCTAGGGATGGTGCCAGAATTACGAAAACTATCTAGGCTTCTGATTTGATCCTGGAATGCCCCTATTTCCCCCGCCAGTACCACTGCCATTGAGCTTGGAGAGGAGGATGAGCTGTCGCTTGTCTTGAGTAGCAGCAGCAGTGGCAGCTGCAAAGCAGCATCTTGTTGCCTCTCCATGATCACCACTGCTGGCCTCCTCCCCTGGGCAGCTTGCAGTGGCTGCTGGACAGCAGGCAAGGAGGTGGAGGAGAGGCTGCCACCACTGAGGCCCTGTTGGTTTGGAGAGGCAGGCAGAGGTCAGGGCTGCTCTGGGCAGGAAGAAAGGGAGAGTGGAGCTCAAAAAGTCTTGTTTTTTTTTTAAAGCAATGCAGGAATCATAGCTCAATAGTTCCTGACAGATAGCCACCTAACCTCTGCTTAAACACCTCCAATGAAGGAGAGTCCACCACCTTCTGGTTCAGACTTCAATTTCTACAGGAACTCAAAGATCCTTGGGCTCTCCTCCATGCCATTGAGAGATACAGAGTATGCGCACTACAAACGGGAGGAACCCTCCGACACGGATGCTGTGGGAGCAGACGACAAGCTGCCTTTTGTGACGTGATCCTCAAAGACTTTGGAAGGAAGCCGGAGGCTGGCAAGCTCAACCCATTGCAGGATCTGCCAAGCCCAGTCAGTTGCACAGGCAAGACCTGCCCCCCCACCCGCCACAAAAGGCATCACCCCCTTCCCCACCCACCAGAAAGAGGGAGAAAGTTCCGGCCTGCCCCTTGACAGCGGCCTGCTGACCTCTGTCCTGGCGAGGGAGCGCCACGTGCTAAGAATAGAGGCAGCCAGAGGGGGCTCACATGCTAAATGCAACTGACAAAGGAGGGCCTTGTCTCGCCCCCGGAGGAGTGAAGGGAGCCCTTGAGTAGCAACCGTCGAGAGACAGTCACACGCTAGGAATTCTCTGGCATCACCGGGGAAATATGACTCGATAAAATGGATTATGAAATGGGGACTACAGTGGGAACCCTGTTTGAGGAGAAAGTCCCTCTGGGCGTGGGTGTGTGGCAAATGTACATCTACAGCCACCACTTCCAGATGCTCCCAATTGCCACAGTTTACTATGCACAGACTCCGTTTAGCGCTGTTCCCCACCCCCACCCCACCCCGCCAAGACACTGGCTCTATTTTTGCCTTCTGGGAATGCCTTGTTGAAGTTGTGTTGGGAGTTGGTAACTATGTCATTCCAGAGTGACCCATTCCCGCGTCTCCTAGAAGTGACATTTTGTAGCGACGGGGTGGGGCACCTCGACTCCAGCATGCACAGGTGAGAGGGAAGACACCTGAATGCCAAAGGGACACCTGCTGCAGCTCCTGCTGAATACTTTAGACGCCTCTTGGGGGGCAGTTAATCTTTTCTATTAGCATCTCTAATAGTTAAACAAAGGGCTGTATTCGATGCCAATTCTACTCAGTGCAGACCCAATGAAATTAATAGGCATGGCCAACCTAAGTCCGTTAATTTCAATAGGTCTACTCTGAGTAGAGGTTAGTCGGCTATGAAGCAGTATCTTCAATGGATGCTGCAGAATCAATTTATGCAATGCCTAGCAGGCAGAGTAAAGCCTTTGGGTGTGTGTCATGAGGCAGGATGGGGAGGGGGGCAGGGGCTTTGGGTATGAAAATAAGGGTGTTACGCTTGTGCCCCTATTTTCTTTGCCTGACATTCCACAGGTACATCACATGGGTCTGAGGCTCCCCTTGGTTCTACTAACTATTAGCTAGTCTGGTCAGAAGAACCATGTTCCATCATGTAACCAATACTGGGGTTTAAGGAAAGGCAATGGGCTGGCTCTAGATTCTGCCAACCTCAACCAAGACCTACCAGACTCCCGCAATCAATATCTCTAACCTGTCACATTCTGTCCTGGAAGACAACATTCAAAACAACCGCATTCAAAAGATTATCACCCTATAATTGCAAGACACATTGGGATGCAACCATCTCAACCGAACCATACAGTTAGTGTTGAACTCCAGTGAATATCAACCATATCTAAAATGTAGCTTTTCTATACATCTGGGGTTTAGGGGAAGTTTACTTGCTTGCGGTTTTTATCTGGCCTCAACATGCTTTTTGTCATTCTCCCAGTGACGCTTTGTAAAGCAGCTGTAAAAATGAGAGCTGCCCACATTTTATTGGGCTCTGATTTCAATGGGACAAAATACTAGGAAATAGAGTATAGGGCTTGCAAAGGTTGTGAAGCTATGAGGCAGAAAATAAGTAAGCAAACTAGCCGCCTGCCTGTCTAAACATATCTACTTATTTGTTGCACATCAGCGGCTTGAAAGAAGAGGAACAGGATCCACCTTTATAACTGAGAAGCAACCATGTTAGTAACAAGTAAATATTCACTTATCTGTTCTCTCCCATTCCTGCTTTTGGGTATGACTTCCCCTGCCCTTTCTGAAAGCTCTGTTCAGGTATTCTTTGGGGGGCAAAGTAATGTGTTTTGGGGGGTGCTATTTGAAGGTCTCATCTGCCCAGGGACTTTGCATGACAGCACCCACAGGATGTGGCAGAGCATGCCATGGCTATGATCTGCAGCCCCACTCACCTACCCCCGACCAACAATCAAGGCTGAGGTGTGTAATGCATAATGTTTCATTATGTTTTGTATGTGTTGGAAGCCACCCAGAGTGGCTGTGGCAACCCAGTCAGATGGGCGGGGTGCAAATATAACAACAACAACAACAACAAGAGCAAGGTCGTCACACACACACAGCTCTGCAAGACAGAGCTGTTCTGCCTGGCCTTTGGGTTGGATTCAGTCTGACCCCTGTGTTTTCCTCCCTCATGGTTTGGATTTATGGACTACTTAATATGAGGCTGCATTTTAAATTTTAATATTGTATTTTAATCTGTTTTTTAATTAATTGTTTTCTTTTCTTTTATGTCTTATTGTAATTTTATTGGTGTTAGCCGCCCTGAGCCTGGTTTTGACTGGGGAGGGCGGGGTATAAATAAAAATTTAGTATTATAACAACAACAACAACAACAACAACAACAACAACAACAACAACAACAATGGGAGGTTTTGCCCATTTTGGAAAGAGCTTCATTTCCCCTCAGGACACATTTGCATGGCAGATTTCTAGGCCTCCGTTTTAGCACACCTAGCCAGGAGGAGTCCCTCAACTCTTAGATTTTCATCTGCTTTGAAATGGAGAAGCCTGGTGTGGGAACTACATGGCCAGTCCTAGCCTATCCCCTCTCTGTTCTGAGGACCGGTGCAACTCAAGCCCCAAAGGCCCCCGTGTGCATGGGCCTCAGCAGAGACAGCTCTTGGCTGCATCTGCAACAGTTCAGGATTTGGGCAAGATCAGAGCCAAGGTGATGAAACTTTTTCTTTCAAAGATGAAAAGCATCCACCTTAAAGTTTAAAGGGAGAGCAAGAGGGTCCCATGTAGATGGGTTTTCTTTTCTTCCCTTTTCTTGAGATTCTGTTGATTTTTGAGGAGGAGGATCTCACCTATATGTTATTGCGGCAGCTGTTACCAAGCTTACGGGAGCCGTGCTTACACCAGAAGCATTTTTATGTTTAATGTTTTATTATTATTATTATATGTTGGATTCTTATATGCTGATCGCCGAAGAATTGATGCTTTTGAATTATGGTGCTGGAGGAGACTCTTGAGAGTCCCATGGACTGCAAGAAGATCAAACCTATCCATTCTGAAGGAAATCAGCCCTGAGTGCTCCCTGGAAGGACAGATCGTGAAGCTGAGGCTCCAATACTTTGTCCACCTCATGAGAAGAGAAGAATCCTTGGAAAAGACCCTGATGTTGGGAAAGATGGAGGGCACAAGGAGAAGGGGACGACAGAGGACGAGATGGTTGGACAGTGTTCTCGAAGCTACGAACATGAGTTTGGCCAAACTGCGGGAGGCAGTGCAAGACAGGAGTGCCTGGCGTGCTCTGGTCCATGGGGTCACGAAGAGTCGGACACGACTAAACGACTAAACAACAACAACAACAACATATGTTGGAAGCCACCCAGAGTGGCTGGGGCAACCGAGTCAGATGGGTGGGGTATAAATAATAAAATTATTATTGTTATAATTATTAGTATTTTTTATCATCAGACAAACAGACCCGTGCGGGAATTGTGCAGTCAGCAGGACTATTCTTGTTGCAATTTCCATCACCTAAGGGACAAGACTGTAAAATGACAGCCTGTAAAACAAAATTGCAACACTGGCCAACCATGAATGCAAAGAGCTAATTTTGTTCTCATTTGCAAACTTCAGGCAGGTGGAAGCCGAGTTACTGAAGCAGGGCGAGGACTCGCCTTCTGGGTTTCTCTGTCGGCTCAAAGGCAACCTCATGCTAGGAACTGCGAGCCTTATGACACACCTCGTTCTTTGCAGTATGTGAGCAATGACAATTCTGTCTTTAAGGCCAAAGGAATTGGTGGTGCTCACAACCTCCTGGGAAATTAAATGCAGCTTGAGTTGACCAAGGTGATGGCGAGTTTGGATCTTGCCATGTCTCTGTTCCTAAATCTGGGCACCATGCTGGGGGAACAAAACCAGTAGGGCCTTTTGGTGGTGGCCCCGCATCTGTGAGGATCCTCCAAAGGAGAGCTTTTAAACCAGGCACCCATCAAAGAAAGGCACCCTATGCAGTCCTCCTCCATCCCATGAGCAGAAGCAGACTTCCGGCTTTGAAGGTGCGTTCGCACGACCGCTTACTCTGCATCCAGTCCTCTCCCACTGTTAGGTTTTGTTAGGTTCACACTGCGTTAGCTATAATCCATAGCGATCCTGTACTTCCTTGAGAAATACTGCTGTTGGAGGTGTTGTTGTCTCAAACCCGCTTCAGTCCAAGTAGAAAACTGGATGAGTGAGTGGTAATGTGTGCATGTGCAGAGGATGGTTTCGCGAATAGAAGTTTGGGTGGTTATGGAAAGGGGCAAACCCCAAAGGCCATGGGTGTTGGGTGAAGACATCTCCACCCCCCTTCTGACCTGAACAACCCCATGCAAACATGACTTGAAATGCAGTGTGTGTGTGTGTGACCTTGCTGCATTTTAAGCTGCTAATGTGAGCGCCCCCTTCCTTTAACACTGGCAACTGGGCAGCCCCCACTGTTGCATGTGCAGGCAGCAGGCCAGCTTAGGGGGCCATAAGCATAGCTGCCAAGTCTCCCGTATTCTCCGGGAAATCCCCGTTTTTCCAGCTGTTCTTAGCTGAAAAAACGGATTTTTTTGTTTTTTCCTTGTTTATTCTGGCGCGGCGGCCATTTTGGAACTGGCCGGAGCATGCTCAGAAGCGACTTTTGATGCTGCTCTGCCCAGTTCCAAAATGGCTGCAGTGCGACTTGTGGCGCGACGGCCATTTTGGAACTGGGCAAAGCAGCATCAAAAGTCACTTCTGAGCATGCTCCGCCCAGTTCCAAAATGGCGGCAGCGCTACTTCCGGTCTGCTACTTCCGGCCCGGTCCCTTATTTCTCGGACAGCAACTTGGCAGGTATGGCCACAAGGCAGCTGCCTGGCACATACAGCTCCCTGTCCCTGCTGCGTCATTCTGTCTAATGGCAGAGCCTGTAAAATGGGCACGTCCCCTTTCTACCAACAACCTTGGCCTCTTTCGATGGAGTCAGGCCACCCTGAATTAAGCAGCTCCACCTGAAGGATGGCATTCTCTTTCGCCTCTGTTTTCCCAAGCCAACCAGCACAGTCACCAGAGGGTGTGTGTGTGTGTGTGTGTGTCTCTTTCCAGTCACCCGATCTAACAAGACCATCCGAGCGAGTGCGGCAAACTAGTGACGAGCTTTTCTGTGAATTATCTCATTTCAGAAGGAAGCCAAGGGCAGGATCGTTGTGAACTTGTGAAATGAGGCAACTTGTGAAATAAGGTCAAGATGTGGAGGGCAGATAAGGGAGCTCAAGGAGGCTGACTGTTTGCCACCAGCGAACAGGAGACATCAAACGCCAAGTGGGCCAGGCTTCCGCTGAGCCTCATCACCTCTGCAGCTCGGAGGCAGATATCATCAGAGGGGCTGGGGCCTCTGGTGATAAAAAGGAAAGTTCCTCTCTGCCAGCCAAGCAAGCAGCCAAGCAGGGGCAGCACAGCCAGGGCCCCATTTCTTAGCTTATCGCAGAGATAAATAAATGCTGCGTGCTTTTCATCCATGTTCACTCAGAGGATTCGCACATACTGACTTCGCTTTTCCCTGCCATGTTTCATGTCTTCAGAGTGATTCACACACAGAACCTTCATAGAATCACAGAAGAGTTGGAAGGGACCACAAGGGCCATCAAGTCCAACCCCCTGCAATGCAGGAATCTTTTGCCTAAGGTGGGGCTTGAACCCGCAACCCTGAGATGAAGAATCTCATGCTCTTGGTCGTTTTCACAACAGTCCTGTAAGACAAGGCAATGTTGCAACCATCTCCCCACCTTACAGGGAGGGGACATGAAGGAACTCTGGCCAAGACTACAGTGCCTTGTTTATACTCAGTTGGTGGGTTCATGGGGGAGGTGAACACAGCTCCCAGCTCCCATTCTTAACTACTACACTTACGCCAGCTTCCAGCTTTGGTGCCAGCAGCTCCTGGCAATTCATACCCAGCAAGTTTATTTCGATCAGGCCCAGAATCTGAATAAGGCCCTGCTCTCCACAGGCCATACTGCTCCCTGGCCTGACCCTGCACCCTCTGTGACTGTTTCTGCCTGGCTGGGATGCCTTTGGCTTGGCTTAATGGGGGACAGAGAGGGGTGTGTGGAGAAACTAGCCCACTGTGCAAAGGTGAGTCTCACATTCACTTGGCCCCCAAATGTTTTCCTGCCCCTGCAATATAACAGAATGTAATTGTTTTGACGCTCACACCACGTGGGGGGTGGACTTATCTCCCAAAGTCTCCAGCAGCTTTGCAACGATTCAAGATTTCCTCTCCCATGGCTCAGATCACCGTACTCCCATTGCTGAAGGGAGCCGGTCTCCAGAACCCCACTCCCAGCCCAGTTTTCTTATCAGCACCCATTCCTGAAAACAGAAAGCACTCATCACAGCTTGAATCTGGAGCATCCAACCACTTCCTTCTGTGCACAGCTCCTAAAAATGATCTCCCAACCCCACAAACACACACCGATTCCCAGCCCCAGTAGAGGCACTGCACTTGGGGAGGAAGGATCTCGCATGAGAGCCTGTCAAAAGCGCAAATCTTTCCTCTTGTCCCACCTGACTCACGGAGTCAAGGGTTGCTACTGAGGCATCTGGTACGCAGATGCCTGCCCACGGACTGTCTCGCCAGAGTGGTGCATGCTCTAGTTATCTCTCGCTTGGACTACTGCAATGCGCTCTATGTGGGGCTACCTTTGAAGGTGACCCAGAAACTACAACTAATCCAGAATGCGGCAGCTAGACTGGTGACTGGGAGCGGCCGCCAAGACCACATAACACCGGTCCTGAAAGACCTACATTGGCTCCCAGTACGTTTCCGAGCACAATTCAAAGTGTGGGTGCTGACCTTTAAAGCCCTAAACGGCCTCGGTCCAGTATACCTGAAGGAGCGTCTCCACCCCCATCATTCTGCCCGGACACTGAGGTCCAGTGCCAAGGGCCTTCTGGCGGTTCCCTCGCTACGAGAAGCCAAGTTACAGGGAACCAGGCAGAGGGCCTTCTCGGTAGTGGCACCCACCCTGTGGAATGCCCTCCCACCAAAGGTCAAAGAGAACAAAAATTACCAGACCTTTAGAAGGCATCTTAAGGCAGCCCTGTTTAGGGAAGCTTTTAATGTTTGATGGATTTCTGTATTTTAATATTTTGTTGGAAGCCGCCCAGAGTGGCTGGGAGAACCTGGCCAGATGGGCGGGTTATAAATAATTAGTTGTTGTTGTTGTTGTTGTTGTTGTTGTTGTTGTTGTTGTTGTTGTTCTAGCAAAGAAGGACAACTCTGAAAACCTGAAATTTGCTCTCCTCTGATTTAGTGCGCAAACATATATCTGTGTGAGAGATTCGGGCCACAATGCCCCATCAGTCAAGAGACAGACAAGCGGCCTCTCATCCCATCTGCAGGCCGATTTTAGCCACTTTATAGGTGCTTGTAAACGGTTAGATTTTCTTTCAAGCTGAAAGGGGGCTTCCACATGGCCGATTCAAAGCCACATATCTGTTCGTATCTGGATCTGAAGTATCACTTTCGCATCGGGAGTCAGAGGCGGCAAGTTAAGCTAGTGATCTGTTTCAGACTTCAGTAATCTCAAGCTGGTTCCCCAGGGTTGAGTCACAGGGTTTCGATTCATTTTCATTTGTTACTCAGTTATGTGTAAACGTCCATAAATACACGTCCCTGCATGCCACATCTCCCACCCTCCTTCTAGCATAGCCTACTCACGGACTCAAGAGCACAAGCCAGGAAGGCTCCAGTTCATGGCTGGCTCACTTGTGACCTCCAGATGTGGCTGGACTCCAACTCCCAGCAGCCCTTGCAGCCAGCATGCCCAATGGCCAGGGGGTTGCGGGAACTGTAGTCCTGCAGTGCCTGGAGAGCCCTGACAGGGTCCCCATCCCTGCCTTATCTTGGAATCAGACCACTGGCCCACCCACATAGCTCAGCACTGCCTACACTGACTGGCAGCAGCTCTCCTGGGTTTCAGATACCTGCCCATTCCAGCCCTGCCTGAAGATGCTGTGGACTGCACCTTCTGCATACAAGGCAGCCCCTGAACTGCAGCTTCCCGAGTTCAAATCTCGCTTGCGCCACTAGGCAACTAAGGCAACCTGCTCTCTCCAAGCCTTCACCCTCATTTCACTTGGAATAAGGGGGGGGGGACAACAGCAGTCTGCCTTGTAGGATTGATTGTCAGGAATACCAGGGATTTTTTGGAGCAGGAACTCAGGGGAACTCAGTTCCCTTAGAGGAGCCAAAAATCCACCTATATCTCTAATCCTGTTGCGGCCATTTCTAATTCAGATCATTGTCTGCTTGAGTTTATTAATCCCATTTAGCCACTGAATAGGGTTTAGGGGTTGGCACTGTGACTGGGCCCGCGATAGACAGACAGACAGACAGACAGACAGACAGACAGACAGACAGACAGACAAACTTCACCGTGAGTTCCCGCACCTTTCCCCCCCAGAAAAAATGTACTGAGGAGTATAGATATGATGTAGGCAAAGCACTTTGTACATACTGTACAGACATGCTAAGCATAACTAAGGGCACTAAGCAGAGATCAACATTTGTAGTTTGAGAAACGACCTGCATTCTGTCTGCCCAGCTACCCCCAGGGCCTCACCTGTGTAGCCAGCCAAGGCGGCCGCAGGAATGACGGGCTTGTCCTTGTTCATGTCCGCCCGGTCTCGAACATAGTCCTTGAAGGTGCCTTTGGGCTTGTGGCTGGGCAGGGCCGCTGGGTAGTCCTCAGAGTCGAAGCTGTCATAGGAAGGGACACGCTGGAGACTCTGGAAGGAAGATTGGCTGCTCCACGATTGGGTCAGGCGGTCGCAGCTGTCGTAGCTCTCGATGCTCTCAAAGGAATCCTGGCCCCCGAGTTTCCCTGCGAGGTAAGAAGGAAACGAGGTTGGCAGAGAGGCAGTGGGGCCTAGTGGTCAGAGTGCTGGACTAGGGCCTCGGGGAGGACAGGGTTCAGGTCCCCACTTGGCCATGAAGCTCTCACTTGGATGACCCTAGGCTGGATGCAGCCTCTCAGCCTAGCCTACCTTGCAGGGTTGTTGTGTTTCCATTGCAACAACGGGCATTATGTTTAATTGCTTATATAATTGCTTATATAATTTATATCCCGCATCTTCAGAACAGATTTTATGTTCTCCAACGGGATGTTTTGTGACTACAGAGCAGTAAAAAGTAGATCCGTTCAAAATAAAAAACGCAGCAGGCAAATATGACAAATTTTTAAAAAAAGAAATAAAAACAGCACGTCAGTTTAAACGCACTGGGAAACAACTAAACCTAACTTCTCAGAACCTGACACCCACTCACCATCTCCAGTGGCTTTTAAACTCTGTCTTCACGATTTGCTGGTCAGGTTTACTCTAGCATGTTTTCAAATTTCAAGTATATGCCCAAAGCCTTTCGTTTCACCAGAATGTGGACAGGAAGCACAAAGCACCTCTACCTTTTCTTCCTGCTAACGACTGTTCTGTGTTTCCCAAGGAAGCATAATACAGTAATTATTTAGTCTTGTCTTCCAAAGATCAGACGCCAAACCTGCCAGCTGTGGCCTCCCTGTGCAGATTCATGACTTTTCATACCAGTCAAAGACGTGAGCCCCTATTTAACCAGACGCATACCGCATTCAAAAGGGTTTTGTTTTTTGTTTGTTTGTTTTTTTTAAAAGGGAGAGACGCAGAGAATTCTCCAGAATTCCTCAGCTTGACTGTTGCTCAATCATTTCTTCTCTACTGACAACCTCGGAGCAAAAGAGGATCGCTTAAGTTCATTAATTTCCCAAGCCGGACTGAAAGCAGCTGCTGGGATTGTGTAAGATCTCTTAAGAGCAAATTCTGCTGGCAGAGATGCTAGCAGTGAAGACCCAGCTACTAAATCTCAAGGACAGAGGCGAGGAGGCTGAACAGCTGGCAAGTCTGCCCACATATTTGCTGTGTCCTATTTCAACATCTCTCTCTAATTCAGGTGTGGTAGGGATCACCTGCTCAAGGTAGCTTGAAGGCCAGGTTTTAGGTGTCTTTCTAGACAATGAGAGTCCCATGGACTGCAAGAAGATCAAACCTATCCATTCTGAAGGAAATCAGCCCCGAGTGCTCACTGGAAGGACAGATCGTGAAGCTGAGGCTCCAATACTTTGGCCACCTCATGAGAAGAGAAGAATCCTTGGAAAAGACCCTGATGTTGGGAAAGATTGAGGGCACAAGGAGAAGGGGACGACAGAGGGCGAGATGGTTGGACAGTGTTCTCAAAGCTACCAACATGAGTTTGACCAAACTGTGGGAGGCAGTGGAAGACAGGAGTGCCTGGCGTGCTCTGGTCCATGGGGTCATGAAGAGTCGGACACGACTAAACGACTAAACAACAACAACAACTAGACAATGTAACATTGGGAAGCTTAAGGGGCCTATAACTCAACCAGAGAGCCCAGGTTTTGCATTCTCTACATGCTTGTGGGCTACAACTCCCATCAGCCCCAGCAAACAAGGCCATTGGTTTAATTTCTAAAAAAGAAAGATGCCAGCCTTTGGTGGAAGGCCCTTTCCCTTGGGAAAAATCTCATTCCTTCTTATATGTGGGGTAGGGTTGCCGACTTGCGATTTTTTAAAGTGTTCCATTACCTCGGCTGGTGCGCCCCATGCACATATTATCTGGCGTTACGACCTCCTGCTTGATTGTGAAGTAGTCGGTAGGCAGGGACTCCATCTGTACGGGGTCCCGAAGGATGACGGAGGAGGGGTACTCGTTCTCGTACTTGAGAGACAGGAGCTCCTCGGAGCTGATGGGATGGAGGGTCTGGTAGGACTCTGTGATGAAGCTGGGCTCAGAGAATTCCGAGGGAGGAACACACTGAGCGTGCTCAATGCCATAACCTGCGAGCGGAAAGGCCACAAACTGAATAACTGAATATTATCACCCAGGGCATTATTATTATTATTATTATTATTATTATTATTAAGCTGGAACTCTCCGGAACTCTGTTCCGGCACCTTCTAAGAGAACAAGGGAGGCATTTATGGGGAGTTCCGGCACCTCTTTTTCTAGAAAAATAGCACTGTTGTTGTTGTTGTTGTTGTTGTTGTTGTTGTTAACTGAATTTATATACCGCCCTATACTCGGAGGTCTCAGGGCGGTTCAACAACCATTGCAGTTCTTGCTATTATCCATAATGATAATAGTAATAATACCATCACCATTAAGTTAATTAAGAGAAAGAAGCCATAGGAGTCACATTTCTTCAATTATTATTATTATTATTATTATTATTATTATTATTATTATTATTATTATTATACCCCGCCCATCTGACTGGGTTTCCCCAGCCGCTTTGGGTGGCCACCAACAGATATAAAAACATTCAAACATTTAAAACTTCCCTATACAGGGCTGCCTCCAGATGTCTTCTAAAAGCCAAATAGATGTTTAGTTCCTTGACATCTGATGGGAGGGCGCCACTACCAAGAAGGCACTCTCTGCCTGGTTCTCTGTAACCTCACTTTTCACAATGAGGGAACTGCCAATAAGGCCCTCAGTGCTTTTGCTCCTCGTATACTGCTTAAACGTTGAAATGATTCCTGGTGCTAAAATCTTCTTCTTGTACTCAACAGGGGGAAAAACAAGTTAGACTTACTAATGAAGTAGTCTGATGTATAGCGGGATTCTGGGTAGGCTGTGTTTACTCCGTTTGCTGGATATGGCTTTATCTCTTCTGCACCGAGGGTGGGAGGAATGAAAGGGAAGAAGCCCAGTAAGTAGCAGTAGTAACAGTAGCTTTCATTCATTCATTCATTCATTCATTCATAAAAAATATTTGTATTGTATTAAAGGGTTTTCTCATGACGGTGGAGGGCGCATGTGCCATGTCCCAGTGGTGTGGTGGCACTCACCTTTCTTCTGATAGGAAATGCTCTGCACGGGGGGCAGGAACGAAAATAGAGGGTCAATGAGAGTCAGTTGGGGGGGGATGAGAAGTGTCCCTATTTTCATCTGAGGAATGTTGGCGGGTATGCTCCTAGGTAAACATGCACAGGCTGGCACCACCAGTTTCTCGCACCCAAACCCAACATGACATTCCATGGACTTGTAGCAAAATCTTTTATATTATCTAGGTAGCTCCACACATCAAACACGGAAAGTCTCAAGGTTTTTACTCAGAACTGCGCAACCACGTTCTCCTTCCATCATAACGAGTCTGACAATGTCCATCATCTGAGATGTTCTTGATCTGTTTGGTGGACTGGGTCATGCCAGGATAAATGACCCCCCCACACACACACTCAGAAGTGAGGGGAGGGCCCTCTAACCCCACCAGCAATTACAAAACCTTGCAGTCAAGAGGTGACTCACCTACCGCAGGCCATATAACTGGAATAAAAACAGCAGTATGCTGGCTGGGATTGCTTCATCTATTTGGGCACATTCCACTTTTATTTTGTCTCCCCCTTCCAAAATAGCCTCCACTTCCCCGCAGTCAGCAGTGCCCTCTGTCTGACTGCAACCCCCATGCAAAGTTGACCACGGCAACCTGGCCCCGCCTTCCCCTGTGGTCACACCCTCCCCATGGCTTGGCAAGCCTTGCCAGGAGGGGAGGGGGCACAAAGGCTGCGGAGAAGTAGTTCACACAGGCCTCGGTTTGTTCAGGCACCCCCCCAATCGCTGCCGTCCCCAGGAGAGAGGCCAAAATTAGGCCCTTTTGAATGAAGGCACATTATCTCTGGCGAGTCTCTGTCTGGGCTCAGCAGAAACAATCCAGAGTTGCAGTCAGGTCCTATTTGGCTTGTTCTCCTCCTTGCTGGCCAATACGTGAGGTCATGGGATCACAGAATTGTAGCATTGGAAGGGATGCAAAGGGTCATCTAGTCCAACCCTTTGCAATGCAGGAATCACAACTAAAGAATCAATGAAAAACGGCCATCCAAACTCTGCTAAAAAAAACCACCAACAAATGAGAGTCCACCACTTTCCGAGAGAGTCCATTCCATTGTCAAATGGCTCTTACTGCTGGAAAGTTCTTCCTACGGCTTAGTAAGAATCTCCTATCTTGTCATCTGAACCCGTTGTTTTGGGTCCTACCTTCTGGAGCAGGAGAAAACAAGCTTGCTCCACCTTCTGTGTGACAGTCCTTCAGATGTTTGAAGATGGCTATCCTGTCACCTCTCAGACTTCTCTTCTCCATACCCAGCTCCCTCAACCGTTCCTCATAAGGCTTAGTTTCCAGACCCTTGATCATCTTGGTCAGCTTACTAATGTCCTTCTTAAATTGTGATGCCCAGAACTTCAGGTGAGCAGACCAGAGCAGTACTATGAATGCAGATGTGAAAGGCCACAGCAGAAGAAAAGAGGCCTTTCCTTCAAAAGTCAGGAAGCAGGGTCACCACCTTCTTGCAAAAATGTCCATGCCAGTTGGACATTATGACATGTAGACTCTGGACTTAATGGCACTTCATCACACTTAATTAAACTGTGGTGCTCATGCAAATCCCATTCTCAGTGCCCTGGTTTTAACTTCTTCTTGTTCAAAACCATTTACCAGAACCAATGAGGCAAAATATGGAAATAATTGGGAATGTCAGCTGCCGCCCATGAGATCCTACAACTGAGCATGTTTACTTTCAGAAAGCCACAGGTATGTGTGTCTGGGGTGCGCATGTGTGGGTGTACCAGAACCCATGTTCCTCGGTGGCTTTTGTGGAAGGGGAAAAAACGCCTCCTCCCTCTCCTGACACCCAAAACAGCACAATGAGCACCTGTCTCCACCTATCGCAGAAGGTCCCCAAATGATCTGCAAACATCTCCGTGGGCAACACTCTGTTTACAATTGGTTTCGTCTCGCCTGTTTGCATTGTTCAGGCATGAATGCGGGTCTGTTTCTCAAAGCTGGTCCAGCACAACCCAGGACTAGCTGAAGGTCCTCCCATCCCTTTGGGTAAATGAGGAATGAATCCTACAGCCCCACACACCTAAACACTCACAGGTTGGCAGCAATAAACTTCAGGACTTTGTATGGGACACACGGGCTCCCTTGGACTGTATTTAACATGAAACTTTCCTGCTTTTGGCAAAGAGGTGAATGGCAAGAATCTGGCTGTCTGTGGGGGATCTCACAGTAGAACTGACCTTTGGTATTTTGCTGTCTGAGGTGGAGGACATAAATGCAGCCCCCTCCCACTATTCATCTAGAAGCTGGCTGGCTGGGTGGTTGAATGTGCTTTCAGCACTGGGGGAGTGGGACAGGTCCTCCATGCATCGGAAGCAGCAGACTAATTTAGGGCTCCCAGTCAGCGCTGTGTGGCAAACCCCAATGGATGCTTCCACCAGGGAGCAACCACTGCTGTCCCTCAGCATCTGCTACCTGAGGCGCTTGCCTCCTTCTGCCTAATGGTAGGGCCATCCCCATCCCACAGGGAACAGACAAGCCATTAAGGCATTGCTAAAAGGTGTAAAAACTCTTCTAGTGCTGTGGCTTTATTCTCATTCAGCTTCTACTCTTCTTAAGAGATCCTCTCAGCCCATTGATTGAAAAGCTTCGGAAGAGCTCTCTCAACAGACTGTGTGCAGCATCACTCAGCTAGGCAGCGGGGAAGGCACGTGAACAGTGGCGAAGCTCAGAAGATCTCCAGGGAGATCTGGGGGAGATCCCAGTCTGAAAGGCTGGAGCTGAGAGCAGACAGGGACACAGCCAGGCAAAAGTGATGGAGTGCAGAGGATAGAGTTTGGGAATCTCGGGAATCTCACACGGTGGCACCTTGTTCCTGAGCTAGTTTGCAATTGTTATTGCTCATTTGATTTATTAGTTGCTCATGACAACATAAAAAGTCTCTAGCCAACTTCCAAAAAAATTAAGAGCCTAATACATGGCATAAAAATGAAAACAATACATGACAATAAAACCATTACGACAGCCCACAGCAAATGTCAACAGCAGAAAATTGTTAGCAATAAACAGCAGGAGGCTGATCACAATCTGTCAGATGCCTGGGAGAGGAGGGAGGTTTTTACCTGCCACCAAAAGGGGGTGAATGGTGGCACCTGGCAGACCTTCCTGGGAAGAGCATTCCCCGCAGTGGTGAGCCACAACCGTAAAGGCCACGCTCTTGCTGAAGCCTATCGCAGTGTTACCTTTCTGCAGGATCTCCAGATGTTCCCAGAGGATGTCTCCTACAAAATCCGGTGCCAGCTCCAGGAAGCAGTCCTTGCCCAGAGCACAGAGAGCAGCTCCATTCATACAAAACTTCTGGAAGTCCACGCCCTTCAGGCTGAACTCATTCACCGCCCACATCACCCAGTCCCGAACATGGGTTTCCGTCCATTGCTGAGGGTCTGCACAAAGAAGCCACAGGAGAGAGGAGTTGAAAGGCAGCAGCTCTGTGCACCATCTCATAAGGCAGGTGTGGGGAACCTTTGGCCTTCCAGATGTTGCTGAACCACAATTCCCATCAGCCCCAGCAAGCATGGGATGATGATGGGAGTTGTAGCTCAGGGTCGTCACACCTAATCTAATATATGATGGAAACATCATCACACTGGGAAAGGAGAGATTAAAGGCCATGAAGGGACCATATTAAACAGACATCTCCAAACTGCGGCCCTCCAGATGTTTTGGCCTACAACTCCCATGATCCCTAGCTAACAGGACCAGTGGTCGAGGAAGATGGGAATTGTAGTCCAAAACATCTGGAGGACCGAAGTTTGGGGATGCCTGATATTAAACTTTGGAGCCTTTTATCTTTCTCCCCTTTAGCTGAATTTTCTCTCTCGTGCGGTCTGCATTTCTGCTTCTACTGGGTGCTGTGGATTTTTTCAAGTGGACTTTAACTGTTTAGAGCAGGCACCCCCCCAAACTGCGGCCCTCCAGATGTTTTGGCCTACAACTCCCATGATCCCTAGCTAACAGGACCAATGGTCAGGGATGATGGGAATTGTAGTCCAAAACATCTGGAGGGCTGAAGTTTGGGGATGCCTGGTTTAGAGTGATTTCATTTTGTTCAGGCACATTTCCCGAAAAGTGGTCCATGAACCCATAGAGCAGCCAGCACCATTTATTCTGAGCTACAGGGGGAGCTCAAAGGAATCTTAGGCAAATGATCACCACACTGGGGAAACTCTTACTTTCCTCATGTGCAACTTGAATGGACTGATTCATGGACCACCTTACACCTCCCATTAATGGACTAAAGCTCATACGATTAATTTTTCTAAGATTTCCTTCATCAAGTGCCAGTCCAACGTGCATGTGACATTTACACCTTTTTGCTCCCCAGGGATGGAGGAGATGTTCAGCAGCCACGTTAGGGGAAGTCACTGCTGCAAAGAAGTTTTGACCCTGATCCGCACAACCAAATGACCGAGAAGCGGATGCAGTGAAACAGCCGATGTTCGTTCAGAGCTAGATTCATGCTGAGCTCATTGTACCTTTGGGGATTCCCAGCCGCTGCTGCTCTTTCGTGAAACCACTGAAGGTGGCCTTCAGCGCCTGCGACATCATTTCTTTGCTGCTTGGAGTTAACAAAGGCACGTCAGCACATTCCATATCTGGAAGAGAGAGAAAGGGGGGAAATGAGGATGGTTCAGCCGCAAAACTCAGGATGGTGGGAGAGGCAGCAATCGCGACCCAGGTGCTGAGTCCTGGGTGGTCATCGCAAGTCACCTGCTTCGGCGTGACCTTTTTCTCTCAGCCTGAATGTTCATCAATGGGCAGTTTTATATTTGCTGCACATTTAATTGAGTCAATACATCCTAAAAGAGGAGGCAAAGGTTTCCGTCTAGTAAAGAGACAACAGGAGGAGGTTGAATAAGATTCCCCAAACTCCACTATTGCTGTGCTGTTCTTTGGTTCTGGAAAGAAAGGTGGGGTTCAATGGGATGCTTTTTGTGGGCTGATTTTTTGCAGGACATTTCCTACTCCACCAATGCAGTCTAGCAGATCCATCTGTGATTTTGTGCGACTGCTTAGGAAATCAATCCTGAGGTTGCTGTTGAATTGTGATTCTAGACAAGCTCCTTGGGACAGCACAACAGCACTTTTTCCTTTGGCGCTGTTGGGCCGCCCTCACTTAAATATAGTGCACCCACCTCACAGTACACCAATTACACAAATTTCTATATATTACCCCAGATTATCTAGTGGGAGACTTGTGTGAGGGAAAATTAATGATTTGGAGTCTCAGACAGGATTTGATCAAATAAACAAGAAATGTTTTATTAGACAAAGGAAGTTTATGACACAAAGTGGGTAAAACAAAGGATACTTCAGGTTATAATTTTATTTCAGGTAGCCGTTCACCTAATAATATTTATACTAAACCTAACTAATGTTATGGACTTCTAATCAAGCACAGCTTCCTTTAAACTTCAGTTGCTTATACCTCTGGCCCTTGTTTCTCACCCTGGAGTTTCTGGTGGCAGAGAGGACTTTAGGGTGGAGGGGAGGGGGGAAGAGGCTAGATATAAAGGACTGCCCTTCTCTTTTCCTCACTCTGGGGTCTTCTGGTGGCAGGGGGAGGTCCCGGGGGGGCAGAAAAGTGAAGAATTCATAAATAGGGTTAAGAGATAATAAAATGTATATAAATATGACAGAATAAATTGCTAAAGAGGATTGGAAATGGAAATCAGATAGGGGGGATACGGGGAAGTCCACATGACAATGATAAAAATTGAATTTATATTAGATTGGTATTTTTGATTGTTTGTTTCGTGTTATTTTGTATTGTTGTGTTGGGTATTGTTGTGTTTGTTTTTGTAATCAAGTCTGTAAAATCAATAAAAATATTTAATAAAAGAAAATAAACTTCAGTTTCTTATGTTCAGTTACTTCACTTCAGGTAGATGTCACAGGTTTTTTAGATTAAAGGGTAAATGCTCAGCTTATTTCCAGTTATTTCCCTTCAGTTCTTTCTCAGTTGTTGCATAGCCGTTGACGCTTAATACTTTGGTTCTTAAACAAGGTGGTACTTCCTGTCAGTTACACACCCCTTTGGCAACCCTACTCCTGAGGTACTCCAAGTGACAGACCCAAAGGGATCACCACACCCCTCTTAACTGCTTCTCTTTTTGTAGAAGAATCTCCCCTCCTGACTGGAATGAGACCGAAGTAGACTGTATCTTTCCAGCTTCTACTTCTCCTGGCTCAACCTCAGCCTCCCAGTTAATTCCTGGCCTATTACTCTCACAGGACACCACACACTGTCCTTCACACTAAGCACAGAGACTCCTTTCTGTAGCTTTTGATTATATTCCTCAGAGTGGATGTTTCTACCCAGAACTGTAACTCTCTCACTCCCTATCTCCCCACCTGTCTCCCAACTCCTTTTCAACTCCTTCTCCTGGAACCCTGGCCAATCAGAGACTGCCGTTTGTTAACCACTTGCTGGCAGGGGAAAAGGAAAAGAAAAAACTTGGTGACCCAACCTGCCCAGCAAAACAATCTTTTCTGTTACACACCTCACCTAGGCTGGGGTTCAGCAGCTGAAAAGCAAGTGGGTGGGTGCTCAGCTCAGCTGTTTTTCCCCAGGTGCTTTTATGATAAGCTCCGCCTGCTAAAATCCCTGCACTCTTACCCCCCCTCCCCAGTGACAAGTACTCTGGGATCCATCTTTCACCCAGAGAGTCCTGCCCAGGTACCAAAACTTCCTGTTTCAAGAATGGGCAAGCCCAGCACCATCACTTTGTATCTTACAGAGGTTGATGGGCAAATGGGTCAGTTTTTCTCTTGATGGAAACATCACACTTTACTTGCCATGAACCCACATCAGGCATAGTGATTTATTTCTCCTTTTTTCAGCCCCCCTCCCCAAAAAAGAACTCCCTTGCTGATGTAGTAGAGAAACCATCTACACCAGGCTGCAATGGGACCACTAGAATGGCCTCCAAAGGGATTGACTGGAAGTGTCTAAGGGCATATCAATAATAATAATAATAATAATAATAATAATAATAATAATACCCCGCCCATCTGGCTGGGTTTCCCTAGCCACTCTGGGCGGCTTCCAACAAAATATTAAAAATACAATAAAACATCAAACTTTAAACATCAAACTTTAAAAGCTTCCCTAAAGACGACTACCTTCAGATGTCTTTTAAAAGTCAGATAGTTGTTTATTTCCTTGACATCTGACGGGAGGGCATTCCACAGGGTGGGTGCCACTACCGAGAAGGCCCTCTTTCCTCTACGATTTCTAGGCATATTATTAATCTCTCATTGTACTTTGGAAAGAACTGTCTACAGATGAAGGGGAAGGACAGTTTGGACCTCAGGTGAGAGGTGGGCAAGGGAAGATGTCACAGGTTGAGAGGCTGTGAGAAGAGAAGGATGAGCCCAGGTGAGAGCTGGCAGAGAACAACATCCCATCTGTAGATGATGAAAGTTAAGATATAGTGATGAGGGAGGATCTTGTCGTTTCTTTTTTCTGTTCCTCCTCTCTCACCGATGTTCAGAACAGTCAAGGTTGGCCACTCTCTAAGCGAAACCAAAGACATAAACAAAAGGTTTTGCTGCAATGGTCAGAAGAGCTAACATTTTCAGATGCAACCGGTCGGCAGACATCCACCAGTTAAAGAGTTTGGTGTGGGAAAAGATAATCAGGCCATTGGATAATAAGTAACAGATTCCATGCATTGTTTAAATAATGTCGTTTGGATATTTAGAAGGTTTTATTAGCCAAGGCTCTGGAGAAATAAACACACACCCCAGCGCTCTCTGCCATCCGTCTTCCGCTCTGAGATAACACCGAGAGAAAGTGTCCAGGACACTTTTCCCTGACCCGTGAGCCGCTTGTTTTTAATGATGGGTTTGAGAGAGCTCTGAGGTTACAAGGGACCACCCAGAAACTGCTCCATCACCTTTGCAGCCTGGTTTGGAGGGCAGCTGTGTTGCTCTCCCGGCTATGGGAGAATGATTCAGAGGCAACCTGGGGCAAGGGGAAGGCTGGGGGGGGGGAGGAGAGGGAGGAGGAGACTAACCCTCTTCAAGCAGAGAGAAAAGCAGATGGACCAGAAATAGGTGTGCAGCCGGAGGCCATGCACGTTTACTCAAAAGGAAGCCCTGCTAAGCTTTATGCTGTGAACTATCCTGTGATCTTCAGATGAAGGGCGGTATAGAAATTTAATGAATAAATAAAGTTCAGTGAGGCTCTCTAGTGTGATCACATGGGATCAGAGCCTTCAGAGACATAACACTATACGCATTGGGTCACTGAACAGCCAATTTCAATGCCAGCCTTATTGAGCTGGATAAAAAACCAGGTAACTCAACCCTACGTTTGTTTCATGGGAGTTACTTTCAAGTAAATATGCACAGGATGAAGTTTTTCAGCCTCAACATGTAGCAGTGTGCATTGCCTTACACCCAAAACCTATGAATGCTCAAAAGTAAACCTTACTGATTTCAAAGACATGTACCGTACTTCCAAGTACGTCTGTTTGGGCCTGCAGCCTTTAAGAAGTGTGGGGAGCAATACTGTTGCTTCAGTCAGGCATTTGAGGAAACTGAACAGGACGGAAGGCCTGTTAAAACATCTCTGCTAATATCACAGGGGCACAAGGAGAGCAAACAGTATCCAGCTCCTCCTGGTTGCATCCAAGTTCCAGTTATACATGGATAATCTTGAGTTTTACAAGAGCGCAGTGCTAGATCTCGAGGAGCAGATACCGAAACTCGACTCCGCCCCGCAAAGCGTTCGGATTTCACAATGGCATTTTCACCCACAACCATCAGCAAAATGCAGAGTTGCTATTGCAACATTACCCTTGCAGCAGATAACGGAGGGTAACTAACTTGAGATAAAGCAAAGCTCCAGGACAAGCTGAAGAAGTTGAGATACCGGCCATGAGAGTGCAAGCAAAGGTCAAGCACCCCTTGTGAAATCAAGGGGCCGGGTTTGCTAACCAGGAGGGCCGCTGCACATGTGATGTGGTAGGCCATTCTGTGTCATCCCCCTGGGCAGGATGACTTCCCAGCCACTCCCTGTGGCACTCAGACATATCTGTAGGATGTGGTTGTGCTGGACTCAGGGGTGGAGCATCTGCTTTGCATGCAGAAGGTTGCAAGTTGAGTCCCCAGCAGCATCTCCAGGTAAGGCTGGGAGAGACACCTGCCCTTGGACAGCTGCTGCCCGTCAGTGCAGGCAGTGCTGAGTTAGATGGGCCAATAGTCATTCTCAGCATAAGACAGCTCACGGCGTTCCTGCATTCACAACCATTTTTGTCACATCCACACGCTGTATCTTAAGTGTGTGTTTAATAGCCTTAGCTGCACACCTAAAATTATTGTGTGTGAAGTGGTCCCAAAACCTTTCAATAAGCATAGGGGATGAGAAGTTATCAATGTAAATGCATCTCCTCCCCAATTTCCTTATGGGCAAGAATTCCAAAATGTAATCCAGCAGGTTTGCCATCCCACTTGCAGCTAGTAAAAACAACTCCTCGTTGGGTTTGCACGTGTGAAGCAGCAAAGAAAAGAAAGAACATTGTCACCATCCAGGAATTGGACTTTAAAAATGATACAGTGGTGCCTCGCAAGACAAATGTAATTCATTCCGCGAGTCAATTCGTTTTGCGAAAAATTCATCTTGCGAATCGCGGTTTCCCATAGGAATGCATTGAAATTTCTTTTTTTGCCCATAGGAACGCATTAATTAAATTTCAATGCATTCCTATGGGAAACCACGATTCGCAAGATGAATTTTTCGCAAAATGAATTCGTCCTGCAAGTCACCATCAGATCGCAAGGTGCATTCGTCTTGCGAAAAATTCGTCTTGCAGGGCATTCGTCTTGCAAGGTACCACTGTATTGGCTCTGTTGGGATCCAATAGGGTAGGTCTCTTTTTTTTGCCACAAATCTAATTATATTTAAATCCCAGGCCACGCAGGGAGAGAGAGAGGCTGGAATGGCAAGAAAGAGCACCCATGTTCCTCCCCGGCGTCTATAAGATAAAGGGTGTCACCTGCTCCTATCGTTCTACTATGGGTCTCCCAATCTGTGTGGTTCTCCATCAGAGGCCTCCTTGCTCCTCTAAGTCACACAGTAAAGGTGTGACTTTACAGGGGTAAAGGGACCCCTGACTGTTAGGTCCAGTCGTGGATGCCTCTGGGGTTGCGGCGTTTATCTCGCTTTACTGGCTGAGGGAGCTTCTGGGTCATGTGGCCAGCATGACTAAGGCACTTCTGGCAAACCAGAGCAGCGCACGGAAACACTGCTTACCTTCCCGCCGGAGCGATACCTATTTATCTACTTGCACTTTGACGTGCTTTCGAACTGCTAGGTTGGCAGGAGCTGGGACCGAGCAACGGGAGCTCACCCCGTTGCAGGGATTTGAACTGCCGACCTTCTGATCAGCAAGCCCTAGGCTCTGTGGTTTAGACCACAGCGCCACCCGCGTCCCTAACTCACACAGTAGCCAAGCTGAAATCAATGTCCGGTTGGTCACAGCAGGAGTAGCCTGACCTGGTCAGCCCTTCTGCTGTCCCTCCTGTCTCAGGATCTGATGGATGGAGCCAGAGGTCAGGGACCAAGCTCACTGCTGTCTTCTGCAGGAGCAAAACATCTTTCTTCCCCGCCACTCCCCATCCTCGTCTTCTTACTCAAACTAGTCAGGGAAAGATACCCGATGCATCATTGTCACAAGGGCAAAGAGCAACTCCGGCTGTTCTGCAGACCCCGAAACTGAAGGAGGCGGCAGTAGCAGAGGCTGGCCCATTAGAGTGAAAGGCACACTGCTCCACCAACCTCAATCTGCCCCCAGCCACCCCACCCAACAGATCAGGGAGGCAGTGCTGCTTAACAGCTTCCTCCTCCTGACTCTCAGAGTTGCCCCTTGTAGAACTCAGCAGGGAGGAGGACCAAACTGGAATGAGTTGGCTCTGCCCGTCATTGGCTCTGGTGCCACCTACTGTTAGCCTCCCAGTTCACAACAGGACCCAGCCAACACTGGGCAGCAGAGAAGAACGAGAAGCAGAAAGCCCAGCTTGGCCTTGAGAAGATCACCATGCAAGGGTTCTGGTTCAGGTGGTAAAGGTAAAGGGACCCCTGATCATTAGGTCCAGTCGCAGCCGACTCTGGGGTTGCGGCGCTCATCTCGCTTTATTGGCCATGGGAGCTGGCGTACAGCTTCCGAGTCATGTGGCCAGCATGACTAAGCCGCTTCTGGCGAACCAGAGCAGCGCACGGAAACGGTGTTTACCTTCCCGCCGTAGCGGTACCTATTTATCTACTTGCACTTTGACGTGCTTTCGAACTGCTAGGTGGGCAGGAGGGTGCAGGTGATAGAACAACAAATATTGCCTTGCTGGATCCATCTATTTCACTGCTCTGCTTCCATCCTACCAGCTGCCAGCTGGAGATTTAATAAGGAAGGGCCGTATTTTTTCCCGCCAGGAATAGGTGAATCATAGTGCCAATGGCATTGTTTAGATGCTGGGAAGAAACAGCATGTGCGAGGAGTTCCTGTCCCACCATAAATCAATAGAAACCCTGCCCTGGTACAACCTACGACTGGGAACAAGGTAAGATTCTTAGAGGTAGAAGTGGCTGGTAAGGTGGGATAGGGACCCTCACCCTCAGCAGGTATGCCAGGCAGGCTCTGTTGGTGTGTTTGCACCGCACTGGACTCTCGGCTCCTCTGCCACCCCTAATAAACAGTAACAGCAAGATGCTTCTGCTTAAAGGAATTATTTAAAGCCACTTAGAAAGATGTCCACTAAGGTACTCCTTCCCTCTTTTCAATGACTGGTCCCAGGACTTTTTTCATCCGGAACTCACTGGAATTCAGTTCCGGCACCTCTCAGGTGGGCGCCATTGCCATTCTAAGACAAGGAGGGAGGCATTCATGGTGTGATCCAGCACCTCTTTTTCTAGAAAAATAGCACTAGCTGCTCCTCCTCACATTCACCACGGCTGAGATTGCAATCCCATACACACCCATCTGGGATGTAGGACTGCACTGCCAAAGGGGGACTTTCCTTCCAGGATTACTCAAGAGTTGCAAAGAGTGACAACTCAAACACAAGCACATGGGGCAACCTACTCCGCCCACCCAGCTACACGTATAACCTTCATCCCTTACCACCAACACACAGAGAGATAACTCATCCTGTCTATATAAGGTATTTCAGTATTCATGGAAGGTACGTAAAACACCCAGAATTTAAAAATAACTGCCCTTATTCAACTTAGAGGTGTCTGACGTTCATTCATAAACACCAAATACATATAAACAACCATGTGTTGTTTACGTAGCTCTAGAAGGTTCTGCTGACTATTAGGAAGCTGCCTCTTCATTTTTAAAAATTTCTATTTAAAGTAAAGTAATAATTTCTAAATCTGCATTAGATTTTTAATGGAAGTGAATAACAACGAAGTGAGCGCTAAATTTGTGCTATATTCTGCTGTATTTCAGGAAGTGGTTTTTACGTCATGTGAAAGCTTGAATATAATGAAGAGGTTAAGAGTTTGGGAATCATCAGGGGAAACAGAAGGAAGTGCTATGTGATAGCAGCATATGGCTCTCCCCTCCCATGACCACTGGGCAATGCTGTCTGGGTCTGATGAGAGTTGCAGCCCAAGAACACCTGGAGGGCACCATAAAGAAACAGGGTGGCGCCTCTCACTGAGGACCTTCATCCACATTATGCATAACTTACATAACTACAAACCTCCAAACCTGGTATCCCCTTGAAATTGGTGTAAAGGTTTAAGTCAGGCACAGGGCCTGACTCTAGGTATAGTCCCGGTGGGGCGGGGTGCTAGGGCGCTGGGCCGGCAGGCGGGGCGCTGCACAGCAAAGCCGCGCGGAAGCTGTGCTGCGAGGGCGCCGGAGCGATTTCCGCGCCTCAGCACCAGGGCGCCCGACCTGCTCGAGACTGTCCTGGTCAGGCACCCCCAAACTTCGGCCCTCCAGATGTTTTGGACTACAATTCCCATCTGCCCTGACCACTGGTCCTGTTAGCTAGGGATCATGGGAGTTGTAGGCCAAAACATCTGGAGGGCCACAGTTTGGGGATGCCTGGTTTATGTGCTGGTTTTGTACCACAAACCCTGAGTTTTGTGCCACCACTTCTCAGTGTGTATTGACATACAATCTCTCTCTCATACACACACACCTTCAAACAGCATGGCCATGTCCCCTCAAAGCCTATGCTGAAATATTGTGCTAGTTTGGTTATAAATTTACAGGAGATGCCAGTTTTGGGAGTTTGTAATTAACACAATGTATGTATTCACACACACACACACACACACACACACACACACACACACACACACACGGAGACGCTAGAGACTTCCATGGGCACTTTCTACTTCAAAATCTACTTTGTTCAGCAATCCATCTACAAGGAATGATAAGCCCAGGACCCAAAGACCTTGGCCAAGCCTTTGAGCAAATCCATCTCTTGTGGCCTGACCTCCGTTGGGGAGACCAACATAAAGGACCACATGTTATGGAAATATCCCACTGCATTTCCAGAGATAAAAAAAATTATGTATACAGTAAGAGTCTCCACACAGAAATCCCACCACAAACACAAGACCAATAAATTACATTGCACGTGCACAATTTACATAATTTTGGGCCGTTGTATTTTCCAGACACCATTTCCCACGAAGAGGTGATCAAATGTCAAATAACTACCATTATACACAGCAGTGTTTTTTGTTTCCAGGGGGGAGATCACAGGTTTAAAAGAGTACACCAAAAACAAAAGCCTCCCAGCAGAAAAGAAGTCATTGTATCATAGACTTGAAGAGTTGGAAGGGGGCACGAGAGTCATCTAGTCCAGCCCCCTGCAATGCAGGCATCTTTTGCCCAACATGAGGCTCAAATCCACAACTCTGAGATTAATTCCCTTCTCTACCAGACTTCCCATTACCAAACTAGTTTTCCACGTGCAGGAAGCCAAAGTCTTACTAGACCTGACCCTGGGAAACTCCTCCACTGCAACCCCATTCTGATAGCTAAATGCGTGAGTCCTGCCCCCACTTTTGAGTTTTGCTTCTTTGCGCCCCAATAACCTGTTGCATTGAGAAGTGCAAAGCAAATCTGGGTGCACAGGAAGTCTCTGCTGCTTCCTGGAGCCATTCATGCCCCCTTCAGGCTTGCCAAGACGCATGTGGGCAAACACACATCCCAGGCAAACCCCCTCCCCCAAATAATAATCAATTCAGAAACAGGCCAAATTGTCAGCATTTTGTAGTACTCTAAACCAGACACACTCTGTAACTACCCCTGTTCTGCCTAATGGAAGCAACATTCCCACATTTTCTTCTGCAATAAGACTGTTGGTTGGTGCAAGGGGAGAGAAAACACCTGTCAAGTGTGTATGAATATTGCAGAGAGAAAGAAAGAAAGAAAGAAAGAAAGAAAGAAAGAAAGAAAGAAAGAGTGTGCTAAATTTCAAGACTTCTCAGAATTTGGGCAGGTTTTCTTAGAAACCCTTGCAGTTCTACATCAAGTACCTGTAATTCCCCTCCATACCAATGCCAGACCCTCTACCCCCCCTTTAAAGCAGCCAGCCTCCCCTGAGATAATCGCCTCTAATCCCACTAACCACTTTGCTAAATAGCTCTAATCCTTCCCCAAAGGATCAAGTGAAGAGGACAAGGGGGGAAAGGGTCAGCTCAACTTGTAATAGAAGCCAAGGCTAGGAATGAATGAGAGAGGCTGGGTCGGAAAAGAAGGCAAGCGGGTGGCAGGGTGACCCACACAATGCTTGCAAGTGGGAGAATCACTCATTCATTTGATGGCCATTTACCCACAGCCAAAGCCCAGAAGCGATTTAATTGCTAGGATGCCTTTTAAAAAAAATGAAAAAAGGCTGGATTTGTTTCACCAGGAGCTAGAGAGAAACCACTACAGGAATGGAGCCTTCCAGTTGGACGGACTCACAGGAAGGCTGCTAGCAGCTTGGAGCTCTCAAACGTCTCCCACAGTGGCCAGAGACCTCTCCAGGAAGAGATGCTTTGGGGTGCCAGAACGCCAGCTTCTCTGGCCTCCAGGCACTTGTGGTTGAGGGAAAAGCAAGGAGCCAACCTGTGCAAGACCAAAGCCAAGGCAGAGCTGGCCAAAGGGTTGCAGACATGAGTGCCCAACAGGCAATGAGATACACTCACATTCTGGGTTGCTGCCCAAACTTCCCATATTTCCTCAACCCGCATAATCATACACACTTAATTGCCTTCTCATTCACATTTCTCACAATAGTAACAACAATACTGATCTCTCTTATAAGATGCTAGTGGTAGAGATAATGGGCTGGTTCACAAGTTGCACAGACAACGGTGGAGAAAGCTGCTCAGGTCCCTGGGGCAGCGTGCCCAGGGGCAGGGCAAGCCGCCCACAGGGGCGGGGCACACTGCGGGGCCTCCGGAGCCTGCCTGCCTCCTCCCACTCAGCCACCCTACAGCTGGGGGGGGGAGGCAGCGGGCAGACCGTTTGGGCAGCGCGGCGCCTGCCCAAGCCACCATGTCTCTCCCAGGAGAGATGCGTGGCTCGGGCACACTGCAGGCCCCGCAGTGAGTGCTGCCAGCATTCTGTCACCCCCCCTTTGTCAGTGGTGACACCTGGGGTGGCCCAGACCCACCACACACCCCTTCCTCCGCCCCATGCGGGGCTCTGGCGTTTCACAAACAAAGGCTTCATCCATATGGCCGGCTGAACAAGGAGGGTGGTGCAGTGCACCTGAGATGTCTGCAATTGCAAACCATCTCCATTTCTGCCGCAGTGCCAGCATTTATGGATGCCAATGGGTGGCTAAACCACAAGCCTTAAAAGCGCCACTGTTCAAATTGCAGGGGTGGAAGGACTCCCAAACGGCACAGCACGGTGCTGTGGCCTTGAGGCAACGATATGGATGAATCCGATGCACCAGCAGTCACGAGACACAACCAGCTCCCCATATAAACGCTGCCATCACAAAATGTGGTCGCCAGATTTTACCACACCGGCAAAAACCAACGAGCGCCAAGCCACTTGTTTCCAGGGGCTCCTCATTTCCTGGATGTTGCTCACCAAGCTGGATGACAATAAAATAGGAAGCGATTCTGCCATCCTTAATGGAACCAGATGTTACTGGGAGAGCCACAAAGTAGTAACACCTACTCAGCCACTGACAAACGTAAACATGGAGTCCATAAGCGATGCCCCAAAGTGGTCAAGGCTTCCATGAGATTGGCAACAAGCAATGGGAGCCTAAGGTACCCCCTCCACGAAAAAAGCTAACCAGATTGCTTGATAAATTCATGGAGAGCAAGGGTATTAATGGCTAGTAGTCATGATGGCCTATACTGAAGGTGCTACGACTCTGAATACCAGGATGGGAAAGGGTTCTTGTGCTCGTGTCCTGCTTGAGGATCACCCATAATGGGCATCTGGTTGGTCACTTTGAGAGCAGGATGCTGGACTAAGTGGGCCACTGTCCTGATTGAGCAGGACTCTTATTATGTTATTCCTGGGCCTCCCCTACACACCCACATGCATGCATCGAACAATAAGCATTTACAAAGCCATTCATCCATTCATCCACCCATCCATCCTAGGGTGGAAATTCCCACTACTGGCTTGACTACAAGTCAAGTTCTCTCCATCAAGTTCTTGCCCCCTCATTTATGCAAATCACCGTGTAATGCAAGACACATGGAAACAGCATGGCGAAGGACAAAGATGACACTGATCCCGGTCACTCTCTGGCATCTTCCCTGCCCTTTCCCTCTTCCAAATTTCAGGCGGGCTTTTCCCTCCTATGGAAAGATTCCAGTTGGCACAATCGCTGACTGTTCCCTAGCTAGAAACCAGAGGCCTGTGACTAAGGCCCAAAAGCAAGTAGGTGATGCCCGCCACAAAGGTTGGTTCAGATGCACACTGCATCTGAATCCCCATGTATTGATCAGGGGCGGGGAACCTGTGACGCTGCGGATGTCACTGGACTCAGACTCCCATCCACGCCAGTCTACTGCACCAATGGCCATGAATGATGGGAGTTGTAGTCCACTTTAGATTCTGGTCAGCAACTAGTGGTAGGGGGGGCTCTTTGGGGAGGTTTTCAGGCCTGGGCTCTGTATCCCAAAGTGGGCGGTCAGCAAGTACTGTGGTCATAGAATCATAGATGGAAGGAAAACCAAGGGTCATCTAGTCCAACTTCCTTCATTGCAGAAATCTCAACTAAAGCATCCAGGACAGATAGTCATCCAACCTCTGCTTAAAAACCTCCAAGGAAGGAGAGTCATAACCACCACTCACTCCCCATGTGAGGGCTGGCAGAGGGTGGAGAAAAGAGATATTTATATATCTATTTGTGGCATTTTTATCCAGCCTTCCTGCTCAGTTTGGTCCTCACAACATCCCTGTGAGAAAGGTCTTGACTGAGAGATGATGTGGATTCTTAGCCCAATACTCTGACCATCAGGACACCACATGAGCTCTGCAAAACTGGAGTTTGGTCTGGGATTATGAATCCCTATTTTAGACTCGCCGCATTGGAATATTGTGGTAGACAGCTAGGCGGATTTGCTTATCTGGAGACCTCAGGTCACCCAGGCAAGACTCTGCAATGCAAGAGGCAATTGCGTGCCTCAATTATCTATGCTTAATTATTAGCAAGTCCACCAAGAACGGAAGAAAATTGTTTGGTGGGTGGAAGGGGTGAGAGGGAGGGTTCAAAGAGGGGCAAAGTGGTCTCTACCTACAAGTGAGAAGGGGAGAGTAAGAAAAGAAGTGGAGGCTAAAACTACAGTTTGAAAAGGTGTCCAAAGAGTGCAAAACCAAAAAAAAAACACCCCACAAGTATGAAGGATGCATTTCAGACCACAGGATAATGGCAATAACGGCAGATTTCTTTTCACCAGGAAAACCAGCATCTCTAGTTGGCTCTAAAATAGGATTAGACAAATTTGTGGAGATTAAAGGCTATCAATGGCTACCAGCCACAATGCTTCTGAACGCCAGTTGCTGGAAACCACAGGAGGCGAGAGGGCTCCTGTGCTTGATTCCTGTTTGTGGCATCTGCATGGCCACCATGAGGTGAGGATGCTGGGCTAAAAGAGCTACTGACCAGATCCACTAGAGCTCCTCTTGTGCTCTTTGGTTCCTATCCCCTTTCCAAGAGGCAGAGAGAGAGAGAGACCGCAAAGCCCAACTCTGTGTTGCCACTTGGAACTTGGATGATTGCCCACCCCTTGGACATCCGACTTGCCCTCCGGAGGCCCTGCCAAGCTGCAGGCGGCTGGTCCAAGAGGCCTCCTAGCAGCCTGTGCTGGCTTCATTCCCTCGTGGTTGAGAAAGGGAGAGAGAGAGAGAGAGAGAGAGAGCCTCATAAAAGATGGCTCTGACGAAGGCAAAGTAGTGGAGGAGGTGGAAGTGAGGGAGGGGGCCCTTCATGACCACAAAGAAAACATCTCCTCGAAGCACAGACTTTTCCCAAGATATGTCATGAGATTCCCTCCCTCCCTCCCTCCTCCTCCTCCTCCTCCTCCTGTTCCCTTCCTCCCTTTCCATCTCTCCAGCCTGGCTCCTGCTGGCTGGCTGGCTGGCTGGCTGGCTGGGCTGACTCCAGAGCCAGCCCAGATGAGTAAGGCAACTGACACGGGGAGTGGAGCCTGAGCAGGAGGAGATGAAAGCCCAGCCGAGTGACTCCTGCCTGCCTGCCTGCCTGCCTGCCTCCTCCTCCTCCTCCTCCGCTGCTGCCTAGTCAGAGAGGAGGGGAGAGCCAGGACTGGGCCAGACCCTCCCGGCTGCTGCCTCTTAATTGGCCGCCAGATTAGCAGGCACACATTTACACACGCTGGCATGCAGCCACACCAGTGCAAAAGCAGCCTGGCCTCTTCCCTCTTCAACAAGAGTCCCTGTTTGAAGCAGGGCTAGAGACAGGCAGCTGCAGGCAACGCGGCCCAGGAATGATAACCAAGTAAAACGGGTGGGGGTGGGGAGAGATGGCTCGGGTTCAAATCCTATTTCAGCTATGAAGTCTTAAACTGGCCTGCCTCAGAGGGTTGTTGGGAGGGTAACAGAAGAAAGAGAACTTCATACAATGCCCACAGCTCCTCAGAGGAAGACCGTGAGATGAATGCTGCATATTTAAAGTGCATTGAAAGCACACACACACACACATTCCCAAAACTCCTGGGAACTGCAGTTTACCACTCACAAAGCTACAATTCTCAGCACCCATAACAAACTACAGATCCTAGGCTTCTATTTTTTTTGGGGGGGGGAGCTTTAGATGTAGAACGTGTACACTGCCAAAATATAAATCACCATCCTGAGAAATCATCTCCATCATATACATGGGGTTGTTTTAGTGTCCTTCATTCGTAGGCTGGAAGTAATAATGTATTCAATCCATAATCATATTACTTAGCATCGGTACATGACATATGAAGAATTCAAGGCATTTCAGGCTGTCTGTACAGTAACCCTGCATTCATTTCCTAAGCGAGTGGATGGAGGCCTGGGGCAGAGTAGTGTCATAAGAATAATACTGATCAGTGGCTTGCCCAAGACTAGCTAGTAAATTGGAGGTTGGGGTGAGATTTGACCCAGGAACTTCTCATTTTACATGCTTCAATCCTGCTGCTTTGGCTTCACACATGCAGCCAACACAGAACCGAACCCCACCCACCAGCTGATGTCAGCCCCCCCCATCAGAGTGACCTCAGCTGATTGACGGGTGGCCATGGTTTTGGAGAAACGGACCACTGGCAGGCCAAGATTGGCCAGCATGGCGAACGTTCCTCTGGTATAGATAGCACTAAGTCCGACCTGACGTGGCGAAAGGCACCTTCTCAAGTACTTAACCTCTGAAGCTGTCAAAGAGGCACAGAAATGTCTACAGTGTTAGCTCTAGGCTTTGTGGGGTTCTCGGGCAAGATGGCCGCATGGAGAGTTATGATCACCCTGCATTAACCCATCTCAACCTCACTGCAGTGGGCCCCCTCCCAAGGCAAAGGCAGCCAGACACCCAGCAATGCCAACCACCAATGCCTGCCTGTCCTATACATTTCCCTCCTTGCCCCCATTTTAGTGAGAAGATTACTGTGTGCCAAAACGAAATCCCCCCAACAGTTCTGGGCACGCTGAGGGACACCAGACTAGAAGCAGAAATGACGCGATGAGCATCAAAGCATCAAAGGCTGCATCTCTTGGGACTCTCCCAGGGATGTAACTAGAGAAGATTTCACTGAAATACATCAATGAACTCCTGGGTCCTCGTCCTCCCCCAATTCCTCCCTAGGTGTTGTCTCTGTCCTCCTATGTTTTTATTTACTCACAGTTGGATCCCAGCCTTTCTTTGAGGATCTCGGGAGAGTTTAAGACAGAGCTTCTCCCTCCTTTATCCTCCCAAAAACCTTGCGAGGTACATTAAGGCTGTGAGATACGGGCAGGCACAAAATGAGCAGGGATTCGAGATAAATTTTCCATGACACCATCCATGCAATAATCTTTACCACACCACACTTTATTATACTTCCGTTTTGCTAATGCAAAAGAGTTCTTAGGAGACCCCTTTGTTCCCTTCCCAGAGCTGCAATTCCCAGAATGGCTTAGCAGTGAATCCCTCTCTTCCCAGAAAACTCTGGGAACTGTAGATCTCAGAGGAGAACTCCCACCCCCCACCCCTTAACAAACTACAGCTCCAAGGATTCTTTGGGGAAAACCATCACTATTTAAAGAAAGTACCATGGCACTTTAAGTACAGTATATGGCGTGCATATGTGGCCTGAATATATACTGCATTGGAGCCGAGAGAGAAAATATACAGGTGAAACTTGGCAAATTAGAATATCGTCAAAAAGTGCATTTATTTCAGTAACACAGCTTAAAAGGTGAAACCAATATATGAGATAGATGCATGACATGCAAAGCAAGATATGTCAAGCCTTGATTTGTTGTAATTGTAATTATTTGTCGTTAGGCGGGTCAATTATAAATGGAATGTAATTAATGAAATGTACAGTAATAGAGATGTTTATTTTTTGTTTATTATTGTAACTACTAGTGGTTTTCAGCCCGTTCAATAACGGGCGCTAGAATCCTGGGGTTCGGAGAAGCGCTTGCGCAGCGCGTCTCCGAACCCTGGGACCTGTCCTTGCTGTCGGTGGCAGGGGGACAGGAACGGAGGAGGAGAAAGCGCTGCTTTCTCCTCCTCCGTTCCTCTCCCGCAGCCGCCGACAGGAAGCAGACATCCCAGGGTTCAGAGAAGCGCTTGCGCAGCGCTTCTCCGAACCCTGGGACCTGTCCTTGCTGTCGATGGCAGGGGGACAGGAACGGAGGAGGAGAAAGCGCTGCTTTCTCCTGCTCCGTTCCTCTCCCGCAGCCGCCGACAGGAAGCAGACATCCCAGGGTTCAGAGAAGCGCTTGCGCAGCGCTTCTCCGAACCCTGGGACCTGTCCTTGCTGTCGATGGCAGGGGGACAGGAACGGAGGAGGAGAAAGCGCTGCTTTCTCCTGCTCCGTTCCTCTCCCGCAGCCGCCGACAGGAAGCAGACATCCCAGGGTTCAGAGAAGCGCTTGCGCAGCGCTTCTCCGAACCCTGGGACCTGTCCTTGCTGTCGACGGCAGGGGGACAGGAACGGAGGAGGAGAAAGCGCTGCTTTCTCCTCCTCCGTTTCTCTCCCGCAGCCGCCGACAGGAAGCAGACATCCCAGGGTTCGGAGAAGCGCTTGCGCAGCGCTTCTCCGAACCCTGGGACCTGTCCTTGCTGTCGGCGGCAGGGGGACAGGAACGGAGGAGGAGAAAGCGCTGCTTTCTCCTCCTCCGTTCCTCTCCCGCAGCCGCCGACAGGAAGCAGACATCCCAGGGTTCGGAGAAGCGCTTGCGCAGCGCTTCTCCGAACCCTGGGACCTGTCCTTGCTGTCGATGGCAGGGGGACAGGAACGGAGGAGGAGAAAGCGCTGCTTTCTCCTGCTCCGTTCCTCTCCCGCAGCCGCCGACAGGAAGCAGACATCCCAGGGTTCAGAGAAGCGCTTGCGCAGCGCTTCTCCGAACCCTGGGACCTGTCCTTGCTGTCGGCGGCAGGGGGACAGGAACGGAGGAGGAGAAAGCGCTGCTTTCTCCTCCTCCGTTTCTCTCCCGCAGCCGCCGACAGGAAGCAGACATCCCAGGGTTCGGAGAAGCGCTTGCGCAGCGCTTCTCCGAACCCTGGGACCTGTCCTTGCTGTCGGCGGCAGGGGACAGGAACGGAGGAGGAGAAAGCGCTGCTTTCTCCTCCTCCGTTCCTCTCCCGCAGCCGCCGACAGGAAGCAGACATCCCAGGGTTCGGAGAAGCGCTTGCGCAGCGCTTCTCCGAACCCTGGGACCTGTCCTTGCTGTCGGCGGCAGGGGACAGGAACGGAGGAGGAGAAAGCGCTGCTTTCTCCTCCTCCGTTCCTCTCCCGCAGCCGCCGACAGGAAGCAGACATCCCAGGGTTCGGAGAAGCGCTTGCGCAGCGCTTCTCCGAACCCTGGGACCTGTCCTTGCTGTCGGCGGCAGGGGACAGGAACGGAGGAGGAGAAAGCGCTGCTTTCTCCTCCTCCGTTCCTCTCCCGCAGCCGCCGACAGGAAGCAGACATCCCAGGGTTCGGAGAAGCGCTTGCGCAGCGCTTCTCCGAACCCTGGGACCTGTCCTTGCTGTCGGCGGCAGGGGGACAGGAACGGAGGAGGAGAAAGCGCTGCTTTCTCCTCCTCCGTTTCTCTCCCGCAGCCGCCGACAGGAAGCAGACATCCCAGGGTTCGGAGAAGCGCTTGCGCAGCGCTTCTCCGAACCCTGGGACCTGTCCTTGCTGTCGGCGGCAGGGGACAGGAACGGAGGAGGAGAAAGCGCTGCTTTCTCCTCCTCCGTTCCTCTCCCGCAGCCGCCGACAGGAAGCAGACATCCCAGGGTTCGGAGAAGCGCTTGCGCAGCGCTTCTCCGAACCCTGGGACCTGTCCTTGCTGTCGGCGGCAGGGGGACAGGAACGGAGGAGGAGAAAGCGCTGCTTTCTCCTCCTCCGTTTCTCTCCCGCAGCCGCCGACAGGAAGGACGCGCGCACTCCCCCCCCCCCCGCCTCCTCCAACCGCCGCTCCTCACGGCCAGGGAGGGTTGTGAGGAGGCCTTCGCCGGCCTCCACCCTCGCTTTCCTGACGTGCCCTGCAGTGAGGCGGTGTCCGGCGGGAGCGGCGGTTGGAGGAGGCAGAGTGGGGGGAGAGTGCGCGCGCGCGCAGTCTCTGCTGTCCAATCCCTGTATCCCTGGGGCACATGCGCAGTGACCCAGGGACACACGGGACAGCTTGGACGCAGGGACATCTTGGACATTATTATATAGGATTTGTTTTATTACTGTGGAATTTCCAAAAGAAAGCATTTGTAAAAATTAAAAGAAAAATTAAAAATAATAAGTTGCATTACTGAAATAAATGCACTTTTCGACGATATTCTAATTTGCCAAGTTTCACCTGTACTTCACAGAACTTTTAATTCACCCGCATTTGTAACCATACAGGTTAGTTGGATATGCACATGTCAAAGGCAATTCAAGGAGAAAAATGGCTTCAGGATTGTGACCATTTTGTGGGAAGGATGCAAACACATTCCAGAACTTCAGAGCTGCATATTTAAAGTGGCTTCAAGCATGCTGTAGGCCCAGTGCAACAATGATACTTAAAATAAAAAAGATGTCTTTTTGCAGTTTGGAAAGTGATGGGGAAATGCCTTGAAAAGTGTGGGGTGGGCAAATGATTTTCCTGTTTATCCCTGGCTCATTTTGAGCCTGCCCCATGAGCAAATCAGGATGAACGCAGGATTGTCATACAGTATAACCTCATCGCAAACGAATCAGAGCAAATGCTCAATGGAGACCGGGCATAGTCAAACCACCGCATACACCTTGTGTGAGCAAATCAGGATAAATGTGGACCTGGCATGGAGGATCCATACAGCAGATTTAATCCCCGATTCCTGTCTTCTGTTACAAAAGCTCAGTGACCACCAGGTTTCCTAGTAGCTTTGGCCAAGGAGGTGCAGCTACT